>NC_134849.1:67756389-72756389 GCF_965363235.1 Mytilus galloprovincialis | reverse complement strand
GCCCTTAAAAAATGAAGATTAGAAAATAAGGGGCCAAAAAAATGAAGATTAGAGAAAAAAGGGGTGAAAATTAAATGTTTACAGAATAATAGAACCCCCCCCCCCCCCCCCCAATCCAGACCCTCATATATTCTACATACTGTAAATTCAGAAATTATTGCGTGCATTTATTATTGCAATTTTGTCATTTTAGACTGTAATGCGATTTTTACTTTTTGTGACATGAAAAAAAATCCTGTTTGATTTATGTACAATACTTCAAAATGCTTTTTAAATTATTGCGATTATAACCCTGTAGCATTTTTCGCAATAATAAAAACATCGCAATAATTTCTGAATTTACAGTAATCAAAATGAAACATTTAATTATTTATACAGAAATAAAAAATTTTAACAACATTAATAACATTTAAGCTAGTTATACATGTACATTAACGTGTAGGTTTATCGAATAAGTATAATACGATTTTCACCAATTCTGAATTTACCATTGTCAAATACAAATAACAATAGTGTGCAATTGAAGATTTCTTGCAATTGTGCAATACTGCACTAAACTTTATATAATAATTTACACATCCTGTTTGGTGTGTAACTCCTGCCATATCAGTATTTCTTGCTTTTAAACATAAATCAGAAATAATCAATGGAAAAATGGAAAACTTTGAGGAAAAAAAACCCAAAAGATTATGATAAAAAATGGATCATTTTTTTTTTTAACCCACCCTCAAGAGTCATTACTCTCAAACTCAATCCCAGCCTTGTCTTCCCTTGAAACCAAATGTGTATTCAGACAACACAGAGGACTTCGTCATAGCATTGTATGACATTGGCATGACACGGGTTATGTTCTTCTCATATATGTTATGATGGTATGATACTAAACCCCTCACGGGGAGGATTGTGTCTGATATTCATATGATAAAATCACATAATCTTTCAATCAGTTTAATAAAAGTCTGGAGCTGGCATGACAGTTAACTGCTTAGTGCTAGTAGTCTGTTGTTATTTATGTATTATTGTCATTTTGTTTATTTTCTTTGGTTACATCTTCTGACATCACTCGGACTTCTCTTGAACTGAATTTTAATGTGCGTATTGTTATGCGTTTACTTTTCTACATTGGCTAGAGGTATAGGGGGAGGGTTGAGATCTCATAAACATGTTAAACCCTGCCGCATTTTTGCGTCTGTCCCAAGTCAGGAGCCTCTGGCCTTTGTTAAGTCTTGTATTATTTTAATTTTAGTTTCTTGTGTACAATTTTGAAATTAGTATGGCGCTCATTATCACTGAACTAGTATATATTTGTTTAGGGGCCAGCTGAAGGACACCTCTGGGTGCGGGAATTTCTCGCTACATTGAAGACCTGTTCGTGACCTTCTGCTGTTGTTTTTTCTATAGTCGGGTTGTGGTCTCTTTGACACTTTCCCCATTTCCATTCTCAATTTTATGATGCAAAAAAGGTTTTGTGGTCGTATAAAAACAGACATAAACTAACAAAAACCACTGAAATACAGGCTCTTGACTTGAGACCATCACATAGACATGATAGAGAATGTGACGGGATAAACATGTTTGAGGTGTCAACCCCCCCCCCCCCCCCCCCCCTACATGTCTACTTTCATCAAACAATGCTATACATACCAGGTATTACACCATTTGGAGGTGGACTTTTCTTCCATTCATCACTTCCATCACAACAATCACATATCCCATCATTCACTCTGTTACTTGGCAACACTATTAGTGCCTGGTGAGGGATCTGTTTTTTGCAGTAAAACCTACAATATAATGTATATCAAACCACTGACGTTTTTTACATGTTAATGTATGTATGAGTCAGTGTAACGTTTTTTCTCCAATAATTACATTTTGTTCATGAGTTCTTTTTTTCCATTACATTCTGTACTTTGTATATGTTTATCCGAAATTAAATTACATTTTCCTCATGTACATGTATGAGTGTTCTTTTTTTGTGTTAAAAAAAAGCATGTAATCACACTGATTTTCACAAATCTAACTAGTATTAAAAAAAAAATTGTTAAAATTATAGTTTTGCAAATAAGCCTGAGCATTTGTCAAGAAGATGTTTATATGTACATATATATGAGTGTCTTACTTTCCATCACAGGCTGATGTTCCTGGTTCGTCTGTGTTGTCATCACAGTCACAATAGTCATCATTTACTTCACTGAAAGGAATTTTTTTCTGAAAATAAAAAGTATATTCATTATCATTGCAATTTAAAATGAAGTAAAATGACTAAGTACATGAAGTATAAACAATGTTTTATTTAGAAATAAATAAACATGTACAAAAACTTGATCTGATAAGGTTTGACTTTGACAATGTTTGAAAAAGTGATTTCTAGTGATTTGGGTTGACAAGAATCTGAATTAATATGCGGCAGGCATTACCTGTAAATGGGAACGAAGTCTGTATGAAATATCTTTTTGTAACTTAAATATTTTTTTGACGGAAATACCGTAACGTTTCCGATTTTGGTTCTGTTGTTAGGGATTTTAGTTGTGACGTAATTTAAGTTATGACGTCATATGCAATGTTAACAAAGAAACACTATCATCAGGTAACGTTTTTTCATATCAAGGAATTATTAAAAATGAAATTGGTATTGCGTTCCTTCCTATTTTATACTAGACTGATAAATATATATTTTACTCAAAGTTTCATACAAATAAGACTGGAAAAAGGAAGTTCATTGTAGATTTCTGCGCAGATGCACGAATTCAAAACATGACATCAAAAAAATTGAACGATTTAGAGTTCATTCGTACAATGAAAATTTCGGGAAAATTTTTCTGATTTTTTTAAAAAATTTTTTTTTACTGATTTTTCTAGTTATTGGGAACTTTGTCCCCTTATTACCATGTTATGTATACCTATTCAGGTTAATCCAATATTGAATGAGAGAGTCCAGAGTCAGAGTGATTTATCCAAAATCGCCCAAATGAGTAAATTTTAATTGAATACGTACACTTATCATTGCTTGTGTAAACATTAATCCTTCAACAGTTTGGTTCATGTACAAAAAAAAACATATAAAAAAGAAGATGTGGTATGATTGTCAATGAGACAACTATCCACAAAAGACCAAAATGACACAAACATTAACAACTATAGGTCACCGTACAGCCTTCAACTTTGAGCAAAGCTCATACCGCATAGTCAGCTATAATAGGCCCCCATAAGACAATGTAAAACAATTCAAACGAGAAAACTAACGGCCTTATTTATATAAAAAAATTAACGAAAAACAAAATTGTAACACATTTAAACAAACGACAACTACTGAATTACAGGCTCCTGACTTGGGACAGGCACATACATAAATAATGTGGCTGGGTTAAACATGTTAGCTAGATCCCAACCCTCCCCCTAACCTGGGACAGTGGTATAACAGTACAACATAAGAACGAACTATAAAAATCAGTTGAAAAAAGGCTTAACTCATCAGATGGACAAAAATACAAGTGGACGTGGCCGGGTACTTATATATCCCGACACAAAAAGACGCAATGAACAGATCTGAGAGTACTCGCAGTTATCTGACAGCTAGTTCAAAGCCACTAACAATTAATAAAAAAATCATGCATCTAAGACTAAACTATCAATCTGTACACATCCAACATCCAATGGATTTAGTCTAAAGATGTCATAAACAGCCAGAGAAAAACATGACCTTGTGCAATGCCAAGTTACAGGTATCAACAGATTGTAGATCCATGAATATGTATATGTATACATATAACATACTAGTAATATTTATACCAATAAAAACAATATTCAATGATCTTATTACAGTGTTGAATATACATTTTGTAGGTAACCTTTTAGAATAAGTTTATTTAAAGGAGCGACACGTTTACATGGATCATTTCTAAATTTCCAGGCACGGTTAACAACATTTCCGTAAAAATGAGGATGTTGAATCCCGTTTGAAATAAGTTTTCTACAGGTACAACCAAACTTATAAATATCTATGGAAAAATTTAGTAAAGGTTTTAAGTAATTTATGGTAACGATATCCCTGGTTTAATGCATACAATGATACACTACAATAATAATTACAAGTTCAGACATACATCATGTACATGTACATATTCATGTATATACAACTCGTCTAAACATCAACCCAACAATGTTAGAGCTGTAAATTTGCTTTCACAAATTTTTTGTTCTTCCCTCGCTGGGATTCGATACCATGCTACTGAGATATCTTGACACCAATTCGCCTGCATATTCATGTATATATATATGCTAAGAAACGTATATTGAAACCAACCAGCCTTGAGAAGCTTAAGATGCACTGTTGCTTATGTTTAAAATATCAATAGTACAGAAACCATGGTAATCGTACCTTTGACTGTAGACAAGTAAACATCTGGTTACTGTCAGGATGATAGAGTTCAATGTCTTCTGGACTAACACCTCGTACATCAACAACTGGGTCCAAATGTTCAGGTGCTTTTTGTTCTTTCTGCATCTTTTTGTCGAATTGTGATGGTTCATCTAAATCACTATCATCATCGACGTTGTCATCGTCATTATCCTCAAACTCATTGATGGCATTCTGTGCTCTCTTTTGAGCAGATGAGTTTAATACTTTGAATGACAATAATTGAAATGATATGAAGATTAGAGCTCCTATTCCAATTAGCAGGAAAATTCTGTTGTAACGGGAGTTTCTGAGGTATCGTGGCATACTGACCTCTGTGACATGGTCTCTCTCTATATATGTACAATATACATTAGTATTCCCTGGCCTATTTCATTTTTGTCTTGAATACAGTCTGGAAATTTAACAAAAGAAATTTCTTGTATTCTAAACTACAATAAACATGAGCAATAGACCATTTTTTTTTAAATTTTAAGTAATGTACTTCACAGAAAAAGTTTGTAAATATAGAATAATACATGGCAAAATCTGTATCGCATGACATTGTGTGATATTGGTCGAGTGGTGATACAGCATATATAGGATACAGATTTTACTATTTTACTACAAAAGCTGAAGGACGCCGCCGGGTGCGGGAATTTCTCGCTACATTAAAGACCTGTTGGTGACCTTCTGCTGTTGTTTTTTTCTATGGTCGGGTTGTTGTCTCTTTGGCACATTCCCCATTTCCATTCTCAATTTTATTGATATGTTTATCATATATTTTAACAGAATCAGCTTTGTAATATATAAGAGGACAACCATTTGATTATGATGTGGGAGTCATATTAAAGAAATAAATATTCTGACCCCCATTCAGGTGGAAAAAATAATCTTGTCTTATCAAACATAAAAATAACTATTCTGACCCCAAATACTTAAATCCAATTAATCATTTACAAAGATAATAGATATCAACAGAAAATCAGGAAGGAAGTATTGTCAGTGGTTGTTTTGAGGCATACACAGTGAATGTCCCCTCCTATTATTTGACCTGAATAAATATAAAATGTTGTTTATAAATCTTTTTAAAAAACAAATGACACTCTCTACGCTCGCCAGAAATTTCACCATTTGTTAAAACACGCCTCTATTCTTATAAAAAATTGACTCTGTATCACAAAAGATGAATAATATGTTAGGGGGTGAAAAGTTGTTCTAAGGGGTGGCAAAACAGTAAATATTCTGGCCTTGACTTGAGTGAACATAAAAAAATCTGTCCGTCTTTATGTAGGCAATAAATATTTAGACTTCATTAATTTGCCAGCCCCCACAAAACTAAACGGTCCGCCCATAAATTACTTCTACTTAGCCCTCTTGCTGACGCTGATTAACTGTGTTAGATTTTGTCAAGAAACATGCGAAATATGGCAACTACATTATATAAATAACACATAACTGAGAGGGTGATAGAGCAGATTGTTACCCTGAGAAAACATTGTCAATAGTGGTGAATGTGGCATTTTAACTTGAGGTATAATAATAATGTATGTCTAACTTTGATGTTATTTGAGATCTATTTAAGCCTCGGAGAAGATTATATATAATTAAACTACCAAATAAATTTAATTTTTAATGTTAAATTTAAAAGAGATGTAGATGTAGAAATGAATAGGTTTTTGCATACATTAAATATATGGAGACATGTGTCCCTCCGGCAGCAAAAAGAGGATCAACATCATCATCCTGGTATGAACATGGTGAAATTCCAAGCAGATAACAACTGGGAAGTCATGCATCAAATTTCACAAATAATCGATTTCCAAAAAGTGGTACAATACATGGTATACAATGGTATATGATAAAATGGCAGCAACCATTTGATTTTCAAAAATCAAATGGTTACTGCCTAAGGGTTTAGTTATGCGTAACAGGGTAGATGATACACTGTAATTTGTACTAAATAAATGATAAATTATGGTCCGTTCTCTAATGAAAACACCTTTGCAACCTACCAGTTTGCCCGTCATATATATGTTAGACTAACAGTTAATATTTTTTAATCGAAAACAGGTTGAATTATTTGATGTTTTTAAGATGTACAAAATGTATATATCATTATCAAAATATTTATATGGGGACAAAGTTCCAAAAAATCAAAAAAAATCAACAACAAAAAAACGGGAAAATTTCCCGAATTTTTTAATATACTACCTGTACCAGGTACTAATGAACTCAAAATCATTAACTTTTTTTTCAGATTTTTTTTAAATCCCTGCATTTGTGCAGAAATCTACGTCCATTTTTTGGTCTTGTAAGTTGTATGCATGAGACTTTGAATAAAATATATATTATATTTATCAGTAGAGTAAAATATAGGATTTTAGCTCAATACCAATTCATTTTTGATATTTGTTTTATATGGGGACGAAGTACAAAATTCAATAAAAAAAAAAAAAAAAATCAGGAAAATTTCCTGAATTTTTCATTGTACTAATGAACTCAAAATCGTTCAAAATTTTTTATCACATTTTATAATTTCGGGATCGGCCCAGAATTCTACTTCTGTTTCCGGTCTTGTTTGCATGAGACTTTGAATAAAATGTCAGTCTTCACGCTGAGTGGCAGCCCTGGCAGCCCAGGCTAGTAGAATTGCTCTCGGGCCTGTAAAAATCATATCTATAGGCCAACAGAATCTAACTAAAAAAATTTAAAAATTGAGCTCCGGGCCTGTAGATTTAATACTTCATCGTGAAGACTGAAATGTATATTTATCAGTCTAAGAAAGGAACTCAATACTAATTCATTTTTAAAATTTGATTGTTATAAAAAAACGTAACCTGATGAAAGCATTTCTTTGTTTATATTGAATATGACATCATAACTTAAATAATGTGGTATCAGGTCCGTTCGCGCCCAATACACTTTCGCACCCTACACGTTCGCACTTCGCACATTCGCACCCAAGGTCCGTTCACACTCTACACGTTCGCGCCCAATTTTAATTCAAATTCCAGTTGAATAATTGGACAGAAATCATGATTGTTGTTTTAAATTGCTTTGGTGTAAATATTGAATGTATTTATAGCTTGGTATGAGTAAAACATTGAAGATTTTAAATGAAAAACACAAAAGATAATTGTTTTTGACAGCTTGGTCACTTTGATCTGAAACAATTAAACAATAAAATATAGCAATACACTATTATAACCAAAACATGATAAAATATATTCAACACACACAAAAAAAGCGTAGTCAGAATCTCACTTAGTTGTTTTGAAACAAGTCAATGAAACAAAGTTACAGCAATACACTAACCAAAACATAATTAAGAGTTATTTAACAAAAAATAAAACGTTGACAGAATCCCAATTTATTTATAGAAAGGATCATAATTTTTTTTAACAATACACTATCCAAAACATGATTAAGATTTATTCAACAAAAAAAAAGGGGGGTCTCACTTTATTTTAATACATTGACAACAAGAATACTCTTGCATGATTACAAAAAAAAGAATTAAAATTGGGCGCGAACATGTAGGGTGCGAACGGACTTTGGGTGCGAACATGGAGGGTGCGAAAGTGAAAGGGGGCGAACATGAGTGGGTGCGAACGTGAATGGGCGCGAACGGACCCGGATTCAAATAATGTCACAAATAAATCCCTAACAACAGAACCAAAATCAGAAACGTTTCTTTTTTTAACATGTTTGAATTAAAAAAAAAAAATCATACTGACCTCGTCCCCATTCACAGGTAATGCCTGCCTCATATTTATATGAAAAAAACATTACCTGATGAAAGCGTTTCTTTGTTAAAATTGAATATGATGTCATAACTTAGAAATAACATCACAACTTAATCCCAGACAACAGAACGAAAATCGGAAACGTTACGGTATTTCCGTGTCTTTTTTAATCAAATATGTAAGTTACAAAAAATTCATACAGGCTTCGTCCCCATTCACAAGTAATGCTAGTCCAAATAATTATGACGTCTGGCAAGGCTATTTTACGAAAGCGTCCCAGAAAAAAACCAAAATAGCCTTGCCAGACGTCATAATTATTTGGACTATAAGGTAATGCCTGCAGCTGCCTCATATTATTTTCGTGTATACAAATTCTTGATTTTGAATTTTTTTTGTGAATAGAATATTACTTTAAGGTTCATCATAACAAATGGACAAATATGGCCGTATTTTCACCTCAAAAACTACTCTGTGTACAGACTTACCTGTGCTGTTTGGAAAGTTTTAATGCCTAGCATCCACTAGATATATAAAAGTTAAATGCATTTTGTGCTTAAGAAAGATAAAATCTTTCTTGGTTTTTGATGGGCATTTTTTTTCCGTTCTGCAGAAGGTGCAAAAATGAACAAACACCTGAATTACTTTGATACTGTCCACTCACTGACTGACTCAGATAAACTCTTTAACTCACCTATAGTTGTGAAGATACCTGGTGTCCAAGTCAATTAAGGACAATGAAAACAATACAAACCGGTTTTTTACCTGAGGGAGCATCTCATAGTTGTACCACAACTTAGTCAATTTTTACACCTTTTGCATGAAGAAAAAAAAATGCCCATCAAAATCCAAAAGAGATTTTATCTTTCTGAAACACAAAATGCATTTAACTTTATTATATCTAGTGGATGCTAGGCATTAAAACTTTTCCAACTTTACAGGTAAGTCTGTACTCAGAGTAATTTTTGGCATGTAAATACAGCCATATTTGTCCGTTTGTTATGATGAACCTTAAATATATATTGTTTTGAAGTTGCAGTTGATTGGTATTTACAACGAAGTAATTTGTATAAAGTTCAAAGTTCAAAGTTCTTTATTTTCCAATTAAGGGCCCCTGACGGGACATAATGACAACAATAAACAATACATTCTGATTCTTAACACATAAATATATAATGAAGATATTAAAGTCACCGATATTCTGTGTTTACCGACTTTACGTGTTTTGAAAAACATAACATGACATTACTTACTAATTAATCATTTGGGCTATGGTTTGGTTGGCCAGTTAAGATTTAAGACAGATATATCGTAGCTAGTTCCACGAAACAGGAAGTTGTTCCTATGGGCGCATCCATTTTCTAATCACGTGACTAACCGGTGAGGGCGGTCTAAAACGCGGAAGTAGCGTAAAAATGACATTTTCAAAATTTATATCTCTGAAAAGGCTAAATAATAATTGAAAATTGAAGCGAATTTAAAGGGTTTATAAAAAAGTCTATATTTGAGATTAAAACATTTTTTTTCTATGCAATGCATTTTCAACCAAAAAATTAAGTAAACAAAACCAACTATATACAGCTGATATATAGCCAAGCCAGTCCATGCGAAAAGGTACAAAAACGAAAAATTTTCTTTGATCGCGGAATTTTTAAAATCTTACAAAGTTCGAATATTTAGCATGTAAGTAGGTCTTACCTGATACACATATCCTTCCGCATGCTTCAATGGGTTTTCAGCGATCTTTTGCTGGTATATCTTAGTTATAACAAGTCCTTCAAAATCAAAATTTTCATAACAAGTAGGTAAAATGAGTTGTAAAAATTTTAGAAATGAATCTTGAACATATATATAAACTTAAACACAAAATCAAGTTAAATAGGTTAATCAGATTTATACAATTGCCCACAATACATTTAATCGTATTGAAAAAAAAATGTTTCATATGCAATTAAAACAAAGGCATGATCAGTAAAATCGTAAAAAGTTAGTTTGAATAATTAAGTTATAAGTTATTATGTGCTTACGTACAGTGGCAAATATATCATGCATATTTAAAACATACGATGGATTTGAGATTTTTTTTTAAATCCGTTACCTGTTTTTGTCTGCTGTTCTGCTATCCTATCATTCTCTCTATTTTTCCATTCTTGTAAGATCCTCATTTTGTTCTCTTCGTTTTCGCTATTCGGAGTATCTGTGTCTTCTAATGGAAAAAGAAAGAAATATAAAAATCCACAATTAACAATCAACATCAAGATTGGTTTTAAAGGACAACAATGACCTTGGTCAAATTAATAAAGAAGAAAAGAATTTTAATTAGATTTTTTATTCATCGCAATATGCGCCATCTTTGTTTTTGCTTGATAGGATGATAACATAAACCATGGAAAATTATGTTAACTTTTTACCAACTGTACAAAATCTAGATGAATTTAAGGATAGGTGCTAGATGAATTTAAGGATACGTGCTAGATGAATTTAAGGATCGATACGTGCTAGGTGAATTAAAGGATACGTGCTAGATAAATTTAAGGATACGTGCTAGATGAATTTAAGGATACGTGCTAGATGAATTTAAGGATACGTGCTAGATGATTATAATACATGAACAACACAGTGGCGGATACAGAGGGGGCGTAGAGGGCGTACGCCCCCTTTTTGATTGGACTTTTATTTATTTTTTTATTTGTAAAAACGATAAATCAGACTAGACTTCGTGAAATTTGCCATTTCCCGTCTATTTTGTTTTTAAGCGACAATTCTTTATTAATTTTATAAAGATAGTTTTTGCTCGTATTTACTGTTATATATTATTGGTTATGTCAAAGTCATGTGATTCGCTACGGTGGAGTTAACCAGTGCGTCGGAAAAACGTCACTCAGTCATTTTGAAATTCAGATTACAGTAACACTTGCTTATGCTGAGGGTGACAAGTATGGCACCTCCAAAGCGACAAAGGGTTGAGCAAGAACGTACTGACTTTTATTTCATAATTTCACCAAACAGAAAGTAATACTCTATTACACTCTCGTGAAAGTTCCATAGCAATATTATTTATCTACGAAAACATGTCCAAATGCCCAGCCTATTGATAACATACAATGTAGCTGAATAATGATCCCCAGTCAGTAAGCTCTAGATATATTTAAAGTCTAAGGTATGGACTATTTGATTTGAGTGGGGAGTCTGAGAGGTTTGAGAGAAAAAATTCTTACCCAGATTTTTGTCTTAATCAAAAATTCTGGTCGAATATATATTGATTGTAAACAGCATTAAGATTTGCTATTAGAAACAAAAAATTCAAGCATAACTATTTAGCATAAAATGAACATGGTGAATAATAAACGGGTGTTATTTTTTTATGCCGGGGTTTGCATGTAAATCCCATATCTGACCGGAATATTTGTTTCGCCGAACTGATGTATTGAATACTTTTTCAAGGCCCGACTGTAACCTGCCTGCTGGGTATGACCATTATGTCTCCATTTGTCGACAGTCAAAATGATTCATAAATTCGTTGTCCTTTCAGACTCATTCGTAGACTTTGGTTAATTTGGAACTCTCACTTCCCTTCTTGGCTAATGGTGATTGTTTTTCAATCCTAATTTACAAATTAAATGATTCAGATGCTTAATCATGTGTAAAAATCGGTGTCAGTAATCAGAAGTTGTTATGAAATTGTAATACACAGAAACGAATGCGGCATACGGAGGCTCAATGATTTTAAAGTCGGCACCATAGGCCTTCAGAAGACTTGAAGTCTTCTTCCACCATAAAATGTGAGGTTATACTAATTAAACAAACGAGAATTTTCCATGTCCATGTATTACTGACAACTCCCACATCAAATATATTAGTACATAGCTTTCGATCTATCCAATCATTTTATAATAGACATTTAATGGGGAGAATACGACATAAAAAATGTCCGACCCTTACACTTTACAGCAACTATGAAGTTTACATGCCAAACTTCTTGAACCGTGTGAAAAGTTCATTGTACACTTATTTTATTTTTTTTAGCCTAAAAAAGGTCCCTAAAAAATTTCGCCTCGCTTCGCCTCGCTTCGCTCGCCGAATTTCTAATTTACCTCGCCCCCCTTTCCAAAATCCTAGATCAGCCCCTGCAACAAGAGAAGAAATATACAATACCTATTATTAGAGAAGTTTTGGTTGTGTTAATTTCTATAGTGGTTGTTTTTAATTTAACTTTTTTTTATCCTGTTTTGTTTTTCAGTTTTGCTTTGAGTCTCTCTATTTATTCTCCACCTCGTACTTTTACATACCCAGTTCCTTCTTTAAAGCTTTCCCTTTGTCAGTCTCTATCTTTTCCCACTCCTCAAGTAAACACTCAAAAACAGCTTCGCTTAGAATCGAATCGGAGAAATACAAAGCATGTTGCTCTCTTTTATCTTGATCTGTCATTTTTATAGTTTGTCTATATAAGAAAATAGAATAAACGATTAATATTTCTACCATTTATATACACTCAAAAGTAAAAGCGACTGTTGCTTGTAAATGTCACAAATACATATGTATGTGTATACGGTACTAATAAGGAGTTGTGGTATAATTGCTAATAGTAATAAGACTAAGTCACATTTCTCGTTGCATTGAAGACCTGTTGGTGACCTTCTGCTGTTGTCTGCTCTATGGTCGGGTTGTTGTCTCTTTGGTACTTTCCCCATTTCCATTCTCAATTTTACATTATCTAATTGGCGAAAATATCCCCGTTAGTCTTCAACAATGAGCAAAACCCATGCATCCCGTATAGCCAGATATAAAGTTCCCAACAAGAAAAATATAAAATTATTCTATGAAAGGATGCTGAATTTACACATTTTGCAGTTGGAATTTGATACTGAATAAGTCTTTCACTATAGTCACTAAAATTGTCTAATGCGGCCGTAGGTAGAAATTTGTTATTCAACTTTTCTTAGCATGAACAGTTTAACAGAAAAATGTCTTTCATCTTCGAACTCATGTGTTTCATGCAATACACACATTTAGTCCAATGACTTTTCTTTAAAAAATAATTTAAAAACCTTACGACTTTTTTTTATTTAAACACTTAAAATAACTTACCTGATTAGAAGTCTAAGAATTCGTCCTGTCGACATCAGTGAAACTTCGACGTTGTCAGCGGTAATGATAATGACGTCGTTGACAATTATTCTTCTGCGCAGTCGTTAACTTCGACGAAAACGTTGCTCTCTCTCTGTCCGGTCGTTGGTTGGTACGTCCGTCTGTCCCACTTTATGTTAAATTTTTTGGTCAAAGTAGCTTTCGATGAAGTTGAAGTCTAATCAACTTGTAGCTTATAAAAAAGAAGTTGTAGAATGATTACCATGAGACAACTCTTCACAAGAGACCAAAAATGACACAGAAATTAACAATTATAGGTCACCTTACGGCCTTCAACAATAAGCAAAGCCCATATATAAAAGAAATGTACAAACATCAAATATGTAACAAATAAACAAACGACAACCACTGAATCACAGGCTCCTGACTTGGGACAAGCAAATACATACATAATGTGGCGGGATTAAGCATGTTACCTGGGAAAGTGATATAATAGTACAACATAAGAACGAACTATAAAAAAAATCAGTTGAAAAAAGGCTTTACACATCAGATGGACAAAAATACAAGTGGACGTGGCCGGGTAGTTGTACATCCCAACAACGAAAAGACATCAGGAACAGATCTGAGAGTACTCGCAGTTAACTGACAGCTAGTTCAAAGCCACTAACAACTAATAAAAAAAATCGTACAACTAAGACTAAATTGTCAATCCGTACACATCCAACATTCAATGGATTTAGTGTATTAAAGACGTCATAAACAGTCAAAGAAAAACATGACCTTGTGCAATGCCAATTAATATACAGGATTCGACAGATTGTAGATCCATGAATGTGTATATATTATACTAGGATTAAACGCGACCAATTCACTCACAAACAAATAAAAGTTCGAAGGACTTTTATCATATGTTTGTGAGTGACTTGGTCAAGTTTATACACTAATAAATTCCTTATAATTCTTTAAAATTGGAAATAGGGAAAATATGTTATGACACTCGTAACCTCTATCCTACGTAACTTGTATATTTGTGTCATTGAATAGGCCTGGCGCATGAATTTATTTACGCAAAGATATGTACTCCTTGAAATTTCCAATCTGATAAAAATAAACTACAAAAACTCTTATTATCATTCAAACGAATCTTTTTGTTTTTGTTATTTTATTTAACGATTAACGTGCAGTGAAATATTCTTGGTTAAATGTCTGTGTTATCATAGCCGCCATCTTGTTTACATTGGTTACGAAAAGAAGTTCGGTCAACATCGTCTATCGAAAATTAACCAACGTCCAGATCAACTACCGGAAGTTCTCTCGACCAATCATATCACTGACGTATTCCCTTATATGCAAATCATATAAGAATTATTTTTTTATATATGAATATATACACATTTTATGAGAAAGGCACTACCTTAAATGCCAGCTTTATACCAAGACAATGTCCTATTGATTGGTTGTTGGTAGCTTAACACCCAGTGGCAAATATTTTATAAATGTTCAGGACGAATGTCCTAGGTTACTTTTTTTAAATTCATATATCTTTATTTACCAAAGTCAAAATAACTATAGGCATTAACATATACAGATATAGTTTTTGTCTGAAATAGAATAATAAGTTCAGAAGGAAAATGTTAAAGGGAACGATCAAAAGGCAGGAGGTGTATTTTTTTTTCTTTCTAAAAAAAATATATTCAATTCCCAAATTGATAAAAAAAATAAAATCTGTTCAAGCAGAGGACAAAAAAAAATATATTTTGAATCCAGATCATCACAAAAAATTATTTTATCTTTTAGATATATGCAAAATAAATTTAACTTTTATATATCTAAAAACATTTAAAACTTCCCAAACCGCACAGGTAAGTCTGTACACAGCAGTTTTTTAGGTGAAAATACGGGCGTATTTGCCAATTTGTTATGATGAACCTAAATGCTAGTGTTAAATTTTGACTAAATCATTTTAATTGATAGCGCTGAAGGGTTTCATTGAAAAAAATTCATTACAAAAAAAACATTTGTATTCCTAATAATCTTCAGTTTGTGGGTTCTATACATCAATTTCATGTACTAATTCAGAGTCAGTTTTATGGCATATATTTTTTTTTTAAGTTTAATAATTCTAGCGTACATTGCTGCTTTTTATGTAACAATAACGCAATGTAACCGTAGCCTCAATAATTATTTTTACATTCGTAATTAATCGGTTCCTTACCCAACTTTGCATTTCGGCAATTAGTCTTCGATGTAACAATAAAAAAAATATTATTGTTACATTTTCATGTAACCGTCATTTTGCACCAAATTTATGAAATTTTGCAAGTCTTTTCGAATAATTCTCTAGAAAATATTTCAATAGGTTTCAAAATTTATATTGTAAATATACACACTGCAGTTATTCATAGATAAATAAAAAAATATATTGTATCCTGACATCCAATCACAGCGCTCCTAATTTGACTTCCTTCACCTGTCTTGGGTAAAATTAAATAATACCGTTTTCCCTGTAAGGGTAGCAAGTGACTTTATTGAAATGTTAAAAATAAAAATAAAATGACAACAATACATGACAGGACTTCAGTACAAATTAATGCAAGAACATTCAGGACAGAGCAATACACAAATAAACATTACAATAGGACATTTCGACATGCTAATATAACTAAGATACAAAGATTTTGATTTAATATACCATGCGTGCGTTTCATCTACATAAGACTCACCAGTGACCAGTGACTCTCGGATCAAAATAGTAAAGAAAGCCAAACGAGACTTAGGTCAAAGTTGAAGAGCATTGATGACCCAAAATTTCAAAAAAAGAAAGAAAAAAAAACAAAATGCAGTTGTTGAATAAAAACATTTTAATAAATTAGTGAGGTATTTTTTTTACTGGCCTTTAAAACAACACAATGACATGAAAAATGAGCGAATTCTCGCTGTCACTGTTTTCTTCAAGTTTTCTTTATTTTGTTCATCGACTTTAACGTTGACATTGATATCTGTTTGTGTTTCTTCCTTTTCTTCTGTCTTTTCTTCGTTCTCTTCTTTTTTCTTTTCAATATCGATATCATTTATCAATATTTTGATTTGTACTTCTTCCTTTTCTTCTTCCTTTTTAATATCGATATTATTTATAAATATTTCGATTTCTCCATTTTGTTGCTTATGGTTCTCTTTATAACAGTCTGGCTTTTTTTCTTCTTTCTTCTCTGACTCTTTCTTTATGAAACTTTTCCTTAATACAGTATTTGGTCTTTCCTTAGAATTGATCGTGTTTTTGGGTTTTTCCTTCGTTTCGACTTTAACTTTTTCATTTTCTTTTGTTTTCACTCCTGTAAGATAAGATACCATTTATATGATATTTTAACATACGGGACCTTTTCAAACTGCAGTGAAGTCACGTGTACGTGTATAGCATTTTGTTAATTATCAGCAAAAATGTAACTTGTTTGAAAAATGCAGAGACACACTACGAATTGTGTTAAAAAATTATTTCCCAGGCTTTTAATTTAGTAAACCCAGACGCACGATGCGTCTACAAAAGACTCGAAGATTCACAAGTTACACGCGAATCAACGTAGTAGGGACGATAAATTAAATACGAAGTTAAGGAGCGAATGAAAGTAAAAAGACGTACCAAAAGAGACAAAGATATTTATAACACCTACCGGTAATCTAAGTATTTTACGTTTTCAAAGATTTTAAATCCGAGAATATTGTAATGTCAACTTTTTCCCTACACTGAAAACTGAATCGAATGTAGAGAAGAAAAAAGGCAATTTAACCCAAATAAATACCTCTCTCTAATTTTCTTCTCTCTCTCCAATCCATCTTTGTCATCTGTTCTCTCTTCAGTTCTTTTTTCCACTGAACTTTGACCTCCCGTGAATAGTTTTCAATCTTTGTGTCTATCATTTCGAATTGTTTCTTTATCATCTTTTCTTCCTCTCTGGCTCTCTTCAGCCTTCTTTTTTCTTCCCTCCTTATTTCTCTTTTCTTCTTGGGTTTGTCTTTAGCGTTCTTCTCTTCCAGATTCTATGATTTAAAAGTTTAACGCCATTTAAATATTTCTTGAAATCTCGGATCAAAATATGATTTTGATGTGAAATAAGCACCAGTAAAACAGCTCAATATAATTTTACCAAAAAGGCCTTCAATATGAGTTGGGATTATAGAATAGAGAATTATAGGGTAAAAAAAGATTAGAGAATAAAGATGTGCTAAGATATAAAGAATAAAGTACTTAGTATAATAAACAACAACAAAAAACAGATCTCTTGTGTTCTCATGTTTCCGGGAATACTTTGTACTCTCTTTGATCGCGGAAGATTTTTAAAATCTTATAAAGTTTGCATATTTAGCATGTAAGTAGGTCTTACCTGATAAACACATCCTTCCGCATGCTTAAATGGGTTTTCTGCGATCTTCTGTTGGTATATTTTTGTAATCACAAGTCCTTAAAATCAAATTACAAAAATGTAAGTTCAATGAATTATCAAACAAGCTAAATATGTTTGTGGGTAAAAAAAACTTCCATATATAAATTTCTGAATATAACATTTGGAATTTCCAAGCTGCACTTGGAGATTCTGTGTACGGGTTATTTCTCCAAAAACAAAATCCGTAACCGTCATGAAATGAATAGTTTTAAATGCGATTTAAACAAACTGGCATCATCAGTGAAATCTTAAAACGTTAATTTGAATAATTGAATTATTGGTTTTTATTTGCTTAACGGTCAGTGGGAAATATTTCATGCATATTCAGGACAAACGATCAATTTGGGATATTTGTGTTCCGTTACCTGTTGTTGTCTGCTGTTCTTCTGCTATCATATCATTCTCTCTATTTTTCCATTTTTGTAAGATCATCATTTTGTTCTCTTCATTTTCGCTATGCAGATTATCAGTGTCTTCTAATTGAAAAAGAAAGAAATGTAAAAATCAACACGAAGAACTTAACCTCAAGACCAGATTTAAAGAACAAAGATGACTGTAATATATTTTAAAAAGAGAAGAATTTTCGTGAATTAGAAAATTATTAATCGCGATATGCGCCATCTTGGTTCCTGTTTGACACGATGACAACACAAACCATGGAAATTTATGTTAACTTTTTACCAAATGTAACTTTGTACAAAATTTAGCTATATATAGATTAACTAAAGGATATGTGCTAGATGATTATAATACATGAACAACAAGAGAAGATATATACGATACCTATTATTAAAGAAGTTTTGGTTGTGTTCATTTCCAGTGGTTGTTTTTTTATTATTATACTATTTTTATCCTGTTTTGTATTTCAGTTTTTTTAAGTCTCTCTCTTTTTATTCTCCACCTCGTACTTTTACATACCCAGTTCCTTCTTTAAAGCTGTCCCTTTGTCAATCTCTATGTTTTCCCACTCCTCAAGTATACACTCAAAAACAGCTTCGCTTAGAATCGCATCGTAAAAGTACAAAACATGTTGCTCTCTTTTGTCTTGATCTGCCATCTTAATATTTTGTCTATAAGAAAGAAGAAAAATACGATTTGTAGAACTAGTATTCTATTATACTCCATCATAAAAGCGTATACTTTGCTTGTAAGTGTCACAAATAATTATACATATACCAATAAGGAGATGTGGTAAGATTTCTAATGAAACAATTATCTTAATGACGAGAATGTCTTCAACAATGAGCAAACCCAATACCGTATAGCCAGATATAAAAGTTCCTGACAAATCAAATGTAAAACTATTCAAACGAGATAACGCAACACATAATCTATAACACCAGAGACATGTTATAGTTATTGACCAAGCAAGTCGGTATATTGGATTTAATCTGCAGAGCTTGTGCATGTGACCCTGATTAACCCGAACGATGTAGGAAACGAGGAAGATTTAGTACATAAATCTAAAATGTTTAAAAATAAACAGAAACAACGATTCGCTATCCAATCTTTAACCCCCTCCCCCTCCCGCGACCACAAATTTAAATTCGATACCCAAATAGTCCCTTTATAGGAATAAATATGCCAAAAAATCGTAATGAAATTCATCGAGTCTAAAACTTATTCAAACCAGATTTCATTTATTTGAATATTCTTAAGTACATGATTTCTTTTTTGACAGAAACTATACAAAAAGATCGTTATTATCTGTTCTGACTTTGAAACACTGATTTAAGATTACACTGTGTACATAAAAAAAATAAAAATATTTCATGTCCCAGTTTAGATAATAAAACACTTCAGGGTTTGAGGGCGAACTGCGCCCGTGATGGTGTTTTCGACTCCAATATTAATTGATTAGGACGGTCAGTTTTCCTATGAAATGTGTGGTTTTCTTCGGGCACTCCGACTCCCTCTACCAATAAAAACTGGGCGCCATGAAATAGCCGAAATGTGGCGCTTAAAAGTGATGATAAAACATCAACAATCAATTCATCTTTTTTATCGTATTTTGAAACTACGATATTTGTACATAGTGTTTAATTTATCAACTTTTTTGTAACTTCAAGTCAGATGGCGTTTTTAGTCTCGCTACAATCGATATTTTTTAATTTTATAGAATACATGTCACACCCCTTTCAGAATTCAGGAAACGCCCCTAAAGGTAAGAATAGATTTGAACTGTGCAGTATATCTGAGGTAGTTAATGCACATCTTAGCTATGCATTAGTCAGATTATAGCACAGTAAGAACAAAGAGATTTTACCCATGTCATGTGTTAAATACATGTTATACTATTATCATACGCCGAAACAAACCAATAAACGAAAAGTAAATATGACAGACATGATCTAACGACAGTCAAAACCACTGAATTACAGGCTCTTGACTTTGGGAAGGCACACAAAGATTGCCTTTGGATTAGATATGGTTTTGAGCTCTGTACCATCCCCTATCCTAGAACAGTGGTGATCGAAACAGCACAATACAAGAACAAATTGTGAAAATACATGTATCTTGTTCAGACACGTGTCTATCGATAAGATATCGATGTTGCCCTCTAGATATGTGTTTGTATCGTTGTGTTGCTGTCTCGTTGAAGTTTACTTCTAACCTTTTTCCATTCAATTGTATGTAAAAGTTTGTTTCTTGTTATGGCAATAAAACAAGTTAAACTTATAATGAGTATGTAAGTTGGTAATTATTTATTACATTTAGACAAGTATATAGTTACATAGCAATTTGATATCTACACCCGGCATATTGGACCTATATGTCACTTTAGCAAAATGATATCATATGCAAAAAACGTAAAAGTTTACAAAATAAAAATACAGAGTTAGGCTTCATTTCTTTTTTTATGAAAGAATGCTGAATTTATACATTTCGCAGTTGTTATTTGATAGTGTTTTAGTAAATGATTATAAATCTTTCGCTATCTTCACTAAAATCTTCTCATGCGACCGTAGGTAGAAATGTTTAATTGAGTTTATTTCAGCATGGACAGTTCAACGGAAAATGTCTTTCATCTTCGAGCTCATGTTTTTTACGCAGTACACATATTCGGTCAAGCGACATGTCTTTAAAGATTTAAAAACACAACGACTTTTTTATTTATACAATTAAAATAACTTACCTTATTAGAAGTCTAAGAATAAGTCCTGTCGACATCAGCGAAACCTCGACGTTGTCAGCGGTAATGGTTATGACGTTGTTGACAATAGTATTCCTCTACGCATGCAGTCGTTTACGTATAACGTTGCTACAATAAAATCATCAAAGAAATTTGGGCAAGGTTTCCACGACGTTTAATAAATAACTTAAGACTGCATTTATTTAGATGGAAATTAATTATTGACCGATATTCTATGGCACCATATTTTTGTGTAATCCCTTAAATCAGTCACGGTTAGTCAATGTCGCCGATATCGCAATGTTGACAACATAATAATAATAATAATAATAATAATAATAAATTCTTTATTTAAAGAGGGTAACTCAATTAGAAATAGTCTAATTTTCAATGAGGCCCTCAAACAAAATACATGCATATAGTTAACATTCATACATTCATACATTAATTTACAATATATATTACCAGTATATACACAATTCAATCATTGAAATATACAAAGGGTAATAAATGACAATATTTGATATAGTTTTGTTAGAGGAAAACAAATTAGTTGACTTGCATATAATTTTCAAGAAAATGATTATAACTATGTTTCTTGAATAATTCCACATTAGGACATTTTTTTATTTCGAGTGGTAAATTATTCCATACTTTGGTTGCAGAATAATGAAAAGATTTTTTATAAAAATTTGTATTTGGTCTTGGAACAAAAAGATCATTATTAGAGACAGATCGTAAGTTGTGGCGTTGCACATCATCAATATTTAGTATTGCTAAGTAATCAGGTGTTAGCCCATTTACAATTTTATACATTAGAATTGATTGTTGGTATTTTATTCTTTTGGTAAAAGATAGCCATTTTAAAGAAGAAAACATGAAATTAGATGGAATAGAAATATCGCATTCCAGTATAATTCTTGCTACTCTTTTTTGAAGTTTTATGATTCTATCTGAATCTTTTTGTAATAAATTTCCCCAAACTGAACTACAATAGTCTATATATGGTAGAATATATGCATTATAAAATAGTTGCCTTGTGTGTATTGGCAAATATACTTTAATTTTATATAAAAGTGATACTTTAGATGAGATAATTTTACATATACGATCAACATGATCTTCCCAGCTTAAATTTTCATCAATGTCTATTCCAAGTAATTTGAAAGAATGGACATTCTCAATACATGTTTCGTTGACGGTAATACATAATTCTGATAGTTGTTTAAGTTTTTGTTTTGAACCCAATTTCATACACTTAGTTTTTTGTGCATTGATTTTCATACTGTTATTGTTACACCAAGATTGTATAGCATTTAAATCATTTTGCAATATGCTGTTTATTTTTTCAATGTTTTTATCATGAAAATGCAATGTTGAATCATCAGCATATAAATCCATATTGGATTGTTTAACATGAAGTGGTAAATCATTTATATATATTAAAAATAACAGCGGACCTAAAATAGAACCTTGAGGCACTCCATACTTTACAAACGATTTATCAGATTTAATGTTAGCGTATCAGACAAATATGATTTTATCCAATCTATTATATGTTTTCCGATATGATAAAATTTTAACTTTTCTAGAAGTATGGCATGGTTAATAAGGTCAAAAGCCTTACTGAAATCTAAAAACACTGTACCAACTATTTCTCCATTATCTAAATATTTTAACCATTCGTCAATTAGTTTAGTTAGCGCTGTTTGGCAGGAATGACCTTGTCTGAAACCTGACTGGGCGATATGTAACAATTTTTTATTGTTAAGGAATTCATATAACTGTGTACATACATGTCTTTCGAAAATTTTAGATATGGTATTCAAAATAGAAACATCGTGAAGACATAGTCTACATGGTTTCCCTTTCCTGTCTACATCGTTGACATCGCCGACATCGTGATGTTGACAACATCATGACGACATCGTCTACATCATCCCCAATCTCTCTCTTCATCGTTGACATCGCCGATGTTGACAACATCGTGACGACATCGTCTACATTGTGTCCCTTCTTTGTCAACATCGTTGACATTGCAGACATCGAGGAGTTGACAACATTGTTACAACATCATCTACATCGTACTGTATGTACTAATAGATATGTTATTATTTTGAGGACTTTCAGAAAGATTAGTTTTAACCGTAATGGGATCATCCTCTTGAAATAAAGATTATTTATTTATTTATTCATTCATTTTACTAGTTTTGTCAGATTATTCGTATTTGCTTGCTTTGAAACTATACAAAAAGAAAGCAAGAAGCAGAAATTTCAACAGCTAGCTTCAAAGCCATGTTGAACCACCATTTTCTACATAAGAAAATGCCTGCACAAAGTCAGGAATTTGAAAGTTGTTGTCCTTTCGTTTGATGTATTGGGCTTTTGTTTGTAGCATTTTATTAATGCCCTTCCTTTTTGAATTTTACTCGGACGATTATGTACAACGGGCTAACGGCAAATTTGAATTTGCGTTTGAGTTTTATTTATTTTACTGCCATGCGTAAAAAGAAAGTGTTGTTGGTGTGCTGTCAATGGCAGAAAAATGGTGTCATTTGTGCGTCTGTTGTCTGTAGTATAGAGAATGCTAATATTTTCCCCGCGTTTCGATCAGTATAGCGAGAAAATGTATATTCTCGATATGGGAATCGTTAATTTTCGATAGGTCGATGCAAATCTATCCAACCACAGGACTGAGTTGTGGTCATATATAAGGTGTGTTTTCTGTGGTAGGTTCAATTCTAGCCGTCGTATTGACCGAGTAAACTACATTATTATAAACGATGGTATATAACTGTTGTACATTACAAATTTTTTAATTTTCGTAAAATGTTTTGAACTGACAAGGTCCGACGTCATTATCCTGAGATAGGCCCGAGCATTGATTCGGACACAGGTTTCCGGTTTGAAAAATGTGTCTTCGTCGAGGTCTGCGTTTTGCGGACCATGTTCAGAGGTCTGTTTGATTGAACATAGAATTGAGTAATTATATTCCTTAACTTTTACTTACATTTGCCTTGGTGGCAATATAGCCTTGGTGGCTTTAAGGCCTTGGACAAGGTTCACTTATGGCACAAAATGATCTAACATATCAACTTTATTATAAAACGCCTAACAGATCACAATTTGATTCGTATAACGGTCTATTTCAAAAGCCTTAATGCTAAATAAATCAGTTTTTTTTTTTTTATAAAAGTACATAATATTCTCCAAAGTAGGCCCATTTTGGACATTTTGTTAAAATACGGCGATTTTGTGCGATTTTCTTACCTAAAAGCTTTAGGGAAAACTTGGCCCCCCCACCTACGATCCAAAATATTTGTAACCAAAAGATTCCAATTTTGATATAGAATTCATCAATATAAAAACTTTTTGGATCGTGGATGGAGGCCAAGGTTAATTACGCCAAAAACAATTAAAATTATGGAAAAAACATTACCAAAATTGACAGAAAATACAAATAATGCTTATTTTAGGGGTCATAGCTACATAAATTTGAAAGGAAGGTGCCAAAAAATATAGTTTTGTCTTAATAGTATTTATATTTAACACACGAATTTCTATGCAAAATTTGTAATTTGTTGGCCAGATTTCAAAAACGTCAAAAATTGAGGACCAATTTTAACCCTAAGTCAACCTTCTCCTTTACCATGATAGTACAATAACACATTGATGGGTTGCATGAAAATAATGTAATAACAAAAATACTGAAATCCTAAGAAAATTTAAAACGGAAAATCCCTTATCATATAGAAAAATCAAAATGATAAAACACATCAAACGAATGGACAACAACTGTCATATTCCTGCCTTGGTACAGAGCTACGTAATATATGTATCAGAGAAACATAAAAAACTTAATGCTCGTAAACTTTGCACTTGTTTGGCTTTATAACTATTTAGATCTGAGCTTCACTGATGAGTCTTATGTAGACGAAACGCGCGTTTGGCGTACTAAATTATAATCCTTGTACCTTTGATACTTTTATAGACATAACACATTAGCAAAAATGAAAGACAAGAATTCGAAAATGTCAGCGTGACCCTTTAAAACAAGAAAAACGTAGTTACAAGCAATGACGTCAATCGAGCAATAATTCATCATTATAAATTTGTCATGTCTGCTTCTTTTGATAAGAGATTCTAATCTTATGACGATGATTTACTACGTTTTAAAGTACAAGAAATTAGTTTAATTATTATGCAGAAACTTAAAGAGAATGTAATCGAATAAATAATTACTTGTTTGCTTTTTAAGATACGCACTTTTCTTTTTCTCATTCTTGCAACATTACCGATATAATGATTTTCCATCTTGGTTTACAGAATGACTTGTTCAATCCATTTTTCTTGTTCGTATTACCCTGTTTCTATTCTCATATTAAACTCTTTTTTTTAAAGTAACGTACACACTTAATTTAAGTTCCATCTAAATTTCCGGTAAACGACTTAAAAAAATTTGAATATGTTGTAATCCTTTCTTTGTTTTTATCATTTGCTCTCAAACCATTAAATTAGTATGAAAAAATCCTGACCATGAATAATTTAAAAAGGTATATCTTGCAAGAATATTTTCCAAGACCTTGTCAACATGATAGCAATTACATTAAAGAAAAACTGATCAACAATTGTTTCTTTTCTGTTAAGTCAAAGAATGTAATAGTACCATTTTTTCCGATTAAAATGCCCCTTATTTCAAAATCCTTCAAGAAATTTACACGAGAAGTAAAGTCCAATAAGTTATACGAATTTTTTACATTCCTGACTTATTCAGATGTCAATATAAGATTAAGGTCTTCAATCAAATATGATAATATACTATCGTAAAAAGTTGTCAAAATAAATAGAACAAACATCACACAATTTGGTTTTACCATCAGCTTACTGAGGGAGCGATTTTACCACCATTTAAAAAAAAGAAATGGATAAAAGACACAGCATGTTAATTTCATACATAATTATCGATATTAAAGAATCAAAAATACAGTCACCCTTCAAAAATATTAAACAAATCAGATATTAATCATATAATTTCTTGCGAACATCTTGTTTTTGCATTGCTATTCATAATTACATGAAACAGTGTACCAAAAAGGGTGGAACACTCATCTCAGCTTTCTACGCAATTCAGTTGGATAAATAATTGCTTTATGTAAGGCACATAAACAAATGAAATATCTAAAACAGTCAAAAACTTTCCAAAAAAGTTAATTTGTGAGACAATTAAAAAATGAATACTAAAATTGTCCAACAATAGCATCACTTCCATAGAAAGGCAATTTGAAGTATTGGAAGTTTTGAAAGTGGAAGTATAGCAGTATGTTCAGTTTTATGTTGACCTTTTTGTTATACTATGAGATGATTCATAATTGTAAATGGCATGTGTTTCTTCCTGTAGATCCATATTAGCAAGAACCAAACAATCATCAGTTTGAAAAAATATATAATTGGATTTAGCCATTTTTACATCTTTTTTTTCAATAACAGCTGGTTCTGAATAAACAGATTTACTAGATCCAATGCACCTTATCGCTATTTGTCTGTCATTACTGGACATCACAAAAGTTCTCAAAAAATGTTATAACGTCATAAGAAAATATATCTGACGCCACAATGGAAAAGTAAGTAGACGACGGAAAAACCTGAAGTAACTTGCAAGAGAGGCACTACTATGGGTTTTTGTTTGCACGAGAGGCCCTTAATATTGGTTTTCAGCCCGGGTGTGAAATTAAGGCTAATGTACTTCCGTTCATTACACATATGCAAAATCTATCATATTAATGCTAAGTATAATATGATGAATAGCATTTATACCTTATATAATGCGTATATTGTTTAAACACTAATTATATTTTCAAATCATATCACGATCAATATGTTTTTTGATAATTGTCAGAAGTGTTTTTATTGTATGCGACTGCCATACAAGTGACAGGTTTAGATAGCTATAAAACAAGGTTTAATCCACTAATTTCTTCATAAAGAAAAATGCATGTACCAATAATTTTTCCAATGATAAGAGACTTTCCGTTTTAAATTTCCCTAAGAGTTCGTTATTTTTATCATTCCACTTTTTATGGTACACAACATGTACATGTAACCGATCACTATTTTGGTTATTTCAACAAAATATTTTTAATGACCAGCGTATAAAAGAAACTCAAAGCATTGATGCAAATTTTGAAAAATTATATAAAGAGGATATAACTATATTTTTTTTGTTAATCTCTTTGAAAGACAAGACCTCTGTGATTTGTCAGGTAACTCAAATGTACCGATTTGAGGTCACTATAGGTACAAATATAGTGCACACTGAGAATTCTATAATATGCATTTGTTTTATTCTAACACTTCTTGATGGCTTTTACTGGAGTATTGTTTTAGTGGTTGTCATCTTCACAGCGAACACCGTGTTTCGTCTGTATTTGGAAATTTAATATAAATTGTGTGTGAATTTCCAGTACATATAAAAATTGTTTGTGCAGAAGCTAATATTGCATCTTTCTGAGGAAAAATTGACAACCGAAAGTCGTGACTAGTTCAACAACGTTCTCTTATAAAAAAAAAAGTGCTATAAGTATACGGGTTTTTCTCATTGAAGAATGCTTACATCAACTTCATTTGAACAGTGTTGGATAAATGTAGTTGTCTAATACGCAATCATACCACAACTCCCATTTGTATAGTACTGTAGTGACTAAAGATAACGTTACATGTGTTTTGTTGAAGAAAATATTTGTATTTTGTACAAAGGATTGGTCCCAAAGTAACTTATAATCACTACAAGAGAGTACTATACGGTCAATTGTCAGTGTTTCATTACGATGTGAATCAAATGATTTTGTTTTTAAATTCCGAATTCATTAATACTACAGATGTGTTTGACTTGCCACAATCTCCGACAACAATCGCAAGCAAAATTGTAATTTTGAACTTTATGCTGTGCTATATCTATCTATGCCCGTATGTATTCATGCCCATTTTAGTTTTATGTGTTTTTTTCCAAACTTTTCCTCCAAAGCTTATCCGGTGAATTTTATTACAGAGAGAATTACATGTATTGTTGTTTACCTCTATTCAGGTCCATATAACCTCACCAGTACTTTCTACTAACATGACTTGCTTAATCAAAGTTGACGTTTGGATGATATTGACCTTTAAATGTTTATGCTCTTCAACGTTTCTCTTAATTTGTTTTAAAGTTATAAATGTAGAATGAAATGTTTTATAAACAAAACTATTTTTAATGGACAGAATAGTTATCTTGATATTTATTATTCTTAATTAGAAATAACTTTAATTAAGCTTCCATTTGATTTATGAATTTGACAGACTTAAAAATCATGATTATTAAAAAAAAAAATAAGCATTTCATCATTAAAATGGTTGTCTTTTCTTGTGTTCCTGAAGATTTCTAATCAGGGAAAGCCATGATAACTGACAAATGTAATCATTCATCTGATAATCGATTACTTGAAGGATATTTGTGTTATCGATTAATAATCGGTGACTCTGATGTTTTTATCGTCACTTCATTACTGTTCGTTAACTATCAATTAATTAAGAGAAGTATGTAAAAATAAAAATAAATGTTTAAATAAAGCCTTTACAGTGGAAATTTAGAACTGTACAGAAACAGCATTCAAAACAGTGTTTCCAAATGTTATGTTGAAAGTTGTTTTCTACATGGTTCTAGATAGTAGTTCTCACAGTATATTTGATCTATTTTTAAAAATATTCTTTGGTGAACAAATAAACTTGTTCCGTCGATCGCTTCTTTTTTAAGGGTTTTATTTCTTATTATAAGTTATGTTAACAAAGACTAGTTGAAAAGTATATGTAAAAAAGTACAATTACTTGTTATGTAAATTTCAAAGATGGAAAAATTATATTCAGAAATTAATTGATCGTTTTATTGCAAAATGGAGTACATTTAATCAAGGGCATTTATTCAAGGGCAATGCCATTTAAATTTCTCACTTCATAAGACAAAATGGACCTGAAACAAACGTATTATCTCATTGATTAGAAGTCTATGATCATTTGTCTATGATTAGTAAAACAAGAAGGTTGTTGAAAATTCTGTATTTGCTATTCAAAAATAGGATACACGTATCTATAACCGAACACAAGAATTGCAATGCATTGATTCATTGTAAAAAGAATGTTGTATACCTCCTTATTTCTGAAAGAATATCATAATTACAAATCAACAATTGATCTACTCTAAAATTGAGTTATAAGATCATTCTTATTCATTGAATAAAACTATATTCTTTTTTTTAAATTTCAAAGGTAAAAAATCTTTGACAAGCATTGAAAGTCATTTGTTTCAATAAAATAAAGTATTTTTTAGGTGATCAGCTTGATGCAGCATATCTGCAATTTTAATAAGAAAATTAGTCAGTAATATAAGTATCATCTATTTTAGCTGTACTTTAAACGTATGAATACATTCAGTTATCTATTTAGTATAAAACAATTATCAACTAGGTTGTATTTATTTTTTAATTAAATCAATCGAAATACAATCTAAATGTAATCAAAATTTGAATTAAGATAACATGCAATCGCAAAATATTGTCGAATACAGATAAAAGAGGGACGAAACATACCAAAGGAACAGTCAAACTCATAAATCTAAAACAAACTGACAACGCCATGGCTAAAAATGAAAAAGACAAACAGAAAAACAATAGTACACATGACACAACATAGAAAACCAAAGAATAAACAACACGAACCCCACCAAAAACTAGGGGTGATCTCAGGTGCTCCGGAAGGGTAAGCAGATCCTGCTCCACATAACTATCGATCACTTGAATAAAATAATATCAGTTACACTCGATAACGGGTACAGATAATAGATACCCAATTCTTCGTTCTAATCACCTTGAAAATAATATTCTTTAGCGTAAAGTAATTAGTTACATCAGTTATGAGTTTGTCAAACCTAAAAAAAAAATCAGTCTAGAAAAAGCGTAGTTTTATTTCAAACTCATTATTCATTAACATTTGTTTTATTTTTATGATGATACAATCTTTTTTACGAATAGAGAAAAATCCACAGAGCTTAGTAATTGATACATTCAGATGGTATAAACAAAATCTAGTGTCAACATTGAAGATGTAGGCACAAGAAAAAAATATTCAATAAGGTTAACATATCTAACAATTTCTTTATTCACAACTTTAACCCTCATTCTTATCTATATGTATAAAGAAGACAACAGGTAACTGAAAAATACGAAAACACCATTTTGTAAATGAAATATAATGATTTATAAAATTTTCAGACATATGTGTATACAGAACGAAATGATAATTATGTACCAAGAACTTGTTACACAATAGACGACGTATTATTTCAGGGCTAAATTAATTACTTGAAACCCTCCGTTTTACTTCACAAAAATTACATCTAAACTAAACCAAGCAACAAATTAATAAACAAAACATAAAACTTTCTAAAAAATCACAATTTTTATATCCGAAAATTATTTTCATCTCCACACATTACATAACTTTCATTATTGACAGACAAGAATATGCTCCCCGAATATGATTACCATTTGCAGCATGCACGTGAAGTACATCTCCAAGTTGGAGTTCTTCAACAGCAGATATTGAATTAGTTGTTGCAATGTCACTGGGACCAAACATAGAATAGGTAAGGAGATTACTGTTCTTCTTGACATAGAAATACCTTTTTTTATTAGTTGCAGTTGTACGTATATACGCTGAAATGTAGTACAAACCAGGAATCTCACACACAAATTTCCCACGAGATTTGAAGGTATTAAGATTATTGATTCCTACGTGAAATCTCACGTCAGTGAATTTTACTATTGCATCGTAAAATCCTCCATCATATGTTACACAAGCTGTTATTGCAACTGAAAGTAAAAACAAATATATTTATTTTAGACTTTGATATTTACATACAATGTATAACTGATGTTTACTTTAGACAAATACGTAATTGGTTTTGATAAATATGCAATACGAGACTTCGAAATACCTTTTAATTTTGTTGGAATTCCTGAAAACACTATGCACACACATCACTAATTATGTGCCTTTCCTTTTTCGCTGTCCTCAAATTTACACTGTATCACAAAATTAACATAATAAAGAACTACTAAATTGTAGCTTACTTTAATTTTCATTTGTTTGTTGAGGTAACTTCATACCGTATAATACGTTGCTTCTTGTCCGTTTTTGCTTTTTGCCCGATAATTTTGAATTTTGTCAGAAACTGTTGCTTTTTGTCCGATGATTTTGCTTTCCGTCCGACATTTATGCTTTTGGTCCGATAATTGTCCTATTGGTCTGACATTTTTGCTTTTTGTCCGTTGCTATCGGTCTGTTTTATTTTTTTTAGGTCACCTGGCCAAGAGGTCTAAATGAACCTTTCTTATAATTGGCATCCGTCGTCCATCAGTAACGTTTGCAAAACTCTTTTCCTCTGAAGTCACTGGACTAAAGTCACCCAAACTTTGTCTTAATCATTCTTAGGGTATTTAGTTCCAACATATATCCGATGACCCTATCTACCAAACAACTTCGCCACAATGGAAAAAACACCTAACTCATTAAGAGCAAGTTTGACAGGGATGAAAATTTCATTAGGTCAAGATCTATCTGCCCTTAAATTCTCAGAAGCACCAGACTATCTGTTTTGGGGCTGCTGCCCCTTAAATGGTAATTTGAAGAAAATTTTTAAGGTTTATATCTTGACTTTGATAAGAGATAGAACAGTAAAATTGTTTAGCAGAGTAGGATTAATAAATAGGTCAACATGACCAAAATTGTCAATTGACACATAAAGGTGGGGCTTGGGTTACCAAAGGGACTTATAGATCGAAATTAAAATGACGAATAAGGATATATTTCGTTTAAGCTCAATATTTTACAATTTTTCGTATTTTTTTTTTTGTACTACAGTCACTACTGAATCAAATTAAACCTAACTTGGTCTAAATCATTATTAAGGAAGTTTCGCATTATTTTTTTTACCTCAATCATTACAATGGTATTAACAATGATTTTAACCGGGTTTTTTTTACATGATTTCCTTAACCACAGTAGTTACAGATGAACAACACACGCTCTTCAGAACCTCTGGTTTCTATTATTTCCTTTATGTCCGATTTTAGAATGAGTATAAACGATATAGCGTTTGAACCATTGATTTTCGGCAGCAAAACTGGCAAACGTAGTAAATAATGATTACAATTGAGTACATCAGCATGAACCTGGAACCTCTATATACTCAAAGTAAACTACTTCGATCACTCGGCCACCAAGGCATTTAACGAAATTTGTGAAGCGTTACACCAATGGTCAAGTAATGTGAAAGGTTAAGAACCAGAAAATATGTTTAACTCCGACGCATACTAAATATGTCTGTCAAAAGTTTTAAAATTCAACAGTTGTCGTTTGTCTATCTATTATAATCGTTTTGAATTGTATTATACATGGCATTTTATTGCCTTTTAAACGTACAACAACCTAGGTATTGATGCTTACGTCAACGCAGTTTGGTCTCTAGTGGAAAGTTGTCTTATTGATATGATTATCTCCAATTGTATGATTTTTGTGATAAACTGCTTAACCATTTAATAGTATATAATCAGAAAAAAAACATGCCATTTTTCATATCAGATGAATTATCAGCCATCTGTTAATATCGATCCAAGATGGCAATACAATTGATATATTTAATACGATCTTTCTATCATATGCTGTAACAATGAAAAAAATACATAATTTAATATTTTAATCCTTCTAAGTGGTTTTCAAGTAGAAGTTCATATAGGGAAACGTTAACGAACGAACGACACATAAAGTAATACAACCGATATAAAATCTTTCTATCATATGCATCAGATGAGAAAACAACATTCTCTGATGGTTGTGACCTTTAATCGATTTCTTGCATGAAAAGATATTTTTCGTATCACAATATATGGAGTGTGGGTGATACGAAAAATGATAGCAAAGAGGGACGAAAGATATCAGAGGGACAGTCAAACTCATAAATCGAAAATAAACTAACAACGCCACGAACATGAAAAAGACAAACAGACAACAATAACACACACATCATAGAAAACTAAAGAATAAGCAACACGAACCCCATCAAAACACATGGGGTGATCTCAGGTGCTCCTGAAGGGTAAGCAGATCCTGCTCCACATGTGGCACCCGTCGTGTTGCTTATGTTATAACAAATCAGGTAAATAGTCTAATTCGGTAGGTCACATTTTTGAAGGGAAAGGGGATTGTAGTTATGACGTAAGGAACATGTCCGATCTGCATAGATTTGATAGGCTTGTCCAGCATCATAAGACTGAATCACAGCATTCGCTATTTGTTAGGTCATTGAAGATGTTTAAAGGTTAAGACAATATTTATTTCGTCCATGCCCACAATCATAATTTCTTTAATAATATACAAAACACTCACACGTTTCATTTGAAAATTTCTTTTTGTTTTTAAAACATGTGATCACTACAACAAACGACAACCACTTATTTATAGGCTCATGCATATTGAATGTGGGTGAAAAATGTTAGAGCGATCCCAACAATCTTCTAAGCTTGGAAAGGGGTGTCCATATGAACGAACATCAGATGTAAATAAAGACAACAGTAGTATACCGCTGTTCGAAATTTATAAATCGAGTAAGAAAAAAAAATCTGGGTTAAAACTAAAACCGAGGGAAACACATCAAATATAAGTGGAGTACCACGACAAAACAGAAACACAACACAAAAATGTAACACACACAGAAACGTTATAAAAAGGTACCAGGTTTATTATCCAATATGTCGGACGCGCGTTTCGTCCGCACACAATAATTCATGCATTTGCAAACAGTATACTTTATAAAATGACTATACAATAGATATACATGATAAAAACGAAGTGGCGATTTTGTGATTTTACTTTTTTCTAATACGGCTAATGTTTTCTGCCTGGGATAAAAACATCCTTAGTATTTAGAAGAATTCATTCATTTGCAAACAGTAAATTTATAAAAATGACTATATACATGATAACACCGAAGTGGTGAATAAGTACAGAATAAAAATGTATACACAAAACAACCTAAACCAGGAATAAAAAGTCACAGCCGAGTTAGCCGAAACCATCGACGAACTAAGTAACGTCACATTTGAATTTCTAAAAATGTCAAAAAAAGGGAGGGAACTAGGATAGAATTCGAGATAAGGTTTGTAAAACTCATATAACATTTATGAATAACAATAAAAATTACAATACGTATTGATATAAAATGGTGGTAGTAATTAGATAATTGATTTCTTTATCTAGCTATGTCTGTGTTTCTTTTAAATCAAACTATAAACCAAATATATCGTACAAATTCAGTTGACCGAAACTAAACTTTAATAAATGAACTTGGCGATTCATTATCTTTACCATAACTTACGAATACAACAGAAAAAATTAAGATTTACAACTACACACGATAAGACATTTGAGAAAATCCGATGAGAATAACAAATACAGTGTCAACACTAAATACTTGAATTTTGGATAGCAAAGTACCGTGACACGTCTTATAGCAATTCGAATTCACACTCGGCAAAACAGTCACAATCGGAAATAAGTCACGCTCAGTAATTGAAAGATCAGACGACGTAAGAACAAACCACAATCTAGCACGTGCATGGTTAAAATATTCTTAGTGAGTTTGGACAAAGCAGTGGCGTAGCTAGGCTATTTTTAAGTGTACGCCCTAACCTCGGCGAGGGGTTTGAGGGCCCAATCGAATCCAGGTTATAACAATTACTAGTAGTGTGTTCGAGGGGCAGGCCCATTTCTGACAATAAAAACTAATCAATAGCAAGTTGAACATACTTTAGAGACCATCTTTTTTAATCTTTTATGTTTAATTTATACATTGTTTTGATTTGGAATCTAATGGTCATTTGTGTTAGAGAAAATATCCAAACCAGTTACTTAAAAATATTTAAAAGGAACCATGGGTCAAAGAAGTAACTCGAACAAAACCCATTTTTGTGCAAATGTCGATAATGGATATGAATTGATTAATTTGCATAGATGTTTAGGTGCATTATGAAAATTCGTAAAAGGTTCCGTGGAACCGTTTTTGTAGCCTGGGATTACCCCTCCCCGCGAAAATTGATACCATTCATCAGTCCATTACAGAAGTTTGAATAATCAAACATTTTCTGAAGATTTTTTCTTTTTCTTGAGATGGAATACTAGTATGACAATATCTGAAAAATTTGTCATGTTTAAAAAAAATATAATCACAGACCGTCTGTTAATTGCTTAAAGATAAGTCCGTATGTCAATTAAAAAAAAGTATACTTTTAAAAATTTGCTTCATACATTTATCACAAAAAAAAGCTTCTGCCAAAGTTTCATAAAATTCAATAAAGGTTTGACAAAGTAATTGAGTGTAACAAACTTTAACCACAGACTGTATCTTGAAATTTCTTATATCAGTAAAACACGGTAGTTCTATAACATATGACTTAGCATTCTTATTAAATTTTTAACGTTTTTATACTGATATTTTCTTTTTTTTTTTCTTTTTTTTCGGGTGGCACATTGATAGTAAAAAATATATATCAGAAACAAGTAAATAGAAATATTAAATAATGCCCCCGAGGTCATATTTTATATAACTAAAAAATACGGGAAATTAAATATATAAATTCATCATTATGTTCTGGATACTCTTTTGAGAAAAAAAAGCTTTTGTCCAACTTTCGTAAAATTTCATGAAGGTTTGACATAATAAAAAAAAATTAACCATACTGAACCTAAATGTTGACACCTTCGACGAAATCTAGGATCGCTATTTCTTGCTTTCGAGACATAAATGTCGCAGGCTCAGCTGATTATGAGTTGCTTTAAACAAAAGGAAAGTAAAAAGAATTCCTAGTAGATTCAGACTTTGACTGACAGAAAATTAACAAATATATAATACGGTATTCCTTGATCGAATGTCAATTTCATCACTTTTATTCGCAATTTCAAGCTATTGAAAAAAGATTTACAAGTTTTTAAACCAGATCTTTTTGATTTATTGAGATTATTTTTTTTTTAACCAAAATTCAAGTGTACGCCCGGGCGTTTTGACGTAAACGTAGAGGGACGAAAGATACCAAAGGGACAGTCAAACTCATAAATCTAAAACAAACTGACAACTCCATGGCTAAAAATGAAAAAGACAAACAGAAAAACAATAGTACACACGACACAACATAGCTACGCGGCTGCAAAGACACATAGTATAGATCATCCGATTCGTGATGGTATCCGTAAAATTTACGGAGTGTCATTTTTAATCTGTCCTCCTCGTAACTTTGTTGTTTCTGCGTCCTGTGTATGAAGTCTATATAGAGTGAACATACACGAGCATAACGTATCAATTAAGATATGTTATAAACACCATACTAAGGGGCAGATGGTATATTACTGCTATGAAATAGGAAATTGATAATTACGAAGTTGAAATCGTCCTGTTTATCATAGATAAATAATAATAATGCTCATTATGATGATCGTCTAAATATTTACGAATTCTTATTTCCAAAATCGGTAAATCAAGCTTGGCTTTATCGGTAAATAGAAAAAAAACCAGATACTCGTTGTATCTCTCATTTAAAGAGAAATAAAGGTTTGCATTTATTTCATTGAGTTTCGATGTTCAAATACAAGTATGCACATTTTGAAATGGATATAAAGCAGAATCATCGAAAAAACAGCAAATCGAAACAGAAAAAAAAGCAAAAAAAAAAGCAAGAGTGTTTGAAAAAATCAAATCCCGGACCAAAGTGTGGCGAATACACTAATTTTAATCATTTGCCCTCACATTTGCATTTTCTTAGATTAAAAATAAAAATTAATTGACAAATTTTAAGGGCAGTGCATATGTTATTCATGTTAGTGTGTATTGCTAAAGACTGTATGTAGATCAATAATATATTATATGGCTTGTAGATCAATTAGATTTTTTTAAGTACCTGTCTCATCGATCTATGGTATATTTCATTTTTGGTTATTTATTTACATTATCTGGCTTATTGATCAAGGATCCTGATCTTATAAATGCACTTCAGTTATCGTGTTTAGTCACTCCTCAAGGCTGTCTTTACATACATGGTATACTTGTGAAGAATAAAGCAGTTTCATTTTGGGTTTCGTATAAATGCCCGTTTAACACATTGAGGTAATTTGAAACTGTAGAAGTTGACGTTCGTTTGTTTGCGCTGCTCCTTCTACTATAAGACACTTGTAAACACGAGTTGGTATTTTCCAACCGATCTCAACCTTACCGGATGTGTATTTTCAATTTCAGAGGGGTGTAAACATATAAATAGCAGTTTGTCTTACTTTGACACAACCTATACCTATACTGAATGGCAATTGTTGATAATTGATACGTAATACTTAGAAAACTTCAATCAGGAGCTACTAAAACTATGAAAATAAGTTTTAAAAAAACAAAAACATTAAGAACTCGAGAAAAAGGTAAACAGCAATCACCAATAATTCCATACAGTCAAAACGTCCACACAAACAAACAACACAGGACTCTTTGAAAAAGAAAATCCTACAATTAATCTCAATATACATCACCAATTATCATACGGTTTAGATAGCAACGATACGACATTTGGTGATTAAACAATTTTGAGGGCACACAAATTTTCTGTTTTGTTTATATTATGTGGATCGAAGGATGGATACTCGAAGACTATATATAGGTCAACAGTAATTGATAACAGTTAATAATGAAAAAAGAGACTCCTGGTTTAGAATGAAATCTGTACTTTTAGTTTGATTAAGGTAGATGGGGTGTCTAAATTATAATCCATAGAATCTTTTAATAATTTGCCAAAATGTAGTTCATATCCTGCTTGTTTAAAAACATTAATAAAAAGAATGGGTCACCGGACTTATTATCACACTACAGGTTGTGCAAAATTGTAAAGATTTTGTATAGATTATGCATGGAAAACCCCTTTTTCCGCCATAAAACGCAAACCACACCATAGAATTTTGAGATAAAATATGAGAAGATAGCTCCAATATTATGCTTTCAGATAAGAAAAGGAAAAAATGGGGTCACCGGACTCGTTTTCTTGCTACGTGTAAAAATGGGTAAATTCCTAACACATTCTATTGTAAAAGTAACACTATCTGAATTATCTGCCCTTGCATTTGAGTTGCCTCCCCTTATTTGACAAAGTTGGAAAAAAATTAATCAAACAAAAGAATTCTTATTTTTGTAAAATACAATTATAAATATGATCAAACATGGCATTTTCTATATCATAATGAAAATTCTTACACATGAATTACCTACTTCTATAAAAATTTGCACATTTCATCAAAGATCAAGACCTTGTTTTCTAGTATTTCAAAATCCAAAATGGAGGAAGACACCCTATCTACCTTAAGGATGTTGCTGCTGAAGTTATAGATAGTTGTTTTGTTATAATGAATATATAAAGTATTTAACATTCAACTATTATCAATCCATGTAACTGAAAATAAATAGTATCAACTTTCATAAATGAAACCTACCTTTCTGTTGTTTTGCAAACAATTCATGAATTGTTTTATTAGAGCGAAGTTTGGTGTTTTCCAAGATAAGGTCAAATGATTGATTGAATCGTTTTTGATTTCTGTGCAGAGTTTGCTGCATTAGTTCCGTATCATTGACCCTTTTCGTTTCAGCGGCACTGAATTCTTCAATTTTTGAAAACATAGATTCTAACATTGCATTTATTTGTTTTCCATACATTTCGGATTCATTTTGCGATATATCTTTAAAATGTTTAACACTTTCGTGGAACGAATCATTTATTCGTGATTGTTCCTGTAATTGTATATCTCGCACTGATTCAACAAATATCTCTGTTTCGTTCACGGCTTCATCCATTGTATTCAATTTAGATAAGAAGGTACTCTCCCATCTCTTCATCTGTTCGTCTATTTTCGAAGACAGTGCTTCTAATTTAACTTCCCATTTTTTCATCTTTTCTTCATTCATTTCCATTTTATGTTCCAGCCGCACAAGTTTCTCTAAAACCTTTTCTTCAAAATGAAATTTTGAACAGGTCAGCAGAGATTCGGAATCGGAACCAACTGAACTAGATCCAGACACTATAATCGAAATACATATTGGAAGTATACGAAAGAGCAAAATATTCGCCATTTGAAAACCAAAACTGAAACTTGTAAAACGTATTTCACAATTTCAAATATTTTTCATTTCAACGCCTACCATATCCTTAACGATGAAAACACGCGTTTTTTGTCCACACATTAATTTTGACGACTGCATATTCTGAATGTATAAGTTCTCTCAATACATTGCTCACTTTTTCATTCATTTAGAATCGTTCCTAATAAACAATTTAATTTCGCGACCAACGCATGAGAACCTGCCTTTCTGCACAGACAGAAGGTTGCACACACAAGCTGTACAAATCAAATTTTGATAAACTAATCTTATTTATAACGAGTTGTGTAAAAATATACTCTGTCTTGTATTGTTCTGGTTGTACTGTTTCAAATATTCAATTTCATGACTGTATCATGTGTTTCTATCAGCTTATCATAGTACTATCACATGGTTAGGTTAGCAATTAATGGTCAACCCTAGTTTTTAGTGTTTTAATGTCTAATCTTACCGTTTTAATTTTTGACATAACTGCACGACTCGATTCTCAATTAACATTAAGATAATCGTTGCAAAGAATCCTGCTCAAACTTTTGTGAAAGACGGTTTTAACTTTGTAGTGTTGCGAGAGTTTATGTTCTATGTTGAAGGCAATTGTAGTGAACTGCAATACAAGTACCGTTCAATTGAGTTTAGTTATATGTCTTGTGTTTCTATCTCCGACCTAGGTGTATTTGGCATGCGTAGTGCATCATGACATAAGACATTGTTACGTGTACCATGATGAACTTTCGTGCAGGACTGCTGTGTGTATTTTTAACATGGAACTCTTGACCAGACTATGACTATTTGACTCTTGACATATGCGTGTTAGGTGTGCCATCATGATACAGTGTGTTCCTTGGTATATTACCTTGTCAATGACCTCAAAATATAATTTTCAATTGACCTTGCTTCTGAATATGTGGCATGTAGAGGAATTGTCAAACGATGGTGAGTCTAGTGGCACGAGAAACTTCATGTGAGCTTGACTGTTGACTTCAATGTACAACTTGTATATTTTGTTTGAATAAAATGGAGAATTGCCTGATTGGCACTCATACCACATCTTCTTATATATATCTATATTAGATCTATAGATATATTTGTTAGTATTGTGTACCACGATGACCCTTTCCTCAAAATCTGCTTTGTGTTTCTTTGACAAGAAACTCTTGACCAGACTATAACTTTTTGACTCTTGGCCTATCCATAATGGGTGTGTCTCTTGGTATAATTACCTTAACGTCAAGTCTCTGGTTTTGTTAGTCTTGTATGTTTTTAATTGTAAATTAAATTTATGTTTTGGAGTTTGAACTAGTACACATTTTTTTAATGGGCCATCTGAAGCCCGCCTCTGGGCGAAGGGTTTTCTCGCTTTGTTGAACAACTATTTGTGGCCTTCGACTACTTTCTGCTCTTTTGTCATGTTACTGTCTCTTTTGACATGAATATCAATAATGTGGTCTTTCTTATAAAGAGGTAGAGCCAATTTGTTGGGATTTTTTTTTCATTCGATAAGATAGGTAAATCATGTTTTAAATAGCCCGATAGATGCTAATTATAGTACATGAAAATACGTCAATTCATCTACTTTCATACCTTGAACAGGTATTCCTACAAAAACAAGGCCAAGGCTATTGATTTTGTAATATTAATTTTATTTTATCAGTAACATCCTTTATGCAAGGTACCATACCACGTAACTTGTCAAGGAGCCAAATAATATCGAACAAATTCAAATCGTGTTTTTATCATTCTGAATATATGTATATCTGTATTTGTCCTGGTCTTTAAGGTTTTATCGTCTATAAGATAAGATAAGATAATACATGTATATATTTTAACCGGAGCACATCTTACATCAGTTGGTCGTAGATCACCCTGTGTTACTAACACATGTTATATTGCCTTTTCTGGTATTTTAACAATTCGGCCGTTCGTTGTGATACAGATGCAACAGCTTCTTGATGTTTTACCTACAATCACGATTTGTAGTGTAATTGATTTGTTCTGTTGTGTTGTTTTTTTTTTTCTGATGACTTAGGTACCGGTGTAGGGACCGTGCTAAAAATTACACAGTTTGTGAGTTGGCGACAAAATTGCTGTTGACTGCATTTGTTACATGTAATACCATGTTCAAAAAAGATATCGAAAAATTGTTTGTGTTGTTTTGAAACTTGTATACAATGGCCTTATTTTAAGTTATGTGTATATTACACCCGCAACATTTGGGTTTCATTGCTATAGAATCAATTCTCGTGTTATTGGTTATGTACAGGCACCTACATCAGTATGACGGCAGTTTTTCCTTGAATATATATGTAATAAATGTAAACATGATGAATAAAAAGTAAGTCAAAAGTATGGACAGTCATAGGAATGCACACAATAAGCGATACATTATTTTTTTCTTTAAAATACATGAAAAATGATATACTAGTAAATGATATAGTCAAAATGAACCAGAATGACTCTATGAATTAGGCAAACATCCGAAAAAATATGGTAGAAACATTAAAATTTAATATCACAACACAAATAATGCAAAATTTCTAAGCGAGATTCGAACCCTTTCTTCATAACCATCATTTATTAGAAGTTTTGTGCTCTTTTTTTATCATCACGTAGTTCTGTGCTCTAATGATTGAGCCACGGCGATCCTTATCCATACATTTTTTATTAAGGAGCTATACCGATGTTACAATTTTTTCTCTAAAAAATATGTGATAAGGACACACCAAACCAATTTCATTTTTGAAGGAAAAAGTAGTATGAATTACAACAGTCATAAAAAAAACATATAACTTTTTTTTGGTTTGAAATGTCCTTCTGGGGGGATTCCCTTGTTTTCCCCACCTAAAAACACCCGAAATTCCGCATATTGGACTTTCATCCTTTTTGAGGGTTAAATCAACTATTGATCACACATATCATAATATATGTAAATCGAGATATTGATCAAAAAGCATTTTTGTTTTTTGTTTTTATAGTAAATTTTATTCTGTCGGCACTTTATGAAATTGGCCCTTCTGTGAAAAAAAAATCCCGACAAATTGGCCCTACCTTTTTCCTGTTAACAAAACTTTGAATTTTTCGAAAAACTAAGGATTTTCTTATTCAAGGCATATATTACCTTAGCCGTATTTGGCACAACTTTTTGGAATTTTTTTTATCATCAATGCTCTTCAATTTTTTTCTTGTTTGGCTTTGTAAATATTTTTGATTTGAGCGTCACTGATGAGTCTTATATAGACGAAACGCGCGTCTGGCGTACCAAATTATAATTCTGGTACCTTTGCTAACTATTTACACATTCCACATTTCCATTCTCAATTTTGAAGAATGTTTAATTGAAATGAAAACTAAATCCTTTAATTTGAGTGAAAAACTACTGCTTCAGTAGTACCATGTGCTGCCAGTTGTGAAAGATAATGCAAAATGTTTCAAAGCACCTTTAAAGTACACTTAGACAGAGAGCTCAATCTAGTGAAACACTTTGTTATGCTGGTCACATGTAACTGGAAACATCACTGTCTGTTACCAAACTGCACCGATATCCTAATAAAAATATGCAAGTTAATTCTAGCAAATGTACATGTAGAAGTAGAATTAAATGGAAGTAAATAAGCTGTTTATTGAAATAAATGTAGAATATGATTGTCTATTTACCACAGATGCCCCTGCTTGCGAAAAAAAACATGAGCAAACTTCCAAATATAGAAGCAGGATTCACGTACTTTTGACTGTTTTGTGACCATTAGCATTGTGTATAAGTTTCAAAACACTTGGTTGAGGCAAATTAAAGAGAAAGACGGAAACAACAGATTTATCATTTTTCCTATCTTAAGGCTCTGTGTTGACATTTGTATCATTGGTACTAGTACCACATCTTCTTACATCTAATAACTCATGACCAGTGACGCCATCCAATATCGAACTTGATAGATCTGTGTTATGGGGTAATAAGCATTACGTAAAAGATTTAAGTCAAACTAATTAAAGAGAACGGAAACAAAAAAATCAGCATTTTCCATGTTTTTAAAGGGACCTGATAGCTCATGAACAGTAAAAGTGACGCTACCAAATTTCAAATTTGATTTTGTGTTGTGTGGTAATAAGCATTGGCCAGGTTAGGGGGTGGTGGGGATCCCGCAACATGCTCAGCCCCGCCTTATTCGGTATGTATGTGACTGTCGCAGGTCAGGAGCCTGTAATTCAGTTGTTGTTGTTTTTTTTAAATGTGTTACATATTTGTTTTTCGTTCATTTTTTGTACATAAATTTGTCCGTTTCTTTTCTCGTTTGACTTTTTTACATTGTCATTTCGGTGCCCTTTATAGCTGACTATGGAGAAAGGAGCATAATTCAGAATTCTGGATAAACTAATCACAAATCCTTTGTATAATGATGTTTGCACATAATGATCAAGTATTTTAAATAGGTTATAGTGAATTAAAAAAGAAGTTATTCTGGACAGATGGACAGACAGGCTGATTCCTATTTACCCCCATTTTACGGTATTGACTTTGCTCATTGCGAAGGCCGTATTGTGACCTATAGTTGTTAATTTCTGTGTCATCTGGTCTCTTGTGGAGAGTTTTCAGTGGCACTTATGCCACATTAGGTGGCGGTGGAGATCCCGCTAACAAGTTTAACCCCACCTTATTCTGTATGTATGTGCCTGTTCCAAGTCAGGAGCCTGTAATTCAGTGATTGTCGTTTGTTGATGTGTTACATATTTGTTTTTCGTGCATTTTTTTGGACATAAATTAGGCCGTTAGTTTTCTCGTCTGAAATGTTTTACATTGTCATTTCGGATTCTTTTATAGCTGACTATGCGGTATGGACTTTGCTTTCTAATGGTCATAATGGTGTTATTTAAATCCTTTTGGCTGTAACCATGGCAACAATCTGCATTTCTTAAAATCATATGCATTTCTGCTCGTTTTTCAATAAAATTTTTAAAAAAAATCATCATTGACAACGTTGCAACATTCTCAACTTGTGCTATCGTCAATGTCAACGATGTAGACAAGAGTAAGCAACGATATCGTCAACGTTGTACAATATTGTGTCGACATTGTCTCCTTTGCAATGTCGACAATTTCAGTTTTACTTTGTAAACTGGACATCGAGTTCTCTCTAGATTTGTCAACTTATTTAAAGCTGTATGTTCATGGTGCCACATGCATGGACCTGTTGTAGTTTGACTTTCACATTTTATTCTTACCAAGGATAAAAGTGAGAGAGAAAAAAAACGACGAAAAGCAGGTGTTAATAAAAAAAGACATTTTAATAACTTAGAGAGGTAGTTGATAATAAATTACACATCTTTTTACTGTCCTTTAATACAACACAGTGACATGAAAAATGAACGAATTCTTTCTGTTACTTTTTTCTTCTTTTCTTCTCTTTGATCATCAACTTTAACATTAATATTGATATCTGTTTGTGTTTCCTTACTTTCTTTTGTCTTGTCTTCTTTCTCTTCTTCTTTCTTTTCAATATCGATATCATTTATCAATATTTTGATTTGTACTTCTTCCTTTTCTTCAAATTCGATATTATTTGTAAATATTTCAATTTCTTCATTTTGTTGCTTCTTGTCCTCTTTATAAAAGTCTGGCTTTTTTTCTTCTTTCTTCTCTGACTCTTTCTTTATGAAACTTTTCCTTAATACAGCATTTGGTCTTTCCTTAGAATTGATCGTGTTTTGGGGTTTTTCCTTCGTTTCGACTTTAACTTTTTCATTTTCTTTTGTTTTCACTCCTGTAAGATATGATACCATTTATATGATGTTTTAACATACGGGACCTTTTCAAACTGTAGTGAAGTCACTTGTACGTGTATATAGCATTTTGTTAATTTTCAGCAAAAATGTAACTTGTTTGAAAAATGCAGATACACACTACGAGTTGTGTTAAAAAAGATTTTCCAGGCTTTTAATTTAGTAAACCAGACGCACGATGCGTCTACGAAAGACTCGAAGATTCACAAGTTACACGCGAATCAACGTAGTAGGGAGGATAAATTAAATACGAAGTTAAGGAGCGAATGAAAGTAAAAAGACGTACCAAAGATATTTATAAGCACCTCCGGTAATCTAAGTATTTTACGTTTTCAAAGATTTTAAATCCGAGAATATTGTAATGTCAACTTTTTCCCTACACTGAAAACTGAATCGAATGTAGAGAAGAAAAAAGGTAATTTAACCCAAATAAATACCTCTCTCTAATTTTCTTCTCTCTCTCCAATCCATCTTTGTCATCTGTTCTCTCTTGAGTTCTTTTTTCCACTGAACTTTGACCTCCCGAGAATAGTTTTCAATCTTTGTGTCTATCATTTCGAATTGTTTCTTTATCATCTTTTCTTTCTCTCTCGCTCTCTTCTGCCTTCTTTTTTCTTCCTTCCTTATTTCTCTTTTCTTTTTAGGTTTGTCTTTAGCGTTCTGCTCTTCTGGATTCTATGATTTAAAAGTATAGCGCCATTTAATTATGTCCATAAATCTCAGATCAAAATATGAATCTGATGTGAAATGAGCATCAGTAAAACAGGTCATTATAATTTTACCAAAAAGGGTCTTAATATATGGCCTTCAATATGAGTTCATTTGGGATTATAGAATAGAGAATAATGGGTAAAAAGAGCAGTTTAAAGGGCCAAACATGCATAAAGAATAGAGTATGTGGTTAAAAAGAGTAAAGAATACTGGTGTTCTAAGATAAAAGAATAAATAACCAAAAAATAAAGAATATAGAAAAATGTCTTAAATAATGAGGTGCTTAAATATAAATAGTAGAGAATACGGATAAAAATGAATAAAGGAAACAGAAAAATCGAGTGAACAGACTCATCTTGTAGTCCTATATCCGAACCTTCTTCCCGGATTTTTTGTATTCTTTTTCCGGGAATGTTTTTTTATTTTCTTTGATCGCGGATTTTTTTTAAAATCTTACAAAGTTCGCATATTAAGCATGTAAATAGGTCTTACCTGATAAACATATCCTTCCGCATGCTTAAACGGGTTTTCTGCGATCTTCTGCTGGTATATCTTTGTAATAACAAGTCCTTCAAAAAATTTTTTTTAGGTAAAATGAGTTGTTAAAATTTTAAAAATGAATCTTTAACATATACATAAACTTAACACAAAGTCAAATTAAATAGTGCAAAAACATTTAATCGTCTTGAAATGATTTATGTTTCAAATGCAATTAAAAAACAGGCATAATCAGTAAAATCGTAAAAAGTTAGTTTAAATAATTCAGTTATAAGTTATCATTTGCTTAACGGTCAGTGGCAAATATTTCATGCATATTCAGGACAAACGATGGATTTGAGATTTTTTTTTTTAAATCCGTTACCTGTTTTTGTCTGCTCTTCTTCTGCTATCCTATCATTCTCTCTATATTTCCATTCTTGTAAGATCCTCATTTTGTTCTCTTCATTTTCACTATTCAAATTATCCGTGTCTTCTAATGGAAAAAGAAAGAACACTTAACAATTAACATCAAGATCGGTTTTACAGGACAACAATGACCTTGGTCAAATTAATAAAGAAGAGAAGAATTTTCGTGAATTAGGCATTTTTTATTCATCGCAATATGCGCCATTTTTGTTCCTGCTTGACAGGATGATAACACAAACTAAAGGATACGTACTAGATAATTATAATGCATGCACAACAAGAGAAAAACTATACAATACCTTCATGTATATTAAAGAAGTTTTGGTTGTGTTAATTTCTATAGTAGTTGTTTTTAATTTTACTATTTTTATCCCGTTTTGTATTTCAGTTTTGCTTTGAGTCTCTCAGGCTTTTTATTCTCCACCTCATATTTTACATACCCAGTTCCTTCTTTAAAGCTTTCCGTTTGTCAGTCCCTATGTTTTCCCACTCCTCAAGTAAACACTCAAAAACAGCTTCGCTTAGAATCGCATCGTAAAAGTACAAAACATGTTGCTCTCTTTTGTCTTGGTCTGCCATCTTAATATTTTGTCTATAAGAAAGAAAAAAAACTGTTTGTAGTACTAGTATTCTAGCATACTCCATTGTAAAAGTGTATGTTGCTTGTAAATGTCACAAAAATATACCAATAAGGAGATGTGGTACTAATATTTTTTTCTAATGAAACAATTATCTAAATGACAAGAATGTCTTCAACAATGAGCAAACCCAATACCGTATAGCCAGATATAAAAGTAACCGACAAATAAAATGTAAAACTATTCAAACGAGATAACGCAACAAATAATCTACAACACCAGAGACATTTACATGTTATACTATTATCATACGCCGAAACAAACCAATAAACGAAAGGTAAATATGACAGACAAAAGTCACATGATCCAACGGTAGTCACAACCACAAAATTACAGACACGTGACTATCGATAAGGCCGAAACAAACCATTAACGAAAAGCAAATATGGCAGACAAGTCACATGATCCAACGGTAGTCACAACCAAAAGATTACAGGCTCTTGACTTTGGGAAGGCACACAAATAATGCGTTTGTATTAGATATGGTTTTGAGCTCTGTACCATCCCTATCTTTTAACAGTGGTGATCGAAACAGCACAACATAAGAACAAATTGCGAAAACACATGTATCTTGTTCATTACAGGCTCTTGACTTTGGTAAGGCACACAAGGTTATGGTTTTGAGCTCTGTACAATCTCCTATCCAAGAACAGTTGTGATCAAAACAGTACAACACAAGAACGAATTGTAAAAATACATGTATCTTGTTCAGTCACGTGTCTATCGATAAGATATCAATGTTGACCTCTATGTTTTTGTATCGTTGTGTTGTTGTCTCCGACGTTGACTTTTTCTCCTCACCTTTTTCCCATTCAATTGTATATAAAAGTTTGTTTCTTGTTACGGCAATAAAACAAGTTAAACACATATTGAGTAAGTAAGTTAGTATCTATTTGTTATAGTGACATGTATATCATTACATACATTTATACAAGTACATGTATATACGTAGCAATTTGATATTTACACCCGGCCCTATTGGACCTATATGTTACTTTAGCAAAATTATATCATATTCAAAAACGTAAAAGTTTACAAAATAAAAATACAGAATTAGGCTTCATTTTTTTTTTCTATGAAGGAATACTGAATTTATACACATTTTGCAGTTGGAATTTGATAGCGTAGCAGTAAACGAATAAGTCTTTCGCTATCTTCACTAAAATCTTCTAATGCGACCATAGGTAGAAATGTTTTCAGTGAGTTTATTTCAGCATGAACAGTTTAACAGAAAATGTCTTTCATCTTCGAGCTCATGTTTTTCACGCAGTACACATATTCGGTCCAGCGACATTTCTTTAAAGAATAAAAAACACAACGACTTTTTTTGTTTAAACAATTAAAATAACTTACCTTATTAGAAGTCTAAGAATTCGTCCTGTCGACATCAGCAAAACTTCGACGTTGTCAGCGGTAATGGTTATGACGTTATTGACAATAAAATTCCTCTGCGCATGCAGTCGTTTACTTCAACTATAACGTTGCTACAATAATTTCATCAAAGAAGCAATTTCGGCAAGGTTACCAAGACATTTGATATATAACTTAAGACTCCATTTTTTTAGATGTTAATTAATTATTGACCGATATTCGAATTCTATGACAACATGTCTTTTGTGTAACCGCTTAAATCAGTCACGGTTAATCAATTTCTTTTTCGTTATACAAAAAAATACGGACATCGCACTAAAAATATACTAGTAAATTCTGTTCGTTGTAATGTATGGTCAAACGTAAAAAAATGTTACCAATTCAGCAATGTACCCATTTTAGTTATGTATGTGAAGTTAACAGCCGGTTCTTTATTCGATGTTCAATATCCAACCGGCTGCTAGCAGACTTCTTATTAACCATCGAGGTGACCTCCACTGACTATCCACAGTCATGTAACCAGATATAAATATAAATATAGATAGGTAAAACGTGCAATTGGAATTTTCTAACTAGTGATTTTCTAGGTCTGTTTGATTACATATTATAGACTATAAAATATTTATTTTAATCATAGTTTTACCTGTAATATAATGAATGAGTTTTTGTGGATTGAATCATATTGACATTCTTTTCCTTTTGATAGCTGGAAACGTCAAATGTATGCGTAACCCATCCATAGTATAAGGAGTTAAATTGGTAATATGATTGTTTCAGTCAGGTCGAATTATTCACTTGGAAGTGAACAATTTACATGTACCAGCGATGTTTCAAATTGGTTTTTTTTTCTTTTTCTTTGTTTTTTTTTATTTATCTTAGTTAAAACTGAACCAAACTAGCTGTAAAAAGTGAATTATTATTTTATCATTTAACTTTCATTAATGATGGGACAAAGAAAAACATGTTTTGATTTTTCAATTTATCTCGTAGCTAATTTCCCTTTAGAATTGACATTCTCAAACGTTAACGTTAGCGATGTTTGTGTCTGGCTGTGTCAAAAAAACAACTTTAAATCTTAAAAGGGGGGAGGTTAAGAGGGTCCTGATGTCCTGATAAAGGTCCGACCCCCCCTCCACCTCAATCTTAATTGTGTTAGAACCAATAAGTTCAATTTTTGATAAAAATTATGATAAAGTAAACATTATTATTTTTATTATTGGTTGAAATATTTTGTTGAAAATAACCAATGTGCCAATTTATTAAGCGGAAATCAACGATCTACTAGTCCTATAATATAAGACTCTGAAGGTTCATATCATTTACATTCAACGTTTTTTATCGGATGTTTTTTTTTTACTATCAATGTTGAACTTCAGAGTTTTATAAAATTTGTACTTTTTTCTCGTAGCAAAAATTTAAATTAATAATCTAGTCCTATAATATAGATACGGAAGCCGATAAGGGCCATTCAAAAAAAAAAATATTATGTCGTAATTACGACATAGCATGTCGTAATTTCGACATAACATGTCGTTATAACGACATCGCTATGTCGTAATTTCGACATAACATGTCGTTTTAACGACATCGCTATGTCGTATTTTCGACATAACATGTCGTAATAACGACATACACTATGTCGTTTTAACGACATAGCTATGTCGTAATAACGACATCGCTATATATTTAAAAGAATATGTATTATGATTGCCAAGAGACTAAATGACACAGAAATTAACTATAGGTCATCATAATGCCCCCAATAATTAGAAAAGTCCCCGCATAGTCAGCTATAAAAGAGGGACGGTCGAAAGATACCAGAGGGAGAGTCCCCGAAATGCTGTGTGGCAGACAGTGTTATTAATTAATTATTAGCTCCCTTGGTAAAACTCCAAATTTCATATTTAATGTATTTCATTGTTAAATAATTACATGAAGAGTAATAAGTATATAGTTGTTAATTGCATAGCTTTTGCTATTTGAATTCATTGGTTAAAAATATTTATTTATATTGTAAAGTTTAATTTTTGCATCGTTGCAAAATCTCTGGTACCTTCTTTGGTTACCTTCTGTAAGAAACTTATATATTTTATAGATCCCATTGAAGTTAAACCGACCGTGCAAGGGCTGTATAGCCAGTCAAGGTCGTTAAAAACTTCCATTTGTGTGAAGTTAAACAAAGTTCCGGTCGTGGAAGGACTATATAGCCAGTCAAGGTCAATATAAACTTCTATTTGTTTCAGTCCTACCAAGGCAAGCCAAGCTGTCCAACTCCCTGTAAATAAGCGCAAACTACATGGCTTCTTGTAATAAGGGTGAACTGAAGTATTGATTGCTCTATATCTCCTTTCTAACGGTTGGCACGATGTTCCTACAACCCTTAGGATTTAAAACAGAATCTTCAAAATTTCATCCGCAAAACAAAATAAAAATGTTAGAAAACACGAACCAATATTAAAACAAAATCAATATATGTTTTAAATTATGTTTTTACAGCTCTTCATCATTTAGTAAGTAATACCTAGTTTATTTGAGGATCAAAATAACAAAGCTATGTGAAAAAAAACGAATGTCCAACGTTACATTTATGAAAAACTGTTTTAACTCTTATGTAAAGTGATCCTATTTCTTATTCTCTGATCTTTTTTATTCTTGGCAGGAACAGCGACATGTGTCGGTTCTTTGTGGCGTTAAAGCCGTTATTTTGACAAATTTCATTTGACTCGGTGGCTGCATATTAAGCTGGAATAAGAAAAATGTCCAACGACGTATTTCGTTAACTCAACGACTGAAAGTGAATTTTATAAGTAGATATAGCAGAAAATGAATAACAAGAGTAAGACACTAATAATATCTAACAAAAGTACAAATATTTGCCTCATTGTTCGTGAGTTCAAATATTGCTGATTCAATAAAATCTTCTCTTCACAGTCGTTTTTCTAACGGTAGCCATTTTGTCCAAGTTGATATTTCATTTTCAAAGCAGTTAACGCGTATTTTTTGTAATTGATCAAAACAAAAGTTAGATACACGAAGAGTAAAAAATACCAAGATTCTTTTCTTATTAACTACATATTTGGGTCTTCAAGGAATAAAATGATTCCACGCATTACAAAACGGTAGCCAATTTGTCCAAACGTCTGAAAACGTCTAAAATCCGAAAGACGCTAATTTCCGACGTTACATGTGCTAAAGTTTCAATTAAATGTTCATGATAATTAACAACAAATCGTGTTATGAAATTTGGAAAAAGAGGTTGATGATTGCTGCCGAAAAAAAGAATAGTGCATGTTGCTATAGACTCCGCCCGGGGACATAGGTTCGACACAGGTTACATTTTGCGATTTTTATTAATCGTTTATAGCTTTTAACGATTTATTCAATATCTAGAATGGGGAAATGGGGAAATGGGGAAAAAATCACATGATCTTCGTCCAACTTTTGCAAAGACGAATTGGAGACACCAAGACAGTCCTCTAAATGTAAAATGCGAATTGAAATTTATGTTGCGGAAGTACTCTGAAATAGACAATTTAAAGTCGTCACTTCAGTAAGGTGCAATCACCAAACTGAATAATAAAAGACTTAATACCAGTTCACGGAATGTTTTAATTCGCGATTTGTCCTGCTATTCATGTTATAACTGTCGTGATGAAAGTAATTCCTGTACTATCGAAGCCGGAACTTTTCGTCAATATAAACTTGTGCATGAAATGGAGGTAATTGAAAGACGAATCCCAAACAACGACGAAAACTGTTTCATCGAATTAATAAACACCCGGGATTATATTAGCCATTTTCGCGGACGATCCAGGAGTAGATTACTATATTTTAAAATGTATATCAGAAGTTGAACACTATAGATGACTTGGGAAATAATTCTCAAGCCAAGGTTCAAGTAATTGAAGGGGTGTATTTCGACAACTTGTGTGCCAGGGAAAATACAATTCTATTCAAATTTAACCAAGGGTAAAAATGTCCGATTTACTTGCAGTGTCAGATATATTTGAATTGGAGTTAAATTAAGATATAGAAATTTTACAATGACAGATGATATGCACCTTAAAAGTTAAACATCCATTGATAAAAGTTTTGTACATCTATTTTTTTTTATTGAAAACCGTATAAATGTACTTCCTCCCATCTTTCCTTCCTACATTACTTGCGACAGTTCTGCATTTTTTGTTGAAATAACTTAAAGGATAAACATTATTAAATCGAATCATTTCCACAACTTGAGGTAACTTATGATAAAATGACATCACAAAACGAACAGAACCAGAATCAACCAACATATAAAAAACCGAATAAAACTTGCAAAAATTAATCGAAGTCAAAAACCCTCTTCGACGCCGCATTTTAAGGGCATACGATACAGTTTTGATCCTGTATTTACAGTTTGATGAAAAGGATTAGGTTCAGTAAGACCCCTTTTTGGCCCCAAAATAGAGCAGTTTTACAAAATTGTGAAAATGTAATCTTTTAGCTATTTATTGGAAAGAAGAATGCTTCTGCTACATAAATATGGGCTGTTATCGACAATATAATGCATATATATCGGGTACTAGCATCATAAAGTCATGCTAAATTACTGAAATCTTCACAATATCAGCATTTTAGTTAAATTTTAAACGGTTTCCGTCTTAAATGAAAGTGGCCGCATTTGTGTTCATTCATAATATTGAGATGTAAGTTGTAGTTGGTGATAATACATAACATATATAAAGGTTGAGGATGAACACGGATGCGGCCACTTTCATTTTTGACAAAAACCAACAGAAAAGTGACGTTTTTTGGCATATTTGATAGATTTTTCATATTTAAACTTATATCGGAGCGTTTGTAATGACTAAATCAGTTAAAATTTTTCACATAAACTAATTGAATCAATTGAAATAGACACTTAAGTGATTAAAAAGTGTCCAAAATCTTCCGATAGATGAACCTGAAATTTGAGGCCAAAATCGGTCCTTACCGGACCTACTCCTTTCCATATAGGCTAGTTTTTGCCTGCTAAAATCAAATATGTAATAAAAAAATATACCTTCATGTGCTACTTTTTGAGTTAAATCAGGTCGAAATTTTGTATATTTGCTCAAAATTCGGATTTGTGACCGTATTTTCCCTTTCGAATGAAAGCCATAACTGTTTGGTTTTAAAAGATAAACACAAATTGTTTTTTGTTAGATAATTTGTAATTTTTGTATTTTAGTAAGTATCCTAAAAAATTATGCATTTTTATTCAGAAATAACTCATATTTATCAAATGGTCATGAATTAAGAAAAAAAAATTTTTAAGAAAAATTTTTTTGCTGTATATTTATCAAAATTAATAAAATTCCTCTATTTACAGTTTTACAAAATTTGGTCAACATAATCTTCCTGCAAAATGAAAAAAAATGTCGTTTTGAAAAATAGGGGTCCATGCACTCGTTTTCAAATTAAATAAGTTTGAATGATAAAAAATAGTCGAAAAATGCATCTTTTCCCGAAATGTCATAGTTTGACGTCGCGAAAATAACATTTTACGTTAGCAACGTCATTACCTCCCCTGTAACTGTATCGTATGCCCTTAAGTGTAACGTGGTGTTGTAGGAACATCGTGCCCAACGTTTGAAAGTAGAAATAGAGCAATCAATACTTCAATTCACCCTTATTACAAGAAGCCATGTAGTTTGCGCTTATTGATTGGAATGTGGAAAGCTGAGTTTGCCTTGGTAGGACTGAATGTCAGTCCACTTATAGTTCCACATATTATTCTTCCACAATATGGTATTTAACGTCCTTGACTGGCTATGTAGCCTTTCGCGATACGAAGGTAGCTGAATAAACTTCAATAGGTTCTATAAAATATATAAGTTTCTCACAGAAGGAAACCAAAGAAGGTAACCAAAGATTTTGCGACGATGCAAATATTAAATTTTACAATATAAATAAATATCTTTAACCAATGGATTCAAATAGCAAAAGCTATGCAATTAACAAATATATACTTATTAAGCTTCATATAAATTATTTAACAATGAAATACATTAAATATGAAATTTGGAGTTTTACCAAGGGAGCTAATAATTTATAAATAACACTGTCTGTCACACAGTATTTCGGGGACTCTCCTCTGGTATCTTTCGTCCCTCTTTTATAGCTGACTATGCGGGGGCTTTTTCTAATTATTGAGGGCATTATGATGACCTATAGTTGTTAATTTCTGTGTCATTTAGTCTCTTGGCAATCATAATACATATTCTTTTATATATATGGCGATGTCGTTATTACGACATAGTGATGTCGTTATTACGACATGTTATGTCGAAATTACGACATAGCGATGTCGTTATAACGACATGTTATGTCGAAATTACGACATGCTATGTCGTAATTACGACATAAAATATTTTTTTTGAATGGCCCTTATCGGCTTCCGTATATAGACTCTGAAGGTTCATATCATTTACATTCAACGTTTTTTATCGGATATTTTTTTTTTACTATCAATATTGAACTTCTGAGTCTTATATTATAGGACTTAACGATCTACCAGATAAAACCTGACAACTGTAAATTCACTTATTTTCGTGGATATTTAATTATAGATAATGTGTTGAACATCAAAATTTGTGGTTTACATGAAACCACGAAATCAACGAAAAATTAAGTTGGTATCCAACGAATGATTTTGAATTAAAAGGCTATATATAAATAAACTGTAGTGTTGTCAAATCGTACAGTTTTTACCTAACCAGTTACTCGGATAATCGTTCGACCGATTAACCGGTTAACCGGTAGTTTAAGCTGATGTTTGAAGGCCTTATTTTTAGTACTCTACAAATGTACGTTTTCATAGTACAAGTTGAAGTTGGTCCTTTGGTATTATAAGGATTCCTCGACTTTTGATAATCCAATACAACGTATCTACTATGGCGTTTGTAATAACTTCAGATTAAAAAAAACTTCTTGATTTCATCGAATTGAAAATGTTGGAAATCAACGATTCTTTCATTTTCTCTTGATGCCTCAGAAAATAATTTGAAATGCTTAAGTGTGTTACTCGTACCATCAAGTATACATGGTATATATAAGTACAGGTTGTTTTACATGTAACTTCAAACTTGCAGCAATCAATATATTATATACTGTGCAATTGTCGATTTGATCCACGACGATAATTTTTAAATAGAACCGAATTATTTAATGATTTCATTACACATGTATGTCAAATCTGTTAAATTTGAAAAAAAAAGTCCGGTTAGCCGGATAGCATTTTTGGTATTCGGTATTCGGTCCGACAACACTAAAATATAGACATTACAAGAAGAAAGAATACAACCAAGTGCAGTTAAACAGAATTCAACAATAAAAAAATGTAAATCAAGAGATGACTGAAGATTCACAAATATGATGAACAAATGGGTCAACCAAAGATAATAGGAAACAATAATGGCTGATATTATTCAACAGAGTTTTTGAGAGTCAGATTAAAAAAAATTGTTATATAACCGCTTTTAATTCATTCGAAAACCCTTATAATATAAATCAAAATTTAAGGTATTGATGTTCATGTGATATTTCTGCAGTTCAGTGATTACTATGATAGTATGTCAAAATCATATCATTGTGCAATCTGTTACTAGTAATAAGCGTATATTTGTTGCGTTATATATATTAACAATGATTTAAGGATTGTCACAGTTAGCTCCCTTTATTTCATGCCATTTAATATTTTTTGTGCATACAAAATGTAAGACATATTTTAGCTAACTGAACATAAAAAGGGTCAAGAATATAAAAAAAAAAATGATATGCAAATGAAAACAAAAAAGTTGGTTCTTCATACAGGTATATATATTGCAAATTTTAAAATGTTAAAAGACCGGTGAAGTATGACATTTTCACTGCGATATTAAGGCAGCAACCATTTGATTTTCTGGGGGGGGGGCTATGGTTTTTTTTGGAAAAAAAAGTTTGTTTCCAGGTTTTGGTGAAAAAAATAATTTGTTTTGGACCCTGAGAAAAAAAAATTGTTTGTTTCACCCTCAGCTGCCACTATATGTAATGCTAAAATTGAAAGAAAAAAATTGTTTTCGGTTTGTCGCTAAAAAAATAGATTGTTCTTCGCCGAAGGCGAAAAAAAAAATTTGCACAGAAAAAAAAACCATAGCCCCCCCCAGAAAATCAAATGGTTGCTGCCTAAGCATAGATTTTCTCATTCAGTTAGATGATGAACGTCTTACTACTATAAATGACAGAAACCAATCCTAGCCGTACATTAGACGTACTTGGCGTACTCGCGTTAACATATACTCCAAAACCCATTGTACAGGTCGAGAACTCTAGATTTTCTGACGTCAGAATATATTTGCATAGTAATTTCCAAAACACAAGGCCAATGTGGCCTTGAAAAACTGACCAATCGATTCAATGAACTATAGTGCATTGTGGGCTACTACGAGTAAACTACTACTTAAAACACGTGGAATTAGTGGGAAAACAGTCAATTAATATATTGTCTGGGACTCTCATTACCAAAGTTTTTATTCTGCAAATATATTTAATGTAAAATATATAACGTAATCTTCAATTTGCATGCTCAGATTAAAAAAATATTGTTTATTGGCTTCACGATTCGACTTTATTTTTCGCCTTGCAAAAGTAGTTGAACCGGTTTTGTGCATTGTTATGAATTGAACCTGCATTAATTTCACGACATGACACAGTGAAATATCCAATGAAGTGACCACTGTCCAGTAAGAAAATCATTTGAGCTCTTTTAAACCTGTATAATGTCATTGCAAAATCATTTCTGCCTAGAAAAACACGAAACTTTCATTGAAACACTTCTTTCTGTACTGAATGTGTATTTTTTTTTATCAGGCCCTGAACTAATAGTAAGAACATCATAATATTCAGTATGCTAAAAAGAAGTGTTATGAAAGCGGCAGGAGCGGGTCCAGCCATTTTAAAAAGGAGGGTCCTAACCCTGGACAAAAGGGGAGGGGGTTCCAACTACATGTCCCCATCCAAATGCACTGATCGTCCAAAAAAGGGGGTCCATCCCCGGAACCCCCGCCCCCCTGGATCCGCCACTGAGCGGGTACGGTATATAGCTCAATACATTTTTTATAGTTTCATCCATCGATAATATCCGTTTGTTGCTAATTTTATCACAAAATATACCTCAGAAGTTTTTCTATCGTTCGGCTGCTGTCCTGTTGACATGTAAACTATCTCCAATATTAAAAGTCTCTGGATCAGTGTGGGTGCCATATTACCTATTATTTTTTTTTCTAAAACGTGCTTTGTATATAGAAATAAGAAGATGAGGTATGAGTGCCAAATGAGACATCTTTCCAACAAAGACATACTTTAGTAAAGTAAGCAGTCATAGGTCCAATGCTAAAAAGTAAGCTATTAAAGACCCCAAAATAACTTGTGTAAAACAATCCAAACAAAAAAAAAAAACAAAAAAAAAACAAAACCGGCCCAATTAAATATATAAAAGGACAAGAAATCTATCCCATCAAAAAAAAATATATTGTATAGGAGCCTGTATTTCAGTGGTTGTCGTTTGTTTATGTGTTACATATTTTTTTTTTTAAATATAATTAAGGCCGTTAGTTTTCTCGTTTGAATTGTTTTACATTGTCATATCTGGGACTTTTATAGCTGACTATGCGATATGGGCTTTTCTCATTGTTGAAGGCCGTACGGTGATCTATAAATGTTAATTTCTGTGTCATTTTGGTCTCTTGTGGATAGCTGTCTCATTGGCAATCATACCACATCTTCTGTTTTATTATAGATCCAACGCTGCAATTTTTACAAAACATATCAAATTTTCCACCTTGTCGCACATACATATGGATAAAATCATTACAGCTTATTTCCTAATGCATGTGGAGCAAAACTTTGGTTAGCTTGCTTGCTTTGTTTGTATATTGTACAAAATATAAAATATACAAGTTAAACTATGCCTATATATTATATAATTATATATATATTGTTTAAAGGTGTCAATCTTATTTTCAAAGCTTGTATAAACAACTATACAAACAAAGCAAGCAAGCCAACCAAAGTTTTACTTTGCAGGTTTAAGAAATCAGCTGTAATGATTTTATTCAGTGTGGCAAATGTCCGAGCCCGTTAAAACACGAACAAACTGAAACTACAGTTGCTGACTTCACTACCTTAAAAAAAGGGAACAGTTTAGAAGTCCCATATACTGAAATGTGACCAACAAAAATACTTATAGATTTTGGTAACACTGCCATGACTTTTTTTTTTGTATGTAAATATTTCTTCGCCTTTTTTACGAACACAAAATTCAAGGATCCCACATTTGCCTTTAATTGTCTATACGAACATTGCTGTACTCTTGAATATCAGTACCGGCTGTTATCGACGGCTTACTTTACACCAGTAAGTTTGTCTCATTGGTAATTGTGTTTTTTCGCTGTTGTTTCATTGCTTCTGGTGGACAAATACATGAAATCTCTGTGCCATCATCAATCATGTTAATGGCTATATACCGGGTAATTCAAACCCCTTTTTCTTCGCATAGAAACAACTCTTCGTTAATCTGAGCATGGAAGTAATACTTTATATCACGAACTATAAATGAGGATACCCAAAATGAAAAACTAAGCGAAATTGTGAATCCCGCATTGCACGAAAAAACGTGTTGTATTTCAGTAAATAACACGTGTTCTTGGTTGATTGTAAACACGTAGTAGTCCATCATGCATTGTGACTCATTTAGTGGATTGGTCAAAAACCTAGGTAAAAATAAATTGCGTCACATGTAAATAAACAATTACATGTGCGAGAACATAAGTATGCTTATTTATGCATTTCCATATAAGGTAGTGGTCCCGACCTGTTGTATCATGGGGGAGTGTTATGCCGATTAACGTCCGAGGCCTGTATCCTAGGTGTTGGGTCATTGACCTTCATTTCACTGCCTCACGGCTTTGGTGCTGATAACGCTTCCTGCCATCTATAATACTACGTCCGAGACTTATCTACCAGTACTCCATCATCGATGTTAGCGGGCTGCCAAGCTAACCAAACTGGTCCTGAAAGCAGCCATTGTGAAGTAAAAGAAACATCAAAATAGTAAACTAAAGAAAAACAACTCACCAAAACCAAGATGGCGGCCTCTATTTGGAGTCCTCTACTACATGTTCCTGACCCACGGCATCAAAAAGCTCATCAAACGCCTTCCGGCACCGAGCCGACCGTGCGAGGGCTGAAAAACCAGTCAAGGTCGTTAAACACTTCCATATATATAATGTGTTGTACTCTTACCTAATGAAGGTTAACTGAAGGGACGAGTTAATAAAGATAAAAAAAACTGAACGGACAAGTACCAACCTTTCCCAGACAATGGTTGATAGTGGCGTCCTCCCCGATGGAATCTGGTATTCAGAACCTTGAAGGAGTAGTACTCCTGTACTGTCATAGCCATTTTGAATGTCTGTCAGATTGATATTTCTCATGTGGATGGGAAACAGTCGTATGCACAGCATTCACTGGGAGAGGGGTTGTGGTCATATATAGGAGGTGCGAGGAAAGAGTAGAGAGGATAGGTAGGAGAGAGTGTGTGAGAAGACAGGTAGGAGAGGAGAGAGGTGAGAGAGAAACGAGAGAAGTGGGAGAGATTGTGAGAGGAGAGGACGGACTAAGTGTGAGGGTGTGTCCGGAGACAATGTAAGTCATAGCCTTCACCAAATTCTGCCGTCGCCAATTAGTAATGCAAATTCTTGTGGGTTTAACGGAACTCAGAACAGCGTCGTAAGGAAAATTACTACTTTCACCGAGTCTTTTATTTGTTCTTTTGTTCAACTCTCACTCTCTGTCTCTCTCTGTTTCCTCGTTATTCATTTGTCTTTTCTAATCGTCTGATTGCTTTCTGTCGCTCCTTATCTTACACCCTTGCACATGTGTAAGAGCGAGAAAAAGTTAGAAAAATAAGGAGATCAATAGGGAAAGAATGACAGAGAAAGATAGAGGGGAGAATGGGACGGGAGTCAGTGAGAGGGGAAGAGAGAGAGAGAAAATGTGTTTGTGAAAAATAAGAGAGTGAGAAGAGAGTAGTGAGCGAGAGAGAAATTAAGGTATGTGAGAGTAGTCAGAAAGTAAGAGCAACGGAGTGAGAGATTGTGAAGGAAGGGGTAACAGAGGTGAGAAAGTGTAAAAAAGGAGTAAGGAAGGTGAGAGAGTGTGAAGGAAGGAGTGACTGGGTGTGAAGGGAGGGGTAAGGTAGTTAGCGTCAGCGTGTGCGCGGGAGAAAAGTGAGACAGTGAGCAGTTATGAGAGTACAGGTTATGAGAAAGACGAGTGATAAGGAAAGAGAGATGATAGAAATATACAGAGAGACGCTATCCAAAAGAGAGCATGATCCGGACTAAGGACATACCGCTTAAAAATGGTAATAAGGTAGCACTCCACAGTTAGATGTGACGTTTCGCATTTTGGCCCCTGTGGATTTTTCAAATATGAGAGCTAGTGTGCAATAAAAATCATTTTTGGATAGCTGAGTATTAAAATAGCCTTTGTATTGGGTTTATATGAACATCAAGGTTATGTAAAGTATGTAATATAGGCTGTTTTCTGCATGACAGTCCGTATTTGCATGTCCCTACCATACATTGGTCCGGCAATTATTGTAATGTTTTTTTCCAACTTTTTATCGCACGAACTTTGTGATTGGATTTTACGAAAAAATGAGGCGAAAGACACCCATTTTTTATTTGATCATTAGGAAGATTTATGAAAACAGTTTCTAAAAAGGTATAACTCAAAGGCATTGAAATTCTAGTTTGATCCAAATTTTGGGGGGATATGTGACATGTCAACCCCCCTTTTTGCAATATTTTATGGTAAATAAATGCAGAATGTTGCCATGGATACACATATAAGGAATTAATTTTCACTCTTTTAACTTTTGAAAATCAAATCTATGGAATATACTGATTACATACATATGCACATGTACAACACAAACAGTTGGGTTAATGTATTAGAAATCCAGGAATAGGAGATGATAAAACATTTTGTGGCTCATTTTTAATTTTATTTTCTAACTGTGGAGTGCTACCAAGACATAAACACAACTTCCAACCAAAGACTGAACTCATAAACGGGAAATAAAACGCATAGCTTTCCAACCTTGCTTCGGAAGTACAGATAAACGATGCCGTAGATTATAATCTTGAGGTCAATGAATACTAGCGAGGTATTTCATTTTTTCTCCAATGTTAGTCACAGTAGTGAGTTCTTTGGTATTGTCATGATTTATAAGACAGTTTTTAATAATTATAGTCCGTTGATAATTTTTGAAATTGTATGGGAACTAAGATTTTAACTCATCAGGCAAAGTTGGTCTTAGATAGATTTTCGCTATTTTATAAGAACATGTTTGGTCATATAACTCTTAAAATTGTTTCCCTTTTTACAGACTCGTTAAACAAACATTACTGTGTAACTATAAATGTGCTAACCCGTTTGTAATAGTCAAACTTTCAAACCAAATCTTTGTATTATTGACAATCTATCTATATAATCCCTATTTAATTTCTTATGGTCATACTAAAAGTACTTGTTTTATACTGCTACCTACTGCCATGTTTACAAACTTTAGTTTCTGTTTGAAATGTGCTATATCTACCATTTTCTATTTCAATGAAATGGCGGATACACGGATTCAGACATACATTTTATAAACAGCCGATCAATGAACCATATAGAACAATTTTATTTGATATCTTAAAATTATACATATCTAGCAGATTTAATTCTGCTAAAGATGAAGACCATGTGTCTTTTTTATCTGTTAAGTATCAAGCCGAGTTGTCAAAACCTACCAACCGGTTGGGGGAAAAAAGCACACAAACCTATTTTTTCTTGACCTCAACCTATATTACAATAAAACAATAAGCAAGCCAAACAAAACAAAACAAACGACAACTTTGGTCTTAGTGCTGTGCGGAGTACCGATACTTTCCTGTAGTTGTGTACATAACATCTCATTGTTCTGTATTCTTGCAGAATAATTTTACTTGTTCTTTTAAAGTTTAACATCAATATTTCATCGATGAATAATTTTGCTTGTTCGTTTCAAGTTTAATTAACATAAATATTCCATAGATCAGCTGTGAATGAAAAGAAATCGGTGAACACTACACGGGAAATATTTTATTTAAACGAATTGTTGTGTAAATTTTCAATATTCACTGAAGGTCTATTTTTGTAAATGCAACTGCTTCTGATTTCAATGCGTTTAATGACCTTTTATATCAATACAAATTATTCATCCGTTAACTCAATGAACTTTGTATAAAACAATAAACAAACGAGTAACAAATATATCATATACAGCAACACACGACTTCTACTGAATCTTAGGCCTTTGACTTTGGATGTAAACGTGTTACTCATCAGATCGATTCAAAGCACAAAAACAACTTATAAAAACACTTAATTGAATTTAGAATTGAAACAATAGTAAATAAAAGAGGAACGAAAAATACCAAAGGGACAGTCAAACTCATAAATCGAAAATAAACTGACAACGCCATGGCTAAAAATGAAAAAGACAAACAGACAAACAATAGTACACATCACACAACATAGAAAACCCAAGAATAAACAACACGAACCCCTTTCAGAGAGCTCATGTCAGCCCAATGCCACAAAGGTATCTTCAACAAAGCGAGATAATCTCGCAACTGAAGGCGAGATTCAGGTGGCCCTCAAACAAAAACGTGTACTTAAAAAAAAAAGAAGATGTGGTATAATTGCCAATGAGAATCTTGACAACAGACCAAAAACACAAATTTACTATAAATCACTAGACGGTCTTTAACAATTAGCAAAGCACTGCATAGATGAATGAAAATTGACGTCACATTTTTTTGTGTACAACAATGGACGTGTAAATTCTTCAGAAGAAGGTATAAAGCAAAGTGCTTGAGATGTAAAGTTATGCAGCATCAAATACGGAAAAAGGTGTAGCTTTGAAATTATACATTAACGTATTCAAACTCAAGCCCTCAAATGTAAAGTAAAGTTACAAAGATATGAATTCAAGCGTTGAAAATGTAAAGTCCATCAATAAAAATATGAAAATACTGCTGATGATGTAAAATCCACTGCTAGAAATTTAAAATAGTGCCAGAGATGTAAAGTCAAAAACTGATAAAATAATATCAAGCGCTGAAGATGTATCCACTACCAATGCTGATATAAATAGCCGAGAGGCTGAATTGTAAGGGGCGCTTATTGTTACTTGGAGAAAAAATTGTCAGTCGAGTCATTTTTAATTTATTTTATTCGATTATAAACGTAGATATTATAAAAGCCTTTCTTATATGACAAGTCTCTCTGTTACAGTTGATTTTTACCTAAGTATTTTTTAAACCATTACTCTTTAATGGAGACACAATTGATAAGAATTTAATTGTTAATAAAATTCCATTCGGCCTCAGAGTTGATTGCATCTTTTTAACGAACCAACGCTTGTTCATTATATTACCTTGTATGAACAATTCTTCCTGATTGGACAGCATATCAATCTACATTATAAAGCTATATCAATATACATCGCCAGTTATGATTTTAATACTTATTGGAAAAGCAAGCTAGTTTGTGATAAATTTCTAACGGATTTTTTTTTGGAATATAATGATATTAAAAGTGAACATATTTTTTAGTTTCTGTATTATATCTATATATTCTGGTACGTAATACATTTTTTTCATCCGTATCTATTATTACAAAAACAAATTTCCTTTACATACATGTATATTATTTTGATTTTTTTGCAGAGTTAATTAATACATATATTATATCACTCATTTAGAGAGTTATCTCTTTTTATAAGCGTCAGACGCCCCATCCTCCTTTTGCCATCGATTACAATCTAATAAATCTACCAAGTGTGCTATCATCAATGGGACAATTTTGTTTAAGGTCAAAAGTAAAATCACAAAAATACTGAACTCCGTGGAAAATTCAAAACGGAAAGTTCCTATTCTTCATAGTAAAAGGTTTAGCGCGTTAAACCCAGGTTTATTTCACCATTTTCTACATTTGAAAACGTCTGTACCAAGTCAGGAATATGACAGTTCTTGTCCATTCGTTTTCGATGTGTTTTATCATTTGATTTTGCCATGTGATTATGGTCTTCCCAATTGGATTTTTGTCTGAGTTCAGTATTTTTGTGATTTTACTTTTTTCAAATGGCAAAATCAAATGATAAAAAACATTTAACGAATGGACAACAACTGTCAGGTAAATGACTGTTATAAATTGATAGTAAATACATATTGGAACTTAAAAAGCAGGGAAAGTTTAAATGTATGTGTCCATGGTTTTGAGAAACGAGACATTATAAATTTGGTGGGAAACGCTTTTTTCTTTACATTTTCATTCATTTAACATTTGGACATTTTCAAAAATAATTTTGCCAAAGACAGGAAGTAACAGGTTACTGAATTTTTCTCAAATGCGGGATATGAATGTGTACAAAGTGGAAAAAATAAGCTGCCAGTTGTTACTAAGAATATAATTGGTCATTACATATTTTCGGACATTTTCAAAAATAATTTTCCCAAAGACAGGAAGTAACAGGTTACTGAATTGTCCTCAAATGCAGGATATGAATGTGTACAAAGTGGAAAAAATAAGCTGCAACTTGTTACTAAGAATATAATTGGTCATCACATATTTTCGGAAGCTATAAAAATTTGAAAGCATGAAAACCGTAACGGAATATTCTGTTTCAGCTATAAACTTTAACTATGTCTTAGAATTTGATACATTTATTATTGTTGTTATCAACAGTCCATGTCTATATATGTTTACGACTGTTTTTGTTGAACTTCAGTGTTTCTGTTGTTCCGTTGATTTCCTCTTATAGTTGACGTGTTTCCCTCGGTTTAAGTTTGTACTCCAGATTTGTTTTCTCTCAATCGATTGATGACTTTTGAACAGCGGTATACTACTGTTTTCTTTGTCCATGGTACACTTACATCACCAGAATAATAATTTATGAACTAAACATTTACAGAAAACGTTAAAATCACAAAAATACTGAACTCCAAGGAAAATTTAAAACGGAAAGTCCCTAATCAAATGGGAAAATCAGATGATAAAAACACATCAAACGAATGGACAACAACTGTCATATTACTGAATTGGTACAGGCATTTTCGAATGGCGAAAATAGTGAATTGGACCTGGTTTTATAGCGCTAAACATCTCACTTGTATGACAGTCGCATCAAAATACAACATACCAGAACTAATGAAAGTAATTTTGCGGGAAGGAAATCGACTTTCTCCATGTCTTACCCTCACTTAAGAAGACTCTTAATTAAATTAATAAACTTGTCATATATACCAGGATTAAATTTTGTACTTACGCCAGACGTGCGTTTCGTCTATGAGTGACGCTCAAATCCAAAAGAGTTAAAAAGGTCAAATAAAGTACGAAGTGGATCAGTTAAAGTAGTCTATAAGATTAAAATCACTTAATCTGAAACTGCTTTCAGTAGTTATACAATATATATTTGAATCTAATATGATTGTAATAACATATGTTATATTATGACTGTAATAATATATGTAATATATAGATATTTTACTTATAGGCATCAATTTAACAACGGAAAATTATGTATATAAATCACTTAAATATTACGGAATGGATATTCAAACTTTGGAGTCAATATCTTTCAAGGTCAAGGCCTGTGATGGAGTGTTCATTAGCTTAGTGGATTATAGTTTTGGTATACTATATGATAACAATATTGTATACCGAGTGCTTTTTGGCAAAGCGCAGATCAAAATCATAGAAAATCAATCAGAAATCACACTTGCCTATGAAACCTGGTCAGGAATTGATTGCAACTGTTACGTTTCTGTAGTTGTATCCTGGGCTAATGCATATATCACCATCGAAGCGAGAAAAGGTACATGGATAAGATCGGACATATTCATCAGCAATGATATTAGTGTAAATGATATTAAAATAACGTCTAATACTACAGCGCACTGGCTAATAGATGTACAGGAAAATGCAACCTTCGTGCCAGGTAAATTATATTCATGCTCAGATATTGTGGATTCATCATTATTTGTTAAATACCAATTTTTGTTGGTTTCGTCGTGACATGTAAACCACGAATTAAAATGTTCAACGAATGTCAAATTTTATAAAGGCATGTATATATAGACTTTGGCAAAACCACGAAATCAAATAGCCACGAAAATGCAAGTTTTTCTTAAACCACAAAAATTGTTACCCACGAAAATAAATGAATCTACAGTATGCAAACTACATCCACTTCATTTGAACCTTGTTATATACTTGTATCATTTGCAATCATACCACTTCCTATCCTTTTCATAAAAAAAGTTGTTTCCGTATGCACGTTTAAAGTTTTTTGGTATTTTTCCTTTGATAGAAAATTCTCAAAAAATAAATATCATAAAACGAAAAAAAAACAACTATACCAAATATCAAAATTAAGTTTAACTAAAAAAATCTAAGCTTGAAGTAGGCCTCAAAATTAAGAGGAAATAAAACTGATATGCGACGTTATAATTCACAAGAACAGTCTTGTTCCTGTATATTATTGAACACGAGTTTGTTCTTTTAAATAAAGTCGAAACAAAAGTGTTTGTTCTCAGAAAAAAACCATGCCCCTCATATAATGACATAACGACTTTTAAAGGGGCACTAGCTACGAGATGTATAAAAATCTAAAGTATGATTTGTTTTTGTTCAATCAATAATAAAAGTGCAATTATAGTGAAATAATAATTCGCTTTTAGCAAGCGAAAATGGTTCAATTTTGTCAAATTAAGCTAAATAATATTGATAATGAATCATTCACTTGCAAGTGAATAAGTCGACCTCACTAAATCCGTATTCATGTGAACTTCAATTTAACCCCTAAGCTAGAGATGGACAACGCATGCTTTGTACGTGTACTGTTTATTTAAAGGAAAGGAATGTCAACATTGAAAGTGAAACAAAGGTAAATCATTTGATGATTGATTCGATCCACTAAAAATCTTTCTTCTACATGTAAAAACGACGAGAAACATATATTTTTAATCTATAATATGAAATTAAACAGACATATACCAATCCAACAGCACGTGTTGGCTTAATCTATTTATATCTAATCATTAGTATATTTATGTTTACATCGCTTATATGGTCATCAGAGGTCAACTCGATATTTAATTAGATTGAGTCTAGACTAAAATACACAAGAAACGAAACTAAATATTATTGACCCTATGGTCTGTAAACTGTTTATTTCACACTTTTGATAGTTTGGATAAATGTTTCACATTGTTATAAATAAAATATGAGAATTTGAGTCAAATCGGTGACCATGAATTTGACAGCTAGTGCCCCTTTAATTGATTTAATTAATGTATATATTTTCTTTTAGATATGTTATACGAAGATCTCATTTTGAGCTTGAAAACATTATTACATAGCTTACAAATGAGCCTTTTCTATGTACAAATTCTTCCAATAACGGAGTTTTAGAAAATTAAATGACTTTAATATAGTATGTAATTTTCACTATAGCCCTTTTTGTAGAATGTAAAGCTGATCTAACAACAAACGTCGATGTCACATTAACGGCACAAGAACTAGATTCGACAACAACATCCAAAACAACACAATTTGTTGAAACAACTGCATTTTCACCAAATAAAACTTCATGTACTTGTTTATGCAACAACTTCACTATCAGCGACGACCAACTGATCAGAAAGATTGCACTGTTGAGATCTGAGCTGTCTATAGATACGAAACAAACGAACAAATACAGACGATCACTGATATCTGCAGCAGACGACAGGCCATCTTCAAAGTACATCGGCAACTTCGGTATTGTTGTTTTAGTGGTTATTTGCAGCTTGATAGTTTTGATGGACTTTCAACACTATACTCACGTTATATTTCAAAAACAGAAAAACTTATCCACGTCTTGTTAAAAGCTGCATTTAACTTGATGCCTTTATAGACTCATTTCTCTTTAATGAATGCAATGCTTGATATTCAAACGAGATAATGAAAACATTACTTCAGTCGATGTATTTGTATTTTTGTATTCTTCATTGTATGCATCGATTCAAAGTTATTTATTTTTTTACCATGTAAAGCATCATTTATGTTTTGTTATTTGTGTATGCGCAGTGGCGGATCCAAGGGGTTCCGAGGGTTGGAATCCCCTTTTTTGGACAATCAGTACTTTTGAATGGAGACATACAGCTGAACCCCCCCCCCCCTTTTCCCTCCCCTTAATCCTTGGTGGGAACACCATTTACAAAATGGCTGGATCCGTCCCGTATATGTGTTTTCTTTTTGTGATTTTCTATTTAATTTATATAAGTTTGTGTAGTATTGTTGTGTGTTCTTGCATTTTGCTAGTATTGGAATAAACGGTAAATTGGTCCATCTCATGACTGGTAATTAACCCTCTTTCAGCCATTAGTTTTTAAAAGTTGCATTTTGTGTGCCAGAAAATACGACGGCTCGACGTCTATGAAGTTACATGTCAAGTAATGACGTCAAGCCATAACAACCATTACTGTAAACCAACTTATTTTCGCGGATACTTTATTTCGCGTTTAGCCGTTTCTTTTCAACTACGCGGCTTCTTATATTGGCGATGGTATTTTTTTTATTGATGTACTTATATGGGAGAAGATCGAAGTTTAACATATTCTCAACGATTTATATTAGCGTTTTATTTCTAATCGCGAAAGTCGGAAAAATTAGTTGGTTTACAATATATGTTGGACCCATTAAAAGAACTGTTACTCTGTTTATCTTGAAAGAGATACAGCAATGACGAGAGGCTGGTATAAATTAAAACAGGGACACAGGTGTCCGTCCGGTGTGGAAACACGTGTGCCTCTGGCAGCAAGAGAGGTAAAAAATGGTATAATTTTATAAGTATTTCATTCATTGTCTTGTAACGATCATAATGACATAACAGTGACTGATGAGAGAAACAGCGCTATAAAACACAGACTGACAGTCCTTATGTATATTACTTTTACTGTTTAGTCTGTTTTTTGTAATACCCATTTGTCGTGACTTTATACTTATACATCCCGTTATTAGGTCTTTCCACTTTTCCGTGGAAAGACCTATTGGTTTTCTTCTGATTATTTTTTCTTCCGCCTAATTTTTTTCTTTGCTGTATTATTGTTTTGCAAGATGTCGCTTAGATATTTGGGATATGATATCGTACTGTTTGTACGCTTTTGTAACTACTACTGCGTTACCAAATACTTTTTCATGTAAGAGTTATCTCCCTGAACATTTTTTTTGGGGTTGTTTCTAAAACTTCGAAACCGTATCAGAACGACAATTTTTTTTCAATTTGCTCGTTATATCCTCAGGATGTTTCGTTTAATTTTGACCAAACCTGTATAGAGATTCCATATGAGAGTTATTTTTTATTTGATATAAGTAAAATGTATTTGTAACTGGAAAACCATAAGTGAGAGAGGCCTAGGGTCATTTGATTTGAGGTTCTTGGTCCATAAAAAGGTCAAAGGTCAAGGTCATGTTCAAAATTTTGATTTTGGCTTGTTAACATTAAAATAATTAAGAGAATTGGTAGTTGCGACATGTCGTTACACGTAAATTTGAGTTGAAAAGGTACGGAGTCATTTAATGGGAGTTTTCTCCCCTATCATATTTAAAATTACACGTATTGTGATATAACTAATTTAACATATATAATTAAGACATATGGTCTTTGATTTGAGGCCCTTGTTTTAAGACCTTAAAATAATGCTCAATGTCAAAAATTGATTCGACGTTCTATATTTTGACCTTTGTTTTTAACTCATGTGTATATATAATGAATTCATGGGACTTTTTGCACTAGGTTGCAAACCTTTTGACCTTGACAAAAACAAACGGAAGTGACATTTTCTTCACCGGAAGTAGCTATTTTTCACTAACTTAATGTTAAAGTATATAAAACCATATATTTTTGGAACCAGTGTCAGATAAACTATCAACCAATACCGGAAGTGACATTTTTCAAACCGGAAGTAAAAAAACTCCCCTTTTTATATTCTTTTGTATAGAAGCCATATATTTTTGGAATCAGCTTACAATAAGCTTTCATTTGACGGTAGAATTGACATTCAAAACAATATTTTTGATATTTTCATATTAAAAAAAATCCTTACTGGTGGAAAGACCTTCAATTGTTCTTTGAACAATTGGTTTTGTTCTTTGAAAAAATAGTTTTTAATTGTGTTAATGTTTTATTTGTTTTATTGTCAATTTGCATTACGAAAGGTTCTCAAAATGGACAGATAATTTGGCTTACAAAGGAAAAAACTTAGACAAACAACAAGCCTACAAAAGGTTCCAACATAGACAGAATATTTGCTTGCAAATGTAAAGGAAATTGATAGACAAGTTGTTTTATAAAAAGTTATAGAATTCGAAAGGCAATTTGCCTCACTAAAGGTTAGAATACGGACAAACAATTTGTCTTACTCAAGTTAAGAACATGGACAGACAATTTGTCCAACTAAAGGTTAGAATATTGACAGATAATTTGCCTTACTGAAGGTTAGTAGCAACATTCCCGCAGCACCTGCATACGGGGTATATATCTCCCAATTGATACGATATTCCCGTGCTTGCATTTCTTATCATGATTTTCTTGATAGAGGGTTGCTGCTCACAAGGAAGCTGTTAAACCAAGAGTTCCAAATAGTGAAGTTGAAATCATCCCTTCGTAAATTTTACGGACGCCATCACGAGTTGGTTGACCGTTATGGAATAACCGTTTCAAAAATGATATCGGATATGTTCCTTACGTCGTACCTACAATCCCCTTCCCTTTCATGAATGTTACCTACCGCATTAGACTATTTACCGGATTTGTTATCACATAAGCTACACGACGGGTGCCACATGTGGAGCAGGATCTGCTTATCCTTCCGGAGCACCTGAGATCACTCCTAGATTTTTGGTTGGGTTCGTGTTGTTTATTCTTTAGTTTTCTATGTTGTGTCATGTGTGCTGTTGTTTGTTTGTCTTTTTCATTTTTAGCCATGGCGTTGTCAGTTTGTTTTAGATTTATGAGTTTGACTGTCCCTTTGGTATCTTTCGTCCCTCTTTGAGGACATCGATAGACAATTTGCCTTACAAACGGTTAGAACATCGACAGACCTGAAGCCTTACTAAAGGTTAGAATATGAACAGACCATTTGTTTTCAAATATAAAGGAAATGGACAGACAAGTTGCTTTATGAAAAATAAAGACATCGACAGACAAGTTGCCTTACAAAAGGTTAAATTTTCAGAAAAACTAAGGATCTTCTTAGCCAGGCACAGATTACCTTAGCCATATTTGGCACAACGTTTTTAAAATTTTGGATCCTAAATGCTCTTCAACTTTGTACTTGTTTGGCTTTATAAATATTTTGATATGAGCGTCACTGAGGAGTCTTATGTAGACGAAACGCGCGTCTGGCGTACTAAATTATAATCCGGGTATCTTTGATAACTATTAGGACACTGACAGACACATTTGCTTCACAAAAGTTAAGAACATTGACGGACAAAATGCTTTACAAAAGGTTAGGATAATGACGGAAAAAATGCTTTACAAAAGGTTAGCATACGGGGTATATATCTCCCAATTGATACGATATTCCCGTGCTTGCATTTCCTATCATGATTTTCTTGATAGAGGGTTGCTCCTCACAAGGAAACTATTAAACCAAGAGTTCCAAATGGTGAAGTTGAAATCATCTCTTCGTAAGTTTTACGGACGCCATCACGAGTTGGTTGACCGTTATGGAATAACCGTTTCACAAATGATATCGGATATGTTCCTTACGTCGTACCTACAATGCCCTTCCCTTTCATGAATGTGACCTACCGAATTAGACTATTTACCGGATTTGTTATCACATAAGCAACACGACGGGTGCCACATGTGGAGCAGGATCTGCTTACCCTTCCGGAGCACCTGAGATCACCCCTAGTTTTTTTTGGGGGGTTCGTGTTGTTTCTTCTTTAGTTTTCTATGTTGTGTCATGTGTGCTGTTTTTTGTTTGTCTTTTTCATTTTTAGCCATGGCGTTGTCAGTTTGTTTTAGATTTATGAGTTTGACTGTCCCTTTGGTATCTTTCGTCCCTCTTTTAGGATATTGACGGACAAATTGTTTTGCAAAAGGTTAGGACATTGACGGACAAATTGCTTTACAAAAGGTTAGAACATTGACGGACAAATTGCTTTACAAATGGTTAGGACATTGACAGACAATTTTCTAAAAATGTAAAGGGATAGACATACACAATGCTTTAAATTAGAATAACATTAACGCTACCAATTTTTCTGCACCAGATGCGCATTTCGACAATACATTTCTTTAGTGATGCTCGTGGCCAAAATATGTAAAATCCAAAGCTTTTATAAAAGAATGTGAACAGACAACTTGACTAAAAATGTAAAGGAAATTGGCAGGCAAGCTTCTTAATACAAAGACAATTCGCTTACAAAAGTAAAGGAATGGGCAGTCAAGTCACTTCATTAAAAGTTAGGAGAAAGACAGACAATTTGCATTACAAGTGTAAAGGAAAGGGGCAGACAGGCTGATTTGTATGAGGTTGTGATATCGACAAACAATTTGCCTTACATTGGTTTAGAAAATAGAATGACAACTTGGTTAGACATGTGTAGACGATTTACCTTACAGCAAATCAGATAATTGGCAGTTTATATGTCTAGTTAAAGGTCAGTTGATGAGAAAACGATTCCTCTTACATTAAATCAGGATATTGGCAGATGCCTTACCTAGTCAGAATATGAGCTGACAATTTGCAATTTTAAACGGGAAATGCCAGTGTTGTCTGATAAGAGAAACAAACACATTGAAACAGTCAGTAAAAACCGAATAATTTAAACAAGATCGACAACAAACCGGTTTTTTTTCAGTCTTTGGACAATGATAAATTTCAATAACCACAATTTTTTATTTCGACCACCAGCGGAAACCTTCGGTAAGAAATTGGAAGACAATTTTCATTACAATAGATCCGGATATGGTAAAACAATTTGCTTCACAATGGGTCATGATATGCTTTATAATAGCTCAATATATGGTTATCGATTTGTCTTACAATAAGTAAAGACATGAGCAGACAGCTTGCCTTAAAATAGGTCAGGAAATAGGCAGATTATTTGCGACCCAAAAGTAAGTAAATTGCCATGGACAGACAATTTGCCTTACATTGGTTTAGAAAATAAAATGACAACTTGATCACAAGGTTAGACATGTGTAGACGATTTACCTTACAGCAAATCAGATAATGGGCAGTTTATCTGTCTGCAATATGGCGCAGGTTATGGGCAGGTAGTTTGCGTAAAAATAGGTCAGTATATGGGCACACAGTTTTTATACAATAGATGAAGCTAAGTACAAACAATTTATGTTACAAGAGGGCCGAATATCCTAATCACACTTTGTAAAACGTCACAAGTGTCAGAGCAGTTAGTTGATCAACCATGGGTCTGTCGAAAATGTATCGTTATTTTTCTAAATATAAAGTTCATCGGAAGATACCAACCCTTGTTGATAAATTTTCGATATCAACTTCACAAATAGTACACGATGGTCTTAAAGTATAGATTCTGGGTTCTGACATGTGTTTCTCAACTTAATAACGTGTTATTGATATAGTATTCTTTTATTTGTCTTCATGAGTATTACTTTAACTATTTAGTTTGTTTTTTGTGATATCCATTTGACATGGCTCTGTCCTTATTCATCCAGTCATTGTGTTATTGTTCTATGATAATTTTTGTCTTTCAATTTTTGCTGATATGCTTGTCTTTATGCCTTTTTGTGTTTCTTTGTTACTTATTACGATCTGTACTCATACATCCCATTATTGTCTTATTGTGCCATGGAAATTTTTGTATTCTTGTCTTTCATTATTCATAATGTGCTTCTTCTATATGCCTTTTTGTGCTTCTTTTATACATATTTGTTTGTTTTTATAGTGATTAAGATAATAACACAATGTTGACTGCTGTATCCCTATTTTTGACATTTTTACCTACTATGTCTGTTCGTTTTGTTTACACATCGTTGTCAATATAAAAGAATTTTATGTGACGATGATACAGGTGAGAGATTTAGCTATCTACAAACCAGGTTTTATCCACCCTTTTCTACATAAAATTATTAAAGTAAGGTTTATGACAGTTACTGTCCATTCGTTTGATATGTTTGAGCTTTTGATTTAACCTCTGATATCTAAGTATTCAGATCATATTGACTTGCTTGGATCTTCCGCAGACCGATTTTACCTATTTTTTATCTTTCCCAGATTATTACATTCTTATCTAAATCTGATAGCTAAGTAGTCAGTTTATTCAAACCAACCTGCTTGGATCTACTGCAGGATAGTTTATTCACATTCAACTGCTGGGATCTAACGTAGGATAAATTTATTCACACTCAACTGCCTGAATCTACCGCAAGGAAGTTATAAGTTTTATTCACATTCACCTGTTGCAATTTATCACATGTTCTTGCAATTAGTGAACAATGATTTCATCATGAAATTAAGTAAGTTTTATTATACATATTTAAGTTCGAATAATCTATATACTACTTACAAATAGTTTACATTCAGTTTAAGAAAAGTGTTATAACAGTTCAACGACATCAAACTCAGTATTTAATTTGATACCTTTGCTTTGTTGATCCTTTAAGAAGTACACACAACTTAATGATCAAGATATATATGTAATTTCGGAATAAATAATAAATGTAGGATATTAATATTAATCCTTTGAAATTGTCTCTGACATGCAGATATAAAATCCATTATCGGATTAGTAGAATCTTGCAATAAACCAAAAGATATTTACATGGAAATTTAAAGACATAAAAGAGAACTAAAACGTGTAATGATAAAAGTATGAAAGATAAAAGCCAATTGATTGAAATGTTTTTCGTCCGATGAAGGCTTTTCAAACAATATACCCAAACAATTTAAGATTCTATGTACGTTCCGTAGTCTACAATAAAACGAGCATCTGCTTAATACATCGGAATCGTTCTGTCATATTTATGCACATGACTATCGACAAATGATCGAATGGTATTAGCTTTTAGAATTGTAAATGCAATAATCTATTTACAACATTGACAAAGACCGCGAAAGTCGTATTATGACTTGGAAATGATCTCAGCTATGAAAAATATATAACCGTTGTCCGGGGGTCTATGTGGTACAGTGGTCTTAGAAGTTCAACTTTTGTATCATTAGGCTAACAACGCGAAAGTTGAAACCCGCACTTGGTAGCTGGAATCAACACCCTTTTTAATTGACAGGGGTTATGTGTTTTCCAACTGAAATTCGATGGTTATCTGCTGGAACTCTGGCTGCCTTTACCAATAAACTGACCACCATGAAATAGCGTTAATACTCTGGCTGCCTCCACCAATAAACTGACCACCATGAAATAGCGTTAATACTCTGGCTGCCTCCACCAATAAACTGACCACCATGAAATAGCGTTAATACTCTGGCTGCCTTCACCAATAAACTGACCACCATGAAATAGTGTTGATACTCTGGCTGACTCCACCAATAAACTGACCACCATGAAATAGCGTTAATACTCTGGCTGCCTTCACCAATAAACTGACCACCATGAAATAGCGGATAGATGTAAAATTCTAGTTAAACAAAAATCAATCAACCAATCAATCAATCTTGGCCATGCAGTCATTTCCTATCCAAAATACACCTAAACGATAATATTAAACTATGAAAATTATTAAAACAAAACATAAATATTGCTGTAATGTTATGGTTCAGTATAATCGTGACTTGAATGGTAACGTTTTAATTAGCACTTGTATTAGACAAAATTAAGCCTTACTGAAAGGTTAGGACAATTTTCTTACAAATGTAAAGGAATGGACAAACACGTTGCTGTATAAATAGTTAGAATCTGGACAGACTGTTTGCCATTCACAATTAAAGAAAATGAAAAAAAAAAAGTTGCTTTAAAAAAGGTAAGAATATGGACAGACAATTTGCTCACAAATAAAACGGAAATGGGCAGGCAAGTTTCATAAGAAAAACACAAGTCACTAAATGGGTCTGTCAAAGAATGTCTCTTTTTTTTTCAAAAAAAAACAGTTTATCGGAAGATACCAAGACCTTGTTGATAAATATTCGATATCAACTTCACAAATAGTACACGATGGTTTTAAAGTATAGATTCTGGGTTTTGAAATTTGTTTCTCAACTTAATAACGTGTTATTGATATAGTATTCTTTTATTTGTCTTTATGAATATTACTTTAACTGTTTAGTTTGTTTTTTGTGATATCCATTTGACATGGCTATGTCCTTATTCATCCAGTCATTGTGTTATAGTTCTATGATAATTTTTGTCTTTCAATTTTTGCTGATATGCTTGTCTGTATGCCTTTTTGTGTTTCTTTGTTACTTATTACGATCTGTACCCATACATCCCATCATTGTTGCATGGTAAATTTTTGTATTCTTGTCTTTCATGGTCATTGTTATATTATAGTTCGTTTCTGTGTGTGTTACATTTCAACGTTGTGTTTCCGTTGTGTCGTTTGTTTTCTCTTATTTTTGAGTGTGAATTCACATTACTATAAGACGTGTCACGGTACTTATCTATCCCAAATTCATGTATTTGGTTTTGATGTTATATTTGTTATTCTCAAAGGATGTTGTCTAATGCTTAGTCTGTTTCTGTGTGTGTACTACATTTTAATGTTGTGTCGTTGTTCTCTTATATTTTATGCATTTCCCTCAGTTTTAGTTTGTTATCCCTATTTTGTTATTTGTCCATGGATTTATGAGTTTTGAACAGCGGCATACTACTGTTGCCTTTATTTCATTATTCATAATGAGCTTCTTCTATATGCCTGTTTGTGCTTCTTTGCTACATATTTGTTTGTTGTTATAGTGACTGAGATAATAACACAATGTTAACTGCTGTATCCTTATTTTTGACATTTTTACCTACTATGTATGTTTGTTTTGATCACACATCGAAGTCAGGTTTATGTAAGTTGCTGTCCATTCGTTTGATGTGATTGGGCTTTTGTCTTGTTTGGATCTACCCAAGATCATTTTTTTACACATTCAACCGCTGTTATTTTTCACAGGTTATTGCATTTTTATCTACATGAGACATCTAAGTAGTCAGTTTATTCAAACCAAACTAGCTGAATCTACCGCAGGACAGTTTATTCACACTCAACTGCCTGAACCTGCCGCAAGAAAGTTATAAATTTTATTCTCATTAACATGTTTCAATTTCTCACATGTTCTTGGAATTAGTGATCAATGATTTCATCATGAAATTAAGTAATTTTTGACATACAAATTTAAGTTCGAATAAATTATATACTACTTAAAAATAATTTACATTCAGATTAAGAAAAGTGCTAAAACAGTTCAACCACATCAAACTTAATATTTATTTTGATATCTATGCTTTGTTGAACCTTTAAGAAGTACACTAAACTTAATGATAAAGATATGTATGTAAATGCGGAATAAAAAATCAATGTAGGATATTAATATTAATCCTTTGAAATTGTCTCTGACATGCAGATATAAAATCCATTATCGGATTAGTAGAATCTTGCAATAAACCAAAAGATATTTACATGGAAATTTAAAGACATAAAAGAGAACTAAAACGTGTAATGATAAAAGTATGAAAGATAAAAGCCAATTGATTGAAATGTTTTTCGTCCGATGAAGGCTTTTCAAACAATATACCCAAACAATTTAAGATTCTATGTACGTTCCGTAGTCTACAATAAAACGAGCATCTGCTTAATACATCGGAATCGTTCTGTCATATTTATGCACATGACTATCGAGTGGTATTAGCTTTTAGAATTATAAATGCAATAATCTATTTACAACATTGACAAAGACCGCGAAAGTCGTATTATGACTTGGAAATGATCTCAGCTATAACAAAAAATATAACCGTTGTCCGGGGGTCTATGTGGTACAGTGGTCTTTGAAGTTCAACTTTGGTATCATTAGGCTAACAACGCGAAAGTTGAAACCCGCACGTGGTAGCTGGACTCAACTGCCTTTTTAATTAACAGGGATTATGTGTTTTCCTGTTGAAATTCTATGGTTCTCTGCTGGAACTCTGGCTGCCTCCACCAATAAACTGACCACCATGAAATAGTGTTAATACTATGGCAGCCTTCACCAATAAACTGACCACCATGAAATAGCGTTAATACTCTGGCTGTCTCCACCAATAAACTGACCACCATGAAATAGTGTTAATACTATGGCAGCCTTCACCAATAAACTGACCACCATGGAACAGTGTTAATACTATGGCTGCCGCCACCAATAAACTGACCACCATGAAATAGCGTTAATACTCTGGCTGCCTCCACCAATAAACTGACCACCATGAAATAGCGTTAATACTCTGGCTGCCTCCACCAATAAACTGACCACCATGAAATAGTGTTAATACTATGGCAGCCTTCACCAATAAACTGACCACCATGAAATAGCGTTAATACTCTGGCTGCCTCCACCAATAAACTGACCACCATGAAATAGTGTTAATACTATGGCAGCCTTCACCAATAAACTTACCACCATGAAATATTGTTAATACTATGGCAGCCTTCACCAATAAACTGACCACCATGAAGTAGCGTTAATACTCTGGCTGCCTCCACCAATAAACTGACCACCATGAAATAGCGTTAATACTCTGGCTGCCTCCACCATTAAACTGACCACCATGAAATAGCGTTAATACTCTGGCTGCCTCCACCAATAAACTGACCACCATGAAATAGCGTTAATACTCTGGCCGCCTCCACCAATAAACTGACCACCATGAAATAGCGTTAATACTCTGGCTGCCTTCACCAATAAACTGACCACCATGAAATAGCGGATAGAGGTAAAATTCCTGTTAAACAAAAATCATGCAATCAATTAATCAATCTTGGCCATGCAGTCATTTCCTATCTAAAATACATCTAAAAAAACATTTAACTATGAAAATTATTAAAACAAAACATAAATATTGCTGTAATGTTATGGTTCAGTATATTCGTGACTTGAATGGTAACGTTTTAATTAGCACTAGTATTAAACAAAATTAAGCCTTACTGGAAGGTTAGGACAATTTTCTTACAAATGTAAAGGAATGGACAAACACGTTGCTGTATACATAGTTAGAATCTGGACAGACTATTTGCCATGCAAAATTAAAGAAAATGAAAAAAAAAAGTTGCTTTAAAAAGTTAAGAGTATGGACAGACAATTTGCTTACAACTATAACGGAAATGGGCAGGCAAGTTTCATAAGAAAAACACAAGTCACTTAATGGGTCTGTCAAAGAATGCCTCGTTCTTTTTCTAAAAAAAATAGTTCATCGGAAGATACCAAGACCTTGTTGATAAATATTCGATATCAACTTCACAAATAGTACACGATGGTCTTGAAGTATAGATTCTGGGTTCTGACATTTGTTTCTCAACTTAATAACGTGTTATTGATATAGTATTGTTTTATTTGTCTTTATGAATATTACTTTAACTGTTTAGTTTGTTTTTTGTGATATCCATTTGACATGGCTCTGTCCTTATTCATCCAGTCTTTGTGCTATTTATTGTTCTATGATAATTTTTGTCTTTCAATTTTTGCTGATATGCTTGTCTATATGCCTTTTTGTGTTCTTTGTTACTTATTACGATCTGTACTTATACATCCCATTATTGTGTTATTGTGGCATGGTGAATTTTTGTATTCTTGTCTTTCATGGCCATTGTTATATTATAGTTCGTTTCTGTGTGTGTTACATTTTAACGTTATGTTTCCGTTGTGTCGTTTGTTTTCTCTTATTTTTGAGTGTGAGCTCACATTACTATAAGACGTGTCACGGTACTTATCTATCCCAAATTCATGTATTTGGTTTTGATGTTATATTTGTTATTCTCAAAGGATTTTGTCTAATGCTTAGTCTGTTTCTGTGTGTGTGTGCTACATTTTAATGTTGTGTCGTTGTTCTCTTATATTTAATGCATTTCCCTCAGTTTTAGTTTGTTACCCTTACTTTGTTATTTGTCCATGGATTTATGAATTTTGAACAGCGGTATACTACTGTTGCCTTTATTTCATTATTCATAATGTGCTTCTTCTATATGGCTTTTTGTGCTTCTTTGCTACATATTTGTTTGTTTTTATAGTGACTGAGATAATAAGACAATGTTAACTGCTGTATCCCTATTTTTGACATTTTTACCTGCTATGTATGTTTGTTTTGATCACACATCGTTGTCAATATGAAGTCAGGTTTATGTAAGTTGCTGTCCATTCGTTTGATGTGAGTGGGCTTTTGACTTGTTTGGATCTACCACAGATCACTTTTTTACACATTCAACCGCTGTGATCTTTCACATGCTGTTGCATTTTTATCTAAATGTCAGATTATTCAAACCAACCTAGTTGAATCTACCGCAGGACAGTTTATTCACACTCAACTGCCTGAATCTGCCGCAAGAAAGTTATAAGTTTTATTCTCATTCACATGTTGCAATATTTCGCATGTTCTTGGAATTAGTGATCAATGATTTCATCATGAAATTCAGTAATTGTTGATATACAAATTTAAGTTTGAATAAATTATATACTACTTAAAAATAATTTACATTCAGATTAAGAAAAGTGCTATAACAGTTCAACCACATCAAACTCAATATTTAATTTGATATGTATGCTTTGTTGAACCTTTAAGAAGTACACAAAACTTAATGATTAAGATATATATGTAAATGCGGAATAAAAAATCAATGTAGGATATTAATATTAATCCTTTGAAATTGTCTCTGACATGCAGATATAACATCCATTATCGGATTAGTAGAATCTTGCAATAAATCAAAAGATAATTACATGGAAAACTAGAGATATAAAAGAGAACTAAAACGTGTAATGATAAAAGTGTGAAAGATAAGAGTCCAATTGATTGAAATGCTTTTCGTCCTATTCAAGCAATATACCCAAGCAATTTGAGATTCTATGTACGTTCCGTAGTCTACAATAAGACAAGGATCTGCTAAATACATCAGAATCGTCCTGTCATATTTATGCACATGACTATCGAATGGTATTAGCTTTTAAGATTGTAAAAGCAATTTACAACATTGAAAAAGACCGCAAAAGTCGTATTATGCCTTTGGAATGATCTTAGCTATGACAAAAATATAACCGTTGTCCTGGGGTCTATGTGGCACAGTGGTCTAAGCAGTTCAACTTTTATATCATAAGGCTATCAACGTGAAAGTTGTGAACTCGAAACCCGTACGTGGTAGCTGAACTCAACTACCTTTTCAATTTAAGGGAGTTATGTGTTTTCCTGCTGAAGTTCGATGGTTTTCTGCTGGAACTCTGGCTGCTTCCACCAATAAACTGACCACCATGAAATAGCGGATGGAGATAAAATTCCAGTTAAACAAATATCATGCAAACGGTCAACCAATCTTGGCCATGCAGTCGTTTCCAATCCAAAATGCACCTAAAAGATGATATATATATAACAACGAAAATTATTAAAACAAAATTTACATATTGGTGTTATGTTATGGTTTAGTATTTTTATAATTTTACTTTTTATTTTCATTAATTAGCAAACATTTTAATTTTAGGACAAACATTTGGAAATGGATGATAGCGTTTTAATTAGCACTAGTATTCAGACAAAATTGAGCCTTTATCTTTTAAAAATACATAACAATTGATTCTTATATTTATGATAGATCTGCCAAGGATTTAGGTTGTCTTTGCTAAAATCTGTTTCGCATCTAGTCGTGTTTTCAAAACCTTATCAACTGGTCCGGCTGCAAATGTACTTATTTTCTGAGAAAAAAGTTTAAGCGGAATTTATTTCTGGATTTCCATGACATATGTTAGTTCAAAAAGGTGTTAGAGTACTTCAAAAGATTTTATAATGGAACAAAATTCATGGAGCTGTGAATTTTGTTACGAGACTTATTTCACATTTGGCCCGGAACAAATTTTACACGCTGAAACATATTTCCTATGACAAAAATTCCGGTGGAACACATTTGTGTTACATGTATACTACAGGCTCTTGACTTGAGACGGCAATATACAGAATGTGTAGGGTTTAAACATGTTTTTGAGAGCTAAACCTTTCTCCTAACCTGAGACAGTGGTACATCAGCACACGAAAGATCAATCTGTAAAAATCAGTTGCATTCAAAACCCTAGAGATCGGTACGAGGGACACACAAGGGAACATTAACACAATGCATTAATAATCTCTAACTTAAATATCAATGAACAATACAAGAAAGGTAAGTAATATATTACGTCATTACAGACACACTGACATAATAGATGATAAATTCATATAGCCAAATACGTCTAAGGTTATATTAGCCTGCTATCCTTTAAATACTTAAAATATGTTACAATCTGTCAAAGTATCGATTTTGTATAAATAATGTGGCCTTACTCATGTTTATTTTCGCGTTTGAATCTATGAAATTTGATTTTTACAGAGAAAGTGAAGTACTTTTACATGAATATACGAAGATCAAACAGGATACTGGCTCGGCCGTCGCCCAGTATAAAAAGCTCCGAAACAGATGCCACCATGGACACGGTGTCATCTGATACGGCAGGTGTCCCCTCATCATAAGAAATGACTAATATCTCATACATGACTCATTCAGATCATTATAATAGTGACAATAGCAATATTACACATATACAGCCATTTTCATTTCTCCTTAAAGATATTTTGGAATTTGTTGATTCTGAACCATACTGTCACATTTCGAAATGTGAGACTAGAGGCTGCAAAACTTTGTGAAATTGTAATAAAAGTCCGTCTTTAAATATTGTGACTTGGGTGGAAAGTTGTCTCATGTGGCATATAAATAACGTTTATAGTCCGTCATGTAGCTCATTAAATGTGATGAATATTATCAACTCTACTCCTCGACGTAGACGCAGTCATGGTCATCGTCATTATCCATCACTTTCTCTGCATGATGTCTCTAATAATAACTTGCTGCCATTTATACAAAAGCCGTTAGGTATTCATTACATTGGCACGAAACTTTATTCATTACCCCTTTTAAAACTTCATTCTCTGTTTAATTTATGTTTGGAAACCACTGTAACAATCCCTCATTCAAACCAATACAAACTTACAGCTATAATTTCGGATATTACAGGTCACAGACTTTTCAAACCAGTCTGCATTGGAAAAGATGATAAAGAGAAAAGATTTTTTTTTTAATCTTTCCTTTACAAACAAAGGTCTCGATAGCGTCAACTTAGGCAATATCCTTCATCATAGTTCATCCTTCATTAGTTCAATCGAAAATATTTCCTTGTTTCAAAGATCAGTCTGTACCAATCATTTCTTATACCTATACCAAACATATTGCAACTAAAATTTTCAATTCAAACACGTTTTGCAGGATCTCAATATTGACGACTTCAAGTCTAAAATTCCTTATCACACTGGAGCTAGTTCCCAATTCACATATAATCCGGCTGGCCACATGTTACTACCCGTGACTTCAACACGGTAAATAACACTTTCCTGCGAAATGTGTTATCGAAAGGTCCAAAACATCGTGAGCCTACATGCATCAATTGGAAATACATCTTTAAAATGTTGATGGATTCAGTCGAGGATTATACCATGCATGAGCTAAGCGAAGGAAGACGTTGACACTCTTTCCGAATGGATTAAGGCGGTGAGGCCGTTGATACAAATCAGAATTAAGACACTGAATGTCTATCAATGCCCATGCTACGTCAATCTTTAAAGATCCAAAGGTTGTAAAACATTTATCCTACCTCCATGACAAATATGTTGTTGTCCCCGCAGATAAAGCCCCAAACAACATCGTTTTGTGTGTAAAACGAATTAGTATTGACACTTCACTTGGAAACTCAAAATATACCCTCACGACACTTACCAAAGAGGAAATCATGGATAATCATAGGTCTGTTCTTTTGGAATTTCAACCAAAGTTTAAAAAACTGGGTCTTCCATCACTTTATTGGATACCTAAACTACATTCGTGTCCTTACAAACAACGGTATATTACTAGGTTGTCCAAATGCTCCACGAAACTTCTTTCTAAATTATTAACACCTATTTCATCAGCAATCAAAGACGGACTTCAAAGTTATTGTGAAACTGCCTATTCTAGAGGTGGCGTGAATCAGATGTGGGTACTTAACAATTCCAAAGATCTTTTAGAGTACATACACTCTAACTCTCTTTCATCTTGCAATAGTATTAAAACTTTAAACTTTTCTACAATTTACACACAAGTGTACCACAATCCAAACTAAAAGACAAATTGAAAGAGTTGGTATTGCTTTGTTTCATAAAAAAGAATGGCCAACGTAGATACAAGTATCTTGTCTTAGGGAGGGATAAATCCTACTTTGTAAAGGATCACTCTGGTTCAAACAAAAAATTCTCTGAAACTGATATTATCAAGATGCTTGATTTTTTTTATTGACAACATATCTGTTACGTTTGGAGGACGTGTTTTTCAACAAACTGTCGGCATTCCAATGGGAACCAATTGTGTCTCTATTCTTGCCGTCTTGTTTCTTTATTATTATGAGGCTGACTTCATACAGAAACTTCTTAGGACGAAAGATAAGAAGTTCGCAACTCTACTTTCCGCTATATATTTTACTAAATAATTCAAAATTTGGTGACTTATTGAACGCAGTTATCCCATCGAACTAGAGATAAAAGATACAACAGATACAGTTAATTCGGCCTACTATCTTGATTTACATCTAGAAATTGACAATGAGGGTTGATTGAAAACAAAATTTTACGACAAAAGAGATGATTTCAGCTTTCCAATTGTGAACTTTCCATTTCTAAGTAACAACATTCCAGCAGCACCTGCATACGGGGTATATATCTCCGAATTGATACGATATTCCCGTGCTTGAATTTCCTATCATGATTTTCTTGATAGAGGGTTGCTGCTGATAAGGAAGCTATTAAACCAAGAGTTCCAAATGGTGAAGTTGCAATCATCCCTTCGTTAATTTTACGGACGCCATCACGAGTTGGTTGACCGTTATGGAATAACCGTTTCACATATGGCATCGGATATGTTCCTTACGTCGTAACTACAATCCCCTTCCCTTTTATGAATGTGACCTACCGAATTAGACTATTTACATGATTTGTTGTAACATAAGCAATACGACAGGTGCCATATGTGGATCAGGAGCACCTGAGATCACTCTTAGTTTTTGGTGGGGTTCGTGTTGCTTATTCTTTAGCTTTCTATGTTGTATCATGTGTTCTATTGTTTGTCTCTTTGTCTTCTTTCATTTTGATACGCCCGTCGTCTTTTAGACGGGACGTATTATGGTATACCGTTGTCCGTCCGTCTGTCCTTCCGTCTGTCCGTCCATCCGTCGTCCACACTTCGGACAATAACTCAAAAACACTTTCACCAATTTCCATGAAACTTAAGTGAATTGTTTATATCTATTGACGTAAGCTCCCTTTTGTTTTTTTTTTTTTTTTTTAGATTTTAAGTTTTGGATTTATGGGGCTTTATTCATAAAAAAGGGGGATTTTCAACACTTCGGACAATAACTCAAAAAGGCTTTCACCAATGTCCATGAAACTTTGGTGAATTGTTTATATCTATTGATGTAAGCTCCCTTTCAATTTTTATAAATTTCAGATTTTATGTTTTGGATTTATGGGGCTTTATTCATAAAAAAGGGGGATTTTCAACACTTCGGACAATAACTCAAAAAGGCTTTCACCAATATCCATGAAACTTTGGTGAATTGTTTATATCTATTGATGTAAGCTCCCTTTCAATTTTTATAAATTTCAGATTTAAAGTTTTGGATTTATGGGGCTTTATTCATAAAAAAAAGAGGGATTTTCAACACTTCGGACAATAACTCAAAAAGGCTTTCACCAATGTCCATGAAACTTTGGTGAATTGTTTATATCTATTGATGTAAGCTCCCTTTCAATTTTTATCAATTTCAGACTTTAAATTTCCGTGTTATGAATTTTTATGCTTTAAAAAGGGAGGATTTTCCAATTTTGGGACAATAACTAACACTTTCACAAAATGTTATGCAACTTTGATAAATTGTTTATATCTATTGACATAAGCTCCCTTTCCATTTTTATAAATTTTAGATTTTACGTTTTCTTAAGTAATGAATTTTTATACTTAAAAAAAGGGGATTATATGAAACTTTGGTGAATATATTTATGTAACATCCCTTTTGATTTGTATATATATTTCTAGTTGATCATATAAATTCATTTAAAGAATAAAAGACAAGCTAAAAGAGCAACGGGCGTATCATGCGCTAAAGCGCAGCCCTTTATTGTCAGTTTATTTTCGATTTATGAGTTTGATTGTCCCTCTGGTATCTTTCGTCCCTCTTTTAACTACCATGCCGCCACATCAATTCTAATTTTATCATACAAATCTAGACATGTGACAACTACATGACAGACATTATAAATCTGATAGCATGTGGTTATACAGTGCTCGAACCAAATTTATATATACAATTCGTCTCAAATTAAGCTCAACAATGTTAGCTTTTTTTATTTTTTTTGCCTCAACCGGCTTCTAATCCTTGCTCGTGTGACATCGTGGAAACACCAAATATACCGTGTCTAGCGCATTAGACCACTCGATCACCTAGTCTACATAAAGAAATAGTTTTCCGTGATTGACATATAACACTTGTTTCTAGTCATATTTAAAGTTGTTCATGAAAACGTTATTTATATGCCACATGAGACAACTTTCCACCCAAGTCGCAATATTTAAAGACGGACTTTTATTACAATTTCACAAAGTTTTGCAGCCTCTAGTCTCACATTTCGAAATGTGACAGTATGGTTCAGAATCAACAAATTCCAAAATATCTTTAAGGAGAAATGAAAATGGCTGTATATGTGTAATATTGCTATTGTCACTATTATAATGATCTGAATGAGTCATGTATGAGATATTAGTCATTTCTTATGATGAGGGGACACCTGCCGTATCAGATGACACCGTGTCCATGGTGGCATCTGTTTCGGAGCTTTGTATACTGGGCGACGGCCGAGCCAGTATCCTGTTTGATCTTCGTATATTCATGTTAAAGTACTTCACTTTCTCTGTAAAAATCAAATTTCATAGATTCAAACGCGAAAATAAACATGAGTAAGGCCACATTATTTATACAAAATCGATACTTTGACAGATTGTAACATATTTTAAGTATTTAAAGGATAGCAGGCTAATATAACCTTAGACGTATTTGGCTATATGAATTTATCATCTATTATGTCAGTGTGTCTGTAATGACGTAATATATTACTTACCTGTCTTGTATTGTTCATTGATATTTAAGTTAGAGATTATTAATGCATTGTGTTAATGTTCCCTTGTGTGTCCCTCGTACCGATCTCTAGGGTTGAATGCAACTGATTTTTACAGATTGATCTTTTGTGTGCTGATGTACCACTGTCTCAGGTTAGGAGAAAGGTTTAGCTCTCAAAAACATGTTTAAACCCTACACATTCTGTATATTGCCGTCTCAAGTCAAGAGCCTGTAGTATATATGTTACAAGAATGTGTTCCACCGGAATTTTTGTCATAGAAAATATGTTTCAGCGTGTAAAATTTGTTCCGGGCCAAATGTGAAATAAGTCACAACTGATAAAATGCTAAAAAAATATTTTGATACCTTGAAAGGCTCATTCTTTGATTTTTTTCTTTTTCTTTTGTATTCAGGCAAAAGAAAGACAACTTTACATTCGATGTAGTTATATTCCTGTATTTTTCATTGTGACATTAATTAGGTAAGTGTAAGTATAGAGATTATTTTACCACATATGAAGGATTATTGGCGTTTTGTTAATTGGTCATATTTTAACCAGCTTGACTCAAACTCTAAACTTAAACCTATTCTAGATCCCAATAAAGATATTTTGTCTCGTGTTGTAGACTATATAAAGCAATCTATGGAATTGCGAAAATAAGGTCCACATTGGCCAATTATTATAGATATAGATAGAATGACTATATGTATTGTTAATATCAACTTCCCTTGTTCAGTTTGTTAAAAACGTGTATCATGTATTATGTTTCTTGTCACTTGTGTATATAATGTACTATGTTTTCATTTTAACCCGCTAGGTTTTCATGTTTTTTGCAATAAGGTTAACAATGTTAATTGCATGTTTTCCTGCTTGTATTTTTGTGTTTGGCAGAGACAGAAGTCATATAATTTTTTTGTTTTGTTGTCTGTTTTTATAATGTAAATATTTCACACATTTACTTTTCACGATCTGTCTTGCAATAGACTAGAACGTGGGCGATTAATAATTTGCCTACAATATAACAAGCTATGAACATTAATTTGCCTTGCAAAAGGTTAGAATATAGGCAGACACTATGCCTTGCAATAGGAAAGAAAATGGACAGACATTTTGCCTTTCAATAGTTTTAGATTTGGACCGACACATATCTGTGACTTCAAATACGTCAATATAGTGACAGAAAATATTCCTTCAATAGTTCTAGATATAGACATTGTTTTCCACATTAAAGTAGATTAGACTATATGCTGAAATTTACAAAATAATAGGTCATACTGTGGCCAGATAATATGCAGCAAAATACTTCAGGATACCAACAGACAATTTCCTTCATCTACATGCTCTATAAGTGATTAAAATGAAAAGCTTATGCGCTGTTCTATTTTTATCACTTAAAATGTTGTCTCTGTATTTTGGATCGAACTTTTTTGAAAATAATTTGCGGAGTTATAATGATGCTTAAACTCACAAAAGTTAAAAATAATATTAAATAAAGTTAAAAAATGAATAAAAGATTTTGCGGAATGATACAAAAAGGCATAAAAGTTGACGAGAATATGAATCAATGATTAAGAAGACAAGATACCCATTAAAATAATGAAATAAAATTAAATAACGAAACTTTAATCGGTTTTTAGAAGAAAAAAAATCCTGCCACATGAATGTATGTGTTAAAAGAAAGCTTATGTACTAAGTAGCCATCACATTATGTCAAATTAAGTTCAGCTCTGCTATATAACGTCGTGCAATATTAGTTGGTTCTTTATACTGGGAAGCACAATAAAAGTGTATTCAACAGACTGGATTTGAATCAAAGATTCCCGTTGACATACCAAGTCAAAGTATAGCTAGTTCTCAAACAATGTTATTGTTGCTTATTCTTTAGTTTTCTATGTTGTGTCATGTTTACTAGTGTTTGTCTGTTTGTCGTTTTCATTTTTAGCCATGGCGTTGTTAGTTTATTTTCGAATTATGAGTGTGACTGTACCTCTGGTATCTGTTGTCCCTCTCTTACATCTATGTAAGCAGTTCCCCCAAGAAAAAAACAGAAAAAAATTCCAAAGAGTGAACTAGTTCCACCAAAATATATTTAAAAATTCGAAATTAAATTTTGAGGCGAAATGTTAAAATAAGATAGTGCTGTATCATTTTCAATTAACGATCCCAATCTAGACCGCGTTTTTGAATATTGCGCAACTCGGGCAGTTTTCGGTTGTTGGTTTAATGGTTTAAACATTAGAACTAAAATAAATGTAGATACTACCTCTTCTAATTACTTTAGGAACTAAAATGATAAAATAAAACAATTTTCGATTGTAGTCATATTTTATTTACATTTCTTCTTTTATTATTATTTACGACATAGTTTCTCGCCAATTACGGCAATGTAAACAATTTACAACCGACATGCCTAGCCGAAAGACGATCAGGCAGACTTACAAAAACCACGTGACCCAGAAATTTTAATACATGTCATATGTAAAAAACAAAATTAGTTATTGAACAATTTTTTTTTAATTTACTTTTAGTTTATTTCATGGCAAATTTTACTATATATCCAATATCAGCCCTATTTTAGCATGTCCCTTCCGTTACTACAATCATGGTAAGATATATATTGTGTGTACCTTAATCCATTCATTATACTTTTTTATATACCTATATGGAGTTATTTTCTTTCAGAACAACAGGTCATTCTTTTTCAAAATGAACCCGGACGATACCATGTTTCAATGAAATATGCTCAAAGGCATAAAATAATGACCTGTGTGAGGTCATTGTTTTCCTTGATAAAAATGCAATCTATAATTTACATCAAAATTTTATTCGTCTGATAGTTTTTTGTTGCCGATTTGGAAATTTATTTTTTAAAGTTCAATCGATGATAGATGTAAAAGAAACCTTCATTGCCCGCATTTTAATTTTAGAAACAAATAACGTGAAGTTTTGTTAATTTATCGCTACAATTAAGAAACATTAGCATATATGTGAGATGAATTTTAAGATAGACTTTCATAAATAAAAAGCCAGATTTAACATATTCGTGTGTTAGATTTTGAAAATCTTATTGAGTCACACTGAATAGGTTGATTGATTTTTGGTTGCTTGCTTAATGTCCAGTGGCACATATTTCATGCATATTCAGGACGATAAACGCTGAATAGGAAATCGAACTGTGACCTACATGTATTTATATTCATCTTTGTGTCAGTTCTTAACTTTTTAAATTTATGTATACCTTTTACAAATGATCAACTAATAAGATAATCTTATATTCTATTGAATAACATTAACGTAACTCAGAAAGGGGTCGGGTGCGGAGGGTATATAATTATATCCTGATTATCTATTAATAAAATGTATTGCTATAAGACAATCTTTCTGAATTTTTCATTCGATTCAATTAAAATTATTTAAAAAATAACCACTTTTCCGCGATAGAAATGACATTACAAATAGAAAAAAACATACCCCTCCCCCTTTTCCATAAACTAAGTGGTACAATAAATTACTTACAATGTGTCTTGTATTTGTCATACACCGTTATCGGATGGTAACAATACATTTGTGTCTTACTTCATGCAGGTACAGTAATATTTTTATTGTGTATGGATAATATTTGTTAAAAGGTTTATATCTATATTAATTAGTGAGTTTTATTGCACATTCTAAATGAGCCGTATGGTGTATTAAAACCTGAACGCATTAGAACTGAATATCCCACTTTAGTGTTGTTGGTAAAATAGGATACTAAATTTTGCAAATCTTTATAGAAAATAATATGTTTTTGACGGTATATAAGTCAGATAATGCATATTTTAAGGTTTTTCTTGTCGTAGAACACACCTCGGGGTGTTCTACTACAAGAAACTACAAGAAAAACCTTAAAATATGCATTATCTATAACAGGTTGGGCCTCGTTACTATCTACCAGAGGACAAATAGTGTAGGTGTTCGCAAATTAGTTTCACCGTACGACCTTCAACAAAAATAAAAACCATTAGATTATATTTAAGATAAAATGCTAAAAAAAAATGTAAAATAACATTTAACAAAAAGGACACAAAAGGCCTGATTTGTGTAATATTCCATATCCTGCTGCCAATAGAACCACCAACCCATGACTTCCACAGTATGATCCTGGTTTGGTTTAATATGTTAACAAGCGCTAAACTTCCTAATTAACTTGGACAATGGTATAACAGCACAACATGCACACAATAAGATCAGTTGAGAAAAGTTTGGTCATATTTTTTTTGTATTGTAATATATTAAATATACTTGGTCTGCACTATTTTGATAAATATTATGCATTTATATAATAACTTAAAAAAAACTGACTCGAAAGTTGTATTACTTCAAGGTCAGAGCTGTCTGTAGATACTAAACAAACGAACAAGTACAGTCGATCCCTCGTATCAGCATTAGACGATAGGCCATCATCCAAGTACATCGGCTGCTTCAGTATTGTTAGTTGTACAATAAAGAAAATGCGGTATGAGTGCCAGTGAGACATCTTCTATATACCACAACAACAGACGACAACCACTGATTATTTCAGTGGTCGTTTGCTCCATGACAGTTTTATGGTGTTTCAACACTATTACATCACTTTATACTTTTCAAAACAAAAATATTAAGTCACAATTCATAATATGCTAAAGTTAATTTGAAGCATTGAAAGGCTCATACTTTAAATGTTTTTCTTTTCATTTGTATTCAAGCAAACGAAAGAAATCTTAACATTCGATGTATCTATATTCCTGTATTTTGAATTTTGATTTTTTTTACCATATATGAGATTATTGACCTTTTCATTGATTATTTTTTCCTGTTGTGTTAATTCACTTTTATTCACGTCAAATTAGTACGATTCTGCTATATATAATCGTCACTTGGTTCTTTCGAGAAAGAACGTTAAGAAAGATGTATTTTGCAAACTGAATTGTCGTTAAACATAACATAGTGTTGGTCATATTTTCTATGTATCGTAAAATGTTAGGTATTTTAATTTTTTTCTCAACACTTTTAATTACTAGAACTAGATATCCATTTATCTGATTTATTACAAATGCTTAACATGTTTCTTTGTCTGTATTATACATATGTGGCCTGCAAAGAATAAAAAAGGATGTTTACAAAATATGTGATTTTAACATATATACACAGATCAATGTTTTTTTTTTTTTATTTTTTATTGATTTTTTTGGTGTTCAAACTACAGTGCATACATACATTTTTACAAGACATAAGTGAATGACATGACATGTATGGCATTGTTATACTATTGACATTATGCAAATAAGACATAGTAAAACATTACAAGATAATGGTGTGAATATTCAGTATATGATACGTCTTAAGAATACTTTGGAATACATTATACTATAACAATATTAAAAAATAAATTTAATTAAATAGCTTTCATAAATTCCCCCCATCTGTTGGCAAATGACTCGTGATTGTCTTTAGAAATATATAAATATTCTAATATCTCCAGACGTCTTTTCAAAAATTTAAGAAAAGCTTGCACAGATATGAACAGTCTGTCTAATTGTGTGTTCTTTACATAATAAATGTAATATTTTCCTGTAGAATGCAATAATTTAGAACTAAGTTATCAGAACTCAATATACCAAAAATGACACTGTCTTTATTCAAGAATAGTTTTTCTCCAAAAACTGAATACCACCAATTTGAAAAATCTCTCCAAAATTGTTTTATTTCTGTACATTCAAAAAAATTATGCTCTATAGTTTATATTTCTTTTCAACTGGCACATTCATTTGTTAAGGAAAGTTTATATTTTTCAAGAAGATAATTATGTGAGACTATCTGTGTAGTAATTTATATTGAAAAGCTTGTAGTTTGCTTTCTATAGTACATTTGAAAGCTAATGAATAAATATTTTTCCATTGTTCGTCACTAATTTCTATATTAAAACTTTCTTCCCATCTTTGTTGTGAAATAGAAGAAACACTTCTCCGATCGATAAAAAGTGAATATACATCTTTAGCAAATAATTTACTGATAGGCATTTTTTCATTCTCATGCTCAAAAACGAATCCAAATGAGTTGCTGTTAGGTGACATGTGTTGTTGTAATAACAAATCTTTCCAGTCACGTGGTATAGCAAGCTTAATAGATAGAATGTCTACAAAAGTGACATTCAGGTTATATTTTTTGTTAATAGCGTCATGAGACAAAAAATCGCCTTTATCATCTACAATATCATTGATGAACCTTATGCCTTTCATATACCAAGATCTGTAAAAAATACTCTTTTGATCAATTTTGATAAACGGATTGAACCAAATAAATTCTTTTCTAACATGAAATGCATTTAACGGGATGAAAATACCCTTGAAACGTTTCCAAGCAGATAGCACTTCTATATAAAAAAGAGGTGCTTTCAAATTCAAAACCTCAAATTCACATCTGCTCATAAACAAGTCCTCTAAATCAAAAAGGGAGAAAAATGCTTTGGAAACATGTTTCCATTTGGAGTCATGTTCTGATAGAAATCTTTTTACCCACATAATACGAAAGGATTACAGCTGTACTTCAAAATTTGGAGCTTTCAGTCCCCCCTCGCTAGGAGACTTTTGAATAACTTCCGATATAACTTTCGGAGTACTACCATTCCATAAAAAACTATTAATATCACGTTGTATTTTAATTACATAAGATCTTGGTACATGTGTAGATGAAATAACATAAATAAGCTTCGATATTGCAAGTGATTTAAAAATTACAATTATTCCGATCAAGGAAAGGTTTCTGATCCTCCATAGTTTAATTATTGATTCCATTTTTTCTATGCATGTATCTTAATTAGAACAAACCATTTCTTCACAAGCATTAAATTTTAAACCTAAGGTTTTAAAACCATCTGTCCATTTAATAGGAAGGGAACCTTCTTTGTTAAACTTATTTCTTCCAATCCATGTTGCTTCGGTTTTAGAAAAATTTACTTTTAATCCTGAACACTTCTCAAAATCGTTAAAGGAATCTAATAAAATTTGCGCGGAGAAAACATCTTTCAAAAAACAAGTGGTATCATCAGCCAACTGTGAAATTTTGATTTCAGTATCCCCAATTTTTATACCAGATATCTGATTGTTCTTACGAATACTTATTGCCAGCAGTTCAACGGCCAAAATAAATGAAAAAGGGGACAAAGGACACCCTTGTCGAACACCTCTCTCAATTGTGAATGAACTAGAACTAAATCCATTATTAACGACAAGACTAGATATATTTGAGTATAAAGTTAAGACCCATTTCCGGTAATTGCTACCAAAATTAAAACAAACCAATGCTTTTTGAATACATTTCCATTATAGCGTATCAAACGCCTTTTCGAAATCGACCAGTAATATAAGCCCTGGATAATTCTTTAAAGTATTTAACAATATAATATCAGCAATGAGTCGTAGATTTTCACCAACGTATCTACCAGCCACATATCCCGTTTGGTCCGGATATATAAGCTTTGGAAGAAATAATTTCATTCTTTCCGCAATAACTTTGGCTAATAATTTATAATCAAAATTTAAGATAGAGAGGGGTCGCCAGTTCGACAAGAGTGTTCTATCTTTATCTTTCTTTGGAATAAGAGTAAGAATACCCCGTCTTTGGTCTATTGAGAGGGTTCCGGTTTCGAAGGAATATTCATAGCTTTCTAACACATATTTTTTTATATCAATCCAGAAAATTTTGTAAAACTCAGCAGTAAGCCCGTCTGTACCAGGGCTTTTATTATTTTTAAATGTTTTTAAAACTTTAACGCACTCAGATTCTGAAATATCTGCATCGCATATATCCTTTTCCAGATCTGTAAGCTTAGGAATAAAATTTAAGTCAAAAAAATTAGAATCACCTGAATATTTATCAGGGTCCTCTTTAGATGCGTACAAATTTTCATAGAAATGTCTCTCTTCGTTTAGAATTTTTTCTTGTGACACAATTTCAATGTCGTTTACAACTAATTTGTGTATACATGTATTTTTATAATTGCGTTTTTCTAATGATAAGAAATATTTTGAATTTCTTTCATTGCCTTCACAGTGCTCGGCGTGTGATCGTATATTAGCCCCCCTTGTTTGATTATTTACTATTTGCTCTAAATCTTCTTTAACAGTGTCTAATTCAACCAAAAGATTATTTATATCTTTATCTAAATATGTACAAGAGAGAGTTTTCTGAATTTCGTCTTGTCGTTTTTTTAAATTGGACTCTCTTTCCCGTAATTTCATGTTTTTATATTTCGAATACTTGACGGTTGCACCTCTTATTTCACTTTTTATGGTATCCCATTTCAAGTTTTTATTTTCTAAATTGTGATATTTATTATTACATTCTGATAAAGTATTTTTTACTATATCCACATAATTTTTATCTGTCAGTAAACCCGAGTTGAATTTCCAGAAACCGGGACCTCTCTTACTAAAGTTTTCACCGGACAGTGTCAATTTGATAAGACTATGATCAATTTTTATAGACGGGACAATGGATGTTTTGGTTACACTGCTAGACAAAAAATTCGATATCAACCAAAAATCTAAGCGACATTGTATAAGAGGGGTTCTTTGACGCCAAGTATATAATCTAGAATCAACATTTTGTGTCCTCCAAATATCACATAACTCAAATTCTTCTATAAAATCTTCTAATTTACTCGTATATTTGGCAGGTGTGTTATATTTTGAACCACCCATTTTGTCTAAAAATGGATTAAGGAGAGGCTCGAGGGTATAAAAATATCACCAAAAAAAAAAATATTTGTTTTTCATTTCAAATTTTATTTGTTACCTTTTGTAGTTGTTACTTATCATATGGTACAAAAATCATTCAAAACAAACAATTCGTGTTGGCCCCAAATGACTTTTAAAATGTATGCATCATTGAAAAAGTTCCAAATTATCTCCCTTTGGTGAAAAAATGCCATGTTTTAGCTTTAAAATTGAAATATCTTTTTTAACTCATCGGTGACCTATATTTTTTAATATAATTTCCATATAAGCTGTACTTAAACTAAATTATTGTAAAATTTGAGCGATTTCTGTAATAAATTTCTTTCTTTTTTTTCGATATTGCCTTTATTTCTCCTATTACTTCAACAGAAAAAAAAACACCTTTACAAAAATGTATGCTTCTTTCGAAGGAAGATTGTGAGCGCAAATGAACGGTGACCCCACTTTTTTATTTTATTTTTCTGTTAACTATAAGATAAAGTTCATTTATAGAAAAATATTGAGAAATCCTTTATAAATGATTTAGACCCGCGAACCCCCTTAAGTATCGTATTAAAATCTCCACCCAAAACGAGATTTTGATCTAACCTTTCGTTTAATAAAACCTTGATTTTTTCAATATATACTATTTGTTCATTTTCAATATTTTTCGTGGGCGCATAATAATTTACAAAATCTGTGTTATCAATTTCAACAGTTAGAATGAAATACCTTCCGTTTTCGTCTGCTATTTTTTCCTTTAATATATAATCGGTTGAGCAGTTAAACAAAATAGCAACACCTCTAGAGTTCGTTTCCCCGTGCAAAAAATAAATATCTCCACCCCATTCCCTTTTCCATATAGTTTCATAGGATTCAATACTGTGTGTTTCTTGTAAGAAAATGATGTCGCTCTGAAATTTTTTCAACCAAAAAAAATATGGATTTGCGTTTAAAATCGTTTCCAAAGCCATTTACATTAAGTGACGTTAAATTGATACAATAATTAGCCATTATCTAGTTTTGGCTTTACAGTCTTATTAATTTCATATGTAATACACGTAACGTAGTTGAACATTATATAACTAAGTAGAAAAAAAATACAGAAAAACATATCAAATATACAATACAATACAAAAAGAGAGAATTCTCTCTGTTCGGTCTGCCTGACCTAAACCATATGTTTAATATTAATGTTTCTAATATTCATTGTTCAGTCTCAATAAAACACATGTAACTTTCATTCATTAATGACAACAATACACTATAGGTAAAACCAGTTACGGTTTAAAGTACATGTAACTTTCATTCATACATAAAAGCAATACAATTTACAACCTTTACTATAGATGACCCAATTACGGCTTAAAGTACACGTGCACAGGTACACAGACATTCTTGTCGTAAATTTTGTTTACCTTTTATTGTCGACGTAAGAATGTGGGACACAGTTGTAATTGCCAATATTTTTAATAGCAACAGTTGGTTGCATTCATCATTGGATTCATGAATGGATAGAACTGTTGTTTGCATATATACGGTTGAAATTACAAGATTTGTAATGGGTGCAAAAACGTATAAAAGTGCACTTATAAATGTGAATGGATGTACAGTATATATACTTTTGATCACCAACATAGGCTAGCTGGGGAAAGGTATTCATGCTTTACATAAAAAAAGGGAAATCAGGATTCATTTTATAGAATACCCTCTACTAGAGGTAACATGTTTATTCTACCGTGTGCATGTGCAATTTATGTAAATATATTGTCAACAAAGAAAAAAGTGGGATTTTTTTTCTCCGGGATTATAGTAATACACAAAATAGATGGTTACATCATGGTGTCTGCGTACCGGTACCGTACGTAAATTATGTTATATAAAATTGCAATATATGCTGCATGTATTTTATTGACTTTTTTAATTCATGGTGACATAATTTAAATAAAGAATCGGATAATTTTCTATGTAAATTAGTTCTGTCTACAAATGACCTAAGTATTTCATTTGAACTTCATTTACTTATAAATCGCTTGTATTTTATAGGTGGTGGTGAAATTTATAAATATACATGAAATAAAATATAGAATGGATACTCTTAGATACTTTGAAAAAATTGATTTATAGGCTTTGAAAAGAGAATATATTAGTATTCAGCATGCTTTACTACATGTTAATTGTCTATCAAGATGAGTTCAAACAACAGTAAATTGATTTAAAGTTTTATTTTTTACATTTTGCGGAGAACCGACTTTACTCCCTCCAAGATAATATTGTTTTTCCTTGAACCTATCTTTGCTGTACCAGATGGTGGTGTACGTGAGGAAATAATAGTTATGTTAGGTGCATCTATGTCTTTTAAATAGTCAAGTATCCTTGATCCAATTCCGTAGTCTCTGTCATCATCGTACCCGTCGTGTGTATGTCCGTCTTTGTCTGTAAACCGATATACCAATGTGTTGTAAGTGCATGCTGATACTGAGCCCTGCATTATTTGTCGGGCAGCTTCACGAACGTCTGCGTATGTGGTGGTGACATCAGCTGTGACACAATACGTGTGACCATTGTCATTATTTTCATTAGAACTAGTTTGTTCAAATAGGCCAAATTTAGATTTGCTAGTATCAAAAATAGCCAATGCTTTTGGAGTTGACACTTTTTCAACATATTTGGATCCACTTTTACTGAAGAATAGACTGCTTCCTTTAATTTTAGTATATACATCTATTTCTTTATACTCTTTTTGTTTTTGTACCAGTCTTTTTCTGTTTTCACGCATATCGTCCGGAAATTGTGGAGTTGTGTATATGCCATTTAGTAAGTCTTTGTTTTGTTTGCCTATTGTTCGTGCAGTGTTTATGACATGCTCCCGGTCATTGTAGTCATGGAATTTAACAACTATAGGACGGGTGCTGTTTTGATTTGTCTGGGTCCCTATTCTGTGGGCTCGGTCAATTTTAATGTTTTCTGTTATTTTCAAAACATTTTTGAAAATCAGTTTTAATTCCGCTTTTACATTTTCGTCTTTACGTTCATGAACCCCTATTACTATAGCATTTTCCCTCATGCTTCGTTCAACCAGGTTTGCTATTTGACTTTGTTGACAATCAAGTCTAGTTTCTAAATGTACAACGTATGACTTCATTAGATTTAATTCCGTTGTAAGATTTGTGTTTTGATTTCGGACTTCGGCTATCATAGTTGTTTGATCTTCAGTTTCTGTAGCAACAGCTTGAAGTCTGTCTTCAATGCCATCTTTGGCGTTAATATCATTTTAAGTACCATGTATTTCTTCATTTTGTGTTTCAAATTTTATTATTAGACTGTTAAGTGTTTGTTGTATACCTATTTAACCTCATTGGTTGATATCTTTGGTGGAAGTACATGTGATACATTCTCATTCTTTCAATATCCAAGCTGTGGGAAGGTCGTGCTCCACGTGTTGTCGGCAAAGTAACTATATTCTTTAAATTTTACTTACATTTGCCTTGGTGGCAATATACCCTTGGTGGCTTTAAGACCTTGGTGGTCATTTATATATGCCTTGGTGGCAAAAGACCTAGGTGGTCATTTATATATGCCTTGGTGGCAATAGACCTAGGTGGTCATTTTTATATGCCTTGGTGGCAATAGACCTAGGTGGTCATTTTTATGATATTTTACATTTGCCTTGATGGCAACAATGAATTAAAAATACTAGCCTTGGGGGCGTCAAGACCTTGGTGGTCATTTATATTCGCCTTGGTGGCTTCTTGATAGAACTAGATGGTAATGTTTGACCTTGGTGGCAAAATGTTTTGGGATTTAGACTTTTGGTAGTTGTTATCAACCAGGTGGTCAGATATTTGTTATGCCGTGCGCCGGTTAAACGCAGGGTAAAGTGCTATCGCTATATAAAATATATGTGGAAGTGGGGGCTCTGGCCATTTTGGAAAATTGTAGTTGAAAGGAGAATAATAAATTATTAAACAAACCTTCGCTTTGTCGATTTTCAAGGGAAAGGTCAATTAGGGCATGTGTATTGGCATGTTTGTGTTTGCTTTTTCATTACAATGGTAAAAATAAGATTATATATCTCGGATGACAATAATGTTGATCATAATGCTTCATTTTATGAGCTCCAGAGTAGTTTTATAACTGAAAAACAACTGTGCACTATATCCAGTGAGCTCTTCTGCATTGCATTGTGCATGGTAGTTCACATTTTGGATTCTGAAACGTTAAGATATTATCTTGTATTCGGTTCTTTCCTCTAGAGTTTTCTATGCCCATAACTTAACATGAACTGGATGCAAGATTATATCAATCACTGAGGATATGTGTAATACCACTAAGAAGTTTGTTGTTGAATGTTTGATCATCAGAGTATTCACCGAGGTTTTGTTCGAGTGGGCTCTCCGTTTCCGTCATGTCAGTATCCGCCATTTGCATTATATCTGTGTTTTGTTTACAATTGAAAGTTTCTGTCTCTATTTCTCTTTCACGTTTACGAGTTTTTTTGTTTTTCACTCATTACCTTAATTTATTACTTTCAAAGTAAGTTTGTCATGTGTTAATTTCCGGTAAAATTCACCGTTTCACCATGTTTAAGTTGAAATTATCAGGCAGATCGAGCAGAGAAAAAAAATCAACCATTCATTTCCAAGGGCAGGTAATAAATGGTTTATTTCGGGGGCTCTATTATAGAAGTCAGAATGCACGTGTAGAATGTGAAGAGCTTGAGACAGACAATTTCGAAAAGTTGTGTCAAATATGACTAGAGCAATATATACCTTCGGGTAAAACAATATTAGAGTTTCGAACCTGATCGTATAGTTAGATAAACCTCTCACTTGTATGACAGTCGCATCAAATTCCATTGCAGTTGTATTCTTCTTTCCCGCTTTGTTTGCATAGACTATTACCCTGTAAACTTTAAAAAAATAAACTTTTGTGAACTGTGAATCCAGAATTAATTGAGATAACTTATCAATGCCGATATGCGTTTGCAATTAAATATAACGCATTTACTAGTTCTTTCTTTTCAATACCATTGTACTTCCATTTTAATTCCTATCCTTTTATCCTCTTATATCTTATAATCATTTTAATACTAGTATTTATATCTTATTTTCTGTCAACTTCATTCACCTTCACGTCTGTTTTTTGTTGTTTTTTCTATTCAATATTTTTACTATAAATATCTGTGGTTTTGGTGATGCGACTGTCATACAAGTGAGAGGTTTAGCTAGCTATAAAACCAGGTTTGATCCACAACTTTCTACATAAGAAAATTCTTGTAATTCAGTCATTTCATGTGTTTGAGCTTTTGATTTTGCCATTTTATAAGGGACTTTTCGTTTTAATTTTACTGGAAGTGCTACAAATAAATCAACATGACCAAATCAGACATTTGACCCCTTGAGGAGTTATTGCCCTTTATAGTCAATTTTTCACAATTTTTCGTTAATTTTTGTAATCTTTTACAAAAATCTTCTCCTCTAAACCATCGATTTGTTAACCTTCTTCTCTTGTTGTTAAAAAAGCCTGTAAAACTATGGTGTAAATTTTGTTCTAACAATCCTAATTTGAACAAGTCTTTGTGTTAAAGTCTTGTGTGTCATCATCTGATAGGTGTTATAGTGTACCTGTGCTTTCAATGTTCTAGAAAATACTAGTATGAGAAAGTCTTTGAATATTGATTTATGTCTGAATTTATGACATCGATGTATATATATGAAGCTTAATTTTGAGAATAAATATGAAATAGTGTATGTAATGTCATCAAAATACGAATATGAAGTTTTTATTTCAGGGTTTTTTTTCAAAAATACGACAATTTGTTGTTTCAGTACAAACTATTGTTTTTATCTTTCCTACTTTATTTGGCCTTTAAACTTTTTTTGGATTCGAGCGTCACTGATGAGTCTTTTGTAGATGAAACGCGCGTCTGGCGTTAATACAAAATTTAATCCTTGTATCTTTGATCAGTTTTTTATCTTCAAATTAAAAAATAATTAAAATTAGCGGAAACTTTTTAAATTCTTTATTGAAAAAGCTCTTTACGCTCATTATTTTTGTAAATGCACCTGTTTCCTGTTTAAGCACGTTTAATGACATTTATAGAAGTACAACTTATTCATTCGTTCACTTTATAACCATAATAAATAAAAGCCATTTATGATGTTCTCATACAGATAAAGGTCATATTTCAAAATATATAGCGCTGAAATGGTCAAGCTCAAGCGCTGGTGAATTCAAGCAACAAATATGGTAATTTCAGGGTTGAAGATGTTTAATTGAGCTATAAAACTGTATATAAATTCAAAACTAAACATGCATTTTTTAGCGATACTGATGTTAAATATAACGCTTGACATTATCAAATACCTTAAGGATTTTACCATTTTCATTGATTTAAAGAATGATAACTTCTGAGACGATGGAGGTGGCCTATTTACCTGTAAGTATACACAATATTAAACCAAAGTGAAATAAGGACGTAAGTTGAATAATGAAAGCATTTCTTTACCTTTGCTCGAACTGTAAATTCAAGCGCTCAAGATCTAGACTTCACCGCTAGAGATGAAAGTCAAGCCCTGAAGATATGAAGTTATGCGCTTTTGATGTATTTGGTTTTGATGTTATATGTATATGTTATATTTGTTATTCTCGTGGGATTTTGTCTATATGTGTTACATTTTAGTGTTATGTCGTTGTTCTCCTCTTATATTTAATGCGTTTCCCTCGGTTTTAGTTTGTTATCCCGATTTTGTTTTTTGTCCATGGATTTATGAGTTTTGAACAGCGGTATACTACTGTTGCCTTTATTTGATGAAGACTCTAGCGATGCTTCAGTAAAGTCATGCGCCTAAAACTTTAAATTATGCACTGGATATTCAAATTTTATAAAGCGGATACAATGGATCAGGTTCGATGCATTTTTTAATGAATCAACGATACCTATTTATTTTCTTGTATTGGAGAACTCGTCCCGATTGGACTGCGTTTCAATCAATATTCTTTTAAAAGAATATTGATTGTAACGCAGTCCAATCGGGACGAGTTCTTCAATACAAGAAAATAAATTATCAATATGTATACACGTCGTTTAGTTTTCAATACTTATTGGATAAAGAAGCTCGTTTGTTATTTATAAGTATAGCACTTGGAAAAAAATGATCTTGAAAGTGGACACACTACTAATTTTCTTGGTTTTACCCGTAAATGCAGGTACGTAGAATATATTTTAATATGGGTTTGAAAGGTTAAATGAATAATTTTATTTCTGACCTCCCGACTATTTCCAAAATCCTATCAAATTTGATTAGTCATTTTCTAAGGATTTAATATTATAAGGTTTACTATCTGTGATTTCTCTGAAAAAAAATTACAAAGATACTTGTTATAACTAATGCTAACTTTACTTTTATCAATATATACATTTTTTTTTTAATATCAATCAAAATGTCTCTCCTTAATTAGTCTGATTACATAATAAAGATAGAGCTTCATTTATGAAAAAAATCAAATGGTGAAAAGATTAATTGTTCAACAAACTAATTAGTGTTTTATGACAAATAGAAGTTTTACCTAGAGCAAGGCTAAATCTTCAAATTCATATATTATAGTGTTTTATGTAAAAGAAGAGAGGCGAAAGATACCAGAGGGACAGTCTAACTCATAGATCGAAAATAAACTGACAATGCCATGGCTAAAAATGTAAAGTGTGAAAAATAAATTGAAAATTGAAAATCAATACTGAAATGAGTATGTTCTTAGTATATCTATTATATAGTCATTTTATAAAATTTACTGTTTGCAAAAGTATAAATTATTCTAAATAATAAGGATGTTCAGAAAACCCTAGCCGTAATGGGCACAATTTTTTTTAACTTTTGGTCCTCAGTGCTGTTCAGCTTTGTGCTTGTTTTGGCCTTGGAACTTTTTTCATCTGAGCGTCACTTGTTTGTCTTGTGTGGACGAAACGCACTTCTGACGTATTAAATTTTAAACCTGGTGCCTTTTGCTAGCTAATATTCGTGTGTGTCTCTGTCCTATATGTTCTCCTATTTATTTCTATTGTAGTCCTGTAATGTTATGCTGTCATTTTAAGTAACGTTATATTGAACATTACCATCAAAGCGGGAGGTTAGGCATGCCACAAAACCAGGTTCAACCCACCCTTTTTTCTTTTAAAAAATGTCCTGTACCAAGTCAGGAAAATGGCCATTGTTATATTATAGTTCGTTTCTGTCTGTGTTACATTTTAACGTTGTGTTTCTGTTGTGTCGTTTGTTTCCTCTTATATTTGAGTGTGAATTCGCATTTCTATAAGACGTGTCACGGTACTTTTCTATCCCAAATTCAGGTATTTAGTTTTGATGTCATATTTGTTATTTTCATCGGATTTTGTCTAACAATGTCTAATGATTAGTTCGTTTCTGTGTGTGTTACATTTTTATTTTGTGTTTCTGTTTTGTCGTTGTTTTCCTCTTATATTTAATGCGTCTCCCTCAATTTTAGTTTTAAGCCGGATTTGATTTTTTCTATCGATTAATGAGTTTCGAACAGCGGTATACTACTGTTGCCTTTATTAATCTCTTAAAAAACTGTTCAAGATAAATAGTATGTGAAAAAAAGGAATGACATGCAATGCAATGTAATGTTACTTTTTGAGAAAGTAAAGGATTAAATTACAATTACAAGAAATGCAAAAATTGCTGCATTTAACATTACATTGAATTACTTGAAAAATGTAATTCATTGCCATGCATAACAATTAAAAATTTGCATAATCCCATTCCTGGCTAGGACCAAAGTACTTATACCTTTTCACTTAGTAATTTATGAGACTACTAGCCTATAAGATTGATACTCGACACACACAAAAAACGCATCATTAGTTTCATGCAATCAACGCTCTTTTCTGGACTGCCCTCTTCAAACTCTTTACAAACTGCAGTCATATATGTAACTATGATTTTTTATCTTCTAGATATCAATTTAACTACGGTGACGGGTACTCGTAAATTCATAAATCGTCACGGAATAGATATTCACAATTCAACGTCAATATATTTCAATGTCAAAATCTGTTATACAGCGATTATTGGTTTGCAAGATAAGAATACCAAATCAGGATACAGAGTAATTTTTGACAAAGCAGAGTTAACGATCACAAAAATGCATTCATTTGACATTTCATATGACTGTACACCATGGTCGGGAATGGATTGCAATTGTTATGTTTCTTTATGGATTTCTTGGATTGACGGACGAATAGCAGTTGGAAAAGGTACAAGGATTGGAACTGATGCCTGTAATCAGTTAGATTACTCCTGGACAACTGATATTAATGTAACTGATATTTATATAAGTTCAAATACTACAGCATACTGGCTATGCGTTAGATATTATATTGCAACAGACAATATTTTTACCGACAAAATATGGATTCAAACTGCACTATATCGGCTTTTTTCTGAAATGAAATGTCCTCATTTCTTGGCATCACCATTTTTATCATCTAGTATAATTCATTTTAACAAAAAATTAAGATATTTTCCAATATTACATGGGCAATCAATGTTATCCTTTTGGTTTGGCAATAATGTATTTCTTCTGCCAATATTGCAATTCTTGCAATTGAACTGAATGTATAAAGTTAACATTTTAATCCTATTGTAGCTTGTTCAACTAATGGTACAGATGGGACTGTAGGGATTGGTCCGGAAACAATAAACACAACCGAAACAACTTCACCAGGATTTGTTTTAACGACAATAAGCAAAAAAGAAACAACAACACCAGGATTGGATCCGACTTCAATAAACACAACAGAAACAACTTTACCAGGATTTGTTTCAACGACAAAAAGCAAAATAGAAACACCAACACCAGGATTTGATTCGACATCAATAAACTCAACAGAAACAACTACACCAGGATTTTATCTGACGTCAATAAACACAACAGTAACAACTACACCAGGATTTTTTCCTACAACAATAAGCACAACCGAAACAACTTTCCTAGGATATAACCCGACAACAATAAGCGCAACCAAGACAACTACACCAGGATTTGCTCCAATATCAGTAGGCATGGTGAATACAACACCCGGAACAACCAAAAATATTGAAACAACATCTACAAAAAAATCATGTATATGTCCATGTAGTAACTTCACCATGACCGAGGATGAACTCATCAAAAAGATTGCACAGTTAAAATCAGAACTGTCTGTTGATCCGAAACTAACGAGCAAGTACAAACGATCCCTCGTATCAGCATCAGACGACAGGCCATCCTCAAAGTACATCGGCACCTTTGGTATTGCTGTTATAGTGGTTATTTGCAGCTTGATAGTTTTGATGGACTTTCACCACTATTCCCACGTTATATTTCAAAAAAAGAATTAATAATTCAGAACTAGTAAAAACTTTAAGTTTTGCCTTTATAGATTCATTTTCAAAACTTAGTCCACTGTTTTTTTTTGCATCAATACTAGATGATTAAGCAACAGAAAGACATTATATTCGATATATTTGTATATTTGTATTTGATTTAACCAATAACATTAAAAGGATCATTGATATTTTAGTGACTGTTTGTGATTGTTTTCTTTTCGGAGCTCATTTTTTAATATTTTTGTGTTTATTTTTGAGTTCTTGAAGAATTAATATTAGTTTTTGTTGATTTGTTTTTGTTGTCTGTTCGTGTGATTTGCTAGCATTGATATAAACGACAAAATTTTGAATTGTATGAATGGCAATCAGAGGATAAGCAACCTTTTGTAAATAATTCGTACATTGTCTTAACAATAATAACAATACAGTTGGTGCCTTAAAATGTGTTAGGTTATGGGAAATTTAGCACTACAATTGGTTAGAATATTGACAGATAATTTTCCTTACAATAGGCTAGAATATAATCCTACAATTAGTCATACAATAGGTTGGGATATGGGCAGAAAATTTGCCTTACATTTAGTTATGATATGGACAGACAATTTGCCTTACAAAAGGTTATGATATGGACAGACAATTTGCCTTACAACAGGTTATGATATGGGAAGACAATTTGTCTTACAAAAGGGATGATATGGGCAGATACTTTGCCCTACAATTAGTTATGATATTGTCAGACAATTTGCCTTACAACAGATTATGATATGGGCAGACAATTTGTCTAACAAAAGGTTACGATAAGGGCAGACAATTTGCCTTACAAAAGGTTATGATATGGCCAGACAATTTGCCTTACAAAAGGTTATGATATGGGCAGACAATTTGCCTTACAAAAGGTTATGATATGGACAGACAATTTGCCTTACAAAAGGTTATGATAAGGGCAGACAATTTGCCTTACAAAAGGTTATGATATGGCCAGACAATTTGCCTTACAAAAGGTTATGATATGGCCAGACAATTTGCCTTACAAAAGGTTATGATAAGGACAGACAATTTGCCTTACAAAAGGTTATGATATGGCCAGACAATTTGCCTTACAAAAGGTTATGATATGGACAGACAATTTGCCTTACAACAGGTTATGATATGGGAAGACAATTTGTCTTACAAAAGGGATGATATGGGCAGATACTTTGCCCTACAATTAGTCATGATATTGTCAGACAATTTGCCTTACAACAGATTATGATATGGGCAGACAATTTGTCTAACAAAAGGTTACGATAAGGGCAGACAATTTGCCTTACAAAAGGTTATGATATGGCCAGACAATTTGCCATACAAAAGGTTATGATATGGCCAGACAATTTGCCTTACAAAAGGTTATGATATGGCCAGACAATTTGCCTTACAAAAGGTTATGATATGGCCAGACAATTTGCCTTACAAAAGGTTATGATATGGCCAGACAATTTGCCTTACAAAAGGTTATGATATTGCCAGACAATTTGCCTTACGAAAGGTTATGATATGGCCAGACAATTTATCTTACAAAAGGTTATGATATTGGCAGACGATTTGTCTTACAAAAGGTTATGATATTGGCAGACAATTTGTCTTACAAAAGGTTATGATATTGGCAGACAATTTGTCTTACAAAAGGTTATGATATTGGCAGACAATTTGTCTTACAAAAGGTTATGATATTGGCAGACGAGTTGCCTTACAAAAGGTAGGAATATTGGTTACCAATTTGCCTTACAATAGGTTATGATTTGCCCAACAAAAACCAGGATATGGACAGACAATTTTCCTACAATTTTTCATATCGTCATCCTAAAACATTAACTGTTTTGTGTTACATAATATGAAATAATGCATGATGACACATTCATATTTGGCACAGCAAAAATAAACACACGCCCAATAAAATAGATAAATTTGCATCTGCATTTCTCTTATTTGTAGTTTCCAAATCCCTTTTCCATGCGACGAGTATGTAGTGGTCGATTTATGTTTCTTCAGTACTTAAAAGTCTTGGATCCAGTCGAATTATTAACTATGTTCACCTGTTTGTGAAAAAAACGCTATGAAAATTAAAGTAGCAAAAATACCGAGTTCCAAGGAAAATTCATAACTGCAATTCATTTATCAAATTGCAAAATCAACAGCTCAAACACATCAAACGAATGGTAAACAAGTGTCATTTATATTCCTGATTTGGTACAGATATTTTCTTATGTAGTGGTTTGATTGCTAGATTAACCTCTCACTTGTATAAAAGTGGTATAGCTCCATTTGATCAAAAGATAAGGAGAATTCGAGCATCTGCACTTTGAGGTTGTCACATATAAAACGTGTTTGGTTATCTTTTATAGATGTCAGAATAGGTGAGGTTGATGTATCTGAAGCCAAATTTTATATTTCTGATCTTCAGAGAGTTAATAATCAGATCAAATTTTGATATTGACATGTTTTAATATAAATAAAAGGTCTACATTACAATATAGTTTTCTTTTCATCAAATATACGATATTTTTATGTTACAGTGCGTACTATTGCTAAATTTCTACCCGAAAACAGAATGTAAATTATCAAATTAATAACACTAGCGGAAGCTTTTAAAACTAACATGCATCAAACTGTAACTTCCTCATGAAGAAAACTCTTGCAGAATAACTGTTGCTTACCTATATAAAGTTTAACATCAATATGTGAAAGGAATCAAGAAAAGCTACACGGAAAATATTTTTCAGTGAACGAATTAACGTATAAATATGCAATAACCATTAAAGGTTTATTTTGTAAATGCACCTACTTCCGGATTCAACGCGTTTAATGACATTTTATATCAGTTCAAATTATTCATTCGTTAAATTTTTAACCAAACTGAATAAAACGCATTTATGTTGATCACATACTGATAACGGGTCACATTTAAACAAAAAGCTCTCGAGTTAAAAAGTGCTGCCCACTATATATTTATTCTAGCGTAGAAGATGTTTAGTCCAGCAATAAAGTCCACCGTTGAACAAGAAATATCTTACGATGCTGCTGTAAAATATAGCGCTTACCATTATCAATTATCTTCAGCGCTTAACATGTATAGTAAAGTACTGACGCTATCAATTACAGTTAATGAGAAGTAAACACTGGCATCTTCGATTTAATATATTCGCTGAGGATACAAAAGTCCAGTGCCATAGATATGTAAAGTGAAGTACATGAGACGAAGCCGAGAGCTAAAGATATCAAAATATAATGATACAATATAAAGTTTGAAACCCTAGTGCTAAATATTTCATTAAGCGCCTAATATTAAAAGGCCCTCGGTATAGATATAAAATCGTCGCTGAAGATGGAACCTCTACACTATTTAGGGCAATTGCTAAATACTTGTATGTTAAGCCATGGGGGACTTTTTCTGTATCGATTTCTTTTATTTCAATCTGTCAGAAAACAAAATATTAGGATTTTGTTCTATCTACACTTTCGAATACCGAAATAAGAATAATGTACGTGTACAAGGCTAATGATCTGTGCAACGAGTATAAACAAACCGATGAAGATGAAGTTGTTGACTATTAGTAAACCATTCCTTAGACGTCAATTTATTACCGTGTTTTCTTTTAAGTGATAAAATATATAGTGTTTCGTGGCATCTATTTAATGAATCGACGCTTATCCCTTGCTTCTCCTTTATTAAAAACTCGTCCCGATTGGACTGCGTTTAAAGCAATACCCTCAATCTATATCTATAAACGACTTTTAGTTTTCAATACTTATTGTATAAGCAAGCTCGTTTGTGATTTATAAGTATAGCACTTGGAAATATAATGATCCTGAAATTGACAACACTATTTAGTTTCTTTGTTTTATTCGTACATGCAGGTACGTAAGATATTTTTAAATAATTATTTGTGTAAGGAATGTTATTAAGGATGTTAATATCGTCTTTTATATATCCCGAAGAAATACATAGGCACTAAATTATAGTCTTATTATATGATTTGATGGTAGGGGATTCTCTGTGCCGTCATTCGTGAAACACCCGTTTTTTTCAATGTTATCGTCAAATAATTCCTGCATTTCTATCTTAAATTCAACATGATGAGCATGTATATGATTAACCGTTATCATCGAAGGAACATAAATAATCCTTAAAATGTTATAAGGGGGCAGATTTAACGTTGCTCATCATGTAGGGTATTAACATGATTAATTCAGAACCTTGATACTAAATGATGTTTTTTAAGGGTTTAAATCTTTTTTAAATGAAATCCTGTTACATGTCCACGTTTTTGTCCAATGTCAGATATTAATGTCAAAATATTAGAGAATGCACTATTATATCTCCGCTTGAAAACATTACTTTCTAGTGAATATTATACAATTAATATGCGTGTTAAGCTGATGACTATTGAGCCTCCTCATGTGTTTTTTTTTTATTGTGATTTACTTGGCAGTTATTACAACGATTATTTGATTACCAGACTAAATATTTCATGATTATTTGATTATTTGATAATCTAGAACTGCATTTTTGATTATTTGATTAAAATATTATTGATTATGTGATTATATTGGCAACAACTTTATGATTGTGATTTCTTGGACATCCCCATGAGTGGCCTCACTGTTTGTGTACAAGGGGTTGGGAAGTGAATCTTCTGAAAAGAAATAAAGAAAACAAAATTTGGCACAAGACACTATGACAGAGAATATGTAATATCCTGGCTCACAAATGCAGATTATATATGTGTACAAAAGGAAATATACAAATCTTCATAGTATCGAACGAAAATGAATATTCTGTCAAAATAAGAAATTCTTTCACAGAAACCCCATTAAAAAATAGATAGTTTGAAAAGCATAAATTATAAAACATTTGAAACTCTGACAACCGAAGAGTCATAAACATAAAATCTTAATTATAGTATTGTTACATCTTCTCTTTGATAGTTTATGAACTAGAAATTTACAGACAAAATGTTTCATATTAATCGTACAACGTTTGCCGGTGGTAATTTGTGTATAATATATGTTTTTTTCTTCTTCTAAAAATCAATATTACTACGGACAATAGACTGGATATGTAGCATCTCTACATCAACAAGGAATTAAAATTCAAAACTCAACTTCATTTATATTTAAAGGTGAAAACCAGTGATATCGCGAGGATTTTTGTACAGGAGAATATTTCTAGTACAAAATATAAAGTGTACAGTGTTTTAATTGGACCAGAACATATCATAATAAATGACATATTGGAAAAGCAATATACTAGTGTCACCTGGTCAGAACTCCAATGCAACTGTTACGTATCTTTATGGGTTTCATTGATTGGTGGAACCATCGAAGTGGGAGGAGGTTCTGAAATTGAAACTAACAAGTTCTTCCATTTACCTATAAATCATAGCATTGTTGTTACTGACATCTTGATAAGGTCCCGTTATACAGCATACTGGCTATTTCATTTTCTGGAAAAAGCATCTTAAGTTAAAGTATTCTTATGATCATACTCGGAAAACCTATGACGTCATTTTTTAACGCAGGTTTTAAATTGTGTATAAAAATAAGAAGATGTTGTATGATTGCCAATGGGAAAACTGTCAAATAACGTACATCTGATGTGGATGTAGGCAATTAGTAGTAATTAATGGCAACCTATGAGAAATGCCCATACCATGGTGTCGGCTTTAGAAAGATGAGCGAAAGATACCAGAGACACAGTCAAACTCATAAATCGAAAATAAACTTACAACGCCATGGCTTAAATTGAAAAAGACAAACATACAAATAGTAGTACACAAGAAAACTACAGACTAAGCACCAAACCCCACCAAAAACTGTAGGTGATCTCAGTTGCTCCGGAAGGGTAAGCATATCCTGCTAGAAGGCCCCGAAATGAAAAGTGAGAAACAATTTAATTGAGAAACCTAATGGCTTTTTATGACAAAATAATTTACGAACAGCAAATAACACAGACATGACCAACAACAACTAAACTACTGGCTCCTTACTTTGGACATGAACAGAATGAATGTGGCGGGGTTGAACATGTTTGTGAGTATAAACTGTAACAATGGTGTAACATCACATCATAAGAACAATATATACATGTATAAATATAGATATAAATCAATTTAAAAAATCTTCACCCATCAGATCGGTACAAAGCAGAAAACATGAGACAAAACCACTCAGAGTAAGTGGCAGAAATATCTATATATAATTATACTTGATGTTTCATTTTTATATTTCTGTCGTTTTAAATACTTTTGAGGAATAGATATAAATTAATTACTGTGTACAGTCCTGCTCACTCGATAGAAAGATCGTTGATTAATATAATATCTAGAAGTTTTACATACATTGTATATCTTATATCACAAGTTATGAGAAAAACATTTGTTCTTTTTACAGCCCCACAAATAGGTATTTCCTTTGTAAATATTTTTCCATTAACAGAGATCTTGCAACTTGAATGAATGTAATGAAGAAATTAGTTTAAACCATTATTCTTTTGCAGATTGTACAAAAAGAGAAACGAAAGATACCAAAGGGACAGTCAAACTCATAAATCTAAAACAAACTGACAACGCCATGGCTAAAAATGAAAAAGTCAAACAGAAAAACAATAGTACACATGACACAACATAGAAAACTAAAGAATAAACAACACGAACCCCACCAAAAACTAGGGGTGATCTCAGGTGCTCCGGAAGGGTAAGCAGATCCTGCTCCACATGTGGCACCCGTCGTGTTGCTTATGTGATTACAAATCCGGTAAATAGTCTAATTCGGTAGGTCACATTCATGAAAGGGAAGGGGATTGTAGTTACGACGTAAGGAACATATCCGATATCATTTGTGAAACGGTTATTCCATAACGGTCAACCAACTCGTGATGGCGTCCGTAAAATTTACGAAGGGATGATTTCAACTTCACCATTTGGAACTCTTGGTTTATTAGCTTCCTTGTGAGCAGCAACCCTCTATCAAGAAAATCATGATAGGAAATGCAAGCACGGAAATATCGTATTAATTGGGAGATATATACCCCGTATGCAGGTGCTGCTGGAATGTTGCTACTTAGAAATGGAAAGTTCACAATTGGAAAGCTGAAATCATCTCTTTTGTCGTAAAGTTTTGTTTTCAACCGACCCTCATTGTCAATTTCTAGATGTAAGTCAAGATATGAAGCCGACTTAGCTTGTACAAATGATCCGACAATTATAAGTAATCCAACAAGGATTTGATCCGACAACAACAAATAATATAACAACAACACCACAAGAATTAGGTATGGCAACAATTAAAAATACAATAACAACACCAGGATTTGATCCGACACCAATAGGAAATATGATAACAACAACAACAAAATTCGATCCGACAACAATAAATACAACCAATATAACGACACAAGGATTAAATCCGACAACAATAAGCAATGACACAACAAATGCAACAGGTTTTCATCTGACAACAATAACCACTAACACCACTACTACAACAACTACAACCAGAACAGCACAAATGGTTGAAACAACAGAACGATCATCAACCAAACCTCCATGTATTTGTCCATGTAACAACTACACCTTAACCGAGGATGAACTCTTCAGAAAAATTGCACAGTTGAGATCAGAGCTATCTGTTGATAAGAAGCAAACGAACAAGTACAGATGATCCCTCGTATCAACAGCAGACGACAGGCCATCCTCCAAGTACATCGGCACCTTTGGTATTGTTGTTTTAGTTGTTATTTGCAGCTTAGTAGTTCTGATGGACTTTCAACACTATGCTGGTGTTATATTTCAAAAAAAGAAATAATAATTCAGCACTAGTAAAAACTTTAGGTTATGTCACTGTTTTGGCATCAATACTAGATGATTAAGCAACAGAAAGACATTATATTCGATATATTTGTATATTTTTATTTGATTTAACCAATAACATTAAAAGGATCATTGATATGTTAGTGACTGTTTGTGATTGTTTTCCTTTCGGAGCTCATTTTTTAATATTTTTGTGTTCATTTTTGAGTTCTTGAAGAATTAATATTAGTTTGTGTTGATTTGTTTTTGTTGTCTGTTCGTGTGATTTGCTAGCATTGATATAAACGACAAAATTTTGAATTGTATGAATGGCAATCAGAGGATAAGTAACCTTTTGCAAATAATTCGTGCATTGTCTTAACAATAATAACAATACAGTTGTTAACTTAAAATGTGTCAGGTTATGGGTAATTTAGCACTACAATTGGTTAGAATATTGACAGACAATTTGCCTTACAATAGGCTAGAATATAATCCTACAATTAGCAAAACAATAGGTTGGGATATGGGCAGACAATTTGCCTTACAATTAGTTATGATATGGACAGACAATTTGCCTTACAAAAGGTTATGATATGGACAGACAATTTGCCTTACAAATGGTTATGATGTGGGCAGACAAATTGCCATAACATAAGTTGGGATATTGACAGACAATTTACTTTACAATAAGTTAGGATATTGGCAACCGATTTGCCTTACAATAGGGTATGATATGGGGAGACAATGAGTCATACAATTGGTTAGAATAATGACAGACAATTTGCAATACAATAGGTTGGGATATCGGCAGGCATTTTACCATACAAAAGATTATGATATGGGCAGACAATTTGCCTTACAATTGGTTATGATATTGTCAGAAAATTTGTCTCACAACAGGTTATGATACGGGCAAACAATTTGCTAAACAATTAGTCATAATATTGTCAGACAATTTGTCTTACAACAGGTTATTATATGGACAGACTATTTGCCTTACAAAAGATTATGCTATGGGCAGAGTGAGACAATTTGCCTTATAATTGGTTATCATATTGTCAGACAGTTTGTCTAACAACAGGTTATAATATGGGCACACAGTTTTCCTTAACTTAATCATGATATTGTCAGACAATTTGTCTTACAACAGGGTTTTATACGGGCAGACAATTTGCCTTACAAAAGATTATGACATGGGCAGAAAATTTGCTTTACAATAGGTTATGATATTGTCAGACAATTGGCTTTACAATAGGTTATAATATTTTGTCAGACAATTTGTCTTACAACAGGTTATGATATGGGTAGACAATTTGCCATACAAAAGATTATGATATAGATAGACAATTTACTTTACAATAGGGCATGATATGGACAGACAATTTGCCTTACAAAAAGTTATAATATGGAAAGACAATTTGCCTTACAAAAGGGTATGATATGGGCAGACAGTTTGCCATACAATAAAAGAGGGACGAAAGATACCAGAGGGACAGTCAAACTCATAAATCGGGAACAAACTGACAACGCCATGGCTAAAAATGAAAAAGACAAACAGACAAACAATAGCACACATGACACAACATAGAAAGGAAAATAATAAACAATAAGTTGGGATATTGACAGACAATTTACCTTACAATAGGTAGGAATATTGGTTTCCAATTTGCCCCACAACAGGTTATGATATGCCCAACGAAACAGACAATTTTCCTTGAATATTTCATATCGTGATCCTAAATTATAAACAGTTTGGTGTTACATAATATGAAATAATGCATGATGATACATTTATATTTTGCACAGCAAAAAAAACACGCGCCCAATAAAATAGATAAATTTGCATCTGCATTTCTCTCAATTGTAGTTTCCAAAGCCCTTCTCCGTGTCACGAGTATATAGTGGTCAATTTATGTTTCTTCAGTACTTAATATCTTGGATCCAGTCGAATTATTAACTATGTGTTGGTGAAAAACAAACGCTATGAAAATTAAAGAAGCATAAAAAGCGAACTCCAAGGAAAATTTTCAACGACAATTAGTTCACCAAATGGCAAAATCAAAGCTCAAACACACTAAACAAATGGTAAAAAAGTGTCATTCATATTCCTGACTTGATACAGGCAAGTTTGATAGCTAGCTTAACCTCTCACTTGTGGTATAGGTTTTAGTTTCATTAAAATATAGTGAAAATTCGTGCAAACTTGTAACGACTTTCATAGAGTTGATAATCAAACTAATTTTCAATATTATATATCATGTTATTAAAAATATATATAAAACGCTAAAAAATTTTCTTCAAATATACGTCAGTACAGTCTTTTGCTTAAACCTCTCCAAGAACACAATGCAAATTTATCAAATGAATAACACTAGCGGAAACCTTTAAAACTAACATACATCAAACTGTAACTTCCTCATGAAGAAACCTCTTGCAGAATAATTGTTGTTTACTTGTAAAAAGTTAAACATCAATATATTATTATAGATCAGCTGTGAATTGAAAGGAATCGAGAAAAGCTACATGGGAAAGAGTTTTCAGTGAACGAATTAATGTATAAATATACAATGACCATTATAGGTTAATTTTGCAAATGCACCTGCTTCCGGATTCAACGCGTCTAATGAAATTTTATATAAGTACAAATTATTCATTCGCTAACTTTTTAACCAAACTAAATACAACTCATTTTTGTTGATCACATACTGATAACGTGTCATATTTAAACAGATGTAGTGCTGAAAAAGATAAGCGCAGGTAAATTACAGCTCTCGAGATAAAAGGTGCTGCCAATAATATATCAATCCTAGCGTAGGAGATGTTTAGTCCAGCAATAAAGTCCACCGTTGAACAAAAAATATCTTACGATGCTTGCTGTAAAATATAACGCTTGATATCATCAAATATCTTCAGAGCTTAAGGTAGGAATACACAGTTAGGAAAAAAACTTAAAATTTACACTCATAATTTTTAAACACCCTCTTTTCCTTCCTATCTAACAAATAAGGCTCAATATTTGTGGTATGCATGTGTATATCTTTAGAAAGTGAATCTTCGAAAGATTTTATTCTAATGGTTATAATAATGAAATATCTGGCGTATTAAATTATAATCCTGGTACCTTTGGTAACTATTTTACACCACTGGGTCGATGACGTTTCGTCCCCGAGGGTATCACCAGCCCAGTAGTCAGCACTCCGGTGTTGACATGAATATCAATAATATGGTCATTTTATAAATTTCCTGTTAACAAAACTTTTTTTCGAAAAAACTAAGGATTTTCTTTTCCCAGGAGTAGATTACCTTAGCTGTATTTGGCACAACTTTTTTGGAATTTTGGTTCCTCAATGCTCTTCAACTTTGTACTTGTTTGGATTTTCAATTGTTTTGATATGAGTGTCACTGATGAGTCTTATGTAAACGAAACGCGCGTCTGGCATATTAAATTATAATCCTGGTACCTTTGATAACTATTTTATCTATTTTTTGTGTAACCATGGCACCAATCTGCATTTATTTGATAGAAAATATTAAAAACAAGGCAGTGAACATGTCACGAAAGTCTCAAAAATTTGGTCCAAAGAAAAATTTCAAGCAATTACAATGATACCTTTCCTGAAACCATATGTATATACCTATCAAGAGGTCCAAAAAAAACATATGCATTTCTGCTAGTTTTTCCATAAAATTGAATTGAAAAGATCGAGCGTCAAATCTTTGTTGATAAACACTATAATAACTTATGGGTGATACAGATAAGAAAATACGTACTGTCAAACATTTAAATGGCCTTTAAAACATGCTAAAAACAATTTAAATGTTCATATAAACCCACAAAGAAGGTTATATTATTCTCCAATTATCTAAAAATCAATTTTATTGTACAAAAACTTTCATATCTAAAGATTCACCATGGCCACAATGCGAAACTAAACTTTTTACTGTGTATGGCTACCTTACAAGTTCATGATGTGGAAACACTGGCACCTGAGATTAAATATCAAGCGCTGATAATGTGACGCCATGAGCTAAAGATGTCAGAGTCCGCTGTAATGATTTTAAAATTTAATATTGTTGATGTAAATTATATTTAGTCAAGCTCAAGAGATGTCCAATTAGCGTTAAATATTCAAATTTCAATGCGAGAGATAGAAGTGCAGTGATAGGATGTGGTCCAGCGCAAAAGCTGTAAATGCAGGCACTGAAGATGCAAATTCAAGCGTTGAAGATGTTAACTCCAGTACTGAAGATATAAAGTAAAAGTAATGCGCTGAAGATCTTTACTCTAGCAATGCTTATATAAAATCATGCGCTAAAATATTTAAATTCTGTACTGGAAAGACATAAAGTCAACTTCAGTGCTACATATACAGGTCAAGTAACAAAAATATAAATACTAGTGCTGATAAAGCTTACGTTGGAGATATAAACTCTAGTTAAGTACTTTTTATGTATCTATTTTTTATTTCAATCAATCCAATAGTGATAAGGAATTTTTTCTGTCTAAATTTTGGAGTACCGAATGTGTACAAGGCTAATGATGTGTGCAACGAGTATAAACAACCCGATGAAGACGAAGGTGTTGATTATTAGTATTTTTAAACCATTCCTGTGATGTCAATCTATAATCTATTTACCGTGGTTTCTTTTAAGGTGATAAAATAGTTTATTCTTTTTATTAATGAATAAAATATTACCCATTGCTCCTCCTTCATTGAAAACTTGTCCCGATTGGACTGCGTTTTGATCAATATTATAAATCTATATCTATAAACGTCGTTTAGTTTTGAATACGTATTGGATAAGCAAGCAGCTTTTTGTGATTTATAAGTATAGCATTCCTTAAAAGTAAAATCACAAAAATACTGAACTCAGAGGAAAATCCAATAATATACAATGATCCTGAAATTGGACATATTATTTATTTACTTTGTTTTATCCGTATACGCAGGTACGTAAACATATTTTGATATAATGATTTGCTATCAGGATTGTAATTAAAGATGTCAATCTCGTCTTTTATATATCCTGAATGATTTTTTTTACACTAAATAAAAGTATTAATATATGATTTAGTTGAATGAACTCTAAGTACCGTTGATCGTCAAACGTCCGGTTTTCTCCACTGTTATCGTCAAATAAGTCCTTCATTTTATCTCAAAATCGTGTTTTTTATTCTCTGTTTTCATCAAAGGAACCTAGATAATCCTTAAAATGTTTTCAGGGGGCAAATTTAATGTTGATCATCATGTCGAAGTATTTGATTTAAACCCTTAATCCTAAGTATTGTTTTTTGTTAGGATTGAAAAGTTTAAAGTAATCAAAGTTTGAAATCCTGTTACATGTCTAAGTTTTTGTCCAATGTCAGATATTAATATGCATTATTATGTCTTGGCTTGAAAAAAAGTAACTTTCTAGTGGGTATTATAAAAGTACTATGCTTGTTTAGCTGGTGACTATTGAGCCTCTTCATGTGTTTTTTTTTTTTTTGTTGATTACTTGGCAGTTATTACAGTGATTATGTGATTCCCAGACCAAATATTTCATGATTATTTGATTATTCGATAATCTAGAACTGGATTTTTGATTATTTATCTTTTTTTTAAATAATTATCATGTGATTTTATTGAAAACAACTTTGTGATTGTGATTACTTGGACACCCCCATGAGTGGCCTCACTATTTGTGTACAAGGGGTTGGGAAATGAATCTTCTGGAAATAATTACGAAACATAAATAATTTGGCCCAAGGCACGATCACAGAGAATATTGAATATCCTGGCCCACAAATGCAGATTATTTATGTGTACTAAAGGAAATAAATAATTCTTCATAGTATCGAACGAAAGCTAGTAAATATTCTGTCAAAAAAAGATATTCCTTCACAGTAATCCCATTAAAACAGATAGTTTGAAAAGCATAAATTATAAAACAATTGAAAGTCTGACAACCGAAGAGGTATAAATATCAAATCTTAATTATAGTATTGTTAGATTTTCTCTTTGGTAGTTAATGAACTAGAAATTTACAGACGGTATGTTTCCTATTAACCAAACAACGTTTGCTGGTGGTAATTTGTGTATAATATATATTTTTTTCCTTCTAGATAGCAATATTACTACGGAAAAAATGTCAAGGAAATCCCTACACCAACAAGGAATGGACATTCAAAATTCAACGTCAATATATTTAAAGGTGAACACCAGTGGAGAAGCGTGGATTTCTCTACAGGAGAATATTGCTAGTACAATATATAAACGGTACAATGTGATTCTTAAACTAGAACAGATTGCAATAAACAACATATTTGAAAAGCAACGTACTAGTGTCACCTGGTCAGAACTCCAATCTAACTGTTACGTATCTTTATGGGTTTCATGGATTGGTGGAACCATCGAAGTGGGAGGAGGTTCTGAGATTGGAACTAACAAGCTCATCCATTTACCTATAAATCATAGCATTGTTGTTACTGACATTTTAATATGGTCCTTTTATACAGCATACTGGCTATTTGATTTTCAGGAAAACGCAACCTCAGGTAAATGATATATTCATGTTCATACTCGGAAAAACTAATAGTCGTTTCATTGCGGTTTAATCTCTATATAAAAATAAGAACATGTGTCTTGATCGCTAATGAGACAACTATCCACTAACGTTCAACTGGTGTGGATGTAGGCAATTAAAGGCATTCTTCAACAATGAGAAATACACATTCCGATGTGTTGGTTATAGAAGGTCCCAACATAAAAAGTATGAAATAATTAAATCAAAATAACCCAATTGATTTCTATAACAAAACAATTTACGAGCACAGCAAATGAGACAGACGTGTACAGCGACAACCACTGAACTACAGGCTCATTAATTTGGACACGAACATAAGGACTTTAAACATGTTTGTGAGCGTAAAGATTAACAAGAAACAAAATTAAAGAGAGGAGATTGCAGGGTATATTTAGATCTGAAAGTACCCACAGTTCCTGACAGCTTATTCAAAGCCAATAACAAGTAATGAAAAAATCAAAAATTTCAAAACTAACGTTTTTAAATCGTGCTGTTTTGAATATCAAAATATTGAGGAACAGATATAGATTAATTATTGTGTACAGTTTATAATATATTGCAGCAAACAATATTTTCACCGACAAAATATGGATTAAAACTGTACTATATCGGCATTTTACCCTGAAATGGAATGTCCTAATATCTAGACATCACCATTTTTATAATATTGTCTAATTCATTCACATTTGTTTTAAGTATTTTTAAAATAGTACGTGAGCAATTAATATTATCCTTTTTGATTGGCAATTATGTATTACTTCTGCCAATACTACAGTTCTTACAATTGAACTGAATATCGTAAAATATCTATAATACTAAAACTACGAGGTCCAACTTTATATATAACTAATATAGTACAAAGGTGTAGATTAAAAATTACACCACTCCGGGCCCTTTTGTTTTCCACGTAATTAATATTGCCAATAATTAAGAAGTTCCGGGTCGAGTCCGATACCGATACCAATAATATATTCACCTGTTACATATTACCTTATCTGTACGTTCGGCATCTGACAGGCGCACCACCAAACGGTGTAGTCAGGATTAATATGCTATATACACGGGTCATAATGGTGCAGATTAAAAATTAAACCACTCCAGACCCTTTTGTTTTCCACGTAATTAATATTGCCAATAATTAAGAAGTTCCGGGTCGAGTCCGATACCGATACCAATAGTATATTCACCTGTTACCTATTACCTTATCTGTACGTTCCGCATCTGAAAGGCGCACCACCAAACGGTGTAGTCAGGATTAATATGCTATATACACGGGTCATAATGGTGCAGATTAAAAATTAAACCACTCCAGGCCCTTATGTTTTCCACGTAATTAATATTGCCAATAATTAACAAGTTCCGGGTCGAGTCCGATACCGATACCAATAGTATATTCACCTGTTACCTATTACCTTATCTGTACGTTCCGCATCTGACAGGCGCACCACCAAACGGTGTATTTAGGATTAATATGCTATATACACGGGTCATAATCACAGGGTTGACATTACTAAATTGTCAAATTGTTACCTATTGTAATATTTTAATCAGTAAGACTTTCTAAGATAACAATACGAATACTAAAAATCTGTATTGGTACAGTTTTCAATTTGTTAGTGGGCATGACGTAAAACAGCGAATCAAAGAATTCAACTTTATTTATAACTAATATAGGACAATGCTGTTGATTAAAAAATACTCCATTCCAGGACCTTTTGTTTTCCAAATAATTAATATTACCAATAATTGATAAGTTCCAGTTCGACGGGTTCAAACAGAAAGATTTGAAAGCAGAGAAAAACTGTGTATCTTATAATTGGCATGACTTTATCAGATGACAATACTAATACTAAAATAAGGCTTGCGCATAGTTATATACTTTAATTCAGTCACGGACCCGTGATATCACGGGTGTGTTCTAGTTAAGGTAGCACAATACAAAGATTTTTCATCCCCAACCAGACATCTTTAAACTTATGTAATTCCACTCATCTTTCTTTATATTTTATAAATGAGGTACCAAAAGAAAGAAGAAGGATTAATCTTCCATATTGTGATAATTTCATCATGACATAATTATTACATAATTAATTGTTATGTAATTAGTTGCCATATTGTGATGTCCATACTTGAATGAATTTAGCTTCTTTGTTATTCATAGCATCCCAAAATATTTTATAGATTCTTGCACAACACAGTTTGACCTCCAAAACTGTGTCTCAGATTTTTCCTATTGTATTTCATTCTCTCATAAATCTACAATGAAATTTGCAACAATAATTCATAAGAGACCACTAAATTCAATTGGGTATAAAATTTGTTCTATTGATGTTTTTGGAAATCTGAGACACAGTTTTGGAGGTCAAGCTGTGTTGTACCAGAATCTATTATATATTTTGGGATGGTATGAAGAACAAGGACGCTAAATTCATTCAAGTGTGGACATCAAAATATAGCAACTTATTACATAATAATTAATTATATAATAATTATGTCATAATGAAATTATCACAATTTGAAAGATGAATCTTTCTTCTTTCTTTTGGTACCTCATTTATAATATATAAAGCAGGATTAAATGAATTACATCAGTTTAAAGTTGTCCGATTGGGAGTGAACAAATCTTTGTTTTGTGCTACCTTAAGTTTAAAGTTTAATCCTATTATAGCTTATACAACTGATTGCACAGATGGGGCTTTAGAGATTGATCCAGAAACATTAAACACAACCGAAACAGCTTTACCAGGGTTTGTTTTAACGACGATAAGCAAAAAAGATACAACAACATCAGGATTTGATCCGACATCAATAAACACAACAGAAACAACTACATCAGGATTTGATCCGACATCAATAAACACAACAGAAACAACTACATCAGAATTTGATCCGACATCAATAAACACAACAGAAACAACAGAAACAACAACATCAGGATTTGATCCGACATCAATAAAGACAACAGAAACAACAGAAACAACAACATCAGGATTTGATCCGACATTAATAAGCACAACAGAAACAGCTACATCAGGATTTGATCCGACATCAATAAAGACAACAGAAACAACAGAAACAACTACACCAGGAGTTGATTCTACATCAATAAACACAACAGAAACAACTACATCAGGATTTGATCCGACATCAATAAACACAACAGAAACAACAGAAACAACTACACCAGGAGTTGATCCTACATCAATAAACACAACAGAAACAACTACATTAGGAGTTGATCATACATCAATTAACAGAACAGAAACAACTACACCAGAATTTTATCCGACATCTATAAACACAACAGTAACAACTACACCAGAATTATTTCCTATATCTATAAACACAACCGCATCAAGTACACCAGGATTATATCTGACATCGACAAATACCACAGAAACAACTACACCAGAATTGTTTCCTACAACAATAAGCACAACCGAAACAACTTCGCCAGGATATAATCCGACAACAATAAGCAAAACCGAAACAACTACACAAGGACTTGCTCCGACTTCAATAGGCATGGTCACAGCAACAACATCCGGAACAACAAAAAATATTGAAACACCATCAACAAAAAAATCATGTATATGTCCATGTAATAACTCCACCATGACCGAGAATGAACTCATCAGAAAGATTGCACTGTTAAAATCAGAACTTTCTGTGGATAAGAAACTAACGAACAAGTACAAACGATCCCTTGTATCAGCATCAGATGATAGACCATCCTCCAAGTACATCGGCAACTTCAGTATTGTTGTTTTAGTCGTTATTTGCAGCTTGATAGTTTTGATGGACTTTCATCACTGTGCTCCTTTTGTATTTCACAAAAAGAAATAGGTATTCCCCACTAGTAAAAGGCTATATCTAATACCAAGCCTGCATATGCTTTGATCATTATTAAAGGCCATACGGCGATATACAGTTTTTCGTTATGTTACAAATATGTCATCTCTGATCTCTAGTTGGTAGATTTCTCATTGGGAATTATACAACATCGTCTTATTTTTATGTCATTCTCTAAATGTATTTCATCTCATATGTACTCAATATCAAATGTACAAGCAAAAGAAATACAATGTTAATTCGATGTTTCTGTATTTTTGTATTTTTTAACTGTGTCTATTGGATTTTACCATTATTTGGAAAAACTTCACCCTAAAAAGGGTCATTGATATTTATTTGATGGTGTATGTGTTTACTTTTTTCTGTTTCATTTTTATTTACTTCTTTTTTTTTGTATTTTGCTTTAAAAAAAAAGGTTGTACTTGTTTTTGATAGTTTGTTATCATTGTTTGTTCATGTAAATTGTTAGTATTGTCATAAACAGCACAATTGTGCATCATATGAATGATGATTAGAGTATTGGTAACATTTCTGTAAATATTTCATCAATTTTCTTGTAACAATTATGAAACAGTTGGTGGCTGAGAGAAAGGTTTTTTTTAGGATATGAGCAAACAATGTTACTTAAAACATGTCATGATCAAGACAGACGATTTACAGGGCAATATTTCAAGATTATTGCCTCTGTAATATGTGGGCAAGAATCTGTCATATAAAGGCAGGGATAGGAGCAAAATATTTGTTTTATAATTGTTTGTAGTGATATGTGTAGATAATTTGTTTAATAATAGTTTGTACTTATATGTGTAGAAAATTTGTTTTATAATAGTTTGTACTGATATGTGTAGACAATTTGCTTTAAAATAGTTTGTAGTGATAAAAAATTGAAAACAACACGTTTAATAATTTGTTGCGTCCGAAGCGCTTTTCTGGATTTACCTTCATCAGGAACGCTCAAAGCCAAACATTTGAAATCCGAAGATAGATAAGTACCGAAAATCGTTGAAGAGCTATATGTTAAAAATACCTAAAATAAATAGCCAAATTCATCTAAAGCCAACTTTGCCTGAGGGAGTTGAAACCTTAGTTTCATAATAATTTAAAAATTTATTAACGGACAATTTTAAAAGACAAGCTTAAGGATATAACGAACAATTTTACTTTCCAAATGTATGAGCAGAAAATTTTGCTGACAAAACGTTAGGATATGGACATACTACTTGCCTTGTAATAGGTTAGGATAAGGGAATATGCTTTGACTCACAATAGATAAGGATATATGCAAAGAGTTTGCCTTGCAATATTTCAGGATATGGGTAGACAATTAACCTCATGATAGGTAAGGATATAGACAGACAATAAAATAAAAATGAAAGCTATCGTGAGTATGTTTGACTTTTTTTGCCTGATCATTTAGGAGATCGGTGAAAGTGAATCTCTTGTGCTTTCATAAAACGATTGAGAGAAAACAAATACGGGCTACAAACTAAAACCGAAGGGAAACTATAACAGGAAAAAGATAACATTTACAAAGACAATTGATGAATATAAATACTAGGATTAAATTTTTGAACGCAAATTCTTGTATAAAAAAACTCATCGGCGACGCTTTAATCAAAAGAGTAAAATATCTCAGATAAAATACGAAGTTGACGAACATCGAAGACTCAAAATTCGAAAGTGTTTTCCACATTAGCTAAGGTAATCTATTCCTGGGATAGAAAAACAGTAAATCTATAGTTATGACCTTATCAATAATAATTCATGTCAACACTGCAAGTGCTGACTACCGAGTTGAATGAATCATTTGGAACTATGTTTGAGTAATGTACTCGAGGCGACCATTTAACGAAGCATGATGCTAGTATTATTTGTACACTGTAAGGCATAACGAAAGTCTTTAGTCATATTATTTAGTTTTGCTTAGGTCATGTACAAGCTTTGAAGGCTTGAGATATGAAACATCAAGGTTCAAGTTATAAGAGATATGTCATCTGAGCCTTTAAAAGAAAGATAAACAAGACCTGTGTTAAAAAATGTAGACATTGTTATGCAAAGTCCAATTACTTTTTAGAGTAGTTATTGCCCTTGAAAAGTATAATTTGATATCTCAGTTGGCATTGTTATTCTAACATATATAAGGCAGGGGTACATTGTATCTAATATTTAAAAAAAAGATCAATTGACAATAAATTCGCAATATGAGGCAGTTGATTTTTAAACTCACAAATGTACAGTTTCAGCTTCGAAGTAAAATAAGCATTATGTTGACATACAGCTACATTGACACGAGGCACAAAAAAGTTAATTCGTGCGAACTAAAAGTAGAAATTCAAAACGTATTTATCTTATCTATTTAATTTTAAATATAACATCTTTGAAATAACCTATTCCTTTTGGATCATTGGAATAAGCTATTTTCTGTTCGGATTATAATAATTAACTGCACGGTTTATCGCATGGATTTTTTTTCCTCTTTAATCTTTTTTCATACTCCTTTTTCAGAAATTCATATTGCTTTTTAATGACTTCAAAACTTGAATGAGAAAGTGACGTAATCCATGATTTCATCTCTGAATCCGAGCTTGCTTCCAGCAAGTATCGTCTGCCTTCCGTACCAGTTGATGGCGAAATTTCGAAAACTAATCCTGAATAGTCCGCAGCTCTCTTTGCAATCACCCCCTCAAGAATGATAACTCCGTGCGGTTTTTTGTCATTCATTTTCTCAAAATAAAATAACATATTTCTCTTCAGCACAAACCATCGTCTTAAAAAGTTTCCATTTTCACCCTTCTTCCATAAAAATCCTTGTCTTGTGATCGGTACTGTGATAGAAGCGGCAATATATGTCAAGATACCATCGTCAATCCTCATTTTTATAGCAAGAATTTACACTAAACTTTCATTGTTTACTAAATTAAATGCTCTATTTATCTATTGTATGTTATATGTAAAACATCCGTGTTATATAAATATGTCCTATTTTGTAAATTGAGAATATTACATCCGCATACTTCTTATAAGGCAAACGTTCATGATCGGATTAACTTAAACTGTGTTATCTTATTTACATCTTCTTGTGATTAATAGATATGTGGATTAAACTTGTATACGCCAGACTTTAAAAGACTTATCACTGACGTTCGAATCGAATAAGTTAAAAAAAAAAAGGAAGAAAATAAATTAGAGTCTGGATAAAATTTAAAAAAAAAAAAGACAGACAATATAAAAAAAAGGAGAGCAATAGGTAAAACAAATAGAGAATAGAGAATAATGAATAAACAGTACAGTACTTTGAATCGTACGGTACTTGAAATAGATATAAATAAATTTTAAAGATACTATCAAATCATCGCGATCAATCTTATTCCGATAAGAATAAGAAAAAGAAGCACTTACGAGGCTTACACAATTTACATTTCTGTATAGAACCATGTCCGTGCACCGCTCTAATATCATTGGCTGTACTGTAGAGACGTCGTCTCGTGTAATATTGTCCTTTTAGTGTTCATTTCACTATTTTTTTCTTAAAATGTCCTGTACCAAGTCAGGAAATTGGCAGTTGTCATCTTATAGTTTGTTTCTGTGTGTGTTACATTGTCGTTTGGTTTTTTGTTGCACTTAAGTGTTTCTGTTGTTTCGTTGTTTTCCTCTTATAGTTGAGGTGTTTCCCTCGGTTTTAGTTTATAACCCGGATTTGTTTTCTATAAATCGATTTATGACTTTCGAACAGCCTTTATTGCGAGTGGTTTTTGAAGCCAGCAAAATTTCAAGACGTGAGGACGTTCCCATCTAAGACATCCCCCGCAAAATTTTGACGTCACTGGCTGTCAATAAATTACAACTCTTTCACTTCGGGTTACAACTTAATTCCATGCGATACAAGTTTGCCGGTTTGTACATTTTTCTAGTACAGAAGAATATTGGTATTATATTATGTTATTTTGTTTTGTTCACGAATCGCATTTGGGGGGCCTACAGGCGATATGAATATATTGATAGCCGTTTTCCCCAAGATGTCAACATATGCCACTGAAACTTCAGCATCGATTGAACGATTGCTTCGAGTTAGGATGAACAAGAATGTGTCCATAGTACACGGATGCCCCACTCTATCATTTTCTATGTTCAGTGGACCGTGAAATTGGGTAAAAACTTTAATTTGGAATAAAAATTAGAAATATCATATCATGGGGAACATGTGTACGAAGTTTGAAGTTGATTGGACTTCAACTTCATCAAACACTATCTTGACCAAAAACTTTAACCTGAAGCGAACGGACGCACAGACGGACGAACGAATGAACGGACGCACAGACCAGAAAACATAATGCACCTCCACTATCGTAGGTGGGGCATAAAAATGTGGACTGCCGGGTGTTATTGTCAAAAGTTGGGAGACTGATCTTACTGTAACAAAGAAATGGCATGCCCATTTCCATTTCCATTTTCATTTTTACTAATAGTTAATAGTAAATTTCATCAAATGTGTTGCTTGGGTTTCGTATTATAATCCCACTCAAAGAAGCTTACTTTTCATATTTCCATGACGTTTTTGAAATACTAGTTTTCGGAAAAACAAAAAGTGAAACATCAAAGGAACAGAAAACTACGTATGTATGCCATAACCATATAAAACTTGATGCTGCCACATAGATGAAAATAGATACAATGATTAGGCATAACATTTTTGGTACAGTTTATCTTTTTTAACTGTCCTGTACGCTTTGGTACGATATATCTGTTCTTACAGCCCTGGGTCCCATTGGTAGAATATAGTGGAACTGAAAACATGTCACCCAGTATGGCGTAACAAGATGAAACTTTGATGGCATTTGTCTTCAAAGTTGCTAAGAAAAACACAACACAAATGTTTAACACAGAATAGTTACCAGGATTATAATAAAAATAACCAGACATGCCTTTCGTCTTCATAAGTCTCATAAGTGACACTCAGATCAAAATAGATATACAGCCAAACCCACACAGACTTTTAGATTGGGAATAAATAGGCATGTATAATGCAAAACAGACAGACAGACGGTGAGACAGACACAAACACATCCACACACTGATAGAGATAATCGAGGAAACACTTCTATCAAAATTGGGTATCAATAGGCATGAAATTGTTATTTGGATGGAGAGTTGTCTCATTGGCACTCACACCACATCTGCCTTTATCTATGAATGTATATCTCTTTTTATGTATTCTTGGATGTTATGTTCTGTTATAAATGTCCTACATTGCTATATGAGGGATATCATTTTTTTGTGGATTCTGTAGGTAAAGGTGAAGTATAATTTTTTGCTTGTATTCAGAATTTGACAGAACAATATCAAATATCCATGAACATATACTGGTTAGTTTCCTAAATTCACAGTAAATGATATACATTCTGCAATATATTTCTTCCATGCTATCAAGGGGATAGTGTGTGCTCAAATTTCGGTATAAAAGACAACATAAATAATGATATCTTATTACATATCTCTTTTATGTATACTTGAATGTTTTGTTCAGTTATAAATGTCATGTATTAATTGCTATAAGAGGGATATAATTTTTGGTGAATTTTGTTGGTAAAGATAAAGTCTAAATCTTTTATAGGCTTGTATTCAAACTTCGACAAATGAAACAAAATCAAAAAGCCATGAATATATAAATTTTCCTAAATCCTTGAACATAACTGAATCTACAGTAAATGTAATACATTGCTATTTGCCCTCGAGGTTTTATCAGGTTAACATGAGAATAAATTTCAGTTTAAAAGACAACATAAATAATAATATTTTATTACATTTAAGTGATAACAAAATTATATATAATATATATATACATATATATTTAACTTAAAATACTGAAAACATACATATTAATGAAACACATTGACCTTAAACAGCTTAACTTGAAAGTACTTCTTGTTCACTAGATAAATTTGTCCCCTTAAAGTTTTATGAATATCTTGTGCTTGACCGCTATATAACAGCTTAGCTAAACAATTCTTGTGTATTCTATTTATAATCATCCTGGTTACATCAATTAGGTGTCTGGTCTTAACAAGGGGCTATTCCATTCAAATAAATGTGTGTGGGGGAGGGATAAAAAGGATATTTTATAATAGGTAAAATTACTCAAAATTTTAATGGTGGTGGGGGCATTTTGGAAATACTTTCCCACACTCCAACATACATTTAAACAAAGTCACCCTTACTATATGGCATATTTGATACACAGCTTTGTTAAAATTACTCAAATAGTTCATAAGTGATTGTGACATTTAGGAAGTACCATCCCACACTCCAACATACATTAAAATGGAATAGACCTAAAAAATATGGCATATTTGATATGTAGATTACCATATAATTGATGGCAACAGTGGCAACAAAAGAATGTGTAAGATTGATTAGCCACTTCTAGTCTGTTATTTAGTAACAATATGCTGGACTAGTTTCTTCTTATTTTGCAAAGAAATTGAATGAAAGGAAATAAATGTCACAGTTTATATCTTGATTAATCATTATACATGTGAATACAATTCTAAAATAGATTAAACAAAAAGTACTTTTATGAAAAAGAAAAAAAAAGGAAAGAGGTAAGAAAGAGTTTCAATGGATCAGGATTTCCTTTGACTAAAATGATATAAAAAATTTCAACTGAGCAAAATAATCCTTATAAAAAGCTTACATCTACAATACTCAAACTCAATATATATTTGTTTATCTCCCAACACCCCTATGTCCCCATAAAGCTGCAACTGTACAAACAAAAACATGGGGATGAATCTGAATATTATAAACAGCCACCATGTTAGATATTCAGTGTAAAATATCTAGAAACTATGAATTTTCAAACCTAAAAATGATAACATGAATTGTTTTGATTTTAAACATCATTAGGCAGGACTAGTTACCAAAATATACAGTGAACAATCAAGTACATAAATGATATCCTTTTTTCCAGATATACTGTAAATAGTGGCAGTTAAAAAGGGAAAATCTGGAGATATTCATTATTTTCATTATCAATATAATAAAATGATAACAAAAACCCAGATATTAGTGGTTTTTTTTATTAAAAACTTTTCATTGTATGAAACACGATTGAATTTTAGTTTGCTGATTTACATTCCTCCCCTTTTATATAATCAAAGAATTTTGAAAAAAAATATATGATATAATTCTTTTTACATTCAAAATGAATATGACCCTTTATTAACAATATGACAATCCACAAAAGGTCAAAGATTAAACACTTGAAATTTAGAACTTGTGTCTGATTTTTATTCACCTTTAAAAATTTCAAGTTAATAATATATCAAACTCAGTTTCATCCTAATGAAGTACATTTCATAAAATGATCTTATAATTAAATTAACAAATTTCACATTTCCTTCATAACTTGATAAACTGCATCTATAGTTTTAAAATTTACATTTTAAAGTATATACCAAAATGAACACATAACATAAAACAACATCTGATATGCATGTATTATGTACAGAACTCTTGGTTTTTAAATAAATAAACATTAAATAGTATGAAATATAATTTATATATCAAAGAAAAAAATCACCATTACATAGGATAGACCTGAGTTATCTATGAATTTTCAATTTTTGACAATAAGCAATGTACAACATGGAAAAAAACGTCTAATTTTTAAATTTTATATTTAGGACCAGCCTATATTTCAAAATGTAATTAGGTCACAACATTAAATATAATCCCTATATCAGGGTACAATTTCAGTGAATTTTCACATATCATTGTGAAATTGTTTAATATCAGGACACATTATTCAAGAATCATTCAATTACACAGGTACCAGTTTGCCAGTAAATAACAATAATCTTTTCTGTGATTGGTCAATACCATAAAAAAAAATCAATGTCAAATATTTTTATGGTGTATTTTTATAATTTGAGGAAAAGCAGACTTTTTTTTTATCATTTATCACATACAATGTTTATTCTTTGTCTTCCAATATCACCTCAGTACAACTGATTCAGAAAATATTTGTTAGATAATACTTTGCAATAAGCTTTATTTTGAGCAAATTATTTTTTTCTCAGCAATAAACAAAGCTTGAGCACATTTTAAAGATTATTTGATATAAGCAATAACAAATTGAATACAGAATGATTATGATATTTCAATGCAAGAAATGGTTTCATAAATGAGGGGGGATAGGAGGGGTCCTGATCCCAAAATCCCGGGCTTAAAAACCCGGAATCCCGAAATCCCGGGCTTAAATACACGAAATCCCGAGGTCCCGAAATTAAAAAAAAAAGAATTCCCAGATCCCATAAGGGTGAATCCCGAAATCCCTAGCTTAAAAACACCCGATCCGGAGTCCCGATAAAGGTCCTATCCCCCCTCATTAATTAAATCACAAGTGTAGCCTTTTTTCTATCATGTTAAAAGTAACTGTTAAAGTGAACAACGTAAATAGTTTAGTGTTGACTTTGTCACCTAAGGGACATAACTCATAAAATTCATCAACCATTCATGTCAACTTTTATCCTAGATCTATTCTACATAACATATATTTTTTTCATTCTGTGTCACACAGGTGCTTTTAAAACATTGATGAAACTGCCAATTGTAAACACATTAATAATTTCAAGAGTTATCTCCCATGTCAACAACAAGAAATTAAAATTGTGGCATTCATTTAAGTTTGAAAGCAATTGTAGGAATAAAAATCTACAAAGAATAAATACAATGGAAGAAAACTAAGCTTAAGGTGGTACCCAACACTTTCACTAAAATTAATTTGGCTAGTTTAATTTTCATAAAATTTTGTCAAAGTATTCACTTTGACCCTTTAACAAAAATATTATAACATAAAAATTTTTGAACCAACCGTTTTGTCAGAAAAATTACACTGGTTATATAGCAATTTGACAAACACCAATTTTGATCATTGAGAAGCTTAATATTCCTTTTACTACACAACGTAATTAAAACGATTAGCTGACTTTACAGAGTTATCTCCCTGTAGTGTTAGGTACCACCTTAAACAATGTAAAGGGTATGATGGTCAAGCAATTAAAGCTCTTTATGAAGGTCTTGATTTTGTTTACAATTTTATCTATTCTACATATTTTTTTCCATCTGAATCTTTATTATTTTGCATCCAAATTTTCTCTATCTCTATTCTTTTGTTCATCATTCAGTAATCTATATAATTAATATCCTAATATATATATCCATGCTTTATCTTTTTAACCCTTTTCTCTTCTTTTGTTTCTTTGCCCATTAATCACTATTCTGTAACTCGATCAAGACCCTTATTTATGATATATATATACTACTTCCATATTGTCTACTTTACTAACTAAATCTTCATATTATTGCACAATTACAAAACATGAATGGATTTGCAACAACTAAAGATGCACTAACCGTAATTGGCAGTCTAAAGCTTAAAACTAATAAAGCTATTATTTTGTGTCTTTTATGTCCACTATGAAAGCTTTCAACTTCAACAGAACAATAAATTTAGTTATTAATTCTATAATTTGTATCCACTTATGGATAACAACTGGCTATTCTTTTATCAAAATAACCATTTTTTTTTAATTACTTGCAAGATATTTTAATGTCAGAAATTTTTTTTCAAGCAAAAAACGTTTAGCAACACCCATCTCAATTCATAAATTTTGAATAAAAAATAATTTTTTAAATGAAGTTTTAGTTTGGTAGAAATAGTATGTAACACTTTATTTTCTTAGTTACGATAACTTATGTGTGTTCTTTTTTTTTAAAATATAATTAATAATAATTGTTGCTTATTTTTTTTACTCAGTATTTAATTAAGTTCCTTCCCAGTGCTTTAAGCGAAATGAACAGAAGCATTAATAATACAAGCTACATTATTTGAAACATTGTTAATTTTACCAAAAATATTTTAAAAATAATATTATCCAATTTTTATTCAAAAAAAGTAGGCTACCAAAAGTCGTGATTTAAATTAGTCAAATGGACATAGATACTTCATCAACATTAAACTATGAAAATTTAATGTTAATTTTAAAACATGTTGTATAGCTCATAATCAATTTTCTTCCTAAACCAGGGGTGAATGAGTAAAACAAAATAAGCATTGCAATTGCTTCTCTGAAAATGCCATTTTCTAATTATGCCCTAAAATATAAAAAAAATGGATTTCTTTATGTTCCATCAATATAATACTCTACTATATATGTTCTTGTTCTGACATGTTAAAGATGATCTTCACATTTTTGAAGAAAAAAAAATCTTTTTCAACAATTTTTTCCAATTTTAATGCATTATAAATTAGTAAGAGCATCACATGTGATTTGAAGATAGACAGTGTGAAACTAATTAAGTTTGGAATTGAATTATCTAAATACATTTTATATACCAGATTTTGTTTTTTGTATAAGTATCTAATTTTTGATAAAAGTTTTCAGACTTACATAAATCTCTGCAAAATTTTTTATTTCATCAATAACCAGAACTAAAATTTAAAAAAATAAGATTTTTGTCCTAAATTGAAAACTAACTTAAATAAAAAAATTTCAACAAGTATTTCAAACTTCAATTGACAGAGGAGAGGTATAAATTTACGTAATATATAATTTCGGATTGTAAGATCTTTCCATAATTACATGATTTACAGGTCCATTGTGGATTGAAATGTCTTTCCTTGTGTGGTTTGATATATCATGTGGATTTACAGGTCCATTGTGGATTGAAATGTCTTTCTTCGTGTGGATTGATATATCATGTGGATTTACAGGTCCATTGTGGATTGAAATGTCTTTCGTCGTGTGGATTAATATGCTATGTGGATTTATTCATCCATGGAATGTTGGCTGCCTTGTATACAGTTTTCCAGATTTTAATATAAAAATAGCACTTTGTTATGCATTTGAATTTAAATTCCTGAAAAAGAAATATTTATTCTGCTACGGTTGTCCTCTGCCTTTAATAATCCATTCTGCGTTAGGATTAACTTTGTATAATGTCAACATATGGGTATTGTGGTCTAAACACCGCTCACCTGGAAAAAAATAAAACAATCTCAAGTTATATTATTGAAAATTAGAGCATGTTGGTCTTTAAAAACAATCTCAATCCTATGATAAAACAGTATTTAGTTCGTTATGTTAAAGAACAACAGGATGAAGAGCTGTAAAAATGCTTTTCCTTTTGATTTTCAGATGTATCAGCAAATTAGTATTTGTACATCAATCCTATATATATATATATATATATATATATATATAAATAAATAGAAGTCTATAAAACTGACCAACCAGCAAATTTACTATGTACTGGATCGTCTAGAATAGACGATAATATAAAGATAAGGAAAAAATTATATCAGTCTAAAAATTTGCACAACGGTACTGATATAAGATGTTATTATACGAAAATGTTATTAAATCGAGTTGACAAATATTTCGGTTCAACAAATGGCCTTCTTCAGTGTCAAACTCGTCTTGTTATTCGTGTGGTTAAACATGTTTTATTGTTTTGCCTCTCAAAACCTGCTTTGTGATAATTTATATGAGTAATACCCAAATTGCATACATGCTTAAATTCACATACTTAAAAATTAAATAACAGATGTTTTGTTTCATTTCTTCAAATAATTAGAACAATTTGACATTAGTCCATGCTTACTATTCATTGTTTAACACTTTCACTTTTTCGCGGGATTCCCTGGCCGAAATTTATTTGCACGAGCCGTTTGCCTGACCGGGATTAATTTGACATGTGCTTTAGCAAAAACGGCCTCGTAGTTTTGGTCATTGAAAACTCGGGAACTGTAGCGAGTTGTGCGGTCAAATTTTGATAAAATGTAGATAAATATCATAGGTTGAGCGTCCGTAACCTCTTCATAGAGTGAGAAGCAGTTTACCTTAAAAACGCGTGTCGAAAACGTAGATTGATCGAGTCGGAAGATAATTTTTATCATTGCCTACCGTATATCACTTTCACTTCCATTCGGCAACATTTCTTAAGCACACGTGTGTTTCAAAATTCTACTTCTATGAGCTACTGAATTATTTTCTTTCAAAACCCGTTTCCGTTTTCGTTTTCTTGGCAAAAATACTTGTAAATCGAGACTGTCGTTCACATAGATTTTGGCCGCCATTTGTTTACTCTTTCGAAAGAAGAAAGATAACTCGGGCTCGATAACGGACAATAACTCTTCCAGACGAGTTGTATAATACTCCCAGCGTTGATGTGCGATTACTGAACTAATTAAAAATAATTTTTAACTGCAATAATAATCGATGGAACTTCATTACTTTATGACTTAACCCCAGTAATGCCTTAAATTCTTCCACATGTGTATGAGATAAAGCTTTCCAATAAATAAAAGTAAATGAACCCAAAAAGTGTTTTTTTTTTATTAAGTTCTAAATCCATCAAATTTCCAATAAATTTGATTTGGGTCATGGGGGTTGTATAATATAAAAAATATTTAAGCATACATAAATGTACTACAAATAAGCAAATATTCAACTGTATCTCAAGATACAGAGCCTAGTGAATTTTTTTTTTTTTAAATTGTTGAAATTAAAATCTGAACTATGTAGTCAAAATTTAAGATGTATAAGATAACATAAAATTGACAAATACATCAACTGTTGTCTGTTAAAGCAGGAACATATATATTAACTTCCCGTTAGATATACTGTTCCCAGGTTAAAGCAACACAAATAAATACCAAAAGCTGACAATTAATATTTTATAAATTTATTTTCATCATAGTTAAATTTATTAATCACATGCAGTAGAGGTAAAGAAGATAATATATGCAGACAACTACTGGGTACTGTTTTATTTAAACTCATGATATGTACACACAGATTCAAGTCGTTGAAAACTAGTGCCAAAAAGGGATTAAAATACATCATGTACATGTTTTACTGCAAAATGCAGTTTTAAAATTCATTGATGGAAAGCTACATCAGGGAGCTGATATAGTTTGTAATAACATTTGGAAGCTATGAAATTTGTTTTAGTTTATAATGCTGCGTTCTCGTTGAATAGGAGGATTCATGTCATAAATTTTGATTTTAAAATTGAGCGAGGACAATGGAAACTATTTTTTTTTATTTTCTGTTTATATTGTTGGGTTATTTAATGGAATGTTTTGTCAAAAAGTGAATAAAAATTACTTGAGTGAGGTTGTTATACTACATTGTATAACCATTGTTACCAGTCTATTAATTAATCTATTACATCCATCAGCAAGTGTTACTTACATATAAGCCTATATATTAATGTGGTATGAAGATACCTGCTTATGTGTACTAGTCCCACAAACAGTGTAAATTTAAGAAGCTGACTTACAAGGTAACAGCTACAAGACCCTAATGTGGTCCCATTATCCCATTTCCAATTTGATCAGTTTTTTCTCTTACTCCTTACTACTACATGTACAAATGTATATGACTAGGCATCTGAGAGAAGAAGCAATTTATATACCATTTGAAGTCCCTTTTTGAACACAAAAAAAGATGTTTCCTAGTGTTAAAAATGGTTGCTTATATTGGCATTACAAATTGTAATAAACTTTAGGCACTGCCGCACTGGTCATTCATCTTTCGTGTGTGTGCAACATGAGGGGGGAGTTCTTTCTCATAATTTCCAAAACCAAAAATTGAACCCCTATTAATTGTTTTCAGAAACATACAGGAACAGTATTATTTTACAATAATAAATGATGCCATCTCAAGATTAATCAGAAGCAGCAGACAACACCTTATGTTATTTCACTTTTGGGAAAAAATCACTTCCAGTCAGCAAATTTTTTTTTATTTTTTTTTTTCCCTATCCAATTATGAAAAAAATAATTTTCCCTTCCCTTCTAAAACAAATATATTTTTTTTCACTTCCCTTCTTTGACAATGTTTTTCTTTTTTTTAGGGAGCTACCATTTGATTTTTATGGGGGGGGGGGGGGGGGGGGGCTAGGATGAAATTTGAAAAAAATAGGCAGGACAGGAGTTTTGAGTAAAAAAAAAGGCAGGATGAGACACTTGCAAAAAAAAAAAGTCAGGACAACAATTTAGGTAAAAAAAAGTCAGGATAAACTAAAAAAAAAGGCAGGACCGAACAGAGTGAAAAATAAAAAATTCGTAAGGGTTCCACGAAACCCAGTGTCTCGCCTACTTTTGCTGGTAATCGCAGACTCAACAAAAATGAGGAAAACATCAATAAAAATTTCCCTCTCGATACTGTCTTTTGATTGAAAGAAGCTTCCAAGTTTGGTAAAAAAATCCAGGATAGTTTATGAATCTGATAAATGTTTTATAAACTTTAACTGCAGACTGTATGTAATGTTAACTGGAAGAAAAACTAAGTCCATTTATAAGTAAAATACGGAAAAAGTGAATTTTTTTTTATAAAATTTACATCTGAATAATATCTTATGATCAGAAACAACCTTTTGTCTAAGTTTGTTAGAAATCCAGGATAGTTTAAGAACATTATAAAAATTTTAAAAACTTAAACCACAGAGTGAATGTTTTGTTTCTGGCAAAAAAACTAAGCCCATTTATAAGTAAAATACGGAAAAGTGGAAATTTATTTTTACAAAATTTTCTTCTTGATACTATCTTATGATCATAAACAAGCTTCTGTCCAAGTTTGGTACAAATCCAGGATAGTTTATGAAAGTTATTAAAATTTTAAAAACTTTAACCACAGAGTGAATGTAATGTTTCCTCGCAGAAAAACTAAGTCCATTTATAAGTAAAATACAGAAAAGTGGAAATTTATTTTTACAAAACTTTCTTCTTGATACTATCTTATGATCATAAACAAGCTTCTGTCCAAGTTTGGTACAAATCAAGGATAGTTTATGAAAGTTATTAAAATTTTAAAAACTTTAACCACAGAGTGAATGTAATGTTTCCTCGCAGAAAAACTAAGTCCATTTATAAGTAAAATACGGAAAAAATGGAATTTTATTTTTTCAAAATTTACTTCTGGATACTTTCTTATGATCATAAACAAGCTTCTGTCCAAGTTTGGTAGAAATTCAGTATAGTTCAAAAAAGTTATTAAAATTTTAAAAACTTTAACCACAGAGTGAATATTTGTGGACGCCGCCGCCGACGACGACGACGCCGACGACGACGGAATGTAGGATCGCTTAGTCTCGCTTTTTCGACTAAAGTCGAAGGCTCGACAAAAAGCAGGACAGAGATTTCCGCTAAAAAAAAATGCAGGACAAAATTTTTCATCCTAGCCCCCCCATAAAAATCAAATGGTAGCTCCCTTAAATGAGAAAGAAAACAATTTGTTACATAAAAATAATCATCTTGGCATCTTTCAGGTTTTTTTTTTAACTCTCTTGTCAACATTGTTTTTCAAAACAACTTTTGCTGAACAAGACTTTTAAAAACCTCTGTCACAAGACGAGATACATCATGGAAAATATTTTACACTTGATTAAAATACGAATAAAATTGGAGAATATTGTCTCATCTTTCGAAACCACTTTTATGTAAAATAATAAAACAACACGTGTTTTTATGAACCGCACTATTTATAGACTCAGCTGTCGATTTTGTCAATATCCGGTTCTATTTGAAATGAAAGTGGACTTTCGTTTTGTCGACCTACATACTGCAGTACAGCCTTTCAATGAAAAGAAATAAAACCCGTAGCACTACAGACTCCTGAGAGTGTCTAAAATGATGATAAAAGACTCTGACTCAATTGGTAATGAAAGGTTGACTGTCAAACGGCAACGAGAAATAATAATTTACAGTCGTGCACCTGATGGCAACAATCAGTCTCGATTTCAGGTTGTTTTACAAATATATCCTTCTCACAACTCCAAACTATACGTACAATCACTACTTTTGTACAAGTTAAACGACTTTCATGACCGCAGGTTAAGTTTTCTAAATGTTTCAACTCGAAATGAAACTCCTGACCACGATTGTTTATGACTCCGCCATTTTGTTTTTTACGAGGTTTTTTTTCTTCTCAACAATCATTGAAAAAACATATTTTAACAGTGTTTTTACGCCCGATACTAAAATATCGCATGCATTTGGTGTTTATCATAACATCCATGGAGCAACAGGGCCAAAAAACATGTTTAAACGTTATTTTTACTGTTTGCACTGTGACCGTCTAAAAATAGAAATCTATGTATCCTTAAGGATACATTCGGCATCTACACGGGGGTGCCAAAAGGATACATTTGGCATGCGCACGGGTGTGCCAAAAGGATACATTCGGCATGAAAGGGTTAAGAAATGGATGCTTCTAACATATTTAATGTGCTCATTTTTAAAAGATGACTTTTTGAGAGCGTCCCATTGTGAAGTTTCATTAGATATACGTTTTCCAGTAAATTCCTCATCTATTAATATATGCTCTGAACCTTTTCTGTATATACAAATATATTTACCGGGTACCTATATTGAAATATTGTAAGATTTTTCGCAGCATTTTTTGTTGAATAGGTGCAATTTGGGTACTGTGACTTGTATATAATTAGAAACATTTTACTAACCTATATTGCCACCCACTTCAAACAGGTGGGTATTGTCTTGAGCAAACTGTACATTACTTGGGTCCACAACAATTTTGCCACGACCTGATTTTTTACCAGCTGACAAATGTTCCCTAGAAAGTAATACATTTCATGTCAGTCTGTGATTAAAAATCTTAAAATCAACAAGAAATGACAGCAAATCACATTTATGAATTTTAAAAGCTCTGTCTGGCTTTTTATTTACCTTCCATGTTCTGTGCTCATTTTTTTATCTCTCAAGGACCAAAATCAATTAGAATCAAGTTTCCTGTAATTTGAAGGTGCTTTCAGGCTTTTTTTACCTGCTTAGATCTGTGTCCATTTTCTAAAATATCAAGGACTATAACTCTTAAACATGAAAATGAAACTTGTTAACTTTAATCTTGACCTTCATTTTAGTTATCAGTGACAGCATATCAAAATATCAAAAGCGGTGATTAAACAGGAAATTAGTGAATAGGTGTCTCATTGGCAAACAATTTTATTGATTTATTGTTGATGTTTTAACACAACTTTTAAATGCCACTTTTGGGCTATTTTGTGGCGGTCAGTTTTTATGGGTGGAAGAAGTCGGAGTGCCAGGAGAAAACCACTGACTTTTATTAAAAAAAACTGACAATCCTAGTCAAATAGAGTGCACCCACACCAGTGTGGTTCGAACTCACAACCTCAGTGTTGACAGGCTAGTGATTACAGTAGTAGAACTACTTAGACCACTTGGGTACAGATGCGCATTAGTTTTTCCATAGGCCGTAATGGTAACGTTTTCTTCTGTTGCTCAATCCATATCGTTAACTTGGATATGTGTGATGGCTCGTTTCGAAGCTGAGACATTTTGACATATGTGGTTAAATTTTCGGGGTACGAAGTGAGATTACTTTTTCCGTAAATTATCAAACCCCGAGTATCCTTTTGTGATGCGGCTCCTCATGGTAAATAATCCCATTTTTAACACAAAAAGTTCTTTGAAAATTTAATACTTTGAACACATTTAATAGCTCCATAGATTTTACACATTTATTCTGTGTTCCCCTACTTTCTAAATTAACTCAAATGGTTAAGCTCAGTCACTTGTTTATCATAGAAAAGTGTCAAATATCACTACACAGAGAATTTTTGTTTACACGTGACTTTTGAGTTCCTCATTTCAAGGCGCATTAGGGATCTTGTCCCATATTGAAATCCATACTTCTGATTTTTCCAAATATTTTTATGTGATCTTCATCGGTATAACATTCTGAATAAATCTGTGTATTTTTGTCCATTTCTGAAAAAAAATAAAGTTGTTTTAGCACTATAAGGCAATGACACTTTCGTCGCTATATTCATTTATTTTGAATACAATGAGTATGTATAAGTAATTTCTTCCAGAATACCTTCACTAGTCAAAACAAGGACAAAACTTCTGATTATAACCTCTTATTACAATACACAGACCCTGTTAAAGCATTCTACAAAATTTTCTTGTGCCTTAAAGTGCATTTTGACAGAGAAATTATGCAAAAATGAAGGTTGTATAAAAAAAACAACACCAAAATAATTATTCTTACTAGTGGAAATCTGGTATTTAATACTGTTAAAACCACTCTAAACTACTTGGAAATCATCCATATCATATAATTAGAGTACAATATAGTGCAAATTTTCAAAACTTGTCCTTTCACATAATTCTATTTGAGAAAAAAATGTTTTTTACATGTATTTCAGTGAAAACCTTTTATCAGTGAGAAATCCACAAGAGGTCTTAACGGAAACATTGTGACATCACATGTATAATGGCGTCATTAAATAACGACAGATCAAAGTAGTGCTAAATATAGTTTGCAGTGTTACATGAGAAACAGTTGTCGCAAGATTTAACTCGAAATATTGAGTCGTAACGATCTGTAACTAAGCCTTTTCATTTAATACCAAGACCATAGCAACAGTTTTCATATTAGCATATTTTTAACATACCGACTGTAATTTCAATTGCATAAATATCATAAAAAACAATTTAGAGCTTGCCTAATAAAACAAAATGCTTACCAGTTATTCAGGATTTTTTAAAACTTCTAGTTTGCCATCTCAGGTTGAAAATAATGATACGTCTGGAACTGAAATAAGACCAAAAAAAATACTCAGGCTTTGTTATCATTTGATTTAAATACATAAGTATTATTGAGAGAGAAAAATCTTATTCTTGAAAGTTTAATCACAAAGAAAGACAAATGCTTCTCCCTTGTGGCTTAGCCACCTTCATTTAAACCTTTTGTATTAGAAGCAATGGGTAGTAGCTAACTAGCTTAATAATTGAATAGGTGCAGAAATATTGTTTTCAAAAAAGTTTGACCCTCCCCCTTTTTCAGTGCTGAGAAATGACAATATCTTTTGTTTTGCTCATGTGCATTAAAAATAATAATTCATGATTTTCTTAAAGCATGTAAATGTTTTTTTCTGTTTTTTATGGATATGATATCTACTGACCAGGGGTCAAATCATTGGTTAAAAGCACATGCGATGATGTATCTCACTTTACTCGTATGAAGTGTGTTATCTCCCTTGATTATCAGGTATTCCTGTAGACCAGAGTGATAATTACATAACAAAGACTATATTGTGTCATGTTTACTTACAATTTAATAATATTTAAAAGTTATTTCTTGCCTTTTCAATGTAGCAAACAAATTCCTTTCGGATCTCTCGGAAGTAAACAAAGTTATGATTGTGCCTAAAAAAAAGTGTTCAGCCCCGTGCCAGTAATGTATTTTAAAAGCGAAAATTTCCTTAAGTTTTTGCTGATCTTTATCAATAATATTTATCTTAAACCATTTATGATAACTAGGTATAAATAAAAAAATACTAACCATCATTTTCGGTGGTGTACAGGTGAAATCATCCATAAATCAGTCCGACAACTTCTGGAATTGAGCTTCTAAATTGGGTACAGATGCGCATTAGTTTTTCCATAGGCCGTAATGGTAACGTTTTCTTCTGTTGCTCAATCCATATCGTTAACTTGGATATGTGTGATGGCTCGTTTCGAAGCTGAGACATTTTGACATATGTGGTTAAATTTTCGGGGTACGAAGTGAGATTACTTTTTCCGTAAATTATCAAACCCCGAGTATCCTTTTGTGATGCGGCTCCTCATGGTAAATAATCCCATTTTTAACACAAAAAGTTCTTTGAAAATTTAATACTTTGAACACATTTAATAGCTCCATAGATTTTACACATTTATTCTGTGTTCCCCTACTTTCTAAATTAACTCAAATGGTTAAGCTCAGTCACTTGTTTATCATAGAAAAGTGTCAAATATCACTACACAGAGAATTTTTGTTTACACGTGACTTTTGAGTTCCTCATTTCAAGGCGCATTAGGGATCTTGTCCCATATTGAAATCCATACTTCTGATTTTTCCAAATATTTTTATGTGATCTTCATCGGTATAACATTCTGAATAAATCTGTGTATTTTTGTCCATTTCTGAAAAAAAATAAAGTTGTTTTAGCACTATAAGGCAATGACACTTTCGTCGCTATATTCATTTATTTTGAATACAATGAGTATGTATAAGTAATTTCTTCCAGAATACCTTCACTAGTCAAAACAAGGACAAAACTTCTGATTATAACCTCTTATTACAATACACAGACCCTGTTAAAGCATTCTACAAAATTTTCTTGTGCCTTAAAGTGCATTTTGACAGAGAAATTATGCAAAAATGAAGGTTGTATAAAAAAAACAACACCAAAATAATTATTCTTACTAGTGGAAATCTGGTATTTAATACTGTTAAAACCACTCTAAACTACTTGGAAATCATCCATATCATATAATTAGAGTACAATATAGTGCAAATTTTCAAAACTTGTCCTTTCACATAATTCTATTTGAGAAAAAAATGTTTTTTACATGTATTTCAGTGAAAACCTTTTATCAGTGAGAAATCCACAAGAGGTCTTAACGGAAACATTGTGACATCACATGTATAATGGCGTCATTAAATAACGACAGATCAAAGTAGTGCTAAATATAGTTTGCAGTGTTACATGAGAAACAGTTGTCGCAAGATTTAACTCGAAATATTGAGTCGTAACGATCTGTAACTAAGCCTTTTCATTTAATACCAAGACCATAGCAACAGTTTTCATATTAGCATATTTTTAACATACCGACTGTAATTTCAATTGCATAAATATCATAAAAAACAATTTAGAGCTTGCCTAATAAAACAAAATGCTTACCAGTTATTCAGGATTTTTTAAAACTTCTAGTTTGCCATCTCAGGTTGAAAATAATGATACGTCTGGAACTGAAATAAGACCAAAAAAAATACTCAGGCTTTGTTATCATTTGATTTAAATACATAAGTATTATTGAGAGAGAAAAATCTTATTCTTGAAAGTTTAATCACAAAGAAAGACAAATGCTTCTCCCTTGTGGCTTAGCCACCTTCATTTAAACCTTTTGTATTAGAAGCAATGGGTAGTAGCTAACTAGCTTAATAATTGAATAGGTGCAGAAATATTGTTTTCAAAAAAGTTTGACCCTCCCCCTTTTTCAGTGCTGAGAAATGACAATATCTTTTGTTTTGCTCATGTGCATTAAAAATAATAATTCATGATTTTCTTAAAGCATGTAAATGTTTTTTTCTGTTTTTTCTGCATATGATATCTACTGACCAGGGGTCAAATCATTGGTTAAAAGCACATGCGATGATGTATCTCACTTTACTCGTATGAAGTGTGTTATCTCCCTTGATTATCAGGTATTCCTGTAGACCAGAGTGATAATTACATAACAAAGACTATATTGTGTCATGTTTACTTACAATTTAATAATATTTAAAAGTTATTTCTTGCCTTTTCAATGTAGCAAACAAATTCCTTTCGGATCTCTCGGAAGTAAACAAAGTTATGATTGTGCCTAAAAAAAAGTGTTCAGCCCCGTGCCAGTAATGTATTTTAAAAGCGAAAATTTCCTTAAGTTTTTGCTGATCTTTATCAATAATATTTATCTTAAACCATTTATGATAACTAGGTATAAATAAAAAAATACTAACCATCATTTTCGGTGGTGTACAGGTGAAATCATCCATAAATCAGTCCGACAACTTCTGGAATTGAGCTTCTAAATTGGGTACAGATGCGCATTAGTTTTTCCATAGGCCGTAATGGTAACGTTTTCTTCTGTTGCTCAATCCATATCGTTAACTTGGATATGTGTGATGGCTCGTTTCGAAGCTGAGACATTTTGACATATGTGGTTAAATTTTCGGGGTACGAAGTGAGATTACTTTTTCCGTAAATTATCAAACCCCGAGTATCCTTTTGTGATGCGGCTCCTCATGGTAAATAATCCCATTTTTAACACAAAAAGTTCTTTGAAAATTTAATACTTTGAACACATTTAATAGCTCCATAGATTTTACACATTTATTCTGTGTTCCCCTACTTTCTAAATTAACTCAAATGGTTAAGCTCAGTCACTTGTTTATCATAGAAAAGTGTCAAATATCACTACACAGAGAATTTTTGTTTACACGTGACTTTTGAGTTCCTCATTTCAAGGCGCATTAGGGATCTTGTCCCACTTGGCAACTGAGGCCCTGCACACAATTATAACTACATCTTCTTATTTTAAATTTATAGCCTTTCTATTGTTCTATCCTATACCCCAGAGATGTTTCATGTACAGATGTCACATTGGCAATTATACCACATCTCCTTATTTTACATTGATAGTCTATTCTAGTATTCTATCCTATCCCAAGAAATCTTTAGGTATATACCTATTTAAGTTTGTAGTTTTACGGAATCTGTTAACGATATCTCCCGCCCGGACACCTGGATCTAATCTAATAGCTACACAACTCTTGGTTAAATGTGGCGCCTGCACTCTTATAACCCCATCCACAAAGTCACCCTGTTAATATAGAAACAAAGTTATTGTTAAATTTGTAGCAAATATAACACCAAAATGAAATTAATTTTTTTTACTATAACTAAATTTCAGTTTTATATGTTTACTGTAGGTCAAAGACTGCATCACAATATTTCTTTTTAAGTATTTATCAGACATTCTTCTTTACTTCATACCTGTAATAATTTATAAATTATGTTTGTTCAAGATATTTTTTCTATATTGAGTACAAGATATAAATTTAATATGGTAATCAAATAGTTTTTATCAATTTGTTTATTTCAGAAATAGTCTGTGTCACTTATTAATTAGACACTTACCCTTCCAGAGCACCTGAGATCAACTCCTGATTTTGGTGGGGTTGGTGTTGCTCATTCTTTATTTTTATGCTTACTAATTTCTCTTTTAGCCATAGCGTTGTCAATTTATTTTCAACTTATGAGTTTGAATGACTAATTAGTATCTTTGCCTCTCTTTTAGAATATTTTTATTGAAAATAGTTGATACATATTATAGTCATTTAACAGTTGTGGACCCTAATCTATGTCTAACTCCTTTTTGAGTAAAGAAATGAACATATATCTGTTTTACCATAACATAGTCATGTTTGACCGCAGAATTATATCTTTATAAATGATTCTAACAAAAAGATTACTTACCTCATGAAGAATCGGCTTTTTGTACAATTCTGATCTATCATGTTTATCCTTTTTACCAAGAAATTTCATCTTCTATAGGAGGAAAAATCAAATTTAAAATTTCAATATTTTAATGAAATCGTTCTTTTTTCTATATTACTTCTGTTAGTAAAATATATTAAGATTAAGAAAATTATTAAAATCTTATTTTTTGCTATTGATGAATTATACCAATTTTGCATATTGCATAGAATTTTTTTTCGTTGAAACCTTACCGCTATTCAAATACCCCAAAAAGTTTGAATCTGAACAAATTGGCCATCTTCGCACATTTGTGCACAGAAAAGAATACAATTGTCAACTAAAATATTTGGCACAGAAATTTCTTACATCTAGATCTGTAAAAATGCATCACTCATTTGTTATATCAATTCAGGTCTCTTGCATTTCCCTTACAAATAAAGACAATTAAGATCAGTTGAAAGATTATCCCATTTCCTTAGTTGTTTTAAAGACAAAATCAAATATAACTACCAAATCAAAACTAAATGGAAGTCAATGAAATGTGAAATAAATAGAGGAGGTGTCCAAGGAATCAAAGATAATATCCCCCCTTAAAAATAATGTTTTAAAGGGGCATAACTAGAGAACTTTAAAAGTGACGCTACCCAATGTTTGATCAAAGTTTTTGGTAACAAGCAATGTATAAGTTTCATTACATTTGGTTGAGGCGAACTTAAGTGAAAGAATGGAAACCAATTTTGGGATGTACAAACAGATGGTCGAACAGACAAGGGTTAAACTTAAGCCCCCTATGCCTAGCAGTAGGGGGTTAAAAATTATACATATGTAAGCTATGGAATTTCACACACTAATCTAGTATGATGGTAAGAAATTGTCCTTAAAACTATTTTTTCTGTAAAATACCTAAAAGTTTGCAAAACTCAAGATACTCAGGTATTGCCTTTTTTCAAGTAATCATATTTTCTATGTAATCTGATGGACAGTATTGATTGACTTAAGGTGTCTTTTCTAAAAAAAAAGCAACATTTCTATTGTCAGACAGCAAGGGACTTGCAGGACTAGGTGTAAGGATGCATTTAAGGGGACATAACAATCACATATAAAAATAGATCACTATATATTATGACCTAATTTTAATATTTTACTAATTTCAATTTCATTTGTAAATTCTGTAATTTTTCTTACATGTTTTTCTCTGGCTTTTCTGTGTTGTTCTAATTCATTTTTATGTCTCATCTGTTGTAGTAAGAATGATGGTACCTAAAATATCAAATAACAAGAATGTGTCAATAGTACACAGATGCAACAATCGCACTATCATTTGCTATTTTCAGTGGACTGTGAAATTGGGGTCAAAACTCTAATTTGGCATTAAAATTAGTAAGATCATATCATAGGGAACATGTGTACTAAGTTTCAAGTTGATTGGACTTCATCAAAAACTACCTTGACCAAAAACTTGAGCCTGGAGAGGGACAGATGAACGGACAAACGGACAAACAGTTGAATGAATGGACGCACAGACCAGAAAACCTAATGCACATTTATATAAGTGGTGCATAAAAATGAATCTGTTAATTCTTTCTGATAACCAATCTATTTCACTTCTTATTTTCATTCTTTTGTCAAAACTACTATAAAACTATTATTGTTTGTGGTTTCAAAATAAACTTCTTTGCTTTTTAGCTCAAATAAATTTCAAACAGAAAGCTGTTTGCAGTTTAAAAGATCTGTATATCATAGTCAAAATCTTTTTTTAACAATTTGAACATTCGACACTATCTTAGTATCTTTATCTCTTAAAATCAACAATAAAATGTAAAAACATTAATTCAAAACTCTAAGGAATGGGAAACATGAACAAAACAAAATATTCTATTGTACCCAATTTAAAAAAAAAGTTTTCAAAGCATAATACTTCATAAATTCACAAGAAACTTAAATATTTTAATGGCACTGCTGCTGTTTACAAGAAGATCTTCTTCAATGTTTTGGCACAATAACTGTTATGCCAATTTTTGTAAATGATAGTTCAATTCTTGCTACTTGTGAAACACTAGTTGTATAGAATATTTACCATCCAAATTATTTTCTGGTACTTTATAAACATTCTGACAACATTTGAAGTCCCTGCTGCCATATTGATTTCAAGGTCATTCACTGTTTTTGTTTTTGACCTTGAAATAGGTGACAAGAACAGATTTGGTGCTATAATCATAGCTACATTATTCAATCCCATCAAGTTTTGATCTCTGTGTGACACAATTTTGTTCAGAAATTTCAGAAGTACCTGAAAAATAAAACATGTAAAAAAGTAAAATCAGCAAATTTCAATATTTAATGTGAACAAAAATTCTTTCTATTGCTGAATTTTCAAAGTAATGCAAAAATGTTTTGTTTGGAAATGCATTCATCATAGTTTAAAATTACTTCAAATAATACAAATTTCTTGAATACAAATTGAGTCTTATATAGAAGAAAATTAGTTTCAGGATAATTGTACTCTAAATTCAGCCAGGCAAGACAAAAATTATCTCATTAAGGTCATACTTGTTATTTTCAACCATATCACGACAAGAACGTATATATTAACATCTATATATGTTGCCTTATTGCTGTCTCATTTATGTTAACCCTACATCTTTATTTATCCTACCTCCTATACATTTCTAGAAATATGATTGGTTAATAGCTTCCGTGTGTAGACCATGTATATTCCATATTAGATCAGTAGGGAGGCGGGGCTTATTTCATACACAGTTAGTAGTGGTGTTACGTCCCTATATAAAAATCTTAGGTTTCAACAGATGAAGAAATTGATGATGAAGTATGAAATAAATCCATAATACACATTTAAACCTAACAAGTTGTTATTGTAATTTATCAAATTCAAATATGGAGCTTACCCATAAAGTATTTCTGTTAACATCTGGTAACAGTATAATATGGAGCTTACCCATAAAGTATTTCTGTTAACATCTGGTAACAGTATAATATGGAGCTTACCCATAAAGTATTTCTGTTAACATCTGGTAACAGTATAATATGGAGCTTACCCATAAAGTATTTCTGTTAACATCTGGTAACAGTATAATATGGAGCTTACCCATAAAGTATTTCTGTTAACATCTGGTAACAGTATAATCAAAAGGTTTAAAGCCTGAAGCTGTAACTGTCTGTCTGGAATATCTAAAATAGACAAAATCAAATCAAAACATGTTAGCCGTAAAAATAAAAATTCAATTATTCCGGGTAATATAATGCTTATTGTCTAATGAAAATGAATTAAAAAATTACTAATGTCCAATTTTCATTGACACAATATGCAAAGATTCATATTGAAATAATTCTGTTACTGTATGGAATCAATTAGAGATGTATCCATTTGGACTTTTTTGTGGATCTTTTCCCTGTAGCTGTACATTTAATCTGCAAAATTCTCTTTATCTATTATAGTTTTCAAAATTGTAGCCAAACACACCAAAAAGTTAACAAAATTAATTATCTAAGGGCACTGATTGCAATGAAGAATCAATTGACAACTTAAGCCATGCTGACTTATTAGTAATTATTGTCTGGTTGGTATATATTTTTGTTTAAAAGTTTCTGTCTGTTTCACATTGATTTTTCAACACTAGAAAGAGTGTTTTGTAATTTGACCCCATTGTATGAACTACACTACATTATTATCTTTTTAAGCTTGTCTATGATTATATTCAATGAATCATATTATATCTCATGCAAATATTTATTATTAACCACATATATTTTTTGGCTAATTTTTAATATATGTATATGCAGGCTTTTTTAGTTGTAGTGACTCTCTGTAATTGTGCAACTCCACTTACTAAAACACCATGTACATTCATAATACTATATATAGCTAGATATATATTCATTTGTAACACTAATTTTGATTAATAAATGTGTTTGACTTAATGGAATATCATTTACACTTAAAACTCTATTACATTAGTTATGAAGAATATTTTGACAATTTAATCTAAAATGTTTATTTAAAAATGAATGACTCTTATTCTCAAGAACTAAGGCCATAAAAAAGAATATGTTTGTTTGCCCTAAACCTACATACCTAGAAAAATAGGTACCTATTCAATATTTTTTTTTGGGCAAACACTAATATTTTTAAGTGTGGCCTGGCAACCTCAATCCCTTAATGTACAAAAGAAGTAAGGATAGATGAAAAAGAAGCAAACAAAGAGACAAAAATAAAAAAAATGACTGCTATTGTCTAGCAATTTCTTGGAGTTTAAAAAGGTTAAAAAAAGTTAGTGAATTTTTGTTAACATTATTGTAAAGCAGAAAATGCTTTAAATCATTTATCAATATCAGTATTATGATGGCACATGATGTAAATCAACACTACCATACTCTAACACAAGTGTGCAACCCAAACAATCTACTATTCTCATACAAATGTTAGTACACGCTTTCTTACTAGGTTGAAAACTGCATAAAATATCTTTTCTGTAAAAGCTAAAATAGCAAAGATGATTAAGTGAAAAATGAAATTTTAGCATCAAGTAATGTAATACTGTGGATTCATTTATTTTCGTGGGTATTAATTTAGTGGATTGCTGAAACCCTCCATATTCGTGGATATTTGATTTCGTGGTTTTGCCAATGTCTGTATATAAAGTCTATCGAAAATATGTCATTCGTTGCACATTTGAATTCGTGGTTCACCTTTACCCACGAAAACCATGAAAATTGGTATCCAACGAATATTAATGAATCCACAGTATAGAAAGGAATTTTACAATGAATGATCTGACCTGATAAAAATTTATTTTTTTATGTTATGATGGTCGATTTGATTTTGACAGCTTCAGATGTACTAACTTTTTACCTTTTTGAACCAAATCACTTCATAACCTTAAAATATAAAATGCTTCTCCCATCCAAAATATTTTTCTCCAGATGATTAACTTAAAAGATTTGACATTCAATAGTATAATTGAAATCTCATTTCATTTAACAAACATGGATACTAGTATTCAGCTAAAGAAAAGGATTAAAGCCCCAAGAAAATTAAATTGAATGTTTTGCTGGCATGTGAAATATAACCAAATACCTTATCTTCCTAACAATCTGATAAGTGAGAGTTAAACTGATAGAGGAAAGATGGGGGCTCACAAACATGCAGGAATGAAAGGGATGGCTAGAAATTTTTGCAACATACTATTTTCATTTTACTGACTTCTGTCTCAAGTAAGTATATAACTTTTAGACAGTGAACATACTTTGTGGTAGGACATTCTGGTGGGTTGTCAAGTAAGATCAAATTAAAGAAGTAAAGTTAGGCTTACAATTTTGGGGGAAAATTTGCTGACAAAATTATTGGAAAACAGTTAATATTTTCAAATAATTCAACTGATTGTTAGCTCCATTTCAATACTTTTGGTTGCTCTTACTTGACCAAGTACCAGATTGTCAGGCTACAAAAGTAGGTACATAAACCTGTCCAAAAATTATACACTCTGGAGGGGGTCTCATTGGGGGGGGGGGGGGGGGGGGGGGGGGTTCGGATCCCAGATCCTGCTTACTGTTCTGTCAGATTCCTGTATCCCGCTTACACTCTGTACGTAAGCAATTCTCATTTATTTCCTGTGTCCCGCTCAACTTCATTTCCCGTTTTCACGACACAATAATTTGAGTTTCACGTGTCAGGCTAACAAAAAATCGGCAATTCATCGTCATGCTTAGACCCCAATGAGACCCAATAAATGAGATTTAATTTTGATACATGTTCTCAAACCATACTTACTTTCAACTTGAGCAAATGCTTCAATGTACTGAGGTGTCAATAAAGGGGAAGGTAACTCTCGTAGAAACTGTTTCAGTAGCGCTGCAGCATCATTAGGCATAACATCAACCCACGAAAATGTACCTTGATAAAACTTCTCTTCTATTTCTTGTCTTAGCAACTGTAAAGTATAAACATGATAAAATACTATAAAACAAACTTTAATAATTAGTAAAAAAAAAATATGAATAACTATTGTCTAGAAAATTATCAAAAATGTTCTTATAACATGAATGATGAAAATATTTCCTGAACAACACCAATCTTTTTCTACCATTACCATTTTCTGGAAACATTTGAAAGCATTAACCATGATAGGATTGTATCAACAAACGCAGAGATCCCTTCACTAATTTACCTTGACCCTAAAGGTTAACCCTTGAACATGTTAGAATTCCTTCAACATCTTACCTTATCCCTAGAGGTTGACCCCAAGAAATGTAGAATCCCTTCAATTTCTTACCTTGACCTAAAGGTTGACCCAGGAACATGAAGAATCCCTTTGATTTCTTACCTTGACCTTTGAGATTGACTCATGATCATAAACACTTAGAATCCCTTCAATATCTTACCTTGACCCTAGAGGTTGACCCAGGAACACGAAGAATCCCTTCAATATCTAGACAGTGTTTTTCTAAAAACAGTATAATCTGTAAAACAGTAGAAAAAAAAATCATTAAATAAATTATAAAGACAATAAAATTTCTATTTTTTGAAATGATCATAGTTCAAATCATACTATTGTTCTGCGAACAGTAGGAAATGACAAACTGTTGTTTAACAGCCAGTGATAAATTATTCAGGACGAAAACATGTCAATGTGATATGAGCTATGAGTTGTACTAGATCAACAAGCTGAGCTTGACTTTTAATGTGCTAGTTCACAGATAACCCATCCGTAAGAAAGACATACCATGACATATTATTTTGACTCTGTTCCAATCTGGCTTTACTCCTTATATAAAGAAACCTAAATTTAAACAGCAAATAAGAAATTCCATTTGACCTACCATGAAACAATAGAGGCAGTCATATGGAGATGGCAACAAATCACCTGATCGGTTTGTAGTGTATAACTTGTTTCTAATATTACTTACATCAAGAAAGACTAAAGGAATATTACACTTGGAATCTTTCTGTTTATCATTCTCTAATAATGTCTCCAGAGGAACTCCAAACAGTCCATGATCTGAAAGTACAGCAAAAATAACCTATTATGTCACATGAATAATACAGTTCAACATTTAACAAATGACATAAAAAGGTTGCTGTCTAATTTGTGTATACCCAATTTCTACTTTTATTCATATTACTTCAAGGTATGTTAAATAAATCAGAGTTGATTTATCATGCATGTATGTACTGAACACTATCTTCTTATATATTTCATGCTGTATAAATTATTGCATTCTCAAAGCCTTCATTTTTAAGTATCAACTATGACAAATTAGATTTTAATTTTATCCCTATTAACCTAAGTAGTGGACAGGAATAAAGTCACAGGATCATAAAGTCAAAGACAACTTTTTCTGAAAACTTTTTTATGTTCCCATGATGCTTAAAAGTGTGATAGTAAGGTAAAGAACACAAACGACGATCACTTTTACCTTTCAATTTTTTCTTTGTTTTCCGCCGAGACCACAGTATGTTGTTATTATCAAATAAGGCAGTTAATTCTATTAATGTTAAAGACCTCAGGTGATCTAGATCAACTTGACTCAGATCTCTTATGTGTGTATTTCCCATTGGGTCTGGCTGAATATCAAAGTCCTGTAAAAGTTTGAAATTCAAATAGTAATCAAGTTTCTGATAATCCATAAAATCTATAACCAAAATATTGACAAATTTTCTATTAGCCATAATAATAATAACAGGATGTGGTTTAATTGCAAATGAAACAACTATCCACCAGAAAATTGTGGAGCCATGCATGCAAGATAGTATCTAATTAGATTGACTATCTACCCAAGTCCAAAGAACGAGGATGTATTGGTTTGCAATGCTAAAAGTTTTCCATCATCTGATTTTGCATCTTTCTACTCTTTATTTGAAATAGGAAAGAGGTGGATTCTGACATTCTTGGCATTAATCTCACATCAGATTTTTTTTATCTATTAGAGTTGTCAAGATATTAGACAATACATGCATTTCACCAGTATGGTCTCTAAATCTTCTTCTGTTATTTACAAGAAACATCAACTGGGTGATGATTCCTTTCTGGTGCAGAATTGTTACAAATAAAAAAAAAAATTCATATCAGATTTTAAATTTTTTATATTTGTCTTTATGTGTTTATATGCAAGTACAATTTTTCTTTTCTCTTCATTTTTTTAGCCATGGCTGCCTTGTTGCTTCAAATACAGGAACAATAAACACAAATTTTATACTTAACATCCTAAAATCAATCTGCTAAAGTTTGGTTAAAATTTGCCAGTGGTTTCAGAGAAATTTTTCTAAAAGTTTACGATGAAAACACCTGACACCATGCTTAAGTGATGGCATCAGCTTTAGGCCAGGGGAATTGAAAACCAATCAGATTTTTACAATTACTTACTGGCAGATTATCCCTGAGTTCTTTTCTTTCCATTATATGAACTGGTGCCTGAAATTATAACAGAAAAACAAATATAAACATGTGGCATTTCATCACAATGTGCAGAATATGTCTCCACTTGACAAAACCTACTATTTCCAATGATCATTTGATCACTAAACAACTTTGAGAGCAGAATTTTTTTTTTTTCTAAAGTAGGATTTTGTGTTATTGTAGTAAAAAAAACTTTAAAGATATTTCACTTCCTGCCACTGACCTTTAGTTTCTCTGTGATCTTTCTAAACTACATCATGTACATAGCAGATAAGTTACTATCCACAATGCATTTAGATGTTATGAATTTAGACCCTAGGTAATGTTGTGATGTCACAATAAGAAACAATGACGTCACAATAGCAACTATGACGTCATAATAATTTGACATCACAAAAGCCACATAAATTCTAGCTTTCAATGCTCAATAAGGGAGCTACCATTTGATTTTTATGGGGGGGCTAGGATGAAAAATTTTGTCCTGCATTTTTTTTTTTAGCTGTAATCTCTGTCCTGCCTTTTTATTTTTCACTCTAATCGGTCCTGCCTTTTTTTTTTAGTTTATCCTGACTTTTTTTTACCTAAATTGTCGTCATGACTTTTTTTTTTGCAAGTGTCACATCCTGCCTTTTTTTTAACTCAAAACGCCTGTCCTGCCTATTTTTTTCAAATTTCATCCTAGCCCCCCCATAAAAATCAAATGGTAGCTCCCTAATACAATTTTGAATAAAATTTGCATAAAAAAAAAATATTAATTATTAGGTGCTCAGATATATCTATATATATTTTCTACCCAATAATCTACATATATATAGTAATAAGTATAATAAAGAAAAAGCTTTGAATGGACTTTGCTCATTGTTAAAGGCCATACAGTGACCTATAGCTGTTAATTTCTGTGTCATTTGGTCTCTTGCATTGTGTAAAGTTGTCCCATTGGCAGTCATACCAGATCTTCTTTTTTATATTTCTTACTAATTATAATGAGCTCTCTTGATAATATTAATTAAACTGCCCTTTCAATCAAAAGAGTGAAGAATTGAAAAATAAATATTTTAAAATTCCATATATTTTTTCTACCCAATGCAATAATCTGCATTTAGTATAATGAAGAAAAATGCTTTGAATACAATAAGTACACTCGATTTTGTTATAAAAAAGTTATTAAAACCCAAAATTAGCAGTAAAACAAATGGGAAATGTACTTTATTATTAATTCTGTCGAGTTCTCTTGATAATATCAAGTTAACTGACTTTTTCAAAAGTTAATTAAGATATAGAAATAACTATCAATAAATTTCATCCTTGCTCAAATTTATATATTTTCTACCCAAATTCTATATATAGTAAAATTAAAGTAAAAAACTTTTTCGACAAAAAGTAGAAACAATTTAATAAAGCATAAACATATAGTATATATGCCAATACACATAATTAACAGTGCCTGGTGAATTTATTTCTTAAATAAAGTTATTAAATAGTTTCATGCATTATTCAAAACTTGTGTAAAAGCTTTATCCTTGTTTCAAAAATTCTAATAGTGAACATGTATTAGATTATTTTATCATATATTTAGTAAAAAATACAGCTATTTTTTATATCTAATAAAGGTTGTTTTTCTAGTCTGTATCACCTACCCTGTATCGCATACCCCGTATCGCATACCCCGTATCGCATACCCCGTATCGCATGGTAAAACCCGTATCGCATACCTTTTTTTTTTTTTTTTTTTTTTTTTACATAAAGTTTTTGTTTTTTTTTTGCTTAAGAAAAAATTTCCTCAAAATAGGTCATTTTTTTAATGACGTCATTGTTTGGTATGTAACGTCACGAACGTCAAGTTTTCATATTGTATGTGGCGTCACGAACATCAAGTTTGCATATTTTTTGGCACACTAAATGCAACTATAAAAAATACAAAACACTCAAATAAATACAATAATAAACAAAATATTTTTAAAACAGCAGCAGGCAATAGTAAGGTAACCCAGGTGCTTTGTATAAGCAGTTATTTTAAGGCTTTGAACCAAGACAAAAGCAGAACTGAAGGTAACCCAGTGCTAATCTATCGGGATCAGAAAACAGTTCATATAATATAATACTCTTCTGTTGAAATATATGATAAAGCGTATAATACATGGCAAAATCCGTATCACATGCCGTATCACCCTCGACCAATATCATCCCTCGGGCCTAAAGGCCCTTGGGCTGATATTGATGTCTCGGGATGATACGACATATGATACGGATTTTGCCATGTATTATTCTCTATATAAAAGCTTTACATTAAATAATATTTCATTTCTTGTAAAGGGAACCATGTAAATTTTAATTCCCCAACTTAACTGCATATATCAATCATGTTTAGATTGCGCTATATGAAAACGGCGGAGAATTATCCTATTTGATTGGTTTACATCCCAATATTTATGGTCTGTAGTATGGTGTGATAGTATACAAGTAACATGGTTGTGTAAATATGCAGCCAAATAGAAAATGTATTATGTATATCAGCATAATAAGTATTTGTTTTGTAGCTGTGAATGTTTACCTGGTACATATACCTTCCTCTTAGATAAAACAGCTGTCATAAAACAAAGAATTTTACTAAGTACAATAACAGCTAAATTGAAATATATTTTTTCAATTTGGAAAACCAGCTTTTAAATTATACTGTGCATAATTTCAATATATTTTTTTCAATGCATTCATAATATTTTATTTCAATGTCAGAGGAAAACCCACCCTTATTGTTACTTCAAACTGAGCAGAATTTTCATGATTTTTATAGTTCGTTCTTATATGTTGTACTGTAACACCACTATCCCATGTTAGGGAAAAAATTAGGCACTCACAAACATGCTAAACCCAGGCCTATTCTTTATGTGCCTGTCCCAAATCAAGAGCTTGTACTTCAGTGGTTGTAGTTGGTTAATGTCTGTCTTATTTGTTTTTTCGTTGTTTAATTATAAATTAGGCCGTTAGTTTTCTCATTTGAATTGTTTCATATTTTGATGTTTGGGCCTTTAAAGGCTGACCATAAAGTATGAATTTTTCTCATTTTTGAAAGCAGTACGGTTGCCTATAATTGCTAAAATCTACTTCATCTGATCTTTGTTGGATAGTTGTCTCATTGGCAATCAAACCACATCTCCTTATTTTAATATTAAATAAACTTTTCTTTCTTGTTTCAAAGTGCTGAAAAGTGCTGAAAAGTGTCTTTATGGATTTTGACCAGGGATGTCATTTAAATTCTATCAGATATTAACAGAAAGTCTAGGTTTACATCAGTTTATCATATACTTAGCATTGATATGATAGATTTTGCATATGTGTAATGAGCGGAAGTACACCACCCATAATTTCCCACCCGGGCTGATAACCCATATCAGGTGCATCTCGTGCACAAAACCCATAATAGTGCTTCTCGTGAAAGTTACTTCCGGTGTTTCCGGTATCGGTTGTTTACTTTTCCATTGTGAAGTCAGATATTTTTTATGACGACTTCAAAATTTACGGGAACTTTTGTGGGGATAGTTTAGTACTTGCTAACAAATGCCATTGACAATTATGAATCATTTTATAGTACAACAAACATGGAGTAATAATGATCATAAAACTCTTCCAAAAGTTGTCAATGTTTCAAAATGCCTCTTTTTTGTCTTTAGGATTTGTTACCATAAATATATGAAGGTAGTAATGCTGTTGTTGGACAATTATAGTATATTAGATTCATAATTTAACTTCTTTATAAAGTTTTTGACTGTTTTAGTTATTGCATTTGTTTATTTGCCTTACATAAAACTATTGTCGGAAGTATATGATAAAGCGATTAATACATGGCCTTTTCCATATCAGCCTGGGTATCATCCCTCGATCCATATCAGCACCTCGACTCCGTCTCGGGATGATACCCAGGCTGATATGGAAAAGGCCATGTATTAATCTCTATGTATCGGGCCTCCTGAAAGTAGAAGCCTAAAAATCCACGAGATGACAGCAGTAAGTCTTACCCTTTCTTTAGGTACTGTAGGTTCACTGATCTTGATATCGAGTGATACATCTTCATCTGATATGCTGGGCATGGGATGGCTCAGACTTGTCTTTGTAAAACTTGTCTGACGGAATGTACCTCTAGGTTGCATGCTTAATACTTCTACACCTGTCAGTAAAAGTCATTGATGAGTCATTTTGACAATCGTAAATTTCCTCACAAAATTTTGAAGCATTAATTGCAAAATTGAGAAAAAGCACTTTAAACAAAATGAGGCAAAATTGATGAAAACATGTCATGTCTGTCTTTAAGAGTTAAATACACATAACTGATAAAAATAAATGGGGAATTTGTCCATGGGACACAGATAATGCCCCTGCTTGCATATCAGTTATAATTTTATAATGGTACATAACTCAATAACTGTATAATTGAGGCTTCCCAAATTTGTAATTGATCTGAGTTTTGTGTTAACAAGCATTGTGTATTATTCTTCATGCATATAGTTGAGGCAAACTTAAGTTAGAAAATGGAAACAAAAAATTTAGTTTTCTTCCATTTGTAAAGGGGGATAACTCTAGAACAGTAAAAGTGACGCCTCCAAAATTCACACTTGATCTGTGTTTTGTGGTTATATATATAAGCATCGCGTATAAGTTTCATATAATTTGGTTGAGGCAAACTTAAGTAATTAGAGAAGGGAAACAGAAATTTTGCATTTTTTTCCATTTGTATAGGGGTATATATAACTCAAGAACAGTAAAAAGGATGACACCAAAACTCAATCTTGATCTGTTTTTTGTGGTAATAAGCATTGTGTTTCATAACATTTGGTTGAGGCAAACTAAAGTTAGAGAACGGAAACCAATTTTGGGACATACAGACAGACAGACGGAAAGATGGACGGACAAGGGTAAAACCTAATGCCCCCGCCGTAAAATTTTTTTAAAAATCGGATATTATTGAAGAACCTTTATGTACTTATACACAGATATTTAATTGGTATCTTGAATTTGCAATCCTGAACTTCCTGGATTGAAACATATCCACTCCTGTTTAATTTGTTGTAAAATTTTGTTTAATACCTGCAAAGGTATAAAGCTTTTTAAAAGTAATCTAACCTGTGGCCATCTTGTCTGCCACATTCTCAGTTTTACGTCCTGACTTGGAGGAACCCCCCTTGTTTAAAAGTAATCTAACCTGTGGCCATCTTGTCTGCCACATTCTCAGTTTTACGTCCTGACTTGGAGGAACCCCCCTTGTTTAAAAGGAAACGTACCTGTGGCCATCTTGTCTGCCACATTCTCAGTTTTACGTCCTGACATGGAGTAACCTCCCTTGTTTTTTGTAAAGCTGTAGCGTTCAGGATTCTTTCCCCTGATACCATCCACTTCATCAGAGCCATGTCTTGGGGATGAACCATAACCTTCCTGGTATAAAATTCAGTGTCATACATTAGAAATCTACAGCTTTTCTAGATCTATTATTAACAAGATTTTTGCAGATACTGGAGTTTAAATCAGAATTAAATGCTGTTTAATATTAATTTTTTTTAATGTATTGTGCCCAAATATGTCCCTTTTGTGTCTTCTTTAATAACCATGTGTGGAGAAAGATCTGCTTTCCCTTCCAGATTGACTGAGATCACCCCTGGAAGAGTTTGTGTTGCTCAGTCTTTGGTTTCTACATGTATGTTGTGTTTTGAGTACTGTTGTTTGTCTTTATGTGTTTTTCTTTTTCGCCATGCTGTTGTAAGTTTTTTTTTAACCTTGTGAGTTTAAATGTCCCTTAGGTATCTTTTGCCTCTCAAAATCCTCTTTATTACAAACGTATTGTGAGTAAAACAATAACCCTACTGCCGCATTCTAATTTTCAAAACAGATAATGCTAATAAGACAGTGCAAAATACAATAACACCATGAAGTTAAAAGTTGTTCATAACATCTGACTATTTGGACTTGGCAATCTGGCGACTAAGAGGTACTTTCTAGGTAGATATTTGTTTTTGTGTTCATTGGTTGACTCCTAAATCATTGGTAATCATATAAAATTTCTTATTTTTATTCCGGCACAGAACCTTTTTTACACAATTTTCTTACCCAAGACTTAGTTTTGAAAATATCTCTGACATCAGTCTTGTTACTCTGTTTCTGTTTCTTCCTAATCGTTGCATTTAAGGTATCTACCCTCCTTTTTACAACAGCAGCCTGATGGGAGGTCAAGGTCGCAGTAAGGGCCTCAATGTCATCTTCAGACAAATCCTTCCCATCTGTAAACAAAATATTGATATAGAATTACTTTATGTTAAGTACATGTAATCGAAATGATTAAATACGAATAAATAAGATGTGATATGATTGCCAATGAGACCAGATGACACAGAAATGAACAACTATTGCTCACTGTCAAGATTTTTTTAATATGATATTTAATAAGTGTATTAAAGGGTATCCATAAAAATGCGCTGCAGAGTCCCAAATGTAATAACTAAAGATACTAGTGATTGTGGGTGATTCATAGGTCAAAGGTCTAATTGAAATTTATCTACAAGCTGTGGTTCTTTAACTCAATCAGCCAAAGCTGACCTTTATATTAAACTTTAGAATATTCTAAATAAGCTTAAGGTTCTTTCAGGCAGAAGGTTTTTTATTTTAAATGTCTAAATACGATTATTCCCTTTTTTAACCTCAGGCAATCATGTTTATGAAAGCTTAATTTGAATTTTGTGGCTTTTATCAAATTCTCCCTACAAATCAGCTGCTACAAATACTGTAATTTTTGGTCATATTCACCCATGAAAATGAGCACCCCATAAGTTAATTCATCAAAAGTATCACTAATAGGTACTGACCATGTAAGGCATTAACAACAAAACCATAACCAGCTTCATTCAGCCATGCTGCCTCCTGTTCACCTTCTGAAAAATAACAAATACATTGTACATTTATTATACTAGAAAAGTTACCTTCTTTAAATATACAAATTATACAATGTGGACTTATTTACTTCAAAAGTTGCCTTCTGTAAAAAAAAAATAAAAAATGCACTTATTTACTTCAAAAGTTGCATTGCAATTGATATTTTGAAATAATATGGGGACAAAGTCCCCTATTACAGTAGAAAATTCAAAAAAAAAAACAAAAAAAAATCGGGAAATTTTCCCGAATTTTTCATTGTACTAATGAACTCAAAATTGTTTAAAAAAAATTTTGTCGCGTTTTTGAATTTTCAGTTTCCGGATCTGCGCAGAAATCTACTTCCGTTTCCTGTCTTGTTTGCATGAGACTTTGAATAGAATGTATATATATCATTCTAGGAAAGGAACACAATACATGATACTAATACATTTTAAAAAATTGTTTGTTATTAAAAAAAATTACCTGATGACAGTGTTTCTTTGTTTACATTGAATATGATGTCATAACTTAAATAACGTCACAACTAAAATCCCTAACAACCAAACCAAAATCAGAAACGTTACAGTATTTCCTTTCTCTTTTTAACATGTTTGATTTAAAAAAAAAAATCATACAGACTTCGTCCCCATTCACAGGTAATGCCTGCCTCATATTATTAAAACAGCTGATATATTGGTTTAGCCAATACCTGATTAGGTGGAGTCTACAGAATGTCTAATATTGCAACCAGATACTTTTTTAAAAATCAAAACCAACCAATCTTTCATCCTACCTGTTAAGAAGATAATGAGCAAATACTTAATTTAAAATAATTCAACTGACCAAACTAGGGATGACCTTGATCTTCCATATCTAAAACAGTCACATCTTATAGTTATTGTTGGGGTTCGTGTTGCTTATTCTTTAGTTTTCCATGTTGTGTCGTGTGTACTATTGTTTGTCTGTTTGTCTTTTTCATTTTTAGCCATGGCGTCGTCAGTATATTTTTCGATTTATGAGTTTGACTGTCCCTTTGGTATCTTTCGTCCCTCTTTTATAGGTTTGGGGTCACTAAACTCTTTTTTATTAACTTCACCATTTGAATTTAGTAAACTTACCGTCAGGTGTTTTTGAGTGCAGATCTTCTTCACCATCATCGTCCTGATTGTTCTCTATATCATGGAACTCCTTCCAATAATCATCGTAAAGATTACTACTCGGTCTTGCCATGGTAACACATCATGTCAACAGTTACTCCATGGTAACCTGAAAAATAAACATAATTTAAAGATTAAAACTTGGCTTACTGCTATGGTAACACATCATGACAACAGAAACTAGTTACTCCATAGTAACCTGAAAAATACTACATGTACTTGGCTTTAATACTACATGTACTTGGCTTTAATACTACATGTATTTGGCTTTAATACTACATGTACTTGGCTTTAATACTACATGTTCTTAATTGGCTTTAATACTATTGGCAATGTAGAACATCCTGTTAACAGTAACTCCATGGTTAAACCATCGCAATCTGAATACTACATGTATTTGGCTTTAATACTATTGGCAATGTAGAACATCCTGTTAACAGTAACTCCATGGTTAAACCATTGTAATCTGAATACTAAATGTACTTGTAGTTCCCCTTTACATTTGCTATAATCAGAATACATTTTGATACACTGTTCCAAAATATTGAATGGAAAAGAAAGAATATGGGGTATCCATCCACGACACAAAATCAGTATATACACAGAAATAATATACAAAAAGTAAAGGAACAGTGCATGTATTGCTGTTCTACATCTCAAAGTCACAGTGCATGTATTGCTGTTCTACATCTCAAAGGAACAGTGCATGTATTGCTGTTCTACATCTCAAAGGAACAGTGCATGTATTGCTGTTCTACATCTCAAAGTCACAGTGCATGTATTGCTGTTCTACATCTCAAAGGAACAGTGCATGTATTGCTGTTCTACATCTCAAAGTCACTGAGTAAGGCCTTCAAAATTGAGCCAAATCTTTCATCTCTCTGCAATTTTTTAAAATAGACCCTTAGTCATATTATATGCACTGGTTGAATAATTTTTCTAGTAAAACTGACACCACAACCTTTACTACATGTATGTGCATTCCCAAAAAAAAGGATAATTTGTCACTGTCTACAACTTAATTAAAGAGCCCCACACTTCACATCAACAAAAGCTCCATTAAGTATCCGAAAACAAAAGCAAATTTATGAGAATAATAACATTTATACATGTATTCTGTACAATGTACAAGACTAGTGCTCTATTCTAGACAGTAATAATCATAATAGCAATATATATATAATTCTCATCTATAATTTCAAATATTCATAAAACGATGCTATAGGCTAATACTTGTTTGATACAATGTTTAAATTAACAATATAGAACTAATAACAAAAGCTATATAATATAATAGACATTCTGCAAATTACATTTTCTGGTCTAATAATAGAATTATTCCTATAATAATAGCATCAGCGGTATAATATTGACTTAGTTCAGCTTAGGGTGTTAACATGAAAATGAATCGCAGAGCATTGAACTAGCTAAAAAAAAGATAGGACTAGACGCCTAAAAAATATTCAAGAAAATAAGTTGCTTAAATAATATTAACTCTACATCTCATGATCTGCTTTTATTTTCTAATGAAATCAATGAAATTATGTCATATTGAACATGTTGAAAATTCAGTCTCCATCAATCTGCAAATATAAATATGAATCCAGTTAATTCCATCCAAAGGGGTGTAAAATCCCCTTTCTGCTCTTACTAGTGCCAATGAAAATGACTGTGTCTGTGTCATACATTAATTGCAAAAGCAGATATTTTCAACTGTTGTAACAATGTCCTACATTTGTCTATACTAAATGATGGGGATGACATTGACACCCGATGCATAATTCCCAAATCCTACTTTTTGTAATTTAACCTTCTATTTTTTTCAGATTCCACTTTTTTATCCCCAAAAACCCATATCCCCACTTTTCCCCAGAGGCATATCCTATGCTCTTCAACTTCGTACTTTATTTGGCCTTTTTAACTTTTTTGGATTTGAGTGTCACTGATGAGTCTTTTGTAGACGAAATGCGCGTCTGGCGTATATACTAAATTTAGTCCTGGTATCTATGAAGAGTTTATCTACATACCTACATAAACATTAGCATATCGTCCAATTAATACATGATATATTTTATCTACTTTCCTTTACCACCCTAAATGTTTATTTTAATTACTCATTTGAGATAAAAGCTTCGGTGTTTAAAATGAATTAAAATCCCTAAAATATTGAAAATATAACATAATTGCCTGGCAACAGCAGAATCCCTAATATAATAAAAGTTTATATTTAACTATACTGTGGAACAACACTTCCGAGGCCCCTCATGGGGGGGTCCTAGTAATCACATAATCACCATTTTTTTGCCAATATAATCACATAATCATTAAATATTTGCTTATCTTTAGTAATCAAATAATCATAAACTAAAAATACAGTCCTAGGTAATCAAATAATCATGAAATATTTGGCTTAATAATCAAATAATCATTAAAAAAACGGCCAAGTAATCACATAATCAAAAACCCCATGAGGGCCCTCACTTCCTAATTTTTGGATGTCTTGGTTTAACAAATATTTTGGGATACCGGTAGTAAAGAGTTACATGTTTTTTTAGATGTCAGAAGAGAAAATAGTAGAAGCAATTTACATGACATTTATCTCTATAATACATGAATGCATGCTCATGGCAGTACATCATGACCTTGAGTTTATAATTTCTGCATCATTTTGTTGGTCTCTTGTCATGCTTGTGGAGAGTGACTTATAAACAATCATACCATATCTTGTTTTTTTATTGAAATTGTAGATGGAAGTTTAAGGCAATTTAGATATATTTTATTTAAGTAATAATGACAAATTTTATTACATTCCATGCATGCTACACGATAAAAAGATGGCTCTTTGAAACTTAGAATTATAGTCATTTTGTACCACAATAAATTTCCAGTGTTCTCCCTAGGGCCCTTTAAGCATAATGGTAACGTGATGCTCTGTTACTTGAATTTGATATGATATCAGAAATGATTTTCTCATAGATTATGTTACAGATGAAATACCATAAAATCTGAAGCATTAGATGGTATTCTATATGAGATTTGTTGGAAACTACTGAAAAACCATTTTTTACCATGTGGATAACTGATGCATGCATGTCATTTTCAATCATATGTAAAATTAAACGTAGTCCATATTTCATACTAATAATGTATATAGAAGACTAATTACATTACAATGTACAAATTGTTTGCTATTTCATACCATTCTAATAACCGATAAATAGAATTTTGCAAACAAAACTGAAAATTCAACCTGTTCATTGCTTTTTTGTTCTCTGGTGAGAATTAAGCTTGAGTCCCTGTTTCCTACATTTTTTGAAAGAAAGACTGACTATGCATTATGGGATTTGTTTATTGTTGAAGGCTGTAAGTCATTTGCTCTCCGGCTGAGAGTTTTCTCAATCATACCATTTTTTTTTCAATTCTAATTACTGTGGATTCATTCATATTCGTTGGATACCAATTAACGTGGATTTCATAGGTACAGATGAACCACGTAATTCAAATGTTCAACAAATAGCATATTTGCAATAGGATTTGTATATATACAGAGATAGGCAAAACCACAAAATCAAATAATCCACCAATATGCAAGTTTTCAGCATTCCACAAAAATTGATACCCACGAAAATAAATGAATCCACATGGACTATATATATCCAGATTTAAACAATAATCCTTTTTTTTAACCTTTCAGTAATTAAACTCTAGTTATTATTAGCAAAATCAACACGATAAGAGCTGAAAATAAAGAATAAAACTGTCAGCAATTGGCTGTTTCAGAAACTAAAGGACTATGGCCTATGGGTAATTTTATTGTTCGTACCCCAAAATGAAAATAACGTCACGTCATTGGTTGAATTTCCATTGTTTAGGACGTTTTTAACCAATTACGATGCTTTGGTGTACACTTTTGGAAATATTACCCAGAATGCATTAGATTCTGAAACGGCGAATTTAAGCTTGATCAAACTTATCAAAGTGTCTTTGAACTGCTTTATTAAGTTGATCTTATATGCAGATTTAGTATGGCTGTCCCTTTCAGAGATTTGTAGGTTAATAACTTATTGCTATTATGCTATTAAAAATGTTTATACTATATTCTCATGAATGTTAGTCATCTTAAAATATTAAACAAAATTCTTTTCCTAAACATGTAAAAATAAATATAAACCATTTTAAAAATTTATCTGAGCAAAATGTTCTATCCTTATTTCAAAATTTAATCGGTTTCGATCGGCAAAACTTATGTTTGTACATGTATACATTTTCAAATACTTATTCCCTTATACAAAGTATCTGTAAAAATCACACATAAGACCATACCAGACCATATTAGATTTACAAGACACTGACCAGTACATTTTAAACTTCATGTACATAAAGTAGTTTTGCACATGTCATTTAAAACTCTGTACAAATGTATACTGTATAATCTCCCACATATTTGTAAATCTTTTAGTGAACATTTATATACTACTAACAATGACTAATTCATATTAAGAAGCTAGATCCTTAAATTTGTAGTAATCCTATAATCATATACAAAAGTCAACTTTTCTTACCGTACCTTAAAATCAGCTTTTAATTTTTGTAATGAATCCACATTTGTAACTTAAATTAGCTGTCTAAAAATTAGTACAAAATATACCAGCTTGCCCTAAATTTATTATATTAGCTTTAATTAAACATGTTAAAGAATAAAACTTTTTAAAATGTACTTTGATCATGTAATTGTATCTCATGAGAAAATAAGTTTTACTGTGGATACGTTATAATTCTTTAGATACTAATTTTCTTTGATTTTTGTGGTAATAACAGATGAACAACGGAATTTTAAAAGTATTCAACAAATTACATATTTTCTATAAGGTAATATGCAGGCTTTGTCAAAACCACAAATCAAATATCCAAGAGGTTTTCCTCGTTCCAAGAAAATTGGTATCCACGAAAATAAATGGATCCACAGTATCACGCGTTGAACTCTACATGACGGATTCAGAAAGAAGATAACGGAAGTCAGTTCTTCATGTGTTGTATGAAGAAGACTCAAGCCCCGTCTAAAGCTCTCATAAACATTTTTTAGCACTATACTCAGACTAAGAAATCAACCAATTAGAAAAAAGGTGTTTTGAGCGGCAATTTTGCACTTCAGGTATTGGGTCATAAAGTTTTAAGACAGAGAGCTGTAATGTTTAAATGCTGTGCATTATTTATGATTTACTCTTAAATTACATTCTAAAAAAATCTGTTTTTATAACAATATCATTAAAACTTGAATTTACCCAAAAAACTTATTAGTATATAAATTGCTTTACCATTTCAAAGAATACATTATTCTGAGTCCAACACTGTAAACTCCAAAATGATGTGAATATTTCTTAACGTGAATCAATATCTACATGTATGAACTATAAAATAAATGTTTACATTTTTTCGTTGATAAATAGTCTGACCTACATATATACTATTAATAGATCTAGATATATGATAATCTACTTTTAAATAATCAGATTGTAATCAAATGTAAATCAAATAAGGCCAAATAAAAAAGTATGTGTCGTTCCAGTTGCATCTGAAAAAATGTTAGGGTAGATAGGTAGGGATTTTTATTTTATTCTATGTTTTTTTTTACATTGAGTCTATGGGAGCAACATTCTGACTTTAACAGTGCTAAATGAAAAATGACAATAAAATCTTAAGGGTAGGCTATTTTTAAGATGAAAAAGTAGGGACGGTAGGGTTACTGTAACCACACATATATTTTTATTTGGCCTAATCAGATTGTTGACAAACGTAAATCAAATAACAATTGTTATTCAAACATCCTTGTAAAACAGTGATACATTGGTCTATATACACATGATACAATATCACAATGAATTTAACACTCCATCATGATTCTTTACGCTCACCCACCCACAACTTTACCTACATTGACTCTCTTTTGACATAAGCTTTTTAATACTGTGAATTCATTATTATTCGTTGGATACCAATTTTCGTGGGTTTCGTGGATACAGGTGAACCACGAAATCTAATGTTCAACGAATTGCATATTTTTAATAGGCTTTGTATACAGAGAAAATCAAAACCACGAAATCAAATATCAACGAATATGCAAGTTTTCAACCATCCACGAAAATTGATACCAACGAAAGTAAATGAATCCACAGTACATCAATTAACAAAACAGCTTTTAAAGAATGTAAATATTATTTATAAATTTAACATGGACAAATTGTTGGACACCTAGACTTATGATTTTAAAAAACAATCATGTAAAATAATGATTCACTATTGAACACGGGCCTTCTCAAATTTGCACATCAATGTGGAATGTGTATTTTTACAAACTTATTTATCTCTTTTGACTTGAGGATGCTAGACCTTCTAATAAATACCTCAATGAATTCCAAAATCACAGCCCAGCAGATGCTATAAAAGAATGTGTTATTGTAAATCAAAATATTGTCCTATGAAATATTGTACCACAAGACAATATTTCATAACTATGTATCATGAAATATTGTCCTCGTCTATGGAAAAATGTCCAGAGAAGGACAAATTATCATAGCGAAATTTTGTCTGTATAAAGACAATATTTCACAGATGAATGCTATGGAATTTTGTCTTGTTAAACATGTTAAAGGGAGGTTTTATTTTGTGTGAATTAAGACAATATTTCACAGATAAATACTATGAAATTATATATTTTCAAACATTTTTGTGAAAATATGATTGATTAATAAGTGTTTAATGCCACTTTCAGCAATATTTTGTTATTTTGTGAATGTCAGCTATTATATGAGGGGGGATAGGAGGGGTCTTGATCCCCAAATCCCGGACTTGAAAAAACGAAATCCCAAGGTCCCGAATTTAAATAAAGCAAATCCCGACATCCCGAAATCCGAAAAAAAGGATTCCCGGATCCCGAAAGGGTCAATCCCGAAATCCCGAGCTTAAAAACACCCGATCCCGGAGTCCCGATAAAGGTCCTATCCCCCCTCTTATATGTTGAAGAAGCCTGAATCTCTAGAGAGAGCCCCCAAACTTCGACAGGAAAATGTGAAAATATAATACACTAGCTGACACCATTTACGACTATAAATTTTAGCACTTTGTCACGATGATACTGACATTTACATATATTCAAACTTACATGATATACATTGATAAACATTCAATACATATTTGACTTTAAACTTAAGCCGTCAATTAACAAATCTGTTGTTAACATCGTAAAAGAATCTTACGATCTAGAAATTTGACGTGGACAATGTATGGACACAATAATATTGAAAAATCTTTTAAATGCCACTGTTTACAATACTATAAGGTTTCTTTATTCATTATTTATTTTGTTTCTGCGTGTGTACACAGTTGTTGTATACAAACATTTGCCCTGTTGTAATTTAACCTCTAACTCTGAAGTGATATGAAATTTGCAGTCAAGATATTATATATTAAAACTTATTTAGTCATTTGGATTCGAACATGATTAATTTGAATGAAAATAATAATGAAATCATAATTATTAATAAAATGTTTAAAACATTAGCAGACCCAAATGTACATGTACAATGTAGCATGCCTAGTATTTGCTAACTATTCCATAATTCAGGTTTACATGGTCTAGTAAAAATATCAGAATTTTTAATACATTGTGTACATGAATATTTTCTTGCTGTGTTGAAGACCCATTGGTGGCCTGGCTGCCTGAGCTGTTTTCTACTCTTTGATCTAGTTGTTATCTCTTATTTTATTTACATTTCATCATTATAAAACATACATTTCAAGTTATAAACATGTATATATAAGGAAACCTTATATCTCAAACATCTTAAAATTGTATGCAAATTAGAGCTAATTTCCTAATGCATGAATAGTCCAACTTTCATAGGCTTGCTTGCTTTGTTTGTCATGTTTGTATGAAGGTTTGCTCAAGTTTTGCCATTAATATTGCCATTTCAAACAGTATATAAGGCATATTTGTATATGTTATATTTAAATTTGATTGTATGTTATCCCAATTACATTTGACAATGATTTGTACATTATATACAATCAAAGCAAGTAAGCTAACTAAAGTTGGACTATACAAGCATTAGAAAATTAGCTGTAATAGATTTTTATTCACCAGTTCTAGGATTAATAACATTTGACACTGTAAAAGTATAGGTTTTAAGATGATTAAATAAAATAAATGACGTGAGGTTTGTTTATAATCAATAATCATCTTCTTAAATTTCATGATCACATGAATCACACAAACAAATTATAAATATGATGATTAAAAGGTCATCAACCAAATCTTGGACAAACCACAAGACAATAAACTTGAAATCAAAGACCAATGACCAGTTAACTGTTTGAATGAGCTGGTGTTGACAGACTAATTATAAGTGTAAGAATGAGACATGATATAAATTATCATACTATAAGTTTGAGATTTCTGTGGTAAACCCATTTAGCAAATATAAAGCATCTACAGGTATTAAACATGGTAAAATTCCCTAATTAGTTTTATTATGAAATAACTGGAAATGTATATATATAGAGCTCGCAAATTGTCAATGAAAAATAAAGTACATTTTATATGTCTGTATATGTGAACTAAGATTTAAGTTGATTGAACTTCATTAAAAACTACCTTGATCAAAAACGTTAACCAGGGTGTTCAAAGCATACACTATCATTTTCAATGTTCAGACCGTGAAATGGGGTAAAAAGTCTAATTTAACATTTAACATGTGTACTAATTATATATAAATTTCAGGTTTAAGTTAGACTTCAACTTCATCAAAAACTATCTTTACCAATAACTTTAATCAGAAGCAACAGACAGACAAACTGACACCCAGACCGGAATACATAAGGCCCCTAGCTAGGTTGGTCATAAAATACAGACAATTTGAACAATCATTTGTACATGTACATTAATGTATCCTTGTTTTCAAAATTCCAATAGGGAACATACTTTTTATAATTGTATAAATAAGCCAATTTTTCAAGACGTTTCTGCCATTGGCCTTCTTCAGTTCTTTATTTTTCCTCTCAACTACATGGCTGACAATTCTTTTTCAATCATTTAAAAGATGTCCATAATTCATCAATAACATCTTTTAAATGATTGAAAAGGAAATGTCAGCCATGTAGTTTAGAGGAAAAATAAAGAACTGAAGAAGGCCAATGGCCGAAACGTCTTGAAAAATTGGCTTTAATATTTATACAAATACATTAATGTATATATATGTATCCACAATGTTACATGATCAATATTACAATGTTGGTTTTTACTACATGTATAAGATATACTGTAAACCAACTTATTTTCATGGATACATGTACTTTATTTACTGTGAAGTCCTTTCTATCTAATTTCACAACGATTTAATCTAAAAGTTAACTTGATGTAATTAAAAAAGGAAAGATCCAAGTTTTTACGTGAATTACAGTACAAGTCAAATTCAAAGATGTTTAATTTTATCTTATCTACATTTTAGTTGCACGATTATACGTGTACAATATAATGCAGTGTATTAGTCTTCTCGTCAAAAAATTATTTACTGCAAGAACCAGTTTGGCCACAACATAACAATTTCAAGTTTATTGACAATCTACACAATGTGTATATGTTAAGTATGTTTATATGAAGATATGTTCCCATAGTTTAGGACTTTATTCATTATAAGTTGAAAAATACAGGCAAAGTTTAGATGTTTGGGAACGTGTTCTATGTACATGATATATATATTTTGACTTTAGAATGTTTAGTTGTACCTTAGATTAGTATTGAAAAAAAAACGATTATTTTTGGTGACCTCTGACGAATTACAATAATGATACATGTAATTGTTTTATAATTATTTAATTTCATCTGAGGTGACTTATACATGTTATAGGTCCATTGGGCGGATGTGTAAATTTTTTTCATATATTGTATGTTTAGAACTTATATTTTGTATTTAGTTTCTAGAGAATAAAGTATCTATCTATAATTTGTACATATTTACACAAGTCACTATAATAAATAATTTACTTACTTCACTTACTTACTGTACAATGATGAATCACAATAAAATTTAAACCGATTTGATGGTAACTGAAAATTACCGAATGACTCCTTACAGAAACTAACAGACTAGCATTGATACCCTAAGAACCACAGGAGCGTGTATTAGGCCAACTAAAATTAATTAGTAGATTTTCATCCAAATTTTTGAAAATAATGGGGCGGGTGGGAGGATTTTATTTTTTAAATTTTATTTCATATGAAACCCTTTTGTGACGAGTTCTTCGTATATGCAAGTGTAATAATAAGCTTATATCATGTATACACAAGTATGAGGAATCTTAATACATAATATTTCAAATCCTTAAATAAATATGTATCTAATTGCGGCTTTAAAAACTTTTAAACAACAAAAACGTGCGAGAAATACTCTCTTCAGTTAGACTACCTACACAAAATGTATTTGGGTTTCTAAACAATGGTTTGCATTACCATAAAATGAAGCAAATGCATTGGTATGCAGCACAATTATTATGAGTACAGAATAAAATGAAAGCTCAGAGAGTGTTGAAAATAATAGGGTTGGTACTTTATATGCAAGATGAAAATTATATAATTATCATGTAAAACATGAACTTAATAATTAACAAAAAGTTGTTGTTTAATGAGTCTTTTTGGCTGTATTGGGACATTTGCTGTTTGTCAACACAAAACGACAGCCATGGGTAAAATCAAAGGGCTTGCATAAATAAAATGCGTATGTTAGTCGACTTTTTAAATTCAATAAACGGTCATAAATCTGACAAGTTCGTGCTTGTGTTTCAATATCTATAATTCAGTCATGTTTTCTGTATTAATGGTTTCCACGAATCTTGTGCTTTGGGTATCATTTACAGTTTAAATTTCCTGAGACAAAGTCATTGCATAAATAAAAAAGTCCGCAGTTTTCTAATCACAGAAATTTGTGACATACCGCGATTTGCAGTCTTGGAAACAGCGTTTTTTTCGTAACACCAATATTTCATGTCATTCTCATTATCAATCTTTACTCTGGGAAGATGATGTTGTCATCATAGAGCAGCGGAAAGGTAGACTTAATCATTTTGATTAGATTTACTCGAGGTACAAAACCGAAATTTGAAACAGGAAGCAATGAATGAAACGAAATTTTAACGGTTACCGGTAACAGGAATGAACAAAATCCGGAAATCGTAAATTTTATAAAATAAAAAAATTCGGGGCGGGGCGATTTCAGAGGGGCGGGCGGGGATGAAAATCTATCAATTAATTTTAATTGGCCTTATAGATGTTTTGGGGTGTAAACATTAGCCAGTCAACTGGTATGCTTATAATTGGATGCTATTAACACAAAGTATAATGAGGATAGTAATGCCCTTTAGGCCAAATAAAAATATAAGTGTGGTTCCAGTAACCATCCCGTCCCTACTTTTTCGGCTTAAAAATGGCCTACCCTAAAGATTTTATTGTCATTTTTCATTAAGCACTGTTAAAGTCAGAATGTTGCTTCCATAGACTCAATGTAAAAAAAAACATAAAATAAAAAAAAATCCCTACCTATCTATTCTTACTTTTTGTCAGATGTAACTGGAACCACACATACTTTTTTATTTAGCTTTACCGTCAGGTACAATGTATCAAATGGTCATTTTCAGCTACCGTTAGCATCAAATTGGTTAAATTTTTACAGTGATTCGTCAAACTATCCTTATCTTTATTCGTCAGAGGTCTCAAACTATTATCATTTTGCTGTTTTTGGAGAAAATCTAACATGATTCTTCAAAATCAGTCAATTTTCCTATCATCTGATCATCTAAAAGAAAATGTGTACATTCTATCGTCATGCATAAAAAATTACTGTTAACCTAATTTGGCAAGAATTTTAACCGTGATTCTTCATGAAGATACCTTCATTACCAACCTCTATATTGCATACCAGTTGACTGACTTAAGGTTCATGTGGACCCTATGGCTAAAATGGCCATATTTTCACCTCAAAATTTACAGTACAGACAAACCTGCGCATCTGTAAAAAATATCAAGCATATATAGCATGCCCTAGATAAATAAATTTCAAATATGTTTTATGTTTTAGAAAAATAAAACTTACCAGGATTTTGCCGTGCACTTTTTTTCATTCCTCCAGAAGGAGCCAAAATAAACTAAGTTGGGAAACAGGTTTGAGAACTTCCCCACAGGTAATAATAGACAACTTTCGAGTTCGATGCATTTCCGTCAAAAACTCTGGTTTTAGTGAACGTCATTTGTGCGTTTAGGGGCGTCGTTACTTCCATTCCAATGTTGAGCGAGTGGTTGGAAAACTATAATTCTATATTGTACGAATTATACGACAAATTGAATTCTCAAAATTGACAATCAGCATTAATGTCATTAGGGAATTGTCATTAAGTACCTACAGAACAACCATTATTTCTTGTTTATCCTGCACAATGACGATCATCAAGACGCTTAATGAACGTAAATAGTGCAGGGATACAGGCGACCCCCTCTATCTGGTAAATGACGTCATAAAGGCGCGTATAATTGACGAGTGACAGATGAACTCGAAAGTGGTCTATTGAAGTGAGCTGTATTGCATGAAATGGACATGAGATGGACAATAGATACCTAACAATAATTGGTCATTTAAACTGTGTACCTGAGTGGACCATATCAAGGTAACCTCAACTGTTTGTTAATTTTATCATCTTCTGCAGGGACGAAAAAAAGTGTACGGCAAAATCCAGTTAAGTTATGAATTTTCTAATTCATACAATGCATTTGAATTCTATTTATCTAGGGCATGCTATGCCTTAAAACTTTTTCAGATGCACAGGTTTGCCTGTACTCAGAGTAAATTTTGAGGTGAAAATACGGCCATTTTAGCCATAGGGTCCACATGAACCTTAATATATTTCCACCCTAAAACCTCTTTGAAGCGTTCCTCTTGATGTCGGAACATGTGCAGCTGAGCTGCGTTTACCATACACTAAATAATAAGTGTGTAGTAAAGCCTTTACTACATGTATATTTATGATTAGTACAACCAGGATGAAAACGAACTGTCATTAGCTGTCAAACCTAGTCGTATGAACCTTGCATAAGTTCCTTGCTTATATTCATATTATTACTGAAGACGTGATTACCGTTTGTCTTTTTCTTTCTTCCTTTTTCTTTATGAAAACGTAATTCCACTTCAACGTTAATTATTTATAAACATCTCATCTTTTCCATCACCTGTGAGTTTTGAGATTTGTAAAAGCACCTGTTTATTTCCGGTTTCTGTATGAGCATGCGCTTGGGCAAAAAAAGGGGGTGCATTTAATATATAAAAACATTCTATATTACATTTGGCTTAACCGTCGGTTAGCTCCGATCCAAAACCCATGTTCGGATAGGGTTGACTTTTCTGCGACACTGATCTGATTTTCAAGCAAACCATGTCATATCAAAGTACTGACGTACTGTTTACTCTGATGAACATATTTAAGTTATGCAGAATGTAAAGTTTCATTTATTTCAATTGCATATATGTGTAAACAAAACAGTTTTTAACTTGGCTTCCACTTCTATAGAAATACACTATTTTGCCGGCTTGAATTAAGATATGCCTATATGGCCTTAATGGTATAAATCCAAAAATGTCTCTTCATGTTATTTTATATTAACTGTTAAGCAATCCCAAGGTTGTTGTAATGGATTGGATGATATTTGTTTGTCAGCAAAAGATATTAAAAACCTTAGTACTTATTTCATTACACTTATATGAAACAAATCCAGCATCTACCAGAACGAACTGCTAATACTGGTACTCTATTGTTACTAGGTCAGATCTCAATCTCGGGGGGGGGGCCACTTGCTATATAATTAGTGGTAGGGATGAGCCGCTGAAATAGGTCACTTTTTATAGGTATATTGATCCAATATCCACCCGTTTATAGTATGGATCACATTTCCGACCTTACATTGATTACGTGCTACGTGTACAATGTTTCGAGTTCTTTCGGAATTATATTCCAGGTAACTCTCTTCAGAGGTCGTCCGTTTTATTTTTATCGTGATAAAACGAACAATAATAAATAAAAGGTACAATAATAAATAAAATGTACAAAATAATAAACAAACAAACATTTAGAAAATAAAAATAAAACGGACGACCTCTGAAGAGAGTTACCTGGAATATAATTCCGAAAGAACTCGAAACATTGTACACGTAGCACGTAATCAATGTAAGGTCGGAAATGTGATCCATACTATAAACGGGTGGATATTGGATCAATATACCTATAATTTATGGAGATCTCAATTGACTTAGCTGTTGTTCATAAGCGAATGTTATGTACTTTTAGAAACATTGTAGCGAACAAAGACTCTGTTGAATGTAATATTGCCAATTAGCTATAAAAAAAAACAAGGACTCTAAGAGATGGTTTATAAGAATTATTGAGCTTAACTGATTGCTGACAAATATGAACTACCATCTCCTCATGAGTTATTAGTCAATCCTCTGTGTAAAAACAAATGAAAAAAACTGGTCTCGAAGGTTGTTAACTCAGTTTTCTGGCTGGACAAACTAAAAACTGACGCCAAAGAAAAATCAACTCTAAAATTACTTAATATTGAGGACACAATTATTGGCAAAACTCCAATCTAATTAAAAACCGATCTCTCATGCTCCCGTTTTCTGATATGACGCGACATATCAGAAAACGGGAGCATGAGAGGTCGGTTTTTAATTAGATTGGCAAAACTCATAACATGCATTTGGTTTAGTGGGGGAGCTGAGCCGTTTGCTGTCAAACGTTGTAACATAAAATCCAAACTCGCTTGTGGAACCTACACACTTCAACAAGACAGAGCTAAATTTAGTAGGCAATCTGTGAGTCCAATGTAAGCATGAACCTGAAGATCGTGAACACTTTATAATCAAGTGCAAAGTATTGGAGGAAGTTAGGTCTCCGTTCATCGACAAACTGAAATGTTATATTAAAGACATTACTATAAGTGGAACTCTATTTGATGAATTATTTCAGAGTAACAACAACTTGCTACAATTAATTATTGACTGCTCGAAGTTTCATTTCTTAACAAATCAACAACATGTACACATTAAGAAAATCAGTAGTGCTAGACTATGCTTTAGCTTACATCAAAATCATTTGATGTGAAGTATAACTTTGATTTATCTGATTTATAATAGAACAGCTAGTTTAGCTTCTTTTTTTTTCTTTTTTTTTTTTGTATTCTGTTTTGCTTTTAACGGTTCACGTTACAAAATGGTGGCAGCAGTGGGGTCAATGATTCCAGGAGATGAAAGAGTACATTACATTTAGTGTAAGAATTATCATGTTTAAATTGAAATGTGCGCGGATTCAAACAGAGACTATGAAAATTGGTACTTATGCTATTGATTTCACTTGTGTTGATAGGGATCATAATCATCAATGTACTCGTACAAAAAAAAATCCGGGGTGGAACAGTTATCAAAATCCGTATATTCCGCCCTTCAGTTAGATGATGCCGATACATTCCCCACAGGATCAGGATCAGACGACTCCGCCTAGTAAAATACCTTATGTCACATATATGTGGTGGGTCAATATTCGTCTCCTATTATCACCAGTACATCAGTACCTCAGCAGTTTAAGCATGTTAGTGACAATAGCGTTAATTCAACAGGTGAAAATTATTCAATTGAATGAAAAGATTTTGCCTAAACAGTGGCGGATCCAGAACTTTTCCTAAGGGGAGCCCGCTGACTGACCTAAAAGGGGGAGGGGGGCACTCCAGTCATGTATCAGTAATTTCCTATATAATCAACCAAATTTTTCCCACGAAAAGGGGGGGACCAGGCCCCCCAGCCCCCCCCCCCCCCCCCTGGATCCGCCTATGCTAAAAATGATTTTGTGTTTGCATGTTTGCCAGTGTATTGATAAGTGGAGTGATACATATGTATCCGTGGCACGAGTTTATTTGCTGGTTAGAATTAAAATGTGGAGTCATTTGTACAACTGTTTTTATTCTATTTTTGCTAACAGTGATTGTAAAAATGTCAGAGGGATTTAAATAAAATACGTAGGAATACATTGTATGGACCATGTACACTGCAGCCGATACATGGAAGCAATTTCACTCCTATAGAAAGAACTTATCAGGAAAAAGACCAAAAGGTGCGGAAGAAATTATCCCTCGAGCCAGAAGGATCCATCGAATCATTACAACGTTTCGGGAAAGAATATCCAGCTAAACAGTTGGAAAAACATGTGAGAAGAACATTTGATGGAACTACCCAGGATGTTTGGTCTGACTTTTTGCGGTATAACAAGAGCATTGCTAAACAAACCGGCTGGACAGACGGGAAAAAAAACCGGATGGTTTTCCTAACTACATTAAAAAGTCAATCAAAAGCGCATGGAACACCTGAGATAACCCCAGTTTTTAGTGGGGTTCGTGTTGCTTATAGTCTAGTTTTCTATGTTGTGTCTTCTGTACTATTATTTGTCTGTTTGTCTTTTTAAATAGAACCAAATTATTTAATAATTTCAATACACATTTATATAAAATCTAGCAAAATTGAAAAAAAAAACGTTTACCTGGTTAGCGTTTTTTGTATTCGGTCCTTCTGACGATTAACCGGTTAACCGTTGACAACACTGCTTTTTTTTAACCATGACGTTGTCAGTATATTTTCAATCTACGAGTTTGACTATCCCTCTGGTTTCTTTCGTCCCTCTTTTATGTGCATGGATTATCTGATAGTGATATTACGAACTGGAACTATCTTTTGCCGGAAAAAGAACTTTGCTTTGGGTACTCTAATATAAAGGAATCTTATCGAGTAGAAGCTGAATTGAGAAAACGTAAACTTTTAGGGAGCAAGGACAGTCCGTTGAAGACCTGTACAAACGGGCTTATCCTACCAGACACTGTTTAGAAAAATAGTAGATAGACTTTCCTTGACGTTCGTGTTGAAACAGAGGAATCTAGACTATCAGGTAGACGTTATCGACCCAAAACTTTACAAGATGCCGTGACGAGTGCTATTGAGGAATAACTATAATGCATCAGTCATGTCAGCCTTAGTAAAAGGCACAATAATTCGGTAAAAAAGACGGTGTATTCCGTTGAAACAAATGATAATGATCAATATTCAAGGAGAAAGAACGAAAACTCAGCACAAAGAGGACGACACGTTCCAAATACCACAAATTACCACAAAGCAATATTGGAAGATGTAGAATGTTAAAATTGTGAGGAAATTGGACATATAACAGAAGCCAGTGTTGTCGATTTCAGACGAGAACTATGTTCCGCATGTAAAAACGCACAGAGAAGAGACAGTATCACAATTAAAGTTAAACAGAGCATGGTCGGACATAGGCCATGCTCCAACCGCAGCTTATATGATGCCTAGCACAAGTGTTAATATTGATATTTCCAGCAAGGAAAGTTAGTCTAGAGGGGATATATGTGAATGTGCAGGATATTCAGTAGACGATTCTAAAAGGAATAAAGCCATTCAAGAATACCATGACAGCCAGCCTGAACAGGAAAATCTGAACAGTGAATATTCAAATATGAACGACAGGCAAGATAATGTAGCTGTGATAGCTAGTGTGAAAGGAAATTCAAGAATGGATGATGATAGATAGAATAATTGGGGGATCCGCTATAAGTTGGAAAGTTGAAGCCGGATTCAGAACATTTATCACAGAACAGGGCTACTATAGTATAATGCCGGAATGTAGACCTGTGCCGAGCCGAGTAGATACTCAATTTAAAACTGCAGATGGAAGTACACTGAATATTTTAGGTACGGTTGTAATGGACTTGTATTTTGATGAATTTTGTGCTGTGCATTTCCAATTCATTTTTGAGATGTGAAACTTAATCTTTTAGGTGGATATTTTATTTCAAAATATCGATGTCAATGGAATTTCGACTCGGGATCACTAAATATAAACGGATTTACAACTCCTCTTGAGCAAGAGAGTGTTAATGTACGATCTAGTCGTGTTATAGTAATGTTTTTCCATAGACATTAATGCGAGACATGAAATAATTATAAAAGCTAAGCTCACTACGAAAGTTTATGCTGACGACAATTCAGAGGTGTATGGCATTTTGTGGCCTGATAGTAATTTCATGAAGAAGTATGGATAAGTCATTGGAAGAAATTAAAGTTGAGAGGTTTAGGTATAGAGATACTTTCTATGATCCGACAGGAGAGCCAGGAAAGCCAACAATTGATATGCACATTATCAAATTGAAAGAAGAAATTTCAATAAAAAAAAACTCTCCAAGACAAATACCTCTTTATATTAACGTCAGGCGATTGAAGATGAAATAAAGAAATTAGATGATAAGAAACTTATTGAAAAGTCCAATAGTCCTTGGTATTCAGGCTTAGTATTCGTGCAAATGAAATTCTTTCGAGGCGGCTGTGTATTACAGGAAATTGAACGATAAGACGATCAAAGATGCCTATCCAATCTCTACAATAGAGGATAATATAAACGCACTCAGTGAAGCCAAATGGATGTCAGTTTTTCGACTCAACAGATAAAGAAGACTGTAGTTTCTACACCTAGAGGTGATTTATACCAATATGTTACGATGCCATTTGGATTGTGCAACGCCAGAGCAAATTTTCAAAGAATTATTGAGACAGCAATGGAGGATTCTAGTGGCATGTTCAAGTTTTGAACCTAGATGATATAATAGTGTATAGTTAAACATTTGATGAACATTTGGTTAATTTTCAGAAAGTCTTTCAGAGGTTATCAGATGCTAGATTACAGATCAAAGCTGCAAAGTGTATTTTTTTTTAAACACGAGGTAGAGTATCTCAGACATATTGTGTCAACAAAATGGCTGCGGACAGATTCTTGTAAGGTACTGGCAAGAGTCAAGATGGAGTCCTCGCTACAAGTTTCCGAGTTTAGATCTTTCATTGGACTAGTTTCTTATAACAGAAGATTTATCAAAGATTTTTCGAAAATTGCTTAGTGTCTTTTTAAAAGCTCCCTGGGAATGTACAAGAGGTGTGAACAAACTTCTGTGTTACTTGAAGAAAAAAAACTTCAAGCTCTGTACGTTCATATCAAGAAATTGACAGTGAAGATTTTATATTCGATGCAGATGCGAGTCATCTTGAAATTGGGACAGTGTTGTCTCAAGTTCAAGAAGGACACAAGAAAGAGTGATATGATACGCAAGCAGAATTTTAAACAAACCTTAATGGAATTATTGTGGAACACGAAAAGACCTATTAGCAGTAATTGACTGTCATTGGATAGAACGTGATTAATAACCTGTGAATAATTTTAGAGTTTATTCGTTAATGATAGTTTTATGGAATAGGAACTCCACAGTTCTGGAAAGGGGGAGTTGTAGCATATTTTCATTGTTGTTCATCCAGTCGGAGCCCAAGTGAACCAGCTGTCTAGGATAGTCTTTTATCACGTCTACATTATTGTTTTGGTGATACTGATCGTTTCAAAATGCATCACAGAAAACTTTATAATTGTGTCCATGTTGGAGAGCATTGAGGATCCACAATTCCAAAAACGTTTTGTCAAATACAACTAAAACAAATCAACACAAGAAATTGGTTAAATAAACAATTTTAATATCGTTAACATTAGCATGTGTAAAATCTAACAATAAGTGTCACATAATATAATAATTGCACTTACTCCATCCATTCATGTGAAAATATATCTAACAAACATACTCATGTAATTCAATACTCTTGTAATTCTGTTGCATAAGTGTCAATTTTGTATTGTTTATCTGATGGAGGACGTTTTAGTTTTGTGAAATGCCACATCAACTGATCTTTCAGTAAACTAGATTTGACAGACAATTTAGGGGAGAAGTGTTTTTTAGATGTCCCCTTTAAAAAAAAAGATGTTCTAAGTGACTTGAGACTTCATCTAAGCAAAAAATTACAATTTCTATTAACATCAAGAAAAAAGTTGGAGTCACAGAATAGTCACCAAATCATATTTGTCTTGCCAATATCTTTTTAAGAATTGAATGAACATAAAAATAAGTAAAAGATCAATGAATGAGGCCTCAGATTGAAGTCAACATATTCATTGTAATGATAATTGTCAATACTAGCTTAGGTAATAAAATATGTAGTAATGCATGAAAAAATACTTAATTTAATGTTTCCAGAATTGAAACTATTTGTTAACAATTCAGAAGAATTTTACTGACTAAGCACCACACTATTTCAGAAACTAGCAGTTGCCAAAATAACTATTAAGTATCAAATATATGTAGTTTGAATTTGGTCAGACCATCTACCAAACACTGAGCATAGAAGATAATCAATCATTCTGTGACATCATAAGCAAGATTTTCAACAAATAGACTGAATATCTTTTTGGTTATTCTCTTTATCATTTTTTAAGCATGTAAAATTCATATAGAAATAAAGCTTTTACAGAATATTGTTATTTTTTTCATTCCTGTATACCCATGAAAAGGGTTTAATTAAACCTGAAACTTTAATGTTTTCTTAAAATACATAGATTCAAATTTGTTCTAAACATCAGAGATAAATTGAAAATAGCCAGTTTAGTACCTCCTACTTTAAACCTTTTACTAGATATATCAAAAAAGCTTTAATTTTGAACTTTTAGGAACAAAAAAAAACATTCCAATTCTGACAAAATAGTCTTTTCATTTTAAATATGTTGCAATTGTCTATGATGCTTTTCAAAAATATATGAAATGGTGTTTTTTTGTACTTATTTTTTTCTAAATTTATTTGCATTTTGTGTTCACAATATTGGTAACCTAGACTTGAAAACAAGATTACTGTGACCTGGTTATATATATTTATGCATAATCACACATACATTTATACCTTTCATTTGTTCATTATAAATTCTATTTCATCTAATGTTTGTATTCACATGTGTATTCCATTTCTCTTGCATATTCAAGGAATTTTTAAATATGATTTATTGGAAGTAAGCAATCATCTTAAAATGCTTGACTAGACATTTCTTCTCAATTTATTTTGTAGCTCTATTCACTTTAAAACTGTAGTTAAAAAATGCTATATTCAATTACATTGTACTTTCTATCTAAAGTTTTTTTAAACTATACACTTCAAATTCTGAATTTCACATTTCACTACTGTTTATATTCTAGTGAACTCTAGTGATGTTAAAAATTTTAAATGCTTAAAACTAAGATTATGAACTATACATCTCACATTGTCATACAATGAAAACATTTAAACATGAGACAAACTGATTATTTTTCTCACTAACTAGTGTAATATGAATGCAATAATTTATAATCTGAGACAGAGTTGATTTTTTTAACATTAATTTAAGAGGTTTAAGAAGCCTTAAAATGAGATTTGGCTGTGAAAAAAATCACAAAGTCATTTTTTTTTAATTGTTTGATTTTGTTTACCTTCTCCCCTAAAACAACAGTCTACCCTAAAATAAATTATGTGAGCTATAACTGTTTCAAATTTTTGTTTTTAAGATTATTCCCTACTCTAAAAACTATTTCTTGCCAAAAACATTTAACTTATGGTTTTGGCTACATCAAAAATCCTATCTACCTAAATACATGGCAAAGGTAACATCAAACACAAAAAGATAGTCCTTGCAAAAAAGTTTCTTTTCCTGACTAGATTTTCCAATTCTTTCCTATTGTGCACACTATCTTATTAAATACCTAGACTATACATTGTTCTATACTACTAATAATAAATATGTATTAATCACAGTAAAATATGTTTGTCATGATTGGTTATATACTTAATATCAGTCACAATTAAATACCATATGAATCAAGTCAGGTTTTAGATACAAAAGAAATATATATACATATTATATCCACGAAATCAATTTTGAAATTATATTTTAAGACTTTTGTCAATCATTGGTTCTTTTTATCATACTGTAACAAACTGCTCAATTTTAAACAAAAAAGTAGTTTTTATCATTAAACCAGAGTTTTATCCCTTGAAAGCTCTTTTCCACCAAGTTTAGGAGCTACACATAAACATATTATATTAAAAAAAAACTGAATTCTTTTTATTACATTACTCTTAACACCAATTTCAAGTTCAGGATATCACTCTAACTACCCTAAAAATAATTTTGCGTATATTCTTCACATGAAATTGCAAATCAATCACTTTGGATGTGTTGTGAAATATTTTCTTTTGTGACACTAAAACATTAGGGGAAAACATTTCATATCCTTGGATGGTTGACAAACTTGACATTGCTGTATAAATTATAAATCATTACTAATCAGTATAAATACTACAGACTAATATTTCAAACTACATTTGGGCTATTTCATTTGACTGAACATGGGAGGGTTGGAAGGGATTTCCAAAATTTCATTGCCATAAAAATACTACCAGTAATATTAACCTCATTCTGGATTTATCTTCTCATAATGTTATAATATTTATTTGGCATCCATAAAATGAACATACAACTAAATTACCCAAGACGTATGTATAGAAATAGAATTTCCCTTCCTACACTCCAACATTCATAATAATGGAATAGTCCTTATAGAATCACATGTTAATGGTGGGATAATCACATGCACTAGAATTTACAACCAATCGGAATTAATCTTTACATTTTCAACCTATAAAATTTTCTACTCTTATATGCAGAGTTTTCTATATGTGATGTGGTTTTTGCAATTTACACATGCAACTGTGACACAGTCTTGGAATCAAGTTAAAAGGATAAAAAATGAATTTTTGTAATAATAATCATTCAATCCACATATTCACTCACAAGATACTTTTGAGTTTCATATACTAGTCCAAACATTTTTACACACTATTTTCATATTATCATCATGATCATATTTGTGAATATGAATGATTAGTTTTTCATTTGACAAAACGGTTATATTAAACATTCACCCATATACTCTTCCCATTTATCTTTCAACCAAAAAATTATCTTATCAATGAATACATGATAAAAATCCAATGTTACATGATGTCATATTAATAATATCAGAAAACTTAATTAACCCTCTTTGATGTAAAAACTATGAAGTTCCAATATAAAACTTATTTTAAGTGGGATTGTACGTGGACATGGGTGCACAAACATTTATGATGAAAGCTTAAATATTTAAATCCCTTAAATCTGCACATAAAAACAATGCAAAAACAAAGGTCAGAAACTGACCAAGCAATAAGCTGACAAAAAAAGAAACTCCAAAAAGACCTTCACCTTAACTATACGAATTAAATGTTCCCGAGAAGAAAAACTTTGTGCCAACTATAATTTGTAAAATAACAAAAAGCAGAGACTGAATATTTACAACAAATTGACTATTATGAATGTACATGCATGCAATGCAAATATATTTTCCATATTTATATCATGTTAACAGAGTATCCCATGACTGTAACTGGTTAACTGTCTTGTTTAAACAAGGAACAGTATATTTAAACACTGATACACAATAATTCAGATTTCAGTTGACAGACCTTAAGACAATATGCAGTGGCGGATCCAGGGGGAGGGTTCCAGAGGTTGGAACCCCCCTTTTTTTGGATGATCAATGCATTTGAATGGGGACATATTGTTGGAACCCCCTCTTTGTCCTGGGTTGGAAACATACAACCCCCCCCCCCCCCCCCTTTTTAGAATGGCTGGATCCGCCCCTGATATGTACTTGGATTTGTGGTCACCTGAACTGACAAAATCAACAACAAAATGTTGAAATAAAACAAATTGTGTCAAACAAACAAAAAATATATAAAAAAAATTTGGTTTCGTCATAGCAATAGAATTTGAATAAATAAATTGTTTTTTCAATATGATTTTCAGACACACACAAAAATTTGCAGCAGTCAATTTTTTTATTGATGTTTGCAATCATTTATATAAAAAAAAATAATAATTTGGTTCATTTATATCAATAAGATGTTTCTATAATCCATAATATTATTCAACCTTCAATTAATAAATGTTATATTTATACATAACAGAAACAAAAATCTTAATTGGAAAAGAACAATTTATTTTTTATATACTATAACATATTTTAAATGCAAAATTAGTTTCACATCATGATAAGATTAGTATCTTACAACAAATATCACTCAACTTTATCAGATTTTCATCACCTAAAACACAAATGACAGCTCATCCAGAATTAAAGTATAAGTGGCTGGATATGAAGGTGGTCAGAAATGGTCAAGTTTTTCATTTGAGTGGACAAGGATGGACTGCACTGAATTGGAAGGAAGAAAGATTCAGTTAAAATCCACATGTGTTTTAACTTTTGTAGATCTATAAAAATACCAAGGAGTTGCCTTTTTTTATGGGAATCACTTTTTGTTTATATATATTGTACAATATTGTAAAATTGAAAGGGAGGGGGTGGATATTTTCCCCAAATTTTTATATGAAGATAAAGTTATAAAAATGTAAACTTGCTTGTTTTCTTATACAAGGAAAAGAAGAATCAAGGTACCAAAAAAAACCATGAAAATATAACCCAGCAAAGAGGTTTTGCCTTTGGAATATCTTTTTTTTATTTCCCCAAGAGAAATGCACTATTCTGTAGTATACAAAAATAATCTCATATATCCTTATAAACAGAAAATGCAATCACCCTTTGTATAAAAATAAATGTTTTTTGGAATGTGATCTAAATATATTTCAAAATATTACCCCATTTCTTTAAAAAAAAAAACACATAAAAAATGTGATTTTCAAATCAAACTATGAAAATTATCATGAAATATAAATGTTCAGTTATGTTAGTAAATGAAGGAATTTATTTAAAATTATATGAGAAAAGGCACTATACTATGCAGGAAATTTTATACATGTTTTTTTCTTATAGTGATGAACATGTGCTTTAGGAATTGAACATGTTGCTTTTGCTTCTAAATACAACTATTTTTTGGACTCGCCCTCAACACACATTACATGACATATAGTTTCAGCACGAAATTAATTGTGAATTTTTTCTACAATATTATTCACCAAACAACCAATTTTAGAACACCCAAAACCTTCTCCTTTTTATTTTTCTATTTTTTATAGAAATACATAAATCTTCTACAATAAAAAATCTAATGATTTATACTGCAATAATATATAAAATAAACGTATGTGATAAACAAATGATACATGTAGAAATTAATAATACCTGGTACTAAAAACTAAAATTGAAATCAAATTTCTAGTAAAAATTGACAAAAAACTCAGAAAAAAATATAGTGCACTTTACACTGTGTACACAGCACTATTTGTTCTTAAGAAATTATGCTTAGTTATAAATAAAGGTAAATGATTTAATATTTTCATATGAGAAAATATTTTCTTATCTAAAAAATCATGACTAAATACTTTGGTTTGCAATTTTCTTTATAATTAAAAAATAAAACAATCTTATTAAAATCTGATGTTGTTGAACACTATGATCCCTCATAGTTAGGTTGGAGAGTACCGAAGAAAAAAACAACAGCGGCTTTTAATAAGATTGAAAATAAACATAACAAAAACTAGTACAAACTACTGCAAAAAATAAAATATAAAATTACAACCAAATAACATTTTGTAGATATGAACAAACAGAACCAAAAGCCTTCTTGAGGTAGACCTAGGTTCAGGGAAATAACTCTTAAAATCATCAGTACGTTTGTGTCAACCATTTTCATAAATACGCTCTAAGCTTCTTGGATACATAGATTATTTCCAATCTGTTTCAGGTAAATGCTTAAAATTCATTGACGAAACTTGACTTTTACAAACACATAACTGATTTAAAGAGTTATCTCCCTGAACCGAGGTCTACCACCTTAATATTTAACCCCTATATGATATTACAATATTTAATATTACAATTTTGGCCCCTTTATTCAATGCCCAAACCTATTTACTTTATCCTAATGTCATTTTATAAAACATTGATAAAGATCTTGTGATGATTAAGTATAGCAAATATACAATTATTACAATTTTGGTCCCCTTTAATCAACGCAAAAAAACTATTTCCCAACAATATATTGCCACACAGATCTTTCCTTCTTTGCTTAAAGTTTTATTTTTAGATATGGCTGCCATTTTGAATATTATTCCTGATGTCCTTCAGTTAAATAGGTGACAATGTCTTTTTCTGTTGCTCTGTCAAGTCAGGATGCCAAAAGTCAACTATTAACACCAATCTTAACTCGTTTCCATTATGCCAAACTTCATGTTCAAATGAGTCATCAAATATGATAAACTTTCCTTCTTTCCAGGTTCTGAAATGTAAAAGAAGTTTTTGAATTCCCAATCTACCACGTATTCTACACTTAATTGATTCTGTCACACAATTGTTTTTATCTAATTGTCAATTGTATTGTCATTGTCAGGTTTAATATGACAATTTATGTATTTTCTCATTTGTTTATTTTTGATGCAATTTTTGTCTTTATTTTTTGGTCAGTATTTCTCTCTTCTTATATTTTTGTTGTCTCACATTAAACTTCTTGCATTATTTTACCAAAGGCTAGTAAGTGTACCCTCTTAATTCACACAAATGTATTCACTTCTTTTCCACTATGGTGGGTAGCTTTCTTTTATTTTGAAAATATGGGGTTTAATTAACTTAAAATAAATTTTATTGACTCCAGCCTAAGTACTCTGTGCATATATGTTTTTCACAAGTCAATTCAACCAAATATATACGTTATCAAAAAGAAGGTAATATTATTTTGTGATGAATTAATTTAAATGGATATCTTTTTACACTATTGTAAATTCAGAAATTATTGTGATTTTTGTCATTTAACACTAAAATGTGATGTAATTTTTGCAATATTGAGTAAAATCCTTTTAATTAATATAAATAATTTCAAAAGGAGAGTTTAACTTATTGTGATTATAATCCTGTTGCATTTTTTGCAATAATGGTCAATAATTTCTGAATTAACAGTAAGAAGTACAGTATAGCGGTTATGTTCACCGGTGTAAAATTAAGCAATTTTCATTGAATAAGGTATACAAAATATTTTGGCGGTTATTATTTTGGCGAATTCAAAACTTTTATCAATACCTTTGCATGTACAATTTTAAATTGGCGGAACTTATTTCGGCGATTTTCCTATATCCGCGAAAATAAGCAAAAATTTACACCCGCGAAAATAATCGCTATAGGGTATTTCAGAGTTACTACTGACCTTTTCTCCTGGCCGACCCTGATGTTAATTCCGGTAGGAACTTTCAGTCCTAGATGTGCCCTTAATCTACAATTCGTAGGACCACAATGAGGCCATATATGTGTTCCTGGGTGGATAACAGAAAATTTTACCTGAAATAGATAATAACAAACTGTTGACACAGAGATATGTCTCGCCTATTAGCATAAAATTCAGAAAAACACAATCTGAAGGTCTGATTTGTACTGATAGTAATGCAACTTCATACAAAATATCATTGATCTATCACAAATAGATCCTATCAAACTAACTAAAGCAGAAAACTAAGCAATTGTTGAAGTTGCAGCCTGTGCTGAGAAGTCATCACCAGAAATGCAATACCTATGTCTCACTTTCCACGACTTTTATTGCAGGGGAGACAAAAACTCATTACATAACCAACCAAGCATGTACCCTCTCTAGTTCCAATCTATTGGATTTGTGTTTGCTATCCTCACTCACTAAAACAGGCTATTGGTAATGGAAGATACAGTAGTTTTTGTGTGAATGATTGCTATCAAAACTAATTGTTTTTGCTATGGTGTAAAGCAATTTCAATTGCCCCTATTACATGGTACAAAATGCAAGAATATTTCCAAGGTAAAAAAATGGCGCATTTGCTTTCTCTTTTATAACAATGGGCAATGTGACAATACCGGAAATTTTAGTAACAAGGGGAATAATCTTGGTATTTTATTTAATGATATTCATTAAAATCCTCCCCTTCGTTACCACCAAGGAAAACTTTTTTCAAACATTTTCCTTCATGTTATTGTAAAAGTACTTTAATTTATGGGTATCAATTTTCATGGTTTCAACAAATGATACATGTTCATGGGTTCTGAAATTTGTTGATTTTTGTTTTCTGACAAATAAAAATTTTTGTATGAGAATTATGAGGCAAAACTTCAGCACTTCATTATCAAATATCATCACCTGAAGTCTGACTTTCCCTTATTGAAACTAACTTTTCATGACAATCTAGGTTTTTAAAAGATTAAATGAATAAAATCCTGTCTTAAGTTCATATTGTGTTTGCTTATATATGATGTGCTATAGATATGCTGGTATCAATGAAGTCAAACTTAAACCATTGTACACTGGGATCTTTCTGTCTTCATTTGGACAACAATTGTTTACATTTTATTGAATACTTTAATTCGTGGATAAGGTCATCCATGAAAATCACAAAACAATTGGTAACCCACAAATAAAAGTACTTTCACAATACTGCCATATATATGTCCCCCCTTTTGAAATAAACATATTTTCTGTACCTTGTCTAAATTATATCCCTATTTCCTACCTGCCCTCGCTTATTTGTCTTTACTGCTTCCATTCTGTCTATCAACTCACAAGTCTTTGGTGCTTTTTCACAATTTTTCTTATTTTTCTGTCCTGGAGGAAAAAAAACATATTTTTTTTAAAATTAAGCCACTTTTAATTGTTAAATCATCTTTCGAAATGCCATCCTCCCTTACAACTCTTCGTTGCACCATTATTTTCTTTGTAACTGACTGCTTATCCCTGGATTCAAACCTATTGTTTGGTAAAATTTCTGTTCTAATATGTTTTAGCTGTATAATCAAGTGCTCCATATTTCGTACGCATGAAATTTACAGTGTGCTGTTATCATTCTTTAATCTGAGGGTGGTAGGAGGGTTCCTGATCCCGAAATCCTGGGCTTTAAAACATGAAATCCTGAGGTCCAAAATTTAAAAAAATTTGAGTCCCGACATCTCGAAATTCGAAATAAGAATTCCCCGATCCCAAAAGGTCAATCCAGAAATCTTGAGCTAAAAAAACACCTGATCCTGACGTTCCGATAAAGGTCCTATCCCCCCTCTTAATCTGTATGAACAAGGATGCTCTTTTTATTAATATTTTTAAAGCTGTTTTAATCAGAAAATATAACCAGGTGCTCCGCAGGGTGCAGCTTTATACGACCGCAGAGGTCGAACCCTGAACAGTTGGGGCAAGTATGGACAAAACATTCAAGCATGATACAGCTCTGAAGTTGGATTGTGATCAAATTTTTGACATTACATGGGTTTTTTTTACACAAAACAAATGCCAAAATTTTACAAATCAATTAAAGATTTCTTCTTCAAACTTTTTAAATCTAAAATTAAATAGTTGACACAGAATGAATGTGGTCTAATGAACTTAAAAGGTTTTTTTTGCCTTTGAGCAATTCACTATGCTGTTGAATATTAATCCTCTCAAAAAAATGTTTGAAGAAATTTTCTTTTTATTTATGAAATCTGAAATGAGAAAAATTTAACCCCCCCCCCCCTTTTTTTTCACATCCCCGTTTCCCTTTTTCAAAACTGATCTCAATTCAAATTTCTAATGGAGATTGCAACAATAACTACTCATTTAAATACATCATAAAATATTAAGATGTAAAAAAACTGCTTGTTATCACTGAATGTAAAATTTATCAGTTGGTAGTAAAAAGTGTATATACATTGTATATTGTATATAACAAAGATTTAAGTTGATTCTGGACAAAGAAAGATAACTCCAATTAAAAAAAATTCTTGCTATTGCACAATATTGTGCAATAGGATATTTCTTGCTTACTATTCTCGACAAAGAAAGATAACTCTAATTAAAAAAAATTTTGCTATTTCACAATATTTTGCAATTAGATATTTCTTGCCATTGCACAATACTGTGCAATTGAAAAGACTTGCTATTGCACAATACTTAATATAATAATTTTAGATCCTGATTTGGACCAACTTGAAAACTGGGCCCATAATCAAAAATCTAAGTACATGTTTAGATTCAGCATATCAAAGAGGCCCAAGAATTCAATTTTTGTTAAAATCAAACTTAGTTTAATTTTGGACCCTTTGGACTTTAATGTAGAATTTGAAATTTGAAAACAGGACCAAAAATGAAGAATCTACATACACAGTTAGATTTGGCATATCAAAGAACCCCAAGGATTCAATTTTTGATGAAATCAAACAAAGTTTAATTTTGGACCCTTTGGACCTTAATGTAGACCAATTTGAAAACTGGACCAAAAAACTTCAATAATCAAGAATCTAAGTACATTTTTAGATTCAACATATCAAAGAACCCAACCGATTCATTTTTTGTCAAAATCAAACTAAGTTTAATTTTGGACCCTTTGGACCTTAATGTAGACCAATTTGAAAACGGGACCAAAAGTTGAGAATCTACATATACAGTTAGATTCGGCATATCAAAGAACCCCAATTATTCAATTTTGATGAAATCAAACAAAGTTTAATTTTGGACCCTTTGGGCCCCTTTTTCCTAAACTATTGGGACCAAAACTCCCAAAATCAATACCAACCTTCATTTTATGGTCATAAGCCTTGTGTTTAAATTTCATAGATTTGTATTTACTTATACTAACGTTATGGTGCGAAAACCAAGAAAAATGCTTATTTGGGTCCCTTTTTGGCCCCTAATTCCTAAACTGTTGGGTCCTAAACTCCCACAATCAATACCAACCTTCCTTTTGTGGTCATAAACATTGTGTTTAAATTTCATAGATTTCTATTTACTTAAACTAAAGTTATTGTGCAAAAACCAAGAAAAATGCTTATTTGGGCCCTTTATTGGCCCCTTATTCCTAAACTATTGAAACCAAAACTCCCAAAATCAATCCCAATCTTTCTTTTGTGGTCATAAACCTTGTGTCAAAATTTCATAGATTTCTATTAACTTAAACTAAAGTTATGGTGCGAAAACCAAGAAAATGCTTATTTGGGCCCTTTTTGGCCCCTAATTCCTAAAATGTTGGGACCAAAACTCCCAAAATCAATACCAACCTTCCTTTTATGGTCATAAACCTTGTGTTAAAATTTCATAGATTTCTATTCACTTTTACTAAAGTTAGAGTGCGAAAACTAAAAGTATTCGGACGACGACGCCAACGTGATAGCAATATACGACGAAAATTTTTTCAAAATTTGCGGTCGTATAAAAAATAAATTGATTACATCATCATTAAAAAAATTAAAAGTGGGGCATGTGTCCATAATAGGCATTGTGTATAAGTTTCATAGTCATGATAGTTAGGGCAAACTAAAGAGAACGGAAACTAATTTTGGGACGTACTTGCGTACAGACATCAGAAGAACAGATGGCCAAGACTAACATTTAATACCCCCTCCGCTACTGCAGAGGTATAAAAATCTTAATGGTATGCACTAACCAGATGCTCCGCAGGGTGCAGCTTTATACGACCACAGAGGTTGAACCCTGGACAGTTGGGGCAAGTATGGACACAATATTTAAGCTTGATCCAGCTCTGAATTTGGATTGTGATTAAATAGTTGACACAACATAGGTTTCTGACACAGAATGAATGTGGTCTAAGAGCTTAAACCATAAAAACTTGAAAATTTTAAATTGGACATTTACCTGTTATGGTTCAATATCCAAAATCTAAATATATGGTTAGATTCAGCATATCATAGAACCCTAGGAATTCAATTTTTGATGAAATCAAATAATGTTCAATTTTAGACCCTAAGACCTCAATGTGGACCAATTTGATAACCGAGCCCAAATATTAATAAAAATCTATATGCATGGTTAGATTCAGCATATTGAAGAACCCCATATATTCAATTTTGGTTGAAATAAACAAAGTTTAATTTTAAACCCCGATTTGCACCAACTTGAAAACTGGGCCCATAATCAAAAATCTTAGTACATGTTTATATTCAGCATATCAAAGAACCACCACAATTCAATTTTTGTTAAAATCAAACTAAGTTTAATTTTGGACCCTTTGGACCTTAATGTAGACCAATTTGAAAACAGGACCAAAATTTAAGAATCTAAATACACGGTTAGATTTGGCATATAAAAAAAAACCAATAATTCAGTTTTTGATGAAATCAAACGAAGTTTAATTTTGGACCCTTTTGGCCCCTAATTCCTAAACTGTTGGGACCAAAACTCCCAAAATCAATCCCAACCTTCCTTTTGTGGTCATAAACCTTATGTTAAAATTTCATAGATTTCTGTTCACTTATACTAAAGTTATTGTGCGAAAACCAAGAAAAATGCTTATTTGGGCCCTTTTTGGCCCCTAATTCCTAAACTATTGGGACCAACACTACCAAAATCAATCCCAACATTCCTTTTATGGCCATAAACCTTGTGTTTAAATTTCATTGATTTCTATTTACTTATACTAAAGTTAAAGTGCGAAAACCAAATGTCTAGGACGACGACAACGCCAACATTACACCAATATACGACCAAAACATTTTCAATTTTTGCAGTCGTATAAAAATTAAGGTTAGTTGGGTTAGTCGGAACACATAAAGTTTTTAAGCCTTAGGTCTAATCCCTTCTTGGATATCAATAATTAAAATTAACCTCTCTGATAAAGAACAGGTTGGTCTGAACACATACAGTTTTTAAACCTTAGGTCTAATCCCTTCTTGGATCATTCAATAATTAAATTAACCTCTCTGATAAAGAACAAACTGTTTCCATTCTCCTTTTTCTCTAAGATTTTCTGATTCTGGTGTGAATCCTCCTGTTTTTGCATCAAGCTGGGCCATTCCTTCATCTCTGATGATTTTCCAATTTTCTTCAAAAAGCTGAAATTTTTCAATAGTATTTAAAAAAAAATCTGTGTTTTTTTTTTTAATTACAGACTGTTCTTTAATAGCATGTTCAACAATATAAGTTTAAATGTAAACAAACTGCTTATAAAAGATAAATAGGGGAGTGTCTGTTTGGTTGAGGATAAATTAAAATATAAAACACAAACACAAAATTCAGCAATGTTTTCAATTTCTAAACAGGCAGAACTTGAGCATGTTGAGAACAGTAAAAGTGACATCTCCAAAATTAAAATTGATCTGTGTTTTGTGATAATAAGCATTGTGTGTGAGTTTCATAATATTTAGTTGAAGCAAACTAAAGTTAGAGAACAGAAAAAAATTAGCATTTTTTCTCTTTTTAAAGCCATTCATTATAACATAGACTGTTTTTTGGTCCCTCTGTTAAATGACATGTAGAATGAAGCTGTATTAAAAACCAGTCTATAAAGAGACAGCTGTTTTGCATTTCCTCAAGAAGACTCCTTAAACAGGTTTCACTGTACCTTTAAATCCTCTGTGTATCCTGTTTCTTCAGCAGTCCACCAGGGCCTACCAGTAAGTGTGTTTACATTATACAGTGACCTCTGTATAGAGGACAGGAACAACCCATTCTCAGCTCCTGCTTTGTATACTTTATAAGCCTATAAATATAACATCTTATTTTATAACAATGTCTCCCATAAAAAAAATAATAAAAGTTAATTTTAACAATTACATCATTGATATTTTTAAAACAGATTTCATATTCCTATTTTTCCTATTGTAAAGGAGCATAACTCTAGAATTGTTGATTGGACACCATCAGAATTCAAACTTGATCTGCATTGTGTAGAATTTAATAATATTTGGTTGAGGCAAACTAAAGTTAGAGAACGGAAACAAAATATTCAGCATTTTTGTCATTTGTATAGGGGCATAACTCAACAACGTTAATTGTGATGCCACCAAAATTCATAAGAAGGGATAAAGCGCTGGAATAGGTCATTATCTTGACCATCATAACAAAAGATAAAGGCAAAAATTATACAATTGATTGCTAATTATATCATTACTATCTAAACTTGCTCATAGTTGAAGGCCTTGTCATGACCTCTAGTTGTACACTTCTTTGTCCTTTAGTCTCTGGTGGAAAGTTGTCTCATTGGCACTTGATTTTATTGATTGTTGATGTTCTAATGCCACTTTTAAGCACCACTTTATGATTATTTTTTGGCGGCCAGTTTTTATTGGTGGAGGAAGCCAGAGTACCCAGAGAAAACCTTGACATTCAAAAGGAAAACTGACAATTGGCAATTAAATCGCATCATCTTATCTCTATATCTTCTGAATCAGATGTAAGTATTTTTCAAAGATGTGAATAAACCCAGTCGTTATAACATTATACACTGACGATACATTCAGTATATTCATCATCTATTTAACATTATGAACTTATGTTCTTATGTTGTACTGTTATACCACTGTCCCAGGTTAGGGGGAAGGTTGGGATCCCGCTAACATGTTTAACCCGCCAAATTATTTATGTATGTGCCTGTCCCAAGTCAGGAGCCTGTAATTCAGTGGTTGTCGTTTGTTTATGTGTTACATATTTGTTTTTCGTTCATTTTTTTACATAAATAAGGCCGTTAGTTTTCTCGTTTGAATTGTTTTACATTGTCTTATTGGGGCCTGTTATAGCTGACTATGCAGTATGGGCTTTGCTCATTGTTGAAGGCCGTACGGTGACCTATAGTTGTTAATGTCTGTGTCATTTTGGTCTTTTGTGGATAGTTGTCTCATTGGCAATCATACCACATCTTCTTTTTTATTTATTCCACCTGAAATCTCATACTGGATAATAACCAGATGCTCTGCAGGGCGCAGCTTTATACGACTGCAGATGTCGACCCCCTGAACAGTTGGGGCAAGTATGGACACAACATTTAAGCTTGATACAGCTCTGAATTTGGATTGTGATTAAAAAGTTGACACAGTATAAGTTTCTGACACAGAAAGAATGTGGTTTAATGAACCAGCTGTTGAATATTAATCCCCTCAAAATGAGTTTGCAAAAATATCTTCTCATTTTAATACATCATAAATATCAAAATATAAAATGACATACAGTCATGGATAAAATCAATATTAATTATTAGTAACTTCTAACATGTCTAAATATAAATTTACAGCTAATAATCACGAGACAATCATCATTTTTAATACATAATTTTCAAGCAGGAGGCTCCCGCAGGGTCAAAAACGACCTGCGACCTCTGGGCTTTTTAGAGGCGACTTCCGACCTGAGGGCCTTATAAAAACGTCTAAATTGTCCTTTAACCAGAAAAACCCTTGTTTTCTCCCTTTTTTGCTCCTAATTACTAACTGATTTGAGCCATCACCCCCATAACTATCCCAGTATCCTTTATGGTATGGAAACTTGTAGTACAATTTAAGAGAGGTTTATACACTTAAACACAAGTTATTGACTGAAAACTACAAAAATGCTTATTTGAGCCCCTTTTTTGGCCCCAAATTCCTACACCGTTGGGACCATAACCCTCAAAATTAATCCAAACCTTCTACCTGTGGTATAAAACATTGTGGTACAATTTCAGAGCAATTGAAATACTTATACACAAGTTGATATCCTGAAAGTAGAAAAATGCTTGTTTTGGGCCCCTATTGAACCACTAATTCCAAAACACTTTAGACCATCACCCCAAAAAGTCAATTCAAACCTTCCTTTTGTGGTATTGAACTTTCTTAATAAATTTCATAGAAATCCATTTAATTAAACTAAAGTTATTGTCCAGACAAGTTATTGACTGGAAACTACAAAAATGCTTATTTGGGCCCTTTTTTCCCCTAAACTGTTGGGACCATAACCCCCAAAATCAATCCAAACCTTGTACCTGTGTTATAAAACATTGTGGTACAATTACAGAGCAATTGAAATACTTATACACAAGATGATATCCTGAAAGTAGAAAAAAGCTTAATTTGGGCCCCTTTCGGGCCCCTAATTCCAAAACGCTTGGGACCATCAACCCCAAAATCAATCCCAACCTTATTTTTGTGGTATTGAACCTTCTTTAAAAATATCATAGAGATTGATTCACTTAAACTAAAGTAATTGTACGGACACCAAATGTGTGTTCGGACGAGGCAGACGACGACAACATCATACCATTATACAAACTCAAAATTTTTTTCGGGTCGTATAAAAATTATTAAAAAATGGCAATCAGGAAGTGACTGCTGAACATATTTCAAAACATAAAACTTTGAACAGACAAATGGACAGAATAGGACAGCAGTGTATATGACCCACTCCGTTAGTTGTGGTATAATTACTGTAAATTCATAAATAAATGTGTGCATTATTACAAATCCTTGACAACTTGCAAATGTGAAATCTAAATAATGTGACAACTGAACTTTCACTCAAGAAAATATAAATGTGAGGGTTTTTTTTGCGATCTTTAGCTGTTGCATTTTAGGCATTTAGCATATTTAATAAAACTTGGCGCTAGTTTCTGAATTTTGCAGTAATATATAAGAGCTAATTTCCTAATGCTTGTAGAGTAAGAGTTTGGTTGGCTTGTTTGCTTTGTTTGTATAAACTTTTAGTCAAGCTTTGTAAATAAGATTGACATCTTCAACTAATATTTATAGGGATAGTTAAACCTGTATAATTATATTCAAATTTGATTGGACATTATCCCAATCACAATTGTACAATATATAAACAAAGAAAGCAAGCTAACCAAAGTCTCACTCTACATGCATTAGGAAATTAGCTCTAAACATCCTTAAATATTTCCTAATCTTAGTTATAATGCTTAAATTACATCTTTGAGTAGATTCAGTCTTTGGAATGCATCCCCTAGATGAAAATAGAATCTTCCATCTTTTGTGCCTTCAGCTTCACTTGCTACCCCTTCAATCAAAAATGGTAGAGCCTTCTCAGGATCATTGTCGATTGTTTTGATAATAAATCCAAGATGAACTTTGGCCAATCCATCTCCATGGTCCATCTCTAAAACCTGTAATAAATGATTTTTTTTAGATGTGTCTGTTGGAGGTTTTTATCATTAAACTGCATATATTACTATGCTGTTGGTTTAATTTCTCATTAACATAATCGAACCTCTCTATTTTGTACACTCAAATACTTTAAAAAAAATTATCTTGTGTGATTTTTCATTGATAAGAACACATCACTTCAAACTCTGTGTTCAAATAATACTAGAGCACATCACTATTGACAAGTTTCTTAATGACAAAATTTCTCCCTGCTAAACATCCATGTCCTTGGGTTGCTGTCTTATTGAGACACTATCACATCCCCTTTTGGTAATCCTTAATTTTTTTTATAGTAAATTGTTAAATTCTTCACAGAAAGTATAGGTATATTTGCACATGTATGGAAGTTGAGTGCAATTTACACCTGTATGGAAATTTGGTGCATTACTTAAAGTCAAACAAGTTACCTTTAAAATTTTGCATCACAATTTATTACATTTGTCATCATAATTAAAACATGACTGTTGTGTGATGCCAGAAGTTTATTTGGAGACAGATCTAGGATGAATTGGGAGAAGATTCAGCAAAAAACCCAAATGTGTAAAAAAAAAAGATTTACAGCTACAGTAAACATGTAAAGCTGAATGCCATCTGCCGTATCAGAATCTAATGCATCCTGGGTAATATTTTCAAAAGGGTACACCAAAACATTGTGATTGGTTTAAATTGTTCTAAACAATGGAAATTCAACCAATGACGTATTGTTATTTTCATTTTGGTGTACAAACAATGAGATATTTACCCATAGTCCTTTAGATTCTGAAACGGCGAATTCCAACTTACCTTTTCGAATGTTTTTCTAGCTTCTTCATTCTGATTAGCCATTAAATAGCTGACACCTAACTTATTCTTTAATTTAACATCATTTGGATATTTGTCAGATAAAAATCTCCAGGTCTTTGTTGCCTTTCCATTCCAACCTAAAAACATTAAATTGTAATTAAAATATCTATGGGCTTTACATAGGTGGATCCAGGTGGCCCGGGCCCCCTCTTTTGAGGGAAATTTGGTTGATTATATAGGGGATCACTGAAGCATGACTGGAGCTGCCCCCCTCCTTACTTAAGTGTCAGCGGCCCCCATTATACCCCTGTTCCCTCATCTATCGTTTTGTTATATGTCCACATTTTGCTTTTGGAAACCCCAAATCTATTTGGATCTAAAAATGAAATGAAAGTGTACAACATATATTTATATACATTGATGTAACTAGGTTTATGACAGATCAATGACTAACAAAATCAAGAATGTAGGTTAGGAGAAGATAAGGTTCATGGTGCTCCTGACTGTGCAAGGAGAAGATAAGGTTCATGGTGCTCCTGAAGGTTAGGAGAAGATAAGGTTCATGGTGCTCCTGACTGTGCAAGGAGAAGATAAGGTTCATGGTGCTCCTGACTGTGCAAGGAGAAGATAAGGTTCATGGTGCTCCTGACTGTGCAAGGAGAAGATAAGTTTCATGGTGCTCCTGACTGTGCAAGACAATCATGGGTAGCCAAGGTTGTTAAAAACACCTATCATCATCATTGTGCTCACTAGATTCAAAATGAAAAGTTGGAATAGGAAATCTAACAAATAATTAGATGGCACACAATGAAAATAGTGTTTAAAGATTTTCTAAAATGTTCAATCTTAGTAATATTCATAAATTATGAACACCAAGAGATATGTCTTTTCTGTATGTATTTTTTTCTAGTTTTATGCAAATCATGAAAGCAAAATGGCAATGTTTTAACTTTTTCAAAACATTTATGCCTGAAGCTGCTGACCCAAACAATCTCCATGAAATAAAATATGCCAGTGCTGACATAAATGCATTATTATCAAACTAAAATCACTGACTAGCCCTTGTATATAATTTGTTGGTTCATCTCCAACTGACCAAACTCAAACTTCAACATTTAACTATACATGTATATGCAAACAATTCAAAATACAAATACAAATGTGCTGATACTAAAAGGAAGGGGTCATACTATTTCCATGTATATCAGATGTGCCAATGTTATAACACAACTGCATACCAAATATTTTTTACTGACTAATAATTTGCCTTAAAGTCATAAAAAACGAGTGACTGGTGAAAAATAATGTTCATCCAATTCTTGAACCAATGCATGTATATATCATAAACTTAGTCCTCTGTGCACCATTTTATCATTTTTTACGCAAATATATCGTATAATCGTCAATTTTTTTTCTATTTGTCTGTCATGATTTAACAAATATGGCTACTCATTAAATGCCGTGTTTTGAAGCCAAAGTTTACCGATTGTCACCTTATAGTTAATAATCAACAAGAAGCATGGGAATTTAGCACGTGTTTAACATATACAATCAGGTAATTGTTTATTTTTATGACAGATTCATGCGTATTGCTATCACCAGATTTTTACGAGGAGGGTCACGCTTAGGTCACTATGCATACGGAAAATATGTCGGCGAATTGCTTCCTGGCAGCAAGCAATTAAAAATAAGTAAACTTCTTCTAAATGTGGACAAATTAAAGAATTTTCCTCAGAAAAAGTATATGTATATAAGTTGTATAATGAAAACTATCCATTTAGTTTTAAAAAACATATGCATATTTTTTTTCAATTTGAGGTTTCATATGACTTTAAGGATGTACTTAGGCATGTTAGGTGAGGTTTTGGAATTAATGTCAAATGTTCAGACACCTTGGTGTTTTTCCATACGATACAAGGTAAAATATTTTGCCCCATAACACCTATTTATCTTAAGACTTAACATAAGACTGAATAGCTCATAAAATTTAAGCAGATTCTTGATTTTCTTTCTTTTGATTTGAGACCCAAATTATACAAATGCAAATATTAGGTAAAAGTCTGAGTCAGCCTTTTTACGCCATATTTTATAAATCAAATATCTCAAAAAGGAGCTATCAATATTTTTAGCTTATTTTGATCCTTAACTAATACTCTTCTAGCTTAAAGTATCAATTTTGAATTCTTGATTTATTTAATTTTACCTTAGATCACCTAAGAGTGGGTCTCATTGGGGTCTAAGCGTGATGCGGGATTGCCGATTTTTTGTAAGCGTGACACGTGAAAATCAAATTTTTGTCTCGGGAATACAGGAAATGAGGTCTAGCGGGAACCGGGAAATGACAAGACAAGAGTGCACACACTGAAATGTCTCGCCTTCTATACTAATCATTGATATTATGTTGATAGTCCTAAGTATAAAGTTTAGCTTTATTACAACTGTCACATAAACTTAACATTAACCAAGATAACTAAACAAAGACCAATGAACCTTGAAAATGAGGTCAAGGTCAGATGAACCAAGCCAGGCAGACATGTACAGCTAACAATGCTTCTATACAACATATATATAGTTGACCCATTACTTATAGTTTAAGAAAAATAGACCAAAACACAAAAATTTAACACTGTGCAATGAACCATGAAAATGAGGTCACGGTCAAATAAAACCTGCGCAACTGACATAAAGATCATAAAATATTTCCATACACCAAATATAGTTGACCTATGGCATACAGTATTAGATAAAAAGACCAAAACTCAAAAACTTAACTTTGACCACTGAACCATGAAAATGAGGTCAAGGTCACATGACATCTGCCCACTAGACATGTACACCTTACGATCATTCCATACAACAAATATAGTAGACCTATTGCATATAGTATAAGAAAAATTGACCAAAACACAAAAATTTAACTATAACCACTGAACCATGAAAATGAGGTCAAGGTCAGATGACACCTGCCAGTTGGAAATGTACACCTTACAGTCCTTCCATACACCGAATATACTAGCCCTATTGCTTATAGCATCTGAGATATGGACTTGACCACCAAAACTTAACCTTGTTCACTGATCCATGAAATGAGGTCGAGTTCAAGTGAAAACTGTCTGACAGACATGAGGACCTTGCAAGGTACGCACATATTAAATATAATTATCCTATTACTTATAATAAGAGAGAATTCAACATTACAAAAAATTTGAACTTTTTTTTCAAGTGGTCACTGAACCATGAAAATGAGGTCAAGGACATTGGACATGTGACTGACGGAAACTTCGTGACATGAAGCATCTATATACAAAGTATGAAGCATCCAGGTCTTCCACCTTCTAAAATATAGAGCTTTTAAGAAGTGAGCTAACACCGCCGCCGCCAGATCACTATCCCTATGTGGAGCTTTCTGCAACAAAAGTTGCAGGCTCGACAAAAATGAGAATTGCTTACGTACATAGTATAAGTGGGATACGGGAATCAGACAAAACAGTGAGCGGGATCCGGGATCGGAACCCCCCAATAAGACCTCCCTAAGAACATCCTTAATCTGACTTTATAACAAAATTAAACTTCAACACATTTTAAACTTCAAAAAATTGTTAATACCAGCTGTTATCAAGGGAGATTACTTTATTTCAAATCTTACCTCTAAAAATTTGTTTTTCAGCAAGCTTTGTTCCAGCATCTACCAACAAAGCATAAGGAACATCTGGAAGGTCCAAGACTTTTTGGTATTGTGCTATACCTTGCTCTAGAATTGAATTACTCTGCTTCTCTTCTGCCATTTTAATCAGTATGTCTGCCTTCAAATAATTTGCTCGCGGACTCTTCGGATACGTTTTTAGAATCTCCTCACACATTTTTAAAACTTCTTCATCACTTAACTGGAATTAAAATAGTTTGCATCAATTTAACGTTTTCGAGTCTTATGATGTAATTTTTACTTATCCATACTCAAAAAATTAAAATACCATCGCAAATCAGTTCAATTTTTGGAACATTGATAGCCAATCATAAATTTTTGGTATATTATAGCTTATGAAAATATTACCTAGAGTGTATTTATGTGGATTAATTATTATTCGTCATATATACCAATTCCCACCGATTTGCTTTGGTACATGTTAACCACGAATTAAAATGTTTAACAAAGTATACATTTTCTATAAGCTGGTATTTAGACTTCTTTAAGAGGCCAGCTGAAGAACGTCTCTGGGTGTGGGAGTTTCTTGCTACATTGAAGACCCATTAGTGGCCATCGGCTGTTGTCTGCTCTATGGTCAGGTTGTTGTTGCTTTGACACATTCCCCATTTCCTTTCTCAATTTTATTCTGTTAAACCAAGAAATGAAATACTCAAGAGAGTACAATTTTTCATGAACCCACAGTAAATTCTAGAACAAGATGTCTATCTTGTTTTATATATAATGTCATGGGGCCTTTTTATGTATTCCAACCACTTATATCATAAGAATTTCATTTAATTAACCTAAAGCCCTCGTTAGCCAAGTTGTCTAAGTAGTTTAACTACTGTATCACAAGCCTGTCAACACTGAGGTTGTGAATTTGAATCAAGGCTCATGCACCGGCATGGTACATTTGAGTCCAGTTTAAATTCACTAGGATTGTTAGTTTTCCATCCAATGGTCTCTGGTGCATTCTGGGTACTATTGCATCATCAAACCAATAAAAACTTGAAGCCATAAAATATCACAATACTGGTAGACAGATAGTATTGAAAGTGACATTTAACAAAAGTCAATGAATCATTTTACTTACAATTCTTAAATGAGGGGGGGATAGGAGGGGTCCTGATCCCGAAATCCCGGTCTAAAAACACGAAATCCAGAGGCCCCAAATTTAAATAAAAGTAAATCCCGATATCCCAAAATCTGAAAAAAAAATTCCCAGATCCAGAAAGAGTCAATCCCGAAATCTTGAGCTTAAAAATTTGTAAGGGTTCCGTGGAACCCAGTGTCTCGCCTACTTTTGCTGTTAATCACACACTCATCAAAAATGATGAAAAAAATCAATAAAATTATTCCTCTCGATACTATCTTTTGATTGTCAGAAGCTTCTGTCCAAGTTTGGTAAAAATCCAGGCTAGTTTAAGAATCTTAAAAATGTTTTAAATACTTTAACTGCAGACTATATGTAATGTTAACTGGAAGAAAACTAAGTCCATTTATAAGTAAAATACGGGAAAAATGGAATTTTATTTTTACAAAGTTTACTTCTGGATACTATCTTCTGATCATAAACAAGCTTCTGGCCAAGTTTCTTACAATTCCAGGATAGTTTAAGAAAGTTATTAAAATTTTAAAAACTTTAACCACAGAGTGAATGTAATGTTTCCTGGCAGAAAAAACTAAGTCCATTTATAAGTAAAATACGGAAAAAACGAAATTTTATTTTTACAAAATTTACTTCTGTATACTATCTCCTGATCATAAACAAGCTTCTGTCCAAGTTTCGTACAATTCAAGGATAGTTTAAGAAAGTTATTAAAATTTCAAAAACTTTAACCACAGAGTGAATATTTGTGGACGCCGCCGACGATGACGACGACGCCGACGCCAACGGAATGTAGGATCGCTATGTCTCGCTTTTTCGAACAAAAGTCGAAGGCTCGACAAAAACACCCAATCCCGGAGTTCTGATAAAAGTCCTATCCCCCCTCTTAAATACTTCTAACAAAAATTTAACCACCCCAAAGTTTAAAGTATCTATATCATCCAAACCATTTTTAAAATCTTAAATGTTATTTGATTGATTTATTGGTGATTAATGGCAATTTCAACACTCTTGTGCTCTATCATGGTGGTCAATTTTATTGGTGGAGGAAACCGGAGGGCCCAGAGAGAACCACAACTTTTGGTAGGAAAAAGAACAATCTGAGTCAATTAAGACTGGAGTTGAGTGCACCTGCCCGTGCCAGATTCAACTCACAACCTGAGTGTTGACTGGCTAGTGATGCAGTAGTGGACTACTCAAATGGCCCCTCAATAAAATCTTGAACAGCCCTTCAACTAACTTGTTAGTTTAGAATTGAATACTTATTTTTGTAATCATTGGGGTGTAAAAGTGTTGACCGAACTACATTTTGTATGAAGCCCGGAAGCGCTTCATTCTAAAAATGTGCGCACGGTCATCGCTTTTACAACCCTATGAAGTTACAAAAAGAAGCATTCAATACTTATAATTACATTTTTTAGCTAGGATCATGAAAACACGATTTTTATCAAGTTTTTATTTAATTTACCTGTGCACTTTACTGTGTGACCTCGTGTCATCATGAATGATAAATTTTATTGTGTAATGAAATTGCTTAAGGAATATTGTAAGATTGCAGAATAGCCAATCAGAATCATGAATGCATTATAATGAAACATACATCTAATTTTATTAGTTATGTTTTAAATGAATACTACTCACTATGTATAAGGAGTTTTCTGCATTATCCAGAAGATTTCTAATGGCAAAATCAGCAGGGTTTGATAAAGAGTTGAATTCATATGATGTATTTTCTTTTTCCTTTTGGAGTTTCTTTTCTTCTTCCTTCTGTTGCTGTTTTTGTACCTCTTGGTTGATTCTTTCATTTTCCTGTTCCTTCATTCTTAGTAATTCCTTTGATTTGTTCTCTTCTTCTTTCATCCTCTTTTCATCCTCATTTTTTCGTTTTCTTTCCTCTACTTGCTTTCTCTTTTCCTCTTCAATTCTTTCTCTTTCTTCTTCTAATTTCTTTTTGTTTGCTTCTTCTTTCTTATTCTTTTCATCCTCCAGTCTTCTTTTTTCTTCTTCCATTCTTCTTTTTTCTTCCTCCTTTCTTTTTCTTTCCTCTTCATTTTTCCTCTTTTCCTCCTCTAATCTTTTCTTTTCTTGTTCCTTTCTTATTTTATCCTCTTCTTGTTTTCTGATTTCATCTTCTTTCTTTTTCCTTTCTTCTTCCTTTCTCTTTTGTTCTTCCTCCTGTTTTCTCTTTTGTTCTTCTTGTTTTATCTTCTCTTCCTCTCTTTTCCTATCTGCCTCCAGTTTTCTATTTAACTCTTCAATTCTTTTCTTTTCCTCCTTATGTTTTTTCTTTTCCTCATCCTGTTTCCTCTTTCTTTCTTCTTCATTTTTCTGCTCTTCCTCTTTTCTTTTTTTCTCCTCTTCCTGTTGTCTTTTTTCTTCCTCCTCTCTTTTCCTATCTGCTTCTAGTTTTCTATTTAACTCTTCAATTCTTTTCTTTTCTATTTCATGTTTTTTCTTTTCCTCATCCTGTTTCCTTTTTCTTTCTTCTTCATTTTTCTGCTCTTCCTCCTTTCTTTTTTTCTCTGCTTCCTGTTGTCTTTTTTCTTCTTCCTCTCTTTTCCTATCTGCCTCCAGTTTTCTATTTAGTTCTTCAATTCTTTTCTTTTCCTCGTCCTGTTTCCTCTTTCTTTCTTCTTCCTTTTTCTGCTCTTCCTCCTTTCTTTTTTTCTCTGCTTCCTGTTGTCTTTTTTCTTCTTCCTCTCTTTTCCTATCTGCCTCCAGTTTTCTATTTAGTTCTTCAATTCTTTTCTTTTCCTCATCCTGTTTCCTCTTTCTTTCTTCTTCTTTTTTCTGCTCTTCCTCCTTTCTTTTTTTCTCCGCTTCCTGTTGTCTTTTTTCTTCTTCCTCTCTTTTCCTATCTGCCTCCAATTTTCTATTGAGTTCTTCAATTCTTTTCTTTTCCTTTTCATGTTTTTTCTTTTCCTCATCCTGTTTCTTTTTTGTTTCTTCTTCTCTTTTCCTATCTGCCTCCAGTTTTCTATTTAACTCTTCAATTCTTTTCTTTTCTGCTGCATGTTTTTTCTTTTCCTCTTCCTGTTTCCTCAGTTCTTCCTTCCTTTTCTTTTCTTCCTCCTTTTTCTGCTCTTCCTCCTTTCTTTTTTTCTCCGCTTGCTGTTGTCGTTTTTCTTCTTCCTCTCTTTTCCTATCTGCCTCCAGTTTTCTATTTAACTCTTCAATTCTTTTCTTTTCTGCTGCATGTTTTTTCTTTTCCTCTTCCTGTTTCCTCAGTTCTTCCTTCCTTTTCTTTTCTTCCTCCTGTTTCTTTTTTTCTTGTTCTTTCCTTTTACTTTCTTCCTCCTTTTTTTTCCTATCTGCCTCCAGTTTTCTATTTAATTCTTCAATTCTTTTTTTTTCCTCTACATGTTTTTTCTTTTCCTCATCCTTTTTCTTTTTCTCTAACTCCAACTCTTTTTCATTTTCGCCAAATGCCTCTTTCCCTCCGCCTCGTGAACCCTTTTCATTTTGTTTTTGTTGTTCAGGTGACATTTGGCTATCAATCAAAGGTTTAACGTGCTGTTCATACTGTTCTAACACACTTCTCTTTACAACCTCAACTGAAACAAAGATCAAACTCAAAAATCTATAACAAGAATGTGTCCCCAGTACACAGATGCCCCATCCGCACTATCATTTTCTATGTTCAGCGGACTGTGAAAATGTGGTAAAATCTCTAATTTGGCATTCAAATTAGAAAGATCATGTCATGTGTACTAAGTTTTAAGTTCATTGGACTTCAACTTTATCAAAAACTACCTTGACCAAAAACTTTAACCTGAAGCGGGATATGGACGGACGTATGGATGGACGCACAAACCAGAAAACATAATACCCATAAATGGGGCATAATAAGGAGGTGTGGTATATATGATTGCCAATGAGATAACTATTCTTCATCTAAATGCTGGAATAAAGTCAAGGATAACAAAAGAGCTCCAAACCTTGGGTAAGGTTCATGTCATATTTTTTTTTAGTTCTGTATACATGTATTTACAGGACTACCATGACTATTGCTGGTCTTTATTTTTCTTTTGGCTACTGTGTAGACTTTTGTTCTACAACTTATAGCAATTACTATCTTCTTTTTTATTGGCTAAAGTGTCAGATAAACTTTGGCTGCCTAATTAGCTTGCTCACATATTCAGATAGCTGTTATTATTAGTGTCTGCTATACTTATTTTTGTTTAAACCATAAATCAATATATTCTTCTTAAAAGCTTAAGATGTGTTGCTCATGATATTTATTTTTTTTTTCTCATGTTTGACATGTTTGATATTAAATGTTATAAATTCATTTATTTTTGTGGATGCCATATTAAGCGGAGGAAAAAACTTATTTTCATTATTTCATGAACTATAATATGCCAGTCTGCATACAAGCCTATCATGCCTATAGAATATGTGTACTTTTGTTGAAAAATTAGATTGCCGCTCACATTTACTGACAAAATCCACAAAATTGGTATCCCATAATGAACAATAAATTCACACTAATTTATGAATCTCGTTGACAATCATACCACATCTAGTTATTTCTATGATGCCACTATCCTATTATCTTACCAAACTGTAAGCTTTTGTCTCTGTATTCATCATTGCTATACAAGACGGCAACACCAGCAACCATTACGGCAAAAAACAGGAATGTAAACATTTTACAGCATACCCCACTTTTTTTTGGTTTCTGTGCATTTTTTCCATCGGTCTTTGTGCTTCCTATAAACATGATAAAATATAGAAAAGAAATTTCCTGGTGTCAATTTATTATAGTGGACACACTTTGAATAATATATCTCATAGTATTTCCACAACAAGGTTGAAAATAAGACTTATCACTCTATAATACCAAGCGTGGATACATTTACATAATAGAAAAAGCGGGTGTTTTAACAAGATACTGGATTTGCCAATAATCACCAACAATCAGCAAATTGGCAGAGTTCATTGAACTCTAGCAACTTGTCAATTGATCAAAAGGAAGTTATTCAATATGTTTATGTAAATGTAACAAGTGAAATAAAATTATTACTTAACACCAGCAAGATTGATTTGTTGTACCACCATGTGTGTATTACATTGCATACATTAAATATGCTAATATTGCATACATTAAATATGTTAATATTGCATACATTAAACATGTTAATGTTGCATATATGGTATACAAGTATAAGTTATTTGAAAAATTGATAATGCTATAACAATAAAAATTCACTAAAAACACTTCCATAGTCTACTTATAAAAAACTTAAACATTCATTGCTCATCCCCTATTTTCCTGACATCGCAATAGTTATCTCTCGTTTTTGTCTATTTTTCAAAAATCACAATAATAAATGAATGCAATAATTTCTGAATTTACAGTAAATACTGCAATCAAATACTAACGATTCATTATATAAGTTGTGGGATATCAATTTTAATTAATTTTACATGATAATTAGTTCACCTAGAACAATCTGCTGGTGACTTTATTATAGAACTCTATGGGACGGGGCTCAGCAGGACTTTTCTTTTATACTTCATCTAACAATGCACTGTAGAAAGTCTGAGTTGACTTTAAAGACTGTTCATGTTGACTTAATTGGGGACTTAAATTGCCAGTGGAAATTGTAACATGATTAGGCAGACCATCAACAGACCTGAATTCTAGAAAAAAAAACATTCTTATGTGGAACCAAAAAAGAAAGAAGCAGGTACCTACAGTATCCCTAATAAAGATTTACAAATTCATTGTTTCTGAATACAATTTTGCATCTTTCCCTAACCATGCTAACTGATTTACAAGTAGATATTTCTGTATACATATATAATTTTGCATCTTTCCATAAGGATGCTAACTGATTTACAAGAGATCTAGACTAGAGACAGTATTGAATCACTGAATCACTTGAGAAATCAATACTCATCGCTTGTGTAACCGGAGAGCATGATTCTTTTTACAAAATCCTCTTGTCTCCACCTGGACTGAAACGCAGGACCTCTGTGTTAAAAGGCAGCATGTTTACCGACTGAGCTAAAGAAGAACCTCCCTGGCTCAACCACTTACGGTTGACTAATTATCTACAACATTTTTTAGGGAAGCAATCCCTTCACACTTCCTACACCTCAGAGAGTCATCATAACGGGAGTGAAGTTTCCTCTTGCTTCGTTGACTTCCAGTTGTCTACCCAAATTTTATATTTTAGATAACAAGTTTAACACTTGATGATTTATTTATTTTCTAGGCATGGATTGTTAAAGACAATAGAATTTTCCTCGGCTCTAGTGGTTGACCTTCTATAACTTTTACCAAGTCTGTGTAAAACGTAAATTGTCAGATTCCGTCTCATGTAATCATTTACTGACGTCAGTATCCAGTCTGCCTGGCAACCAGGCAACCACTGTAATTCCACTTATAGCACAACAGGAATACAACATAAAAGAGCTGAGTTATGGAGGTACCATCATGACGTATAACGATAAAATTTCTTGCCAAATGATGTTATCGGTAATTTTTGGTGCATGACCATAAAATGTACACTTTCTTTTAGACTTTAAAAAAAATCAGCTGAATTTAATGAATCACACTGATGTGAAAATCCATGGATGGTACCAGCGGGATTCGAACCCTCAATCTCGGGATCTAAAGGCAGCGCTCTAACCAATTGAGCCAAAGAAGATCTCCCCTAACTCAACTAGTTAGACTACCTTTATATCTCCAGGTCTACAACACTCTTCCCCTTTTTCTTTTTTCGGGCTGCGTACCATCCATCCGAGCAACTCACAGGTCCACTACTGTACAACCCCGAGACTTCCACTCGGAAACTCTCTGGCCAGTTCCCTAGATGTCACCTAGAACTGTCATGGTATCCTTTGACCGGCTGGTCAATCCTCATGACCAATTCTAACATCTCACTGCCAGGCAATATACTATATACAATTTTTGTACCAGTAGCAGATGCTCGCAGCGCCAATGATGTGAAAATCCATGATGTGAAAATCCATGGATGGTACCAGCGGGATTCGAACCCTCAATCTCGGGATCTAAAGGCAGCGCTCTAACCAATTGAGCCAAAGAAGATCTCCCCTAACTCAACTAGTTAGACTACCTTTATATCTCCAGGTCTACAACAACACTATTTTTCTAAATATAACAGTAACGATAATTATTTGACGAATCACAATAAGGATACTTTGATCAATCTCTGTAAAATTTTAACCAGTTTGACGTGAACCGTAGCCGAAAAAATAACTGTTTGACCCCTGACAGTAAAGGGCATTACCACCCTCATAAAACAACCGACTTCAACACAAATCAGTGAAAACATAGTATGTGGGATCTGAACATCTGACACTACACTTGAAAGGGTAAAAAAAAATATCCCATGAAAGTATTGAGACAATGCAATTCACTGCACATGCACTTGTTTCTCAAAGTTCTGTCTCAAGACGTGTTTTTTAACTTGTCTTGCAGCTTTTATGTCACTGTCAGTGTGCAATTACAATCTATTTATAGTCTGAAGGGTATTACCGTTTTTAACTTGACTGTGTTTCTTTGAACTATTTGTATACACAGACTTCTTTCCAGTTTTTGACATTTTTATACGGGTCCACTTTCTGTTTACAACGTGGAATAGTGTGACCCCGGAAGTGATATTTGTAATGCATTTCCAGGTCAACATCAAAAAGTATGTTATATTGCTCCGCAATACTTTTCCCCTATTAAAAAAAAGTTTATAAAATTCATCATTTAACAATTAATGAAATGATATCTTATATCAAAAATAGATGATTGTTCGTTGTTATATATGTACACAGACTTACATTGAAATCTGATGAAATATTGAACATATAAGAACGAATTATTTTTTAACGTAAACATATCCTCTGATTTGAGTAATCCTGTTATTGTTTAGCCAAAATAATGTGTCACCAACAGAAAATGTCTATAAAAAAGTGAAATATCTTGATGAAATACAAACAATTAAGCATAGTAGCCATGGCGTTTCAAGGGAAATGTGCCAATACGGCTATGTATACGGCCATGATGGTCGTAATTCTCTTGCAATTTGTAAGTTAATAATATTCTGTTAAGCAGAGCCAAGCCCATTTTTTTTTTTTATGGAAGAACCGTTTTATTCCTCAAAATTTTGTTAAGTTTGCTTGCAATTTCATCCTTAAAGACAAATGATCGCAGAAGATCAATATACGAATTTAAATACATTTGTGATTAAAAGAAACGACATGATCGTTGATGGCGTTAAAGAAAATTGTATCAAATGATGGGTAACACGAATTACCGAATAACAGTGTTATTATCCGAATAACTCATGTAATTACCGAATAACTCTTCAAATATCAATATTAACACATTTAAGTGACTTTTAAACATATATTATTGAATAAAATTATAATAGAAGTGTATTTTATAACCTAAAAATAAAAAAAAAGTTGCAGGTAAGTTAATATTGATCATTATAAAATTATGGATATCGGTGTGTACTTCCAAGATGGCGACCAAGGAAAACGTAAGAAATGAAGAAAAGAAAGATTGCATACAATCCCTCAACGTGTTCATCTTAGACCACCAAAGTGGAGCCCTCACGCCACGTCACGGCAATGAACAATGTGAGGGTGGGCATTTTTTAAAATAAAATATGGAATAGTAAACTATTTAAATTAGTTTTTGTTTTAATTTTAGTTATTAAAAAAATATTATCTTTATCATATTTTTATATTTGTGATTTAGAAATGGATGTTAACTAAGCCCCTTTAAATCTATAAAATTACAACTATTAAGATATCCTGCACAAGGCACGGGCTTATCTGTCATAGTCCGCGGAAATACTTTATTTAGAATTTATTGTAAAAAAATTATAACTACTAAGATATCCTGCACAAGGCACGGGCTTATCTGTCATAGTCCGCGGAAATACTTTATTTAGAATTTATTGTAAAAAAATTATAACTACTAAGATATCCTGCACAAGGCACGGGCTTATCTGTCATAGTCCGCGGAAATACTTTATTTAGAATTTATTGTAAAAAAATTATAACTACTAAGATATCCTGCACAAGGCACGGGCTTATCTGTCATAGTCCGCGGAAATACTTTATTTAGAATTTATTGTAAAAAATTTATAACTACTAAGATATCCTGCACAAGGCACGGGCTTATCTGTCATAGTCCGCGGAAATACTTTATTTAGAATTTATTGTAAAAAATTTATAACTACTAAGATATCCTGCACAAGGCACGGGCTTATCTGTCATAGTCCGCGGAAATACTTTATTTAGAATTTATTGTAAAAAATTTATAACTACTAAGATATCCTGCACAAGGCACGGGCTTATCTGTCATAGTCCGCGGAAATACTTTATTTAGAATTTATTGTAAAAAATTTATAACTACTAAGATATCCTGCACAAGGCCCGGCTTATCTGTCATAGTCCGCGGAAATACTTTATTTAGAATTTCAACCTGAAAACATGCGAAACAATACTATACATGCATTATGTATCAAGTGCATAAAACAGCAGTGGGGAAACAACAAAAGAAAAATGCATTAAACAGAATAAAAATAAATTGCATAAACAAAACTGTATACTTACTTAAACACTAAAATAATTGAAAAAAGATAATTGAACCTGCATTGGTTGCAACGTAAACATGTACTTACCAGTATAACTACATACGAAATATACACAATAAAATTGAACATGAACAATATACGAAAATGTACACGAACAGTATAGAAAAATGTACACAATGAAATTGAAAATGAACAATACAAAAAATGTAAACAATAGAAAATGAACACAATAATGAACATCATGAACACCATGAACAATACATACTTACTTACCAATGACTGAAGAAGAAAGAAAACAGAATTAAGTTATCAATATGCTATGGTTAAAGAACAGGATTTAAATGAGCACACAATATACTTACCAATAAGTAAAACAGAATTAATCAAACAAAGTAATTGCAGTATTAATAAAAATACAATTAGATAACACAACTTCATTTAAACAATTTAAGTCACAATTAACCCACTGCTGTAATAATAATGTAATACATGTATAGTATTAAATACACAATCAGTCCTTTTTCTTTTTGAAGGTTGTTGTTCTCTCGTTTATCTTTCTTTTGCGTTGTCCGATTTTCTTCCCCAATGCTCTCGGCTTTATGACATTCATCCGGCCATCTGTTGATGTGATTATACGCTTATCTGGTGGAATGTAGCTCTTAAATCTCTTGGTCAATCTTTCTCTTTCTTGTACAGTTTTATTTACCCATGACGTAGCTGTTATTTGGAAATGTTTGTGTGAATCAGCCACATGGTACTGGCCCCTGGACACCAAAGCACGCTGCAAGTCCTTGAATTGGGCTTCAACAATTTCCTGAATGGTCACTATCAAGTCAAGTAACGGTTTTGATTGCCAGTTTATGGCTGATTTCAGCACATGGTTAAGTGATTCGCTGTTGTTGTTGGTCCAGCCTTGGTCAAAGTAACCTGGTGGTGTCGGTCCCTCCCATAACTCACGAATGGTACGTGCTACACGATTGGCGAAATATCGGTGGAACGAAGCTGACAGTTCCTTTGTTCGTTCCTGAATTTGTTCGCACTTCACTTCAAAACAAATGAGGTTGTGAAATATATTCCAACGCTACCTGTGGTGGGAAATACGAGCGGATCGGGATCTTCAGTGCAGCACTCAGAGCATACATATGCATCATGTCAGCATACGTACCAAGACATCCAACATCATGAGCCAGTTGTAAATATGCGGCAACTACTATTCTGTTGTCTTGGACCAGATCCACAAACTTTGTATGATCACTATCATAAAACATATGAAAATTACTTACCTTTCTAACGCCTTGGCCATGTCATACTTGTTGTCTGTAAAGCAACAGTCCTTAGAAAGGAACTTTAGAGACACATCTGACCAGGCCAATAACAATGCATCATCCATTGGGACACAAGCACTGTGAACCCAACGATCACAACAACTGCATTGAATGGTGCAATCAACACATTCTTCATCACATTGAACACACGGATATAAAGCCATTTTGAAAATGGAAGACAGCACACATGTATTCATGGCTTTTTATACAAAATTAAAGTGACTTGTAAAAACATTTATATTTGCCAATGAAAATCTTATATTTAGTTTTGAGAAAATTTTATTAGAATAAACATAAAAATCATCCATTCAGAAGCTTTGTTTTTATTAAAACAATCAATTATAATAATTTTTTGATTAGATTTGAATTGAATATGTGAAAATTCTTAATTACATTTTATTTAATGTTGAGTAAATTGTTATGAAAAGTAATTAGTGATTGGAGTAATTGCATTGCTTTGATGTACTGGTTAAATTTTCAAATCCTTTCTGAAAAACAATTATTAGACAATTCTCTGTATATACAGTAAATTATTTAATACTATATTTTCATAGCGTTTTCCTTTGAAGGCATATATGCAATCTTTCTTTTCTTCATTTCTTACGTTTTCCTTGGTCGCCATCTTGGAAGTACACACCGATATCCATAATTTTATAATGATCAATATTAACTTACCTGCAACTTTTTTTTTATTTTTAGGTTATAAAATACACTTCTATTATAATTTTATTCAATAATATATGTTTAAAAGTCACTTAAATGTGTTAATATTGATATTTGAAGAGTTATTCGGTAATTACATGAGTTATTCGGATAATAACACTGTTATTCGGTAATTCGAGGTACCGTCAAATGATATTTTTTTTATTTCGTAAATTTACATACACAGGCATTTGTTTTTATCCATTGGAAGACCCACTATCAACGTAAACGTACGTTGATAGTGGGTCTTCCAATGGATAGAAACAAGTGCCTGTGTTTACATATTATTAATTATAATATCCTACTGTAGTCTAAAATCAGTCATCTTGTTGGTTAGTTAGGTATTTGTGTTTGAACTTAACACACAGGGAAACTACGTATTGACCTTACTACGCTACTTCCATTGTAGAAAATTAGTGCAGAATACGTTTTTTCTACTTTTTTTAACAAAAAAAAAATGTTTAAAGGTAGGTTTTTGTTGTTGTTCTCAAGTATTGCTAAAAAATGTCAATTTTGTAATGACCGTCTTAATCCCGACTTCCGAATGTCTAAAAACATTCCAGAACTTCACAAAATCTCACTTCCAGCCGCCATTGCTTTGTGTACATTCCATTCAGCGTCATCAATCTTGTGGCAGGCAATACAGGTCAAGCAAATCCTATTTTTAGGAATTTCAAAATGACATGCTCCTTACGTCTTTCGCGATTTTCCCGCGAAAAAAGCCCAACCAAAATGAAGGGAAAACTAATGAAAAAACAATGTCCATGCCATAATTTTGTACAGGAATATAGAGTAGGTTAATAAAAAACAATTTACATTTATTTTTCATAGAATTTTTTTTTATTCATTTTTAAAAAGATTGATATTCTGACCATCATGACTGAAGGTAAATATTCCTACAAAATTCCATTGATGTTGAAAGGGATGGCAAAAAATGAGGTTTCCTGTTGAATAAAACCCCAAATTAGTGCAAACTATATATTATAAAGCAATATCCAAAAACAAATATCGTAATTGCCGTAGACTGAAAAATCACCTAATTGACAATAGAGCAATTTGATTGGATAGAATGATTTTACATCACTTGATTTTTGACGCCATTGGAATTTGAATGTAAACAAAACCAGGCCTCTACATTAACATTTTTTCTAACTTGTCCCTTCGGACAAGTGGCAAGAAAATCAGCTTGTCCGAACTCTTAACTCACTTGTCCGAATTCATAATTGAAAATCTAACATATTGATGATTTATGCAATAATAACACTTGGGCTTTGATTGTACCTAATGAAAGGAGCATTTTGTAATGTTATATGAATACCGCATCAAAATACATTTCATTATTTCAGAATGAAAGTTTTTTTGCAAGACTGTGTTCTCTGACTCAATGTCACTATCATTTGTCAATCATTAAATCATCATTTCTTCCCAAACCACTACGTTCCCCTATGGACCTATTCATTCTTTAGTAGAGGTATGGGTTAAACCAAGGATGTAAATACACCTGGCCACCTTGAACATGTATATGAGTAAACCTTTTTAATTTATTGATGATGTCAAAACAAGCTTTTACAATTTATTTTGATTTGTTTATACATTGATATATGATCATGAAGTACATACACATTTCACTAAAAAATCTGCCTTTTTAGATTTTTTTTTTTTTTTCATCTTTAATTTTTATATCATAGATCTTATCAAATAAAACCTCTTTTAATGTATTGTTATGCATAAAAGCAAAATCAAATGAAACATACTTTAATTTGATATTTAAAAGTTTAGGTAAAACTCCATATGGAGGTGCTCCTAATTCAAGGAAGCTTATACTAAGAAGATACATTAATTTTGGTTTCTTTCCCCTTATTTATATCCCCATGGTCAATGACTGCCAGCATGTTCAATACTCCAAATCAGAGACATATTATACAAGTTTTATATGTCTGGTTCAATCAATGAATAATTATTTCATTAAGTATGATCAATAAAACAATCATTCATATTTTTGGGAATGTATAAGTCTTGAATTTGATCTATTTTTAACTGACCTTGATTTTTCACTTGTCCCATCGGACAAGTAGTATGGTGAATCTACTTGCCCGACACCTGTGTCCACTTGTCCCGGACAATCGGACAAACGTTAATGTCGAGCCCTGAAAACAAGATCAGTAGGTTCAGCATGGGACAGTATTGTACATTAAGTTACTGAGAAACAATTATGAGTTATCAAGCTTGACAATGCATGGCAATAAAAAATCAAGGCTAAGTCTACAGAAAAAATAAGAAAAAAATGTCCTTAGGTGAACGACTTATCATCATAGAGCTCTGGATACCATTAAGAGGGTAGTAATGCCCATATCTGCAGTCGTCAAACGGTCATTTTCAGCTACTGTTGGCATCAAATATGTAAAAATTTTATCTTGAATCTTCAAAATATCCTCATCATGATTTGTTTGAGGTCTCAAATCATTATCGTTACTGTCATTTTGGGGGAAATTTTAACATGATTTGTCAAAATCAGTTGATTTTTTATTGTCTAAAAGAAAGTGTACATTTTATCTTCATGCACCAAAAATTACCATTAACGTTATTTGGCAAGGATATTTACCATTATTTGTCATGAAGGTACCCCCATTACTACCCTCTATTAATACACCTTATCGCTATTTGGAAATATGCGCCTCTTGAACTATTGAAATCATGAAACAATAATTTAATTTTGGGTGTAACGCATCTTCTGATTGGCTGATGTTATTTTGTTATCGGGCCATAGACATAATTTAGTGATGTGACCGTGACGTCATCAACGTTTTTTCATGGTTTTCTACGGTTTAAAATGGAATTTAGAATTAAATTACAAGAAATGACTGTAATATTTTTTCTATCTATTCTTGATAACATAAAAAATGTGGTGCACACTGTTAAATAACCCGCTACAAGTTTTATTCACTGTGCACCAAATTTTTTATGTTATTTTTTCATAGACAGAAAAAATATAACAGTCATTCCTTAAATAACTTATTCATTGAGTGACTCAATTTCCCTGTAGATATTGTAGCTAGCCTAATATTCTTTATTGTGACGTCAAAATTTTATGGGAACCTTTATTTTTGTCAAATACCGATAAGGTTTTTAATTTTAGAATAAAGGAGTTTCCCTAATTCTGTTTCATGAATGAAATGTCCAGTATACATACATATGTAGAGTCATATGGTAGGAATTTGTGACTTAGCATTCAAATGTACTTTTTTTTACTTTTTCAAGAAAATGTACTACATGTACATTTTGTAACAATGTTTTTGAGAGATACATATGCATATGTACATGTACTGTTTGGTACAGGTCTTTTAAATACTAGTGATAAAACCTAACTTAAAGTATAATAAAAATTTGATTTCACAGCCTTTTTATGCACCATTTATGGGGATTATGTTTTCTGGTCTGTGCGTCAGTTCGTCCCGCTTCAGGTTAAAGTTTTTGGTCAAGGTAGTTTTTGATGAAGTTGAAGTTCAATCAACTTGAAACTTAATACACATGTTCCCTATGATATGATCTTTCTAATTTTAATGCCAAATTAGAGATTTTCCCCCATTTTCAAGGTCCACTGAATATAGGAAATGAAAGTGCGGATGGGACATCCGTGCACTGGAGACACATTCTTGTTTAACCATATATACATGATGTATTCAGGGTGTTAAAGGCACAAATTGAGCTAGAGAAAATGTAGTAAAAAACTATTTCCGGAATGGTGTTTTTAATTTTAGTTTCTTTTATATATTTCCGAGTTTAGTATGACGTCCATTATTACTGAACTAGTGTACATTTTGTTTAGGGGCCAGCTGAAGCAAGCCCCCTGGTGCTGGAGTTTCTTTTTGCATTGAAAATCTGTTAGTGGCCTTTGGCTATTGTCTGCTCTAAATTGCAATATTTATACAGAAATTAAGAAATCTGATAACTTAAATTACACATCTACGCAGCAGAAAGAAGGGAGCGTGGCTGGCTCATCACCCTTGTAAAAATAATACTCACAGTACTACAATGTACTATGTACATGTATAACACAAACACTTCACTTAAGGTAGATCATAAGTAAATGTTTTTTGAGACAGATTTTTTTTATAATTTGCCAAAATGAAGATCTTGCTACGCTTTTTTCAAAAATATAACAAAAAGTATGGGTCACCGTGCTATTTTTCGAGCTATGAGTCGTTGAAAAATGCCTAAATTTGGTTAGTTTGTTCATGAAAAAACACATAAGAGTGCATAAAAAAAATTCTATGAGATAGAATTTTGAAATAAATTGTGAGAGTATAGCTTTCATAATATATTTTAAGAAAATAAAAAGAAAACATGGTGTCACCGAACTTGTTTTCCTGCCACAAGTAAAAATAAAAAAATCCCTATTAGTCTAGTATAAATTTTGTACTAAAAGAGTTATCTCCCCTTAAATAGCTCATTTGAAAAAAATGATTTTAAAAACCAAAAAGCTTGATATTTGTCAAAATATTTTGAATGATACAGTACATTTACAAGTTTTCTTGATAAAGATAAACAGTCTTATCATTAAATTCCAAATCTGTTTCCAAATTTGTTGATTTGGGCAATTTACTAGACCGATTTTGTACTGTAATTGTACAATCCAAGATGGCAGTATACCATGAATCTACCTGAAAAAATATGAAAGAGTTCTAGCTGAATATTTACTTTGATTTAATGATATATTTTCTTTCTCTTAATTTCAGTTAAGTACATTGGAAAGACAAGTATTTGATTTCTTGGGATACATGTGGGCACCCATCATTGCCAACTTCTTTCAACTTATCTGTGTTATCATTGGTGGATTTGGTACTTACCAGTTCAGGTCAAAGTTCATCACATTGGTAAGTTAACTAATTAAGCTGATGAAAATATGCATTTTAAAATAAAGATTTGCTTCAGCAACTGTAATTAAATCTCTACAGATCTTAACTCGATTCAAACATTAATATATATTTTCAAGTCATTTTGATAAAAAAAAAAATCGATAAAAAAAAAAGAATAATTATAGAAGAATAACCTCATCTTATTGTCGGGAACCTCATCAGTGGTGTGTAGTTCTAGCTAATGAGAGTAAGAGGCCCATCCCAACTGATTAACAAGAGATCTAGAGACAGTAATGAATCAGTGAATCACTTGAGAAATCAATACTAATCACTTATGTAATCGGAGAGCATGATTCTTCTTACAAAATCGTCTTTTCTCCACCTGGACTCGAACCCAGGACCTCTGTGGTAAAAGGCAGCATATCAACAGACTGAGCTAAAGAAGAATCTCCTTAGCTCAACATTACGGTTGACTAATTATCAGATTATTATCTACAACATATTTAAGGGAAGCAATCCTGTCACACTTCCTACACCTCAAAGAGTCATCAGGAACCTCATCTCATCAGTGGTGTGTAGTTATAGCTAATGAGAGTTGGAGGCCCATCCATCATGTGCATCAGCTTGGACAATGTGTAGCAAAAAACAGAATTGGAAATTTTTCTATCACAGATATATATATATAAATTCTTTCAACATCCTAATGTCATAAATGAATTGACATATTTTATACAATTCTATCATATTGAAAACAATGTACATGTGTGATCAAAACAAACAGATACATGTATAATCATGCTAATTTGTAAAAATGTCCAAAAAACAGTGGTACAGCTGTCAACTGAACAGCTTCAATGACTAAAAATATAAAACTTTATTTGTGTCAAGTTACATATGTGTACAGTCGGGGCCTTGTGGCCGAGTGGTCTGAGTAGTTACTACATTTTACTGTATTCACTAGCCAGTCAACACTGAGGTTGCGAGTTCAAATGCTGGTCTTTCAGGTGCATTTGACTCTAATCTTAATTGACAAGGATTGTCAGTTTTCCTATCAAAGGTCAGTGGTTTTCTCTGGGCACTCTGGCTTCCACCACCAATAAAAACTGGCTGCCACGAAAAAGCCTAAAACTGGTGTTAAAACCCCCCAAAAAATCAATCAATCAATGTATTTACAGTCAATATATAACAAATTTAGAAGCACAGTATTGAGTAAAGAATCAGTTAATTGTGCCTCGTTAATAAAGGGATTGAACTATTGAAAGATGGCAAGCACTAATTAAGCATGTTAGAATGAAGTATTGACTTATGTGCATGCACTAGCCTTGGTACATTGTACATGTATGTAAAGTTTTATCTATTTGTTTTATGTTTCAGTACTCCACATGGTCATTGATATGGCTGGGATGGAACGTTTTTGTCATATGTCTATATTTAGAAGTTGGGGTTCTTAGTAGAGTAAGTAAAAAAAATGTATATATACTTGCACATATACTGCATGTACAGTATACATACATACACATGATTATACATTGTACTACATACGTACAAATATATATAAACTTAAATAAAGTCTTTAACTAGAAAAAAAATACTAGATGTTTGTGTTCAAGTCAGACTGTTTAGAGACACATGAATGCCTATAATAGAAATTTGTGCTATAATAACATGAATATATATAAGTTGAGTTAGTGTACATGCATATATCATGCATATAGGAAATTTTCGAGGTGATTTATGTATATGCAGTAGTATTTATTAACTTGTGTGTGCAAATTATTTAACAATATATTTTAGTTTCAATTAAAGTACAAATTTATCATATTCAGCTATTGGTATCATATTCTATAATTAATTTGCACAAAACCTATTATCGTGATTACATGGATTATGGAGAGAGTTAATTATAATCAATAAACTATTTATTCTGTATGCTCAAGTTGCTGTATAATTAATTTTTTAGTTCTAAAAATAGTAACAGTGATTGATTTTATTTTGTTTACACTTTGTGTGTATATATTTTGTTTATCAGCTAATTATATATATATAAGTGTAGAATTAATTGAATATTTTCCGACCTGTCCTGATCATAATTAGATAGTAAGATGTGAAAAAATATAGAACTAAGTCGTTCACCCTTTATTTATAATCATGAGGATGTGAATACATGTAGTTAAGATGAAAATATAATAATATATATACTCTATAAAATACAGATAAGGTCTAGACATGGTAGAAGTTTATCTCGTTAAATACATGTAATATGAGATACATGTACTTTTTATCTTAACATGATATTTAAAGATCATGTGGTTTATTTTATCAAATAAAAACCCTGCTTTCAGAATTATTAATTTCATAATATAAATGATGTACTTTAGAGATGATTTGATTTTGTTGTCTGACTTATTCTAGATGGAAGGCATAATGTTACATAGTCTGTCTGTATACATGTAGGTCCTTCTATTTATTCTCCAGTCCTTTAGGGATGACATCAAAAGATCGATGTAGGATAAAAAAAATTAAATCAAATAGTTTGGGGGCGGGGGGTTAAAATTTTGCAAGTTTTGTTTATCTTAAATCGATTTTTACATATATCCCTATTGGTAAATCAATGTTTCCCAAATTAAGTTAAGATGGGGGGTAGGGGGCTCAGTGAAAAAACTATGTGAATTAAGTTTTTTATCCTACATTGAACTTTTGATGTCGTCCCTTACATGTATCAGTTTATAGTTTATCATTAAGTTATATACATGATCAATGTGAACGTTACTACATATATGTTAATTATGATGTGAACTTCTTGAAATTTACATTGTTTGTAATTGTCCGACTTTTATTTTCAGAACAAAGATCTGTACATACTAAACATTGGCACTAAGAACAAAAGCTGGTGGCTAGAACATGGTATTGGTTGTCGGATAACTAACACTTCCTGGTTGGATAGTTCACCGACAGATTCCAGCCGACCAATTCCACCAGAAGATGTGGTTGAAGGGTGTCTGTTGGATTATTACTATGTAGAAGTCATACATGCAGGTGTACAGGTTTTGTTAGCTGTAAGTTCATTATCTAGAGCTATTATTAGGTTAAATAGGATTCATGATTGGTTAGTGAGTCTCAAACTTCCGCTTAAATTTTCTAATTGAAATAAATTTCACATTTGTCAATTCCAAAACTAGCAGTTACATTTATAGTGATCTTTATATTCATGTTAAAATCATTAAAAACTGCCCTTTGGGTAAATTTTATCTTTTAAGAGGTTCTGATAAAACTTTGAGAGGAGAGCAAGAATATTTGAATTTAAACTAATGAAGTACTAGTTCTAAGATCAAACAAAAAAATAAAATTATTAACAAGTCAGTTAAAGGATAAATCAGCTAAGATTTAGAAAAAAATGTTTTGCATGTTCTTTTTTCCATTTAAAAGATTTTTAAATTTTTTTATGGGTTCATTATACTTCTTGTGTGTATTTTTTAACCATTAATTCATTATATATTTTTGTTTTACAGTTAATTGGTTTTGTGATTTCGTGTGTGAATGCATACATATTCGTAGAAGAGGAGGAAAGTTGTAAGTACTTGTCACGTAGCACTTATTATCGTCCAACTATGACATATACACCTGTCCCAAACATTGACAGTCCAGATATACCTGTACAAGTCATAGACAACTTGGACACCCGTAAACTTGTAAATCATCCAGACACCTGGTGTCTCCCGACCTACGTCTCTTATGCTGAAAGTCAGGAGTGGTCAACTGTAACACGTACACGGTCACTACAAGGCTTTACTAACACGCAGGACGTCATTCTCTCACTTGTCTAACTCATTAACATAATCTACAGGTGTGTGATATATATGTTAGTTTCTGTGTAGTTTTCTCTCTCTATGATACACTGTTTGTTGTATATGGCTTCTTTTAGTGAAAATAGCGAAAAACTTATCCATTTATTGAAATACTATCAAATTCAAACTGCAAAATTTGTAAATTCAGCTTTCATTCATAGAAAAAAACAACTTTACGTCTAATTCTGTATTTTTATTTTGTAAACTTTTACGTTTTCGGATATGATATTATATTGCTAAAGTCAGTGTTTTCCCTAGGCTATTCATGCATTGCGGTACCGCTACGCATAAACTTTCGGCCGCCATGCGTTTATCATACCCGCTATGCATCCCGCTATGTGTGAAATTTTTATTATCTTATAAAATGAAGTGACAAGTGACAAAACTCTACAGGTGTTTTAAACTCACTGGACTGATAATTGATCATATTTAGATGCAACGCTCTGATTTTACAACCACGTTGATTAGATTGAACAACATTCAAGACTTCGATTACATAATAGAAATCGGGAGTTCAAATTGTTTTATTGATAAATATTATAGCCTGATATAGCTTCCAAATATCCTTCCGTGAAAAATAAAAAGTAAACCTTTTGCAGTATAAATTTTACGTTTTGAAATCATAAGTCTAATTTGAAATATTTATGTAAATATAGTTGTAACAGAGAATACACATCATTGGGTTGAAACATGATGTAACTTTGACCTCCGTTGCAGAGTTCAAAAAATTTATGGGTCACTGAATATTCACAATTCAGATCGTTTTTGTTTTGATGTCAAAAATTATTTTATTTTTCAAACTGATCTTCCAAACTAGTTTTAATCCAGAAGAAAATAAAAACATTGCTTGACTGTACCTTAAGTTGAATATCTATATCCAAATTAAATTAATTAAAGCTGTAATCCATGATCACAAATTGAATGCTTTGTTTACAATTGTTGAAAGCCATGTGCTTTTTGGCGGGAAAATTCGGGGAACCTCTTAACAGGAAACAGTTGCATTTCATTGTTATTTATAGACCGTAAGAATTTCATTTTGGAAATCATTTTGATTAAGGGAGCTACCATTTGATTTTTATGGGGGGGCTAGGATGAAAAATTTTGTCCTGCATTTTTTTTTAGCTCTTAATCTCTGTCCTGCCTTTTTATTTTTCACTCTGTTCGGTCCTGCTTTTTTTTTTTTAGTTTATCCTGACTTTTTATTACCTAAATTGTAGTCCTGACCTTTTTTTTTTGCAAGTGTCTCATCCTGCCTTTTTTTTTACTCAAAACTCCTGTCCTGCCTATTTTTTTCAAATTTCATCCTAGCCCCCCCCCCCCCCATAAAAATCAAATGGTAGCTCCCTAACTGCTAAGATTTATTCATGAAAAATTAATAATTTCTTAGGTGAAACTGATTATTCTTTTTCTTAAAATAATTTACATCTAGGGGTATGGAAATGGAAATGGGGGGGGGACTGGTTTTTTTTGTTTTTTTTTTTCAAAATAATACTACAAATATATAAAGCTAACCAGTCTGAAAATACATAGTTAAATGAATTTTAATTCTGAAAAACTCATGTGCTTTTTTAATTCCTTTACTATTTCCATCATAATCAGAAACAAGCTACATGTATAAGGTATTTCAAACATATATTATTGGCTTTTATATAAGAACATTCCAGACTATTAATAAGTATGTACCTGTAGTAAAACAAAACCTGGTAGAGCCTAAAAAAATCTACAGGGCCTTTGAAAAAAACTTTTGGATCCAGGCTGACCTTGGGAGAAAATGTCAAGTACTGTTCCTGACTGTATTGCAGATTTTAAGTTTTAAAACTGACATGCACAATTCATTTCACTAGTGTAATAAAAATAATTCTACAAAACAATGCCGCGCTCTGCATTGCAAATTCGCCTTAGACCCACCATGCATGAAGAATTTTCTAGGGAAGACACTGAAAGTGACATATAGGTCCAATGGGCCGGGTGTAAATATCAAATTGCTATGTATATAATTGTATAAATGTATGTCCTGATACACATGTCACTATAATAAATAATTACTTATTTACTTACTTTTAATTAGGATTGTGCATGTGTGTTCCATAAGTTTACATTACCATTTTTACTTTGTTTAAAATTTTGCTTTTGATTTGTAATCTCTAGAATTAAAGCATAGCAAAATTTTCTTCAGTATTAAAAAACTAAAACAAAGTAAAAAAATCTGCTGTCTTTTATAAGAATTAGCTCCCTATTGAAGGCTGTTCATCATGTTCATGAAAATACTATGTTCTCCTAGGGATGGCACTTTTTTTAACCCACACCTACAATGTACCACAGAATTAAAAACAAATTAGAACAACACTCCCTTTGCATTTTGGTATTTCAAAATCAACCTCCCACATATTTTTTTTTTTAATTGCCTTCCCTTGGGGGGAACATAGTATTTTCGCGAATAGTCCTAAGTAGGATATTATGAAAAGAAGCCATAACATTAACTAAAGTGTATCAATTGTTTCTTTCTTTGCAGAAAGAAAAGGCTGTTTATGCATGCATTTGATAATGAAATCTGTTGTTAAAGTTTTGTAGTACAATGTGTTTTTCATACAATTCAATATTATAATTGGCAATATTTTTAGGTTTCATTTCTAAATCAGTCATAAAAAATGAATCTTTTACAAACGATAGTTACATTGCAAGTCAGTGATATGCAATAATTGCATGAACAGTCTTCTTCATTATTCTATAATCTATTCTAATATTTTTCATATTATGCTCAACTTCATTCTCTTCATAAGTTCTGTAAACTTTATCTTTGTTATCTCGCTTTAACTAACACATGTATTGTAATTAGTGGCAGTAGTTCAGGGCAATTTTGTAACTTCCACCCATCACAGAGTGGGCAAAAGTAAAAGATACATGTACTCAGGGCTTCCAAAAAATATTTGAGCGAGCCGAACATTTTATATCTGATCCTGATTTTAATCCCTTAAGACTAAGTTACAAAAGGCAATTATGGTAATCAGATGGCCATCCCAGTGATTGACATTAGATTAAAAAAAAAACGAAATTAAACTTTACTTTGATATGAATTTGATGTTCTGACATAAACTGTTAATAAACTGATAAATTGGCAGTGCATCATTCGAAAGTGTGCACATCAACGTGCTCATATCTGCCTTAGACTCTTTATTTGTGCAAAATGATGTTGTCAAAAACTACTTTCGTTTTTAAAATCCATGTTGACTTGACAATGGTAAACATGGACCAGAAACGGATATGTAAAATCTGTGTACGTTTACATAGCACGGCTGAGTGAAGAAGCTCTTTCCCCATTATTTCTTCAACAAAATACTTGAAATGAACGTAATAGATACAGGTATCAATGATAATTTTAGCATTTTTGAAGAAATGTAGGTTGCATAATTAAATTTCCCACCTGTGCACATGCGCACAAGTGTTCTCGTTCATACAACATCATGAACATAGTTCTGACGATTTTTAATTTAAAACCTTTTAAAAAATTTCATCAAATCATGTTTATAAACGTATTTCTTATAATTTTAATCTGTTGGACTAAATCAATTAGATACAAACGGCTGAAATGTAAGAAAATAACTTTGAATAGACCGATCAATTTATACGATGTCCGGTACTGAAAAGAGATTACCTGTCACCTGAACAGGTAGATTTCAGCTGTCCAACAACTAATTAGCCTTGATTAAAATTAGAAAGTATTGAAGTAGGGGTTATTTTGATAGTAATTAATGATCATGTCACTTTTATGACCGGAAATGTGTGGCTGTTAAAGACAAAATGTTGGGTTAAAAGATCGCCAATTATGTTAAAATGACCGTCTCTTTAGAAAGCCTTGATAACGAAAAAGTAGATGACAGTTTCATGCTTTGCCCAGCCGGACTTTTAATGGACATTATACAAATGTCCGGAATATATGACTGTTTTGGAAGCCTTGCATGTACTCCCATATAATTAAACAAGAACACTTACTAACAAACCCTCAAACCTACTTACAACAGCTTACGTAGCAAAAAACACTAACACATACTAACAGACACTTATAAACAAATACTCACAAACAATAACACCATATAAAAATCAAACCAATAAATCTTCTACACTCAAAGTACAAGGGTATTTTGAATCAAACAGATCTTGCAATGTTAAGATACATGTATTTTGTTTTCAGTTAGTTACATAGGAGACTATGAGTCATGGTCTTTATCGTCTTACGATGACGAATCAGTCCGACACTCTCGTTATCGAATGCAGCCTGTTTTTATGTATGTAGAACTGTTTGTTCAAGTTACTGTTCTTATTATTCTTTTACAAATATTTTGTTTGTGTTTGTGTTATTCAAATTTCAAGTTTCTTTGGGCATATATTTAAATAAGAGACTCTTTTCTAATTGTATTACATTAAAGCCAATGGCTTTATGCAGTTTGCAATTAGACTTAGATATTTGTTTGTTACTGTTGATATTTCATAATTCATAAAAAAAGCTTATTGGATCTGGTTCATTATTTTATAATTGAAAATAATTAATGATATGCTTGATTATCATGGTTCTCACTTGAGAAAAACCAAAAATTTATCAAGATTGTAAAATGTTGTATCGACTAAGTACATGTATCATTATTTTATAGCAAAATTTGAAAAATCCTTTGCGAGAACTTTAATTTTAGCAAATAGTATGTCATGTTAATTACCTTTTAATACTGTTATATGAAATATTTCATCTAGGTGAAACTTCACACAGGAAAAAATGTAAATATTGTGTGATAAGGTTGATTGACTAATCTCACTCTAGAGAAGGGGTGACTAGTTGGGGGTGGGAGGGGAGTATTGACATCGTAAAAGAGAAACATGGGATATAGATACAGGACCTGCGAAAAATTGTTTGAAGTTGTGTTGGATATTGGAAAATAGTAATTTATACCCTTGTGTCACCCTGTTATTGTGTTTGAAGTGATATTAGCACACTACCACGTTTACTACCACTGAGATTTGTTGTCACATTTTATTTGGTTTGTTTGGTACAATGTAAACGCTTGATTCAAAACACTCCTAACGGATCACTACATCATTAATAGATAGAATTTTATCTACATTTTGTACAAAAGGGAATTTTCTCCCGAGGTTATAATAGACCATAGATTATCTGTATATTGTTTTTTTCCTATGCAACATCCATGAAGTTAGCTTATGACTTGGCTTGGAAAGTTTTGAAAAATAGCACAAATACAGTTATTGTTTCAAAAAATGAAGTAAAGATTTCTATAAAAATTGTTTTATTAGATAAAATGATGAAGATGGTTAGCCTGCCTGTTTATAGAAGTAAGAGGTTCTCTGTTTTCAGTTAATTGTTATGTTACAGTTCACAGTTGGCTTATTTTATTACTCTGTTATTGGCATTGTTAACCCATTTTAGCTGAATATCCAAGGATTGATAAAATCATACATGTTATGAACAAATGTTATCAGAAAAAAACAAAGATTAAATGTAAGGGATATAACAGATAATATTTTCTGGTTCACTTATCTTTTATTAGCATTGTTAAAATTTATGTTAACAGGTATTAAGACATACATGTACATACATGTTTATGTACATCATTTACATGGTGACTCTTAAATTTATTTTAATGTGGATGTAATGTATTTAACAATATTTCAGACATATAATTTATATTAATTGAAATACTAAAATGGAACAACTAAGGAAATATTTCTTTTTAACAAATAAAACTTCAAAAAGAAAATAAGAAACTTTTACCAAAGCTTATCATCTACTGGTTAATAAATAAGTATCAACTTTTGAATTTTACACAATTTCTGAATTCTCATTTTGCAACATGTAGAGTTAATGGCTGGAATCAATTTATGAAAATTTGCCACCTTTGAATATTTGCCTTTTATGCATCAGCCTCTTTGCCGCACATAAAAATGTGCAAGCAGGGTTCTAACGAGTCCAAATAATTACGACGTCTTGCAAGGCTATTTTAAGTTTTGGATTTGACTCAGTTTCCTGCATCTTCTATGCACATCAGCTAAAAGTATCACATGTTACAATTTAACTGAACTAATTGATAAAATTACCATGATTTCTCTGCTAAATTTAAATAGTGCACACAAACATGACAAAACTCATTTACTTGAAAATTTGAATGGAGTATATCAGGCGTCAAAGCAAAAAATTAAAATGGCCATCCAAGATGTTATAATTATTTTGACTAGGTCCTAAATGACAAGTCAGTTGTCAAGTTATCAAAGGAAATCAAATGTTTCCTTAGTTACGGTGAATTGAATTTTACACAACTTCTGAATTCTTTTTTTGCATGCAGTTTTCTATATTGACAACACAAGTTCCACATGTTGACATCACATTTGTAATTCTGTTTTGTATTAATATATACCGACCCCATATCCATACCTATTCAATTGGTCTTTCATTTATTTCAGCATTTATTTTTGGCACACGGTTTTCTTTTCAAGGTACTATTATATTGTCTGTTCATCAGTAAACAGTACTAGCATGGTTGTATTATTGAGAATGCATATGTCGTATAAATTATTACAGCTTATTCAAAACTGAAAAGAATGGATGTAGTTTTGTCCAGCTTATAATAATAAAAATTATACAGAATTAATGTCAGAACTTATATATGTGTACGCACCATTGTTAGTCACTCAACAGTAATGTCCCAGTTTTCCCATGCTACCTATTTGCAAATCATTTTATTTAAAAGTATTCATAACATCTTGCAAATTTGTAAAATTTCATGTTTTCAAAAAATGTTCTCAATTTTAAGTCCTTCCAGAGTCCAGAGAGGTAAATTTAAAGTTACAATTTTTGCAACAACTTTTAAGTTTCATGCTACACACATGGATATTTTCCTTGTGTGCAAAATTTACTCCAAATGACTTTTTAAGACAGGAAATCCATGAAATCCATTCAGTTTTATCCTGTCTGTACATCTCAAAATTAGTTTCCATTCTCTAACTTTTGTTTGCCTCAACCAAATGTTATGAAACTTATACATAATTATGCTTATTACTTCAAAACACAGATCAAAAAATAAGTTTGGTTGAGTCACCTTTGCCATTCCTAAGTTCTGTCCTTCTTTACCTCTTAACGTGAAAGTTTGGTAAGGGAGATAACTTTTCAAATGATAGAATGATTTGCAAGAAGGATTAATTATAAACAGATGTTTGTGAAATGAAACATTATAAGTCTGTGTATATACCCCTTATCCTGTCTTTTCTATTACATTTGTATATTGTTACCAGAAGCTATTGTCTCTCTCTTGTGAATTTCATATTTACATTAATTTTGTAAGCTCTGGAAAAGGATATTTTAAAATTGAACTGAAAAGTGAAAATTTTATTTATTTTAGAGTGTAAAATTGACAATTAAAAAACATTTTAGAAAATGTTAATGAAATAATGTATTATTTATCGTTTGCCAAATTTAATTGAAATTCATCAAGAAATATACATATATATGTATGAATAGCATTTTTTCTGTGTCCATGAAATGCTTTATGTACACAACTTCCTGCATTACTATTGCTGCAACATTATTGAGCATAAATTTCTTTGGCATAACATGTTCAAAAGTTATTGTTATTGTTTTTGTTATGTTTATTGTCTTTTGAAAGTAAATTCATGGCATGTATATATATGTTGATGTTTGTCAATACTTGAAATTATAAACACATTATGTGATGATGATTTATATATGTTTTTCTACTTATGAAAAAAAAAATCAGTGTAACCAGGTTTAAAAACCAGTTATTGTTAGTCATGTTAGTGTAGAAGTATTTGGAATATCATTATTATTGCTGTAATATTTATAAAGCCTAAAGATTGCGATGGAAAGATTTGACAGAAAGAAAAAAACTATTAAGATTATCAATATATGGAAGCAAAAAAATACTGAATGAACAGTGTTCTAGACATGTGTATTCCAAAAAATTAATGCAATCCCAAATGTTCCTTGTTTAACATGTTTAAATGTTACAATTGACAATAATTTCAGAAAATAAAGATTAAATTAATTTTCTGTAGCACTGTGATATACTAGAACTACTTCATTAATATTTTTTTTCTTTTCAGAAAGATTTATCCACAATGGTCTGCATTTGATTTGAAAAATCTGAATAAATTCAATTTTCAACAGATTCCCTTATACTGTAAATAATACAAGGGTTGATAACCTGTTATATGTAAATAATAAGATTTCCTTTTCTTTTCCAGCTTCAAATGCTAATGACGAATTGGAATTTGTGAAAATGTATCAGACCCCATCACGTCCGGGATATGAGATTGAAAATCAGACATTTCAAACTGAACAAGAGACAAATGAATATCCGACCCTTGACCGACCACCGAGCTATGAAACCAGCATGCGTAATCAAGCTAATCGTAATGCTGTCAGCAATGACTATACATATGGTGCAGACAGACAGAGTGTTCGTAGTGTCCGTAGTGTACGAAGTACGCGCAGCACACGAAGTAAAGCAAGTAATAAATCTAAAAATACAAATCGGCAATCATCCTCTACAGAAAGAAGAGAGGAGTTGCCATGGGTTCAGATCACGCCGTCTCCAAGCAGTTATGAATCTCCATTTCGTCATTACCCTTAAAGTGCCTCACAGAACCTTCATATCATTTGTATTTTATCCGTGGACATTTGTGATTAGAATAAGAATTTTCAAATGATTGAAGATAATAATATTAGTGTTCATAAACACAGATTATTGAGAGAAACTAGTGATATTACTCGAGGAAGTGATGTTGAGAACTGAAAATGGATAGGTTTATATCTGATTTTCATTGTATTATTTCTGTTCATTGACAAATTTAAATCTTTCACTATTTGTGACTAACTGATAGATATAAAACACAATAGTAGAGTTTTATTGCTTTATTTCTGTAAACAAGGAACATGCTTTACTTCTTTTAGGGGTAAAGATTGCATTAAATACAATCAAAACTCTGTCAGTGGGTTGATAGCTACATCATTGGAGCCTCATCACTACCACAAGAGTTCAAACAAAATAGTGCTCAGAGTTGAACATTTTTTTTAGATTCTATCCATGTCCATGTCAAGCAATATACCAAAATGCATACTCTAGATCAGATATTCTGAACTTACAAAATGAAGAAAATTATTTCATCAAAAATAACTTAAATTGGGACAAATATTTTGTAAAAATAAATTTTGAACTCCAATTATATTATTAAATAATGGAAAATAACTTCAAATTCAAAATGATAACATTTTAAAATTATCATGTTTATGGAAGCAATCTTTATCCTTCAGCGCTCACAAGTACTTTGATTTTCAAAAATTAGTGTATCTTCTGTAAATTTTTTCCTTGTTTACAGTCATGCCAGTGAGGGTAGCAAAAAATATCACATGTTTAACTTGTTCACAGCTGGTAGAAGATTATTAAACATGTTGAAAGAGGCTGAAATGTTAAAAACTTTTCTATTACTCATCTTGTTAGGTGAGTTATGCTTTCCTTGTTTTAAATTGTTGACTTTATGAATATAGTCCCAGTGGTATGTTATAATTAACATGCATAATTAATATTTTGAAAAGGGACCATTATTTTTGTTTTTAGTGGACTGTGAAATGCATTTGTTATCAATATATATAGATAGTATTTTTAACTGACATTTTTTTGAAATTTGTGAGAGAGTATTTTTTGAATGGTTGTAGCTTGTATTTGTATTAATTGGTGTAAGTAATAGAGAGAAAATAAGGTTTGATTTATTTGAGTAAAAATACTGAATTCTCATACTCTAACACACACTGTTACAATTTTCTTGAAAATTCCATATTGAAAGCCCCTTGTTCAAAGTAAATTGAATCTGCTCCTCAATGAATGACAAATATATGTCTTCTCTTTTGAAATGTTGATCTGTACACCACTTTCTATTGAACATTTATTTTCATTAATGCATAATACATGTAAATATCTTAATTTTGGTAATAACAGCTGTTTCTGTAGCCAAGAAGAAGAAAGTATATTTTTTAATGCATACATGTAGCCATGTGGCATAAATTGTTTTTTTTTTTTTTAATATAAATTATTCAAACAAATTCATATAACCCTTTGAAGTACTGTGTATAGAGAAATCAGTTATGTTTTGATTTCCTGATTATGAGAGTTGTTATTTAGCCATGCAATGATACATTTTTTAGGGGTAAAAAAATGTATAAATGTCTCAATAAAATCCAAAATAAATTAAAGTGATTTTTGTGTCACAGGACATGTAGTGGTCACTTCTGTCGACTTCATTCATCACCTTCATCCACATCACAGGTTTTTTTTATCCACTACTCCTTAAAAACAAGCTTGAAAGAATTTTTTCGACTTTGCATGAATGTTTCCATTGGACATGAAATTGTGTTTTGATTTGTGATTTTGCAAGCATCTGTGTTGATAAGAAAACAGGATAATAAAGTTTTCCAGACATATATTACAATTTCATTCATATCTGAAATTTTGATTTCTAGAGTAGAACTTGAAATTTGATTCTGTCAGTTATTTCCTCTTGTAACATGATTGGCACTTACTAAGTACAGTATTCATGCTAATCATGATTAAATCTAACTACAGAAATCATGCTTATCATGATTTGCACTAACTCCAGGAATGCTGTTCTTACAGTATTTTTGGCTCTTAAAAAAAATTCACAACAATAATAACTGCTTGCATTAAACTGAATTCACATTAGATAATAACATTGAAATAAATATCATGCATCAAAGATTTAGCTGCTTGTCATAAGTATTAGTGATCTCGAACTGCAATATTATTTAACTTTATGAAACTGCCTTTCATTTAGTAATAACATAACTATCCTAGTTTTGAATTGGTAACTCTTATATGAATGAGAGAAATATGTCTCAACTTTTTCAATGAAAAGCATTTAAACTTTGTGAAGTGTGTCATAATATGTTATTTAGCTTTATTTTTGAATATTTGAAGTGCTGACCCGGTATATTTTTAAAATCAAACATGATGGGGTTAATGGTCACATGTAACAAACTTATATAAAAATAATACTTAATACAATTGATGTGATTTGAAATAAGCCATCATGTCACATTCATGTGATTTTTTGTGTCTAACAATTCAGAACATTTAGTTTCTTAGTTTCTTGGTACATGTGTACCCAGATGTGGGATTTAGGAGAAATTAAAAAGTGCAGAAGATATTTCAAAGGGAGATAATTCATTATTTTTCAGTAGAAACATTTTAATTTATCAAGATAAGTACAAGCAGAAGATCAACACAGGTCAAGAGTTAACAAAACTATAAATGATAGAAACAATTACACATAATAATTTTACTTTAACAATGTTTGTTTTTTAAAGAAGGAAAAATGTTTTGCTTTGTTTGCTATATACATTTGTTTTTGTTTTAAATGGCAGAAAAGACTAAAGTGGTGTTTCATTTAAACATACATGGTACTCAGAGAAGACAATTTGAAAATATAGACGTGCATACATTTAAAAGTGTGTTGTCACACCCATCCATAGTGGCAACTTCCAAATTGCCTCTGCTTGATCCCATGTAAGATTTTATAGATCGGCCAATATTACTAGACATAATTTTACAGCTAATTTCTTAATGCATGTAGAGCAATACTTTGGTTAGCTTGCTTGCTTTGTATGTATATTGTACAATAGTAATTTAGATAACGTTCAATTGAATATAACTATAATATTTACAGGTTTTAACTATAATATTTACAGGTTTAAGTTTGCCTATATTTATTATTTGAAGATGTCAATCTTGAGTACAAAGCTTGAGTAAAAGTTTGTATGAACAAAGCAAGCAAGCCAACCAAAGTTTTACTCTACATGCTTTAGGAAATTAGCTGTAATGTAAGTGATGAATTAAGGTTCTTTATATAGTGATATGTAGAACAAAGACTTGCCGTCAAACTTATTGAACAATTGTACATTAATTGAATGTTCTGTATTTATTTTTAATTTTATGTTCACAGCTGATTATTATCAGCCATAATCAAGTTACGATTTTTGTCGAGCCTGCAACTTTTGTTGCAGAAAGCTCGACATAGGGATAGTGATCCGGCGGCGGCGGCGGTGTTAGCACACTTCTTAAAAGCTTTATATTTCAGAAGGTGGAAGACCTGGATGCTTCATACTTTGTATATAGATGCTTCATGTTACGAAGTTTCCGTCAGTCACATGTCCAATGTCCTTGACCTCATTTTCATGGTTCAGTGACCACTTGAAAAAAAAGTTCAAATTTTTTGTAATGTTGAATTCTCTCTTATTATAAGTAATAGGATAACTATATTTGGTATGTGCGTACCTTGCAAGGTCATCATGTCTGTCAGACAGTTTTCACTTGACCTCGACCTCATTTCATGGATCAGTGATCAAGGTTAAGTTTTGGTGGTCAAGTCCATATCTCAGATACTATAAGCAATAGGGCTAGTATATTCGGTGTATGGAAGGACTGTAAGGTATACATGTCCAACTGGCAGGTGTCATCTGACCTTGACCTCATTTTCATGGTTCAGTGGTTATAGTTAAATTTTTGTGTTTTGGTCTGTTTTTCTCATACTATATGCAATAGGTCTACTATATTTGTTGTATCGAATGATGGTAAGGTGTACATGTCTAGCGGGCAGATGTCATGTGACCTTGACCTCATTTTCATGGTTCAGTGGTCAAAGTTAAGTTTTTGAGTTTTGGTCTTTTTATCTTATACTGTATGTCATAGGTCAACTATATTTGGTGTATGGAAATATTTTATGATCTTTATGTCAGTCGCGCAGGTTTTATTTGACGGTGACCTCATTTTCACGGTTCATTGCACAGTGTTAAGTTTTTGTGTTTTGGTCTATTTTTTAAACTATAAGTAATGGGTCAACTATATATGTTGTATAGAAGCATTGTTAGCTGTACATGTCTGCCTGGCATGGTTCATCTGACCTTGACCTCATTTTCAAGGTTCATTGGTCTTTGTTTAGTTATCTTGGTTAAAGTTAAGTTTATGAGACAGTTGTAATAAAACTAAGCTTTATACTTAGGACTATCAACATAATATCAATGATTAGTATAGAAGGCGAGACATTTCAGCGTGTGCACTCTTGTATTATAGAAATTTTAATTATTGTACATTATTTTGTAATGTCAAGAATAAATTGGTGATAAATCAATGCTTGTGTTCATATTTAATGGTTGGCATCTGTGCTGAATGGTCTAGTGTATCACTAGCCTGTCAACACTGAGGTTGTGAGTTTGAACCCCTTTGTAATAATATAAGCAACATGACAGGTGCCACATGTTGAGCAGGATCTGCTTACCCTTCCAGAGCACCTGAGATCACCCCAAGATTTTGGTGAAGTTTGTGTTGCTTAGTTTTTAGTTTTCTTTGTTGAGTCTTGAGTACTTTTATTTGTCTGTTTGTCTTTTTCTTTTTTTCGCCATGGTGTCAGTTTATTTTTAATCATTGCATTTGAATGTCCCTCTGATATCTTTTTCTCCTCTTCCAGAAGGTATGTGTTCTATTTTATATTCAATTGACTAGGATTGCTAGTTTTTGTGCCAAAGGTGAGATGGTCTTTTCAGGAACTTCAACCACCTCCACCAATAAAAACTTGTTGCAAATAGTGTTAAACGCCAACAATCAATCATACTTAATGACAATGAATAAATATCAAAAATTGCATTCCATTTTAAAACTCTTTTACATTTGCTAAAAAATAAGGAGATATTGTATGATTGCCAAATGAAACAACTGTCTATCAAAGTTTACGTGAAGTAGATATATGAATTTATAGGCCTTCAATAATAAGAAAGATCCCATTTTGAATAGTTTTGCAAACAATTCAATTGAGAAAAGGAGCAACCTAATTTATCACAAAACAATAATGACACATGAACTGAGGACAACAACTGAACTACAGGATCCTGACTTGGGACAGGCACATAAAGAATAAACATGTTAGAATGATTGTTCAAGTGCCTACTGAAAACCACAAGACAAAGTGATGATTATCAAGCAGCAGCAGCATGTATATATCAGAATTTAGAAGATCTGGAAATATCTTATTTGTATACAAATGACTCATGTTCATAAATTCATGGTATGGCATATGTTGATGCCCCTGACATTTCCTGGTTCAGCAACTGAATCAAAAACTTGTCATATCTTACCTGGCCAATTCGTACTTGATTTGTTAATTCCAAATTATTGAGTTTTATGGAAAATTTCAAAAAAAGCTTTTTTGTCAAAAACATTTTAATAAAGGGAATTCATTATTTAGATATAAGAAGATGTGGTATGAGTGCCAAAGAGACAACTCTCCATCTAAGTCACAATTTATAAAAGTTAACCATTATAAGTCAAAATTTGTATTCAAAATTGTATATTTGTTGGGATTTTTTTTGGACCATTTTATACATTTATCAAGTGGAAACTTCGTGGAAAGCATTATAATTTATAGTTAAATCGCATTAAGTAAAAAAAAGAGAATTTGGTGAAAATTAAACCAAGAGTTTTGTAGAAAATCCAGAGACTTTTTATTACAGAGATTTTTGTTAAAAAAATTTAATCATAGACTACTCGCTTGTTTTTCTGTAATCTGTAATTACAAAAAGCCCTAAACAACCTTAAAATTCCAAAACACCTCGTGCTGAGTCACTAAAGTCGAGCGCATCCTAAATGGTGTACTTGAATTGGTCCATATATATATTTATTTTAACCAATATCTAAATTTGTAAACTTGTTTGAAGGAAATCATTGCTAGCACTACATGCAATAATCTTCTATCTATCAAGCATCGAATTGCCAAATGAGAGTACAAGGGAAAAGGCTGTTGATTTTCTATAAAATTCCATATGTTTAGCAATGAATCAACACAAGGGTACATAATCCATAATCAACTTATATGTTTTCATTCACAGGCCTGTTTCTCAGGCACTAAAAGCATGTTGCCTGGACGACTAATGTAATTATATACAGGAAATATTTAGGAATAAAGCGTTTATATGTGAAAAAAAGGCAGTTCAACTATATTTGGTGTATGGTATGATTGAAAGTTGTACACGTCAGTCTAGTAAGTTTCATCTTACCTTTACCTCACGTTCATGGTTCATTGGTAAGTACCTTTTCATGGTATTATTATCATTTTCACTAATATTGAAAGTCATATAAATATAATTGATGTACGAAATGATTGTAAGGCTTATATTATAGCTAATTTTCAGGGTTAGTCTGACTTTGATGAAATACATATCCATTTTTCTACAAATTTCCTTCTGCTTCTTGATTGTAAAAATAAGATTTATAGTTGCCAATGATACAACGTACTCTCCACCAGTGTGTTTTTATAAAGCCATCTCGTTAGCCAAGGGTTAAGATCCACTTCCCCTCCTCTGCACCCTTGGCAGAGTAAGCAAACATTTGTGAAAACAATGTTGCGCCATCTATCGGTTGACTAAGGTCACGCCAATTCCGAATACATTATCCTTGACCAATAGTAGCACTTGAACTCTCTTCATTGAGGAGGTAAAAAAAAGGGTAGCATCCAGATTCTACAAACTGGTTGATTGAGGAAACGAAAGTATACGTTGACATTACAACATCTGTGCAAGAAACATGCACATGAACTTCTATTATTTGATTAAAACATTTAAATTGTCCCTAATTATCGTCGTATGTTTTCTGGAGTTAAGACTTGTTCCACAATCAGCACGTGGCAATTGTTAACCTACATTTTTTAAATTTACACGTGATCAAGTTATAGGCACGTTTTGAATGGACGCAGTCAGTTACCATTGCAACCATTGAAAATCATTACATCATGGATCCGAAACTATGTCTTAATCCGCCATGGATGGGGAGGATTGGAGTGGATAACCGTTGACTAGCGAAGATGTCATAAAGCAGAGACCTTTATTCGTTGACATTGCCCCGACCTTTATTTTGTCAAAATGCAAATATTTTTTTCTGGAGTAATGTAAACATTGTTTGCAAGGATTTGTACAAATATACAAATCCTTGATTGTTTGTTAACAAAATGCATACATTGTTTGATGTCATAATAGTATGATGATAATACATACATTATTTGATGTTATAATGCATACATTATTTGATGTTATAATGCATACATTGTTTTTGATGTCATAATGCATACAATTTTAAACATCATAATACACACATTGTTTGATGCCATGATGCATACATTATTTTACGTCATACTACATATAGTTTGATGTCATAATGAAGACATTGTTTGATGTCATAATGAACACATTTTTGGATGTCATAATGAATACATTGTTTGATGCCATAACGAATACATTGTTTGATGTCATAATGAATACATTGTTTGATGTCATAATGAATACATTGTTTGATGTCATAAAGAATACATTGTTTGATGTCGTAATGCACACATTGTTTGATGTCATAATGAATACATTATTTGATGTTATAATACATATATTGTTAGATGTCATAATGCATACATTGTTTGATGTCATAATGCATTCATTGTTGGTTGTTGAAATAAAGCATGCATTGATTGTTGTAATAAGGCATGCCTGGTTTGATGGCATTATGCAAATCTTTTTTCTAAATAATGCATACATTTTTTTGGGGAATAATGCATTCATTGGATGTTGTTTATAAGCATTCTTTGCTTGTGGTCATAACGCAAGGTATGAATGCTTTGATTGTTTTCATAATGTTTACATTGTTTGTTGTCATAATTTATACATTGTTTGATGTCATAATGCTTACATTGTTTGTTGTCATAATGTTTACATTGTTTGATGTCATAATGCTTTGTAGGTTGTCATAATGTTTACATTGTTTGTTGTCATAATTTATACATTGTTTGATGTCATAATGCTTACATTGTTTGTTGTCATAATGTTTACATTGTTTGATGTCATAATGTTTACATTGTTTGTTGTCATAATGTTTACATTGTTTGTTGTCATAATGTTTACATTGTTTGATGTCATAATGCTTTGTAGGTTGTCATAATGTTTATATTGTTTGTTGTCATAATTTATACATTGTTTGTTGTCATAATGCTTACATTGTTTGTTGTCATAATGTTTACATTGTTTGTTGTCATAATGTTTACATTGTTTGATGTCATAATGCTTTGTAGGTTGTCATAATGTTTATATTGTTTGTTGTCATAATTTATACATTGTTTGTTGTCATAATGAATGCTTTATTTGTTGTCATAATGCTTTATAGGTTGTCATAATGTTTACATTGTTTGTTGTCATAATGCTTTGTAGGTTGTCATAATGTTTATATTATTTGTTGTCATAATTTATACATTGTTTGTTGTCATAATGAATGCTTTGTATATAAACTCATCATAGATACCAGGACTAAATTTAGTATATACGCCACACGCGCGTTTCGTCTTCAAAAGACTCATCAGTGACGCTCGAATCCAAAAAAGTTAAAAAGGCCAAATAAAGTACGAAGTTGAAGAGCATTGAGGAGCAAAATTCCTAAAAGTTTTGCCAAATACAGCTAATATATCTATGCCGGAGGTAGAAAAGCCTTTGTTGTCTTTAATAATGAATGGTTTGTTGGGTGTCATAATGAATGCTTTGTAGGTTGTCATAAAGTTTATATTGTTTGTTGACATAATTTATACATTGTTTGTTTTCATAATGAATGCTTTGTATGTTGTCTTAATGAATGGTTTGTTGGTTGTGATAATGAATGCTTTGTAGGTTGTCATAATATTTATATTGTTTGTTGTCATAATGTTTACATTTTTTGTTGTCGTGTTTACATAAAGTTTACTTTACTTGTAGTCATAAAGTATACAATATCATCATTGTCATAACATATACATTGATTGTTGTCTTATTGCATACTTTGCTTGTTGTCATAAGGTAACAAAAATTGTTGTCATAGTTCATACCATGTTTGTAGCTTGATTATATACTTTGTGTGTGTCATAGTTTATACCTTGTTTGTAGCTTTATTGTATACTTTGGTTGTTGTCATAAACCATACATTGTTGTAATAATGTATACCTTGGCAGTTATCATAATCGAAATAGCCCATACATCATGGTAGTTATTTTGTCATTATGCTCACCCCTTTTGTTGTCATAATGCATACCTTATGGGTTGCTTTATACCTTGATTGTTGAAAATGTGCAAATCATTTAAAGAAGTTATTCGCTCTGAACAGTAAATGGTATCACAAAGAAGCTTGTAAAAAAAGACTTCAAATAATCGTTTCTGATGTGAATTAACGTTTACATTGTTGGTATTTTTAAAGTGTTCATACTTGTGAGGACCAAATGGGACAAAGTATGCATATCTATAACAGATAAGTTTCCACTGCAGGCAACTAGATTTTGATCAGAAATTTAAACAGATATAAAAGGGATTATAAAAACTAAACAAACAATTATAACAACATTTTCCTTTTTGAAGGTTAAGTTCAGCATTCGGCAATTCTCGGTAGAATCCGCTACTCTCCTTCTATCTTAGATGCGGGTACGGAATCGGCCGAGTTGAGACGAATGTTAAGTTCAGGTTATTTAAACTACGGTAAAGTGTAAGACTCTGTTCACCTTTTCACTCAATCGTGTTAAATTTCTTGCCTTTTCTGCCAATGAACTTATCGAACGAAGATGGTGAAAGAACTCCGTACTACCTTTAATTCTGCTTAAAATACTGCTGAAAGAAAGGCATTTATATATATGCCACTATGTTGGATTGCAAATGACGGCACTGCAATAGTTTGTCCGTAGTTTTACTGAAAATAGTTGAATAAGAAATCTAACTGTTTAATTTTTGAAAATTTAGGTTTGGTTGGAAATTAACAATACATTTATTTCTTCAGGCTTGGTAAAATGCATAATCTACCATATAAAATGAAGGAAGTAGAGTTTTGTAAAAATAAACGAACGAAGGAACGAATGAATGGAAGGAAAGAATGAAAAAATGAACGAATGAACGAATGAATTAATGAATGTCTTTGCAACAGTTGAAAACATCTGTTAAAAATTGCCCAAGGCGAAAATCAAATTTTCGTCCCCTCAACAACTTTTAGTTATGTTGGCATCAACTCTGTCACAGTTGTATTTTACAAATGCTTGTTTTATTCTTGCATTCTTGAAAAAAGTAAAATCACAAAAATACTGAACTCCGATAAAAATTCAAAAAGGAAAATCCCTAATCAAATGACAATACCAAAAGCTCAAATGTTAACACATCAATCGAATGGATAGCAACTGTCATATTCCTGAAATATATGCATTTTCTTATGTAGAAAATGTGGATTAAACCTGGTTTTATAGCTAGCTAAACTTCTCACTTGTATGACTGTCGCATCATCAAATTCCATTATATTGACAACGATGTGTGAACGAAACAAACAGACATACATGTATGCAATAGGTAAAAATGTCAAAAATAGGGGTATAGCCGCCAACATTGTGTTATAATCTTTATCACTATAAACACAAACAAATATGTAACAAAGAAGAGAAATGCATATTGATCATGAATTACCTTTTTCATTTTTATTTTTGTTGTTTTTATCAATCGTTGGCTTTGTTTTTATTTTTATCGTTTTCTGTGCATTTTATGTGCATGTCTGTCTTTCTGTCTTTTATTTTAATCGTCATATTTTTACTCCTCTTTGTGTAAAATGGAGCACACATTGTTGAACCTCGTCTTTTATACCATTTCTTTGATTCAAGCAATTTGACATTATATGATGTGTCTTGTTTAGAATGTCCTTCTCTAACGCCTTTCTTTCCAGGTAGTGTTACCTGGTGAACAGCAATTGATGTCTTGCTGATGTCGACTACGTGACTGTGAGAGGAGCTAACAGCTATCGAAACGAGGTAGGTGTCAATTTGTATTCGTCCAATGACAAGATCAGGAAAATCATGAAGTGGATAATTTTTTTTTAAGATGAAGTAATCGATTCCTTCGGGTCGATGAAGATCGCCTCTTGATTTTACTGCAGTTATAAGTTTGTAATAATTTGTTGCCTCATTTTTACTGACATTACGTGTATCATAGCGTTGACCAATCATAAGCAAGTCTCGCGCACCTCCGAGTTTTGATTTCTTCACAGCTTTTATACTTTTGATCAAACCATCAGTGAAGAGAATGTCACCATTCGCGTAGGCGTAAAATAAGGAATCTTCGGCAGCCATTGTTGCATAAAACATATCTTTTAAAATAGGCACTCCTGTTGTTCCTACCTTAGTAATTGGAAGCACTTTCCAACCCATGGACATAACTCGATAAGACAATGCAGCATCATTTGTGAATAAAATTCTTACGACATTTTCGTGTAAAAGATTCCAGTTGTTAATTGTATTATTTCGACAAATATATTTCCCCTTGTCTTCAGACCAGGAAGTAAAAAGAGTCAGCAATGGTTTCTTGGTATTATTTCTTGGATTGTAATAATAGTTTGATTCGAATTTCATTTGGATATCCGGTTTGAATTTTACATAGATAAATGTCACTTGTAACATGAAAACCACTAAACATACTGTTTTTAAAATGACATCCTTTTGCACCATTACTGCCAGTCTTTATTCTGAAAATAGTTACAATTTTTTTTATTAGTAGTAATGGCTAGAACGAGAATATATCGACAAGTTTTTTGGTTTTTGCAAGGATTTGTATAGTAATACTTACTATACAAATCCTTGGTTTTTGTTACATGACATTGTCATTATGAAAATAAGAAGATGTGGTATCATTGCCAGCCTGAGTGAGACAACTCTCTAAAAGAGACCATATGACATGGAAGTTAACAAATTAAGTCACTTTACGGTCTTTAACAATGAACAAAATCCATACTGCGTTCAACAGGGAACAAAACCCGCACTGCATATTCAGCTATACAACACCTCGAAATGACAACTATAAAACAATTTAAACGAGATCTATGTAAATAAAAACAATGAACAAATTCAAATTCAATATATAGAAACAGCTGAATTCTTTGTTTTCAACTTATGAATTTGAATATCCCGTTGGTATCTTTCTTAACTACCTTATTATTGTCAGTTGTGTGGCGAGGTACAACTTGATTTTCTCAATTTTCTCAGTTGTGTGGCGAGGTACAACTTGATGTTCTCAATGTTCTCAGTTGTGTGGCGAGGTACAACTTGATTTTCTCAATTTTCTCAGTTGTGTGGCGAGGTACAACTTGATGTTCTCAATGTTTTCAGTTGTGTGTCGAGGTATAACTTGATGTTCTCAATGTTCTCAGTTGTATGGCGAGGTACAACTTGATGTTCTCAATGTTCTCAGTTGTGTGGGGCGAGGTACAACTTGATGTTCTCAATGTTCTCAGTTGTGTGGCGAGGTACAACTTGATGTTCTCAATGTTCTCAGTTGTGTGGCGAGGTACAACTTGATGTTCTCAATGTTCTCAGTTGTGTGGCGAGGTACAACTTGATGTTCTCAATGTTCTCAGTTGTGTGGCGAGGTACAACTTGATGTTCTCAATGTTCTCAGTTGTGGGGCGAGGTACAACTTGATACTCAATGTTCTCAGTTGTGTGGCGAGGTACAACTTGATGTTCTCAATGTTGTCAGTTGTGTGGCGAGGTACAACTTGATTTTCTCAATGTTCTCAGTTGTGAGGTTTGAATTGTTTTACATTTTATCATTTCGGGAAACTTTTATATCCGACTATACGGTATGGTTTTAGCTCATTGTTGAAGGCCCTACAAATTTGTCATTTCGGGAAACTTTTATAACCGACTATACGGTATGGTTTTAGCTCATTGTTGAAGGCCCTACAATTTTGTCATTTCGGGAAACTTTTATATCCGGCTATACGGTATGGTTTTAGCTCATTGTTGAAGGCCCTACAGTGTCTAATTATTGATTTCATTTGTTTCAATTGGACTCTGTGGGTAGTTGTTTCTTGGCAATCATACCGAATCTCCTTATTTCATATATAAGGGCAGGAATGCCATTTTCCGTCAGGCGTCAAACGGTCATTTTCGGTTACCGTTCGCGTCAAATTGGTTAAAATTTTACCGTGATTCGATAGAGACCTCAAATAAAATCCTTTTTCATAGATTCAGTGTCGAATTAATTGGAATTGTCTGCGAGAAATACGTCACTTTTCTGATAAAGTACTTAATTCAAAACTAATATATGTATAGCTAACATAAATGTTTATTTAACTGTGTAAATTGTTTTTGGATCTAATTTGATAAGTTGTTTCTTCTTCTATAGTACATAATTTGACGTCAGTACAAATAGTACATGCATGCAGGTTCTCAGATACAATCTACCATATAAAAAAGCACATCATCAAGCTGAAATGAACTAATGTGTTCCTCACCTAGCTACAAATGTATCCAAAAATCAAAGATGTGGAACATATTCTATCATAATCAGTTGGTAATCATTGTAATTAGTGCCTCCTCCATGATAGTCTTGAACATTAAAACTAAATATTAAATAAACAAAACTGTTTATGTTTAGTGTTTTGCTCAGGTTGGCTGTCAGTGTGCAACACATTTTAATATAGAACCCTATGAGGAAAAAACGCAGAGGATTCCTTTTGTCAGAAAATACTGTCAAACATCCAAACATACTATCCACACTGATCTGTGTCCACACTTGTTATATACGAAACATGTTTTGTAAATAGGATAAAGACTCTTTGATATTCATTTTCAAATATATACAAGAAGATATGGTATGAGCGTCAAATGCCATTTGGTCTCTTGTAAAGAGGTGTCTCAATGACAATCACACCACATTTTCTTTTTTCATATATATGATATTTAATTCTAAAATGTGAATATAAGTATACATACGATTTGATGAATTATGTCCAAACGTAAGTATTCTTACGTAGTTTTATTTAAACTTTATACCAATAAAAAATATACTGCCATTGGCGTTCTTTAAGCTATTGTAAAGAGAAAATGCTATGATGACAGTTTTTGAACTATTCATATTTAAATTGTATAGACAAAATATTTTGATTTCAGATTATGAACTATTCGTTTAAAGTAAAGTTTATTCTATTTAAATCTAAATTGGTTTCTTGTTCTGAATTCATATTCAAATAAGGTAAAAAATCATAGATTTGTTTTCACATTTTATTACAATAAAACATAAACAATGAAAATGGGACGGTCACGATTTTTCTTACAATTAGTATATAAATAGTCCCAACACTAAATAAAGGTTTATTAAAACCCTTTATTCTCATTTCACAGATAACAATAACATCGCGAAAGGCGTTTCGATGCATTCCAAAATAAATAAAATAAAGCATTTAAATTGTTATTTGTAAAATATCTTTAAATGGAAAATTGTGTAATGTTGCTGTATGCTTTCGTTTCTTCAAAAAAGTTTTTGTTTAAAATTCGATGGTTTGATACGGACAGTGTCACGCTCCAGGGGCGGATCCAGGATTTTAGAAAGTGGGGACGAGAATAGATATTTTTGGATCATTTTGGGGCTAAAAACATGATACGTGTAAAATGCAATAATTTAACGGTATCTGACGTGGGGCATGTCTATCTTATAGTTATGTTAGAGTTGGACATTTTTGATGCCGTATTCTTCCAATCAATTGTCTATTATAAACTGATTGGATGGATCTAAAGCTTTGTACCAATATATATTTCAATGGACAAATTCTCCCTAGCTAAGTCAGTCTCTGAAATTAAGGTCACAACTAGCATTTGAAGAATACATTGCGAATTTGTTATTCGCAACCCAGATGTATCGTACAATACAAATATAATTGATGTTTCACTTAATTCATGAACTTAATAAAAAATGATTCCACCAAAAAATATTTAGTAAGAGTTTCTAGTGATGGCTTCTATACACATCTTTCGTCAAAGCCAGAGGGTTCACCATAAGCATCTTCCTCTGATTACGCCTGTTTTTATACATTTCAGGCTAAATAGTTATGTTGGAAATTGTTTTTCTAATATAAAAAAAATTTCAACCCAGGTACGGCCAGAATGTTTTTAAGACAAAAATCAGGGCCAGATTTTTTTCTCTCGAAAATATATGTGACCACCAAATCCTCCCGAAAATGAATGGTCCGTACCTTAGACTTTTAATCAATCTAGAGATCATTATTCAGCAATGTAAATTAAATTTAAGCTGTGGAACTTAGTAACGTTTTTTTCAACGTACTGGTCAACTGCACGGTATCGAATCATGTTGACTTTGACATAATCAATAATATATTACACGTAAATACGAGCAAATAATATTTTTATAAGTAACGAATTAAATAAAATATACGGGAAATGACAAAGTCAACGAAATCTAGTATGATTAATCATTTTACAGTCTTTATTATAAAAAAAAAAATACAAGTAAAAATGGTGGCGTACGCCCTCTACGCCCCCTCTCAACACGCCCGGCACTCTATGCACGTGTAAGGACATTTCCAACAATTTTTTTTTCATGAGGCCTAATGCTAGAGATAAAGTGTCCTCTCATCCAACTTGTCCCTCTCGGTTTTTTTCAGGGTCAGTCCAAAAGCTCCCCGCTCTTTAGCTCGAATTTTGCAGAACATCCATTTCATATTAGTTTTTGATATGTATTCTTGTCCTGACTGTCGATGAATATTTGCAATTGAACGTCTTAACAACCACAATTAAAAATGCTTTGGTTTTTTTTTCTACTTCTGTGTTTACGTAATGATTACAAAGGCCAAACAGGGAATTTGATACAAACATTTACAATAAGAGTGCATATAATTAAACAGCCATATCTTCTCTTTTCCTTGACTTTTACTAGATGCAAGCTTATAATTATTCACTTTAGTTCACAATTATGTCTTGCATTGTGCTAGGTAAAATACTTATTTTCATTCAATTTTGGGCCCAGTTATTTATATATTCCCTACCAGGTAAGAATATTTATTTTTATAATCCTATAACCCCCACCCAATCTAATAAAAATACCAAATGGTCATCCCCTTTTGTATTATTGAGAATACTGAACCAGATTGATTTTAGTATACTAGTAATTACTTTTAAGGTTTATGCGTGACCCCTTCTGTAGCCATTACGAAATTTGCAATATCAACAGCTGACAACAGCCACAAGGATGGCACAACAATTTATCCTTTAATACAAGTTTTTTGTAATCCACGAGAATTGGTACCCAAGAAAAGTAACGAATCCACAGTACTATCAACAGCTGACAACAGCGACAAGGATGGTGGCAAAAGTGATCCTTTTATGGGTCACTATCAACAGCTGACAACAGCGACAAGGATGGTGGCAAAAGTGATCTTTTCACTTGTAACTGTCAACAGCGATGAGGCTGAAGACAAAATGATCCTTTAATGTGTCAGTTATAAACACGGACAAAAATGGTGGCATAAGTGATCCTTTAATGTGTCACTATCAACAGCTGACAACAGCCACAAGGATGGTTACAAAATTTATCCTTTTATGTATCACTATCTACAACTGACAATAGCGACAAGGATGGTGGCAAAAGTGGTCCTTTTAATGTCACTATCAACAGCCTCTACACTGGTGACAAAAGTTATCCTTCAATGTGTCAGTTATAAACAGGGACAAGAATGGTTGCATAAGGGATCCTTTAATGTGTCACTATCAACAGCTGACAACAGCCACAAGGATGGTTACAAAATTTATCCTTTTACGTTGTTGCATTAGAATGTTTGTTGTCATGTTTACATTCATTGTTGTCATAATGTTTACTTTACTTCTTGTCATAAGGTATACAATTTTTATGTTGTCATTATATATACATTGATTGTTGTCTTATTATATACTTTGCTTGTTGTCATAATGTAAACATTCTTGTCATAGTTCATACCTTGTTTGTAGCTTGATTTCATACTTTGGTTGTTGTCATAAACGAGATAAACCATACATTGTTAGCTTTAAGGTGGTACCCAACACTTTAACTAAAATTAATTTGGCTCGTTTGATTTTCTTAAAATTTTGACAAAGTATTTACTTTGACCCTTTTACAAAAATATAAAAAATTCAAAAAATTTGAACCAACCGTTTTATCAGAAAAATTACACTGGTTATATAGCAGTTTGACAAACATTTATTTTGATCATTGAGAAGCTTAATATTCCCTTAACAACACAAGGTAATTAAAACGTTGAGCTGATTTTACAGAGTTATCTCCCTGTAGTGTTAGGTACCATTCCTCTTTTGTTGTCATAATATACACCTTATATGTTGCTAGATACCTTGTTTGTGCAAAAAGTGCAAATACTTTTAAATTAATGGAACAGGAAAAGAAATTTTTCGCTCTGAACAGTAAATGGTATCACAAAGGAGCTTGTAAAAAAAGACTAAAAAAAGACTTCAAATAATAGTTCCTGTAGTAAATTAACGTTTACATTGTTGGTATTTTTATAGTGTTCATACTTGAGTACCAAATGGGACAATGTATTCATATCTATAACAGATAAGTTTCCACTGCAAGCAAATAGATTTTGATCAGAAATTTAAACAGATATAAAAGGGATTATAAAAACTGAACAAACAATTATAACAACATTTTTCTTTTTGAAGGTTAAGTTCAGGTTATCTAAACTACGGTAGTGTGTAAGACTCTGTTCACTCAATCGTTTTTATATATATGCCACTATCTTGAATTGCAGATGACGGCAAATAGTTAGTCCACAGTTTTACTGTAAATATCAAATTCCAATAAAGAAATCAATCTGTTTGACTTTTGAATAGTTAAGACTTGGTTGGAACAGAACATGGAAAAGTATTTTCGTAAGACATGGTTAAAAACATAATCTACCACATAGAATAAAGGAAGTAGAGTTTTGTAAAAATAAAGGAACGAAGGATCGACTAAATAGTAGCAATGAATAGAAAGAATGAACGAATGAATTAATGAATGGCCTTGCAACAGTTGAAAAATTCTGTTAAAAATATCCTGTCAAGGCGAAATTAAATATTCGTCCCCTAAACAACTTTTAGTTATGTTGGAATCAACTCTTTCACTGTTGTATTTTATAAATTCTTGTTTTATTCTTGCATACTTGCAAAAAGTAAAATCACAAAAATACTGAACTCCAATAAAAATTCAAAAAGGAAAATCCCTAATCAAATGACAATATCCCAAACTTAAATTTTAACACTCAAATGAATGGATAACAACTGTCATATTCCTGACTTAGTACATGCATTTTCTTATGTAGAAAATATGGATTAAACCTGGTTTTATAGCTAGCTAAATCTCTCACTTGTATGAAAGAGGGACGAAAGATACCAAAGGGACAGTTAAACTCATGAATCTAAAACAAACTGACAACGCCATGGCTAAAAATGAAAAAAGACAAAACAGACAACAATAGTACACATGACACAACAGGGTAAGCTGCTCCAGATGTGGCAATCGTCGTGTTGCTTATGTGATAACAAATCCGGTAAATAGTCTAATTCGGTAGGTCACATTCACGAAAGGGAAGGGGATTGTAGTTACGACGTAAGAAACATATCCGATATTATTTTTGAAACGGTTATTCCATAACGGTCAACCAACTCGTGATGACGTCCGTATAATTTACGAAGAGATTATTTCAACTTCACAATTTGGAACTCTTGGTTTAATAGCTTCCTTGTGAGCAGCAACCCTTTATCAAGAAAATCCTGATAGGAAATGCAAGCACGGGAATATCGTATCAATTGGGAGATATATACCCCGTATGCAGGTGCTGCTGGGATGTTGCTACTTAGAAATGGAACGTTCACAATCGGATAGCTGAAATCATCTCTTTTGCCGACTTAACTGTATCTGTAGTATCCTTTATCGCTAGTTCGATGGGATAGATGTGTTCCACATAGTCACCAAATTTTAAATTATTTAGTGAAAGAACATCATCTATATAGCGGAAAGTAGAGTTAAAGGATATCGCTAACTACTTATCTTTCTTCCTAAGAAGTTCCTGCATGAAGTCAGTCTCATAATAATAAAGAAACAAGTCGGCAAGTGGAGGGCCACAATTTTTTCCCATTGGAATGCCGACAGTCTGTTGAAAAACACGTCCTCCGAACGTAACAAATATGTTGTCAATCAAGAAATCAAGCATCTTCATAATGTCAGTTTCAGAGAATTTTTTGTTTGAATCAGACTGATCCTTTACAAAGTAGGATTTACCCCTCCCCAAGACAAGGTACTTGTATCTACGTTGGCCATTCTTTTTTATGAAGCAAAGCAATACCAATTCTTTCAATTTGTCTTTTAGTTTGGAATGTGGAATACTTATGTAAAGAGTAGAAAAGTCAAATGTTTTAATACTATTACAAGATAAAAAAAAAAGAGTTAGATTGTATGTACTCTTTGAAATTTTTAAGCATCCACATCAGATTCACGCCACCTCTAGAATAGGCAGTTTTACAATAACTTTGAAGCCCGTCTTTGATTGCTAATAAAATGGATGTTAATAATTTAGAAAGAGGTTTAGTGGAGCACTTGGAAGACCCAGCCATATACCGTTGTTTGTAAGGACACTTATGTAGTTTAGGTATCCAATACAGTGATGGAAGATCCAGTTCTTCATCTTTGGTTGAAATTCCAAAGGAACATAGAACAGACCTATGATTAGCTAGGATTTCCTCTTTGGTAAGTGTCGTGGGGGTATATGTTGAGTTTTCAAGTGAATTGTCAATACCTAATTCGTTTATCAAGCAGTTAATGTAATGAGTTTTACACACAAAAACGATGTTGTTTGGGGCTTTATCTTCGGGGACAACAACATATTTGTCATGGAGGTAGGATAAGTGTTTTGCAACATTTGGGTCTTTAAAGATTGACGTAGCATGGGTATTGATAGACCCATTCAGTTTCTTAATTCTGATTTGTATCAGCGACTTCACTGCCTTAATCCATTCTGAAAGAGTGTCTATGTCTTCTTTCTCGCGCTTAGCCCACTGCCTGGCATAATCCTAGACTGAATCCATCAAAAACTTAAAGTTGTATTTCCAATTGATGGATTTAGGATCACGATGTTTCGGACCTTTTGATAACACATTTCGTAGGGAAGTGTTATTAACAATGTTGAGATCACCGGTAATAACGTGGCCAGCCGGATTGAACAAGTGCAATCAGGAGGTCTAGACTTGAAGTCGTCAATATTGAGATCCTGCAAAACCTGTTTGTAATTGAAAATTTTAGTTGCAATAGGTTTGGTATAGGTATAAGAAATGATTGGTATAGACTGATCTTTGAAATAAGGAGGCATTTTCGATTGAGCTAATTTATGATGAAGGATATTACCGCTATCGAGACCTTTGTTGGCAAAGGAAAGATTAAGGAAATATCTTTTCTCTTTTTCATCTTTTCCAATGCGGACTGGCTTGAAAAGTCTGTGACTTGCAATATCCGAAATTATAGCTGTAATTTTGTATTGGTTTGAATGAGGGTTTGTAACAGTGGTTTCCAAACATAAATTGAACAGAGAATAAAAGTTTTGAAAGGGGTAATGAATAAAGTTTCGTGCGAATGTGATGAATACCTATCGGCTTTTGTATAAATGGCAGCAAGTCATTAATAGTGACATCATGCAGAGTAGGTGATGTATAAATGACGATGACCATGACTGCGTCTACGTCGAGGAGTAGAGTTGAAAATATTCATCACATTCACCGAGCTTCACGAAGGACTAGATATAATACCTTTACCATTAATTTTGTCATTGCAACCATATGGTGTCGCAGTTCCCAATTGTCTAATCCAGAAGTCCTCTTTTTGTCTACGGAGAGGTCATGTATGACTGTCGCATCATCAATTTCCATTTTATAGAAAACGATGTGTGAACGAAGCAAACAGACATACATATAATAGGTAAAAATTTCAAACATAGAGGTATAGCAGTCAACATTGTGTTGTGGCAATATTGGAATTAAGAGTTATTTGTTAGCTCCCTTGTTAGCTTTCACCTGTGTTTATGTACACAATAAACTGACTCCTTTTCTAAACCGGTTATTCATAGTTAAGGTTCATGTGGACCTTACGGTTAAAATGACCGTATTTTCACCTCAAAATTTACTCCGAGTACAGACAAACCTGCGCATCTGTAAAAAAATTCAGGCATGGCATGCCCTAGATAAAATAATTTCAAATATGTTTTATGTTTTAGAAAAATAAAAACTTACCAGGATTTTGCTGTGCACTTTTTTTCATTCCTCCAGAAGGTGCCAAAATAAACTAAGTTGGGAAACAGGTTTGAGAACTTCCCCACAGGTAATAATTGAAGGGAGTAGTATTGATTGACATGGACATTAGATGGACAATAGATACATGACAATAGTTGGTTATTCAAACTGTGTACCTGAGTGGACCATATCAAGGTAAACTCAACTGTTTGTTAATTTTATCATCTTCTGCAGGGACGAAAAAAAGTGTTCGGCAAAATCCAGTTAAGTTATGAATTTTCTAAATCATACAATGCATTTGAATTTTATTTATCTAGGGCATGCTATGTCTTAAAACATTTCCAGATGCACAGGTTTGCCTGTACTCATAGTAAATTTTGAGGTGAAAATACGGCCATTTTAGCCATAGGGTCCACATGAACCTTAAAGGTAAGATGGTGTTGGAAATTGGTTAAATTGCAAATCTTATTTTAAGAAAATACCATTTGTTAAGTCCTTTTGTTATTAATTATATACTGAATTCACCTTTTATACATATTCCAGCATTCATACTTTTTTCGAAGGTAACTATCATTATTCATTACAGCCATGCTGTTTACTCTTACTGTTCTGGACCAATTCGCCTCTTAAATCAGGGGCGTAGCTAGGTATTCAGTCAACTGTAGGCACCAATCGGCAGGGGGTCTGGGGCCGCTTAAGGTTTATGTACCCTTCTGTAGCCATTTTTGTACGAACTTTTCAAACTTCAATTGTATCAAAACTACAGATATAATGAATAATAGAGATAGGTCATTTTGTACATATTCTAAGGGGAAACTTGATGCAAAGCATTATTTTTTACTGTTCCATTGCATTTAATAGAAAAAGAGGACTTTGTGGCAAATAAATCAAGATTTTTATAGAAAATCCACAGCCTTTATCCTTGTACTCTCATATTTGGCAATTTGATGACTGATAGATATAGGATTATTGCATGCAGTGCTAGCATTGATTTCCTTAAAACAAGTTTATAAATGTAGTTATTGGTTAAGACAAGTATAAATATGGCCAAAATCAAGTACACCTTTTAGGGTGCGCTCGACTTTAGTGACTCAGCACGAGGTGTTTTGGAATTTACAGGTTACTTAGAACTTTTTGTAAAAAATAAACACTAGCACATCATAGAAAATCAAGTGAGTAATTTATGTTTCAAATTTTATAACAAAAATCTCTGTATTAAAGGCTGTGGATTTTCTATAAAAATCTTGATTTATTTGCCACAAAGTCCTTTTCTATCAAATCCAATGAAACAGTAAAAAATAATGCTTTACATCAAGTTTCCCCTTGGAACATGTACTAAATGGCCTATCTCTATTATTTATTATATCTTTAGTTTTGATACAATTGAGGTTTGAAAAATTCGTACAAAAATGGCTACAGAAGGGTACATAAACCTTAAGGTCCCTATCAGGTCCAGGGTAGAGCCCTGGTAGGGGGGTCAGGGGTTTGCCCCCCGACGGAAAACGGTTTTCAGCGTTTTAGCTGCAAAATCTTATGTACAAACATATTAATAAAATTAACGGTACCAATTTTCTTGCACCAGATGCGCATTTCGACAATACATGTCTCTTCAGTGATGCTCGTGGCCAAAATATTTGAAATCCAAAGCTTATATAAAAGATGAAGAGCTATAATCCAAAAGGTCCAAAAAGTATAGCCAAATCCGTAAAAGAAATCAGAGCTTTGCATGAGGGAGATACATTCCTTAATTTATAATAATTTCTGTCATTTTGTAACAGTAAATTTTAATAACACAAAAAAAATCCGTATTTTCATGCCAGTACCGAAGTACTCAGTGGCTACTGGGGTGGTGATACCCTCGGGGACTAATAGTCCACCAGCAGAGGCATCGACCCAGTGGTAGTAATAAAATTAACGGTACCAATTTTCTTGCACCAGATGCGCATTTCGACAATACATGTCTCTTCAGTGATACTCGTGGCCAAAATATTTGAAATCCAAAGCTTATATAAAAGATGAAGAGCTATAATCCAAAAGGTCCAAAAAGTATATTAAATTTACTGGTTATTTAATCATGATAATTATAATATACATGATGAAAAGTTCGTAGAATTATGAATAATGTACCAAAACATCAATAACGTTGTACAATCCGTAATATAAAAAAAAAATATTAACAATATGCATTGCCCAGCGTAGATCAGCGTATCCCTTTGATTAAGCAGTACATCCTGTTTGGTATTTTCATATCTATTCCGTTCTGATTGATATATACGTTTAACTTAATTAATAGTACATATTGACGATCCTACACTGATACTACTATAAAATAGAAGTATCCTTTTGGCTAGACATCAACCATCAATCTTTTGAATCTTAAACCTTCACCCTAGCCACACAAACACATACAGATACAGTCGATGCCTAACAAAATTCAAGAAATTCGTATTTCTTTATATCCTCTACTGTAAAATCCCTACCTGCTTAGGAATTTTGAATAATTGTGGCCATTACACGCAGAGTTGAGAGTACTCAAAATTACTGGAAGCCAGTTGATTGATTGATTTTTTAACATCCAGTGTCAAATATGTATGCATGTTAAGTACCGTTGAAAAAAATAAATTTTACAATAAATACAACTTGGAGCTAGGTCCTGTAATAGGTGTCGTCCAGGACGAAGGTCTGGAAATTTAAAAATGCCATGCATTGGAAAATGAAGGATAATTGGATAGGAGCAGAAATTTGGCCTTTCAGTAGACTAACTACGAACTCCTCAAAGAGTTGCATTCTCTTTATAACTAGGCATCGGATTTAATGTCCCCATTCTGACCAGACGTGACTGCGTATTTATACATCCTGCACAGCCAAACGGACGACCAACATTGGCAAGTCGGGTGAAGACAAAGTGGAAAGCTAGTTGAAAACTAACAACTAATTAAAAAAACTCATGTGTCTAAGTTGAGGTTCATTCAAGTTTTTGTTGATAGAAGTGAAATGATCTGAACCAAAGTTCTAGTTGATAGTTTCTATATAAGGTAAAATCGTAAAAACAGTCAATTCTATACAATATTCCATTCACTAAGGACGAGAGACTAGTGTACACATGACATTCGATAATTAAACAGTTTTGACAACTTCACCGGCATTCATCTACAGATGGGTTTATTGCATTTAAAAACTTCATTTGCGCCATTTTACAGGTGATGCAGGTAATATATAACGGAAAAGTTAGATATCCATATTATATGGAAACAAACAAATTTGAGATTTTTTTATTGATAGACAATGTTCAAAGTTTAATTATCATTTTTTACAGTATAGCTAATCTTGAATGTCTTTCTTATAATACGCAAGATGTATGTGTGGATATAATGGAAACTATGCGCCAATATTATACGAACTGCTTCAAGGAAAAAGGAAAATTTGCTACACAAACAGGTGAAACTTTATTTTAAAGATTTATGACTAGAGAGCGTCACAATCTATTCATATATATATACTGTGAATAAGCTATGCATATTGTGATTTTGCGAATGATGCCGGGATCGAAGATCGATTTTTGTAGACTTCGTCTTGGGACAAAATTGGCAGATGCATAAAGTATGCTGACTATGTTTTGGAAACATATAACCCCTGAAATAAGATATCAACCAGATTGTAACGTTGATTTAAAATTATAACAGAATTGTCAAGATTTTACATTACTTGTTTTTTTTTTAATGCTGACTGGTTTCTGAGGAAGATGTTTCATAATGCATTTGCAAAAACTGTATAATTATCAAAAGTCTTATACCTTTTACTTGTATTTACCTGCAAATTGGCGCAAATGAAAGGTTTTATATTTGGCGCAAATGAAATATTGTTTGTGGCGCAAATGAAATGCCAATTGGCGCAAAAGCAAAGCACAGCTACAAATAACATTGTTTATTTTTTTTTTTTTTGATGAAAAAAAAAATATTTGTGAAAAAATTATGTGTCTAAAGTGCCTAACGGCAGCTACGTCCCTGTAAATGTTTTGGCATTATATAGGGTTAAAACGCTAGGACTTGGGTTTAAAATGGTTTAGATGATACAGTTTAAAAGCTCTACTTTAAGTAAGACATTTCCCCACTTTATTTTACTTCTGTATTGTTGTACAACTAACTTTCATAATCTTAGAATATTTATTGTGTATTTTGGAATGAAATAAATATGATAATTTAGGTATTATTTCTTTAAGACTTCCCTTCCTAGAATGATGGCTTATACTTGTCCAAATCATTATCTGGTCAAGTATTAGCTTTGTCCTCCCAGAGAATTGTCCGTTATGTCGGCTGTTGTAGACACTTGTTCCCTAGTGTGACAAGGTGTCCAGGGCAGAGCTGGTCATAGTTTATGTAAAGAACCTGGGTTAATTTGGTTATTTCGTGACTGCGCTAGCATTAAGTAAAAAGGTATCTGGAAAACGTTACTTTTACTTGAATGTTAGATCAGTACGTGCACAGTGTTTTAATCTTAATCACTATAAACACAAACAAATATGAAACAAGAGAAGCACAAAAAGGCAAAAGAGAAGTGCATATTGATCATGATTTACCTTTTTCATTTTTTTTTGTTGTTGTTATCAATCGTTTGCTTTGTTTTTATTTTTACCGTTTCTGTGCATCTTATGTGCATGTCTGTCTTTCTGTCTTTTATTTTAATCGTCATATTTTTACTCCTCTTTGTGTAAAATGGAGCACACATTGTTGAACCACGTCTTAAATAAAATTTAATAAAATTCTTTGATTCAAGCAATTTGACATTATATAATGCGTCATGCTTAGAACGTCCTTCATCAACGCCTGTCTTTCCAGGTAGTGTTACCTGGTGAACGGCAATTGATGTCTTGCTGATGTCGACCACGTGACTGTGGGAGGAGCTAACAGCTACCGAAACGAGGTAGGTGTCAATTCGTATTCGTCCAATCACAAGATCAGGAAAATCTTGAAGTGGATAAGTTTTTTTTAAGATGAAGTAATCGATTCCTTCGGGACGATGAAGATCTCCTCTTGATTTTACTGCAGTTATAAGTTTGTAATAATTTGTTGCTTCATTTTTACTGACATTACGTACATCATAGCGTCGACCAATCATAAGCAAGTCTCGCGCACCTCCGAGTTTTGATTTCTTCACAGCTTTTATACTTTTGATCAAACCATCAGTGAAAAGAATGTCACCATTCGCGTAAGCGTAAAATAAGGAATCTTCGGCAGCCATTGTTGCATAAAACATATATTTTAAAATAGGCACTCCTGTTGTTCCTACCTTTGTAATTGGAAGCACTTTCCAACCCATGGACTTAACTCGATCAGACAACGCAGCATCATTTGTGAATAAAATTCTTACGACATTTTCGTGTAAAAGATTCCAGTTGTTGATTGTATTATTTCGACAAATATATTTCCCCTTGTCTTCAGACCAGGAAGTAAAAAGAGTCAGCAATGATTTCTTGGTAATATTTCTTGAATTGTAATAATAGTTTGATTTGAATTTCATTTGGACATCAGGTTTGAATTTTACATATACATGATATATAAATATCACATGAAACATGGAAACCACTAAACATCCTGTTTTTAAAATGACATACTTTTGCACCATTACTACCAGTCTTTATTCTGAAAAATAGTAACTGTTACAATTTTTTTTTATAAGTAGTAATGGCTAGAACGAGGAATATATCGACAAGTTTTTTGGTTTTTGTTACATGACATTGTCAATATGAAAATGAGAAGATGTGGTATCATTGCCTGCATGAGTGAGACAAATCTCCAAAAGAGACCAAATGACATAGAAGTTAACAAATTTAGTCCCCGTACAGCCTTCAATAATGAACAAAACCATTACCTCATTCAACACTGAACAAAACCCATACCGCATAGTCAGCTATACAACACCTCGAAATGACAACTGTAAAACAATTCAAACGAGATATATGTAAAAAAAAAAACAATGAACAAATCCAAATTTAATATGTAGAAACAACTGAATTCTTTGTTTTCAACTTATGAATTTGAATATCCCGTTGGTATCTTTCTTAACTACCTTATTATTGTCAGTTGTGTGGCGAGGTACAACTTGATTTTCTCAGTTGTGTGGCGAGGTACAACTTGATGTTCTCAATGTTCTCAGTTGTGTGGCGAGGTACAACTTGGTGTTCTCAATGTTCTCAGTTGTGTGGCGAGGTACAACTTGATTTTCTCAATTTTCTCAGTTGTGTGGCGATGTACAACTTGATTTTCTCAATTTTCTCAGTTGTGTGGCGAGGTACAACTTGATGTTCTCAATGTTCTCAGTTGTGTGGCGAGGTACAACTTGATGTTCTCAATGTTCTCAGTTGTGTGGCGAGGTACAACTTGATTTTCTCAATTTTCTCCGTTGTATGGCGAGGTACAACTTGATTTTCTCAATTTTCTCCGTTGTGTGGTTTGAATTGTTTTACAATTTATCATTTCGGGAAACTTTTATAACCGACTATACGGTATTGTTTTAGCTCATTGTTGAAGGCCCTACAGTGTCTAATTATTGATTACATTTGTTTCAATGGGACTCTGTTGAGTAGTTGTTTCTTGGCAATCATACCAAATCTCCTTACTTAATATATACATAAGGACAGGAATGCCATTTACCGTCAGGCGCCAAACGGTCATTTTCGGCTAAAATTAGCGTCAAATTGGTTAAAATTTTACCATGATTTGTTAGAGATCTCAAATAATATCCTTTTTCATGGGTTCAGTGTCGAGTTAAAGTATACTACTTGGAATCGTCTGCGATAAATGCATCACTTTTCTGATAAAGTACTTTTAAAATTCAAAACTAATATATATATAGTTAACATAAAGGTGACTTATTGGTCCATTGGGCCGCGGGTGTTATATATGTAATTATATTTTGTACAAATATAAATTTATGCTGATTTACACACGTCACTATAATAAACAATTTATTTACTTACTTACTTATACGTTTTATTTAACTGTGTAAATTGTTTTCGGATATAATGTGTTCATTTTTTTATATAAATAAGGCCGTTAGTTTTCTCGTTTGAATTCTTTTACATGGTCTTATCGGGGCCTTTTATAGCCGACTATGCTGTATGGGCTTTGCTCATTATTGAAGGCCGTACGGTGCCCTATAGTTGTTAATGTCTGTGTCATTTTGGTCTCTTGTGGCCACAGTTGTCTCATTGGCAATCATACCACATCTTCTTTTTTATATTAGTTGTTTCTTCTTCTATAGTACATAATTTGACGTCAGTACAAATAGTACATGCATGCAGGTTGTCAGATATAATCTCCCATATAAAAAATCACATCATTAAGCTGAAATGAACCTTATGTGTTCCTCTCCTAGCTACAAATGTATCAAAAAATCAAAGATGTGGAACATATTTTATCATAATCATTTGGTAATCATTGTAATTGGTGTCTCCTCCATGACAGTCTTGAACATTAAAACTAAATATTAGATAAACAAAACTGCTTATGTTTACTGTTTTGCTCAGGTTGGCTGTCATTGTGCAACACAGTTTAATATAGAATCCTATGGGGGAAAAACAAAGAAGTCCTTTTGTCAGAAAACACTGTCAAACATCCAAACATACTATCCACACTGATCTGCGTCCACACTTGTTTTATACGAAAAAAAATTGTAAAAAAGATAAAGACTCTTTGATATTCAATTTCAAAGATATGGTATGAGTGCCAAATGCCACATGATTTGGTCTTTTGTGAAGAGGTGTCGCAATGGCAATCAGACCACATTTTTTTCTTCATATATATATGATATTTAACTCTAATTTTGAATAAAAGAAACTAAAAATGAACTTACGATTTGATGAATTATGTCCAAACGTAAGTATTCTCACACAGTTTTATTTAAACTTTATAGCAATAAAAAAATATACTGCCTTTGGTGTTCTTTAAGTTATTGTAAAGAGAAAATGTTGTGATGACAGTTTCAGTGGCGGATTCAGAAATTTTCATAAGTGGGGGCCCACTGACTGACCTAAGAGGGGGCCCGCTCCAGTCACGCTTCAATGATTCCCTACATAAGCAAGCAATTTTTTTCCCAAAAAGGGGGGCCCGGGCCCCCTGCCCCCCCCCCCCTAAATCCGCCTCTGAGTTTTTGTATTCGTATTTAAATTGTATAGACAAAATATTTTGATTTCAGATTATGAACTTTTCGTTTAAGGTCAAGTTTATTCTATTTAAAGTTTAAATTGGGTTTCTTGTTCTGAATTCATATTCAAATAAGGTAAAAGAATCATAGATTTGTTTTCACATTTGGTTACAATAAAAAACAAACATTGAAATGGGACGGTCACGATTTTACTTATAGTTGGCATAATAGTCCCAGCATTGAATACAAATTTAACCTTTTATTAGAATTTTACAGATAACAATATCTACACTACAGGCGTTTCGGTGCATTCCAAAATAAGCAAAATAAGGCATTTAAATTGTAAAATATCTTTAAATGAACTATTTCTTTTCTGAATTTTTTGTAATGTTTCTGCTTCACTTTTCTTAAAAAAAGTTTGTTACATTCTATGGTTTTGTACGGTCAGTGAGTGTCACACACTTTGCACTTGAAGGAAATTCCAAAACTTATTTCCAGCAGGCCTGATGCTAGAGAAAAGTGTCCTCTGATCCAACTTGTCTCTCTCTTTTTTCAGCCGGGCCAAACCACGCTCCCCTCTTAAATCCGAACTTTGCAGATCATCCATTTCAAATTAGTTTTCTACGTTTTTATCCTGACTTTGACTGAAGTATATGCAACTATGAACGAATTTAACAACCACCAGAAAATTAAATTACTACGTATTTAGAAGAACAATATACAAAATGTATCATTCCTTCTTACAAATGCTTTTTTTTTCTACACCTGGGTTCACGTTATAATTACAAAGGCCAAAAAGCCAGTTTTGATACATACAAAACAACCCAAAAAGAATCTATACTATTAAACGAGAAGACCTCATTTTGTGTGTCGCTTCTCTTCCTTCCACAATAAATCAATTATCATGCCTCTGTGTCCTATAGGTAACATGCATAGTCGCATTTGTCATCCATTCTGATTATTCGGATTGAGTTATTTTGGGAGAAAAACGACAAAAAAAGAGTCCGGATATGATTCCGTCATCAGACTGAATTTTAGTCATAGATAAGACTTCCGGTTTGAAACATGCACAAAAACAACCAATTGTATGATAGATAACAAAAATGAAAAATATATAAGCCAATCAGAGCGTTCTCAATATCATGGTGTTTAGAACACAAGAACCACAACTAGTATACCTCCTTATATAGAGGACAATTATTTTTCGCGTTTCATATCATGGTGTTTAGATCGCAAGAACCACAATTATTATACCTCCTTAGAGAGGAGAATTATTTTCGGCGATTATCTGATTATACTACTTTAATATATAGAGCCGACTCTCTGTATTCTGTCAGGGACTTTCTATGTTAGTATAGAAAGTCCCTGCTTCTGTCTACTGTTTTCTTTGAAATGATTACTATTTAAGGGGTCATGTCACTTGCATATATATTAATAAGTAAAACATGCTCAACTTCATCTAAAACTACCTCGACCAAAAACTTTAACCTGAAGCGGGACAGACGGACGGACGGACGGACGGACGACCGAAAGAACGCACGGATGCACAGACTAGAAAACATACTGCCCATAAATGAGGCATAAAAATTTATGGTTGAAAGGGAAAATGGTGATTTGGCAAAAATGAAAGTAAGGTAGAGATTAGAGGGAGGCAGGACCTTTTTCGGGGCGTCGGGATCGGGTGTTTTTAAACTCGGGATTTGGGGATTGATCCTTACGGAATCCGGGAATATATTTTTCGATTTCTGGATTTCGTGATATGTATTTATTTAAATTCTGCATCTCGGGATTTCATTATTTTAAGCCCAGGATTTCGGGATCAGGACCCCTCCGACCACCCCTAAAATTAGCCTAAGTCCTAGGTCTTATTCATTTATACATGATTCATATCCTACCATTGGCATGTTAATAAGGCTCTCAAAAGAAAATGGCACCGATGGATTCTCCTAGAAGCATATTTTATTAGACTAGTAATGGTCTATATATATTAAAGCAGTTACATTTATTTCATGTTTGAAACGGTGCAAATTTGACAAGGAATGATTTGGTGATTTGACTTTTACCAAAAGGAGCATTGTAGCAAAGGAGAAGAATAATTGTGGTCTGAGGCTAGAAACACGAAAATAATTGAATTTAACAGAAAGGAAACAAATATCGGACTTTGGAAAAAGGGAGAGGGCTTTTGGTACCTTTTATGAAATTCTCCATACATAATATCTTTTACAAAAAATCATCCTACAACAGTTCACAAGCTGTATATGCCCGCGATTTCGCGGGTATGTTCTAGTGCATCTAAAAAGCCATGCCATTTTTCCTTAACTTTTGATAGATGCAAGCTTGTATTCATTCACTTAAGTACACAATTATATTATCCTGAATTGTGTTAGGTAATTTTTTGTATTTTCATTCTATTTTTGGCCAAGTTATTTGTATCTATAATTCCTTATAAGGCCACAATATTTATTTTCAAAATCCTGTTACCAAACCCACTGTAAAAAATATTAAAAATGTCAAATTATCATCCTCTGTCAAATTATTGAGAATACTAAACCAGACCAACTTTATAGAATTACTTTTAAGGTTTATGACCCCTTCTGTAGCCATGTGTGTTACGAATTTTTCAATGAACCACTATCAACAGCTAACAACAGCCACAATGATGGTGAGAGAAGGGCCCTTTAATGAGCCACTATCAACAGCCACCGCAAGGATGGCAAAAGTAGCCCTAAATGAGCCACTATCAACAGCTAACAACTATTGTTATCATACACTAAAATACTAAAACTTAACATTAACTTTAATCTTAAAACTTAACATTCTCTAAAAAGTCTGAATAATAAATTTTCAAGTCATGTTCAGTTTTTGAGACACATTTTCCTTCTTATACACCTACAGTGGTATATTCCAGAGGCGGATTTTGGTTTTCCTTCAGGGAGCCTGGGCCCCCCTTTTGTGGGAAAAATTTGGTTGATTATATAGGGAATCACTGAAGCATGAGTGGAGCAGGCCTCCTTTTAGGAAGTCAGTTGCACCCCTCCCCTCATATGAAAATTTCTGCTTATTGCTGTGTATAGGTAAATGACAACCACTGAAGAGTCTGAACACTTCTTAATTTAATGTGAGCAAAACAGTACTGACTTTACAACAGTAAATAAACCTGAGAATTTACTTTTTCATTGTTCAGTCTTTTAAGAATTAATTTTAAACACAAATTTATATCAAATTTATCGAAATTGAAAAAAGTCCGGTTAACCGGTTAGCGTTTTTGGTATTCGGTATTCGGTCGTTCGACCGATTAACCGGTTAACCTGTTAACCGTTGACAACACTAAGAATAAGACATGGTATGGTGAAAAAAAATATCCTTCATGATTGATCATTGATGATACTGCTGGTGCCACGATAATTATACTATCCAGTGAGTAAACAAGGATCGAGGATAAGTTTGATTTAAGTAATGTATTTGGTCTGTGAATTTCTAGTTTATAAAATAATATAATTACATAAACCTAAGGTTGTAAGGAAGTTACGGCCAGGCTTGGAGTTAATACATAGCCAAAGTTAACCAACATGAATAAATAGTGAACAAAATCTGTGCAAGTCTGGTAGAATTCTTTCAAGCCTTACTGAAGAAATTGTGGATTTATACACATTTTGACGCTGGTGATGGTGCTTAATTCAATGACAGAAGTAATCTTAGAGGTGGATTTAGAGAGTTCGAAAAATTTGGTTGATTATATAGGGAATTACTAAAGAATGACTGGAGCAGGCCCCCTCTTAGATAGTCAGCCCCCCCCCCCCCCCTTTCCCACACACACACTTATGAAAATTTCTGGATCTGCCACTGAATCTTTTAAAATGACTTTAGCAACAGCTGATAGGTCTCGCTTTTTTGTAATTTTGATTATGCAAATGTTGACATTAAAATAGATATACTTAACATGTGATATAAGTTAGGAAAATATCAAAGTCAGTTAACTACATGTATGACTGAGGTACTTCCTAAGCAATCTCTCCATGTAAATGAGATGTGTCATTGCTAATACAAATGCATACCAAATATCATCGACTTATAATAAGTCTTTCCCTTTAAACGAACCTAATCACAAACATTAACTTGTAAACTATGTAAAAGTGACAAAGTCAATGAACCATGAAGAGGGGCGGAGCTATATAATCTCCATGGAAACAACCCTTACAAATGCCAATAATTTGCAAATCAAATACCATTGACTAAACATTAGCATTTCATCTTAAACTGAACCAAGGATTTGTATAGTAAGACTATACAAATCCTTGACTGAACTCATCACAAACTAATACATATAAACTAAGCAAAAGTTTCAAAGTTAGTAGACCATGACTGAAGGGACTGATCCAGATAATCTCCATGGAAATGATATTAGCTAATGGCCTGATGCTGACACAACTGAATACCAATTAGCATTGGCCTACCACTAATGGTGTCCCCTGAACTGACCTAATCACAAACTAATACATGTTAACTAAGGAAAATGTTCTAAGCCAATAGATCATGACTAAGGGGGTGGAGACAAATAATCTCCATGGAAACGAGATATGCAAAAGCTTATACAACTGCAAAATATATAAACCAAATATCATTGATCTACCACTAGTTGTTCTCCATAAAATCTCCTAATCACAAACTAATACATGTAAAATAAGAAAAAGTTTCAAAGTCAATAGACCATGAGGGGGCAGGGCCAAATAATCTCTGTTGCAATGAAATTTGCCAATAGTAATACACTAAATATGATTGAATCCCTGATATCTCTGCCTATAGCAAAATCGAACTATAACAAAATCGAACTATAACAAACTCGGCCTATAACATAATCGGCCTCCCAAAATCGGACTATAACAAACTCGGACTATACAAAACTCGGACTACTAGAAGAATATAAGACATATATAAGTATAATGTTGGTTGTTGTTGCTATTGGGAATTAATTTTAATTAATTTGAAATTAATTTTTATCTACAATTAATTAAATAATTTATTTTAAACATTTTTGAAGGGGATAAAAAAAAATACGTTAACATGATAGATATCTATATACAAAAAAAAGTACAAAAAACTTCTTTTTAATATGAAAATTCACCACTGATTTGTCTTTTCAGTATAATTATTTGTAATAATGTCCCTCTCTGAAAATAATTTTTTATTATATGCATATCTGATCATATCTTAATTGATTATGACATTATGTCACATGTATCGTTGACACCTTCTTAATCACCATAAGTTAAACAAACAACTGGCACTGATGACACAGGTGTAAGGATCTTGATAATGATCAATATCAAGCCATTATTCAAATAACCATGAACATAATCAAATTTCAATAAAACAGCTATTTCACAGGTTCATGTATTGCATTTCTTAAACACAAATAATCATTAATTGATTAAATTTCTTCACATTTTCATTTGAATTTTAGCCTTAAAACTAACTCTTATCTAAAAAAAATCTAGAACCTTAGAATGGAACATCCAGTGGGTGACTTAGCATGTTGTCTTTCGGGAGAGAGGAGAAAAAAATTGCTTGGACGCGGTCAATGATTCCTTTAACAAGAATATATCACCCGTATTGAACAATGATTATCGATGTCAGTTTCTAATTCTTATACCACAAAAATAATAACTGAAACAATACATATTTATTAAACAATTATCTTATATTTAATGCCAAACAAGCATTTGGGTTTACGATTGCATTTCTTGTTTTAAAGAAAGCAACTTGTTTAAACATATCAAATCAACTCATATAACATGGACTTTTTGTCTTTTTTTCTTTTTGTCATGGCCTTGTCAGTATTTCTTCACAATATGAGTTTTGAATTTCACCAACACCTTATTATGTGAAATATAACAACTTTGCTTCTCTATTCAATAAATTTCAACTACTACATACATACAGTCAACTCTCGTTATGTCGAAGTCAGCTGGACCACAGAAATATTTCGAGATACACGTAGTTCGACTCAAACGAACACAGGAAGTTCGACAATCTAAGGGACACAACTCTTGCGTAGCTTGGTTCACATGTGGTGAATATGGCAAGGGGATCGATATTCTAGTATCAGATCGATGTATTTGTATGTCACAGTCTTTTGTTATTATAATGACATTATTTTTACTTATTCAATTGTTTCAATTAAAAAAAAACCTAGGCTTTTCCAAGAGTAATTTCCAATAGAAAGTTTCGTTATTCAGGTCGGTTTTAGGGAGCTACCATTTGATTTTTATGGGGTGGGGGCTAGGATGATTTTTTTTTAGCTGTAATCTATGTCCTGTCTTTTTATTTTTCACTGTTTGGTCCTGTTTTTTTTTTTTAGTTTATCCTGATTTTTTTTTTACCTTAATTGTCGTCCTGACTTTTTTTTGGCAATTGTCTCATCCTGCCTTTTTCTTTTACTCAAAACTCCTGTCCTGCCTATTTTTTTCAAATTTCATCCTAGCCCCCCCATAAAAATCAAATGGTAGCTCCCTTAGCTGACAAAATTGTTTATTCTCGGATACAAGAGATTTAAGAAAATTTAGATTTCTATTCATTTTGTTTTATCTCACTCTTTCTTTTCAAAAGAAAATATAAGGCAGCAACCATTTGATTTTCTGGGGGGGGGGGGGGGGGGGGGCTATGGTTTTTTTTGGAAAAAAAAGTTTGTTTCCAGTTTTTGGAGAAAAAAATAATTTGTTTTTGATTCTGAGAAAAAAAAATTGTTTGTTTCACCCTCAGCTGCCACTATATGTAATGCTAAAATTGAAAGAAAAAAATTGTTTTCGACTTGTCGCGAAAAAAATAGATTGTTTTTCGCCACAGGCGAAAAAAATAATTTGTCCAGAAAAAAAAACCATAGCTCCCCCCAGAAAATCAAATGGTTGCTGCCTAACAAGATCAAAGACGCCGTTTGAGTAGTTTTTAGGTGATCATCAACGGAAGCCATAATCCTCACTTTATACACACCCAAGCTAATTAGTGTAAATCACAAATTAATAGACCACTTTCGAGTTCATCCGTCACTGCAAAAAATCGTCAATTATACACGCCTTTATGACGTCATTTACCAGGTAGAGGGGGTCGCCTGTATCCCTGCACTATTTACGTTCATCAAGCGTCTTAGTGATCGTCATTGTGCAGGATAAACTAGAAATAATAGTTGTTCTGTAGGTGCTTAATGACAATTCCCTAATGACAGCAATGCTGATTGTCAATTTTGAGAATTCAATTTGCCGAATAATTCATACAATATAGAATTATAGTTTTCCAACCACTCGCTCAACATTGGAAAGGAAGTGATGACGCCCCTAAAAGCACACATGACGTTCACTAAAACCAGAGTTTTTGACGGAAATGCATCAAACTCGAAAGTTTTCTATTGTTTTGTGAACATTTTAAATACCTTTTCATAAACATAAACAATGTATCACTAATTATTTATCAAAATTCTATAAAAGATAATCTAGGTAAACACTCATGGAAATAGCATGTCATAAATCAAATACAGTGGTCAGTGACCGGAAATTTAATTACAGGTGTATTGTCAGATTTACACTTCAATCCAATTAAAGCCCGGAGGGCATGTTTTGACATATGTGTATTAGTTCGAGATAAAACTAGAGGCTCACCTTGGTCTATGTGAATATTAAACAAAGGAAGCAGATGGATTCATGACAAAATTGTGTTTTGGTGATGGTGATGTGTTTGTACATCTTACTTAACTAAACAGTCTTGCTGCTTACAATTATCTCTATCTATAATGAACTTGGCCTAGTAGTTTCAGTGGAAAATGCTAATAAAAATTGTTAAAAATTGACTATAAAGGGCAATAATTCCTTAAGGGGTCAATTGACCATTTCGGTTATGTAGACTTATTTGTAAATCTTACTTTGCTGAACATTATTGCTGTTTACAGTTTATCTCTATCTATGATAATATTCAAGATAATAACCAAAAACAGCAAATTTTCCTTAAAATTACCGATTCAGGGGCAGCAACCCAACAACAGGTTGTCCGATTCATCTGAAAATATCAGGGCAGATAGATCTTGACCTGATAAACAATTTTACCTATGTCAGATTTGCTCTAAATGCTTTGGTTTTTGAGTTATAAGCCAAAAACTGCATTTTATCCCTTTGTTCTATTTTTAGCCGTGGCGGCCATCTTGATTTTATGGCCGGGTCACCAGACACATTTTTTAAACTAGATACCCCAAAGATGATTGTGGCCAAGTTTGGATTAATTTGGCCCAGTAGTTTCAGAGAAGAAGATTTTTGCATGTTTTGTAAAAGATAACTAAGATTTACGAAAAATGGTTAAAAATTGACTATGAAGGGCAATAACTCCTAAAGGGGTCAACTGACCATTTCGGTCATATTAACTTATTTGTAAATCTTACTTTGCTGAACATTATTGCTGTTTACAGTTTATCTCTATCTATAATAATATTTAAGATAATAACCAAAAACAGCAAAATTTCCTTAAAATGACCAATTCAGGGGCAGCAACCCAACAAGGGATTGTCCGATTCATCTGAATATATCAGGGCAGATAGATCTTGACCTGATAAACAATTTTACTTAGGTCAGATTTGCTCTAAATGCTTTTGTTTTTGAGTTATAAGCCAAAAACTGCATTTTACCCCTATGTTCTATTTTTAGCCATGGCGGCCATCTTGATTTGATGGCCGGGTCACCAGACACATTTTTTAAACTACATACCCCAAAGATGATTGTGGCCAAGTTTGGATTAATTTGGCCAAGTAGTTTCAGAGGAGAAGATTTTTGTAAAAGATAACTAAGATTTACGAAAAATGGTTAAAAATTGACTATAAAGGGCAATAACTCCTAAAGGGGTCAACTGACCATTTCAGTCACTTTGACTAATTTGTAGATCTTACTTTGCTGAACATTATTGCTGTTTACAGTTTATCCCTATCTATAATAATATTTAAGATAATAACCAAAAACAGCAAAACTTCCTTAAAATTACCAATTCAGGGGCAGCAACCCAACAACGGGTTGTCCGATTCATCTGAAAATTTCAGGACAGATAGATCTTGACCTTATAAACAATTTTACCCCGTCAGATTTGCTCTAAATGCTTTGGTTTTTCAGTTATAAGCCAAAAACTGCATTTTACCCCTATGTTCTATTTTTAGACATGGCGGCCATCTTGGTTGGTTGGCCAGGTCACCGGACACATTTTTAAAACTAGATACCCCAATGATGATTGTGGCCAAGTTTGGTTTTATTTGGCCCAGTAGTTTCAGAGGAGAAGATTTTTGTAAAAGTTAACGACGACGACGGACGACGGACGCAAAGTGATGGGAAAAGCTCACTTGAGCTAAAAATGAATTTTGAATGCTTTTGTTAACCTTGGGACCGTAAACATAGTTCAACTCAACCGAAATTTCGACTCATCCAATTTTGACTCATCAGGAGTTGAATTACATATTTTTGTATGGAATAAAGTTCGGGACCACGTCACGTCATATCATTGTGGAATGGTCCTGGTAAGATTTTATAAGATTATGTGTCTCTGGCCAACATGAACATATTCACTCAATACAAAAACACAACAATCTTTTTGATATGTGAACAATGTAAAACTTTTTTATCTTTTTAATAGATATCAACCACAATAATTCATATTCTGTTTTTTCATGCTTTTTATTAAAAGCATCAACAATCTTTTTTAAATGTACATATCACAAATACACATGTCTATTTTCCACCTCTTTTAATTCACTCAGGAATCTGAAATTAATAATAAATAATAATAAAGTTATATTTTGTTATGATTAAATTACATTCACCTATCTTGAGGATTATAGGAAATCATGCCAAAAGTCTTTTTTTGTTTGTTCGACTTCTTGACATATATCAAAAAAAAAAAACCATTTAGAATTTGAATTGAGTTATCTCCCTTTGTCCATAAATATTGAAAACTATTCGGCCTCGATGTCATCATAATTTTAAAAAACTCAGAAAACAACCAAGCAAGAAGGCAGAATTTGGCCTTTTCATGCATATTTTGCACTCTGATTAATAAGTAGTTTTATGAACAAGGGCCCAGGATTTCTAGGCCAAGCTTTGTTAGTTTAGTCTGTCTTTGTTTGTATACATTTACATTTACTTTTCTACATTGGCTAGAGGTATAGGGGAGGGTTGAGATCTCACAAACATGTTTAACCCCGCCGCATTTTTGCGCCTGTCCCAAGTCAGGAGCCTCTGGCCTTTGTTAGTCTTGTATTATTTTAATTTTAGTTTCTTGTGTACAATTTGGAAATTAGTATGGCGTTCATTATCACTGAACTAGTATATATTTGTTTAGGGGCCAGTTGAAGTACGCCTCCGGGTGTGGGAATTTCTCGCTACATTAAAGACTTGTTGGTGACCTCCTGCTGTTGTTTTTTTCTATGGTCGGGTTGTTGTCTCTTTGGCACATTCCCCATTTCCATTCTCAATTTTATGCTTGATATTTTTTAGATGTTAGATGCTGGTGTTCATTATTGCCAGTTGTTCCGCACTATATTTTTCGGTAATTTCTGTTGTATATTTATGTATTATAACTAGTTTTTGCAACTGTAATTCTTATCAAAATATTTAATTTTTTTGGATAAGGATTGAAATCACATATACATCAATTTGTAAACTGAATATCTGATATAAATGTTTTTTTTTTTTTTTTAGTTTATACAAAAAGTAAAGCTTGTATGTGTATAAATATAATGGTAAGCTTGAGTATATCATAACTATAATGGTATAAACTTTATCAATTTGTAAATATTATGAATAAAATTATTACCTCTCCTCTTTATTCTTTTTTATCTTTATCTGAAAATGACATATGATTGAATTGAAATACATCTTATTTTACTTTAATATATAACTGGCCACAATAAATTACTGTACATATAGATGTTGGTAACAAATTTTAATCTTAGAAAACATTAACTAATGATAAATTCTTGAATCATAACTGGAACACACAAATTTAAAAACCTCTAAAATGGATTCCATGACCTTCAGAAATTGAAATGTCCTCTAATTTACCAGGAATGTCTATGCATAGAAAACCATTAAACAGTGACAGAATTAGTAAATTTTTGTAAATTTCTGTTTAGATTTTGATCCTAGTTTCCTTCCTCTTTACAGCAACATTTGCCCTCTTTGGTAATTTTCTTTTATAAAATAGTTTTACACAGATCATTTTCAAAGTATATGTCATCTACAAAATTTAGGCAAAGATGATGTTATATAATCTTACAAGGACCATTCTGTGATATCTTATAAAATCTTACCTGGACCGTTCCATAATGACATGGCATGGTCTTTAGCTTTATTATAGCCATTCAGTGTGATATCTTATAAAATCTTACCTGGACCGTTCCATAATGACATGGCATGGTCTATAGCTTTATTATAGCCATTCAGTGTGATATCTTATAAAATCTTACCTGGACCGTTCCATAATGACATGACATGGTCTTTAGCTTTATTATAGCCATTCTGTGATATCTTATAAAATCTTACCTGGACCGTTCCATAATGACATGGCATGGTCTTTAGCTTTATTGTAGCCATTCTGTAATATCTTATAAAATCTTACCTGGACCATTCCATAATGATATGGCATGATCTTTAGCTTTATTGTAACTATTCTGTGATATCTTATAAAATCTTACCTGGACCGTTCCATAATGACATGGCATGGTCTTTAGCTTTATTGTAGCCATTCAGTGTGATATCTTCTAAAATCTTACCTGGACCATTCCATAATGATATGGCATGATCTTTAGCTTTATTATAGCCATTCAGTGTAATATCTTATAAAATCTTACCTGGACCATTCCATAATGATATGGCATGATCTTTAGCTTTATTATAGCCATTCAGTGTAATATCTTATAAAATCTTACCTGGACCATTCCATAATGATATGGCATGATCTTTAGCTTTATTATAGCCATTCAGTGTAATATCTTATAAAATCTTACCTGGACCATTCCATAATGACATGACATGGTCTTTAGCTTTATTGTAACCATTCTGTGATATCTTATAAAATCTTACCTGGACCGTTCCATAATGACATGACATGGTCTTTAGCTTTATTATAGCCATTCTGTGATATCTTATAAAATCTTACCTGGACCATTCCATAATAACATGACATGGTCTTTAGCTTTATTGTAACCATTCTGTGATATCTTATAAAATCTTACCTGGACCGTTCCATAATGACATGGCATGATCTTTAGCTTTATTGTAGCCATTCTGTGATATCTTATAAAATCTTACCTGGACCGTTCCATAATGACATGGCATGGTCTTTAGCTTTATTGTAGCCATTCTGTAATATCTTATAAAATCTTACCTGGACCGTTCCATAATGACATGGCATGGTCTTTAGCTTTATTGTAGCCATTCTGTAATATCTTATAAAATCTTACCTGGACCGTTCCATAATGACATGGCATGGTCTTTAGCTTTATTATAGCTATTCTGTGATATCTTATAAAATCTTACCTGGACCGTTCCATAATGACATGACATGGTCTTTAGCTTTATTATAGCCATTCTGTGATATCTTATAAAATCTTACATGGACCGTTCCATAATGACATGACATGGTCTTTAGCTTTATTGTAGCCATTCTGTGATATCTTATAAAATCTTACCTGGACCGTTCCATAATGACATGGCATGGTCTTTAGCTTTATTGTAGCCATTCTGTGATATCTTATAAAATCTTACCTGGACCATTCCATAATGATATGGCATGGTCTTTAGCTTTATTATAGCCATTCTGTGATATCTTATAAAATCTTACATGGACCGTTCCATAATGACATGACATGGTCTTTAGCTTTATTGTAGCCATTCTGTGATATCTTATAAAATCTTACCTGGACCATTCCATAATAACATGGCATGGTCTTTAGCTTTATTATAGCCATTCAGTGTGATATCTTATAAAATCTTACCTGGACCGTTCCATAATGACATGGCATGGTCTTTAGCTTTATTGTAGCCATTCTGTGATATCTTATAAAATCTTACCTGGACCGTTCCATAATGACATGGCATGGTCTTTAGCTTTATTATAGCCATTCTGTGATATCTTATAAAATCTTACCTGGACCATTCCATAATGATATGACATGGTCTTTAGCTTTATTATAGCCATTCAGTGTGATATCTTATTAAATCTGACCTGGACCGTTCCATAATGACATGGCATGGTCTTTAGCTTTATTATAGCCATTCTCTGATATCTTATAAAATCTTACCTGGACCATTCCATAATGACATGGCATGGTCTTTAGCTTTATTGTAGCCATTCTGTGATATCTTATAAAATCTTACATGGACCGTTCCATAATGACATGGCATGGTCTTTAGCTTTATTATAGCCATTCTGTGATATCTTATAAAATCTTACCTGGACCGTTCCATAATGACATGGCATGGTCTTTAGCTTTATTGTAGCCATTCTGTCATATCTTATAAAATCTTACACGGACCTTTCCATAATGACATGGCATGGTCTTTAGTTTTATTATAGCCATTCTGTCATATCTTATAAAATCTTACCTGGACCGTTCCATAATGACATGGCATGGTCTTTAGCTTTATTATAGCCATTCTGTCATATCTTATAAAATCTTACCTGGACCGTTCCATAATGACATGGCATGGTCTTTAGCTTTATTGTAGCCATTCTGACATATCTTATAAAATCTTACCTGGACCGTTCCATAATGACATGGCATGGTCTTTAGCTTTATTGTAGCCATTCTGACATATCTTATAAAATCTTACCTGGACCGTTCCATAATGACATGGCATGGTCTTTAGCTTTATTGTAGCCATTCTGTCATATCTTATAAAATCTTACCTGGACCGTTCCATAATGACATGGCATGGTCTTTAGCTTTATTGTAGCCATTCTGTCATATCTTATAAAATCTTACCTGGACCGTTCCATAATGACATGGCATGGTCTTTAGCTTAATTGTAGCCATTCTGTGATATCTTATAAAATCTTACCTGGACCATTCCATAATGATATGACATGGTCTTTAGCTTTATTATAGCCATTCTGTCATATCTTATAAAATCTTACCTGGACCGTTCCATAATGACATGGCATGGTCTTTAGCTTTATTGTAGCCATTCTGTCATATCTTATAAAATCTTACCTGGACCGTTCCATAATGACATGGCATGGTCTTTAGCTTTATTGTAGCCATTCTGTGATATCTTATAAAATCTTACCTGGACCGTTCCATAATGACATGGCATGGTCTTTAGCTTTATTGTAGCCATTCTGTAATATCTTATAAAATCTTACCTGGACCGTTCCATAATGACATGGCATGGTCTTTAGCTTAATTGTAGCCATTCTGTGATATCTTATAAAATCTTACATGGACCATTCCATAATGATATGGCATGGTCTTTAGCTTTATTGTAGCCATTCTGTGATATCTTATAAACTCTTACATGGACCGTTCCATAATGACATGGCATGGTCTTTAGCTTTATTATAGCCATTCTCTGATATCTTATAAAATCTTACCTGGACCATTCCATAATGATATGGCATGGTCTTTAGCTTTATTGTAGCCATTCTGTGATATCTTATAAAATCTTACCTGGACCGTTCCATTATGACATGACATGGTCTTTAGCTTTATTGTAGCCATTCTGTAATATCTTATAAAATCTTACATGGACCGTTCCATTATGACATGACATGGTCTTTAGCTTTATTGTAGCCATTCTGTAATATCTTATAAAATCTTACATGGACCGTTCCATAATGATATGGCATGGTCTTTAGCTTTATTATAGCCATTCAGTGTGATATCTTATAAAATCTTACCTGGACCGTTCAATAATGATATGACATGGTCTTTAGCTTTATTATAGCCATTCTCTGATATCTTATAAAATCTTACCTGGACCATTCCATAATGATATGACATGGTCTTTAGCTTTATTATAGCCATGCAGTGTGATATCTTGTAAAATCTTACCTGGACCGTTCCATAATGACATGGCATGGTATTTAGCTTTATTATAGCCATTCTGTGATATCTTATAAAATCTTACCTGGACCATTCCATAATGATATGACATGGTCTTTAGCTTTATTATAGCCATTCTGTCATATCTTATAAAATCTTACCTGGACCGTTCCATAATGACATGGCATGGTCTTTAGCTTTATTGTAGCCATTCTGTCATATCTTATAAAATCTTACCTGGACCGTTCCATAATGACATGGCATGGTCTTTAGCTTTATTGTAGCCATTTTGTGATATCTTATAAAATCTTACATGGACCGTTCCATAATGACATGGCATGGTCTTTAGCTTTATTGTAGCCATTTTGTGATATCTTATAAAATCTTACATGGACCGTTCCATAATGATTTGGCATGGTCTTTAGCTTTATTGTAGCCATTCTGTGATATCTTATAAAATCTTACCTGGACCATTCCATAATGACATGGCATGGTCTTTAGCTTTATTATAGCCATTCTGTGATATCTTATAAAATCTTACCTGGACCATTCCATAATGATATGACATGGTCTTTAGCTTTATTATAGCCATTCTGTCATATCTTATAAAATCTTACCTGGACCGTTCCATAATGATTTGGCATGGTCTTTAGCTTTATTGTAGCCATTTTGTGATATCTTATAAAATCTTACATGGACCGTTCCATAATGATTTGGCATGGTCTTTAGCTTTATTGTAGCCATTCTGTGATATCTTATAAAATCTTACATGGACCGTTCCATAATGATATGACATGGTCTTTAGCTTTATTATAGCCATTCTGTCATATCTTATAAAATCTTACCTGGACCGTTCCATAATGACATGGCATGGTCTTTAGCTTTATTGTAGCCATTCTGTCATATCTTATAAAATCTTACCTGGACCGTTCCATAATGACATGGCATGGTCTTTAGCTTTATTGTAGCCATTCTGTGATATCTTATAAAATCTTACCTGGACCTTTCCATAATGACATGGCATGGTCTTTAGCTTTATTATAGCCATTCTGTAATATCTTATAAAATCTTACCTGGACCTTTCCATAATGACATGACATGGTCTTTAGCTTAATTGTAGCCATTCTGTGATATCTTATAAAATCTTACATGGACCGTTCCATAATGATATGGCATGGTCTTTAGCTTTATTATAGCCATTCAGTGTGATATCTTATAAAATCTTACCTGGACCGTTCAATAATGATATGACATGGTCTTTAGCTTTATTATAGCCATTTTCTGATATCTTATAAAATCTTACCTGGACCATTCCATAATGATATGGCATGGTCTTTAGCTTTATTGTAGCCATTCTGTGATATCTTATAAAATCTTACCTGGACCGTTCCATTATGACATGACATGGTCTTTAGCTTTATTGTAGCCATTCTGTAATATCTTATAAAATCTTACATGGACCGTTCCATAATGATATGGCATGGTCTTTAGCTTTATTGTAGCCATTCTGTGATATCTTATAAAATCTTACCTGGACTGTTCCATTATGACATGACATGGTCTTTAGCTTTATTGTAGCCATTCTGTAATATCTTATGAAATCTTACATGGACCGTTCCATAATGACATGGCATGGTCTTTAGCTTTATTATAGCCATTCAGTGTGATATCTTATATAATCTTACCTGGATCATTCCATAATGATATGACATGGTCTTTAGCTTTATTGTAGCCATTCTGTGATATCTTATAAAATCTTACCTGGACCGTTCCATAATGACATGGCATGGTCTTTAGCTTTATTGTAGCCATTCTGTAATATCTTATAAAATCTTACCTGGACCGTTCCATAATGACATGGCATGGCCTTAAGCTTTATTATAGCCATTCAGTGTGATATCTTATAAAATCTTACCTGGACCGTTCCATAATGACATGGCATGGTCTTTAGCTTTATTATAGCCATTCTGTCATATCTTATAAAATCTTACCTGGACCGTTCCATAATGACATGGCATGGTCTTTAGCTTTATTGTAGCCATTCTGTCATATCTTATAAAATCTTACCTGGACCGTTCCATAATGACATGGCATGGTCTTTAGCTTTATTGTAGCCATTTTGTGATATCTTATAAAATCTTACATGGACCGTTCCATAATGACATGGCATGGTCTTTAGCTTTATTGTAGCCATTTTGTGATATCTTATAAAATCTTACATGGACCGTTCCATAATGATTTGGCATGGTCTTTAGCTTTATTGTAGCCATTCTGTGATATCTTATAAAATCTTACCTGGACCATTCCATAATGACATGGCATGGTCTTTAGCTTTATTATAGCCATTCTGTGATATCTTATAAAATCTTACCTGGACCATTCCATAATGATATGACATGGTCTTTAGCTTTATTATAGCCATTCTGTCATATCTTATAAAATCTTACCTGGACCGTTCCATAATGATTTGGCATGGTCTTTAGCTTTATTGTAGCCATTTTGTGATATCTTATAAAATCTTACATGGACCGTTCCATAATGATTTGGCATGGTCTTTAGCTTTATTGTAGCCATTCTGTGATATCTTATAAAATCTTACATGGACCGTTCCATAATGATATGACATGGTCTTTAGCTTTATTATAGCCATTCTGTCATATCTTATAAAATCTTACCTGGACCGTTCCATAATGACATGGCATGGTCTTTAGCTTTATTGTAGCCATTCTGTCATATCTTATAAAATCTTACCTGGACCGTTCCATAATGACATGGCATGGTCTTTAGCTTTATTGTAGCCATTCTGTGATATCTTATAAAATCTTACCTGGACCTTTCCATAATGACATGGCATGGTCTTTAGCTTAATTGTAGCCATTCTGTGATATCTTATAAAATCTTACATGGACCGTTCCATAATGATATGGCATGGTCTTTAGCTTTATTATAGCCATTCAGTGTGATATCTTATAAAATCTTACCTGGACCGTTCAATAATGATATGACATGGTCTTTAGCTTTATTATAGCCATTTCCTGATATCTTATAAAATCTTACCTGGACCATTCCATAATGATATGGCATGGTCTTTAGCTTTATTGTAGCCATTCTGTGATATCTTATAAAATCTTACCTGGACCGTTCCATTATGACATGACATGGTCTTTAGCTTTATTGTAGCCATTCTGTAATATCTTATAAAATCTTACATGGACCGTTCCATAATGATATGGCATGGTCTTTAGCTTTATTGTAGCCATTCTGTGATATCTTATAAAATCTTACCTGGACCGTTCCATTATGACATGACATGGTCTTTAGCTTTATTGTAGCCATTCTGTAATATCTTATGAAATCTTACATGGACCGTTCCATAATGACATGGCATGGTCTTTAGCTTTATTATAGCCATTCAGTGTGATATCTTATATAATCTTACCTGGATCATTCCATAATGATATGACATGGTCTTTAGCTTTATTGTAGCCATTCTGTGATATCTTATAAAATCTTACCTGGACCTTTCCATAATGACATGGCATGGTCTTTAGCTTTATTGTAGCCATTCTGTAATATCTTATAAAATCTTACCTGGACTGTTCCATAATGACATGGCATGGTCTTTAGCTTTATTATAGCCATTCAGTGTGATATCTTATAAAATCTTACCTGGACCGTTCCATAATGACATGGCATGGTCTTTAGCTTTATTATAGCCATTCTGTCATATCTTATAAAATCTTACCTGGACCATTCCATAATGACATGGCATGGTCTTTAGCTTTATTATAGCCATTCTGTCATATCTTATAAAATCTAACCTGGACCGTTCCATTATGACATGGCATGGTCTTTAGCTTTATTGTAGCCATTCTGTGATATCTTATAAAATCTTACCTGGACCGTTCCATAATGACATGGCATGGTCTTTAGCTTAATTGTAGCCATTCTGTCATATCTTATAAAATCTTACCTGGACCGTTCCATAATGACATGGCATGGTCTTTAGCTTTATTGTAGCCATTTTGTGATATCTTATAAAATCTTACCTGGACCGTTCCATAATGACATGGCATGGTCTTTAGCTTTATTGTAGCCATTCTGTGATATTTTATAAAATCTTACCTGGACCATTCCATAATGACATGCCATAATGACATGGCATGGTCTTTAGCTTTATTATAGCCATTCTGTAATATCTTATAAAATCTTACCTGGACCGTTCCATAATGACATGGCATGGTCTTTAGCTTTATTGTAGCCATTCTGTAATATCTTATAAAATCTTACATGGACCGTTCCATAATGACATGCCAAAATGACATGGCATGGTCTTTAGCTTTATTATAGCCATTCTGTAATATCTTATAAAATCTTACCTGGACCGTTCCATAATGACATGGCATGGTCTTTAGCTTTATTGTAGCCATTCTGTGATATCTTATAAAATCTTACATGGACCGTTCCATAATGATATGGCATGGTCTTTAGCTTTATTGTAGCCATTCTGTGATATCTTATAAAATCTTACCTGGACCGTTCCATAATGACATGGCATGGTCTTTAGCTTTATTGTAGCCATTCTGTGATATCTTATAAAATCTTACCTGGACCGTTCCATAATGATATGACATGGTCTTTAGCTTTATTGTAGCCATTCTTTGATATCTTATATAATCTTACCTGGACCGTTCCATAATGACATGGCATGGTCTTTAGCTTTATTGTAGTTATTCTGTGATATCTTATAAAATCTTACCTGGACCGTTCCATAATGACATGGCATGGTCTTTAGCTTTATTGTAGCCATTCTGTGATATCTTATAAAATCTTACCTGAACCATTCCATAATGACATGGCATGGTCTTTAGCTTTATTGTAACCATTCTGTAATATCTTATAAAATCTTACCTGGACCGTTCCATAATGACATGGCATGGTCTTTAGCTTTATTGTAGCCATTCTGTGATATCTTATAAAATCTTACCTGGACCGTTCCATAATGACATGGCATGGTCTTTAGCTTTATTATAGCCATTCTGTAATATCTTATAAAATCTTACCTGGACCATTCCACAATGATATGACATGATCTTTAGCTTTATTATAGCCATTCAGTGTGATATCTTATAAAATCTTACCTGGACCGTTCCATAATGACATGGCATGGTCTTTAGCTTTATTATAGCCATTCTGTAATATCTTATAAAATCTTACCTGGACCAGTCCATAATGACATGGCATGGTCTTTAGCTTTATTGTAGCCATTCAGTGTGATATCTTATAAAATCTTACCTGGACCGTTCCATAATGACATGGCATGGTCTTTAGCTTTATTATAGCCATTCTGTAATATCTTATAAAATCTTACCTGGACCAGTCCATAATGACATGGCATGGTCTTTAGCTTTATTGTAGCCATTCTGTGATATCTTATAAAATCTTACCTGGACCGTTCCATAATGACATGGCATGGTCTTTAGCTTTATTATAGCCATTCTGTAATATCTTATAAAATCTTACCTGGACCGTTCCATAATGACATGGCATGGTCTTTAGCTTTATTGTAGCCATTCTGTTATATCTTATAAAATCTTACCTGGACCGTTCCATAATGACATGGCATGGTCTTTAGCTTTATTATAGCCATTCTGTAATATCTTATAAAATCTTACCTGGACCGTTCCATAATGACATGGCATGGTCTTTAGCTTTATTATAGCCATTCTGTAATATCTTATAAAATCTTACCTGGACCGTTCCATAATGACATGGCATGGTCTTTAGCTTTATTGTAGCCATTCTGTTATATCTTATAAAATCTTACCTGGACCGTTCCATAATGACATGGCATGGTCTTTAGCTTTATTGTAACCATTCTGTTATATCTTATAAAATCTTACCTGGACCGTTCCATAATGACATGGCATGGTCTTTAGCTTTATTGTAGCCATTCTGTGATATTTCAACTGCTTGGTTTGGGTAACAAAGGGATGTAGCACCAACAACAGCAAAGGAGGAGTAAAACAGTTTCCGTAAAATTCCACCTGCAATACAAAACAAGAGCTGTGAGGGAACTCACAATAAGGATATCTCCCTCCCAGTAATACTATCTGTATATTGAAGTAAGTTTGTTTATCTCCCCTTAAACATATTGAACCAAAATTCTATTCCTAAAAGCACTTCCTTAGGAAGTGTTGTACTGCTGTGTACATTTCCATCAATACCCATCAAGCTGTTTGCCAGAAGTTGGTTTACAAATGAACAAACAGGGTGATTTCTATGTACCTCTTGTCAAATTTTTTTTCTTCAAATTATACAAACCCTCCCTAAATGATATTCTTTATGATTTAAAGGTCACAACAGTACCATGCAACACTAAACAAAATCTTACATATCATGATCATTGGAATCCCATGTTCCATGACAGTCAATAACACAAGTTGGAGCAGAATTCTTTTTAAAGTTTCATTGAGCAAATAATGTGAATGCTTTGCCTAAGAAAACATCAGATATATAATATTGTCAACATCTTTAGATTTCTGTTATGTTGTGTTTACTAGTCTAGACATAGTTTGTATCCCCTCTTTCAGGAAAAAATACCATCTATGGTAAAAAAAAAAAGTATACATGTATCACCAATCATTTTTTAGTTTTATATACATAAGCTTTTGGTAAATGTTCTTAACAAAATTTATTGAAAATTCTATCCATGTGAACTCAAATAACAACATTTTCACTTAATTAATTCTTACCTCTATGACCAAGAACAATTCCACCCAATCCAGCAACAGTTATAACTCCTGCTCTTGGCAGAATTCCTGGATCATTCTGTATATATTCGATAGTTTCTAAAACAAAACAAAATACAACAAATACTTTTATAGTATACAATAAAACTTGTCAGGGTTTTGGGGAACCATATTTCTCGCCTTCTTTTGCTGTTAATCGCAGGCTCAACAAAAAAGAGGTAAAAAAAATAATAAAAATATTCCTCTCATTACCATCTTTTGATTGTAAGAAGCTTCTGTCCAAGTTGGGTAAAAATCTAGGATAGTTTATGAATCTAATAAATGTTTTTAAACCTTTAACTGCAGACTGTATGTAATGTTAACTGAAAATAAAAACAAAGTCCATTTATAAGTAAAATACGAAAAAACAGGTATGAAATTTTAACAAAATTTCCTGCAGATACTAGATTTGGATCATAAACAAGCTTTTGTCCATGTTTGGTAAAAATCCAGGATAGTTTAAGAAAGTTATTAAAATTTTAAAAACTTTAACCACAGAGTGAATGTTATGTTTCCTGGCAGAAAAACTAAGTCCATTTATAAGTAAAAAAACAGAATTTCTTTTTTACAAAATTACTTCTGGATACTATCTTATGATCATAAACAAACTTCTGTACAAGTTTGGTACAAAACCAGGTTAGTTTAAAGTCATAAGAAACCTCAAATTAAAAAAAAAATATGCATATGTTTTTTAATAACTAAATGGATAGTTTTCATTATACAACTTATGTACATATACTTTTTCTGAGGAAAATTCTTTAATTTGTCCACATTTAGAAGAATTTTACTTATTTTTAATTGCTTCCTTCCAGGAAGCTATTCGCCGACATATTTTCCGTATTCATAGTGACCTGAGTGTAACCCTCCTCGTAAAAATCCGGTTATCGCAATACGCATGGATCTGTCATTAAAATAAACAATTATATGATTGTACATGTTAAACACGTGTCAATACCCATGCTTTTTGTTATTTGTTTACTATAAGGTGACAATCGGTAAACTTCGGCTTCAAAACACGGCATTTAATGAGCAGCCATATTTGTTAAATCATAACAGAAAAAGAGAAAAAAAATGACGATTATACGATATACTTGCTTAAAAAATGAGAAAATCGTACAGAGGACTAAGTTTATAGTTTATGATATATACATGCATTGGTTCAAGAATTGGATAAACATTATTTTTCACCACTCACTCGTTTCTTATGACTTTAAGAAAGTTATGAAAAGTTCAAAAACTATCACAGAGTGAATTTTTGTGAACGCCACCGCCGTTTTTTTTTTATTTGGACATCTTACTATAGTGTAAAATGCAGTACATGTATCAAGATATCAACATGTAATTTTTGTATATCATATACCTAAGTAACAGACATTTTAATATTGAGAAAAAATCAGATAAACAAAATAAGTACTCACGTTGTGTATGTGCTTTTCCAATTTCATATTTGTCTTTAATTGTGTCTGTCGTTTCCTAAAAATGTGATATGTATGGTTATCCAGTAAAATAACACAAAAGACTCAATAATTAATAGTATAGTATAAGGTATGAAACTTTCAAACCATAGATAAATCTTGGAGCATGCAGGGAAATTTGCACAGGGTCATATTTTTGAATTTCTTAGTTGCTTAAAAAAGCGAAAATTAAACAAACGTAAAAGCGAAAATTAAACAAATAAGGCCTTTAGTTTTCTCGTTTGAATTGTTTTACATTGCCATTGGGGCCTTTTATTGCTGACTATGTGGTATGGGCTTTGCTCATTGATGAAGGTTGTACGGTGACCTATAGTTGTTAATGTCTGTGTCATTTTGGTCTCTTGTGGATAGTTGTCTCATTGGCAATCATACCACATCTTCTTTTTTATATGTAAAAACTGAAATCCTTTAAAAGATGAGTGCTCAACCTTTTTAGATTTTTAACTTCCCAAGTCCTCTTAAAAGGCTTCAAATTGTAACAAGAAGTTGATACGTTTCAATATCTACATGTACAAAAAAGGTCAGCAACCCAACAACAAAATGATCAAAGAAGACTGCTATTTACTGATCATTTGGTAAACTAAAATCTATCTTTTGCTAGAAAAAACTTAAGGATGTATCCTTCTGACGTATCAGTTTCGTTGAAATCTCGTTCTGGAATTATTTCCAAAACATGTGATAAAAGTGGAAAATAGCAATGTATTTAATTAATATCAAAATCGAACATAAAACTAAGCTTTCTGAAAAAAACGGGTATTTACAATCTGTAGCTTTTGAGTAATTAAATTATCAAATTTTATAACCAATCAAGGCAGTCTTTTTAGCCAAAAATTTGAGAAAATAGGTGAGGGGTACAAAAAATGATTTTACAAGACACATGTGCATCCCATATCACTTTTGTCTTTCAAATTTCTTAGTTATGTACTGTTTCAATCACTTATAAAAAAAAAACTTGAGATTATATGCATTTTGTTCCTAAAACAGAGAAAAATCACAAATTTACAAAATTGACAGCATGGGAAATTTGCCATGAAAAAGCATCAAAATAAGACAAAACTTTCTTATACTAACATCTACTTATAGTTTTTTTGAAGTTAAATTTATTCAAATTGGTCCATTTCATCTTTATTGAAAGTATGAAAAGTTTAATTGTGGAACTGAGATTTTTTTCATAATTAAAGTGTACATCCTTAATTAGTTGGACTTTTGAAAGGATGAGGTAAAGACATTATTCCATCTTCTTACTTTAAATGTGTCTAGCACTGTAAACAGAGATTTTCTGAATTCTGTTACTCCATTTTTGAATGGTGTCTTTTCTTCTGGGAAAACTTGAACTTCGTATCTATCCTCAGGGTTATCATAGATTGGTAACTGTAATAGAAATATTTTCATTGTATAATGTGGATTCAATTATTTACATGTGTACCAAATTACATGGATTGATGAAAAATTAAATTAAGTATTTGTGGATATTTGTTTTCATGGGCTTGCCAAAGTCTGCACGTAATTTATAAGCCTCCAGAAAATTTGTACTAAGTCAAACATTGAAAATCGTGGTTCACTTATACCCAGGTAATACACCAAAAATTGGTATCCATCAATAATCATTATAGTGAAACAACAGTATAAAACGTTCATAAGTCTTATTGAATATTTCATAATCAGAAATTATTGCGTGCATTTATTACAGTGATTTTTTAAGAATTGACAAAAATATTAGGGCAATTACAGCAATTTCAATACAATCTGCATATACATGTAGATAAATGTATGTATCAGATATAAGAATGAGTTCTAATTATTGCCATTATCAGGAAGTCATGTTTTAGCATAAACAAAAACCTTGCAAAATTTTATAGTCTCTCTTGTGGAGAATAGTCTCATTGGCAATAATACCACATCTTCTTTTTTTAAAGTATACAAAATCTTAACTTCTCTGGTGCCTGACTGGAAAACCCAGTTATTAACTGTGTTGATAACTTCTCCATTTGACTCACAGCGAGTCCGAACTTTTCCTTTTCCTTTTGAAGTCTTGCACTCTTTGTTTAGTTTTAGTATATTTCACAACTGGAAGTTTTTAACAACCTTGACTAGCTATACAGCCCTTGCACAGTTGGTCATAGTATATTTGTTCATACCTCTGAAACTTTTACTTTCTTTGATTCTGTTTCATTCTCTGCAAAAACCATTTGGAACACCATTGTATCTACTTTTGGCCTAAAATACACAGAAACATTTGGTTATCATGGTTAAGGCAAAGTATTAAAAATGAGAAAATGTAATTACATACAAGTTTACAATCATTTAAATCTCTGTAAAAAATGTCTAGAATGTACAAAATGTATGTGGAGAGCAGCAAAAAATAACCATTGATTTACCTTAAAACGCATTCTTTTACCTGGAAAATATCTTAACAGAATTTTGATTAAAAGAGCATTAGCTACGTATTTCGACAATCAAATCAAATATTTTTATTTTTATTTGTTTCAAATGGATTATCAGTCCGAGATTACTCTGACGTCCAGCAGCTGTGTAACAAAGTTTGTCAGGCACAGCATCATTCATATTAGAAAATGAGATGTCTTAGAGATTACTCTGATGTCGCACAGGCTGTGAATGGCTGTTTTGCCCGACAAGCTGGCACTTGTATGTCTGGCAAAACAGCCGTTGGACATGCAAGTAATCAAAGACTACCAACCAGGATGTCCAGTCAGGGGACTTACTGAAATAAGTGATTTTTAAATCACTTATTTGAGTAGCAAATTCAAAGTTTTGTCACAAATTGGGATTTTGTAGTTTTTTTCAAAATTTTAAACACAGGTTTAAATAATATCTTTTAATTAGTAAAATTGAAAAAAATGAACTTTTTGCTTCTTTAAAGTAGCAAGGTTTATGCCTTAGATGCTATCATTTAGCTGAAAATTCTATTTTATTTGAAAAAATGCTATAATAATGGCTTTACATAATGAACTGATACTTTCTTTACAGATTTTTCCCAGCAGTGGGAGTATTTTTCCTGTAAAGTTCAAGGTTTCATCTTTTAGAATATGTAATAAAATTCTACTGTTCGCAATAAACATTTCACTGTTCGGGGTTGTTGAAATTAGTGGGGGTTATTAAAATAATGATACTTAAATAAGTGATTTTTGGGAAGGAAATTGAGGTATGATACTTAAACAAGTGATTTTAATGTCATTATCCTAGATTCAGTACAAGGTCATCACCTGAAATGACCTGGTCATTCTAGACAACACAGATGTTGGTTCTGATAAGTTTAGAAACATAATTAGTCCCTGAATCATTTGTATTCTATATTTAAAGCTACAATAAGATTAAATCACTTCTTCTATTGATTAATTTGTACTACTTAAATAGGTGATTATTAAAGAAAGACAACTCTTACTTTCAACTTTTATGGAAATAATGTTACTTAAACCAGTGATTTAGAAAATCACTCATTTAAGTAAGTCCCCTGACTGATGTCTGTCAGCACTACTGTAACTGGATGAGCTACATTGATTGGGTCTCATTGGGGTCTAAGCGTGACGTGGGATTGCCGATTTTTAGTAAGTGTGACATGTGAAAGTCAAATTATTGTGCTGTGAAAAAGGGAAATGAAGTCTAGCGAGACACGGGAAATTACAAATTTTTTTGAGCGGTTGCCAACTTATTACAATTGACATACTTGGGTAGGATTGCTACGGATGATTAGGACAACAAATGAAGGTGTGTTATACACCATTATACAGTCGGAAAGCAAGCCCTTAGAAACGACCGTTGTTGCTACTTTCTTAAGACAACAATGGGACTGATATTAAAACCCGCCATTCTGAAATTGCGTTAATTTAGCGGAATTTTTTTTTGGCGCCAATTTAGAAGTTTATCTTTTTTGCTTTTCTACTTGCCATTAGGGTCTGAAATAGATTTATTTCGATTTGTTGAGCATGGAGTTTATTATCAAAAGGGAAAAAAAATCTCAAACATGTCAAATTGGCCGTGTTTTAACGATCCCGTAATGCCGTTGATCGTCGTTTAAAAACTCTGATGTCGCACAGGCTGTGAATGGCTGTTTTGCCCGACAAGCTGGCACTTGTATGTCTGGCAAAACAGCCGTTGGACATGCAAGTAATCAAAGACTACCAACCAGGATGTCCAGTCAGGGGACTTACTGAAATAAGTGATTTTTAAATCACTTATTTGAGTAGCAAATTCAAAGTTTTGTCACAAATTGGGATTTTGTAGTTTTTTTCAAAATTTTAAACACAGGTTTAAATAATATCTTTTAATTAGTAAAATTGAAAAAAATGAACTTTTTGCTTCTTTAAAGTAGCAAGGTTTATGCCTTAGATGCTATCATTTAGCTGAAAATTCTATTTTATTTGAAAAAATGCTATAATAATGGCTTTACATAATGAACTGATACTTTCTTTACAGATTTTTCCCAGCAGTGGGAGTATTTTTCCTGTAAAGTTCAAGGTTTCATCTTTTAGAATATGTAATAAAATTCTACTGTTCGCAATAAACATTTCACTGTTCGGGGTTGTTGAAATTAGTGGGGGTTATTAAAATAATGATACTTAAATAAGTGATTTTTGGGAAGGAAATTGAGGTATGATACTTAAACAAGTGATTTTAATGTCATTATCCTAGATTCAGTACAAGGTCATCACCTGAAATGACCTGGTCATCCTAGACAACACAGATGTTGGTTCTGATAAGTTTAGAAACATAATTAGTCCCTGAATCATTTGTATTCTATATTTAAAGCTACAATAAGATTAAATCACTTCTTCTATTGATTAATTTGTACTACTTAAATAGGTGATTATTAAAGAAAGACAACTCTTACTTTCAACTTTTATGGAAATAATGTTACTTAAACCAGTGATTTAGAAAATCACTCATTTAAGTAAGTCCCCTGACTGATGTCTGTCAGCACTACTGTAACTGGATGAGCTACATTGATTGGGTCTCATTGGGGTCTAAGCGTGACGTGGGATTGCCGATTTTTAGTAAGTGTGACATGTGAAAGTCAAATTATTGTGCTGTGAAAAAGGGAAATGAAGTCTAGCGAGACACGGGAAATCACAAATTTTTTTGAGCGGTTGCCAACTTATTACAATTGATATAATTGGGTAGGATTGCTACGGATGATTAGGACAACAAATGAAGGTGTGTTATACACCATTATACAGTCGGAAAGCAAGCCCTTAGAAACGACCGTTGTTGCTACTTTCTTAAGACAACAATGGGACTGATATTAAAACCCGCCATTCTGAAATTGCGTTAATTTAGCGGATTTTTTTTTTGGCGCCAATTTAGAAGTTTATCTTTTTTGCTTTTCTACTTGCCATTAGGGTCTGAAATAGATTTATTTCGATTTGTTGAGCATGGTGTTTATTATCAAAAGGGAAAAAAAATCTCAAACATGTCAAATTGGCCGTGTTTTAACGATCCCGTAATGCCGTTGATCGTCGTTTAAAGTTATTTTCTTCTATTTTTCACAGATTAACAAAGACTATATGTACTATACAAACAATTAATAATACATATCTCAAAATTAAAAAAAATCATAAAGTATAACGTTCTATTACCCCTTGGGAAACCCCGTTTGAACTAAATTCCAAAAGAAAGACATTTTTTGACATTGTATAGTTTTTCGGTCTTACACATCGATGTCACCTGGCATCTGAACACAGTCAATGTACACACATTTAGTATGTTTGTTTGAAAAAGTAATGGCGAGATCAGCTGTGAATATTTGACTGGATTAATTATTCTCTTTAAGTCAGTGAAATGTATGACTTAACTAAACCAAGGTAAGGAAATCTTATACTGTCTTTGCACAACCTTAGAGTGGGGTGCTCATTTTCGCCACATCTTTCCATGTTTTCTACAGTTTATGTTCAGGTCTAAATGTTTTTGAAGTATACTGATATTTCTATATGAAGATAACTTCAAATGCAAAATATACTTAAGCTTGAAAACCGGTTTGTTTTAAGAAAATCATCTGAAAAGTTAGATTAAAGGGTGTTTGAAATTTCCAGATGTTTTGTCAATGGGGGACACATATTCGCCGTTTTAACACATCTATTCAAAACCAAATAACCGCAGCTTTTAACAATTTTTTTCAAAATCAATTGCATTATAGATGAATAGCAGACATTTCAAAGGTATAAAGAATTCAAAATTAAGGCATTCAGTCAAATATTTACTTAGAAATACTTCTTTGAAATCGTGTTTTTTATTCAGGAAATTGTCCGAAAATCGTTGTCCGTTTTTCTGTCATTTTCGGTAGGATCCGCAATTTTGTCTCAGTTTAAAAAAATATAATTTACGGGTACATTTCTTCCATTTCAGCCATCCTTTGAAGTTTTTACACCTCAAAATCCTTAAACGGCGAAATTGTGTCCCCGGCAAAAATGAGCTCCCCACGCTTTAGATGCACTGACATAAAACACATTCGTTGTTTAAAATAATACTTTTTTTTTGTGATAAAGGAATCCTGCAAAAGTAAATGAGAAAGTATTGTCCTAAATATCAACTTAGGCAGCCAACAACCATTTGATTTTCTGTAGGGGGTAGGGGGTGGTGGCTTTTGATTGTTTTGAAGAAAAAAAGTTTGTTTCCAAATTTTGGATAAAAAATAATTTGTTTTTGACCCTGAGAAAAAAAAAATGTTTGTTTTACCCTCAGCTGCCATTAAATGAAATGCTAAAATTGAAAGAGAAGAATTGTTTTCAACTTGTCTGGAAAAAAATCCATAGTCCCCCCCCCCCCCCCCCCCCTCCCTGAAAACAAATGGTTGCTGCCTTCAAACAATCTCTTTCAGAGTATCATTTTAATCAATCTTATTCAAAGCATTATCATACTGACATGAAGTGTGACTTAGTTTTGACTCTAAAACATAATTGTTGACTTAGCCCCCAGAAACTGCTCTGAAATACTTTTATATAAATGTAAAAATGCATAGTTTTTTTAATGTTATTATTATATTTTTCAAATAGAAAAAGAAAAATATTTCTAAGTCTATTTTGTTCTTATTTATTTTCAAGTTCATGACCAGCACCATTTATTTATTGGTTTAGTGTGTTATTTTTATAATTTGAGTCCATTCATTAGAACTATAACTTGCATTAAATCAATGAGACAACATGGCAGTGATATTGTTGTCTTTTTTCAAAACTACCTCTACCGTTTTTTATTGGGAAAAATGCATATTTTTTATTGAAATTGGGAAATTTGTATATTTTATTCTAAACACATCTCCAATTTTTTGCTGACCTTTGCTGTCTTTTTTGCACTGTTTTTTCATGTATATTTTGGCCGTATATTTTGGTTGTCAGACATTTTCAACCTGAAAGGTACTTTTCGGAGAGGGGAAAGAAACAGAAGCAATGATGGTACTTTATGCATTGAAAACTACATGTGTTACAAACATCATGATGATTCTGAACAGAAAACCGGATCTCAAAAGTGCTTTCTAATATCAAAATAATAGCATGAATACGATATTTACAAACATTACACCAATGCCATCACTGTTTGGGGAAAATTTGAAACTTTTTGGGAGGAATTTTAAGCCATTTTTTTTAGTAATTGGGAATTTTCTCTAGGGGAAAAGGCCGAATTTCGGCTGTAATTTGAGGCAAACAATATCACTGCATGGTTATATTTAGTTTGTTCATACAAGGATTGCAAACTAATTTTCCTTTTATAGATTTAAAATAATGAAGATTTTACATTCATAATACTTTCATTATGATCTCTTTTATGTTTAAATGAAAAAGGTAGGACCAACTTGCAAGTGTCAGTATTTAATGAAAAGGAATTCCTGTTTTTTATCATTTTAATACTGTCTTGATCCATTATTCATTAATATTTAGACTACCCCTTGTATAAATTGAGTAGACATTTATTTCTGTGTTAAAATAATTTGGTTGCAGCAGTAAAAATACTTACCAAAACATGAATATTAAATTAACTCTTGGAATATTAAATTAATATTAAATTATTAACCCTATTATGGCACATAGGGACTCATAGGGCCTATTTCACAATGACTGAGTTCTGAAAAGTGATAAAATGTGTTTCTCTATTTTTTGGCACATGATTACAGTATCAAAATATATTTAATAAGATAATTTTTAATAATATCCACATGTAAATAACAGCATATTGCTTGATATAACAATAGTTTGTTCATGATAGTGTCAAACAAAGGGACGTAACTCGTGAATTACCGTCGGCCCCGCTTCGTCAGAAATATCGACACATCTAACTGGCACATTTGCGTATCTTAGCATATCAACTGGCACAAATTTGACACATCATAGTCCAAGTTATGTTACATAACATAATTTAAATTCAGCATACCTTCCCGAGAAGTTAAGAAAGAAAATTACGATTTTAATTTTCTGTGACCAATTTTTTTCGTCAACACCTTGACTTTGAAGACACATTTTGAGAGAAAAAAATGAGTTTAATCCATAATTGAGTTGAGTAATATATTTCTTATATACTCAAGAATGTTCACTTAAAAGGAAATTAGTTTTAATTCATGCAAAAAACTACAAATTCCAAAAAACGAGCTTCACTTTTTTTGGTAAAAAAATGCCCATATATGGTAATCACATGACGTCCATTGTTGCTTTAAGAAATGGGGTCAAACCGGGGTCAGCTTTCCGACTGTATAAAGATAAATCAATTTAGATTTACGATATAATGTCAATAATAAATTATTATGAGTTTTAGTGGGGTTGACAGGCTATAAAGCTGAATTAAACAGAATTTTATCACCGCCTGACATTTTTCTAAAATGCAAGTGAAGTACCTTGTGTTATATAAAGGTATATGGGTCATTTTCAAAAAATGTCGAATTTTGAAATTGAAAATATTATTAAAAGTTACTTATTCAAACAACCCTCTACATAAGCAAATCAAAACAAACAGTACTTTAAGAACAACATATTAAAAGATGCAATCTTAATGATGTCATACAAAAATATGTTGAAACATTTTTTGATCGGTGGTACATTATTTTGTCTATCCTGTTACCATTTTCAAAAGAAATTTTGGGTTATTAAGAAAAGGTTTAGATAAAATGTTAAGCTTGTTTTACGTAGACAATTAGATGGTTTTCAAGAGAATAAACTTCTATATATATTCATTCTGTAATATAATAGATTATTTGCCAATTTAACAGGTTGTACTGAAAAATGCCTCTAAAAATTGGTTTTCAAAGGTTGTAAAAATTATCACCAGTAATGCAAGTCTAAGATAGCAATTTATATTGTTCGGCATTTTTTCACCCTTTCAAATAAACCCAACATCAAGTAAATCCCTCATAAGGTAGTTTACTTTTCTCTATATTTCATTGGTAACAGGAACGTACGTTTCTGATATATTACTATATAAAAGTCTATCCTGTTACCTTTTTGTCTATCCTGTTACCGATATCAGTATTGCACCTGCGAATGCTTAATTGGGAAGATTAATACGTTATAACCTTAAGATGACTTCAAACAACGAAATATTTCATTCGTTTTGCACCTATATGTTAAGATAAAAAAATTAACGACGTTTTTGTCTACAATTGTCTATCCTGTTACTGTAACCATAGCAACCATAGTAACAGGATAGACATAACAGGATAGACAAATTTCTTCGTTTTTGATTGCTGTTGTGAAATGACTACTCCCTTTGGTGAAGTGATTATGTTTTTCTATTGTGAATTTGGTTTCCAACACGTTATTGCACTTTTTACAAGTATACTGTTGGTGTATTTAATCAAAATTGGTGGTAACAGCATAGACATGAAAAAAAGTACGCTATATTTTTTTCACTAAATGTCTTGAAATTTCTTTTCTCTACACTGTCGTTCAAGAAACGAGGCGTTTTAAATGTAAAGATTACTTTGCACTTTTGAGATCAACACTGACTGATTCAATATTCATAGGGAGAATAATTTCACGGCTGATTTAAGTAGCGGTAACAGGAAAGACATGAACCTCCTGTACGCAGATTCAATTTAGTTTGTAGATAATATGTTACATACAATGATATAGAAGCTACGATTTTTCGTTAGAGTAATATTAAACGTTCTTAAAAAGTCCCTTTTGCAGATATCAAGGCGATCAGAAAATCGCAAAAAAATCATTTGAAATGTGTTTTTCTGACACTGTACGCAGACAAATACCCCCAAAATGGATCTTAAATGCAGTTTAATCTTATCAAAATAGATGTAAGGTGTGTTTATTATTAATGTTCTAAATCACAAATCCGACAAGCTTTCATTTAAACCATTACAACTGAAATTTCCATTAGAAATAAAAAAGTTAGCATGGGTGTACTGAAAATTCGACATTTTTTGAAAACGACCCATATAGGGAAAAAATTCTGAGACAAGTGCCTGTAAATTATACGAAGTCGAAGGTAGACCGGTAAAAATATAAATAGACTATCAAAATTGGAATCCTATGTAGAATTACAGAGTTTTTTGTCGTCGGCATTGACCAGGAAGACGTTTAGTAACTGTCTCTTATGTGTAATTTACTAATTACAAATGAATTACAAACGATTTCTTAAAGTTTTTGCTTGATATTTACAAATGTCACCTTGATTCATGGGCGCTGACATTTTATAAGGGAAATAACTCTTTACAGTACCGTGTTTCCTCCAATGAATTATAACGCAAAATATGAAAATTGGATTTTGCAGAATTTTATTTTAAATGCCATTTTCTACAGGATTTATAAAAATGTTGTCTTCATTCAAATACTTGTTGCATAAAAAAGAAACTTACCATGTCTTCCATGCAAAAGGGTATAAAATGGGTCCTTTTGTTTTTGTTTTTTTATTTTATTTTCAGACCAATTTTCTCTATTTTAATTCTTTATACTTTTTGCCCATTTTTTTCTATTCTTTATACTATTTGCCCATTTCTTTCTATTCTTTATACTATTTGCCCATTTCTTTCTATTCTTTATACTTTTCGCCTGTTTTTCTCTTTTCCTTAAAGATAAGCGCCTCATTTTCGCTATTATTCATTTTTGGGGTCGATTTTCTCTTCTTAATATTTTTTGTCCATTATTCTCTTTTCAGTTTAAACCCCATCCACTCTCATGACAAGTACAAACTCCTAGTGTCTCAGACATATTTACTCACCTCAATGAAAATCTCTACAATAACAAAGGTAGACTAGTCAAGACCCATCAGTGGCAAATATTACAGCCACATCAAGATGTTATATATATAATATAGGGTTATTGCATGAATATTGGGGAATATTTTCTCGAGTATAATTTTATATTGTACGAGCTTGCGAGTGCAATATATGTTCTACGAGGGACCATATTCCCCAATATTCATGCAATAACCCTTTTATTGTATAGCAATATAATATTTGAAAGTAAAAATTGGTTTAAACTAAGAATTTGTCGTTGATGACGTCATGACTTTTAAAGATTTATTGCACTAGTTCAATATTAGAATTTATTGCACGCTAACTTTTGGTTACTTCCTGTGGGAAATATTATATTGCTATGCAATAAATAAAATATATTGCACTATACCTACACACTAAGACATATTTCTAATTTTCTAGTTTACAAGATAACAGTCATGTTCAGAAAGACTGTCACCATAGCCATGCCAAATGAAGAAGACTAGTCTTTGTAATTACTTCAAGATGCTGAGTGATTGGGGAAAGAGGAGAAAAATCCTATACAAGTCAGTTTTACCAATGACTGCTTGCATTCAAAGCCTGCACATTACCAAAGCACCGTTGATGGCAGTTCAATCAGAAAACTTTTATTTAAGCTATGAACCAGATAAGCCAGTCTTTACCATTCTCTTCAATGCCACAAATACAAGTAAGCAAACTTTGGAGTTTAGTGGGACGTACATTTTCACTGAACCAGTACACAATTTTATTTAGGGGTCAGCTAAAGACCACCTCCGAGTGTGGGATTTTCTCGCTGTGTTGAAGACCCATTCGGCTGTTGTCTGCTCTTTGATGGAGTTGCTGTCCCTTGACATATATTCCCCATTTCCATTTTTAATTTTATTGGTTGGTTTTCCTGTTTGAATGGTTTTACACTAGTCATTTTTGGGGCCCTTTATAGGTTGCTTTTCTGTTTGAGCCAAATCTCCATGCTGAAGGCTGTACTTTGACCTATACTAGTTTAGTTTACAAATTGTGACTTGGATGGAGAGTTGTCTCATTGGCACTCATACCACATCTTCTTATATCTATGCACTAACCGAATATTCAAATACAAAACTATCTAGGACAATCCCAGTTTTAAATTGCATTTTTAATCAAATCTTCTTTAGTCATAAGTGAACAAAAACACAAAGACATACTTTTTTCATATGATTTAATTTGTTCGTTTTTGAGCATTCAATAAAATGACATATACATGTGACATGGAATGATTATGGACCATGTGACCTCTACAAACTACTTACCATGTGACCTCTACACACTACTGACCTTGTGACCTGGTTTATTTTACAATGGGGTACCAGTCTTTCAAAAAAAAAATCAAAGCTTTGTTGTATTTTGGAATATTTTGGTGTCTGCAAAACATTTGGTGAATTTTATTAAAATTAAATGGGTATACCAATTTAAGTATTGTCAGTATTCTTGTATAGAAAGTTAAGAGAAAGAAACAGTAGAAGGACTCAGAAATATGAAGACAGTTTGGTGAGAGTGCATAAAGGTTAATGGAAAGCAGGGGAGGAAACTGGTGGAAAGGGAGATAATTTGGAATTATAGTATAACTAATCGCCGTATTTGAATATGAAAAAATAAGACAACGCGTGACCGAACGACGCATGGATTAAACGAGTGCGCAGCACGAGTTTAATCCATAGCGGCGTTAGGTCACAAGTTGTCTTATTTTTGATATTCAAATACGGCTATTAGTTATACTTTTTATTACATTGTCAAATGGCTTTTTTTTATGAAATTAATGTAGAAAATGTAAGGGACTATATGTTTTTCCTACGCATTTACAATTTGTTTTGATCCGACGTTATCGACGTCTTGACAACGCCTATTGTTGTATGACGTCAGAGAGTGAAATAACCACGTTTATTTCACATGTGAAATTATCGGTTTTTATTTAACTGGGAAATCAATGTAATTTATTGCAACCTATGTAATAATAATTGGTTATTAATTTATTGTTGGTTGCTTAATGGCAAGTGGCAAATAATTAGGAGGATTGACCCCTTGTAAAAACTTGCATTACTCTGTGTGAATGAAAGAATCTTTTCAAACCTTCCATTTACACATGACACACAAGGTGCTTTTTAATAAAAATCACTTTTATGGGTTATTTTTCACACTGACACAGTGAATTTAAGAGTGCATTGGTAATTCATACTTAATATCTCTCAAATAATTTCTATATGTGGTTGTAAATAGGAGTGTTATCAATACAAATCAAAAGCAATTGCCAAAGTGATTGACTTAACACAAACACAAATGATAATTTTGACTGAATCTACATGTGTGTACTTTTGAACTTTGATTTTTTTGGAAAGACTGGCAATCCCTTCTTTATTTGTGACATTAATTGAAAATACTGATACTTAATGGATATTTTTTTTATCATTTAGAAAAAATCTTTAAAACAAAAATGTTCTGATTTAACTTTTCTATGTAGAGTTTACATAATAATCATATGAACAATTTTATGTAATTAATTTTACACATCTTTACAACAGTAACTTAAAGGTGTAGACCTTATTTCAGGGAGATAACTCTTTAAATCAGTAATGCGTTTGTTTAAGTCAAGTTTCATCAATATGTTATAAGCATTTACCTGAAACAGATTGGAAATAATCTATGTAACCTAGATTCTTAGAATATACTTATGAAAATGGTTGACATAAACATACTGACAATTTTAAGAGTTATTTCCCTTAACTAAGGTCTACCTCCTTAAATTTGTTAAACAATTTGTTTTGATAGAAGTTAGTACAATGCTGATTTCTGAAATGACAAAAAAACATGATAAAATATTTATATACAACAAAAATTTATAGTCGATATATTTGAGTGTGTACATAGAACAATAACGTTAAGTTTGCTCAGTAGACCGTAAAATCTTTTTCCCCTTTGTTGAAAGAGTAATGATAATATAAAATTTCAATCCTAGTATCTATGATGATTTTATTTCATTAGCCAATCAAATTGAAGGACAGGTAACACACGGGGTGGTTGATACCAGTTGACTAGTTTGTTACCTATTTTTAAAACAAAAGGTGATAAATAATTACATTCTACACAAAGCTTATGTTTTATTATTGTAAAACACACTCAAATAAATCAGTTATAATAATGGCAGCTGAAATCCATTGCATTGGTATACACTGACTCATCACAACAGATGTCAATACTCATGATGTCAAAGTCTAAATATGAGGGGCTGTAGGAGGGTTCAATACTCATGATGTCATAGTCTAAATATGAGGGGCTGTAGGGGGGTTCAATACTCATGATGTCAAAGTCTAAATATGAGGGGCTGTAGGAGGGTTCAATACTAATGATGTCAAAGTCTAAATATGAGGAGGCTGTATTCTCCAATTTGACATTTTGTTATGTCAATTTTCTCTATTCTTTAATTTTTCATGGTATTTTTTTCCCCTTTTCATTTTTTTGCGATTTCTTCTTTGTTTTTTATATTTTATACCCACTTTTCAATAATCTATATATTTTCAGCCCATTATTCTCTATTTTGAAATCCCCATCAAGACCTAATTTGGATTATAAGACAAAACAATACTACAGATTGCTTGAATATTGAACTAAACCACTGTTGTGATGATAATGATAAAATACCCTACTGTTGCATTGATATAATAATAAATTGCATTGATTGAAACTCAAATAACATATTAATACACATAAAATCGTAAACATATTCACTAACATGCAGACAAAATGAAATTAAAAAATAATTGTTTCTCTTTAAAAATATATCTTTTTGTCAATACACCTTGAAAACATGCCCAATACAACCGCTACATGGCACTACAATTAAATCCTATAAGAAAGTTTTACAAGGATTATGAAAATTAACAGTGGCGGATCCAGGGGGGGGGGTCCAGGGCTTGAAACCCCCTTTTTTTGGACGATCAATGCATTTAAATGGGGAAATGTTTTTGGAACGCCCCTTTGTCCTGGGTTGTGAACCCCCTTTTTAAAATGGCTGGATCCGCCCCTGATTAATATGACATCTTTCAGTTACAAGTGAATTAATTATATTTTGTAAAGCAAGTTAGTTTTTGAATTAAAATATTGAATCATTTGAATTATCTAAGCTGTTTTGTTTAAGGAGATCTGATAATTTCACATAGGTTTTGTTGTAAATTTTTATTTAAATCTTTAATATCTACTACGACAACTAAATTTAAACAATATGGACTGTTCCCTCAATGAATTATGACTTGAGTCTTAGTACATTTCTACAATATAATACTAAAATTTACTAACTTAAGGATGTACTTAGGTGAGGTTAGGTAAAAATTAATGAATTAAGAATTTGAAATTGATACTATAAGCTGGTAAAGCATTCGTTAAGGATACAAATAAGCTAAAAAAAAAAATATAGGTCATGAACCTCCTTTTCAAGATATTTGAGATTCAAAATATGGCGGGAAAAGACTGACTCAGACTTTTACCTTATATTTGCATTGGTATTATTTGGGTCTCGAAACAAAATAAATAAAATTAAGAATCTTCTAAAATTTTGGTAAATGACCTTTCATGAGCTATTAAGACTTATATGAAAAAATAAATGGGTGTTATGGGGCAAAATATTTTACCTTGCATTAATATTGTATGGAAAAACCCAAGGAGTCCGAACATTTGACACGAATTCCCAAACCTCACCTAAGTACATCCATAAGTTTTTGTATAACTTTTGGTTTGAAAAAGTTTGGCAAATTTCCATAAGCATCTGAACAGGTAAATTCAGGAAATTAGTAATTAGCAATATGAAAAAGAACATGTAAGGAAAAAGCAAGGGGGCAAACAAAATTAGTAAGTTAAAAAAAGACAGAAAACACCATGACCAAAATTAAAAAGCTGAAAATACAGACCACAAAACACTTAGCTAAGAACCCTAGATGTGTACTCCAGTGCTAAAAAAAATCAGTTCTTAAATGATAATTTTAGAGTCAAATTATGGGTACAAGTTTGGGGAAATAAACATACAGTATTAATAGAAAGTTTACAACTTTTATAAAGTGAACAATTTTTACAAATTTTTAATTTACAAAACATACAAGAATATTCAAAATACAAATATTATCATCAAAGCTTTTTACAGGCAAAGACAAAAAAATGAAGAAATTTATACTAGAAGCTTGTTGTCAGATGACTTTTAAATTTTCTTATATAGTGTACATCCAAAAGCAAGACACCCAGCTATATAACAATATAGAAAGCCAAGTGTGTTAGCCAAAGGCCCCCTTCATCCTCCACTTTCAAAGAACCCATACCAGACTTAGCCAAAGGCCCCCTTCATCCTCCACTTTCAAAGAACCCATACCAGACTTAGCCAAAGGCCCCCTTCATCCTCCTCCACTTTCAAAGAACCCATACCAGACTTAGCAATACTATTTTTCTCCTTAACTCCTTTTTTAAGAATGTACTTAGGTGAGGTTTTTAAATTCCTGTCAAATATTCGGACATCTTGGTATTTTTCCATACAATACAAGGTAAAAAATTCTGCCCCATAACACCCATTTATTTTTTCCTATGATACTTAATAGCTCATGAAAGGTCATTTAACAATTTTTGTTTTTTGTTATGAGACCCAAATAATACCGATGCAAAGATAAGGTAAAAGTCTGAGTCAGCCTTTTCCCGCTATATTTTAAATCTCAAATATCTCGAAAAGGAGGTACATGACCTATAAATATTTTTAGTTTATTTTTATCCTTAACAAATGCTCACCAAATTATAGTCTCAATTTAAAATTCTTGACATATTAATTTTCGCCTAACCTCACCTAAGTACATCCTTAATTGTTCTTTCTGAACTTTTCATAGCTTTATCATTGATAAGTTTAAGTTCTAAAAACCTATTAAAAAATAATTAAAATTTTATAAGACTTTTACAGATGGCTTATTAATATACATGTAAAAGATTTATAATAAGAAAAAAGGGGGTCAATGGTCAAAATTTTTAAGGCATTTAAATGGATAAAACCAGAGGATTCTGAAAATCTGACAAAAATTCAAAAACTTGACAAGCGAGCATCCTTAAACCTAACACTTAAAATTAACCGTCCCTCAGAACAAAACAGCAACTAAGTACAGGTTCTCATATAACAAAGATCACTACTTTTTTCTGCTATTATATTGACTAATTTGTGTAAAAATTAAATACATGTACACTTCATTTGTCAAAATAAAATATTTCTATATCTAATCATTGACTAGGGCTGCATTTAAATCAAAGAAAATTAAGAGTAATATTTAAGAAAAAAATATGGAGCTGCAATAGTTGTAAATTACAGTCCAAATGTTCAATGAATAATAGATGACATACAATACACAATAAAATTCAATACAAATAAAAGGGAGAGAATATATTTACAAAATACATTCATTAAATTATGAAAGACATCAAAATGCATATGCACAACAAAAAAGGACAGGGTACAATTAGGCCTTAGTTGGACCATATTTTTAACTAAATAATAAATGAAAATTTATATTCTTTAACAAAAAAATGAAATAATACAAAACTGAAATAATAGTTTTAGGATCCAAAAATTCAGGCTAAATATAATTATGATGTCATTGATGAGTCAATTGTTTCAAATGGTTTTTAGATCAACAAATATTTACTTGGTTCTTGCATACACAGACTCCTTCCAAATCATTTCAAATTTATATGACAAATACAGAGATGTTAATGATTGCAAATGAGACAACTAAAAAACTACAGTTCACAGTATGGCCTTCAACAATAAATAAAACCTGTGCTGCAAAGTTCTAAATCCCAAATGAAAAAATGTGCAAAAATTTTAAACTGAAAACAAACGGTCATTTAAACTAAAACAATATAGGAAAACCAATTGGCCGTTTCAGAATCTAAAGAATCATGGGTAATTTTATTGTTCGTACCCCATAATGAAAATAACGTCACTTGGTTTATTGGTTTATGACATTCCAATCAAAACGTTTCAGTGCACACTTTTGAAAATATTACCCAGAATGCATTAGATTCTGAAACAGCAACCAATGACTACAACGGGAATACAGGCTCCCTCTGGGATAATCATATTAAAATATAGCAGAGCTGTTTGTTATCCATAATTCCCCTATCATAGAACAGTGTGTAGTTTTGAAGATAAATTAAACTAATGCCATTTAATGACCATACAATCCTCATGAATATTCATAAAATTTGAAAGACATAAGAGTTAAAACCTTTCCACATATCTCTCAATTCTTTTATGCAGACATCATATGATTTTTGAAGTACACCTCTCCTTTACGCTCAAAGTCAACGTAAACAATTGTAATGTAATTTCCAATAAATGTTGACATTCTTCCGCAGAAAAAAAATCACAGAATGCCATTGGTTATATATTGAAAACTGTCATATATTTTTGTGGTTAAGGAATTGAGACTCTGCTCGACCAAATTCTCCACCAATAACTGGAGCTGTTCTTCTGTCATGTTCATGTGGAATCGTAACTTCAGAGCTTGTACCGTGCTGACACCTTTACTGAAACATGGCAGTTCTGAACCTGTCAAAAGAACAGTTCTAACGTTAGTATAAGGCAGAAATAAATAGACTTAATACTTCTTCAAAATAACTCATAAAGCTTTTGTTCTCTTTTCATTCTATTCAAATTTGACACTCATATTAATTTTAAAATGTATCCCCCTCCCCCCTACATAATCAAAGACAACAATTGGTTATATACTGATATGACTGTTAAAAGAATAGAATAGTTCTAACTGTTTAAGTATTCGGCAGAAAAAAAGAAACAAACTAATAAAGCATTTCCCCCATTCTTTTTTCATTCTTTTCAAAATCAAACTTTAATATGTAAATTTCACATTCAGGAAAAAAAAACAAAATGTACACATGTAAAGATGTACACTATCTTCAAACTAATATATTTTCTTGAAAAAACCATGCACATTTCTTTGAAATATCCTCATGCCACAATGTCCTATGACGCATTGCCATCAAGTACTCCCAGATTGACTTCAGGTGTTCATAAAAAGGAAATTGGAAACTCTCATACTTTCTAACCATTTCAATGGAAAAAATTCCACTAACCTGATTGCATAATCTCTACAATTGAGATTAGTTTATCCATATGTTTCCTTGACGTGACCAAACCTTGAAGGATCAAGATTTTGAAATATTCAAACATATCACTTCCTTGTCCTCCCATTACCTATAAATAGATTTAAGTTTTATAAATAGATATAAGTTTTATAAATAGATATAAAAAGATGTGATTTGAGTGCCAATGAGGCAACTTTCAATCCAAGACACAATTTGTAAAAGTAAATATATAAATTGGATCATGTTTTTCTCATGTGTGACACAAAGCTGTAAAACACTTACAATGAAGGTCAACAGTGCAAATTTTTATTGCCCTTTCAAAGACGAAAATGCCCCCAAAAAATGTGGCAAAAATACCAATTGACTTGTATCTTATTTGTTTTTCATTCATTATTTTGTACATATATTTGGCTGTCAGTTTTGCTGTTTAGCTTTATATTTGACGTTTTTGGGTCCTTTTACAGCTGTGCGGTATGGGCGATCTGTTGATGTTAACTTCTGTGTCATTTGGTCTCTTGTGGAGAGTTGTCTCATTGATAATCCTACCCAGGCCTGGGGCCATTACATTGCAATGTAATGCATTACATTACAATTACTTTGTGATTCTTCCATTACAATTACAATTACATTTTTTCTCACATGTAATGCATTACATTACAATTACTTTGCCTGTGTAATGCATTACATTACACATTACTTTTTCAATATAAAAACAAAAAGCATTTCAAAAACAGAGGTATATGTACATATGTGTACAGTGTTAGGGACATAGACTTCAAATACTTAATATGTCCATTGCACTTTATCATCATAAGTGGTTTAAATGTGATGCCATTAAGAGAACAGCGATCAGTTCTGTACACCTTTCCGGCAATACTTAAGGGGGTTCGCGGGTCTAAATCATTTATATAGGATTTCTCTATATTTTTCTATAAATGAACTTTATCTTATAGTTAATAGAAACATAAGATAAAAAAATGGGGTCACCGTTCATTTGCGCTCACAATCTGCCTTCGAAAGAAGCATACATCTTTGTAAAAGTGTTTTTGTTCTGTTGAACTAATAGGTGAAATAAATGTAATATCGAAATAAAAAAAGAAATTTATTACAGAAATCGCTCAAATTTTACAATAATTTAGTTTAAGTACAGCATATATCGAAATTATATTAAAAAATATAGGTCACCGATGAGTTAAAAGAGATATTTCCATTTTAAAGTAAAAAAATGGCATTTTTCCACCAAAGGGAGATAATTTGGAACTTTTTCAATGATGTTTACATTTTAAAAGTCATCTGAAGCCAACACGAATTAATTGTTTTGAATGTTTTTTGTACCATATGATAAAGTAACAACTACAAAAGGTAATAAATAAAATTTGTAATGAAAAACAAATGTTTAACTTTTTCTGAAATTTTTATACCCTCAAGCCTCCTTAAAAGCCTTTCTACAGGAGCTTATGTGTGGGAAATGGCTAAATACTTGATAGCTGTATTAACCAAAGAAGAAAGGCACACTGAATTTGACTTCCATTATTCCAGTGCATTGATTGAAATTTCTTCACATGGCTCAGACAAGTAGATGTCAACATCATGTACTGCACCTTACCTGTGTCTATACCCTTTGATTGAGTAGTAGGAGGCATGAAACTGAAAAAGTCACTTTTAAGTTTCTTAGGTGGTGGTAAAAAATAAATAAATTATCATATAATTTTGTTTCTAACATTGATCACTTAATCATTAAGACATCACTAAGGATTTCAAGGGGATATAATAAATGTGTCATTAAAGGATTATCTTGTGAAATGCCTAAGGGTTCTGTGAGGACAAACATAAGTTGAGAAGATTTGATTGCAATAAAAACATTGTGATATTAAATTAGGTGAAATAACAACACACAGTTTGGTTTAAAAATGTTGTTTGATATATTCAATATTTCATTGAAATAAATGTAAGGTGTGTATAGAATTATGAAATTTTCATCTTCATATTTTTTTCATTGATCTATATAGTTTGTTTGATAATTTTTTTTATAAGATTTTTCAAAGACCACCTAACACCAAAATATTCCCATATCATATTAAACAAATATCAGAAACCAAGATCAAAGACTTGATATTGTTTACCATTTTATATTTCTTACCTTATTTAATACAGTAATTAACTGTGACAAAAACTTTATTCCATACTTTCTTTTGTTTTTGTTAATATTTTATTTTTATTATACAATATTCTTCAATTTTATCTATTTTACCAATTTGTAATGAAAAGTAATGTACTGTAATGGAGGCATTACATCAATTTTTAACTAAAGTAATCATTACATTACATGTAATTGTAATGCAGAAAATGTGCATTACAAATTACTTTGCATTACATCCAAAAAAAGTAATATTACAATGCATTACAATTACAAATTACCATTACCCCAGGCCTGATCCTACCACATCTTCTTATTTTTATATTATTTGCAGGAGTCTTAAACACTGCTTAATCTAGTATCAACAAGATATATAAATGAGTAGGGATATCAATATATGAATGGGATGTTTTTACCAACCCCTATCGAACATCTGTATCCAAATTTGAAGATTGAGGGTTTGAGACCACAGTACATTACTCTTATCTCTACAAATTCCTGTGTTAATTTGAATGGTGAATTTATTTTTCATGGATACCAATTTTTGAAGGTTGCATTTTTTTAGGGTATCGTATTTGATTTTGTGTTTTTGAAAAAGTCTACATATTATTATAAGCTTAAAGAAAATTCAAACATCTTGGAACCTTTAAATTCTTGGTTTATCTCGTATAAAATAAAATATGAATGGGGGTGTTTTTTGTACCAAAATTTATAGGTTGAGACCCATTTGTCTTACCTCTACAAATTCATGTGTTAATTTGAATGGTGAGTTTTCAAATCCAAGGTTTTTGCCAGGAGACGTAGACAAAATAAAACCAAAGTCTATATGTATGATGTGTCCTTCAGAATCCAGCAATATGTTACCATTGTGTCTGAAAAAAAGATGTTCGTTTTTTAATTTAATGTAAAAATACAGAAAATGTGATATGATTGCAAAAGCTGCACAAGAGCCCCCTAAAAGATAACTCTTGAATGGTAAAAGTGACATGTAACTTCAAATTTAATCTTTGATTTTTGGTAATATACTTTATGTACAAGTTTCATACCATTTGGTTGGAGCGAACTAAAGTGAGAGAAAAGAAACATAAATTCCAAAAAAAATTCTATTTGTAAAGGGGCATAACTCTAGAATTGTAATAGTGATGCCACCAAAATTCATAATTTATCTGTGTTTTGTGTTAATAAGCATTGTGTGTAAGTTTCATAACATTTGGTTGAGGCAAACTTAAAATTGTGACAGTATTAGTTTCACTAAAATAAATATTCTCAATCTAAATTTGTAAGCATTATTTGGATTCCAATTTTCTGTTGTTGCAATAAAAAAATCTTTTATTTTTTTCTGTTGTTCAACAATTCACCATTTTAGAATCTAATGCATTCTGGGTAATATTTTCAAAAGTGTACACCAAAATGTTGTGATTGCTTTAAAATATTAAAACAATGGAAGTTCAATCAATGATGTAACATAATTTTTCATTTTGGTGTACGAACACTGAGATTATCCATAGTCATTTAGATTCTGAAATCACATTAATAAATACACTTAAAATGTCTGCATTTTTATAGTATTCTTACCTGTCTTTGATTTGAAGTAAGTAACAAACCAAACAATATCCAGCACAACTTTGTACAAAATTTTTCTGGGCAGTGAGAAACTCTTCACTATTTTGTGGTCCAAATTCATTTATAAAATATTCTAATAACTGTCCTGTATTTTTATTTGTTTTGGTGCTATGTTTCTTTATTTGGTGAAGAGACACTGCGTTTAGAACAGGTTCAATCATGCCGCTGTCTTTAGCCGTCACCACTATTTGGTAAGGTCTTATCCACAATGGGCAATGCTCTTCAGCCCATATGTGCTGAAAATATATAAAATGTTTGTTTAAATTAAGTTTTTTTAGCCTAAAGTTTGCTCTTCAGCCCACATGTGCTGAAACGATATAAAATATTTGTTTTAGGCCTAAAAAAAATAATGTTGTGTTTCCGATCACCCCCTTGAAATTTTGAAGGGACGGTAGGTAGGGATTTTTTTTTTTTTTTTTTTTTTTTTTTTTATAATATTAATATATAAAACTCAATTTCCAGTTACCAGACAAAAGTTTGGGATTTAATAGAAAGAGATTGATTACCCACTTTAAAAATCTCCCTGAGATAATTTTTAGTTTACCCCTTTTAAAATCCCCCTGAAATAACTTTTAGTTTACCCCCTTTTAAAATACCTGTGAAAAAAACTTAAGTCCAAACCTTAAAAAAAATTTGGGCAGCACTTCCCCTAGGAAATTAGCTTTTTAAACCCAATTCCCCCATTTCAGGACCATGCAAAAGTTTGGGATTGTCAGAAAAAGAAATTGAGAAGATGTGGGGCAGATTCATTTATAGGAACATGAACCAAACATCATCCCAAACCTACAGATAGACAAATATATTATATACACTGTACTTGGCAGGACACTTTCTTTTGGCAAAGCATCTGGCTTTTCATCAGAATGTCTAAAGCGTTGATTGGCTGACCAGTTTCAGATGGATTAATATCAGGTTCATTTTAATGAAGGGTCTGGCATGAAAATTTGATAAATTTAATTCCAAAAGATTGCATTGTTCAAACAGTTGTGTTATTGTCATCAATCTCGGTCCAGTCATTTTTGCCGGTGGCCGAGCACAAAATTTGTGTTGTGTATTTTTTTCATCGATGTTAGACATTGGATGAATTTCATTGCTAATGTAAAAAAGGTGTTACTTTCTGTAAAATTTAGAAATATTTTTTTCTCCACGAAATGGTCACACTTTCCGCGTTAAACATTGAATAGGACGCGTTGTGTTGCCATGTTCAAACACTGACAAATGAAAATAACTACTGCGCATGCTCCCGCATATATAATTAGCCAAGACGATTCCACTTTCCAGTACATTCTAAAAATGAGCCTCGAGTTTAAAATTAGCGTTGTTTTCTTTTGGGGCGATAAAAAGATCGAGGGACTTAGAATTTTTTATTTTCTTTCAGAAAAAACGGTCGGTAGGTATACAAATTATTTTTTTTCCCACATCAGCTTTAAAAACTTTTGAGTCGGGGGTCTGAAGGACGGTCGGTCGGGTGACCGGAAACACAACATTTTTTTTTTAGGCCTTAATCAAGTTTTTTAGTCTAAAGTTTGCTCTTTGCCCCATATGTGCTGAAAAGATATAAAATATTTGTTTAAATTAAGTTTTTTTAGCATCAAGTTTGCTCTTTGCCCCATATGTGCTAAAAAGATATAAAATATTTGTTTAAATTTAGTTTTTTAGCCTAAAGTTTGTTTTTCAGCCCACATGTGCTGAAACGATATAAAATATTTGTTTAAATTAAGTTTTTTTAAGCATAAAGTTTGCTCTTTGCCCCATATATGTGTTGAAAAGATAAAAAATATTTGTTTAAATCAAGTTTTTTTTAGTCTTAAGTTTGCTCTTCGCCCCATATGTCATGAAAAGAAATAAAATATTTGTTTAACTCATGTTTTTCTGAGCATTAAGTTCTGAAAACTAGTTTGTGTATTTTATACTTATTATTTGATTCATTATTATTTGTTGCAATACCTATTTCCATGGATTTAATGGGTTTAGTTTATCCATATTTTCTTAAAATTTGAACCTGTATGCAGAATTTGCCAGGACCGTTAATTCAAATATCTACCAAAAAAAACCCACTAGTTCCTAAATCACAGAAAAATGGTATCCATGAAAATAAATGAATCCACAGTAATGTATTTTTAGCTTTTTCAAAAAACAAAAATATTCCCCCCAAAATATTGTATCTATCAAATACAAATTGTGTGGCTTTTGTCTCATATTCCCCTACTATTGCATCATAAAGTTCATGTTACCAAAAGGTGGGGTGAAAAATAAACAATAAATTTTGTTAAAGAAATATGAACTGAATGACAGAAAACCATAATGTGTACATGTATATACAGAGTGAATAGGGCATTGGAATTGGGTTACCAATTCTTTGGTAATTCAGGATTTACACTAAATAGCAGGACTCAGGAATTAATAAAAAAAAAAATCTATAGGTTGCTTTATTTAATCAGAAATTCAGTTTTTTTCTATTTTCCCAGGACCCCCACCCCCTTTACCAATGATTGCTATGTTTACCTTTAGCTGAGACAGTACTTGATAGACTAGAAGTTCTTATCTTAAATCATCTCCACATTTTATGAAACCCCTCCTAACTCCCCCCTCCCCCCTTTACCAATGAATACTATGTTTACCTTTAGCTGAGACAGTACTTGATAGACTAGAAGTTCTGGTCTTAAATCATCTTCACACTTTATGAAACCCCTCCTAACTCCCCCCCTCCCCCCTTTTACCAATGAATGCTATGTTTACCTTTAGCTGAGACAGTACTTGATAGACTAGAAGTTCTGGTCTTAAATCATCTCCACATTTTATGAAACCCCTCCTCACTCCCCCCTCCTCCCCTTACCAATGATTGTTTTGTTTACCTTTAGCTGAGACAGTACTTGATAGACTAGAAGTTCTGGTCTTAAATCATCTCTACATTTAATGACACCCCTCCTAACACGCCTCCCCCTTTTAACAATGATTGCTATGTTTACCTTTAGCTGAGACAGTACTTGCTTGTCTTAAATCATCTCCACATTTTATGAAATCCCTCCTAGCACCCTCCCCCCTTTTAACAATGATTGCTATGTTTACCTTTAGCTGAGACAGTACTTGATAGACTAGAAGTTCTTGTCTTAAATCATCTCCACATTTTATGAAACCCCTCCTAACACCCTCCCCCCTTTTACCAATGATTGCTATGTTTACCTTTAGCTGAGACAGTACTTGATAGACTAGAAGTTCTTGTCTCAAATCATCTCCACATTTTATGAAACCCCTCCTAACACCCTCCCCCCTTTTACCAATGATTGCTATGTTTACCTTTAGCTGAGACAGTACTTGATAGACTAGAAGTTCTTGTCTCAAATCATCTCCACATTTTATGAAACCCCTCCTAACACCCTCCCCCCTTTTACCAATGATTGCTATGTTTACCTTTAGCTGAGACAGTACTTGATAGACTAGAAGTTCTTGTCTCAAATCATCTCCACATTTTATGAAACCCCTCCTAACACCCTCCCCCCTTTTACCAATGATTGCTATGTTTACCTTTAGCTGAGACAGTACTTGATAGACTAGAAGTTCTTGTCTCAAATCATCTCCACATTTTATGAAATCCCTCCTAAAACCCTCCCCCTTTTACCAATGATTGCTATGTTTACCTTTAGCTGAGACAGTACTTGATAGACTAGAAGTTCCTGTCTTAAATCATCTCCACATTTTATGATGACAGAGAACAATTTCCAGTTAGGGTAGTGACCATAAGGTGAATTGTCCTTTATTCTTTGTTCCTTGTCTTCATATGGTTCTTTTAATGCCGCTGCTGAAGGATCCTCCGGATCTCTCTATAAAAGAAAGTTGATGTTGAATTTGGGAACACATGACATGAATTAAGGAAGCTGGCTTGTCATGTTTTAGATTTTTGGTCAGATTTTCAGAACCCTCTGGTTTTATCCATTTGAATGCCTTTAAAAAAATTGCCCGGTGACCCCCATTTTTCTTTTTGTAAATCTTTTACATGTATAATCATAAGCCATCTGTAAAAGTCTTATAAAATTTTAATTACTTTTTAACAGTTTTTGAGAACTTCAACTTGTCAATAATAAAGCTATGAAAAGTCAAGAGAGAATATTTTCCCGCCAAAATTTCAATGGCTAATATCTCGAAAACAAGCACAGTGACCTATATATTTTTTTGGCTCTTTGGATTCCTTTATTAATCCCCTATCTATATAAACTAGTGTTTTGAAAAGTTAATTACTTTAACACTGAGAAGCGAACTCCCTTAAAGTAGATGTGGCATAAACATCATTGAGGCAGCAATCAAACAACACAAATATAATTTTTCACATTGTTGAAGGCCCAATAGTGACCTCTAATAGTCTATACCAACATTGATTATCCCCTATTATAATACATTTTTTTCTACCCTTTCTCGTATTCAACCAGATGTGACGTACTTTGATTTAGTGGTATTAATTACACCTGCATATATTCATAGTTTGTGCTGGCGTTCACCATTTTAGCAGTTTGTGCAAAAACAAAAATTGTGGCAATTAAAATTCAAAGGAGTGTAAATGTTTCCACAACCTACCTCAAATTTTCCCTTAGGAGCTGAGATATTTTCTGACAGCCTCCGTCTGATATCTCCGGCCCCTATATAAACAGGATCTTTACTGTCACCACTGGTGGTACTGTCTACAGAGAACTGAGATATGGTGTCACTGGATCTGGAATGGTTCACTGGCAAATGCATCTGAAAACAGGTCATAGTTCTTTTTATTATAAATAAAACAATGTGTGGGCTCAGATGCCCCAGCTTATTAATATGTATAGTAATGTTAGAGTGTGAAAATTTTTGATGATTTTGAACAATTCTGTACATATATTTACCTGAGGCTTTACACATTCTGATAATTATACATGACTGCCTGCTTTAGAATGTCTTGCCTATTTTATTGATGATTGAATTTTAAGTCAAATTTGAAAAAAAAATAAAAATCCAGACACCTTCCTATTAAGGGGGCTCGCGGGTCTAAATCATTTGTTTTAATATAGAAATTTGCTATATTTTTCTATAAACGAACTTTATCTTATGCTTATAGAAAAATGAAAAAAAAAAATTGCACCAAAGGGAGATAATTTGGAGCTTTTTCAATGATATATACATTTTAAAAATCATCTGGGGCCACCACGATTTGATTTTTTAAAATGATCTTTGTACCATATGATAAAGTAACAACTAATAAAGGTAATTAATAGAATTTGTAATAAATAATGTTTATTTTTTTTCTGAAATTTTTATACCCTTGAGCCTCCTTAGAAACCTAAAAGAGTTTAAAAATATTCAGCTATTTTTCCATTTGTAATTTGTAAAGGGCATAACTGTAGAACAGTTAAAGTGACTCCACCAAAATTCAAACTTGATCTGTGTTTTGTGGTAATAAACATTGTGTATAATTTTCAGAACATTTGATAGAGGCATACTAAAGTTAGAGAAAAATAAACCAACTTTTGGACATCTAGACTTACGTATGTACAGACTGACAAAGGTAAAACTTAATGCCCCTCCACTATGGCGGGGGCATAAAAATCTGCAAGTTGCATACAATTCATTTTTTTTAATATCTGCATCTTTTCCTAACTTTACCTGAATGATTTCATCGTCTTCCTGTGACCAACACTCAGCATCATCAAGGTCACAGTGCACAAAGTTACCAAACACGCTGAACTCAGGATGGGGTGACCCTGTCGTCCTGGTAACCAGGGATGGCAGGTCTTCCTCTGATCGTGTAAATCGTATGGTATTTTCAAGTATCTTTCCTGGAACATGACTCGTGTGCAGATGTTCTACTTCTAAGACTTCAACATACAGAAGGTATGGTGCCTGTCAATGTAAAGATTATTGTGATTAAAGAACCTTTGAGAGCACACTCAAATAGCCCATACACCACAACTGTCACTGGGCAAACAACATTTCAAAAGATTCCTCAGTTCAAAGATTTATGATTAAAATTACTGTGTATATGTACATCTACACATATGTCCTTAATTTTTTGTAAGTTCATAAAATTCTGTGTAGTTTCAGAGGATTTGTGATGATAAGAACATTACTGAAGGAGGGATGGACAGACTGTCAGATGGATTAAAAACATTATACCCTTCAGAACTCTTGGGGTATACTTATAACTTTTATTTTAGCTGAGGATTATCTCAGTTATTTTTACAATACGGTTCATGGTGTGAAAAAATATGTCTTGAAAACTAATTTTAAAATTTGCCATTATTTATGATTCACTATGGCAATTTAACAATAGAAATCAAAAAGTTCATGAATTGCTTTTAAAATGAATCTGTTGCAAAAGCATTAATGCTAAGTAAAATATATATATCTTTATAACAGAGTCCACTGTGGGATCCAGTCATAGCTTCTTGTAAATGTTGTTGTAACACAATGTTCTTTGGTCTTTTTTTACCCAAAAGTTGTGTAAAAAAAGTACTGTGGATTCATTATTATTCGTTGAATACCAATTTTCGTGGATTTCGTGGGTACCAGGAAACCACGAATTTAAATATTCAATGAATTTTCTAAAGGAATATATGCATACTTTGTCAACACCACGAAATTAAATATCCACGAATATGCAAGTTTTCCTCAAACCACAAAACTTGGTACCCACAAAAATAAATGAATCCACAGTACCTTGAATCTCTTGACACAAAAAAATCTGGATCCAATGTGACTTATTTGTTTACCTTTTCCTTAGAGTTGAGGACAATAGCCTGTGTATGAGGTATTCTGACTATATGATGGTTCATATTCTCTGCAGTAGGCAGCCACACTCTTGCTGGAAGGTTTAAATTTAACATGGCTAATTCTGCTATTAATCTGGAGGCTAAAAATAAAATAGGGTTTTCTGTGAGTATATTTTTAGACACTTTCATGCATAGTTATGAATTCAGCTGATAAGTGTTAATTCTTAAATTCATCCATGAGAAACCTTCTAACTAGTTTTAAAATAATGAACAATAACAGACACAACATATGAATTAAGATGAGTATTATAGTAATGATATTCCGACATAAGAGGTCTCTAAACACAGTAGCTCCAAATCAAACAACGGTATAAATTATTTGAGTTAGCAGGAAAAAATGCATATCCTATATTTTATATGTACCACCTGTGAATTCAATTTAACTTTTGTTCCATAGTTATAAATAAAATTGAGAATGGAAATGGGGAATGTGTCAAAGAGACAACAACCCGACCAAATAAAAAACAACAGCAGAGGGTCACCAACAGGTCTTCAATGTAGCGAGAAATTCCCGCACCCGGAGGCGTCCCTCAGCTGGCCCATAAACAAATATATACTAGTCCAGTGATAATGAACGCCATACTAATTTCCAAATTGTACACAAGAAACTTAAATTAAAATAATACAAGTCTAACAAAGGCCAGAGGCTCCTGACTTGGGACAGGCGCATAAATGCGGCGGGGTTAAACATGTTTGTGAGATCTCAACCCTCCCCCTATACCTCTAACCAATGTAGTAAAGTAAACGCATAACAAAACGCACATTAAAATTCAATTCAAGAGAAATCCGAGTCTGATGTCAGAAGATGTAACCAAAGAAAATAAACAAAATGACAATAATACATAAATAACAACAGACTACTAGCAGTTAACTGACATGCCAGCTCCAGACTTCAATTAAACTGACTGAAAGATTATGATTTCATCATATGAACATCAGGCACAATCCTTCCCGTTAGGGGTTTAGTATCATACCATCATAACATATATGAAAAGAACATAACCCGTGTCATTCCAACAACTGTTTTTAGAATAAATGTGTTTAGTTCCGATGCAAAGACCTTATCAGTGACTCAATATTAACGCCAAAATATGCAATCTTTAATGACTTGACAACAGTATCGTAATTATATCCCTTCTTAATAAGTCTATTCAAAGGTTTTGTAAGTTTCTGAGGTGAATACTGACACCTTTGTGCTTTATAAAGAATATTACCATAAAAAATTGGATGTGAAATACCTGAACGTATTAGAAGTCTGCATGTTGAGCTATATTTACGAATGATGTATTTATACCGATGATAAAATTTAGTAAATGTTTTGACTTGTTTGTGATATCGAAAACCCTGGTGTAATAATTTTTCAGTAATACATAAATTTCTCTCGTTAAAATCTAAAACAGTGTTACATACACGAGCGAATCGTACAAGTTGAGATATATAAACACCGTAAGATGGTGACAAGGGAACGTCACCATCTAAAAACGGATAATTAATGATAGGAAATGAAAAATCATCCCTTTTATCATAAATTTTAGTATTCAGCTTTCCATTAGTGATATAGATATCAAGATCGAGAAAAGGGCAGTGGTCATTGTTAGTATTAGCTTTATTTAAAGTAAGTTCAACAGGATAAATTTCATTAATATACATACTGAAGTCGTCATTATTGAGAGCCAAAATATCATCCAAATATCTAAAAGTATTATTAAATTTGTTTATCAGATGTTGTTTCGATGGGTCTTTGCTTATTTTTGTCATAAATTGTAACTCATAACAATACAAAAACAGGTCCGCAATAAGTGGTGCACAGTTAGTCCCCATTGGAATTCCGATAATCTGACGATATACAGAATCCCCAAAGCGAACAAAAATGTTATCTAGTAAAAATTCAAGGGCATATATAGTATCAAAGCATGTCCAATTAACAAAGTATACTTACTTCTTAGTTCCTTGGTTGGAAGTATTTGTAATTTTTGACCAATGGCCATCAATGCATTAACAAATTCAAACTCTGGTTTTAGTCTTGGAGCCTGAAATTTAAAATGAAGTAAATACTATAAACATGGCAATTTTTCTAATGTGTTACTAAATCAGGCATTTTATTAGGTTTCTATTTTTTTTTTATCCATTATCACAATACAGTAAAACCTGTATAAACCGTCCAGCTACGGGACTATGGAAAAGGGTCGGTTTGGTCAGTGGGCCGGTGTATTCAGGTTTCCGTTTTCACCCGCAGTTGATGACTAGTGACGTCCGATGTCTTGCATGTAAACGTTCTGTCTGATTGTAAAAATTTTAAAATTTGATGAATACAAAAAATGTAATAACTTTGCACGACCATTGTTTTGAATCCTCTTATTCATTTTCAATAGAAATTTAATAAAGTGGTTGTTCCCCAAATTCATAAAGTTATTATTCTAACCTTTTTTTCATTTTCTCGACTGTCAAATTGACCTTGGTAGCATCATCAGTCTCTGACTTGTCAATTTCACTTTCACTTTGTGATCATTGTTTTCATTTGCATAAGAATTCTTGCGTTATTTGAATTGTGACACAGGAGTTTTGATTTTGTATTTGATAATTTATACAGTTTTTCATATATTTTATGTCAATAAAAAAATACTGTTTCTTTGTCTTTTTGTATATTTTTTCTGTGTATGTACTGATTTTGTGTCATGGATGGATACCACACATTCTTTGTTTTCTACTTAATAAAATAATGTTAATTAATAGAGAAATTTTATGGGACTGAAAATTGTTCAATCTAATCTGAAATTTGGTTTATCAGGATTCAGTTTCGACAGGTTTCCCAGTACTTACACCACAATTACAGAATGTTTTCACTGTACTTACACCACAATTACAGAATGTTTCTTTCCCTGTCAGGTCATTTACGATAGCTACAGAACTTTGATGACAGGTACATCCATTGTCGAAGGCCCTTCCTGACGTCAAGTCTCCAGACAAATCCATAGCTATATCACCAATGTTAGATGTACTCTGGGATGTCTTGATGTATATTCCTAAGAAAATAACATTTACAATTTATTAACATGAGAAAATTAAAACTCTTGAGCTTTCAGTAGATATCCATAGCTATATCACCAATGTTAGAGGTACTCTGGGATGTCTTGATGTATATTCCTAAGAAAATAACATTTACAATTTATTAACATGAGAAAATTAAAACTCTTGAGCTTTCAGTAGATATCCATAGCTATATCACCAATGTTAGAGGTACTCTGGGATGTCTTGATGTATATTCCTAAGAAAATAACATTTACAATTTATTAACATGAGAAAATTAAAACTCTTGAGCTTTCAGTAGATATCCATGGCTATATTACCAATGTTAGAGGTACTCTGGGATGTTGTGATGTACATGTATATTACTAATAACAAGAGTGTACACGCTGAAATGTCTCCCCTTCTTTACTAATCATTGATATTAGGTTGATAGTCCTAAAAATAAAGCTTTATTACAACTGTCGCATAAACTTAACCGAGAAAACTAAACATTGACCAATGAACCATGAAAATGAGGTCAAGGTCAGATGAACCATGCCAGGCAGGCATGCACAGCTTACAATTCTTCCATACAACAAATATAGTTGACCTATAGCTTATAGTTTAAGAAAAACAGACCAAAACACAAAAACTTAACACTGAGCAATGAACGGTGAAAATGAGGTCAAGGTCAAATAAAACCTGCGCGACTGACATATAGATCATAAAATATTTCCATACACCAACTATAGTTGACCTATTGCAATTAGTATTAGAAAAAAAGACCAAAACTCAAAAACTTAACTTTGACCACTGAACCATAAAAATGAGGTTAAGGTCAGATGACACCTGCCAGCTAGACATGTACACCTTTCAATCATTCCATACACCAAATATAGTAGTCCTATTGCATACAGTATAAGAAAAACAGAGCAAAACACAAAAACTTAACAAAACCACTGAACCATGAACATGAGGTCAAGGACAGATGACACCTGCCAGTTGGACATGTACACCTTACAGTCCTTCCATACACCGAATATACTAAACCTAAACTATATGCTTATAGTATCTGAGATATGGACTTGACCACCAAAACTTAACCTTGTTCACTGATCCATGAAATGAGGTCGAGGTCAAGTGAAAACTGTCTGATGGGCTTGAGGACTTTGCAAGGTACGCACATACCAAATATATTTATCCTATTACTTATAATAAGAGAGAATTTAACATAACAAAAAATCTTAACTTTTTTTTAAGTAGTCACTGAACCATGAAAATGAGGTCAAGGACATATGACATGTGACTGACGGAAACTTCCTAACATGAGGCATCCAGGTCTTCCACCTTCTTAATTATAAAGCTTTAAAAAAGTTAGCTAAAGCTGCAGCGTCGCCGTAGCTGCCTGATCACTATCCCTATGTCAAGCTTTCTGCAACAAAAGTTGCAGGAGCAACAAAAATGCATTCACAATACATAAATATCGTCAAATTTAAACTCTTGAGGGAGGTTGGAATTCTCAGGTAAAATCACATGGAAGGGAAATACATGTGGCTCTGATATAAGATGAAGTTGAAAAACATCTTCAAGTTCAAACATTGGTCGTTTCTTTATTACAATCACAACAAAGAGTGATAGCCCTTATATTAGATTTAGTCATGAAATATCAACAAGTTTCAAAGACTTATATTTTTTATGGTTCTTAAAACAAGAGGTAGATTCTCGGCTACAATCTCATTGAAGGTAGATAGCTTTGAGATAAGGTATGCCTATTTTTTACAGTTTTGTCCTGTATTCTGTTCTTTGTGCCTATTATTCTCTATAGACAGCTGTGTTAAATATGTCAAACATTTTAATTTAAGGAAATGACCTTAAACTCTGTTACATGTTATTCTTACTCTGGAATTTGAATATATATAATATTTACCTGTAGCATCTGACCTTGACCTATGATGAGTTTTCGTTTTAGGAGGTGACATAGCCATCATCGGGTTGATAACAGGACTAGGAATATTTGATGAACATTTCCCAAATTGCTTTGGAGGCCTGAAATAAACCAATTACAGTAAAGGCCTGGTAATCAATAACATACAAAAACGTTTCAAATCTTTTAAATGAATTTTCATAGTCAAGCGTTATTACCAAATACTGTGGAAATATTCCTGTGGTAAACTGTCAAAAAATATCACAGGGTGAGGCATATTATGAGAAAGCAGTAATATTATCATGAAGTGCAAACTTACTATTGGTGCATGTATACAATTCCAAACAAAATATCTAGGCATTTTAATTGAGAAAATAACAACTCAGCTAAAAAATCCAAGTTTACGGTAATTTTTCCAGTTGAATATGGTACAGGTAACAAACTCATGAAATCTATTTTGATCTTAGGTGTAATGTTCAAGTTCATCTCATTCTTTTTACATTTCAGATTGAGATGTCCATAGAATCATAATGGCAAAAAGTCTTAGATTGTATTCTCGAGTGCAGCATTTGAACCATTCAAATCAACTTACCGGTAAACATGGTAAATAACTAGAGGCTCTAAAGAGCCTGTGTCGCTCACCTTGGTATATGTGAATATTAAACAAAGGACACAGATAGATTCATGAAAAATTGTGTTTTGGTGATGGTGAAGTGTTTGTACATCTTACTTTACTGAATATTCTTGCTGCTTACAATTATCTTTATCTATAATGAACTTGGCCAAGTAGTTTCAGTGGAAAATGTTAGTAAAAATTTACAAATTTTATGAAAATTTTAAAAAATTGACTATAAAGGACAATAACTCCTTAGGGGGTCAATTGACCATTTCAGTCACGTTGACTTATTTGTAAATCTTACTTTTCTGAACATTATTGCTGTTTACAGATTATCTCTATCTATAATAGTATTCAAGATAATAACAAAAAACAGCAAAATTTCCTTAAAATTACCAATTCAGGGGCAGCAACCTAACAACCAGTTGTCCAATTCATCTGAAAATTTTAGAGCAGATAGATCTGGACTTGATAAACAATTTTTTCCACTGTCAGATTTGCTCTAAATGCTTTGGTTTTTAAGTTATAAGCCCAAAACTGCATTTTACCCCTATGTTCTATTTTTAGCCATGGCGGCCATCTTGGTTGGTTGGCTGGGTCACTGGACACAATTTTTAAACTAAATACCCTAATTATGATTTTGGCCATATTTGGTTAAATTTGGCCCAGTAGTTTCAGAGGAGAAGATTTTTGTAAAAGATAACTAAGATTTACGAAAAATGGTTAAAAATTGACTATAAAGGGCAATAACTCCTAAAGGGGTCAACTGACCATTTTGGACCTGTTGACTTATTTGTAAATCTTACTTTGTTTAACATTTTTTCTATTTAAAGTTTATCTCTATCTATAATAATATTCAAGATAATAACCAAAAACAGCAAAAATTTTCTTAAAATTACCAATTCAGGGGCGGCAACCTAACAACGGGTTGTCCGATTCATCTGAAAATTTCAGTACAGTTAGATCTTGACCTGATAAACACTTTTACCCCATGTCAGATTTGCTCTAAATGCTTTGGTTTTTGAGTTTTAAGCCAAAAACTGCATTTTACCCCCATGTTCTATTTTTAGCCATGGCGGCCATCTTGGTTGGTTGGCGGGGTCACCGAACACAATTTTTAAACTAGATACCCCAATGATGATTGTAACCAAGTTTGGTTGAAATTACCCCAGTAGTTTCAGAGGAGAAGATTTTTGTAAAAGTTAACGACGGACGACGACGACGACAGACGACGGACGACGGACGAAGGACGACGGACGACGGACGCCGGACGCCAAGTGATGAGAAAAGCTCACTTGGCCCTTCGGGCCAGGTGAGCTAAAAATAAAGAGATGTTTTATTCTTACCTTAGTTCCTCTCTCATGATCATATTTTTTAATTTAATTCCTTGTGAGTTTTTCCACGATGGTTTTACAACATCCAGAGAATATGCACCAAGTAACCAAGCTGATCGGATAGAGCACTCTATACTTTGTCGACATCTACAATAGAAACAGTGTTTGCCATTTGTTATATCTTAACAATTTTGTTATTTCAAGGAATTTGATGCTGTTGTGATGGTAACAAATGATACTACTGCAGCATATATACAGTGAACAACTAACTTTGGAGCAATTCATTTTTCAAGGGTAAAATATTTACATGATATATATCAAGAAAATAAGAAAATCAGAGAAAAATATTGCTGTGACAAGACTAGAACCAGGTGCTCCATAGGGCGCAGCTTTATACGACCGCAGAGGTCGAACCCTGAACAGTTGGGGCAAGTATGGACAAAACATTCAAGCGTGATACAGCTCTGAATTTGGATTGTGATCAAATTTTTGACATTACATGGTTTTTTTTTACACAAAACAAATGTCAAGATTTTACAAATCAATTAAAGATTTCTTCAAACTTTTTAAATCTAAAATTAAATAGTTGACACAGCATAGGTTTCTGACACAGAATGAATGTGGTCTAATGAACTTAAAAGGGTTTTTTTTGCCTTTGAGCAATTCACTATGCTGTTGAATATTAATCCTCTCAAAAAAATGTTTGAAGAAATTTTCTTTTTATTTATGAAATCTGAAATGAGAAAAATTTAAACCCCCCCCCCCCCTTTTTTTCACATCCCCGTTTCCCTTTTTCCAAAACTGATATCAATTCAAATTTCTAATGGAGTTTGCAACAATAACTACTCTTTTAAATACATCATAAAATATTAAAATGTAAAATAAAGTGCTTGTTATCACTGAATGGTAAAGATTGGTTGGTAGTAAAAGTGAATATACATTGTTTATTGTATAAAACAATAAAAAAAACTTCATCAGCAACATTTTATATTGGCAAATTTCCAATGAAGTTATTTACATAAAGTTATTGGCAAATAAAAATAGAAAATGACATCATAGTCATGTCTGGCAAATGTCCAACATACATTATCTAAAAACATTTTAGATAAGATAAGGAAAAAAAGCTTCATCAGCAACATTTTATATTGGCAAATTTCCAATGAAGTTATTTACATAAAGTTATTGGCAAATAAAAATAGAAAATGACATCATAGTCATGTCTGGCAAATTTCCAACATATATTATCAACTACTATTCTATACAAAGAAAGATAACTCCAATTGAAAATTAATTGCTATTGCACAATATTGTGCAATTAGATATTTCTTGCTATTGTGCAATACTGTGCAATTGAAAATTTCTTGCTATTGCACAATTTTTGATATGGAATCCTGATTTGGACCAACTTGAAAACTGGGCCCATAATCAAAAATCAAAGTACATATTTAGATAAAGCATATCAAATAAGCCCAAGAATTTAATTTTTGTTAAAATCAAACTTAGTTTAATTTTGGACCCTTTGGACCTTAATGTAGACCAATTTGAAAACGGGACCAAAAATTAAGAATCTACATACAAAGTTAGATTCGGCATATCAAAGAACCCATTTATTCAATTTTTGATGAAATCAAACAAAGTTTAATTTTGGACCCCCATTTGGACCAACTTGAAAACTAGGCCAATAACTAAAAATCTAAGTACATTTTTAAATTCAGCATATCAAAGAACCCCAAGGATTCAATTTTTGTTAAAATCAAACTAAGTTTAATTTTGGACCCTTTGGACCTTAATATAGACCAATTTGAAAACGGGACCAAAAATTAAGAATCTACATACATAGTTAGATTCGGCATAACAAAGAACCCCAATTATTCAATTTTTGATGAAATCACACAAAGTTCAATTTTGGACCCTTTGGGCCCCTTATTCCCAAACTGTTGTGACCTCAACTCCAAAAATCAATCCCAACCTTCCTTTTGTGGTCATAAACCTTGTGTTAAAATTTCATTGATTTCTATTTACTTATACTAAAGTTATTGTGCGAAAACCAAGAATAATGCTTATTTGGGCCCTTTTTTGGCCCTTATTTCCTAAACTGTTGGAACCAAAACTCCCAAAATCAATCCCAACCTTCCTTTTGTGGTCATAAACCTTGTGTCAAAATTTCATAGATTTCTATTCACTTAAACTAAAGTTATAGTGCGAAAACCAAGAAAATGCTTATTTGGGCCCTTTTTGGCCCCTAATTCCTAAAATGTTGGGACCAAAATCCCAAAAGCAATCCCAACCTTCTTTTTGTGGTCATAAACCTTGTGTTAAAATTTCATTGATTTCTATTCACTTTTACTAAAGTTAGAGTGCGAAAACTAAAAGTATTCGGACGACGACGACGACGACGCAGACGACGCCAACGTGATAGCAATATACGACCAAAAAATTCAAATTTTTGCTGTCGTATAAAAATCGAAAAGAGAAATATAGTATCCGTTAAATTTCAGAAATGTATACAGAATGTTTAATACATAATATTATATTCGGAACTGGTATGTATTCTTCATTTTTTTTAAAACTTTGTATGATACAATTAAGGAAAATGTAGCTTTCACTAGTCTTGAATACGCCGTGAGAAGATATGCATTTATAATGTCATCACTATATGAATTCAATGATAGCAGCTAGTGGCATTGTTCTTTCTAGTATTAGAACACTTTTAAATCTTACCTGTTTATAATATAAGGATGAACAGCTTCAGCTACATCATGCATGTTTATATACATATTTAACAACTGTGGCAGGTAAAAATCTACATCTTCATCTTTGAAACTGAACATTCTGTTACCTGTAAATGAAATAAAAAAATGTATACGAAACATAAAGTTTAAACACACCAAAAGAAATGAGATTTTGTGTGTCATAGGAATTGAACAAAATGATACCTTAGCAAAATGTGTCTTTTCTTTAACATACCCCATAAACTGGACTGGCCCATTTGTGGCCTTATGCTGTTTGGTCAGGTCGTTGTCTATTTGACACATTCCCTATCTTTAATTCTTTATTTTCAATTCTTATCTGTCTTAGATTTGATTTGAGAATACAATTACACGAGTGAGATCTCCATTGAAGGCAGGTAGAAATGACAAAATGCAGCTGTAGTAAATGTGCATGTGTATCATGTTTATATGTAAAATTGAGACTCAATTTACTAACATTTGTTTAAAAATGTTGATAAAGCAAAACTTTGTTTGCAGTAAGTTAGCGAAAATTTATTTTCTTATAAAAAAAAACACCCTTTTTTACAAACATTGTGCGTGTCAAATTGGTGCCATTGAAAGCAAACAACTTAATATCAATTCAGTATGTCTTGAAAGTGTGTCTTTTTTTGTGTATTACATGTCTATTTACGTGCATGTATATAAATATACATTTATATCATGATACCTACCAAGATAACTCTGAACACCAGGCTCCTTAGAATTGAATAAATAAGAAATTGCTATTGACATATCAAACAATTTAGATTCAAATAATCTCAGTAACCAGGATTGTTTCCCTTGTATTGATGATCGATTACGTTTTCCAGGTGGGGGTTTAGTAGACATATCATATAGAGGTAGATTAGTTTTTACGTTATCATTTTGGTCAGTAATGCCTACTACTGATAACGATTCAATTTTAAGTTCCATATCAGATTTATTGTTTGATTTTGTTTGATCATGTGACCGATCTTTTTCGCAGACACAATTCGAATCAGGAGTACTTGGTTCCCCGACATAAAACGGAGATTTAGGTTGACAACTAATTGTGTGAACTCCATTGGTATTTAATGCCTTCGTTTCATTTTTATCATCATCTTTGTACAAATCTTTGCTGTTTGAATGCTCTATGGCAGACGTTGATATGCTTCTCTCCATGGCACATGGTGGCACCTTATTTTTGTTTCGACATGCTTCAATATCAAGTATTCCATTTAGAACATGCTGTTCTTTGTCATTATGTTGTACATGATGATCCCCTTTGACAACTTTGTGTACTTGTATGTGGTCTGTATGCCCAGAAACAGAAAACAAACTCCTATTTACTGGGTCTACTGTCCCATTCATAGGTTCAGCCATTTTACATCATCTAGCCTTATTCTAATGATTCTGTTTAGTCCTCATTATAAATGCTTGTATTTTGATACACAAATGTATAATGAAGAAATAATCTGAAAGAAGAAAGAAAAAAATATCATACCATATAGTCTAGTAATCAAGTCACATCCATCATTGTCCATAAAACAATCTGAAAGAAAACCATTTCAGATAGCATCACATTGCCATGATGCTAAAGGGCCCTTGGGAGAACACTGCTCATGATTCCGACAATGTTTTTTTTCCAGTTTTTTTTAAACAATAAATTAAAGTGACCGCCTCTCTTTTACAAATGTTTTAGGTCATGTATGTGTTGTCATTTTTAAACCTAATTTTTGTTGATTAATACCAAGGATTTGTATAGTAAGAAGGATTGGAATCTCGTGGGCTTTTGCATAGACTGTAGTATAATATCTTCTGCGGCGCGAGATTTTGTGAGATTACCCGTGATGCATCTGGAAAATGCTAAACTAGCTCTGATTAATGGCTGACATTTGCATCACCTAAACAAATAGACATCGATATGTAAGTATCTACAATCTATATTTATCAAATATTATGCTTGAAATAAAAGTTTAAAATGGTTCTGGTGTTATGAATAACTTTTACGATCGCAGTAAGAATACACAGCTCCATAGAATGAATTTGCATATTGACCGAAGTGACCTCACCCTATCACGCCTATTGGGCGGTCCTAACATCATTTTCTATTTTTATACTCCTTCCTCAAAAAACGGAGATGAGTGAAAATATTTATATTTTCTGATAGATATATGATTTCTTTGTGTATTGAATAAATTTCGTAGTGATTGGTGCAGTAGTTTTCCTAATTTTTCCCTTTTTTTTGAGTTGATTACAACAAAAATGGCGTTCTGGAGAAAAAATGGGGGTGGCTTCGGAAAAATGAATAAAGTTTTTCAATTGGCCTAGAGTAACGTTCAAACATGTTTACAAACGTAAAACATTGGTGATAAAATGTATTGAAGAAAGCTCAAACTGCTAAATAAGGGAATTGTGATGATTTTCTGTCTTGAAAAATCAATGTGGTTCTCAGATGAATGACATATGTATAAAACTCAATGCAGTAATTCGTCCTGAAATGTGTGGTCAGTTCTTTTTTGCCACAAAAATTGTTTTGCACCTGTTTCCCAAGATTGATGGTTTCCGAAGATGCAAATTCGCATGTATAGCTATAATGACATAATTTACAAGAAAAAGATTTTTTTTTAAATTTCTTTGACAATTAACTGAAAATAAAAAATTACAGAAGTTAACATACAAACACACTGTCAACTGTCGTTATGTACACCTTCCATCAAATAAAACAGTTAAATTATGCTTTTTCGTCAATTGAAACTTGAGTGAAAATCAATAATAATTACATTTTAAAAGAATGAATAAAGTCCTTAACCATTACAACATTGTCTATACGTGACAAAAATAAGAACACAACTCGATGCATGTGTACAAAAAAATCACGTTCCGATATCGTAAGTGACGAGTAGTAGTAGTAGTAATAGTGGCGAGTACCGAAGTCTCGCCGCGGAAGAGATTACGATAAACCGCGAGATTCCAATCCTTCTTACTATACAAATCCTTGTTAATACTTTATTTGTAACAACACAACAACAAGGAATAACCAGGACACAAAGCACATGATTTCAGGTGATCACATCGTCCACACATATTTTTTTTTTCTGTGATGCCTTCCTAGAGTCAAAGGTGTCACAAAAAAAATTAAATAGCCTTTCAACACGTCACAATTAAGACTAGTGTTAGGTGCGAATGTGTATTGGGAGTGAACAGACCCGATACCACAATCGCTAACTTAGACTTATAGGCAGTAAGTGCCCCCCCCCCCCTTTATATGAAAATTTCTGGATCTGAAAGTGAATTTGCGGTAAGAATTAACATCATAACATGCACAGATATACACTGCAGTTAAGTTTTTAAAAAAATATTTTTTGTTGAAAGTGTCCATATTTTCTCACTTCCATCCAACAAATGTAATACATCAATCAAAATTACAAAAATTATGACAAGGCCAAGGGCTCGAGGTGTGATTCATTATCCCAACCCAAGGCAACTATATTGAATTTTGGAGTATACAAACCTTTTCTAAACGGTTACAGCAAAATTAAAAAAATATATTCTTTCCATTTGCAAACGTTAGTATCACACTAGATTATGTCAAAGTGAAAGTTCAACGTGTAATCTCTATTTGTCAATTCTTTATCAGCTGTCAGTCAACATTCGCCATCTTGGATGTCAATACATTCGGAACATCGAATCGAGCAAGATGAAAAAGTCCGAGAATAATTACCGTATTACTCCAAATAACAATGTTACACCCATAATACGAATACGGATATACGAATACGAATATACTATTATACGAAATTCGAATAAACTAATTTACGAATATACGGATAAGAATACGAACGTTTTGTTTTCATTGGATCACATATCACGATACCATCATGAGAGATTTTTCACGAAAATCAGTAAACAACTTAGAAAAATTAAGCACAATTGTAAAAATTAAGCAAAACTTTATGGTACAACTTAAAATTAAACCTGTTGAAAAAATCTTACAGCTGTGTCACTTGACAATTGTCAATTATGGGTTCACATCAAATGTGGTAACATTAGTCCAGAAGATTATAACAAAATGAGTAAATGGGAGAACATAAAATGGTCATGTCCAAACTGTTTATTATAATTAAGAGGTACAACAAACCAAGGATTTGTTTAGTTAAACTAACTATACAAATCCTTGAATAAACCAAGCAGATACACATTCAGTACCAATAGTAGACAGCGAAAACAACAACATGAACACCTAGATTAGATGTAGATGTAGATTTAAAAGAACATGTAAAGGCATACCGTGCAAATTTAAGCAAATCAATCTTTCTTTCTTTTATATCTATAAGCTTCCTATTTTATGAACACCCCTTCATGGGTAATAGGGAATATTTTCATAAATAAGTAAATCGTACATTTATTGGCTTTTAAAATTAAATTAAGATATGGTTTAAATTAAAAACAAAAATAAAATGGTCCAGTAATGCCGGGTTCAATTCGGAAAAGTACTATAACGAAAAAATAATAATTTGATTAACCCGAACAGTTTATCGATAATCTACATAAAAAAAACAACGACTTCTACAGTGGCTGATCCAGAGGGGGGGGGGGTGGTTTCCGGGGGTTGGAACCCCTTATTTTTGGCCGATCAATGCATTTGAATGGGAGCATATAGTTGGAACCCCCCTTTACTCTGGGTTGGGACCCCCCCCCCCTTTTAAAATGGCTGGATCCGCGCCTGTTCTAACTGTTGATAAGAGCTTGAATAGTTTTCATACACAAACTCTTCGTACTATTCCTTGTCCTTTTTCTATTTTAGCAGTACATTATAAATGCCGTGCCAAAGGACAGCAAATGCGGAGATTAACAACATCACAAGAAAAGTCAGCCGTAACCTTGGTTTCTTACATCAAAACCGGCTCCGCATTAGCTCAGAACCTACCAAAGAGCAAACCTTTAAAATGTTAGTAAGACAAAAAATTGCGGACGACACGACAGTATGATACCCGTACCAGTAAAACCACATTGCTATTGAATAAAGGTGAAAAGGTACAAGACGATCTGCATTGAATAGATCAAGTTTCAGCAACATGATAACTGAATTAGGATGAAAAAGCTAACAAACAAGACGGAAAGAAGCTCGACTCATCATGTGTTATAAGATAGCAACAATAGACAGGACACCATTCTTACCTATTACAACAAGCAACCAAAGAATGTAGGAATGATGATTCTTCATAAACACGACCGTCTTGGAGTGGACCACACAGTGACACCGGGTATCGCCACAGCAAAGTCTCTTGAGATATTCAAGTCTCAACTGACCAACTAAATCAACAGAACAATTTTTTAACCTGTTTTAAATCATGCGCAACTTGCATGCCAGAATACAAGTATTATCTTGTTGAATGTGGGCAGTATTTTGAAGAAGAAGAAGAAAGCATTGCTTCAAATAAATGTATAAAATACAATAAGCGTAATTACTTGTCTTGTTCAAATAGATTCCAAACCGTTTCATAATATTTAGTTGCTGAGAAACCTCCTGCATATGTTAATGACATGCATGTAACTGGTAGTCAATGTCCATGCCAAGAAGTTTGAAAGTATACTCACACGCAGTAGAGGATCCAAGGGGTGGGGGTGGGGGGTGCGACCCCCCCTTTTTTTGTTAAAGATCAATGCATTTGATTGGGAGCATATAGTTTAACCCTCTTTTTTTTAATGGCTGGATCGATCCGCCTCTGTACACGAAAGAACCGAGCAACGTGTCCTTTACCCAATTGCTTAAACCTGTTTATGAGTGTTTGCCTATATTTTATCAAGTTTGAAACATTAAATAAGTTTAAGTGATTAAGATTGTTAAGGTAGACATTAGAATAGAGTCATAATCTGGATAACAGTTATTAAGTATTGTCATCTGCATAATTACTGTCACACAGAGTTCCGTTCTTAATAAATAAAAATATATATCATTGATAAAAAAGAATTGAGCAGTACTGAGACCATGCATGATATAACCCCAGGGAACTAGCTTTTGCAGTGGCGGATCCAGAGGGGGGGGGGGGGTTCCGGGGGTTGGAACCCCCCTTTTTTTTGGCCGATCAATGCATTTGAATGCGGACATATAGTTGGAACTCCCCCCCTTTATCCTGGGTTGGGAACCCCCCCCTTTTTAAAATGGCTGGATCCGCCCCCTGTTTTGAATGTTAGCACAACGACTAAGAATAATATTCATTTTAATTTACTGTTTCCTGTTTAACAACTAGTAGGACTGAAGAAGTGAAATTGAATGAGAAGATAAACCAATCAAACAGAATGTCATGTGATAGGCAATAAATTCATTCGAAAGCTCCAATAGAACTGTTGCAACATAATGGTTATTATATCTAATGCTGCGCGTCAATCTTCTAGAAAGCTTAACCGTAAGGTCTGGTATCCAAGACTGAGTCCAAAAGGATATAGATAAGGATGACATATCCCCCCCCCCCCCAAAAAAAAAAATCACCAAGTTGTATTTCAAACATATTTTCATCAGATTTAAAAAAAAAAAAAAAAGGTAGGCAGAACATACACTGACAGACAAATAGTTAGCTTAGCAAACGGCTACATGGTTGGTTTATTTTGTAGTATTGTGTAACTTAGACATGCTTAAGTGTTTCGGGAAACACATCAGTTTTTGCAGATAAAAGGATCAGTGTTATTAAACTGTGGCACAATTATAGCTTTACAATACGTCACTTCTGTTGCTGTAATCTGAGGTTGGAATGCCATTTACGCCAGTAGCTTTTTTTAAATGTTATTTGTTTATATAGCAACCGTAACGCACAAACTCTCTTAACCTGGCCAGCGGCGTAACCCTTAACACAGCAGAAATAACAAACTGTCAGCTGCAAATTGCTCGACTCATAAGATTGACAAGAAGCACAAAACCAACTTACATACATACAACATACACTATATACCGTCTTACGAGTACTAGAAGAACTTGACCGGAATCTAGTTTGAGCCGATAAGAACTAATAAATAAATAATCGTTTTCCCTTACTACAGTACGTAACAATCAGGAAACATCCAGCGGACGTAAAACTCTTAACACAGAGCCTACAAGAAATAAAATTGTTATAAGACTTTGAGCTATATTAATTATGACGTCTTTTAAAATATTGAAAAAAAAAAACAAACACAAAAATAGGAAAATTTGAGGTTTAGATAAGACATTTGTTGGAAATATGAAAAAGACGATGTGATGTGACTGCCAATGAGACAACTCTCAAAAAGAAACATAAATGAAACAGAAATTAACAACTAAAGGCCACCGTTCGGCCTTCAACAATGAGCAAAAGCATATAGTCAGCTATAAAAGGCCTCGAAATGACAAATGTAAAGCAATTCAAATAAGAACACTAACGGCCAAATATATGTACTAAAAATGAACGAAAAACAGATATCTAACACAGCAATAAGCCATAAGCTTAACATTGTCTAAGAAAAAGGAAATTAATTTTCTGAAGAAAGGATAGATTTTAGGTTTATATTAAAATTCGATTGATCAGACTAAATCATTGTACTGTGCGAAATCAGGTTGTATGTTCCATGCATGTTTTTTCGTCTTTGTGTGTTTGTTTGTCTGTGTTTTATCTGAAAGAGTTAGTTATAAATTTGTAATGCTTCTGGGAAAAAAATTCATTTTAAATTGTAACAGAAATTTAGCCATCGGCAACAGGTAACCGAGGGACCTCTCATAGAGTTTTGCACGAGAAATCCTAGTTAATGTTCCAATTCTGAGCGGACATGGCTGCGTTAAACATCCCGAACATACAAACGGACACCCACTTTTACAAGAGTTCTTATGCTGATCGTAGGAAGATCAAAGCTACAATTTTTCGATCCCAGTCACCCTTAGGATTTGAGTAAATTGAAATTCAAATAGTCTGAATGGATTAATGGAAAATTGTATTTTCGTGGTTTTTCCAAAGTCTGAATAAAAGCATATAGAAAAATCTTACTTCGTTGAAATCAAAATTCGTGGTCACATTCACCTCACCCTCGAAATTGGTTTGCTATGATAATAATGCACACATGCATGGTTGTGTTAGAACCTTTAAACACATGTGTATGGTGAGATGTTATAGGATGTATGTGTTTACACCCAAGATATATAAGTATAAGTATTGAAGTACTGTATTATTGAGAAGAACCACTTGTAAGAACACCAGTTGAGGCTAAAATTTCGGAAGCATTAAATTGGCCCATAAAAATAGTATAATTAACGTTTAGGCCAACAATGTATTTTCAAAAATACATGAAGATTAGATTTTTCTCTTTTAAAATAGCGCTTGTTCTGTAAATCTCATGAATTGATTTCACTATTGAATCCTTCTGTAATCAGATTTCTTAAATTTATTCTGTACATTCGATTTGTAGACAGTATTATTCTTTTATTTCCTACAATAATCATCATCTCTTTTACACACTCGTATTCTCTTTATTTCATATTTTTTGGCATTTTCCTCTTATCATTATTTTCTTGTCTTGTAAAACCCACAGAACTACTGAACCTTTAAGTTTTTACTTTTTTGTACGGTCTCATGCAGGAGATTTCATTTTATGCTTAGTTAGCCATTTCCTAACCTTAAATAGTTTTTCCCTAAAAAGGCAATTTTAAGCTCCGTTAATTGGTCAGGCTTTTTTTGTCTTTAGATTTATTTGTTGTCCAGAACGTCATGCATATGTCTACCATCTTCTCAAAAATTCCCAGGCGGTGGTGAGGTGTGGAGCACAAAATAACCTTTCAATTAATTCCATATATTCGTTGATTTAAATGAATATGAAAACTGTTTTGGGGAATTCAGTCGATGAAATTGATGCTTTAAAATTTTGTGTCAACATCTCTCCAAGGGGATTGTCCCGTAAATTAGAAATGTTCACAGGCCAGTGTGGTTGATATGGCCTACCGTGATGGCCAGCAGTTTCGTCAAGTCAGTCCAATCTAAGTAAAAGATGGATCTCTGATTTTGTTATCCTTATTTGACGAGCACGCGAGTTGCATGAATTCTGATTTTTTAATTAGTTTGTTTTAGATCAGAATGAAATAAGTCTTTAGCTAGTTTTACTCCGATGCACGTAATAGCCGGTCGTGTGCAATAAAATGTAAATACCAATAGGACCGTAATTAAGTGTTCATAACTGCACTAGGAATACTTATTTAGTTATATTTCAATGTTGATACAAAAACAAAGACAATATTCAAAGATATGCGGTGTTGAAATGACAACCTTTCAGAAAAAAAATCTGTTTAAAAGATCGATAAGTTTCCAATGACCGTTTCTAAATTCACGGGCTCTGTAAAAATTAAAATATAAATCTCGTTTATAACAGAGTGATGTCTCTGTTTATAATAAGAACATTCAAAAATTTCAAAACCAATTTTCGTTACATGATAAATTTATGTAAGGAAGAATTTATAGTAAAGGTTTTAAGTAGTTTGTGGTATACGGCGGAAATTGGCTTTAGATTACATATGAATGATGTAAATAAAGTGTTGATAATCAGTGATTGACCTTAAAGGGTGACTTTGCTTCATTTTAACTTGTTATGCATTTTTTCTCTATTCTTTATATTTAAACACCCATTTCACTCTATTCTTTATTTTTTGCCAATAGTTTTCAATTCCCCCCCCCCCCCCCCCTCATAATTTCTAGTACATTTTCATTATATTCAGAATAAAGGTTATTCTGTTAATCGCATAAAAATGATTTTACGCTTAATTCGATTTTCTATTTTCTATCAACTAAATTCTTCATTCTCTGCAATTAATTTTCATACTTTTTCTCCCTATTATTTTTCAATCCCTCCCCCCATTTTTCTCTATTCATGTTTTTTCCAAATCATTCTCTATTTGGTAAACCCAGAGACATATATACACATGTATATATGTCTCTGGTAAACCCAATCCAGATCAATTATTAAATTGTCTATTTCTTGTAGTTACACATTTTCTTAGTTTATGTAATTTGGGAAATAAAATATACAGGACAACGAAAACCTATCACCGATTACCGTAACGTCTGTTTCATATCAAATTTATGAATTCATATGGTACATGTTTTCGATGACGTCCGCGTTAATGTTGAAATATTATGAAACGTTTTCGTTGACGTCCGCGCTTGTTTTCAGATAACTATTTAAAAATATTTAAATATTATATCACAGTTTAACTGTTCTAAAATGGATTAATAACACAAAAAAAAAAATCAAAATCATCATGATAAAATATATATGATATAAAATGATAAAATCAGTGGCGGATCCAGGGGGGGGGGGGGGGGGTTCCGGGGGTGCGCACCCCCCCTTTATTTTTGCCGATCAATGCATTTGTATCGGGACATATGTTTTGCACCCCCCCCCCCTTTGCCCTGGGTGCCCTGGGTTAGCACCCCCCCCCTTTCGAAAATTCCTGCATCCGCCCCTGATAAAATTAATCAGAAATTGAATTTAGGAATTGCATTTTAAACAAGGATTTGTAATAGGTATAAAATATTCTTGATTTGAACAAAATAATTTATATCAAATAAATTGATTGGACATATATTTATACATAAATATATTGATTGATAATGATTGCAACAATGTTTGTCTATAAATTGCAAAATAGTATTCTATGTGACTGTGTGCATATAATTAGAAAATCTTTATTTAAATTTCACAAATCAATCAATCACATTCTAAGTAGCTTATAAATTCGGCATATATTTGGTTGTTTTTAAAGAAAATTCGAAGCTAATGTTCTATTTTCTTCGTATTATATTTGTAAGATCAATGGCATCGATCGATTGCTCAGCATCCCCCGGCGCAGGCTTTGAATCCGACTCTCCGCGGAATGTAGCCTCTTTTTCATGTCACATCCCTCATTTCCGTGGAAGAGTAAAAATGGTTCGATTAAGACAGTTAATACATGTTTTTCAACTCACTGGAATATATAAAACCTCAAAATGAAGTGTTTAGTACATTTTCCATGTTTTCAATCCACCTGTTCACGAATTGTTTCGCCCGGACAAAGCTGAATTGGAGATGTGTATTGTCACTGAAGGTTGATCATCTCCGTTCTAATGGATGATTCGGAAAACATGGTCCGCGGACAGGGTGGAGGAATTACCCCGGACGACCCCGGACACGGGCATTTTTTCATCAAGAAGACTTTTCACAAGCCCACTTATTGTCATCATTGTACCGATATGTTATGGGGGCTTATAGGGCAAGGATTCGTCTGTGAAGGTAAGGTCCCTCCAAGATGTCAGTATAAACAGCCGGTTGAACGCCACCTCATTAAAATACGGTGAAAAATAAAGTACACACGTTTATTAATTGGACCAGGTAATGCTATTTAGATGCATTAATGGTTTAATCAATTTTCTGCAATTAAAATCGTACATATAAATTTGATTTGTATACTAGGTGACGAGGCGAATTTATAATGTGCTTTATGTTTATTGGTTTGTAAGTCAATAATAAACAAGCTTTCCTGATAAACAATTGAACCCACTCATTCATGTCAAACTATTTCATTCATTGTCACCTGACCTAATTCATTTCCTGCATGTTTTTACCACAATTGAAACAACATCATCAATTTCATACTGTATTGACCTCATTTAAAATGCAATTTACATTTGCATATGTATGTATTTATAAAGAATGCTGAATAAAAATGTGATAGTTTGTTGATTTTCTGCCTTTTTCATCACAATAACATTGGATTATAAGTATTCTTAATGAAATTAAAGATATTTTACACATTTGTATAATGTAAAATTGTTTTATCATTACAAATTACATGAATTAATTTATATTATCAACTAGGTATGCACCTTACATAAATAATTCACATATATGAAAAGGGGGAGGCTTGTTTATATATTTGATTTGGACAAAATTGAGTTGGTTTTCTGAAACAAATACACAATGATGTAATACATTTATAAGAATTATATTTATCATTTATTGTTAATTGGCCATTCAGACAACTTATAAATATCCTGTCTAATTCATTCACACTTCATTTTTCTCACACACTGGTATAGAGTCTAGTAAATAGAAATAGGGAAGCTAAGAGGTCCCTCACATTTAGTTTCAAAAATCACATAGATCAAATTTATTATTTCACTTGCTATTTTCTTATCATACAAATGGAATAATTACTGAGGCAATTGTAATACAGCCCTGAACAGAAAAATAAATAGACATTTCTTACCGTAAACAGAGGTTGTCTTACAATGTACATTCTAGGCTAGACAGTGCAACACTTTTTGTGTGATACGTCATAATGCTGTTCAGAAATATGAAACGTTTGCCACATCAAACAATTTTGAATAATGATATGAGTGTTGTACTGCGTAGTGGTCGTACATTTTGTTTATTAGGGTCAATTGAAAGGAAACGAATTAATTATATTAGGATTGGAAACCAATGTATTCAAATTGAATATAGATTCCTAAGGCAAAACAAAAAAATATGTGTTTACTGTCATTTTCAGAAAAGAATATAATGGTAGATACTTGTCATGCTTGTACAACTTATATTCAAAATGAAACTGAAATTTTTTAATTCTCTTTTATTTGATCAGCAAACTAGTGAATGACATTTAAGACGAAGTGGTATTATTAACAATGAGGCAACTCTCTACAAGAGACCAAATGACATAGATATGTTAACAACTGAAGGTCAACGTACATTGTACAACCTAACCTCCAACAATGAGAAAAACTCACAGACTGTTTCCGTTTTTGAATCATATCTAGTATTATATTTACCTATGTTTCTTGCTTGAGGATGTAATAGAAACTGACAGGGAGTATGAGCTCATATCCTTTGTGAAGATCGTATAATATCCTCTAAATCATTAGAAAAAACAGATCCCAGCACTGCATTTCATGCAATACCATATATATATATATATAGTAGTACTCTCCTCTTGACAATTACAATTGAAAATATAAGTGTTTTTAAGTGGATGAATTGATGGCTGTTCAACTTCCAGTGGCAACTTAAATGTAGATTCAGAATGAGATCATGTTACTGTGATATAAATATGAACATGATAAACCCTACTTTGTTCTAGACTAACACACTGAGCTTGATTAACAGTCCGTAATTACCACAAGGTAACCGTCTGCATAAAGACATGTCCCCCTTACTGGACACATTGTTTTACCTCCGAGCCGACCAGTCTTTGCTCTTACTCCTTGTTTATACTAAGTTCTTAGCATCATAATATGACTTGCTTCATTCGCTTTGTGAATAAACCCATGCTCTAAATCCAATAAAATTTGTAAGCACATGCGTAAATTGACTACTGCAGAATAATGAATTTTATCAAACTGGCATGCATTTAATATATTTGATTAACTTAAAAAACTTCCAACCTCTTAAATGATGCACATGTTGTTACTAATTCATTTATTAGGACTATAAGTGTTGCAATTTGAAATTGACACATTTGACCTAGATACGACAACCGCTTATGCTGGCTGTTCAAAATTCCTCCCTCTGAAAAATCACATTTCATGGAAGAGCTTACTCACTATCGCTCAGGCAAAAATAATCACGAATATAATGCCTATACATGTTAAAATTACAATAAAGTATAGCTTGCAACAGTTATTTCTTAATTTTAAATATTACAAGTCTTGTTTTTAAAATTTTAAAATTTTAAAATATAACTATCACCATGATTATGAATGGAGAAGTATCGTATTCCACTGACAGAGGTAGAATCTATAAATACTATCCTCAATGTCCTTCTGTCCAGCTTTACACTCTAACATAAGTATATCTTAAGTGAGTGACTTAAAGCTTCTCTAATTATTAAAAATGGTGGTCTGACAATGTCTGAGCCGGTGCCCTTTAGCATTATTTAGGGATGGGATAGTACAAGGGGCTTTTGTGGCCTATAGCTAGTGGTCTAAGTAATTAAAACTACTGTATCACTCATAATCCTGTCAACACTAAGGTTGTGAGATTTTATGTAGCATGAGGCAGGTGTACTCAACTTGAATCTTTGATTTGAAAATGAATGTACAAAATAAAATTAAAAAAATTAAAATGTACAGTAGTTGTCGTTTGTTTATGTAATTTATATGTGTTTCTCGTTTCTCGTTTTTTATATAGATTAGACTGTTGGTTTTCCCGTTTGAATGGTTTTACACTAGTAATTTTGGGGCCCTTTATAGCTTGTTGGTCGATGTGAGCCAAGGCTCCGTGTTAAAGGCCTTACATTGACCTAAAATGGTTTACTTTTATAAATTGTTATTTGGATGGAGAGTTGTCTCATTGGCACTCACACCACATCTTCTTTATCTATATAAAGGATTAGATATATATTTTTAAAAACATGTACATGTACATTTTAAAGAGTAAAATACAAACTAAAAATGTATATATTTTTTTCAGTTTGTAATTTTGTTGTCCATGAAAGATGTTTAAAAACAGTTGTCTCAGCTTGTTCTAGTATTGCTACTAATTTGATTAAGGTAAGTTTTTAATTGCTTATGCATGAATGTATGAAAGTTAAAACAGATAGACGATAACTGCCAACACCAAATAAAGATTAGCAGAGAATTCGAAAAAAAAATTCATATAGGAGTTTTTGCCCCTGAACGATGAATTTTCAGCAATAATGTTGAAACTATAATAAATAGAGAGAAACTCTACTGAGTAAAACAATCAGAAATAAAGATGTCCAAATAAGTCAATGATCAAAACTGTCAATTTACCTTGTATAGGAGTAATTGTCCTTTATTAACATTTTTAGCTCACCTTGTGTAAAGGGAAAAGTGAGCTTTTCTTATCACTTGGCGTCCAATAGATTGTATATTGTACACAGATTTTGACGGAACTAAGAAATCGAATGTTTACAAAAATACAAATACTCTTATTTAACAAAAATTGATATCCATGAAAATAGATGAAATCAGTTATCATGCTAAAAACAGGAATTCTTAGACTTCAGAAAATTTAACAAATTCTGTCCGATTACTTTAATTGATGTTTGCTTAATTAACATTCACATTCAACTAGTTCAAGCTGTCAGATTACAAGTCAAACTACAGTTAAAGTTCTTTTTGTAGAATCCAGTAGCCCATAGTTGGTCAGAAGCAGGCCATTTTAAAAGAAAATTTTGTAATGTTTGTCGTAGACGATTGGAGGATAGTCAAGCTATCCGATGTGAAAGTAAGTTCTATATTTAGAAATTGCTGAAACTATTTGATGTGAAAATAAGTTCTATATTTAGAAATCGAGAGTTATTTATTTAGAAAAAGGCGTTATACTTATACCAGTTTTATTTTGTCTTCTCTCAATGAAATTGAAAAAGATAAAATGAGACATGCTGTTACTGGCAGATTTCCATTGGTTCCAGTTGTATTACAAACAATGAAATATCCCACAAAACAAAAGGATTCTGAAATGGTGAATACTCCAGTTTGAAAATAGGGTAGTGAATATTATGCACATGAAGCCTGTTCCCATATCCATGACTCCTGTGTTCAGTCTTCATGCAAAATTTTGAATCTACAGACGCCTGAAGCTGAATATTATGAAAATTTTAGTTAGATTCTATTAGCCTGTGTATATAATTTTTACAGGTCTAACAGCATTTTTACAAGCCCGGGCTAGTGGGCCTGTGGTTGAGTGTAAAGACTGCCATTTCGATATTCTGTTTTACTATTTTCTTTTGATAGTTTTGGAATAATAAGCACAAGATGACTGTTCCTATTTCTATGTTAATACATATAACTGTACCTCTTTTAATATTATGTATTATTTTTTTTTCTCCACAGTTTGTGAATATTATGCACATGAAGACTGTTCCGATTTCTCTGTCAGTGATTGTAAAGAATGTGCAACTTATGGTCCACATAAGGTACAGTTATTATTGTACATGTTGTATTATATTTGTTTGAATCTGTATTTTTGTGTTCAAGTACTTACGTCAGCGTCAGCGCCGTCCAAAGACAGATGGTTTCTGGATAATAACTTTAGTATAAGTTAATTGAAATCAATACAATGTTTATAACTACAAAAGGAAGGTTGGGATTGATTTTGGGAGTTATGGTTCCAAAGGTTTAGGAATAAATAAAGGGCCTAAAAAGAGGCCAAAATAAGCATTTCTGTAGTTTCCAGTCAATAACTTGTGTTTAAGTATACCACAAGTTTCCATATTACAAAGAGATGGTAAGGGGGGTTATGGCTCAAATCTTTTAGCAAGTAGGGACAAAAAAGGTGGAAAAACAAGTTTTTTTCTGGTTAAAGGACAATTTAGACAATTTAAAAGCAGTGTAAGAGAGGTAATCAAATTCCATTCAAAGAATACTGTTATATATATGTTTTATTACCTCCCTTACACTGCTTGAAAATTATGTATTAAGAAATGATGATTGTCTTGAGATGATTAGCTGTAAATATATTATTAGAAGTTACTATTAATTAATATTAATTTTAACCATGACTGTATGTCATTTTATATTTTGATATTTGATGATGTATTTAAATGAGTAGTTATTGTTGCAAACACCATTAGAAATTTAAATTGAGATTATTTTTGGATAAAGGGAAAGGGAGAGGTAAAAAAAAATTGGGAGGGGGGTAAGAACTTGGGGGGGGGGGTACATTGTTTTGTCATTTCAGAATTCAGAAATTAAAAAGAAAATATCTTCAAATATTTTCTTTTTCGGGGATTAATGTTCAACAGCATAGTGTATTGCTCAAAAGCAAAAACATTTTTTAAAGTTCATTAGACCAATTCATTCTGTGTCAGAAACCTATGCTGTGTCAACTATTTAATCACAATTCAAATTCAGAGCTGTATCAAGCTTGAATGTTGTGTCCATACTTGCTCCAACTGTTCAGGGATCAACCTCTGCGGTTGTATAAAGCAGCGCCCAGCGGAGCACCTGGTCTGGAATGTGACCAAAACAATCATGACTCTTCAACCCTACTATTTTAAGAAGGGCACTCTTAACAAACACAATTTTTTTGTGGCATAAGTAATATACAGACATGCATAACCAATAATTTCTGTCTATAGGTAAATGCTGTACAATATCACCACTGGAGAGAAGGGAACCTTCCAGCTAACTCAAAATGTCTGGCTTGTAAGAAGACTTGCTGGTCATCAGAATGTTTGTCAGGCATGCGATGTGAATGGTGTGGAGTTACGGTAAGTATGTCAATTCTAGTGAAACACTCAACTCAGTGATTCGGGAAATACTTGACTCTGTGTTTTGGGAAATACTGGACTCAGTGATTCGGGAAACACTGGACTCAGTGATTCGGGAAACACTGGACTCAGTGATTCTTTACAATTTAAAAATAAGGTGTTATGATAGTCAATGAGACAACTTTTACTAGTTTGTACCATTCAATGCCTTTAATTGAAAAAAGTCAGATTCAGTACTTAGTTTGTTATTCTAGTCACATACCTATGGCAAAAGTTTAGGCCTAAAATAAAATATTGTTTGTTTTCCCAATCCTGACCGACCCTGCAAAAACGGTATGACTCAGAAAATTGTATTGTTAAAACTAAGTCAAATATTATTTTATTCATTTCAAATTTTTAAGGCTTCCCGAATCAAATGATATTGTTCCAGCTTTTTGGAAAATTTCCCAAACTACCTACCCACACCTGGCTTGGAAGGGTAGTGATTGGGGAAACAAACAATATATTAATTTAGGCCTTAGAAATTCTTAGCTAATGTACAGGAAGGTTCCAAATTAACAGATAATTTGTAAATGATTGTTCTTTATTGGAGGATTAGATGTAAATAAATACACATTTGACAAACAGACCAATAAGATCTGTTCTTACAGATTATTACATTACCATATTTCAGGCCCATGCTAACTGCTATAGACTTCTGCAGACAGAATGTAACTTTGGGAATCTAAGGGAGATAATTTGTGACATTTTCATATTTCAGGCCCATTCTAGCTGCTATAGACTTCTGCCGACAGAATGTAAATTTGGGAGTCTAAGGGAGATAATGCTGCCTCCTAATTGTTTAAGGGGGTCTAAGGGAGATAATGTGTGACATTCTCATATTTCTGGCCCATTCTAGCTGCTATAGACTTCTGCCGACAGAATGTAACTTTGGGAGTCTAAGGGAGATAATTTGTGACATTTTCATATTTCAGGCCCATTCTAGCTGCTACAGACTTCTGCCGACAGAATGTAACTTTGGGAGTCTAAGGGAGATAATGCTGCCTCCTATTCCTAATTGTTTAAGGGGTCTAAGGGAGATAATGTGTGGCATTCTCATATTTCATACCCATTCTAGCTGCTATAGACTTCTGCCGACAGAATGTAACTTTGGGAGTCTAAGGGAGTTAATGCTGCCTCCTAATTGTTTAAGGGGGTCTAAGGGAGATAATGTGTGACATTCTCATATTTCTGGCCCATTCTAGCTGCTATAGACTTCTGCCGACAGAATGTAACTTTGGGAGTCTAAGGGAGATAATTTGTGACATTTTCATATTTCAGGCCCATTCTAGCTGCTACAGACTTCTGCCGACAGAATGTAACTTTGGGAGTCTAAGGGAGATAATGCTGCCTCCTATTCCTAATTGTTTAAGGGGTCTAAGGGAGATAATGTGTGGCATTCTCATATTTCATACCCATTCTAGCTGCTATAGACTTCTGCCGACAGAATGTAACTTTGGGAGTCTAAGGGAGTTAATGCTGCCTCCTAATTGTTTAAGGGGTCTAAGGGAGATAAATACACATCTCATTACTGCATTTCAGGCCCATGCTAGCTGCTATAGACTTCTTCTGACAGAATGTAACTTTGGGAGTCTAAGGGAGATAATTTGTGACATTTTCATATTTCAGGCCCATTCTAGCTGCTATAGACTACTGCCCACAGAATGTAACTTTGGGAGTCTAAGGAAGATAATTTGTGACATATTCATATTTCAGGCCCATGCTAGCTGCTATAGACTTCTCCCGACAGAATGTAACTTTGGGAGTCTAAGGGAGATAATGCTGCCACCGAATTGTTTAACCATTCCTCGTATGGATGTTCCCATGGAAACAGTTCTTGGAATCAAAGGAAGGGGAGACAGTAAGTTTGTTTATTACTAATTTGCTTTTTCATGATACAATGCATTCTGGGTAATATATTCAAAAGTGTACACCAAAACATTGTGATTGGTTTAAAATATCATAAACAATCGAAATTCAACCAATGATGTTACATTATTTTGATTTTAGATTTGAACAGTGAGATTACCCATAGTTCTTTAGATTCAGAAAAGCAGAATTGAACACTGTGCTGATTTTGCATATATAGAACATTGGGTCCATTGTTTAACTTGTTTGTTGGACCAGTAAAATGAGATTTTCAATTGACGAAATGTCAAATAATGTGGAAATTAAGTAATAATAGTTATATGTTAGCGAGTGAAATTATGTTCAATCTAGAGTACATTATTATAATGGTTTGAACTATTTTGCACCTTTTCCGATTCAGAAAGTCACATTTGTACTTAAAATTTACATTTTAAGCCATCTAATTGTCAAGCTAAAAAGTTATGTGCTACTGAAAATATTTTGCTAGCTGTGAATTTGCATTTGAATTTAAACAGGGGAATTCAAATTCATTTCCTGTCAAATTTTCATAAATTTTTATGCCGATTTTTATGCCCCATTTATGGGCATTATGTTTTCTGGTCTGTTCGTCCCTTGTCGTTTGTCTGTCTTGTTGTCCTGCTCCAGGTTAAAGTTTTTGGTTGAGGTAGTTTTTGATGAAGTTGAAGTCTCATCAACTTGAAACTTTGTACACATGTTCCCTATGAAATGATCTTTCTTATTTGAATGCCAAATTAGAGATTTTACCCCATTTTCATGGTCCAATGAACATAGAAAATGATAGTGTGGATGGGGCATCCGTGTACTATGGACACATTCTTGTTTGAATGTGAGTAGTATGTGTGTCACAAGGAAGAACATTAGAAATTCCTTGTCCAACAATGGCAATGAGTCATTACTGAAATCCATAGGAATCAAAATCACAAAAAGTCCAAAGAGCATTTTGTCTTGTAAAGATGAGAACAAATTCTGAAACAAAACAGATTAACAGTTTAAGGTTTCGACTATATTCTTCTTTCATTTTCAAAAATAGCTGTTCAGGGTATGTATGTGTGCATGTTTATTTATATATGTAAAACTGCATGTTATTGTTACATTGTTCCATAATTGATGTTGTGTGACATGCATGATGTTAAAAATTACTGTGGATTCATTTTTATTGGGGGGGGGGGGGGGGATACCAATTTTTGGTGGATTTAAAAAACAAATTGCATATTTGATTTTGTGGTTTTGTTCAAGTCTCCTTACAAGCCTTAGGAAAATTTGTATTTCTTTAGACATTTGTATTTGTGGTTAACCTATACTTACGAAATCCACGAAAGTTGGTATTCCACTAATAATTATGAATCCACAGTAGCTTTAGCTTATCCTTTAAATAATAAGTCCTTTTTACTTTCCACGAAGATTGTGTCAAATAAAATATAAATTATTTCCATGATGTTTTCAGAATTATGCCAATCAATAGATGCTATAATAGTTTAATAAACACTGCACTATTCCAATACTTATAAAAAAAAAAATCCTTTTTAAATTTGTTAAAAGAAATAAAATGCTCTTACCGTTTTTAGAGAAAAATTGTGGGTATTTTTAAATTCTCAACAATTTATCACACTATGGCATAAATATTAAGCAATGAATACCTACAATACAGCTTAGATATTAAGCCACTATGACCTACGCTACAACTGAGATATAAGGCTACGAAGACGGACACTATGGTTTAGATATAAATCTATGAAGACCTACTCTAAAAACTAGATATTTAGCTACGAAGACCTACACTAAAAACTAGATATTTAGCTATGAAGACCTACACTAAAAACTAGATATTAAGCTATGAAGACCTACACTAAAAATTAGATATTTAGCTATGAAGACCTACACTAAAAACTAGATATTTAGCTATGAAGACCTACACTAAAAACTAGATATTTAGCTATGAAGACCTACACTATGGTTTAGATATAAAGCTATGAAAACCTACTTTTAAATTAGATAGTAAACTGTGAAGACCTACACTATGGCTTAGATATCAATATAAGGATAGAAGGACTAAGTCAACAGTATGGCCTAAATATAAAGCTATGAAGACATACACATGTACACAAAAGCTTAACTATAAATATGTTAAATATATTGAAACCTACACCATGTCTTTGATACAAAGTTAAGGTTTTGGCAATGGTTGCTAACAGCTTAATTTTTGTAGCCAATATATATAGTTCTATACAAGAAAAGCAGAAACTTTAGAGGAGCCCACACCAATTTAAGGGACCATTGGCGAGTGGTCCCCTGCTAATTTCAAACCCTGAAGCTATGAAATCCTAGTCTGTGGCTTACGTATAAAGCTATAAAGACCTTCACTAAAGATTAGATATAAAGCTCTAAAGAGACTTACAAGATGCCTTAGATGAATTAGGCACAAAGTATAAAGACCTTCACTATGACTTCGGGATATAGCAATGAACCTACTAGCGCTCAGATATTAAACTAATGAACAGCTTTACTATGGCATTTATATAGAGCTATGAAATATTACACTTTAACTGGTGAATTCAGCTTTTTTCAACAATACTAAATGGGTTTGGGCATAAGTTGGGCATAAATCGTAGCTAGCCCAACCTGCCTACCCTATGACCAGGAAATGCTGTTTTCCCTCGTGTAATCATGATGCTTACAATTACAACCTATAGATATAAGCAGACTAAATTCATAAAGAATCATAATTTTTTTGGACATGGAAGGGTTGTCCACTGAGGCTAGCAAAAAGCAAAAATAACATGAACTGTAGTGTAGTTCTTTGCATCATATTTTTGTTATACAAAACTGAAGATGGCATGCTTGCTTTCAATTTTCTGAAAAGTTAGAAATTTTTGTGATGTTTTTATTGTCGAGTTATGGTTTCATGTAAATTAGAAATTCACAATTTACACAATTTGAATGCAATATTTCCTAAAGTTTTAGCAACCTTTTTATTATTGTGGAAATTGCCACTGGATAGGTTTCGCCAAAATTGAAAGTATTACTTATAACTAACTTAATCCGATATGGCAACAATGTATACCACATTTTAATCTGTTGACTGTTGTTCAACAATCCCTTTAATAGATCCACACAAATGTGTCTGAATATACAGGTACTGTAAATTCAGAAATTATTGTGTGCAATTATTATTGCGATTTTGTCATTTTAGACTTAAATGCGATTTTATTTTTTTACGATTTTGAGAAAAATCCTGTTTAATTCATATAAAATATTTCAAAATGTGAGTTTTAATTTTTGCGTTCATAACTCTGTCCCATTTTTTGCAATAATCAAAACCTCGCAATAATTTCTGAACACTCAGTTATTGAAATGTTAAAAGTAGTGTGTGCTCTCTTCAGTTGTGATAGTTATTGTAGACCGTATGTAGTGATCTTATTAATTATTCCTGTTGTTTATTTTTTGTTTGTTTATGATGTAAACATTTTTATTTGTTGTCTATTTTGTAGAACGTAAACGGTTGCATGCTGAAAAAATAAACAAGATATTGGAACCTTCAAATTTTGAGAAGCTATGGGAATCTGGGGCTGGTTTTTTCTCACGGTTAACAAAAAGCGGTATTTTTCAGTTTGTATTATTTAATTATATTTTTGTTTTTTTGAGTTATAGTTATTTTTACCATTGTGTTGATTTGAAGCTTTAATAATAGTCTTCATGCTAAACCTTTACGTACCGGCAAATCATCATAGGCGATTTAAGGGGGGGGGGGGGGGTCCTGGGGGGCTCGGGCCCCCTCTTTCCTGGGAAAAATTTGGTTGATTATATAGAGAATCACTGAAGCATGACTGACCCGGGCCCCCCTTATGAAAAGTTCTGGATCCGCCACTGATCATCCATCATTAAAGTTTAAGTTCATTAATTAAGACTCTATTGATTAGTTGGCAAGAGCTCTATAGTAATGGTTGGGTCTGTCATACTTACCATGATAAAAGTATGACCGGACTGGATCGCATGTCAATAAGTGGGGGAACTAGCTGACATTCTGCGACCCAGTTCTGATCATATTATTTTGTAGGGGAACTAGGTGAATAATGATGGTAGAGCATATGTAATGCATTGTCTGGTTTTCTTTGTATAACGCACAAGAAGTCAATAAAACACTAAGTTTGATGATTGTACACATTAATTATTCTCGAATAGATAAGCATTTATATTTACAACACAAGTCATACATGTATACGAATATGGGACTAAGTCACCATGATGTGACAAAGCCTAAAATTATCCAATCCTCTAAATTACATCAAGTTAATATATCCAAGTCCCTTTCTAAAACACATCTCCCCTCTCTCAATAATCATTTAATGTATATCAAAGTTACTTGACCAATCAAAATACATAACTCCCAAAAAGGGGAGAGTAATTATTTAAAACCTTGCTATTAAAAATATGGTCCCTTAGATACCTTTTTATCAATTACAATGTATAGTTAAAGTATAAAATTATGTAACAAAAATATAACACTTCTATTGTATTTTTATCTTAAATAGGAAATAGCTAATTATAGTCTTATTGTAACATTTTGAAGGTGCTAATAGCTTTACCTCAAGTTTACCTTAATCCCTAATCCAGAATTAAGAAAGACAGTCTAATTATATTCTCTTTGAAATGTGAATTATTTGCATTTAGCCTTTACTTAGTTTTGACATGTTGACATTCTAACACTTTAATTCATCCTTAAAGAAATAAAGAAAATATAGATTTATTTATACAAAACTATTCAAAAATATTGCCAAGGAAAAATACCTCATTTTTCCTTGGTGATAAAAGCACTTTGAAAATTTTTCAAAATTTGGATGCACACCATTGATATATATAAAAGGAAGGTCACTTTCTCTTTGTGTGAAATGGATAAAAGTTATGGTAAAAATTTTCAAAAGTTTGTAAAAAAAATCTGAAATTTTGAGAAAGATGTCCTTTTTTCAACAATTATTGTTATGCTTTCCATTCGACTGTAACCTGATATCAAAATTATAGTCCAACCTTAGATTTTGTTGTAAAAAATTATGAATTTTGAGAAACGTCTCTGTTTTTTTGCTAAATTTTCAATAATAAATAAATGTAGGTATAACTTGGTATTTCAAAAGGATTCTCTCTGCCAAAACATATTTGGTTGTCCATGGCCACAAAATACACAATGCTGGGATTTTAACAAAACTTATATTGATCAAGAACACATTTTGAATGTCATGATCTTCAAAAAATATTAAATTTGACCACCCATGAACAGGAATTGCTTTGTATGCATCATTCTTGGTGCCTCACACAAAAATGTGTTTTATTATTTTCCCTGGGTCTCTTGTGGCTGTTATCATACCTCCTGCTTTTACTAATTGTCCTCACATTATTCACCTCCTATATTTAACCACTGCCATGTTGAAATGCAAATTGTTTATTCATATTTTTGAAATGCCAATTGTCATGAATTATATTGTTTGCCTATATCTAACAATTCTATGTGTTTAGTTTGTTGTTAAATACTGCAGAATTACAAATTTGAACAGGTATGATTGTAGTCTACTTAGTCTGAAAACTTTATGAACTTTAAATTCAACTTGTGTTTAAGTTTAAAAAAATAGCTGTTGTACAGGAGAGTAAAAAGCAAGATGTCAATTTTTAATTATTTTCCTCCATGTTAAAATGCCAGATGATTGTTTACAGTGTTGCTTTTCAGAGTGGAAATTAAAAATGGTCAACAAAATTTCCATTCTCCTTTAAATGGATCACACTTTATTTTAAAAAAATGTAATGTCCAGAATTGGCCATTTCAGAATCTAAAGCATCATGGGTAATTTCATTGTTCGTACCCCAAAATGAAAATAACATCACGTCATTGGTTAGATTTTCATTGTTTATGACATTTTTAACCAATCAGGACGTTTTGGTTTACACTTTTGAAAATATTACCCAGGATGCATTAGATTCTGAAAACGGTGAATTCTATTTTGGGGAATGTGATCAATGTAAATGAGTGCATGAAGGTCAAGCTGACAACAAATATATTTTAAATGATGAATAAACTAGGGGAAGAGAAAAAAAAAATTGTAAACAATTTTTGACAAAAATTTTATTTTTGCAAGTTATCTCAAAAGTATAATAAAAAGGTTCTTATTGCAGTGCATGTGTTCAATAAAAATGCTCAGTAGAACAACATTGTACAAATGTAATGAAAATGACCGAAAGGATTGCAATTAAATTTAAAGAAATATATCAAAATGTCATATTGTTACCAAGTGAGTTATTCAGGCTCTTAGAAGATTCTTATTTTATGTCAATATTTAAATTTGGATCAGTCGTAAGAGATTTTTATTTAAACTGAAAATTTCACAATGTGATCTTTGAAAGTTTAGCAAGTAAACTTACTATTTGAATATTTTTATCATTGTACAACTCGGACAAAACAGTACAGTGATTTTCCCTCCAAAACTAGTTTTCATAGATAAGTGCATATGAGACCATACTAAAATTATATTTTTGAGGAAGAAAACCTCATTGTATTCAGATGAAAATGACGACTACTGTCTGATTTTAAAATTCTTCAGATAAAGTGAATTCAATTGTTGTATTCATATTTTTAATCTTTGTTGAAATATATCAAAAATGGTTTTCAGAAAGCAACATATCTATGCTGCCCTCATCTAATTTGAAAATTCAAACAATTGAAGAGAGAAAGAAGAAAAGAAAACGTAGAAAACAAAAGAAAACCCAAACAACGCGTTTAGAAAAATGTTACAGTCGATGCTTCATTAGAAGTAAGCTTATTTTGTTATATATACTGGAGATTCGTTATTAGGCCAAAAAAATATAGTTCTGTTTCACTCCTCTATAATTACTCTATAAAGTTTCATGCCTACCCTATTCGATTTCCATCAGCACTTTTCGCCACTAGTCTCATGACTAGAAAAGTTTTATTGGGAATAGTAAGTTTTAACAAACTTTGTTTGGGCTTATAAGAAAAATGTTGGAAAAATTACTCTTCAGACTAGCAATTAGAAAAGATTTTGGTGCAGACTACTGTGTTTTATGCACATTTTTGTTTCACATGGTTAAGAAATGTTTGAAGTCTAGTTATCACTTTCACAAAAAAATCTTACAACTCAATTCGATCATAAGTATATTGAATTGTTCATGACTTCTGAATTCAATTCTAGTCGCAAGTTTTTGTGAAACTGGTCATAAATATTTTAAATAAAGCACTGTTAAAGTTTTAAAAAAATCCCCATATAAACTATTCTATATTAACTAACATGTTTTTTTTTCTGCAAGGAGGGGAGAAACAGATTAAGTTTTTTTTTTGGCTTTATTATGAAATTCCATGGGTACTAATTGTAGAAGATTTTATATGTAAAGGTGAACAACAACAAAATATTAGTGTTTAACGAAATACAAATTGTCCATAGACTTGTATAATTTGCTAAAACCATCAAATCAAGTATACATGAAACTAGAACTTTTCTCGATAAATGAAGATTAGTACCCATGAAATGAAATGAATCCACAGTATTTCAAATTGAAATAATAAAAAAAAAAAAAACTAAAATTATTAAAATATATTTCTGCAGAAAATTATGACTGTTTTCCAAAACTTCTTGTGAGAAATAATACTTGTAAGTCTTGAAAATTTTAGTCAACATGGGCTTTGCTCATTGTTGAAGGCCATACAGTGACCTATAGTTGTTAATTTCTGTGTCATTTTAATCTTTTGTGGAGAGGTGTCTCATTGGCAATCATACCACATCTTCTTATCTATATTTCAAGATACTTTGTTGACTGTTGAGGTGAGTCGATGGTTGCATTATAAAACTAATTCTAAAAAAGCAATTAATAACTTTAATTATGGAGAAAAATTCAGAGCATCTCTCTTAAGAATTAGGCATAAATTTATGTATGAATAGGTTTGTTCTCTAAGTTTTGTTGCATAAATGGAATTCATTGACAGATTTTTTAAGAAAATGGACAATTTCAGAAAGGATTTTATAGATACAGGAACAATTATTCTTAAAAAGTAGAGTTAGCGGGCAAAATGGATAAAGTCAGGGGTTCTGAATATTTGACAAAAGAGTTTTTAAAAAAATTTCATGCAAACATCTGTAACATTACAGTGCAAACATTTTCTATTTATTTCAATTTTGTTGATCAGCTTGGCCTTGGCTGCTGGGTTGCCATGTGTTACTTAGAAAGAAGATCCTACTTGTAAATAGTGGAAAGGTGTATTTTTATGTCCAGCAACAATTTTGATGAAATACTTATACAAAACCGTCTCTGGATTTGGATGATCTTTATGGTCACTATATGATATTTTTAAGTTTGAACCTACTTTTAAAGATTTCAAGCTTGAAAGTGTGAAGGAGAAACAAAGTGTATAACTTATAGCAGCTGTATTGACTAAAGTAAAAAAAAACTCATCTTGACCACTACAGCAAAAGCTATTGTAACACTGTCACATGATATGTCACTTATAACTTATAGCAGCTGTATTGACTAAAGTAAAAAAAAACTCATCTTGACCACTACAGCAAAAGCTATTGTAACACTGTCACATGATATGTCACTTATAACTTATAGCAGCTGTATTGACTAAAGTAAAAAAAAACTCATCTTGACCACTACAGCAAAAGCTATTGTAACACTGTCACATGATATGTCACTGAACATTCATATATTAATGCATGCTTTTTATATTGCAAATTACTGACAAAAATGCTTAATGAAATTAATGTGATTGCAAAAATTTTATGCAGGAAATTCGTCACTGAAATTGTGAATGCAAGTTTTTTTTTAATCATTGCTTATATGATATTGTCACTTTTCTGTTGTATTATAGAAAATTGCACCAAATTTTATTTTCCACATTTAAATATCTGTAGTTTCTTTTTTTGGCTCTTAAAAATGTAAATAAGATATTTCTAAGCTTAATTTGTGTACAGTAGGAAGGACAATCTCCGAGGAATGGCCCTCTAGTGGTGACACAGCTACAACCGATGACGACGAGAGACAAGGTCCTACAAGATCACCAAAGGATAAAGATTCAAAAGATAAAGAAAAGGATTTAGAAAGTAAGTTAGTTAATGAACTGTTAAATATAGTGCCTGCATGCTGGTATGAAATAATGTTGTGCTAATAAATTAAAATTCAGATTTAAGATGAGCACAAAACTTGGTAAAAAGTTCAAACTGACAGATTTAGTAAAGCGTTTTGTATGGTGGTTCAATATGAAATAATTTTGTACTAATTATGAAAAAAAAATCAGAATCAGATTTAAGAAGAGCACAAAATTTGAACAAGAGCTTAAATGACCAGGTAGCAATACATGTTTTATCAAGCTTATAATTTGAAAGGCCATATAGGTGGTAGTTACAGAAGAATTTTATATGCTTTTGAGTTAATCTGTTATGATATGATCTAAAAATCAAGATGTGGATAAAGATATTGTGATACAATTGTGATTAATTGTTTCTTCACTTGACATTGATATCAAATAAAAAAGAAAACTGGACTTTACAATAATATTGGTGAAACAGCAACTCTTCAATACAAAACATCTTGAGTCAGATGTCAGATATTTTGTGTTGTATTCCATAAGTCAATGTTATATATATATTTTTTTTTTCATAGCTGAAATAATACGAGTTTTTGATGGTAATTCTTCCATGAAGAGGAAATTATACAGGACAATATCTGTACCTAAAAATGCTCCTGCTCAAGCTATTTTGGTAAGTCAAAGTCAAGGACAATATCTGTACCTAAAAATGCTCCTGCTCAATCTATTTTGGTAAGTCAAAGTCAAGGACAATATCTGTACCTAAAAATGCTCCTGCTCAAGCTATTTTGGTAAGTCAAAGTCAAGGACAATATCTGTACCTAAAAATGCTCCTGCTCAAGCTATTTTGGTAAGTCAAAGTCAAGGACAATATCTGTACCTAAAAATGCTCCTGCTCAAGCTATTTTGGTAAGTCAAAGACAAGGACAATATCTGTACCTAAAAATGCTCCTGCTCAAACTATTTTGGTAAGTCAAGGTCAAGGACAATATCTGTACCTAAAAATGCTCCTGCTCAAGCTATTTTGGTAAGTCAAAGTCAAGGACAATATCTGTATCTAAAAATGCTCCTGCTCAAACTATTTTGGTAAGTCAAAGTCAAGTACAATATCTGTACCTAAAAATGCTCCTGCTCAAGCTATTTTGGTAAGTCAAAGTCAAGGACAATATCTGTACCTAAAAATGCTCCTGCTCAAACTATTTTGGTAAGTCAAAGTCAAGGACAATATCTGTACCTAAAAATGCTCCTGCTCAAGCTATTTTGGTAAGTCAAAGTAATATTCTTGAATCAAACATCAAATATATGTTAATTGTTAGTTATGTTATTTCAGAACTATTTTTAAATTTTCAATATGCAACCAAGTCTACACTGAGGTTGTGAGTTTGAACCCTGCAGGTGCACTCGACTCCAAAATTAATTGACTAGGAATGTCAGTTTTACTATCTGAAGTTGTGGTTTTCTCCGGGCACTCTGGCTTCCTTCACCAATAAAAACTGGCCACCACAAAATAGCCCAAAAGTGGTGCTTAAAAGTTGCATTAGAACACCAACAATCAATTATTAATCAACATGCAATCATAAGCAATGTTTTGAAAATCTCAAATATAACTGTGGAAAAAATGGTTCTTGTGAGGAAAACAAAGGGAGAACTTGTTCCTCCTTTATAACTTCTGTTGCTGACTTGGTTGTTATAAATTTTCCAGATTTTGTCACTACTTTTGAAATTAAAAAAAAACATTAAGCATAACATTCTTAACGATCCTACCCATGAACATTAAAAAATTTATCAATGAATTATACAGTTATATATTCAAGTTACAAAATGATTTGTTATGTGTATAACCAACCATACTTGTCAAGAAATTACATAAATTATGCAAATATCAATGCTGTCATTGTTAAAATTGGAGTTATCTTTCTTTAATCATAGTTGAATTTGAAAAAGCAGGAAATTAGCGAAAACAGATTCCAAACACAGAATTTCATGCAATATGATATTTGCTTATCCTCCACAGTTTGATATTTTAAATATTTATGAAGCTCTGCAAGCCTTGGATATAAAATTGAAAATTTAACTCTCTTGTCTGTAGAAATTTTGTATCACACATGATGCAGCAGTAGAAACTAATATACTGTAAATTCAGGAATTATGTGTGCATTTATTATTTCGATTTTGTTATTGTAGACTAAAATGCAATTTTAATTTTTACAAGATTGAGAAAAAAACTGTTAAAATTCATATACAAAATTTCAAAATGCGAGTTTAAATTGTTGCAATTTAAACCATGTAGCATTTTTTGCAATAATAAGAACATTGCAATTATTTCTGAATTTTATATGCTATAAATGGAAAGTTAAACAATCTTGAGTGTAGAAGTATTGTATTACACATGAATCTATATATTATATTCATCATTACAGGAAGCAGCTTTGAAAACATTCCACATATCAGATGACCCAAAGAATTACTATGTATCTGAGGCTTCTGAATATGGTAAGATATTTAATTAGGTCACTGCTTCTCAATATTATCACTTTAACATCAGATGACCCAAAGAATTACTATGTATCTGAGGCTTCTGAATATGGTAAGATTTTTATTTAGGTCACTGCTACTCTATATTATCACTCTTACATCAGATATAGAAATATAAGATGATGTATGATTGCCAATGAGACAACTCCCCAACAGAGTCGGATGAACCAAATGTGGTAGAAGTTAGAAATCATAGGTCATTGTACAGCCTTCAACAATCAGTAAAACCTATATTGAATAGCAAGCTATAAAATGCTCTTGAGATTCTTTCATGACAGTTGAGCATTGTAGTTTGTAAGTTTCTTATCCTTGTTTTTTGAATGAAGGTATTATATATATATTCTATGCAACACTGTATATATTAAGCAATAAATGGTCCCTTAATGACAAAATGTGAATCAACTTAGTAAAAGACTTGATGTTGTCTTATCTACTCTATTATTTATATCTTTATCAAGTAACATTTTATGAATGCATTTGAGAAAGTGAAAATTTTGCTTGACATTTTGTTTGATAAGATCATGTAAACTTAACTCAGATCTTGTGTGTTAGAAATAATAATTTTCTTTCTCTTATATATATAATATTTATGAACTTACAAATAAATACTAACAATATTTTACAGGTGTCTATTTTGCAGGTGAAAAGGAGCTAGATAAAAACAGTCCAATCAGAGACCAACTTCTATCGCCAGACGGGAAGAGGCCTTCAATTTTCCTCCGTTACAAAGAAAGAGACCCCAATAAAGGTGTTATCAAGGTGTACCCAGGCGGTGTGAGGTGAGTTGATTCAGATAAATAATTGAAGGGATATTTTGTATTTTTTTATGGAACTTGATTGCTTCACTCACTAAAAGATCAAAATGGCCACTTGTGCAATCTGATCAGAATAAATATCCTAGAACATCCTTATCTTACAACATACCCGTAGCCATGGGGGTTCGGGTGTTTGGACAAACCCCCCCATGAAAACATATAAGCACTGTTAATGTCAACGTTTGAATTGTGACTGTTAAAGTCAAGTTTGTGGGTCCAAATAACCCCCTCTTTGAAATTCCTGGCTACGGGCCTGCTTACAATGCAGTGGTCTATTATGTTTAATTGTTTATCTGAGGCAATGAAATTTCAGCCTTTAAATTATTAAGGTGTGATTAAACCAGTGGATACTAAAAGGTTTTTATAAAGAGATTAGATAAACTAAGTTAATAATGGTAATAAGTTTATGACTTACTTGACTTAATCCTCTTCTTTCCTTGTGGAACATAGGGCTAATAATAAGTAGTAATAAGTTTATACAAATATGATATTTCTACTAATTAATCATTGTGATAAAACTTCTTATGGAAATATTTTGAGTGTACTTAACACAGACTATATTCGAAATGCGAACCTTGTGTAAGGGATCACTTATAGTATTTCCTACAATTGACTGCTTAATAGATATTTGACTGTATTTTCATCCCATACTGTTTGTCTTCCAGAGGCACATCTGGGTACAAGAACATTGAAGTAACCAAAGATACCACTACAGAGGAAGTTATACAGCTAGCACTGAGGAAATTTGGATTCAGTGTAAGTACATACACTGGCTTCAGTTTTTCCTAATTCTTATAAAAATTATCTTTTTCTTCAAATTTCTGTAAAAAGTGTAAAGGAGTAGGTCCGGTAAAGGCCGATATTGTCCTCAAATTTCAGGTTCATCTAACGAAAGATTTTGGACACTATTTAAACACTTAAGTGTCTATATTTATTGATTCAATTAGTTTATGTGAAAGATTTTAACTCATTTAGTCAATTAAAAATGCTCCGATTCAAGCTGAAATATGAAAAATCTATCAAATATGCCAAAAAACGTCACTTTTCAGATGGTTTTTGTCAAAAATCAAAGTGGCTGCATCTTTGTTCATCCTCAACCTTTATATATGTTATATAGTATCATCAAATACAACTTAAATTTCAATATTATGAATGAACACAAATGCAGCCACTTTCATTTAAGACGGAAACCGTCTAAAATTTAACAAAAAAATTGTGAAGTTTTGAGTAATTTAGCATGACTTAATGATGCTAGTACCCGATATATGTGCATTGTATTGTCAAAATACAGCCCATATTTATGTAGCAGAAGAATTCTACTTTCCACTAAATAGCTAAAAGATTACATTTTCACAATTTTGTAAAACTGCTATATTTTGGGGCCAAAAAAGGGTCTTACTGAACCTACTCCTTTTAATTTATTTTGGCACAGTTTTCAATGATAACACCAGCTTAACATTTTCATCCTGGCAACAAACCAAGAAAGATAACTTGTGTTCACAATGTTTTTGGAAATTTAAAAGCGGTATATATGTTGATGTAATTCCTGATCAATCATCAGCTGTATAAAGTGTGAATCCAGATAGATCTGTCTTTGTTGCAAAAGGGTTAAAAAGTTGAATTTTCCACAGCAGTTTTATATCAAAGAAATATAAGTGTTTTTAGGATCATTTTCAGGATAACTTTATTATGCATTATGTTCTCCAATTATAGGATGATATTCATGACAACCCAGAGAATTTCAGTTTAATAGAAGTATCACTAGATAAAGGAGTAACAGAAAGAATGTTAGACATGAGTGAAAAACCATGGCAACTGATGCAGGAAAGTCGAAAGGTAGGTTATTACCATGACAACTAATGCAGAAAAGTCGAAAGGTAGGTTATTACCATGACAACTAATGCAGGAAAGTCGAAAGGTAGGTTATTACCATGACAACTAATGCAGAAAAGTAGAAAGGTAGGTCATTACCATGGCAACATTCATGTCAGTACTTAATTTTGAATTAGTTTGGTCCTAGGCAAAAACATAAAAAAAATATGTGATGGACAAAAGATATCAAGGGGATATTCATAGTTTAAAATTCAAAATAATTATTGGCAATGCCATGGCAAAATTAAAAAAGGTCAAAAGGCAAACAACAATGAACAAAACCCACCATAAAAAACTGCAACATGAACAAGCAACATGAACCCTACAAAAATGGGTGATTCCATGTTCTTAGAAAAATATGAGCTTAACTGTTAATTTGAATTAGGTCACATGTCTATTGTGTCATCTAGAACTTTATTTTGATATTTTATGTCAAAGACTTGATCTTGCTATAACATTGTAGTGTAATAGTTTCTTTATCATTTTATTCCAAGCACATAATTTTGTGATAGACACTTAGACAGATAGATATATTTTATCGATGAAATTTTTTTAATGATTTTTACAATGCTTATATCTTTGTAGGAATCTTTACGGCAGAACAGAATGACTCGATTTTACCTTCAACAAAAAGAAGATCCCCATGGACCAAGGATTTCTTTGTTTGTGGGAAACTTACCTACTGGTTTAGCACAACGCCAGTATGAAAAAATATTACTGGATGTAATTGGTCCAGGTAGGGCTAATTTTATCTAAAAAGTAAAATCACAAAAATACTGAACTCAGAGGAAAATTCAATCGGAAAGTTCCTAATCACATGGCAAAACCAAATGATAAAACACATCAAACAAATGGACAACAACTGTCATATTCCTGACTTGGTACAGGCATTTTCAATTGTAGAAATTACCAATTAATCTAAATTACCAATGCAAAGGTCCTGATATTTTTTTCACGATTTTGTTCTTTTGTTGAGGACTTGAAAGCAGGAATCTTTTCTCTCAAACAATTAAATTCATTTTGGCCAAGATGAATCTGTATCGTCAGTTTTGTTGCATGAACTTAAATTTTTGCAGAAAACTAGATTTTGCTATTAAAATGTTGAGCATATTGCAATCAGATAATCAGAGAAAAGAAAGCTAGCAAATATACTAGACACTGGGGAAAATTTAAAACAAAAAGACCTAATGATAGAGCAAGTGGGGCATCCGTGTACTATGGACACATTCTTGTTTAAGTAGAAACTGGGTTAAATAGGTAACTAGTAGATGAGAGACAAGTTTGAACAATGTCTTGATATTGTATTTTAGGAAATAAGTGGCAAGCAGTAGATGTAATATATTATGAGTATGGTGCCCTGGTATTAGTGTATACCACTTCAGAGAAAGCTAACGCAGTTTTTAATTCTTTACAAGATGCTGTGTTTGACGACAAACAGTTACTTGTTTTGTTACTTCCAAACATTCAGGTATGTCTTATTAAAAAAAGAAGATGTGGTATGATTGCCAATGAGACAACTCTCCACAAGAGACCAAAATGACACAGAAATTAACAACTATAGGATACGGTATTGCAGGTATTGTTTTTTTTCAACAAAACAAAGCCCATACCGCATAGTAAGCTATAAATGGCCCTGAAATGACAATGTAAAACAATTGACACAAATGACAATGTAAAACAATTCACATGAGAAAACTAATGGCATAATTTATGTACAAAAAATGAACGGAAAACAATATGTAACACTTAAGCTTGTTTAAAGGTGTTTACTGTTGAAACATTTTTAGATAATACATATAAAGTAGATCAGGTGTGATGGGATACCACATCTTCTTTTTATACTCTGTGAAAACAAACATGACTTTCAGAACTGACCAATCAATCAGTCAATATTGTGGAAATAAAAACAGCTGTTTTCAGATTTATGATTATAAAAACGAAGATGTGGTATTATTGCCAAAGTGCAACTCTCCTCAAGAGACCAAATGACATTAAAATACAAGTAATAATATAGATACCAGCATGGCCTTCAACAAGCATCATCATTGTTATCATCATTATCTGGTATCATGTGATAATCAGGAGATAACTGTTTTGAATTTTAAGCTCTGACCGCATCAATTGGTCGCAAATTAAGTTTACTGGCGATGCATTGGCGGTGCCAGTAAACAGGGATTTGCAACCATCAAATCACCAATTGATTCCGTCGGAGATTAAAATTCAATTTTGTTATTTCAATTCTAATGAAACTGAGAGAAAACTACTTAAATCATACATTTAAAATATGTCATATGACGTCTGCGCTTGGGTGTATTTAACATAGCATCAATTGTGAATTGATGCCATGAAAATTGGTGACATTATCCAATTAAAATAAAGGTGCAAACGATGTTGCGTTAGAATTATGATTCTTGTATTTATATATCTGAATGAATGACTTTGATATTTCAGTCACAGATGATTCCTGATAGCACCAACCCTTTGTTAGTTTTTGTAAATGTGAAAAGTGGTGGTTGCCAAGGAAGTGAGCTCATTACGTCCTTTCGCAAGCTTCTCAATCCTCATCAAGTTTTTAATTTAGAAAATGGTGGTCCTTTACCAGGGTAAGTTAATTATTTAAGGGATAAAAGATAAATTGAGCTTGAATATATAAAACGTTATATACTGTGGATTCATTTATTTTCGTTGGTATCAATTTTCATGGATCGCTGAAAACTTGCATATTGGTGGATTTTTGATTTTGTGATTTAGACAATCTCTGTATACAAAGCCTATTATAATGTGTACTTCATTGAACATTTGATTTCTTGGTTCACCTGTACCCAAGAAGCCCACGAAAATTGGTATCCAACTAATAATAGTGATTCCACAGTAATTATAAAATTGCAATAAATTAAATTGTCGCCAAGTTTGCTATAAAGGGGTAAATATGAAATAAAGTATCCACTTTATACAAGTGGGTTTGCATTATTACATAGCATTTAAAAATACCATTGATGTTTGATAAAATATCAAGAAAACAGGATTAGATTCCTGACTATTTTTGCAATTTTAACAGTGAAGCGTTTCTTTCGTCAAATGTAGAATAACCTTCATTATTTCATATGTGTCATCACAAGACAAAATGTGATCAGCAAGATGTTAGGAAAAGAAATAGAAATATGTTGATTAACACCTATACAGTAATAACTCTGGTGTTTGGTGTAGCTGCTTCCTAGGAGTAACCAGATTTCATCAGTTACAAAAATTACATGTAATGAATGTATGATGCAAAAATTCATAATTACTGACACATTTTACATGGGATATATTGAATTTGCTATAGATTTTTTTTTGCAGCTGAATAAGAAGAATAATTTTGGTAATATTGTGATGATAATTTTTTAGGTTGTATGTCTTTCGAAATATTCCTTATTACAAGATTTTAGCATGTGGTGGTGATGGGACAGTTGGCTGGGTTTTATCCTGTTTAGATAATGTTGGACAGGATGCAGTTTGCCAGTCGCCTCCCTTAGCTATTGTTCCACTGGGGACAGGTAAGATAAACAATACCTGTAATTAGATAATCATATGAAATTATTCATAAAGATAACACAAAAATAGGGGGGGGGGGGGTACATTTCTTCGAAAAATCATGAAAATGCTCTGAGATTTTTGATAATTTGAAGAAAACATCTCATGATAAAAGAGAATTTACAGTAATTTGTACAATTGAAGAATTTTGATCAAAGGTTTTATTAAATGAATAAAATGATTTACTATTGAGAAAAAATAAAAAAATGTTTCTTTTGCTTACAGGTAATGATCTGGCACGTGTACTGAGATGGGGACCAGGTTATGGCGGTGGAGAAGATCCATTAAATGTGTTACGTGATGTGATAGATGCTGATGAAATCAAATTAGATCGGTTAGTAACCCTTAAGTTCAAGAAAAATAAGCTGAAGGCTTCCAAAATTCAAATAATGTTCTAATTGTCGTGTGAAATAGGTCATTCCACAAACCAAATTCTTTCTTAGTAACATACTTTTTGGACTTTAAAGTCTAGGGAGGATAGGCCAAGGTTCTTTTATTTTACTAAAATCTGGAGAAAATTTATTGAAATAGCTGAAGCAATGAATAAGTAGAAGGGACCGAAGAAGGATAATTTGACAAGAAATAAAATTGTCACTTTCTGATTTATAAAAATTATATGGTTTAATTGAACTCCTGAATTTCCAGGTGGACTGTGATTTTCCATCCAAATGAGAAAGAGCAAGACGAGACAAAAATAGCTATAGATCATGACACGAACTGTCCTAACACTAATGAGGACACCACAACCATATTTGTAATGAATAATTATTTTGGAATCGGCATTGACGCTGAAGTTTGTTTGGACTTCCATAATGCAAGGGAAGGGAAACCAGATAAATTTAATAGTAGGTGAGTACAGTAAAGCAAGCAGACATTTAGATACAGGTGAGTAGAATACTAATGTTGAGGGAAATAGTCGGCGTATTCATTATTTGAGCACTCAAACAAAAAAGGGAGAAGGGGTACTGGAAGTTGCCATTATCAAAAAAAATATGCGAGTGAGGTTATTAAAGTTGGAAGTCCATGCCGGACATAGACAAGGACAAAAAGTTGAAAAAACTGATTGAAAATAAGACTGAAAGTTGTAAGATTGAAAAACAACACCAATCCCACTAAAAACCAGAAGTGAACTGAAATGTTTCATCCATGGTTCCTGGTGATGTTTGTCTGACACATCCATGGTTCCTGGTGATGTTTGTCCGACACATCCATGGTTCCTGGTGATGTTTGTCTGACACATCCATGGTTCCTGGTGATGTTTGTCTGACACATCCATGGTTCCTGGTGATGTTTGTCCGACACATCCATGGTTCCTGGTGATGTTTGTCTGACACATCCATGGTTCCTGGTGATGTTTGTCTGACACATCCATGGTTCCTGGTGATGTTTGTCCGACACATCCATGGTTCCTGGTGATGTTTGTCTGACACATCCATGGTTCCTGGTGATGTTTGTCTGACACATCCATGGTTCCTGTCTGACTCAAATTAAGAGAAATTCATAATTACTTTTGATTAATTTATTTTCAGATTTCATAACAAAGGTGTATATGTTAAAATTGGTTTACGAAAAATGATAAATAGACGCTCCCTAGTACGAGATTTACATCGGTATATAAAGGTAGAAGTTGACGGAAAACCTATAGACCTGCCACCTGTAGAAGGACTTATTATATTAAATATACTCAGGTTAGTAATTCTATCCTTAGTGTAGGAGTGGGGCTTATAGTGTATTAACTTTGTCTGTCAGTCTGTCTGTCAATTCAGCTATTAAACATATATTTTGTCATGCTCCAATCACACACATTGAATATACTCAGGTATTTAAGTCATTGTATCCTGAGTCTATAGCTAGTAGTGGGGCTTATATTGCATTCACTCAATATGTCAGTCTGTTTCTCATTAAGCTAACAGAAATATTTAGGCACATTTCAATAACAAAATACTTTGTATTTAGTCAACATAGTTGTTACGGTTAGGGCTTTTTGAAAAACATTACTTGAAAAATAACCGTTGGCAACATATAGCAAAGTTACCTTCCATGTGTTTAACTGCAGTCATAGTTTCCATTACACAGATAAACTGTGTGCATGTGTCATTCAGTAAGCACCACTTTAAACAACTGTTCATGGCAAGTTGAGCAGTGAGAAGATGTAATTTTATTGCTACAGAATTTGTTATTTAAATCCAGATGACCAAATAGAGCAAGGAAATAACATCAGATTTTTGTCGAGCCTGCAACTTTTGTTGCAGAAAGCTCGACATACGTGTAGGGATAGTGATCCGGCGGCGGCTACGGCAGCTATGGCGGCGGCGTTAGCTCACTTCTTAAAAGCTTTATATTTTAGAAGGTGGAAGACCTGGATGCTTCATACTTTGTATATAGATGCCTCATGTTACGAAGTTTCCGTCAGTCACATGTCCAATGTCCTTGACCTCATTTTCATGGTTCAGTGACCACTTGAAAAAAAAGTTCAGATTTTTTGTAATGTTGAATTCTCTCTTATTATAAGTAATAGGATAACTATATTTGATATGTGCGTACCTTGCAAGGTCCTCATGTCTGTCGGACAGTTTTCACTTGACCTCGACCTCATTTCATGGATCAGTGAACAAGGTTAAGTTTTGGTGGTCAAGTCCATATCTCAGATACTATCATGGCTATAAGCAATAGGGATAGTATATTCGGTGTATGGAAGGACTGTAAGGTGTACATGTCCAACTGGCAGGTGTCATCTGACCTTGACCTCATTTTCATGGTTCAGTGGTTATAGTTTAATTTTTGTGTTTTGGTCTGTTTTTCTCATACTATATGCAATAAGTCTACTATATTTGTTGTATGGAATGGTTGTAAGGTGTACATGTCTAGCGGGCAGATGTCATGTGACCTTGACCTCATTTTCATGGTTCAGTGGTCAAAGTTAAGTTTTTGAGTTTTGGTCTTTTTTTCTAATACTATATGCCATAGGTCAACTATATTTGGTGTATTGAAATATTTTATGATCTTTATGTCAGTCGTGCAGGTTTTATTTGACCTCATTTTCACGGTTCATTGCACAGTGTTAATTTTTGTGTTTTGGTCTATTTTTTTCTTAAACTATAAGTAATAGGTCAACTATATATGTTGTATAGAAGCATTGTTAACTGAACATGTCTGCCTGGCATGGTTCATCTGACCTTGACCTCATTTTCAAGGTTCATTGGTCTTTGTTTAGTTATCTTTGTTAATGTTATGTTTATGTGACAGTTGTAATAAAGCTTAGCTTTATACTAAGGACTATCAACATAAAATCAATGATTAGTATAGAAGGCGAGACATTTCAGCGTGTGCACTCTTGTTAAAAAATCTTTAAAAAAAATGATATACATGATATATGTGCTCAGTTGATGCAACATTTTACAATCTTGATGTATTTTTAGACTGACTTTGTCTGAACCAATTTTCAAGAGTACAAAACTTGTGATCTTACCTCTGTGAGAGCCTGAAAAATATACTTTTCTTATTTGTAGTTGGGGATCAGGATCCAATCCATGGGGGCCAGAAAGAGAGGACCAATTTGCCAAGCCTACACATTATGATGGCATGCTTGAAATTGTTGGAGTGACAGGCGTCGTCCATATGGGTCAGATACATAGTGGTTTACGCACTGGTATACGGATAGCCCAGGGAGGCCATGTAAGTTTTCACAGACATAGTTTTCCAGACTTATGACATATTCTGAAAAAAAATCTAATATGTTTTAGCGAAGAGTTGAAACAGTTTATTATTGAATAAAAAAAAAAAAATCATTTACTTTTAGCTAAGAATAGCAAAAATGTTTTTTATTATTAGTTATGAAAAAGATTTTTTTAGCTAGAAATAGTAAACATTTATTATTGAAGTTATGAAAATTTGTTTATTCATTTCAGCTAAGAATAGAAAACAATTATTATTGCAGTTTTGAAATAGAAATCATTTTTTTTTAGCTTAAAATGGCAAAAATGTATTATAAAATTCGAAGTTATGAAAAATTGTTCATTTATTTCAGCTAAGAATAGCAAAAATTTATTATTGAAGTTAACCCTTTCGTACCGAAATTATCCTTTTGGCACCCTCGAGCGCGAGCCGAAATTATCCTTTTGGCACCACGGAGCTGAGGGCGAAATTATCCTTAAGGATACATAGATATCTATTTTTAGACGGTCACAGTGCAAACAGTAAAAATAAAGTTTAGACATGTTTCTTGGTGCAGTTGCTCCATAGATGTTATGATAAACATCAAATGCATTCTATAATTTAGTATTGGGCGTAAAAACGCTGTCAAAATATGTTTTTTCAAAGATTGTTGACAAGAAAAAACCGCGTGAAAAACAAAATGGCGGAATCATAAACAATCGTGGTCAGGAGTTTCATTTCGAGTTGAAACATTGAGAAAACTTAACATGCGGTCATGAAAGTCGTTTAACTTGTACAAAAGTAATGTATGAACGTAAATTTTGGATTGATGAGAAACATATTTGTAAAACAACTTGAAATCGAGACTTTGATTGTCGTCATCAGGTGCACGACTGTAAATTATTATTTCTCGCTGCCGTTTGATGGTCAACTTTTCATTACCGATTGAATCAGAGTCCTATATCATCGTTTTAGACACTCTCAGGAGTCTGCAGTGCTACGGGTTTTATTTCTTTTAGTTGAAAGGCTGAACTGCAGTATCTAGGTCGACAAAACGAAAGTCCACTTCCATTAAAAATAGAACCGGATATTGACAAAATTGAGAGTCTATAAATAGTGAGGTTCATAAAAACATGTGTTGTCTCATCTCATAGCTTTATTATTTAAAAGAAAAGTGGTTTTGAAAGATGAGACAATATTCTGCAATCTTATTCGTATTTTAATCGAGTGTAAATTATTTTCCATGATGTATCTCGTCTTGTGACAGAGGTTTTTAAAAGTCTTGTTCAGCATACAAAAATTTTAAAAGTTGTTTTGAAAAACAAATAATGTTGACAGAGAGTAAAAAAATCCTGAAAGATGCCAAGATGATTATTTTTATGTAACAAATTGTTTTTATTCTCTATATTTTTTTAAAGAAAACATTGTCAAAGAAGGGAAGTGAAAAATAATATTTGTTTTAGAAGGGAAGGGAAAATTGGCTTTTTTTTTCAGAATTGGGAAGGGAAAAATAATTATTTTTTTTTGCTGAAGGGAAGTGATTTTTTTTCCAAAGTGAAAAACATAACGTGTTGTTTGCTTCTACTGATTAATCTTAAGATGGCATTATTCATTATTGTAAAATAATACTGTTCCTGTATGTTTCTGAAAAAAATAGGGGTTCAATTTTTTGTTTTAATAATTTTGTGGAACATAATAAATTACTCTCCCTCATATTGCATATAAACACAAAAGATGAATGACCAGTGTGGCAGTGTCTATTGTTATTGTAATTTGTAATTCTCATATAAACAACCATTTTTACACTAGGAAACACCTCTTTTGTGTTCAAAAAGAGAATTCAAATGGTATTGAAATTGCTGCTTCTCTCAGAAGCCAAGTCATATAGGACTCTAAAGAGAAAAGACTGATCAAATTGGAAATGGGATAATGGGACTATTTTAGGGTCTTGTGGCTATTACCTTGTAAGTCAGCTTCTTAAATTAACACTGTTTATGGGACTAGTACATGTAAGCAGGATTTTCATACCACATTAATATATAGGCTTACATGTATATGTAAGTGACACTTGCTACTGGATGTAATAGATTAATCAATAGACTGGTAACATTGGTTATAGTATAACAACCTCACTCAAGTTATTTTTATTTACCTTTTGACAAACCATTCCATTAAATAGCCCAACAATATGAACAGAAAATAATTAAAAAAATAGTTTCCATATGTCCTCACTCAATTTAAAAATTAGAATTTATGATATGAATCCTTCTATTCAAAGCAGCATAATAAACTGAAAATAAAACAAATTTCATAGCTTCCAAATGTTATTACAAACTATATCAGCTCCCTGATGTAGCTTTCCATCAATGAATTTTAAAACTGCATTCTGCAGTAAAACATGTATTTTAATCCCTTTTTTTGGCAATAGTTTTCAACGACTTGCATCTGTGTGTGCATATCATGATTTTAAATAAAACAGTACCCAGTAGTTGCCTGCATATACTATTATCTTCTTTGCCTGTACTTCATGTGATTAATAAATAAAACTATGATGAAAGTAAATTTAAAATATTAATTGTCAGCTTTTGGTATTTAATTGTGCTGCTTTAACAAACATCAGTTGATGTATTTGTCAAATTTATGTTATCTTATACATCCTAAATTTTGACTACATAGTTAAGATTTAATTTTTACAATTTTCCAAACAAACAAAATTCACTAAGGTCTTTTTCTTGAGAAACAGCTGAATATTTGCTTATCTGTAGTACATTTATTCATGTTTAAATATTTTTTATATTATATAACCCCCACGACACAAATCAAATTTATTGGAAATTTCATGGATTTAGAAAAAAAGTTACTTTTTGGCTTGATTTTATTTATTGGAAAGCTTCATCTCATTCACATGTGGAAGAATTAATGCATTACTGGGGTTAAGTCATAAAGTAAGGAAGTCCCATCGATTATTATTGCTGTTAAAAACTTTTATTAATTAGTTCATGATCGCACATCAACGCTGGGGGTATTTATACAAATCGCCTGGAAGAGTTATTGTCCGTTATCAAACCGGAGTTATCTTTCTTCTTTCGAAACCGTAAACAAATGGCGGCCAAAATCTACGTGAACGACAGTCTCGATTTACAAGTATTTTTGCCAAGAAAACGAAAACGGAAACTGTTTTTGAAGGAAAAAAATTCAGTGGCTCATTGAAATAGCATTTTGAAACACACGCGTGCATAAGAAATGTTGCCGAATGTAAGTGAAAGTGATATACGGTACGCAATGACAAAAATTATCTTCCGACTCAATCAATCTACGTTATCGACACGCGTTTTTATGGTAAACTGCTTCTTTCTCTATGAACAGTCTACGGACGCTCAACCTATGATATTTATCTTCATTTTATCAAAATTTGACCGCACAACTCGCCATGGTTCCTGAGTTTTCAATGACCAAAACTACGAGGTTGTTTTTGCTGCAGCACATGTCAAATTAATCCCGGTCAGGCAAACGGCTCGTGCAAATAAATTTCGGCCAGAGAATCCCGCGAAAAAAATAAATTCAGTAGTGAAAGTGTTAAGAAAAAAAAAAAAACACCTTTAACTTAGCTAGAAATAGCAAAAATTTACTATTGAAGTTATGATTTTTTTTTAAAATTTATTTCAGCTAAGAATAACATTATTAAGTGATCTTCCTGTACATATAGACATATTTATTTCAGCTAAGAATAACATTATTAAGTGATCTTCCTGTACATATAGACGTATTTATTTCAGCTAAGAATAACATTATTAAGTGATCTTCCTGTACATATAGACGTATTTATTTCAGCTAAGAATAACATTATTAAGTGATCTTCCTGTACATATAGACGTATTTATTTCAGCTAAGAATAACATTATTAAGTGATCTTCCTGTACACGTAGACGGTGAACCATGGATACAACCTGCAGGTCAAGTTGTAGTTCTTAGATCAGCATTAAAGGTAAGAATTAATGATCAGTTTAGAGTTAAGCTTTTGTGATCAGTTTAAATTTAAGTTTCATTGATCAGTTTGAATTTTAGGTTTGAATGTAGGTCTTAATGATCAGTTTAAATCTACATGTAAGTGTTAGTGATCAGTTTTAATTTAAGTTTTAGTATTGGTTTAAATTTAAGTTTTAGTATTGGTTTAAATTTAAGTTTTAGTATTGGTTTAAATTTAAGTTTTAGTATTGGTTTAAATTTAAGTTTTAGTATTGGTTTAAATTTAAGTTTTAGTTATCAGTTTAAATTATTTTAAGTGTTCGGTTTAAATATAAGTTCAAGTGATAAGGCCAGGATTTTTTAATTTGTTGGTTTACGGATCCGCCGACCTGATTTTGCCTATTTCCAGAATAAAAATAAAATTGACTTTTCATGCTTTTTCATTCCCGCCGACCCTAACAAATGCATTATCCCTGAAAAATAAATAAATTAGCCTTTTTTTATAAAATGAAATGCATTATAAATCACTAACAGAATTGATAACACTTTCTGTTGTGAAAAAATGAAACTTCCAGTTTACGTTTCTAAAAATAGATAAATCAATTATTAATGACCTTGACATGTCGTTTGGACAAATATTTTTGTGGAACGAAACCTGTGTTTAAAACCAATTACACAATAAGTTCGTTTCTCTTATTTGTCAACAGTCCGTAAGATGCATCTTCTCATAGAAATAGACTTGTCCAAATGTGGACAGGTGGAAATTCAGGACATCAAGTTAAAGTACTGAATATTAACAGATCGTTTAAAATTTTCTTGTTTCATAGATAATAAAAAATTTTCGTCCATTTGGATAAAAACGGGAATGCGTGACATTAACCCGATATTCTTGTTTTTTCCAGTGGACGAGTCTATTACGTTTTTGACGCGTGTGTTGAAAATTATTTTCTTACCACGCTTTTACATTTATTTCTTTATCAGTTTTCGTTCTTGAAGATCATTATTCACCAAGTTTTCTGGAATTGATTAAGAGCTATGTGAATTTGTCTTCCTTTATGAAATTTAATTACGTCTTTGTCCGTGCACCCCCTTTTTTACGGGAAATTATTAGGCAATGTCATGCAATTTTTATTACAACTGAGCAATAATATTTCATTAAACTAAAATTTAAGAAATGATGACAAAATAGGATAACAAACATATTATTAGAAAGGTGAAATATATATTTATTTTGCATATCAGTTTTCTGTCTTGAAAGGTATTTTTTTTATTTTTTTCCCGACCGACCGACCGACTTTTTCATGAAGAAAATCCGTAAACCAACAAATTAAAAAACTGTGGCCTAAGTTTAAATTTAGTTATTTTTTTGGGACTGCAAGTCTTTGCCATGCACCAGGGGGAAAAAATGTATTGAGGGGAGAAACATGCAAAAAATGTGAGCAGGGCATGGTGTCATGATATTCCTTATTTTATTGCTGTTCTACATTTTGACAATAGTTTAAAGATCTGAAATATTGAAATAAAGATGTCAAATGTTACAACATTAGGAAGATGGTCCCAATTGTACACTACTATATCAATAATGTCTTACATAAACTCATCATAGAAACAAGACTTAAAATTTTTATGCCGAATGGGCACTTTGTTTTAAAAAAAAAAGAGTCATCAGTGACACTTGAATCATAAAGTTAAAAAGAGCTGAATATAGTATGAAGTTTAAGAGCATTGAGTACTCAAAATTCAGAAAGGTTTAACCAAATACAAGTAAGGAAACCTATTTTTGGATAGAAAAGAAATCCTTAGTATTTCGAAAAATTTTAAATTGCAGAATCAGTTAATTTGTAAATAGGACCACGTCAATAATAGTTTCTGTCAATATAGAAGTTGTGACTCCTGCAATATAAAGGGAGCCATAAATAGTTTGTATGTAATGATTATGGTGATATTTTATGTCCATGTCTTTATTCTAATTTTTTAAAAGGCAACAATGTTAAAAAAGAGTAAGAATAAAATAAAGAGACGAAACACAGAACCTAGTATATTTTTTCCTGACAATGAACCATTACAACTTCAGTCCCCTAGTGATGAAACAGAACCACTTTAACATTGTAAGTATGAACCAAGCTTTCTTAAAACATAACGAAAAAAAGGGGGGGGGGACAGGAGAAAAAACAACTTCAGTCCCCTAGTGATGAAACAGAACCACTTTAACATTGTTAGTATGGACTGTTAATATGACCTTGAAACAGAAAGATAAAAAGGGGGGAGGGAGAAAAAAACAACTTCAGTCCCCTAGTGATGAAACAAAGCCACTTTAACATTGTAAGTATGAACCAAGCTTTCTTAAAACAGAAAGATAAAAAAAGGGGGAGGGAGAAAAAAACAACTTCAGTCCCCTAGTGATGAAACAGAACCACTTTAACATTGTAAGTATGAACCAAGCTTTCTTAAAACAGAAAGATAAAAAAAGGGGGAGGGAGAAAAAAACAACTTCAGTCCCCTAGTGATGAAACAGAACCACTTTAACATTGTAAGTATGAACCAAGCTTTCTTAAAACAGAAAGATAAAAAAGGGGGGGAGGGAGAAAAAAACAACTTCAGTCCCCTAGTGATGAAACAGAACCACTTTAACATTGTAAGTATGAATCAAACTCTCTTAAAACAGAAAGATAAAAAAGGGGGGGAGGGAGAAAAAAACAACTTCAGTGCCCTAGTGATGAAACAGAACCACTTTAACATTGTAAGTATGGACTGTCAAAATACAACCTTGAAATGGAAAGAAAAAAGGTTGAGAGGGAGTAAAAAAAATTATAAACTACCATTTCATCCTAGAGTGATGAAATAGAAGCACTTGGACATTGTTAATATGGCCTGTTGAAATATAACCTTAAAGCAGAAAGTAAAAGGGGAGAGGCAAAAAAATACCAATCACACAAAGTCTTGTCAAAAAATTGTTTACTGAAATCATCGTAGTGATTTAATTTTGCTTATACTTTTGTTACCATCTTGTCCTTTCTTGCCTTTTCCTGGTGATATATTTTCACAATTTTGTTGACTTGATTGATATAAGTTTGATATATTATTACCCACTTAAATTTGTTCCTTTGCATGATACTTTAAAAAGACAGGCATACTCTGATAAATATGTAATACAGGTAAATCCTGAGAGCTTTCTGTACACATGAAATTTATTAAAGAATTGAATACTTCTTTTGGTAACTTCATTGGGGTGTAAAAGCGTTGACTGAAGTACATTTTATATTCTGCACTTCATTCTAAAAATGTGCGCACCGTCAACTCTTTTACAACCCTATGAAGTTACAAAAAAAAGCATCCAATACGTATGATTACATTTTTTAGCTAGGATAATGAAAACACGATTTTTATCAAGTTTTTATTTAATTTACATGTGCACTTTATTGTGGGACCTCGTGTCATCATGAATGATAAATTTCATTGTGTAATGAAGTTGATTATGGAATAACATGAGATTGTAGTTAGCCAATCAGAATAACGTATTATAATGAAACATACATCTAATGTAATTATAAAGTGTTGTTTACATATTTGAGGCCCCTCATGGGGGGGTCCTAGTAATCACATAATCACCATTTTTTTGCCAATATAATCACATAATCATTAAATATTTGCTTATCTTTAGTAATCAAATAATCATAAACTAAAAATACAGTCCTAGGTAATCAAATAATCATGAAATATTTGGCTTAATAATCAAATAATCATTAAAAAAACGGCCAAGTAATCACATAATCAAAAACCCCATGAGGGCCCTCATATTTCATACACCTTTATGCTGCAGAGCTAAAGGATTGGGCTATATACACCTTATGGTATTGATTTAATATTAGTAATTGTTTAGATGGCTGTAAATGGACAATTTTGGTAGTTATTCACAAATTATGATTGTAATTTACTGAATTTGTATATTAAAATGCATACTATATTCATTTCTGTATTGAGTAAAACATAAAAAAAATTGTGCAAAAAACTATTTTTTGTCAAATATAAATTAGCAATTGTATGTTGGAAAATTACAAATAAAACACTTAATTTGTTGATATTTTTCAGGACATTTAGGTTGTAGTGAATTGAAATCCATTTATGAGTCGACAGGAAACCATTCAAGATGTTGGACTGGTGTCCTGGTGATGATTCCAGAGTCTACACTGGCTTGACTCATGCAGATTGAATGGCGTTTACCCTCTTATAGAAACTGACTTAGAATGTTCTTAAATTTGTGATCGAGTGATAATTAGGTTAGGGTTGTGTGTGTGTGGGTGCGTGCATGTACTAAATGTAAGTTATGTGTGCATGTGGTTTATTTATAGAAAATCTTGTTTCTATGGAAACAAGAGACAAAGGGAGGTAATCTGTTCACGTTTATATTAGAAATAGGTAGCATTCAAGTTTACTTAATGTTATGGAAGCTCTCTATGTTTTTATTTGCACTCGTCAAGTTTTTCTTGATGATTTGAAGAATAAAAATAGAAGAAAGATCATTTATCCAATTCGCCTTTTCAGAATCTAAAGGACTATGGGTAATCTCATTGTTCGTACACCAAAATGAAAATAAAGTTACGTCATTGGTTGAATTTTCATTGTTTAGAACGTTTCTAACCAATCACTGTGTATGCTTTTGAAAATATTACCCAGAATGCAGTAGATTCTGAAACAGGCAATTACAGGTAGCATTGTTGTATGTCTGTTTAAACAAGGTTATGTTTGTTAGCATGCTGTGCTTTACTTCATAAAAGATAGGAAACTCTAAATATTCTGATGTTTAAAATCTTTCTTTTTATCATTCTAGTTATTCCCCTTTATTCAGACATTGTCTTAGAAATTCTAAATATTCAGATGTTAAAGGGGATCTCTTTTTTGTCATTTCAGATATTCCCCATAAGTGACCCTTTACTCAGACATTGTCTTGAAAATTCTAAATATTTAGATGTAAAAAATCTTTCTTTTTTTTATTCTAGATTATTCCCCTTTAGTCAGACATTGTCATAAAATCTTTAAGAATTTCATATACAGTATGTTCTCTTTCTTTTTCACAAAATCTGAAGAATTGCGTCTTAATTGTATTTCCTTTTTTTTCTAAAAATCTTAGCAATTAATCTACCTTTCGGTATGTCCTCTTTCTTTTTCCTAAACCAAAGAATAACTTTGTGTGTCCCATTTCTATTTCTCAAAATCCAAAGAATTACTAACTTTGAATATGTCCCCTTTCTTTTTCCTTTAATCCAAAGAATTACTTTATAGTTGTATGTTCCCTATCTTTTTCCTAAAATCTAAAGAATTTCTATCTATTGGTAAGCTTTCTTCCTTTGTCATTTAATCTTATATATGACATATTCATCAGTAAATAGTTGAAGAAGAAAAATGTATCAGGAAAATATTTATCGGATGTTAATTTAAGTCAGGGTTGTATTTATTTATCCATCACATATCTTTTATTTACATTTTTGTTGTAGTTACAATGGACTAATTTTACACCATATCTGTTGACAGATAAACTTGAGGCATTACAATTAATTTACCATATCAAGGTGTTTTGACCAAATACCATATCGGATCTTACAAATATCATTGTGCAAATGTCATTGTCTTCTTTGCACTTGTATTAATTATTTCAGGTTTACATAAAAAAACAATATGCCCCTCCTAGGTGCATTGGGTTTTTTGGTCTGTGGGTCTTTTGATCTGTCTGTTCGTTCATCTGTCACGCTTCAGGTAAAAGTTTTTGGTCAAGGTAGTTTTTGATAAAGTTGAGGTCCAATCAACTTGAAACTTAGTACACATGTTCCCTATGATATGATCTCTCTCTTTTTAATTCTAAATTAGAGTTTTAAACACAATTTCACAGTCTACTGAACATAGAAAATGATAGTGGGAGTGGGGCATCCTTGTAATATGAACACATTCTGTATAGTACTCTTATTTAAAAACTCTTATTTTAGCATGTACTGTACAGCACTCCATAGAAAGTATACTTTTGTCTCATGCAAAGGTAACTTTCATCACAAAGATTTTACGTTTTGGATCTCTGGTGACCCTTCATTATATTGATTGTTAACCTTGTAACCAGGCCATTACTGATTTCTGCCATTTGTGGCACATAATTGGACAATGACTAGTCTGTTACTACAATTGCAGTTTACTTTTTAAATAAGGGAGCTACCATTTGATTTTTATGGGGAGGCTTGGATGAAATTTGAAAAAAATAGGCAGGACAGGAGTTTTGAGTAAAAAAAAAAAGCAGGATGAGCATCTTGGCAAAAAAAAAGACAGGATGACAATTTGGGTAAAAAAAGTCAGGATAAACTAGTAAAAAAAAAGGCAGGACCGAATAGAGTAAAAAATAAAAAGACAGAGATTACAACTAAAAAAAAAAGCGGGACAAAATTTATCATCCTAGCCCCCCCATAAAAATCAAATGGTAGCTCTCTAAGCAAAAGTAGCAGTGGAGAATGCATGTTTTTTGTCTCCATTATTTCAATTGTAAAAAGAAATTTCCTTGACAGTGTATTTCACCCTTAATTTGCAATTAGGATAAATGGCAAAACTATTTCATCACAAATCATTATAGAAGATTTGAAGTCTGGATGAGGAAAACATAAGAATAAACCCTTGGGAACTGGTTTGGTCCTAGAAGTTGGGAAATTTATACACCAAGAAACTAATCTTTTGTGCACAGTATTGAATTTAAAAAGAAAGAGATAATAGATACTTATAAGATCAGATATGGTAGTTGGTGATTTAATATTTTATTTATTCACACATTCATACATGATGCTTTGAAATTAAGGCAAACCCTGTAAACACTCATATTGTATATTATTTGTTTTGTTTAAGGTTGTATTCACAATAATTTCTATAAAGAAACATAATTTTAGTATAGTTATTCTAAATTTTATTATTAACTCTTTTAAAAGACTCTCAGATTTTCTAGCAGTGACATTTTCTGCTTAATAGATGATAAATAAAAGATAAAAAATCATCTGCTGATACTCTTTAATCGGCAAGAAAGTTAGAAATGAAGAAAGGACATTTCTGTATTTTTGTTATCACATTCAGTCAGACTAGTAGCTTGAACTTTATGAACAATATGGCAGAGTAAGTGCAATGCATTGGTTTAAACTTTTAAAACCTCCTGACTTTTAAAGAAACAATTATACGTGTGAACCCTATTTTTATATTAAATACATTCACATCTCTTTTCAAGTCACATTGATTGTTTCGACTATAAAAGGAAGACTGTACTGCAAGGATAAACTGACATTATTGAAATATATTTTATTAGGTCCACAAACCGCAAGTCAAATATCTGATACTCTGAAGAATATAATATATTGAAAAATAACTGGTTAAAAATTCTTAAGACCATCCTCAGTAATTGCCTTTTTTACCCAATACCAAAAAATCTACAAAAAATTGTATTTAGATATTTTTGAGAATTTTTATCTGTTATACCAAAAAATGATTAATAGATTTTGTAATATTGTGGAATTTTTTTTTCATTATTCAAAGGTTTGTATTATTATACACCATAAAGTGTAATTCTTATTATTCAAAGGTTGATATCATAATATGACATTAAATACATTTCTTCTACTAATTACAAGCCCAAAAAAATCATGGACTATATATTAATGTTGACAATGTTTAAGTTTCTGAACCCAAAAAAAAACCAAAACAAATCCGACAGAATGGAAAATTTTGTTTAGATGAAATGGGCTGAATTGAAGTCTTAAAATTACCAAAGAAAGTGAACCATATATATATTGTAAAGTAAACAAACAAATATCTTTGCCAACAAGGGGAAACAATGGAGAAAATATGTTTTACTTGCAAGATCTTACTTAATATAATGAATTTTGTTTAGAAATGGAGTACACATCTAATATTAGAATAAGGGGCTTTTATAGGGAGAAGTTATTTTTAGATTTACTCATAATAGATATAATTTTCTATGTGTATTTTGTGTATGAGTGTTTATAATGAGAAATTAATTGTATATTATTGGTGTGTGTGAGGGTGCGTGTGTGCCGTACAATTGTTTAACTTTTTTTGCCATAATGACAAGTGAATATTTTTTTGAGGAGTATCTTTTTTTTTTCAAATAATGTGATTCCTCTTAAAAAATTGAAATGTATGTATGTAATAGATTTGTGAAAAGAAGTCTTTGTAAATATTAATTTAATTTGTCATATTCTTAACGTCTCCTTTCCAATTGCAGTCATGTGAGCACATGTGTAATTGGTAGGTGAAATATGTTGCAGTCAAACCTGTAAATAAAGGTTACCCTGTAGACCCCCTGGGGACCAGAGAAATTTGACCTTAGAGAAATGGTACAGTCATATTTATATATAAATGCCACCCTCTGGACCAGAGAAATAGGACCTAATAGATAAGACAACCTTTGAATTGAAATTCAAAATGTTTAGAGCTTTTACAACCTATAAATAAAGGTCACCCAGTGGACCCCTATGGGACCAGAGAAAATGGACCTAATAAAAGAGAAGATCTTTTAATTGAAGTTCAAAGTGTTAAGCTTTTACAACCTATAAATAAAGGTGGACCCAGAGAAAATGGAGCTAAGAAAAGAGAAGATTTTTAATTGAAGTTCAAAATGTTTAGCTTTTACTACAGTTGGGGAAAAAAGAAAGGGGTCTGACAGGTTAATTCAAAAGGTGACTTTAATAAGTGGTTAGACTGTACTAACTAAGGTAAATATCCCTTTCCTCCTTTTATTCAGATAGATTCATTTTTATAAGGTAAACCAATAAACTTGGATGAGAGTAAATAAGGCATCAGATTATTCATGTTTTTTAAAAACTTTACATTTGGAATATAATTAGGATCATACTAATTAATTTTAATGGAATAATTCCAAGTTCAATTTCTTCTAAATGTAGTATATTTTCAAAGTTGTCAAATACTATTCAGATTGTACCTTATAAAGAATATACCCATGAAGTTTGAAAATATTGAATACAATTCACAATATTTAAAGATATGTTTTAAAAACTGCCCATTAACATGCAAACTTAGTGGTATTATTAAAGAACAAACCCTTGATCTTGGATAGAATTGAATCCCTATTTAGAAAAATGTAGAGATGAATTAAACTATTAATATTTAAATAAAAGTAGGATCTGTGGAAAGTGTTTAGTGGTGGATCCAGAAATTTTCACTGACTGCCTAAGTTGGCACTCACTCCAATCATGCTTCAGATAATTCTCAAATAATCAACCACATTTTTCCCACAAAAAGGGGGGGGGGGGCTTCACCTGGGTTGGTCTTCTTCACTGGCTGTCTTGATAAGTTAATTGCTTTCATATTGTTAGTGGTAGACAGCCTTTTACAAGAATATTACTGGTAAATCTTTTTTCACCAATCTGACTTCATTCAAGGTTTATAACAATCCTAAAGAGAAATCATATTAACTATCATATGATTAATTAAGGGAAGTCCTAGTATTTTAATATTTAAATAAATAATAACTTAAATGTTAGTGTCAAGACAAAAAATCAGACTAAAATGTTAATGTCAAAATTCTTAAATTCTAGTATACCAACACAGATAAAATAGTACTGACAAGACATTAATTCAGAATACAATGTTAATTAATGTCAAGACTGATTTTTTTTTATACCCTGGAAAAAATTCTCCAATGATAATAGTGAGAAGAAAAAGCGACTAATACTGTATTAGTATTTTTGTGATTTTACTTTTTAAGAAGTTCATGCATGTTTAAGTATCCCTAATCACAGCTTTCACCTACCGTTTAAATGACCCTCTTGTATCTTTCTCCACTCTTTTTTCACCTACCATTACACTGTGCTCTATATCAACATTTGTAGTGTATTGTTTCACTCAGTCTCACTGGTTGAGGCAAATTATCAAGAAAATGTACAACAAATTACCGTTGAGACGTTGAGTATTTTGTAGGATCAGCTGTGAGATGTAATTTATCTAGAATTAAACTTGATTACTTCCATTAAAATAACAAATTGGAACTAGTGAGAAGTGTTTGTATTAATTGCCTGCACCATCAACTATTATATTTATGCATTCAATTGAAGCTGTTTAAAGTGAACCCAATACATGGTGGAAACCTGTTGGTAAATTGTTTAATTTTTGAAACAGGTAGGCTTCACCTACTCCAGCCAAAGATAGCCTTTATAGTATTTATTTTGATATTTGGTTTACAATATTCTCTAATTTTTTATATGGTTTTGCACCCTGACTTTGTTTCATTTGAGCGTCTCTGATGAGTCTTGTATAGACAAAAAGCATTCCTGCATAGTAATTGATTTCCCTAGTATCTTTAAGGAGGTTTTTCCTTAAGCATATACAAATGATATTTTGTAACCCCCTAAATGAAACACTTATCTAATGGAAACAAAGGAATTTTGTTAAGGCAGGTTTCACCTAATATTAATCAATATCTACAAAGAGTTCATTCAGAGCAGGCCCACACTTTGGTCTTAATGGAGCTGGGCATCTGATTTGGTTGATATCAATGTCTTAGTTGATATATATATATATATATATATATATATATAAACCCTCTGGTGACTCACGAATTGAAATATGATTACTCTGTCAATCTAGCTGTGAGCAGTGTATAATAAAGGCAACAGTAGTATACCGCTGTTTAAAAGTCATAAATCGATTGAGAGAAACCAAATCCGAATTACAAACTAAAACCTAGGGAAACACATCAACTATAGGAGAAAAACAACGAAATAACAGGAACACTGAAGTGCAAAAAAAAACCAACAAACGACAACGAATATGCATAGAAACGAACTATAAGATAACAACTGCAATATTCCAGACTTGGTACAGAACATTGTAAGCAAAAATGGAGGCTTGAACCTGGTTGTGTGGCTAGCAAAACCTCATGCTTTATGGGAATGTTAAATATACCGTTGAATTAACCCAATGCATGGAATCATCTAAAACACGTTGTGGATAAATATTGAAATATTCGAAACATAATGGCTTTACTTGCTCCAGCCAAAGATGGCCTACGATTGGCACATCGTGTGTTTTGATATTTGGTTAATAATATTCTTCAACTTTGTATTTGGTTTGGCTTTCCAACTTTGTGTTATTTTAAATGCCACTGATGAGTCTTGTTTGAACTACAAGCGTGTCTGGCATAGTTATTTATAAGCCTGTTATCTTGAAGGTTTTTTTTTTACACCAGCTACAAATGCTATTCTGTAACCCCCTAAATAAAATATTTGTCTAATGGAAATACAAGAGTTTTGCAAAGGCAGGATTCACTGAATATTTCTCAACATATGTAATGAATTCATTCAGAACTGACTCAGACTTTGATCTATATAGAGCTGGAAATTTGACTTGGTTGATGGTTCCTTATCGATGTCTTCTTTTGGCATATAGAAACCCTCAGGTGACTCACGAATTGAAATAGTTCTATTTTTCTAATGTTTTCATCTGTGAGCAGTATATATTTACGTCAGTTGGATGAGGTGCTTTACAAAAATCCAAGTTGGAAGACTGCCACAGCTGGCTGTTTAAAATCTGTTGCTGTGCACATCTACCATTAGAAATCACTATTCCAATAACTGGCTCCTATGTCTTGGCACGAGTTATAAACCTTGTAAGTGATTTGCTTCATTTACATCCAATTTTGTTTTGTCATTCAGTGTTATGTACTTATGTTGATGGCAAATCTTTTCCCTATTTTTTTTAGACGAGCCTTTTTAAGCTTGGATATTGTAAATACAATATTGTCATGTAAACCAACGTTTATATGCAATGGTTTGTTGTAATGTTTTTAATGTGATTCATTGATTCAATCCTTTTTATTTTAAATTTATATCCTCAAACCATTACCCTTAGTGACCAATCTTTCAGAATCATCCTAAACGATATGTTTGCACTCTTGATGAATTATTTAACATTGGTCGAAATCAAAAAAAAAAAAAACCCAGTGTAATTAGTCTGGTTATGCTATAGGAGACAAAGGTCCACCAGAAGTGGCATAGACCAGGTGCTTGTTTTACCTGTAAAGATACTGATAGGGCTCAATAACAGTAGACTAGATAATAAAAAAAACTGTAATTTGTCTGGTTATGCTATAGGAGAAAAAGGTCCACCAGAAGTTGCATGTCCAGGTGCTTGTTTTACCTGTAAAGATACTGACAGGGCTCAATAACAGTAGACTAGACAATCATTATATGCCATTTAATCAGAATTTTGTCTATGAGCTTAACTGGCGTCTGTCATCTGTCGTCGTCGTACGTTAACCTTTTTCAAAAATATTTTCCTCTGAAACTATAAACCAAACTTGACCACAGTCGTCATATTGGGGTACTTTATTTTATAAAAAAAAGTGTCCGATGACCCCGCCTGCAAACCAAGACGCCCTACAAGTTTTGTATATTTTAAAAACCATTATATATAGAAACAAAATCTTACAAAACCTGATATGATTATGCAGTCGAGATCTACTATGGCCATCTAACATGAAAACTCAAACGACTTCCTGTAGGAGTTATTGGCCCTTTTGTTTTGTTTTTGCTTTTATCTCAGAAAATTTAAAATAGATCGAGAGAAACTTGTGACAGCAAAAATGATCAGAAAGACAATAGTCCAAATAATTATTACGTCAGAAAAAAATTAAATAGCCTTGCTAGACGTCATAATTATTTGGAATAGAAAGACAAGAACTACAAATAAGTCAACATGACCGAAAACGACTTTTTACTAAGTTGTTGTCCTTAATAGCAAATTTTAATGTGACTAAATATCAAAGATGTTAAGTTTGCTCATTTAATTATTTCATACCTAAGGCACCGATCATATATCTTATGTGTGCATGTTGACTGGGGGTGGATGGTAAAATTAAATAGCATTTTCAGGAAAATTAAAATTGATAAAATGACTTGACATTTTAGGTGAATCAATGTTGACCTGAGGTAGCCTGACCATGTACAGTAATAGAGTTGCGAAAGTGACGGATCAAAAACTTTTTATAAAGGTGGGGTCGACTGACTGCCTGAATAGGCCCGCTACAGTCATGCTTCAGTGATTCCCGATATATTCCACCACAGTTTTTCCACGAAATTGGGTTGGGGAAGGCTATGGATTGGCCAATGGGTGACCTGAGATAATATGACAATGCACAGTAATACAATGCTGACCCGAGATTACCTGAACATATTTGTGTTTTGTAAAGCTGGCCCAGGGTATAGTTAATATACAATAATACAGTGATGACCTGCAGTAACGTGACTATGTACAGTATTCTTATGGTGATCCGAGGTAACCTGGAAACATTTGTGTTTTATAAAGCTTGTTTTTTTACTTAACGGTGACATTTGAATAAAACTGACCATGAACTGTAATCACAAATGCAGCCTGTGGTAATCCGAATATCAATGATATTATAAAGGTGAAATTAAGGAACCTGGTCTAATTTTGCATTGCATTTCTTATAGATACATTTTTTTCTTCTTCGTAAAAGTGACATTAGGTAACCTGACCGTGTAAATGTTTTTTTGCAGTGGTAACCTCAGGTTATCTTAATATACAAGTGTATTGTAAATGTGACTTGGGTTACATGACCTTGTACAGTATTGCAATGGTTCCCTGATGTTACCTGACCATGTACATTAAAACAGTGGTGACCTGAGGTAACTTGAAAATATTAGTATTTTGTAAAGCTAACATGGGGAAACATGGCCATGGTTAGTCAAACTGAGCTGAACTGAGGTTACCTCAACATTAAAGTTATACAGAGGTGATTTGAGGATATCTGGAAATATCTTTGTGTTGTAAAGCTGACCTAGAGTAGCCTGACCATGTATGCTATTGCATTTAGGACCTGGGGTAACCTAAATATATATGTATACAGTTACCAAATGTCACCTAAACAAAACTTATTGTATATATGTATTCAGGTTACCCAGGTCATCACTGCAATACCATTAAAAAACATCGCAAAAATATTGAACTCCAAGGTAAATTCAAAACGGAAATACCTAATCAAATGACAAAATCAAAAGCTCAAATACACCAAATACATTAAACGAATTGATAATAACTGTCATATTCCTGACTTGGAACAGGCATTTTTTTATGTAGAAAATGCTGGATTGAAGCTGATTTTAAAGCTAGCTAAACCTCTCAAATTCAGGTAATCCAAGATCATCCCTGCAATACCATACATAGTCTGGTTACCCCAGATCATCACTGAAATACCATACATGGTCAAGTTAACCCATTTCAGCTTTACAAAGCATAAATATTCCAGCTAATCTCAGGTCACCTTTATCTGTATTACTTCACATCGTGTGGTTACATCAGGTTACCACATTATCACTGAAAATGGTTAGGTTACCTCAGGTCACCTTTGTATTACTGTACATGATCATGTTAATCAAGGTCAGCTTCACAACAGAAAATTTGTCCAGTTTACCCAATGTCGCATCGGTATGACTGAAAATGGTTGATGTGCATTATTGACAGCAAAGAGATAAAGAATTAATGCTTATAACAAATTTTCAAGGCAATGTTCAAACAATATTAAGGTAAAGAAATGTGGTACGATTGCAAATAAAACAACAATCCAACAAATTAACATATATTTTTAGAGAAATAAAATACAAAAATACTGAATTTAGAGGAAAATCAATTCCGAAAGTCCATAATCACATGGCAAAATCAAATAACAAAACGCATCAAAAACGAATGGACAAGAACTGTCATATTCCTGAATTGGTACAGGCATTTTCAAATGTAGAAAATGGTTGATTAAACCTGGTTTTGTAGCGCTAACCCTCTCACTTTGATGATAGTTTTACTAATGATTTTATTTTAGACACTTGACATTTAAAATCTTCAGTTCTTATTATTTTATTATGTAACAAATGTATTTTAACTTCATTTCTTTTTAACTATTTCCGATAACTCAACTTCCACCTTTGATTTATGAGAAGTTCCCATGATTCCCTGAATAATAAAGCCATCTCTCTCATTTGATATAGCGTTGCAACTTCTACAATAATTGTTCCTGGCAAAATCTTTGTCAATTCCATAATACATGCGGTTGTAAATATCCCCATCCTCCTTAGAATTTATAAATCCAACTGCTAAACGGTTGTCAAAAAAATCGAAATTATATGGTGCGGACCACATAATAACCATGCGCAAATCAAACTCCCCAATCAAATAGGATACAACACCTGTCGTTCCCGTTACACCGGCGCTGTGTTTATGACCAATCTGAAAAGATAATACTGTCTTGGTTTAATCAACTAGTCTATTTATAGTAATAATATTACGCAATACACTTATGTGTTTTAATTCTAGTTTCCAACAAAGATTGCACAGACTGAACCACTTTCGGATGTTTTGTTTTAGCCAATATTCAGTTTAATTCGACATATATTCTTATAAAATATATATATAACAGAATGTTTATTTCTATTAAACTCATTCCTAATCCTGTGTTACTTATACTGTATATATAACTTTAGATTTGGTGTACATGAAATATATTAATCAGAAAATTAAAAACAAAGAATTAAAGTTACTAGTTAAAGATAATATGAGAAAACATGAGCACTGTCAATACTAGTAATATTGATAACGGACACATCTTCTATCGATTGCAGAAATCTCTGTAGATTTTTTCAATGTGACGAACACAAGTCTTAGTGAAAAACGGTAATTCATCGTTTTCTAATTCATATGACGTATTGCAAGAGAGAATTGTTGTTGTGAATTCATGTGCCGAAAGACTGTCCAGAAAAGTCTGAACTGAATGGGATTAATGTTAATAATGTCTTGCCATAGTCTGATCATCTCTTGTGTCTTGTATACCAGTAAGTGTTCAACAATATTCCAGACGAACCTTCCGCATTTGTCATTGTTTGTCGCAAAGTAAATGTTCATCTTCATCTTCATAACGTACTATAGAAACATTAGTCAATAACATACTTGGCGGCGACACGAAGTAGGAAAACTGTTTCGCAATTGTCCATGCTTTATGCGGTTTGATTGTAGAATGGATATGTCTGAACATATAAAAGTCATTATCGCATGAAATGCGGTAAGACAACCATGTTTCTTCAATTAAAACATTATTTTTAACTGTGTGCTAATTAAGTTAAAGGGTGTTTCGCATAACTTATCTCTACCCAAAATGCATATTTGGCCATCGATTATTTGAACTATTGATAGCAATCTCGCTAAAATCCCGTTTCAATTACAGTTGGAAGTTCGAGGACAACGTGATCGCCTTACTATAAAGTGCGTTGCACACTTCTTCTAGCAATGGATTTCTACTAATAAGCAATGAAATATGTTATATGAAAATTTGTCTAGTATTACCAATGTTATTTCAACTGATCGGGCGGAGCTTACGTTTTAATTTGCATAAGGACAGTCTATTTGAAGACGTGTGATTGCCGTTATAATTATTACTGATTGATAATCACCTATCAGTGTCACCAAAGGAATTTAAAAAACAATGACCGGACACTTCAGTGATCAGTTTATCCTAAAACACCTATCTATAGATGGACTGGTTAATTGTGAGCGAATCGGTTAAACTCCGCCCTGTCAAGTGAAATAAATCGAGTATTATTATACTTCCTGTAAGAATGTCCTTCTATAGAAAAAATGCTATATTTTTGATTAGTTTTTTAAAGAAATATATAGCGTTAACTGCACTATGCGAAAATAGTATGCCTTGCTGTTGCAACAGACTATTGATTTTCATGTCAATCATTGTCAATTTCACGTGCAAAGGCGGAGCTTAGTTGCTTTGACAGACAAGGGGGTTGGATTTATAAGCATGGCAATTAATAAACTATTACAATTGAACAATCAGGGGAAATAGAAGATATTTTCATTTTAATTTCTCTGACATTTTAAGAGACTTTAAATTACTGTAGTTTCTGTTGGAACGTTTTTGTTCTTTGTTAACTTCTGCTTACTGCTGTTGAAGCCAAAATTGTTTGAACACTTTAGAAGTAATTTGTTTACAGATAAATAGTTATGATCCGCTATCATTGTTTTTTTGTAAGATATTGAGTTATATGAGTATTGTTTTTATACTGCAAATTAAATTAATAAAATCATAGCTTTTTTAATCGTAAAAAAAACCTTTTGTATCCCTTAATGGACCTCTGATTGTGGAGAAAGTGTTCCATGATGAAATTGACATTATACAAAATATAGCTATGCTTCTATATTTAGGAAATAGACACAACTAGTTGCAGTATGAATACATCTATATATAAAGCGCATTTTTTTTTACACTGAAATACACTACTGTCACTATTCAAAATAGTAAACAGTCAGTATAATAATGATATTAATGTTGTGTTTAACATTGACTTCGGGTCGTGCACTATTGTCTCTCACCCTGGCTACTATTTTCACATAGTCAATGTTAAACACAACATTATTATATAAATACTGTTCGAATTTCTTCCTCTCATTTTTTCCTAAATATTTTCCACAAGTTTTCAAAATCGCCAAATGAGAATTTGAGAAAATCGCAATTGTCACACTTAAATGGGAACTAACCCTTACTTTCATAATCTGTCATAAAGCTGTGGAAAATTTTCACTTGAATACCACTGAAATGCATTGAAAAAGGACAAGGTTCTATTATGGCCCAAATTGCCTAACATATCATAATACACAAAAAAGATCACAATTTGGTTCGTAAATGTTTCTTTTTGTGCTTTTTTTATAAAAATTGTTTGTTTTAAGATTGTAACATAGTGATGACTGCTGTACCCATATTTTGACTATTTTATTTATTATTTCTGTTTTGTTCACGCATCGTTGTAAAAATAACGGAACTTGATGAGACTGTCGTAAACGTGAGAGGCTAAGCGCTAAAAACCAGGTTCAATCCACCGTTTTCTACATTTGAAAATGCCTGTACCAAGTCAGGAATATGACAATTGTTGTCCATTCGTTTTATGTGTTTTATCATTTGATTTTGCCATGTGATAAGGAACTTTCTGATTTAATTTTTATACGGAGTTCAGTATTTTTGTGATTTTACTTTTCTTAAAAGCCTGTATGCGAAATAAGTCAGTTCTTTTCATTTAAGTAATTAAGTAAAAAATATTCTACAAAGTAATCCAATTTAGGACATTTTGTTAAAATATGATTATATTTGCAATTAACTGATCTAAAAGCTTTAGGAAAACATTTTGGATCGTGGATGGCGACTAAGGTTAATTATCATAAAAAAAGCTAAAATTATGGAAAAATATTACCAAAGTTGATCTTAATATACAAATAATGTGTATTTAAGGGGTCATAACTTCACAAGTTTTATAGAAAGGAGCTAAAAAAAAAAAATTGTCTTAATAGTAATATCACCAATATTTCTATGTAACATTTGTAATTTTTAAGCCCAATTAAAAAAAAAAAAAACATGAAAAATTAAGGGCCAATTTGAACCCTGAGTGAATCTTCTCCCTTATTGTTTTTGTAAGTCATAAATTCTGATATTTACTACCAGATAGTCACACAAATATTTACTGATATCATGGGGAAATATGGGGAAATGCAGCTTTGAACAAAACTTAAGCATGAAAATGCTTTATTACATGTTGTACAGTGACTTACAAAATGTCCTTTTCCACCAGATTTGATAGCTGTGGTCGGTGAGGATAACAAAAATCCCCACTGAACTGTTGTTTTAGGTAAATGAAGAGTATATTTTGTAGAATTCTTAATCTCAATTCCACACACTATTGTATAATTAAGTGTCTGAATAACACTGTCAAGATCTTCTCCATGCTGGATATTGCTGGACGCACTTGTACTCATCATAAATGATAAGATATGCTGAAATTAGAATGACTTCGTAACAACATATCATGTCAATTACGATGACAAAGTGAAAAAAAACAAATTTACATGCGTAAGTATGAGAACAGCACCGCAGATACTGCAAAAAAAAACAAAACAAACGTAACACAATGAACAGTAATAGTACTGTTTGGAAAGGTCAACAACAATTTTGTAAAGTTTCTTTCTAAATGATGCTGAAGACTTTGAAAATGCATTTATTGTTTTAATTTTTTCTTAAACATACTATAATTATTTTTTTTTCCTAATAATTTTTTTGTAATCCTTTTTTATATGTTTTTTTTTACTGAAACCGTACCATTGAGGTTAACTTTCCGGAATTTACCGAGTAACGCCGGAATGCCATGCGATAACGTTACGCATAGGCATGTGATAATAGCTGAAACAGTTTTTTTTTATATCAGGCCCGCTTGATACCAATTCAGAAAATATGGAAATTACGTAAATTTAATGCAACTATCATACTGTTAAAATTACAAGTTATTTATTCTATTCAGCATTCATGGAGTTTGCACGGTGTTTTAAAGATAGATGCAATAGTAATAGCTCAGAACCTGATAAACAATGGTAACAAACAAGATGAACAATAATGAATATTGTTTTGGTAAAAAAAGAGGAGAAACAGATCCCATAGGAACAGTCAAACTCACAGATCAAAAATAAACTGACAACGCCATTGGTAAAAAGTAAAAAGAAAAAGAGGAAAATAACAGTACAAAAGACACAACAGAGAAAACTAAAGACTAAGCAACACGAGCCTCACAAAAAACTGGGGTGATCTTAGGTGCTCCAAGGATATAAGGATATAATCTGTGAAACGGTTATTCCATAACAGTCAACTAACTCTTGATGGCGTCCATAAAAGTTATGAATAGATGATTTCAACTTCACCATTTGGAACTCTTGGTTTAATAGCTTCCGTGTGAGCAGCAGCCCTCTATCAAGGAACCGAGATAAGAAATACAAGCCCGGGAATATCGTATCAATTGGGATACATACTCCGTATGAAGGCGCTGCTTGAATATTAGTACATAGAAATGGAAAGTTCACTTTAAGAAGCTGAAATCATCTCTTTTGTCGTAAAGTTTTGTTTTCGATCGACCCTCATTGTCAATTTCTAGATGTAAGTCAAGATATGAGGCAAACTTAACTGTATCTGTTGTATCATTTATCTCTAGTTCGATGGGAAAGATGCGTTCAACATAGTCACCAAATTTCGAATAATTTAGTGAGAGAACATCATCTATGTAGCGACAAGTAAAGTTAAAGGATATTGCTAACTACTTATCTTTCTTCCCCAGAAATTCTTATATGGATATGGAGTCAGCCTCATAATAATAAAGAAACAAGTCGTCAAGAAGAGGGGCACGATTGGTTTCCATTGGAATTCCGAGAGTCTTTTGAAAAACACGTCCTTTAAACGTAACAAATATGTTGTTAATCAAGAAATCGAGCATCTTTATAATGTCAGTTTCAGAGAATTTTTTGTGTGAATCAGAGTGATTCTTTACAAAGTAGGATGTATTCCTCCCCAAGACAAGTTAATTGCATCTACGTTCGCCATTCTTTATTATTAAACATAGCGGTACGAACTTTTTCACTTTGTCCTTTAGTTTGGAATGGGGAATATTTGTGTAAAGTGAAAAAAAGTCATATGTTTTAATACTATTGTAATATGAGAGAGTCTTAGATTGTATATACTCTAAAAGATCTTTGGAATATTTCAGTATCTACATCTGATTCACGCAACCTCGGTAAAGGGGCATGACTTCGTACGGGTTGTAACCTGTGATTGTCTCTCTTATATCTTTCGCCCCTCTTGTGAAGTAACTGGAAAAAAACCTGGAATAGTGTGTCACCCCTTTATTAGCAGACTTGTTCCCGAATTGTTTTAACCAAATCCTGTTAAGATCGGTCAACTTGATGTAATTCATGTATTGCAAAACTGACCGAGTCCTTAAATTCAATATAATCAGCATTATCTGTCATTTTTTCTAGATTTTAATTAGATATTTCAGGTTCACACGGGAAATTTTATAAATCAAGCAGTAGATAAACTCATCATAGATACCAGGATTATTTTTTCTTTAAGCCAGACGCGCGTTTCGTCTACAAAAGATTCATCAGTGACGCTCGAATCTACAAAATTAAAAACGTCAAAAAAAGTACGAGGTTGTAGAGTATTGAGGACCAAAATTCCTAAAAGTTTTTCCAAATACAGCTAAGGTAATCTATTCCTGAGGTAGAAAAGCCTTAGTATTTCAAAAATTCAAAAGTTTAGTAAACAATTAATTTATGAATATGACCATACCAAAGATAATTCATGTCAGCACTTCTGTGCTGACTACTATGCTGGTGATACCCTCTGGGAATTAAAACACCACAAGCAGAGACATCGACCCTGTGGTTGTAAATAAACTCATCATGGATAATAGGATTATTATTTGTATTTACGCCAGACGCGCGCTTCGTCTACAAAAGACTCAAAAGTGGGGTTTTTATTTCCAAGCTCGGTTGCCATGCCTGATTATGTAGTTATATATTAGATTTTAATATGAGTATTATCTTTCTATCACTGTAAAAACATTGAGTTACAAAAAGGTACTTGAAACCTTAATTAATAGTTCATAGATACAAAGATTTGCCTTGTAGATTTATGTACGTATTCATTAATTGTACAATTGGGATATCACATCCTTATTTGAAATTCATGGTGGTTTAATGAACAATAAATTTAGATGTTTATGTGAGCTTATTGACATTATTCTTATTGTAAATGTATTTCTGAAGGTTATTAATTTACCAGTTTAATACCATATTTATTGTATTTTCGTAATTGGAACGAATTATGATTTTATATACATGAATGCTTTAAATCTACTGCTACACAGTTATGAACAGGTATAGAGTTGACAATCTAGTGATTTCTATATTTTAGCATTGCATAAGTTCATGTTAATGTTAAACTACCGATGACGTCATTTTATAAAATCGATATTTACTTATAAAAGATACCAAAGTTACAAACAAAATCTCGAAAACAAACTGGTTTGGCAAAACTTTTAGGAATTTTGGTCCGTACTACTCTTCAACTTCGTAATTTATTTTGCCCCTTTAACTTTTTGGATTCGAGCGTCACTGATGAGTCTTTTGTAGACGAAACGCGCGTCTGGCGTATATAAAAAATTTAGTAATGGTATCTATGATGAGTTTATTGATAACAAACGAAAAATCGATTAAACGATAAATAGCAGTTTACCTTACACAACATAGAAAAATAAAAACTGAGCAACACAAACCCTACCAAATACTGGGGTGAAATAAGGTGCCTTAGAAGGGCAAGCATATCATTTAACTCATCGAGATGCTCACGTCAGAACGAACCCGGTGTGCAATCTTATTCGTTCGTCCCATTCTAGGAAAAGAGGCGTGATTGAAATTGCACTAATTGCACACATCCGGCGTCATCATTGAAGCAGATAGCCCAGTAGTCAGCACTTCGGTGTTGACATAATTATCGATTATATGGTAATTTTTTACAAAACTTTGAATTTTTCGAAATACTAAGGATTTTCTTATCCAAAACATAGATAACCTTAGCCGTATTTGGCACATCAATACTCTTTTACTTTGTACTTTATAACTAATCTGATATGAACGTCAATGATGAGTCTTATGTAGACGAAACGCGCACTTGGTCCATTAAATGATAAGCCTGGCAACTTTTATAACTATTTACACAACTCTTGATGACGACCTTAAAAATTCTAAGATATTATTCGACTCCACCATTTGCTACTCTTGATTTTAGTGCAACGAATACTCCAAAAACAAATGAAAATGTTATAATTCATAAGCTTAAAGCATATCATTTGTTTAACCCGACCCCGTCGACAATTTCTATATGTAACTCAAGAAATAGATGGCAGACTTTGCTGTATCTTTTTAAACCTTCATTCCAAGTTCGGCTGGATAGATACATTCGACGCAGTCACCATACTTTGAATTATTTCGTGACATGATATCATCTATATAGAAGAAGGTAAAGTTAAGGATAACGTTAGATTATTTTTATTCTCCATAAAAACCTCCAATATGAGGTCAGCCTCATATAAATAAAGAAACAAATACATGGACAAGAAGTGGAACACATTTGGTTCCCAAGGTAATGCCGATTGTTTGTCGAAAACATGTCCCCCAAATGAAAGAAATAATGTTAGTTTCAAATATTTTCTGTTTGAATCAGAGGTATTTTTATACAGAGAAGAATTTATCAGTCCCTGAGACACGATACTTGTCTCTATTGTGCCAATTCTTTTTATGAAACAAACCACACAAAATTCTTTCTATTTGTCTTTTAGTTCGAAATGCATGCATGGAAAACACCTCTGTAATGGGTAATATATTAAAATGATATTAACATAAATAAAATTGAGAATGGAAATGGGGAATGTGTCAAAGAGACAACAAACTGACCATAGAGCAGACAACAGCAGAAGGTAACCAACAGGTCTTCAATGCAGCGAGAAATTCCCGCAACCGGAGGTGTCCTTAAGCTGGCCCCTAAAAAACTATATATACTAGTTCAGTGATATTGAAAGCCAATACTAAACTCCAAATTGTACACAAGAAACTAAAATTGACAATAATACAAGACTAATAAAGGCTAGATGCTCCTGACTTGGGACAGGCGCAAAAATGCGGCGGGGTTAAACATGTTTATGAAATATCAACCCTCCCCTATACCTCTAGCCAATGTAGAAAATTAAACGCATAACAATACGCACATTGAAATTCAGTTCAAGAGAAGTCCGAGTCTGATGTCAGAAGATGTAACCAAATAATTGGCCTTGAACTAGCTTCAGCAATTGAGTCTATAATATATTGTATTTAAATACTTAATATTTGTTTTGATTATTTTTTATTTGATGAGTCAAGACTTTTCAAACCGAGTTTTACAATCGATTCTTTTAGTGTGCTGTTGCATCACTGTATAATGTCAAGGCAGACTTTTGTAATTGCAAACGTTTCAAAATCAGCAACGCTCTGTTCGTGACTGTCACGAGTCGGGAGTCTGGAAATCAGTGGCTGTCAATTGTTCCTATCAGTCATTTTTTTATGTCGTTTTCAGTTTGTCTTGTTTATCTTTTGTTCTGTCGGGGCAGTTTATTATTTTTCAAGGTACATGTATATGTAATGTCGTTGTTGAAGGACATACGATTACACGTAGTTGGTTACATCTATCTGTATAAGGAAAACAAAATATTAGGAAAATCATCTAAAACTAAAATATCAGCACACATACAAGTTATACTGGATTAAGTGTAAAGATTGCATTCACAGTTAGAGCAGAGGAACAAGTTTGCTTTTAAAGAAGCGCAATTGGTACCTTTCGAAATAGCTATAATCTATTGTTACGCATATGATGTCGAGAAGAAATTTTCCAACAGTTACTTTAATTAACTTCCAGTAAGTATATTAATCAAGTATACATTTTTCATTACGGGGAAAAGGTTTGTGTGAATTTTAGATGATTAGCAATCAGACTTTTAAATCGACAATTTTATTGAATATTATAACATTTTATGTATGTTTTATAGGGATGAAAAATTAAAAAAAACAAAACTGTAGTAATAAAACAAGTAAATCAAACAACGAAAAACACATTCAGATATGAAAACTTATTTCATTTTCAAACTGATTATTAAAGTTTTAATAATGCTATATTTGATTGATTATTGCAGGGATGTAGTTGGTTCGCAGAGTAAATCCTATGATTATACTAACCAGCATTTTATTCAAAATATCAAACGATTTATTCAATTGTTGATATATTTCTTATTAATTGGTTGGACAATAAGGCAGAGTATGTTCTCGTAAAAAAGAATCAATCTAGGAATATAAAAGTATGTCCTACCTATAATGCAACGGATAACTACTATCTCCTGTTATTAAGTATCACACATGTAACTGCAATCGTCACAACTTGTACTTACCCCTTTCAAAACTTCATTCTCTGTTCAATTTATGTTTGGAATCCACTGTTACAAACCCTCATTCAAACCAATACAAACTTCAAGCTATAATTTCGGATATTGCAAGTCACAGACTTTTCAAGCCAGTTCGCATTGGAAAAGATGAAAAAGAGAAAAGATATTTTCTATATCTTTCCTTTGCCAACAAAGGTCTCGATGGCGTCAACCTTGGCAATATCCTTCATCATAAATTAGTTCAATCGAAAATACCTCCTTATTTTAAAGACCAGTCTGTACCAATAATTTCTTATACCTATACCAAACCTATTGCAACTAAAATTTTCAATTACAAACGAGTTTTGCAGGATCTCGATATTGACGACTTCAAGTCTAAACCTCCTGATTGCACTTGTGCTAGTTCCCAATTCACATATAATCCCGCTGGCCACGTTATTACCGGTGACCTTAACATTGTTAATAACACTTCTCTACGAAACGTGTTATCGAAAGGTCCGAAATATCGTGAGCCTAAATCCATCAATTGGAAATACAATTTTAAAATTTTGATGGATTCAGTCGAGGATTATGCCAGGCAATGGGCTAAGCGCGAGAAGGAAGACGTAGACACTCTATCCGAATGGATAAAGGCAGTGAGGTCCTTAATACAAATCAGAATTAAGAAACTGAATGGGTCCATCAATGCCCATGCTACGTCAATTTTTAAAGACCCAAATGTTGCTAAACACCTATCCGACCTCCATGATAAATATGTTGTTGTCCCCGCAGACAAAGCCCCAAATAACATCGTTTTTGTCTGTAAAAGTCATTACATTAATTGCTTGATAAACGAATTAGGTATAGACAATTCACTTGGAAACTCAACATATACCCTCACGACACTTACCAAAGAGGAAATCCTGGATAATCATAGGTCTGTTCTTTGTTCCTTTGGTATTTCAACCAAAGATGAAGAACTGGATCTTCCATCACTGTATTGGATACCTAAACTACATAAGTGTCCTTACAAACAGCGGTATATTGCTGGGTCTTCCAAGTGCTCCACAAAACCTCTTTCTAAATTATTAACATCCATTTTATCAGCAATCAAAGACGGGCTTCAAAGTTATTGTGAAACTGCCTATTCTAGAGGTGGCGTGAATCAGATGTGGATACTTAAAAATTCCAAAGATCTTTTAGAGTACATACAATCTAACTCTCTTTCATCTTGTAACAGTATTAAAACATTTGACTTCTCTACTCTTTACACAAGTATTCCACATTCCAAACTTAAAGACAAATTAAAAGAGTTGGTATTACTTTGCTTCATAAAAAAGAATGGCCAACGTAGATACAAGTATCTTGTCTTAGGGAGGGATAAATCCTACTTTGTAAAGAATCACTCTGATTCAAACAAAAAATTCTCTGAAACCGATATTATCAAGATGCTTGATTTCTTGATTGACAACATATTTGTTACGTTCGGAGGACGTGTTTTTCAACAGACTGTCGGCATACCAATGGGAACAAACTGTGCCCCTCTACTTGCTGACTTGTTTCTTTATTATTATGAGGCTGACTTCATGCAGGAACTTCTTAGGAAGAAAGATAAGAAGTTAGCAATATCCTTTAACTCTACTTTCCGCTATATAGATGACGTTCTTTCACTAAACAATTCAAAATTTGGTGACTATGTGGAACGCATCTATCCCATCGAATTGGAGATAAAGGATACTACAGATACAGTTAAGTCAGCTTCATATCTTGACTTACATCTAGAAATTGACAATGAGGGTCGGTTGAAGACAAAACTTTACGACAAAAGAGATGATTTCAGCTTTCCAATTGTGAACTTTCCATTTCTAAGTAGCAACATTCCAGCAGCACCTGCATACGGGGTATATATCTCTCAATTGATACGATATTCCCGTGCTTGCATTTCCTATCATGATTTTCTTGATAGAGGGTTACTGCTCACAAGGAAGCTATTAAATCAAGAGTTCCAAATGGTGAAGTTGAAATCATCCCTTCGTAAATTTTACGGACGCCATCACGAGTTGGTTGACCGTTATGGAATAACCATTTCACAAATGATATCGGATATGTTCCTCACGTCGTAACTACAATCCCCTTCCCTTTCATGAATTTGACCTACCGAATTAGACTATTTACCGGATTTGTAATCACATAAGCAACACGACGGGTGCCGCATGTGGAGCAGGATCTGCTTACCCTTCCGGAGCACCTGAGATCACCCCTAGTTTTTGGTGGGGTTCGTGTTGTTTATTCTTTAGTTTTCTATGTTGTGTCATGTGTACTATTGTTTTTCTGTTTGTCTTTTTCATTTTTAGCCATGGCGTTGTCAGTTTGTTTTAGATTTATGAGTTTGACTGTCCCTTTGGTATCTTTCGTCCCTCTTTTGTACAACATTGGTCACATAACGTTTATATAACTAGAGCTAGTAAATGTGACCTAAACTTTAAACCAATCATTATATTAGGTTTACATTTTGAAATTAGCTCATAAGGCATAACATATTCCAAATGCGTATTTTAAATGCACCATAGAGTGTTAGGTTTTAGTGTTCATGATGTCCAGATATACATGTATCTGTAAAAAGCTTTTCGGATGCCAGCAATTCCTGAACTCTTATTCCCATGTAAAACACGTCTGAAACTTATTCAAAAATGAAAAGATGTATTGGAAGCTGGAATGTATTATTAGACATGATATTGAAAAAAGAGTGATTCTCTACACATTGTATTAATGGTTTGTATATCGGGATGACTGACAAGAAAACCCCGAATGTCATGTTTATCCTGGTACTTATGATAAATTTTTACAGTTTGTTTTATTTGCGTTGTTACAAAACACATTTCAAACGAGACAAATACAGGTTTTTGCTAGTTATACTTTAACAGCACATTAATATATATCTTTCGCCGGATATGTTCCAATTGTCGCTACCACCAATCTGTACTCTTTACCTCGAATGTAAACCACTGAATTTGATTAAATCCAATTAATTTAACAATCTAGGTACAAAGAACAGTAGATACCCGCTTTTTAGACCTTCGATTAAGTAGTCAAATCAAGGTCTAAAAGAAAAGAGAATCGGATGAATAAAAAAAGGGTCGATATCCAAGGTGTTTGCATAATAAACGTCATGTGCTATGCACACATCGCCTACTTATGAATCCACACTCAATCAACAACACACAATTGGGAACAAGACACAATCGATAAAAATACAGATAAGATGATTACTTAAATATGTTAAGATCTAGACTTCAAGAGCATGTCGTTAGTGAAATGAGACACACATATATAGTATCTTTCTACCTATTTGGGATGGAGACCTTAAAAGTTATGTTGCGTCCAATTTCATTGGTTCTGCCTTACAATTCTGTTGCAGCAGTTTTTGTATAAGGAACATACCTCTGATAATGGAGTTTATAAAGTGTGATAATGCATGAGTTATAAATGTATAAATTGAAATACATAAACGACATGCTATAGGGAAGAGGACATGTTATTGTTAAGAAATTGTAAGTTGACAATTGGAAAATTGAAAACATTACGTTTGTCATAGAATATAAGTCAAATTCTTCAATCTATATATAAAAAAGAAAATGTGGTATGATTGCCAATGAGACAACTATCCACAAAAGACCAAAATGACACAGACATTAACAACTATAGATCACCGTACGGCTTCAACAATGGGAAAACCCCATACCGCATAGTCATGTCAATACCGATGTAAAAGATAAAGATATATAGCAAACCTTCTACTAACGGTAGTATTCTTAATTTTAAGATCGCTCGCTTGGATGTATGAAATGCAAGCACCTACTATTACTACCAGGAACGTTTCTAAATTTCCAGGCACAGGAAACAGCTTTTTCGTAATAATGAGGATGTGCTATTCCGTCTGAAATCAGACAACCAAACTTCCAAACCAAATAGTATACTTATCGAAGAATTAAGTAAAGGTTTTAATTAATTTGTGGTAACGAAATCCCTGACTTAATTATTTACAAATGATACATAGATCATGTTCGTCAAAATCAAAAACGTCACAACAGACACGGGAATAGCAAACTGGTCGTTTGTTTATATTGTTGCTCAGTGTTGGCCGTACAGTGACCTATAGTTGTTAATGTCTGTATCATTTGGTCTCTTGTGGAGAGTTGTCTAATTGGCAATCATACCACATCTTCTTTTTTCATAATTGTGAAATATAAACGTTGTAAGTTGGTGGAAAAGAAACCTCACCATCCAAAAAGGGAAAACTAACAATAGGGAACGAAAAATCGTCCCTTTTGTCGTAAATGTTAGTGTGGAGGTTCCCGTTTAAACCGTTCCTTTGGGTAAATTTCGCGACTATATTTAGAAAATTCTTGATTATCTAACGAAAAAATATCACCAAGACAACGGTAAATTCAATTCAATTTAGACGGGACTTTACTGAGCTTGGTCATACACTTAAGACAGACTCCCCAAAAAATAATATGTTGATATACCTTTATTTTATAAAAGGCTATGTTTGTTGGGTTTATGTTTCTTGAAAGATTAGAATTCTGCATACTGTGTATACATTGTTTGACTTAGATTCAACAAAAAAACCGTCCGGTTTTGGTTCGCACATTCTTCGTCATGGCTATCCTTTTTTGTTCCTTTTGTCTAAATATCTTTATTTTTTTAATAAGCTTTAAATTTTTAAAATATTTTTACCCCGATCATCACTGAAGATACATTGATTGTCGAAATGCTCATCTGGTACCGTTTATGTTATTCTAAGTAGCTTTAATGCCTGAACATGTAGGACATATTTTGAACTGGACGTTAAGGACATATTTTCCACTGGACGTTAAGGACATATTTTCCACTGGACGTTAAGGACATATTTTCCACTGGACGTTAAGCTACAAACAATCATTCATTTAACCAAGCAAGTAGCTTTCAGTACAAGTGAGTAGTCCTTCATCGATACATTGCGTTTTTAGTTTTTTCGTTAGTTGTGTTCGTGTTTTGTGCAACTTTGAATTTTTCGTAAAACTAAGGATTTTCTTATCCCAGGCATAGATTACCTTAGCTTTATTTGGCACAACTTTTTGAAATTTTGGATCCTCAATGCTTTTCCACTTTTTTTGGCTTTATAAATATTTTGATATGAGCGTCACTGATGAGTCTTATGTAGACGAAACGCGCGTCTGGCGTACTAAATTATAATCCTGGTACTTTTGATAACTATTTTGTCGATATGATGAGTCATGGCTATTGTTATCTAACTTTTTTCTGTTTGCTGTGGTATGTAACTTAGAGTTAATACTTTTTTAATTAGACTTTTGGCTAACATGGCTATTCAAACTCTTGTGATTATTTTAAATACAATGAACTTGTACTACAGATATTATACATGATATGCAAAGGAATGTCTGTTTCATATCCAGACTAGCACCATTAATTTGACAATGAGGGTCATTGACAACTAAGCTTTTCTAATTAACTTTCATTTCTACATAGCAACATTCCAAATGCGGGTGTGCATATTTTCAAATTGCATTTCCAAGGAATTGCATTTCCTATCGTTCTATCTTTGAGATAAGGCTATTGAACCTAGAGTTCCAAGTGGTAAAAATGAGTAGTCACTTTCATAGTTACACTGACATCGTGACTTCTTTAATTTTAATGAACAATTTGTTTCACATATGACAACTCATATGTTTCATGGATATTACCACAATACTGCTTCTTATTAGCCATCGTGACAATAACGTCACTTTCCCTCCAAGAGCACCTTTGTTCAACCTTGGTTTTCCAGATATTTTATGCCTTCCTTAAATTATGTAAAATTCTTTGTGTCTTCTCTCTCTCTTTATGTGAACATTGTTACTTTATAGTTGACTATGTGGTATTGTCTTTGCTCATCGCTTAAGGCCTAACGGTGACCTGCTGTTGTTATTTTTTGTGTGTGATTTGGTCTCTTGTGGAGAGTTGGGAATCATACAACATCTTCTTTTGATATGATTAATATTTATACTTTTTTAAGTTTGAAGATTCTTTTAACAGAACTATTAACACATTTTTAAAATATATTTTGAACTTGTCAATTTAATTCGCAATTGGCGGTTGATTTTAAGGCTACTACAAAACGAGTGGATACAAGGTATATCAAAACTATTGAAGAACTTTCAATTCGTTCCCTTTAACATTTCATTAAAATTCATATTTCCGATCAGTCTGTTGAATAATATGCGAAATGTAAATAACGAACTATAATACCACTTCATATATATGACTTCTAGTTTAGTTTTTTCAGAAAAATACATTTGGTACGATGGTGTTAATATTTTATACCTAACTTGTTTTTCTCCTTAGCGTATGGCAATAGGGCATCTTAATATGTGATCAAGAATTTCTGAGTGATATGTTTAAATGATTAATTAAAAGATTATTAACATAAAGTTTTATTGTCAATTTCGTGACATTTAATCCAATAGTTAGAATTGCATAATGTTATGTATTTTGGATAACTTAATGAGATAAACTTCAACATGTATTCGTGATAGATTTGCAATAGCAAACAAAGAAATTAATGAAACAATAGATACCTTTAAATTGATTAAAATCTTTTATAACGATGATATGACAAATCTAGTTTTAAGTTAACGTTTTTATAACAAATCAAACTAAACAGATATCAAATAAAAAAAAAAACCTGTATAATATCACCATTTATTGTAAGATATGCATTTTAAAATATATCGTGCAGAATTCATCTTTGTATCAAATAAATAAATAAATAATGCGAGATTACAGGTTTAATCTATTCAGTGCTATTTAAATTTAAATAGCATTTTAGAAAATAACCATCACAGGGAGTAAACACTGCAGGGTTTTCATATCAATTTTTCAAATCATTTTGAACAGCTGTTTACTATTTTTGCCATTATCATAGATTTAATAGTTCCCATAAAAAAATGAAAAATGTGCTTTCATCAAATATATCAAATTCACGACATTGGTCTATGAATGAACAAGTAGTTTAAAATAATTATAAACTATGAAAAGAAGACTTGATTTTAGTTCACTATGATTATCATAGATGACCTAAGTAACACAAAAGACACATGCATATGATTCTGATCTCAAAATTCAGGTACCCTGTCCGTAAATAATCACTGTTTGTTATAGAATTTCCGGTGCAGTTGGTTCCATTTGATATAGTTATGTCAGTACACTCATGTAAGATTATCAATACATTTTATTAATTTAAACAAAATTAGTCTCACGAGGATGAATTAAATATGAGAGTTGAAATGAACACGTTCCAGGCCCCGAAAATAAAGAATCAGATATACGCTAACATTGTTAGACTGATTTTCTAGGCATACAAATAACATTGTAAAAGATATTGCTTGTCATCAGTAAAATGCGAGGTAACTCTAACTTGTTTGTTTGACGTTTGCGATGAGAGGCAGATTCGTTCATTGGAGTATTGGAATATTAAAAATGCAGTTATTTTAACTGAGACAGTTTTATATAGTCAATAACATCAAATATGGCTGGTCTTTTCGTCTTTGTTTATAGTCAAAAATTAAAATTATAACAATATTAAATTCAGATGATCATTCAAAACAGAAAGTCCCTTATCAAATGGCAAAATTAAAAGCTCAAACACATCAAACGAATGTATAATAACTGTCAAGGTTTTCCTCCATTTGCACCTTCGTCTACTGTTTCCTTTCGCATGGTTTTCTTCAATATTCCTCCTATAATTAAGTTAACAATAATGCCGAAATTCAAGGAACATTCTAAACGGAAAGTTCATTATCAAATACAAAAGAAGAAAGCTCAAACACACCAAACGCATCAAACGAATAGTAACAACTATGATATTCGTGAGAGGCATTCCTGTTCAAGCAAGTATTAAACCTTTTATATTATATAGCAAAATGATAGATTTATGTCTTAAAATAGAAATGTTCTTATACTCCGCTATTAATATGGAAGTTTTAGTAGACACTGATATTGAAAATAATTTAGGTTCCTAGTCCCTCTTTATTATTTCAAGGGTTTTTATGGTCCAAGCTTCCTGTTTTATTTTAGCAAATGCTCCATGTTACAATTAATGACTAAAATTAGCAGGACCCATCGAAACGACATCTGATATAAAAATTAAAAATAATACTTTTAGATATTTGGATGAGATTTTGGGTCTCAATAATAATGAGTTCAGTATGTACACTAAATAGATTTATCCCGTTGAACATACTTTTAATAAAGCTAAAACTAACAATAAATACTGGATCTTGATATCTATATTATTAACGTGTAGCTTACAACCAAAATATATGACACAAGAGATGATTTTTGTTTCCTACTATTAATTATTCATTTTAGATGGTGACGTTTCCTTGTCACCATCTTATGGTGTTTACATATCTCAACTTGTACGATTCGTGTGTGTATGTAACAACGTATTAGATTTTAATACGCATACATTTACTAAATTGTATCAATGGTACAAAGACATCATTCGTAAATATCAATATCACTTTTACGTGAAAAAACCTTTTGCTTTCCTACTGATTATTAGGTCTTTCTAATTTTCTGTGGAAAGATCTTTTGCTTTTGTTTTGAATATTAGGTTTTTCCACTTTTGTTTCGATCATTAGTTTTCCCTACTTGTCCATGGAAAGACCTTTCGCCTTTTTTCTGATTATTAGATCTTTAACCTTTCCCTTGGAAAGACCTATGGATTGTTTTCGAATTTTGTGTTCTTTCGCTGTTTGGTTGTTTCTCAAGCTGTCGATTTGGTATTTGGTATATAATACCGAATAGCTTTATGCGCTTTCAAAACTGACACTGCTTACACAAACAATTTTCTTTGAAGGAGATATCTCCCCGAATAATGTTTTTCTTGTGTTTGCTTCTCCTTCGCAATTGTTAAAGATAACGGCTAAATTATTCCACCAATTTGCTCGTTATATCCTCAGGATGTTGAGATTGGTTGGACCGAAGCTTTTCGTAAGCTCCATATGCGAGTTATTTTCCCTTATTCATTGGATTTAAGTTATATGCATTTGTTACTTGTTAACCATAAGTGATAGAGATATAGGGTATTTTGATTTGAGATCCTTGGTCCAACAAAAATGAGAATAAGATGAAGGTCAAAGGTCTAGGTCAAGTTCTAATTTTGGATTTTGGCTTATTTTCACTTTAATATGCTACTAGTCTCGATGCCTCGTGTTAAGTCGGTAAGATAAACTCGTTATACAGTTTGATAGAGACATAATACGATATTCGGACAATACATTGCAAATGGGGTTCAATGTTCGCTCTTACCTCATATAAAAGTTACTGACCCCATATATAACGTATGATATCAGCTAATTATATAGGTTCTCGGCATAACAAAATATGAAAAAGACAGACTACTGGATGTAGGTCAAAAGCCATCAAGAATGAATGCATTATGATTCATTTACTCTATTGTGCATGTTGTACACTATTGTACACTAAGTAGATTTATCCCGTTGAACTTATATTCCTTACGTCGTAACTACAATCCCCTTCCCTTTCCTGAATGTGACCTACCGAATTAGACTATTTACCGGATTTGATATCACATAAGCAACACGACGGGTGCCGCATGTGGAGCAGGATCTGCTTACCTCTCCGGAGCACCTGAGATCATCCCTAGTTTTTGGTGGGGTTCGTGTTGTTTATTCTTTAGTTTTCTATGTTGTGTCATGTGTACTATTGTTTTCTGTTTGTCTTTTTCCTTTTTAGCCATGGCGTTGTCAGTTTGTTTTAGATTTATGAGTTTGACTGTCCCTTTGGTATCTTTCGTCCCTCTTTTTGTACACATAAGAGCTAGAATATTAATATGTTATTTGTTTAGTTTTTTTAAAATGTAAGTGCTAACTGTCCTGGATCATGTCATGACTTTCACATTTTGAAAACATCTTAAATTGGACTAAATCTGAAGGCTCAATGTTACAGTGTTATTGGAAATGAGGAACAATGCAGAAACAGACCGGCAATACATAGTTTTATCCGATAATTCAATTCATTCGACTAAACTTATCAAATTACCGTGAAGCATATTCAAACATGTCCCTTTGCTGTAATAACTGATTTTTGTCAATACTGATGAAAACTCTGATTTCTCGTCCAAGTACTTAAAACCAAAATAAATATTATTTTTAATTCGACGATTAAAACTGACTTAACAATTACACGTTTATTTTCCCTAGAAACTCCAATAACCATTAACAGTTACAAAGACAAAAAGAACAAGCAAACAAAGTACATAGTTTTTGTTCTGAAGTTTTACCATTTATTTGTATTGTAGTCCTGTCATATAATGTTGTCATATCAGTGTTATATTAAACATTGCCATAAAAGCGGGAGGTTTGACTTGCCATTAAACAATGGTTCAGACCACCATTTTTTCTTAAAATGTCCTGTACCAAGTCAGAGAAATGGAAATTGTTATCTTATAGTTCGTTTCTGTGTGTGTTGCATTGTCGTTTGGTTTTCTGTTGTTTTCTTGTTTTCTTCTTATATTTGGTGTGTTTCTCGCAGTTTTAGTTTGTAACCCGGATTTGTTTTATATCAATCGGTTAATGATATTTGAACAACGGTATTCTACTGTTGTCTTTATAGACTAACATTCTTGCTATCTTGATAATCAGAATAAGTTTTATTTAAAGAAACATTTTTCTCTTGTGAAGAATTGTTAAAATTGGTCATCATATATTTTTATGATTATCTGTTTTGTTGGATCTTGACATATGTGTTTTTGTGTAGGTCAAATGCCAGTCAAAAATATTTTTTCACTGTCTCCATGACTTTTGCAATTTCGGACATTCAAATTGCTGTCAGATATATGATTTTCTCGTTTGTTATAAATTCAAAACTGATATGGGTTTATTTGATGAATTGCTTGTCATACATGTTGGTCGCTGTATTTTCATCTTTATCATTATCAATATTCAAGAGGAAATGGATAAACTTTGGAATATATTGATTTTTTTTTATATAAAATCTTTATAATGTAGCTTTGTAATGAACAGTATGAATAGAATGATTGATGATTTAGATTATTAACGTTTAAATGAAAAATATTGTAGCTGACAAATGTATTTTCTGTATTCTACTAAAAGAGTGACTGAAGATACCAGCGGGCGAGTCAAACTCATAGATTAAAAATATTAAGATGAATCGCAAGCTAATTTTCAATGTTTTTACAGTTTAGAAAATGTAATTAGTCACTTAAGTAACTTTAAAAATTATAAACGAAAAAAGGAGATGCATAAGTATAGTTCATCTTTGCACTTTCATATTTATGATTTTTAATATTTTTTATTATATATAAATGAAAATGATCCCGGATTAAGAACTACTATTTACACTTGATAACACCAATTTAAAAATTTAAATTATAGAATGATATGGAAAACAAACTTCACTTCATAGCATAGTACTAAAACCACGATTTGTTAAAATATCTATATCCGCTTTCCCGTAATAGTACAAATAAGTCAATATCCTGGGTCCTCTGTATAATAATAAAAGTACACGTAACCGACTTTTATTGCGAACGTCACTGATGACAATATCGTAGATGAAACGATAATTCTGCTATGTATGACGCTTATATATTTCAATTTTAAATGAAATGTACCTTTATGTAAGAGGTGATACTATTGTGTAGTTGTTCCTTTCATTTCTGCACCCTACGACATACCACGAAAATCTTTGGCGAATAAATGAAGACTGTTTAACATGTCGGTATATACATTGTTCATTGCAGTATTTGTGCTGACATAAGACGCAAACTATGCAAACATTTCATAGATTTACATAATCTGTTTCCTGTATTTTAAAGGTTAATCAGTGTTTCACTATCTTCATGACTTTGGTCGATTCAGATTTTTTGCAGTTACATCGAAACGAGGCTTGTCATCTAGGTATTTGTATAAATTTTAAATGTTACGCGTCTTCTGATTGGCCTAACACATATTTTTGTCATGTGACCGTGTCGTCATAACTCCAACTTTAATGGAATTTTGAATCAAATTATAAGACTTTAAAGGGGCACTAGCTGTCAAATTCATGTTCACCGATTCTAATCAAATTCTCATATTTGATTTATAACAATGTAAAACATTTATAGTCTAAATAAAACAATAAACAAGACACTGGCATTAAAATACGTAGCTTCGTTTCGTGTGTATTTGAGTGTAGACACCATCTAATTATTTTTAGAGTTGACCTCTATAGTCATCTGATGACCATATAAGCGATGTAAACATAAATATAGATATAAATAGATTAAGCAACCACGTGCTGTTGAATTATTCTAGGTCTATTTAAGTTGTTTGAAATGAAGAAATCTCTGCAATTCAGTTAAATGAAATATTGTATCGCAATCAATCTTATGTCTCTGTTTGCCTTTTTTATAAATAAAGGCAACAGTAGTATACCGCTGTTCAAAAAACAAAATCGGGGTAACAAACCAAAACTGAGGAAAACGCATTAAATATAAGAGGAGAACAACGACACAACATTAAAATGTAACACACACAGAAACGGACTAAGCATTACACAAAATCCGACGAGAATAACAAATATAACATCAAAACCAAATACATGAATTTGGGATAGAAAAGTACCGTGACACGTCTTATAGTAATGTGAATTCACACTGAAATATATATAAGAGAAATCAAACGACACAACAGAAACACAACGTAAAAATGTATAACCTTATGAATTTAGAGTAGAAAAACTTTAAAACGGACGAGCATAGGTCAGAGAATCAGAAAATTTCAATCATTGTACTTTCACATTCATGATTTTTAATACTTTTTTATAACCAAATGAACCTAATCCCGGATTAAAAACTATGATTTACACTTTAAAAAATTAAAGAAAACAATATTTATTAAATTTTAATTGGTGAATGATCTGGAAAACAAACTTCACTCCATAACATTTAACCACAATTTTATTTTAATGTTGAATCATATGAAAAGATATTATTAGTTACACAGTGTGCAATTGTCCTAATACGAGAATTTATCGGGTCAAACCCGATATGAATTTTATTGACCCGATAAATTCAGTATTAGGACAATTGAACACTGTGTAACGAATTTATCCTGATTTTGTTATATTACATGTTATTATATTCAAATTCAATGTTTGGACAATATCAATAATATATATTAGATATTTAATCTAAAACTGTGAAAAATTAAAAATATTATGACTATATAGCAACTCAATTTTTTATTTTTTTTATTAGGTCAATGGTATAAGGGAGATAATTGCAATTGACGTAATAAATAAGGGAGATAATTCCAATTGACGTGATAAAAAATTGTACTGAAATTTATTAGGACAATATCAGCCAATCAAAACGCGAGAAATTACTCTAAATCAGGATAAATGTATATCCGCTTCCCGAAAGAGTACAAATAAGTCAACTCACCTGGTCCTGTGTAATATGATAAAAGTACAATAAATCGTATCTTTTTATTCGAGCGTCGACGATGAGACAAAACGCTATGAAAAATTTATCTTCAACTTTTAATTAATTCAATTTTCAATGACTTACCTTTAAAGAAGAGCACTATAGCTAGCTACGAGATAAATAAAAAAAATATGATTTTTTTTGTTCATTAATGGAAGTAAAATAGCAGCCAGTATGGTGTTTGTCTAATTAAGCGATGAAACATTATGAATTACTTGCAAGTGAATAATTCGGCCTCATTAAATCTGTATTCCTGTGAACTTCAAATTAACCCCTTAGCTAGAGATCTAAAACGCATGAATTCTGTGTGGTTTGGTTATTTAAAGGAAAAGAATGTCAACATTGAAAGTGAAAAAAAGGAAAATCATTTGATTGTCAGACTGATTAAAACCACAAAAAATCATTCTTATACAAGTAGAACTATGATTAACATATATTTTTAATCTTCAATATCAAATTAAACTGACCTTTCGAGTCCATATTTTTTTAGACTGGTTAAAACTTGAATAAATATCTTATATATAGTTATCAATCATATATAAGAATTTAAGTCAAATCGGTGAAAATAAATATGACAGCTAGTGCCCCTTAAAGTAAAAGCCGACATTGGTGTCCTTAAGTTTTAACAAGAATCATCAACGAAACATGATCTATAATTTCGTTTCGTCTTCATAAGACTCATCAGTAGCGAGTTAAAAGATTTGAAAAGTCAGGACGATGTTAATGTCAAAAAGCACTACAAAAACAAGAAACCAAATACGCATTATAGAATGATTCTCTTCCCTTGCAAACTATGTCCTGTACCAGGCTATGAGTGTTTCTATGTAAGTTGCATTGTCGTTTGTTTTTATTGCCCTTCAGTGTTCTGTTGTTTCGTTGTTTTGGTCTTATAGTTGATTTGTTTTCCTCGGTTTAAGTTTGTACCCCGGATTTGTTTTCTCTCAATCCATTAAGGATTTTGCTTAAAGCGGTATGATAATGTTGCCTTTATTCTTCTGCAGATTAATTATTCGCTTAATCTCCGAAAGTGCAAAATTTGCTCGATATTTATTAGAACTTGTCGTTGAATACATTTATGGTAATATTTTTCAAATGTACCCACACAGAAAACAGAATCTCGTTAAGTATTGGCATTAAATTCAAAATCGAAAATTCATACGAGGCATTTATACTATTATTGACTAATAATGATATTTTAAACACAGTACGAAGTTAACTGCTAAAATCCGTTTCAAATTTGACTTTAATCAATAGTACAAAACTTTGAAGATTCCTTAGATTACCTAAGTTTACCACGCACTATAGTGTAAAATTAAGGACATAGTAGTTAACCGTATTTCTTACTATATGTGCATCAATAGTCATACCAATAAAACAGTGTTATGACAAAAATCGTGCTAGTAACCAGGACGTTTGTGCTTGTTTTCCCCCTTCGTATACAAATTAAAATATCAAATCAATGGGTGTATATTTGAAATTCAAAATTCAGAATGGTATAAAACGGACAAATAACACAGTATCCGTCATAGCTACAAGTTATTTGTCACATAGATAGCACTCGACGAGTGTCTTAAGAAAAACATGTCTGACATAAAACGAATCGGTATTATTGGAGCCGGACTTCATGGTATTTCAGCACTCCGACGTCTTTCTCAAAATGAAAACTTCAAATTAAAATGCTTTGAGAGAAACTTTGATTTAGGAGGAACATGGCTGTATACAGATCAAATCAAAGAAGACATTTATGGACGACCGATAACCAGTGCCATTTATCATAATTTAAGGTATGTTATTATTAGACAATAAATATTTCACGCTGTTGAGATATAGGAAGATGCAGTATGAGACCATCCAGATCAAAATTTGTAAAAGTAAACCATACGACAACCACAAAGACAGTGATACCTTGTATATGCAATTGTTTGTACCTGTTCAAAGTCAGGAATCTGATGTTCAGTGGTTGTCGTCTGTTTATTTGGTTAATAAGTGTTTCTCGTTTTCATTTTTATATAGATTAGGCCATTGGTTTTTCCGTTTGAATGGTTTTATAAAAGTGTTTTTGGGACCCTTTATAGCTTCTGTTCGGTGTGAGCCAAATTTCCGTGTTGAAGGCCATACGTTGACCTATAATGGTTTACTTTTATAATTTGTGACTTGGATGGAGATTTGTTCCATTGGCATTCATAACACATCTTCCTATATCTATATAGTTTTTCTAAAGTTTGCAGACCTTAAAAACACTAATGACTTGAGTTTTTAAAAAACATTTAAATACAAGTAATTAAGAAAATATCGGCACTAGCATTTATTGTATCGTGAATATGAACGGACATTACACAATATTGACTGCAGAACCACAATTGTTTTCAATTATACCAACTATGCTTGTTTTTTTGTATCAAACTTTGTTGTTGTCAATATAATGGACTTCTATGCGACTGTCAAACAAGTGATAGGTTACGCTAGTTAGAAAACCTAGTTAAATCCACCGTTTTTAAACATCAAGAAATGTGATGACAGTTGTTTTCCACTCGCTTTTTGTGTCTGAGCTTTTAATTTTGCCACTTGAACTTTCATTGGAGGTCGGTTGTTTTGTTATTATACTTTTATAAAGTAAAAAAAAATCTACTTTCTTGAAATCCTGATATTACTTTTATGTTGGAATTTCACATATGTTTGCTTTTCCCTGTTTAGGCTAAACAAAACAATATGTGTGTTTACTGTTACATACTGAAAAAAAGTAGAGTAGGTAGGTAGGAATTTATTTTGATTTTAATATTGGTTTCAAAATTGAGTTATTGGTAGCAACATTGGGACTTTAACAATGCTTGATCAAAAATGTTTAAAAAAAACTTTAGTGGATAAAAATTATGGAAGGTAGGGGTACTGTAAACACACATACATTTTTGTTGGGCTAATGCTGTAATAGTTGATAGATTTCACCTTATTCTATGTTCGGTATATTAATTTAAAAGAATAAATTTACATGTATATGAACATGCAAGTCATTTAAAGTTTTAAAATTTAGTTGCACTTTACTTTACTTTACTTTCACGATATTGATAAGATATGCAATAGTGTTGTTAAAATTGGACAGCAGTTTTTGATAATGTGCAGGCAACCAAGGGGCACACGATTCCCTGATATGAAAGATCTTCAGGATAAACTTGTAGTACCGAATATTATTTTCCACTAGCACTGTAATGTTTTTCAAATTAAAGTTTTTGAAAACGAGTATAACATTATGTTTTTGAAGTACAATCATATTTATTAACTGTTATATTCGAACGGCATTTATGTGTGCTTTTTTTGTGTACTCAAAACGTGCGTCTAGCGTTAACTATAATAAGTATTGTATGTTTTATGAGTTTATTTATATATAAACATACCTTTTGTCTGTTGTAGAACAGTAACCCCAGGACCACTGATGGAAATCGACGATTATCCATTAGAAAAATATGGTTTACCTTGCTTTATGACTCATCAGCAGGTTTTACAGTATCTTAATTGGATTGTTGATGACTGTGACATAAGAAAATTGATCAAGGTAAATTGATAATGTATATGTGAGATGGTATCAAGCATGCTAAAGAATGGCAGGTGATGCTTGCAAAGCAGGATACGATTGAACTGTAGAAAAAACTTTCTCTTTGTAATCCATTCATTATTTTATTATGTCCTTATGTTGCCATTTATTACGACTACATGGTTTGAAAAGCGGTTCACTACTGTCACTTAATAATTGTAGTGAACTATGTTTTACTAAAAAAATCACATGTTTCGACTCAAAAATAATAAACTTATCTATTTTGTTGTTGTTGTAATTAATATGATGATTATTAATAGCCGATTCGGTGCAATCTGTATTAGTACACCTTCGTCTGGTAATTTTTGTTTTTCTGCACCGTAATCGATTGACATGTTTTTCACTTTCTAAAGAAAGGAGTAGATCTGGTGCCGGCCAATTTTGGTTTAAAACTTCATGTTCATCTGATGAAAGATTTTTTGACATTTTTTGAACACTTAAGTGTTTAATTTAGTATATTCAATGAGTTTTGGGGATATATTTGGACTAATTTAGTCACAATATACGCTCAAATTCAATTTAAATATTCAAACTCTATCAAATTTACCATTATTTTACACTTTTCAGATGGTTTTGTCAAAAATGAAAGTGGCCGCATCCGTGTTCATCCTCCACTTTTATATATGTTATGTATTATTACAAAATACATCTTGCTTTTAAATGTTAAGAATGGACACAATTGCTGCCACGTCTATTTAAGACGGAAACAGTCAAAATTTAACTCAAATGCTAAGATTGTGAAGATTTCAGTAAATCAGCATGACTTAATGATGCTAGTATCCGATATATGTGTATTGTATTGTCAAAATTAACCCATATGTATGTAACAAAAGTATTTTTCTTTACAATAAATAGCCAAATGTTTACATTTTAACAATTCCGTAAAACTGCTATATACTTGAATTAAATGAAGATATTTGATCATATATAGTAATATTCTATCTCTTTTTATGCATCTAAGTTCAATACAGAGGTTGAAGAGGTAAAACCTGTTGACTTGTCAGCAAAAGATACAAAATGGAAAATTACATACGGTGACATCAGACATAAAAATGATTTGCAAACAGAGGAATTTGATGCCGTTGTGGTGTGCAATGGGTGAGTAAAAAATTATTAAATGTTCATTTACAAATCATTAGAATCACAAAAATACAGATTTCCGTGAAATTCAAAACGGAAAGTCCCTAATCAAGTGACAAAGTGAAAAAGCTCAAACATATCAAACGAAAGGATAACAACTCATATAGTCCTGACTTGGAACAGACATTTTCTTATGTATAAAATGGTGAATTAAACCTGGTTTTGTAACTAGCTAAACCTCTCACTTGTATGACAGTCGTATAAAATTCAATTATTTTGACAACGATATGTGAACAAAAGAAACAAAAATAATAAGAATATCAAAACAGGAATACTGCAGTCAACAATGGGTTTGTCAGTTAACTGCTAGTAGTCTGTTGTTATTTATGTATTATTGTCATTTTGTTTATTTTCCTTGGTTACATCTTCTGACATCAGACTCGGACTTCTCTTGAACTGAATTTTAATGTGCGTATTGTTATGCGTTTACTTTTCTACATTGGCTAGAGGTATAGGGGAGGGTTGAGATCTCACAAACATGTTTAACCCCGCCACATTTTTGCGCCTGTCCCAAGTCAGGAGCCTCTGGCCTTTGTTAGTCTTGTATTATTTTAATTTTAGTTTCTTGTGTACAATTTGGAAATTAGTATGGCATTCATTATCACTGAACTAGTATATATTTGTTTAGGGGCCAGCTGAAGGATGCCTCTGGGTGCGGGTACATTGAAGACCTGTTGGTGACCTTCTGCTGTTGTTTTTTCTATGGTCGGGTTGTTGTCTCTTTGGCACATTCCCCATTTCCATTCTCAATTTTATTTAATCTTAATCACTATCAAAACAATAAAAAGCACAAATATTTTACAAAGAAGCACAAAAAGGCAACACACATTGGCAAAAATGAAAGACAAGGGTACACATTTTTACCATAGAACAATAACAAAATGACGGGATGTTAAGTACAGAGCCACGTCATATGTGACAAAAAAAACCTACAAAAGGCATTAAGACAAAGCACATTAACAAATATGAAAAACAAGAATACAAAAATTATACCATAGAACAATAATACAATGAACAAGTAACAGTTTTGTCATGCCATCTAAGGAGGGGAATTGTTACATTGCATGTAGCTATATTGTTTCAGTCTATATGTTCACTGATTCAAACTTATCCAACATTGCCCATGTGAAATTTTAGAGTTGTTTGTATAAACATTGAACGACAAAAATATGTGACGTATAATTGTTCAGACGTCAGACACGCGAAATTGTATCTTTTAAAATTATAACACGATGATGACTACTGTACCCGTATTTTGACTATTTTATTTCTTATTCTGTTTAGTTCACGCATCATCGTAAATAAATCGGAATTAGATGAGACTCATATAAATTGAGAGGTTTAGCGCTATAAAACCAAATTTAATCCACCATTTTCTACATTTGAAAATGCCTGTACCAAGTCAGTAATATGACAGTTGTTGTCCATTTGTTTTTGATGTGTTTTGTCATTTGATTTTGCCATGTGATTATGGACTTTCCGATTTGATTGTCCTCTGAGTTCAGGATTTTTGTGATTTTACCTTTTTTTACTATAAGATAAACCTTAAATGAAATCTAGTACCCTAAGAAATTTCTAATGTTTGTTCAGTGTTAACAATTTGAAATCTTTGATTTTGTTTGCAGAAATTGCTCGGTGCCTAAATATCCGGACGTAGAAAACCAGGAGGAATTTGAAGGGCTTTTATTACACAGTATGTGGTACCGTAGACCAGAAAATTTTGTAGATCTGAAAGTTGCATTACTTGGATGTCGGTATACTGGGATAGATCTTGCTTTTGAACTATCAAAGTTTGCTAAGAAAGTAAGTTATATATTTATTGTGAAACATATGCACCGTTTTTTAGAGTTATTTTATTTATTATTATAATAAAGCGGAAGGCTTGGATAACCATTAAACCAGATTCAAATCTTCCGTTTTTTTCTTAAAATGCCCTATACCAAGTCAGGAATGTGCCAGTTGTTATCAAACAGTTTTTTTCTCAATCAATTGATACATTTTGAACACTGGTAAACTACTGTTGACTTAATTTGTTTTTTTGTTTTAACAAAAAAAGACACCAATGGGATACTCCCTTTTAAAAATGGCAAATCCAATGGCGAAAGAATAACGACGAACAGACAAACAACATTACATAACATTAAGCTGAAAAAGAAAATTTTAGCAACGTGAAACCATCCAAACTGGGGGGAGGGACACAGAAATAGAGCATATAAAACTCCAATATATTTCAGTAATATACAAAAATGACTGCATCGATTTGAAATAGTTTACAAGTATGGGATATCTAACCATCTCATTCTTCAATTTCGTAACTAAAAGCCTATTAACAAAAAATATTTTTTGAACAGAAAAAATCCTGATGTTTCGATCCCCGATTTATTTTACAGTTTTCTTTTAAAAGTCTTTACGTATTTCAGATACAGTATTTATTCTTTTCTACCTATTACTGTTAAGTCACTCTTATGCTTTCACCGCATTTGGCACACACATAGGTTTAAAGCCCATGAGATCACCCCAAGTTTTTTGGGGGACTCGTTGTGCTAAGGTTTTAGTTTATTTGTCGTGGTGTGTGCTCTAGTGGTTGTCTTTTTCATTTTTTGGCATGGTGTGTCAATTTTATTCCGACTTATGAGTTTGAATGTCCTTATAATATCTTTCGCCTCTCTTTTAAAAAAAAAACTTTCTAGAAAAATACATTTTCCCCCTATTTATAACATGAATATCATGATATGACACAATTGATAAGATACCACAAAAACCCTATTTTTAAACTAAAAGAAAAAATGATGTTTGGACGTCCGATTTATACCTGATTGAAAGTAACAACGGAAATCAATTACATTATTTGATTTTGTTTTTTGTTTTTGAACAGTCCATCATTTATTTTACAAGTTTATCTTTGCCATAATTGGACTAAAGCACCAACAATCTTACCAGATAACATAACAGAGAAACGTTCGTCATTTAAGCGGTTCACCAAATCATCGGTCATTTTAGACAATGACGACAAACTTGACGTCGATGCTGTTATCTATTGTACTGGATATAAACACGAATTTAAATTCTTACCGGAAGGAATAGTCAAGATCGGGAAAAATTCAGATGTTAGAAACTTCTTTAAATACATATTTCCCGCTGAGTGGCGCACTCTGTTTTTCATGGGTATACCACGGCAGGTGTCGTTTTTCAAGATGAGTGATCACGAAGCACTGTTTATGCGTTCGGTGTTGGAAAACAAAGCAAAATTACCGAATGACGAAGAAATGCAAAAGATAATTGAATACGATGGGCCAATCGACGAATCACGTGTCACAATCAGTTTGACTGGGATAAAGAACTTGCTCATTATGCTGGAACGTTCCAACCTTATCCACCAGTAATGAAGAAAGTTTGGGATCACTATTTCAACTCGTGGTCAAATGATTTTAGTAATTGCAAGAAAAACACTTACAAAGTACAAGGAAACGAGTCATTCAGTGTAGAGTGACAATGATGAATCTCTAAAATACAAGCAACTTCTATTTTGTCTTTGTAATGTAATTTCTAGTATTCCACCACATGTTATCGTATACACTAAAATAGACATTTATGAAAGAAAATAAACTTGTTTGACCTGGTGTTCGATTGTTTATTCTCTTCAATTTTGTACTTGTTTGCCTATAACTATTTTAATATGAGAGTCACTAATGAGTCTTCTGAAGACTAAACGCGCGTCTGGAGTATTAAATTATAAGCCTAGCACCTTAGATAACTATTATATAGCTTATTGTTTTGTAATGTGTTAATCCACAACATTGTGTATGTGCCTGTCCATTGTAGTTCAGTTTTTGCCCCTGGTTCATGTCTATCATGTTGCTCATATGTTGTCTTTGGTTTATGTTTGTCATTTTGCTCGTCTGTTGTCTGATCTTCGGTCAGGTTGTTGTCTCTTTGAAATATTCCCCATTTCCCTTCTCAATTTTATCTGTTTTAGGAATGCAATTAAATAGCTAATGGCTCGATGGAGAGGTGCATATAAAAAAATGAAAGAGTAACGTACATATTGTTATTGAAACCAAATCGAGAAGATGCGATTATGGGTTTTTACAGCAAAGACCTCATTATATCTTCATTAAACGCAAACATTTTAAAAGACCGCTCAAGATGTTCTTATTATTAAGACTTACCTTAAAACTTGTTTTTTCCTTAGATAGTCTTCATAGAGGTTGGTTGAAATAAAAAAAAAACAATTTAGCACCTAATTAAGTAAAAAATGTAGACCAAGTAATCATGACGTCTTATAATGCTTTTACAGTTTCAACTAAAGACGAAGAAATGGATCTTCCATCACTGTATTGTATAACTTAACTACATAAGTGTCATTACAAACACTTCCAAGTGCTACACGAAACCTTTATCTGAATAATTAACATCTATTTTATCAGCAATCAAAGCCGGGCTATAAGATATTTTTAGAATGCCTATTCAAGAAATGGCATGAATTAGATTTCGATAAAAAAAAATCCAAACATCCTTTAGAGTACACACATTCTAAGTTTCTTTCATCTTGCAATAGTATCAAAACATTTAACTTTTCTACACTTTACACAAGTATTCCCATTCCAAACTAAAAGACAAATTGAAAGCGATGGTATTGCTTTGTATCATAAAAAAGAATGGCAAACCTAGATACAAGTATCCTGTCTTAGGGAGGGATAAATCCTACTTTGTAAAGAATCATTCAAACAAAATATCTCTGAAACTGACATTATCACGATGCTTGATTTCTTGATTGACAACATATTTGTTACATTTTTCAACAGACCGTCGGCATTCCAATGGGAACCAATTGTGTTCATCTTCTTGCCGACTTGTTTTTCTATTTATTATTATGACTTCATACAGCAACTTTTTATGAAGAAAGATGATCTTCTTGCCGACTTGTTTTTCTATTTATTATTATGACTTCATACAGCAACTTTTTATGAAGAAAGATGATATCCTTTAAAATTTACTTTCCGCTAAAAAAGATGATGTTCTCTCACTAAATAATTAAAAATTTGGTAACTATGTTGAAAGCATATATCCCATCGAATTAGAGATAAAGGATACAACATATTCAGTTAGGTCTGCCTCATATCTTGACTTTAGTCTAGAAAATGAAAATGAGGGTCGGTTGAAAACAATACTTTACAACAAAAGAGATGATTTTAGCTTTCCAAATTGTGAACTTTCCATTTTTATGTAGCAACAGTAATTCAGCTCCTACATGCGTATTTATCTTGCAATTGATACGATATTCCCAGGTTTGAATTTCCTATCATGATTTCCTTGAAAGAGGACTGCTGCTCACAAGGAAGCAATCAAACCAATAGTTCAAAATGGTGAAGTTGAAATCATACCTTCGTAATTTTTACGGGCGCTATCACAAGTTGGTTGACTTTTGTGGAATTTCCGTTTCACATATGACATCGGATATGTACCTTATGTCGTAACTACAATCCCCTTCCCTTTACATGAATGTGTACTACCGAATTTTACTATTTACCGGGTTTGTGATAACATGAGCAACACGGCGGGTGCACATGTGCAGCTGAATCTGCTTACCCTTCCGAAGTACCTGAGATCCTCCCCAGTTTTTGGTGGCGTTCATGTTGCTTAGTCTTTAGTTTTCTATGTTGTGTCATGTATACTACTGTTATTCTGTTTGATTTTTCATTGTGAGCCATGGTGTTGTCAGTTTATTTTCGACCTATGAGTATGACTGGATATTGTACGTTACAACAGCTAAAGTTTAATATATAAACTATTTGTGATAATTAACTGCTCCTATAACTTGTTTGTATGCGTATTAGTTTCTCCATAGGCGGTAATGGTAACGGTTTCTTCTATTGCTCGTCCATATCGTTAACTTGGATATGTGTGATGGCTCGTTTCGAAGCTGAGACATTTTGACATATGTTGTTAAATTTTCGGGGTACGAAGTGAGATTACTTTTTCCGTAAATTAGCAAACCCCGAGTATCCTTTTGTGATGCGGCTCCTCATGGTAAAACGTTCCATTTTTAACACAATAAAATTAAGTCCTTTGAACACATTTAATAGCATCATAGATTTTACACATTTATTCTGTGTTCCCCTAATTTCTAAATTAATTCAATTGGTTAAGCTCAGTCACACGTTTATCATAGAAAAGTGTCAAATATCACTACACAGAGATTTTTTGTTTACACGTGACTTTTGATTTCATCATTTCAAGACGCATTAGGGATATTGTCTCATATGCTATTAAGATTATTATGTTCATTTGACAAAAGAAATATTTGAAAAAGTTTATTTTATTCATTTATATTTTATCATGAAATAATGATATTGTGTCTGTCATGAATAAATAAGCTTAAATATTATATATTAATTTTTTTGAATTTGTTGCTTTTTTATTTCGAATCTTGAGTTTTTCTTTATTTTGTTTCCATTGTATTCGCATTGTATAAGCGATTATGAAGTTGTAAACATATGTTTGACATACACACGGATTTTTGAATTTCGTCGAAATAGAAACTTCCCCTTTAGTAAGGTCCTTTAGCACAGAGTTTTAGTATAGGAATTTATTATCTAAAGGAAACTGACAAACACGTAGGTATTTTCTTCCTTGTGATTAATTGTACTTTCATAGAGGGTTTATGACCTTGTAACTTTTCTACTTCACAATGTTTAATATTTTTGCCAATTTACTTCCCCACTTTCTTTTTTTCTTTCTTCTCCCATAATTTATATTTTAAACATATATTCCATATCTAAAATTAAATTTGGGTTAACTTACGTTTGCAATTGCTTCTGAATCGGGAAAACGTTATATCTTATAATATTTAAAACTCATATGCAAAATGTCAGTATGATAAACTTCTAATCGTTGTTTTCGGATATTAATAAAAAGAAAAACTTTGTTTTACATTTTGTTTTTATCTATTTTTTGGTGGGGGGATTTTGGTTATTAAAGTGATAAGCTGTTCTCTGCAATAATTGTTATACCTGTTAAAATCTGGACAAACATCATAAAATCAGCTGGGTCAATATCTTAAATTGTTTTTACATAGGCGGTAATAGTAACGTTTTTTCCTGTATCTCAGTCCATATCGTAAACTTGGATATGTATGATAGCTCGTTTCGATGCTGTGACATTTTCACATATGTGGTTAAATGTTCGGGGTACGAAGTGAGATTACTTTTTCAGTAAATTAGCATACCCCGAACAGCCTTTTGTGATGCGGCTCCTTGTGGTAAAATATCTACTTTTGAAGACAATAAGTTCTTTGAAAATTTAATACTTTGAACACATTAAATAACTCTAGAGTTTTTACATATTTATTCTATATTCCTCTACTTTCCTAATCACCACAAATGGTTAAGCTCAGTCATTTGTAAAAAATAGAAATATGCCCAATATCACTACACAGAGATTTTTTCTTTTCACTTTATTTTTGAGTTCCTCATTTCGAAGTGCATTAGAGATAAACTAGGAGACGCGTACCCTATCGACACAATCGGTCTCAACATATAAACTAGGAGATGCATACTCTATCGACACAATCGGTCTCACATATGAACTAGGAGATGCATACTCTATCGACACAATCGGTCTCACATATGAACTAGGAGAAATATACCCTATCGACACAATCGGACTCAACATATAAACTAGGAAACGCACACTCTGTCGACACAATCGGACTCAACATATAAACTAGGAGACTCATACCCAATCGACACAATTGGACAACATATAAACTAGGAGACGCATACCATATCGACACAATCGGTCTCAACATATAAACTAGGAGAAACATACCCTATCGACACAATCGGTCTCAACATATAAACTAGGAGAAACATACCCTATCAACACAATCGGTCTCAACATATAGACTGGGAGACACATACCCTATCGACACAATTGATCTCAACATATAAACTAGGAGACGCATACCTTATTGACACAATCGGTCTTAACACTTTGGAGTTCTGAGTGTTGATGCCACTGCAGTGGACGTTTTATCCCCGAGGGTATCACCGGCCTAGTAGTCAGCACTTTGGTGTTGACATGAATATCAATTGTATTGTCATTTTTATAAATTTCCTGTTTACAAAACTTTGAATTTTTCGAAAAACTAGGGATTTTCTTATCCCAGGAATAGATTACCTTAGCCGTGTTTGGCACAATATTTTTGGAATTCTGGGTCCTCAATACTCTTCAACATTGTACTTGTTTGGCTTTCTAACTATTTTGATATGAGCATCACATATGATGAGTCTTATGTAGACGAAACGTGCGTCTAGCGTCCTAAATTGTCATCCTGGTAGCTTTGATAACTATATCTTGATGTGTAATTTTAATTTTAATTTTTCTTTTTTAACGTATAAGTGAGTTTAAATATGTAGCGTCATAGTATAATTAAGAAGTTATCAATAGAATGGGAAAAGAGTACTCATGTAGTATTTAAGTAAATGCGTGAGAAAAAGTGATCAAAGGCATATTCAAACTCATAAGCCGAAAACAACTGACAATCTCATGGCAAGAGAAGAAAAGCAATTAATCAAAAGACAACTAACAGTATTCCAAACTTAATATAAAACTAGAGGCTCCCAAGAGCTTGTGTTGATCACCTGTATTTACGAATGCTTTGTTATTTATGTGAAATTAGGTTAAAACATTATTAATAGTATTAGATGTTAAATATTTTCAGATAATATAATGATAGCTAAGATAATAACCAAAAACTGCAAAATGTCCTTAAAAGAACCAATTCAGGAAAAGCAACCCAACAACGGGTTGTTAGATTTGAAAAATTGTTGGCAGATAATCGATTTTAATCTGATGAACATTTTTTGCCCGTAACAGATTTGCTCTAAATGCCTTAGTTTCAGAGATATAAGCAAAAAAGAGCAATAACAGGGGTCGACTGACAATTTTAATCATGTTGACTTATTTGTAAATCTTTCTTTGTTGAACACTATCGTTGCTACAGTTTATCTTTATCTATAATAATATTCAAGATAATAACCAAAAACGGCAAAATTTCCTTAAAATTACAATTTCATGGGCAGCAACCTAACAACGGGTTGTCCTATTCATCTGAATATTTCAGGGCAGATAGATCTTGGCCGTATAAACACTTTCACATCATGTCAGATTTGCTCTAAATGCCCCGGTTTCAGAGATATAAGCCGAAATCTACATTTACCCCATTTATGTTCTATTTTCAGCCATGGCGGCCATCTTGGTAGGTTGGCCGGGTCATCGGACACAGTTTTGGAACAAGATACCTCAGTGATGATTGTGACTAAGTTTGGTGAAATTTGGCCTTGTAGTTTCAGAGGAGAAGATTTTTGTAAAAGTTAACGACGACGGACGCCAAGTGATGAGAAAAGCTCACTTGGCCTTTTAGGCCAGGTAAGCTAAAAACTAAAGACTAGGCAACACGAAGCCCACCAAACACTAGTGGTGATTTAAGGTGCTCCAGAAGGGTGAGTAGATTTTTTCCATATGTGGCACAAGTCGTGTTACTCATGTTAGACCATCATGGTTTAAATTAAAGAAATAGTATAAATCGACGGCCAGGAATCATATTTCAAATGTTAGTTTGATTCAACGGCTTGTCATGAAAAATTTAATTTCGTCTCAATATTTTTGTCTTGCCTACCGACACCATACTACAAACAACATACTCATATTTTTAAAGTAAATTATCAATAAAAACGAAAAATAAAAAAGACCAATTCAAAAGATATTGTTGTATCATACTTTTAATTCAGAATTAGTATCTTTCATGACTATTAAAGTAATCTTTTTTATTCTAAAATTGTATATTATTCAACGCTGCGGTGTATTCCGTCTATACCAATGCTTTTACTATATCCAGGCATTGATTCACTATGTCTAATGCTTTCTTATCATGGCTTATGAAGTATCTTTCTCTTATTGTGAGTTCGATATCACGAATAGCAGTTAATTTTCCCCTGTTATCTCGAAGATGATGAAAACACAAAAATAATAATACATGACAGTAAACAACAGACGGTATATACATCCTGTTCATCACTTTAGGTAGCCGTGTCAGTTCTATTGGAAGTAAAATAAACGGAAAGTAGAAAACAACATCTTGAATAATAAGATTTTTACACGTTGCTATTAAACCAACTGCCCGATGCATTCTCTCGAAAACTGTCTGCTCCTCTAAGCTGAAATGACTGACTGAATAATACAACGGTATATTATCTGGAGTACACTTAGATAGGCAGTAGCTTATTATAGTAATGCATTGTTTGAAACGTTTACATTGATACAAATAGGATGCAAACAACAACCAAGAGTTCAATACATCGAAAGATAGCCCAATCTTGAAGGTACCAAATATGATATGGCTTTGTCTATAGAAAGATTTGTTACTTATAGTTAAGTTCCTCGGAAAATGTACTTGTATGTACAGGTTTGACATCAAAGACATCACGTATTTAGATACTTCCTGGTCTGGAAAATTAATACAACATGTTATAACGCGGTTCAGTGCAGCATTTAAATCGTATATTGGAAAATCATCACTACTATATAAAGAAAGACAGAGACATGGCAATACGGAAACTGTCAGTTCGAACCCGTGTGAATATCTAGAATCCAACCTATACTCTTGAAACATCGACGTATTAAAAATGACAGCCCATGGTGACATATATATAAGCTGCAACGTATTCAGTAAAGAAACTTGTTGGTCATCAGTGAATCGATCCTCAAATAGGTTATTATCTGGGATGAAATAATGAAGACATGTTTTGTATTCTACACAGTACTTCAGTCGTCTAAAACAGTTCAGAAAACAAGACAAAAATGATCCGGGTTTCCAGTCTGAAGGACATGACTCTTCGCTTAACCAAAACATTATTGTTTTAAGGAAATATGAACAAATTAGGTCACCATGTTTCGGTTTGATTATGTCTTTTAAAATAATTTTTAATAACGAATAACATAATAATTGAGTGTGTGAAAAAGAATAAATTAATTGTTTTTCTGCCATTGAAAATGAAATTCGCCATTCTAGGTCTTCGTGAGGTGAATATTTAGATCCAATAGGAACAAATAAAACACCATATTGGACTATTGACGTTACAAGTTTGTAATCTGGCCACGTAGATCTTGGTCTGTTAATCCACGGTTGAGCTGATGTTATCCATTCTTTACATCGGAGACAGTAAGCGTAATCAAATGTTTCGTCTGGATCAGATATGCAAGGACCATGTATAATTAAATACGATACCAAAAAGAGTTCCTTAAATCGTTTGCTTGAGATAAAAGTTTCTTCGCCTAAAGTATCAAGCATGTCCCTCATGAAAGGTATGTTTTTAAAAAAGGGATACACCTTTAATTTCGTAAACCCAGGTTTTGTGTCATTTGTTTCCATTAAAATAGGCCTATGTAAATGACCATTTATCACATTATTGTTATTCTCATATACCTGAAATAAATCCAATACAACCATTCTATCGAAATCACTGCCTTTTAGATCTAAACCTTCTGCTTTACTTCCACTGCTAATAAGAGTGGTTAAACCATTACCATTGTACACATAGTCCATTATCGTAAATAAACCTCGTTTTGTTTTCACAACATCTTCTGAACCAACAATGTTACAGAAGTAATGGTAAAATTCAAGTGAAATTTCTTCGTCTGTATGATTCATTATTCCAGAAAATCTAAAATTTTAAAAGAAATAAATAATTCAACTATTAATTTAGTTTCATTTGGTACTTGACAAATTAACGCACCACGTTATGATTTATTGCTAAACATTTTTTGTATGGAATTTTGAATGTAAATTTGGAAGATGAATATTATAGATTTTGTGTTTTCAATATTTTCTTTTAATATTAATATGCAGATGCACCACCCCTCTTTGAAAATATAAAGCCTGACACATATTGCAAGTGGTCCATTTTTTATCTAGTTTCTTTTCATAGAAACTTGATTTTTTTATTGAATACTTGAAAATATAGCTCTATATATAAACTCATTATATATACCAGGCTTAAGATAATGAACGCTAGACGCGCGAAACGGTTTCGTCTACAAAAAACTCATCATTGACGTTAAAATAAAAAGATGTCCACAGATAAAAGACGCATTTTGTGTTATCCAAAGTTTGTTAAAGCTTTTCATTGAGGGATTAGAATCTGAGGCAACATAAATACTAAGATCGTTGAGTGTTTGGTCTCTTTGTTTAACTTAAATAATCATTAAGCGTTCTCGAGAGACCAACAGTTTAAGTATTAAAACTGAAAAGAGTTTTTGATAGTTCCCCATCGGTATAAGTAACACTCATGTTGCAAAAATTTCTGCTATTATGTGGATTATCTTTTCGCTAAATTTGCTCTTTGGCCGTGAAATTGTTATTTTTTCACCTGTCGTTTTGAAAATGACCAATACGGTACTTTGTAAACGATGATTTGAAAAACCAAAATACAAATAAAATTGAGAAAGGAAATGGGGAATGTGTCAAAGCGACAACAACCCGACCATAGAGCAACAGCCGAAGGCCACCAATGGGTCTTCAATGCAGCGAGAAACTCCCGCACCCGTAGGCATCCTTCAGCTGACTACTTGAAACATATGTATACTAGTACAGTAATACTGAACGTCATACTAAACTCCGAATTATACACAAGAAACTAGAATAAAAAAAATCATGCAAGACTAACAAAGGCCAGAGGCTCCTGACTTGGGACAGGCGCAAAATTGCGGCGGGGTTAATCATGTTTAGGAGATCTCAACCTTCCCCTATACCTCTAGCCAATGTAGAAAAGTAAACACATAATAATACGCACATTAAAACTCAGTTCAAGAGAAGTCCGAATCCGATGTCAGGATATGTTACAAAAGAAAATAAATAAAATGACAATAATACATAAACAACAACCGACTACTAGCAGTTAACTGACATGCCAGCTTCAGACCTCAATTAAACTGATTGAAAGATTATGCCTTTATCATCTGAATATCAGGCATTGTCCCTCCCGAAACCTATTCGTTATTTGAGAAACATAGAATCGAAAAAGAACTTACCTCTTTTTTGGTTTATATAATTGAATATTATAGTATTAGTGTCAACTGTGATCTAGTGTCCAATTAGTTATGTAATATATAACAAATTTATGACTTGGACCTTTTAACTTGTTTACACACTAGTACTACTATGAGCGTCAACTGTCATCACATTCATCACTGTTGTGCCTATTTTAATAAGAATAGTGAACACAAAACCACTTGAGAAACTTGAAACTTTGACAATGGATTAAGTACTTTCTTCCGTAAAATTGAGAATGGAAATGGGGAATATGTCAAAGAGACAACAACCCGACCAAATAAAAAACATAAATGAGTAACACACGGGAAAAAATCGTCCTTAAACATTCAATTCGTTTCATTAATTTTTGTTTGTATATCTTTACAAAAATATGTGTAACGTGATTGAATCGATATCAGTCACGGTTGCAAATGCTTGACACACAAGCCCCTATATGTAAGACGGCATGTCATTTGTATAAGTCATGTTTTAAAGGTTGCACACAAAAAAGGTAAAATCACAAAAATACTGAACTAAGAGGAAAATGTAATCGGAAAGTCCGTAATCACATGGCAAAATCAAATAACAAAACACATCAAAAACACAGACAAACCTCTTGTATGTATAAAGACATATCATCAAAAAAAGTCACGATTGCAAAGGCTTGACACACACATCATTTATGTATAGCGGCATATCATCGATATTAGTCACGGTTTCAACGGCTTTATTTAACGCATAAAGGTGATTTTATTAAGATATATACAAAGAACTTATTTCTTCAGACGTTAAGGAAATTATCATTTTTAATTTTATCAATGGATCTGATTTCGCATCATGAGCTGATTGGCCATTATGACAAAAGTGTGTGAGAAATAATATCTGAGATTCTTCCTCAGTCATAATAACCTTCCATCATTACCAAACTGAACAAAGAAATAACACGACGGGTGCCGTATGCGGTGCAGGAAATGTTTACCCTTCCGGAGCACCTGATTTCACTCCCAGTTTTTTTAGGAGGTCGTGTTGTTTCTTATTTATTATTTATATCTGTTGATGTACATATCTTTTGGATTTGTGAGTTTCTGTTTGCTCCTTGGTTTTGATTGCTATTGTCTTTGGCCACTACAGTTTTTGATTCTTTCAAATAAAAAAAAATCCCACTCATATGCAATCAAAATATCATATTTTTACAATTTCTACATTATATAATTCAAGTGTTCAAAGTTTTATTCATATTGTTTGATGTATTTCTCGTTTGTTTCTTTTTAGTATTTGTTTATATGAAAATTTGTTTTTAGTTTTTTTGTACTAATTTCAACCGGTTTTGTGTCTTTCGAGCTTCTGTTGGGCCAAATTTCATATGGATTAATTTGTGTTTCTACACTTGTAAGCTCTTATCTCAGCATATTGTTTTTGCGAAATTTAAAGATGTTTATTTCTAAGCTTTTATTCAGAAGTTTGAAATGAAAGAATGATTATTAAATCTAATTATGTCTTTCCTTGAAACAAGGTCTCATAAGCCAAGGAATGCACGTTATAATTTTCGTGTAGTATTAAGTTAATCACTAACAAAAGGATTCATTTCAAATTTCTAAAGATAAGTTCTTTTGAAGACGAAACGCGCGTCTGACGTATATACAAATTTTAGTCCTGGTATCTATGTTGGGTTTATTTACCCATTTGTAGAAAGTTTACTTAAAATGGCACCCAATTTCTTATTCTATGAATTGAGCAAATCATTTAAAATAAAAAGAATGAATAAATTTAATGATATTTTATTTCTTATCATTATTTTCTCATCTTACTTTCTGCAAAATATGACAAACAAACTGATTGTTTGGTCTGATTATTGACTTCCTTTCTCTAGGAGGTATTTGATAAAGGGAAGTATATTGTATAGAAAACAAATATAAATTCTTCCCTTTTGTAAATTTTATTGTCGTAAAGCGTTTATTTCCGCTCTCCGGTTTACTAAGTTTATATCTATTCAAATTGTCTATTTCAAGACTTTCCCGCTCCTTCACTTTCGTCGTTTATAAAATGTATTTTTTTTTATTACTTTCTCAATCTGATTCATTTTGGCCAACATACGTTTGATATGGTTTCTCAAATTAAAGCAATATAGGTAAAAATAAACAAAACAAAACAAACACATGCATTTAGGAATTGAATAAACACGTATTGTTTGATGTTGTTGTTGTTTTTTTTTTAATTATTTCGATCAATAGAATCAACTTACAGCTTTATGACCAGCTATTCAAACAGTTATGGAAAATAGAGATGGAAAATTGCATAGAAAAAGAAAATACATTCCAAATAAATACATTTATATGTAATATATGAGCTGCCAGGCGAAAAAAAAGAAATAAATGGAAATAAATGGAAAAGTTAATGCAATGTGTAACTTGACTACTGAGATTATTGATAGTTGATGTACATCCAGGTCAGCGGAGTTTTGACCTAATCAGTAGCAAATGACTTAGATCAAGGTCAACTGTGATATAACTTCTCCCGCCATATCTGATTTGTGATGCACAAGGTGTGTATTTTTCTTTATGTATGATCAAAAATTAATTGATTTAGAAATATAGTCAATCCTGAAGGATACCCTTGAGAATGCGTGAATTAAAATGAAGTTGATGAGCTTCACGAAGGATACAAAAAAGCAAATTTCATTCAAATGTGGACAATTTGGCAATTAATTTTATAATAACCGATTATGTTATAGTTATATATAATGAAATTATAAGCATATGAAAAATGTATCTTTCTTCTTTGTCTTGGTTCTTCATTTATAAATTTAAGAGCTGTATAAAAGTAATTTCATCAGTTCAAAGCTGTCTACTTGGGGTAGAACATATCATTATATTTTGCTACCTTAGTAATCTGGTAATAGATTATGTTAAAGTTAATTTGCTTTGTGATTTGTTTTTCTAATAAAGCTTTTCTACAATTGATCTACCAAAAAGTTATGTTAACTTTTTTAAAGGCTAACATACCATACAAATACCGATTACGGATAGCGATAATTTAGTTAGCAAAAAGAGAACCAGAACGTCGTGTCTGATAAAATTTACTTCAAATTTTAGCCTCACGCATGTTTCATAGTACATGGCAAGAAAGTTATGCTTTCAGAAATGCTCATTTCTAATGTTAAGCATTTAGACATGACTGTTTATCTATATTTCCATGGCTAAGCCATACGATTGTCTCTGCTGGCTAGGAAAGTAGCCATAGTGCAATGTCACTATTGGGAGAAATTTTTAAATAGAAAGTGACGGAAGGTCTGAAAGTAATTTACACCACTGTGTCGATGCCACTGCTGGTGGACGTTTCGTCCCCGAGGGTATCACCAGCCCAGTAGTCAACATTTCTGTGTTGACGTGAATGTCAATAATATGGTCATTTTTATAAATTTCCTGTTTACAAAACTTTGAATTTATCGAAAAACTAAGGATTATATTATCCCAGGCATAGATTACCTTAGACGTGTTTGGCACAACTTTTTGAAATTTTGAATCCTCACTTTTCAACTTAGTACTCTTTTGGCTTTATACATATTTTGATATGAGCGTCACTGATGAATCTTATGTAGACGAAACGCGCGTCTGGCGTACTAAATTATAATCCTTGTACCTTTGATAACTATTAATAAGAATGATAAACAATGTTGCTTCGTTCAAACAGAGGTATATTACTTCCAATTGGCTTCGTTCAAACAGGATTTTTCCTATCAGATTTACATATATAGAAGTACTTTTCATTGATTTAAATGGCAAAAACTCTCCATCAGATTTCCCCCCCAACCTCACTGATCATTATCTTATTCCTTAAAAGTTTTAAGTATTTTATAGTACAGATACATAAGGTATCCACTTTAGGGATTTTAACTTATACGATATTTACGAGGTGTAAGTTTCCTCTCGTCTTTAATTGATGATAATAATGATTTATAAATATAGAAAGGGCAGAAACTAAAACTGTTTTGTGTTCTTTAAAAAAAATTCTAATTCTCTTATAGAATTATAAGCCTGAAAGCCCTTACAATGCAATTTTCATATAATCAACCATTTTAAAGCGGTATTTTCTTTTTGTAATAGTTAATCCGGAGTCATTTTCGAACTTGTCCGAGACATTGCGAATATAAACCTTTCGTGTAAGTTCGATACACGAATTATACACTTGAGAGTGTGAGAGTTTATAATGAAATATTCCATAGAATTATCATTTCAAAGGGACAGAACTTTAGTACAAATAGTTTATACATGTTATTCGACAGTGAAAGCATGAATCTTGGTATTTAATGTGGAGCTTTAATCACTTTTTAACATTGACTTAGAACCTACATACACAGTTAACTGAAGTACTTTCATTACAATATTCAGAAGAAAATATGTGTTTGTATGATATATAGATATAAAAAGATGTGGTATGAGTGCCAATGTGACAACTCTACATCCAAGTCACTATTGGCAAAAGTAAACATCTTAATGATGATGACTGTTTACTTTTTCTGCTGTCTGTATAAACATCAGGCTAATAGCCCTTTGAGGTCTTTTATCATGCATTGAATATACAATTTAACAAAATTCCTTTCACCTATATTTGAAATATTTTCTTTTTCCTAAACCTTGTTTCTCCCTCAGCTTTGAAGATATGTTGAGTGCATACTGTATACTTTATACAATAACAGTTTTTCAATACATGAATCTAGGTAGGGAACACAAAAGAGCAACATAGTTCCCTGAAAGTAAATACTATCGTGCCACCTGAACTAGGATATTATTGATTCATTCATACACAAACGAATACAAATCACAAATACGGACGTATTCGAAAAGTAGTAAAAAAATATCATATAAGGCTCATATTAAGTATAAAGATATGTAATTATACAAAGTAAGCTAATGGTAAGCATTAAGAAATTTAATAATACAAAGTTAGCTTATGACGAGCAGAAAGAAATGTTATTATACACAGTAAGCTATTGACAAGCAGAACGCAACTTTATTATACGAAGTAAGTTACTGGCGAGCAGAAAGAAATGTAATTGTACACAGTAAGCTATTGACAAGCAGAAAGCAATGTTATTATACGAAGTAAGTTACTTTCGAGTAGACAGAAATTTCATTGTACAAAGTAAACTAATCATGAGCAGAAAGAAATTGATAATACATAGCTAGCTAGTGATGAACAGAAAGAAATGTTGTTATATAAAGTTAGCTCATGGTTTAACAGTAGAAAATGTTATTATACACAGTAAGCTTATGGTTTAGATAAGATTATTTCTATTGTTAGATGATATAAATTTTTCCAAGAAATATGAAAATTATTCATTTTTAAGGAAATTATTATGAAATTTCGATGAGTAAAATATGTAAGTTTCAGTTTTGTTTAATAATTGATTGTATATATATATTTTGTGTTATAAGTGGAAACTTAATAATTTTTCGTTAATTTCAAATCTGAAAGAAACAACTTCTCGGACAAATAAAGACAAATAAAAGACGTCATAATTAAATATACCATCTTTCAGAATTGAATAAGTACTCTAGTTTTTTCCACAAGTGTCAATAACAAAATTATATAATAAAATAAAGGAGAAAGCTCATTTAATTTTGTTGTTCTTAAAAGTAATATTATAACCGTATGTATTATAGGACATATTTCACCAGTAACACTTAGATGAGCCAATGGCACCTTTGACAATGAGTGTGAAAATTTTCACAATGATATTGTTATATCTAAAGCAAAATAAACCTTCTTCAGCGTTTTTAATGTGTCACACACTAGATAGGTTTTATTCATCTGAATCTTAAAATATGTCCTTTTTCACGTAACAATAGGCAAATGTGATATCAAAATATGTTTTTTTTTGTTATTAACAAGAAACAGGCTGTATTAAAGTATTATAAGAATATGTTTTTGTTTAATTTGTCAAAATAATTCAAATGTTCAACTATTCTGCTTTAGTGTGATTCGGTACCCATTTTTAAAAGTCACATTAATCTCCAATCTATTGTCGAATCCCATTAAAATGACTTTTGTTGCGAAGAAACCTATTTGAGCAGAATTTTTTCTGCTGTCTTTGACGAGTTTTAACAACTTATTAGTCTTTGCCAATCAGACGTTTTGTCTCCTACAATATTACCAGCCCAGGAGCCACTTCTCCTGTTCCTGGCATGAAATTTTATTGATACGAAATATTTTTAATTGAATTCACTATTCATTACTCTTCAAAATCATTCGAAATTTTGTTGAAGAAACTCCATGGTATAGATGTTCCAATTTGGCACAAAGTTTTGGGATTTGTGGTTCCAATTATCCCTAAACACCGAGCGCTACTAGAAACATTTATGACTAACATCTTTTTGTCGATTTGTTTTAAAAATACAAACAAATTTAAACACACAGATTAGTAAAACGTAGACTTTCTGTGTAAACATCTTTTTTATAACGTGCAATACATAATTCAAATGACCAGACTTTTACAAGTTTCTTTTATCGACTTTTGTACCAATGCCGAGAATATATTTTAAACTAAACTATGTATATTTATTTCGGTTCAGATTCGACGACTTAGAAGCGATATACCAACTTCACCATCGTATTGAATATATATTTCTTTTAAGATTAGATATGCAAAAGTTTGCAGCTCTGTCTTAGACTTTGTAAAACGTCATCTAAGTCCGATCAAAATAATGATTAGCAGGTTTTTGTCAAAGAACGTCTCATTCTTTTTCTCAAAAAGTTCATCGGAAAGTACAAAGACCTAATAGATAAATATGCAGTGTCCACTACCGATGGTCTTCAGTTATAGATTCTAAGTACTGAATTTGTGTAAATTTTAATTACCATTACAGTTTTCGATTTATTTGTTATCTTGCTATTATGTTTCTTTTTGTCGTTTTGGCCTTTAACGGACTCGGTATTTATGCATCCAGCTATCAGATGTTTGTTTTGGGCATTCTAACATGTCCTAGTGCAAGATTGTTTTGCTGAAATCGTTTGGTTTAGTTTTATCTTTATATTTTACTTAATTTATACTTGATCGCGAAAGTTAATTTCTGTGTGTACTATGAACTACAAACACTATTTTGATGTCGTTTTTGTTAGATTTGTTTGTATGTTTGTTTGAATATTTCCTACAATTGTGTTGTATGTATATATCGATTGTGAACCACAAACACTATTTTGATGGCGTTTTTGTTAGATTTGTTTGTATGTTTGTTTGAATATTTCCTTCAGTTGTGTTGTATGTATATGATATAATTATGTTGACACAATTTTGTCAAATTAACCTTTACATCTGTTAGAGGTTTCTCACACATTTTTTGCAATATAACGGAGCTATAAACAGGTGTCATACAGTGTTATGGACTTCCACTTTTGTTAGCTCATCTGTCCCAAAGGGTCAATTGGGCTTTTCCCATCAATTGTCACTGTCACCCGTCGTCGTCCGTCATCCATCGTCGTCTGTTAACTTTTACAAAAATGATTTTATCTGAAACTACTGGGCCAAATTAAACCAAAGAAAGTCACACTCATTATTGGGGTATATACAATGTAGCTTCAAAAATATGTCCGATGTTTTAAAACCGTTATAAATAGAAAAAAAATCTGACAGGAGCAAAAAATTGTTTCGAACGTTGAGCTCTACCACTTGTCTCATTATGTCAAAACTGTCAGACGACTTCCTTTAGGTTTTCACTTTATTGACAAATTTCACCTTTTTTCAATATGCCAATCATCTTGTTAACTAAAATAGACGGAGAAAAACTCAAAATAATCAACAAATAAGTTTTAAATGGCCGAAATCGTCTTTCAACTTCTTTTTAAAGTGAAATTTCCATTTGAAGACGAATTTACCATTTGTTTTTTGCTTCATATGCTTTACAAATACAATACATGGATATATCCCAAGTCAGGAGCCTCTGGCCTTTGTTAGTCTTGAATTATTTTTAATTCTAGTTTCTTGTGTACAATTTGGAGTTTAGTATAGCGTTCATTATCACTGAACTAGTATATATTTGTTATGGGGCCAGCTGAAGGACGCTTCCGGGTGCGGGAATTTCTCGCTACATTGAAGACCTGTTGGTGACCTACTGCTGTTGCTTTTCTATGGTCGGGTTGTTGTCTCTTTGACATATTCCCCATTTTCATTCACAATTTTATAGATACTTTAATACGCAAAAACGATGAGCAAGACAAGATCAACAACCAGAACGATATGGAAGAAATCGTCCGACGACTCTTTTTTGTAGTTATTGCCCTTTAATGACGATAATCATCATTTTTTTTACGTGTTGCATTATATGATAAATATTATAATAAGTCAATATACTCGTCTTCAAGTCACAAAATGATCAGCAAGGCAATTTCTACTAACAAGAAAATGTTACCAATATAGTTAGTAGATTATTTTTTACCTTCTCTTGGGTTTTTGTTTTTAGCAAAAATTGAAGAATTTGTAGAGCAGCTAAAGAGATTAAATTATCAGAACATGTAATACAAGATCAACAAATGCAGAGAATTTTGTCATACATCTATTCCCGTCTACAATGTTAGAGAGGATCCTTTGTTAAATACGCACATAGACCAAGGTGAGCCACACAGGTTCTTTGGAGCCTCTAGTTTAATTTTCATTGGATTTTGGGTATTTATATTATAACATAATTAGATACTTATTCTCGATTTAAATTCAATTTTTATAAATTAACCTGTGACGTCACTTTTTGTGGCGTTGAAACATTCATATGACGCACAGTTTTTAATTCTATTATGCTGTTTTTGAGTGTTGTCGTAAATTGATTTGGGTATTCGTTGTTTTTTCTGTAATTTACATGTCGAAATGTACTATTATATTATTTATTCATATATTCATGTGTCCTGAGTGATCTTGCATTTATTTGTACTGTATTCCGGAAATTTATCATTGCCATAAAGCGCGAGGTTTGGCTAGCCATCAAAACCAGGTTCAAACCACCACTTTTTTTCTGAAAGTGTCTTCTACCAAATCAGGAATATTGCAGTTGTTATCTAATATATCGTTTCTGTGTGTGTTGCATTGTCGTTTGTATTTTGTTGCATTTCAGCGTTTCTATTGTTTTGTAGTTTTCCTCTTATAGTTGATTTGTTTTCCGAAGTTTAACTTTGAGTTTGTAAACCAGATTTGTTTTCTCTCAATCGATTTATGACTCTTGAACAGAGAAATATTTGTCTCTACAAATGCAAAAGGAGAGATACCATCCTTAACTCGTTTTCTGTTGTGAGAGTAACATTTTTGTGTCTTATTTGGTGTTTTCTTTTATTTTTATTTTGAAGTAAGTGGTCATCTTGGTGGTAACTGTGCTTTACGGTGAAAGGCTTTCATTTCGTGTTTCATTTTGATTTATTTTCTAGATACTTAATGCTGAAGTTTTAGCGCAAGTAAATAAAAACAACAGTAGTATACCGCAATTAAATCTGGTTTGACCCCCTCTAATTGTGATTGTATCAAGTCTGAAGGCCATTGATATTTGTTGTTATATCAATCAGTACACATTTTTACACTACGCATAGATCAAAGTCTACCTGGTCTTCGAATTTACAGTTTGTTTTCATTTACAGTGTAGGTCGACGCGTATCGTCTTTTCGTCGGTTTAAAAAAAACCACTTCCTAGGCCTGCAGATATTTAAACATTGTGTACTGAATACATATTTTGCACAAAGCAGATTGACACTATCGCGTTGATTAAAATATAAATAAACAACTAAGCTCTGATTCCTTGGTCGCCTTTGGCTTTACCTATTTTGTCGTTTTTGCTTTTGGCCAGCGGAGGACCAACCCCAGAAGGATGATTTTCTCACTGCGTTAAAGACTCATTGGAGGCCTTCGGCTGTTATCTGCTATTTGGTCCGGTTGTTGTCTCTTTGACATATTCCCCATTTTCATTCTCAATTTTATTGGTTTATAGCTCTCTTTTTTTAAGCTTTGGGTTTTCAAATATTTTGGGCTTCGAGCATCACTAAAGAGACAATTGTCAAAATGCGCATCTCGTGCAGAACAATTGGTATCGTTTATGTTATTACTATCCAATACTGAGAATCACTTTATATTCTCAAAATTTGTCGGTTTCTATGGAAAATAAGATTGTTTCAAAGACAAATTTAGGAGGTACAAAACATTAAATTAATACGTCATGTCAGAAATATTTCCGACTTTGAACATGTTGAATGGTTTCAGAGGAGTTGCGGCTCAAAGAAATCGGTCTCTCCCTTTAGTAGTATAGATATGCCCTAAGAGTGAACAAACGGCTAAAAGAAAAAAAAAAGTCACAAACCACCAGAAAACATATGTAGATTGATCAACACCACCCTCATCAAAATCTAGAGGTAAACAACGTGGTTTGGACGGGTAAACTGTACCCGCATTAATAGTGGCTTCCTTCCGATAACTTATAACAAGTTAAAAAAAAAACGGTGATCAGTCGCTTCCGTTTTGTCATAATTCAGAAAATTCTATGATGTTATATTACAAGAAAAGGAGATGCAATATTCTGGTTGTGACATATGGAACATATCCATAGTCATCTGTGACACAGATATATCATAACGATAAACCAAATAATGAAACCGTCAGTAAAACTTTTATTTGAAGGGATGACTTCAACTTTACCATTAACTGAATAAAAACAACTTTGTTATGACAATATTTATTGAAAAGTAATATTTCCTTAATTTATCTTCAAATTGCGACTTTATTTCCTACTATTAAATTCCTCCAATTTTGAATGAAGTGTTTATTTTTTATTGTCAATTCAAGACCATGAATAGCTTCAGATTTCCCTTTGGCGTCTCGAAGATGATGAGAACACAAAAATAACAGTACATGAGAGTAAACAATGTTCGGAATCACGATGGTTTTTGTGTTGTTTGATAATGTTGACAGTTCTGCTGGCAATAAATAAAATGGAGAGACAAAAAACACATTTTTGATGATAAGATGTTTACATGTCACTAATAAACCAACCACTCTCTTCGTTTTCTCGAGTAAAGTCTGTTCTTCCAAGCTATTTGTCGCTTGTAAAAATATTTTATCTGGTGTACTTTTAGATAAACAGTAGGTAACTATATCTATGCATTCTTTAAAACGCTTATGTTGATACATGAATGATGCAAGTAATAACCAATATGACAACGCATCGCAATATATTCCAAACCTGTAGCAACTAAATGTTATATCAAACTGTTTATACACAGATTTGTTTTGTTCTCTAATGTTATATAATTTCTGTGATTGTATGTAACAAATAGAAAATAAAGCTATAATGTATTTACATACTTCCAGGTCTGAACAACTTTGGAAGCATTTTATAGCTCGTATAACGTTTTTCAAAACATTACCAGTTATTTGATTTATTAATGATGTAGGATAAATGAGGCACGACAATGAAGAAGCTGTCAGTCCACATGCATCTAACCTATACTTTTCGAATGTTGAGGTTTGAAAAATGGAAGACCATGGTGTAGAAGATATCAGCCGAAGCGTAGACATTAACATAACTTGTTGGTCATCGGTAAATCTGTCTTCGAAAAGGTTGTTTTCTGGAATAAAATAGTGACTGCACATTTTATATTCTACACAGTATATCAGTCGCATTATACAATTAATGAAACAAGTGATAATTTTTTCTGGTTTCCATACAACAGGACCCAATTCCTCACATAACCAAAACATTATTGTTTTAACATTGTTTAGGGAAATATGAACAAATAAGATCGTTATGCTTAGGTTTCACTATATCTTTCAAAATAACTTTCAGCAAAGCATAGCACAGTAATTGTGTATGTGAAAAAGAATAAATTAATTGTTTTTCTGCCATAGAGAAAGATATACGCCATTCTAAATTCTCATTTAATGAGTTTTTATATCCAATAGGAACTAGTAAAACACCATTTTGCACAATTGACTTTACCTGCTCGTAATCTGGCCACGTTGATTGAGATCTGTTAATCTATGGTTGAGCTGATGCAATCCATGGTTTACATCGGAAACAAACCACACGATTTTAAACATCCCCTGGTAAAGACTGACACGGTCCATGTATTATCATATCCTCTGATAAAAAGTATTCCCTGAAAAGTTTACTTGAGATGTATGTTTCTTGTCCTAAAGTTTGAGAACATTGACCTATAACAGGAATGCATTTTGGTAAATTGTCATACAACTTCAATTTCGTAAATCCAGATGGTGTATGATCCAGTAAAATAAAGATTCTATTTGCAGCATACGTTGCATAATGAATACTTTCATAAACATGGACCATTTTTAAAACTATCATCCTATCGAAATCACCACCCTTAAGATCAATACCTTCTGCTTTACTACCACTGCTAATAAAGGTGAAGCCATCATTATCATTCATTACAAAATCCATAACCTTAAATGTGTTTTGTCTGGTTTTTACAATATCCTCTGCACCAATTATCCTACTAAGATAATGATAAAGTGTAAGTGAAAGTTCTTCTTTCGTACTCATTATTAATATCTAAAGAAATAAGAAAATAAAACAAATTATGAAACAATAAATATTAAGGTTGTACGAGACATATCGACCGTCAATCAAAAACTGGAGTACTGTTATTCCAATTTAAATGGATTTCAAAAAGAAATTGTACATCAGAAATTGAAAATTGTAAAAAATTTGGATAACATTTTATTTAAAATGGTTTTTGAGATAGATTACAATTTTGTCGATCAGCTTTTATCAATCAAATATTTGTAAATTCATGCAGTTCAAAACGGCTGTCCAAGACATGACAGGTGTGAATTTGATTGTAAATATTAGCCTTTCTATTTATTTTCAAAATTTAAGCGACTTCAAATTATCAAGAAGAAGCTCTATCATATTGGTTATTTTTTCCAATTCTATATAGTTTACTTAATATCACTTATATTCTGATATTGTGTCAATACTATCGATTTTTGGTATTCTACATTATTGTTTTTAAATTCCATGTAATCATTCATTCTTTTTAACATATATAATCACCGTGTATCATTGTACAGCGGAAATAGGTACTAACCAAGCGGGCGTGAGCAATTTTGATCTTACACGGTAACGAAAAATCTTTGTTTTGTTCACACAATATCAATGTGTACTTCAATCTAAAAATAATTGCTGTTTTAAGAAATGATTTGGTCGTAGGTTGATGATTATTGATGTCTCATTATTTTCCCAAAACAAGAGGGATTACCAAAAGCATGTGCAAATACTTGTAAGAGAAGTAGGCCCTCGTCTCATCCGATATAATTCTATATTCATTGCAACTCTTTTTCTGATAGAAGGTCAATGTGCGTGTGTTATAAGTATAGCTGTTTCAATAATTGGCATTGCAATCGTTCATACATATGTTATTATTCGATATTTTATCCCTAAAGTAGCGTTGTGTACGGTGTTTAGCTGACCAAATAAATCCTTATGTACGGTGCATAGTTAAGTTGTTGTACGCCGTACACAAAAACTTTTTTTCATACTCGTTTATTACCCAAACTAATGGGTAGTCACATGTAGGTTTATGATTGGTAACCATTACTGTTGCCCTGTATTAGGTTTAGTTCAGATAAAACATGTAAATGTCTCAACAACTGCATCGAAATTGAAAGTGGGTGTTGACCTTCACAACTATTTGCGCATGAACAAGTTAATTGTTCTTATTTGAATATCAAAGATGTTTTATGAATAGGAAAAAATCGATGCAAAAATTATTTGGGAGCAGGAATTTCAAATGTTGAGAAATGTTCATTGAATATTGATATTTGAAAAGTTTCCCACTTGCTTGATTTTTTTCAGTACGAATTATTTTCTTATAATGATACTCTTTTAATTTGCATTTAACATGTTTAATGATAAGCATGGTCAATATAATATAAATCGTGTTATGTTACATTAAAAAAACATATATGGCTATAATTTTGAAGAAAAAAACATGACATATTGCAAGATTTAAGTTCGACAATAAACAAACACTTAATATATCCTAAGAAAAACACGATTATATTCCTGACTTGAGATGTTCATGTTTAACGGGGACAGTGTGGTATGATTCTAATCGAAGAACAACACAGTTCATAATGCTGAAACTTTCATGCCACGAAAGTAATTGTGACAAAACAGTTATTTATAATTTTTCAAAAGTTTCCCTGTCGCTTGATTATTTTCAGTACAGAATACTTTCTTATAATGACTAATAAGTTAAGGAAGTGAAGAAACATTTTCCCCATAAAACATTGAAAGATTTCCCTTTTTCCTTTTGATAATATACATCTATTTAAAAAAGAGGGACGAAAGATACCAGAGGGACAGTCAAACTCATAAATCGAAAATAAACTGACAACGTCATGGTTAAAAACGAAAAAGAGAAACAGACAAATAATAGAACACATTACATAACATAGAAAACTAAAGAAAAAAGAAAGAACATAATGTATTGTGTGTTAAGTGTTCACACAATACACAAGTTGTCTATCTGTATATAACAGTTGTATTCACACTTTTTGTACACATGATATCATGTCGTGTAAGGATGATTCTGCTCAAACTCAAAATAAATAGGGTCATTCTTTTTCTGGTTTTCTACATTCAGTATAGATAGATGTTTAAAAAAATGTTGAAAAACAATATGGGTTAATGCGCTCTTTTTTTTCGGTATACTCATTTCAAATATTCAATATATGGCATAGTTGTGAAAAGCTAGAGAAACAGGTTTTGTATAAAAAAAAAAAGATGCCCAATATATTTTCAGTGTATAATATTTTATTGGTGGTAGAACAAGTATAATACATATCAGTGATACATTTTTTTTAAATATTTTTTTCTATAAAATCCATCAACAAATTGTGTTATTTTAGCAATTTAGTTAAAATTGAAAAAGTTGGTGAACACTCATGATTTCTTGTTCTTTTCTAAAAATAAACATCTTCGTAAACAAAATATATCCCAACAATATTTTCAGAATATCTTCCTCATACATTTGTCATTAATTTCCGAGAAATAAATATATCATCATGCACTTTTTTTAGCTAGACGTTGACATCAACAAAACAGTACGGGAAAATTCCTGATTGTTCTCTATTTTCTTAAAATTAACATTTATTCTACAAATACAGCTTCACAATATTTTCAGAATATCTTCCTCATAAATTTGTCATTTATTTCCAAGAAAAAAAATATGTCATCATGCGCTTTATTTTTAGCTGAACGCTGAAAACAAATAAAAGTACGGGAAAATGGCTGATTGTTCTCTATTTTCTTAGAATAAACTTTTTTTTTGAAAATACAATTTCACAAAATTTTCAGAAAATCTTGTTTATACATATTTTTTAATTTTCAAGTTTAAAAAATATACAACCATGCGCTTTATTTACAAATGGACGCCAAAAAAAAAAAGAAAAAAAATAGAAAGAAATGCTTGATTTTTCTCTAGTTTATTAAAATATACCTATTGATTTTATTTAAATTTCACAAAAAGTTCTCTCAGAAACTTTCTAAATGCATTTTCCCTAAAATTTGAATAAGAAGAAAAGATCATCATGTGCTTTTTTTTGTTAAGCTAGAGCTAAAATAACACAAAAAGAAGAAAAAAAGGCAAACAGACAAATAATATTACACAAGACACAACATAGAAAACTAAAGAGTAAGCAACACGAACCCCATCAAAACAGGGGTGATTTCAGGGGCATAGAAAGCTTAAGCAGATCCTGCTCCACGTGTAGCACCCGTCGTGGTGCTCATATTAATACAAACCCGGTAAATAGTCTTATCCAGTACGTCATAATCGTGAAGAGGGAACGGGATTGCAGTCACGACAAAACGAGCATATCCGATATTATCAGTGAAACGGATATACTATAACAGTTAATCAACTCGTGATGGCGTCCGTAAAATTTACGAAATGTTGATTTCAACTTCACCATTTGAAACTCTTGGTTTGATAGCTTTCTTTAGTAGTCGACCTAATGTAACACTAGCCTGTCAATACTGTGGTTTTGTGCCGAATTCCGCACTTGGTAGGTGACTCGACTCAAATCTTAATTGACTATTGGTTTTCTTACCAAAGATCAGTGATTTTAACCGGGCGTTCCACTTTCCTCGATCAATTCAAAATGACCGCCAAGGAATATAACACTAGTGTTGAAAGTGCATTTAACATCAATCAATCAATCAGCTAAATTAAATTATCATATCTATCATGAATAGCTGTTTAATTAACCCTGAAATGATCATGATGATGGTATAATTAACTGTTCATGTGTTTTCAGAAGATTGAAAACAACATTATAGAAACTTTGTATGAAACCTTTTATCGCCTATGAGGATAAAAGCGTGGAACATATACTATTTTCATCGGCATTTTTATTATGAATTGAGTAGAAATTCTATTTACGTTGAACCTTGATTTCGATGCTTTTTTTTTAAATACGGCTTAAGAGCTCATAAGACATTCGCATTTTGTTGGACACTTAAATATGGTTCGACTGTATCTAATCTTTACAATTTATCACTTTGAATATCATTCTTGTCAAATTTGTTGTGCCACAGAATTCATAACTTCTCTAACCGGACCATGGACCTAGCGAAAGATGTTTTGTTAGGTGATGGTAAAGATACCACGCTTATAATGTTGTGGTCAACTACTTAATTATATTATCTAAAAAATCCCTGTATACAGGAACACGTCGGCGAACAAAGAGGCACAACACGTTTCATTCTAAATACTGGTACTTTCTTACGTATGATATGGCCCTTGCTTGTTTTTACTTTGTTCGTCCTTTTATACACAAAACATTTTATATTTTGACAATCCACAAAGCCATGTTTTCTCTGATTATTATTGACGTCTTTACACTAAATGCATTTGATGAAGGATGAGTAATGATTGATATTTTAGTCTTAGATGCATTTTTTTAGTTGTTGCTATTTGTTTTGACCTAGTTATCAGTAATTGTGAAACAATTATCAATTTTGAAATACTAAGTCTCAGGAATAGATTACTTTAGCTATATTTGGCAAAAAATTTGGGAATTTTTGTCGTCAATGATCTTCAACTTCGTTCTTTATTTGGCCTTTTTATCTTTTTTGGATTCGAGCGTTACTAATGAGTCTTTTGTAGACGAAACACGCGTCTGGCGTAAATACAAAATTAAATCCTGGTATATATGGTGAGTTTATTAATATTTCTGTATAGGCTAGAAAAATCTAAACTTTGAACATGATTCAAAAGAACCAAATCTAAAATTACCATGGAATTTATTAGATACTTGTACTTCGAGCAAATTTAGGACACTTAAAAGAGGGACAAATGATACTAAAGGGACAGTCAAACTCATAAATCTAAAACAAACTGACAACGCCTAGCAAAAAATGAAAAAGACAAACAGAAAAACAATGGTACACATGACACAACATAGAAAACGAAAGAATAAACAACACGAACCCCACCAAAAACTAGGGGTGATCTCAGGTGCTCCGAAAGGGTAAGCAGATCCTGCTCCACATGTGACACCCGTCGTGTTGCTTATGTGATTACAAATCCGGTAAATAGTCTAATTCGGTAGGTCACATTCATGAAAGGGAAGGGGATTGTAGTTACGACGTAAGGAACATATCCGATATCATTTGTGAAACGGTTATTCCATAACGGTCAACCAACTCGTGATGGCGTCCGTAAAATTTACGAAGGGATGATTTCAACTTCACCATTTGGAACTCTTGGTTTAATAGCTTCCTTGTGAGCAGTAACCCTCTATCAAGAAAATCATGATAGGAAATGCAAGCACGGGAATATCGTATCAATTGGGAGATATATACCCCGTATGCAGGTGCTGCTGGAATGTTGCTACTTAGAAATGGAAAGTTCACAATTGGAAAGCTGAAATCATCTCTTTTGTCGTAAAGTTTTGTTTTCAACCGACCCTCATTGTCAATTTCTAGATGTAAGTCAAGATATGAAGCCGACTTAACTGTATCTGTAGTATCCTTTATCTCCAATTCGATGGGATAGATGCGTTCCACATAGTCACCAAATTTTGAATTGTTTAGTGAAAGAACGTCATCTATATAGCGGAAAGTAGAGTTAAAGGATATTGCTAACTTCTTATCTTTCTTCCTAAGAAGTTCCTGCATGAAGTCAGCCTCATAATAATAAAGAAACAAGTCGGCAAGTAGAGGGGCACAGTTTGTTCCCATTGGGATGCCGACAGTCTGTTGAAAAACACGTCCTCCGAAGGTTACAAATATGTTGTCAATCAAGAAATCAAGCATCTTGATAATATCGGTTTCAGAGAATTTTTTGTTTGAATCAGAGTGATTCTTTAGAAAGTATGATTTATCTTATTCCACTATTTTCCTTGTTTTGTTATATAAACATTATTGCATAACTCATTCGAAGAGTTGTCCGGATGAAAACTACAAGCTCGATCAATTCAGATAAACAGTCTAACGATATAGTTAGCCATTTACAACATAACCAAACAAATCCATATATAAAAGAGGGACGAAAGATACCAGAGGGACAGTCAAACTCATATATTTAAATCGTAATGTGAGTATACACTTTTGAATTGTGACAGCAATCAAACAAATAACTAATGACAGATAGGAGTCAATTTACGTTATACATTGTACAATATAAGCAATGGTCTGTACATCTTGCCATGCACTAAATCGTCATGAGTCTATGTAAGTTGTAAAGTACAATAAATAAATTAAAAAAAGACAATTTAAGATATTGGATACTGGTGACCTTCCAGACTTAGAACAGGCACTGAAATTGTGACGGGTGTAAATGTTTTTTGCATACTAGAAATTGGTTGATTCTTAATTATTTACAATAGAAAAATCACTTTTTGTTATTTTTTAACTTCCCTTCTTGAACATTGTTTTAATCAATGAATTGCCGATGTTCATGGTTCATACATTACTATCCAATATCATGAATCGATGGAATAACTTTTCAGAATCCAGTAACTCAATACAATTTAAAATACAACAAAGACATAAAAGGAAGGCGGAAGATACCGAAGGAATATTCAAACGCATGCGTCATTGACAAACCGGTAATTAAAAAACTCAAAGAACATGAAACAACGAAAAGACAAACAGAAATACAAAATATAATATTCAGTCGATGTCGTTTGTTGATGTGGTTCATAAGTGTTTATCAATTCTCGTATAGATTTGACCGAAGTTTTCCTGTTTGAATGGGCTATTCACTAGTCATTTTTTGGGACCCTTTAAAAATATAGCTTGCTAATCGCTGTGAGTCAGGATCCGTGTTGAAAACCGTACTTTGACTTATAATGGTTCACTTTTACAAATTTTGACTTAGATGGAGAGTTGTCGAATTGGAATTGATACCACATCTTCTTATATCTAAACATTCAAACAAGAAGATTAATGACAGAACAACACGAAACCACATAAAACTGGGTCTTATATCAGGTGCTCTGTAATAAAACTACCTATCATGATGTTGAATCTTTCTGTTTTATTTTGGAAACAAATCATCGTTTTATAAAATTACAGTATTTGATCATGTCTTTCATACACATTGTAATACATTTTCTACGTAGTCATTGCTGGATGGACATAACTACATGCATTCACTAATTATTAATAGGCAAATATTCTAGATTTACAAATACGTTAATGTTTCTGTCAGCATTCTGTTAGCAAGGCATTTTATACACATGAAAAACTTCTATTTTGTTTTACAGTAATATGCAATTAGAAAATTGAATTGAAAAAACCAACAATTAAACAAAATTTGGATAAGAAATGTCTTTTCTTGGCCTTTTGATATTCTGTAATCATCAAATCGTCTTAATGTATGAAAAGTGAATCTTGCTATACATCAATGTGATTTTTATAACTTTTACAATTTGTTTTTAATTATATCAAGGCATTCATTACTGACTTCAAAATCTCCTTGAATAAAGTATATTTCTCTTATTGTTAATTCAAGATCATGAAGAGCATTTTGTTTTCCAACGTCATCTCGAAGATAATGAAAACATAAAAATAATAACACATTACAGTAAACAACAGGGGGGATCATGATGTTTTCAGTGTTTTGTGATAATGTTATCAGTTCTCGTGGCAATAAATTAAATGGGTAGTTGAAGACTAAGTATTGAATAATAAAATGTTTACACGTCAATAACAAACCAACTGCCTGCTTCATTCTCTGGAACACCGTGTGGTCTTTTAAACTATTTGAAAAGCTTAAAATTATTACATCTGGTGTACATTCAGATAAACAGAAGTTGATAATATATGAACACTCTTTAAAACGTTTACATTGATACATAAAGGATGCCAACAATAACCAAGAACATAATGTATCGGTGAATAAACCAATAAAACAATCCTGAAACAACCTAATGTTATATTGTTTTGTCTGTAGAAATATTTGTTACTGCTTGTCAAATTCGATAAGTTACAACATTGCATATATCTATTTGACGCCAAAGATAAGACGTACTGAAACAATTTCTTATTTGAGAATTCAGTACAAAGCATTATAGCACGTTTTAAATAATGTACGTTTTCCCTACTGATGCCACTAATCTTTATATTTAAATGAAAAAGACATGACAATTCAGAGGTTTTCAGTTCAAGCACACGTGAGTTGATGGAGTTCAACTTATATTCTTGAAAGGTAGACGTATTAAAAATTGAAGTCGATGGTGAAGAATATATAATCCTCAGCGTCTCCAGTAATACTGCTTTTTGATCATCATCATATCAATTCCCAAAAAGGTTGTTGTCCGGGATGAAATAATGTAGACATATTTTATGTTCTACACAGTAAATAAGTCGTCTTAAACAGTCCATAAAACACAAGGTTATTTTCCGTGGTTCCCAGTCTAGAGGATTTGTCTCTTCACATAACCAAAACATTATTGTTTTTATAAAATATGAACAAATGAGATCCCCACATTTTGGTTTAATAATGTCTTTCAAAATTACCTTTAGTAGCCCATAGCATAATAATTGAGTGTGAGTAAAAGAATAAACCAATTGTTTTTCTGCCATGGAAAATGAGATCCGCCATTCTAAGTCCTCGCTTTGTGAGCTTTTGCAACCAATAGGAACAAATAAAACTCCATATTGAACTATTGAAGTAACAAGTTTGTTATCTGGCCAAATAGATCTTGGTCTATATATCCACTGCTGAGCTGATGTTATCCATTGTTTACTTCGGAAACAACTTACATCATCATACAAATCACCTGGTAGAGAAATGCAAGGACCATGAATAACCATATCAGGAAATAAAAGGAATTCCCGGAATAGTTTGCTTGAGATGAATGTTTCCTGTCCTAAAGTTTCGACCCAATGATTTATAAAAATTATGTTCTTCTGCGTTTCGTTATACAACTTTAATTTCGTAAACCCAAGTTTTGTGTCATTTGTTTCCATTAAAAGAGGCACTTTGACTTCTGCATCTCTCTCGTTATTCATGTTCTCATATACACGGAAAGCTTCATAAACAACCATCTGATCGTAATCACTACCTCTGAGGTCCAATCCTTCTGCTTTACTACCACTACTTATGAAGGTAATGCGATTAGTATCCTTCAGTACAAATTCCATAACCTTAAATATGTTACGTCTTAATTCAACGACATCTTCTGAGCCAATTATGCTACATACGTAATGGTAAAACTTAAGTGAAATTTCTTCTTCTGCATAATTCATATTGACAGCAAATCTAAAAAATCAAAAGTTAATAACCATGCAATAGACAATTGTCATATCACCAACTCCGGATTTTATTACTATTCAACAGATTATCTACTCTGTGGGCAAGACATTCTGGTACTCGGTCAAGTAAGAGCAACCAAAAAAAGTAGAATGAATCTTATAATTTATGCAATTTAGGTGGAAAGATTACTGTTTTCAGATAATTTTAACAGTTAACTTTGCCCTAAAATTATACTGATTGTAAGCTTGATTTTTCTTTTCCTCTGGTTGCTCTTGCTCGACCGAGTACCAGTATGTCATACATTAGAGTAGGCTATCTGTCGACACAATATAAACCTAAGAGACAAAAGTCGGTAATATGAAAATAGTCTATAGCAGTTGTACGTTGTACCTGATCTTACAACTTACCGTCCTCAATACACAATTTTTTTTATTAAAATTGTATTACAGCAACTTACATGTTATCAGTGTCAAATACATATATAAAATATATGTCTAGATATGGCAATTATATTTTCGTAAACGTTGATGCTCGTAAACGTTTCATTGAGGTAGCTAAAGAAATCAATGCATCTTTGAAGGAAAGAAAAATATTTCCAAATCCAGATATGAATGGACAGCTAGAAAATGCCGTTTATAAAAAAAATAGATTTCAAAGTATTTTTGCTGTACAAGGTATCTCCCGATCCTGACCAAAACAGATTTACCTTTTCCCCTATTGATCAAGACTTTGTTATAAACGACAAGTACACACCCGTGATATCGCGGGTCCGTGACTGAATTAAAGTGTATAACTATGCCTAACTTAAAGCCTTATTTTAGTAATTGGTATTGTCATCTGATAAAGTCATGTCGATTATAAGATACAGAATTTTCTCTGCTTACAAATCTTTCTGTTTGAACCCGTCGACCTGGAACTTATCAATTATTGGAAATATTAATTATTTGGAAAACAAAAGGTCCAGGCTATCCCGGAATGGGATATTTTTTAATCAACAGCATTGTCCTATATTAGTTATCTTAGAAAGTCTTGCTGATTGCTGAATAAAGCTACAATAGGGAACAATTTGACAATGATTGAATTTAGTAGTGTCAGCTCTTTGATTATGACCCGTGTATATAGCAAAATCCTAAATACACCGTTTGGTGGTGCGCCTGTCAAATGCGGAACGTACAGATAAGGTAATAGCTAACATGTGAATATACTATTAGTATCGGTATCGGATTAGACCCGGAACTTGTTAATTATTGGCAATATTAATTATGTGGAAAACAAAAGGGTCTGGAGTGGTGTAATTTTTAATCTACACCATTGTCCTATATTAATTATATATAGAGTTGAATTCTTTGATTTGTCGTTTTTACCCGATGACGGCTGACAAATTGGACTTCATAATTTTAGTATTATAGATATGCTTAACATAAATGTTTAAAAAAAAAACTATTGGATTAGATGGTAGTTTATCTAAAGTACTACGTTTTGCTAACCTGCAATTGTAAAACCGCTAACATATATTGTTAATTTATCATTATTTTCATAAACCATCCCTGAAAGCTTTAATGAAGCTCAAGTTGATCTATTTTTCTTTTTTATTTTCTTTTTTACCGGCCTTTTCTAAACACTATTCACATGCCATATAAGTTCAATTACATGTAGTACAGTACTTTGATAATATCTTCTAACACTTTTTTGGTAGCTTTTATATTGGGCTTCGGATGTCAGTCAACTATATTAAGTGATTAAAGATTGGAAAGTAAGCCCGGGACCAAAATAAATGCATTGCAGCTACCTCGATAAACTTCTCAAAACGTTTGACTATCTTCTCCATGACTTTCTGCCACTTAAACAAAAAGCTTATGGTCTTTAAAAGTCATTACTTGATACGTTATATAGTTATTTAACAAACAGAAAACAGTGTGTAAACATAAAAAACAATTTAAGTGGTATTCTTGGCATATTTAAAAGGGTCTCATAAGGTTTTTTTTTTTAAATGTTTTTATATAATTTTGTTGATGGCATTTCAAGTTATTTCTCTTGGCAAATAAAATAAGATAAATATATTGTGCTTCATTTGAATTGAATTTCCATTTCATGTAAGCATGAGGTTACACTTTTTGGAGCTATGCTTGATTTTAGATTAAAATTCAATTTATATATTTCAAATGTTATAATAAATAAAAAATAGAAAAGGCCTTAATTTACTTCCCAATTAGAATAGAACTATGATATCTTTTAACAAATTTAAGAATTTTTTTTTTTATTTATGCTTTTTATTATGTTATTTTTGATGATATATCAGTGATTGCTGTTTCCATTGTTCAATGACTATAGGGGTGTTTACCGCATTACTTTAATCATATTTACATACTTTTCTATTTTCTATTGATTAGTATTTGACTAAAGTTGCATGATTTTTTGTATGATAATCGTTTAAAGATATCACCAGTGCTCATATTTTATCTGTTACTAGGTTTTGCATCCCACACAACCAGGTTCAACCTACCTTTTTTTTTCTTTGAAAAATGTCCTGTCCCAAGTCATGAATATGGTCATTGTTATATTATAGTTCGTTTCTGAGTGTATTAAATTTTAACGTTGTGTGTCTTTTGTGTCGTTTGTTTCCTCTTATATTTGAGTGTGAATACACATTGTTGTAAGAGTCGTGTGACGGTACTTTTCTATCCCAAATTCATGTATTTAGTTTTGATGTTGCATTTGTTATTCTCATCGGATTTTGTCAAATGCTTAGTTCGTTTCTGTGTGTGTTACATTTTAATGGTGTATCGTCATTCTCTTACATTTAATGAGTTTCTCTCGGTTTTGGTTTGTGATCCGGATTTGTTTTTTTTTTTTCTATCGATTTATGAGTTTTGAACATCGGTATACTACTGTTGCCTTTATTTACTATGTTCATATACGCCGACTTAATAAAATTTACAAAACCTACCTAACTTTCTTATCTTAAAATTGTAACTTTTATAAATTCCTTGGTTTTTAATATTTGACTCCCATTCGCAGAATTAAAATCTTTACAAAAACTTTTTCGGCGATGCAAATGCTTTTCAGATAGGTCTATTTTTACTTTAAACGTTCATAAGGTTGACAAAATCCAGATAAGAGCCTCGAACACACGAAAATTTTTAATTGGTATACATTTTCGACTGCTATGTAGAAATATGTTTTTAGAATAATTATTACAATGATACCTCAATGCATTGGCTCTAAAATATAACTTTCGTGCAAATAGCTGTTTTTGTGCAAATCTTGGTGTCTTTTTCGTAATTATTTGACAAATAATCATTTGAAAAACCTAGCCATATTCATATTACCTTAACTTAATCTAAGCGTTAAGTTCTGTTGATTAAGAACACGTGTATTACAAAACAATATGTATTTGAAAAATACCGACAACCTTGCCAAACTCGCCTTAAAAATAAATCCTGGAGATGTTTTAGATAGTGCGTTGTGACTGAATCTTTATAATAAATGCGGAGACAGTGTAAACAACGAATTAAAATAACTTCTGTAAATTGTTGACAGGGTAACATTTACTAAAACGTCACCTGAATGTACAGAACAGGTACAGAACATGTAAATAAACTCATCATAGATACCAGGATTGAAATTTTGTATACTAGACGTGCGTTTCATCTTCAAGATATTTATCCGTGGTGATTATATCAAAAAAGTTCTAAAAGCGAAATGACTAAAGCTAGAGTTAATATTACTTTATATTTTTGAAATTTGCGGTGAAATACACGAGATTATGAAAGGTAAAAAGTTCTTTTTACGATGTAAGAAACTGTGAAAAAGAATTAAAAAATAGATGAGTGTGGAAAATGAGATTCAGTTATTCACTGTAACGTGTAAAATCTGTAAACAAATATGGCCAACCGAAAGTGCCTACGAAGGTTACACAACAGAATCAAACGTAAAAATGTTAAAAAAAATATAAAGACTGAAACTGCTGCAGCAATATTAATTAGTACATCAGGCATCCAAAATGAACTTAATACTTTGATTAAATTATTTTCAAATTATTGATGAGCGATTTAAGCATTTAATAAAAGCGAAATGTTACATCACTATTTTACTTTGATAAACATGATTAACAATTGAACAAAACAAAATTATACTGTATTTGTTCTTATATCTCTTACCTAATACCCCTTTAATCATTTGAATGAATCATGAATTAGTTATGTACTTACTTAATTTTTACGCCGGAATATATCAGAAATAATCAAATTACTGACGATTTATGTGTATGTACAAGAAAGTAAATACAACATTGACAACACGATACAAAGGGAGATAAATCTATTTCAGCCATAGTCAATAGCCCGTTAGGAGCGACACCAAAAGATCAATGAAGGATAAAAAACGTAATTCAAATAGTTTGGGGTTGGGTTCAAAATTGCTGAAAGTTTTGTTTAATTGACATCGATTTTACATATATCCTTATTGGTCTATCAAATTAAGTTAACTGTGGAGGTAGGGGGTCAGTGAAAAACTATATCAATTACGTTTTTTTTAGCCTACTTTGAACTTTTATTTGATTTCGTCCCTTACAAAATGAATAGAACGTCAAGCACACAAAGATATGAGATTATAAAATATTAAGAGTTCTTTTAGGTTTTTAATCACAATTGAAACCTGCATTATGTCGACTTTAACTTTGTAATGTGACGTAATTTTACATGTTGACAAAATATTTAAGAGGGCTGAAAAGGGGATAAAACAGAACAATGACCCTTAATTGGGGCGTTTTCAATTTAAAACTACGCTATTAATTAATACACATTAATAAATTATTATTTTAACTACATTTTAAACAATGACCTTGTAAAGGCAAGTACAGTTAATTCATAGCTATCCGTAATTCAAGTGTAGTTTTCAGGCATGGTATAAATGTGAAATTCCAAGCTTACGGTGATTATTTTCCTCACTTTGTAGACCTTGTAGGAAACATGAATAACATATAATAGCTGATGTCAATTAAACAAAACTTTCAGCAATTTTGAACCCACCCCCAAACTATTTGAATTACGTTAAATTAATTTTAAACCTTGTGCCTTGACTTGGTACAGGACATTTTTTTAAAGAATGTCAAACCTCCCACTTTATGGCAATGATAAATATAACATTAAAATGACAACATAACGTTACAGGACTACAATACAAATAAATAGGAGAACATATTAGACAAAGAAACACATGAATAATAGTTAACAAAAGGCACCAGGTTTAAAATTCAATACGCCAAAAGCGCGCTTCTTCCACACAAGACTTGCCAGTGACGCCCAGATATAAAAGTTCGAAGGTCAAAACAGTACAAATTTGTACAGCACTGAGGATCAAAAGTTCAAAAAGGTTGTGTCAAATACGGCTAGGGTTTTCTGCTTGGGATAAGAACATCCTTATTATTTAGAACAATTAATGATATTGCAAACAGTAAATTTTATCAAATGAATATAAAAGATATACATACTTTCCAACCACAGCTTAGGTAACGTGTCAAAAAATATATATATCATAGATTCAAAATTCGGAATTCTGAAAAAAAAGTATAGTATGATAACTCTCCGATTTTTAGGTAAACAAGCGATAATTCTTTCTCTGAAGTTGAAAAGTGAAAAAGTACTGTCTTTCGCGTCTTTAACTGACATCAGATTAACTTGCTATACGTTGAAATCAATCATCGATTTCAGCAATTGGAAATAAAGACACTTTTTAGATAAATAAATAAACAAGGATTAAACCATAGTAATGATAGTGTAACATATACTGAGCCAAAAAGTTTAGCAACCCTTTTTTCAATTTATTTTTTTCTTGTTTCTGCCAAGATTTTTTCAACATCATTGATATAATACTGAGGTCTATCTGTGATTTTAAACGGTCGTACTTTTTTCCGGGAGATTGACTTCGCGCCATTCAAGCTTTGCGCGTGTATTTTATGTTTTACCTTCTGTACCTGTACTTTTAAAAATTTTGTTTTTCACTAACGTTCAGAGACGCACCATTGGTAAGAAAAAACATAAACATTAAAAAAATTTGCATGGAGGCGTCAATCTGGCATCCACGAACATGACCGTTTGAAAGCTCCTTGAATGGTTGATACCGGAATGAGTGTTGCCGACGTCGCGGCTCGATTTAATGTGCATAAGTCAACAGTTTATGAGGGAAGAGTACTACCTGCGCTTAACGTCAACATGTGACAAGTTTATTCCGGCCACAAGAGTATTGCATATGCTTAGGGCAGCTACTGGAGTAGTTGTCAATCCTTCATCAATACACGTGGAGCATAAATAAGAAATTGAATTTGAATAACACTATACTCATTTCCGTATTTTGAACCTAATGCCCTCCATACAAAGAAATTTCTAGTGCATGTTGCTTCTGACATGTCATAATTTCATTTTGTAATTACAGTCAAACCTGATTAAACCGGACCCTGAATAAACCGGTTTCTTGTCCATTCCGGCCGAAAATGAAAGTACCATTTTTTCCCCTTCAGAGTCTTTGTTAAAATACACTTTATAAACCGGACCCTGTGTATTCCGAATTCCGGGCTTATTATGCAGTCTCAATACTCTTAATTACATTAATTATTACCTGTCAAAACCGGTTTGTCTAATTAATTTCAAAATCGATATGCAATGAAAACGTATTTAGCACATACTTACAACTTCTCGTCCAATCAAATTGCTTGAATTTGCTTCTAATTTTCATAGTACATACTTTTCCGTGTACTAAGTAACTACGCATGAATGACCACAAGGGTAAGATTTCATTGTATTGTAATCAAGATATTAGAACAAAAATTGCTACTGGCTATTTTGAAATAAATGATGTTCCAAATTTAACTAAATAGTTTGTAATTAGTTTTCAAACAGATTTTTAACATCCTACTAATCAATCTTTTGATCTAAATTTTGTTTTGACAATTAAAAAAGTTTCTTCATTTAAATAAAGAGTAATAATAATGGTGCTTTATACCTTGATTAAAGTACAACTCAATCTAAAATTTGTAATCCTTTATCTTCCATGCAATTACTTTGTACACAAAAAGAGTCAACCATGAATCTTTTGAAGGGAAATTATTAATAAAGCAATTTGATATATTTAGTCATAAATTGGTCGATAATTGGTTGCCTAATGTCCAGTGACAAATATTTCATGCATATAAACTATCTACTAGACTACCTATGGGTACATACCAGGGGCAGATCCAGCCATTTTTTAAAGGTGTTTCAGCCAAAGATGTGGGAGGGGGATCCAACTGTTTGTACTCATTCAAAAGCTAGTTTTAGGTTTTATGTGAAATTAAAAAAATGTTTTCAAGAATGGTAAGCTTTCACTGCAATTTAAGAATTGTCTGCTCTTGGTCAATTCATTTTGTCATCTTACCATGTAAATAAGTACATGTATAGTAAAACAACGCTTCGTTCATATCAATAAACATACTTACACCAGCAGCTACCTTCTTTACATTTTAAAGTCAAGGGCCTTTTGAAATCCCATTTTTACAATGATATTATAATGAGTAGATTTACAAAACTACGTAAATGAGCTACATCCAGTCAGCCAAAACATATCAATAGACTAATTACAGAATTATACTCAAGTTGTAAATATGTGCTAAATTGGATATTGTATAGAAAGGTATATACTATGAAAATAAGAGCTTGGGGCAAAGCCCCTCGCTCTAATTTTCATAGTATATATATACCTTTCTATACAATAACCGAGACTTATTTATACAATATGGCTTTTCAGGATAATCAATTAGTCAGGTGTTAAACTGTGAACTGACAATCGTACAGGAGTGAGCTGTATTATTTATTAAAACATTATAAACGTGTCAATTAAACAAAAAGACACATTGAATATATCTCGGATTGAACTTACGTTGTAACTTGGATGAACAAATTTTAAAAATCGCGGAGTAAGAAATTTACATCGTGATTTCGAAATCCTGGGTTCCCTGTTGTGAACCCCTAAACACATGACCTTGATAATGAAAAACATCCGGATGGCAACAATCAATGGGTATTGTACACTGTACGACAACGTTTCGATAGTGATGAAATTACGTTTGATAATATTCTGGCTTTTTAATCGGCCATGGCATTCCAATGTTTCAAATTAACGATCATGGAAGAAAATCGAAATTTTCGTCTCACAATCCAAACAACGCGAGTATTTTGATGCAAATGCAAACAATGAAAAACGAAGTGAAAGTATTTTAATTTTTCAGATATAATTTACAATCTGACAGATAGAACTTTTACATGCAAAATATCGGACTTCACAAGTCATTAACTTCCGGTCAAAACGGAAACCTGAATAAACCGGCTCACTGTCCAAGCCCTTTTTTCATAGTCCTGTAGCCGGCCGGTTTATACAGGTTTTACCCGTATCAAAATTATATAATGTTATCATTTTGTAATAAAATAAAATTTTATAAATTTGTTGCAAAACTTATTTGACTCCGTATATATAATACAAAAAAAATATCTTTAGTGTGTATTGAGTTCAGTAAATGAAGTGAAATTATAAAAACAAATAAGGTTGAGAAAAAAAAATTAAATTTGTTTTTATAATAGCATTTTTATTGTATTATACAGTTTGATTGTTTTGCCCAAACATGAGTATTATTTACCTCAGTCTAGTTATTACTAGAGCATTTGCATTAATCAAGTATTTGTTGGCGTATCCGTATCGGCGTATCGTATAACACGTTTATGAGGTCCCGATGAAAATATTTTATAATGCATTTAATTTTAATTGAGATCGGATTTTTTGTGGAACATGTCAGTCCGGAATGTTGTTCGATAAAATTGCTCCCCTTGTTTATTTCGCTCTCCTGTCAATTCATGTAATTTCGCTACCTCCAATGGTAGACGCTACAACGATTGGTGTCGTCAAGAAAGGTACGATTAAAGGAATCAGCTAGGAATTAGACGATCACCATTAGTATAGGTGAGTTGTTTAATAGTTGTTGCATTGGGATAAATGCATGTTTTGGATTAATTCATAATCAGGAATAGCTGAGAAGGAAAGAAACGTGTTGCTACATGAACCAGGAGAGGCCGGGACGAATTTCAAAAAAAAATCTAGAGACAATCGTTCTGAGTGTGCCACCTACACATTCAAACGTGTACACAAGCACAGTATTTCCTATCTATGTAATGTGTTTTCATAATTATGTGATATAGAGCCAAAAAAGGTAGCAGTTTTTTGTGTCGTGTTGTTAAGCATTTCCAGGGGAGATAATGTTATTTTTCACGGTGTTTGATAGGTTTGTTACATTGTAACATTATATAATACACACTCATAAAGTGGATTAAAATAGCCTCTCACACTCAATTAACTGAATTTCAATTATTCTATTTTCCGTAGTGCTATTATATAAGACTTCGGAGGTTCATATCACTAATATTCAACGTTTTTATATCGGATTTTTTTTACTATTTATATTGAACGGTTCATAGTAAAAATTTAAAAAAAATCCGATAAAACCGTTGAATGTAAATGACATGAACCTCAGAAGTCTTATATATTGTCCTATAATATAAGACCGGAGGTTCATATCATTTACATTCACCATTTTTTATCGAATTTTTGTTTACTTTCAATTTTGAACGGTTCAACGGTTCAACATTGGTAGTTAAAAAAAAATCCGATAAAAATTAATGGTTCAACATTGATAGTAAAAAAAAATCCGATAAACATGTTGAATGTAAATGATATGAAACTCTGAAGCCTTACATTATTGGACTATCGTTTATTAGTTCTTTATCCTAACTAAATGTTTTTGTGGTGTATATTACAAAAAAAAGGGGGGGGGGTCTTTTAAAAACACCAAAATACCTTAACAATCCTACAATATCTGTTTACAGAATGAGAGAGATATTTCGTATTCTAAAACTAATTTTTCTCACATGTTTGTTAGATATGTTGAAAATACAGACAAATGTTTAGTACGTATACCCATCCCCTCTTTTTCAATTCATTAGTTCAAGATACAGCTCTGAAGAATATGCAATAACCTAACATTGATAATTTAGCTAACAATAAATTCAGTACATTTTTCTAACAAGTGAAAACCAATGAAAACATTTGATATGATTTGAAAACATGGCCAATTAAGTAGGATCTTGTGGTTTCGTAGACATCAATGAAAATTCAACATTTTCGATTCATATTCTAGTATATTTAATAACATGTTTATATTTTGTGACGCATCTGATGTATAAATCCAGTGCCAGATCCGGGAAAGAGCTCTTAGTTCAGATCCGTTTGTATGGGGAACATGTGGTTGCAACCCCCTCTTTAACTGCCTGTTCGATTTTTTGTTTGCAGTGTCGAAAAGGGAGGAAGACAGCAGTTTTATCAAGAAGTTATGTGAAAGTTCTGACGTTACGCACAGTGTTCGGTTTAGTAATGGTAACGTTACTCGACGTAGTTTTCAATTATTTTAAACAAACTTCTGTACAAAACGTCAAAGCTTTGCACCTTTTTTAATACGGCTGGCATTTTCGTGTTTAACTACTCATTTAAAAATATATACTGTTTACATGACTGATTGTATACTTTTGACAATTAAATAAACTTTATTTTATCATAATCTTAACTTAACGAAAGTATACATTTCAAATATTTGTCACTGCCCAAGCATTTCAATTGTTACAAAATGCTTATCCTCTATGATGCTCAGGATTCCGTCATCACAAGTATTTAAGTCTGGGCATATACATCGCGTTGAAACAGCCGATTCAGAAGCTGTTTAGGGGTAAAATAGTATAAATGTTATAGTCCCGCCTTCAGCTGTAGTTTTTGAACAACAGTTAGAGAATAATTTAGGGTCTTTTTATCCGTACTATCAACATCCCAAATATGTGTCTTTCAAGAAGATCATATATAAAAAAAAAATCTTCGTTCGTGTCAATGGAAGCAACATCTACTATATATCATGAAAATGATAATATTATATCCCACCTGTACAAATTTCATCGAATTCCATTCAGTAGTTTGTATGTTTTCTTTGTTTATATTTGGATGGTTAGTTATTGTTGTTACGTCTTACACGGCAAAAATGGCATTATGAACACGGAATTTTTGCTTAATTATGTAATAATACATACAATTATTTATTTTTTAAATCAGGTTTTATCTAATTTCGATTCAAATGATGAATCAAGACAAGTAATTATTTAATAAAACGTAGAATTGATTTGTTTTTGTCCTACTTATGCATCAAGAAATGGTCAAATGAAAAATAGACCGAATACCGTGCTATACATTTGTACATCTGACAGTCAGGAATTATTCTGAAGTACACATGTCGACCAGAGGCATGGAACTGAGAGGAGAAGGTACTAGATGCTTATCTGAGATTCCAATTTGAACTCAAGACAGCAATATATAAAGATATGTTGGAGAAATAATCTATATGAATAAAGTTATGCCACAAAAGGAACTTCTTTTTTTATATACTGAATTTGTCAAACGTATCCATAACAGAAGAGATGTGAATGCATCCTTCATAGCCTTGTAATACTGATGGTAATAATTTATATAATTTCTGAGATGATATAGCAGTGCCATTGGTTTCCCCTTTCTAATTCTTCAAAGAACTTGATCATCTGAACTCTTTTTTTTAAATTTGAGACCTGTTCAAGAACAGTTAAAAGAGCATATGCTTAATTTTCGGTTTTTTTTTAGAATCATTATTTATTTTTTTTCAAATGAAACAGGTTGTACATTCTACATAAAATATGCCAGTCAACCGTAAATGTTAACACCCCAAAAAGGTCTTTAGTATATTCATTTGTCAAAGGTTTAAGCATCCCGACCATTATCATGTGACTTGAGTTTTTGATTTGTCAATATCCAGCAAACTCGATATTTTCCATAACATCATAATAGTTCCGTTTTATTATTAAAAAAAACAAAGGACTAACTCTTGTACAAAACTGTAACAGATTATCAAAGACTGTCTAGTAAGTACAATTTTAACCTAAGCCCCTGTTCTTTAAGCACCGTCTTAGCAACGGCTTGGTTGATTGTAAGCGTTGGTGCGGAGACTGAAGACTTGAGACAATAGCATGGAGGTAAGTATGTATAAGAACAACGTTTTCGAGAATATAGACGGATTCGAGCGGGGGGAAGCTTTAGTCGGAAATTTTTTTTTTTATTAAACATAGGGAATCACTGAAGCATGACTGAAGCGTGCTCTTCTAAGCTCAGTCAGAGCCCCCCCCCCCCCCCCAATGTAAAATTCTGGATCCGCCACTGAATATTAGTTTGAACAGTGCGATGGAAGTCTTCAAATGTATATAAAAAAATAATGAAAGTCTTTGACTGCTGGTTATTTACATACAGGAACGAAAATTTAACATTCAAATTGCGAAAAAGAGTCAGGGGTAAGATTCATTCAAAAAAAATATCGTCTGATCCAAAATTCTTTCGAAAACATATTGTTTTCAGGCAAAATTTAAAACCAAAAAGTATTATGAATTCTGATCTTCTAAAACATTATAGTGATAAGTTTTGAAAGAAAAAAAATATTTGATTGATGGAGGCGGACAATAAATGTTCGCGCTCAGACAAGAAAACCATACCCCCTTTGAAGTTAAATGATTGACTTACTTCCTTGTTGATGGATTGTTTCCTGGCTTGCTTTGGTATGGTATTGTTGAATGTTTCACACTCGAGTAATATATATACGCATGTGTAGTACATGAAATATGAAGACACCGGTGTACTACTATAGTACTTGACTTGTAATAGTGAGCATGTATGAGAAATATAGAGTGAGCTACCGTATACGGTAAAAATTAATATAAGGGAACTTTGATATCCTTGAATCTGTTTCTGAGTTGTGAAGAACTAACAGTGGGGTGGTTATTCAAGTAAAATACTACAATTTGTATAATACAATCGAGTCTTTATGTGATAAACTATAATAAAATTGAGCCTAATGTAAAACTTTTAAATAAGTAAAGACTCTTAATGTCTTGCAAATTTTCGACTGAAGGTAAACTATTAAGAAAAGAAAAAGATATAAATAGTAAATTCAAATCGTATGAATCGTGTGAATAATATTGACGAACAAAAAAGTATCACATTATGTCGTCTGACAATTGTAAGATGCTATAAGATAGACTAAAAATGTATCGAAAATATAGCACAAAAGAAATCATGAAATAACTCAGTGCAATCCCAATTTAAGATGCAAACACATGAAAAGAAAAACAAAATCACACCATATCTCCACATGAAACAAAACAAAAACCAACTGCAATCTACTGTATGATCGAACACAAACATAGCCAAAATATGACACTCAAGAAATAAGACCCAAACTAAATTACAAGTAATTGCAAGATCAATAAATGATGTATAAAAATTAATTCCGAACAACAATCGGTTAACACAAACAAAAGGAATACAACGATATAAATCTATGCTACCCCAAAAACTCAACTTCACAATGGTCAACCAATCCGGGTAACTGCATAACTAAGGTGTAAAAAAATGTTTAACACAACTTTTTTTTAAATATTACAGAAATTATGACTGTCGGTGTAATTGTAATTGTTTAAGAAAAAAACATGTCAAGCATGCAAATATTATTTAAAAAAAATTAGTTTTAATCACTTAAAAGTCATGTGATGTTGCATATATAGGACGGGTGTGTTCGATGCGTAAATTAATTAACAAACCCCGTCATATAACATCCAACTTTGAAGTTGCGTCTTAATGTCAAATTTAGGTGTGCCACTTTGGGAATGGTCTTAAACGATTGACAATTCATTTCTCAATTTTTGTAATTTTTCCCAGATTTTTTCTATGTCGAGCAAAAAAAAGTAGCAGTTTATAAGGAGACCCCCTAAATGACGTAACAGCTTGACTTATGGTCGTTTTAAAAACGATTGTTTGCAAGTTGCATTGTGAACAATTGTACAATATGAAAATTAAACAACGTGAATGCAAATATTTTTAATGACTTTACGGAAAGTAACTTTTGTGACATCTTGACAACCGTATACAAAGTTCATTACACTTTTCTACCTTCTAAACACAAGAGGTCGAATTCTTTTGTTCTATTCAAACCGCATATCGGACTGATGTAATCCGACTTTTAAAGATATTCCGGATAGTTGGAACAGTTTACAGGCATGATTGGAGTGACTACGGCAAACTTGTTTGTTTGTGTACTTACTAGTGCTCACGTAGAACCAAATTGTTATTTGACAAATAGATTGATACTAAGTACTGTTTTTTTCAAATGTATTTATATGTCAGACATCTGAACACAACTCGTGTTTCTATTACCTTTTATGATAAAATCGCAAATGAACAATTATATTCAAAGTTCCTCACACGTATATAAGAAGTACACGTGTTTATCCATTTAAAGATCTTGAAATATTTTCAACTAGATTATTAAAGGATTGTGTATGATATTCGTGTACCTTCCCTTCATTGGCTCCTTTATAATGTCATGTAAAAGTAGTTGATAGACTCCCTTATTTGTTTTTATAAAACACCACTATCGCAAATATTGAAAGTGAATGTTTGATTGTTTCGAAGAGATTCCAATTAAGTTTTATGTTTAAAATGAAGGAAAACGTATAATGGTCTAAAGCTCGGGATCACACAATATTTTTTGATATATCTGCAGATGCGGATACGTCAACGTATACGATACGGCTGATACGTTTTTAAATGACCGACCAGAAGAGCATTTGCATTAATCAAGTATTTGCTGGCGTATCCGAATCGACGTATCGTATATCAGGTATATGAGTAAATGATAAATTAAGTCAAATTGGTCCTGATGAAAATATTATATGATGCATCTAATTTTAATTCAGATCGGGATAAAATCACTATTGTAAACAAATCTGTTCGATTCGTATACGTCGATCCGTGCACGTATCCTGATACGTGAATAATGCAAATGCTCTAATATTAGAGTATTTGCATTATTCACGTATCAGGATACGTGCACGGATCGACGTATTAGTATCGAACAGATTTGTTTACAATAATGATTTTACCCCGATCTCAATTAAAATAAAATGCATTATATAATATTTTCATCGGGACCAACTTGACTTTATTTATCCTTTCCTCATATACGTGTTATACGATACGTCGATACGGATACGCCAGCAAATACTTGATTAATGCAAATGCTCTAATATTAGAGGTGGCACGGTAGTATTTGCGTTCCAGAATTTAGGTTGCTCTTTTGTGTACCCTACTTAGGTAAATGTATCTAAACAGTGTGATTGGACAAAAAATACAGTATCAACTGAACATACTTTCCCAAACTGAGGGATGAATCAGGTGTAGAAAAATATGAAATAATTTTACATACAGATGAAAATGAATTTTTGAGAATTTTTTTTAAATTTTGTATTCACTGCACCGTTAAAGACCTAAACGTACTAGTGGCCTTAGGTTTTTAAAAATAGCAAAAAAAGTAAACGGTCATGATACATATTCAAATTCATTTCTGCATAGTAAAATGAAAGTACTTCAGTTAACTGTGAATGTAGAATTTTTTGCAGTGTTAGAAAGTGGTGAAAATTCTAAAAAGGCTATCATCATCCCTTATGGGCCAGGAAATACTACCGTGCCACCTAGAGTATTTGCATTATTCACGTATCAGGATACGTGCACGGATCGACCTATACGTATCGAACAGATTTGTTTACAATAATGATTTTACCCCGATCTCAATTAAAATTTAATGCATTATATAATATTTTCATCGGGACTCACTTGACTTAATTTATTTTTTCCTCATATACGTGTTATACGATACGTCGATACGGATACGCCAGTAAATACTTGATTAATGCAAATGCTCTAATAGAGCATTTGCATTATTCACGTATCAGGATACGTGCACGGATCGACGTATACGAATCGAACAGATTTGTTTACAATAGTGATTTTATCCCGATCTCAATTAAAATTAGATGCATCATATAATATTTTCATCGGGACCAACTTGACTTAATTTATCATTTACTCATATACCTGCTATACGATACGTCGATTCGGATACGCCAGCAAATACTTGATTAATGCAAATGCTCTTCTAGAAGAGCATTTGCATTATTCACGTATCTAGATACGTGCACGGATCGACGTATACGTATCGGACAGATTTGTTTACAATAATGATTTAACCCCGATCTCAATCAAAATTAAATGCATTATAAATTATTTCCATCGGGACCAACTTGATTTAATTCATCCTTTCCTCATATACGTGTTATACGATACGTCGATACTGATACGCCAGCAAATACTTGATTAATGCAAATGCTCTTCTAGTTAGTCTCGATTACCCAGACGCATATTTAAATGTAGCGTCTGGGGTGATTAACCGGACTGGTCAAATATTTATAGGGGGCGTAACAAATAATTAAATATAGAACATATCTATAAATAGCACTTCAGTTATCCCCAAAATAATTTAAAAAAAACAACAGTAAACAGTGTAGTAGTAAATGCACTTTTTTAAATTGTTATTTGGATGGAGAGTTTGTCTAATTGGAACTCATACCACATTTTCCTATATCTATGTATATGACATTCTTGTAGCTCATCCTATGTTGGCCAACTTTTTAATTTTAATACAAACGTGAAGTCAAATAAAAAAAACTGGTTAAAAAAACATTTCACACGTAGTCTTGTTCTCAGAGTTCTTTTCTGAAGCTAAGATCTAAAGTCAAATTTAAGCTTTAATTGTCCTTACTTTATATTCAGATTTGGGATATTTATTTCGTTGATTAAAAGTACTTTATATAAGTTTCACTCTTTTTTCGTCATGGTTTTGATCCGAGCTTGACCATAAACTACTTTTCTAGTTTAAATTTCTAAAAAAAACTGAATTTTGTTAATGTTTTAAAAAAAGACAAACACGAATTGGTAAAGAAAGGTCGAACTAGCATTCACATACAATAACTAGGTTCCACTCTTTGGGCTTATTTTATGAAGTGTTATTAAAAATTTGTGTTATTTTTTAATGAAGCGTTGGCCACACACACTTGTCCGGTCTCCCGTTTTTTTTCTACGTTCAAACATAAAACTCTTCTGTAAATGGATACATGTTTGATCATGTTGATAGAACAAGGTTCTAGGCAAGTACTAGTATTTGTCAGCCTGCTTTGAAAGATAGTCTAATGTCCTTTTTCGTTACAAAAACGGATGTAAAATTATTCGACCCGTAATATTACAATTTTCGGCCGGTGATTTCATCCCTAGTTCCCCCATTACCTGGGTACCGCAGACGGTGGCACCTAAACGCCTGCCTCGTTTGATTCTGAGGCCTAGTTATGGCCCTGTCTAAATATTATAGCACTCGTCATAGGCGGATCCAACCCCCTTTTTATTCGTAGGAAAAATGGGGTTGATTATATAGGGAAACACTGTAGCATGAGTGGGTGTAGTGCCCTCCCTAATAACAAGTCCTGGATTCTCACACTGTTCGTGTATAGAGGATACCACGCTCTCTGCGCCCTTAAAAAAGGGGTCCGTATGTGGACTGTTGCACTTATCTATATTCTACCCAAATGCAATATACCCTAATTTTTTAGCGAGTCATAATTTCTCCAACCTTTATCCCGAACGGGCTATACATTAGGACCTCCTGTTTCTAAGTATTGTTAATTTCTTTTCGTCCTGAACATTATTTACCACAGGACGATAAAAAAGCAACCCAAGATATATCTATTCTTATACTATTGCACACCTGTCCACTTTATTCTCTAATCTTCATACTATAAAATTCCACTATTTTCTATTCTTTATATTGTATCACATCGTCCTAAACATGCATGAAATATTTGTCACTGGACGTTACGCAACCAACCATCAGTATATTGTGTCACCGTTAGTAATCTCTACTTTATTTTTTAATCCATTTTTCCTAGTCTTGTCTTATTATTCTAATTTCTGTAAATTCCTGTAATAATTTATGCTGTCCTTTTTATATATCTGATGCACTTACCTTACAAAAAAGCCCACATCAAGTTACGTCTATGTAACGAAAAACATCTCGTACAAATACTAAGATTGCATGATATGAAGAAAAACTTCCTGAACTATGACTGACAGATCAGGAAGATCATACAATGAGCCAACTCAATTTTCATTTACAAAATTACTGATCTTAAAACTGCAAACGACAGAATAGTCTGAATGTTTCTTAGCTGTTACACCAATAATCGCTTAATCCTTTTGGGAAGAAAATATTTAGGAACCTATTTTCACACAAAACCACTTTGCAAGTGTAGCCCGTCTCCATGGAGATATACAGAACTTAACCAGTCAGTCAATGAAACCCAATACTCTTTGAATGCATGTTTGAAGCATGCGCATGGAAAAGATGGAATGGGATTTATCCCATTTTGCATAGTAACTTGTAAAAAGAACAAACTCAAAAGTGTATTCTACTTCTGCAACTCTTATAATATCCATCATGTATAAGCATGCAATAAAGGACAGCTTCACAAGAACGCAACTTCTCCTGTGAATCTATGATATAAAAATAAGGAAATTTGTATTATTGCTAACGAGGCAACAACCAATCAGAGTTCAACTGACATGGATATACGCAAATGTGATCCCTGCATGGCCTTCAATATTAAGAAAACTCCCTACATTTGTACCATATAGTCCACGTATAAAAGGCCCGACAGGAAAATGAGATACAATTCAACCGTGAAAACTAACTGTTTAATTGTTTCTATGATTTTTAATTTGTTAATACAAATCTGATTTCCCTAACATACCTGACAACAATACTTGTTTCATTTAATCAATATACGTCTGTGTGGTTTTTTTTTTTGCTTTGTGGCGGCTGTCAAAATACTGTTTTTCCAACATTTTGGTACTGCGACCTATTTATACTGATTGATGCTTCAGTAATTAAATTCTTTCAGTTTGAATCTTGTTCTTATAAAATTGAAGCATGTTTATGATACAATGAAATTCCTGAATATTACTTTTTTTTTTAATTCTTCACATTTTACATATAAAATCTGTGTCCATAAATCATCATTGGTTTGTCTACAAAAGAAAGTAAATATTAAAATAATACCAATTTTTGGTCACCAGCATAGCATATATATGAAAAACAAAATGTTTGAAAAAAAAACATCATAGAAATATATTGTATACATTATTGTCCTGGTGCAAGCTGAATCCCACTTCGGGGTGCAAGATTATCTTGCTGCGTTGAAAATTCGACCCATTGGTGGCATTGGAACAGCTGTTTACTGATCTTTGGTCGGGTTGCCCAGTGTATCTTTGATGCATTCCCTGTTTGTATTCTCTATCCAAACCATGCACGGATTTTTCTCATTGTTGAAGGCCATACAGTTGCCTATAACTGCTCACATCCAATTCATTTGAACTTTGGTGGATAGTTGTCTCATTGGTATTCATACCGCATCTCCTGTATTTGTGTATTTGCTCAGCTTTTGGTAATTTTATCTTCACTTTTTGTTTATAGTCTACATGATAAATTCTTAATCATGATGATGTCTACTTTTTGTAATTTATGTCATTGGGTTTACTGGTTGCTGCCTCATTGACACCTCTTTTCATTGATGCTGAATATATTGTTTAATTGTCTTTTGTTTTGCAGAAAATCGAATGTATGAATCAGCTGACCGTTTAGTATACTATGTAAAAAATGGCATCTTCTAGTTTGTTTTTCTTTGAATTTTTACATCATTGTGTATCTCTTTTCCCCCTTTTTTTACACATATCAAGATGCAAACTCCCTTATTTACTAGATAGATACAACATTCTTTATATCGACTTGGATGAAGGTGATATTTCGGCCTCATAGAAGTTTTCCATCAAGTATTTATAAAGTTAAAGATACAACACATCAACCCCAAAATGTATTTATAACGTAAACGACTGTTCGAGTGGTCCCAGTCAACACAACAATTGACATTTATTGAATAATAAACTCCCTTTCGTTGCACGAACATGCATGAAAGAATATATGTATCAGGTTGCATTGCCATTTATGTTACAGTATGTGTTGCTATAACATCTTACCAAGGTTGGATGTGCTGATTTTTTCCTCCGCGTCCATGCCCATGTAAGCCATGCTGTATGGTGTTTTCCATGAATTGTATGTCGTCACAAAACTATATAAATAGCTTTCAACAACAATCAATACACTCGGGCTTTTCAATAATATTATCGTAATGTCATTTCTTCCGAAGTCAATAACCAACTTTTTGGTTATTCGTCTTGGATATTATCTCTAATAACAAGCTAAAAAAGCCGATACTATTCCGAATGTCATAAATTACCATTTTTATATCACTTGTCATCCAGACGCTCTACTTTGAAAAATAAAGCGGCTGGATGATCGAGACTAACCTCTAGTAGGCTACATGTAAAAGCTGTTCACTATTAGTACTGCAACTGACATCGATAAAGACGCTTAGTTAACGAGTTTAATGATCCGGAATAACACACGGCTGCAAATTGTTTTAAATGATAGAATAATATCTATATTTTAATTTCCGTCGGGTCGTAAAAAGTTTCTATGGTCACATTTTTGTATTTTATCCCTTTAATGGGGGTACCCCTCAATTTACGGTTTTGGGTAGTTACCTTAAAATCCAAAAATATATTTTTTGGTTAAATTTCCCGCTATTTTCGTAAATATTTTCTATGCACATATCATCAAGGATCATCGGAATGATGAAGACATAAATATTATACCATCTCCAAGTAAAACTTTCAAACTTAAAGTTGGCTGTTTTTTTATATAGAAATTTAACGCGTTTTTCTTTGAAAACGAGAAAACATATGATTCAAAAACAGTATTTGACATTTGAGAGGACACAACATATTATTGCGTTACTGCATGCAAATTTTGTTGGGCAAATTCCAAACAATTTTGTCAAAAACTCAAAAATAAAAACATCATTTGTACCTTTTTTAATTACGGAAATTTCCTATCCGTCAATCAGCTCCACCATTTATTTTTTCATTCACAATCAATTTGATAGTTTCGATGTGATTATGTAGATTTTGTAGGAGAAGTTAATTTATTTTTAGTGATTTGAATATATATAGTAGTTCTTTCGTGTATTTTCTGTAAATAAGTTATATTTTTGTTAATAAAATTTTGACTTTATATAAAAGTTAACCAAATCCTTTGGATAAGAGGTTTTTTCGGATAATGACTATAGTTGACATTGTGTGAAAATAACATTGTATGTCAATGTTTAACCTCAGAGCAATTAATATGCATGCAAGTGGTCGGGGGAAAAGTACTATTGAAGTTTCGCAGAGATTTGGTGTGTGACAAGGTAATGCTAAAACCAACTTCTCTTGATATTCTGCTTTCCGTGGGCGAATCATCAGTGATGTTATGAGACTTGCACCAGAAGGCAAAATTGGTGCGTCTTTAAATTAAATTGATTGATTGATTGTTGGTTGCTTAAAGTCCAGTGGCAAATATTTCATGCATGTTCAGGACGAGAACAAGCTAACAATAAAAACAATAGGTAGGTTTTGTCATAATAGAGGCCATTCGGGATGATAATCGGGACAATTTAGACTGCCACTGGAAAATGATGGGATATTGGATTGGGACAGAAATTTTCCATTGCAACATGCCACCTACGGACCCCTTAAAGAGTTGATGCAAAGGTTTTTAACGTGCAAAGAACGTGACACTCCCTTTACACGAGGCAGCGGATTTAACGTCCCCATTCTGACCGGACGTGACTGCGAACTTGATACATCCCGCACAGCCAAACGGACGCCCAACTTCGTTTTACTGCCGGTCGGGGGAAGACCAAGTGACCATATTTCGTTTCCCCAGTCACCCTTGGGGAACTTAAAATTAGAAACAACAGAAATCCATATATGTGACCAAACTGATCGACATGTAACCTCACAACCTGAAACTTTTATACGATCTCGCGCTCAGTTTCTTTTTTTGTAGTTTGGATATGAAAACAGGGTTTTTGTGTAAAAGAAAAACCTTTAAAAAAACCCCAGAAAACTACGCAAAACCGAGTCCTCTAAACGTGTTAACAGTCTTTTAAGTTGTGCTTATTAATGTTAGTAATCATTTATCCATGCATAACCAAGTACCTATAGAAGTCAACACCTGTGCAATTAGGTAAAACATCCACTGAAAAAATAGAATTTGAACTTGCTGTCAGTTCATTAATAACGATTGTTAGTGATGTGATTTGTTTTTCCATAAGAAAAAGCCTTTCTCATGTAGCACATCCTCTATATATACCGATCAATTTTACCCTAGATTGTCTCTGATGCTTACCAAACTGACAAACTCCAGAACTAACTAGATATTGTGACACCTTACAATTCAGACACAGTGGGGCCAAGGGATATGAATAATAGAGTTTAGCTCTGAACTCAATTTAGGGGATGCCATATTTGCTGCAGGAAAATTGAAGTCTATATTAAGATTTTCAGAATTACACCAAGGTGTGTCTGAAAATATCAAGGATACATTAAAAGAAGAACAATTACTTCATCCTGCCACCAGTGGTCTTATGAGCTATGTCCTCGTTTTGGTATTTCTATGGAAATGATGCCCGCATAGCTTGTTAATAGATATAGGAAGATGTGGTATGAGTGCCAATGATACAACACACCATCCAAGTCACAATTTATAAAAGTAAACCATTATAGGTCACCGTCCGGTCTTCAACACAGAGCCTAGGCTCAAAAGTTCATTTGATAACAAAAATTCGTAAATGTATGGCTATTACAAAATCAATCGTTTCTGTAGCAACATTCGCCCTTTTACATTTGGGACTGGCAGTGCAGATACATCATGCATATGCATATGGGAATATGGGTCACGAACATTGATCGAAACTTTGTACTCACATTTCTTTTGTGTTTCCTATGCAAAGGGAAGACTATATCTGACGAGTTTGACCAAATTATGACGGTATTTAGTAGTCAATGAATTGATAACTGTTTTCATTAATATATAACTGTTACATACCTACAGAAAAACAAATAGTACATAATTTAGATACTACAGGTACAACGTATGTATTTAAAACGAAAAAGCCATATAGGTAGGCTATTATATTTGGTTTTTTTTAGTTGAAAAATTATATAGTATAATGATGTGGATAAATAGCTTTAATCTGCTTTCAAGCACTACTAACTATATGTATTCAATTATTCTCTCTTATATATAATTATTAATGAGGTTTTAAGTATCGTTTAGGCATCCATATAATCACATTTGTTTCAGGTTTAGTAAAAACATAAGAGTTTTACAGTTATGTCCCTTACTTCGAATAAAACCTCATTGTTTACTACTCAAACTGATATAAATGGGATAATACACAATGGTAAAATCTTTATTGACTCAATATATATTTATATAAACTTGAATTATTGTAATAACAAATAAATCATGTACTATAAATGATAGCGTTTGACGTAGGTTAAACCTACTTATTGGTCCTGCTTTTATGTAAGTAGCATAACTATTGATGTTGATATCCGTTTTTAAAACATGGAAAACTATAAGATATATAATGACAAAACAATATTTTACAAAATTAACTGTACATGTTTTAACGTTGGTTGTTTTTATTTGATGTGTATCAAAACAGTTAAAAGAGATTCACACGTCTTATACTTTTTTTTACTCTTTTCACATAAAAACAAAACTTTTCAATCTAAAATTTCTGTCCAGATAAATCAGTATCATTTATTTCTAATTTTCTCCTTTACACGAATAAAGACGAAATTACAAGTTGAAAACAAGCTATTTAAAGAAAAAAAAAAAGTATACAAAACACAGCATAAACAGTTAATCATCCAATCAAAACCATTGATACAAAAAGATTGCATTAGAGTATATGTTCAGCCCGTAACAGAGAAGTGATCGAATTGATGTTTCTTTACCGTCAAAATTAGCTACGTTATCGACAAACCTTGTAGTAGTGAGTAGTGACCGAACTATTGGTACTTGAACATTAAAAAGATTGACAATGCTGACAAACTTTCATGTGTCGATAATCAATTTTAATACCAATAATATTGAAAATAATTCTAATAATATGAAACAAAATATGTCCATGCACCATTTCGATTGGGCGAAAAGTAGTTTGTTGTTGACAATTTTTTTTTCATATGACAAAATATTGAGGCAGCAGATTTTTTAAGTCAAAATCAGGGTCAGAATATTGTAATATTTCTAAAAACTACCAGGCCCCTTCCTCAATGAAAATTCAACGGTCCGTGGCAAAAATAAAACATTCCCACATGTTCAACTTCACAATTTGACCAGACTCTATTCTTAACTGTCGGATAATATACTAGGATAACATAGAAAATGTCCTGTATGGGACGATTCTGTACTCATACTTCACGCGTAGTTGGGTACAAGTGTCCTCGTAGTGAACACACCCGACTACGCGTGCAGTAAAAAGTGTACTCTTACGTCGGATACCGGACAGTTTCTTTGTTATATCTGTACTTTCAAATACATGTACATGTTAATATTTACTTAATATTAAATAGGTAAAGATTATTGCTGAAAGCCTGTTCAGGTTTTTTTTTCTTGTGTATGATTATATAACTTTTCACATGCCTTAACTCATTGACGATAATGTAAGGTGCTCTATAAGAAAAAAAATGGATTTCTAGTTCGGGTTTGAAAAAGAAATTTCGCCTTTTCTTGAGCCTGTTTTGTACATTTAGTTTAACAGATATGATCCAATGGAAATTTTCACATGGAACCTTCGGTAAATAGGAAAATGAAAAGATATGGGGTAATTTACAGAGAGACCACACTCCATCCATGAGAAAAACTGACGGAATTTTAAAATCTAGAGGTTTTCAACAAGGGTGAAATCTCACTCCTTCTGAAGAGCTCTAAATCGCCCCAACGTGTACATACGTTTGGTCATCAAGATATTCTGGTTTCTCTTTTTGTGTGTCATAAACATTCAATTAGGATTTGACTCAATTTACCGAAACATTTCCGTACATTAAATCTTAGGACGGTCAGAACAGTTTAAGGACGCAACAGATCGAAGTACAATTTTAAGTAGTACATAGATGTGCTATAATTCAGCTTCCTGTACATGTTCATGAAGTTCTAAATTTTGAATGTTGATTTCTTTAAAAAACCACCATTTTTTTACAATAAAAAATCTCAAAATATCCGTTAACAATGAAAAAGTTTGACCATGAAAAATCACATATCTAAGAAAAACAGTCGTTTAATTGATTATAAGAAAGTTTCAGTATATCATGTCAAATTTCTTTAATTTGAGAGTTTTCCTTTAGTTACAAATGTAGCTCCATATCTGATGGCGAAATAAAATGAATGTCTCAGAAAGTGGTGAATTAGTTTCCATAAATGACAGATGAATCGGCCAAGCTTAGTAACTTACAGTAAACAGATTACTGTAACATTGACGCACTCGTCAAACTGTTTAAAAGATTTGTGTTTATGACCAAAAATTTATATACAACTTCATTCATAAATTAATCTGAATTTCATAGCGGGACGTCACAAAAATGAAAGTTATAAAAAAAAATCTATAACCTGCAGATCTATACTTCTATAAAGAAAGTATTCTTGTACAAAAGGGTATTTATTATAAAATGGTCCTAACTGTAGAATAGGTAGTTTACCACAGAAATCTTAAACGGAAGTTTCGACAATTTTAAACAGAAGATATTTGAAAATAAACTTAACTTTAAATAAACACTGAAATAATTTTAATGAAAATGCCAATGACAGAGGTTGATTATAAAAAATGTTTTACTTTGTTAAAAAAACTTCGACTTAAACAATGAAAACTTAAAAGTTGGACATGAAATATTTTGTCGATGAAGAAAACTAAATTATGTCACTTCTGAAATAAGTTTGTCGATAACGTAACTTATTCTGACGGTAAAGAAACGCGAATTCAATCACTACTCTGTTACGGGCTGTACATTGTTGTTTTTTATGATTACCACGTGTTTGATTTTTGGTCGCTATCTAACTTTTGCTTTTCGTGTTTGATATGAGTAAACTGTACGTGTGTTGTATTGTGTATACTAACGTTTTCAGCATGATCAATGTGAATTGTATTCGTGTTAACAGCTATTATTTCATTAACAGTTTCTGCATTTAAACTACTTGAAAGAATAGCCATTACTTTTTCAGTGATATTAACACTTTGTTTTGAATTGTTGTGATTTGTTAAGTTTGCATAATTACTGTCTTTTAATTCTACATTTTCACCACTTGTTAATTGTCCTGACGATAACTGATATGAGCTGTTATCTTTCTCTACTATGTGATCTGTTGATGTTCGATGAGAAGTTTGTTTTTTATTGGATGTTGTTCGATTAGCAGTTTCATCGTGTAAATGATATTCCGTCTTATATGTCTGGTTTGCATCTTGCTCGATATTGTCGTCATCTGGGGCTGAGGCTAAGCTGGAGTGTTCTTCTTTGACTTTGTATCCATCGTCCTGTTCGCTTTCCCTTTGTTTGTGCATGTATTGGTTTCCAGATACAATATCTTTTTCTACGTATTCATACGATTCATTATCTGCACCGTCTCGTTTCTAAAAAAAAACGAAAACAATTGATATATTATAAAATAGAATAATTTAAACTTTAGGTTGGATAAAGTTTTGATGCAACATGAGTAAAGTGAGTTTTATAATTTGGTACATCAAACAATAGCTCTATTCTAAACCAATAAAGGTATTCCAATTTATCAATAGCCTAATTGTATTTTTTTTTAAAACGTCATAATGTCAAATTTACAATTGTCAACTTTCCATTTCTCAGGAGTATGACATCGTTGCCCCATTGTATAACGTAAACATATCCCAATTAAAAGAGTTCTGGTCGTTAAAGTGTACCCTACATGTATATGAACTTCATTAATAGGTATGTTCTCTTGTGATATAAAAACTGTTCCAACAGTGTTATAAAATAGAATGTCCCATGTAACGATTTTTTGCGCAAAAGTAGATTCTTCTAATGCATCGTATGTGATACGATATTTATCAACCCGAGACTTTGAGATTTGGGGATGGAATTCGTTTCTCTAATGATTTTAACGACGATAAACAGACAATTTTAATCTATCTTCTTTTTTTTTTAAAGATCTGCAAAAAAGATGTGATCTTTCTCTGTGACCTCGTTAGGCAAGGTCACATTTTTCATGACGTCACATTAGGTATTTCAGAGGAAAGCAAGACAACTTGACGTCATAATCGAATTTCGACCAATGACACTGATATAAACGAACCACACATTGATTATATTAGAGTAATCAACAGGTCATAAAAGTATAAATCGATTAAGAATTACAGTCAGCTATTTAATACTTATTATTACAATCTGTGTATTGGCGCTAAGTTATTTGTTTTGTGCATGCATCGTCGTTGTCAATATAAAGGAATTTGAAGCGAAAGTAAGAGGTTTATATAAGAAAATGCCTGTACAAATTCAGGGATATGTCAGTTGTTATCCATTCGTTTGATGTGTTTGATCATTTGATTTTGCCGAACATTACTTGGTACAGACATTAACTATGTAGAAAATGGTAGATAAGCCTGGATTTATAGCTAGCTAAATCTCTCACTTGTACGACAGTCGCATCCAATTCCACAATATTGATAACGATGTGTAAACAAGAAAATACATTATGAAAAATGTCAGAAATTGAGGTACAGCTATCACCATTGTGTGATTTAACATACATATATATAAGTACCGTTTGGACCTTGAACGTAGTATAAACTGTTGAGTATATAGACTACAACGGAAACCACTATATAAGTTGTTGTTAATATCTAAACAGGAAACACCCTAATATTTTGATTTTGTCATTCAGATATCAATTGTACATTGGAGTTATGAATGAAACCTTCAGAATTTGTCCTACATTACATTTCTATTAATGAAGTATCATTTCCTGTTTCTGTGTAACACATTTTTATAGTTACAACCTCGGTCAAGGATAAACTTATTTATATGAATTTGACATTAATTTAAAAGGGCGCCTATGAACTACACAAGAAGGTGTAATTAATGAAAAGCTATAGATATAGGAAGTTGTTGTATGAGTTGTAAGGAGGCAAATCACCATCCAAGTAACAATTTATAAAAGTAAACCATAATAGGTCAAGATACGGTCTTTACAACGGAGCCTTGGTTCACACAAAACACCAATCAATAAAGGGCCCCAAAAGAATACTGGTGTATAGCCATGCAAACGGGAAACCAAAGGGTCTCATCTGTATATAAAACGAGAAACGAGAAACACTTTTGAACCGCCTCAACTAACGACAACTACTGACAATCAGATTCCTGTCTTAGGACTTACAGTTATATAGATTAGACCGTTGGGTTGCCGTTTGAATGGTTTTACATTACTAATTTGTGTGTCCCGTTATAGCTTGCTGTTCGGTGTGAGCCAAGACTCCGTATTGAAGGCCGTACCTTGACCTATATGGGTTTACTTATTTAAAATTGTTATTTGGATGGAGATTTGTCTCATTTGCATTCAAACCACATCTTCCTATATTTATATAATAAATACAAAGGGTTATCCAGGCAACCCACAAAGATACTACAAGTACAACAGACCACATCTACCACAAACCCACAACTTCTCAGAAAAAAAACAAACATACAAATAATAATAAACAAACTTTCTAAGCTGCGTTCTAAAAATCCTTCCAAGTAGCTTATCTTGACCAGTGGTCGTAAAACTATTAATGCAATAAAACCATTCAATTTACAATCAACAACAGAATAACCAATAACAAGTTAAGCTAAGTAAATAAAAAAAAGTAGGAAAGCAGAGTGAACATTCGCTCCCTACGACATGCATCTAATAAACTATGAATGTGGTTGCTAGGGTTATTGGTTTGACATTGCCCGTAAAAAAATATAAAAAAAACATAAACCAAAAGCAACTTCATATTAGGATTTAGAAATCAAATAGTGTGTATGTAAGTATAATAAATCGAAATTAACAACGAAAGTTATGATTGTCTTTCTGATATTGGTTTATATCTAACACACTTGTTGTATCAATTTTGTATTTACATTGTGTCATAGATCTAATTCAATCGTTCAGTGTATGTTCGCTTGATGTTGTTAATATGTCATTTTATTGAGTTAAACCATTTCAATTGATATTGTATGTGTGTTTAACTATGTTGTGGTGTGACACTATTGTTTCAGGGTTCGGTGATTGTAGGCGCCTATTTTAAAGTTTAAATCAGCTGCATTTGTTTGCATCTGTCTTAAGTCAGCAATCTGATAGTCAGTGATTTTGTTTGTTGATGGTGTTCATTAGATATATATAATGATTTTTTACTGAAATTATATCTAAAACTTTGAAATTGTTGATATACTAAAAGAAATAGCTGAGTTTACTTTTAATATTGAGTTAGGAACCGCAAAAAGAAATATTTTGTCAAAATGAAAAGAAAAAAACCAAATTAAGATCATATGTCTAATTGAATAGAGGTTTCGATACCTATGCGTGGAATATGCATATTTCCACCTGGCCAGAAAACAAAGCATGATGTGGTTTGTCTATTAAAGCGATTTTGTTTTATGACATCTAGATATTGACAATGAGGGTCGGTTGAAAACAAATCTTTACGAAAAATGAGATGATTTCAGCTTTCCAATTGTGAACTTTCCATTTCTAAGTAGCAACATTCCAGTAGCACCTGCTTTCGGGGTATATATCTCCAAATTGATACGATATTTCCGTGCTTGCATTTCCTATCATGATTTTCTTGATAGAAGGTTGCTGCTCACAAGGACGCTATTAAACCAAGAGTTCCAAATGGTGAAGTTGAAATCATCCCTTCGTAAATTTTATGGACTCCATCACGAGTCGGTTGACCTTTATGGAATAACCGTTTCACAAATGATATCGGATATGTTCCTTACGTCTTTACTACAATCCCCTTCCCTTTCATGAATGTGACCTACCGAATTAGATTATTTACCAGATTTGTTATAACATGAGCAACACGACGGGTGCTACATGTGGAGCAGGATCTGCTTACCCTTCCGGAGCATCTGAGATCACCCCGAGTTTTTGGTGGGGTTCGTGTTGCTTTTTCTTTAGTTTTCTATGTTGTGTCATGTGTACTATTGATTGTCCCTTTGTCTTTTTCATTTAGCCATGACGTTGTCAGTTTATTTTCCATTTATGAGTTTGACTGTCCCTCTGGTTTTTTTGTCCCTCTTTTATTCCTCGTAATAAAAAAATGTCACAAAATTCTGGAGTATTTATGCATTGAAAATAATCTCCAAAGACACTTACTCTATAGTTCTCAATTTGCATCATTTTGTCGTCAAATTCACTTTCTGTAAAAGTTATGATATTCTCCTTCAATTTCTGTATTAAAACTTTGGTGTTGTTTGAGTCATCCAGACAAAGTATAGCCGTTTCGAGTTCAGACCACTTAGAACTGATATCGTGTGCGATCCAATCAGTTGGTTTTGTATGGCAAATCTCATTCCTGATCTCTCTTACTACTGTCAAAGAATTTCGCTCGTTTTGTAATAAGGAAGCCATACAGGGTTCAAGTAGACAAATTAGAGTAGATCTATCTAATCCGTTTAGTGCTATGCTTTGCTTTGCCGAAAAAGAGTGAACACAAAATTGCGTTCTAAATTTACCGTTTGTGTTGTGATGACATTTAAAAAGATGATCATTCTTAAAAACGTATAAAGTAAGAAAAAAACACCTATAGTGCAATTTGCTAAAGCTTCTACAACCTTCTGGTGGACATACACAGCATCGGATTTTTCTTTCCAATTGATGATAAAACATGTGTTTGATATCTTCATTATTGAGATACTGAATTAGATCATAATTATATCCCGATAACAGCGTCCTTTGTACAAGATTTTGGATGGCAGTTGTACATACTTCTTCTGACAAGTAAAACAATCTCACGAACTCAACATCAGTATTGAATGTCATGTTTCTGAAATGCAACAAACTTAAGATTGTAATTTAAATGCATCATTGTAATAAAAAAGATTCAAACAAGTTTAACAGTGTTGAATTTCATATCGGAAATAGATGAACTACTGTCTTTGGTTTGTTTTATTTGATGTATATTAGCATTATTATGCTGGTACCCTTATTTATGTTAAAGATGCGTGTGCCGATATATGTCCACCACCGGCCATAAATGTACACACTCAGTCCCAGTAAAACAATAATCGAACATAATCAGATGACTATTATCTAAAGAATTAACACAACAGAAATATCCCTTATGCTTTGAGATATTGATACATCGTATTGGTCAACAAATTCACAATCGTGACGGTAAATCTCATAATTCTTATGGGCCATATTTTTCGACCAGTAACATACGTCTGTTATAATAAAAGAAGTAAAGGAATTATGCACAGTGTACCGTGCTACTGTTACTCAACTAATATCAACGTTTTTTCTCTCAGACGGATAGATTTTATTAAAGATTACTGCTCGATTGGAATCAAAATTTTCGCCCAAATAATACATTTTCTTTAAGGCTGCAGCTCCACTAGAATATTTTTTTTTTTCAAACTGAAAAATTGCTTTTAAGATTGCTGCTCGAAAAGAATTGACGTTTCTTTTTTTCTGCAGACGAATATATTGCTGTTGGTGCTGCTGCTCCACTATTAATAACGTTACTGTCTAGACAAAAAGATTGCCTTTGATTGCAGCTCGACTAATATCAACTCATTACCAATACTTCTGTATATAACGCAGCACAAAATATAAGTATATTATATATATTTTTTTATTTTACCTCCTATAGATTTATAGAGATACGATTAATTAAAGGACTACACGTGGTGACTATGTAAATTTGATATAGGGTGTCCTAAACTATACAGGGTTAGTTACCATACACGGTTAGTTACCTTATAGGATAGAAAGGAGTTACTTCCCTTTCAAAACAAAAAGGATGCTACGACCCTTTATAAAAACAACACGGTATTAAGGAAAAATCTAAAAGTATTCAACAGATGAGGAAATTGATTATGAACTCATAAAACATAATTTAACCTAATAAGTTGTTATTATTGGCATAACGGAGTTACTTCCCTTTCGAAACAAAGAAAGAAACCTGAAAGGACGAAGAAATTGATATATATATATGTAATGAATGATTGAAATAATTTCACAAAACAAATTTAAAGCTAAAAAGTTATCTTTGTTGGCATTTGTTTTTGTGTATAGACAAATGGAAGTATAATCTTGATACTTAATATTGAAGACTGTATCACTTTGAAATGCCGCTAGTCAAAATACCACATGCAAAGATAGTTGATAAGATAAATTCGTTACACGGTGTGCTAGTGACCTAACACACAATGTAACTAATGATGAAGTGTGTTCGTTTCTACGATAAAGAAATATAAGCAACCAAAAAAAAGCACGAAATTTTTTTTCAGCAATAATGTATAGCGACCCAGTATTTATTGCGGTTAATAAACATGAAATATTGCAATAGTCACAAAAAAATAAATATATGTTCATAAAAATAATTATTTTTCGTAAAAACGAATATATGTTCATAAAAAAGAAATATATATTTGAAAAATCAAAATATGCGTTCATGAAATAAAATAAATATGCATTTAACATAAATAAAAGAGGGCCGATCAAACTCATAAATCAAAAATATACTCACAAATTTCTTTGAGATGTTTAAATTTCGTATATACTATCTTGAAAATAATTGTTCATAAAACAAATATTTGTTCTTAAAAATGTATGAATGTTAATAACAATAAATAATTCTTCATAGAAAACAATATATGTTAAAAAAAAAGTAAAATAATTAGTCCAGAAAGTAATATAATTGTTTATTAAATAAAATTATAGTTCATAAAAGTAGAATAATTGTTCATTAAAGTAAAATAATTGTTCATGAAGTAGTATAATTGTTCATACTTAAAAGTAAAATAAATGTTCATACTTAAAAGTAAAATAAATGTTCATACTTAAAAGTAAAATAACTATTCATACTAAAAAGTAGAATAAATGTTCATTTAAGTAAAAGATTGTTTATACTTAAAAGTATAATAAGTGTTCATTAAGAGAAAAGATTTGTTCATAAAGTGGTATAATTTTTCATACTTAAAAGTAAAATTAATGTTCATACTAAAAAGTAGAATAAATGTTCTTTAAGTAAAATGATTGTTTATACTTAAAAGTAAAATAATTGTTCATACTTAAAAGTAAAATAATTGTTCATTTAAGTATATCAATTGTCAACGATTTTCCCCACGAGGGTGCTGGATAGTTACGAGTAACCATACATGTACACAATAAATAAATTAAATACACGCCTAAATAAGTGTACAAAACAACATCAAGTACAAATAAAAGGAAAATATAAATTTAATTATTTACAAATATTTCCGATAACATATATCCTTCATCAGTATGATTATGATGTTAAATGAATCATGGCAATCTACTTTGATTTAACTATAACAATCTTCAAATTAATAAAAAAAAAAAACAGTTAAGCCGAACATAAGTTTTAAAAACGCCTGGGTACAATTCTAAAAGTTTTAAACATGATATGTTTTATATCATATATGGCTATCTACAACAGAGACTGCAAAGATTTGTGTCAAATACAAATAGTGAAGTGCGATATGAACTAGCACAATTCTAAAATTTAAACGGTGACGACAGTTACGATGTTACAAGAACGATTGCGTCTTTAAAATTCCAAATAAACAGCACTGACCGATTTAAGTTTGTAAATATTTCAAATTTAATAACGGTAGTGTTATAACAACAGAGGGTGTATATTCAAACATCTCCGTACAAAAAAGGGGCGAAAGATACCAGAACAGCAGTCAAACTCATAAATCGAAAATAAACTGACAACGCCATGGCTAAAAATAAAAAAACAAACAACCAACAAATAGTACACAAGAAACAATGTAGAAAACTAGCAACAAAGCAACACGGACCACACCAAAAACTGAACACAAATAGCAGTTGAAATATATTTTTTTTTACTAAGTGATTAGTTGAACGTGTCTTGGTACTTTTCCATCCCTCGTAAAATGAATAGGACCAAGCAATATAAACTGATATAGTCACTAAATTATTTAAGATTTGATTACGGTAAAGAAATAGAAACAGCGACTGTAGTAATAAGTAATATAACAAATCTCTCCCGAGTGAGTCTATCCTCCCTAGACCAAGCAGTGTTGTGGTCAATGAATGTAAATGTCAGTCGATTGAGATCTGCCTTAGTGTGACCAGGGGATCTAAAATGTCGACTGAGATGGAGGTCTGGCTTGCATTAGTAGTCGCTACGATGGCCGTTTATTAGTTTGTTAAATGGCTGTTCAGACTATCCAACATAATGTTTACTACATTTACACCGCAGAAGATACACAACATTTGTTGTCTTGCAATTAACATTGCAAAATATGTTGTATTCTGTACCAGTTGAGTGACTGTTAAAAGCCTGGGTATTCAATATTTGTTTGCAAGTCAGACATCGATTGTTTCCGCAACCTTTGCAAGAGCCCGCAGACGAATAGCTTGCTATAGAGGATAAACCAGCTCTCACCAGCAAGTCTTTAAAGCTTTTATGACTACGGAAAGCCATTACAGGGGGCTCGGGAAAGATATTGGATAGTTTAGGATATGTTTTTTTCTAATTTTCGCGGATAAGGTGTGATATGTTGTCAAATTTGGGATGGTATGTCAATACAAAAAGCAGCCTCTTGTTGACCTTTTTGTCCTTATATTGTAAAAGTTCATCGCGGCTGATGTTGTTAGCACGAGAGATAATATATATATATATAGACAATGCTGCTTTAAAACTCTTTATGTGTATCTAATTTTTAACACTAGTATACATTCTAGTATATATTTAATTATGTTTCTTGTAAAATAAATATTGTATAAATGTGTGCAAGATTAATTTTGAAAAAAACTATCAGCAAATGTTTGAATTCTCCGCAGACGACACCGAGTTGCCATAAATGAAAATCATCATTGTTTTAAAGCATTTCTTTCGTATATACGAACTTATCTTACTGCCTAAAGATTTATAGATATCTGATTGGTTAAAAGACTGCACGTGGTGACTATGAAAAAATAAAATTGAGAATGGAAATGGGGAATGTGCCAAAGAGACAACAACCCGACCATAGAAAAAAACAACAGCAGAAGGTCACCAACAGGTCTTCAATGTAGTGAGAAATTCCCGCACCCGGAGGCGTCCTTCAACTGGCCCCTAAACAAATATATACTAGTTCAGTGATAATGAACGCCATACTAATTTCCAAATTGTACACAAGAAACTAAAATTAAAATAATACAAGACTAACAAAGGCCAGAGGCTCCTGACTTGGGACAGGCGTAAAAATGCGGCGGGGTTAAACATGTTTGTGAGATCTCAACCCTCCCCCTATACCTCTAGCCAATGTAGAAAAGTAAACGCATAACAATACGTACATTAAAATTCAGTTCAAGAGAAGTCCGAGTCTGATGTCAGAAGATGTAACCAAAGAAAATAAACAAAATGACAATAATACATAAATAACAACAGACTACTAGCAGTTAAAAAAAGAGGGACGAAAGATACTAAAGGGACAGTCAAACTCATAAATCCAAAACAAACTGACAACACCATGGCTAAAAATGAAAAAGACAAACAGAAAAACAATAGTACACATGACACAACATAGAAAACTAAAGAATAAACAACACGAACCCCAACAAAAACTAGAAGTGATCTCAGGTGCTCCGGAAGGGTAAGCAGATCCTGCTCCACATGTGGCACCCGTCGTGTTGCTTATGTGATTACAAATCCGGTAAATAGTCTAATTCGGTAGGTGACATTCATGAAAGGGAAGGGGATTGTAGTTATGACGTAAGGAACATATCCGATATCATTTGTGAAACGGTTATTCTATAACAGTCAACCAACTCGTGATGGCGTCCGTAAAATTTACGAAGGGATGATTTTAACTTCACCATTTGGAACTCTTGGTTTAATAGCGTCCTTGTGAGCAGCAACCTTCTATCAAGAAAATCATGATAGGAAATGCAAGCACGGAAATATCGTATCAATTGGGAGATATATACCCCGTCTGCAGGTGCTGCTGGAATGTTGCTACTTAGAAATGGAAAGTTCACAATTGGAAAGCTGAAATCATCTCTTTTGTCGTAAAGTTTTTTTTTCAACCGACCCTCATTGTCAATTTCTAGATGTAAGTCAAGATATGAAGCCGACTTAACTGTATCTGTAGTATCCTTTATCTCCAATTCGATGGGATAGATGCGTTCCACATAGTCACCAAATTTTGAATTGTTTAGTGAAAGAACGTCATCTATATAGCGGAAAGTAGAGTTAAAGGATATTGCTAACTTCTTATCTTTCTTCCTCAGAAGTTCCTGCATGAAGTCAGCCTCATAATTATAAAGAAACAAGTCGGCAAGTAGAGGGGCATAGTTTGTTCCCATTGGGATGCCGACAGTCTGTTGAAAAACACGTCCTCCGAACGTTACAAATATGTTGTCAATCAAGAAATCAAACATCTTGATAATATCGGTTTCAGAGAATTTTTTGTTTGAATCAGAGTGATTCTTTACAAAGTATGATTTATCCCTCCCTAAGACAAGATACTTGTATCTACGTTGGCCATTCTTTTTTATGAAGCAAAGTAATACCAACTCTTTCAATTTGTCTTTTAGTTTGGAATGTGGAATACTTGTATAAAGAGTAGAAAAGTCAAATGTTTTAATACTGTTACAAGATGAAAGAGAGTTAGATTGTATGTACTCTAAAAGATCTTTGGAATTTTTAAGTATCCACATCTGATTCACGCCACCTCTAGAATAGGCAGTTTCACAATAACTTTGAAACCCGTCTTTGATTGCTGATAAAATAGATGTTAATAATTTAGAAAGAGGTTTCGTGGAGCACTTGGACTTGAACTGACATGCCAGCTCCAGACTTCAATTAAACTGACTGAAAGATTATGATTTCATCATATGAACATCAGGCACAATCCTTCCCGTTAGGGGTTTAGTATCATACCATCATAACATATATGAGAAGAACATAACCCGTGTCATGCCAACAACTGGTTTTTGAATAAATGTGTTTTGTTCCGATGCAGAGACCCTATAAGTGAAACAATATTAACGCCAAAATATGCAATCTTTAATGACCTGACAACAGTATCGTAACTATATCCCTTCTTAATAAGTCTATTCAAAGGTTTTGTTAGTTTTTGAGGTGAATACTGACAGGTGAATACTGACATATGTATATTTGATATAGGGTGTCCTAAAAAATATCGGATTAGTTGAAACATTGAAACATTTTGAAACATTTTATTTCACTAAAGGCCTCACATGAGACATGATATTACAACAATATAACAAATAAGAATTAATACATGAACAAACATATTTACAAATGCATGAATAAATGGAAAGGTAAATATCATTTGTAATAAAAAAAAAAAAAAAAAAAAAAAAAAAAACAATATATATATTTTACAATACTTGGCTAAGCCAACAAGAACAAATTTATCTTTGCTGTTCATTAAATTAGAGAAACTTATAGTATATATAACTTTACAAATATCTGCAGGCACACATTTCAGCCGTTCAGCATTCAAGAAAGTACAATCATATATGTAATGAAACTCATCTCCCAAGACATTTATGTTACATAAATCACATATTCTTTCTGATCTATCAATGCTATAAAATCTACCACATTCAATAGGTAACCTATGACTACTGCACCTATATTTACACAAATTAATTCTTAGATCAAAAGGCAATGTAGTTAAATGATCTTCAAAACCATTCTCAGACTTGTACATTCTATAATTTAAACATTTTTACGTATTAAATATCTGAGCCTTCCATTCATTTACAAACACATTGTGGTAATACTGTTGCACATTTTTAGACAACTGTCAGTTTGTATCTATATATTGATTATTCCAGGCATTAATAAAACCACATTCGGATAATATATCTTTTACACGATTAAACCACTTAGAGTGGTATACATTACCAGAATCAAGTTTATATAGCATTTCATGCAATGTACGAGATATTTTCTCTTTTTTGCCAGTAACAATACAGTATGCTGCAGACAATGAGTTCTAGACACAATTAAAGTATATCCCCAATACATTGTTTGATAGCAAATGAAGATCTAGAACACTTCATACTTTCATGCAGTAGACATAAGCATGCACGTAAAAGGCACCTCCAAAAATTAAAATCATAGCATCACCTCACACGGCTGCTCTAATGCATACCAGTAGAATGAGACAGAAGGCAGGGAAAGGATGAGGGCGTAGTGAAAGCATATCTAGAAGCATTTTATGTTTTCTAAAATTACGACATTACACTTGAGAAGAGCTTATATAAATATATAGAACGCGTCTCTATCTTAATTTTAGAGGGGCTATCAATTTATTATTTATTTGTACATCTTACTAAAGTGTACTTTAAGTGTTCCTGCGTATAAGCTGCATAGTGCTTTAATGTGCCTTAAATGTTGAACGTATTCAAAATAAATTGCAGATAAACCTATTTATACAGTATATACAGTTTATTCAACCTTTAGTGCTAACCTATATTCTGATATATAGCTAACATATACCACACAGCTAGCATATACTGGTAATAGAAACAAGCATTTAAGCCACGGAGCAATGATGATCATTACCAGCATAAATTATCACCCGGCTTCACCCGGTCGCACTGTACAAAATGGAAAATGAATACAAAATATTTGTACAAGGCGCATTAGTCAGTCATCCTACTATGTAGGAGTGCAATGATATATAATGACGATTCATACCTGTAGAGAGAAAGTAAAATGAACCCTTACAATTTTACTTTTATGAACATATATTTTACTTTTATGAACATAAAATTGAGAATGGAAATGGGGAATGTGTCAAAGAGACAACAACCCGACCATAGAAAAAACAACAGCAGAAGGTCACCAACAGGTCTTCAATGTAGCGAGAAATTCCTGCACCCGGAGGCGTCCTTCAGCTGGCCCCTAAACAAATATATACTAGTTCAGTGATAATGAACGCCATACTAATTTCCAAATTGTACACAAGAAACTAAAATTAAAAAAAATACAAGACTAACAAAGGTCAGAGGCTCCTGACTTGGGACAGGCGCAAAAATATATTTTACTTTTATGAACATATGTTTTACTTTTATGAAAATATGTTTTACTTTTATGAAAATATGTTTTACTTTTATGAACAATTATTTTACTTTTTATGAACAATATTTGTTTTTAAGAACATATACATACATTTTTTTAGAACAAATATTTGTTTGATGAACAATTATTTATGTTTTATGCATATATATTTTATTTCATGAACACATATTTAGATTTATTAAATATACGTTTTGTTTTTATAAACATATATTTCTTTTTATGAACAAATATTCGTTTTTATGAACATATATTCGTTTCAAGGAACAATTATTTAACATTATGATGATATATTTTAATTGTTGTGAATATTGCAACGGTTGACACGCCATAGATGAGGAAATTTTCATTAATATATTGAAACAAATGTTTCTAATATACTTAAACTTAGTATATAACTTATAAGAAACACTCAGAGAGTTGTTTTCATAGACACAGACCGCCATAGCCATATATGGCACAACTTTTGTAAATTTTCAGTTTCTACTGAACATGACCTTCGTTTTAGATTTGACCTTTCATCGGTTTGATAGAAACGCAACTCTAGAGTGTAATTTAGATGAAACGCACGTCTGGTGTACCAAATGAGCATGAGATTGTGATCGATGTATAACATTAAGAAATATACCCATGATAAACAATTGCAAAACCAAAACATAATTGAAAGCAATAAACATTCATAAGAGTTACAGTTTCGTGTTTAATTTTTATGACACAGATCATGAAATGGACATGTGCAAATGGTCTCATATATTATTCATATGAACAAGTTTGTCAACACCTCACCATCAACGGTAAACACGAACGCTTATAATTAGGAATAGATTACATCAGCTGTATTTGGTAAAACATTTAAGAATCGTTTGTCCTCAGTGCTTTTTTTGCCCAAATACAAAAATCTAAATCCTGATATCTATGATGATAGTATACATGCATTTAATGTCTTATTACAGAAAATTATATGAAACATGAATTTATGTGCATGGCAAGTTAAGATTAAGCAATTAATGTCTCTTATAATGGACATTATACTTTTTCAGTATATATCTTATAGGAACAAGGTTTGTTATTTTTTATAAATGATTTTTGAAAACAAAAATTAATTTTGAAAATGTCCAACATTTTAAATTGGTTGTCTTTGGAGAAAAAATGTTTTTACTGACATTATTCTAGTCACTATTGCCTGTTTTAAAAGTTTCCATGCAAATCCTCTCTGATATGATACGAAACAATTTTATCTATTTGAAAACTGTGTATTTTTTTGCATATTTCAATGATTTTTTATTCTATTGGTTCTGTTTTGAAGCTAAAAAATTTACCAACCGTCAAATCATACTATGAGTTTTTAATTAAATACATCAAAAAGCTTATTTAAAATGTAAAATAAATTCACTAAATAATCGAAATATGTTTTCGTATTTGCACACGTATAGGTTATACAACCCTTTGTCCTGTTTTATGAAGATTTAACGCCCAAGGCGAGACCGTTTTTTTTTAATGTTCATAAAACATGACTAAATATTGTCTGACCAATTTAGAACAAATTCACACTTTCGATTGCCCTTACACATTTATACTGTCAAGTTGTAATCACTCCGATACAAATGAATCCGGGCGTTGATGCGTTGATGCGAATCAAACACACCGTGTACCACTGAGTTCAGTCGGTGAAAAATGTATACTTTAAAAGAAAGCTTATTTTAATTCTTCGAATATTTTGTTCTTAAATACTTTTTGCCACACTACTCATAATTATGATGAGCATCATATACCGGATATCCAATCATATGAATTTCAATCAAGTTTTGACCCCTAGAGTGGTTTATACTCTTATCTTCATGAAAACATAGCAGAAAGCATCAATCTGAAGAACCAACGACTTTAATTAGACCTGTAGCATTGTTATAGAATTTTTTCTTGAAGATTGATATCACCAATCCCGACAACACAAATGACACACGGACAAACTCATTTAGTTTTAACTTAGGCTGCTAATTTTCTCGTTTAATTGTTTCAATTTATTTTTATATCGGGTCCTTATATAGGCGACTTTTCTCATTGTTTAATGCAGTAAGATGGACTACAACTAATTACACACACTTTATTTGAACATAGGTGGATAGTTGTCTTATTTGCCATCATACCAAATCTACATATTTTTATATATCAAAAGAAACCAGTTGTAACTTCATCAAATACATTCGTCAAACACTGTTCCAAAAGTTCCACTGGCTGCTATTGATTAAGTGAACTTTGACCAACATCTGCATTTAAAGTTGTCTTGCTTGTAATTTATTTTTTGAACTTCTGGAATGTATTTATTAACGTTGACAGTTATAAAAGTCTTCAATATAAAAATTGCCGTCGGATGTGCGAAGTTTAAACATTTCAATAATTGGCTTTGAATTACGGATAATCTATGGTCTACTATTTCAGCTAAGTTTGCAGATAGAAAGTTAACAATAAAAAACAGAAAAGGGTCGCTGATGACATCTCGATTATCTTAAAAATATCTTCAACAATAAAAACAGAAAAGGGTCGCTGATGACATCTTGATTATCTTAAAAGAAAGCTTTAATGATAAAAAACAGAAAAGGGTCACTGATGACATCTAGATTACCTTAAAAAAAAGCTTTAACAATAAAAACAGAAAAGGGTCGCTGATGACATCTCGATTAACTTAAAAAAGACAGCTTTAACAATAAACTAGAGGCTCTAAAGAGCCTGTGTCGCTCACCTTGGTCTATGTGCATATTAAACAAAGGACACAAATGGATTCATTACAAAATTGTATTTTGGTGATGGTGATGTGTTTGAGGTTCTTACTTTACTGAACGATTTTGCTTCTTACAATTATATCTATAATGAACTTTGCCCATTAGTTACAGAGAACTATATTTGGTAAAAATTTACATAAATTTACCAAATTAATGAAAATTGTTAAAAATTGACTATAAAGGGCAATAACTCCTTAAGGGGTCAATTGACCATTTAGGTCATGTTGACTTATTTGTAGATCTTACTTTGCTGAACATTATTGCTGTTTACAGTTTATCGCTATCTATAATAGTATTCAAGATAACCAAAAACGGCAAAATTTCTTTAAAAATTACCAATTGGAGGGCAGCAACCCAACAACCAGTTGTCCAATTCATCTGAAAAATTCAGGGCAGATAGATATTGACTTGATTAACAATTTAACTTCTTGTCAGATTTGCTCTAGATGCTTTGGTTTCATAGTTATAAGCCAAAAACTGCATTTTACCCCTATGTTCTATTTCTAGCCGTGGCGGCCATCTTGGTTGAATGGCCAGGTCATCGGACACATTTTTCAAACTATATACCCCAAAGATGATTGTGGCCTAGTAGTTTCAGTGGAGATTTTGTAAAAGATTACTTAGATTTATGAAAAATGGTTAAAGATTGACTATAAAGGGCAATAACTCCTAAAGGGGTCAACTGACCATTTTGGTCATGTTGACTTATTTGTAGATCTTACTTTGCTGAACATTATTGCTGTTTACAATTTATCTCTATCTATAATAATATTCAAGATAATAACCAAAAACAGCAAAATTTCCTCAAAATTACCAATTCAGGGGCAGCAACCCAACAACCGATTGACCGATTCATCTGAAAATTTCAGGGCAGATAGATCTTGACCTGATAAACATTTTTACCCCTTGTCAGATTTGCTCTAAATGCTTTGGTTTTTGAGTTATAAGCCAAAAACTGCATTTTACCCCTATGTTCTATTTTTAGCCGTGGCGGCCATCTTGGTTGGTTGACCAGGTCACGGCACACATTTTTTAAACTAGATACCCCAAAGATGATTGTGGCCAAGTTTGGATTAATTTGGCCCAGTAGTTTCAGAGGAGAAGATTTTTGTAAAACATTACTTTAATTTACGAAAAATGGTTAAAAATTGACTATAAAGGGCAATTACTCCTAAACGGGTCAACTGACCATTTTGGTCATGTTTGACTTATTTGTAGATCTTACTTTGCTGAACATTATTGCTGTTTACAGTTTATCTCTATCTATAATAATATTCAAGATAATAACCAAAAACAGCAAAATTTCCTCAAAATTACCAATTCAGGGGCAGCAACCCAACAACCGATTGACCGATTCATCTGAAAATTTCAGGGCAGATAGATCTTGACCTGATAAACATTTTTACCCCATGTCAGATTTCCTCAAAATGCTTTGGTTTTTGAGTTATAAGCCAAAAACTGCATTTTACCCCTTTGTTCTATTTTTAGCTGTGGCGGCCATCTTGGTTGGTTGACCAGGTCACGCCACACATTTTTTAAACTAGATACCCCAAAGATGATTGTGGCCAAGTTTGGATTAATTTGGCCCAGTAGTTTCAGAGGAGAAGATTTTTGTAAAAGATACTTTAATTAACGAAAAATGGTTAAAAATTGACTATAAAGGGCAATAACTCCTAAACGGGTCAACTGACCATTTTGGTCATGCTGACTTATTTGTAGATCTTACTTTGCTGAACATTATTGTTGTTTACAGTTTATCTCTATCTATAATAATATTCAAGATAATAACCAAAAACAGCAAAATTTCCTCAAAATTACCAATTCAGGGGCAGCAACCCAACAACCGATTGACCGATTCATCTGAAAATTTCAGGGCAGATAGATCTTGACCTGATAAACATTTTTACCCCATGTCAGATTTGCTCTAAATGCTTTGGTTTTTGAGTTTAAAGCCAAAAACTGCATTTTACCCCTATGTTCTATTTTTAGCCGTGGCGGCCACCTTGGTTGGTTGACCGGGTCACGCCACACATTTTTTAAACTAGATACCCCAATGATGATTGTGGCCAAGTTTGGTTTGATTTGGCCCAGTAGTTTCAGAGGAGAAGATTTTTGTAAAAGCTAACGCCGGACGACGACGGACGACGGACGACGGACGACGGACGCCGGACGCAAAGTGATGAGAAAAGCTCACTTGGCCCTTTGGGCCAGGTGAGCTAAAAACAAAACAGAAAAGGGTCGCTGCTGGCCACTCGATTACCTTAAAAAGAGAGTTCTAACAATAGAAACAGAAAAGGGTCGCTGATGACATTTCGATTACCTTAAAAAGAAAGGATTTGTTACAGTTTTAGTCAAGGAATTGTACAGTGATTATATTTGTAATCGAGCAACAATCTCGACACATTTGGTGAAATGAACAGTACAACAGATAACGTATTTAGTATGATAGTGTGTTTATTAAGGAGTTTAGGGAACATTTTGACGGCACATAGTAATTTAAAAGAGGGACGAAAGATTCAAGAGGGACAGTCAAAATCGACAATAAACTTACAACGCCATGGCTAAAAATGAAAAGGACAGGGGTGATGTTAGGTGCTCCGGAAGGGTAAGCAGATCCTGCTCAACCTGTGGCACCCGTCGTGTTACTTATGAGATAACAAATCCGATAAATAGTCTGATTCGGTAGGTCACATTTATGAAAGAGAAGAGGACTGTATTTACGACGTAAGGAATATATCCGATATCATTTGTGAAACGGTTATTCCATAACGGTCAACCAACTCGTGATGGCGTCCGTAAAATTTACGACGAGATGATTTCAACTTTACCATTTGGAACTCTTGATTTAGTAGCTTCCTTGAGAGCAACAACCCTCTATCAAGAAAATCATGATAGGAAATGCAAGCACGGGAATATCGTATCAATTTGGAGATATATACACCGTATGCAGGTGCTGCTGGAATGTTGCTACTTAGAAATGGAAAGTTCACATTTGGAAAGCTGAATTCATTTATTTTGTCGTAATGTTTTGTTTTCAATCGACCCTCATTGTCAATTTCTAGATGCAAGTCAAGATATGAGGCCGATTAAAGTGTAGTAATTTTTCATTGTTTAAAGTATTGATACACAAAATTTTGAAGATGAAAATATATTCTACATTGTTTACCACATAAAACGTAGAAAATTGCACCAGGTCTGTGCATTTTTTTTGGCATCCAGCAGTTTTATCAAACGTTCTATTGAAAATCTAAAACTGTTTACAAGTTGATAAAATAAACTAACATGCACATTGACACATTGATATATACTCGAATAAATTCTTGAAAGGCATTAGAAATTATAATAAATATCTTATTAAAAGAAGTGTTCAGTATTTTTATCAGAAATCACCTTTAATTTGTAGCCAACAAAAAAAAATCAATTAGCATTCAAAAAGTATAGATTTGTGTTTTTTGTTGGCTACAAATTAAAGGTGATTTCTTATAAAAATACTGAACATTTTTTTAAATAAGATATTTACGTTATCTCGGACGAGTCCCCAATTTCTGGTACGGCCAGAAATCACCTCCAATTTATGTTTTCTTGTTCATGTGTTGATTGCGTATATTTAAGCCCCTTGTCTTGAGCCTATCCATTTATTTCGATAACGCCCCATATAGCAATCAAATCATACTTTTATTGCCATTCATAGCTCTCAGCAGCCCAATTAACAGACCGGGTTATATAAATCTGACTCATTAACAGACCAGGTTATTTGATTGTTAGCAGCATACAGATTTCGTTTAGATTTTTTCACATTATGATATTAATATAATTAACAGACATAATGCCTGTCTTTTTCCGATGTTAAAAATATTGTATGCAAGTACATTCAACCAACTTGTCATTTTGTGAACATTTTGTGTGTGCAAAATGTATATAAATATATTGATGAGTAAACCGCCTACTTATTTTATTGATCGTTTATCGAAGCTAGACAAAAATAATAATGGATTCAGTACACTGAATTGTTTTAGCAGATATTATAAGTTTGTATGATGAAGACATATTTAGAAAATTATACAATGAGACATTCTGCCCTTGCAATGATGTTCAAGATAACACCTGATAAACAAACTTTAGCCAACCAGATAAACATACAAACCGCCCGTATAGCCGCATACTCAGGTAGTTTAACCGACCAATATCTCGGTTAGCCGAGTGAAGACTGTGTATATCTGCAATCTTAACGTATTAAATATTAAAAAAAAAACCAAGCCATATAATTAGATAACGATAAACAGAACATATCCATTATCACCTGTGAAACAGTTTTTACGGTCAACCAACTTTTGATGGCATCATTAAAACTTTTGAAAGTATGATTTCAATCATAAGTAGAGGCAGAACATATCAAATGGAGATTCAATCTTATAAAAAGGCAGCAAGGATAAATATCTTAAGATGACTTATAGTTTTTTTTTCTATTATTTACATCATCGCAATCTAATGCTAAATGTTTTAAATGTGTTTTTGTCAAGGCCAACAATTTGTTTTTAGGAAAATATTGCAAGTTCGTTTCTTAAAAAACATTGGATTATATGTTTATTCATCAAATCTGTGCAAATGGATGGATCGATCCCTGCAGCTGGCTGTTTAAACTGCAACACGTACATACAATCCATCCGATAATGGTCTAAGACAACCGCTTATTTATCAAAAATCAACAATTCGTCGAAGACTGTTTGCAACTTATTGAGTTTTCGTTAAAAAAATATTAGTTTGAAAGTATTGTATCATCTTTTGTCAGTTTGTTCTTACACAATGCAAACAATCATTACTCGATACAAGCTTCTTATCATGGGGAGGGATAAATCCGACTTTGTAATAAAACAATCTGACTGAAAGAAATATTCTTTAAAACTGAAATTAACAAGATGCTTAGTTTCTTGGTTGTCAAGATATTTGCAACGTATTGGGGACATGTTTGCCAACGATCAATCGGCTTTCCCATGGGAACCAATTTATCCCCTTTTCATGCATACTGGATCCTTTATTCATGTGTGGCTCATTTCATACAGGAACGTCAGGAAGAAATAAATAAAGGCAACAGTAGTATACCGCTGTTAAATACTTGTAAAAGAAGTAAGTTATATTGGTTTAAAAAAAAAACAAAAAAAAGTTCTCTTACGAAATAATCTTAATTTGGTGACCATGTGGAACGCATCTATCCAACCGATTTTGTGACAAACAAAGGATACAACAGATACAGTTAAGTCTGTCTCATATCTTGACTTAAATCAAGAAATTGGCAATGAGGGTCGGTTGAAAATAACACTTTATGACAAAAAAGATGATTTCAGATCACCATTGGGCAATTCCATTTCTATTTAGCAACAATCCAACAGCCCTGTATACTGAGTATATCTCTCAAAGTTGAAACGATATTCCAGGGTTTGTATTTCCTATCATGATATTCTTGATGGAGGGTTTATACGTGTGCATGTAAAACAAATTTCGTTAAGGAAGGGGTTTAATACTACACAAAACAACATTTTCCAAAAGACATAACAGGGAAAAAGAATATTTTAAAAAACACACTTGACTAACAGGTCGAACAAGTGATGTTCTTTAACCCAGCTCACTGCCATTGTCGATTGCCACCAAATAAATTGATCAGAAGATGTAGCAAAATGGATCTCTATGTTAATTAAATACAAAACAGAAAACAATAAACTTGGGGCAAAGATGTTATACTACAAACATGTGGAGGAAAAACATGTACACCATATATGGATTTAGATAAATAATGTATCTTCAGTGAGGTTAGGGATCAAACCGTTATTTTGAAGGTCATATACATTACCTCAATTTAGGATAGATTGTTGAATTTTAAAGAGTTGAAATAGGATGAACGGATAATATAAACTGGAGGAAAATATAATACAATCCCAAACGAAAAAATATGAACAAGTCTAAATATAAAACGACGCTAAAACCTATGATTGCGTTTGATAAAAACAGTAATTTTTATACGTGTGCATGTAAAAAATTTCGTTAAGGAAGGGTTTAAATACAGCACAAAACAACATTTTCCAAAAGACCAAAAAGTGAAAAAGGATATTTTAACAAAACTTATTTGACTAACAGGTCCAACAACTGATGTTATCAAACCCTGCTGACTGCCATTGACCCTTGCCAAATACATTGGTCACAAGATGTAACCAAATGGATCTTTATACCAATTTTATACCAAAAAGAAAACAATAAACTTGCGGAAAAGATGCTATACCACAAACATGAGGTGCAATATCAAGATTTCGACAATCAATGTCTCTTCAGTGATGTTAATGATGGAAACGGTATTTAGAAGGCAATATAAATTACTGCCTAATTTAATTGAGGATAGACTCTTGAATTTTAAAGAGTCGAAATAGTATAAACGGATTATATAAGCCGTCTACATTTAGTTATCTTGTATATGGTATGCCTTCACAGTCCACCGCGTGCGGAATATATCTCCCTTATTGACAGAAATAGTAGCAGAGTGGTCAGTGTCTACCTATTGATCAAACCTTTTTTCCAATCTTCGATTATTTAATCTTACAATTGATTTTAGACTAAACAACGCAAAATATTTCTAAGTATTCTATTAATATTGATAAGAAGATGGGGTGTTAGTGCCAACGAGAAACTCGTCAACCAAGTCACTATGTATAAAACGTCAAAGTACGACCTTCAACTCAGAGCCTTGCATCACAGAGAACAACAAGCGGTAAAGGGTTCCAAAATGTGTAAAGAGGTAAAGCATTTCAAACAGGATAACCAGCGGTCTAATCGATATTAAAAAAAAAAAGAAACGAGGAACACTTTGTTTATTTTTCATTTTTTGACTTGTGAAACCAGATATGCCAATCGGATGAAAACTTTAAAAAGTTATATCTTTTTTAGAGATTGAATAAAAGTGTACGCCCGTAAGAGCGCACCTGCAACTGGTGTAGTTAAGAAGTCAAATAGATACAGGCCAGGAACAGTCGCTCTTCGTGAGATCAGATATACCAGAAAAGTACTGACCTCCTCATCAGGAAACTTCCCTTCCAGAGATTAGTATAACTGAAGTTACATGTATGTCTTTTTTTTGACATAGAAAGAAGATAACTATGGCTGATCGATATTTGATGCATATCATTTTCTAACTTTTGAAAAATATCACTGAACTAATATAATTTATAAAGTCGAGCTACAAAAGTATACAATATCTTAAAACTTATCAACTGCGAAATAGAATTGCAGAATTTGTATAAGTATAGGTAACTAGGAATGAAGATTTAGATGTAGCTATACACTGATTCAATGTTTTTTTATGTCATTATTCACGTAGGATATAAACTGGGGTAGATGATTTATCAGGATGTTCATATTTTAGGCACCGTTTATTAAATTTCGAGAGCTCATTTCTCAATTACAGAATGGTTACCCAAATTTGCTGCTATAGTTATTCGGCTAGAACATTTGTGTAGTTATTCAGTACTCACATTTTGAATACATCACGTTTTATCGTGATTATGGGTTATGCTTTAGATAAGTCTTAAAATTTATCCAACATGAATGTATTGCTATATCATATAGGTACAGCACTTGGAATTTGAGAAAAACCAATTTATATATTTAACAATTTATACAATCATATTTTAGCTAGTACAAGGGACTTAAAAAAACGACTAACCAAAGACAAACGACGACAACTCAAATGTTACATCTATGTGTATAATCACATGTGTTCTCTAAATGACAATTAGTAAATGCTATTGTCTCTATAGTAATTCCGATCCCTTCTGAACCTCGCATTATATCTAAGACGACATACTGATACGTTAACAAAACCAGGTCACAAAAAAAAAACATCATAAAATAGCATAGTGGTATATTTATTTATTATCTAGACTAATAAGTATTAAACAATTGCTAAAACTACATGACAGCATATAAAAAATATAACAATATAATCAATAAATGTATCTATGTTTTGGCTTTCTCGGGGGCTTCTCTACACACTGTATAAAAAATCTACCTAATCTAAACAACAATTTGAAACATTATTCTAAAAATAAACTATTAACTAAAGGATGCGGTTGATACTTGCAATATTGAGTCTGCTGTGGTGGTTCCCACAGGGGGTAAAGGCTGCGGTGGATACCAACAGCGGGATATCGGCTGCGGTGGATACCAACAGCACGACATGAAAAAAAATCCCATGCTTACTTATAGAATAAATTAATACTTGGAACTGATAATTAAGAATATTTGCTATACTGATGTATAATTGACTTGGGGGTAAAATTATTTCCCTCGAAATTAACATGGCGCGATCTCAATACGTTGGCATCAGTTCGTATGTATCGTATGTAACAGTCTGATGACCACCTGCCCAATGTTTGAATAATATGATCCTCGACACCACATGCTGCTGCGGATGTAGCTGCTCCTATACGAAAGGAGTGACCACAAAACTTAACAGTATTATAGCCGAGTGTGTCCAATAGTTGTCTCAAGGAAGAAATAAATGTTTCCCTGCTTAACGGCGATGATTGAAATTCATCCTCGACAAAAAGGCGAGATTTTAGTAAAGCGCCAGTGTTAAATGTTATCCACAGTGATATCTTACAAAAGTACTGTACAGGAATTATTTATTTTAAGACCGACAGGTAAATTATCCACACTGAGGAAAACAGAAAACCGAAAAATGCCATTTTATAAGCACACTAAAACATGAGATCTAGCACTGGTGAAACATTACTTTCAATGATAAATCACAAAGCTTATTCAAAATTGATGATGTAATTGGTAATCTTTCTTGAACAACATTGTTCTATGATTTTTTAATACCCCGAAGAATAATTGGTATTCTGATAGCATTCGTCATAGGATCATATCCTAAAAATCATCAATAATAATGGCGTACTCCGGCAAGATAGAGTTTAATAGTCTTGTGTTTAAGATTAAGTGCTTTTTGACAATAAGTTACCAAATAAACTAGAAGATTTTCTTACATAAGAGAGATTAACTTCGGGGCAATCATTCATGACCAAGAAAGTTCTGAAACATTTAGAAGCGGATTTATATGTCAGTCTAGTGCTTTTGCTCAAAGACGCATCCTATAATTCTTCTATTTTTAAATTCAAACCATTAGCAGCTCTCGGAGGGATGCAGACAAGGAGTTGGTATCGCGTTGGCATGTGGTGCCAAGGCTCTGAACTTCACCATCTGGTAACGGGAAAGAGAATAAGCTATACCAGTAATGTGTTTGGCATGCACTATACAATTATTAATTGCTGATTGATAAGTGAGCTTTGTCATTACCTTCATCAAGCTTTGAATCTCAGATATATCCCTTTTTCATAATATCAACAGTAGCTTAATTGTCACAATTGAATAATATACGTTAGCTTTTTCCATCTGTCGCCCCACAGTACGCATGCCATTACAATTAGATACAATTCATTAGACGCCATAGATATTTGCTCACAAGACATTGATAGGTCACAAGGAAAGTCACCTTGAAACCACTCATTTTGATAAAAACCTCCAAATGAGGAAGGTGTAGCATCAGTATACAAGTGAATGCCCGCCGCATTCATTATATTATTATTTGAAAAATAAGGCAACGCCATTCCAATCTCTAAAAAAAATTTGACCACATAACAAGATCTTGTTTACAGCTTTTTTAAAATGCACTTGGTGATGCAACTTTTTAACAGTAGTAGACAGTTTAATTAAGTGTGAAACAAATGATTTACCTGGCACTATAACTCTGCACGCAAAACTTAAATTCCCTAGTAAACTTAATAACTCTCTTTTAGTGCAAGAATTGTGCTTACTAAAATATTCTATAATTTCTTGAATTCGTAATACCTTTTCCACAGAGATATTAATAGTATCTAAAACATCTCTAAATGTTCTAATTTATGACATGGTCCTTCAGTTTTTTTTAACTGAAAGTGGCACACCTAATGACTTCAAAATATCTAAAAATAGTATTGATAATTTGTTGATCATTGTCTTGTTCTGGTACAATAACTAGAAAATCATCTAACAAGTATAAAATGTGCTCTATAATGAAATTGTTCTGAGCAATCCAACAAATTGCTTATGAAAGTGTGTCAAATATTTTTTGGCTAAACAATTTATTAAAAAAGTAATATCTGTCATCCCATTTGATTCCATGAAACAACCATAATATTTGCGATAAAGCATCACCAATTGAAACATATTACATAGAAAATTCATCTTTATTGATAAGTTCGTTTAAACTATGATTTATTGGATCATCAGGAGGCGCAGACAAGTCTATGATCAAACGCTTCTCTTTATTATATTTACATTCTGCCACACTGATAGATGATAAGGTTGACATAATTTCAATCAGAACTCAATTGTCATTACTGGCCGTGTTTTATTATTATTGTTTGTGTTTGGTGCATCATTGGATCCCCATCAACACGTGCGTTTTGCAGTGGAAATGCATGATGGTATACTGCACTACCATTTATGTGTTCCTCATCACGTTTGTCTTCGCCTCGTGTTTCAAATCCACGTGCGTTTGTGCAAGTGTATAAATGTAATGTTCAAATGCAATATAGGTGAATAAATAAAAAAACCGACCTCAGTTCTATGAATAATAAAACTCCAAATCAAGATATCAAATAGCACATTTCGTATAACTGAAGACTTCTTCGCAATAAAAACACGTGTATTGTTCGAAGTTTATTCCATGATTCTTTCCCTGGTATTTTTACATCACACAGGATAACTTATTTGAGTTCACAACTTAAGTCAGAATAAGCCAACACTTTTGAATGCACAGCAGTTTAAATACTGAAACAACTTATTTTTGTAATTAGTTAATTCAAAAACAAAATTAAAATATGCTACGATTAAATGGCAGCATAAAGCGAGCTTATTAATACTTTACTGGTATCTCCTATCTGATTGGCTAACAAATCTTTTAAAAAAATCAGTTCTCTCAGTAATTTCTAAAAATATCTCTGTTCTCTTAATTTGTATTCTACAACTATCTTACCTGACGTAGACAGGAATTATTTATCGTATAATTTAAATATGTAAATTATCACATAAGGTTTAATACACAATTGTTATTACATCAAAAGTAACTATATCGAAAAATATTGTAATTTCTTTATTGTCTGTTAATATCGACGTGTACTGGAACGTTGAACATTTTCTTTCAAATCTACTGCAACTTTTGTTTTATGAGCTGTTCCCATTATTCCTTCAACAGTGATGTTATCTTTCGTTTTTTTAACAACATTACAAGTATTAAGATATTTGTCTCTGGAAAATTGTTCGTCTTCTCCCTCTTCATCATACATTCTATGGTAGATGTCTTTATCATGGTATTGTGAAAAACCTACTGCTAAAACGTTGTCGTAAAAATCGAAATTAAATGGTGCTGACTACATAACAACCATGCGGGAATCAGTATCTCCAACCAAATACGACACAACTCCAGTAGTACCTGTTGCAGTTCCAAAGAATTTGTGAGCAATCTGAAAAAAGAGTCTTGATTCATAAAACTAGATATTTAACTTATATTACTAGAAATAAAACACTACTTTTGTTACATCTTCTTTTTAAAAACTGTTCAAAAATTGTTAGACGATCACATTTGTATTGCCATCACACTATACAATATGTAGTTTTCAAACAAATGTGTAAATACATAATTAAGTGAGTATTTGATATATTGTTTATAATTGGAACGCAATATTTTCAACATTGTTTTAAGAAAATGAAATGAAATAGCTATTAATTCAAATGAAAGAAAATTTTCTTCTTTTACTTTACTTTTAACCGCAATTTACAAACCCCATAAAGAGACATAACAGTTGAGGAGTTTTGCATTAAGAGCATCTTTACTATTAAATTTGCAGATTTGTCTCCGTGCAGATAACCTCCTGATGTATTACATAATATTACATACTTAGTGTATATAATGAACATAATAACTTCATATAATAACTGCTTCAATTAGCGTGGTTTTATTGACTAAACCACAAATAAAGTTCTGTAGCTGGTAACCTTTACCATCTACGTTTACGTGTAAGCAGGCAGACATAATTTGGTATTCAATTTGTTTTAAATTTATGACAACTCAGCCCACCCCAACTTGCACTCCAACACTTTTACAACCTGCATCCCTTTATCAACTCGCACCACTAAAAAAAATACTACAAACTCGCACCGCTGAAGAAATGTTTCAAATCATCAGATAGTTTTTTATTGTCTTCTCTTAGTTTTTACCTCCATTCTTGGAGCACCCGTATCGTACAGAGAAAGAACTTGACTCTCACATTTCGAGGGAAAAAAAACAACTTCAAGCTAGCAACGCTGAGAAATGTTTTAATCATCATTGTTCTAGGTTGTTTTCCTCTTCTCTGATTTATTCCTCCGTTGTAGAAATCTGTGTCAGCTACTGATTTGACAGTCGAACTCCTATTGAAGACGAACTGACAAACTAGTCAAAACAATCTACCATCATAAGGCATCAGTGTATAACACAGTTTGAGTAAATCGAACCCAAGCTGTGTATCATTGTAAACATTTCAAGTAGTCTTTAAGTCGCACTCGCACGAGTAATTATAGTTAAAGTTGATTTGAATGGATTTTTTTTTCAATAGCTTATTCTTTTACCATTCAGCTAATATAATGTGGTTTACAAACGAAAAAAACCAAAACCGATTGTTAATTGTTCTGTCTGTAGGTAGGATAAATGGGAAGAAATATTAGAATCTTCGGGATTTCAAAGATCAAAATGAATATCCTGTCCTTTTTCTTGTTTGTCATTATGGTTCTTATCGTTAGCTTTTATAAACATTAAAAATTCAAATTGAACGCAAATTTGACGGTGACAGTTATGTTTTTATCATACGTGCACAATTGAGAGAAGACAGATATATATCATAGGAACATTAAAACCCGTTGAAAATAAACAAACAACGCCATGGCAAAAGAAAAAAACCCCAATAACATACGAAAATCAAGACTGAGCATCGCAAACCCACTTAAAACTTCGGTGACATAAGGTGCTTAGCTGTTTATCTAAACAAAAATAAATCAATTTAAATTTTATAAGTTATGTAATTCAAAGTACTTTTATGTACATATATTTAAGATATCATTTACTTATTTATGGATACAATGCATGTCGTCAATAATAAAGCTATCACTGTATTTGTTTTTCATAAATTTTGAATTATATTACCACTTCTGTTAAGGAATGATTATAATAGTTTTTGAAATTGCTTTTTTTAATCTAATTTTGTATTGCTCCAAACAATTAAAAATGAGACTTGGAACCATCTAAAACGCATCATGTACTTGAAGAGCTGCCTTGAAACTGACAATCTTTGTTGACAAACAGTCATATTTTTTCCTTTCATGTTTGTCTTGTTTTATCTTATTCTTAAACTTCACCCACTATTCAGACTTGATTTATGTTTTCTTTCTTTTAAACTTTTAGACAGTAATATGTAAATCTTTTGATTTGATTTAGGTAGAAAACTATCGGATTGTTTGTCTTCGGTTGATATTTGTTGAAGGTAAAATAAGAGAACAATGTTTCATTTTGAATTTGAAAATCACCTCAACATTGTTTCAAAAGTTCTGTTTGTAAAATGATGTCATTATTTATTGTTTTAAGAATAACATGATTTTCATTTTGTGAAAGTATAAAAGATAATACGTTTTTCTAAAATTCTGTGATACCTTACTATCACCGACAATATATGATTACAAGACACCATTCCTTTGACTACTGTACGAAAGAGAAAAAAAAAACTACTGCCAAGGTGCAGTCCGGGTTCGTAGTATAATATACCTGCTAGTATTGCGCCGAGGCTTAACATATTTTGAGGATACCTTATGTGTAAATCATTGACTGTATATAAATACAGATTTACTTTTTGTTTGTTTCACATTTACAGAGAATATTCACAACACATTCAAATTCTCTGAACGGAAAATATTCAAGTTGGAAATCCACTTCGTATCGTCGGCTCCCGTTCTTTAAAACAAAATATCCTATATACACTCGTGAGTTTGGTATGTTTTGCCTCTCTCTCTCCCTACTCTGAATGCTTTATTAGCTAAAGCATCAAACAGAAAAATTTAATGCAATGTTGCAACACTTTTTTCCCCCCGGTTAATGTGAAGTAACGATCAAAGGCAATAGTTAATATTTGGAACTTTGCTCTGTCCTTTTCATGTTTGTTATTTTACTTTTGATCTTGACCTGATGTTCATATTAGTGAATAAATGTCACCAATTCAACAGACGCTTTGTATGCTTCGCTTTCGGTTTAGGAGGAATACTCATTATGTAGTTGAAATGCATGAACTAATTAAATCTTTTCTAACGGTCCCTTTTTGAAAAGCGCTTGTTGATATCTTATCCAATTTGAAAGTATTAACAACTAGATGAAACAGAACGAGGAAAGGTAAATCTTACTAGACTTTTTTTTTGGTTAAATATCGCTCACTTTATGTTCGATATTATATCGACACTTCGAGAAATCAAATTAAAGCGCACAAATAAGGGAAATAACAAATGATAATTCAAACAAAAAACTGTTCAAAGAACAGTAAAAGGGCTTTCCACCTGCAATGCACACGTGTAAACATATTATGAGGATGAAAATAGTATCATAAATACATTAAACGCAAATAATATAAAATTTGCAATGTTAAATCATAACAAGACCTGCAAATACTTACAAAGCTTCCTCTTTCATCAGGACCAATTGAGGTAGGTGGTGGAGATAACAAATATCCCCAGTGTATTGTCGTTTTAGGTGAATGGAGGTTATGTGTTGTTGAATTTTTTATCTCAATTCCAAATACTACTGAATAATTCACTGCTTGAATCTTCTGATCAATATCTGAGGGGATATATGTTGACTCATTATTACCCATCTCATATGATGTGGTTTGCTGTAATTAAAACAAGATGAAATGAATATAAGACACTTTCATGATAACATGAAGGGGAACAGACAAAATATTATTATAATCAATTAAGGGACTCAAAATTAACAAACACATTCGAGATCAGCACAACATGCACTAATAGAAATACAAAACATAAGTATCCAAATATCAGAGACCCAGACATGTTTTCCTAAAATTTGTCGTGAACAACTCTCATAGATAAATCATTTGAAGTAGAATTGACAGATTTTTACGACAGAAAGAAATTTACTAAAAGAAACAAAACAATGTTACAATAATTGTTACTTGCAATAACTCCAATCAAATAAAGAATCATTAACTCAGTAATCGGTGCTTCGTTATTTACATCATTTGAAGCATACCTTTCGACAATTGTACGATTATAAATTTAGAGATTATTAAGAAACTATGGCTTCAACCTACTTAGACATTCCTTTTCTTAATTTTAGGTCCCGTTTGATACCATTCCTCTTCACATCGGTTCTTAATCATCAATGGATTTCAAATGTATTGTCACGAGCGGTCCAGATAAAGGTAGATTATTGAAATTATTTTGGAGTGCACTCGTTCGTTGTGTGGGAATCACTATTGAGATATTGCAACACATTTTGGTATATGATTTATTGATCGGAATGAATTGCGTGATATAGGTAAAACAAATAATGGTACATCGGACATAATGATCTATGAAGAAGGTCTTGTGTATTTCCCTGATTTATGACGGCAATACAATCTTTATTAGGAAAAGATAGTTTAGGAAGCTATTGTTACTACGTTTTTTTCTTAGCCCGTTAGTCAGCACTTTTGTGTTGCTATACATTATTATTTATGGGTTCATGTTATGAACTGATAATAAAACATTGACATATGTAATAGGTTTTCTATCCCAGGAATCGTAGCCGAAGTCGTATTTGAGTACATTTTTAAAATTTTGTTTAAAATATGCCCTTGATGAGGACGTTACCTTGTCTTATAATGGTTTACTTTTACAAATTGTGACTTGGATGCAGTGTTGTCTCATTAGCACTTATACCACATCTTCTTATACCTATCTTCAATTTGATTTCAATTTTTAACTATTTAATGACAGAGAATCAAATGACTCTCTTACTTATGCTTTTTTTGGCACTTTCAGGATTTTTTTTATCCTCAATGCTCTTCAATTTCGTAATTATTTAACCCTTTTTTGGAATGGGTCATCACTGATGAGTCTTTTGTAGACGAAAGGGAGTCTAGCGCATATAAAAAAATTCAAACTATGGCATCTATGATGACATCAATCCAGTAGTAGTAAACGGAAAATATCAAGGGCACGGCCGACACTCGGCTAACCGAGAGTTTGGACGGTTAATCTATATTGAGTATGCGGCTATATCGGCGGTTGGTCTGTTAATCGGGTTGGTTATACGTCTGTTAAGAGTAAAACTCAGAATTTAATGTTAAACTCTGTTAAATATACAGATTTTTGCCATATTATGAAAACCACATCAAAAAAAGAAAAGTGTCTGACAAAATGATATCTATCATAGAACATTTTCCACCAGTAAAAAAAAATGCATAGCCTGCGCAGTTTTAAGTAAAACGAAAAGGCGTCTCGCAAGTATGTGGTTTTTATGCTTGTACGCATAGCAATATTTTGGATAAAAGGCTAATAAACATTTTTATATATGATTTAAAGGACACAAAATAGTACTTTGGTTCTAAAAAAATAATTGTCATTGATAAATATTTCATAATTGTTATATAAGTTGAGTAATACCACATTTTAATGAATATTAGGGGAATACAGTCTGTTAATGGGTTGGACAATTTAAATCGTGTCAGTTAAGAGTTATTTAGCCACGACAATAGTCTTACTACCTTTAGTTTATATTTTCACATTGAAAAAAATGAGATGTACTTGTGACGAAAAAATTACAATACGGTGCAACAGTATCCTTATAGAAAGAGAACTTTAATTTTAATTTTATTTCTTTGCATTTCATTGAAGGGTGTGTCACTTCAATATAGCGTTATATGGACTGATTGGCTGCTCGAATTCGCACGAATTTATTATTTACGCCAAGTTATCAATCAGCCTTATTTTTTTTGTCTGTTCAAAGTCTGTAACATCTATGAATCTGTCATGTGTTGCAATGCAGCTGGTTAAATTCCATGCGTTTTCTTTGAAATACTTAAGCCTTTTCTACCTCAGGAATAGATTACCTTATGCCGGCGTCACACATTGGCGTATAGACCGGCGTGCACCAAACGTACAGAGAAAATTGACAAAGTCGGTATACGTTAGTTGCATGCCATAGGAACGCTTAGCAATCGTTCAAAGCGCGTTGCATAAGTTTGTAGTTCGTCGAAATACAAAGGTAAAATTGAGAAAGGAAATGGGGAATGTGTAAAAGCGACAACAACCCGACCATAGAGCAGGCCAAGGCCACCAATGAGTCTTTAATGTAGAGAGAAACCCCCGCACGCGGGACAGGCTCAAAATTGCGGCGCGGATAAACATGTTTATGAGATATCAACCCTCCCCCTATTCCTCTAGCCAATGAAGGAAAGTAAATACGCTTGACGAACGCTACAATCCCAGGAAATTTGTATGCAGCATGAAAAAACATACAACATACGTCAACATACGTTTCTAGTACGCCCAGTACACGCTTAAAGCTCGTTTTGCACACGTTACAACTATGATTGACAGGTTAAATGCATCCAAAATTACTAGCGTATTGGCAGCGTAAATGGTTTTGAACACGCCAGTGATATACGCTGATGTGTGACGCCGGTATTAGTTGTGTTTCCTCAATGCTTTTCAACTTCGTATTTTATTTGGCCTTTTAAACATTTTTTTCGTCACTGATGAGTTTTTCGTAGACGAAACTCATGTCTGGCGTAAATAAAAAATTTCAATCCTGGTGTCTATGAGGAGTTTATTTCCGGTATGTATTGTCTTTTGAAATTAACATTACTTTGATATTACACTTTTTGAAACCATTTCTATCAATTTTCAGATTCCATTGTCTAAACTTATGTTTCATTGTTCATGTGTTGTTTCCAAATATTTTAGCCACTAATCTTGAGTCTATCCCTTTATTCAGATAACACCCCATATAGCAATTAAATTATGCTTGTAATGTCATTCATAACTCTTAACAGACCAATTAACAGACCGAGTTTTATACATCCGACCCATTAACAGACCACAATTTTATCAAAAATTGATTTATGTCACCAAAATACAGTTTTTCGTGTAGATTTTTCACATATATTGATGTTAATATGGTAAACAAACATAATGCCTGTCTTTTTTCGATGTTCAAAATATTGCATGCAAGTAAACTCAACCAACTTGTCATTTTTGTGTACATTTTGTGTGTGTAAAATGTGTATAAATTTACTGATGAGTAACTTGCCTTTTCATTTTATAGATCGTTTATTGAAGCTAGAAAAAAAATAATTACACCACTGGATTCAGTACTCCAAATCGTTTTGTCAGACATAAATAAGTTTTATGATATAAATATAATGAAAAAGTTATACAATGAAACATACTGACCTTGCAATGATTTTCTCGATAACACCTGATTAACAGACTTTAGCCAACCCGATTAACAGACCAACCGCCGATATAGCCGCATACTCAATATAGATTAACCGACCAAACTCTCGGTTAGCCGAGTGTCGGCCGTGAAGGGGCAATCAAAAATGTTTAGTTCAACAAAACCACACAAAAGGATGATCAGAATGTAAAACATTTAAAGGATAAAAAACAATGATTAAAAATCACATATAAAAATGATTAACAAGAACCATGAAGGTGAATTCATGTCCTCCTTTGTGTGAGTATTTACTGATCTACAGGATTCATCCATCATATAAAAGTTAAAATTCCTATTAAAGTTGCATTCAGCTTTGTACAATTATTGGCAATTAGAGTAGAAATGTGTTTATCATTAATTAAAACATATCCGCAGTCACATATATAATATAATAATCAATACAAATCATAATGCCATTCCTACACTTTTCGAAATCATCAACTGCATCACTTAGAACTATTTTTGAAACAAACAATAAAGTAAGATCACAAAAATACTGAACTGCATATATATTGTTCTTGTAATCAGTACTTCTGAATGAAGGAGGTATCTTAGAAATTCAAGCCTTGAAAATCATATTAACGTTGAAATATATGCGCCATATGCAGCCGCCAATAGAATTGAAATCATGTCTTTTATCTGGATGGTTTTTTTTATTTTATGTCAAGCCCCTTTAAACAGCTACAGGAAGGAGTAATTATAGGTTAATGTTAGTTTCTTTAAATTTTTCATAGGAAGCTATAGCTCATAAGAACTAATAAAACGTCATCTTGAAGAGAGGAGCAGTCGGTAACCTTAATGATTTCGTTAAATTATTGAAAAATTGGTCTCCAAACGTTACAATTATTTAGTCAATAAAAAAATCATTTTTTTGGTTTATGTTACAATAATTTTTGATTTTAAATATACAAGTTGTGCCTTTTTTGAATGAAATATTTGTATCTGTGTTAGCCGCTCTGCTTTATGAAACAAATTTTGACCTAGAGTTGTTAATTTCTGTGTCATTTTGGTCTGTGGAAAGTTGTCACATTGGCAATGATACCACATCTTCTTTTTTTTATACTTGATCAATCGATTTGCATTTTGTTCATAATGGGAGAATGACAAATATTAATACAAAAAGTATGTGCAGTACAAGAGGGGTTTCAATTGAAGGTAGGTACTTAAATTTATTTTAAGTATTCAGATTTGATTTAAAATTTGCAATTGACAGATTCATATAAAAAAAATTATACAACTTTGTCTGTTAGGATTCTTGTGATATTGTAATATCTAGTATACTGCAACTTGATTGTGTTCTTTATCATTTGAACATAAACTTATCTATAAAGGTGAAGGATTTCTTTGTAAGAACAATCGAAGTAGTAAAGCTATTTTTTTAACTAGCAGTATTACCAATGTTATTTCAACTTATTGGGCTGATCATACATTTTAATGTACACAATTAAGGACAGTCTATTTGAAGATGTGTACGATAAGGACGATTACCGTTATAATTATTATAGATTCTTAATCACAAGTCAGTGTCACCAAACGGATAGACAAAAGAACTGAGTGTATGTATGATATGGAACTAACAACTGGACAATTCATTGATGAATTTGTCCCACTACTCCTGTCTACAGATGGACTGGTCTTTAATAAGCGAACCTGTTAAACTCCGCCCAGTCAAGTGAAATAAAATCAAGTTAAATACATCACCAACTTTACATATAAATCATGTTTTGTTCAGTGTCCTTTTTTGCAGGCACAGTAGAATAAGTGGCATGAAGGCAGAAAAAGGAGGTAGCATATTTGGTGCTTAAAAGATAGATGTTACACTGATAAATATCACTTAGATCATGTGAATTTAAATGCATGTCAATCCATGTGAATTTCATCTCAAATGAACTTATACGTAAAACTCATATGAAGATAGTTCATGTGAATTTAACGTAAAATTATAGGAATTTATTTCGAATGAAAGTCACACAATTTTCTTAAATAAAGTATGTGAATCAACATGTTCAAATTGGATAATAATCATGAAACATACCATTTTGTTTTGTAAAGTTCACATGCAATTTAATGTTCACGTGAGTTTCTTGTATAAGCTCGTTTATGGTGGTCACACGTAATAATTTCGATTGATTTAATGTAAGGTTCATCAAATTCACGAGGGTTGATAGACTAATCAAGTCTTTTAATTCCGATATGCAACGACCTCATATATTTAACCTGTTCGAACACAATGTTTATCACCTCTTCTATTTCGGTTGTTGTCATTGATTGTCTCGAAATCATCAATTGAATTCACAAGCAATTGTAGTTGTGTTGCAAATTCAATTGGATCCATATTTCGCATATTTGAATACCAAACCAACATCAGATTAAAAAAAAATTATCAGAGTTGAGTTATACAACAATTTTCATAATTGTTCATGTATTATTAAATACAAATAGTACAAGGGGATCAAAATGGTGAAATTTGAACACTACAATAGTTATGTATATCTCGTTAAACTTATCCATCGATAGTTTCTTGGATTTCAATCACTTGTGCCATGAGGTTGTTTAATTACTTCACAAAACTTCTATTTTTATTATTCGTTAGGAAATACAAATTACATATTGATTTTTTTTTAGACTTATATTTAAGGGAATATTTAAAAATTCCCTCCACGTCTACCTGTGTTTTTGTTAGATGTATTTCTATTTATATCCATCCGATTACTTGACTTAATATGAACTGTTCAGCCAATGTAAATTTGAGTGGCGAAGTCAAAATTATTAAACATATTGCGACATTTCTATTGGTTATTTGTTACATCATAAATGCTTTTCAACGGTTAAACGTTGTATATTTTCTCTATGTCAATGGAGATATGCCATTTCTTTTAGCCCATACAAAACACGCACAGTGAAATTCGTGTCAAGTTTGTTATATTCCGACACATACAAAAAGAATTCACATGTCTGGTATGTTCAAGAAGACTAAATAACGAGACGCAAACTTTCTATTTAACTCAACGTGAATTTTAAATATAGCAAATAAAGATCAATCAACTCTGAAGAATTTGTTATCGCTTGATGCTCGTTTATTATCAAATTGAAATTGAATAACTCAAGTCGAAATCAGCCGATATACAATTGTAACTAGTAATAAATAATACAATGGAGACATCCTTGTGGTATCTGCCACCCATGGCATTGATATGGTTATAATACAAGCAAATCAGTTTACGTAATTTAAGAAATTAAACGGAAGATTTAAATGGATACTCATAAGTTGTGAAGAAAGATGAAAACGAGAATACATTTACAGTCCAAAAACAAAACATTAAAAAGTAGACTACACGAGCCCTGTAGGGATCAGGGGTTAATCTTATTTGATCCAGAAGGACGAACAAATCCTGCCTCTCATTTGTAAAATCTGTAAGTAAAAACGAACGACCAGTAATTTGAGTTAAAGGTATTTCGAACAACGCATTCTACTAGCTTAATTCACGTTTAGAGTAGTGATGGTAATTTCGTGTTTGCTATGCCTAAAAAATGGTTCGCTAAGGTTTGCTACAAAATATTACTCCAATAGAGAAGCAGAATATATCAAATTGAAATTCATAAGTATAATTCGATGAGAAACAGATTTAGCAAAGAACGTTATACAAATACCGATAACTCTTAATTAATACAAAATGTAATACACTACAAGTGTATGTAAAAATACTACGGATATGTGACAATTGTGCAATAAATGCTACATGTTTAAAAAAAATCTTAATTTACTCACCTCTGTGGTATATTCTTTATGTCATTAATCTTTCATCAAACTTTACCATTATTGGAAAAGAAACGGCGACCATTTCGTTGCAGACGTATTGTAATCTATTGCGCATTTTAACCGGCGTTGTCGAATTTAGAGATCTCATGGTTTTAATGATCAGTTTAATAATTACATGAGGGTGAGATGAATACGCTAATGCAAACTCTGCATTTTGTTTGACCATTGGTTTACTTCTGTTGTCGATATTTGTAAATACAGTTTTATAACCAAAAAAAACCAGGACATTCAATATATAAAGTCATCCAAGATACCAATGTAATACTTTGGCACTGCAATAAAACTTCGGAAAAAATAATTCAAATATGAAGATGAAGGACAGTAAAATCCTTAGAGTAAAACGTTGGAATAGGTCAACATTTTATACAAAGTGAAATCTTATGAATACTTGGCTTTAAATACCTTCTGTTATACACCGTCCACAAATATTCACAAAAAATACACGACTTATATATTCTCACGTCACATGCGCGTTTCAAGTATCAGGCCAAATAAAATATAAAGTTGAAGAACATTTATAATGAAATATGTTGATGTCAATCATAGAGAAACAAATAAAAAATAAAACAAAAATGTACCTTTTTCGAACTTAAATAAAACATATTTGGAAAGGATATATCATAAAAGAGAGGCGAAAGATAGCAGACGACAGTCAAGCTCATGGATCAAAAATAATCCGACAACGCCATGGCTAAAAATGAAAAAGACAAACAGACAAATAAAAGTACACAACATAGAAAACTAAAGACTAAGCAACACGAACTCTACTAAAACTGGGGATGATCTCAGTTGCTCCGGAAGGGTTAGCAGATCTTGCTCCGATGTTGCATCCGTCGTGTTGCTCATGTTAGTACAAACCCGGTAAATAGACTAATTCGGTGGGTCACAATCGTGAAAAGGGAAGAGGATTGTGGTTGGGACATAAGAAACATATCCGATGTCATATGTGAAACGGTTATTCCATAATGGTCAACTAACTCGTGATAGCGTCCGTAAAATTTACGAAGGGATAATTAAAAATTCAGCATTTTGAATTCTTTGTTCAATAGCTTCCTTGTGAGCAGCAACCCTCTATTAAGGAAATCATGATAGTATATACATTGTACAAGCCCGGGAATATCGTATCAATTGGGAAATATATAATGCGTATGCAGATGCTGCAGGAATGTTGCTACATAAAAATGGAAAGTTCACAATTGGGAAGTTGAAATCTTCTCTTTTGTGGTAGAGCTTTGTTTTCAACCAACCCTCATTATCAGTTTCTAGATAAGTCAAGATAGGGTGCAGACTTAATTGTCTCTATTGTATCCTTTATCTGTATTTGGATGGGATAGATGCGTTCAAAATAGCCACATTCTGAATTATTTAGTGAGCGAACATCATCTATATAGCGGTAAGTAAGGTTAAAGAATATTGCTAACTTTTTATTTTTCTTCTTAAGAACAGTTCGTTATTTTGGTTGTTGTTTCAAGGATGCGATAGATTTGTGTATGTGGGTTTGTTTAGAAGTTTTATTTCATTTACTGAGTCCTTATTTTCTCTGTAGTAACCTTATTAGACATTAAATTAAAATACTGGTAAAGATCTTCTAATAATCTACTTATAAATTTAAGGTTAAAACCAATTTCAATTGATTAAAATCAATCCATTTTTACAAACAATACCAACATTATGGGAATTTCCTTTATGTGATCAATGGTTGCCGATTGGTAAACAATATGTACCAAGCTCTGCCATTGGTCTGTCGGGAAAATAAAAGCAAAACAACAACAGAACTGATGGATTGTTGGGTTGACAAAGTTGGGAATTTGTAAATTCTATTTGAAAAATAGAAGCTTAAATATGTTGAAAGTTAACCTTTGGTTTATTTCAGGTTGTAAGTTTTTGCTAAATACGGTTGCCGGTGAAAGTGCTCAATCAGTTGCAAGTGAAAGTAAATACTAATGTTGTTGGTGACGGTGCTAAATAATATTAAGTTATTCATAGTAATCCTTTTCCAAATTATGAATAGTAAGGCGAAATACGATGATGTTAAAGTAGTAGGTATCGGTACTTGATATTTTCGATGTTTTTATTATGCTAAGTCGATGTTGCGTAATGTGGAATGGTGGTGATATCTTTAAATTGAGATTATAGAAATAATCTGAATAAGTGACAACATTGTTACTTGACTGTTGAATTGTTTATTAGTTTGTTTGTCTATGTAAGACTAATCTTTACTGGGGACCCGATCAGACCAGTGACAGAGCCTGCAAGATCCGTTCTCACCACCATGGATTATTTGAGTTCTAATACAGTATAAGATTTTATGGATTTAGATATTTTATTTCATAACTGAGAATATATGTAAACACAAGTAGACGGTTTGGTTTCCTTTTCTGTAACGTGTTATGGTCCGACGGTATTCAGTGTATGTCGAACCTTACACTTTATAGATCCTTTAACTTTCTGTTTCTCTGTAACTCTGTGTTTTCTGATGATCGGCTCTAACACCAGGAAGACAGCGTTTCAATTTGTTGGCAATCGAGAAAGCAACCATCGTGATAATGTTAGTTTCAGGGCATTTGTTTTTAATCACTGTGATTTTATACAAAAAAAGGATTGATCCCTCCCTAAAACAAGATATTTGTATTTACGTTGGCCGTTCTTTTTTATGAAACAACGCAATTACAACTCTTTCAATTTGTCTTTTAGTTTGAAAAGGGGAATACTTGCGTAAAGTTTAGAAAATTCAATGTTTTATACTATTGCAAAATGAAAGTGTCTTAGACTTTTGGATTTTTTTTAGAAACCTCATTTTATTCACGCCATCTAGGAAAAAAGTAAAATCACAAAAATACTGAACTTAGAGGAAGATCAATTGGGAAAGTCCATAATCACATGGCAAAATCAAATAACAAAACGCATCAAAAACGAATGGACAAGAACTGTCATATTCCTGACTTGGTACAGGCATTTTCAAATGTAGAAAATGGTGGATTAAACCTGGTTCTATAGCGCTAACCCTCTCACTTTAATGACAGTCTCATCAATTTCCGATATTTTTACATTGATGCGTTAAATAAACAGACACAATAAATAAAATAGTCAAAATATGGGTACATCAGTCATCATCGTTTAACAATTGAGAGTTTGCAGTTTCACAATTACTTTGAAGCTTGGCTTCGATGATAAAATTGATGTTAATAACTTAGATCCCGTCAGTGTGATATTGTTCTATTATATGTCATTACGATATACTTCTATTATGAAATACAAAATACGTTGAACCACAAACGTTAAAATTATTCAATCGCGTAGTGGAATGAACTATTTCTGAATTCTTATAAATTCTATATCACTTTTGAACTGTTTTAAATCTCTGAAATGAATTCTTACATACTTTTGATTTTTAACCCTGTATGCTAACATTGCCTATGTGAAATTTTAGAATTGTTTGTATATACATTGAACGACAAATATATGTCATGTATATAATATTCTGACGTCAGACACGCGAATTAATGAATGTGTTTGTAGATAGATGTTTTTGTGTTCCGTTAAATTGTTCTTTTTAAAATTGTTACACGATGATGACTGCAGTACCCATATTTTGACTATTCTATTTATTATGTCGGTTTAGTTCACGCATCATTGTAAATATAAAGAAATTTGATGAGACTGTCATCAACGTCAGAGGGTTAGCGCTATAAAACCAGGTTTAATCCACCATTCTCTACATTTGAATATGCCTGTACCAAGTCAGGAATATGACAGTTCTTGTCCATTCGTTTTTGGTGTGTTTTGCTATATTATTTTGGCTTGTGATTATGGACTTTCCGATTAGATTTTACTCTAAGTTCAGTATTTTTGGTGATTTTACTTTTTAGAAAGAGGTTTTGTGATGCACTTGTTAGACCAAGCAATATACCGTTGTTTGTAAGGACACTTTTGTAGATAAACACTTCATGATTACCAGGGTTGACATTTTGTATTTCGTCTACAAAAGACTCGTTGATGACGCTCGAATAAAAAAAAAGTTAAAAAAGCCAAAAAAAGTACATAGATGACCAGCATTTTAAAAGATGATTAAGGTATCCAATCCAGTGACGGAAGGTTTAGTTCTTCATCTTTGGTTGAAATTTCTATGATTATCTAGGAATTCTTTTGTCGTGGGGGATAATGTTGAGTTTCAAAGTGAATTGTCAATACCTAATTCATTTATCAAGCAGTTAATGTAATGAGATTTACACACAACAACGATGTTGGTAAGGGCCTTATTTTCGAGGACAACTTATGTCCTTTTGGTATATTCCTTAGGTTGCGTCTGTTTCCTTGTCCAAATACGAGTACAATATTTTCGTTATTCATTACAAAATTCGGTAACTTTATGTATTAACATGGTTAAATAACGTATCTGACTCAGTAAAGCGATACAGAGACAATATAATAACTATGTAGCAGCACGCCTTAACATACCTTTATATTAATAATTAACATAAACGACAGTAAATTTTAACAAATAACATGAATACGAAATTCATTAAGTATCGAGGCGGGATAAGATAACTCATGAGAGTACCTATTCAAAGTTGTTCTTTAGAAATTGCAAAAAAAAAGTGAGACTTAAATAAATGAATCGCAATTAGAATAAAACTATATATCAAACTTTACGTTTACGTTTCTATGTATCTGGTATATTTAGAAACCCCTGGATACATTTTTGGCTAGAAAGGTATGTTATATCTTGAAATTCAAAAAGGAAAAGGAAATTAATGTTATGTCCATGCATCATTTAACATTTTGAACCTTTTGTTTGACATGTTTTCATCACTTCCTAATTCGTATATAGATACAACTAGGGACTTATTATGAGTTAACAATTTTTTTAAATCTTCTCCCAGCGTTATTATATTAACATTAACATGAGTAATGGTAATAATCTTACAGCACAATTCAAAATACATAATTTTACAACTGATGTATTTTCAGTGATATAGTTTGATACAGGAGTATTTTCATTCTATTCAAGCATTCAACTCCGTTTGGAACAGCTTCAATACGTAGCAATGCATATCAAAGAAAACAATCATGAGTCACAAATATAAAAATATGTCCTACCTTTGTAATACGAACTGCTTTTCTTTTCTTGATACATTTACTTACATTCGTCTTAACTTATATGACATGAGTCACATGACGATTATCTTATATGAACAAACACAAATATATTACATAATCGTAAGCCAATCATTGAAATAAACATCTATATTAAAATAAGATTTATAATGCAATTGAAAATCATAACGAAAAAACGTTTTATAAAAAAAAGAGTGTCAGAACAGTTTACAGACAAAAAGATAGTTTACTATTGTGGAAAGTGGTTGTTTTTCGTAATTCAGGGTATTACGTACTATGCTTTTGTGGTATTACACCATGACAAGAAAACACTCGGAACAGAAGAGAAATAAATACATAAATGATATTATAGTATATTACAACATATAAACCACAGAACAACGAACACCTCCCATGAATTTGCGACAATACACCAGACATAGATTACCTTAGCCGTATTTGGTATAACTTTTTGGAATTTTTTGAACTCACTGCTCTTCAACTTTGTATTTCTTTGACTTTATACCTTTTTGATCTGAGTCTTATGTAGACGAAAAGCGCGTCGACGTATCAAATTATAAGCCTGGTACATTTGATAACTAATAACTACAGAAAGAATAGTAGTCAGCACTTTAGAAAGATTTATAGTCGTCAAACATATTACATATGTTATAAGAAGTATTGGGAAGTTTTAATATCCAGTATAATAACGGTAGATTTTATTTAATTTCTTTGATATTAATAACAAATGATTGCAGTACAGATTTGTGAATTTTAAAATTTTCATCCTTTGTAAATGATGTTAAAGAATATTTTAGATTACCGGTATTGTTGTTAAACCAAGCTTTTTGTTACATTCCAAATCAAGGGTTTTACATATTAAGATGTTATATGAGGCTTTGACCAAAAAGATGTTTGTCATGAAAAGAGGATAAAGCACCCACAACCTCTGGGTTCTTGAACATCGTAGTTCCTGAATGCTCTTCTGTATGCATAATTAGTATAGACTTGAAAATATTTATAGGTTGAAATCCAAATCAATTACAGATGTTTCTTATATAATCATAACAACTTATTATTTCATAGCTGAATAAAATAATTGAAAGACATAATATATTTGACAATATTTTTAAGGTAGCCAGTTATCTGTATATTACATTTAAACTTTATTTATTCTTAATTTTAGGTTTTCTGAATTGTTTTGTTATGAATAAGACCGTTAGTTTTCTTATTTGAACTGGTTACATTATCCATATATTATGATGATTATGATATAGTGACCTTTTATAACCAACTTTACGATATGTTTTTTTTTTTATCATTATTCAAAGTTGTACGGTTGCCTATATTTAGCCTATAGTTGCTCACTTTATTTATGACTGTAACGGGTTATTTGAAAGTGTGCATCACATTTTTTATGTTATTTATTTCTAAATTCCATTTAAAAATCAGAGTATAAAATGAAGAAACGTTGACGACATCACGGTCACAAGACAAAATAATGTCTATGAGCTGATAAACAAAAAACAATCAGAAGACGCGTTACATCCACAATTAAATTATTTGAATATGGATGATATCATTAGTTGTCCCAATGATAATCATGTCACATCTTCTTCTTTATATGCAACCTCTTTAATTCAAAAATTGATATCACAACCGGTTACATATGAGAAGGTACATTTGTACTTAATTTATATATAAAAAAATAGATTTTGGTAGCTATGAAAACGTTTAAACCCGTTGCATTTGTTTCGCCTGTCGTAAGTCAGGAACCTGATTTTCAGTGGATGTAGTTTGTTGGTGTGGTTCATAAGTGTTTTCTCGTTTTGGTTATACAGATTAGACCGTTTGTTTTCTTGTTTGAATGGTTGAACACTAGTCATTTTTGCCTTCGTAAGTCAGGAACCTATTTATCAGTGGATGTCGTTTGTTGGTGTGGTTCATAATTGTTTCTCGTTTTGGTTATACAGATTAGACCGTTTGTTTTCCTGATTGAATGGTTAAACACTAGTCTTTTTTGCCTTCGTGTAAAAGACCGTACTGTGACGTATAATGGTTTACTTTTACAAATTGCAACTTGGATGTAGAGTTGTTTCAATGCCCCTCAGACATATGTGGTAGCCTCTTTATTTTGTATATATTGTAATTGTAAAATAAAGATGTATAATTATGTTAATATAAATAAAACTTCAAAACATATTGTTTCATATAAACTTTTATTACACTGAAACGTTTCCATACATTATTCATGATTACTTGGATTTGATTGGTTAGTGTAAAGTTTTACCGCTCAGTTCCGAGGTTCTTTGTTTAGAGTCAGAAGGACTAATGGAGTCAAAATGGACAGACGTATATGTCCAGTAGCCATTGAAGTGTTTGAGAATTTATAGAGAATAGTCATGATTCTATTTGCATTGACAGACTTGACATTTTGACGTGAGTTTTCTTTATCTACTTCTTTATTAATATTTCTAATATATTTTCATAGATTGAATGATTTTTGGTATGAAAGGTTATTTTTCTTTATGATCCCGAAAAGTATTATCGCTACATAAAATGCATATATTATACACTTATTTTATTATATAAAGTACTGGTAGTCATTCGTTAGAGCTATATGTAAAACAGTTTAGAAAGTACACACATTCCGATCGATACTTTGAGGTGTATTCTATGGAACGCCACGACTGCCTTATGTTAATAATCAGCATTATACGCAGTGTTCACAGCATTATATGAAGTGATCACAGCATTATATGTAGTGCTCACAACATTATATGAAGTGATCACAGCATTATATGCAGTGCTCACAGCATTATATGCAGTGTTCACAACATTATATGAAGTGCTCACAACATTATATTAAGTGCTCACAACATTATATTAAGTGCTCACAACATTATATTAAGTGTTCACAACATTATACGTTTTTTGTTGTATGATGAGATTGATGTATGATGAGATTTATGAATGATGAGATCATTCGGTAAACTTCGTTTTTTAGCGGAAATTACCGAATCCATAATTGGTAAATTACGGTAAATTAATGCCCAACAAACAAATTTAAACAGTTATTATTATATATGTGATCATTAAGGCAGTATACAATATTTAAAACGGATTGAAATAAGTAAATTAAGAAGTATGATCAATTTAACCCAAGTTTATTCCACACCAGGGCATTTTAAACTTATTTTGAGGATTAGTTTCACCATATTCACAACTTAATATGTATATATATTTACTAGAACACATCCGTGATATCGCGGGTCTGTGACTGAATTAAAGAATATAACTATGCGTAAGCCTTATTTTAGTATTGGTATTGTCATCTGATAAAGTCATGCCGATTATAAGATGAAGTTTTTTCTGCTTTTAACATCTTTCTGTTTGAACCCGTCGACCTGGAACTTGTCAATTTAATATTGGTATTATTGATTTTGTTTGGAAAACAAAAGTCTCTGGAAAGGAGTATTTTTTAATCAACAGTTTTGTCCTTTATGAGTTATGAATAAAATTGAATCTTTGATTCGCTGTTTTACGTCTAACAAATTGAAAACTGTACATGCTGTACCTATACGCCTTATTTTAAGTCCAGATTTTTATTATTCGTATTGTCATCACTGATTAAAGTACTACAATCGGGAACAATGTGACAATGATTGAATTAAGTAGTTTCAACCCTGTGATTACGACCCGTGTATATAGCAAAATCTTAAATACAGCGTTTCGTGGTACTCCTGTCAGATGCGAATACGAATACTTTATTTCTCATAAAACTACAATTACATAGTTATAGAGAACATACATAAATATAACTATAAGGTACAATTTTTACAAACATGTGTGAATGTAACAAAAAATTTGTTCCGGCGTGACATTTGTTCCACCGGAACAAATTTCATAGGAAATATGTTCCACCGGAACTTATGTCACAGAAAATATGTTCCAGCACTATAAAATTTGTTCTGGAACTAATTTTCTAACCAAGTGTGAAATAAGTTCCGGAACAAAAATCACAGCACCATGAATTTTGTTCCAATATTAAAATTAAAAAAAAAAGTGAAATAAGTTCTTGTGATATTAGTTTTAAACGAAGGTATTTTATAGAAATCAATGAAAATGTTCTGCTCGAACCTATTTCACAGAAAATAAGTTCTGTGCTTGCATGGGGTACATTTGCAATTGAAGGAATGACATTAGGATGAAGATAAGAAATAAAAGCGATGATAATGTATCTATGTTTGATCGTTTATGTGGTATTCCACCTCCTTGTTTCCTGATGATCTGTCATTGGTGTTCTGATCATACATGTACTTAGCTATGGTCATTGCACAGTTTTTAAAGAGCGTGTATTTTGTTTCTTTGTGTCTTTTAATATAATTGATCAGCCACTTTGTCCTTTTCAAAAAAGTACAAATATTCATCTTCAACTATAATACTTTTTTTCGGAATGACTTTTATTATTATTTCTTATTCTACTCTTTCCTGGCTCATAAGTGCCATTTTTAGTATTATTACTTGAGCATGTTATTAAACTTTTTCTTTACTCCACATGATCCAATTGGATGTTTACACTTTTTATTTATTACATTATGCAATATTATACAAGTTTTTTATAATGACTTTAAACTCACTGATGACAAGTGCTCAGTATATAAGAAAACTTGTTTAACCAGTGGAACATATTTCACAGACAAGGAACTTATTTCACCAGGTGAAGAACAAATTTCACAAATCCAGAACTTATTCCACCAGGTAAGGAACAAATCTCACAAACATGGAACTTATTTCACTAGGTAAGGAACAAATTTCACCAACCCAGAACTTATTTCACCAAGTAAAGTGTGGAACTTATTTCATAGAGATGGAACAAATTATATAGAAATTGTCTGTGAAAAAAGTTCTCCCAGAACATATTTCCTGTGAAATTAGTTCCACTGGAACTTTTTTCACAGGAACAAATTTTGGCTCACATGAACAATACAATGAAATTAACTTGGAGGACTGACTTTCACATTTATAACTTTGATAAATTTTCATAGTTTTTCTAATATTACAATATTACATGAATTAAACAGTTGATCAAACTTATAGATATTAGGGTTAGACCAGCAGTATGTAGGTAAACATTTCTTTCTTTCAAACATAAAAGAATATTTTTCCAATTGAAAATTATTTTTAAAAATACGATAGCATAAAGTTTTAGGTGATTCGGCAACAAATGCAAAGCATTCTTGTTGAAACTGATGCGGAACGTACAGGTAATGTAATAGTTAACAGGTGACTATATTATTGGTATCGATTCGACCCGGAACTTCTTAATTGTTGGCAATATTAATTATGTGGAAAACAAAAGGGTCTGGAGTGATGTTATTTTTAATCAACAGCATGGTACTATATTAGTTATATATACTCTCAGATCAGTACTTATAGTGTCTTTTTATTGTTGGGATATACAAGTACCCGCCCACATGCACGTTCACTCTATTTTCTTGTTAGATCATATGTATTTATATTTGTACCCATCTAATGAGTTAATATAAAAAAGAAGATGTGGTATGATTGCCAATGAGACAACTATCCACAAAATACCAAAATGACACAAACATTAACAACAATAGGTCACTGTACGGCCTTCAACAATGAGCAAAACCCATACCGCATAGTCAGCTATAAAGGGCCCCGATACGACCATGTAAAACAATTCAAACGAGAAAACTAACAAGCCTTTTACAACTGATTTTCATAGTTCGTTCTTATGTTGTTCTGTTACGCCACTGTCCCAGGTTAGAGGGAGAATACCAACATCCCGCTAACATGTTAAAACCCGCCACATTTTGCATATATGTGGCCGTCCCAAGTCAGGAGGAGCCTTTATTTCAGTGGTTGTCGTTTGTTAATTAATGTGTTATATACATGTTAGTTTTTCGATCGTTTGTTTGTACATAAATTAGGAATATTTTTCGTTTATCATCTTCTTCTTTTCTTCTTCCGAATACGGGAGTAGACTCCTAGGTAGGAGTGTAAAACTTCCCGGAACTTGTGTGCTATGTACATATGGACGTAATTTAAAAATAATATGACAAAGAAAAATCGTTAACAATAACATATATACATTATGTACAGTGGCTTTAAAGTTTAATAAGTTGCTGTGGATCCTTCAAGTGTTAGAGTGGATAAGCCACTTTTGAAGGATTCCAGGGTTTCAGACATATCTATTGCTTCAGGTAGTGAGTTCCAGTCCGAATTAGTGCGAGGATAAAATGAAAATTTATAGAAATCTTTATTTGTGGATATTTGCCTAAATTTATGTTTCCCCCTAGTGCGTCTATCAGAAATTGTTAAGTTGTCCTTAGGAACTTCAACTAACCCCCAATTTATTTTATACAGCATAGTTAATCTAGCCTTTTTCCTTCTTAATTCTAAATTTTCCCATTCCAATGATTTTATTAAATTTGAAATCATTTCGGGGCCTTCTATAGCTGATTATCCGGTATGGGCTTTCCTCATTGTTGAAGGTCGTACTGTGGCCGTTTAGCTGTTTAAAATTTCTGTGATGTCATTTTGTCTCTTGTGGAAAGTTGTTTCATTGGCAAGCATACCACTTTTATATATATACATGTATGTACCGTGCAAACTGACGAACAAACGTAGTAAACGTTTTATTCATCCCCACAAACTCAATTTTCATAAGAGATGATAACTTTAAATGAAAATGTTAAACAGGGTCTTGAAAGGGTAAATTTTTCTATGAAAGTTTAAATTTCTATATAAGACTGCTGATCATATTTAGAAGACAATTTTAGTACTTGCCGTGCTAAAAAGCTTGTAAAAAAATGGAATAATTGATGTAAAGTTATGTTTAGCACCTACAGTGAAATGCTTTAAACTGCATTTTCCATATCTGTTAGATACTTATTCATGTAAAAATGCCAAATTCTGAAAATCGATGCCAAAAATGACTCTATCATGACATATATAAGCTAGCGTAATATGGCACCTATGTGTTATAGAAAGCTAACTGTTTTATTTAAAAGGTAATTAAGCTTTTTAAAACTGAGTACGGACTATAAAGTGGCACCTTGCTAAATTTCTTCAGTAGGAAATGAACTCGAGAATATATCATACAAATTTTCCTACGATATTTCATTTAAATAAACTTTTTATTATTTAACTTACATTTTGCCATTCGTATTTCTTACGACGAACAGAACTACTTCAATCATTCACCTCTCAGTTTCATCTTTTCCTTACTTATTTCAATCAGTTTTAAATATTATATGCTACCTTATGATAACATGATTTTAATAACTTTTTAAATTTGTTTGCTGGGCATTACCGTAATTTACCAATTATGGATTCGGTAATTTCCGCTAAAAAACGAAGTTTACCGAATGATCTCATCATTCATAAATCTCATCATACATCAATCTCATCATACAACAAAAAACGTATAATGTTGTGAACACTTAATATAATGTTGTGAGCACTTAATATAATGTTGTGAGCACTTAATATAATGTTGTGAGCACTTCATATAATGTTGTGAACACTGCATATAATGCTGTGAGTACTGCATATAATGCTGTGATCACTTCATATAATGTTGTGAGCACTACATATAATGCTGTGATCACTTCATATAATGCCGTGAACACTGCGTATAATGCTGATTATTAACATAAGGCAGTCGTGGCGTTCCATAGTATTCGATAAGACTTTGTTATGAGTAGATTTAAATACCACCGTGTATTACTTGTGTGAACTAGTCCGTACACAATAACATTGTTGATTGATTATAAATAGAAAACATAAACAAAGTTGTATTAGATAGCGAACTACGTTTCTGCACATATATAAAGTATTGTCCGAGTTCTGTTTTATTTTATACACAAGGACATTGTTTACATTGTATGTTTTATAATAAGGTCTATGTTTAAATACGGTTTCATTAAAATCCGTTATTTAACATTGTCATTTTGGTTTACAGAACTTGTAAGCTGTCATATAGATATCACTGTGTGATATAACAGTATGTACGTTTGAATTGGTTTGTGCCACGACAGTAACAACCTTGCTCCACAAGTTGGTAAGGATTAGTAATATGTTATTAGAATTATAATGTATTTCGTTTAAAAGGTTGAATTAACTATGGAGTATATCTGTTAAGCACATAGTTTTGATAAAGAGTTATTTCCCTTGATTTTAGATGCTTTTAATATTTGTTTAATTTATCAATGTTGTTAATCTCAACAACTGAATATTATATGTAAAGACATTAATACTATGATCTGATGATTAAACATAATATTTGATCTCATTATGTTCATAACTTAAATGTATTTTTGAAGTGCAATGTTTTGTATAATACCATTATATGTAATGAAAGAATATTATACTTATCATGTGTATTACTAATTTATTATATAATCTATAAAGGTAGTATAACTTTATCATATTGTTATTACAGGGTGTTTTACGTTACTGATTAATAAATATCCTGAACCCTAGCAAACTGACTTTAGTTATCCTTGAGGCCTAAAAGTCAGCTATTACATTTGGCGCCCACTACTGGTTTTGATGGCACAGATCACCGCTAGGATCAATCTGATGATTTTACCTACGATGTCAATAGTTACCACGTGTTACCGGAAGTATGATTTGTTGTGATCACATGAGATGTCCATCACGTGTTGTTTATCAACAAAAGAACTACATGTGCGTGTTACCGGATGTTTACATTCTACACCGAAAGACAACAGTGCAGTTCAGTACATGTGTTCCGGAAATTACTTTTTAAAAATAGTAATCGAACTTTTAGATTTCCTATTTTGGAAATAGAACTTAGTTATTTTGTGATTGTGAATTTGAAATTTATTTGATTTTGATATCATTGTTTAACATTGATCTGAAGTTGATACTGGGGAATACTTAGTGCATATTGAAGGTAAATCATTTATATATTATTCCTGTATACATTTAATTTTTTTATTTCTGATTTAAACATTACATACACTTAGTTGAATTTAGTTTACACATACACTTAGTTGAATTTAGTTTACACATACACTAGTATACATACAGTACTTAGTGTTTGTTGATAGCATACATTGATACATTGATACTCGATTACACATACACATTTAGCATTACACTACAGTTAATACCCGATTTAACTTACACTTCCGTGCATACTTAGGTGCATCTGTACTTAGGTTCATTCATACTTGGGTACATCCGTACTTAGTTACATTCATACTTGTTTACATTTGGACTTAGATATTTGGTTGATACATACATGACTTAGTATCAGTTAGTGTTATTACATAGTTGATTTATTGCAATACACAACTTATACTACACACATAGAAGTTCATACTTGGAACTTAGTAGTTGTAGTTGTGCATTGATGAAATAAAAATAGAACACTTGCATACACACTTAGCATTTTCATTTTTATTTTTTGTATACAGGGATAGTATATTATATCTATGTTGGCTGACTCACAAGTAGCCATGAGTTTGTGAAACACAGAACCATGTCATATTATTGAATAATATGTGGTAATATTTAGATTTTGAATTTGAATATGTGATTTTGTATATGATATTTTTTTAAACATAGATGTGATTGTTCATGTTCACATGAGTACATACTGATGAATATTTTATAAATTGTTTGTATACATACAGAGAATGTGATATAATATTGGTGTAGTATTATGATATAGCAATAACTTGTCATTAATTTTATGTGATAACTATATTGTTATAATATCCCATGACTGATTGAGTATTTGAATATAAGTGATTAATTTGATACTAATATACTCATACTGATTTTCCGTTGACTTTACTTAGACATTCGACTTATACATTGATAGTTTATTATAGTCGAGTGAGATATCTGTAGTTTGATTTGTTGTTTGTAGTTTCACTTTGGTCATTTGAGATTTGAAGAACTGTTGTTCAAACTGTGCATTGTGTCAGATTTGGAGTTTAGTTTGTTCAATAAGGATTGAGCATACTAGAATTGTACTTAGTTGAGACTTGAAGTATCTTGGAACTTGAAAACGTTTTATTTTTTTTGGAAACTGAACTTGACCTATTGATATACATAATATATATATTGTTGAACTATAGTGCATACATTACATTGATTGTGATTGATACATGTGATTATTGTGATTGATACATGTGATTGTTGTGATTGGTTAAACATACTTACATTGTAACACTTGTATTGTTGTAATCTTTGTGTTGAGATTATAAACGTAAAAGTTTTGTAATTCTCACATTCTTGTTTAGGTACATGAGATTCTGTTAATAAAATTATTTTTTTCAGATTACATTAATCATATTTGTCATATATTTTATTTACATTTCTTTTTGATATATTGATTATATGCTTTGATTATTTTCACATAATTACTTTTGAATTTCAGATTCTTACACTAATTATTGAATTTAGTTTCAGATTTAATTATTTAGTCATACTTAATTGATTTATTCTTTTCACTTTTCACTTTGCACTGATTCTTATTCTGTTTTACAGATTTATATCTGATTTATTTATATACTTTATTTGAATTCTGAAAGTTCTGAATAGAATATAGATTTATTACAGATTATTTCATTCACATTCAGACTTTTGTTTGATATTTTTACTTTCACATTTATTTAGATTAGTATGTCGAGTTCGGATTTTAAGCAGGAGTTGTTACGACTTGGACACGTCCTTGATAGATATGAAGAAGATCTCAACATATTTAACCAACAACCTAAAAGGAGACGTATACGATCACGTAGAAAGAGAAAGCCGTATTGGTATGATCAGGAACATGATATAGCACAGCAACAGGAATTACCACATGAACCATGCATACCTTTTGACAATAGAAAGAAGCCTTTCGTATGTTACAGATGTGGAAATGAAGGTCACATAGCTATAGGATGTCGAGTTATACTAGATCACTCTCGCAAGGCATACAACTTCCAACAGATTGGTGCTGAAGACCGTACTTATGCTTCTTATCAACAACAAGCATCTAAAGAATCACCTGGCTTACTTGGAAGTCCAAATGAAGTTTCAGTAAAGATCAACGACATTACAACATCAGCTTTACTTGATACAGAATCAACCGTTAGTACAGTTAGCGAGACATTTTACAATAGATATCTTCAAGATCAGATTATTCAGCCATTGGACCTGATTATCAAGATAGAATGTGCTGATGGAAAAGATATGCCATACTTAGGATACATCACAGCTAGCATAGAGTTACCAGGAGCAGCAACAAATGGTAGTCGTCACCGTTGTTTATTTTTGGTTGTACCTGACAGCAATTACAACAGAGAAGTTCCACTACTGCTTGGTACTAATATTTTAAAGGAAATCATGGAAGATGTCAAGTTACGGTTTGGTTCAAAGTTTCTTCAAGATGTCAACCTACATACCAACTGGTACTTTACCTTTCGATGTTTGCTATTGAGAGAGAAGGAACTGCAGAAGAGGTCAAACAGATTAGGACTTGTAAAATCAGCTGAAGGAAAAACCATCAAGATTCTTCCAAACAGAGATGTAATTATTCAGGGTTACACAGATCATGAATTACCGTACCACACAGTATGTGCTATGCTACAACCAACTGAGAAAGCAGATATTCCAACTGACTTAGATGTGGCTCCTACATTGCTGTCATACAGTTACAGAAACAACGGCACTATTCCAGTTCACATAAGCAACGTCACCACTAGGACAGTTACTATTTCGCCGAATGCCATCTTATGCGAGATACAGCCAGTTTCAGTAGCTGATATAGAGATAGATGCTGAGTTAGAAGATGATCCTACACATCAAGTAACCATGCCAACGAACTTGTCAGATGTGCAATTACAGCAAGGAAAAGATTTGATCCAACAGTTCAGAGATGTTTTCAGCAAGAGCGATATAGACATTGGACATAGTACAGCATTGATCTCATGGATGAAAGACCTTTCAAGCAGAGACATCGCAACAGAGTAACAACCTTGCTCCACAAGTTGGTAAGGATTAGTAATATGTTATTAAAATTACAATGTATTTCGTTTAAAAGGTTGAATTAACTATGGAGTATATATGTTCAGCACATAGTTTTGATAAAGAGTTATTTCCCTTGATTTTAGATGCTTTTAATATTTGTTTAATTTATCAATGTTGTTAATCTCAACAACTGAATATTATATGTAAAGACATTAATACTATGATCTGATGATTAAACATAATATTTGATCTCATTATGTTCATAACTTAAATGTATTTTTGAAGTGCAATGTTTTGTATAATACCATTATATGTAATGAAAGAATATTATACTTATCATGTGTATTACTAATTTATTATATAATCTATAAAGGTAGTATAACTTTATCATATTGTTATTACAGGGTGTTTTACGTTACTGATTAATAAATATCCTGAACCCTAGCAAACTGACTTTAGTTATCCTTGAGGCCTAAAAGTCAGCTATTACACATACTTATTATTTCTATTCATTTGCATGTCATACATGATAAGTCTTAATGGGCTACCAAATACTTTAAACCCCCTCCCCCCCCCCCACAAAAAAAAAAAAAAAACAAAACAAAACAAAACAAACTTGTTTAATTTTTGTTATTGATAAGTTAGACACAGCTGAACATTATGTATATTTTAAAATAATTTGAACCGTTAGGAAAACAAATATGGCCACCAATATGGCGTGCTTCACCGGTTAGTTTCGGTAGATATTTTAAGTTCCAGACATATTGGTATAGGGACCTGTACTAAGTCAGGAATCTGATGTTCAGTAGTTGTCGTCCAATTATGTGGTTCATAAGTGTTTCTCATTTTTTATAGAGATTAGACCGTTGGATTTTCCGTTTGAATGATTTTACACTAGTAATTTTTTGGGTGTTCAGTGTGAGCCTAGGCTCCGTGTTGAAGACCGTACCTTGATCCATAATGGTTAACTTTTATAAATTGTGACTAAGAAGGAGAGTTGGATCATTGGCAATCATACCACATCTCCATATCTATATAGGGGTATACTTGTTTTTTTTTTAAATTAAATATAAATCGACAAAAGCATAGTTAATAGTAACGTATTACTATATCATTATTTTTGCAAAACATTATACCAATAAAACCGTTAGATAGTTTTCAACTCATGATTAAATTATACCCCCATAATGAATAAGAGCAACTTCCGATCTGATAGTACATATGGGCTATAACTTGTTTTATCTTTGACCTAGGACTTGGATATTTGGCATGTGGATGTAAAGTCATAAGGTTAAGTGTCTTGTATCATGATGACCTTCATGTGGTCTTCAAATTTGACCTTAAGGTCAACTAAATTTATTTTTTTGCAAGAAACACAACCAGGAAATTGCGTATTCGTCTTTTGACTTATAACTTACATCTTTGGCATGTAGATCATCATAATGTGGTGCGTCCTTTTGACCTTCATATGACCTTGAACTTTGACTTCAAAGACAATAACTGTATTTTGGCTAGAAACACATGAGCATGTCGTGAGCTTGGCCTAAGAATTTTGTTTCTGGTTAATTCAATTCAATTGGAAGTTTTATTGACAGATCTTCTTTAGTTTTCTATGTTGTGTCATGTGTACTATTGTTTTTCTGTCTTTTTTCATTTTTAGCCATGGCGTTGTCAATTTGTTTTAGATTTATGAGTTTCACTGTCCCTTTGGTATCTTTCGTCCCTCTTCTATAAAAGCATGCAAAAAAAACTTTGATCGACTTGCTTGATTTATTTGCTTGGATATAAATCGACAAAAGCATAGTTAAGGTAGCACTACAGTCATAATATTCTGACTCCAACCAACAGTCTTTAAAGATTAATTACTCAAAAACTACTCAATGGATTTTTAAAATCTTTAACTCATTTTAAAGGTGAAATATTACTCTTTCTTAATCTATAAATTATGTTTTGGTATAATTAATCTCAAAATATAGCTCATTAATTGACAAAAAAGTGGTCACCCAACTTGGATGAAAACTGCACATTCAGGTCAAATAAAAAAATGGTAGTAAAAATTTGATATCATCCCTTTAATCCCTTTAATCAACACTTCACAATAAACAAAACCGTGTCTCAGATTTTTGATACATGCCTCCAGTAAGAAGATATATTGATTTCACCTTTCATCTTACAAGACCTATAAATTCATTTAGAAACAAATTATCCAAAAACTGGGACACAGTATTGTAGAAAATACTCCCTTTAATCACATATATCAAGGTCAAGCCAAAGGAGATAACCATAAAGTTTCTACTTTCATATTTTGCTAACAATTCTCATGAAAAATTGTTCTGAGAAATCACCTTAAAACTGAATTTCATCCTTAGAACCCCTACAAATGCAACATCAATACAAAATTGTCACAGGTCAAATAAAAAAATGGTAGTAAAAATTTGATATCATCCCTTTAATCAACACTTCACAATAAACAAAACCGTGTCTCAGATTTTTGATACATGCCTCCAGTAAGAAGATATATTGATTTCACCTTTCATCTTACAAGACCTATAAATTCATTTAGAAACAAATTATCCAAAAACTGGGACACAGTATTGTAGAAAATACTCCCTTTAATCACATATATCAAGGTCAAGCCAAAGGAGATAACCATAAAGTTTCTACTTTCATATTTTGCTAACAATTCTCATGAAAAATTGTTCTGAGAAATCACCTTAAAACTGAATTTCATCCTTAGAACCCCTACAAATGCAACATCAATACAAAATTGTCACAGGAAACAGCACAGGAGTGTTCCGACACAATTATTACATCAATAGAACCACACAATTTGAGTCTTTGATGCTTTTATACTGTAAATTTTGCATTATTAGTGCAATGTCTCACACTAACTTAGCATTTGGCGGGAGTTTGACGTCACAGATTTGACCAACATCTGTAATGTAGTAATTAAATATCGACAAAGATCCGCCTCTAACCAGACAGTCTAAGATAAGGGAATAACAGGATTGAACAGCTGCATATAATCATTATTTACCATCATTATTCTGGCTATAAAGAATAATTTTCATGTGTATTTTTAAAAGAAATATACTTTGAAATTAGCTAGAACATTATGATTATGCAATAAAAGACATGTTCATAAAAAGATCAAGACCATCCCCTTCCTGAAAATAGACTGTCTCACATGAATTTTTAGTTTTATGGAATTGAAAAGTTACACATATTCAAACTTAAAATTTATTAAAAGGCCTAAAACTTCTAACAGAAGACATGTTCATCATTTAAATTTAGAAGAACAAAGAGACCAATTTATACAGGCAGTAAGAAATGTTGGGTAAGTTACTTTAACTATAATTTATTTATTTTTTTGTTAAAAAAAAATATTAATAAGTAAAATAGTTTAAACTACATGCAAGACATGTGAGCAAAAATTGTAATGATGTTTCTTAGATATGATGGGGAAATGTTTGCCACGTTGCTACAAGAGAAAGTTCACTCACAAAGGAGAAGAAACAGAGGAGACTGAAAATTAAGATTGGTTTCATACTGTCATTGGGCTTATGCTTTGATGGTAAGATACTGTTAAGTCAAACAAAAATTATCAAGTAATTTACAGAATGAGTAGCTTGTCTTATCCGTCTACCTAAAGTCTTCCTTTGGCTATTCAAGATTGTTAGAATTGTAATGCCAAGAGCAGTTAAATCATTATTGGAAAAGAAGGGGGTTCATGTTGTTTGTATGTTTCCCTTGGACTAAGTGAATTAAATATTTTTGTGGTACGTTTTGTTAATTGTTTTATTCCTTCTTTGCTTATTCCTGGCTTGTGTTGTTCATATGTTTATTTGAATACTATTTTGTTACTTCGATCTCATGTAACATTTCAATTAATTCATATAATATGTTTGTTATACAACAGGATTCTGAAATTGGACCAGACAATGCCCAGTATGCATGGCCAAAGGTGGTGCTGAACTATCTTCGTTCTCTAGCACCACTAGACATCAAAGGAGAGATAAAAAAGATGATATGATAAACTGATTAGTGACAGAAATGAAGATCATGAATGGATACAATCCTCTCTACATACTATCAAAATTTTATTAGCTGGGAAGTAGGACATTTATATCAGAGCTAAATCCAATATGTTATAAAACATATGTACATCATTTGTGATTATAATTTTAAAATGAAACCCCCTCCTTTTCAAATCTATTATGAACATTTTGATGAATTCAATCACATTTTTTATACACAGGTTCAAGGTAAAAATAAAAGATTAACAAATGAATGAACAAATTTATTGTAGGATGCATTTCCTGTGACAATGGAAATCTTCTGTAGTAAAGTGGCTGAGAAGAAATATTCAGTTATAAAAATAAATTGATGTTGATACAAAATAACACAATTTATACTTATTATTTATGTTTTTTGTGGCCTTTCATGTGTTTTCCACATGTTTTACATTTAGGTTGTCTCTTCCCCTTTTCACTTGGATTGTCTGAAGTACTAGATTTATAATACTTGTCTTTAGCATAACTGTCATCATATTGGAGTGTATCTTGGTGTTGTGCTTTCATAGCTTTCAATTGTTTTCTCCGTTTCTTTCCCTTCTCACTTGTTTTGTACAAAGAATGTCGAATATTGGTAGAATCAATGTTAATCCACAACCGCTTATTATTGTCACCTACACTGATATTTGCCTTTTCAAAACGTTTAGTGTTAAAATTTTCCATACCACTGTTGGCAAATAGCTCCATATAACAGGATGAAGTGATTCGTTTTGATTTTGAGTCAAACATTTCTCAGCACCGGTAAGCAGTTTTTCATCAGACAGTTTTTCGAAAACTGGTTTTAGTATTTGGACTACAACTTCAGATAATGGATTTTTGAGTGGTCGGTAGGTTGATGATCAACAGTCTTTGTCAACTTGCCATTTACACTAAGAAGTGTCCCCTACAGGACAAAAGTGATGCATAGGATTTTCTGCTGTGCTGGCATAATGAAATAATATAGCCATAACATTGTGTCTCATTGCATTGACATTACCCTTGTTGTTTCTGATTGCCATCCCGTAAAAGGTTTGGAAACTGTTCATCAATTTGTTTGTAAGTCGACCTTTGCCTGTAAGTTGCTTTCCATCTTCAAGTTTTCTTCCTGAAACATTAAAATTTGAATAATTTGTCATTACTAAATAAATGATTTTATGGAAATGTATGAGTCTGTGACTTATTGATCTAAACATGTTGCATATTTGCAATTTTAATGTACAGTACATATTTAAATTTAATCCTTAATGCAATGAATTGACTAAAAATTGAATGAATATAATATTCAAAACTTTAGTGAATTATTTTCATTCAGAACAAGAGTAATTTATAAGTCTATCAAAATTTGCAAAATACAAAAATAAGATGTGCACAAAAGTATATAAGTGTATACTTTTCCTTTGCATACTATAACAATAACTTAAACCAAAAAATTAATAAAATAGGTTGACAATATTATACTTGCATTTATGATTCGTTATCAGTTATTAATTATCTGGTCAGTTAGGTTTTGTTTGTCCATGATGATAAGGACTTAATTAGCATAGATGTTCATACAGTTCCCTACTGTGATATACAAGAAAGTTTATCTCTATATAATTGGTCAAACTGAAACATACATCATATACCTGCAACTTTAGATTTTGATGATTAAAAAAGGGGGAGGGTAATACAATGTACTGTACCGTACCTTTATACTGATCAATAAGGCACCTGAGGTGTTTGCCCATTCGCCCTTGTATATGTCCAACACAGTCCTCTTTTGCAATGATTATGTTAGGGCCATACGGTCTAGAATCTACTACATTTCCATAGGCTGAACTGTCACCATCACCGACATATGTTGTATATTGAAGACTGTGCTTTTTTTCTGAGCGACGGAAAAGTATTACAGCACCTTGTGCCTCCATTGTCTTATCTGACCCATCATGATTCAATGTGCAATCTTTCTCATGTTCAACAAACCATTGCAAAAAATCCCTAGTATTAGTTTTTCCTTCTCTTTCCCATTTCTTACAAGCCTTGCATTCATTTGATTATGTCACATAATCTAACACCTTTCCTGTGTCAACAGATATAACACTTACAAAGCCGAATCTAGAACTATATCCTACATGTGCCCATGATCCATCGGCAGAAACGGAACATTTTCATGCTCCCTCTCCATCCCAACCGGAATTTCTTTTCAATTGCTGAATTTCCTCAGCTGCTTCAGACAGATTTTCCTCTATTATTTCAGTGGCAATTTCTTTCAATGTCTCGGTATGCTTTTTGTAGGGTCCATAATTAACTGGACTTGGTAGATCAAGTATGGCACAAAATTTTAAAAGTGCATCTCTAGATTTTCCTATCATGCGCATTGCTAAAACTGAAAGACGGTTCGCATTGTGTATTTTACTAAATTCAAAGTTTCATCAGTATCAAACACTGTATTTGAATGACACTCATTACATTTTAATGCTAATTTCAAGCAAAGTCCACTTTTGTTGATTTAACTCTCATCAATAACATTTAATTCACCAGTTTTACAAGTACTACAAACAGCAGCCTGGTTAATTTTTTTCTGCAAAATCTCCAACTTTATAAATGCACACCCAGTTACACTTGCATCCTCTTGATCGTCACTAGACATATCAGAGTCAGAAATGAATTCACTTCCCATGTTATGTTCATTTCTTTGTCACTCTCATCATCATTATTATCATCATCATTATCATCAGCAGCAGCAGCAACAGAAGCAGCAGCAGCAATGTCTTCAACTTTAAATGACTGTTCAAAAGGTGATGTAAGTTTCAGAAAAGAAACACTACTATTTAGATTATTTTCTCTAGAATAAAGACTGGTGTCACTGTTGGTAGTGTCAGATTAAGAAGAATACTCTTCTTGGTTGTAGTAAGATCCTTTGTCAGAGGATTTTAAAGACACTTTTATACTCTTCTCCATAGTTTTTTTTTCTTTTTAGAGAATTTTTTTTCTGTTTGTTTTTTTCCTTTTCATATTTTTTTCCTTTTCTCCATCTACTTCCATATTATATAAATTACTTTTGTTGCAATAAATTAGATAAGACCACACTATTTATCTTGTGGTCAGGGATTAACAGCTGGACGCTGGTATCAACAGATGATTGACATAATAGCTCCTCCCAAATGATCATATATTTAGATTAATTACCATGTGCTTTTATTTACATAAGTTCATTATCAATTTACTCCTTGTTGTGATATGATAATGACTTTGTAATTTTTACAAATTGTGCAGAATGATATTTACTTCAAAATTATGTGATAAAAAAATATCTTCAAAAAATCATTGTTAGACTGTAGTGCTACCTCAATAGTAACGTATTACTATATCATTATTTCTGAACCGTCAGATATAGTTTTCAACTCATGGTTAAAATATACCCCCAATTTGATAGTACATAGGGCCACAACTTGTTTTATCTTTTGATCTAAAACTAAGATAGTTGGCATGTGAATGCATAGTCAAGACAAACAACACTTTGATCGACTTGCTTGTTTTATTTGCTGGGATGTTTGCAAACACTATATAGGCGGAGTTTTAGTCAGTTTTATATATGCTCGGATTTGGACAATGAAAACTGACATAAATGAAGTTAATGTTTATTGTACCTACTGAACATCAAATTCCAGTATATAGTAAACAGACCGAAACAGGCTACCTACCCGTTGTTTACAAACGTCAAAACAAACATAGCAAGCAAGTTGATCAAAGGTTTGCTTTTTATGCTTTTATAGAGGAGCTGTAAGTCAATATTTAGTTAACAAATAGATATTACAAGCTCAAATCAACCATACATCAATATAGACACATATTAGGCCACACCAATTTGATTCCTTGTTCGACGGACCCGCCCGCACCTATTTTTTTCAAAACAGATTTTTTTTATTTTTTTTATATTCCCGCTTCCCGTATCCGGAAATGTAATCATGTCCATTTCCCGCACCGTTTTTTTTGTAAATATTATAAAAAGATATCGACATTTGTTTTTAAAATCACAGTCTAACCTGTATATAACGATTTTAAACATAAAAGCACCCCACCACACTTTGTAAATATCTGTGAGAATATTTGTTTCAGCATGAAACCTATTTATCTAAAGCGGGAGTGCTCCGATATAAATTTATATCAGCGGGAATACCTGTGAAGAACACAATATTGGTTACTTTCCCCCCTACTTATATTCCCTATCAAAAAAATGTTCGTTGTTAGAATAAAGTACAAAGAACTTCTGAAGGATTTGCCTTCAACTGCATTTATATTGTATGCTGGCGAAACAAAACTATCCATAGCCGCTGCATGTTTATGCACCTGTCCTGAATGATTGAGGGGCCTGTCGTTTAGCAGTTATCGTTTGTTGATGTTGTTCATTGGTATTTTCCCGTTTGGATATACATGATATATAAATTAGATCTTTGGTTTTCCTGTTCGAATTGTGTACGCTAATAATTTTGGGATCCTTTATAGCCTGCTGTTTGGTCTGTATCAAAGCCCTGTGTAAAAGGCCGTACTTTGACCTGTGTTTGTTATTATCAGGTTGAGAACAACCCTCCCTCAGACAAGGGGTCATTTTACTGATGTAGAAAAGAAAATAGAAATACCAAGGATTTGAATTTGTATAGTTCTTTTATACAAAACCTTTGAAAACTTTTGAGTTACATCATATTTTAAACAACTTTTTCTAAAAGAGGGGTCCACTTATTTTGAATAATATTAAACTGTTATTAAAGTAAATGTGTTAACATGGTTCAAGTCCAGGAATATTACAAAATTCTTGGACATATTTTGACCATTTAATATCAGATAGATATATAGTTCTTTGAGAAAATATGAGCCCTTTTGTACAAACAAATATATTACAACTTATATTGATCCCTCATAAAACATGTAAAAGGGATATTTATAACATTAAGAGGTTGTCCCCTAACTGATTATGACTTGGGTGGAGAATTGTCTCATTGTCAGTCACACATACATAGACCAGATTTAATTATTTCTTGGTGAACAGGGAAAAAATACTTCAGAAATGAAAGAAATGTCAAAGTACAAGTGATAAATCAAGCTTTAATATTGTCAAAACCTACTATTTTATGTTTACAAAAAACAATTATAATCGCTCGCCTTTATTTTTCAAGCTTCGCCTCAAAAATTTGCAAATTCAGTATTTTTTTATTTAAATTTTCAAATTGCTCGCTCGCCCCAAATTTTGGAGTCCAAAAATCTGTAGAACAAGAAATTAAATGGTGTGGCCTTATGATATATTTATCAACAAATTACATGCACACGAAAGACATAAAAGACATGAAGTTCAATTAAAAAAAAATCAAAAAGGTAAAGTTTCTAGTGCGGCGAAGTGTTTGTACTTAACTACTTCACATAATGTTTTCTTTTTAATTTCACATACGGATTCTGCATTTCAAAGAACACGAGATGATATAATTTTCAGATACTAGCTGTTGCATGAGACACCAAAAATAAATAGTATATATTTTAGGGAAATTCTAAAGAAATCGGAAGGTATTTTACATGAACAACATTTTGATGGTGTACAAATTTAAAGGAAAAGATAAACGATTCAAAACTGAACGACGAATTCATTTGTGCAAAGAACCACGGGTCCTGAATATCCGAACTAGGTCATAAATAGAGCTAAACGTGCAAGATAATTATGTATAATCATGCATGCTCGTTAATTTCATAGGTTTTCTGTTGAGGTTATGAAAATTAGATACAACTAGGTTTTTTTTTTAAGCAAATCAGTCTTAAAAATGCTATCATTTATGTATGTGCCTGTCCCAAGTCAGGAGCCTGTATATTCAGTGGTTGTCGTTTGTTTATGTGTTACATATTTGTTTTTCGTTCATTTTTTTTACATAAATAAGGCCTTTAGTTTTCTCGTTTGAATTGTTTTACATTGTCTTATCGGGGCCTTTTATAGCTGACTATGCGGTATGGGCTTTGCTCATTGTTGAAGGCCGTACGGTGACCTATAGTTGTTAATGTCTGTGTCATTTTGGTCTTTAGTAGATAGTTGTCTCATTGGCAATCATACCACATCTTCTTTTTTATATCAAAATGGGAGAGTCTTTTCTCATTTTACCTCTCATTCTACGAAATATCAAACTGCTGTTACAAATGTCACATAAATGTTTGGCCCCCTTATACTCTATTTAGTCATATTCTTGAATTGAGACTTGAGTAGAAAACTTTGTTTATATCTTCTTTACACTTAATCCATTGTAATTTGAATATGTTCTAATTGATTATCTAGTCCCAAATCAGGAGATTGTAAACAGGGGCGAAAGATACCAGAGGAATAGTCTAACTCATAAATCGAAAATAAACTGACAACGCCAAGGCTAAAAATGAAAAAGACAAACAGACAAATAATAATACACAAGAATAACATAGAAAACTAAAGCCCGAGCAACACGAATCCCACTAAAAACTTGGGGTGATCTCAGGTGATCCTGCTCCACATGTGGCACCCGATATTTAGTGGTTGTCGTATGTTGCTGTGTTACATATTTGTTTTCCGTAAAATTTTTGCACATTAACTATGCTAATAGTTTTCTCGTTTGAATTGTTTTACATTTAAGATTTTTTATAGCCTAGCTACTATGCGGTATGGGCTCTGCTCATGGTTGACGCCGTATGGTGAACTATAGTTTCTTTGTCATTTGGTGTCTTATGGAGAGTTGTCTCATTGGCAATCATTCCACATCTTCTTTTGTATATGTACTTCAAAATTGCATTCACTAATTCGGAGGGATGCACAAATTCAAAAACACAACAATTTATTGTTATCTCTATTGAAATTAACTCACAAAAGTAGAAAGAAAATTGTAAAATATTGTCATAACAACCAAAAGCAAAAAATAAAGGATGCAGATATTGACTTATAATAGTAATTCAAACACGTTCAAGGTAACTGTTAAACTTTGTTATGTAACCATTTTTCTTTTCAAAAGATATAACGTTCTTTTTTTGCAAATATTTTCAGTTCAAATGTCTGCTTTAGAGGATTGAAGAACATATTTGTGAGATTGGATTTCATACAAGTTTATTAAATTTCGGCATTGAAAGAAATGACCGACAGGGAAGACGAAACTAAATTTTTAAATATCTAAAGCATAAATTTGATTGATACACTTTCTTATTTAGTGAAAAAATATTCTCGAATTTTTATATAGATATGTTTCCGCAATTACATTGTCCAAGTTCGTCGACAACAGGCCTCTGACGATTTTTTTTTATTTGAAAAGACTCATGGTCATGAAACGAGAACTAACTTGCCACTTCAATCTGTAAAAAAATCTTTTTTATCTCAATGGGAGGTACAAATAGTATCACCAAATAGTGTAAGAAATTCATTACTGAGAAAGTACTTTGTTTATCAAATACACATCAAAACGTGTATGACAGTTTAAGTGTTGAACTCTATGTATTAGTTTTTGTTTAGATCTACATAAACTCTTTCATTAGTCCGAAACTTCAGATTATATTTTGGGTTGGACCTACATAAAATTGAGAATGGAAATGGGTAATGTTTCAAAGAGACAACAACCCGACCATAGAGAAGACAACAGCAGAAGGTCACCAACAGGTCTTCAATGTAGCGAGAAATTCCTGCACCCGGAGGCGTCCTTCAGCTGGCCCCTAAACAAATATATATGCTAGTTCAGTGATAATGAACGCCATACTAAACTCCAAATTTGTACACAAGAAACTAAAATTAAAAATAATACAAGACTAACAAAGGCCAGAGGCTCCTGACTTGGGACAGGCGCAAAAATGCGGCGGGGTTAAACATGTTTATGAGATCTCAACCCTACCCCTATAGCCAATGCAGAAAAGTAAACGCATAACAATACGCACATTAAAATTCAGTTCAAGAGAAGTCCGAGTCTGATGTCAGAAGATATAACCAAAGAAAATAAACAAAATGACAATAATATATAAATAACATCAGACTACTAGCAGTTAACTGACATGCCAGCTCCAGACTTCAATTAAACTGATTGAAAGATTATGTCTTCATCATATGAATATCAGGCACAATCCTAACATCAATTGCTTGCGATACCCATACAGACCATACGCATATACATATACTTCTGATTTAATAAATTTAAATAACCACTTTAGTTATTTCAAAAATTCAAATCAGATAAGGAATGCATCAATATATCATTGTACTTTTATATTCACGATTTTTATTGATATCTTTTTATAAGCAAACGAAAATCATTCTGAATTAAAATAACTACGATTTCACTTGGAAAAAAAAATGAAAAACAACACGTTACAAATTTTGGTTGTCGAAAAATATGGAAAGCAAACTTAACAACATAACATATAAGCCATAACCACGATTTTGCTAAATGTCGAATCATATGAAAGTAAATATATAAATCCGCTTCCCGAAATAGTACAAACAAGTCAAATTGTTGGGTCCTGTGAAAAATAATAAAAGTACAGGTAACCTTAATTTTTACAATGTAATAAACGGTATGCATAAAATCATCCTAGTTTTAGATTATTGACATTTTAGTTTTAGATTATTGACATTTTAGTGAAAAATATCCTAAGATGAATTTTAAATATTATTACAGGTGTAAAAGATTATTTAATTATTTTACAAACTTTGAAAAAAATAAAATATTGATAGGGGTTGCATAAATATATAAGATCGTCACATGTTCATATTGAGTATTTCTTACTGATATGTTCATAAACAAATTGAAATAATCCCGGATTGAAAACTATGATCTACACTTGAAAACAACACTTTACAATTTTGAACTGTAAAACAATACGGTAAACAAACTTCACAACATAACATATAACCAAAACCACGATTTTTTAAATGTCGAATCAAATGAAAGGAAAAATCTATATCCGCTTTCCCTAAAGAGTACAAATAAGCCAATTTATGAAATATGATCAAAGTACAGGTAACCGTATGTTTTTTTAATGCAAGCGTCACTGATGCATCTTTCGTGGATGAAACGAACAGTTATTTTGGTATAAATGACGATTTTATCTTCTCTTTTTCACATTTTAAATTAAATTTATGTTTACACTATTTTTTAGTTGTTCTATTCATTTCTGCAATTTTCGACTTGGCACTAAAACCTTCGGCGGGTAAATAAACTCATCATAGATACCAGGACTACATTTTGTATATACGCCAGACTCGCGTTTCGTCTACAAAAGACTCATCAGTCAAGCTCGAATTCAAAAAGTTAAAAAGGCCAAATAAACTACGAAGTTGAAGAGCATTGAGGACCAGAATACCTAAACGTTTTGCCAAATACAGCTATGGCAAGCTATGCCTGAGGTAGAAAAGCCTTAGTATTTCAAAAATTCTAAATTCTGTAAACAGTTAATATAGAAGTTTGACCATATCAATGATAATTCATGTCAGCACAAAAAGTGCTGACTACTGGGCTGGTGATACCCTCGGGGAAATAAATCGCCACCAGCAGTGGCATTGACCCAGTGGTTGTAAAGAAACTCATCATAGATACCAGTTTCACATGTTAGTATATTAATTGAACATCGATATCTTAGTGCCACCATTAACGCAAATTATACAACAATTTCATAGATTTACATAATCTGTGTCCAGAGATCAGAATAAGTTTTGTTTGAAGACAATATTTGGGCTTGACCAAAGACGATTTATTTAATTACGATACTTATTTAACCATAAATGATCGTTTTGTTGAAACACGACATATGTAGTTTTGTGTATGTCAGTGATCAATCAGGAATATATTCAGTTTTTCACTGCCTCCATGACTTTGGTCGAATTAGAATTTTCTATTGCTGTCAGATATTCGATTGTTTCGGTGTTTCTTTCAAAATTATACGGATTTATTCAATGTTAAGCTAGTCATACATTGTGGTCGCTATCTTTTCGTCTTCATCTTCATTCATATTTAAGATTAAAGAGATACATGTTTTAAAGGTATTGTTCTGCTATGGCCCTTTTTATCTAAACATTTTCACTTATTATGTCTGTTTGTTTTATTCACACATAGCTATCAATATAACAAAATTGTATGCGATTGACATATATTTTGAGGTGTAGCTAGCTATGAAACCAGGTTTAATTCTCAATTTTGTACATTAGAACATGCCAGTACAAAGTCAAGAATATGACAGTTGTTATCCGTTCGTTATATGTGTTTTGGCTTTTGATTTTTCTATTTGATTAGGGATTTTCCTTTCGAATTTTTTCTCGGAGTTCAGTATATTTGTGGTTATACATTTTTATAGAATTAATTTATAATACAGCTTTGTAATAAAAGATATGAATAAATTCAACATAGATGATTTACATTATTAACGTTTAAGTGACAAATATTGTAGCTATAGAATGAATTTTCAGTTGGCGCCCAAGATGAATTTGAAGCTAATTTTATTTATTTTTTTAGATTTAAAAATTAATTCGATTACTTTAGCATGTTTAGTATCTTGAAAAAATTAAAATGTAATAAAAGGAATGAATCAATATGTGATATTATTTTTCTTTCATATCAATGATTTTTTACTGATATCTTAAAATACACATTTTAAAAATCCCGGATTAAGAATTACGATTTACACTTAAAGACAACACTGTAAAAGTTTTAATTGTAAAATAATATGGAAAACAAACTTCACGTCATAATCTATTACTATAACCAAGATTTGTTTGAAATATTTTTATCCACTTTCTCTAAAGAGTACAAATAAGTCAATCCACTGCAGGATTAAAGTACAGGGAACCTTTTGGTTTTCATTTACTTGAGCGTTACTGCTGAGACTTTTGTAGACGAAACGCTAATTCTAGTGTATAAAGGACGATTTATTCTTCAACTTTTCATAATTTCAGTTTAAATTATGTGCATCTTAAGTAAGAGGCAACAATAGTTTTCAGTTGTTCTTTTCATTTCTGCACTGTACGACATGGCACAAAAACCGGCGATTTAGACTGTTTCACATGTTAGTATATATTGTACATCGAGATCGTTGTGTCGGCATGAAACGCAAAGTATGCAACAACTTCATAGATTTACATAATCTGTATTCGGAGATTCAGTATCAGTTTTAATTGAAGACCATATTTTGTGTTGGACCAAAAAGACTTTATTTAATTACGATACTCATATAGCCATACATGCCACATGAATGACTCATACCATGTGGTGTAAATGATCGTTTTGTTGAAACACGACTTTTGTGTTTTTGTGTATGCCAAAGGCCAATCAGGAATATTTCCAGTTTTTCACTATCTCCATGACTTTGGTCGATTCTTTTTGCAGTTACGTCGAAATGAAGGTAGTCACCTAGGTATAGATATTTAATTTTGAATGGTACGCGTCTACTGATTGGCTTATAGACACTTTTTGTCATGTGACCGTTTTGTTATTAACTCCGACTTAAAATGGAATTTTGAATCAAATTATAAGACTTAAATATTTTTTTCTGTCATTTCGAAATGACAAAAAAAAATGGTGCAAACTTTAAGATAACGATCTATGCGGGTTATTCAGTGTGCATCACATTATTAATGTTATTTCTTCATATACAGGGAAAATATTACAGTCATCTTTAAATATACAGTTGCTGCAATGTTAATTACCTGTATGTATATCTTGTTTGAAATGAAGAAATCTCGACAATTAAGTTAGATGAAATATTGTATCGCAATTTATCCTATGTCTGTATTTGTCTTGTTTATAGACTAATGAATTAAGAGTAGAAAAACTTTAAAACGGACATGCATAGGTGAGAGAGATTTTAAATTATTGTAATTTCACATTCATGATTTTTAATACTTTTTTCATAACCAAATGAACATCTTTCCGGATTAAGAATTACGATTTACACTTTGAAATAGAAAACAATATTTTCCAAATTTTAATTGTTTAATGATCTTGAAAACAAACTTCACTCCATAACATTAAACCCTAACCACGATTTTATTTTATATTATTTTGAAGTTGAATCATATGAAAAGATATATATATATATATATATATATATCCGCTTCTCTAAAGAGTACAAATGAGTCAATTCACTGGGTCCTAAGTAATATAATAAAAGTACAATAAATTGCTTTTTTTTCATTCGAGCGTCACTGATGAGACAGAACGATAATCTATGAAAAAGTCATGTTCCTCTTTTCACTATTTCAATTTTAAATGACTTACCTTTAAAAAGGCACTAGCTATGAGATAAATGAAAACAAAAATCAGAATTTTTTTGTTCATTAATGGAAGTCAAATAGCAACCAGCCAAATTAAGCGAAGAAACATTGATGATGAATTATTCTCTTGCAAGTGAATAATTCGGCCTCATTAAATCAGTACTAATGTGACCTTCAAATTAACCCCTTAGTTAGAGATGGATAACGCATGATTTCTGAATGTTTTGGTTTTTTAAAGGAAAAAATGTCAACATAGATAGTAAATCATTTGATTGACTGAATCGATCCACAAAAAAATCATTCTTATACAAGTAAAAACGATGAGCGACATATATTCTTAAACTTTTATATGATATTAAACAGACCTTTCGAGCCCTTGCCCTGTAAGTTGTTTATTTTAATTTTTATAACTTGGATACATGTTTTATATGATTATAAATCATATATTAGAATTTGAGTCAAATCGGTAAACATAAATATGACTACTAGTGCCCCTTAAAGTAGGAATCGTCATGGGTGTCCCTGAGTTTTAACAAGAATTATCAACGGAACATGATCTATAATTGAGTTTCGTCTACATAAGACTATTAGTAGCGAGTTAAAATATTTGAAAGGTCACAACGATGTGTATGTCGAAAAGCAGTACAAAAACAAGAAATCAAATATTTATCCTAGGATGGTTCTTTTCCCTTGCAATGTCCTGTACCAAGTCAGGAGTGATTCTATGTATGTTGCATTATCGTTTGTTTTTTGTTGCACTTCAGTGTTCTGTTGTTCCGTAGCTTTCGTCTTATAGTTGATGTGTTTCCCTCGGTTTTAGTTTGTAATCCGATTTGTTTTCTCTCAATCCTTTCAGGATTTTTTAAAAGCGGTATACTACTGTTGCATTTATTTTTCTGCTGAATAATAATTGCTTAATCTCCGAAAGTGCAACATTTTCTCGATATTTATAAGAATTTGTCGTTGAATACATTTATGGTAATATCTTTCAAATCTAGACACAGAAAACATAATCTCGTTAAGTATTGGCATTAAATTCAAAATCGAAAATTCATACGAGGCATTTATACTATTATTGACTAATAATGATATTTTAAACACAGTACGAAGTTAACTGCTAAAATCCGTTTAAAAATTGACTTTAATCAACAGTACAAAACTTTGAAGATTCCTTAGATTATTTAATTTTACCACGCACTGTAGTGTAAAATTAAGGTCATAGTAGTTAACCGTATTTCTTACTAAACGTGCATCAATAGTCATACCAATAAAACAGTGGTATGACAAAAATCGTGCTAGCAACCAGGACGTTTGTGCTTGTTTTCCCCCTTCGTATACAAATTAAAATATCAAATCAATGGGTGTATTTTTGAAATTCATAATTCAGAATGGTATAAAACGGACAAATAACACAGTATCCGTCATAGTTGCAAGTTATTTGTCACATAGATAGCGCTCGACGAGTGTCTTAGGAAAACAATGTCTGACATTAAACGAATCGGTATCATTGGAGCCGGACTTCATGGTATTTCAGCACTCCGACGTCTTTCTCAAAATGAAAACTTCAAAATAAAATGCTTTGAGAGAAACTTTGATTTAGGAGGAACATGGCTGTATACAGATCAAATCAAAGAAGACATTTATGGACGACCGATAACCAGTGCCATTTATCATAATTTAAGGTATGTTATTATTAGACAATAAATATTTCACGCTGTTGAGATATAGGAAGATGCAGTATGAGACCATCCAGATCAAAATTTGTAAAAGTAAACCATACGACAACCACAAAGACAGTGATACCTTGTATATGCAATTGTTTGTACCTGTTCAAAGTCAGGAATCTGATGTTCAGTGGTTGTCGTCTGTTTATTTGGTTAATAAGTGTCTCGCGTTTTTCATTTTTATATAGATTAGGCCGTTGGTTTTCCCGTTTATAACTTGCTGTTCGGTGTGAGCCAAATCTCCGTGTTGAAGGCCATACCTTGACCTATAATGGTTTACTTTTATAATTTGTGACTTGGATGGAGAGTTGTCTCATTGGCATTCATAACACATCTTCCTATATCTATATAGTTTTTCTAAAGTTTGTAGACCTTAATGACACTAATGACTTGTGTTTTTAAAAACATTTAAATACAAGTAATTAAGAAAATATCGGCTCTAACATTGATTGTATTGTGAATATGTACGGACATTACACAATATTGAATGCAGAACCACAATTGTTTTCAATTATACCAGCTATGCTTGTTTTTTTGGATCAAACTTTGTTGTTGTCAAAATAATGGAACTGTCAAACAAGTGATAGGTTACGCTAGCTAGAAAACCCAGATAAATCCACCGTTTTTAAACATCTAGAAATGGTTGTTGCAAGTCAGGAATATTACAGTTGTTTTCCACTCGCTTTTTTTGTCTGAGCTTTTAATTTTGCCATTTGAACTTTCATTGGAGGTCGGTTGTTTTTTTATTATACTTTTATAAAGTACATTACACTTTCTTGAAATCCTGATATTACTTTTATGTTGGAATTTCACATATGTTTGCTTTTCCCTGTTTATGCCAAACAAAACAATATGTGTGTTTACTGTTACAAACTGAAAAAAGTAGAGTAGGTAGGTAGGAATTTATTTTTCTTTTAATATTGGTTTTGAAATTGAGTCATTGGTAGCAACATTATGACTTTAACAGTACTTGATCAAATATGTTAAAAAAACAAACTTTAGTGGATAAAAATTAGGGAAGGTAGGGGTACTGTAAACACACATACTTTTTTGTTGGGTTAATGCTATAATAGTTGATCATTTTGTATTGTTATAAATGGTCTATCTGTAAGCTTGCACTTATCTTTCAGTAAGCTTGAGTACCGTTTGTATATATTTTTGCATTATGATAGTTTCTATTTCTAAATGCAATATATTGAATAAGTCAAGTCCTTTACAAAAGATTTTTACAGATAGTTTTTATGTTGTTCTGTTACGTAATATTCTATAAGGCTTTTTAATGTTTCCGGTATCTGCCGCCTTTTAACCTTCATCATAAACGATCGTACCTAAACATCCAACAGTTACGGATGCGTTGAGAGATGGGTAAATACGATCAAACGAAAAGAGTTTTAAGCATTTTTATTCTAACTTTTGATTTTGACATTTCATAAAGGATTTTCTTAATTGAATTTCCTTTGAAGTTCAATATTTTGTTATTTCACCTTATTCAATGTTCGGTATATTAATTCAGAAGAATAAATTTACATGTATATGAACATGCAAGTCATTAAAAGTTTTAAAATTTAGTTGCACTTTACTTTACTTTACTTTCACGATATTGATAAGATATGCAATAGTGTTGTTAAAATCAGACAGCAGTTTTTGATAAGGTGCAGCCAACCAAGGGGCACACGATTCCCTGATATGAAAGAACTTCAGGATAAACTTGTAGTACCGAATATTATTTACCACTAGCACTGTAATGTTTTTCAAATTAAAGTTTTTGAAAACAAGTATAACATTATGTTTTTGAAGTACAATCATATTTATTAACTGTTATATTCGAACGGCATTGATGTGTGCTTTTTTGTGTACTCGAAACGCGCGTCTAGCGTAAACTATAATAAGTATTGTATGTTTTATGAGTTTATTTATATATAAACATACCTCTTGTCTGTTGTAGAACAGTAACCCCAGGACCACTGATGGAAATTGACGATTATCCGTTAGAAAAATATGGTTTACCTTGCTTTATGACTCATCAGCAGGTTTTACAGTATCTTAATTGGATTGTGGATGACTGTGACATTAGAAAATTGATCAAGGTAAATTGATAATGTATATGTGAGATGGTATCAAGCATGCTAAAGAATGGCGGGTGATGCTTGCAAAGCAGGATACGATTGCACTGTTCCTTTGTCATCCCTTCATTATCTTATTAAAAATGTAATTTTAAGGAAGATGCCATTTTTTACGACTACGAGGTTTGAAAAGCGGTTCCCTATACTGTCACTTAATAATTGTACTGAACTATGTTTTACTAAAAAAATCACATGTTTCGACGAAAAAACAATAAACTTATCTATTTTGTTGTTGTTGTAATTAATATGATGATTATTAATAGCCGATTCGGTGCAATCTGTATTAATACACCTTCGTCTGGTAATTTTTGTTTTTCTGCAACGTAATCGATAGACATTTTTTCATTTTCTAAAGAAAAGAGTAGATCTGGTGCCGGCCAATTTTGGCTTAAAACTTCATGTTCATCTGATGAAAGATTTTTTGACACTTTTTAAACACTTAAATTTTGGTTGTCGAAAAATATGGAAAGCAAACTTAACAACATAACATATAAGCCATAACCACGATTTTGCTAAATGTCGAATCATATGAAAGTAAATATATAAATCCGCTTCCCGAAATAGTACAAACAAGTCAAATTGTTGGGTCCTGTGAAAAATAATAAAAGTACAGGTAACCTTAATTTTTACAATGTAATAAACGGTATGCATAAAATCATCCTAGTTTTAGATTATTGACATTTTAGTTTTAGATTATTGACATTTTAGTGAAAAATATCCTAAGATGAATTTTAAATATTATTACAGGTGTAAAAGATTATTTAATTATTTTACAAACTTTGAAAAAAATAAAATATTGATAGGGGTTGCATAAATATATAAGATCGTCACATGTTCATATTGAGTATTTCTTACTGATATGTTCATAAACAAATTGAAATAATCCCGGATTGAAAACTATGATCTACACTTGAAAACAACACTTTACAATTTTGAACTGTAAAACAATACGGTAAACAAACTTCACAACATAACATATAACCAAAACCACGATTTTTTAAATGTCGAATCAAATGAAAGGAAAAATCTATATCCGCTTTCCCTAAAGAGTACAAATAAGCCAATTTATGAAATATGATCAAAGTACAGGTAACCGTATGTTTTTTTAATGCAAGCGTCACTGATGCATCTTTCGTGGATGAAACGAACAGTTATTTTGGTATAAATGACGATTTTATCTTCTCTTTTTCATATTTTAAATTAAATTTATGTTTACACTATTTTTTAGTTGTTCTATTCATTTCTGCAATTTTCGACTTGGCACTAAAACCTTCGGCGGGTAAATAAACTCATCATAGATACCAGGACTACATTTTGTATATACGCCAGACTCGCGTTTCGTCTACAAAAGACTCATCAGTCAAGCTCGAATTCAAAAAGTTAAAAAGGCCAAATAAACTACGAAGTTGAAGAGCATTGAGGACCAGAATACCTAAACGTTTTGCCAAATACAGCTATGGCAAGCTATGCCTGAGGTAGAAAAGCCTTAGTATTTCAAAAATTCTAAATTCTGTAAACAGTTAATATAGAAGTTTGACCATATCAATGATAATTCATGTCAGCACAAAAAGTGCTGACTACTGGGCTGGTGATACCCTCGGGGAAATAAATCGCCACCAGCAGTGGCATTGACCCAGTGGTTGTAAAGAAACTCATCATAGATACCAGTTTCACATGTTAGTATATTAATTGAACATCGATATCTTAGTGCCACCATTAACGCAAATTATACAACAATTTCATAGATTTACATAATCTGTGTCCAGAGATCAGAATAAGTTTTGTTTGAAGACAATATTTGGGCTTGACCAAAGACGATTTATTTAATTACGATACTTATTTAACCATAAATGATCGTTTTGTTGAAACACGACATATGTAGTTTTGTGTATGTCAGTGATCAATCAGGAATATATTCAGTTTTTCACTGCCTCCATGACTTTGGTCGAATTAGAATTTTCTATTGCTGTCAGATATTCGATTGTTTCGGTGTTTCTTTCAAAATTATACGGATTTATTCAATGTTAAGCTAGTCATACATTGTGGTCGCTATCTTTTCGTCTTCATCTTCATTCATATTTAAGATTAAAGAGATACATGTTTTAAAGGTATTGTTCTGCTATGGCCCTTTTTATCTAAACATTTTCACTTATTATGTCTGTTTGTTTTATTCACACATAGCTATCAATATAACAAAATTGTATGCGATTGACATATATTTTGAGGTGTAGCTAGCTATGAAACCAGGTTTAATTCTCAATTTTGTACATTAGAACATGCCAGTACAAAGTCAAGAATATGACAGTTGTTATCCGTTCGTTATATGTGTTTTGGCTTTTGATTTTTCTATTTGATTAGGGATTTTCCTTTCGAATTTTTTCTCGGAGTTCAGTATATTTGTGGTTATACATTTTTATAGAATTAATTTATAATACAGCTTTGTAATAAAAGATATGAATAAATTCAACATAGATGATTTACATTATTAACGTTTAAGTGACAAATATTGTAGCTATAGAATGAATTTTCAGTTGGCGCCCAAGATGAATTTGAAGCTAATTTTATTTATTTTTTTAGATTTAAAAATTAATTCGATTACTTTAGCATGTTTAGTATCTTGAAAAAATTAAAATGTAATAAAAGGAATGAATCAATATGTGATATTATTTTTCTTTCATATCAATGATTTTTTACTGATATCTTAAAATACACATTTTAAAAATCCCGGATTAAGAATTACGATTTACACTTAAAGACAACACTGTAAAAGTTTTAATTGTAAAATAATATGGAAAACAAACTTCACGTCATAATCTATTACTATAACCAAGATTTGTTTGAAATATTTTTATCCACTTTCTCTAAAGAGTACAAATAAGTCAATCCACTGCAGGATTAAAGTACAGGGAACCTTTTGGTTTTCATTTACTTGAGCGTTACTGCTGAGACTTTTGTAGACGAAACGCTAATTCTAGTGTATAAAGGACGATTTATTCTTCAACTTTTCATAATTTCAGTTTAAATTATGTGCATCTTAAGTAAGAGGCAACAATAGTTTTCAGTTGTTCTTTTCATTTCTGCACTGTACGACATGGCACAAAAACCGGCGATTTAGACTGTTTCACATGTTAGTATATATTGTACATCGAGATCGTTGTGTCGGCATGAAACGCAAAGTATGCAACAACTTCATAGATTTACATAATCTGTATTCGGAGATTCAGTATCAGTTTTAATTGAAGACCATATTTTGTGTTGGACCAAAAAGACTTTATTTAATTACGATACTCATATAGCCATACATGCCACATGAATGACTCATACCATGTGGTGTAAATGATCGTTTTGTTGAAACACGACTTTTGTGTTTTTGTGTATGCCAAAGGCCAATCAGGAATATTTCCAGTTTTTCACTATCTCCATGACTTTGGTCGATTCTTTTTGCAGTTACGTCGAAATGAAGGTAGTCACCTAGGTATAGATATTTAATTTTGAATGGTACGCGTCTACTGATTGGCTTATAGACACTTTTTGTCATGTGACCGTTTTGTTATTAACTCCGACTTAAAATGGAATTTTGAATCAAATTATAAGACTTAAATATTTTTTTCTGTCATTTCGAAATGACAAAAAAAAATGGTGCAAACTTTAAGATAACGATCTATGCGGGTTATTCAGTGTGCATCACATTATTAATGTTATTTCTTCATATACAGGGAAAATATTACAGTCATCTTTAAATATACAGTTGCTGCAATGTTAATTACCTGTATGTATATCTTGTTTGAAATGAAGAAATCTCGACAATTAAGTTAGATGAAATATTGTATCGCAATTTATCCTATGTCTGTATTTGTCTTGTTTATAGACTAATGAATTAAGAGTAGAAAAACTTTAAAACGGACATGCATAGGTGAGAGAGATTTTAAATTATTGTAATTTCACATTCATGATTTTTAATACTTTTTTCATAACCAAATGAACATCTTTCCGGATTAAGAATTACGATTTACACTTTGAAATAGAAAACAATATTTTCCAAATTTTAATTGTTTAATGATCTTGAAAACAAACTTCACTCCATAACATTAAACCCTAACCACGATTTTATTTTATATTATTTTGAAGTTGAATCATATGAAAAGATATATATATATATATATATATATATCCGCTTCTCTAAAGAGTACAAATGAGTCAATTCACTGGGTCCTAAGTAATATAATAAAAGTACAATAAATTGCTTTTTTTTCATTCGAGCGTCACTGATGAGACAGAACGATAATCTATGAAAAAGTCATGTTCCTCTTTTCACTATTTCAATTTTAAATGACTTACCTTTAAAAAGGCACTAGCTATGAGATAAATGAAAACAAAAATCAGAATTTTTTTGTTCATTAATGGAAGTCAAATAGCAACCAGCCAAATTAAGCGAAGAAACATTGATGATGAATTATTCTCTTGCAAGTGAATAATTCGGCCTCATTAAATCAGTACTAATGTGACCTTCAAATTAACCCCTTAGTTAGAGATGGATAACGCATGATTTCTGAATGTTTTGGTTTTTTAAAGGAAAAAATGTCAACATAGATAGTAAATCATTTGATTGACTGAATCGATCCACAAAAAAATCATTCTTATACAAGTAAAAACGATGAGCGACATATATTCTTAAACTTTTATATGATATTAAACAGACCTTTCGAGCCCTTGCCCTGTAAGTTGTTTATTTTAATTTTTATAACTTGGATACATGTTTTATATGATTATAAATCATATATTAGAATTTGAGTCAAATCGGTAAACATAAATATGACTACTAGTGCCCCTTAAAGTAGGAATCGTCATGGGTGTCCCTGAGTTTTAACAAGAATTATCAACGGAACATGATCTATAATTGAGTTTCGTCTACATAAGACTATTAGTAGCGAGTTAAAATATTTGAAAGGTCACAACGATGTGTATGTCGAAAAGCAGTACAAAAACAAGAAATCAAATATTTATCCTAGGATGGTTCTTTTCCCTTGCAATGTCCTGTACCAAGTCAGGAGTGATTCTATGTATGTTGCATTATCGTTTGTTTTTTGTTGCACTTCAGTGTTCTGTTGTTCCGTAGCTTTCGTCTTATAGTTGATGTGTTTCCCTCGGTTTTAGTTTGTAATCCGATTTGTTTTCTCTCAATCCTTTCAGGATTTTTTAAAAGCGGTATACTACTGTTGCATTTATTTTTCTGCTGAATAATAATTGCTTAATCTCCGAAAGTGCAACATTTTCTCGATATTTATAAGAATTTGTCGTTGAATACATTTATGGTAATATCTTTCAAATCTAGACACAGAAAACATAATCTCGTTAAGTATTGGCATTAAATTCAAAATCGAAAATTCATACGAGGCATTTATACTATTATTGACTAATAATGATATTTTAAACACAGTACGAAGTTAACTGCTAAAATCCGTTTAAAAATTGACTTTAATCAACAGTACAAAACTTTGAAGATTCCTTAGATTATTTAATTTTACCACGCACTGTAGTGTAAAATTAAGGTCATAGTAGTTAACCGTATTTCTTACTAAACGTGCATCAATAGTCATACCAATAAAACAGTGGTATGACAAAAATCGTGCTAGCAACCAGGACGTTTGTGCTTGTTTTCCCCCTTCGTATACAAATTAAAATATCAAATCAATGGGTGTATTTTTGAAATTCATAATTCAGAATGGTATAAAACGGACAAATAACACAGTATCCGTCATAGTTGCAAGTTATTTGTCACATAGATAGCGCTCGACGAGTGTCTTAGGAAAACAATGTCTGACATTAAACGAATCGGTATCATTGGAGCCGGACTTCATGGTATTTCAGCACTCCGACGTCTTTCTCAAAATGAAAACTTCAAAATAAAATGCTTTGAGAGAAACTTTGATTTAGGAGGAACATGGCTGTATACAGATCAAATCAAAGAAGACATTTATGGACGACCGATAACCAGTGCCATTTATCATAATTTAAGGTATGTTATTATTAGACAATAAATATTTCACGCTGTTGAGATATAGGAAGATGCAGTATGAGACCATCCAGATCAAAATTTGTAAAAGTAAACCATACGACAACCACAAAGACAGTGATACCTTGTATATGCAATTGTTTGTACCTGTTCAAAGTCAGGAATCTGATGTTCAGTGGTTGTCGTCTGTTTATTTGGTTAATAAGTGTCTCGCGTTTTTCATTTTTATATAGATTAGGCCGTTGGTTTTCCCGTTTATAACTTGCTGTTCGGTGTGAGCCAAATCTCCGTGTTGAAGGCCATACCTTGACCTATAATGGTTTACTTTTATAATTTGTGACTTGGATGGAGAGTTGTCTCATTGGCATTCATAACACATCTTCCTATATCTATATAGTTTTTCTAAAGTTTGTAGACCTTAATGACACTAATGACTTGTGTTTTTAAAAACATTTAAATACAAGTAATTAAGAAAATATCGGCTCTAACATTGATTGTATTGTGAATATGTACGGACATTACACAATATTGAATGCAGAACCACAATTGTTTTCAATTATACCAGCTATGCTTGTTTTTTTGGATCAAACTTTGTTGTTGTCAAAATAATGGAACTGTCAAACAAGTGATAGGTTACGCTAGCTAGAAAACCCAGATAAATCCACCGTTTTTAAACATCTAGAAATGGTTGTTGCAAGTCAGGAATATTACAGTTGTTTTCCACTCGCTTTTTTTGTCTGAGCTTTTAATTTTGCCATTTGAACTTTCATTGGAGGTCGGTTGTTTTTTTATTATACTTTTATAAAGTACATTACACTTTCTTGAAATCCTGATATTACTTTTATGTTGGAATTTCACATATGTTTGCTTTTCCCTGTTTATGCCAAACAAAACAATATGTGTGTTTACTGTTACAAACTGAAAAAAGTAGAGTAGGTAGGTAGGAATTTATTTTTCTTTTAATATTGGTTTTGAAATTGAGTCATTGGTAGCAACATTATGACTTTAACAGTACTTGATCAAATATGTTAAAAAAACAAACTTTAGTGGATAAAAATTAGGGAAGGTAGGGGTACTGTAAACACACATACTTTTTTGTTGGGTTAATGCTATAATAGTTGATCATTTTGTATTGTTATAAATGGTCTATCTGTAAGCTTGCACTTATCTTTCAGTAAGCTTGAGTACCGTTTGTATATATTTTTGCATTATGATAGTTTCTATTTCTAAATGCAATATATTGAATAAGTCAAGTCCTTTACAAAAGATTTTTACAGATAGTTTTTATGTTGTTCTGTTACGTAATATTCTATAAGGCTTTTTAATGTTTCCGGTATCTGCCGCCTTTTAACCTTCATCATAAACGATCGTACCTAAACATCCAACAGTTACGGATGCGTTGAGAGATGGGTAAATACGATCAAACGAAAAGAGTTTTAAGCATTTTTATTCTAACTTTTGATTTTGACATTTCATAAAGGATTTTCTTAATTGAATTTCCTTTGAAGTTCAATATTTTGTTATTTCACCTTATTCAATGTTCGGTATATTAATTCAGAAGAATAAATTTACATGTATATGAACATGCAAGTCATTAAAAGTTTTAAAATTTAGTTGCACTTTACTTTACTTTACTTTCACGATATTGATAAGATATGCAATAGTGTTGTTAAAATCAGACAGCAGTTTTTGATAAGGTGCAGCCAACCAAGGGGCACACGATTCCCTGATATGAAAGAACTTCAGGATAAACTTGTAGTACCGAATATTATTTACCACTAGCACTGTAATGTTTTTCAAATTAAAGTTTTTGAAAACAAGTATAACATTATGTTTTTGAAGTACAATCATATTTATTAACTGTTATATTCGAACGGCATTGATGTGTGCTTTTTTGTGTACTCGAAACGCGCGTCTAGCGTAAACTATAATAAGTATTGTATGTTTTATGAGTTTATTTATATATAAACATACCTCTTGTCTGTTGTAGAACAGTAACCCCAGGACCACTGATGGAAATTGACGATTATCCGTTAGAAAAATATGGTTTACCTTGCTTTATGACTCATCAGCAGGTTTTACAGTATCTTAATTGGATTGTGGATGACTGTGACATTAGAAAATTGATCAAGGTAAATTGATAATGTATATGTGAGATGGTATCAAGCATGCTAAAGAATGGCGGGTGATGCTTGCAAAGCAGGATACGATTGCACTGTTCCTTTGTCATCCCTTCATTATCTTATTAAAAATGTAATTTTAAGGAAGATGCCATTTTTTACGACTACGAGGTTTGAAAAGCGGTTCCCTATACTGTCACTTAATAATTGTACTGAACTATGTTTTACTAAAAAAATCACATGTTTCGACGAAAAAACAATAAACTTATCTATTTTGTTGTTGTTGTAATTAATATGATGATTATTAATAGCCGATTCGGTGCAATCTGTATTAATACACCTTCGTCTGGTAATTTTTGTTTTTCTGCAACGTAATCGATAGACATTTTTTCATTTTCTAAAGAAAAGAGTAGATCTGGTGCCGGCCAATTTTGGCTTAAAACTTCATGTTCATCTGATGAAAGATTTTTTGACACTTTTTAAACACTTAAGTGTCTAATTTAGTATATTCAATGAGTTTTGGGATCTATTTGGACTAATTTAGTCACAATATACGCTCAAATTCACTTTAAATATTCAAACTCTATCAAATTTGCCATTATTTGTCACTTTTCAGATGGTTTTGTCAAAAATGAAAGTGGCCGCATCCGTGTTTATCCTCAACTTTTATATATGTTATGTATTATTACAAAATACATCTTGCTTTTAAATGTTAAGAATGGACACAATTGCTGCCACTTCCATTTAAGACGGAAACCGTCAAAATTTAACTCAGATGCTAAGATTGTGAAGATTTCAGTAAATCAGCATGACTTAATGATGCTAGTATCCGATACTTGTGCATTGTATTGTCAAAATTAACCCATATTTATGTAACAAAAGTATTTTTCTTTACAATGAATAGCCAAAAGTTTACATTTTAACAATTCCGTAAAACTGCTATATTTTGGGTCCAAAAAGGGGTTATACCCGACCTACTCCTCTCACATATTAGTCAAATAAATTACAAACAAGAAACTCGTCAAACAACCTCTTAAACCAGTGACAGTTATGCAATATTTTCCTTTGATTTTTAAGCAAATTGATAAAAAGTAATATTTAAAAGATTAGAATATTTATTACGACACTTGTATCAGAATTATCAGGGGATTGTCTCATTTTTGTATATACTTGAATTAAATGAAAATATTTTATCATATATAGGAATATTCTATCTCTTTTTATGCATCTCAGTTCAATACAGAGGTTAAAGAGGTAAAACCTGTTGACTTGTCAGCAAAAGATACAAAATGGAAAATTACATACGGTGACATCAGACATAAAAACGATTTGCAAACAGAGGAATTTGATGCCGTTGTGGTGTGCAATGGGTGAGTAAAAAACTATTAAATGTTCATTTACAAAACAGTAGAATCACAAAAATACAGATCTCCGAGAAATTCAAAACGGACAATCCCTAATCAAGTGACAAAGTAAAAAAGCTCAAACATATCAAACGAAAGGATAACAATTCATATAGTCCTGACTTGGAACAGACATTTTCTTATGTAGAAAATGGTGAATTAAACCTGGTTTTGTAACTAGCTAAACCTCTCACTTGTATGACAGTCGTATAAAATTCAATTATATTGATAACGATATGTGAACAAAAGAAACAAAAATAATAAGAATATCAAAACAGGAATACTGCAGTCAACAATGGGTTTGTCAGTTAACTGCTAGTAGTGTGTTGTTATTTATGTATTATTGTCATTTTGTTTAGTTTCCTTGGTTAGATCTTCTGACATCAGACTCGGACTTCTCTTGAACTGAATTTTAATGTGCGTATTGTTATGCGTTTACTTTTTTACATTGGCTAGAGGTATAAGGGGAGGGTTGAGATCTCACAAACATGTTTAACCCCGCCGCATTTTTGCGCCTGTCCCAAGCCAGGAGCCTCTGGCCTTTGTTAGTCTTGTATTATTTTAATTTTAGTTTCTTGTGTACAATTTGGAAATTAGTATGGCGTTCATTATCACTGAACTAGTATCTATTTGTTTAGGGGCCAGCTGAAGGACACCTCCGGGTGCTGGAATTTCTCGCTACATTGAAGACCTGTTGGTGACCTTCTGCTGTTGTTTTTTCTATGGTCGGGTTGTTGTCTCTTTGGCATATTCCCCATTTCCATTCTCAATTTTATTTAATCTTAATCCCTATCAAAACAATAAAAAGCACAAATATGTTACAAAGAAGCACAAAAAGGCAACACACATTGGCAAATATGAAAGACAAGTCTAGGGTACAAAATTTTTACCATAGAACAATAACACAATGACGGGATGTTAAGTGCAGAGCCACGTCATATGTAACAAAAAAAAAACCTACAAAAGGCATTTAGACAAAGCACATTAACAAATATGAAAAACAAGAATACAAAAATTATACCATAGAATAATAACACAATGAACAAGTAACAATTTTGTCATGCCATCTAAGGAGGGGAATTGTTACATTGCATGTAGCTATATTGTTTCAGTCTATATATTCACTGATTCAAACTTATCTAACATTGCCCATGTGAAATTTTAGAGTTGTTTGTATAAACATTGAATGACAAAAATATGTGACGTATAATTGTTCTGACGTCAGACACGCGAAATTGTATCTTTTAAAATCATAACACGATGAATTACTGCTGTACCCGTATTTTGACTATTTTATTTCTTATGTCTGTTTAGTTCACGCATCATCGTAAATAAATCGGAATTAGATGAGACTGTCGTATAAATTGAGAGGTTTAGCGCTATAAAACCAGGTTTAATCCACCATTTTCTACATTTGAAAAGGCCTGTACCAAGTCAGTAATATGACAAATGTTGTCCATTTGTTTTTGATGTGTTTTGTCATTTGATTTTGCCATGTGATTATGGACTTTCCGATTTGATTTTCCTCTGAGTTCAGTATTTTTGTGATTTTACCTTTTTTTACTGTAAGATAAACCTTAAATGAAATCTAGTACCCTAAGAAATTTCTAATGATTGTGAAGTGTTAACAATTTGAAATCTTTGATTATTTTTGCAGAAATTGCTCGGTGCCTAAATATCCGGATGTAGAAAACCAGGAGGAATTTGAAGGGCTTTTATTGCACAGTATGTGGTACCGTAGACAAGAAAATTTTGTAGATCTGAAAGTTGCATTACTTGGATGTCGGTATACTGGGATAGATCTTGCTTTTGAACTATCAAAGTTTGCTAAGAAAGTAAGTTATATATTTATTGTGAAACATATGCACCGTTTTTTAAGAGATATTTTATTTATTATTATAATAAAGCGGAAGGCTTGGCTAACCATTAAATCAGATGCAATCTTACATTTTTCTTAAAATACCCTGTACCAAGTCAGGAATGTGCCAGTTGTTATCAAACAGTTTTTTCTCAATCAATTGATAAATTTTGAACACTGGTAAACTACTGTTGACTTTATTTTTATTTCTTTTATTTTAACAAAAAAAGACACCAATGGGATACTCATACCATAACTCCCTTTTAAAAATGGCAAATCCAATGCCTAAAGAATAACAACGAAGAGACAAGCAACATTACATAACATTAAACTGAAAAAGAAAATTTTAGCAACGTGAAACCCCCCAAACTGGGGGGAGGGACACAGAAATAGAGCATATAAAACTCCAATATATTTCAGTAATATACAAAAATGACTGCATCAATTTGAAATAGTTTACAAGTATGGGAAATCTAACCATCTCAATCTTCAATTTCTTAACTAAAAGCCTATAAACAAAAAACATTTATTGAACAGAAAAAGTTCCTGATGTTTCGATCCCCGATTTATTTTACAGTTTTCTTTTAAAAATCTTTACGTATTTCAGATACAGTATTTATTCTTTTCTACCTATTACTGTTAAGTCACTCTTATGCTTTCACCAAAATTTGCATTTGGCACACACATAGGTTCAAAGCCCTACCGCAGCACATGAGATCACCCCAAGTTTTTTGCGGGACTCGTTGTGCTAAGTTTTTAGTTTATTTGTCGTGGTGTGTGCTCTATTATTTGTCTTTTTCATTTTTTGCCATGGTGTTGTCAATTTTATTCCGACTTATGAGTTTGAATGTCCTTATAATATCTTTCGCCTCTCTTTTTTTTTTAAACTTTCTAGAAAAATACATTTTTTCCCTATTTATAACATGAATATCATGATATGACACAATTGATAAGATACCACAAAAACCCTATTTTTAAACTAAAAGAAAAGATGATGTTTGGACGTCCGATTTATACCTAATTGAAAGTAACAACGGAAATCAATAACATTATTTGATTTTGTTTTTTGTTTTTGAACAGTCCATCATTTATATAACAGTTTTATCTTTGCCATAATTGGACAAAAGCACCAACAATCTTACCAGATAACATAACAGAGAAACGGTCGTCGTTTAAGCGGTTCACCAAATCATCGGTCATTCTAGAAAATGACGACGAACTGAACGTCGATGCTGTTATCTATTGTACTGGATATCAACACGAATTTAAATTCTTACCGGAAGGAATAGTCAAGATCGGGAAAAATTCTGATGTTAGCAACTTCTTTAAATACATATTTCCCGCTGAGTGGCGCACTCTGTTTTTTATGGGTATACCACGGCAGGTGTCGTTTTTCAAGATGAGTGATCACGAAGCACTGTTTATTCGTTCGGTGTTGGAAAACAAAGCAAAGTTACCAAATGACGAAGAAATGCAAAAGATAATTGAATACGATGGCGCCAATCGACGAATCACGTGTCACAATCAGTTTGACTGGGATAAAGAACTTGCTCATTATGCTGGAACGTTCCAACCTTATCCACCAGTAATGAAGAAAGTTTGGGATCACTATTTCAACTCGTGGTCAAATGATTTTAGTAATTGCAAGAAAAACACTTACAAAGTACAAGGAAACGAGTCATTCAGTGTAGAGTGACAATGATGAATCTCTAAAATACAAGCAACTTCTATTTTGTCTTTGTAATGTAATTTCTAGTATTCCACCACATGTTATCGTATACACTAAAATAGACATTTGTGAAAGAAAATAAACTTGTTTGACCTGGTGTTCAATTGTTTATGCTCTTCAACTTTGTGCTTGTTTGTCTATAACTATTTTGATATGAGCGTCAATAGTAAGTCTTCTGAAGACGAAACACGAGTCTGGAGTATTGAATTATAAGCTTAGTTAATTTAATAACTATTATAAAGCTTATTGTTTTGTAATGTGTTAATCTGCAACATTATGTATGTGCCTGTCACAGGACACTGGTAAGGTGCCTGTACATTGTAGTTCAGTTTTTGCCCCTGGTTCATGTCTATCATGTTGCTCATAGGTTGTCTTTGGTTAATGTGTGTCATTTTGCTGGGCTGTTGTCTGCTCATTGGTCAGGTTGTTGTCTCTTTGACATTTTCCCCATTTTATCTGTTTTAGGAATCCAATTAAATAGATAATAGCTTGATGGCGAGATGCATAAAAAAAATTAAAATGAAAGAGTAACGTACATAGTGATATTGAAACCAAATCGAGAAGATGCGATTATGGGTTTTTACCGCATATACCTCATTATATATTCATTAAACGCAAACATTTTAAAAGACCGCTCAAGATGTTCTTATTATTAAGACTTATCTTAAAACTTGTTTTTTTCCTTAGATAGTCTTCATAGAGGTTGGTTGAAATAAAAAACAAGTTAACACATAAATAAGTAAAATATGTAGACCAAGTAATCATGACGTCTTATAATGCTTTTACAGTTTCAAATAAAGACGAAGAACTGGGCCTTCCATCACTGTATTGGATACCTTAACTACATAAGTGTCTTTACAAACATTTTATGTATCTTCCAAGTGCTACACGAAATCTTTATCTGAATTATCAACATCTATTTTTTCAGCAATCAAAGCTGGGCTATAATGTTATTTTTAGAATGCCTATTCAAGAGATGGCATGAATTAGATTTCGATGAAAAAAATCCAAACATCCTTTAGAGTACACACAATCTAAGTTTCTTTCGTCTTGCCATAGTATTTAAACATTTGACTTTTCTACACTTTATTCAAGTATTCCAAATTCCAAACTAAAAGACAAATTGAAAGCGTTGGTATTGCTTTGTATCATTTGTAATGGTCAACCTAGATACAAGTATCCTGTCTTAGGGAGGGATAAATCCTACTTTGTAAAGAATCACTTTGATTCACACAAAATATCTCTGAAACTGACATTATCACGATGCTTGATTTCTTGATTGACAGCATATTGGTTACATTTTTCCAACAGACCGTCGGCATTCCAATGGAAACCAATTGTGTTCCTCTTCTTGCCGACTTGTTTTTTATTATTGTAATAACTTCATACAGCAACTTCTTATGAAGAAAGATGATATCCTTCAACTTTACTTTCCGCTATAAAGATGATGTTCTCTCACTAAATAATTAAAAAATTGGGTAACTATGTTGAAAGCATATATCCCATCGAATTAGAGATAAAGGATACAACATATTCAGTTAGGTCTGCCTCATATCTTGACTTAAGTCTAGAAATTGACAATGAGGGTCGGTTGAAAACAATACTTTACAACAAAAGAGATGATTTCAGCTTTCAAAATTGTGAACTTTCCATTTCTATGTAGCAACAGTAATTCAGCTACATGCGTATTTATCTTGCAATTGATACAATATTCCCAGGCTTGAATTTCCTATCATGATTTCCTTGATAGAGAGTTGCTGCTCACAAGGAAGCAATCAAACTAAGAGTTCAAAATGGTGAAGTTGAAATCATCCCTTCGTAATTTTTACGTGTGCTATCACGAGTTGGTTGACCATTGAGGAATTTCCGTTTCACATATGATATCGGATATGTTCCTTATGTCGTAACTACAATCTCCTTCCCTTTTCATGAATGTGTACTACCGAATTATACTTTTTACCGGGTTTGTGATAACATGAGCAACACAGCGGGTGCACATGTGCAGCTGAATCTGCTTACACTTCCGAAGTACCTGAGATTACCCCCCCCCCCCCCGTTTTTGACGGAGTTCATGTTGCTTAGTCTTTAGTTTTCTATGTTGTGTCTTGATCGACAAAATATTTTTAGTATATCAGGTCAGAACATATATCATGTTTACCTTTTTATCCTTTTTATATTATATTTTTAAGCATTTTCCCGTACGCACTTTAAAGTAAAAATGGCTCCCCAATAGACTCATAGACAGAATAAAATATCTACTTACTTATCTATTCGTTTGATGGGGTAGAGATTTTGATTTTGCCATCTGATTAGGGAATATCCGTTTTCAATTTTCCTCTGAGTTCAGTATTTTTGTGATTTTAACTTTTAGCTACATCTGTATACACATCTTTTGTTCATCATGGGACACTTCACATATATTATATTTACTATGTAGTGAGTGTACTATCAAGGATTTGTTTAAGGATGTATATGTTGTGTACAAGATGTAAGTTTTTTGTACAAGTTATATGTTTTTTGACACACACCTTTTTGGCAATCGGTGAAAAAGGTTTATCTTCTAAAATGTATCCGCTTATGTCTTAGATTCAAATTTATAAACTTCACACTCTAATATTTAGTGCTCTTTTCCTTGTCCTCAAACTGGTAAAAAGGACACCCGAATGGTTTAAATTCTATATTTCTTTTTCTCCTTTGACCAAAAGCATATCCATAAAAAGTCTTTTTGTGTTCTTATAATTTTTTTTGTATCAATGTTCAGTATTAAACTGCATCTTGTAGTCTTGGAACCTGACAGAAATACGCGAAAAAAAGACTGTGTGCTTGCATCATCCATTTGTGTCAAACGGTTCATAAAACACTGATCAGTTGTACAAAATATCTGTACAAATTTTAATTTGTACAACATTACAATTTGTACACAACATATATACAAATAGCTATTCTTAAATGTTGCCCTTGTCTTTCTGTGTGATAATATTTAATCTCAAGTACTCCATTTAGTATTGCGTTTCTTAGTCTAGTGGATTGAAAACTAGATAATATCGCGATACAGTGTCAATAATTTAGCCACGGGAACCAGTATTTATAGCCATTGATCGACTAAACTAGACCATAGAAGCCGGGGATAATCTTTAAATTTTTGGTACTGTATAACCCATAAATGTGCAAGCCTTTATATTATACGTTACAACAGCTAAAATTTAATATATAAACTATCTATGATAATTAACTGCTCATTTAACTTGTTTGTATATAATGCTTTTAAGATTATGATGTTCATTTTACAAAAGAAATATTTACAAAATTTTTTTTTGTTCATTTATATTTTATCAGGAAATAATAATATTGTGTCTGTCATGAATAAATAAGCTTAAATATTACACATTATTTTTTTTTTTGATTTTGTTGCCTTTTTCTTTCGCATCTTGAGTTTTTCCTTATTTTGTTTCCATTGTACTTATCATTACGAACATAACATGTATAAGCGATTACGTTGTAAACATATATATGACAAACAAACGGATCTTTTGAATTTCGTCGAAATAGAAACTTCCCCTTTAGCACAGAGTTTTAGTATAGGGAAGTGTTTATCTAAAAGAAACTGACAAACACGTAGGTGTTTTCTTCCTTGTGACTACACTTTCGTAGAAGGTTTATGACTTTGTAACTTTTCTACTTCACAATGTTTGATATTTTTGCCAATTTGCTTCCCAACTTTCTTTTTCTCTTTCTTCTCCCGTACATTGTATGTTCACCATAACTTCCATTTTTGTATCAAAAATTAAATTTGGGTCAACAAATTTTAGCAATGGCTTCTGAAATTGAAAAAAAAGTAATATATCCTAATATTTTAAAACTTATTTGCCAAATGTCAATATGATAAACTTTTAAACGGATATGCATGAAAAGAAAAACATTGTTTATATTTTGTTTTTGTCTTTTTTTTGGTGGCGGTAGGGATTTTGGTTACTAGAGTGGTAAGCTGTACTGCGCAATAATTTTTATACCTGTTATCGTTTTATTTATTATACAAAAAGGGAAAGATATATAAAAGGCAGGCGAAGTATCAATAAAATATACTGGCTAAATAACAAAAACGACAAAAGGACAAACCTTTATTACAAAATATTGTACTGCGCAATAGCAGCACGAATTCCATTGAACTCAAGTACTCCAGAGATGTGACACCCGTCGGTTTGTAAAAGCAAATTAACTACTGTCAAAAGTCGCTTTCGGTTTTTTTACTAATAGAGGGAAATAGGTCGGCATAGTGGTCACTGACATCAGATGTAACAGTTATATTCAATAACGGTCAATCAGATCATAATGGTTTTCCCGCAAAATTTAAACAACTTAGAACCCGTGATGCAATAGTTAACTTGTAATTGCTTACATCAACTTCATTTGACCTATGGTAAATGGTTGTCGCATTGGCACTCATACTACTCCTTATATGTATATTGTGTATTCTATATTTTTATGCGGTCGCTACGAATTGGAAGATAACCGTCGATTTAAACCGAGCATTTGATTATGAAATACCGAGATTGAAATCAATTTGCTTTATTGTATCCACTTTAATAACCAGGTCATTATGTTATAAAATCTGGAGAAATATCATAAAATCAGCTATAATATAAAATCGCTCATGAAATCCCTGTTTGCAGTTGAAAATAACTGTCCAGATTAACATTTCTAAGCTGCAGGTTTAGCGAGTCATAAAACCAGTTTCAAGCCACCATTTTATTTTTGAAATGTCGTGTACCATCCAGATAGTCCGATTTATGTATAATGGTACTGTTTTGTTGTTTTCCTTTTATGGTTGATGTGTTTCCATTGGCTTTAGTTTTTGCTCCGGATTTGAAGTCGCTTAATCGGTTTATGACTATTGAAAAGCGGAATATATTGCTGTGGCCTTTTTTGTATTATACTTATTTTGTTGTTTTGTCGTATAAACATTGAACGACAAAAATATGTTACGTATAATTTTTCGGATGTCAGACATGCGAAATTGTTTCTTTTAAAATTGTAACACGATGCTGTACCCATATTTTGACTATCTTATTTCTTATGTCCGTTTAGTTCACGCATGATCGTAAATAAATCGGTATTAGATGAGACTGTCGTACAAATTGAGAGGTTTAGCGCTATAAAACCAGGTTTAATCCACCATTTTCTACATTTAAAAGTGCCTGTACCAAGTCAGTAATATGACAGTTATTGTCCATTTGTTTTTGATGTGTTTTGTCATTTGATTTTGCCATGTGATTATGGACTTTCCGATTTGATTTTCCTCTGAGTTCAGTATTTTTGTGATTTTACCTTTTTTTACTGTAAGATAAACCTTAAATGAAATATAGTACCCTAAGAAATTTCTAATGTTTGTTCAGTGTTAACAATTTGAAATCTTTGATTTTGTTTGCAGAAATTGTTCGGTGCCTTAATATCCGGACGAAGAAAACCAGGAGGAATTTGAAGGCCTTTTTTACACAGTATGTGGTACCGTAGAACTATCAAAGTTTGCTAAGAAAGTAAGTTATATATTTATTGTGAAACATATGCACCGTTTTTTAGAGTTATTTTATTTATTATTATAATAAAGCGGAAGGCTTGGATAACCATTAAACCAGATTCAATCTTTCGTTTTTTTCTTAAAATGCCCTATACCAAGTTAGGAATGTGCCAGTTGTTATCAAACAGTTTTTTTCTCAATCAATTGATACATTTTGAACACTGGTAAACGACTGTTGACTTTATTTTTGTTTTTTTGTTTTAACAAAAAAAGACACCAATGGGATACTCCCTTTTAAAAATGGCAAATCCAATGGCGAAAGAATAACGACGAAGAGACAAACAATATTACATAACATTAAGCTGAAAAAGAAAATTTTAGCAACGTGAAACCCTCCAAACTGGGGGGAGGGACACAGAAATAGAGCATATAAAACTCCAATATATTTCAGTAATATACAAAAATGACTGCATCGATTTGAAATAGTTTACAAGTATGGGATATCTAACCATCTCATTCTTCAATTTCGTAACTAAAAGCCTATTAACAAAAACTATTTATTAAACAGAAAAAAATCCTGATGTTTGCCCCGATTTATTGTTTTACAGTTTTCTTTTTAAAAGTCTTTACGTATTTCAGATACAGTATTTGTTCCTTTCTACCTTTTACTGTTAAGTCACTCTTATGCTTTAACCAAAATTTGCATTTGGCACGCACATAGGTTGAAAGGCGGGATTCCTTGTGCTAAGTTTTTAGTTAATTTGTCGTGGTTTGGCTCTATTGTTTGTCTTTTTCATTTTTAGGCATGGTGTTGTCAATTTTATTCCGACTTATGAGTTTGAATGTCCTTATAATATCTTTCGCCTCTCTAAAAAAAAAAAACTTTCTAGAAAAATACATTTCTTTTCCCTATTTTTAAACTAAACGAAAAGATGATGTTTGGACGTCCGATTTATACCTGATTGAAAGTAACAACGGATATCAATTACATTATTTGTTTTTGTTTGTAATAACAGTTCAGCTTTCATTTTGCAGGTTTATCTTTGCCATAAATGGACAAAAGCACCAACAATCCTACCAGATAACATAATAGAGAAACTTTCGTCGTTTAAACGGTTCACCAAGTCATCCGACATACTAGAAAATGACGAAGAACTGGACGTCGATGCTGTTATCTATTGCACTGGATATCAACACGAATTCAAATTCTTACCCGAAGGAATAGTCAAGATCGGGAAAAATTGTGATGTCTGCAACTTCTTTAAATATATATTTCCAGCTGAGTGGCGAACATTGTTTTTTATGGGAATACCACGGCAGGTGTCGTTTTTCAAGAGGAGTGATCACGAAGCACTCTTTATTCGTTCGATGTTAGAAAACAAAGCAAAATTACCGAATGACGAAGAAATGCAAAAGATAATTGAATACGATGCTGCCAATCGACGAATCACGTGCCACAATCAGTTTGACTGGGATCAAGAACTATCTCAGTATGCTGGTACGTTTCAACCTTACCCACCAGTAATGAAGAAAGTTTGGGAACACTATTTCAACTCGTGGTCAACTGATTTTAGAAATTGCAAGAAAAATACTTACAAAGTACATGGAAACGAGTCATTCAGTGTAGAGGGACAATTCGTGGGTACAATAATCCTGAAAAGGGTAAATCTCAATAATATTTAGGCTGTCTACTAGTATTTTGTCATTGTAATGTAATTTCTAGAATTCTGTCAAAGATAGTTGAAACTCAATGTCTCAGCTGAAATATTTGGCTCATCAGAAGTACTAGTTTCTTATCTAAATGTGTACACTATTTGTATCAGTATTAATCCTACAAATACCTTGTGTATATGGTTATTATTAAATTAATTTAAACTTATTTATACCTGTAAATCCATATTTCGAAACAGATATGCGTAACTTTTAACTCTGATTCTAACCACATGTTACCATGTAGACTGAAATAAAGAAATCAGTCTTAAATATTGAGGTAAATATAAAAAAAATATGATCGATTAGTTAAACAGATTTAAGAATTAATGCATATTTTGTTATAAACACTTGACTGCTGTACCTCAATTTTTGATATTTTTACCAATTATGTCTGTTTGTTTTGTTCACACTTTGTTGTCAATATAATGGAATTTTATTCCACTGTCATACAAGTGAGAGGTTTAGCTAGCTATAAAACCAGGTTTTATTCACCATTTTGCCATTTTCTACATAAGGTAATGTCTGTACAAAGTCTGGAATATCGTTTGATGTGTTTGAGGTTTTGATTTTGCCATTTGATAAGGGACTTTCCGTTTAGAATTTTCCTTTGAGTTCGGTATTTTTTTTATTTTACTTTTTTTGTTATTTTAGGATGTACTTGTCTTCAGAATAATGCGTGTATCAATATCTTTTTACCAACAGGGTCCTTTTAAATAAAGGCAACAGTAGTATACCGCTGTTCAAAACTCATAAATCCATGGACAAAAAACAAAATCGGGGTAACAAACTAAAACCGAGGGAAACGCATTAAATATAAGAGGAGAACAACGACACAACACCGAAACGCAACACACACAGAAACGGACCAAGCAATAGACAAAACACCACGAGAATAAAACTATCTTGAATAGTTCAAATATAAGACAGGTATCTGGATTAGTTCAAATGTAAGTTCATTGACATTTACATAAATTATTAGATTTCCCAAAGTAATGAACTGTGATAATCGAATAGAGCCATTGCATAACATTGCAATATTAACCAATTTGTATTTAATCTAATGGATTGTAATTGCAAGGATGATGATGATGGATGGTTGCTTAACGTCCAGCGGCAAATTTAATGCATATTCAGGACGAGAACATGTTGATTTGATATGAGTATTAATCTTACACGCTGAACTGGATTTTGAACCTGCTAGTTCACAGGGTAACAGTTCGCTGGAAGACACGTCACCCTACCCGGACACTTTATTCTGACTCAGAGCCGAGCAGTCGTTGCTCTTTCTCTATAAGGCCTCGTGATTAGCGGAAAAGCAACAAATACCAATTTTAGTCTTTGGTTCGACCCGGTCGGCGTTCAAACCCGTGACCCCCACACTCAAGTTACCATGAGACCACCGAGGCGGTTCTAATTACATTGAAGAATTGGTAGACTATAAAGGCCCTGCCCATATGCAAGTTACAGCTTTTTTTGTAAAGAGCTTTGAATTAGTGGTTTTATTCAAACTCTAGAAGTTTAACATTAGGGGGCATTTATTTTGCAGGTTTATGTATCAGTCCATTTGTCCATCCAGTCTTAGGTTAAAGTTAACGTACTGGCGCGGTAGTGTACAATGAACATATCAATAGGATTTTTTTCTATGACGTGACATTTTTAGGATTTATATTCCAAATTAGGGTTTATCCCAAATTTCGCGGTTCACATAATGTCATAGTAGGAGTTGAACATGTCTTGTAGACACATAATCTACATATTTGTTTGGGATTGTCTGTGGTATTTAGATTCAATGGAATTTAAAGGCCTTTAGGTCTCAAATCAGATCAATCAATTTGTATTGGTTTGACGTGTACGGTGAACAACAACCATACAATAATCAGTTAAAGACTGACATGATTAAACAAACTTTACTAAAATTGTCCGTTTATAAATTTTGAAATTATTATGAAACTAAGGTTTCAACTCCCTCAGGCAAAGTTGGCTTTAGATGAATTTGGCTATTTATTTTAGGTTTTTTTTAACATATAGCTCTTCAACGATTTTCGGTACTTATACATCTTCGGATTTCAAATGTTTGGCTTTGAGCGTTCCTGATGAAGGTAAATCCAGAAAAGCGCTTCGGACGCAATAAATTATTAAACGTGTTGTTTTATATTTTTACATCACTGGGTCGATACCTCTGCTGGTGGACTATCAGTCCCCGAGGGTATCATCAGCTCAGTAGTCAGTGCTTCGGTACTGACATGATTAAACAAACTTTACTAAAATTGTCCGTTTATAAATTTTGAAATTATTATGAAACTAAGGTTTCAACTCCCTCAGGCAAAGTTGGCTTTAGATGAATTTGGCTATTTATTTTAGGTTTTTTTTAACATATAGCTCTTCAACGATTTTCGGTACTTATACATCTTCGGATTTCAAATGTTTGGCTTTGAGCGTTCCTGATGAAGGTAAATCCAGAAAAGCGCTTCGGACGCAATAAATTATTAAACGTGTTGTTTTATATTTTTACATCACTGGGTCGATACCATTGCTGGTGGACTATCAGTCCCCGAGGGTATCATCAGCTCAGTAGTCAGTGCTTCGGTACTGACATGATTAAACAAACTTTACTAAAATTGTCCGTTTATAAATTTTGAAATTATTATGAAACTAAGGTTTCAACTCCCTCAGGCAAAGTTGGCTTTAGATGAATTTGGCTATTTATTTTAGGTTTTTTTTAACATATAGCTCTTCAACGATTTTCGGTACTTATACATCTTCGGATTTCAAATGTTTGGCTTTGAGCGTTCCTGATGAAGGTAAATCCAGAAAAGCGCTTCGGACGCAATAAATTATTAAACGTGTTGTTTTATATTTTTAAAGACATATAAGATCATTTTAGGTCACCTGGACAAAGTGTCAGCCATTTCGTGCAACTGGCATCCACCCAAATAAGACATTTTTCTAAAACTTCTTAAAACCAAGTTTAGTTGTTTGCTGCCTCATGTTTAAAAAAAGTATCCATTTATAACGCCGAGCAAGAAACATTACGTTGATTGATTGTTAGTTGCTTAACGTCCAGTGTAAAAGAAACATTACAGCTATTAATATGAATAGAAGACCAGGGAAACAAACTAGATTACATAATTACTTTTTGCAGTTATGATATGTTTTAATGAATGTGATCTACCCAATTAGACTTATCACCGGTTTGTACCTGCTTGAGCAACACGACTGGTGCCACATGTGGAGAAGGATCTGCTTACCCTTCCGGAGCACCTGAGATTACCCCGAGTATGGGTGGGGTTCGTGTTGCTCAGTCTTTAGTTTTCTATGTTGTGATTTGTGTATTGTTGTTGGTCTGTTGATCTTTTTCTTTTAGCCATGGCGTTGTCAGTTTATTTTTCGACTGATGAGATTGAATTTCCTTTTGGTATCTATAGCCACTTTTTTTTTTACAAAGGATGGAAATGGCAGTTTTTGTATATCAAATGTTTATTAGAATTGTGTCATAATGTATCATGACATCCAGTTAACAGGATATTTAGATGTCAATGTACTAGGATATAGCAGGATGCAGGTACACCAAAATTCGAGATCGATTAATATTTGTATGTAATGCAAAAGTTTTTAAACATCCTAATTCTTGATCTACGACAGTTTAATAATTTCAAATAAAAAATCGTAATAAAAAGATACATGACGAACACAGAAGAAACAGATAAATCTGATTATCAAATACAATGAACTGCACATGTACTTGTTCATTTTTATCTAAACAAAGCCATTGCCGAATTTAGCGCAATGTTCAAATAAGTTTTAAATTAATGCAACATACTTATCAAATGGCAGTTTGCAATCATTATCGTTATACAAGTGGAGCACAAGTGAAGCATTGCTGATAACATGCATCGATACCTTGTTTATCGACACCTGAGTAAGATAACCTACAAATCAACAAAATTCTGCGGTACCACATACTGTGTTTTAAAAGTCCTTAAAATTTCTTCTCATTGTCGACATTAGCATAGCTAGGTACTAACCAAATTCTTCAAAGAAACAAAAGTTAAAATAATAAAAAAAATGAGCATAATGATTATGTTGCTAAATGCTGACTTGAATAAAGGAAATAAATCTTTAAATCATTGAAGCATCTGTAAAAGTCAGATTCATTAATGCACGATGAGCAATCATGTGAACATTATTTAAAAACTATGTGTAACTCAGAATTTAACTTCAAAAATGGTTGAAACAAATTAAATGTATATGTGATTGTTGATATGTATGTCCCTTATCTTAGACGTACCTCCTAACAAAACAGTTGTTAAGAAATTGTATGTTATGGACTGGACGTTGTTGTCATTTGGCACACGATGAATCTTTTAAAGTTACAAACTCCTACATATAGAATCATTACATTTACAGTCCTTCCTCAAGTTGTTTTCCATTTAATCCGTTTAATCCAGTTCAAATAATGTATTTTACATATAGTTGTTCATCTAGAACTGTTTACTATATATATATAGGTAGTTAGCATATTTAATAGAATAAATTTGTAGTAATAAAGAGATTCTTTGAATGGGATGAGGTGATAAAAATCATTAAAAATCATTAATAATACTATTGCAGGCTTATAATTTTGTACGCTAGACGTGGAAAAAAACGACTGAACTTTAAATGTGTATCCTTTCTCCCTATCGTGTAATTTTGACTGATTAAAATTCGCATGGCGGGTAATGCATGCACACCAAGAGTCATACTTTTTTTACAGTTCGTGCGATCCATGCATTTTTCAGTAGTTTTGATTATCGAAAACGGAATTTCGAGATTTAAAATTCGACAAACTTGTCTTACCTCTTATCAAAATTAGCTTTACTTTGTACATTGAAAAAATGAAACATAATTTAAGGGACAAATGTAATCTACATTTTAAGGTCGTGCTGTCTAGACCATGTGTTGTTCCTTTTTATTTGTCTTTTTTTTTCGGAGAAGTGTGGAGTTGTTGGTTTAGATGATCTGTTGGTACGTGTGGTATAAGGCGATTCCTGTTATCCCTTTTTATCTCACTTGGCCCAAAAGGGCCAAGTGAGCTTTTCTCATCATTTGGCGTCCGTCGTCCGTCGTCGTCCGTCGTCGTCGTCCGTTAACTTTTACAAAAATCTTCTCCTCTGAAACTACTGGGACAAATTAAACCAAACTTTACCTAAATCGTCCTTAGGGTATTTAGTTCAAAAAATGTATCCGATGACCCCACCCATCAACCAAGATGGCCGCCATGGCTAAAAATAGAAAATGGGGTAAAATGCAGTTTTTGGCTTATATCTCTGAAACTAAAGCATTTAGAGCAAATCTGATTAGGTACAAAAATTCATCAGGTCAAGTTATATCTACCCTTAAATTTTCAGACGCATCAGACAACCCGTTGTTGGGTTGCTGCCCCTGAATTGGTAATTTTAAGGAAATTTTGCAGTTTTTGGTTATTATCTTGAATATTATAATAGATAGAGATAAACTGTAAACAGCAAAACTGTTCAGCAAAGTAAGATCTACAAATAAGTAAATGATCAAAATTGTCAATTGACCCCTTCTGGAGTTTTTGCCCTTAAAGTCAATTTTTCACAATTTTTCGTAAATTTTTGTAATCTTTTACAAAAAAGTTCTCTTCTGAAACTACTGGACCAAATTAAACCAAACTTGGCCTAAATCATCCATAGGGTATCTATTTAAACAAATGTATCCGATGATCCCACCCATCAATCAAGTTTGCCGCCATGGCTAAAAATAGAATATGGGGGTAAAATGCAGTTTTTTGCTTATATCTCTGAAACTGAAGCATTTAGAGCAAATCTAAGAAGGAGTAAAATTGTTCAACTGGTCAACATCTATCTGCCCTGAAATTTCCAGATGCATCAAACAACCCGTTGTTATGTTGCTGCCCTGAATTTTTAATTTTAAGGAAATTTTGCAGTTTTTGGTTGTTATCTTGAATTTATAAATATAGAGATAAACTGTAAACAGCAAAATTGGTCAGCAAATTAAGCTCTACAAATAAGTCAAACATGATCAAAATTGTCAATTGACCCCTTCTGGAGTTATTGCCCTTTAAAGTAAATTTTTCACAATTTTTGTAAATTTTTGTAAACTCAAAACATGCCATTTGAATGAAATTGTATCCTAATTTGAATCGTTGAACTAACGTTATAACCATCAGTTTGTAATTTCTTATCTGTATGACGTCACGTTTAATCATGATGTCTATGCGACAAAATCATTTATCAAGTTTTAGAATATTATTCTATTTCATATGCGACCATTTTTTCAAGCTCTAACGTATTATTTCTTTTTGTAATGGATTAGATTTGGAATAATAACAAAACTGAGGTTGAAGAGTTGGCGCCGTCAACTTTAGTCGTCGCCAGTAATACTGCATTTGCGAAGACCAAATCGCCAATTGAGGGCGGCAACTTTTTAATGACTGTACTGTTATTCCTTAAATACAATAATATTCCATTAACATAAAGATATCAAAACTACAGTTGATTACTATTTATCATCAAGTTCTTCATATTTGGTTTAGAGTCAATATGATAACACATTCCACAGAGAATTGTTATGGACAATGTTTATATCATCAGTAATAACGTGGCAAGATTTACCACATTAAGTCCACCCTTTAAAATGCCACCTAAACGTTTGTTAAGTTTAGTTCGGTCTGATTTTCCATTCCATATAAAATATAAATATTTAGAGGTGAGCTTTATAAACTTCGAGTGTGTTATATTTTGTCAAGCAGGCATTACGTTTATCAATTTCGAAAGAGCAAGTAATTTAATTATTTGACTTTCTGGGAAGATTTTGTGTCGGTCTTTGTCTGTTTGATCATGCTGCCGTTTGTAATCAATTTCAAACTGAACATGTTAAAAAAGCATATTTCTCTGTAACCTTTGTATTTGCATGGTTTAATGAGAATAAACTAAACTATCATATCGATGGTCCCTTGTGACAATAGAAACGATAAATTATGATTGACAACCGGAATAAAAAAAAATGTAACAGGCCAATTGTTCTGTTTGATTTGCACGTAATGTTAACGTTTAAGCATGTACTTTTAAATTTCGTCTATAGGGGCATAATACTTACTCCTTTAACCGTTAAATTTATAAGGCACAAGCAATTATGCATGATGTAACTTTCTTTCGTCTTATAAAAAATTGCATGAAATATCTTTAAGGCACAAACCAAAACATTCTATATATGCAAGTTCTAATCAAACATTTATTATCAAGATGTGGTATGGGCTTCGCTGTATTTAGCAAAATAGAGGTTCGTCTATTCGGGCGTCACGGAGGATTCTTTTTAGACGAAACGCGTGTCGAGTGTACAAAATGATAAGCCTAGTATCTGAGATAACTTTTTTGCATTTTTGTGAACCCGTTTATTGATTTGTTTAACAACCAAATTCTTATTTATTATGAACGTACTAACTTCTTGAATACTCTGTCCACTCCCACCCTCTTTGCGGATGCCGTAGAATGATATTTAGGTTAGATTTACTAGCCACAAAGCGTTAAATTTGTTTGATATGGTCATATTTATAAATTCGCTGTTAACATGGTTTACTAAAGTTTTGATTATTCGAAATACTGACGGTTTTATACTCTAGGTATAGAATACTAAAGTTGTATTTGGCAAAACCTTTTAAAATTTTGGTTCCTCATGGCTTTTTAACTATATTTGGCCTTTGATTTTTTTATTCTAGCGTCACTGAAGAGTCTTCTGTGGACGAAACGTGCGTCTATTGTACAACATTATTGTAATCTGGTACATTTTATGAGTTCTTTTAACGGCATGTTGTACGACAATTGGTCTCAAACCGTACATTATGGTGTGAGAAATCTATAAGATTTATCTAATATTTCATTTAGAAAACAATAATGATGTGTTTTGTTACTTGTCCTAGACATTGGACACGGATAGTCAGTACAAGTCAAAAGTCAGCGACTTATTTTAACCGACCGGATTAGTTATATAATCTTAAAATATATGTATTATAATAATGTCAGTGTGGTTCCTTTGAATGGAAATGAAACGTAAAATGTTAATAGTTTAGTGGTAAAAACATATCTATAGAATATTTAGGTACATTTAATTCACCGCATTAAAAATCAATCTTAACTTTTCAATTTGTCTTAAAATGTTTAATATTATTTTGATTAAAATATTCGGAAGAAGTTCAAAAGATTTTGCAAAAAATGTAAAATGATTAATTTGAAATAGTTGATCTATGGATAAAAAACTCATCAAAGAAACCTTTTTAAAATCATTAGGGCTGACGGAATTTTCTTGTTACATTTGATTTAATATTAAGGGTTGTTTTGCTGTCTGATTAACGTATACAAAAGAACTTCCTTTATTCATATAGTTTTATCACATGATAAAGGTTTTGTTTCTAGTTGAATGATATTTGTAAAAGTTGAAAACAAATTAATAAAAGTATACCAAATTATCACTAAGGTCCAACTGACTACCCTCCATTCAGACGTCATTATTTAAATAATAAAAAAAAATTGCTGACAATTCATATTAATGCATTTGCAAAAAAAGATAAAGGTTTATGCCTTAAAAGTAGATATGCTAATGTGATATCAACATGTAAGAAAACCTATATTCCAAACAAGTCTTGTTTTGCTTATGTGTCTATAAATAGAGCATAAATACGCCATTTTGTTCTTCTTTGTTGACATAGTTGTTTTATAGTGATTAAGATTATAGCACAATGTTGACTGCTGTACACCAATTAATGACATTTTTACTTATTATGTCTGTTTGTTTTTCTCACACATTGTTGTCAATATAACGGAATTCTAAGCGACTGTCATACAAGTAAGAAATTTAGCTAGCTTTAAAAAAATGTTTAATTCACCACTTAAAAAAGCTGCTAGGTACACAATGATCAAACAGGATAACATAGTACAAAAAAACAACATTATAAGAACAGGAATCGAATACCTTTCCTGAGCACCAAATCCCACTTATGATTCTGTTATTTGATTTTTTGTCACGTTTTATGTTCCGGAATTTTCTTGGTCTATTTCTATCATTTGGTCATATTATTTTTTGGGGTATTTCTCCGACTAATGGTCGTTTTGAATTCTTCGTGCTTTTTTAAGAGCTGTCCCGAATCTGGACTACCGATGGGTAAACAAAGCAGATAGACACTTCAACAAAATGTAAACAAAATCATCAATTGGCAACTTGAAGAATGTGAATTAATAATAAACCTCAAAGAGACTGTAAACAATCATTTTATATTAACAGTTATATTTCAAAGCAAATCATCAACTTAAATTTCCCCGTATAATTTACAAATCCAAGGCGTTTTTCTAGATTTAACTTCATAAGACGTTTAATGTTTGAAAGCCAGGGCTGTATAAGAACCGAATCAGTTGGATAGCTATATGACAATAAAAAACCCTTAAATAATAGCCAAATCAGTCTAAGGTAAACTTTATCTGAGGGAGTTGCAACCTTAGTTTCTTTAGAATTTTAAAATCTATCTACGTACAATTATAGAAAGTGTTGTACCAAAGTACTTAATATTGAGCTGATATGTGACCAAGTTTAACAGGAAAACCCTGTTTGCACTCGTGATTTTTAACAACTTCTTTGATCTTATAAATGTCATTCAATTATTTGGATATATGAGATAAAAAGCGCATACCGAAACATCCTACTCAAGACCAAAAATAACTATCAGTATAAAATTGTTTTGGTGATACATACTTTTTTTATCTTTAATAATCTTTTTATGTTTAATGTCTCTTCCATTTCGTATTTTATTTGACTTTTTAATTTTTTTATACGAGCGTCATTGATGAGCCTGGTTTTTTTATATGAGGGTTTATAGGCATATTGTATGACAGGTGGTTTGAAACAAAGCATTTGTAATGAGATATGTATTAGATTAATTCGGAATCGATTTAGAAAATGTATAATAATATTGTTATTTGTTAGTTATCCTACTGTAACGTGTAACCGGGCGATCAATGGATCCGTATCTGAATAAATCAGGATTTCAAGTGATCAACTCATTTTTTCACCACAACCAGTTGTCCTATTCAAAACAATCAACACATCCATAAAAGAATTCACAACGAAAAATATATACACAGCACAATGCACATAAATCAAAATACAAGGTGAAGTACCTCATTCACAATGCATAAACACACTGTATCATAACAAAATATATATTCACAATGTTACTATGCAATCACTATGCAACATGTATCAGACCGATTTATTCACAATGTCACTAACAGACTAGTATGCAACATGCATACGGCCCTTTATTACACAATGTCACCAACAGATTACTTTGCAACATGCATCAAGTAAGTATCACACAAAACGTATGAACACAAAATCACATATATTCAACTTCTATTTACAACGTCCATCAATATGTAGTATCACCTTGTTAGTCTGCAAATAACCACAATAACACAAGGACACAATTACAGTTGCACAAATCCTTCAATGCACAAGGAATATATCTATAAACACAGCTGAACTCACGCACTAACTATCCCTTTGAGTTTCCACACAATGAATATTATCCAAACTGGTAAGGTTTAACACAGTGCACTTTCACTAATACACTTCTACAATATTACAACTTGCAACACCAGCAAGTAAACACCTTGTATTCTCACTAATACAAATCTATGAAGTATTCACACTTCCACATAGTACAACTTGCAACACCACCAAGTATACACCTTGTATTCTCACTAATACAATAACTTATTACATATATAAGTTTCACTTTATACATTGTTTCACAATCACTATTGCAATATTCACATATAGATCCGAACACTATTTATATATACATCCTTTGGAATCACTAAATTCACTCTACTTACCAGTTGGAAAATAATCCCAGATGTTATCACTTCAACGGTCAACATAAAACGGACACAGTTTCTCTGTCTTGAGCTGGTTTATATACTACCATCTGGATCAGTCCATTAAACTTAAAGGGGCGAAAATCAAGATTATACCATTTAGGGGTGTTTTAAGTAATAGATGGTGCTACAACTCTGGAGAAACTTATATACATATAGAAACACAATTAATAGGGAAAGAAAACTGGTGTTTCACATCAAAATAAATGAACTATGACCGATTTTCGTTACACTACATATGGGACAATGATATTTTGTAAAAGTCAAAAGTCGGTGACCTAATTGTAGTGAATGATTCAAAAAATGGAATAGTTTACAAAGTTTTATCTAAATTTATTTACTTAACAATGAGATATATTTTAGGGGAAAATATATTATTGTGAACCAGGGAATAAAAAAATAGAACATCATGGGTAAAAGGAATTATAGTAAATTAACAGACCCAGCTTCACTTCTCCAAGTTTCATTCAAAATGTTAAAACGTCAAATTACGTACGAAGCTGAAGAGCATTGATGACCAAACTTTCAAAAGGTTTTGACAAGTACAGCAGAAGATATCTATTGTTGGTGGAAATAGTTTTGGAACGAAATATTTATTTTCATCTGTTGACTGGCAGGCATATTGTTTCCGAATCCTACTTTCCTTCTAGTACACAACTATATTCCGTATGTTTTAATGCAGAATAATGAAAAGTGAATTTTTACAATAGCATATATTTTCAGTTTTTTAAGCAGGCCAGCATATTCATATTGAAATCCTCCCGACCAGTTGAACATAATGAAAATTAAATGGTCGTTTGAATTTGATTATTGTATGTATAATCTGTTTATTAGCAATTGTTTGTTTCATATTTTTGAAGGTTGATTAAAAACATTCTGCTTCAGCTTAAATAGCATTACAGTTTTGTTTTTGTTTTGGGGGCATGTAGTTAGTTATGTTTACAATGTGATCTCGTCTTCTTGTCCTGTTTTTATTTGACTCCTTTGAATATTTTTTATTGATGTTGGAATGAGATCACCACAAGTTTTTAGTAGGGTTCGTGTTGATCAGTCTTTACTGATGTTGGAATGAGATCACCACAAGTTTTTTAGTAAGGTTCGTGTTGATCAGTCTTTATTAATCTATGTTATGTTTTGTATACTGGTGTTTGTCTTTTGGTCCTTTTTTTTGCCATGGTGTTGTCATTTTATTTTCGAATTATATCCCTTTGGTATCTGTTGCCTCCCTTTTATAACTGCAAGTTTGATATGATTCGAGATTTTTTTTAAAATACTATATCATTTTATATAAATTTTGTTCCACACAGTACAATAAATTATGAAAACATATGTACTATAGCTTGTTTCGACGCAATACAATAAATTGTAAAACAAATGTATTAAAGCTTGTTTCCACACAATTCTTTGAGTGTTAAACAACTGTACTACAGCTTGTTTCCACACAGTACAATAAACTGTTAAACAAATGTATTTTAGCTTATTTCGCCATAGTACAACAGATTGTTAAAACAAATGTATTTCAGCTTGTTTCCACATAATACAAAAAATTGTTAAACAAATATAGTATAACTTGTTTCCACACAATACAATAAATTGTTAAACAATTATATTATAGCTTGTGTCAACACAGTACACTAGATTGTAAAAAAAAAAAATGTTCTTTAGCTTTTTTCCACACTATTCAATAAATCGTTTAACAAATACATTATAGATTGTTTCAACACAGTACACTAGATTGTTACAACAAACGTAATATAGCTTTTTTCCAAACAGTAAAACCAATTGTCAAAACAAATTAATTATAGCTTGTTTCCACAAAGTACAACAAACTGTTAAACAAATGTATTTTAGCTTATCTTCACACAGTAAAACAGATTGTTAAAACAAATGTATTTCAGCTTTTTTCCACACAATTCAATAAATCGTTTAACAAATATATTATAGATTGTTTCAACACAATATACTAGATTGTTACAACAAACGTATTATATCTTGTTTCCAAACAGTAAAATAAATTGTCAAAACTTGTTCCTCAAAGTACAACAAACTGTTAAACAAATGTATTATAGCTTGTTTGTACACAGTCAAATACATTTTAAACATGGTTAAACCAAATGTATTATAGCTTGTATAAAAAAAAAACCTTGGGTGACCTCAGGTGTTTCGAAAGGGTGAGCAGTATCAGCTCCACATGTGGCACATGTCGGGTTGAGTATGAAAGTACAAAACCGGTGATAATTTTAATTTGGTAGATCATATCGAGAAAAAGATGACGGGAATGTTGTTACGAAAATTGGAGTTTATCCGTCTTCATCTCTGAAACAGATATTCCATAACAGTCAACTAACTTGTGATGACGTATGTACAATTATTGAACTTCTCCACTTGGAACTCTTGTTTTAACAGCTTCTCTGTGAGCAGCAACCTTCTATCAAGGGAATCATTATAAGATATACAAGCTTTGGAATATAGTATCAACTGCTTGAATGTTTTTACATAGAAATGGACTGTGCACAATTTGGAAGCTGAGAAATTATCTGTTTTATTTTAAAGTTTTATTTGAACCGATCCTTATTGTCAATTTCTAGATGAAAGTCTAGTTCTGTGTCGGAGTTTTTGTTTGATGTTTTTCTGCCTTGTATCGATTTGATTAGTCGTCTTTTTGAACTGATTTTTATAGTTTGTTCTTATGTTGTGCTGTTACACCACTGTCCAGGTTAGGGGAGGGTTGAGCGCTCACAAACATGTTCAACCCCGCTACATCCTTTATTTGTCTGTCCTAAGTTAGGAGCCAGGAGTCGGTTTCTCAAAAACACTTACTATTAAAATTGATCGTACGTCATGAACAATTCAGTAAACTTACGATAAGTCTTAGTCGTAAGTTTTATTGTGAAACCGACTCCAGTAGTTTAGTGGTTGTCGTTGATTCATGTCTGTCATATTTGTGTTTCGTAAATTATTTTGTTATAAAAATTATGCCATTAGTTTTCTCAATTGAATTGTTTCACATTTTTCATGTCTGGGCCTTTTATTGCCGACTATACGGTATGGATTTTTTTTCTCATTGTTGAAGGCCATACAGTTGCCTATAATTGCTTACATCCACTTCATTTGAACTTTGGTGGATAGTTGTCTCATTGGCAATCATACCACATCTCCACATAAAAACAGCCACTAATCTGTGATTATTTAGTAAAAGGACATCATCCATATAGCGAAAAGTGAAATTTAAGAACAATAATGGCTCCTTGTCATTCTTCCTAGTAGACTAAAATGAAAAAAGAAAGAAAATTTTTATGCAGGTATATACAAAGTACAACGGTTTGATTACATTCACATTATCATTAAACCAGGAGAACAACTTCGAAAATAAAAGGAGAAAGACAAAAGGTGAACTCTCTTTTTAGAAAGATATAATATGTACATTATTTATTTAAATAAAAAAGTGAACGACTGTAAATATTGATTATTCTATAAAATGTACAAGCCCGAAAACAATGAGTTAAAAAAATGCCTGTACTAGTCAGGAATATGACAGTTGTTTTCCATTCGTTTGACGTGTTTTGAGCTTTAAATTGTGCTATTTGTTAAAGGATTCCCTTTTTAAATTTTCGTTGGAGTTCGGTAGTTTTGCTATTTCACTATTTAAATTTATTTATATTACAATTTTGTCATGTTTGTCTTATGAATTTAAAGGTGACATTGTTAAAGTTTTACATATTATAGTTTAGGACACTTATTTCAAATTTTAATTGTTATTGTAACCTTTTTTAACCTAAAGGTTTCAGTAACTGAATTATATGTAATAATAAATTTATTAATTCATGGATTTAAACTTTTATTTATCATCGTCGGTATTATATGCAGGGAATATACTTAGAAAGCTATCCACCTTTGTGGACAGAGTGACAGTAAAAATTCAATTTAGATAGTAGTCGAGCGTATTGCCTTGAGCGTCGTTTGAACTCATAACATCAGTGAAGATAAAATACTTAGAAACTCGGCCATCAAATTAAATATGTAGACATATGTTTCATAAACTTAATAAAAATTGTGATTTTAAACGGTATTTAAGTATATATGATTCCGTGACTTTTTTAAAATTTGGATATGATACCCTCTTGGTACAAAATAAACCTACGGTCAACAAATAAATTGGCAAAACTTAGGACAGATTAAAACAAAACTACTTTTCAGGGTTACAATTTCCATAGACTTTTTTTAAAAACTTCAATTATGTATCCAGTCTTTATAACATTATCTATTATAGATATAAATAATCTTTGTCGTTAAAAAGATATAATATTATATAAAAAAAAAAATTGGAACACATTTATTTAAAATGTCCATAGGTGGACTGTTGCATGTCATGATTTATTCCCAATCAAACGAACCTTTTACGTCCTCCACCATGATGAACCTTTGACCTATCGTTTATGTAAAAAAGTAAAATATCAAAAATATCGAACTTCGAGGAAAATTCAAAACGGAAAGTCCCTAATCAAATGGCAAAATCAAAAGCTTAAACACATCAAACAAATGAATTTGAGTAGTCCATGTTCTAGCTTTCATTAGAAGTCCAATCTATCATACAACAACAATCTAGCCATGAATCAGACTATTTTGAGCCGTCTGTTATTTACTTGTTCAAGGCAGATGCAATATTGCTAGGCTAGTAACTGACATGTGAAAGCTTTTTTATAGGGTGTTTTATATTCGACACGCTGTCTATATAACATTTGAGAAGACGATCTTAGATACAAATATAATCTCAAACTTTAACTAAGCAAATTAATGATAAAACCTGAAAGTCATACGATTTTTCAAATTAATTTATAAAAAGTTGAATATGTTTTATATAATTGAATGGTTAAATATAAAATACGTGCACAAGGACTTTCTACCATGTTATTTTTATAATTGGTTATAATTCCAAAAAATGGGGATAATCATGTTTTGATGGTTTTGAACATAAGGAGCAAATATTGGAGTAATTTCATTATTATTGTTGTTATTTTCAAATTACTCTACTATTTTCTTCTTATAAAATTGAGAAAGGAAATGGTGAATATGTCAAAGCGACAACCACCCGACCATAGAGCAAACAACAGCCGAAGGCAACCAATGGGTCTTCAATGTAGCGAGAATTCCCGCACCCGTAGGTGTACTTCAGCTGGCCCCTAAAATATGCATAATAGTACAGTGATAATGGACGTCATACTAAACTCCGAATTATACACAAGAAACTAAAATTTAAAATCATACAAGACTAACAAAGGCCAGAGGCTCCTGACTTGGGACAGGCGCAAAATTGCGGCGGGGTTAAACATGTTTATGAGATCTCAACCCTCCCCCTATACCTCTAGCCAATGTAGAAAAGTAAAAGAATAACAATACGCACATTAAAATTCAGTTCAAGAGAAGTCCGAGTCTGATGTCAAAAGATGTAAATTATCAAATTACTACATGTGCAAAACCTTTACATTATTATCATCATTTTTAGGAATTTCAACTTATTATAAAAAACATGGTAGAATTTTTTGTGTCATGGCAATAACTTCTAATGAAGTCGTCTGAACTTTTGAAATAAAAGGACAGACGGGAGATATAATCATTCTGAATATAGCTGCCTCTGTCAGATTTCTCTCTTTCTATAGCGGTTTTCAAAATAAAAGACACAACTCGCATTTCATACCTATGTTGTTTGGCAAGGGAGATCAGCCGAAACAATTTGTCAACTACATTCCTTTATATTGATTGTGGCTAAGTTTGTTTCTAATGTACGCAGCAGTGTCAGTGGAGAGAATTTTTATAAAAAGTTACAGGACGACAAACGACGACGAACGCCAAATGATTTGAATAGTTGATGAAGAAATAATATTTATTTTCAGTTTTTGCAAGGCCGAAATATTCAATAGCAAAATCCGTCTGCCCACAACCCATCAGACGAGCAACGTTCTACACTTAAAAGCAGTAAAAGAAAATATAACAATACATTCCATTTTTCAACTCAAGATCTCAAAATTTCGACTCATATTTTACAATTAAAAAACTGTAACTTAATACCACTGTATTTGTCAAAACAAGATATCAAAATGACAGTATTTTCTGTTTTGTTCTATATCTGTATATGTAACAAGTTTGAAGACCAGCAGACTTATGTCCTATGAAAGTAAAAAAAAAACCATTTGGTAGATTTATAATTCTTTTTTTATCCTAGAATTCAAGCGTCTAATATATTACCTTACAGAAAGACATAATTCAAGTCTTTTTTTTATAAGTGTTTGTTTGACATGTGAATTTGCTACTGTACATGATTGTATAGTATGTTACTTCCAATGCATTTTATGAATAATTGCGCTGAAAAGAAAACATCATATTTTAGCTGGGATTTCGAGAGTTTTATTCATTATTAAAAATAAAAAAAAATAAACTATTTTATATATTATTTACTATTTTTGTAAACCTTTTTACACCGAAAACGATGCGTTCAACAAGTGAAGAAACTAATACTTGAATGAGAGGTTTAATATATAAAACGAAACTTTAATAGCTTCCTTTAAAACGAAATATTCTCATTTAAATACAAGAAATATAAAATTAATTTAAAGACGTAGTTAAAATGTACCAACAAATTTACAGGTAAATCAAATAAGAAATTTATTCATCTTTTTTATACCACTTTTATACCACGATACCGTATATAAAATAATTGTTTGTTAGGCATTCGTATTTAAAATCATTCCAGATCTATGACATTTTACTAATTTGTATAAAAGTCTTTAAACAGTCACATAAAAACAAAAGAAGAAAAATGTAATTTCGATTCTGAGATAAAATGTATTGCGAATATTTTATTCTTTTATCAATGTTGCCGTTGAATGATTTCAAAAATTATATTCAGTGTTCAATAAAGTTTTCGCCTTGATGTTACATACTAGTTAAATTATAATAAGAAAACATTATTTAAAAGTGTTCATCCAAGCGCACCGGACGTAGCTGATAATGACCCATCAGAGATACCAGCCATATTATGTAGTAAGAGAGACGAGCGTCAGTGTTATAGAATCAAAATAGTTTGGAGGTCAAATCATCAGGCACCTTTAAGGTCAATCGTAATAACATAGATAAATGCAGTGCAAATCAAGAAGCAATTTATCATTCGTAAAGTTAAACAGTAATATCTAATGACTTAATATTGTGTTACATTATTCTACCCATTATTTCAACGCTGTTTTTATCTCTAATTATTAAATTTTCCCGTTGTACCCTGTTACACAGGGGAAACGCCAATACGCTCGATGGAAAATATTTGATAAATACTTTCTGTCAATAATACATGTCGATTTATCACCTCGCTTTCACCTTTTAACGCATTGCTTAAAACAAAAACACAGAAGTCTTCCAATAAAAAATATTTGTACCCTGGCAACACAAAAACACAAAAATATTCCCTATAAAAGAATATTTCTACCCAGCGGAAAATTTCATTCTTTCACATCAATTTGGAAATAAGATATATTTTGACCCATATTACTTTTCATTCTTTGATATTTTTGTTCATTGTTGTACGTAACATAATTTGATTTCCTTATTAAAGTAGTCGTCTAATCAAATCGACTTGTTTAGAGTTTTGTGTTACTAATAACATGTACACTATTCTTAACTTATCGACAAATATAAAATACGACGAGCGTAAAACACTAAAAGAAAAGAGAGGTTGACTGGCCTATTTTGTTCATTTGTTTCGACTTTGTTAAATAATGATTTTGTATAGATTAATTCTTTTTTATCAATTCTTTTAGGTGTTTTTTGTTTTTGTTTTTATGAGAATTTTACAAAAGGAGCAGAATACAAGGTGAACATTTCGTTTAAAATACGATTGCTTTAAAAGTCTATTTTTTACCTCTAATAACATAGTGAAATTGCTGATTTTAGTTTAATCCAAAACATTTATATAAAAATAACACTTTATAAATATATCCTTCAGAACTAGAAATTAAAGAAACCACAGACACGGCTTCCTCCGCCTAATTCTTAGACTTATACCCCGAATTTGACATAAGCAGTCATCTCAGTACCAGGATTTATGACAAACGAGACGGTTTTAATTTTGAAATTATCAATTTACCCCCACCTTAGTAGCAATTTACCAACTTCACCTGCATATGGGATATACATTTCCCAAATCATTCGGTATACAAGAGCTTGCAGCTGTTACTCAGACTTTGTAAAACGTCACCAGTGTCTAAACGAAAGTTGATGAACCAGGGTTAGTCCAATAACGTCTCGTCCTTTTCTAAAAAAACAAAACGGTTATCGGAAGATACCAGGACCTTGTTGATTAATAATCCGTATCAACTTCACAAATAAAACATGATGGTCTTGATGTATAGATTCTAGGTGCTGACGTTGTTTATCATCTTAATGACGTGTTATAGTGTTCTTTTATTTATCTTTGTAAATATTAACGTTTACTGTTTGATCCATTTTTGGTAATATCATTTAGGCGTGGATCGGTACTTGTACATCCCACTATTAATTGTTGTGCTGTGGTATGTTTTGTGTTTGTTTGTTTTATTTCTGCGTATGTGCTTTGTCTATATGCCATTTTGTTTTTCTTTGTTGACATATTTGTTTGTTTTATAGTGATTGAGATTATAACACAATGTTGACTGCTGTGCCCATATTTTTGACATGTTTACCTATTATGTCTAATATAAATAAGAAGATGTGGCATGAGTGCCAATCAGACAACTCTCCATCCAAGCCACAATGTGAAAAACTGCTTGTTTTGTTCACACATTGTTGTCTATATAATTGAATTATGCGACTGTCATACAAGTGAGAGGTTTAGCGAGCTTTAAAACCAGGTTTAATCCACCATTTTTCCATAAGGAAATGCCTGTACCAGTTCAGTATTTTTATCACTCGGTATGGAATTGTACTAATTATGCATCCCTCTTGGACGACTTGCGTTTATACTCATAAGAAGCAGAATTCATACAAAATCTTCTTATAGACAAAAAGAAAAAAAACCATCTTTAACTACCTTCACAAGGAAAGGTCAAACCCAAACATTGAAAAGACAAGGATATATAAATATCTGAAGACATGAGGCAAATCCTCCAATATATTAAGTTCTTGTGCGACCTTCCTCCATCATCTGTACAGATCCCAATGACTCTTTAGAACAATAGAATAGCTCATACACCATCAAGTATGGGTAAAAATCCAATTTTTCGTTCCTCTTCGTTCCATGGATATTAAACATATCAGAGACTGTCATAACGTTAATTTATTCCCTTCAGGATCAAAACCTAAATTAGTCCAAGTAGAACAGCGACAGGCCTAGGGTTATTTTCCCTGAGAAAATTTTAACTCTAATTTCAGTAGAATTCAATGGTCTTTAAATTGGCAATAATTATTAACAATTACATATATCTTTTTAATCAGACAATATCATATTAACGGTATCAATTATGCTGCAACTGATGGGCATTTTAGCAATAAAAGAGAGGTGAAAGATACCAAAGGTATATCCAAAAGTCCAAAACAAACTGAAAATGCCATGGCAAAAAAACGAAAAGTGAAAAACGACAAAAGACAAACAATAAAAAAGACTGAGCAACACGACCTTGTAAAAAAATCCAGAGGATCTCATGTACTCTGGAAGGATAAGTAGATATTTCTCTTAATGTGGCACCCGTTGTGTCGAGGCCAAACTTGTTGAAAAACGGAAACTTATTTAAAGGTTGAAGAGCTGATTTATCCTGAAAGGACCTGTAGTATAGCCAGTGCAGACAAGGAATAAGTGCTTTGCATGAGGGAGATACATTCATTGATTTGAATGATTTTTTATAGCAGCAGATTTTATTCAATCAATATCCGTATTTGCCTGCTAGTACGGAAGTACGTATCGCATAACAAGTTTAGGTAGTGATAAAACCGTATGATACTGACATAACCTCGCATAGCATGTCTTTCTGGAGTACATTTTATATTATTTCGAATAACCGTTTAGAAAATCTAATCACATAAATGTTTGCGATCATCTCGATAAAAACGAACATTAATGTATATAAACTAACAATTGAAAATTGAAACACAAAGATGTTATTTCAAATATATCAGAATTAAAGCTCTGGTTGTAGCTACTTTGCGGGTCCACCATCCACAATACAAACACAGTTGTAGTATTGTTGTGGTTATTGCTTAACCTTACGACGTACCTGAGTTCACATCCGGTGTTTGTTTTGTTTTGATTGCTCAATATTTAGTTTTTATGTATAGATTTGTCGATTTGTTCGTCTCTTTGTCGTTTTCTGTGGGTTTTTTTCTCACATGGCGTTTTCAGTTTTTCCTCTACTTATGGGCTTTAAATATCAACTTAATCCTCTTTTAAAAACATATTTTGGTATGCATTTTAAGTTTCATTAGAATATGTATATGATGTTCACAGGATCAAATGTTTTGGGACAATAGCGTAAAAGTTAAACGGGCCTTGTCAGAGCACTCTAATATGTCTAAGGTCAATTTTGCGTGAGGCAGTTGTAACCTTAGTTTTAGTCAAATTTCTAACTTAATTTTCGGTTCAGTTTGGAATGTCATAATTACAAATTTTCAAGATGCACGCTCCATATTTGCTAGAGACTCTCAAATTTTATTTTTGAGGCAACTATAAACGTTTAATATTTTCTAAAAAAATAGGCAGAAAATACTGAAGTTACAATCAAAATTAATAAGTCGAATAAAAACCGACAAACACCATGGCAAAAGAAAAAAAAACGAAGAAAAGACAAACAGCAATCTACATCACACTACATAGAAACTAAAGACTGTGCAACAGAAACCCAATAAAATATCAGGGATGATCTCGGTGGCTCCAGAAAGGTAAGCTTATATTCTCCACATGTGAAGAAACAACGTTGCCAGTACCACAGAGAACACACATACACCTGTATTATTTTGATTATAAAAGGATTCCAGATATTTTAAAACAATCCTGCTGGTGAAATCAATACTAGTGCTACAATTGACCCGCCGACGTGTGATAGCAAAAAAGAAAAAAAAAAACATGCGTTTACGAAAGAATATTTATTAGTACAAATACAACTCAACAATAAGATAAACTGGTACAAAATCTAAATCAGTTTAAACTAATACACTGTGTTTATATTTGGGAATATAAACCAATTTCTATTTAAAATGAAACAATTGTTTTAACTGGGATTATATCAGATAGATTATAAAAAATATTTACATTGAAATGTTTCCTCCGAATATCGGAGAAAGCAATACATTCAGTTAAAACATGTTTTATGGTAAACTTGAAATCAAAAGGGATACATTGCGGTTGAAATCTATTAATTAAAAGATACTTGTGAGTTATTCTAGCTTGACCAAAACAGATAACACATTGATCTTTCATACATATTATATTCTTTAACGGTTTTTACTATGTTTGGTTTTATTTCATGAAATGTATTGTCTTTCCTCTAACTCCATGCACGATATTTAAGACTATTTGGAGACAATTTGCATGGTAACCTGTGTTTGCAAAGGGATGACGTAACTGATGTTGATCTGCTTCAGAATACTGATTAATCAGCTGAGGGAAGATTAAATTACCAAATGTATGACCAGTATACAAGGGATCTAGAAGTATTTATAGGAGTCAAATTACAACGTCTCTTGAGAAAAATAGTTTATTTAAGACGATAGTTTTATGTAATAGTAGCGGGAAGGTTGACCATTACATTATTGTAACAATATTCGATGTATAATTGTCGTTATTCTTTATAGGAAGTGAAAGAATTATCGGACAAGTACATGTTTACTCTGCGCTGAATGAATCGTGTCCAAGAACTTTGTACGTAATGTTCTTACAGTTTTTATAATCATTTGACCAAGACTGAAAATATTGTGCCCACATGTTCTTCATTACTGGTGGATACGGTTGAAAAGTACCAGCGTACTGGGAAAGTTCTTCGTCCCAATCAAACTGATTGTGGCAAGTGATTCGTCGATTTGCGCCGTCATATTCAATAATCTTTCGCATTTCTTCATCATTCGGTAATTTTGCTTTGTTTTCTAACACCGAACGAACAAATAGCGCTTCATGATCACTCATCTTGAAAAAAGACACCTGCCGTGGTAACCCCAGGAAAAACAGTGTGCGCCACTCAGGTGGAAATATGTATTTAAAGAAATTACTGACGTCGCAGTTTTTCCCGATCTTGACTATTCCTTCAGGTAAGAATTTGAACTCTTGTACATATCCAGTGCAATAGATAACAGCATCGACGTCCAGTTCTTCGCCATTTTCTAGAATGATGGATGATTTGGTGAACCTCTTAAACGATGAACGTTTCTCTATTATGTTATCTGGTAGGATTGTTGGTGCTTTTGTCCATTTATGACAAAGATAAACCTGCAAAACAAAAGCTGATTTAAAAATGAATATGTGTACTGTTGAAACGAAGAGTAAATAATACCATAATAGATCTCCGTTGTAAGAAGAGAGTTTAATTCGACGTTTAAAAGAAATATCAAGGTTTTATTTATTTAGAAATAGTGTTCTGTGTGGGTATCTCATCCCTTGTGTCTTCTCTTGCTTAACAAGTGAGAGGTTTCGCTTGCTAAAAAAACAGGTTTAATCCATCATTTTCTACATAAGTAAATGCCTGTACCAAGTCTGAAAGATGCAAGTTGTTTTCTATTCGTTTGATGTGTTTGAGCTTTTGATGTTGCCATTTGATAAGGGACTTTCCGTTTTAAATATTCCTTCGAGTTTGGTATTTTGTTATTTTATTTTTTATCATTATATCCATGTCATAAACAAGTTGAAAAAGGTTCTTTGTAGAACGTTTTGCAAAATATCTTTTTACAGAAGTATAATTCAATCAACAATTCTTTGCCATGAATGACACCATTTATTACAATGTGCATGATTTTCAAACTTTATTGTATGCTAAATGAAAATATAGAAAACATCGGAATGATATGTACTGTTTCGCAATGCACCTCAACTTCGTACTTTATGGGGTTTTTTAAACTTTTTTTATTCGAGCGTCACTGATGAGTCTTCTGTAGACGAAACGCGAGTGTACAAAAACTGTAAGCCTGGTATCTATTCTTGACTTTGTTTTTACGGAACAACTATTAAGAACAGTAAAAACGCTGTATCTAATATACAACACGAATGTGAACGATATATTGATTTTAGTGTTTAGAGATCGATAGATTAATTTATGCTTAATGTATGATACCAATTGCATGATTTTTTCTAGCAGTTTAATAATGTAAATCATTCTTTCTTTTCTCTATAATAAATAATTTTTGCAAGTCTGCTTAAAAGCGAATAGTTTCGAAGAAATCCCAACACATGTAAACTACTTTAGATTGATGCAGCCCTTGTGTTGTCATCTTTTAAATATACTGGTGTTTGATAGGTTGGGTTTCTGAGTTCACCCTTAGTGTTGTGGTGAGGTTCGCGTTGCTTAATCTTCGTTTTCTGTTGATGTTTGTATTGGTATGATGGTTATTTATATCTCGTTTGGTCTTCTCTATTTTTTTAAGGAGGGCGTGAACAAAAACCATACACACAAGATAATAACTTACTTTCTTAGCAAACTTTGTAAGCTCAAAGGAAAGATCTATCCCTGTATACCGACAGCCAAGTAAGGCAACCTTCATGTCTACAAAATTTTCTGGTCTACGGTACCACATACTATGTAGTAAAAGTCCTTGAAATTCCTCCTCATTTTCTACGTCCGGATATTTTGGCACTGAACAATTTCTGCCAACAAATATACAAAATTTCAATTAACTAACACTTGACAATAACATGCACACTTATTAGGTTGATAATTATAGATTATCTTTGGCTTTGAAAACGAGAGGGAGTTTCTCATTTACTATTTCATCGATTGGCAATTGGCCGTTTCAGAATCTAAAGAACTATGGGTAATTTCATTGTTCGTACCCCAAAATGATTATACCGTCACGTCATTGGTTGAATTTCCATTGTTTATGAAATTTTTAACCAATCACGACGTTTTGGTGTACATTTTTTAAAATATTACCCAGGATGCATTATATTCTGAAACGACGAATTGCGTTGAAATCAGATGTAGCTTTTTCGAGTTGAAAGACAACAGATAATTTGTTTATTGCTATGACATCAAGGACGTTCGCTTATAATGCTATCTATTCTTTCACTTTTTTTCTACTGAGAAACACATATTCTCAGTTTAGTAGCTTGATATGGAAATTATCACACAAAAAGATCAAAATAAAATTGAAGACAATAGCAATAAATTCATTATAGTAATTGTTAAAGTAAACGAATATCATCAAATAGTTATAAAGCAATTCACCGTTTCAGAATATGAAGGGTAATAGGTAGTTTTATTGATCGTACACCACAAACGGTTATAACGTTACGACATTGACTGAGTATATAGAGAATCCATTGTTTATGACGTTGTTTATTTATCCACAACGTGTTTGTGTACGCTTTCGAAAGTACTACCCAGAATGTATTAGATTCTGAAACGATAAATAAAGATCTAGCTGACGCAACAGTGCTCCAATTAAAAAAGGCACATCTTCTTTCGTTTTCATACTTTTGTTGGCACATACATATTGAAAAGAAACAGATGGTTTGATATGCAGTGTATTATTGTTTGTTTTCATCTAGTTTTATATTTTCTATAGCTAGTAAGGTAAACTTCAGGGGAAAAAATAATGTTCTTCAAATCGTATATTTTAACCTATATGTATAAATCCAGTTTTTTGTTCGTAGTAAGGTGCTACTCTTTGATTTTAAGGTGCTTTGCAGCTTAAAGTGATTATTTGTATGTATAATGAAATTAAATACTTGATAAAATTCAAAACGTATATTGAGCTTTATTTTGATTTGTAAGAAGCAATAAATCTTCACTTGAAATAGAAGCTCATTAAAGTAATCATAAACGAAATGACCAAGTAACAGGCTATACTTGTTAATCGCTGTTCAAATCCCGTAAATCCATAAAGAATTAAGGTAAAAAATCGCGGTGTATATGGAAGCGATCAGCAGTTACCAAGCTATTTATTTCTATGAAAATATCAAATTATCCCATTAACGCTTTTATTAATAATTACTGACCCATTGCACACCACAACAGCATCGAATTCCTCTGTGTGAATGTCTTTTTTATATCTGATGTCACCGTACGTTATTGTCCATTTTGTATCTTTTGCTGACAAATCAATGGGTCTGACTTCTTTAACCTCCGTGTTAAACTATTTTGGGATATAAAAACAAAAAATTGTTTATATTATCATAGATGCAAAAATTAAATATTATGCATTTTCTATAAGTTAATGTTTGTACAACAAAATATACAAGCTGTGAATTAACTTTAAAACAAAGTTCAAAATTGAGAAGCGAAAACCATCCATTGTGTGGTAAAGTTTTGTTATAACCCGATCCAATTTGTCAATTTCTAGATGTTAGTCAAAATATGAAGACAACTTAACCGTATCTGTGGTATTCTTTATTTCCAGCTCGATTGGATAGATATGTTCAAAGTAGCCAACAAATTTTGTATATTTAGTGAGACGATATCATCTTCTAGTATATAACGGAAATTAAACTTAAAGAACAAAGCAAGCTTCTTTTAATTCTTCATTAAATATGACGAAGTCTTTAGCATAATTGCCGGTTGGCGATGCAATTGTGGTGGTTTTAAAGACCCCTTCGTAGTTTCAATACTTTGTGCGCATTAGGTTTTCTAACTTTGAAACTTACCATGTTCATACAATGTTTTACATTGACGAAAAGCGCTTATGGCGTACCAACTTATAAGTCTGGTATCTTTAAAGAGTTTTTAAAACTGTCAATCCATTGACTGCAACTATAATCAGCAAGAAAACATATTAATATGACATGCATATGAAACTTCAATTGGCCATTTCAGAATCTAAAGCATCATGGGTAAATTCATTGTTCGTTTATATAATATAAAAATAAGAAGATTGTTCATTTTGCATAACAATAGAGATAATTGTATTGTATTTCTATCTTAGTCTTTGTAAAGTTTTATTCTACTGTAGCAAAATACGTTTAACTTGCTTCGCTACGCGTTGTTAGGTAAAACTCATACATTTAACATAGGCCAGGCTTACAATGAAATACAGTTATATCCTTATTTGAAATCCCTCTGTTTAACCCTGTTGTGATTAAACCTATCCCGTCCAGAAACCGTTTATACAATCTTAATCACATATTTACGTCTTTATTTCACCTTGATAAATTTCCTAATATCACTATCATCAGCAATTCCATTAAGATACTGTAAAACCTGCTGATGAGTCATAAAGCAAGGTAACCCATATTTATCTAATGGATGATCGTCAATTTCCATCAGTGGTCCTAGGGAAACTGTCCTACAACAGACAAGAGTAATATATGTGTAAAAAGACTGTACTTAAAGCAATTCATGCTCTACTTTTGCACCCCTCCCCTTTTGAAAAATAGAAAGGAAACAAGGTAATAATAACAGTACCAGTGGAAATAATAAGCGGAAGTAGTACGATTGCCAAGGAGACAACTATCCACCATAGGCAAACATGGCGGAGATGTAAGCAACTATATTGTACACTACAATTTGCGCGGATTGTTATTTTTGCGGTTTGATTGCATTGACCCTTCTGTACTGGGGTTTTATTCAGGAATCTGACCATAAGTTCGACCTTAATACCAATATGGTTGCTTTCTACAAACTATTAGCGCGTGGAATACTTTTACTGATATATAATGTTGTCATTTTAATGTTATATTTAACATTGACATAAAAGCGGGAGGTTTGGCATGCTACAAAACCAGGTTCAACCCATCATTTTTTAAAATGTCCTGTACCAAGTCAGGAAAATGGCCATTGTTATATTATAGTTCGTTTCTCTGAGTGTTACATTTTAATGTTGTGTTTCCGTTGTGTCATAGTTCTCTTCTTATATTTGACGCGTTTCCCTCAGTTTTAGTTTGTAACCCGGATTTGTTTTTTTCTCAATCGATTTATGAATTTCGAACAGCAGTATACTACTGTTGCCTTTATTTAACATGATAGTGAAATAGTCGAAAATAACACAAACACAAATATTTCCATGTTTGAATTAGGTCATCGGATGGCCGAACACACAAAATACAAACAGTATAATAAGCTATAAATAGCCCCGACATGACAAAATGTAAAACCGGTCAAACGAGAAAACCAACGGCATGACTTATGTATAAAACATTAAACGAAAAACCATATTGTAAACCAACGACAACTACTGAGTACAGGCTCCTGACTACGATCAGGCACATATAGAATGTAGCTGGGATCACTATGTTTTCGATTGCTCAACCCTTCCATAGAAGATGTGGTACGATTGCAATGTGAGACAACTCTTCACAACAGACCAAATGACTCAGAAATTAACAACTATAGGTCACCATACAGCCTTCAACAATGAGCAAAGCCAATTACGCATATAAAAAGGCCCCGAAATGACAAATGTAAAACAATTCAAACGAGAAAACTAACGGCCTAATTTATGTACAAAAAAATGAACAAAAAAAAAAATTATGTAACACATCAACAAACGACAACCACTGAATTACAGGCTCCTGACTTGAGACAGACACATACATACAGAATGTGGCGGGCTTACACATGTTAGCGGGACCCAACCCTCCCCTAACCTGGGAAAGTAGTGCAACAGTACAACATAAGAACGAACTACACAAATCAGTTGAAAAGGCTTTACTCATCAGATGGATACAAATAGAAATACATCTAACAAAAACACCCTAAGATGGAACCAAAGAAACATCATCGTCAATAAAAGGAAAATTAAAAGTTGATAAACGTTTTAGCAGACACATACATAGAAAAGTTACACTTGATCATTTCATCAAACTTTCAGTAAGCATGTCTAGCATTTTCATCTTTTTACAGTACAGAAGGCTTTATATAGGTTGCATCATATACATTTGCCTTCAGGTTTTCCAAAAGACAATTGACTTGAAAATAAAATCTTTTGTTTGATAAGATTGTAGGTGTAGTGTAAAGAGTAGAGCAACTTTACTGTCAACTCAAGTGAATTGAAAGTACCATAAAAAGCACGTATTTATATAAATCATCCAAAGAATATTTTACACTCCAAAACTATATAATTCGATTATTATCGTATGCTTTATTACAAAAGTTATGATTAGTTCTTTGAAAGTGAGGGAACTATTTAAAGTACTAAAAGACTAGTTGAAACTTACTTGAAGCCGACATAAAACAGTATTTGACTAATTTTTGTGTAGTTGTGATTGCCACTACATAATAAATTCATTAAAATCTTTAGAGGAGGCCTCAAGCTTAAACGTGGTAATTATAGGATTGTTTACTACTTGACTCACTGGAGCGCAAGGACCTGAATGTACAAGAATGTATAATGTCATTCTTAAAACTTCCTTGTAGTATTAACGTCATTCCAACACCATATTTTTGTCTTAATTGTCAACCGGTACGAACACAGACCACTGGCACTTGTCTCTGACAAACAATTACCCATATACTTCGTCTTCTCACAGCTTAATGGAAATGTTAATATCGCAGCGAATGATTAGTTATACAAAGTATTTCCCAAAAAGCTGTTAGTTTTTCTCTGAATAGAACTTATCATCCAGCTAGTAAATTTGTAAATTTTTAAAAGATACCGTGAAAAAAATCTAATAAGTGTTATTTGAGGTATGTTTAATGAGTTACGAGTTTCTATTTTAAACTTAAATTTTCCTATTCCATCAGTGGTGACATTTCTCAAATATATGAGTTAGGTATCTTGTATTATATTAAAGTATATAGGTATTTTTACAGAGATTCAGAGACAAGTGCCTGTGACACATACTGCTTTCCCCGTACATGAAGATTGTTTCGAGTTCTAAAATGGCATAATAGTTACCCTAATAATAATTTCAATTAAAAAAAACCAAATGTAATGTTCGAATATCCACAATATTCATCAATTGATTCAAATAAGAATCAATGGATTTTTTTCAGATGTTGAGGTCTCATCTAATAACATAACCATAGGAATCATATCTAAAATTCGATGTTTCAGTCTCATATCGTAAAAAATAGCTCTATACTAACGTATGATGTTACTGACGTATAATTAAACATTAAACTTCTTTTTTTCTTTTTTAAATATTTTTCATAACGTCAGTTTCAAACTTTACCCCATAGACTATTAAAACCATTAAAGACATACAATATAGCTACAGGGGAGGTAATAACGTCGCTAACGTCGCTGACGTAAAATGTTATTTTTCGCGACGTCAGACTGTAACATATTGGATAAAGATGCATTTTTTACTGATATTTATTATCAGTTTGCACGCTTCATACAAAATGTGCTTCGATCAACGATTAAACATCCCTATGAAATTACAAAAAATATTGGTCAAGTGACATAATTGTAAAAAAATACATTGTATGGCTTTCTGCAGGAATGCGGGAATATTAGTACCGGTAGGATGCAGACACACTCGTGTTAATAAAAAGATAGGAGTTTAAGCTCAGTTATTTGCAAAACTATTGACAATAATATTAATTTTAGTACTAATTAAGACAATATTCAAAAATCTTGCTACAATGATATATTAATGTCTTTTATTTAAACGTTTATTGAAGAGACTATGTCGGGTTATCTAAAGTCTGCACACTTCTGGGGAGCTCCATCTATGAATTACAAACTACAACAGTGCATATTAGAATTGCCCTGATGGGAACTTACCTTAGATTATGGTAAATGGGACTGGTAATTGGTCGTCCATAGATGTCTTCTTTAGTTTGATCTGTATACAACCATATTCCTCCTAAATCAAAATTTCTCTCAAAACATTTCAGTTTGAAGTCTTTATTTTGGGAAAGCCGTCGAAGTGCTGAAATACCATGTAGTCCTGCTCCAATTATACCGATTCGCTTTATATCAGACATTTTGTTCACACACGTCGTACCTTATAAGTGTACAAATAACTTGTTGTATCAATGCTGGATACTATGATGGGTAGCCTTTTTATACGATACCTGGATTATGGATTAAAAAATATTCTTGGTAATTGGATAAAGGAATTTGTTCATAGAGAAAACAAACACGCCCATACGTCCTGTTAAATAACACGATTTATTTTATTGACCGGATTTAACTAATTGTTTGTTAAATTGAATAATTTAAGTATATAAATCAGCACTATGCTGAAGGGGAAAAACAAATATTTTAAAGCTAAAATTTGTAATTTGATAATATTTATGATATATATTTGCCAATAGAAAAAATTTCCCGCTAACCTCTACTTAACTTTTCTTAATTTTATTACATATAGCTTAAAAGCCATTTTTTTAATTCTTATAAAATCCTTGTATTTTCTCATACCTGTTGAAAGAAAATAGGTGTCAATGTCAAATATAAGAAATCTCTAGAGAGAATCATTTCCGCCAAATTTTCAAATGAATGTATCTTTAAAACAAATACACATACCTACCGTTTCTTCTGCTTTTTAAGAACCGTTATGTATATACTATTAATTTATAACAGTCTTTTACAAAGCTTGTAATTTTAAAACAGAAGAGCGAACATCCTTAAATCCTATATTTTTGATAATTTTGGTTTAAAAATAAAAATCGGAAAACTATTATCGTCTCTTGCTTAAAGGTACAGTTATTATGAATTTAAAGTTAAAGGAAAGGTCCATTGTACTTTACTAACGTTATACAAGACCCAGTGATTCACTTTAATAATGAGTGAAAGCGGATATATACTCTTCCGTTCATATCATTCGACGTGAAATATAGATCGTGATTTTTGTACATATGTTATGCATGTAAGTAATTAGATTCATATCATTCGACAATAACAGTCTAAATCATAGTTCTTGATCCGGGATGATTTCAATTTGTTTAGTAAATTTCAGTACAAAATCATAAATGTGAAAGTACAATGCTATAATATGTTCAATTATAAACATTAAGCTGATATTTGAATTGAACTTCGGATGCTTGTGTTATTAAGGTCAATAGTGAGCACTTTTGTGTTGGCATGAATTGTTATTGATATGGTCATAATTCGAAATTAATTGATTACAAAACTTTTGATTTTTTGAAGTTCTAAGATTTTCTACCCCAGGAATAGATTACCTTAGCTGTATTTGTCAACACCTTTTCTAATATTTGGTCTTCAATTCTCTTCAACTTTGTACTTTATTTGACCTTTTTACGATTTTGATGTGCAGTTGACCTAAAAATATGTAACACAGTTTTCATTAACTCGCCGAAGGTTTGGGTGTCATGTCGCACATCACACAAATAATATCGACATGTTTTAATCCATTCACCCTTAACACAATATATTTCCATGTTTTTTTTCTTCATCATTCCATTTATATGCGACAATGTCACAAACGTCCTGATTTCATATCAGGTAGTTAAACGCTTACTTAAATAAGTTTGATAAAGTATAACATATTGTTGTTTTGCTGGTGAATGTGTTTTTATAATCTATAAAACCGGTTATATAGGGTTAAGTTTTTTTCCCTATGCAGATTTTAATTTTCGTTCTTTTTTGTTACTTTTTTGTTCGTTTACTCGAGATAACAAGGAAACCTAACTAGATCCCGTTTCATGCCCACGAGATCCCGTTTCATGCCCACGAGCCTGACCAAGATTGTAGACCTCATCAGTTGTTAAATTGTGTATATTAAACATGTCGTATCTAAATGGGTTGTCATTTCTAATATAAAATGATATGAAAATTCGAGGACCTCAATGCACTACCTATCTATTTTCATACTCTGAAAATTAAAATTTGTAATGCGTTTTTCTTGTCAATCCGTAATAGGTATCCCATGAGGACGCGGTGTGTCAGTGTAAGATCACCTCGATGGCCGGGGCCGGAGGGTAATCTTACACTGACAAACCAAGTCCTAATGGGATAACTATTTTACATCCAAACTGTTCTAGACTATTTAAAAAAAAACATTTACGCTTCATAACATCTAGTTATGAACGCCACACAATCATTATAATATATTTTATATATTACTATATAGTATATACCCTTTATGAGCCCCGGATACAATGTTTAAATCTGTTAATTTATCTGAGAGGTTCTATCCAGTCGTCCTGGTGTAGGGGTATGAATTGTGGGGGAATAAAGTAATCGTGGGTCTATACGCTGAAGGTTTTGAGTTCGATTTCCAGAATAGACACTTGATTTTTTCTACATAATTTTAAACAATTATTCTTTTCCGTCTAAATATTTTTGTTGTGGATTTGTCATTTCCGCCAAAATGTTATATAACAAAGGAAAGCATGCAGAACAAAGAAACTCAAGCTATGGTGATCTGGTAGGGGTGATCCGGCTCAGATCACCCCTGGTAGAAGAAAGCTGGGATGTAAGTTGTGTTACTGACTCGATATAAAACACTTGTTTGAAAAATCTACCTAAATACATTTCACAATAACATACTTGAATATTCTACAACTGAAATGTGTACCGATGGATCTTAAAAACGTATTAAAGTTACAGAAACCAAATGCAAACAGAATTTTACAGATTATACGGCACTGTGTTTGAAATACCATTATAAGTAATATAAAGCCTCACATGGATCTTTTTAAATTTTCGCTTTTGATGATTACGTCAATCATAAACGAGTTTTTATTCAGGGCAGTCGGAGTATGAAATATATGTAAATACATTTGAAAAAAGATTACCATAAAACACATAATTCTCTATTGCGTATTACGTAATTGGTATTTTGCCCATTTCTCTAATGTGTATAACATAATTGGGATTTTGGAATTTTATGCAACAAAAAAGTTGCATGTAGAACTCGTTAAACTATTTTAGAATATCGAAACAATGACACAAGTAGCATTAATACTTCAAGAGATATGACCCATTAAAACAAATAGTTGCATTTATCTATTTACTAAAAGACAGGACGGTTAAAAGTATGATAAAAAGATACGGTTTGCTTCAAATTGCAATATATCGAATTTGGTCCGACTACAAATTTTGAGCAATTGCAATTTTAAATTGCCGCTTTTTTTCATACATAAATATATGTTTATACATTTAAATATCTTTTTGATAATTTGATTTGATGGTTTAATTATGATTTCTACATATATCATTTGTCTGAACATTTTACCGGGCTGAACGTTGTTTACGACCCCCCTTTTATTTTCGAATAATGTTTTTTTCGTTGACGATTTATCTTTAATATTGGAGTCAAATTTTGACTCTAATAAATGATTTTAAAAAAAGTTATTTGTATGAAAGATAAAATTTGCATGTAAAAACACATTTCGTATTCAAGAAACTCATAAGTTGCGCTCCAATCAGAACAGTTGGAAGGCCAAGTCAAATATAAGTAGGAGAGCATTAAAAATCAAAACTAAATTCCGAAAAATTGTGCCAAATACGGCTAGGACAATCTATACCTGGGGGTTAAAACACATTATTGTTTCGAATAATTTAGCATTTGTAAGGAGAATTTTTTTTTACAGAAAATGAACATATCCCAGTTCGATATTATAAAACGCTTAATGTGAACATTTGGGATGCACTATAAGATGTCACACCACCAATTAAATTTATATAACTACCCACTCCAATTTAGAACATTTCCAAAACTAGCTCTTCTCCGACAAAAATAGTGCCTTTGATCTCATTGTTTACTTAAACCAACAAACAAATGTGCACACATGAAACTGTTGGTGAAGAGACATATATTTAGACCTTTTTGGACCAAAGTTTACTTATTCTTGATTGTTCATTAAAAAATAAGGATAAATGCGCTCCATAGTATACTTATTTTAAGATTTCCAGAAAAATAGGGGTTGTTTTTAATAGTAGTTGACTTCCGAACGGTCTTGTTTCACTACAAGATTTTAAACATTGGTTAAACATTTGTACAAAGAAGGGTGATACATGTACAATTCAGGAAACATTTGGTTTATTATAAAAGGGTTTTGAATTGATAGTCTGATACCACCATGAAGTCCGATTCCTCAAAATATTCTAGAATATTTTTACAGGAAAGAACAATATTATATATTTATTCTAGAAGTCCGAATGAGTCGTAATATATGTTTGCATTGTTGATTTAAAATATTACTTACTTTATAAATTGAAGCTGTTTTTTTTTTAGACCTTTCCTTTAATTTCACATAGAAGCGATTGAATAATGTTTAATTGTCGATGCGACCATTTGCGAAGAAGGTATACACACTTATTACAGAAAACACTTTATTTTGGCTTCTTTTTATTGCTGGCAAGTACATCAAATTTAAGTTCTTAAGAAGTTCTGCTCTGTAAATTTTCATTCATATAATCATTAAAATTACATGACTAGAAGGAATGTACCGGATTAAACTCATATTTGAAATGTCATTTTGTAAACTGCGTAAAAAACTATTACGGAATGCATGCCATTTGTTGTAGAGACATGCATCATGAATCTAGGTTAAAAATACATACAGTAAAACCTGACTTAACCGAACCCTTTCGGGACTTGAGATTTTGTTCGGCAAATATTCGGTTTCATCAGGTTCACAATGCATAAGATGTGATATGATTGGTCTTCAGAACAAGTTTGGATTAGACAGGTTTCCGATTTATTCAGGGTTCGGTTTAATCAGGTTTCACTGTACATCAAAATACTGACTACTCAGATGAACATCAGATTTGATGACTGGCGATTAAAGCATACAGATTTCCATCTCCATGTTGTCTTATAGAGAAAAAAAAAACCCTTGCAGTCCCTTTTTCAACCTTTGTATCAAACATGTCAGCCACATGTAAGACGATAACATACTAGTATCAACCATTTAATCAAATGAATAGGTTTCATAGGCCGAAAAGGACAACTGAAAAAGTTGATGTTTATTACACCGTCTGCAGACTGGATAATAAATTCAATGAATGTTCGCATTTCGATCAGACGTGATTGTGTATAAAACATACACGTTCCCCATTCCTCAATACAAGACTGGAGAAGTTAAAGTGACTTTAATTTTTAACTCATGTGACCCTTGCTTGTGTAAAAATGCATGTGCATTTCGATCAGACGTGATTGTGTAAAATAATTTCCTTAACACTCCACAGCGTAGACCTTTCTTATTCTTAACATTGTGTTTTTTGTCTTAATTATTTTTCAATAGTTCTAATCTTAAAAGCAAAACCTCATCTATATTTTTTATCATGCCATTATCCCACTAATGCATAATATGTTTCAGAAGGGATATAGTTACGATACCGTTGTCAGGTCATTAAAGATGGCATATTTTGGTATTACTATAGATTCACTCATAGGGTCTTTGCATCGGAAATAAACACATTCATTCTAAAACCAGTAGTTGGCATGATACGGGTTACGTTCTTCTCATATATTTTATGATTGTATTATACTTAACCCCTAACGGGAGGGATTGTGCTTGATTTTCATATGATGAAGGCATAATCTTTAATCAGTTTAATTGAGGTCTGGAGCTGGCATGTTAGTAACTGCTAGTAGTCCTTTGTTAATTTATGTATCATTATACATAGGACTCGGACTTCTTTTGAACTGAATTTTACTGTACGTATTGCTGTGTGTTTGTTTATTCTACATTGGCTAGAGGTATAGGGGGATGGTTGAGATCTCACAAAAAAAGTTTAACCCCGCCGCAATTTTGCGCCTGTCCCAAGTCAGGAGTCTCTGGCCTTTGTTAGTCTTGTATGTTTTTTTTATTTTAGTTAATTTATATGTTTTGGGGTTTAGTGTGACGTCAATTTTCACTGAATTAGTACACATTTTGTTTAGGGGGCAGCTGAAGCCCGCCTCCAGGTGCGGGATTTTCTCGCTGTGTTGAAGACCCATTGAAGGCCTTCGGCTGTTTTCTGCCCTTTGGTCGGGTTATTGTCTCTTTGACACATTCCCAATTTCCATTCTTAATTTTATTTATTCGTTTTGATTAATCGTTTAAACGGAAGAGTTAAATCACAGAAGCATAGTTTTGTTCATGTCACTTAATAAGTAACGGACCAATAAACTATTAATAATATGAAACGGTTACATGTTAAAAAAGGAAATATTTGAATAAGATAATCAGTTAAAGACACGCAGCGGTTCGGCAACCGAACACAAAAGATTAACATGCAAAGGTATCTATTCACTTTGAGCTATATTAAAAATTCAAATTTTATCGGAAACAATGTTTGGTTTGCTTATAATCAGATATTTGAATAAAAGAGAGGCAAAAAATACCAGAGGGACATTAAAAAGTAAAATCACAAAAATACTGAACTCTGAGGAAAATTCAAAAGTCCCTAATCAAATGGCAAAATCAAAAGCTCAAACACTGCAAACGAAAGGATAACAACTGTCATATTCCTGACTTGGTACAGGCATTTTCTTATGTAGAAAATGGTGGATTAAACCTTGTTTTCTAGCTAGCTAAACCTCTCACTTGTATGATAGTCGTATCAAATTCCATTATATAGACAACGACATAATAGGTAAATAGTCAAAAATAGGGGTACAGCAGTCAACTTTGTGTTATTATCTTAATCACTATAAAAACAAACAAATATTTAACAATGAAGCACACAAACTGCATATAGACAAAGCATATTAGCAAAAATGAAAGACAAGAATACACAAATTTACAATCGCACAAAAACACAATAACGAGATGTAAAAGTACAGAGCCACATCATACATTCATATGTATCAAAGAAACACAAAAAGGCATATAGACAAAGCACATTAGCAAAAATAAAAGACAACAATACAAAAATTATCATAAAACAATAACACAATGACGGGATGTAAAAGTACAGAGTCACGTCAAATGGATATCACCAAAAACAGACTAAATAGTAAAAGTTATATTCATAAAGACAAATAAAAGAATACCATAACACGTTATTAAGATGATAAACAACGTCAGTACCCAGAATCTATACTTCAAGACCATCGTGTATTATTTGTGAAGTTGATACGGAATATTTATCAACAAGGTCTTGGTACTTTCCGATGAACTTTTTTTTAGAAAAGTTACGAGACGTTCTTTGACATACCCCTGGTTCATCAACTTTCTGCTCAGACACTGGTGACGTTTTACAAAGTCTGAGTAGGAGCTGCAAGCTCTTGAATACCGAATAAGTTGGGAAATGTATATCCCATATGCAGGTGAAGTTGGTATATTTTTACGCCTGTCCCAAGTCAGGAGCCTCTGGCCTTTGTTAGTCTTGTATGATTTTTAATTTTAGTTTCTTGTGTATAATTCGGAGTTTAGTATGACGTCCATTATCACTGAACCAGTATAGATATTTGTTTAGGGGCCAACTAAAGGACGCCTCCGGGTGCGGGAGTATCTCGCTGCATTGAAGACCTATTGGTGACCTTCTGCTGTTGTCTGTTCTATGGTAGGGTTGGTGTCTCTTTGACACATTTCCCATTTTCATTCTCAATTTCATATTGCTAATAAGGTGGGGGAAATTGATAATTTCAAAATTAAAATCGTCTCGTTTGTCATAGATTTTGGTACTGAGATGACTGTGTATGTCAAATTCGAGGTATAAGTCTTAACATGAGGCAGAGGAAGCCGTGTATGTTGTTTCTTTAATTTCTAGTTCTGGGGGATATATTATGGAACCAAATCAGAAAAGTTCGGATTGTTAATGGAAAGAACATCATCAATATATCTGAATGTGAAATTAAATAACCTGGCTTCTTTGATCTTCTTGTTTTTGACAAGTGTCTGAAGGAACTCCGATTCATATGAAAATAAGAAGAGGTCGGCAAGGAGAGGCGAACAGTTCGTTCCCATAGGAATGCCGACAATTTGTTGAAAAAGTCTACCTCCAAATTCAACAAATATGTTGTCAATAATAAACTCCAGCATACTGATCACTTGTTCCTCTGTGTAGCATGTTTTCTCTTTTTGTTCACTATTAACAAAATATGCTGTATGGTATCCCAAAGTAATAAATTTATAGTGTATGCTATCATTTTTATGTTGAAGCATTGTGGATTATTTCTTTAAGACGATTTTTCAATTTCACATGGGGAATGGTGGTACAGATACAGGGTTGAAAAATCAAAAGTTTTGATAGAACTCATTTCAGAAAAAGATCGAGATTTAAAATTATCCAGATGTTCTTTAGAGTTTTTTAGAATCCACATATGGTTAATACCACTATGCGAGTTAACACTTTCAAAGTATTTCTGAAGACCCTATTTCACTGCAGACAGAATTTTTGTCAAACTAATGGACAATTCTTTAGTCGAACATGCAGATGAGCCGGCAATGTACCGTTGTTTGTACGGAATTATGTGAAGAAGCTAAGCTATCCAATACAATCAAGGAAAGTCCTCCGATTTGTTGTTCAATGTAATTGAAGCCATGAAGGACTTATGATTAGCCAAAATCTCATCCATGTCAAATGATATGTTTTTGTTGGATTACCTGAGTGCTCTTTTATTCCTAATTCTTTTACAAGACACTCGTAGTAGTACGAATTACATACAAAGACAATAGTATTTAAAGCTTTGTCTGCAGGAACAACAACATACTTATCATGAAGAGATGATAGACATTTCACAGCCTCTTTGTCTCTGAAAACTGACTTTGGTCGATCATTCACACAGTTTTTCAACTTATGAATGCGACGTTTTATCAGAAACCTGTTTGTGTCCCATTCTGACAAAGTGTCCAGTTCAACTTCTTCTTGTTTAGCCCATGCTCTGGCGTAGTCCTGAATGGAATCCATAATTATTTTGAAGTTATGGTTCCAATTGATGTGTTGGGGTTCTCTAAACTTAGGACCATGAGAAATCACCTTTCGGATATTTTCATGTTGAATTATGTTTAGATCCCCATTAATAACATGGCCGGAGGGGCTATAATTATATGGCGAGTGGGAACAGTCACATGTCAGAGGTTTTTTTTAAGGTATTGTTCTAAATCAAGGTCCTGCAATGCTTGTTTATAGTTAAATACTTTGGGTGCAATGGTTTTGGTGTAACTGTTGGATATAATAGGAACATACTGATTTTGAAAATAAATTGGAATTTTAGATGTTACCTCCTTGTGATGTAGAACGTTGCTGATGTTGATTGCATCAATTCCTCTATTGGTAAAGTGAACAGGAAGGAATTTCCTCTTTTCCTCATGTTAGACTGACAAGTCTGTATATTGGAGAAAATGTATTTATACATCCTTTGTCAATTGCACAATCTCTCAAAAATTTAACAGACAGAGAAAAAAATAATAGTTCTAATGTAATGTAACCCTAGCGGATGACGAAGATGTGAAAGAAGGTCATCAAAGCTCCCAGAAGGCGATCTAGATTTGGAAGACTTTTTTTTACATTAGGCCAATGGTAATGTTTTGCACATGACTACGTTGGTGTCGTAAGGTAGTATTAAATAAGCTCATTACATTAACATCACTGCAGGCTGGACATGACAAATTTCCTACTCCTTTGACATTATCATTGCAACCATATGGCATTGCAGTACCTAGTTCCCTTATCCAGAAATTTTGTCTATCTTTTTGGAAAGGAGAACTTAGTACAGGGCTATTGGTGTGGTGATACATTTTCTCGATGATGAGTACTTTCATAGATAAAGAAGGATCATGGTTCGGTTGATTAAAATGGTTATAAAGAACCCTAAATTGCGGATCTCTATTCTCAGACCACTGTTGATTAATCCTTTTACGCAAAGTTTGTCACCAACAAAAAGTAGTCCACACAAAGTACATTCAATTCCGTACACGACATTGTCCGTGGAACAGTCAAGAGGCTCGAAAGATTCAGTATAATACGTTTTTCCTGTTAAGTTACTGGTAAAATCAGGAGTCGTGATTAACATATTACAAGTCTTACACGTGCTCCTTTTTCCTTTTTTATGTTTACTAGAAGAAATGATAGGTGTTGATTCACTTGTAGCAGGTGTCTTTAAACAGTCGAAAATATCAACGCAACATGGTTTTAATTTATGAAAAGTATCTGAATTGTTAAAGTAGTAATTACCTTCAGGCTGAACATACGTCAAATCAGGGGTATCCCGGAGGATATTCCGTGGAACACGCAAATCAAATGCTACACTGTTCCGTGCAGCAAAAGAGGACCTTGGTAACCCGGGCGACGTCCTAGTCGGTTTGTTCTTTGAATTATTTATTATCATCATGCATAAAGCTACCAAGTTAATGATGCCCTCGGGGAATAATTCACCTGCAGTAAAGTTTCTTCTAAGTCGAAATAAACTGAAAACGCCATGGCTAAAAAAGAAAAAGATCAACTGACAAACAACTGCATACAAAACACAACACAGAAAACCAAAGACTAAGCAATACGAGCCTAACCAAAAACTGGAGGTGTTTTTGTCCCTTTTGGAATTCAAAGGAATAAGGAACAAACAACTAACTTCTAGAAATTATGATTATAATAGAAAAGGGTTTTTGTTCTTGCTTTTTAATTTCATAAGTTTGGCAAACACACAAACTGAAATACACAAACTTTTTAAGTATTATCTTACGTGATTGTAAGAGTTCACAAACACTCGTCTGCATGACAACATGAATGATTTATACCAATTTTTAAAATTAATTTTCATAATGCTATGTTAGAAATATCCATTGAATGGAGACAATTTGAATGTTCCTACTATTTTGTCTATTTATTATTAATTACATTGTATAGGACAAAAATATATAGTCTTATGACAAAATAGTTTCATCTATCGGAAATTCCCCTATCATTTGATCTAAAACACTTTTTTAATAAAATTTCCACTTAAAATATTGCTTGTCCGAAGCGAATGATTTACCCCTTCCATGAAATACAGAAATGTCTGCAGTTTCTTGTGATAATTATGAAATATACTTATGATTTTTTTTTTGCGAAAATCACTGTTTGAAGCAAAATGTGAATTTCATATCATTATCTAGGAAAAAATCACTCTTAATTTCCACATTTGTATACAAATAATTATCTCCGTAATGACATGTAATAAAACTATTAAGTAATAGGTATTAAAACACCTGTATACATTTATGAGTTTAACACTGAAAATTTCATCAAAGTCGGACCTGAAATTATTTTTTTAAATGTGTTTTTTCTATATGAAATAATAGAGGAATTTGGGATAGTCTTAACAATTCTGACCTAAAACTTATTATATAACTATCAAGAGAGGCGGAAGATGCCATTAGGACATTCAAAATACATAGGACGAAGAAAAACTGTCAACACCATGGCAAAAAACAAAAGAAGCAGAAAAGAAAAGCAGGTCCGCAAAACACTAAAAAAAAACAACTTAACACTTAGCAAAACATGATCACGACCAAAAACTGATGTGATAGCATGTATCCCGGAAGGGTTAGCAGTCCCTCCTCCACTATATTTATGCTTTGAAATCTTAACATTGTTAAAAAGTTAACTATTTGTATTCTTATACTCGATATAGATTTTGAAATATATACATAGAATATACGCTCTTTATTTGAAGACCGTATTTCTTTCGGGAGAGTGCACGTGTGTGCACTCGTAAATTCATACGACAGGTTGTCTTTATTTTAAAACCCAAGACGAAGTGCCCACATCGCCAGAATGTGTTTCACAATAGGACGATTTCAAAAGGTATGTCAGGTTTTAAATAATACAATAGTTTCAAAGCTTTCATTATTATTTCAAATTCTAAACAGTAGATCAAGTTTTGAATGCATGACGATAGCCCAAAACCGCAAGATGACTGAATTTGACAAACAATCATTATAAGTATTTATACAAAAATGTAAGACAAAGATATGCATAACCAAAGTAAATATTATGTTGGAACTAAGGTTGTTAAGTGTCTGTTACATATCTTATTTTGATTTTGATTTTGTTTCGGTACTTGTACATGTTCGGATTTCAAATGTTTGGCTTTGAGCGTTCCTGATGAAGGTTAATCCAGAAAAGTGCTTCGGACGCAAGAAATTAATAACGTGTTGTTATCAATATTTTACATATCTTATTTTGATTAGTGACGTCCTTCGATGAGTTTACAAAAACGTTTAAAATTTATATTTTTTTTTATCAAAATGACTTCAAAATAGCAAATTCTAGTGCCAAATTCCACGTAGAAATATACTGAAATTTGTTTGAAAAAGTATGTATGTTTCTTTGTTTTAGGCTTGTTTCTCAAAATTTTAATAGTACGTCATTAAGGCATTGTTAAATAATGTATGGTTTGCATTAATAAACTGTTGACACAGAAGTATGTCTCGCTTTTGCTATTTTGATTGTAAATGCAAATATTGAGGTATAAATTGCAATATGCAAACATATGAACTATGCAAAATATTAAAAGTCAATGAATCACGGCTGAAGGTGCAAGGCCAAATAACCTCCATGAATATGAAAAAATGCCATGCAAAGATTATTGAATTGCATAAAAATATACCATTGACTTTTAACAAGTGGTTCCCTTTTAATTAGTCTAAAATCAAACTTTAACTTGTAAAATCTGCAAAAGTTTTTAAAGTAAACCATGATGACAGGACTGAGCCATATAATTTCCATCGACATGAAACTAATCTAATCACAAACTTTAACATGTAAACTATAGAAAATTTTCAAAGTCAATAGATCATGACTAAGGATGAGGAGCCAACTAATTTCCATGGAAGCAAATTGTGCCAGTGCTTATGCATTTGCATGCCAAACAACATTTACCTATATTTAACTAATGGTTCCCCGTAAACTGACAAAATCACGAACAACAACATGTTAACTATGCAAAATAGTCTATAGACCATGACAGAGAGGGCGGGCCCAAATAATCTAAATGTAACTGAGATGTGCAAAACTTATACAACCGCATATTATATACCATTGACATACCGCAAGTGGTTTTTCATAAACTTATATAATCACAAACAAACTAGATATGATGTGGTGTGTTTTTCTTGTTCTTAAGTTATATAAACTTAACATTTTAAAAGTAATATAGCTGCAATCGAGCTAATATATTTTCCCTTTTTCTCGACCACCTCAAAATGAAATTATTCAGATAACGTGATTATTTTCTATACGCGAAGGCGTCAACTTTTGGGTTCTTTTTAGTTCAATTAGGGGGTGGATCTGTGTGGCTAATGTTGTCATGTTCAAAGAATTTTATTTGTTGGGAATCTTATTTGCCTCCTGACAAAATATGGCTTTGCATTTCAACTTTATCAATCAAGATAAACAAAATCATTGTGATTCTTAGATCGGTCTTTTTCAAAAGACTTATAACACTTATGCTTCTAGGTAAAGCAAATATATTAATGATGGTATACTTTATGCTCTAAAGTTTGTTCATTTGAAGATGTTGTCAAGATACGATGATTTTGCTCATTTTTTTTAACTTAAAAGCAATAGAAAAATCTGTGCCGTAACATTTGATCCAATGTGTAATAACGAAAAGATGCCAAGGTTTTTGTATTAATCCATACGAACAAAAGGTGTTCTAGATCAGGTGTTGCAGCCAGAGTAAATTAAGCTAAAAACTAATATATAATGGAAAATTAGGACCAAAATTGTTGTTTATACACAAATAATGCATAAAAAAGTTCAAAAATTCGAATGGATAATGTGATGTGCAAAAAATACGTTATGTCTTATTAATGGAACTATCACCACTATTTAACGTTTTGAATGCAATACTTTTAAATTGCTTTTCGTATTGATTTTTCTACTTTAATTAGAATTTGATCGTCTAAAATGTTATGGAACATCGTTCAAATTGGATTATTTCCCTTTTACCAGATAAAAAATCTCAATCATCATTTACTTCAATGTCAAACAGAACAAATTAGGGTCTAGATTACAAAAACCGATCCACGCCAAAAGGATATTACCAAAAATGGACTAAAAAGTAAAGGTAAAAAATACACAAAGACAAATAGAAGGAACACTATAACACGTTATTAAGATGATTAACAACGTCAGTACTTAGAATCTATTATTCAAGACCATCCTGTATTATTTGTGGAGTTGATATGGAATATTTATCAACAGGTCTTGGTTTCTTCCGATGCACTTTTCTTTTAGAAAAATTACGAGACGTTCTTTGACATAACCCTGTTGGAACCACTTTCTGCTACAACACTGATGACGTTTACAAAACTTGTGTAGCAGCTGCAAGATCTTGAATACCGAATGAGTTGAGAAATGTATATCCCATATGCAGGTGAGGTTGGTATATTGGTACTAAGGTGGGGAAATTTATACTTTCAAAATTAAAATCGTCTCGGTTGTCATAGATTTTTGTACTGAGATGATCGCTAATGTCAAACTCGAGGTTCAAGTCTAAAAATGAGACTAATGAAACTGTGTCTGTTGTGTCTTAAATTTCTTGTTCTGGAGGATATATTTATGTAACCCAATCAGAAAAGTTAGGATTGGTAATGGAAAGAACATAATCAATATATCTGAATGTGAAATTAAATTATCTGGCTTCTTTGATCTGCTTGTTTTGACAAATGTTTTAAGGAACTCCGACTTATATGAAAATACGAAGAAGTCGACAAGGAGAGTCGCACAGACCGTTCTCATAGGAATGCCTCCTAATTCAACAAATATGTTGTCAGTAAGAAACTCCAGCATTTAACCTTTGTGTTCACTATTAATAAACTATGTCGTATGGTGTCCCAAAGCAATACATGTATAGCGTATGATATCATTTTTATGTTGAAAAGCGTTGTGGATTATTTCTTTTTGACATGAGGAATGATTGTATAAAGGGTTGAAAAATCAAATTTTTTGATAGAATTAATTTCAGAGAACGATCGAGATTTAAAATTATACAGAAGTTCTTAAGAGTTTTATAGAATCAACATATGGTTAATACCACTACGCGAGTAAACAGTTGTGTGTACGGAATTTTGTGATGCATGTTTACACAGTTTTGGATACTGGATCCAAATTATTGTCACATTAACCAAATATGTCCTTTTGGTTTGTTCATCCAATTTTTTAAACAACTGTCATACAAGTGGAAGGATAAACTAGGTAAAAAAATCAAGTTGAAACCACCATTTTCTTCGGAAAATGCATGTACCAAATCAGGAAAATGACCGTTTCTTCCCATTTGATCCGTAATTGATATAGTATAATGTTTAATTTTCCTCTTTTTTTTAATATTTACCTTGGAGTTTGGTATTTTGGGCAATTCTTTTTACCCAGATTTGAATCATCTCGGCAAGGATGGTTAATGTAAATGTTGTTCTAGATTGGATTCATTGGGAGAGTCTTGGCCAAGTACGTTGTAAGTTTTATACGCAGTTTATTTGGATCATATACCTTTTAGAACAAAAGCAACCAGCTTTCTTGCAAATTTACCAGATTTGTAAATATCACAGTTTATCAATCTTACACACATTTCAGAACTTTGAAAGCCGTATTGTCACATTTCCGGTGTGGATTCATATCATTCCATTGCATGTGCTACAGCAAGCATTAACTGATTAGGGTGCAAATCTTTACATAGCCTATGTTCATAGAGGCTTGCGTGATTGTTGCAGGTAACAGGTCCTGTTCAAACCCACAGATTATTTGTAGTTTTAGGGATAAAAAGGGGATTCAGTGTCCGAGTGGTTCAACTTTTCTTCCACCAGCCTGTCAATACTACGGTTGTAATTCATGTGACAGGTGCGCTCGACTCATATCTTAGTTAACTAAGATTGTCAGTTTTCCTATCGAATGTCCGGTGGTTCTCGCTGGGAACTCTGGCTTCCTCCACCAATAAAAACAGACCGCCACGAAACAGCCAATTTTATCAATCAATCAATCAGTTAGGAATAAAAAAAAGTAGGACCAAAGAATGAAAATGTCCTGGTCAGAAGCTTTAAATATGAAGATACGTATACTGAGATGTGATATGTATACCAGTAAGACAACTATCTACCAGAAATAGGGATAAGATCCAAACTTTATATTTACATAATGTACATAATTATTTGCTTCCGTCCGTTTATGGGCACTGTAAAGGTCGATGCTGTCCATGACAACTCTAACACAAATGCATTTACAATTTGATTTAAGTAAAATCAAGTGAAAGTAACTTCTTTGATATATCTAAGTGCAATCGGGTTATTTTGGTTGAAATATATTATAAAATTCTCAGGACACTATAGCAATGATTGCCTTTTTTCATTGACAGATAAAAAAAAACACATTTAGAAAAAAAATATTTATGACTTCGAAACTAGTAATACCTCGATTCCGTATAATGGTTAATCTTCTGTTCCATTCGGACACCTTGATAGATATCTGTCGAAGTGGACGTCCTTAAAACAGCAAAGATTAATGGCGCAAGTATTTAATGAACTGGACGAATCTGTGTGGAGTTATCACTCTAAATGTCCGTCGGTGATTTTTTTTTATATATAATAAGACCTCTATCTTTGACACAAAAACGTATCTATTAAAGAATATTTATTTCACTTATAATAAATAGAAGTTAAGTGAAACATTACTTGAGTGCTAATTTAAAATAATAATTATCATGAGAAGAATAATCAGTTCCGTGATAAACTTTCAGTTTTTTAATTTCAATTTCAATAACTGTAAAATGGTTATATCTGCTCTGTGTATTTTTTTTTTATCAGAAATAGCATAAGGGATGTCAACCTTGCTAATTACACAATTAGTAACAAATGTTTACTTATATGGACAAGCAAATAAAGTTGTTGCCTAAATTTTACCGAAAAATGCGGAAAATTGAAATCACTTATAATTAATATGAGGCAGGCATTACCTGTGAATGGGGACGAAGTTTATGATTTATTTTTTAAATCAACAATGATCAACAATGTTTAAAAGAGAAACGGAAATACCGTAACGTTTTCGATTTTGGTTCTGTTGTAAGGGATTTTAGTTGTGACGTTATTTAAGTTATGACGTCATATTCAATGTAAACAAAGAAACGCTGTCATAAGGTAACGTTTTTTTTTAATAAAAACATTTTTTTTTAAATGAATTAGTATTAGTTCCTTTCTTAGACTGATAAATATACATTTTATTCAAAGTCTCATGTAAACAAGACCGGATACGGAAGTAGATTTCTGCGCAGATCCGGAAATTCAAAAACGTTACAAAAAAAAATTGAACGATTTGAGTTCATTAGTACAATGATTTTTTTTTTTTTTTTAGAATTTTCTACTGTAATAGGGGACTCCGTCCCCATATAAAATTTAACAGAATTGAAACGATCCTTTTTCCAACATTACAATTCTTATAAAGAAATGTTATCATATTAGTTTAAATAAACATATAAAAATAGTCTATTCAGGAGCATTTTTTAGGTAATTGTGATCATACGAATTTAAAACTACAGCGTAGAAAATAAAGTAGACATATGTTTGGTTAATTTAAACCCAGTTCTAGCAGTGTATTACATGGGGAGATTAACACTAAAAATTTAGACCACTTTTTTTACTATTAGTCACCGCACTTTTAACGTTGGTTGTCAAGGTATGCCGGATACATTGATTTATCATATCAAATGATCAGTGAATATAAAAATAAATAGTCACAATATATTGTCTATATACAGAATAAGCGATTATATGCAAGTAAGATAAAATATGTTTTTTGATAACTATTATATTGTAAAAGTAACAAAATAGATATTTATTAAAAAAAAATCTTTAAATTGACTGAAATGTTTTAAGGTTAACATGATTAAAAATGTATTGCATAGATACGTTCTGTAAGATTTAGATAAACAAACGTGCTTACATAAACGCCAATATCAATAATACAATCGATAATACCGTCAAAAAGGTCATGTATTTAATCTTCAAAAATGTACCTAAATACCTTTTTAAGCTTGAAAGTCGATTCACTTCAAAGCAGCAAATCATGTATTAATTTAATCCATCTTACCTGATATTTAGGGTAAAACAGATACAGCTTAGTGTCCCTCATGTATTGATTTCAATTAAGAAACTTCCATTAGGGTCGGTTGAGAACAAATCCTAACGACAAAATGATGATTTCAGCTTCCAAGTTGTGAATTTTCCATTTTTGTGAAGCAGCATTTCAGCAGCGCCTGCATATGAATTTATCAAATAGCTTGGGCTAACTATTTTGTTTTACTTGATAGAGGGTTGCACACAAAGAAGTTGAAGTAATTCCTTCGAATATTTTAAGGACACCATCACGAGTTGGTTGACTAATATGGAATATCTGCGTCACAGATGACCACGGATATGATCTAAATGTCGTAACCACAAATTCTGTCCTCTTTTCCTGAACTTATGATATCACTGAATGTTTAAGTCTTGAAGCATTGCCCTGGTAAATCTGCCGTCACTAATGTTTACCGTTTGTACCAGGGGTTTGTACTAACATGCGCAATACGACGTGTGCCACATGTTGAGCAAGATCTGTTTACCCTTCCAGAGCACCGGAGATCCCACAGTTTATTGGGGGGTTCGTGTTGTTCAGTCTTCAGTTTTCAATGTTGTGATTCGAATACTGTTGTTTGTTTTTTGTTCCTTTTCTTTTCTTGTCACGGACTTATGAGTTTGAATGTCCCTTTTGTATCTTTCGCCTCTCTTTTAACGTGTTTTAAACGCAATCTGTTATGCTTCAAAATAACACAAATGACAATCCAATGACGTTAAACGCATTTCAGAACTTGGCTGTGAAGGCTATTGCATGATAATCTTTTGCCAATTATTCACCAATATTTCAGACTCAGGAAATAGAAAAGAAACGTCAATGAAAACAATGCATGTGTGAATAAACTCATCGTAAATACAATGATTGAAATTTTGTACGCAAGACGTGCGTTTCGTTTACAAAAGACTCATTAGTGACGCTCGAATAAAAAAGGCCAAAGTAAAGTATGAAGTTGTAGAGCATTGAGGACCCAAACGTCCGAGCTAGAATTGATTTATAATGGTATTTCAAATACAGTACGATGTTAAACTGTTAAAATCTATTTGTACTTGTTTTTATCATTCTTTTTTCCTACTAAAGGAGATTGGCAAAAGACAACATGCATCTATAATGTACCAATATAAAGTGTTCAAATCCTAAAACGAGAAATGTCACTGTATATTTTGGAAAGAAACAATTTACACTCTGCAGTATTGGGAAAGCTTTTACTAAAGTCTGCAAACAAGACTATAGTAAATGTTGTATTCCTTTGAACATTCAAATTTTTGGTTAAACTTAAACCAAAAAGCAACGAGAATTGGAATCCAAAAAAAAAAATGAATCAATAGTTATCAGTTCAGTTAATCGATCATGTAATAAGAGCCCATGAGTTTTAAGTTCTGTGAACGGTCTAATTTGATGGTTCAGAGTATCTTGAACAAAGCATACACGCAATCTGCAGTTTTCGCTTGTTGGAGAAGTAGTTCAAATGATATAAAACTTATCTACATACTTCGATGTTAAAAGTCTGTCAAAACTTTTATCATATTTCCACAGAAAATCGTTATCATTGTTCACAGTCAATTTTAGAAATCTGTATTAAATGTTTGTCCTACGCATTCACCCTTACTTTTTAAGTCTCTCATTTACAATTGTAAAAGTGAGTATTTAAATAAAACATCTGGGAGGAGTCCATACTGTCGTCTTCGTGTATCTCAGACAAACTGGTAAAGTCTGTAACAAAGTGATTCGAATTTTATTTCGTAAAGATTATGTAGAAATATCACTTTCCGTTTTTGAAATTGTATCAGAAGTCTCTCATTGTTAGTCATTGATTCACACATATCTGACCGTGTCTGTTTAAGGATACCCTGGATATGTTTTACGATTAAATCCTAGAAGATATTAAGAGACCTTACGTCATTTAGTTTGAACCCATTCAAAATCTCACATCCGTACAGCACCGCAGGAATAACAATTTTAATGTACAAGTTACGCACAGTAATCGGCATTTACAAACAAGATCCAGTGCCGACAATAGCAAACTATGCATTACGACTCTTTCTAAATGAATGCTTGATATCAATACTCGGCGATACGTCAAAATATTCTAAATATCATTATATGCTTGGTCTCTGTTGATACATTAATATTTTATGGTCCGTTTCAGTCCTTTATCATGATATGACCGATTATAGCAAATCAAACTGAAATCTCCATTTAAGTGAAGTGATAAATAGATACAAGAAAATGTGGTATAAGTGCCAATGAGACAACTCTTTATCAAAGTCACAATTTGTAAAAGTAAACCGTTATAGGTCAAAGTACGGCCTTCAACTCGGAGCCTTGACTCACACCGAACAGCAAGCTATATAAAGGCACCAAAAATGACTAGACAGTGTAAGACCATTCAAACAGGAAAACCAACTGTCTAATCATGAATAGATGTTCTCGAATTTTTAAGTCATTCTTTTTAAATCATCTTGATGATTATTAAGCATACTGTATCTACTTAAAAAGTACAGAACGATAATGCAGTTCATTTTCTGTTTTTTGGACACATTTGGACAGAACAAAAATTGTTAAAAGGTTGAAAACTCCTTTAACTATTAAATTTTAACAAACACTACGTTAAATATAGGCAACAGTAGTTTACCAATGTTCAAAATTTCATAAATCGATTGAGAAGATAAATCAGGGTAACAACACAAATTGAGGGAACCGCCCGGACGCCATAGTAGCAAAACTGGGTGCGTCTAAAAGGTAAGTGTAACCTGCTATGCATGCATCACAAACCATGCGATTTCAGACTTAAGGAAATGTCACAATCAAGAAAAGGACACAAGCAGTAAAATTACAGATTATGCGACTTTGACGATCTAAGACTGTGAAAACCTGTCGCTAGTGGGTTGAGACACAAATATATCATATATATCAATCAATTTGTGATGGTCACCGTAAAACTTATTTAGTGTCGATTTGAGTCGTTCTTCCTCATAACTTTGTTGGAACAGTTCTTGTGTAAGGAGGATACTCATGTATGTAAGCGCCATACGATAGAGCAGAGGGTATATTACTGCTGCAAAATGGGAAATTGACAATTTTAAAGCTCAAATCATCATATTTGTCATAAATTCTAGTTTCTCAAAGTAAGATTTTTTATGACCATAAACAAGAAATTTGTATTTACAACTCCCATTTTTTGTAGAAAAGACTCTGTTTAATGATACTATGTATTAGATATTCCAATGGATGATTTTGCTGTAGATCTTAAGAATAACTGTGAATCAACACCTGAATGACACCGTTGGATGTGGTTCTATAATCCTGGTACCTTTCATAACTAATTCCATACACCTCACTTCAATATTTTTGCCCCCAAGTGTGACTGGGGAACATAAATATGGTCACTATTGGTCTTCTTCCGACCGGTAGTAAAATCCTTGTTAAAGTAGGACTTTGTTTGGCTTTACGGGATGTACAAGTACGCAGTCATGCCCGTTCAGTTTTATGTCTTTAAACCCGATCCCTCGTGTAGAGATAGTGCCACACTCTCTGCACGTTCAGAACCCATGCAATAACTCTCTGAGGAGTCCGTAGTTACAAGGCAAATGTTTGATCCCTTTCCATTATACCCTCAATTATCTATGGCAGTTCAAATTTCTCCGACCTTCATACCGGACTACCTCTATTAAATGACCTACCTATTGTATGTACTGTGGATTCATTTTTATTCGTGGTATACCAATTTTCGTGGGTTTCAAGGGTCACAGCGAACCACGAATTTAAGAATTCAACGAAGAATAATCCCGATAAAAATGTATGGAGTCGGATGTTTATTTCCGGTTATGTTATGCAGTTCTAGTATAGTGTTGAATAGCGATAAACATTGTAACATAACACGTGTTTTTTATTAAAAGAAGATACAAGTATTTTGATTAAATCAATAATTAATCTATCGAATATCAGTGATAATTTACTTTTTAAAATTGATTAAAACGGTTCATGGAAAATAACTGCAAGTTGTTAATTACCGTGTCATAGTTTGGTTTACTAGTGATTGAAAATCAATAGGATTAAGTACGGGGATACTGCCCGTAGGTAATATTGTTTATGACAGGAACATTTATTTTCACACCTTTTACTTATATGACTGTTTATTGTATCGTGATTAGGAAAATGAGCTTTCAATCATAAAGTTTTGATTGCCTTATAGAATTCCGACAAGCATTTATAAATTGTAAAACAAACAAATAATTAGTTGTCTTTGTCCATTATTGTAATAGAAGTTTTCAATGAACACTTTAACCTAAAATGACCAAGCGAGGATTTTGACAATTCAAAACTTTTTCAATGAATTCCTTCTTTTTTGTTTGTTTTATTATTGATCAAACCAAGGAGGTTAAATGATCTACTAAATCATAAAGAAATCCACGAATTACGTATCAGAATTTTTTTTTTTGTAATCAGCGATCCACGAATATACGTATACCACGAAACGTCTTTTTTTCTCTATCCACGAAAATTGATACCCACGAAAATAAATGAATCCACAGTATTGTTGATTTGTTCTCATCCTGAACATACATTTTGTCACTTGACGTTAAGCCACCAACAATTGATCAATCAATCAAAATTTCTGAAGGCCATCTTTTACTGCAGAAAGAGTATTGTTAAGAATTTTAGAAAGATGTCTAGTCGAAAATCTAAGGTAAGGTTCAATCATAGATCAAATAAAGGACAGCAAAAACACATACCCTTGAATATTATTTTAAGCAATAAAAGCATAGATGTTATTGTAATAGTTTTCTACATAACTAAGCATATACGGCTATCTTGTTATTCACATTAATGTTCCAGCATCCTGCCGATACTTACATGTCGGCATTCTACAAAGCCATGCTTAACCTTGCTTATGATATTTTCACATTTAATCCATTGAATCTGTAATATTTAAATTTTAGTCTTGGAAACATGGTCTATCAATGTAGTATAAATTGGCTTTTCATAATTTAAATTTAAACTGTACATTTAATTGTTTTCTTATCTTTGTTTAAAACTATAATTATCAAATATACAGGATTTATTAATAAGAAACCAGACTCAACAGTTAAGCTCATATCAAATTAGTTGGAAGCCCGGGTCGATGTGGAAAAGCATTCAAAAACACAAAAATTCAAAAACTATATACCAAATCAAACTGATTCCATCTATGCCAGGGAGTAAACCTTATAGTTCCTTCTTTGAGTATAAATAGTTGAATCTTTAGCACATCTTGATAAAAATCGACGGATTTGCAAAGGTAAGCGTGACTTCGTGACTTCATTGCGCATCGAATTCTTAGCTTTCTTTATATTAGATATACACTTTAAGTGATTTATACAGCAAAACATAATTCTGTGGACGCCTACAAATTTTATGTCTTAGTCGAACGGATATTTCATATGCACTAACATATCATTTACGAGTAACAAATATTGGTAGTACAGGTTTGTGGCAAACGATCAATTTTCATTTTTTTAAGGTGGTTCATAACACTACACTACCAACAATTTGACTAGCATTTACATGTACATTAAATGCCGCTATATAAACAGTACTTTTAGGTAACATCACTAATCAGTACAATAAATGCCACTATATAAACAGTACTTTTAGAAAACATCACTAATCAGTACATTAAATGCTGCTATATAAACAGTACTTTTAGGAAACATCACTATTCAGTACATTAATTTTTATATCATTTTCAGTAATGTTGGGAAAAAGTTGTTTACAGTACTGAAAATTTCAGTCTTTTTTCAGTACTGAAAATTTCAGTCATTTTTCAGTACTGAAAATTTCAGTCATTTTTCAGTACTGAAAATTTCAGTCATTTTACAGTACTGTATATTTCAGTCATTTTTCAGTACTGTATATTTCAGTCATTTTCCAGTACTGAAAATTTCAGTCATTTTACAGTACTGAAAATTCAATCATTTTTAAGTACAGGAAGTTGTAGTCAAATTCAAGACCTGATAAAAAAAAAACTCGGTTATGCTATCAAAACATCATAAGCCCCAAGGGGGAGTTGGGAATAGAAATATGGTCACTTGGTCCTGTTCCGACCAGCAGTAAAAAGCTTCCCAAAGTGGGGCGTCCGTCTGGCTGTGCAAGATGTATCAAGTTTGCAGCTACGTCCTGTCAGAATGCATATGGGGAGGTTAAATCCAATGCCTCGTGTAAAGAGAGTGACAAGATCTCTGCACGTTAATACCCTTGCAACAACTCTTCCTGTTGCATGGCAAAATTTCTGTCCCTATCTAATATAGTTTTATTTTCCAGTGGAAGTCGAAATTCCTCCCGATCATCATCCCGGTGGGCCTCTATTATTACAAGACCTACTAGTACCTGTTGTATTCATTGTTAACTTGTTCTCGTCCTGAACCTTCGTGAAATATTTGCCACTGGACATAAAGCAATCAACAATCAATCAATAATCAACAAATATCATAAGTTGGTTTGGGATAAAAACAAGTATTTTATTTTAAAACTCCATGGCTATATGTATTCTTTCATATCAACACATTAATACATTGAAGAGGATTCTTTTGATGAACTTTATGACAACATTCTTTATGTGCCTGTTTCAAGCCACGACTTCTCATTTTTGATTGTCGTTATTTGTTGTATGTCATAATTTGTGTTATTCAATGTTTTTGGCGTAGATCAGTGCGGTTTTTTTCCTTACGATTAGTTTCACTAGTTATCAAGTAGACTTTTACAGCTTGATGTTTTTATTGTTGATTCATGTGAAAGACGGAAAAGGAGCTGTCATATAGACAGTAAAATTCAATCACATAAGCAACAAATACAAAACCATCAGACAGAGGTCACCAATACAGTTCTTCAATATTAAGCAGTCAACACCATACAAGAAGTTCTGAATAGCTCCGACGAAAAAAATAGATGTCATCTAGATGTACAGCACAATGTCAGAATATCGTTCATCAAACTAAATGTATAACTGCACAAAGACATATCTATAACATGACTTTGTCAGACTTGGGGCAGAGGTGCATATAAATGTGGCGGGTTAAACCGATTTTGTCGACGGCTGACGTTGAACATTATGGTTATATATATATATAGTATCCTTGTTATGTTGTTGTTAGTTGGGAGGCATACCACATCTCCTTGTTTTATTAATAGAACTAAATATGTAGATTATATATGTAGATTATATATGCAGTCGTCTATATTAAAACTGTTGCTCTTTCACACTTTCTTGTAGAACTTGAATTGCAATGAAGTCTTTATATAGCATTATAGTTCACGTTTCTCCTATAGAAAGAAAAGATCCTTCTGATACCATGACAGTTTGTTATCAGTAATAATTTCAAAGTAATTTAAAAGAATAAGCACACGTTTCAAGATATTTTTATAACATGAACCTTGGACCAAGTCAGGAACCTGTAGTCTAGTGGTTGTGGTTGGTTCATTTCGGTCATATTTGTTGTTTGTAAATTATTTTATTATACATTAGGCAGTTAAAATTCTCATATGAATTGTTTCATGTTCATATTTCACATGTTTAAACCTTTTATAGCGACTTTTACTCACTCTATCAAGGCCGTACAATAATTTTATTGACTACAATTGCGTATATCTAACTAAAACTTTGGTGAATTATAGTTGTCATTGAAAATTATAACCACATTTCTTATTTTGACCAACATTGATATTTTCTATTCAACGGCAAGAAAATAGAACTTTGCTTCTTATTGTTCTTTGTGTGGTTTTAATATATATAGCATAAAATTTTTGACAGCAGTAGATTTTGAATGAAAAGCTGGACTAATTTTTAGGGTAGTATGGCAGAATCCAATTAAAATACATATTCTAAATATAAAAAGAAATATTAGTTAAATTCTCACGAAACAGTAACCCTTCTACCAAAGATATTTCAGTCTATTACTATATGGAGTCTAATTCGGTTTTCTTCATCTTTTACATTACAAGTAAAAGAGTGTTCAATTGCAAAAAACTGCATTTTTTTTGTCCTTGACCTAAAGCACTTTCAAAATCACGGTTAGTGTAAAAGAATTATCTAAACTACAGACAAATTTTCTACCTATGAAATTAAAGTGAATCGAGCTATCACATGATTTTTTTTATGGGAAATGAACACGAATCGAGCCTTCACATGAATTTAACAGTAACTGGACATATTTTAGATAATATTATAGAAAGTAAATATGTTTTCTTTTTGGTAGTGAGCATGTTTTATACAACCTTTCTTTATTTCTTTCTTGTTGTTCAAATTTCTTGGTTCTCAACAATCAGTCAGTCTTGTAAGCTCTAACCAATAATGTCTCAAATATAACTTATAACATAAGATGTAACAAGAATGCTCAAGCTGAATCGTCTCGCCTGCTTTTCTATTCACGAATTATTTTATGCTGATAGTCCATTGATAGAGTTTTAGTACAAGTGTCACATACACCACACATTGTCAAAGATCCATGAAAATGAAGTCAATGTGAGATAAACCACAGTCGTTTGAATTTTAGTGATAAATAAACCAAAAATATAGAAAAAAGTCGCCCATATCTTAAACAAGAAACAGACAAAACCATGAAAATTACATATTGACCAATGAACCATAAATTTAACATTGACCAATGACCTGTGCAAATTAAACAAATAATAGTACACAAGACACATAAAAAACTAATGACTAAGCAACACGAACCCCACCATGGGTTTGATCTCGGGTGCTCCTGAAGGGTATGCAGATCCTGCTCCACATATAAATGTAGTACCCATCCTGTTACCCGTGTTATAACAAACCCAGTAAATAGTCCAATTCGGTAGTTCACTAATAGGTAAGTGAGAAATTAACATAACAAAAATAGAAATTTGTTTTCAAGCAGTTGCTTGACAATGAAAATGAGGTCAAGGCCAACAGACACAATACAGACTTTCGTTATACATGTATAAGCCATCTGTACACAAGGTTTGAAGCCTCCAGTTCAAGTCAATTACCATATAAAATATCAGGCTCAAAACAAATAGCTAACACCGTAGGATTGTTATCTGTATCTTTCGCATGTCACAGGCGTGACAATACAGCAAGAAGACAAGCAATGTCATGTACATCGATGACTCGCATCCTGGATTTTAGTTGTATTTGTTGATCAACTTTGAAACAAATTACCCAGGGAAAAGAGTCTCACTTGCAAAAGACAGAACGAAAGATGTTCATTCTTTGATGATTTTTTTTCTAATCCATTTATCAACTTAATATTCTAAAAATAAATTATTCAAACGCCTGCACCAAGGTAGGAACCTTATAATGTAAAAATTATAATGTAATGCAGGGATCCAGTCCCCTATATGGAGCTACATAAATGGTTAAAGCATAAACTTTATACATGTCCGACAACATGGAAAGGACTAAAAGTTTGTAAAAGTTATTTTTATTTCAATGTTTTGTACTTTAACGTTTCATTTAAAACTAAATTAAATTTTGCTCTTTTGAGACTTTATTTGTAATGTTCATACAATAATTTTAATTTAAATTGTATATTATTATGAACGAGCTTCTGGTTGGGAAAATGTACACTCATGGCAAGTTATTACAGGTTCTTTCGGTCTCTTTAAAAATACACCACTGTATGTCTCTTACATTAAAGTATTGTTTAAATGTTCTCCCCTGCACAAAATTACTATTAGTACCCATGGATTCTTTCATTTATTTGTATGTTATATTCTTGTAGGATGTTGATTCAATGATAAAATCCTGTTAAATAAACCGTATTAGACTCTTGGAATTCTTCATTCTGTTGCTGCAATCTAAAAATAAAATTCAGGGTACAATTTTCGTAAAATAATCAAATACTACGGTAACCTTACCAATCAGGGTTATTACTAAGGAATTTTAAAGATGAGTCCACATATTTCGCATTTCTGACATGTGCAATGGTGATTGGGATTACAATCGGAATAAGCTACCAGTTATTTCAAGTCAACCTGAAAAATAGAACAAAAACAGCAGAAAAACGAACAACATGATATAACATAATATAACATTTAACACATGTATATTAACTACATTTTAGGAGTATGTCTTTAATCTAAGTGGTGGGTGGGTGGGTAACTTTTGAAACAAACATTAGTTAATTCATACGGAACCCAATTTTTTGCGTCTTCCCTCTGCTGTATCGTACGTGGTAAAGAAAGAATGATGACGTCACAGTTATCAAGGTTAAAATAATTAACGTGACTCATAATACATAACAAGTTCCACCACGTGTTCAAAGCGGGACAACTCCCAAAACGTAAGCCCACTTTCCTCCGATAACCGGATTTATTCTTCATAGGAATAAATCTTATTATCTGAGACAACGTGGGGCCAAATGACATACAAATATATAAAGTAAGAAATATTTTATTTGGCAAAAGTACAAAATTGTACGGCCACGGCTTGACAAAGAATGGGACTGCCGAGAAACATAATTGGCAAGTCCCTAGTATATATAATTAAACCTTATAGTCCATTCCTTATTCCTTATTTCCACATTATTGTCCATTCCTTATTCCTTATTTCCACATTATTGTCCATTCCTTATTCCTTATTTCCACATTATTCTTATTCCTTATTTCCACCTTATTGTTATTCCTTATAATGTCATTTCCTTATATATCAATATAATATCCTTATTAACATTATTGCTTCCAAAATATATCGGATGCTGGCCCTGGGAAACAGAAGCTCAGCGGATACATAATTCCATTATAAGAAGCATAATATATTTGTAGATGTTGTGTCGCTATTTTCGCCATATGGTCGAATTCAGTGGCTATGCCAAGAGTTATTGGACACTGAGTTCGACCACCGCCACAAATGCGGTAGCGACACAACACACCCGCCGTGACCGTACTTTTAAATGACCACACACATATATTTATATTTAAATTACCCTGTAATGAAATAAGAAAAAAAAAAAAAAAAAAAAAAAAAAAAAAAAAAAAAAAAAAAAAAAAAAACAATTGCCCACATGAGATAAAGTAACGCCGTCAGATGTGAATATATCGGGCTTATTATATATTTCAGGCTATTTTATGTAACAACCTCCCAATTGTATATATAGCTAAGCGGCAAAGGTGTACATTCTTGTGGCTGCTTTATTCATGCTTATTGGTTTTTACCATATCTCCGATTCAAAATGAAACTGAATCCATTATTCCTACATGTATTCAAACTTTTAAAACTTAGAACACATGAACACTGGTACTTGTCACCAAAGTCAGAGAATAAGGGGACTTTAACCTTTGGTCTTTGCATTTCATATTTTTAACAAATAAATTAGACAATATTCTAGTTTAGTTCTGTTATTTCTATACATGTACCATGACAACATTGATCCGTTTTTGAGAATGGGATAACAATAATAGCAAAATTTTGCAACGTGATCTTTCTTTACGGATAACAGTTAGCTGTCCTATAAACCCATTTAATTTGTTTCAAGTGACATATAAGCAATAAATATAGTTGCATGCAATAAAAATGCCTTAAGTGATTCTAAAAGTGGTGGCCAAATGATATCATAATTATACAATTTACGGAACGCTTCGAAAGCCACTAGACATGTACACTATGTTTCTGATGTATCTACTTGATACAAATCAAAAATACTAAAAAGGAACAATTTACAGACACTGTGTCCTATCAATGTATCTACTTGATACAAACTAAATTATCCATAAAATACACAATTTACAGACACCGTGTCCTATCAATGTATCTACTTGATACAAACTAAATTATCCTTAAAATACACAATTTACAGACACTGTGTCCTATCAATGTATCTACTTGATACAAACTAAATTATCCTTAAAATACACAATTTAAAGACACTGTGTCCTATCAATGTATCTACTTGATACACACTAAATTATCCTTAAAATACACAATTTACAGACACTGTGTCCTATCAATGTATCTACTTGATACAAACTAAATTATCCTTAAAATACACAATTTACAGACATTGTGTCTTTTCAATGTATCTACTTGATACAAACTAAATTATCCTTAAAAGACATAATTTACAGACACTGTGTCATATCAATGTATCTACTTGATACAAACTAAATTATCCTTAAACGACACAATTTACAGACACTGTGTCTTATCAATGTATCTACTTGATACAAACTAAATTATCCTTAAAAGACACAATTTACAGACACTTTGTCCTATCAATGTATCTACTTGATACAAACTAAATTATCCTCATAAGACACAATTTACAGACACTGTTTCCTAACAATGTATCTACTTGATACAAACTAAATTATCCTTAAAAGACATAATTTACAGACACTGTGTCATATCAATGTATCTACTTGATACAAACTAAATTATCCTTAAACGACACAATTTACAGACACTGTGTCATATCAATGTATCTACTAGATACAAACTAAATTATCATTAAAAGACACAATTTACAGACACTTTGTCCTATCAATGTATCTACTTGATACAAACTAAATTATCCTTATCAGACACAATTTACAGACACTGTGTCATATCAATGTATCTACTTGATACAAACTAAATTATCCTTAAACGACACAATTTACAGACACTGTGTCCTATCAATGTATCTACTTGATACAAACTAAATTATCCTTAAAAGACACAATTTACAGACACTGTCTCATATCAATGTATCTACTTGATACAAACTAAAATATCCTTAAAAGACACAATTTACAGACACTGTGTCATATCAATGTATCTACTTGATACAAACTAAAATATCCTTAAAAGACACAATTTACAGACACTGTGTCCTATCAACATATCTACTTGATACAAACTATATTATCCTTAAAAGACACAATTTACAGACACTGTGTCCTATCAACATATCTACTTGATACAAACTATATTATCCTTAAAAGACACAATTTACAGACACTGTATCCTATCAACATATCTACTTGATACAAACTAAATTATCCTTAAAAAACACAATTTACAGACACTGTCCTATCAACATATCTACTTGATACAAACTATATTATCCTTAAAAGACACAATTTACAGACACTGTCCTATCAATGTATCTACTTGATACAAACTAGATTATCCTAAAAAGACACAATTTACAGACACTGTGTCCTATCAACATATCTACTTGATACAAACTATATTATCCTTAAAAGACACAATTTACAGACACTGTCCTATCAACATATCTACTTGATACAAACTATATCATCCTTAAAAGACACAATTTACAGACACTGTGTCCTATCAACATATCTACTTGATACAAACTATATTATCCTTAAAAGACACAATTTACAGACACTGTGTCATATCAACATATCTACTTGATACAAACTATATTATCCTTAAAAGACACAATTTACAGACACTGTCCTATCAACACATCTACTTGATACAAACTATATTATCCTTAAAAGACACAATTTACAGACACTGTCCTATCAACATATCTACTTGATACAAACTATATTATCCTTAAAAGACGCAATTTACAGACACTGTCCTATCAACATATCTACTTGATACAAACTATATTATCCTTAAAAGACACAATTTACAGACACTGTCCTATCAACATATCTACTTGATACAAACTGTATTATCCTTAAAAGACACAATTTACAGACACTGTGTCTTATTAATGTATCTACTTGATACAACTATATTATCCTTAAAAGACACAATTTACAGACACTTTGTCCTATCAATGGATCTAATTGATACAAACTAGATTATCCTAAAAAGACACAATATACAGACACTGTGTCCTACCAGAATATCTCCTTGATACAAACTAAGTTATTCTAAAAAGACATAATTTACAGACACTGTCATAACAATGTATATGCTTGATACAAACTAAATTATCCTAAATTGACACAATTTACAGACACTGTGTAAATATTCGTCCTGATAGATATGCCTGAAATATTTGCCACTGGACATTAAGCAACCAACAATCAATCAATCCTATTAAAATATCAACTTAGTACAGAGAAAATTTGTGGTCTAATAAATTATCTGAATTAATGAAATATATTGGAATACCCTTTAACAAGCATTGTAATAGTAATTTCAAACAGAAACTAGAAGATTTCTACAAAATTAAATTAAATTTGAACTATCTAAGATAAAAGATGGAAACTGTGGTTAACTTTTTATTTATCACTAAATTAAGAATAAGTGCACACTCATTATCAATAGAAACAGGTAGGTATGCAAGACCAACAATACCCTCTAATGAGAGATTTTGTAAATTTTGCACTGGAAACACGGATACACAAAATATTTTAACATGTATGTATTCGGTTAAGTTAGGTGCATCTTCTAAATGTACACCAACATAAATACTTATGTAAATAAGGAAAGCATCTATCCATGTGTTAATATCAGTAATCTTTTTACTTAGTTTAGTTTGGATAATCAGCTGTTCATTTGTATCTACTGTTCTGTGCCTGAATTTGTATTAAAGCAATTTATTATATACCTAAATCTACATATTCACCATTAATTATTTTGTTCCGAGTTTTGTGAAACATTTAAACATAGATTATCATTTGCACTAGTTATTGGCAAATATTAGAACTTTGTGTTATACCTGTATTCGATTGTTGCCTTTCATTGACTGAGTCAGGAGATGTAACACTAACAGTAGCTGGAGAGTGAATAAGGGCATTGCCATTGACAATCTGAACAACTTTATTCCTAAGTTCTGGAGTCATCATACATGTAGCTAAAACTTGCATGGAAGTATGCTGTCCAACGACATTGCTAGATCTGTTTCCCAACGGTGTCGGTACGCCCCTCTGCTGTACCCTTTGCCTTTGGCTGCATTTATAAGGACTTTTAGCAGGGCCTTTGTGACATACGATCTGCTTTCCCGATTTCCATAAGATGTTTGGTTTTTAAAACTGAAAAATTACTACAATAATATTAGTGAAACGACCGTTAAAAAGTTATAATATCTATACAACTCGTCTAAACATCAACCCACCAATGTTAGATCTGTATATTTTATAAACTTCATACATTTATTCATTATTGGTTTCTCTTTAAATTGCTTGCTGTGTAGCAGATGAAACATTTCATATAACGATAGTTTTAAAATCGCAGACGTCCATGCGACACGTGTCTTTAAAACCATGTGCGCAGTTTTTATCAGAAATTACGGGTCTGTTAAAATTTCTATTTTTGGAAATATAATTCATGATTTCCACTGAATTAAACCAACAATTAAAAATTTACAATGAAATATTTAGAAACTCTTTACAGAAGAAACAACAAAAGATATAAAATCTTTAACACTATTTAGTATTTATACTGGATCAAAACCATGTGCTTTTCCTATCTTTCAAACTTTCCGAACCTTTTCAGTAAAATAAGATTTTTTGAAAGACATCCATTTCATATACCAAATCAAAGAAATATTATTAACTTTTGAAACAAACATTAGTTAATTCATACGGAACCCAATTTTTTGCGTCTTCCCTCTGCTGTATCGTACGTGGTAAAGAAAGAATGATGACGTCACAGTTATCAAGGTTAAAATAATTAACGTGACTCATAATACATAACAAGTTCCACCACGTGTTCAAAGCGGGACAACTCCCAAAACGTAAGCCCACTTTCCTCCGATAACCGGATTTATTCTTCATAGGAATAAATCTTATTAAGGAATTTTTGTAATTTATAATTTATCATTGCATTCTCCATGATAAACTTGAACAAGAAAAATTTTCTAATAAGTTTATACCAATTTTACCCCTTAAATTAGATCTATATATATATATATATATATATTTGTTATTGGTATACATGTATTAACATTGATTTTATTATCAGTATATAAAAACCGTAGTTTATACACGAGTATTTTATACACATATATATATATTCTTTTAATTCTGTATTTTACTGATAAATATACTCACTTTTTAAGTCAACATCACACTTTTACACTAACAGCAGCAACTGCAGATGAGAAACAGAGTTCTGTGGATCCCCTTAGAAAATGTCCAATCTAGATATCCCTATGAAGATTTCTTGTATCCTAGTTTGGTAAAATAATTATGCTCATAAGAATATTAGCGGAGAAACAGTTTTTACAATTTTAGATAAGTTAACGGACAATGATTACGTGGATAAGTGGGGGCCCACTGACTGCCTAAGACGGGGCCCGTTCCTGTCAAGCTTCAGTGATTCCCTATTTAAGCAACCAAATTTTTTTCCCAAAAAGGGGGGTCCCTCAACAACAACCAGGTGCTTCGCGGGTGCGCAACTTTATACGACCGCAGTGGTCTAACCCTGAACGGTTGGGGCAAATTTGGTCACAATATTCAAGCTTGATACTGTCTGAATTTGGATTGTGATCGAATTTTTTACATAATAAAGTTTTTTGTCACAAAATAAATGTGGTCAAAGATCTAACAAATCTACTGCACAATACTGTGCAATTGAAGATTTCTTCTGAAACTTTTCAAAATTCGAAAGTTGAAAAATTTTGAAAAAAAAGAATCCCTTAAAAAAATTGTAAACAAAAACCCCCCTTCCCCAACTTGTTGACCCCCCCCCCCCCCTTTAAGCAATAACCCTTAAATTCAATCCCATCTTTTCCTTTGTAGTATGGAACCTTGTAGTACAATTTCAGAGATATCCATTCACTTAAACACAAGTTATTGTTAGGAAACTAGAAACATGCTTCTTTTTGGTCCTTTTTTGTTCCCTAATTTCTACATATTTTGGGCAATTAATCCAAAACTTAATACCAGCTTCCCCATGTTATATGGAACATTGTGATACAATTTTAGAGAGTTCCATACAATTACACACTTGTAAGTTATTGTCTTGATTGTTTTTGACCCCTTTTTGGCCCTTAATTCCTTAACTTTGGACCCATAACCCCACAAATAAATCTAAACCTTCTACTTGTGGTTTTAAACATTGTGATACAATTTCAGAGCAATTGAAATACTTATACACAAGTTATTATCCTTAAACTAGAAAAATGCTTGCTTTGTGCACCTTTTGGGCCTCTAATTCCTAAACGGTTGGGACCACAATCCCCAAAGTCGATCCCAACCTTCCTTTTGTGGTATTGAACCTTCTGAAAAAATTTCATAAAGATCTATTTTCCTTTCCTAAAGATACTGTCCGGAAACCAATGTATCTTCGGACGACGCAGACAACGACGACGTCATACCATTATATGATCCCAAACAATTTGTTGCGGTCGTATAAAAAATCACCTATAGTTTACATTGTGGCTTAACTTATAAAATTTGAGGTAGGGCCAATTTCCCGATAATTTTAGTCACAGAAGGGCCAATTTAAAAAAAGTGCTGAAAGAATAAAATTTACTTTAAAAACAAAAAATAAAAATGCTTTTTGATCAATATGTCGATTATCATATATCATGATATGTGTGAAAGATAGTTATTTCAACCCTAAACCAGGTGCTCCGTAGGGCGCAGCTTTATACGACCGCAGAGGTCGATCCCTGAACAGTTGGGGAAGGTATGGACAAAACATTTAAGCGTGATACAGCTCTGAATTTGGATTGTGATCAAATTTTTGACATTATATGGTTTTTTTACACAAAACAAATGTCAAAATTTTACAAATCAATTAAAGATTTCTTCTTCAAACTTATTTAAATCTAAAATTAAATAGTTGACACAGCATAGGTTTCTGACACAGAATGAATGTGGTCTAATGAACTTAAATTTTTTTTTGCCTTTGAGCAATTCACTATGCTGTTGAATATTAATCCTGTCAAAAAAATGTTTGAAGAAATTTTCTTTTTATTTATGAAATCTGAAATGAGAACAAGTATGGACACAACTTTTAAGCTAAAAATATTTTAGATAAGATAAGGAAAAAAATCCTTCATCAGCAACATTTTATATTGGCAAATTTCCAATGAAGTTATTTACATAAAGTTATTGGCAAATAAAAATAGAAAATGACATCATAGTCATGTCTGGCAAATGTCCAACATACATTATCTAAAAACATTTTAGATAAGATAAGGAAAAAAAGCTTCATCAGCAACATTTTATATTGGCAAATTTCCAATGAAGTTATTTACATAAAGTTATTGGCAAATAAAAATAGAAAATGACATCATAGTCATGTCTGGCAAATTTCCAACATATGTTATCAACTACTATTCTTTACAAAGAAAGATAACTCCAATTGAAAATTAATTGCTATTGCACAATATTGTGCATTTAGATATTTTTTGCTATTGCACAATACTTGATATGGAATCCTGATTTGGACCAACTTGAAAACTGGGCCCATAATAAAAAATCAAAGTACATGTTTAGAGAAAGCATATCAAATAAGCCCAATAATTTAATTTTTGTTAAAATCAAACTTAGTTTAATTTTGGACCCTTTGGACCTTAATGTAGACCAATTTGAAAACTGGACCAAAAATTAAGAATCTACATACACATTTAGATTTGGCATATCAAAGAACTCATTTATTCAATTTTTGATGAAATCAAACAAAGTTTAATTTTGGACCCCCATTTGGACCAACTTGAAAACTAGGCCAATAATTAAAAATCTAAGTACATTTTTAAATTCAGCATATCAAAGAACCCCAAGGATTCAATTTTTGTTAAAATCAAACTAAGTTAAATTTTGGCCCCTTTGGACCTTAATGTAGACCAATTTGAAAACGGGACCAAAAATTAAGAATCTACATACATAGTTAGATTCGGCATATCAAAGAACCCCAATTATTCAATTTTTGATGAAATCACACAAAGTTCAATTTTGGACACTTTGGGCCCTTATTCCTAAACTGTTGAGACCAAAACTCCCAAAATCAAACCCAACCTTCCTTTTATGGTCATAAACCTTGTGTTTAAATTTCATAGATTTCCAAAACCAAAAACCAAAAATAATGCTTATTTGGGCCCCTTTTTGGCCCCTAATTCATAAACTGTTGTGACCTCAACTCCAAAAATTAATCCCAACCTTCCTTTTGTGGTCATAAACCTTGTGTTTAAATTTCGTTGATTTCTATTTACTTATACTAAAGTTGTTGTGCGAAAACCAAGAATAATGCTTATTTGGGCCCTTTTTGGTCCTTAATTTCTAAACTGTTGGAACCAAAACTCCCAAAATCAATCCCAACCGTCCTTTTGTGGTCATAAACCTTGTGTTAAAATTTCATTGATTTCTATTCACTTTTACTAAAGTTAGAGTGCGAAAACTAAAAGTATTCGGACGACGACGACGACGCAAGACAACGCAGGACGACGACGACGACGCCAACGTGATAGCAATATACGACAAAAAAATTAAAATTGTTGCGGTCGTATAAAAAGGATGAAAGTCAAATATGCAGAATTTAGGGTGTTTTCAGGTTGGAAAAACAGGGAATCCCCCAAGAACACGGGTGTCATTCGGTTTATCGAGAGAAATGATCGTGAAAGAATATCTAACGGCGGTCAAGTATTGAGAGACGATCGTGAAAGTTCTGGTAACGGATCGTGAAAGACATTTAATGTACATTCTAGTTCAGAATCTTTGAAAAAATGGCTTAATTTTCAAAACGCGGAAAAAATCCGAACAAAAAAATATGTCTGTCAAAATGGTTTAACTTCCTCAACATAACTGTGAAAGAAGATAAAGAAAATATGAAGTGCTTTTTGAAAAAACACAAAAGGCGCAATGCGTGTCTATGAAATTAATTGCAAATAACACGCTTTTTGTACCTATAATGGTCATATTTCAGAATATCATGATATATTTGAAATTTGTTCTTTGGTGTATCTGATAGTACAGTGAAATTAAAGTATGTTCTTCCCTTAAAAGCGTTAATTTGTTTATGAAAACCTTGAATTTGTTGAATTTCCATCAAACTTGATCGTGAAAGATCAGGCTACGTATTATTTTGATCGTGAAAGAAAATGCGTGACCAGACTTAATACATGTACTAGTAATCAGAAATCAGTATTTCTTTTACCATTTGATAAACCTGCAACTGGTTGAAGCCTGTAACTATTTTGATAAGGATGAACATTAAAGCTATTATTTTTTTTTTTCTATTCAACACTTTACCTCGAAAGTTAAAAATAAACAACAACTAAAAACGTGTCTAAATAAGTGTGAAAGATTCAGCTCTGTGAATCGGTCTAGTGCAATTCAGGCAGACCGACACTATTTATCCAATAATAAGGATATGCAACGTTTAAACCAAAATGTTATCCATCAATCAAAAAATTACAGCAAAAACGGCATCTTTCATGTGTAATTTGAGATTGAACGATAACCAACATTTTGTGCAACAGTACTTTCTTAAGTTCTTTATACACAACGCAGATGTGGATTGCTTTAACTATATACTACAGACTGTAGAATACCAGATCGCAAATGCTGTAATGCTTTACTTATGATAGTATATTTGTTTATAACGTCTATAATATCAAGGGTTTTACTAGAAGTGTCAAATGCGCTTAAGATTGTCATTGGTTCATAAAAAGAGGTCAAGGTCAGATGAACCATGCCATACAGATCTCTACAAATATCCCGTACACCAAATAAATGTGTTCCGATCCTTACAGTGCCTTAGAAACTGACAAATGTAAAAGTTATGCTTGGCCAATTAATTCGGAACATAAGGTCAAAAGTATATGAACCCTGACCGACAGCCAGACATAGACATCTTACTATCATTCAATATATCAATTGAAATCACCATTGTCATATATGAAACATGCAGATAGACATGTATACCATACACGAAATACCTTGGCGCTACAAGCATTAAGGTATATAACCAAAAGGACAAACAACATAAAACAAACATTGCCGAATGATGCATGATAATGAGTTCGATGTCAGTTGAAACCTTGCAGAAGTCGAAAATGTACACCTTACAACCATAACAACAACACTGGATTGTTTTTTCGGCGTTTTGTCACCCATTGTCTTTTATTATTGCCGTATTGTTATTTCTTTTTCTTTTCATTTTCTGAAAATATTAATACTTTGAAATGCTTAAACCTATTGAGGATGTTGACCTATCTAGCTTTTCTCAATACCAATAACAAATATTAATTATCATATAATTGAAGAATAATTTGAACGTCTTCGTAGCATCAGATCTTTCACGATCCTTTTCACGATCTTCAAAAATGCGGTACGTCATCTTTCACGATCCTAAAAATCAATTTTGTGTAAATTGTTCTTTATTTACCAAGTTTCAGATTATATTTATACAAAATAACTATGAGAACCATTTGATTAATTCAAATAGAATGCCCTTACTCGGATAAAAGTAGTTTATCTAGTCGAATTTGTGAAAAAAAATCGTGTTTGTTTACATTTTTTATGTCATTGAAATGTCGAGAAGCAATCTGCCTTTTGTTGTTTTGTAAAAACTATGTACTTTTGAAATTGGATATTCTCACATACTGATCATAATGTTAAACCATTTTGACAGACAGTTTTATTTTGTCGTAAATTTGTCTGTGTAATTAATTAAATTAGAATATTTACTGATCTTTCACATGTCCTCTCGATTAAATGTCTTTCACGATCCGTTACCAGAACTTTCACGATCGTCTCTCAATACTTGACCGCCGTTAGATATTCTTTCACGATCATTTCTCTCGATAAACCGAATGACACCCGTGAAGAAGGACATTTCAAACCAAGAAACAAGTTATGTTTTTTGTTGTTGTTGTAATTAATACAACAATATTGAGTTGTAAGGGGCCTTAAAGCTACGGCGGTTTTGTTACAGCTCCTACAAAAAGTTGATTTATTTTGTGTAGAATGTCGTAAGACAATTAGTTTTTTGCTGAGACGAAGTTATATATGAATTTTGAAGAGTGTAGAGCAGTTGGAGAAGTCAGTTATGTTGAATTCTGAATATATTTCAAAAGAAAACGTAGAAGAAAACAAAGACAAATCCAATATGGCGGACACCAGTGAACAGGGTGAGACATATTCGTCTATTTTACAAACACATAACACCCAAAACTATTACGATATTGAAGAAGTTAAACCAGTCTTTATACTAGAAAGTGATTTGTTTGGCAGCAATAAGCCAAGTAGAGATCAATTTTTAACACACTTAGAATTGTACAGAATAATTGATGCAACAGTTTGCCCAGGAAGCCATTTGAGAGGGCTGCAGAGAGTGAGAGGGATGTGGAGGATCTATTTAGATTCAGAGACAGATAGAGAGTCCCTGATAATATCTGGCATTTCGATTCGAAATAAATTAATACAAGTGTACACAAGAAACCCAAGAATAACTCAAAACGAATATCCAGAATACATTAAAGTTAGGGTAAAAAACATTCCATGTTCAGCAGAAGATGGACAGATAGAGCGCTGTCTTGAGTTTAATGGATGTGACATCTTTAAATTATATAGAGAACGTTTGAGGGTAGATGGTCTAGTAACCAATTGCCAAACTGGCGACAGAATTGCGATAGTCGCGCCACTTAGTAAACCCTTACCTAGAACACTACTTATAGGCAAATACAAAGCTTTAGTTTTACATCAAGGGCAAGACAATCATACAGGACAATATGAAATATCTTGCAATAAATGCCTTCAGAAGGGACACAAATATGCACAATGTCCTAACGATTGGGTGTGTCGTCAATGCCATAAAGAGGGACACCGGCAGGCAGAGTGTGATTCTCCTCTTAGTGAAGTTGATGATACACATGACCAAAATTCTGATGGCGATGAAACTGGAGTAGATAATCAAGAGCCACAATCCAAATCTGTACCGCAACCAGACGAAAACACAGTCAGCCAAATATCTATGGTTCCACTAGAAAAAAAACAAACATCCACAAACATAAATACCAGTGTAGACGAAAGTGAAAAAGAAAAAAAAACAACTGCAGAAGAGACTCTAGGTGAAAAAAATAAAGGGCCTAAAAAGAAAGTCGGGATAAGAAACCCAAGAAAAAATGCACCACAAGGAGGTATTAGCCAATATTTCCATGGAACACCTGGTACTGTACACCCTGAAAATCATACGCCTACAAATAAGACCGACAAAAGAAATGCGACGACCCCCACAGATGAATACCACAAACGTACAGGTCCTGCACAAAAGACAAGTAAAAAGTAGTGCAAGACTGTATCATATTATAGTTGTATCAAAATTTATGCATTATAATATTTAAAAAACAAATGTACAAAATGTATATAATTTTTATTATTTTTATTATAATTATTGAAAAAAAACAAAAACATGAATGTGATGTGATTACAGATTGCATACATCCAAAAAGAAATGACAAATTGAAAGTCAAAGAAATGTTTGTTGTGAAAAAGGAAATTATTCCTATATGGTATATGTATGCTATAAAAAGCACAATAGAATCTTCTTTTTCTGGCAGAAACATAATTCTTAATATGAAGTTGATAATTAATCATTTTTTCCAATACTTATTATTCCTTGTGAAAATAATTAAAATATTCACTGAAAACGCATTTGTTATCAAATGTGATAGCATGTATCGCAAATCTTCGCTATGTGCAAGATGTATAGCAAGGGAAAGTCCAATTCTATTTTTAGCCAACCACTGGCCATATATAGTAACACGTGTTCACACAGTTCTAGTATTCCAATGTAAATCCATGAATAATACGTGCAGATTTAAAGTTTCCAAAACACATGGATTACGTATTTTTACACATCCACTATCACATAAATTTTCTACCAGGCCAATTAAGAACTTCATGTGGCATTTAAATTCCTCACAGGTGAAATTGGGTCAACCTATTTTTAAAGGCAAGGTCGAACACCGACTGAAAATAGACAATAAAACAACAATTAGTACAATGTCACAATATTATGAGATACACATTAATAGCATAGTTTACAGTTTGTATATGGATTGCTTACATAATGAAATATTTTTTATTAAATTAACAAGTATATGTAGAAGGTGTATAATATATGGATTTACAAAAATGATTATTGACTTTGGATATATTATTATTATGTTGTTAACATTAGATTTGGGTAAACATTGTATTATTATTAAAACACTTATGACAAATAATGAGTGAAACTGTACATATATGTTCATTGAATTGTCAGGGACTAGGATCAAAAGATAAAAGACAAAGACTTCATATGTGGATGAAGCATCAACATTGTAATATTTTATTTATACAAGAAAGCCATTTCACTGTTAATTTAGAGAAAGATTTGAATGAAGAATTCAAAGGTGATATATATAATAGCTATGGTAATTCACAATCAAGAGGGGTGTCAATTTATATTAATGAGCAAATAGAATATAAATTTATTGATAAATTTCAAGATAAAGAAGGGAGAATAATTTTGCTTAATGTAGAAATTAAAGATAGCATTTATACTTTAGTGAATATTTATGCTCCAAATTTACCAAAGAACAGAAATGTTTTTTTCAAAAAAGTAAAGGATATGATATCAGAGAATAGCTTAGGGATGGTAATTGTTGGTGGAGATATGAATGATACGCTATCAAATATTGACAGAAAAAAATACAGCACAAATAAAAAAACACAAAAACCAGTTAACAGTTTAAAAAATCTAATTAAAACACTAAAGTTGATAGACATTTGGAGAGAGACACATAGTAACAATACACAATTTACATGGAGACGCAAAAACAATATAAATGAAGCCTCTCGCATAGATCTCTTTCTTATATGCCCAGAAATAAGATCACATATATACTCAGCAGATATAAGACCTGCACTTATATCTCACACAGACCACCAAGCTATATCACTAAAGTTGAAAGGGAGATCACAATCAAAAGGGAAAGGATATTTTAAAATTAATAACAGCATTTTGGATAATATTGAATATAAAAACATAATAAATGGCCTAATTCATAAATATAAAAACAATCCAAAACTTACCAAAAATATTGGACACCATTGGGACTTATTCAAAATTGAGGTCAAAGAATACACCATTGAATACTGTAAAAGAAAAGCAAAACAGAATATAAGTGAAATACATGTATTGGAAAATAAAATTAAAAAATTAAATGAAAACATTAATAAACATTGTAAAGATGAGGTAATAAAGCATTTTCATGAAGAATTAATTAACAATGAGAATAAATTAAAGAAAATATATGAAATAAAAACAAAAGGAGCTCAAATCAGGTCACGGATTCAATGGGTAGAAGAAGGGGAAAAAAATACTAAATTCTTTTTAGGTTTAGAAAAAGCTAGACAAACAAGAAAAACTATAACTGCACTAAGAGATAAAGAAGGAGTGATACAAACTGACTCATCCAAAATTTTACAATTAGAGACAGAATTCTATAAAGATATTTATAAAAGTACAAATCCAGATATAAAATCTATAAATGATTATATTAATGATACAAATATTGATCATAAATTAACAACACAAGAGAGTGATATTATGGAAGGAAAATTAACTATAGATGAATGTACAGATTCACTATTTAAGATGAAATTGAACAAAGCACCTGGAATTGATGGTTTAAGCGTAGAATTTTATAGAACATTTTGGGAAGAATTAAAAGAATTCATTGTATCCACATTTAATTTTTCATATAAAAAAGGGGAGTTAACAACTTCTCAGAAATTAGGAGTTATCTCTCTTATCCATAAAAAAAATGATCCACTGAGTTTAGATAACTATAGACCAATTACTTTATTAAATATTGATACAAAATTAATAGCATATTCATTAGCTCAGCGCATTAAAAATGTCTTACCAAAAATTATCCATGAAGATCAAAATGGGTATGTTAAAAATAGATATATAGGTTATAATATTAGACAGATCCAGGATATAATTGATTATGCAGAAAAATTTAATATAGAAGGAGCATTATTATTTTTAGACTTTTCAAAAGCATTCGACTCTTTAGAATGGGATTTCATGTTCTCAGCATTAAAAAAATTTGGCTTTCAAGATTCTATGCTCAAATGGATAAAAACTATGTATACAGATATTAAAAGCTCAGTGATCAATAATGGGTGGATATCTGAACCCCTCAACATTTTTCGAGGGATTAGACAAGGATGTCCGTGCAGTGCTTTAATTTTCGTTATTGCTGTCGAGATATTAGCATGTAGAATAAGACAAGACAATAATATTAAAGGATTTGAAATCAAAATAGATGGGAAAACACATTCTTTAAAAATCAGTCAACTTGCAGATGACACCACACTTTTTTTAAAAACAAAACAAGACATTTCAAAAGTATTAAACATGATTGAAATTTTTGGCACTTTGTCAGGGCTTAAATTAAACAGATCAAAAACAGAAGGAATTTGGTTAGGAAAACACAAACATTGCAAAGAAAAATATGAAAATATCAACTTTACAAACAAACCAGTGAAATGTTTAGGAATTTTTTTCGGTTGTAACAAAAATGAATGCCAAAAACTAAATGCAGAAAAACAAATAGAAAAGTCTGAAAAGATCATAAAAAATTGGGAGAAAAGACATTTAACAATGATCGGTAAAATAACAGTTATCAAATCATTGATCATACCAAACATTACCTTTTTAGCGTCTGTTTCACATATTGAAAAAGAATATATTGTTAAATTTAAAAAAATTATCTATAATTTTTTATGGAAAAGCAAAAGAGAAAAGGTTAAACGCACAGTACTAAGTTTTTGTGAACTAGATGGGGGTTTAAAAATGATTAACATAGATAAATATATAGAATCTATCAAAATTGGGTGGATCAAAAGGTTAATTAATGGAGATTTAAAAAATTGGAAAATTATTCCACTTTTTTATTTTAATAAGTTTGGAAAAGATTTCCTTATCTTTCACATGAATATTGATAACACTGACTCTATTCCAGAGTTAAAGAAGCTGCCAAAATTTTATTTCAACATTGTAAAAGCATGGATAAATAATAAAAAAGTACAACAGCCAAAAAACTTTAGAACTATACGTCAAGAAGTTATTTGGGGAAATCGTTTCTTAAAGATAAAAAATAAATGCCTTTTATTCCAAAACTGGATAAATAGTAATTTTATCTTTATTAATGACATCATTGATGAAAATGGTAATATAGAAGAAAATTTTATTTTACAAAAGCTTAAAATAAAAAGTAACTGGATGTCAGAATTTTACCAATTAAAGAAAGCTATTCCAAGAGAATGGTTAAAGATTTTAAAACAGGAAAACTCAAAGAAAACTAAAGTAAAAACGCCCTATGCAATACATATTATTGATAATTGCAATAAAAAAGAAAAATTAGAAAATGTAGATACCAGAAAAATTTATAATATATTAATTGAGAATGAAATTGAAATACCTGTTGGTTTTTATAAATGGAAGACAAAGCTTAACCTTGTATACATTAAGAGTCTTTCATGTAATATGTTAAAGTTTGTTCATTATTTTTTAAAAGATAATAAATACAAAGTGTTCCGTTGGAAATTGCTACACTTTATTTTACCTTGTAAAGTTTTATTGAAAAAGTGGAAGATATGCGATATTTCAAATTGTCATTATTGCAACACCACAGAGGATTATGATCACATGTTTCTAACATGTCACTATCTTGATAATTTCTGGAGAAAAGTAAAAACACTCTTAGAAAAACTGAATATTAATAATAATATTCTAACATTAAAAAATTTAGTTTGGGGTTATAAAATAAATGATGAACAATACTATGAAATTAATTATTTGATTACAATTATAATGTTTTGTATATACAAGGCAAACTATATGTCTGAACAGAAAACAAAATCTTTAGATGTATATACTGTATTTAAAACAGAATTCATGTACAGCTACAAAATGCAGGCAACTAGTAAACATACTAAGAATAAATGTCTACTTGATAAAGTTGTCAAATTGTTGTAATAATTTTTATGTTTGCAAATGTATAATCTAGCAAAAAATGAGAATAGAAAAAGATAAATAATTTAAAATGTCCAGATCAGGAACTGATTTCGAGAAATAATTTCACCTTTCACCGATAAGCGTGGAGATAACGGTATTGCTCTCCACTTTTTTTATCGTTAAAAAAAATGGGAAAAAAATTAATTACATTCTATTTTTATCAGAATCGATACACATATATTGTAATATGTGTTTATACATACCTGTGAATTGCTTATATTAATCATAAATCATTATTAAAACTGGTATTTCCAAACCAGGAAGAGATATCAATTCAATAATAGGAAACCGATAACGGCAAGTGTGAATTATTTCCGGAAACTTTTTATTTCTAAACAAACTAGATATACATATTGATAAATTAGAATTTCATATATAATTATTTATTTTACGGTTGAAAATGAATTATATACACTATAGTCTAGATAAATTGTACTTTATCATTGTTACACAGAGAGAAATGATATTAAAATGCAGGTACTCTTCACTAGGAGGCTGGACTAGTGGAGTCAATTGTTAACAGCAAGCAATATATTGTTGAATAAAAAAAAAAAAAAAAAAGTAATTAATACAACTTTTCCCTCAAAAATGAAATTGGTTTAGTGTGTCCTTATTACAGTATTACCTAAGAAGCAACTTTTCAATGAAAAGGTTGAACATCGCTCAATTGTACCTATATAGTTGATTAACACCAGAAGTAATCATATGCACCGCCGTGGCTCAATCGGTAGAGCCTAGCACTTGAAGGGAAATATTATTATCAAGAAAGGGTTCGAGTCTCATATGGATGTTTTGATTTTTTTTGTATTGAAATATTAGATAATAATGTTTTTATAATATTTTTTGGGATGTTTGCTTAATTTATAGAGTCATTGTGAATCATTTTGACTATATATCATTTTATTAAAGAAAAAACGCTTATTGCATGCATTCCTATGACTCTTGACTAACTTTCTATTCATGTGTTTACATTTTTTACATATTTGCAAGGAACACCTGCCGTAAAACTGAAGTAGATGCCTGTACATAACCAATAACACGAGACAAATAACACGAGAATTGATTATATAGCAATGAAGCTCAAATGTTGCATGTGTAATATAGTGTAATATACAAATAACTTAAAATAAGGCCATTGTTTACAAGTTTCAAAACAACACAAACAAGTTTTGAACATGGTATTATACGTAACAAATGCAGTCAAAAGCAATTTTGTCGCCAGTCCACCAACTGTGTAGATACTACTACTGAAATGTGAACCACTGTCCCTGTACTGGTACCTAAGTCATCAGAAAATAAAACAACACCACAGAACAAATCAATTACACTACAAATCGTAATTAAATGTAAAACATCAAGAAGCTGTTTTATTTGTTAAAATGACAGGAAAGGACATATTACATGTGATGATGTGTTGTATGGTTGTAACACATTAGGTGTTTTATGACCAACTGATGTCAGATTTTGTCGTCCGGTTAAAATATATAATTATGATCTTATCTTATCTTATAGACGATTAAACCTTACAGACCAGGACAAATACAGATATACATATATTAAGAATGATATAAAAAGCATCCTATTTAAATTTGTTCGATATTATTTGGCTTCCTAACAAGTTACGTGTTATGTTACCTTATGCGCATAAAGGGTGTTAACAACCAGATAAAATCAATAGTCTTGGCCTTGTTTTTTGTAGGAATACCTTTCAAGATATGAAAATAGATGATATGACGTATTTTAATGTACTATAATTAGCATCTATCGGGCTATTTAAAACATAATTTACCTATCTTATCGAATGAAAAGAATTCACGGGAAATTGGCCATACCTCTTTGACACTTTAAAAAAAATAATGACGTGTAACAGTCAGGATTCTACTTCGTCAAAATTATCTCCCCATTACGCCAGTTCATTTTCACAATCGTAGAAATGGAAGCCATTGTAGCGATGACGCGCTGCCAATTTTGCTCTTGAAAACCGATAAATTTATCCACATAGCACCATTACGATCCTTATATGTCAGTTGTATTTTAAAAGACAAATGTATCTACTAGTTAATGAGCATCAGTTAATGATCTTGTCTGCATTGATTCAACTTAAAACTATTGTCTGATCGGTTGTCTGGTGGAATTTTCGAAAATTCTTAAACATTTATAAAAATTCTAATTAAATATTTCGTGGAAGGGCAGACTAAAAATAATCAGTGGTTGAAGTAGATTATAAACCCTAGTTATCACACACACACACAAATATTTTTTTCGAAGATATGCATTTTTATCATCCAACTAAAAAGACTGTCGTCAAGTACTTTTAATTTAAAAAAAAATAGCTATTCGAACACACCTACTCTGTGATTCAATAGATAGGTATTTCACTTGACCCATATATTTTATCTTTTCGTACTGTGGTTGTTTTATGTTATAAAGTCAGCCTGTAGCTTTGATACATGTATATAAAAATGATAGAATCTGAAGCGAGATGATATATCAAATACTCTTGCTTTGTGCGTTTCAAAGACAAAATATACTCCTAAAAGACGCCTTAACATAAAAAGGTGCACTCAATTGTCTCTTTTCGATACATTTATTACCCATTTTTTTTTCTTGAGTCACATAATGGAAGGGCAGACATGAAAATTACTGAACTAATAGATTGATACATATGTTCTCCGTGCGTGGTAAAATTTAAAAAAAAATCTGAGGTTATGCATTTTCTACATCCAACTTGATGGATACCCATGACGTCGACTTGATATTAATTATAGATAAATTGAAAACTTATGCAAATGGTGTTTTTAGAATAAAACACTCCGTTTTCGGAGAATAATGTCGTTTTATTCATTTCTATTTACATTTAAAAATGTTGTTACTATAGTAAACATTACAGTAAGCACTTATCGCCTTCTCTAACAAAGAGCTTCGATTCTTTTGTTCTATTTCAACTGGCTTTCCGACTGGTAGGAGTATTTGAAAGCAGATATACTTTTTGATTTTTTAATTTCACTGGATAATGAATTTCACACTTTTGGACCAGTAAAAGAAAAACTTGATTTGTATAATTCTGTATTTGATTTAGTGACAATACAATTATCCGATGATGAAAGTCGAGTATTGTACGGTTGTTTACTATTTGTAGGCACAATAAGAGTTAAGAAAGTTGAGTTGCGAGTTAAGAACGAGTTAAGAAAGTCGATTTGCGAATTACAAAAGTCGAGTTGCGAGTTACAAAAGTCGAGTTGCGAGTTACAAAAGTCGAGTTGCGAGTTAAGAATGCCGAGTTGCGAGTTAAGAAAGTCCAGTTCCGACTTGAGAAAGTCGAGTTGCGAGTTACAAAAGTCGAATTGCGTAAAACTGTGGAAACGAAACTATTGTTTTGGTGTAACTGTTTAACATTTTGGAATGATGATTGCTTATAGAATTGTATACAGTATTGTTGATTATTTTTGTTGTTTATATCTCTTCGTAAAAATAAAATGGATTGATAATCACTACTATCGGATTTTCTGAAGAAGCAGATAGCCTTTTGAGATACAGCGGATAGCTTGCAGTTTAATCATAATTAAATTTCAAAGCTAGCACCGTCATATTAAACGTAAAGGAAGATATAGCAACCAAGCTATGGTACATATGTAAAAGACCCCTTCTGCAAGTTTCGTTTAGAATGGACAATTTAGGGCAGCTGTAGAGCCGGGTAATATTCGTTAGGGACCTCAAAATTTATTCTTTGACAATGACACTCAAAATTGTGGACGTTAAAATTATATATGTCTACATAGGTTAGAGTTGAAGGGGAAATGATGGGTGTGTATAAAACCAGTTTAAACCAGCCCCCTTTTTGTGTCTGACCGAAGTCGGGACCTTTAGCCTGTTTTGGTCTTGTATATCTTTTACAATTGGAAAACTTGCTGAATTTTTCGTTTCCATTCTCTGACTTTAGTTTGCCCCAATCAAATTGTATGAAACTTATACACACTGCTTTTTATTACAAAACACAGACCAAGTTTGAATTATGGTGGGGTCACCTTAACCGTTCAAGAGTAATGCTCCTTAAAAAAAATGCTGATTGTTTTCGTTTCTTTTCGCTATAAACTTTAGTTTGTCTTAACCAAATGTTATGAAACTTATAAACAATGCTAAATACAACAAAAAACGGATCAAGTTTGAATTTTAGTGTCGTCATTCTACCCATTTTAGAGTTATGCCCCTATACAAATGAAAAAATGCTAATTTTTTGTTTCTATTTTTGCCTAACCAAATGTTATGTAACTAATAAACAATACTTATTACGACAAAACTCGGATCAAGTACACATTGAATTTAGGTAGTATCACTTTTACTGTCCCTCAGTGATGTCCTTTTATAACTTTATACGATATGCAAGCGGGGCTGTGTCCAATGGACTCATTACCTATTTATCTAAATTCTTTAAAGTAACAGATATAATTTATAGAACAGACAAGAGGTAGTTGCAAATATTTCATGTATATTTTGAACACATGCAGAGAAGATTACTTAGGAACCCTTTGCCAAAAAATAAAACCTTCTTTTCTTCTATGTGCCTGCCTTCAGATGTTATGTTTTGAATTTTAGTTTCACTTTCAATATTCGGTATTTATCCTTAGGTAAGCGCCTTGTGGCAAAAATCACGTGATGCAAGAATTTATTATCCTGGAGTTAGGCTATTTATTTCTTTTTGTGGCGGGTATCCAAGCAGACAACGTGCATGTGTTTAACGGCAATGCAGATTTTCTATTATGAAATAAAATTAAAAAGTTGCCGATCCGGCACATAATAAAGATCGGTTAGAAAGCAAGGTTTTCATTTTAATTTAGATCGAAAATCTTAATTCGAGGGTTGAAAATTTAGAGCACAAAAAAAAGGAGGTGTTCCTCGGGGAATCTTTTTATCTTATGCACTCTCATTTGAAAGCTTTATTTTTTAAATTTAATCAAAACAGAGAAAACAAATGTTAGTCAACTTGTGAATGGTCTTTCTTCCTTTCTCCCATGCCACGTTATTCTCGCTAAAAATTCCAGTGGACCTCCTATGGCACCCACTAATAGTAAAAAAAAAAATCATTCAACAAATTAAATTATGACCTGCATGCACTTTGCATACTTTCAAAGGAGGCAATTTCATGACAAAATTGTTCTATACTTAGGGGGGCGGGGGTCTAGAAATTTTGAAAGGGGGGAAGTTTTAAAAGTTTTTGGGACCTTTTTTGGCTAAAAAAACATAAAATAAGTGTAAAATGCACTTTTTAAATGGTTCCTGGCGTGGGGCATGTATATTCTATAGTTGCTGTAAAGTGTAAGGGTTGGACATTTTTTATGTTGTATTCTCCCTATTGATTGTCTATCATAAAATGTTCATGAGTATGGATCCAAATATACACTGATATATTTGATGTTGGACTTGTCAATAAAATAGACATGACAAATTCTCGTTTGTTGTATGTTAAGTTAGCATAACCTCACAGATTTCTTGTTATGGACAAGAAATACACCGGGCTATTGGATGACATTTAGAATACAACCGAAACGAGTTAAAAAATCCAAACAAGCAATTTTTATCTAAATGTTTGGTTGATATGTTTCACCCAACAAAATTAAGGGAGGCTAGGGGTTCCAAATCAACCAAAGATACGAATGAGACTGAAATGACAAGGAATTTGTGAATGACAGTCGACAAATGGAGACCGTGATAAAGGCACACTCAGCAGTCAGGTTGCAGTCTTGAAAAAAAGTATTCAATATAACAGTTCGGAGAAACAGACATTTCGGTCAGATATGCAAACCCCGGCCTCAAAAAAATATGCCCGTTCTTTATTCATCATGATCATTTAATGCTAAATAATTCTGTTGGAAATTTCCGTTTCTAATAGCAAAAAAATTGATAAGATTATTGTTTTCAATCCAGATACGGCCAGAATTTTTATTTAATGCAAAAATAAGAGTCAGATTTTTTTCTCTCAAATACCTTAGACTGCCTCCTCAATTCAAATGGTTCGTACCTTAGACTTTCAAGCTATCCAGAGCTACTGAATGTGGATCATTATTCAGCTATTATGTCAATTTAAACTATCATGTTATTTTAAAATAGGGCTGGGGCGTTTGGGGTTAAACATTTTTTCGTTGGTAAATAATATTGCTGCGGATTATTTTTTTCATGAGAGTGTAATAGAGTTTTACTTTCTGTTTGGTTGAATAGTGAAATAGAAGTCACTACGTTCTTGGTCAATCCTGTGTCGCTTTGAAGGTTTCATGTATGGTTGTCATCCTCAGCCTAATCAACGTGTTACTGTAATTTGAATTTCAAAATGACTGAGTGACGGTTTTTTTACGCACTGGTCAACTCCACCATAGAGAATCACATGACTTTGACACAATCAGTAAATACCAGCGAAATTATCTTTATAAGTAAAGAATTGTCGCATAAAAATGAAATACACAGGAAATGGCAAAATTCACGAAGTCTGATTAATCATTTTACAAACAAAAAAAAAGTTCAAGCAAAGGGGGGTGTACGCCCTCTACGCCCCCCTCTGGATCCGCCACCGGCGTCAATAAGTGAAATTAGGCATTAAACCCGTCAGTAATGCACGCCTTTTTGACGTCATTTACTAGATAGAGGGGGTCGCCTGTTTCCTGCACTATTACCGTTCATCATCGTCATTATACAGGATAAACTAAAAATAAAGTTTGTTTTGTAAGTACTTAATCACAGGTTCCTTATGACAGCAATGCTGATTGTCAATTACGAGGATTTTTATTTGCCGAATAATTTGTACAATAAAGCAATGTAGTTTTGCAACCACTCGCTCGACATTGAAGTGACGATGCCACTAAACGTACGAATGATGTTCACTAAAACCAGTTTTTGACGGAAATGCATCGAACTCGAAAGTTGTCTATTGCATGGCAATATATATATAGTCCCCTATCGGTTAAACTTGTTCTTTAAACTACATTGAATATAACAAATATCAAGTAAATATCGTCAAGCATAATGCAAAAGTGCGGAAATAATTTAAGTGAATTTTCTGTCCAAGGACCGTAAACAGACAGACAGACAAGTCCCAAAAATACTTGAGACTAGCACTAGTACTCAACTGCTGATCATGATAGATGTCTCTTCATGTACAGACCTAGGGCGTTTTTTACATTTTTTTTTATTGGTCTCTTCTGTATATCTCCAGAATATATTCTGTTGAATAGTCCAAAAAAATGAATCAGGACTTCTTCAGGAGATATTATGATGAAGAAGTCACAAAACAACAATTCAATTTGCCGTCGAATATAGCACATTTTTTTTTATGTTGGATTACATAAACAAAGTTTACGATAATTTATTAGAAAATTTAGTTACGCCAGTTTATTTGACACAACGCTAGTGACTATATCAAACCAAAACTGAATAAAACATGTATAATTAATGGTGGTCCATTCATTAATAAAAAAATCTAACTAAAAAAATCATAAAAAAATGTCCTAAAAACAAGATTTATAATTTTTTTTGGTTAAAAAAAAACCGTCGCCACGTAAATTGTGCATTTTTTTTTAAATGAGATAAATATACAGCAAAAATTATATAGTTTTATCATTTTTGATATGAGGAAGGGGCTGTCTTAAATGCCAGCTTAATACCAAGACTATGTCCTATAAATTGATTAATTGTTGGTTGCTTAATGTCCAGTGGCAAATATTGCATGCACAAATTTTGACGGGACGTATTATGGTATACAAATTTGTCCGACTTCCGTCTGTCCGTCGTAAACATGGTACAGTATAATGTCATGGTTGTTTTTTTTTTCGTGATGGTCAAGCGAGTTATAAAATAAAACACAAAATAGAACATAAGTCATGACCGTGCTCGTTTTCGAGAAAATTGAGGCTGTAAATTGGGAATTTGTGCAATTTTGTAAAAAATGTAGGCAATGTTATAAATTTTTTGGAGCATATATTCTGCGTCGTAAATTATTAAGATCGGGTTCAATTTGAAGCTGTGATCAGTGACAATAAGTAAAACTAGAGGCTCTAAAGAGCCTGTGTCGCTCACCTTGGTCTATGTGCATATTAAACAAAGGACACAAATGGATTCATGACAAAATTGTATTTTGGTGATGGTGATGTGTTTGAAGTTCTTTCTTTACTGAACGATTTTGCTTCTTACAATTATATCTATAATGAACTTTGCCCATTAGTAACAGAGAACTATATTTGGTAAAAATTTACATAAATTTACCAAATTAATGAAAATTGTTAAAAATTGACTATAAAGGGCAATAACTCCTTAAGGGGTCAACTGACCATTTTGGTCATGTTGACTTATTTGTAGATCTTACTTTGCTGAACATTATTGCTGTTTACAATTTATCTCTATCTATAATAATATTCAAGATAATAACCAAAAACAGCAAAATTTCCTCAAAATTACCAACTCAGGGGCAGCAACCCAACAACCGATTGACCGATTCATCTGAAAATTTCAGGGCAGATAGATCTTGACCTGATAAACATTTTTATTCCATGTCAGATTTCCTCAAAATGCTTTGGTTTTTGAGTTATAAGCCAAAAACTGCATTTTACCCCTATGTTCTATTTTTAGCGGTGGCGGCCATCTTGGTTGGTTGACCAGGTCATGCCACACATTTTTTAAACTAGATACCCCAAAGATGATTGTGGCCAAGTTTGGATTAATTTGGCCCAGTAGTTTCAGAGGAGAAGATTTTTGTAAAAGATTACTTTAATTTACGAAAAATGGTTAAAAATTGACTATAAAGGGCAATAACTCCTAAACGGGTCAACTGACCATTTTGGTCATGTTGACTTATTTGTAGATCTTACTTTGCTGAACATTATTGCTGTTTACAGTTTATCTCTATCTATAATAATATTCAAGATAATAACCAAAAACAGCAAAATTTCCTCAAAATTACCAATTCAGGGGCAGCAACCCAACAACCGATTGACCGATTCATCTGAAAATTTCAGGGCAGATAGATCTTGACCTGATAAACATTTTTATCCCATGTCAGATTTCCTCAAAATGCTTTGGTTTTTGAGTTATAAGCCAAAAACTGCATTTTACCCCTTTGTTCTATTTTTAGCCGTGGCGGCCATCTTGGTTGGTTGACCAATTCATGCCACACATTTTTTAAACTAGATACCCCAAAGATGATTGTGGCCAAGTTTGGATTAATTTGGCCCAGTTGTTTCAGAGGAGAAGATTTTTGTAAAAGATTACTTTAATTAACGAAAAATGGTTAAAAATTGACTATAAAGGGCAATAACTCCTAAACGGGTCAACTGACCATTTTGGTCATGTTGACTTATTTGTAGATCTTACTTTGCTGAACATTATTGCTGTTTACAGTTTACCTCTATCTATAATAATATTCAAGATAATAACCAAAAACAGCAAAATTTCCTCAAAATTACCAATTCAGGGGCAGCAACCCAACAACCGATTGACCGATTCATCTGAAAATTTCAGGGCAGATAGATCTTGACCTGATAAACATTTTTACCCCATGTCAGATTTGCTCTAAATGCTTTGGTTTTTGAGTTATAAGCCAAAAACTGCATTTTACCCCTATGTTCTATTTTTAGCTGTGGCGGCCATCTTGGTTGGTTGACCGGGTCACGCCACACATTTTTTAAACTAGATACCCCAATGATGATTGTGGCCAAGTTTGGTTTGATTTGGCCCAGTAGTTTCAGAGGAGAAGATTTTTGTAAAAGTTAACGACGACGGACGACGGACGACGACGGACGACGGACGACGACGGACGACGACGGACGCCGGACGCAAAGTGATGGGAATAGCTCACTTGGCCCTTCGGGCCAGGTGAGCTAAAAAATAATCCCTACACGAATGACTATACAATTATTCAAGCCTTGCTTGACCATGCGGACCAGATGCTCAAAGTGGTATTTTTTTATTCCTATGTTAATTATAAAATCATATTTGTTTGGATTCTTACGGCTTTTCTACTTGTGTGTTATACTTTGCGTTTACCCAAAAAGGAAAGCAGGAAGAATTAGATAAAGCCCGTTTCCAATTTAACGTCATTTTTCTGTTACACTAAATGGTAGCAATATCTGACGTTGCGTCATTACGTTTCTAATTACGGAAAATTACACGATATTTTAGTAAACGCTAGCAGTGATGACACATATATGTGTCAGGCATGGTGTAAAATTGAGAATGGAAATGGGGAATGTGTCAAAGAGACAACAACCCGACCAAATAAAAAACTACAGCAGAGGGTCACCAACAGGTCTTCAATGTAGCGAGAAATTCCCGCACCCGGAGGCGTCCTTCAGCTGGCCCCTAAAAAAATATATACTAGTCCAGTGATAATGAACGCCATACTAATTTCCAAATTGTACACAAGAAACTAAAATTAAAATAATACAAGACTAACAAAGGCCAGAAGCTCCTGACTTGGGACAGGCGCAAATAGTCTGTTAGAGAAAATGGACAAGTTGTCACAATTACATACAGACAGACAAAACCTGGAGAGATTTAATATTTTATGTGAAAATGACAATGAGAATGATGGTTGTAGTATGAACGTAGTCAGATCGTAAGAAATCCGTAATGAGGGCGGCATGCGCGTGCTAGTATCATACTATGGTCTTGAACAGCGTGGTGTAAACGTGATATAGTCGTAGTGGAAGCGTAGTTGGGTCGCGGTGAGAACGTGATGGTCGTAGTGAGGTCGTAATAACGTCGCTGTGAGATCGTAATGGTCTCGACCTTTGAGATCTTACCACGACCTTATAATATCCTAGTCCCACTAGGCCACGATCGCACTACGATCTGTGAAAAAAATGCAAATTTTGATGATCGTAGTGCGATCGTGGAGATCGCAGTAAGGTCGTATCACGGTCGTGGTGAGGTCTTCAAGATCGTGAAGAGCGTGGCCAACTTTGAACATGTTCAAAACAGTCGTGGTGCGGTCGTGGCGAAATCAGGTCGTAGTAGAAGCGTAGTGAGAGCGCACTAAGATCGTAGTAAGATCGCAAAGGTCGCTGTACAATCGTAGCGAGAGCGTAGCGAAAGCGTGATTCTATTCGGAGAGACTGCGCTACGATCGCACAGCGACGTTATCACGACCTCACTACGACCATCACGTTCTCACTGCGACCCAACTACGCTTCCACTACGACTATACCACGCTGTTCAAGACCATAGTACGATTCTAGCACGCCCTTGCCGTCCTCATCACGCTCTTCTTACGACCTGACTACGTTCACACTACGACCATCATTCTCATTGTCATTTTCACATAAAATATATAAAAAAAGCTCCCTAGATTTTGTTTGTTTGAATGTAATTATCCATTGCTCTAACGGCTCAACCATGCTTCTCGTTTTTATATAGATTAGACCGTTGGTTTTCCCGTTTAAATGGTTTAACACTAGTAATATTTTGGGTCCTTTATAACGTGCTGATTGATGTGAGCCAAGGCTCCGTGTTGAAGGCCGTACCTTGGCCTATAATGGTTTACTTTTATAAATTGTTACTTGGATGGAGAGTTGTCTCATTGGCACTCATACCACATCTTCCTATATATATTGATACATCTATGTCATCTCTGCTATCGTTCACTAAAATATCGTCATTGAGCTTCATGGACCAGCAATAGGTTGTAATTTAGGTTGGATTGGTCGGTCCGACATCTCTGCTTGATCAGGATTCGTTACTTTGCTCCCCCTGCCTCTACATCAACTCCTACCACTATGCCCACGTGTTCTGGTAGATTTTGGTGGCATGACTGTATTGTTTCCGAGAAATCTACGATTTAATCAGAAATAGAAGGAATTGAACTGTATTGATATGGATCACGATGTTGACGTTATTGCTGAGAACGTAGTAAGATCGCGCTATGAACGTAGTATAATCGTGGTAAGAACGTGTAATAATCGCAGTAAGATCGTGTTGCAATCGGATAACTCGTGGTATGGTCGTAGTGAGAGCATGAAGAGCGTAGAAAGATCTTGATAAGCGTAGTGAGGTCGCAGAATAAGCGCGGTGAGAACGTGGTATAATCGTAGCGGGATCTTTGTAGAAGCGTAGAGAGGACGTAGTAGCATCGTGAAAGCAACGAAAATTTACATTTTCATGCCGCTCATACCGCGACCTCACCACGATCTAAATTTATTTTAGATCGCGGTGAGCGTGGTGCGATCGTGGTCTAGTGGGATGTTGAAGAATCTTAATAAATCATGCGTTGTGTTTTTCTATACGTTTAATCGTCGTGATAGCTAATGCATATAATATAACGTCACAGAGTAAAATCGGTATGGTAACAACGTTACCATAACGTAATGTTTGTACTTCGCGTATTTTCCGACATTCTGGGGGCCGACAAAAGTGCAATATGTAACGAAAATTAAAAAATGTAAATTCACAATATAGATAAATAAATTTAAAATTAATGTCCATCTCAAATAAATAATCAAGTTCATTAACCTTGACTGAACACAATTAAAGTTTATTTCTTAGTCCATTCGTGGATGTTTCTTCTGGCACACACGGTTACTTCACTCAGCGGCAGTTTTCTTAAGCGTTATAATTTCCTGTCCTGTATCTATGTGGCTTGTTAACTCCAACAGTTGAGGGTGTGTTTCTTCAGGCGGTCTAGGTAGCAAGTTACTTCCTTGGAGAGTTTCCTCAAATTGGTTGATGTACGATCTACTTTGTACGAGCCATTGCGATGGGTTTTCTGGTCTTCTTTTGGCAACGGTCATGCCTGAAGGAATATCATCTGGATGGTCATGTTTCCAAGGCAACCTTTCTGTGAAATAGCCTTTCTCGTTTTCAATAGCTGTCTTCTTGTCTGTAATGACGTTTACACGAACTGTTGACGGCTGGTTGATGTTTCTATTGATCGGTCCTGATAATAGATATCCGATCTTTGACTGAACAGCGGTGGGTCCGTTTCCTCTAATTACTTTGTCCTCGATAATGTCCCAATAGTGGTCGGCGCCTATGAGTAAGTCGATTTCAAAACGTTCTGTACTTTGCACAGAATGTGCAAGTTTAATTTCTCTTAAGTGTGGCAAGCTCCTTGTAGTCTGGGAAATATTGTTCTCAATTGGGACGGCAATTTCCGGAACAATGAGTGTGTTAATAAGCACCTTTTCTCCTGTGTCGGTCTGTAGTTGTATTGTTGCAGTGTCTAAGTTACGAACTTTCTGAGATAAATCTCCGAACGCAGACAGTTGAATGCTGACATTTTCTGTTGGTTTAATTTCTAGTTTATCAGCTAAATTCTGAGTTATGAAAGAACGCTGTGCTCCCTCGTCAAATAATATGTTACATTCTACTTCTTGGTCGTTATATATAACTGGCGCAGTTGCTGTTTTCAGGAGAATGTCCTGACTTTGTTGTGATAAATGCATTACTCTAGTCTCGTTTGGTGTTTCCACTTCATTTATCGCTGACTGTTGAATTGTAGGCTCCGGTTTCGTACCCGGAATGACCTCTTTATCTTTGCATATGCTAGTATGATGCATTCCGTTACACTTTTTGCATCTATTAGTAGACTGGCATGCGGCCACTCGGTGTGACCCTAAACAGTTAAAGCATAACTGTTTCTGTTTTACAATTTGATTTCTTGTGTTTGCGTCTGTTACTTCAGTGCACTCCGTCGGATAGTGCTCACCTGAACAGAATATACATGTACGTGTATTTACCTTCTTGCGTGTGTCTGTTAATTTACCTTTATTGTGTGATCTTGGTTGTGTACCTGTGAAAAATGCTGTGGTGTGCAATCTGTCCGGTTCCATGACTCCCTGTCCTGCCTCAAGTATTTCAATCTCTTTAGTTATTGATTTTCGTAAATTTTGCAATATCAAATTATCTCTCCCGTGTTCTCTTGCAATACATTTTCTTATCTCAATCGGTAACTTGTCCAAAACTACAGGTACCAAAAGCGAACCATACATCTCTGGTGTTTGACCAAGTGACTCTAATCCTCGTACGTAGGATTCTAATCTGTCTCCGTAAGACCTCAAACTAAAAGCATCATTTGTCGGTGCGGGTAAATTCATGAGTGCTTTCATGTAAGCATGTATAAGTTTGCTAGGTTGTCCGAACCGATCTCTGAGAAGGTTGACTGCGGTTTCGTAGTTACCATTAGTTAAAGCGAATCCCTCTACTGTTTGCGCGGCGCTTCCCTCTAGCTGGGCTTTAAGATAATTAAACTTTTGGATTGGCGTTAATGTGTCGTTGTAGTGTATAGATGACTCGAAACAATCCCAAAATGTTTGCCACTTGAGAATATCTCCATTAAAATAGGGTAAGTCTAACTTTGGAAGCCTATGGTAATTAGTTTTTGAAGATCTCGGTTCTGACGGGACTTGAAACATGATATTCTCTGACGGACGGGTATGCACTGCAGGGGCGTTAATTGAATACTGCTGGTTCATAGAATCTATTGCACATCTGTTCATATCAACTCTAGCTTCGGGTGTGAAATGATATGCGTCTGGGTTAAGTCTGCTCGTTGAAGGACCAACAGTATCATGCGAAATTATAGTATGTGTTTCAACATGTTCAAAGGACTTAATAAATTTCCGAATTTGTCTAATTTTACAATCAAGTTCGTACATATACTCATCTGAGTCGGTGATTTCCTGCTCCAGATTTTCCTCCGATGTCTGTTCCAAAAGTCTGTTATTCAGGTCAATCAATGTTTTCTGTTTCTGCGTGACGGCATCATCAAGGGCTTTCACTTCGTCAACTTCTGTGTCTGTTTTTGACTTTAACTCGTCGAATTTCACCAGTAGCTTCGTGACGGCTCCTTTGTGTCCAGCACGAACTGACTTTAGCTTTGAATCCATATATATCCAAAGGTTACGGCACCATTAAATGTTGAAGAATCTTAATAAATCATGCGTTGTGTTTTTCTATACGTTTAATCGTCGTGATAGCTAATGCATATAATATAACGTCACAGAGTAAAATCGGTATGGTAACAACGTTACCATAACGTAATGTTTGTACTTCGCGTATTTTCCGACATGGGACTGGGGCTTAAGTGTGCTCTTACTACGCTTCTACTACGACCTGATTTCGACACGACTGCACCACGATTGTTTTGAACATGTTCAAAGTTGGCTACGTTTATCACGATCTTGAAGACCTCACCACGACCGTGATACGACTTTCTGCGATCGCACTACGATCGTCAAAATTTGATTTTTTTTTCAGAGATCGTAGTGCGATCGTTGCCTAGTGGGACTGCGGTATTAAACTTTATTAGTTCACTAGAGCCACATGAGCTTAACAAAAAATATTACAACTTAGCCCACATGTTTACATATGTCCTTGGTAACTGGACTTAAAGAAGCAAAAAGGAGGGCCTGAAAGTGCAGAGTGTACAAATTAGTCCAAATTATGTCTAATAAAAAGAAAATAATATATTCAGACATTTAAAACTTTTTTTCAGTTTAAAAAAACAAATAAAAACTCTGTTCAACAGTAAACTTTCTTTAAAAATAATAATTTGAAAAAACACATTGCACAAATTTAAACTACATTTTATATATATAAAACAGAATTTACAAATAACTAACAAAAACAGATTATGTTTATCTTTTAAAACATAAAAGTTATGTATTTCTGTCGAAAGGAAAAATACGTCCACAAATCCGAATTTTGAGCAAATATACAAAATTTCGACCTTATTTTACTAAAAAAAAAGAGTAGCACATGAAGGTATATTTTTATTACATATTTGATTTAATCACGCAAAAAGTAGCCTATATGCAAATTGTCAGCAAACTGTCGATATGGATTCTATTATATACTAGAAAAAAATAATGGTTGGAAGAAATTGCTGTGTAAGTGATATTTTGTCTTTATACTTTTCTAACTTAATTAAGATAAACAAATACACCTTAAAGCTCAGACTATTATCTTTTTGAAATAATCTGAAACTATTTTAAAAATTGTCAATATTTTACTGGTATATATATTTGACCGAAAAGGACATCTTTTCTTTAGAAATTGTATATAAAAGATATTGCAGAGTTCTTAAAATCTGTTTATTCCCTGTTGGTCCTGGAAGACAAATCTACTAGTATTCGTCAAAACATTAGTACCACCACTTTCTAAGAACCTTAATCGTACAAATGTATATGTTTCAAGGTAAAAGTGTGCAAGGTAATGGCGTTTTTCAGACTGTTTATGACTAAATCCGTTTGTTGTGTAATGCTTGACAGAGGAGGATTTAGGGGCAGGGTTGATAATATACTGAAGCATGATTAGAGCGAGTATCCTCTTGCACAAACCCCGGCCCCTTATGAACATTTCTTGATCCGCCAGTGGTTGATACTTTAATCTGGAAGAGTATGATTTATATGCTGGTTTTAATTGGCTTTTAAATAGTGTGCTAGTACTAATAGTTTTCAGTTACTACAAATACTCTTATTTTGGTGCTTCGCGTTTATAATCTTTAGTAAATGTTAGTTGTTTTTGTATCTCGTATCGATCTTTTGGGTCAATCCAATTGCAACGGACTTTTAAACGTTGTTTTATGTTATACTATTATGTTACAACACTGACTGTCTAAGTTTAGGGGTTGAACGCTCACACACATGTTGAATCCTGCCACATTATCATGAGCATGTAGTTGAGTGGTTATTGTTTGTTCATATCTGTCGACTCATATTTGAAGTTTTTAGAATGGGTTTGTTATATATCGCTAGGCCGTTACTTTATATCGTCTTAATTGTTTCACATTTTTGTCGTTGCCTTTTATAACTGATATACAGTATGGATATTTGTCATTTTTTAAGGCCGCACGGTTGGTTATAATTGATAATACTACTTTATTGAACTTCAGTTGATAGTTGCCAATTTAGCAGTCATACCACATCTTACTTGATATGATATTGTATACATGACTTTTAATTTCGGGTCGTGTCTAAACATTTATGAAATATTAGTCGCTTGACGTTAAAAACAAACAACTAACAATTAATCAATTTAAACTCGTGTTCAATAAGGAGAAAATCATTTGATTTGTTGGGTTAAAAGGGGGAGGTGGCAGGAGTATTTTGAATATGAATATGGTGGGCTGGTAAGAGCTGGAAACAATAGGCATGATTAGCGACAAGTTAAATCCATAGGCGGATCCAGGGGGGGGGGGGGGGGTGTGTGGCTGGGGCCCGGCCCCCCCTTTCGTGGGAAAAATTTGGTTGATTATATAGGGAATCATTGAAGCACGACTTGAGCGGGCCCCCCTTAGGAAAAGTTCTGGATCCGCCACTGAAATCTTTAACATGAACAAAAAATTTCGCAAAAGATCCTCCTGCCAGCCCCATTCCCATCATTAGAATAACAAAAGGTCGTACCCTTACTGTAATTGTCCGTGTGTGTTTATTATTTATCCAGCTAGTTGTCCTTATAGTGTGCTACTAAGGGGACGACTATTTGATATTCTGGGGAGGAGGATTTTGAAAATAAATAACTAAGCCTTGATAATCACAAAAATCAAAGGTTTGTTCTGTGGTAGTTTGAAAATAAATAACCTGACACACAATTTATTGAAAAAATAGGTCTATTCGAAAGTATTAGATGGCACCAGATATTCATAATTTTTTTTCCAAACAAAAATCGGGAAACACTTCCGTAAACTTTACATAATGAATTATAAATATTATTTAAATATACTTGAAATGTGTGAAAATGGGTTTCATTTTTAAAGTTGAGAAATATTGTGGTAGAAATACGCGTTGGTAAATATTGGGTACGAGTTTGCGAAGGTACGAGTTGACATGGCTCCACAGCTATTTTATTCTAGATTTGTAAAACTTTTGACTTGTCAAACTTCTTGATTTGTAACTTGTATTTTTCTTTAGAAACGCAACTTCTCTTTGGCTGGCAGCGGTAACTATTACACAGACGCGATCTCACAAAACGTGACTAAAACAAAGTGACTACATTTAAAAAATTAAGAAACGTAGAAATTCATGAAACTAATGGAGAAAATATGTTTACAATTTAAGAAATTGTGTTTACACATGTATCAAGAAATTACATTTCACAAATCCAGAAATGTAGAAATTCGTGTAACGGATGGAAAAAATACATGTTACAAATTAAGAAATGACATTTTACAAATTAAGAAATTGCATATGTAATACGAATAAGAAATTGCATGCCATTTCACAAATTAAGAATTGCATAATTTTGGCGGATATTCCCTTCCATAGTTTTGCACCCAACTAAAATACCCCAAGTTTGAACGCCTTATTTGATTTCAGGACCACCATACTCAAATGTGAAATACTTTGATCTATTTCGTAACTTTTTACCTTAAAGAATCCTGGTCCTGAGTAGATTTAGAAGTTGTCGTCAGCAAAAGATTAAAACACCGTTCATTGCGGGCTTCCGTTGTCGTTGATTTCTATATTTTGTGCAATGTCAATTTCATCATGGAAAACTTTCTCTACCATCAGAGGTTCATCAAGGGAAAATACTAAATTTGATATTTATGCTATTAATATATGATATTCTAATGCAATTAGTTTGTAACGATAATTTTCATTGGACGTTGATAAATATTTTGAGGGGTTAGATTCCACGTTCTACCAGTCCGTAACTAAGAAAGCCACCATTTTGAATTCTGGGATATGTAATTTCTCAAAATATAAACAAGATATTCACATTTTGAGCCTCAAAATCTTCTTTTAGTCTATATTGAAATCATTCTGAAGCGTACGAAAAGTAAAAATATGTTTAGTATTCATGTTTGACACCCAGAGTAAACACATGACGTCACATTGTTTAGATGCTAAAGGCAATGCAACAGTTTCGCGGACTTTTTCATTTATGCCATTTTTAAGCCAACATATTTATTAAATGACATTTATTTTAATATGTGGCATTAGAATGGAGATAACTGTATTGTATTTTAAGCTTGGCCTTCATAAAACTTGATTTTACTGTCGCAAATATCCGTTTACCTATCTCCGCTCCGCGTCGCTAGGTAAACTCAATTTGCGACAGTAAAATCTACGTTTTACGAAGGCCAAGCTTAAAATACAATACAGTTATCTCCTAAGTTACGATTTAAAAATCAATGTTTTAATTTAAGTTGCAGTATAAAAACAATATTAGGTCAATGTCATAAAGATATAAACTTTTTGGTATTCCGAATAAAACTGGGGAAGGGAAGGGCGCAGTAAAAGCTCGTCCTTTCCCAGTTTCTCAGTCTCAGTAATATTTTTTGTATGAGGCTGAGAAACTGGGGAAGGACGAAGTTCTACTGAGCCCTTCCCCATTTTTGCGCCGAGTACAAAAAAAATGTTTTTTCTGACATTGACCTAATATTGTTTTTAAACTGCAACTTAAATTAATAAATTGATAGCTATTCAAATCGTAACACAAATGTCAAACTTATTTTCATCTCTAAATGGACCCCTGATTGTGGAGAAAGTGTTCCATGATGAAATTGACATCGTACACAATACGGCTGTGTTACTATATTTTATATGAAATAAACAGAACTATTTGCAGTATAAAAAAACATTATATATTTTTCTGACATTGACCTGATATTGTATATTTAGAAGTACTTAAAGATGACAAAAAGTTTAGTATTGAAAATGACTAAAATTTTCAGTACTGAAAAATGACTGAAATTTTCAGTACTGAAAAATGATTAAAATTTTCAGTACTGAAAAATGACTGAAATTTTCAGTACTGAAAAATGACTGAAATTTTCAGTACTGTAAAATGACTGAAATTTTCAGTACTGTAAACAACTTTTTCCCAACATTACTGAAAATGATATAAAAATTAATGTACTGAATAGTGATGTTTCCTAAAAGTACTGTTTATATAGCGGCATTTAATGTACTGTTTAGTGATGTTTCCTAAAAGTACTGTTTATATAGCGGCATTTAATGTACTGTTTAGTGATGTTTCCTAAAAGTACTGTTTATATAGTGGCATTTAATGTACTGATTAGTGATGTTTTCTAAAAGTACTGTTTATATAGTGGCATTTAATGTACTGATTAGTGATGTTTCCTAAAAGTACTGTTTATATAGCGGCATTTAATGTACATGTAAATGCTAGTCAAATTGTTGGTAGTGTACAGGGAGATAACTCTCTAAAATCAGCTGAAGGTTTTAATCACGTTCTATTGTTAAGAAAATATGAAGCTTCTCAATGATCAAAATTAGTGTTTGCCAAACTGCTATATATCCAACCATTTTTTTCCGATAATGTGTCTGAGTTTTTTGAAATTTTACTATTTTTGTCAAAGGGTCAAAGTAAATACTTTGTAAAAATTTATGAACATTAAACGAGCCGAATTTATTTTAGTCAAGGTGTTAGGTATCACCTTAAGGCACTGGGTGGATACTACTACTGGTGGACTATCTCTATCTCCGAGGGTATTATCAGCTCAGTAGTCAGTATTTCGGTACTGACATGATTTATAACACATCTTTTTTAATTAGTCCGTTTACCCATTTAGAAATTATAGCCAAAATTCATAAAAAATCAAATTTGCATGAGGGAGTTAAACCTTAGTTTCTTATAAGATTATTAAATTTTTAAACGGACAATTTAAAAAGGTTTGTAATAAATGATTAATCATGTCAGTATCGAAATAAATAGAATATCTATGGTAAATAAAGGCAACATTAGTATACCGCTGTTCAAAACTCGTATTAATAAGAAACCAGACTCAACAGTAAAGCTCATATCAAAATAGTTGGAAGGCCGGGTCGATGTGGAAAAGCATTCAAAAACACAAAAATTCAAAAACTAAAAAATGGGGCCTTAAACTGACAGATCTTGTACAAATTAAGCCTAATGTATTTCCTCTTAGATAAAAGAACTACCTAGTATCATAATGCATTTGTTTAATGATTTTTTTTACACATATGGACAGTTCAACAAAGTTAGCAAGTTACCGCTTCGACGTCTTATTCAATTGAAAACTATAGCATTAACATATGTATTTTTTCTTTTTCTTATTTTGGTTGATTTGTATATTAGTACTTGAACTATTTAATTCTAACAAACATTTAGTTACAACCGGAAAAGGGCGTAATGTCCCTTTGGTATCTTTCGCCTCTCTTTTATGAAAATTATTTAAAAAAAAGAACAAAGGAAGCTTCATTTTTAATTATGTCCATTACAACGGACACATTATAGAGATAATGTTCCTTCATTATGATACTGTAAAACATTGAATTTTAGATATGATCCCTGTGGTCATGTTATTTAATGAGACCTAATCATCGTTTAATCGGTATGGATGTCTTTCGCCATCTTGGATTGTAAAAATCAGAGAACCTAAGGTTCAGATTTCCAATCCAGTTAGTAAAATTTGATGCAGGAATGCAGTTAACTAATGTGAATTTTCAATCAAAAGACCAAATGTATAAGATTCTAACATATAAATATTAATATTTTTACAAAGGTAGATTATTTTTGATTGATTTTTAATGTTTTTAAATTGGCATTTTAAGGGGAGGTAACTCTAAAACAGTGCATTTGCTGAAGGAATCTACATGGAATTTTCCTTTTTTGTATTTTAGCTGGAAAAAACGCACGGCGACCCTATCTTTTCTTTTGATATTCTCAAAGCATTTTCTAAAAGCTATCTTTTCGTATTTTATTTTAAAATTCTATCATTTAGTTTAGCTTCTAATCACATAATACTGTTTTTTCCTGTATAATCCATACAAAATGTGTCATTTTGTCACAACCTGTAGCTTGAGAAAATGCACGGGGACCTATCATTTTTATTATATTTTTTACGTTTAGGCAAAGTAGGAATAAATTCTATCTTTTTTTTATTTTAGACTGCCAAACCACCTTAAGACCAAAACGTTTGAAACGTTTTGAAAAATTAAATAAAAATATCGTAATCCACTAAAAGAGGGACGGAAAAACAATAGAACACATGACACAACATAGAAAACTAAAGAATAAACAACACGAACCCCTCCAAAAACTAGGGGTGATCTCAGGTGCTCCGGAAGGGTAAGCAGATCCTGCTCCACATGTGGCACCCGTCGTGTTGCTTATTTGATTACAAATCCGGTAAATAGTCTAATTCGGTAGGTCACATTCATGAAAGGGAAGGGGATTGTAGTTACGACGTAAGAACATATCCGATATCATTTGTGAAACGGTTATTCCATTACGGTCAACCAACTCGTGATGGCGTCCGTAAAATTTACGAAGGGATGATTTCAACTTCACCATTTGGAACTCTTGGTTTAATAGCTTCCTTGTAAGCAGTAACCCTCTATCAAGAAAATCATGATAGGAAATGCAAGCACGGGAATATCGTATCAATTTGGAGATATATACCCCGTACTAACCAATACATTAGAAAGATTGACATCAGGTCATAAAAGACGCTCTTGCGCCGTATTCTAAAAATAGTTGTAAAAGGGATAAAACTGATAACAAATCTGATACTTATTTAAAAAACATTATGATAATGTAGATATCCAAAATAACATTTTGAAAAAAAATAGAAAATTCTTAAAAGGGTTACTACTACACCCATATCTAGAATTCGAAACAAATTTCAAGTATTCGCAAAGCGGACTGTTTTCGGACCGGCCGATAATGCAGACATCAATGTGGTGGTGGTAAATTCTACACGGAAGTTTGAGAGAATGCAATTAATAATTTCGATACATTCCGGGCTGTTCGCTCCACAGATAATTATTTAGTAAACAATCATATGCTAGATGCAGTTACTGGAAGTTTGTTGATGAGATTATCAAAGCTGTAAATGTCTTCACACTTTCTGCAAAAATGTTTATCAATATGTTGAAGGTAAAGTGCTAACTGTGCCCCTTTTATAGCAGAATTGTCCTTTATTATTTAAAATCACAGGTAATGCCATTATACATGTACTTGTTTAATTTATTTTTTCAAAGGAATGTAAAACTAGAAATGAATTGCTTTAAGCGCAGTCTTATTTATATAAATATATTCCTCATTTCTGTTGAAGGACAGTTTCTCCAAGACCACTGATGGAAATTGACGATTATCCATTGGATAAATATGGTTTACCTTACTTTATGACTCATCAGCTGGTTTTACAGTATCTAAATGAGATTGCTGATGATAGTGATATTAGGCAATTTGTCAAGGTGAAATAAATCAAAAGACGTCAATGTGTGATAAAGCTTTTATAACCATTCAAGAATACTTACTTCTCGTAGATATGTTTCTTCCACAGCACGGTTAAATCGAAGGATTTCAAATAATATGATAACTGTATCTTATTTTAAGCCTGTCCTAAGTAAAGTGAAACGTAGGTTGGACTGTGCCAAATTTAATTTTCTTAGAGACGCGTAGCTGAGCTATGTTAACGGATATGGGTACAATTTAACTAAGTTTTGAAATCAACATTTTTAGCTTTAGATCTAAGCTTATTAAGCTGATCAACATTTCTAGCTCTAGATTTAAGCTATTTTGAGAAATTTATGTTTCATGCACATATTACAAAATACACAAAAATGTTGTATACAATACGTATATGTCCTTATTTGAATTCCTTCGGTTCACTCTACTGTAAATCAATCATATTTCTCCGAGAAGTAGGTACAGTTATCTTCACTGTAATGCAAAATTAACAAATATCTCATTGCTATTATTTTTCGTGCAAAATCTCTTAAATAAAAGTTACCTCAAACGTTGCACTTCTCTTTGACAACTTAACCACCGAATGTGACTTTAGAAATACTACATTTGTCTAATTAAACGGTAATAAATCTACAGACTTCGTCATTTCTTAAAAAGAATTAAAAGAATCTGGCATTGTTCTTTAAATTCACTTTCCGTTATATAGATGATGCACACTGACTAAAAATTCTGGCATTGTCTTATAACTTCACGTTCCGTTATATAAATGATGCCCACTCACTAAAAATTCAAAACGTTGAACACATCTATCAAATCGACCATGAAAAAAAAGCCACCACAAATACAGTTAAGTAAGCCTACTTTCTTGACTTACATCTAGAAATTGACAATGAGGGTCGATTGAGAACAAAACTTTACCACAAAAGGGTTGACTTCATCTTCCCAATTTTGAACTTTTCATGTCTGTGTAGATACATTCCAGCACCGACTGCAAATGCAGTATATATGTTTAAGTTGATACTTTACTCCAGAGCTTGCGATACATATCATGATTTCATTGAGATGGTTGCATCATACAAGAAAGCTTTTGAACCTAGGGTTTCAAGTGGTTACAGTTGAGATCGTCCCTTCGAATGTTAAGTGTAAAGTCAAGCACCTTAAATCCCCTCCCCGGTTTTGGTCGGGTTCGTGTTACTCGTTCTATAATTTTACTCAATTAATGTAACATCTCATCTGTTCATGTTGTTGTTTATTACGTCATAATATAGAGAGTATGAAAATGTCATTCAATACAAACCGTATCAATATACCATCGTCTGATTATCAAGCTAGCATAGAGCAACATTATAGTTAATTGAATTTTAATTCTATACAAACCGTTTCAATATACCATAACTTACTATTATAAGAGCATAGAGTAGCCTTTACAGTAATCGCTTTTCGGCAAAAGGGGAATAACTTTATTTTAGAATGTTTTGTTACTATCGCTGGACAATCAATGTTTGTCATTCTTTCTCAGCACTAGTTTGTTTATCATTTTTTTAATACGGGCAACCAGTTGTGACAAGGACTAATGAAATTGTTTATACACACGGTAACTTGCTTCAACAAAGCTTAAATGTTTAAGGATAATATTATATAAATAGCTTACAGTATCGGAGAAACCGTGCACCATACAAGTATATAAATAGCTTACAGTATCGGAGAAACCGTACACCATACAAGTATATAAATACGCGTGCTTGCAGTAAAACTTTCATGTTACAGACTTTTAACATAAGTTCAATCACGATCAGAAAAAAACAATTCGGTGTGAGTACTCATGTTTAAGCAGTCGCTGAACCACGAAAAAGAGGCCAAGGACAATGGAAATATGACATACAGTTTGATACCAATTTTTAACTTTTAATTTTTACTGTTAAACTATAAGTAGAGATGTTTTTATTTGTTATTAAATAATACTGTCAGGACATTCGTATGACTATATTTCAGATATCAGGACATTCGTATGACTAAAGTTCAAATGCCCTCTTAAAAATTACTTTTTTTCTTTTTTTTCATATTTCCGAAAGAATTTCCGAAATATGTTTGGTGTTTAGTTCTGTTACCTCAGACATAGAAATCTACCAGTAAGATTATGTATATCATGTATATGGTCGACTATCCTACTCTGAATTAATTACTTATACCTATTAGGTCGAATTTTTCTTTAGAAATTACTAATACCTATTAGGTCGAATTTTACTTAAGAAATAACTTATACCTATTAGGTCGAATTTTACTTAAGAAATTACTTAGATTTTAAATACTACCAGATTTTTACTTTTGTAATGTTTTGTTTACCTAAGATGGAAGACGGAGGATCTGCTCGAAATGAAGCAAATACATTTATTGTAGAAAAGTTTTAACCATTAGTTCCGTAAATGATATGTTTGAGAATATTTTATTTGGTACAATTAAAAAGGGAGAAAACTTTCTGATAATTTATCTATAGTCCAAAATTTACAAATGATATATAATACAAAAATAAAAACGATAATTATTGCTGGGATCACTGATAAATATTAACTAGATATGTTAATTTCATTCAGTTTTGCAATGTTATGTACTAATAAATGGAGGTGTCGGATCAACGTCAATGAGACAACAATCCAACAACACAAATAACCAATAGATGTCTAATGGACAACACACAACGTACGAGTAACAGGAGGTGTTGGATCAACGTCAATGAGACAACAATCCAACAACACAAATAACCGATATACATCTAGTGGACAACATACAACGTACGATTAAAAGGAGGTGTGGGATAAACGTCAATGAGACAACGATCCAACAACACAAATAACCAATAGACGTCCAATGGACAACACAAAACGTAGGAGTAAAAGGAGGTGTGGGATATACGTCAATGAGACAGCAATCGAACAACACAAATAACCAATAGACATCTAGTGGACAACACACAACGTACGAGTAAAAGGAGGTGTGGGATAAACGTCAATGAGACAACGATCAAACAACACAAATAACCAATAGACATCTAGTGGACAACACACAACGTACGAGTAAAAGGGGGTATGGGATGAACGTCAATGAGACAACAATCCAACAACACAAATAACCAATAGACGTCTAATGGACAACACAAAACGTACGAGTAAAAGGAGGTGTGGGATATACGTCAATGAGACAACGATCCAACAACACAAATAACCAATAGACATCTAGTGGACAACACACAACGTACGAGTAAAAGGAGGTGTGGGATAAACGTCAATGAGACATTTCAATCAAACAACACAAATAACCAATAGACATCTAGTGGACAACACACAACGTACGAGAAAAAAGGAGGTGTGGGATAAACATCAATGAGACAGCAATCGAACAACACAAATAACCAACAGACATCTAGTGGACAACACACAACGTACGAGTAAAAGGAGATGTGGGATATACGTCAATGACACAACAATCCAACAACACAAATAACCAAAAGACATCTAGTGGGCAAAATACAGTGTTTAGCAATCCATCCTTTTGTTAGTGAGCAACGTACAGTGTTTAGCAATCCTCCTGTTAGTGGGCAACATACGGTGTCTAGCAATCATCCTGTTTGTGGGCAACATTCAGTGTCTAGCAATACTCCTGTAAGTGGGCTACATACAGTACCTAGCTATCCTCCTGTTAGTGGGCAACAAACGGTGTCTAGCAATCCTCATGTTAGTGGGCAACATATTGTGTCTAGCAATCATCCTGTAAGGGGGCAACATACAGTGTCTAGCAATCCTCCTATTAGTGGGCAACATACATTGTCTAGCAATCGTCCTGTTAGTGGGCATAGTACAGTGTTAATCAATCCTCCTGTTAGTTGGCATAGTACAGTGTTATGCATTCATCCTGTTAGTTGGCAATGTACAGTGTTAAGCATTCCTCCTGTTAGTTGGCAACATACGATGTCTATTAATCCTCCTGTTAGTGGGCATAGTACAGTGTTTAGCAATACTCCTGTTAGTGGGCATAGTACAGTGTTTAGCAATTATCCTGTTTGTGGGCACAGTACAGTGTTTATCATTCATCCTGTTAGTGAGCAACGTGCAGTGTTTAGCAATCCTCCTGTTAGTGGGCATAGTACAGTGTTTAGTAATCCTCCTGTTAATGGGCATAGTACAGTGTTTACAATCCTCATGTTAGTGGGCAACATACAGTGTTTAGCAATCCTCCTGTGAGAGGGCATAGTACAGTGTTAAGCATTCATCCTGTTAGTGGGCAGCATAGAGTGTTTAGCATTCATCCTGTAAGTGGGCAACGTACAGTGTCAAGCATTTATCTTGTAAGCGATCAACGTACAGTGTTTAGCAATCATCCCTGGCCACAGACGCAGTGTTAAGCCTTCATCCCTGGTCACAGACACAGTGTTCTCGTCCTAAATCTGCATGAAATGTTTGTCACTGGACGTAATAAGAAATCAATCAATCAACCAATCAACAGAAGACGGGAAACTTAAACAATATTTTAAGCTCAATGCAGTACAGTCGGATTCAATTAAATTATTATAAAACTAACAGCTCTTTAGACGATATTTGTTAGTATCACGAAAATAAGAAAATTATCTCAATAGCTTATAAAAAAAGAAGATGTGGTATGATTGCCAATGAGACAGCTCTTCACAAGAGACCAAATGACACAGATATTAACAGCTTTAAGTCACCGTACGGCCTTCAACAATGAGCAAAGCTAATACCGCATAGCCAGCCATAAAAGGCTCCGAAATAACAAATGTAAAACAATTCAAACGAGAAAACTAACGGCCTAATTAATGTACAAAAAATGACCGAAAAACAAATATGTAAGACAGCAACAAACGACGACCACTGAATTACAGCCAGGCTCCTGACTTGGGACAGGCACAAACATACAGAATGTGGCGGGGTTAAACATATTGCAGGATCCCAACCCTCCTCCTAACCTGGGACAGTGGTGTAGCAGTTCAACATATAAAGAACGAACTATAAAAATCAGTTTAAAAACTCATCAGATGCTTGGCGTTTTTTTAATGAGTTTCGTTGCAAAAATAACTATAGTTTTATAAGCGAAGAGAATACGCCAACGAGAAGCACCCAAACAACGTTCAATGAAAAGGCATTTAATCTGTCCGAGAAAGATATCTGTCAAACAAAAACATAAGTCAACCAAAAATATCTGTCAAAAAATGACTTCTGTCTAAAAAAGACTTCTGCTTAGTAAAGACATATGTTCAACAAAGATAGCTGTCCAATAAAGACATGTACAACAAAGACACGCACAACAAAATAATATAGTCTGTCCAACAAACACATGTCCAACAAAAACACGTACAACCAAATACTATAGTTTGTCCATGCAACTAAGATATGTCCAACAAAGACATCTGACCAGCAAAGACATCTGTCCAACAAAGACATCTGTCCAACAAAGACATCTGACCAACAAAGACATCTGTCCAACAAAGACATCTGACCAACAAAGACATCTGACCAACAAAGACATCTGTCCAACAAAGACATCTGACCAACAAAGACATCTGTCCAATAAAGACATCTGACCAACAAAGACATCTGTCCAACAAAGACATCTGACCAACAAAGACATCTGTCCAACAAAGACATCTGACTAACAAAAACTGAGACATCTGACTAACAAAAACTGAGACATCTGACTAACAAAAACTGAGACATCTGTCCAGCAAAGACATGTCCAGCAAAATGAGATATCTTATATATTAATTGAGATATCTGATTTATTTAAAAATAAGATATCTTATATATTAAATAAGATATCTTATTAAAATGTTTATAAAGATATCTTATTAAATATATAAGATATCTTATTTAAAATATAAGATATCTCTATTAATTTATAAGATATCTTATTAACTATATAAGATATCTTTTATATAGTTAATAATAGAGATACTATGAACCATGCAAGTGCCTTTGGTGGAGATGTGTATTCCACATGTAAATATTGATGGGTGCTTTCGTCGAGGTCCGCGTTGTTAGCTTCCGTGTTGTGTATTCACAATAAACACAAGTTGCTTTCTTTAAAAAAAAGAAATGAAATCGTGAATATTAATGATGCCTGTTTTTTTTTTTATGAAATTTAAAGAGTCAGATAATTGTTATTTAAGGATCCATGATTTCACCTGATTTTGTATAAAAACTGACGGATTCTTAATGAAACTCATTGTTGGGCATAATTGTCTTGTTTTAAGAATTCATTTCTCTTCCGATAAATAACATTACTGCATGCTAAATAGGAGGCAACCACGTACTGAAAACAGTCTTTGTTTTGAAGAAGATAATGAAATGAATCATGATTATTTGTTTTTGTAGCCAGTTCAAAAACAATAGTTCAAAACCCTAAGCTATATTCTTTTTTGTTTATATAACCCTGAACTAAAACCGTTTTGGAAAACCAATTACACTGGTTTACATGGTTTGGTCATTGACTAACATATCCAAAATATGTTTGATCTCAATTTATTTATACCCAAGGCAACAAACTCCTATTAGGCTTTAACATGTTTAAGAGTAGAAACAGTTTGAAACCTAAACTTAAATCAATTTTTTTAAACAAATCTCATTTTTTCATTCCATAACTTATCCTTTTGTTAATTAGCCAAAATATAATGACGTGTTGATTTGTTGATTTCTACGATTGTGTGACAGGATGAGCAGGAATGACAGTGACAATTCAGTACAGCTCAGCTCATGTCCTGTTTTTTTGCAATTGCATGTCCGTTGAATACGGGTGTTTCCTGTTTGAATTGTTTTACACTAGTCATTTTGGGGCCTTTTATAGCTTGCTGCTCGATGTGAGCCAATGCTCCGTGTTGAAGACAGTACTTTGACCTATAATTGTTTTACTTTTTATACATTGTGATTTGCATGATTTGGATGAAGAGTTGTCTCATTGGCACTCATACCACATCTTCTGATTTATGTTGATTTTAAGAAAAATAATGTGTAACTAAGTTGTGCTATTATTTGTTTATGAATACAAACGTTTTAGTGTCGCCTTATTTTAAAGATATCGTCCTATAGGTCTCTGTCATCGGGTGCATTGCATTTGCGCCAATTTTTGAAAAGTGCAATATATTTTTATCTGCATCTTTGGCACGCATGAAATGTATCATTGTGATGCAAATTAAATATGGTTTATGGCACAAATAAAAGATTGTTTTGGTGCGAATAAAATGCCAAATGGCGCAAAAGCAAAGCACCGCTGTTAACTACACTGTAAAAATAGTGCTTAGAATTAAAACGTGTTGCAAGACTTATGTGCTTAGGAAAGTGTTTAATTTCTAAGCATTAAAAACTAAACATGTTTTGGCTCTCAGCACTTCGCACTAAACATGTTTTGGCTCTCAGCACTTTTCAATAAACATGTTGTTGTGCTAAACATGTTTAGCTACATCGTCAAGTATATGAAGCTAAACGTGTTTAAATTCTAAGCACTTTCAATATTTAGACACTTTCCTAAACACGTTTAGAATTACAACACATTTAGGCCGAAGACGGCATGCATACCACGTGCTAAGTCAAAGGCCACGCTGTTTACTTCTGACCATAACTGACCGTAACTTTACTGTTTCAGAAAGGTAAGGAGTTATAATTATACTGATTTTTATTTTGTACTGCCAATTTTAAATGATTATTGACAGTTATAAGTATTATTTACCAGTACACTACCGTATAGTCAATGCAGGAGAAGAAAAAGGGGGAACCATCCCACGAAACAAGTGCTTGCAAGAGCTTTTAGTGTTCAAACTATTTTGTGTAAAGATAAGAGTTGTTTAATGTTCTATCATGCAAGCTAGCACTTATTATTTTATATATATATATATATATATATATATATATATATATATATATATATATATATATATATATATATATATATATATATATATATATATAATATATGTTCTTGGAAATGAGTTTGTGAGGACAATTTTCATTAGGTACTCCTCGGTAGATTATAATGGAACATGAAGGGAAGCGGAATCTGCCGAGTGCATCATTCGCATTGTTTTAGTCAGCACTTCCTAAATGCACAATTAACATTTGCTCAAAATAAATTAAAAGATGCTTATTTTTCTTCAATAGTTATAAGCGGTTGTGCTTTCTTATATTTTTATTGATATGTATTGTTTTATTCTAGATTAGAGAAGTGCAGAGGAAATCATTTGTCTTGACATGCTAAAAGAGGAGATAATGCACAGTAGCAACTATATTGCTAGGTAAGAATCCGAAGTGTATTTGATTTTAAAAATGTCAATATATATTTGATCAAATGGATGATATTAAGCATGAAAAGAAGTTTTATATTAAAAATATCAATTGACTCATCAGTACATTTATGCTTTTATACCACGGTTATAATGTTGTTATCTTGATCTTAAATCATGCATTTACTTTTTGGTGTTGTAGTTCGTATACTTACAAAAATGTATATTTTTAGATTAATTCTACTTAGTTGCTTATCAATATTTTTCTATCTTTCAGGCCAGTGACCAGCAGTTGGGTACTAAGAAAGGAGAAGTTCTTATTGACTTGTAAAATGAAAACAGGACATTTTCAAATTGTTTTGATTGGTCAATATTATGTATATGTACGTTGATATATGAATTTATGATTTTATGAGTTTATATTTGATTGTGTTCAATGATTAACTGGAAATAAACAATTGCATAAATTCCTTTGTTTCATATGTTGTAATTTTGTTTTTTATCCTAGATTTAATATAATAATAATTTCATTTCAAAAGTTCTAGACTGTTTAAAGAATATTTGAAATGAAGAAAAAATGCAATAGTCGAATGTCGACAATTGAATTAAAGAAAATACTCATTCAGATTGAAAACGTATTAGGCAGCAACCATTTGATTTTCTGGGGGGGGGGGGGGGGGGGGGGGCTATGGTTTTTTTTGGAAAAAAAAGTTTGTTTCCAGTTTTTGGAGAAAAAAATAATTTGTTTTTGATTCTGAGAAAAAAAAATTGTTTGTTTCACCCTCAGCTGCCACTATATGTAATGCTAAAATTGAAAGAAAAAAATTGTTTTCGACTTGTCGCGAAAAAAATAGATTGTTTTTCGCCACAGGCGAAAAAAAAAGTTTGTACAGAAAAAAAAAACCATAGCCCCCCCAGAAAATCAAATGGTTGCTGCCTTAGGCACAATCAATTTGATTTGGAAATTCAAGTTTCTTAGTTTGATGCGTTTGGCTCCTTTTGTGATGGTATGAAAACGTAGTATTGAGAGCTATCATACGTTTTACAGTCTAGCCTTCCGGAATATTAGTTTATTTGGGGTCTAATGAAGTAACGGCTTATCACACTAAAACGATAAACATGTTTCTTCGCGACCCTTTATGGTCTAAACATGTTTACATTCAAAACACTTCACAGCTAAACGTGTTTCCTGACAAAACACTTCTGAGATAAACATGTTTCCAGATACAACACTTTACATCTAAACATGTTAACAGTCTAAGCACTTTTTAGCAAAACATGTTTCTAGTCTAAACACTGTACATCTAAACATGTTTACAGTCTAAGCACTTTATAGCTTGACACGTTTAGGCTGTTAGCACATTAAATATATAACATGTTTAGATTTAAAACATGTCAAAAATCGGTTTCACAAATGTGTTTAGGAAAGTGTTTAGGCTCTAAACACAATTTTTAGAGTGTAGACCTTCTGAATTCGCTAATGAACTCCTCGAAAACAAAGTGACGTAATGCCCATAAACTAGCACAGATTGGTCTTTAGTAGGGACATTAAGTTGTGCACCTGCTACTTCAATTTTTAGTCTGATTGTGTGTGTGTGTGCGTTTAGGGAAAGAGGGGTGGGGTCCACATACCACAAAGAATAGCACTCAGTGTGTCTGTTTATCGTTTCATATCTTTATAACTATTCATAGGACTCAAACGCGTATTCATTATGAACTGCCAACACCCGAAAATTCTTCGGATAATAGATACCAAGATTTACTATAAACAACAATTAAACTTCCTTCACCCGATTCTTCAGACAATAGATAACAGGATTTACCATTAACTCCCAACTTCCTACACTAGTCTCTTCGGACAATAGATAACAGGATTTACCATAAACACCCAACTTCCTACACTAGTCTCTTCGGACAATAGATAACAGGATTTTCCATTAACACCAAACTTCCAACAACCGTCTCCTCAGACAATAGATAACAGGATTTACCACAAACACCTAACTTCCAACAACCGATTCTTTGGACAATAGATATACACACAAAGATAGCAAACAACGAACAACATATAGTTAACATACCATGACTTGGTACAGGCACATCATGTGTGTGGGGTTAAACCAGTTATACAAACAAAGATAAACAACAACAAAAAATAAATGGTTAACATACCCTGACTTGGTACAGGCACATCATGTTTGTGGGTTTAAGCCAATTAAGCAAACAAAGATAAACAACAATGAACAACACATGGTTAAGGGAGCTACCATTTGATTTTTATGGGGAAGGGGGGGGGGGGGGCTAGGATGAAAAATGTTGTCCTGCATTTTTTTGTACTTGTAATCTCTGTCCTGCCTTTCTATTTTTCACTCTAATCGGTCCTGCCTTTATTTTATTAGTGTATCCTGATTTTTTTTACATAACTTGTCATCCTGCCTTTTTTTTTGCCAAGTTGCTCATCCTGCCTTTTTTTTTACTCAAAACTCCTGTCCTGCCTTTTTTCAAATTTCATCCTAGCCCCCCATAAAAATCAAATGGTAGCTCCCTAACATAGCCTGACTCGGTACAGGAACAACATGTAGTGGGGTTAAACCAGTTATAGAAACAAAGATAAACAACAACAAACAACACATAGTTAACATAGTCTGACTTGGTACAGGAACAACATGTAGTGGGATTAATCCAGTTATACAAGCAACAAACAACACATGGCTAAAATAGTCTGACTTGGTACAGGAACAACATGTAGTGGGGTTAAACCAGTTATATAAACAATGATAAACAACAACTAACAACACATGGTTAACATAGTCTGACTTGGTACAGGTACAACATACAGTGGGATTAATCCAGTTATACAAACAAAGATAAACATCAACAAACAACACATAGTTAACATAGTCTGACTTGGTACAGAAACACATATGGCAAGCCGTTTTTTCCTTTTTTTCTTACTTCAAGATACCTTATATAATATAATATATAAGATATCTCATATAATATATAATATATCTTATATAATCTAGCTTTGATAAGATATCATAAGACATCTTCTAAAGTTTAAAAGTTATCTTATAAAGTATTTTAGATATCTTATAAATATTTTTTAAATAAGATATGTTATAATATATTTTTTATATAAGATATGTTATAACATATTTTTTATATAAGATATGTTATAATATATTTTTTATATAAGATATGTTATAATATATTTTTTATATAAGATATCTTATAAAAATGTTTAACATAAGATATCTTCATGATCTTATAAATATCTTTTATATAAAATATTATATTTTTTTTTTATATAAGATATGTAATAAATATTTTTTTATATATGTTGGTCTAGTGTGTCCAGATAGGATGACATGTCCACCAGTATACTGTTTCCTTGTGAACTAGCACGTCAAATGTATGCTTGTCGGTCTAGTACTAATGACTATCATGTATCCAGATAGGATGACATGTCTACCAGTAGATTGTTTCCTTGTGAACTACCACGTTAAATGTATGCTTGTCGGTCTATTACTTATCAGTATCATGTATCCAGAAAGGATGACATGTCTATCAGTAGACTGTTACCTAGTGAACTATAACGTTAAAAGTCTGCATGTCAGTCTAGTACTAATCAGTATAATGTGTCCAGATAGGATGACATGTCTACCAGCAGACTGTTACCTTGTGAACAAGCACGTTAAAGGTCTACGTGTCAGTCTAGTAATAATCAGTATAGTATGTCTAGATAGGATGACATGTCTACCAACAGACTGTTACCTAGTGAACTGACTAGCACGTTAAAAGTCTGCATGTCGGTCTAGTAATAATCAGTATAGTATGTCTAGATAGGAATACATGTCTACCAACAGACTGTTACCTTGTGAACTAGTACGTTAAAAGTCTGCGTGTCGGTCTAGTACTAATGAGTATCATGTGTCCAGATAGGATGACATGTCTACCAGCAGACTGTTACCTAGTGAACTAGCACGTTAAAAGTCTGCATGTCGGTCTAGTAATAATCAGTATAGTATGTCTAGATAGGATGACATGTCTACCAACAGACTGTTACCTAGTGAACTAGCACATTAAAGGTCTACGTGTCAGTCTAGTACTAATCAGTATCATGTGTCCAGATAGGAATACATGTCTACCAGCAGACTGTTACCTTGTGAACTAGCACGTTAACCGTCTGCATGTCGGTCTAGTACTAATCAGTATCATGTGTCCAGATAGGATGACATGTCTACCAGCAGACTGTTACCTTGTGAACTTGTACGTTAAAAGTCTGCGTGTCGGTCTAGTTCTAATGAGTAGCATTTGTCCAGATATGATGACATGTCTACCAGCAGAATGTTACCTAGTGAACTTGTACGTTAAAAGTCTACCTTTCGGTCTAGTACTAATCAGTATCATGTGTCCAGATAGGATGACATGTCTACCAACAGACTGTTGCCTTTTGAACTAGCACGTTAAAGGTCTGCGTGTCGGTTTAGTACAAATGAGTAGCATGTGTCCAGATAGGATGACATGTCTACGAGCAGACTGTGAACTACGCGTAAAAGTTCTGTGCGTGTCGGTCTTGCACCAATCAGTATAATGTACAAAGAAAGAATGACATGTCTGCCTGCAGACTGTAATTGAACCTTGGTAACTAATACGTTAAAAGTATGTGTGTCGATATAGTACTAATCAGAATAATGGGTCCATATATGATGACATGTCTACCTGCAGACTGTTGCCTTGTGAAATTACACGTTAAAATTCTGTATGTTAGTTCAGTACTAAATAGTATAATGTGTCCAGATAGGATGATATGTCTTCCAGCAGATTGTTACCTTGTGAACTTGCATAGTAAATGTCTGTGTGTCGGTCTAGTACTTATCAGTATCATGTGTCCAGATAGGATGAGATGTCTACCAGCAGACTGTAACCTTGTGAATTAGGAATCAAATATGATTCTTGTTGATAGCGCATGTGCAGAATGTGATTCCGCTAGAACGATATCAGACATCAGATCTGAAACAGTCTACAAGACAAAGTGATTCAACTTTTTTATGTTGTGTGGTGCTTGTACAAAATTAATTATTAATAAAAAATTAAATTGATACTGTATATTTAAAAAAAAAAATAGCCTAGCCATGGTTAATGTCATTACAACATTTAATGTGTCTTTTGAGCTTTAATAGCTTTACAGTTTTGCTCTATCTGATATTTATAATAGTTTTATAGTATTACTCTATCTGATAGTTTTAATAGTTGTATAGTATTGCTCTATCTGATGGTTTTAATAGTTTTATAGTATTGCTCTATCTGATAGTTTTAATAGTTTTACAGTATTGCTCTATCTGATAGTTTTAATAGTTTTACAGTTTTGTTCTATCTGATAGTTTTAATAGTTTTACAGTATTGCTCTATCTGATAGTTTTGATAGTTTTACAGTTTTGCTCTATCTGATAGTTTTAATAGTTTTACAGTTTTGCTCTATCTGATAGTTTTAATAGTTTTACAGTTTTGCTTTATCTGATAGTTTTAATAGTTTTACAGTTTTGCTCTATCTGATGGTTTTAATAGTTTTACAGTTTTTCTTTATCTGATAGTTTTAATAGTTTTACAGTTTTGCTTTATCTGATAGTTTTAATAGTTTTACAGTATTGCTCTATCTGATAGTTTTAATAGTATTGCTCTATTTGATAGTTTTAATAGTTTTACAGTTTGGTTTATCTGATGGTTTTAATAGTTTTATAGTATTGCTCTATCTGATAGTTTTAATAGTTTTACAGTTTGGTTTATCTGATAGTTTTAATAGTTTTATAGTATTGCTCTATCTGATAGTTTTAATAGTTTTACAGTATTGCTCTATCTGATACATTTGTAGTTTTAATAGTTTTACAGTTTTGCTCTATCTGATAGTTTTAATAGTTTTACAGTATTGCTTTATCTGATAGTTTTAATAGTTTTACAGTTTTGCTCTATCTGATAGTTTTAATAGCTTTACAGTTTTGCTCTATCTGATAGTTTTACTAGTTTTACAGTATTGCTTTATCTGATAGTTTTAATAGTTTTATAGTATTGCTTTATCTGATGGTTTTAATAGTTTTATAGTATTGCTCTATCTGATAGTTTTAATAGTTTTACAGTATTGCTTTATCTGATAGTTTAATTAGTTTTACAGTATTGCTTTATCTGATAGTGTCAATAGTTTTATAGTATTGCTCTATCTGATAGTTTTAATAGTTTTACAGTTTTGCTCTATCTGATAGTTTTAATAGTTTTACAGTTTTGCTTTATCTGATAGTTTTAATAGTTTTACAGTTTTGCTCTATCTGATAGTTTCAATAGTTTTACAATATTGCTTTATCTGATAGTTTTAATAGTTTCACAGTATTGCTCTATCTGATAGTTTTAATAGTTTTACAGTTTTGCTTTATCTGATAGTTTTAATAGTTTTACAGTTTTGCTATATCTGATAGTTTTAATAGTTTTACAGTTTTGCTTTATCTGATAGTTTTAATAGTTTTACAGTTTTGCTTTATCTGATAGTTTTAATAGTTTTACAGTTTTGCTCTATCTGATAGTTTTAATAGTTTTACAGTATTGCTCTATCTGATAGTTTTAATAGTTTTACAGTTTTGCTTTATCTGATAGTTTTAATAGTTTTACAGTTTTGCTTTATCTGATGGTTTTAATAGTTTTACAGTTTTTCTCTATCGGATAGTTTTAATAGTTTTACAGTATTGCTCTATCTGATAGTTTTAATAGTTTTACAGTATTGCTCTATCTGATAGTTTTAATAGTTTTACAGTATTGCTCTATCTGATAGTTTTAATAGTTTTACAGTTTTGCTCTATCTGATAGTTTTAATAGTTTTACAGTTTTGCTCTATCTGATAGTTTTAATAGTTTTACAGTTTTGCTCTATCTGATGGTTTTAATAGTTTTACAGTTTTTCTTTATCTGATAGTTTTAATAGTTTTATAGTTTTGCTCTATTTGATAGTTTTAATAGTTTTACAGTACTGCTCTATCTGATGGTTTCAATAGTTTTACAGTTTTGCTCTATCTGATAGTTTTAATAGTTTTATAGTATTGCTTTATCTGATAGTTTAAATAGTTTTACAGTTTTGCTCCATCTGATAGTTTTAATAGTTTTACAGTTTTGCTCTATCTGATAGTTTTAATAGTTTTACAGTATTGCTCTATCTGATGGTTTCAATAGTTTTATAGTTTTACTCTATCTGATAGTTTTAATAGTTCTACAGTATTGCTTTATCTGATAGTTTTAATAGTTTTATAGTATTGCTCTATCTGATAGTTTTAATAGTCTAATAGTATTGCTCTATCTGATAGTTTTAATAGTTTTATAGTATTGCTCTATCTGATGGTTTCAATAGTTTTATAGTATTGCTCTATCTGATAGTTTTAATAGTTTTACAGTATTGCTTTATCTGATAGTTTTAATAGTTTTATAATATTGCTCTATCTGATAGTTTAATAGTTTTATAGTATTACTCTATCTGATAGTTTTAATAGTTTTACAGTTTTGCTTTATCTGAAGATTTTAAGTTTTACAGTTTTGTTCTATCTGATAGTTTCCACACACAAAAAAAATGGGTAAAAATTGTCATGTAGGGGCAATATGGAGTCGACAGCCGATTGATTTTTTGGTAGATCTTGTTTCTTATATTAATCAGACCACTCAGACTGTGAACGTGGACCTTCTATAAAGGGGAGGTTAAGGAGGTGGGGGAGACTCCTTTATAGAACTACATATATGGCTAACGCATAGACGTTTTGCATGTCCCACCAAACTTTGGCCCCTTTCGAAATCGTGCATCAGCATCTGAATGTAATCCTGATCCCCTAGTGCTAAGAACCCCTTTAAACAAATGATGGAACTAGCTGCTCCACAAGTGACGAACTATTTTTAACATGTGGAGGAAATAACTGATCCACAAGTGACATGAACTCGATCAATCCAGTATGGGAACAAGTTGCTCTACAAGGAACATGGATTCCATTAAACCTGTGAAGAAACTAGCTGCTTTACTTGAAACACGAACTCTCTTAAACACGTAGAAGGACATGCTGCTTCAATTGGGACTTGAACTGTGTAGGAACTAGCTGTTCCAAAAGTGACATGAACTCCTTAAAATCAGAGGAGTAACTAGCTATTCCACTAATGACATATGCTCCTAAAGGAGGAACTAGCTGTTCCAAAAGTGACCTGAAATCCCTAAAATCTGAGCAGGAACTAGCTACTCCACTAATGACATGAACTCCCTAAAATCAGAGGAGGAACTAGCTATTCCACTAATGACACGAACTCTCTAAAATCAGAGGAGGAACTAGCTATTTCACTAATGGCATGAACCCCCTAAAATCAGAGGAGGAACTTGATATGCCACTAATGACATGAACTCCCTAAAATCAGAGGAGGAACTAGCTATTCCACTAATGACACGAACACCCTAAAATCAGAGGTGGAACTAGCTATTCCACTTATGACATGAACTCCCTAAAATCAGAGGTGGAACTAGCTATATTTCACTAATGGCATGAACTTCCTAAAATCAGAGGAGGAACTAGCTATTCCACTAATGACACGAACCCTCTAAAATCAGAGGAGGAACTAGCTATTCCACTAATGACATGAACTCCCTAAAATCAGAGGAGGAACTAGCTATTCCACTAATGACACGAACACCCTAAAATCAGAAGTGGAACTAGCTATTCCACTTATGACATGAACTCCCTAAAATCAGAGGTGGAACTAGCTATTCCACTAATGACATGAACTCCCTAAAATCAGAGGTGGAACTAGCTATTCCACTAATGACATGAACTCCCTAAAATCAGTGTAGGAACTTGCTATTCAACTAATGACACGAACTCTCTAAAATCAGAGGATGAACTAGCTATTCCACTAATGACATGAACTCCCTAAAATCCGAGGAGGAACTAGCTATTCCACTAATTACAAAAACTCCCTAAAATCAGAGGAGGAACTAGCTATTCCAATAATGACACGAACACCCTAAAATCAGATGGGGAACTAGCTATGCCACTAATCGCATGAACTCCCTAAAATCAGAGGAGGAACTAGCTATTCCACTAATGACATGAACTCCCTAAAATCAGAGGTGGAACTAGCTATTCCACTAATGACATGAACTCCCTAAAATCAGAGGAGTAACTAGCTATTCCACTAATGACACGAACTCCCTTAAATCAGAGGAGGAACTACCTATTCCACTAATCACACGAACACCCTAAAATCAGAGGTGGAACTAGCTATTCCACTAATGACATGAACTACCTAAAATCAGAGGTGGAACTAGCTATTCCACTAATGACATGAACTCCCTAAAATCAGAGGTGGAACTAGCTATTCCACTAATGACATGAACTCCCTAAAATCAGTGGAGGAAATTTCACTAATGACATGAACTCCCTAAAATAAGAGGAGGAACTAGCTATTCCACTAAATGACACGAACTCTCTAAAATCAGAGGAGGAACTAGCTATTCCACTAATGACATGAACTCCCTAAAATCAGAGGAGGAACTAGCTATTCCACTAATTACATGAACTTCCTAAAATCAGAGGAGGAACTAGCTATTTCACTAATGACACGAACACCCAAAATCAGAGGAGGAACTAGCTATGCCACTTATCACATGAACTCCCTAAAATCAGAGAAGGAACTAGCTATTCAACTTATGACTTGAACTCCCTCAAATCAGAGGTGGAACTAGCTATTTCACTAATGCCATGAATACCCTAAAATCAGAGGAGGAACTAGCTATGCCACTAATCACATGAACTCCCTAAAATCAGAGGTGGAACTAGCTATTCCACTAATGACATGAACTCCCTAAAATCAGAGGAGGAACTAGCTATTCCACTAATGACACGAACTATCTAAAATCAGTGGAGGAACTAGCTATTCCACTAATGACATGAACTCCCTAAAATCAGAAGAGGAACTAGCTATTCCACTAATGACATGAACTCCCTAAAATCAGAGGAGGAACTAGCTATACCACTTATCACATGAACTCCCTAAAATCAGAGGTGGAACTAGCTATTCCACTAATGACATGAACTCCCTAAAATCAGAGGAGGAACTAGCTATTCCACTAATGACACGAACTCTCTAAAATCAGAGGGGGAACTAGCTATTGTACTAATGACATGAACTCCCTAAAATCAGAAGAGGAACTAGCTATTCCACTAATGACATGAACTCCCTAAAATCAGAGGAGGGACTAGCTATTCCACTAATGACATGAACTCCCTAAAATCAGAGGAGGAACTAGCTATTCCACTAATCACATGAACTCCCTAAAATCAGAGGAGGAACTAGCTATTCCACTAATGACATGAACTCCCTAAAATCAGAGGTGGAAATAGCTATTCCACTAATGACATGAACTTCCTAAAATCAGAGGTGGAACTAGCTATTCCACTAATGAAATGAACTCTCTTAAATCAGAGGAGGAACTAGCTAGTCCACTAATGACATGAACTCTCTAAAATCAGAGGATGAACTAGCTATTACACTAATGACATGAACTCCCGAAAATCTGAGGTGGAACTAGCTAGTCCACTAATGACATGAACTCCCTAAAATCAGAGGAGGAACTAGCTATTCCACTAATGACACGAACTCCCTAAAATCAGAGGAGGAACTAGCTATTCCACTAATGACACGAACACCCTAAAATCAGAGGAGGAACTAGCTATGCCACTAATCACATGAACTCCCTAAAATCAGAGGTGGAACTAGCTATTCCACTAATGACATGAACTCCCTAAAATCAGAGGAGGAACTAGCTATTCCACTAATGACACGAACTCTCTAAAATCAGAGGAGGAACTAGTTATTCCACTAATGACATGAACTCCCTAAAATCAGAGGAGGAACTAGCTATTCCACTAATGACACGAACTCTCTAAAATCAGAGGAGGAACTAGCTATTCCACTAATGACCTCCCTAAAATCAGAGGAGGAACTAGCTGTTCCACTAATGACATGAACTCCCTAAAATCAGAGGCGGAACTAGCTATTCCACTAATGACACGAACCCCCTAAAATCAGAGGAGGAACTAGCTATGCCACTAATCACATGAACTCCTAAAATCAGAGGAGGAACTAGCTATGCCACTAATCACATGAACTCCTAAAATCAGAGGAGGAACTAGCTATTCCACTTATGACATGAACTCCCTAAAATCAGAGGTGGAACTAGCTATTCCACTAATGAAATGAACTCCCTAAAATCAGAGGAGGGACTAGCTATTCCACTTATGAAATGAACTCTCTTAAATCAGAGGAGGAACTAGCTAGTCCACTAATGACATGAACTCTCTAAAATCAGAGGATGAACTAGCTATTCCACTTATGACATGAACTCCCGAAAATCAGAGGTGGAACAAGCTATTCCACTAATGACAGGAACTCCCTAAAATCAGAGGAGGAACTAGCTATTCCACTTATGACATGAACTCCCAAAACATCAGAGGTGGAACTAGCTATTCTACTAATAACATGAACTCCCTAAAATCAGAGGAGGAACTAGCTATTCCACTGTCATGAACTGCCTTAAAAGAGGCTTGCTGCAATAAATCAATCTATTGTCAGTATTTAACATGATTAAGTTGAAGTCATTACTTATAACATACATGTTATTGTTAAGAAAATCCATGTAAAGGAGGACCACAGAGTTGGTCTAATTGTCTAAGTCACAATCTATTTCTTTTCTTTGACAGTGACATCAACGTATGTGAATTTTCACCAAATGTTTGCTTGCCAAGAAAAAACATGACAGGTGTCACTAGTGGACCAGAACATTCTTACCTTTCCAGAGCTCATGTGATCACCCGTTTTTGATAAAGTTGATGTTTCTCATGTCTTAGCTTTTCTGTGTGGAGTTGTGTGTACTGATGTTTGTTTTTTCATTTTCATTTTCTTTCATAGCCATTGCACTGTCTGCTTTTCTTTAAGACAACTTTTAAATGCCCTTCCGTATCTTTGATCTGCAACTTTTTCAGTTTAAGAATATTGTTGATGCTTTTGGAGTGTCCTTTATATATATATAAAACTGTATGTACAGGCTCCCGACTTGGGACAGGCGTAAACATACAGCAAATGGTGGGGTTTAACATGTTAGCGGTTGAAAGTATCTTCAAGCAAATGTGGGTTTGTTATTAAAATACAGGTGCATTAATGATATATTATTAAAAGAAAAAAAAAGAAAAATGTTGACAATTTTAATACATTTATAATACAGTAACTATACATGATAAATCATAATGAGAATCACACAATCAAAACACAGCTTGTTTATATGTTAAAATTATGGTGAACATATATATACATGTATATACAAATTTCATTATTAATACTATGTGTACTTATAGATAGTGTCCTATATAAAGGGAGACAACCTTTTAGATATGCACTTTTGCAATAAATAACTAGAGGCTCTAAAGAACCGGTGTCGCTCACCTTGGTCTATGTGAATATTAAACAAAGGAAGCAGATGGATTCATGACAAAATTGTGTTTTGGTGATGGTGATGTGTTTGTACATCTTACTTTACTAAACAGTCTTGTTGCTTACAATTATCTCTATCTATAATGAACTTGGCCCAGTAGTTTCAGTGGAAAATGTTAATAAAAATTGACTATAAAGGACAATAACTCCTTAGGGGGTCAATTGACCATTTCGGTCATGTTGACTTATTTGTAAATCTTACATTGCTGAACATTATTGCTGTTTACAGTTTATCTCTATCTATAATAATAGTCAAGATAACCAAAAACAGCAAAAGTTCCTTAAAAATACCGATTTAGGGGCTGCAACCCAATAACAGGTTGTCTGATTCATCTGAAAATTTCAGGGCCGATAGACCTTGACCTGATAAACAATTTTACCCAATGTCAGATTTCCTCTAAATGCCTTGGTTTTTGAGTTATAAGCCAAAAAAAAAACTATGTTCTATGTTTAGCTGTGGCGGCCATCTTGATTTGATGGCCTGGTCACCGGACACATTTTTTTAAACTAAATACCCCAAAGATGATTGTGGCCAAGTTTGGATTAATTTGGCCCAACAGTTTCAGAGGAGAAGATTTTTGTAAATGATAACCAATATTTACGAAAAATGGTTAAAAATTGACAATAAAGGGCAATAACTCCTAAAGGGGTCAACTGACCATTTCGGTCACATTGACTTATTTGTAAATCTTACTTTGCTGAACATTATTGCTGTTTACAGTTTATCTTTATCCATAATAATATTCAAGATAATAACCCAAAGCAGCAAAATTTCCTTAAAATTACTAATTCAGGGGCAGCAACCCAACAACGGGTTGTCCGATTCATCTGAAAATTTTGGAGCAGATAGATCTTCACCTGATAAACAATTTTACCTCCATGTCAGATTTCCTCTAAATGCTTTGATTTTTGAGTTATAAGCCAAAAACTGCATTTTACCCCTATGTTCTATTTTTAGCCATGGCGGCCATCTTGGTTGGTTGGTCGGGTCACCGGACACATTTTTTAAAACTAGATACCCCAATGATGATTGTGTCCAAGTTTGGTTAAATTTGGCCCAGTAGTTTCAGAGGAGAAGATTTTTGTAAAAGTTAACAACGACGACGGACGCAAAGTAATGGGAAAAGCTCACTTGGCCCTTCGGGCAAGGTGAGCTAAAAATTACACAAGGGGGAACACTGACCATGTTGCACCCTCATGGGAAGTGTAGGTCGTTAAAAACCACATTTTAAGCAGTTATTTGTTTTATCATAAATCAGATTGAATTGTTTCACAATTTTAGTTAGACCCTTTTTTCAGCTAACAATAAATCGAGTTTGCTATTTTATGAATGCGTTACAGTAGGCGTTACTTGCTTAAATTCACATGATTTTACCATTTGGTGGATAGCTTTCTCATTGAATCACACACTATCTCCTTATTTTCATTCTGATCAGTGATTATTACAAAAACAGGTCTCTATTTGTTGAAATATAGAAATACACAGCCGAGTCTTGCTTGCTTCTGCTAAAATACATGTACATGATTTATAATGCACGAGCTTGCCAATGTTCCAGAATTTTATGAATCAATAACAAAAAGGTTAACTCAATTAATCATGTTAATTATCTAGAACATCAACATTTTCAAACATTCAAGTAACATAACCCTGGAACAGTAAACATGAATGTATTCTGTCTTTACTGAGCAAACATATTCCAAAACAAAATTCTTTGCGTAACATTGTCAAAAAATCGTATTTAGACGCATTCATTTGTCAAATCAAAATAACAATATAGGACGGAAAAACAAATACATGAAAATAAATGATAAAGAACATGTATGAAAGCTTTCTGTCAGACAGTCTCTTAGCATTGTTGTATTAGATGTAAGGACAACAGACAGGCAAAGACTATACCTATGTCCCGATAGCTTTCTGTCAGACAGTCTCTTAACATTGTTGTATCAAATAGAGGGACAATTAGACAGGCAAGGACTTTGCATATGTCCTCAGCAGCACCGGGAATATATTGAACTAGAGGCTCTAAAGAGCCTGTGTCGCTCACCTTGGTCTATGTGAATATTAAACAAAGGAAGCAGATGGATTCATGACAAAATTGTGTTTTGGTGATGGTGATGTGTTTGTACATCTTACTTTACTGAACATTCTTGTTGCTTACAATTATCTCTATCTATAATGAACTTGGCCCAGTAGTTTCAGAGGAGAAGATTTTTGTAAAAGATAACTTAAGATTTACGAAAAATGGTTAAAAATTGACTATAAAGGGCAATAACTCCTAAAGGGGTCAACTGACCATTTCGGTCATGTTGACTTATTTGTAGATCTTACTTTGCCGACATTTATTGCTTTTTACAGTTTATTTCTATCTATAAAAATATTCAAGATAATAACCAAAAACAGCAAAATTTCCTTAAAATTACCAATTCAGAGGCAGCAACCCAACAACGGGTTGTCCGATTCATCTGAAAATTTCAGGGCAGATAGATCTTGACCTGATAAACAATTTTACCCAGTGTCAGATTTGCTCTAAATGCTTTGGTTTTTGAGTTATAATCCAAAAACTGAATTTTACCCCTATGTTCTATTTTTAGCTGTGGTGGCCATCTTGGTTGGTTGGCCGGGTCACGCCACACATTTTTTAAACTATCTATCCCAATGATGATTATAGCCAAATTTGGTTTAATTTGGCCCAGTAGTTTCAGAGGAGAAGATTTTTGTAAAAGATTACTAAGATTTACGAAAAATGGTTAAAAATTGACTATAAAGGGCAATAACTCCTAAAGGGGTCAACTGACCATTTCGGTAATGTTGACTTATTTGTAAATCTTACTTTGCTGAACATTATTGCTGTTTACAGTTTATCTCTATCTATGATAATATTCAAGATAATAACCAAAAACAGCAAAAATTCCCTAAAATTACCAATTCAGGGGCAGCAACTCAACAACCGGTTGTCGGATTCATCTGAAAATTTGAGGGCAGATAGATCCTGACCTGATAAACAATTTTACCCATGTCAGATTTGCTCTAAATGCTTTGGTTTTTGAGTTATAAGCCAAAAACTGCATTTTACCCCTATGTTCTATTTTTAGCCATGGCGGCCATCTTGGTTGGTTGGCGGGGTCACGCCACACATTTTTTAAACTAGATACCCCAATGATGATTATGGCCAAGTTTGGTTTAATTTGGCCCAGTAGTTTCAGAGGAGAAGATTTTTGTAAAAGTTAACGACGACGGACGACGACGACGACGACGACGGACGACGGACGACGGACGCCAAGTGATGGGAAAAGCTCACTTGGCCCTTCGGGCCAGGTGAGCTAACAAGCTAGTAAAATGCAAAAGTGTAGGTATTTTAGAAACATTTAAGCCGGAATGCACTTTAGTTGGTTTCACCTTAGCTGTAGTCGACTTTTTCTCCATATTGCATTATTGTTCTAACTACTCAGTGGTGTGCACATTCAAGCTATTGCACATTTGTTTAATTTCTTCGATATTGCACCTTTATCTCTGACTTTTTCTGATTCTCCAAGATTCGATAAAACTTCCTGTAAACAAAGTGCTCCTCTCCCAATGTTAACTAAAGCCTGTACCTGAGTACTCGTATTGTAGGTTTCACTGTTCTCTCTTCTCTCCATGCGAATAATACCTCTCTATTCTGAGATGCTAAATCTCTGGGATTATACTCTGAATATTTTCCAGGGTTCCAATCGACAACCCGATGGCAGTGCCAAGTTGAAAGAATACCTGACCAATTTGTGGTGCTAATGCATCCAAGATACCTTCTGTTGGAATAAAATCTAGGTATTCCAAAGGAATTTCTGAAATTTCAGTATTTGTAGATAATTTGACAATTATTTTGAAATAAAGCCTAGCCCGAAACATTGTAAAAATACTATTTGTCCTAAGGAACAAAATCCCACATCAGGAGACCTCGAAAAATTTGTCATTTGTTTTTTTTAAAGGTCACTGATTTCAAAATTTTCACAATATAGATGTAATAGCCTGAAATGGCTGCAAGGGATAACAAATATCTCTAAGCTTTAAAAGTACTGTTTCAAACTCTAGTGATGTTTTCATTTTTGCTTAGCGTTTGTTAAGATTGTAAATTGCATTGCTATACGATGCAATATTTATCCATCCAGCATTCATGCATTTGGTTATGATGTTTCTTTTGTAAATATAAATAAGATGATGTGGCGTGATTGCCAATTAGACAACACTTCCCAAGCGATCACATGACGTAGAAATTAACAACTATAGGTCAACGTACGGCATTCAACAATATGCAAAGCCCATACTGCATTATATAAATGAAAAATGTAAAACCATTCAAACGGGAAAACTAACGGCATAATCTATCTACCAAAAATGTCCGAAACAAATACTAGCATGTAACAAAGCAACAAACGACAACCAATGAATTACAGTACAGAAACAAACATACAAAATGAGCGGGGTTAAATATGTCCCTTTGTATTTGATCCCTCCTTTTAAATTCTTTTCAGTAATAATGGGGGACCAAAGTTAAATAAAATCAATATAAAGGGTTTAAGAGCTGATGCAACCAAGAACCAAAAAAGCAAATACTATGACAGTGAACAGGGGGAGATACATTATTTAGCTATAAATTACACTAAAACATTTAATTACAACAAATTTCAATGTAACATATTTCCTAGACTGTCTTTCCTTGTTTTCATGAAAAACTTGACAAATTTTATAACAGCAAATTTTCATAAACTAACATTTTATTTTCAAAGTACTGGGCTTGTTTGTTCTTCTGTTTATGTATTGACCAATTTAGTTTATAGTATTAGAAACAATTGAAGCTGCACCTGATGCAGAATTCGGTTTTTCATTCATACCAAACTGACTTAGCCTTGACCCATTATAAGATATGTTTTTAAATTCAAAGGAGAATTTTCTTTTACCTATACCAGCAATAATGTAAATTTTCAAGTACACTAGTTCATTTGACAAACATATTAAAGCTGTTATTATAATCCTATCAAGTTAAAGGTTTTGTTGGCTTGCTGGCTTTGTTTGTATAAATGTTTGCTCAATCGTAACAATTAAAATTGTTAGCTGATATCCAAAGATAGGCGGGCTTCAACTTGTATACTTTGCTTAACTTCCAACAACAATTATCATAGTATAATGTAAACCAGTTGAAGCCCCTTCTTACAGTTAAAACAGTTATATAAACCTAGGACACCGATTGTCCGTCAATGAAATCGGATTTAAAGGTTAAATAAAGTTTCAAAAATATTCAATTTACTAATATCTAAAAATATCTGAAATGGTGATTGAATGATAGCAGATAAAAAATGAGGAAAACTTTCATTCATATAAAGGGCAATATCTTTGTAGATGAGTTTATTTGTAGATGAGAAATATCAGATCTCTTTTAATCTTAATCTTAAAACCGAAACAATATGGTTTATTATACATTCAAGATTCAATGAGGCCTCATTACAATTGACATTTCAATTCTCATTTATGTTATAGACCAGATGTCGTCCAGATTGGATAGTTGTTCTAATAAAATTTTGCAGTAGTTGCTTTCAGGCTATTGCACAAGATTTCGACATCCTCTGTTTCTGACCCTGTGGTTTCTTGGGAATTGCACCAATGTCTGAAGAGTGTCCAAGAGTATTCAGATCAACATTCTTAAGAACTTCCTGTAAACAAAGTGCTCCTCTCCCAATGTTTACTAAGGCCTGTACCAGTACCCGTATTGTAGGTTTCACTGTTTCGTCTTCTCTCCACGCGAATAATACCTCTCTATTCTGAGCTGCTAGATCTCTAGGATTATTGCTCTGAATATTTTCCAGGGTTCCAATCGACAACCCGATGGCAGCGCCAAGTTGAAAATATACTTGACCAATTTGTGGTGCTAGTTTATCTAGTATCTCATCCGTCGGTATACGATCTAGAAATTCCAAAGGAATGTCTGAAATTTATATACAAATTGAAGTAGATTTTTTTTCAAATATCGCATATTCAATAATGAAAATATAGTTTTGCATTTAAAGTTATTAGGCGCCTACGTGCAAGACTAGTGTTATAAATAATGTTTATTAAACAAGTGAAACTGCGAGCTACTGCTCACTGATGATACCCCCGCTGCAAGTGGATAATATTAATAGTGTAAAAATATGCAAGTGTTCGGTAAACAGGAAGTTGTCGAGTGATGAATCTGAAAACGCATCACACGGTATAGCTGACTTATATAAATCCTGAAACCAAATTTCAGAAATCCTTGTATTGTAGTTCCTGAGAAAAATGTGACAAAAATTTTCAACTTGGCTATCATGTGTAAAATCATACAAGTGTTCGGTAAACAGGAAGTTGTTGAGTGATGAATCTGAAAACGTATCACACGGTATAGCTGACTTATATTAATCCTGAAACCAAATTTCAGAAATCCTTGTATTGTAGTTCCTGAGAAAAATGTGACGAAAATTTTCAACTTGGCTATCATGTGTAAAATCATACAAGTGTTCGGTAAACAGGAAGTTGTCGAGTGATGAATCTGAAAACGCATCACACGGTATAGCTGACTTATATAAATCCTGAAACCAAATTACAGAAATCCTTGTATTGTAGTTCCTGAGAAAAATGTGACGAAAATTTTCAACTTGGCTATCATGTGTAAAATCATACAAGTGTTCGGTAAACAGGAAGTTGTCAAGTGATGAATCTGAAAATGCATCACACGGTATGGCTGACATATATAAATGTTGATACCAAATTACAGAAAGGGTGGATGTGTAGTTCCTGAGAAAAATGTGACGAAGTTTCGTGGGACGGACTGACTGACGGACTGACGGACTGACGGACTGACAGACAGAGGTAAAACAGTATACCCCCCCTTTTTTAAAGCGGGGGTATAAAAAAAAAACACACCTATAACATAATTGCAGGATCAATCAAATGAATGAATGCATGTCTGGATATTTTTTTATTAGGCTATATTTATACCCTTAAATGATTTATAAGTCTTAGACCAGAAAAATCTCACAATAAGCTTTATCTGACTTATATAGTGTAACAGTGAACATGTACTTTAGTCTTTCACATCAACGTGAAGTATTCTTGACTTATGCATTTTTATTTAACCATGTACAATGACTTAATTACAAATTGAAACAACTCACATATCTCAATATAAACGTAAGTATTATCACTGTTCAGTTTAATAAAATGTTTACTGTTATTGCATTATTGACACTTAACAAACGAAAAAAAGGATAAACAAGTTTCTAGGGGTAATAACTCCGTTTCTAGGACTCCAAAATGGTCTGTTCAATTTTTAATTCAATTCCGCCGGTAGTAATTGAAATGTTGATCAACTCTTCTCTTAGTTTGAGGTATTAGTCAAAAACTGCATACATTAAGCCATGTTCTATTTCTAACAAACAGCGTTATGATATTGATATTTTACAGCGTTTTTTTGTAAGTTGTGATGTTATCATGTTTCACGATTGTTTCATATAATTTTGAAGGGTGTTTCCTATGAAAACGTTTTAACCCGCTTCAATTATTTGCACCTGTGCTTAGAATGGAATATGTTGTTCAGAAATTGTCGCGTTTTAAAGTGGTTCATATGTGTTTCTCGTTGCCTTGTTTTTCACAGAGATTAGACTGTTGGTTTTTTTCCGTTTGAATGGTTTTACACATAATTTTTTACACCTTTTATAGCTTGCTGTTCGATGTGAGACAAGGCTCATTGTTAAAAACCATACTTTGACCTATAATGGTTCACTTTTGCAGAAGTCCGACTTGGATGAAGAGTTGTCTAATTGGCACTCATACCACATTTTTTAATATCTAGTATATATCACAAAGTTTATTACTAATACACTCAAGCACATATTGTGTGCAACAACAGCAACATGATATAGTATACAAACAATGAAATTGGTCAATAAATATGACAAAAAAAAAAAAAAAAAAGACGTAACAGGGGTCATATTTATTGATGAAAAAAATCCCAGGTAAACAAATTTTAAACCAGACACCCGAGAAATATTTAACCAAAGCGTGGCAATAATTCCTGAAGAATCAGGTTAAAGGAGACTTATTTTTAAATTAAACAGACCGACTAGAGTACAACAATGGACACCAAGTGATGACAAAAGCATGCATAGCATACCAATCCTTGTAAGCTAAAATGGGTTAAACATTTACAGACAAAAAGCCTTGCAATGTGTTATTTTGAATGCAACACAAACTCAAACAGTAAGTCATCATTCCCATTACAGCGAATTCCATTGAGTGTGTAGCCAAATGGTTAGCTTGTTTGTTAGCTGAACCGTGAAGTCATTATTAGGTGAGGTATACTACCTTCTTTTCGAGGTAGCATAGTCCAACAGACAGATAGATTGGTTTTCTGTACGACTAGTCTATTTATAAAGTAGGGTAGTTTACCTAACCTAACAATGACTTCACAGTTCAGCAAACAAGCAAGCTAACCAAAGATATTTCCTTTGGCTACACACTCAATGGAATCCGCTGTAATGATTTTATCAGTTTTATATTCACTTATTATCGGTAGACAAAGCGACAACATGCCTTTTTGATATCAAATGGACAGATTGAGCCACTATATACTTGCATGTATAGGTTAGTTTAAATAGTCATATATCATGTTTTCAAGACGAATATAGTTTACACCTATGGAAATGTAATTGTCCGAGTTATATTTCGAAGGAAAAAACATGAAGTGTACCATGTTTACCATTCAACATCCATACATACCTGTCTCTGCTCTTCTTTCCCGTTTTACCTACAACAAATACAATTATGACAATACATTTACCATAAAAAAGTAAATTAACAAGACTTACAATCTCCAAGGAAATTGAAATTTAAAGTCCACATACACAATTTACATACCAAGACAACACATACACCATATACATACCAAGACAACACATACACCATATACATAAAAAGGCAATACGTACACCATGTGCATACCCAAAACGCCACATACACCATCTACATACCAAGAGGACACATACATAAATACATACCAAGACAATTACGCATACCATATACAAACCAAGACAAAACATACACCATATACATACCAAGACGATACATACAAAACTACATTCCAAGACAACATTTAAACCATATAAATACCAAGACGACACATACACAAACACATACCAAGACAGTACATACACAATATACATGTACATACCAAGACGATACATAAAAAATTCATACAAAGACAATACGTGAACCATATATATACCAAGACGATACATACACCAAATACATACCAAGACAAAACATACACCATATATATATCAAAATGATACATACACAATTTACATTCCAAAAAGACACATACACCATAAACATACTAAGACGATACATGCACCATATACATGCCAAGAGCAGTATCAACAATGATTAAATTTGATTTATCATCTTTTGTTGATTGTTGAAAAATGAGATCAGGATATAGTGTTATAAGTGTATTCAATTTCCAGGTGAACGCTTTATTTGTATGAAAATTTTAATGGAGAGCATTCATACATAACTTAACAAAAGTCAGCTTTGTGTATAGACATAGCAATGGATTTACTTAATTTAATCTCCCTTTTAACAGATCTTTGTTTTATATAGACATAGCAATGGATTTACTTAATTTAATCTCCCTTTTAACAGATCTTTGTTTTATATAGACATAGCAATGGATTTACTTAATTTAATCTCCCTTTTAACAGATCTTTGTTTTATACAGAAATAGCAATGAATTTACATAGTTTAATCTCCCTTTTAACAGATCTTTGTTTTATATAGACATAGCAATGGATTTACTTAATTTAATCTCCCTTTTAACAGATCTTTGTTTTATATAGACATAGCAAGGAATTTACATAGTTTAATCTCCCTTTTAACAGATCTTTGTTTTATACAGACATAGCAAGGAATTTACATAGTTTAATCTCTCTTTTAACAGATCTTTGTTTTATACAGACATAGCAAGGAATTTACATAGTTTAATCTCCCTTTTAACAGATCTTTGTTTTCTATAGACATGATAGACAAAGCAATGAATTTACATAGTTTAATCTCCCTATTTGTTTTATATAGACATAGCAATGAATTTACATAGTTTAATCTCCCTTTTAACAGATCTTTGTTTTCTATAGACAAAGCAATGAATTTACATAGTTTAATCTCCCTCTTTGTTTTATATAGACATAGCAATGAATTTACATAGTTTAATCTCCCTTTTAACAGATCTTTGTTTTATATAGACATAGCAATGAATTTACATAGTTTAATCTCCCTTTTAACAGATCTTTGTTTTCTATAGACAAAGCAATGAATTTACATAGTTTAATCTCCCTCTTTGTTTTATATAGACATATCAATGAATTTACATAGTTTAATCTCCCTTTTAACAGATCTTTGTTTTATACAGACATAGCAATGAATTTACATAGTTTAATCTCCCTTTTAACAGATCTTTGTTTTATATAGACATATAGCAAGGAATTTACATAGTTTAATCTTCCTTTTAACAGATCTTTGTTTTCTATAGACAAAGCAATGAATTTACATCGTTTAATCTCCCTCTTTGTTTTATATAGACATAGCAAGGAATTTACATAGTTTAATCTCCCTTTTAACAGATCTTTGTTTTATATAGACATAGCAATGAATTTACATAGTTTAATCTCCCTTTTAACAGATCTTTGTTTTATACAGACATAGCAAGGAATTTACATAGTTTAATCTCCCTTTTAACAGATCTTTGTTTTATATAGACATAACAATGAATTTACATAGTTTAATCTCCCTTTTAACAGATCTTTGTTTTATATAGACATAGCAAGGAATTTACATAGTTTAATCTCCCTTTTAACAGATCTTTGTTTTATATAGACATAACAATGAATTTACATAGTTTAATCTCCCTTTTAACAGATCTTTGTTTTATATAGACATAGCAAGGAATTTACATAGTTTAATCTCCCTTTTAACAGATCTTTGTTTTTTATAGACATAGCAATGAATTTACATAGTTTAATCTCCCTTTTAACAGATCTTTGTTTTATACAGACATAGCAAGGAATTTACATAGTTTAATCTCCCTTTTAACAGATCTTTGTTTTTTATAGACATAGCAATGAATTTACATAGTTTAATCTCCCTTTTAACAGATCTTTGTTTTATATAGACATAGCAAGGAATTTACATAGTTTAATCTCCCTTTTAACAGATCTTTGTTTTCTATAGACAAAGCAATGAATTTACATAGTTTAATCTCCCTATTTGTTTTATATAGACATAGCAATGAATTTACATAGTTTAATCTCCCTTTTAACAGATCTTTGCTTTCTATAGACAAAGCAATGAATTTACATAGTTTAATCTCCCTCTTTGTTTTATATAGACATAGCAATGAATTTACATAGTTTAATCTCCCTTTTAACAGATCTTTGTTTTATATAGACATAGCAATGAATTTACATAGTTTAATCTCCCTTTTAACAGATCTTTGTTTTCTATAGACAAAGCAATGAATTTACATCGTTTAATCTCCCTCTTTGTTTTATATAGACATAGGAATGAATTTACATAGGTTAATCTCCCTTTGAACAGATCTTTGTTTTATATAGACATAGCAATGAATTTACATAGTTTAATCTCCCTTTTAACAGATCTTTGTTTTCTATAGACAAAGCAATGAATTTACATAGTTTAATCTCCCTCTTTGTTTTATATAGACATAGCAATGAATTTACATAGTTTAATCTCCCTTTTAACAGATCTTTGTTTTATATAGACATAGCAATGAATTTACATAGTTTAATCTCCCTTTTAACAGATCTTTGTTTTCTATAGACATAGCAATGAATTTACATAGTTTAATCTCCCTTTTAACAGATCTTTGTTTTTTATAGACAAAGCAATGAATTTACATAGTTTAATCTCCCTATTTGTTTTATATAGACATAGCAATGAATTTACATAGTTTAATCTCCCTTTTAACAGATCTTTGTTTTCTATAGACAAAGCAATGAATTTACATAGTTTAATCTCCCTCTTTGTTTTATATAGACATAGCAATGAATTTACATAGTTTAATCTCCCTTTTAACAGATCTTTGTTTTATATAGACATAGCAATGAATTTACATAGTTTAATCTCCCTTTTAACAGATCTTTGTTTTCTATAGACAAAGCAATGAATTTACATCGTTTAATCTCCCTCTTTGTTTTATATAGACAAAGCAATGAATTTACATAGTTTAATCTCCCTTTGAACAGATCTTTGTTTTATATAGACATAGCAATGACTTTACATAGTTTAATCTCCCTTTTAACAGATCTTTGTTTTCTATAGACAAAGCAATGAATTTACATAGTTTAATCTCCCTCTTTGTTTTATATAGACATAGCAATGAATTTACATAGTTTAATCTCCCTTTTAACAGATCTTTGTTTTATATAGACATAGCAATGAATTTACATAGTTTAATCTCCCTTTTAACAGATCTTTGTTTTCTATAGACAAAGCAATGAATTTACATAGTTTAATCTCCCTTTTAACAGATCTTTGTTTTCTATAAACATAGCAATGAATTTACATAGTTTAATCTCCCTTTTAACAGATCTTTGTTTTCTATAGACAAAGCAATGAATTTACATAGTTTAATCTCCCTCTTTGTTTTATATAGACATATCAATGAATTTACATAGTTTAATCTCCCTTTTAACAGATCTTTGTTTTCTATAGACAAAGTAATGAATTTACATAGTTTAATCTCCCTTTTAACAGATCTTTGTTTTATATAGACATAGCAACGAATTTACATAGTTTAATCTTCCTTTTAACAGATCTTGGTTTTATACAGACATAGCAATGAATTTACATAGTTTAATCTCCCTTTTAACAGATCTTTGTTTTATATAGACATAGCAATGACTTTACATAGTTTAATCTCCCTTTTAACAGATCTTTGTTTTATATAGACATAGCAATGAATTTACATAGTTTAATCTCCCTTTTAACAGATCTTTGTTTTATATAGACATAGCAATGAATTTACATAGTTTAATCTCCCTTTTAACAGATCTTTGTTTTCTATAGACAAAGTAATGAATTTACATAGTTTAATCTTCCTTTTAACAGATCTTTGTTTTATATAGACATAGCAATGAATTTACATAGTTTAATCTCCCTTTTAACAGATCTTTGTTTTATATAGACACTTCAATGAATTTACATAGTTTAATCTCCCTTTTAACAGATCTTTGTTTTATATAGAAATAGCAATGAATTTACATAGTTTAATCTCCCTTTATAACAGATCTTTGTTTTATATAGACATAGCAATGAATTTACATAGTTTAATCTCCCTTTTAACAGATCTTTGTTTTATATAGACATAGCAATGAATTTACATAGTTTAATCTCCCTTTTAACAGATCTTTGTTTTATATAGACATAACAATGAATTTACATAGTTTAATCTCCCTTTTAACAGATCTTTGTTTTATATAGACATATCAATGAATTTACATAGTTTAATCTCCCTTTTAACAGATCTTTAAATATTTAAAAGGAATACTAAAAGTCCTAGATACTTTCATGTGTTAATTCAGTTGTTGTTTTAAAATAGTCTCCAAGGTGACAAACGTATTGTGCAAATACAACATAGATGGGATTGGAGGTCTACCATAACCATGATAACTGCATATCAATCTTAATTATATTCAAAGCCAAAGGTTTTGGTATCAGAATGATTACCTTGAACATATTCAGGCTAACCATTTTATATTCATTGAATCAAATGTATTCATATGTTATTATGTAGGCTTTTGCGTAATACTATGTGCATTAGTAAAACAATTTATTTGAGCTCACTTTGACATACACATATCATATCTAACGATATTGATATAAGAAAGTGTAAAACAAAGCCAAAATGTCAGACTCAAAATCTCATTATAATGTCCAATGAACAAAAACTGTATCGATTAAAACCATAATTTTCCCGACAACTTAAACTTACAAGCACATGGTGATTTTGAAATAGTAAGATGGTGTAGTGATTTTTTTTTACATATATATCATGTATATTCGGAACATTGTAAATCAAAATTGAATAACTCGTTATATTTATTATCATAAAAAAACTAAACCTATCAATTATGGTATACTGGGCTTTAAGGGAGACATTTGTTTTCATAAAATATTTGTACATATCTTTACTAAAATGAACAGAAGTGTTTACAATAACTATTTAAAATTAAAGAACCTTAGTGAGCACGCTCACATACCCCACGTCCCCACATTGTCATTGGAGAAATTAAATAAGTATAAGAAAAAAAATAGTATAAGAAAAAATACTGAATAATAATTTCCTGTCAATATACACATCTACATAGTATGTCCTTATTATCTACAAAATTTCATGAAATTCTGTTGTGTGTTTTCAGAGGAGTTGAGATGACAAACTGTTGCAGAAGTACATTGAAGCAAATAAGTTCAAAGGGGCATAACTCCTAGAAAAAAAATTGAATCGTAATTTCCTGTTGATATGCACATCTACATAGTATGTCCTTATTATCTGAAAAGGTTTCATGAAATTCTGTTATGTAGTTTCAGAGGAGTTGCGATGACAAACTGTTGCAGTAGTACATTGAAGTAAATAAGTTCAAAGGGGCGTAACTCCTAGAAAAAAAATTGAATCGCAATTTCCCGTCGATATGCACAACTACATAGTATGTCCTTATTATCTGAAAAGGTTTCGTGAAATTCTGTTGTGTGGTTTGAGAGGAGTTGCGATGACAAGAAACTGACGGACGGGTCAAAAACATTATACCCTCATTGTTCTAAGTTGTAACCTTTACTATATTATGTAGGACAAACAGAAAACTAAATGATAGGGAGCCACTGTGACCAACCGCATATGACCATTAACAACGAAATAGCGAAGAGCCTACTGATTGAAACAAAGGAAGATCCCGAGGAAATTCAGACATTTTCCTCTACATTTCTTATACATTATCAAACTGCAGCAGGTTTGAATTCTTTGTAATGGATGTTCAGTAGGGTATCAGTAGTCTTCCTTAAGGGTGTACTGATATGAAATAACAAAAAGTCAAGAATTTAAGATTGATACTATAAGTCAGAAGACCATTTATTAAGGAACATAATAAGCTAAAGATACAGAAAAGTTATCAAGCTCCTTTTCGAGATAGTTAATTAAACAAAATGGTGGGAAAAGCATCTATGTATAATAATGTATGTGCAATGTATCTAAACTAGTTACCTGACACAGTGTATGAACCGGTAAGTCCATATCTGTTAAAGCTTTGGATATACTGCTAAATTTTCCTGAGTATTTTTCCCGCCAGTTGACCAGTATTCTATACTTAACAATCTCAATCCGAGCATTATCAGATCTAAGTGTATCCCAATCTTGTAGAGTCATACCAAGATGTATGGCCAACTCTCGTATTGTGGTTTCATCACATCCTGATGTTAATCGATAAAGTTCAACATCACTCGGAATTTGATTTAAGGCACTGTCTAGTAAACCTAGAATTGTATAAATAAGATACATAATGCTAGTAAAATTTAAGATCTTGATAGATTACTTTTTTAACATGGTTAAGGATGAAAAACCAAAGAATGTTCATTATATCTTCTAATATAATTGTACAGTTTACAAAGGATAGATGGCTACATGTATCAAAGGCAAAATTATAAACCTAACCATTATATCAAAATTCATTGGTTGAAAAAACACAGACAAAAAGACACGAACAAGAGGCTATACAGAGCCTGTGTGACTCCTCTAGGTCTTTGTACATCTTCAGTTATGCTAACTATGTAGACTACAATATAATTCATGGTAAAATTATTCTTTTGGTAATACCTTTTGTAATGTATTTCTGATCTTTTTCTTATTTTTATTTTCTCTCCACAGGCAATTGTCTCAGAATTTTTTTCCCTATATTACCTTAATATAACACAAGGTACTTAACTTGCATTTTTGAAAAATGTCAGGCGGTGAGGAAATTCCGTTATATGCCACTTTCTAGTCGGTCAACCCTATTTAAAATTGTTATATCGTAAATCTAAATTGATTTATCTCTACAATGGTGTATAACACGCCTACATTTGTTGTCGGAATTATTTGAAGCAATCCTATTCAAGTATGTCAATCGTAATAATTTTGCCAACCACTGAAAATCTGGAAATAAATGATGTGTGTGAAGTTAGCAGCCGGTTCGTTATTCGATATTCGATATTCAATATCCAACCGGCTGCTAGCAGTCGGTTGGATATTCAAAATTAAGTTGAAAATAAAAAAAGAATAATACTTAATAACATTAAAAGCATGATTTTTATAGTTAAAAGAACTGATAAGATACGTAGGAGATAGTTTCATGACCTCTTCAAGCTGTCGCAAATTCTCGTTGTTCTCGAAAATAAACCCTTTTCTAATTTGCATATTTGTCTAAATGTAATATAGATTAATGTCAATAAAAAAAAAATCAAAGAGGTACAGTACTTTAATACAGGATTTTTCTTAAAAACAAAAACAAAAACCGATTACTCTAGAAAACAATTAGGATTATAAATAGAAATATTTATGGAAAGCCCATAAAAGAAATATATAGTGAAAAGCTACCTGAGACCGCTTAAATGAGGGTGAGACCCCCTAGTCTTTCAATGTTCACAAAATTTAAGTAAATCATAGACTCTGTATATATAAAGGTTGTATCAGAAGGATTGCCCAGAATAATGTCATATTCGATATCTATGGAGGGCTTGTATTGTCACTTTTCAGCTAAAAATTATCAAAATTTTAGGACAAAGGGCACAGGGCAATGGTGAGAGCCCCCTAATTGCTCAATCTTTCTAATATTATGCAGACATTTAGTCAATAGGTAGATACAAACGTGACTAAAAGGAATTTGGATAGACTTCCTGTCTTTAATGTTAACGGAGCGCCCAAAGTTCCAGTTGGATATTCAAAATAGATAGTGAAAAGCTACCCGAGACCGCTTAAATGAGGGTGAGACCCCCCTGGTCTTTCAATGTCCACAAAATTTAAGTAAATCATAGACTCTGTAAATATAAAGGTTGTATCAGAAGGATTGCCCAAAATAATGTCATATTCGATATCTATGGAGGGCTTGTATTGTCACTTTTCAGCTAAAAATTATCAAAATTTTAGGACAAAGGGCACAGGGCTATGGTGAGAGCCCCCTAATTGCTCAATCTTTCTAATATTATGCAGACATTTAGTCAAAAGGTAGATACACACGTGAAAAAAAGGAATTTGGGTAGACTTCCTGTCTTTAATGTTTACGGGGCGCCCAAATTGGCTGTTGGATATTCAAAATAGATAGTGAAAAGCGACCTGAGAACGGTTAAATGAGGGTGAGACCCCCCTGGTCTTTCAATGTCCACAAAATTTAAGTAAATCATAGACTCTGTATATATAAAGGTTGTATCAGAAGGATTGTCCAGAATAATGTCATATTCGATATCTATGGAGGGCTTGTATTGTCACTTTTCAGCTAAAAATTATCAAAATTTTAGGACACCAGCACAGGGCAATGGTGAGAGCCCCCTAATTGCTCAATCTTTCTAATATTATGCAGACATTTAGTCAATAGGTCGATACACACGTGACGAAAAGGAATTTGGGTAGACTTCCTGTCTTTAATGTTTACGGTGCGCCCAAAGTGCCAGTTGAATATTCAAAATAGATAGTGAAAAGCTACCTGAGACCGCTTAAATGAGGGTGAGACCCCCCGGTCTTTCAATGTCCACAAAATTTAAGTAAATCATAGATTCTGTATATATAAAGGTTGTATCAGAAGGATTGCCCAGAATAATGTCATATTCGATATCTATGGAGGGCTTGTATTGTCACTTTTCAGCTAAAAATTATCAGAATTTTAGGACAAAGGGCACAGGGCAATGGTGAGAGCCCCCTAATTGTTCACCCTTTCTAATATTATGCAGACATTTAGTCAATAGGTAGATACACACGTGACTAAAAGGAATTTCGGTAGACTTCCTTTCTCTGTGTTAACGGAGCGCCCAAAGTGCCAGTTGGATATTCAAAATATTTAGTGAAAAGCTACCTGAGACCGCTTAAATGAGGGTGAGACCCCCCTGGTTTTTCAATGTCCACAAAATTTAAGTAAATCATAGAATTTGTATATATAAAGGTTGCATCAGAAGGATTGTCCAGAATAATGTCATATTCGATATCTATGGAGGGCTTGTATTGTCACTTTTCAGCTAAAAATTATCAAAATTTTAGGACAACGGGCACAGGGCTATGGTGAGAGCCCCCGAATTGCTCAATCTTTCTAATATTATGCAGACATTTAGTCAATAGGTAGATACACACGTGAATAAAAGTAATTTGGATAGACTTCCTGTCTTTAATGTTTACGGAGCGCCCAAAGTGCCAGTTGGATATTCGAAATAGATAGTGAAAAGCTACCTGAGACCGCTTAAATGAGGGTGAGACCCCCCTGGTCTTTCAATGTCCACAAAATTTAAGTAAATCATAGACTCTGTATATATAAAGGATGTATCAGAAGGATTGCCCAGAATAATGTCATATTCGATATCTATGGAGGGCTTGTATTGTCACTTTTCAGCTAAAAATTATCAAAATTTTAGGACAAAGGGCACAGGGCAATGGTGAGAGCCCCCTCATTGCGCAATCTTTCTAATATTATGCAGACATTTAATCAATAGATAGATACACACGTGACTAAAAGGAATTTGGGTAGACTTCCTGTCTTTAATGTTTACGGAGCGCCCAAAATGCCAGATGGATATTCAAAATAGATAGTGAAAAGCTACCTGAGACCGCTTAAATGAGGTTGAGACCCCCTCGTCTTTCAATGTCCACAAAATTTAAGTAAATCATAGACTCTGTATATATAAAGGTTGTATCAGAAGGATTGCCCAGAATAATGTCATATTCGATATCTATGGAGGGCTTGTATTGTCACTTTTCAGCTAAAAATTATCAAAATTTTAGGACAAAGGGCACAGGGCAATGGTGAGAGCCCCCTAATTGTTCAACCTTTCTAATATTATGCAGACATTTAGTCAATAGGTAGATACACGCGTGACTAAAAGGAATTTGGGTAGACTTCCTTTCTCTATGTTAACGGAGCGCCCAAAGTGCCAGTTGGATATTCAAAATATTTAGTGAAAAGCTACCTGAGACCGCTTAAATGAAGGTGAGACCCCCCTGGTTTTTCAATGTCCACAAAATTTAAGTGAATCATAGATTCTGTATATATAAAGGTTGCATCAGAAGGATTGTCCAGAATAATGTCATGTTCGATATCTATGGAGGGCTTGTATTGTCTTTTTCAGCTAAAAATTATCAAAATTTTAGGACAACGGGCACAGGGCTATGGTGAGAGCCCCCTAATTGCTCAATCTTTCTAATATTATGCAGACATTTAGTCAATAGGTAGATACACACGTGAATAAAAGTAATTTGGATAGACTTCCTGTCTTTAATGTTTACGGAGCGCCCAAAGTGCCAGTTGGATATTCAAAATAGATAGTGAAAAGCTACCTGAGACCGCTTAAATGAGGTTGAGACCCCCTCGTCTTTCAATGTCCACAAAATTTAAGTAAATCATAGACTCTGTATATATAAAGGTTGTATCAGAAGGATTGCCCAGAATAATGTCATATTCGATATCTATGGAGGGCTTGTATTGTCACTTTTCAGCTAAAAATTATAAACATTTTAGGACAAAAGGCACAGGGCAATAGTGAGAGCCCCCTAATTGCTCAATCTTTCTAATATTTAACAGACATTTAGTCAATAGGTAGATACACACGTGACCAAAAGGAATTTGGATAGACTTCCTGTCTTTAATGTTTACGGAGCGCCCAAAGTGCCAGTTGGATATTCAAAATAAATAGTGAAAAGCTACCTGAGACCGCTTAAATGAGGTTGAGACCCCCCTCGTCTTTCAATGTCCACAAAATTTAAGTAAATCATAGACTCTGTATATATAAAGGTTGTATCAGAAGGATTATCCAGAATAATGTCATATTCGATATCTATGGAGGGCTTGTATTGTCACTTTTCAGCTAAAAATTATCAAAATTTTAGGACAAAGGGCACAGGGCAATGGTGAGAGCCCCCTGATTGTTCAACCTTTCTAATATTATGCAGAAATTTAGTCAATAGGTAGATACACACGTGACTAAAAGGAATTTGGGTAGACTTCCTGTCTCTATGTTAACGGAGCGCCCAAAGCGCCAGTTGGATATTCAAAATAGATAGTGAAAAGCTACCTGAGACTGCTTAAATGAGGTTGAGACCCCCTGGTCTTTCAATGTCCACAAAATTTAAATAAATCATAGACTCTGATTATATAAAGGTTGTATCAGAAGGATTGCCCAGAATAATGTCATATTCGATATCTATGGAGGGCTTGTATTGTCACTTTTCAGCTAAAAATTATCAAAATTTTAGGACAAAGGGCACAGGGCAATGGTGAGAGCCCCCTAATTGCTCAATCTTTCTAATATTATGCAGACATTTAGTCAATAGGTAGATACACACGTGACTAAAAGGAATTTGGGTTAGACTTCCTGTCTTTAATGTTTACGGAGCGCTCAAAGTGCCAGTTGGATATTCAAAATAGATAGTGAAAAGCTACCTGAGACCGCTTAAATGAGGGTGAGACCCCCCTGGTTTTTCAATGTCCACAAAATTTTAGTAAATCATAGACTCTGTATATATAAAGGTTGTATCAGAAGGATTGCCCAGAATAATGTCATATTCGATATCTATGGAGGGCTTGTATTGTCACTTTTCAGCTAAAAATTATCAAAATTATAGGACAAAGGGCACAGGGCAATGGTGAGAGCCACCTTATTGCTCAATCTTTCTAATATTATGCAGACATTTAGTCAATAGGTAGATGCACACATTACTAAAAGGAACTTGGGTAGACTTCCTGTCTTTTATGTTTACGGAGCGCCCAAAGTGCCAACTGGATATTCAAAATATTTAGTGAAAAGCTACCTGAGACCGCTTAAATGAGGATGAGACCCCCCTGGTCTTTCAATTTCCATTAAATTCAACCAAATCATAGATTTTATATATATAAAGATTGTATCAAAAGTGGAATGTTCTTGAACGGACTGTTTGCTGCAGATCAGATCAGACCAGAACCCTAGGCCTAGTAGAATCGATGACCTAGTTGAAAATACAAACCGTCACTATAGGTTGAAGGGAAAATATACAGACCTTTATCACACACCTTCACACAGCTCACACAACCACCCCTTTTGATGTAAAATCCAGGTCCAAATGCATTGTTGATCGCTATTTCACACAGACAACTTAGGGCTCCAACACCTCATGCTGACATGAATTGTGTTCGCCAACATAGGAAAGGCTCGCATTGCCCTTTCCGCTAACATGGATAGGAATCCACTTTCTTTTTGAATGTTTTTCTTCAATTGGTTAGTGCTTTTTTCCACTAGAACCATTTTGTAGAAGCTTGGTGATCTTTTCAATCTGTCGCAGGGTAAACAACATCTTGTGTTCACCATGCAGGTTTGTGTGGGATAAACGAATGGTGACCGGGAAACCTTTTTTGTCTGCTCTCTGTAATATTTATGCAGACATTTAGTCAATAGGTAGATACACGCGTGACTAAAAGGAATTTGGGTAGACTTCCTTTCTCTATGTTAACGGAGCGCCCAAAGTGCCAGTTGGATATTCAAAATATTTAGTGAAAAGCTACCTGAGACCGCTTAAATGAAGGTGAGACCCCCCTGGTTTTTCAATGTCCACAAAATTTAAGTGAATCATAGATTCTGTATATATAAAGGTTGCATCAGAAGGATTGTCCAGAATAATGTCATGTTCGATATCTATGGAGGGCTTGTATTGTCTTTTTCAGCTAAAAATTATCAAAATTATAGGACAAAGGGCACAGGGCAATGGTGAGAGCCACCTTATTGCTCAATCTTTCTAATATTATGCAGACATTTAGTCAATAGGTAGATGCACACATTACTAAAAGGAACTTGGGTAGACTTCCTGTCTTTTATGTTTACGGAGCGCCCAAAGTGCCAACTGGATATTCAAAATATTTAGTGAAAAGCTACCTGAGACCGCTTAAATGAGGATGAGACCCCCCTGGTCTTTCAATTTCCATTAAATTCAACCAAATCATAGATTTTATATATATAAAGATTGTATCAAAAGTGGAATGTTCTTGAACGGACTGTTTGCTGCAGATCAGATCAGACCAGAACCCTAGGCCTAGTAGAATCGATGACCTAGTTGAAAATACAAACCGTCACTATAGGTTGAAGGGAAAATATACAGACCTTTATCACACACCTTCACACAGCTCACACAACCACCCCTTTTGATGTAAAATCCAGGTCCAAATGCATTGTTGATCGCTATTTCACACAGACAACTTAGGGCTCCAACACCTCATGCTGACATGAATTGTGTTCGCCAACATAGGAAAGGCTCGCATTGCCCTTTCCGCTAACATGGATAGGAATCCACTTTCTTTTTGAATGTTTTTCTTCAATTGGTTAGTGCTTTTTTCCACTAGAACCATTTTGTAGAAGCTTGGTGATCTTTTCAATCTGTCGCGGGGTAAACAACATCTTGTGTTCACCATGCAGGTTTGTGTGGGATAAACGAATGGTGACCGGGAAACCTTTTTTGTCTGCTCTCTGTAATATTTAGATTGACCTTTTATAAAGTTCAAACCGTATTTCAATAGACTATTTATTCATGCCTCGCGAAGATGGAAGCGGATGGTGAGATGTTCTCTGCGGAGATTGTGGAGGATCGCCGTCTGGATTGGTGAGGTATGTCTGCATGCGATTGATGGTTCTCAAGATCACGGGTAAGAACACCATATTTTTTGGGGGTTTGAATGATCTTTACCCCAGAATCGATTGCAGTGGGGGGGGGGGGGGGGTAAGCTTCAGATAGTGGACTGTTGGGAGCCGTGTATGTAGCTGCTATTGATGATGCCACTGTTCACCAGGATGCTGTTTATGCTTCTGATGCTAACAATGTCTTCACCCTCTTTGTAACATTTGTTGCCCGATCAAATGTGTAGAGCTGTCGCTTAAATCCCAATGTGGTGTTCGATTCCTTAAATTGTAGTTGGGGGAGGGGGTTGAACAGAGTAAAAATGCGACTGTCGTTTCTAGAGACAAGGATGGAAAACCCTTGTTTTAGGTCTGTGTTGTGGACGATTTGCTGCAACAGTGTGGTGTCCATTTATTTATTAAAACACGACGTTCAACTACTGACCGAACGATTCGAACTGGATGCCTTGGACTCCTACGGAGATTGGAAGTGCAAATGCTTCGGTGTTGGCGGGAACATAACGCTCGAATTCCGCTCGACTTTGGATGTCCGCTCGGACTGATGACTTACATCAATGACCAACAGCGGCTATATGTCAATGAAATCAGAGGGGTTGACATCACCGTTACTAAGGAGGGTGTCAATGTTGTAGAATTTCTTTCTGAAGTCTACATCCTCCTTGAACACTATGGCAACCTTGTTTTCTGAAAAAAACCGGCATTAAAGTCGACGGCTGAGTAGCGTTCAGCTTTGAGGGTGACATGGATATTTTGCAATCGACAGCGATTGAACACGGAAGCATTATTGGTTTTGTCATTATCTGCTGTCGGTTTGAAAGGCAACGATAATATATCTTGGCTTTTCGCGACCACTATTGGCAGCTAGGCGGCAGTTAAACTGTGAGGCTTGGAGAACGACTATGAAATCACACTGTCTCATGCGAAATCCTTTCTGGATGGTTTTGTACAGTTGCATCTTGTTTTCGTCTGCAGGAGTGACGCTCCAGAGTTGGTAAGTTGGGCGCCGGCTTAAGGTTCGAATTCGTGAACCTAGTATTAATATTTTTGAAGACTTTCATCGAAGGTCAACCCTTCTGTGATTGTAAGGATGTCAGACATTATGTATTTATTTATAGCATTGGAGGAAGTTGGGATGGTACCGATGCCACGACCAGAGATGAAATTGTTTAACTGGGTTTGGTTGTTGGGCTTTCTGCGTTTAACACTGAGCTGTTGATTGGGCTTGCTGCGTTTGTCAATGGGTTTTCGAGTGCGGGTCACTTTGTCAACGACATGGTTGACGACTACCACCTACCACTCCTATCATGGCTGCATTGGTGGCAGTGCTCATAGGCCTACTTTTCAATGTCTTGGCAGCAGAGGAGGTGAACATGCGACCAGCGATACTGGTGATAGTGTCAAAAAAACTTCTACCACCGTATGCATACTTTCAAACAAAACCTTTCTTAATTGAGGATATTACGATGGAGTTGCTTATATTCCTTGATGCTGATGTGTTCACCTTTCTTTATGGCATCGATGATCGCCATAATCGCGTTGCGCACACCATTGTTTCCAGCACGGTATGCAGTGTTGCACAGATCCAAGCAAAAAAGGAGCTGGTCAAAGTCGGAGGGTAGAAACACGGTTTGAAGTCCGCCACAATGCTTATCTTGCTTTAGATGTGAGACACAATCTTCGTCCACTTAGATCTTTATCGCCTTAGGGTTCTCGAGAGGGTTAATTGCCTTGATACATGCACCGGAACTGTGCAGGATCTCTGCATAGTCGACAAGGTCTTAAAAACTTCGGACTCAAAAGATTCTGATTTCTTTTTCACCATGAGTTCCCAGAGGTTAAGGGTTCCTTTGTACCTCACACCATCCACGAAAATATCATCGTCGTCAGAAGTAACTGGTTAGCTTCCGATGAAGAGATCGAGATCCAAAGGTGTGGTCGGCGAAGGATCGTTACTGATCTGCAAATACTGCTGTGCTCGAAGTCCGAGGATGGTGTCTATAGGTGGTGCAATGGATAGTGGGTAGTCAAACTTGGGCGGTGGAGGCTGGAGGGCTGTCACTGCTGCAGGAAGTTAAACGATCGTTTAGGTGATCGGTGAAGCTGCCTCTCGCTGAGCCTCAACCACAGGCTTAACACCTTGGAAAGGTCAGGGTTGAGTCCAATCTTCTCCAGGCGATGCTGCATGTTAATGGCTTGAATCTTCCGCTTGATCTCTTGCAACTCCTTGGCGAGCGCCTCACACTGTTTCGGGTCTGTAATCTTTATAAACGTTCATTTATTTAAAGCGTTGACGTGAACCTTCCTAAGTGAAGGTTTGAATACCTGTAAGCGTTTGTTTGAACGCCCCTAAGCGTTGGTTTGAACAGTTGTACCTTTCCTGAAACTATAGGCATATATCTATCGAAAGGTTAAAAAACACACATGCATTTTTGCTCGTTTTTCCATAATTTGAATTGAAAAGGTCGAGCTATAAATATTTGTTGATAAACACTACAATAATTTATGGACCTATGGGTGGTACGGATAGAAAAATACGGACTGTCAAACAGATACATACCATATAAAACATGCTAAAAACAATCTAAATGTTCATATAACCCCACTAAGGAGGCTATATTATTCTTCAATTATCTAAAAATGTATTTCATTGTACAAAAACTTTCATATTTAAAAAATTCACCATGGCCATAATGCGATACTAAACTTCTATTAAACTGTGTATTGCTACAGAACCTTATCGTTTTTGATTTCAACCGCATCGGTAAATCAAAGCACTCAAAGTCCGCGTACACTACGAAAGGGACTCTCATCGGGTGGGTGTTGTTGACAAAAGTCAGCTGGTATGTCCCTTCTTTGGGCAGCTCTGATCTTGGCTGCCTTGTGGTTGACGCAACACTCTTTGTTGTTTTCCAGAACTTCCTTGCTATAAACGTGGTTTAAGCACATGTAGCCTTGGATCAGCAGTAAGTTGAGTTCTCTCTCCCGCTGTTCACCAATGTTTGAAATGTGCAGCGGGTATACTTCACTATCATCTATTCTAAATCAAGGGTTAATCTACCCTTCTCAAGGGTTTCAAGCAAGTCCGTGGTTGAAGGGAAAATCTGGTTTCCCAAATGAAAGTATCCCACGTTCTCATCATCCATCTTACCTGTTGGGTTAATCTTCACAGTGCAGCATCACATTGACTTGTTATCCTTTCAATGCCCAATCGTCTATAAGTTCCACTCTTGACATCTGAGAGACCTCAAGGAAGGTCTGCACCTCCATGTCAATAATAGTGGTCATCTTTCAGGTAGTAAATACATCTTTAAAGGCTTTCTTCAGTGGATGTACCTCAATTTTATCCCCAATGATTTCCTATCTTCTCTGATCTGTTCCTGTAACTTATCCAGTAGTCGATCTTTCGACATCCTGCTAACCTCTATCAACTCATGCTGTTTGGCTTGGGTGATAATATCCTTCCTAGTATAGGGTTGGAACAACGCTAAAAAAATGTTGGTCTTCGTTCCGATCAACTGATCCAACTGATCCTTCCTCATCCGGGAGTACCATCGGCGGTGGTTCATTTTGGCAATACCACTCAGGGCTTTGACGTTTTCAACAACCAATTCCAGCTATTAATAGTTATTGGATCGATGTCTTAATCTTTATAACAATCCAAAATAAAATCAATTTGTTTCACCCAAAACTAATATCCACGATTAAACGGTTTTTAGACCCAGCTTTTGATCTTTCGATCCTATCGTCCATATCAAAAAATATAAAATTCGTGGTAATCATACCCGGTGCGCCTGTTTTTTTTTCATCCCATAGCTCACAATTTGCCGAGCTCAATCGGTCTCTCTCTTTGTCAAGACGGTGGTCAGCTGCTTGTTTAATCTCTCACAACCCCAAGTGGGGATATGGTTGGCCCTTTCCAACATAAGGTTATAATTTCTGCCTACCTATTAACTAAATGTCTGCTTAGTAATACAAAGATTGAGAGATTAGATGGCTATCACCATTGCCCTGTGCCCTTTGTCCTAAAATTCTGATAATGATTAGCAGAAAAGTGACAATATAAGCCCTCCATATATATATCGAATATGACAATATTCTGGGAAATCCTTCTAATACAACCTTCATATATACAGAGTCTATGATTTAATTAAATTTTATAGACATTGAAAGACCAGGGGGGTCTCAACCTCATTTAAGCGGTCTCGGGTAGGTTTTCGCTATATATTTTGAATATCCAACTGGCACTTTGGGCGCTCCGTAAACATAGAAGACAGGAAGTGTACCCAAAGTCCTTTTAGTCACGTTTGTATCTACCTATTGACTAAATGTCTGTTAAATATTAGAAAGATTGAGAGATCAGGGGGCTCTCACCATCACCCTGTGCCCTTTGTCCTAAAATTTGGACATTTTTTGACTGAAAAGTGACAATCTTAGCCCTCCGTAGATATTGAAGATGACGTTTTTCTGGAAACTCCATCTAATACAATCTTTATATATACAGAGTCAATGATCTGGTTGAATTTTAGGGACATTGAAAGACCAGGGGGGTCTCAACCTCATTTAAGCGGTCTCGGGTAGGTTTTCGCTATATATTTGAATATCCAACTGGCACTTTGGGCGCTCCGTAAACATAGAAGACAGGAAGTGTACCCAAAGTCCTTTTAGTCACGTTTGTATCTACCTATTGACTAAATGTCTGTTAAATATTAGAAAGATTGAGAGATCAGGGGGCTCTCACCATCACCCTGTGCCCTTTGTCCTAAAATTTGGACATTTTTTGACTGAAAAGTGACAATCTTAGCCCTCCGTAGATATTGAAGATGACGTTTTTCTGGAAACTCCATCTAATACAATCTTTATATATACAGAGTCAATGATTTGGTTGAATTTTAGGGACATTGAAACACCAGGGGGGGTCTCAACCTCATTTAAGCGGTCTCGGGTAGGTTTTCGCTATATATTTTGAATATCCAACTGGCACTTTGGGCGCTCCGTAAACATAGAAGACAGGAAGTGTACCCAAAGTCCTTTTAGTCACGTTTGTATCTACCTATTGACTAAATGTCTGTTAAATATTAGAAAGATTGAGAGATCAGGGGGCTCTCACCATCACCCTGTGCCCTTTGTCCTAAAATTTGGACATTTTTTGACTGAAAAGTGACAATCTTAGCCCTCCGTAGATATTGAAGATGACGTTTTTTCTGGAAACTCCATCTAATACAATCTTTATATATACAGAGTCAATGATTTGGTTGAATTTTAGGGACATTGAAAGACCAGGGGGGTCTCAACCTCATTTAAGCGGTCTCGGGTAGGTTTTCGCTATATATTTTGAATATCCAACTGGCACTTTGGGCGCTCCGTAAACATAGAAGACAGGAAGTGTACCCAAAGTCCTTTTAGTCACGTTTGTATCTACCTATTGACTAAATGTCTGTTAAATATTAGAAAGATTGAGAGATCAGGGGGCTCTCACCATCACCCTGTGCCCTTTGTCCTAAAATTTGGACATTTTTTGACTGAAAAGTGACAATCTTAGCCCTCCGTAGATATTGAAGATGACGTTTTTCTGGAAACTCCATCTAATACAATCTTTATATATACAGAGTCAATGATTTGGTTGAATTTTAGGGACATTGAAAGACCAGGGGGGTCTCAACCTCATTTAAGCGGTCTCGGGTAGGTTTTCGCTATATATTTTGAATATCCAACTGGCACTTTGGGCGCTCCGTAAACATAGAAGACAGGAAGTGTACCCAAAGCCCTTTTAGTCACGTTTGTATCTACCTATTGACTAAATGTCTGTTAAATATTAGAAAGATTGAGAGATCAGGGGGCTCTCACCATCACCCTGTGCCCTTTGTCCTAAAATTTGGACATTTTTTGACTGAAAAGTGACAATCTTAGCCCTCCGTAGATATTGAAGATGACGTTTTTCTGGAAACTCCATCTAATACAATCTTTATATATACAGAGTCAATGATTTGGTTGAATTTTAGGGACATTGAAAGACCAGGGGGGTCTCAACCTCATTTAAGCGGTCTCGGGTAGGTTTTCGCTATATATTTTGAATATCCAACTGGCACTTTGGGCGCTCCGTAAACATAGAAGACAGGAAGTGTACCCAAAGTCCTTTTAGTCACGTTTGTATCTACCTATTGACTAAATGTCTGTTAAATATTAGAAAGATTGAGAGATCAGGGGGCTCTCACCATCACCCTGTGCCCTTTGTCCTAAAATTTGGACATTTTTTGACTGAAAAGTGACAATCTTAGCCCTCCGTAGATATTGAAGATGACGTTTTTCTGGAAACTCCATCTAATACAATCTTTATATATACAGAGTCAATGATTTGGTTGAATTTTAGGGACATTGAAAGACCAGGGGGGTCTCAACCTCATTTAAGCGGTCTCGGGTAGGTTTTCGCTATATATTTTGAATATCCAACTGGCACTTTGGGCGCTCCGTAAACATAGAAGACAGAAAGTGTACCCAAAGTCCTTTTAGTCACGTTTGTATCTACCTATTGACTAAATGTCTGTTAAATATTAGAAAGATTGAGAGATCAGGGGGCTCTCACCATCACCCTGTGCCCTTTGTCCTAAAATTTGGACATTTTTTGACTGAAAAGTGACAATCTTAGCCCTCCGTAGATATTGAAGATGACGTTTTTCTGGAAACTCCATCTAATACAATCTTTATATATACAGAGTCAATGATTTGGTTGAATTTTAGGGACATTGAAAGACCAGGGGGGTCTCAACCTCATTTAAGCGGTCTCGGGTAGGTTTTCGCTATATATTTTGAATATCCAACTGGCACTTTGGGCGCTCCGTAAACATAGAAGACAGGAAGTGTACCCAAAGTCCTTTTAGTCACGTTTGTATCTACCTATTGACTAAATGTCTGTTAAATATTAGAAAGATTGAGAGATCAGGGGGCTCTCACCATCACCCTGTGCCCTTTGTCCTAAAATTTGGACATTTTTTGACTGAAAAGTGACAATCTTAGCCCTCCGTAGATATTGAAGATGACGTTTTTCTGGAAACTCCATCTAATACAATCTTTATATATACAGAGTCAATGATTTGGTTGAATTTTAGGGACATTGAAAGACCAGGGGGGTCTCAACCTCATTTAAGCGGTCTCGTGTAGGTTTTCGCTATATATTTTGAATATCCAACTGGCACTTTGGGCGCTCCGTAAACATAGAAGACAGGAAGTGTACCCAAAGTCCTTTTAGTCACGTTTGTATCTACCTATTGACTAAATGTCTGTTAAATATTAGAAAGATTGAGAGATCAGGGGGCTCTCACCATCACCCTGTGCCCTTTGTCCTAAAATTTGGACATTTTTTGACTGAAAAGTGACAATCTTAGCCCTCCGTAGATATTGAAGATGACGTTTTTCTGGAAACTCCATCTAATACAATCTTTATATATACAGAGTCAATGATTTGGTTGAATTTTAGGGACATTGAAAGACCAGGGGGGTCTCAACCTCATTTAAGCGGTCTCGGGTAGGTTTTCGCTATATATTTTGAATATCCAACTGGCACTTTGGGCGCTCCGTAAACATAGAAGACAGGAAGTGTACCCAAAGTCCTTTTAGTCACGTTTGTATCTACCTATTGACTAAATGTCTGTTAAATATTAGAAAGATTGAGAGATCAGGGGGCTCTCACCATCACCCTGTGCCCTTTGTCCTAAAATTTGGACATTTTTTGACTGAAATTTTTTTTTTGGCTTTCCATATATATTTCTATTTTTAGTTAAAAATATTTCTAGAGTTATTGGTTTTTCTTTTTGTCGTAAGAAACATTATACACAAAAGTACATCTTTGAAGTCGTTTTTATGACAAAACTCTATATTACATACAGACAAATAAGTCGCACGGAAAAGGGTTTATATTTGAGGACAACGAGAAATTGCGACAGCTTGAAAAGGTCATTTAATGATTCCTACGTATCTTCTCAGTCCTTTTGACTATGAAAATCGTGCTTTTTATAATTTCAAGTATTTAATTTCTTATGATTTTTCACTAAATTTTGAATATCAAACTGGCTGCTAGCAGCCGGTTGGATATTGAATATCGAATAACGAATAACGAACCGGCTGCTAACTTCACATACATAAATAAATGTCTCACAGTAAATTATTATAAAAACTGTTTCAGAAAAAAACCTGTTATTTTTTGTCTGAATAGAACTTATCCCCCTGTTAGTAAATTTATATAAGATACCTTGAAAAAAAAACCTCACAAGTATTTTTTGTGGTATGTCTAATAAGTTCAGAGGTTCCTTTTTTAGATACAAATGTTCCCATGACATCAATGTCATTCAGACTCTCTCTTGACTTTACGTATAAATAAAGGCAACAGTAGTATACCGCTGTTCAAACTCATAAATCCATGGACAAACAAGAGTGCACACGCTGAAATGTCTCGCCTTCTATACTAATCATTGATATTATGTTGATAGTCCTAAGTATAAAGTTAAGCATTATAACAACTGTCACATAAACTTAACATTAACCAAGATAACTAAACAAAGACCAATGAACCTTGAAAATGAGGTCAAGGTCAGATGAACCATGCCAGGCAGACATGTACAGCTAACAATGCTTCTATACAACATATATAGTTGACCTATTACTAATAGTTTAAGAAAAATAGACCAAAACACAAAAACTTAACATTGTGCAATGAACCTTGAAAATGAGGTCATGGTCAAATAAAACCTGCGCGACTGACATAAAGATCATAAAATATTTCCATACACCAAATATAGTTGACCTATAGCATAGAGTATTAGATAAAAAGACCTAAACTCAAAAACTTAACATTGACCACTGAACCATGAAAATGAGGTCAAGGTCACATGACATCTGCCCGCTAGACATGTACACCTTACAATCATTCCATACAACAAATATAGTAGACCTATTGCATATAGTATGAGAAAAACAGACCAAAACACAAAAATTTAACTTTAACCACTGAACCATGAAAATGAGGTCAAGGTCAGATGACACCTGCCAGTTGGACATGTACACCTTACAGTCCTTCCATACACCGAATATACTAGCCCTATTGCGTATAGTATCTGAGATATGGACTTGACCACCAAAACTTAACCTTGTTCACTGATCCATGAAATGAGGTCGAGGTCAAGTGAAAACTGTCTGACAGACATGAGGACCTTGCAAGGTACGCACATATGAAATATAGTTATCCTATTACTTATAATAAGAGAGAATTCAACATTACAAAAAATTTGAACTTTTTTTTCAAGTGGTCACTGAACCATGAAAATGAGGTCAAGGACATTGGACATGTGACTGACGGAAACTTCGTAACATGAGGCATCTATATACAAAGTATGAAGCATCCAGGTCTTACACCTTCTAAAATATAAAGCTTTTAAGAAGTTAGCTAACACCACCGCCGCCGCCGCCGCCGCCGCCGCCGCCGGATCACTATCCCTATGTCGAGCTTTCTGCAACAAAAGTTGCAGGCTCGACAAAAACCAAATCGGGGTAACAAACTAAAACTGAGGGAAACGCATAAATATAAGAGGAGAACAACGACACAACACTACAATGTAACTAACACACACAGAAACGGACCAAGCATCAGATAAAATCCCACGAGAATAACAAATATAACATCAAAACCAAATACATGAATTTGGGATAGACAAGTACCGTAAAAATGGAACAAGATCAAATAACTCTGATAATCATTTAGACTTTCCCATAAAATTGACCAATCGGAAACCGTGATATATAAGCAGACGTGACGCCTTTATTGCCAATTCATTAGCGGTTGGCAAAATTATTACGATTGACATACTTTGGTAGGATTGCTACAGATGATTCTGACGACAAATGTAGGCATGTTAAACACCATTGTAAAGATTTGCGATATAACAAATGTAAATGTTTCTCTCTATCGTCTACAGCTTTTACACATAACACAAAATAAGGTTAAAAGCCATTACGATCATCTTGGTTGATAGATGGGGTCAACGGACACATGCAACTAGATAATATAAAAATAATTTGGGCTAAGTTTGGTTAGATTGGTTCAGTAGATTCATAAACATTTTTTGAAAAAAGATTACAAACTAGATGTGTCAAAGCGACATGAATGGTCCCGTCTCAAAATTTAAAAGATTTGCAATTTCAATAACACATGTGGACACAAACATGATGGTAGTCTCACATGTCAAAAATCAGCTCAAAATCTAGAGGCGTATAGAAAAAAAGTCTGTAAAACAATTTTCGAAGTTGTTAACCCTTCATTTTGTCAAAAATTAGTGGAGCAAAACGAAATTTAAACTTGATCTACAACTCATCATAGTAAGCTCACATACAAAAAATCAGCACAAGATATGTAAGCATTTAGAAAAAAAAATCTGTATTACGCAATTTTTCAAAAAATTCACAAAGTCCAAAGCACAACATTACAGCAAAAATTAGCCGAGTGAAACAAAACTTAAACTTGATCTGTAACTCACATATAAAAAATCAGCCCTATATCTGAATGCGTTTAGAAAAAAAGTCTGTATAATTGTGATTTTCAACAATTTATCAAAGTAAATAGCCCATAATTTCGGCAAAAATTAGCAAAGCAGAACAAAACTTAAACTTGATCTGTAACTCATCTTGGTTAACTCACATGCCAAAAATTATCCCAATATCTGAAAGAGTTTAGAAAAAAAGCCTATATATAACCGTGCTTTTCAACAATTTATGAAAGTCCAAAGCCCATAATTTTGGTAAAAATTAGAGGAACGAACGAAGCTTAAACTTGATCTGTAACTCATCATGGTTAACTCACATACCAAAAATCAGCCCAATATCTGAATGCGTTTAGAAAAAACTCCGTAAGACAGAATGATGGAAATACGGACAAGGGTAAAACTATATGGCACCGACAACTTTGTAATAATTATGAAAAGTGTGAAAAAATTACATGATAGGGCCATTACTCCTGACAGGGTCAACAGACACTTTTGATCATGATGAATTATATGAAGAGATTAGTTTGTTGTACATTTTTATCTCTATCTGTCAAACTATTCAAAATAAAAAATTGAAATTCCAAAATTTCCTTAGAAAGACCAATTTAGGGGCAGCAACAAAAAAATAGGTTGTCTGAAGCGTCTACAAATTTACGGTCAGATATATCATGACATGATTTACATTTTTACACCAAAAAAGATTTGCTTTTAATACTTCAGTTTCATAGATATAAGCTTAACTGGATTTTTACGACCATGATCTATTTTTTTCTATGACGGATAATTAAGACATTCCACATGTATATGGGTCTATAGTTTGAGAGTAGAAGACTTGTGTAAAATGTATTGAACGACGACGACAGATGACGAAGGCCTTCATATAAGAAAAGCTCGCTTGGTCCTTTTTGGACAGGTAAGTTAAAAATGAAAATGTCACTATCATTTCTGTCTTACATTTTTGCTATAAGAGTTATCTTCTTGTAAATAGCTAAGTTGAACAATTAATATAAAAAACACAAGATTTGGTATTTGCTTAAACATTTTGGATAATGCAATCACCATGATAACTCATTAGTTATATTCATAGACATAATTAGTTTTACTAATTAATTGCAAATCTCTCTCAAAATTTGCAGATTAAGGTAAATAACTTCATTGACTGTGGACCGCTACTTGTTGGATTGTTGAAATAATCTGTAATGTTTCCTTGTTCTAAAACAACCATAATTGTCAATTGCTACTCTTTTAGACTTTCAGATATGATGTCTGTATACATATCAAAATTTGTACACTGATTTTTTTGTAGGCAGTATCTTGCCGATTGAATTGACTTTAAAATATCACTGTTTCTGTTATTTTTTCACCTATCTATCAGCTAAAACCAAGGGAAATGTTGTGATGTACTTAAATGCTGAACCTTTTGACAAGTTAAGCAGTTCGAATTATTCATAGATCATGTTTTGCAGATATTTTTACTTTTTAACATGACTTTTCATTTATCTACAATAAAGAAAATACTAACAAATGCATTTAAGGGGAACACACTTCTATAAGCAATCACCTAGCTTACAACTTTGTTCAGATTTGTGACAACCATTGAAAATGTACCGTCAATCAGTTCTTTGTCAAATGTTTAAATTCATAAAAGTAAATATATTATGTTGATATTAGCATGCAATCACTAAGTAACTTGTTTCAAGTTTTAAATCATGTGAAGCTACGTTAGAGAAATCTTACCTGGACAATGTAATTCACACTGTTCTTTTATCTGTAAAAATAAAACATATATACATGCAATAATTTTAATCATCTATAGAATAGGAGATATTTCATTTATCAAAATATGCACCAAATGTACTATCATTATCAGTTTTGGAAATCTGGACCTTGTGAAGAAAATAACTCCAACACAAAAAGGGAGTAACACAATGATGTACATTTGTACCACGAACACAGCCATTTGTTGTTGTACAGTCAAATGGTTTTTGAGTAATACTAGTAGTTAAAATATGAAAAATAGTGTATTATCTAATGATAATTAGCACGTTGATAAAAAAAAATAACTCTTTATAGTTTTATTTACAACTACTTGTTACTACACAAGAAAAGAATGTAAAAACTGGGGTTCTGTTTTTTTAGTTTTCTATCTTGTTCGTTCTTTAAATTAATTTGCAATTTGCTTACTGACCTTACTATATATATATATATATATAATGTTTACCTTATCTTGGTTCCAAACAACCCAGTTTCCTTGTCTGTGTGTAAGTTTATGTTTGTCACAAACCCATTCACTGATCTGCAAAGCTGTCTCTTCACTAATGAAGCATTTCAATTCAAAACATGAATATTCAATATGGAAAGGTAATTGTTTGCCGTGTTTTACATGGATTGTGGACTGATAGAAATCTGATATTCTTTCCATTGTTGTAACCAAGCATTCCTTAACTCCAGTGGCTATATCTGGTACTATAAGTCCAGCCGAGGTTTTATGGACTAAATAAAGAAGAATCTTGTTGCCTTCGACACATATTACAACATCATGTGCCTTGTCAAATGAGACAACAATAAATCCTGAAAAGAGGAGTTTTCTCCCTTCATACTGCTTCAAAGTCCACATGCTCAGACACGCACTGATCAGACGATTGGGCAAAGCTGGTGGTATGACAGTTCCTTTAAAAACAAAGGCTAGACATATTGCTTTCTCTGGTGTACATTCTTTTTCCATAAAGCTGGTTGTGTTTCTTTCTGTAACCATACAGGGAACAAAGAAGTTCTCTACTGGTAACCGACTTCCTGTACCTGTGTCATATCTTCTTTGCTCTGCCAGAATATCTAAATGAATGAGGATGTTGAATATAAACTCTTTGTACGGTAAAATTGGACGGAAATCCTTTTGTTCCCAAATCTGATACAGGTCTTCTCGGTGTATGATTCCACTTTCTGACATTCTACTGAATATTACCTGCATTCTTCTTTTCTTTGGCCAAAATCCTATGTCTGAAAGTAACATACAGAGATAAATCACCCTCTGAGGATGGCATGATTTTTCTTATTCATATTGATTATGGGCTGTACCGGTGTGAAAGGCAAAGTTAACTGTAAATTCAGTAATTAGTGATAAGTTTTCATTGATAACGATAATGCGACTGTAGCATGTTATTTTATATCCTATTCAAATATTTTGGTGCAGATTTTCCTGAAATCGCAATTATAATCCCTTATTTGTGTTCATTCTTAAAAATTGGAATAATAAAGGCAGACAACATTTCTGAATTTTCAGTAAAAATATAAAGGAACACTTTTGTTTAATTTCACCATGTTTATTGTATACATTTATTCTACACCTCTTAATCCAATATTCATCCTTGCTTTTCCCTTTTTGATGTATGGTTAAAGATTTTGTTTAACATTGAATTTGGTGACCTATTAATATTTTTAAAATTCAAAAAAATAAATATTTTTCAATGTGATACAAATCTTGTCATTTCACCTGCATGTCAAAGTTTTGTTTTGAATTTTAACGTGTTTTGTGCATTTGTATCAAGCTAATTGAAATTGATTGACACCAGGAATAAATTTGGAATGGTGTATTAACAAAGCATATAAAAAAATACACATCCCCAAAGCAAATAAATCAAAAATAAGCTATTTTAACCAGAAAACTAGTTTTGCTCTACTTTTAATCTGAATTTTCACCAAAATAAAAGACACATCCAGATGTCGCACTTTCTCAAAACAAGACACATTAATCATGTTAATAATCTTCAAAACAACAAGCTTTCAGTTGAAAAAAAAAACAAACAGTAAAATAAAACAGGTGCCTGTAAATTTAACAAAACATTATTTGACTGGCTATTTGGGTTGATTTCAATTCCCTGTTGTCAAATTAAGTGTATATAAAACTCTGAATTACAAACAAACAAACTGACAATGAAATTAATATAGGAAAATCAGAGGAAAAATAAATCAGTACGAAAACAAATCAAAAGTTAAAAAATACATTTTGATTTGTCAGTGTTCTTTCTGACCAAAGCATTGCCTATTTTAATACCAATTATAGTTGTTAACATCTTCTCTCTTTGTATATTGTTTGATGTCAGATATGACACCAATGACACCTTCACCATGTTCGACTATAACAATAATTTACAATTTATAACTACCTGTCACAAATGATCTCATAACCTCCACCATGAGTAGCGGGTTAATTATAACATAATCTCGGAGCTGAAGGGTATGAAAGTAGATCATCTTTCCAAGAGAATGCTGGAAGTGTAAGAAATCATGAAGTTGTTCAAAATCCAGAACGGACACCTTGCTGATTGAATTCAATTCTTCAAGTTCTACCAATGACAAGATTTGCCTTCCTGCAGCTACCATTTCAGCAATCTCCAGTTCAAGGGGGACCCAAGCGTTGGGCATGTTCTCTCCCCAACAAGGATGATCGAAAGTAAGCTCTGTGATGGCTTTCTTCAGGGATTCAATTTCTTTATCATCTTTATCAGTTGCATTGACAAATATTTGTTTGTCAAGGACAAGATGATTTCTTCCCTCGTGGTCTTTAAATAATTCCTCTACTTCACTGTACAATAGTGCTCGTCTGGTTTCAACATCCTCCTGCCAAAAAATAAAGTAGACTTTAAAACAAAGGCATCATCATGGAATACAGTTTTTGAGGCTGAATAGTATGCTGTTGAAAAAAAAGTTGACGTCATAATCAATTTTTCTTTTATTTCTTTATAAATTAATGCATTATGATGATGATTTAAATGCTTTAAAAAAAAATGCCAAAAAGTGTAAATACTGAAATAATTCATCTGCTTTACAGTTTAATTTATATTTCAAGTTTTAAGAAAGGTTTTATTATAGGTAGATATATACATGATATAGCTTAACGATATACATTATAATAATTGACATATCACTTACAGCTTTAGACTCGGACAAAACAAACACAGATCTAAACAGGAAAAAGAAATGAACAAAACAAACCTTGTTGAACTTTAGACTTCCAACGTTATCATCATGATCATAGTGATGTGGTTTTTTTTCCAATTTTTAAGGACCATAACATTTTAACATAAACATAAAAACCAGTGGAGTATAGAGGGGGGATAGGAGGGGTCCTGATCCCGAAATCCCGGACTTAAAAAAACGAATTCCCGAGGTCCCGAATTTAAATAAAGTAAATCCCGATGTCCCGAAATCCGAAAAAAACGATTCCCGGATCCCGAAAGGGTCAATCCCGAAATCCCGAGCTTAAAAACACCCGATCCCGGAGTCCCGATAAAGGTCCTATCCCCCCTCAGTATACATATTCTGCATTGAGGATATTTTTGCCTGTTCCTGTTTATCGTACACATATTTTGGAGCTTTGGAATAGAGTTTTTCTATATTTGAGTAAATTTTATTAGGCTAGCATTTCAATGTTTTGGATTGGATTTCCAGCTTAAATAAAATCTAGATTACCTACAACCCTTTCTCAGAGGCGGATGGGAGGGGAGGGGGAGGGAAGAAATTTGGTTGATTATATTGATTATATAGGGAATCACTGAGGCATGACTGGAACAGCCCTCTCTAAGGCAGTCAATGGGCCCCCTCTTATGAAAATTACTGGATCTGCAATCGTTTCTATTCCTATTTCATGTTGCTTACTTTGTTTCTTTGTTCCTTACATATTTACTACATTTTTCCATTTTTTTTCTCTCAAAAAGTCATGAAGACCAATTAGCCAAAAAAAAAAATTAGTTCATTTAGTAAGTTATTAAACCCTTGTTGTTTTCTGGAACTTAAATTGTTTTTGATGGAATACATGCTTGTACAAAGTATGCCTTCACATGTCATCATGTTTAAACTATATTTAACAGGTAGTGGATGGTATTGTTCATCACACACTATAGCATGTTCATGTGAAGCTGGATACCAAATTTGAAGAAACTATGATCATGATGATGTGTGTTGCTCCTCTTAAAGACAACCAAAAGTTCATGGAACGAATGGAAACATGGACAGATGTATGTCAACAAGTATACCACCCCTATCCAATATGCGGTATAAAAAAATCATTATATATATACTATAGACTTATATCCAAATCACCTACTTTTGGTACTTTGTTTGTGTAGGCAACACAAACAAGATCTAAGGATTGCCTGTATAAAAGACTTATTTATATCTTGTTCAATTACCACTGGTACCAATGTTATAATGGGTGACACCAAAACAGATCTAAAGATTACCTGTATAAATGACTTATATATATCTTATCCACTTTACCACTGGTACCTTAATCTTATTGGTAACACCAAACAAGATCCAAGGAATACATGTATAAAAGACGTATTTATATCTTGTTCAATTACCCCTGGTACCTTGTCCTCATGGGTAACATCAAAACAGATCTTAAGAATGCCTGTATATATAACCTATTTATATCTTATCCACTTTACAACTGGTACCAAGGTCATTATGGGTGACACCAAAACAGATCTAAAGAATGCCTGTATAAATGACCTATTTATATCTTGTTCAATTACCACTGGTACCTTGTCCTTATGGGTAACAACAAACAAGATCCAAGGAATTCCTGTATAACAGACCTATTTATATCTTGTTCAATTACCACTGGTACCTTGTTTTTATGGGTAACACCAAAACAGATCTGAGGAATATCTGTATTTAAGACCTATTTATATTTTTCTCACTTACCACTGCTACCAATGTCCTTATGGGTGACACCAAAACAGATCTTAGGAATACCTGTATTTTAGACCTAATTAATATCTTTTCCACTTTTCCACTGGTACCAATGCCCTTACAGGTGACACCAAAAAAGATATAAAGAATACCTGTATAAAAGACATATTTATATCTTGTTCATTCACCACTGGTATCTATTCCTCATGGGTAGCAACAAACAAGATCTTAGAGAAGCCTTTATAGAAGTCCTATTTATATCTTTTTCACTTACCACTGGTACCTTGTCTTTATGGGTGGCAACAAACAAGATCTTAGGGATGCCAGCATACACCACCTTACAATAGGTCAGGATTGAGTTTACCCAGTGCAGTAAAAAGACTGAAAGAAAAATAAAGTTAAAAATATTTGTGTTTTAATTTTTTCTGTAACTGAATTTTCAGGTGTGAGGAAATATTCGTTTTGAGAACTTTATCCTTTGTCCAGAAAAAAGTTACTTGACCTGAATTTCTCAATAAATATTGAAGTGTTTGACTGTAAACATTTATGGTTCTTAAAACTGTTTAGTATCACATTATCTTATGGTTGTGACCTGTTATCCCTGCTTGCATGAGTAGATATTTCTAGTATCACATTATCTTACGGTTGTGACCTGTTATCTATGTCTTGCATGAGTAGATATTTCTAGTATCACATTATCTTACGGTTGTGACCTGTTATCTATGTCTTACATGAGTAGATATTTCTAGTATCACATTATCTTATGGTTGTGACCTGTTATCTATGTCTTACATGAGTAGATATTTCTAGTATCACATTATCTTATGGTTGTGACCTGTTATCTATGTCTTACATGAGTAGATATTTCTAGTATCACATTATCTTATGGTTGTGACATGTTATCTATGTCTTACATGAGTAGATATTTCTAGTATCACATTATCTTATGGTTTTGACCTGTTATCTATGTCTTACATGAGTTGATATTTCTAGTATCACATTATCTTATGGTTGTGACCTGTTATCTATGTCTTACATGAGTAGATATTTCTAGTATCACATTATCTTATGGTTGTGACCTGTTATCTATGTCTTACATGAGTAGATATTTCTAGTATCACATTATCTTGTGGTTGTGACATGTTATCTATGTCTTACATGGGTAGATATTTCTAGTATCACATTATCTTATGGTTGTGACATGTTATCTATGTCTAATATGAGTAGATATTTCTAGTATCACATTATCTTATGGTTGTGACCTGTTATCTATGTCTTACATGAGTAGATATTTCTAGTATCACATTATCTTATGGTTGTGACCTGTTATCCCTGCTTGCATGAGTAGATATTTTTAGTATCACATTATCTTATGGTTGTGACCTGTTATCTATGTCTTACATGAGTAGATATTTCTAGTATCACATTATCTTATGGTTGTGACATGTTATCTATGTCTTACATGAGTAGATATTTCTAGTATCACTTTATCTTACGGTTGTGACCTGTTATCTTTGTCTTACATGAGTAGATATTTTTCGTATCACATTATCTTATGGTTGTGACATGTTATCTATGTCTTACATGAGTAGATATTTCTAGTATCACATTATCTTATGGTTTTGACCTGTTATCTATGTCTAATATGAGTAGATATTTCTAGTATCACATTATCTTATGGTTGTGACCTGTTATCTATGTCTTACATGAGTAGATATTTCTAGTATCACATTATCTTATGGTTTTGACCTGTTATCTATGTCTAATATGAGTAGATATTTCTAGTATCACATTATCTTATGGTTGTGACCTGTTATCTATGTCTTACATGAGTAGATATTTCTAGTATCACATTATCTTATGGTTGTGACATGTTATCTATGTCTTGTATGAGTAGATATTTCTAGTATCACATTATCTTATGGTTGTGACCTGTTATCTATGTCTTACATGAGTAGATATTTCTAGTATCACATTATCTTATGGTTTACCTGTTATCTTTGTCTTGTATGAGTAGATATTTCTAGTATCACATTATCTTATGGTTGTGACCTGTTATCTATGTCTTACATGAGTAGATATTTCTAGTATCACATTATCTTATGGTTGTGACATGTTATCTATGTCTTACATGAGTAGATATTTCTAGTATCACATTATCTTATGATTGTGACCTGTTTTCTATGTCTTACATGAGTAGATATTTCTAGTATCACATTATCTTATGGTTGTGACCTGTTATCTATGTCTTACATGAGTAGATATTTCTAGTATCACATTATCTTATGATTGTGACTTGTTATCTATGTCTTACATGAGTAGATATTTCTAGTATCACATTATCTTATGATTGTGACCTGTTATCTATGTCTTACATGAGTAGATATTTCTAGTATCACATTATCTTATGGTTGTGACCTGTTATCTATGTCTAACGTGAGTAGATATTTCTAGTATCACATTATCTTATGGTTGTGACCTGTTATCTATGTCTTACATGAGTAGATATTTCTAGTATCACATTATCTTATGGTTGTGACCTGTTATCCCTGCTTGCATGAGTAGATATTTCTAGTATCACATTATCTTATGGTTGTGACCTGTTATCTATGTCTAACATGAGTAGATATTTCTAGTATCACATTATCTTATGGTTGTGACATGTTATCTATGTCTTACATGAGTAGATATTTCTAGTATCACATTATCTTATGGTTGTGACCTGTTATCTATGTCTTACAGGAGTAGATATTTCTAGTATCACATTATCTTATGGTTGTGACCTGTTATCTATGTCTAACATGAGTAGATATTTCTAGTATCACATTATCTTGTGGTTGTGACATGTTATCTATGTCTTACATGAGTAGATATTTTTCGTATCACATTATCTTATGGTTGTGACCTGTTATCTATGTCTTACATGAGTAGATATTTCTAGTATCACATTATCTTATGGTTGTGACCTGTTATCTATGTCTTACATGCGTAGATATTTCTAGTATCACATTATCTTATGGTTGTGACATGTTATCCCTGCTTGCATGAGTAGATATTTCTAGTATCACATTATCTCATGGTTGTGACCTGTTATCTTTGTCTTACATGAGTAGATATTTCTAGTATCACATTATCTTATGGTTGTGACCTGTTATCTATGTCTTACATGAGTAGATATTTCTAGTATCACATTATCTTATGGTTGTGACCTGTTATCTATGTCTTACATGAGTAGATATTTCTAGTATCACATTATATTATGGTTGTGACATGTTATCTATGTCTTACATGAGTAGATATTTCTAGTATCACATTATCTTATGGTTGTGACCTGTTATCTATGTCTTATCTTATGGTTGTGACATGTTATCTATGTCTTACATGAGTAGATATTTCTAGTATCACATTATCTTATGGTTGTGACCTGTTATCTATGTCTTACATGAGTAGATATTTCTAGTATCACATTATCTTATGGTTGTGACCTGTTATCTATGTCTTACATGAGTAGATATTTCTAGTATCACATTATCTTATGGTTGTGACCTGTTATCTATGTCTTACATGAGTAGATATTTCTAGTATCACATTATCTTATGGTTGTGACCTGTTATCTATGTCTTGCATGAGTAGATATTTCTAGTATCACATTATCTTATGGTTGTGACCTGTTATCTATGTCTTGCATGAGTAGATATTTCTCGTAGTACACTGCACAGAATGTGATACAGAAAAGTGAAATGAAAACCAGCGTTAATTTGATTGGCTTATCTAGCATTGCACAACAATATTACGGCATTATCATTGGTCATCTGTTAGGTCAATGATAACTTTCAAAGGTTGAGACGATGTACATTTCATCCATGGCAATAGACATTGTGATTTCTTCAATTAGATTATACAAAATACTAACACATTTCACCTTACAATCTTCTTTTTCTCAAATTTTAATACATTCTGAGTCTAAAATGTCTGATGTTACAGTTTAACACCGGAAATAGGTTGGTGACCAAAGTCAATTTATAAAATTTTAATCGTCAAAAATGGTACACGGCTATATCATATATCATTGGATTCGGAAATATGTGTACTTTGAGATTCTTCTGGTCGTCAAATGAAAATATGGTGCAGTTTTTCAGAAATCTTGATCATATGTCGTTTTCAAGGAAAAATAAAATTGAATAACTCCATTTTAAATACCCTTTTTACAGTAGAATGATTGAAAACTAAAAATCTATTTTCTTCCTTACTCAATTTTTCATCCAAAAAGTGGAAATCAATTATTATATGAGATTTCCGACTGTACAAAAAGGGGGGTAGTTTTCAGTTTTAAATGATGTATTTTTTTCAAATAATAAGAACAACGTCTGTCAAAACTTAACAAAATTTATATAACATTATGAAAAAATATGTATAAAATTATGAAAAAATATGTATTTATTCATATAACCATCTAGTATACATTAATGAAAGTAATAACTTTTAAGTTTTAGCCATATACGTTGAATACGCTACATGCAAAACTGACAACACAAATTATTTCAAAACATGCTTATAGTTTTTACAATGTCATGACGATTTCTATGAATTAAATTTGTATCAATAGGAAAATAAATCATCTTAAGATAAACTTTCAACTTTAAAAAGGTATGTTTTATGAAAAAATAGCCTTTTATTCGTTTGAAAATGAAAAACGTTTCGGTTATTCAATCCCAAACTAAATGACGCAAGATCATATTTTTTTTAATACGGGATATATTGACATAGCACTAAATATACCTAACTTTAATCAGTAATTCAGACCTCAAATGACTTTTTTAATGTTGGAACGTTATTACGACGTTCTGACCATTGGCTGGAATACGCATGTTCGCAAGTGGAAGTTTTAGTAAATCTTGAATGTCGGTATTGGTCCGTAGTGTTTAAAGAACACAATAAAATTCTTAAGCCACGAATCCGATATTTATATTGCGAATATCAATGTTAAACTTCGGACATTTAACGTGTTGTGCCTTGCAATAGAGTGGTTGTCAAATGTTTGTGTACCACATAGAGTGAGCTTTTACCCATCACCATTGGACATCATCGTCATTACTAAATACACTTTGGCCATGTCATTCTATTTTATGGGGGACATAAGACAACTGAAACATCAGTGCACCTCTAGGACAAATGTCAAAAGAACCCTGTATTGAAAGAAACGTCTTGTCCTACTGCTTGAAACTCAAAAAATATTTCTAAACAAAAGCCAAAAAAAAAAATACCCATTTGTGATCCGCATCGACAGTATACACTAGCCATGATCACATGACTGTAGTCTGAGCAATGTTTCCGATTGTCATGGTCGTTATGCCCTACATTATGATCTGTATAAGTGATTTAATATCTGAACTAGGGAAAGCATTTATATCACACTGCTGATGGTAAAAAAACTTTCTTCTGTGAATGTTCTTGTAATTTAGAATACAACAGTTTGACTCCCAGTAAAGGTTTATAGTAGCTATATATGACAAATAAGCATAAAACAGCCTTTACTTAAATGTTCTGTTTTAGAGAATGAAATTCCTCGTCTTGGTTGTAGTTTTCCTTTACAATGAATGCAAGCATATGAAAGAGAGATGAAAGATACGAAAGGGACATTAAAAGTCATAAGTCTAAAATAAGCTGACAACGCCATGGCCAAAAAATGAAAAAAAAACACAGACAAACAATAGTACACATAGCACAACCTTTGATAGCCGTGAATTCGGTTTCTGACTTGAGCCGGCTGCCATTTTGTCTGTATGTCTCAAAGAAACATTACAGGCATCAGTACGTAAGTTACCGATGGTTGTGTTTTAAACAAAGCTAGGGGAATTCCAGGAAAAACAAAAAAAAATAGTTCAGTTTGGTTGTGTCAACAAGATGTTACCCGTGTCATGCGAATCAAAAGTATCAATATATTACAAACAGGAATGGAACACAAATTAATTTCAAATTTTGAGATCTGATCTGACACTTAGTATCTAAAAATTGTAAACCGCAAAAAGATGTGCTAGTGAGTTGGGTCACGACAGAGCTTAAAGGTATCATTATTTGTGATACGGTAATATAAAAACCTATTTTGTGTCTATTTCAGTTTTTTTCATAATTAAGTACATGACACCAAAATTAAATTTCCATGTTCGACACTCAGGTGTTACAATTGAAACAGAATCTTCTAAACATGCCAGGGGCACACGAGATAACCCCTTGCTTTCAGTATGTTTCGTGTTTATATCTTTGGTGGTCTATGTAGAGTTTTGCAGAATTTTGTTTGTCATTTATGGCGTTCTTCTACTTTTACAATGCCGTTTTGATATTATCGTCGACTAATATGTTTGAATATCCCTTAAAATTCTGCAGCCTGTTTTAAGTAGTCAAAGGTACACCGTACCCCTGTCCACGAAGACTGTATTGACTCAACAAGCACCAGCGTAAGGTATTATTTGAGATATGTGCATATTTTACGATGGCGCAGAGGAGTGTAGTACATTGAGACCTAGCTGGGGAATTTACATTTGGAAAGTTAAAATCGCCCTCCAAAGTTTGTCATAGATTTTTGTTTGTAGTCGTTAATCCGTCTCAATATGAAAGAAAAAGGTCAAGATATGAAGCGAACATTCTAATTTCTGTAGTATCCTTTATCACAAGCTAACTGGGAAATGTAAGTACTGACTGACTAAAACGTAGATAAAAAAGAGAAAGGTAATCTTCAATATATCTGAATTTTTAAATCAAAGAACTAAGCAAAAAGGTTTACTTTAGGTCTTTAAAAGGTTCTGCATTTCAAATTGCAGTGCGAACTGTAGATATCACTATGTCATGTAGACTTATGCATCATTCGCATCCATTTTTATAATAAACAATTTTCAAGCGAATAGAATGAACCCGATGATAGATGTTCATCTATGAATTAAAGTCACAACTATATGCACAATCTTGGGTATATTCCATCATCACACCAATCAACTGTGTCAAAATACCTCAATTTACTGTACGTTTGTAAAAATAAATCAATTATTCTACCACTGCATTTAATAAAATAACACTATTTTAGGGATTAAAATGAATGTTTGCTTCTAATTAAAATGAATGTTTGCTTCTAAGAAATGATAACGCAAAGTTTCAACGAACTTTCTAGTTTTGTTATCTTTTGGGGATTTTGTCGGATTCCTATTTCTTAAATTAACCATTGAAAGACTTATTTAAATAAATAAAATCAAAATAACATAACCCTAAAAAAGAATTATGGACACCAAACTAATTAAGCGAAACAATAAAACATCAACAAAAACAAGTAATATCAAGTCCAAATATTACAGGAAAACTATGTCCCAGCCCAATCATGGACGAGACACAACTATCCGGAATTTTTTTAAGTAAATGATTGATTAGAAGAGATTTTTGAAATTAAAAAAAATATCGTTTTAAACAATATGACCTCATAAAAACATGTGTACATGCAAATAAAATTGCAGTTTAATTACTTTATAGTACAAATGTAGTAGATACGATATAATCCATTCATCAGCGCTTTGTTGTATGATGTTGGAATCGGGTAACACACAAAATTTCCCCTTTAACAGTACATAAGTAGTTTTTTACCTTCATAATTTGTCATCAAAAGGCTTTGAGAATTACCCTTTTTGCGTAATGCATAGAACATTATGTATCACATTTAAATAAAACAAAAAAGAAAGATATACGATGGCAGCTTTTGAATAAAAAGCCAAATTGCATGCCACTTATGATCTGCATTTGATGTCAAATTTGCTGACTAAAAGCTGAAAAAAAAAAATGACTTTTTGACGACCAATCTTAAATTCAAGTAAAATCATTTTTCTAGGATTGTGCCAACTTTTAGCCGTGTACCATGAAGTGAAATTAAACATCTTTAATAATCGACTTTTTCCTATTCTGTCAATGCGCTATAAAGGACAAATGACAAATATCTGTTTGTCAGATTTAAAAGGTCACGACAAGACATAAAAATTGATATCCAACATCCCATTCTCACTCGTTACGAAACATATATCAATGATGTTTGTGATATTTGTGTATTTGAATGAATTAAAGGAGGTATGGGATTAACATCAATGAGACAGAAACCCGACAGTAAAACAACACAAAGAAATCTAGAAGGCAATTTTTCAATGTTTCAAAATGCTAGGTTGAAGGTACATATACTAAGTTTTGAAACCAGTTAAGGAATGAAAACTGGACTATTAAACTAGATAATGCACTAGATTAAGTGTCCCTTCTATCTATTTATTTGCCACAATTGGTTTTTAATTGTCCTTATGCATGTCATTGGTAAATGAAGTAGTTTCAGTAATATAGGTGTTACAATTGTAATTGATATATTACCTGCTGGGGTTGGTGTCATGTGCTGCCCTGGAAAACACAGTACATCACGGATTTCTTCATTCAATTCTTTACTGCCATCAAAAACTACTAGAAACAACGCTCTGAAAGTCATGAATGTCTGGTGTGTTGTATAATAGACATACTGTCCTCCAAAGTCCCAGAAGATGAGTCTGCCAACTTTCATTTCATATTTACCAGTTTTGAGGACCTTTTCCATTTTCTTTCTCATTTCTTTTTTGGTCATTTTAGTTGTCATTTTCTTCTTCATTTGCTGTTTTTTAGACTCAATAGAGGAAATCTGTTGTGACAAAGAATGGGCTGCTTGTGGCTGCTGAGAGAGTTCACCCGAGAGGTTCAAAGGGAAAGATGTTGACTTGGTAGATTGTGGCTGTGTAGAAGGTTCATCTGAGAGGTTCACAGGTAAATATGTCGACTTGGTAGCTTGTGGCTGTGTAGTGGGTTCACCTGAGAGGTTCACAGGGAAAGATGTCGACTTGGTAGCTTGTGGCTGTGTAGAAGGCTCACCTGAGAGGTTCACAGGAAAATATGTTGACTTGGTAGCTTCTGACTTCTGAGAATGAATATAGTCTTTATTTGGAAGTTCAACAAGTTTTGCATCGGATTTATGTTTTCCTGATGTTTTTGTTTGTTTTCTTTCATCCTTTTCAACAGAGGTCATTAAAACCTTATTGTATACTACATCCAAGGCTTTATATGTTCCTGTATATAAAAAAAAGTAACTGTTTTAACATTATCCTTGATATTTTTGTAAGAACAATTTTGCAGGAACATGCACACAAAAAATTCAAATGTTCAACAAATTGCAAGTGTTCAATTGCCTTGTAACGAAACCACTTAATCAATTATCCCTATCCACGAACATTGGTAGAAACCAAAATAAAATAATCCACAGTACATACAAACTAGATAAACTTTGATATATTTATACTATATAGTCAAATAGTCACTCAATGTAACTGAAAAACTGACATCAGCAGAAAACCTGTTTTTCATCATTAAAACCGGAAAACAAATGTTATTCTTTTTCAAAACTGATGTGTCATGAATGCATATGAGACAACTACTCAGTAAAGTGCAGTTGACTAGATTTAAGAAAAAGGTTTTGACCAGAAATCTAAAACCAGTGAAACAGAGGAAACAAGAAACCTTATTAATGTCAAAATAATTCATGAAAAACAGATGTAACAGAAAGCAACCAACACCAACCCTGAATTGTAACAGAAAGCAACCAACACCAACCCTGCATTGCAGTATTAGGACAGGCATCATTTGACACAGAACGTTTGGGATAAGGATTGATTGTCATACAACAACAAAATTCTGATTTCGACCATTTCTTTACAAAATCGAACTTGCGTTCATCTACCTCATGTTAAAACCATATATATAAAAATGTGTATTCTTACCTGGATCAATCATGATCCAATTTCTTGTCTCTATGTCAAGTCCACAGCGACCTTCAACGAGGGAAATGCCATCAGTGGCATGTCGCCCTTCTGGAACATTATCCCCAACTAAAAGCTTGACTAAACTTGATTTCCCTACCGAAAATTGGCCGGTTACCATGCAGCGCATGTCAAAAGATTGGTAGCTTCCGTTGCCAAGCAGTTTGTTCAACATGGAATCTGTGAATAAAAATTTCCTAAATGGTTAAGAAATGATGTATTGCTGATTTCTTACAAATAGTTGCATACACTTTAGGAATAGTGCCTACATATTATCATAATATTCTTCAGCAATAAGTGATATCTTTTTTTGTTACGTCTACCCTGCAATCCAGTTAAACTGTTGATAGATAAAGGAGAATAATTGCAATATGGAGTTGATAGACAAGCACATAATCAAATCTGGAAAGCTCATTATTTAATCATACTATTACCAGGTTTGTACTATATTGTTCCGTAGTTTTTTAGGGTTAAGCTTTTTATTGTGACTTGAGCGTAGCACATAGCGTTGTTTTCCACCGATTGCATTTCATTCAAAATTACACCTGAAAACTGCTTCCTATTTATTTTATTAAAATAAGCCATTGAAATTTAAGATTGTATCTATTCAATTGCTTACCTATACAAATAATTTTTATAATTTGCATTTTACCAATTGTCTTTTATATTCAAAAGATTACACATCAGTTTGATTTAAAGTAAATTATATATGAATATACACTTTGTTGTTAATAAATTTCCAGGAGAGATAATTTAAATCATACATTAGATTTTAATTTCAAAATTTTGTATCATGCATAATGCTGCCCTTATGGAAAAAAACGGGGCACATACTTGCATTGTTTGCATGCCTTACTGACCATGATTGAATATAAAACTTTACATTATCAATTATCCATAACACTGAAGGCAAGGTCAGATAACTCTGAATGATCGAAAGATATTAAGCCATACGCATCAATATATTGCTTAAAGTATTCATTAGACAAAACCATAACAAAACTAGGAAAAGAGATGTGCCTCACATGTTTTGTAATAAAGGTGGAAAATTGCAAACGTTGAAATAAAAATGTCAATTTTTAAAAATGTCAACTATGCGAATCGTTCAAAGTCAATTAACAATAACTGAATGGGCAGGTCTCCATGGAAATTGTGTTAGTGTATCCAACAGACCAAATCGTAATAAACTGTTGAAATCAAGATATATCTCACCCTTAAGGAATTTAAAAGGTCACATTAACCCCATCGAAATAACATGAGCCAATACTCATACAATTGCATACCTTATATCATTGACTACTTTTAAATTTTTTGACAAGCTGAACAGATTTGATAAAAACTAACTGTAATTGGACAAGTCAGAACTTGGAATGCACTGCAATAGGCGGAGAGAACGATTACCATATAGTTGTCACTGCAAACAAACTTTTTCAAGGATAAAACTTTATTACATATAAACGAAAAATCAGAAAATTTACAAAAATCGAAAGGGAGTGGACTGACATCAATAGATATAAACAATTCAACAAAGTTTCATAAAATCTGATGGAAGCGTTTTTTAGTTATTATCTGAAGTGTGGACAACGGACGGACGGACGGACAATGGTATACCATAATACATCCCGTCTTAGACAGGCGTATAACAACCGCAACAAATCTTCCTTGAGACATAAATTCAGATTCAGAAAATTTTCAATTTCTAAAAAGATATCAACTCGAAAACGGTGATCCAAAATTGGAATTTGGTCTGTCTTTTTTGGTAACAAATATTGTGTAAAAAGTTCTTATTATTTTGTCCAGGACCACCTTATTTAAGAAATCACAAGCATTTCGGGATATAGGGACACATGTAGATAATAAGGGTAAACATTCATCTCCCAAATGAAAGGAACTGATTTCGAATCTTTTCGATTCATTGTTGATATAAAGGAATTTCATAAATAAATTATAATAATTGCACACATGAGAGTGCACGTGCTAACATAGTAATTTATTTAAAATCCGTATTTCCAAGGGGTGTTATTTTAAAAAATAGTTGATATGTATCAATTTTCCATTGCAGAAACACAGATACAATCTACAAAACCAAAAATGTGGAAATAATTGTACACATGGAAAAGCTTACATAAATACAAAATCAATAACCCAATTGGACTCATTTTCTAAACATATTCCAGTCTCTTTCTGACCTGGTGACATTAAATGGAATAGGGATCTACCTCGCATTTACACAGATATTATTAGTATTATTTACAATATTTATATAGCGCATTATCTAATTAAAATTTAATTACTCTAAGCGCTTAACACAAAACAATCAATGCAGTTAAAAAAAGGTGTAAAAACATTAAAACAATCAACGCAATAAGAATGAAATAAAATTTTGATACACATATAAAAAAACAAAAAGAACAGAATAGTTAAAAAAATAAATAATCATAATTAAAAGGCATAAGTAACACTAAATACGTAATGTGTCACATCTAATAATGAAATAAAAAAATACCTTTTGTCCTAAGTACAGCAGTCTGAAATAAACAGTAAAATGTATTTAGTGTATATCCGGAAACTTGTAGAAATGTTAAAGTTTAAAAAATAAACACCAACAACCGAATGTAGTCTGTAATGGACAACAAATTGATTGTGATTGATTTATTTTTGGTGGCAAATGCATCTCGCTGACCTATTTCTTGCATGTCATGTTTCTTCATAAATTTTACGCACGCCATCACGAGTTGGTTGATAGTTATGGAATAACCGTTTCACAAATGATATCGGATATGTTCTTTAAGTCGTAACTACAATCCCCTTCCCTTTCATGAATGTGACATACTGAATTTACAAGATTTGTTATCTCATTAGCAACACGGCGGGTGCCACATGTGGAGCAGGATCTGCTTACCCTTCCAAAGCACCTGAGATCACCCCTAGTTTTTGTGGGGTTTGTGTTGTTTATTCTTTGGTTTTCTATGTTGTGTCATGTGTATTATTGTTTGTCTGTTTGTCCTTTTCATTTTTAGCCATGGCGTTGTCAGTTTATTTTAGATTTATGAGTTTGACTGTCCCTCTGGTATCTTTTGTCCCTCTTTTCATAACTGAAGGAAGCTTGAGTACCTAAGAAAATCAACCATGTATAACCATACTAATAAGATAAAATTGGAAATCGTACGCAGTGTGAAGGATTGGGATAATAATATCACTACCTCGAGAAGTATAATATTAAAGTATCAGTATCATTGCCTTCTGTAGACTGTGAATGTGGTATGATTACCCTTAACTTAACCACTTTAACTATCCTAGCAAAACATGTATGAACTCAATATTATATAATATACGGTACGGTGACGGATCATTAACAGAGAGAGAAAAGGTAGAATTGGTGTGTATTTATTTGTTATTATCATATTTGAGCACAGCTATCAATAGTCAGTTGTACATTTTCTACAACCGTTCTAGATTAAGAAATAGGTAAGAAAAGGCAAAAATGAATGGTGAATTGATGAACATTGCCTCAAACTTGTTTAATTTCTCTTTTAAATTGTACGCATTGTACAGAAAGAAAGTTACAGAAAAAAAGATTTAATAGGTATATCGCAAGAGTTGTTACAAAGGCACAATTTTTCTATTTCTGTGCATGGAACGAAAGAAATGAGTCTCGTCAAAATTGAAGGACATTAATAGTTCATATGACCATGGAAGTAATATTTAAAAGGAATAACATCGAGTAATTAGCATGTATTAACGGCCTGTAGAGCCCTGTACTAAAGTTATATGATTTTATCCAATTATAGTCTCAGCTGTAAGACCCCTTTGGTTACTATCTGTGATACCGCGGTTGTAAAATGGCATCTGCAATTTCTTATCAGTCACATGATTTTATCGAGTTCGGTAATTTTAAAGTACCTGTGTGAAATCCGAGGTTTATTAATAAGAAGGTGGCGCTGTATCATATAAAACCTCTGCCTTCAGATGAAGTCGTATGATGTAAAAAACTTGAAAAACGGACGAGAATTGTTCAAACTACAGCAGTTTAACATGGAAAATTGTATTTAATTTAGCATATTTTTGCTTTTTACCGTTTGTTTTAAACTGTTCTAAAAGTATTTTCCGGTTAAAAGCGGATCCCGAGTTAAACAGATAAATACCGATGAATCGATCAGGTTTCACATGATGTTTAACAAAATAATGTAGGCAAATGTAGGCATAGATTTTTTTACTGTTGAAATGTGCAAAGTTAATCGAGATTGAATAAAAGAATTTTAACTTTCAAGTATTCTAAATTTATGTATGTGTCATAAATGTCATTGATTGCATTATTGAAACTGGACAACTAAAATGGGGATAATATTTTCGTAAATATATATTATTGTGGAATGCTTGTATTAATATAATAAGCTATACAGCAAAAATTATAACAAACCCGACGAAATGGGCTTGAATCTATCTTCTTACGGTAAATTCATTTTTACACAAATTAGTTATGTATCAAGAACTTAAATTGAAGGATAGAACCGTTTAGAATTGTGAATATTTTAATTGTCTATAAATACACGAAGGATTTAGATTTTCCGTATTTAATAAAGGGGGTCCAAATGTATTTTTTTTACAATCATCTTCTTAACTTACGGAAATGTTTTTTTAACTGTCTGTAAATATTAAAATTGAAATGACACAATCTTGTTCTCCAATTTCGTATGTGATAGCTGTCGGTTTAAACTATTATGATCAAACAAACCAAAAATAGGGAAAAATTGGACTAAAATAAAAATTGAACGAATGACTCTTTTCGGCAGCGTACATCAACGGAATGTAACGAATGGACTATAAGGGTTACTTCGCACGTATAAACGACAAAAACTTGTCTGTTCGTATTTCTCCGTGAACACGAAAATGACCGATAAGTGTCAGTAATTTGATCGATCACATGCGGAGAATCAACTTCGATGCCAGATATTGAACCAATTAACAAGTTATTGAAAGATGGGCGGTAACGCAGATGAAACCTTTGAAGTGACGACGATGTTATTCCTTTCAATATTACTTCCATGATATGACACAATAAAATAGATATTAACATTACACAAACTCTTTCACTTTTTTAAGTAGTCACTGAACCATGAACATAAGGTTAAGGACAATGAACATATGACCGACGGAAACTTCATAACATTAGACATATTTAAAGTATGAAGTATCCAGGTCTTCGACCTTCTAAAATATAAAGCTTTTGAGTAGTGAGCTAAGGGTGTCAAAACAGATTGCTATGCCTATGTCCAGCTTTCAGTGACTTAAGTCCCAGTTTCAACAAAAACTAAGTTTATTTATCAGAAAATACAAATAAATATAACTAAATATTTGCTATCATTTCGCAAAATAAATTTTGCAGGCTTAACAAAAATCAGGTCAAGGACAATTTACATATGACATCCTACCACCTTGTTTCAAAGGCATCTGCAACCCAGTTATAAAACATCCAGTTATTCTTCCTTTTAAAATTCAAAATCTTTATACAAATAGTTTGTGCCGCTGAGGTATGAGGTATATATAAATAAATATATGTCTGCAAGACACAAAAGAAACCATATCTATTTACTGCAGTGTTATGCCCACTGTTTTTATAAAAACTAGAACCAGAGCATATCTCGAACCTGGTAACAAATTTTAGGACACTGTCATAATTTTACGTAGATAGTTAGTGATAACTGTAGTGTATTTTAAGGTTGACCTTCTACAAATATAGGTTTCACACCAACATACTGAATATTCCTTGATATCGGAGCTATGTTAAAACAATTTCATGATAGTAGAGGAAGTAAAATAAAGTTTTCTGCAGGACAAGTTAACATTCAATTCGTGTATCTCAATTCTTATGGAATCTACAGTAGAATTGACAAAGCAGTAAAATTAAAACATATTGTTTGTGTAAATATCTCTTATATAAAAATTCGTAAACCTTGTTCTTTATCGTACTTGCTTGAAAAAAATGGCAGACGTCTACTTATTTTGTTTACTTAAAAAAAAATCATGTATCAATAAATTAATGAATTAAAAATGGCAGATTACCTTAGTTGAAGGACGACAAAGCTTATAATGTGGCGCCTCAAACAAATTGGGTTGTCTAATCAAACTTGTAATAAAAAATAGATTGCATTATATTTCAAGATATTTTTCAAGCCTTACAAAATGTTTAAAGCTTGAAATCTACTATCTTGGAGCATCCTGGTTTTGTGGATGTGCATGTACCTGCTATATTCTTGATATAAGCATATGTAATTTAAAAGCATGTGTACCTGTAAGTATTCCATCACTTCTTTATACTGTCCCTTTTTTTCTGCTGCCGCTAGATCATACGGAGTCTTACCCTGAAACACAAAAAATTGTTGTATTGCTTTTCTCTGTTAATTACAAATAAGACTTGTATATCTCATATCTCATTATGAGTAACTGAGACCATAATAGTTGAGTGGTGCTTTAATGTTATTTTACATGTGCTCAACTTATAATGTCTAGTTTATAACGCAAAACTAATGCAACATCATTCCAATCCTTTTGAACTTTTGCTGTGGTCATTAAGACAGCTTTAAGTGTTTCTAAAATATTTAATGAATGGCTGTTATTTATTTTGAATTTATTGAACCATAAAATTAATTTTTGACTCTTCACATTCAATAATCCGTGAAGCGGATTATGTTAAATGTGAAGAGTCAAAAATTAATTTTATGGTTCAATAAATTCAAAATAAATTATTGCCATTCATTATAAATAAATTTCTATCAAAAAAAGGCTCAAAAATGTATATCAAACTTATAACAACGTACATAGATGTTGGCGTATGAATACACAACGTTAGAGTGGGTGTGTCGCCATAAAAATTGATAACATTGAAAATAAAGCTAATTCTTTTAACCAATCAGAAGACAGTAAATACACAAAATTTATTTATTATAAAACAGCATTTAGTGTTTGTCACATATCTGTTACATTTTGTTTCTTAATAAACAAGTGAAACTGCGAGCTACTGCTCACTGATGATACCCCTGCCGCAAGTGGATAATATTAATAGTGTAAAAATATGCAAGTGTTCGGTAAACAGGAAGTTGTTGAGTGATGAATCTGAAAACGCATCACACGGTAAAGCTGACTTATATAAATCCTGAAACCAAATTTCAGAAATCCTTGTATTGTAGTTCCTGAGAAAAATGTGACGAAAATTTTCAATTTGGCTATCATGTGTAAAATCATACAAGTGTTCGGTAAACAGGAAGTTGTCAAGTGATGAATCTGAAAACGCATCACACGGTATGGCTGACATATAAAAATGTTGATACCAAATTACAGAAAGGGTGGATGTGTAGTTCCTGAGAAAAATGTGGCGAAAGTTTTGTGGGATTGACTGACTGACGGACGGACTGACAGACAGAGGTAAAACAGTATACCCCCCCCCCTTTTTTAAAGCGGGGGTATAATGAATACATCCTTATGTTTACATAAAGGTTGTAGGGTTTTGAAGGTCTTTTTAACTAATTTATATTTCATTTTTTGATTTTTCCGACAAATTATTCTTTTTTTTTTAATATTTTAGCACCCCGTTATTCTCTTTTTTTAATCAAAGAGCTCTGAGGGAAAAGACGGCCAGTGTTTCTATTTTTTAAGGGGGTATCTTTTGATAGTCTACATACAAAGAATGAGCAAAAGAACAGCTAGAACATATAGAAAGGTTGACAATAATGCAACTAATTGTTGTTTATTGTTATTTCATTTCCTTAGTCAAGAATTCATCATAGAGACAATTTGGACCAATGAGATCTGCACCTTCTAAATCAAAACATTTGATTAAAGTTGGGAGTTAGTTATCTAAAAGTCAATTGAATTTAACAACTACAGCATGTACAGTGGAGATCACTTCTAACCTCTCATTTTAACTGTCAGAATATTCTGTCATAGAACTGTTCTAACCTACTTAGAACAGTTCTACCTAGAACTGTTCTAAGTAGAACTGTCAGAATCAGTTCTAGGTAGAACTGACTAAATCAGTTCTAGGTAGAACTGTCAGGATCAGTTCTAGGTAGAACTGTCAGGATCAGTTCTAGGGTAGAACTGTCTAAATCAGTTCTAGGTAGAACTGTCCAAATCACTTCTAACCGCAGAACTGACTAAATCAGTCAGGACTGTAGAACAGTTCTAAATGACGTCACTGCAGTAAGGGCACTTTAGAATTTAGAAGAAATAAATCACTTCCAATTACTTTGTATATAATAGCAGATTTTCTATATTTTTTACTGATCAAACGTTACATGTACAAATATCGAAGTGAATAGGAGGTTATCCAACTCATCGGAGAAATATTATTATAAGATTGCATATGGAAACATCGTTGTTTACGTTTCTTCGTTCCCCGTTTTTAACAGTCTCTTCCTAAATATAACTCTGCATTAATTGAATGGAATATTAATCGTAATTTACCTTGTTTGCCTTGGATTTACATTCATTTAAGATTCTGTTTTGACAAATGTTCAAACGAAAATTGTACAGTGGATGAATTATGGGATATTAATGAAAAAAGTGTTGTATAACGTAAACTAGAGGCTCTCAAGAGCCTGTGTCGCTCACCTGTTAATGTGTTTACTGATGTCGGCCATCTTTGTTGGTAGGCGGGTCATTAGACACTCTTTTAAAAATAGATACCCTAGTATTATGATTGTGGCCAAGTTTGGTTAAATTTGCCCAAGTAGTTTTAGAAAAGATTTTTATACAAGTTACAAAAATGAGGAAAAGTTGTTTAATATTGACTCTAAAGGGCAATAACTCCTTAGGGGGTCCTCTAACAATTTTGATCATGCTGACTTATTTGTAGATCTTACTTTGTTGAACATTATTGCTGTTTACAGTTTATCTCTATCTATAATAGTATTCAAGATAATAACCAAAAACTGCAAAATTTTCTTAAAATAACCAATTTAAGGGCAGCAACCCAACAACAGGTTGTCCGATTCAACTGAAAATTTGTGAGGGGATATATCTTATTCTGATGGACATTAAAATCTTGAAAGATTTGCCCTAAATGTCTTGGTTTCAAAGATATAAAGCAAAAACTGCATTTTACCACTATGTTCTAATTTTAGCCATGTCGGCCATTTTGTTTGGTAGGCTGGGTCATCGGACACATTTTTTAAACTATAAACCACAATGATAATTGTTGCCAAGTTTGATTAAATTTGGCAAAGTAGTTTTAGAGAAGAAGATTTTTAGAAAATTTACAAAAAATGATGAAAAGTTGTTAAAAATTGACTATAAAGGGCAATAACTCCTGGCAATTTTGGTCATGTTGACTTATTTGTAGGTCTTACTCTGCTGAACATTATTGCTGTTTACAGTTTATCTCTATCTATAATAGTATTCAAGATAATAACCAAAAACTGCAAAATTTCCTTAAAATAACCATTTCAGGGGCAGCAACCCAACAACAGGTTGTCCGATTCGTCTGAAAATTTCAGGGCAGATAGATCTTCACCTGATAAACAATTTTACCCTTCTCAGATTTGCTCTAAATGCTTTGGTTTTTGAGTTATAAGCCAAAAACTGCATTTTACCCCTATGTTCTATTTTTAGCCATGGCGGCCATCTTGGTTGGTTTGACGGGTCACGCCACACATTTTTTTAACTAGATATCCCAAGGATGATTGTGGCCAAGTTTGGTAGAATTTGGCCCAGTAGTTTCAGAGGAGAAGATTTTTGTAAAAGTTTACGGACGGCGGACGCCAAGTGATGAGAAAAGCTCACTTGACCTTTCAGGTCAGGTGAGCTAAAAAACTATATATACATTTGCACCATCTCATCAATTTAGCCAGACTTATCAATAACAATTATAAATGATATTTGGGAGTCTGGAACTCAGAAAAATATACTCGATCTGAACATGAATGAAACATTTGCCCCTGGACGTTCCGCTACAAACAAAATTATGCATTTTTCTTTGCTTTCTTCAAATTATATTAACCTGTTAACAGTATACTATTCCAAGAAGGGAACTTCCCATACATGTACTTTTTTATTTTATTTTTATAATAAAGTATATGAATCCGTCATGTGTGTGTTGGATGATGCCGTTAAATAGTTTTGTTAAAAAAACCATCACAAACTACAAATGACTTAAACATGTTAAAAAGTCACTTTAGTGAAGGTTCATTATTATGGATACAGAGAGGAAATAACGGCGCGCTAAATTCTTAGATATGGTATAAATACACCTTGTCGCTATGTGTCTGCCATTACTGGATATCACACAGGTTCCAGTAAAATTTTGACGTCATAAAACAAAATATCTGACGCTACAATGGAAAAGTGATTGTTGTATGCTTTAAAAGTTCAAGAGGCCGGGTCAGCCAGGATTAGCGATGAGGTGTATTGTGTTTCAAAGTTGGTGTCATTTTTATCATACGATCCGTCCTCACATAGAAATATTATTGGTTTACAATGAGGCCATATATATTTACATGATAAAGTGTACATAAGTTCAGTTTTGGTTGATATATATTGTTTTAACTTATTAAAGACAGGTACATTTTTGCATAGTTAATTACTTGGAAGTTTTCTCTGAAAAAAATAATAAGATAGAATAATGTATTTGTTCACCTAATTTTAAAGATCAAAATTAATAATTAGATGCATCATTTAATCCTTTTGTTTGGATAACCACCCTAATTATAGGTTATAAAACTGTTAATGGAGTACAATTTATAACCTGGGGCAAAATAATGTTAATATCCCTCTTAATTAATTAGACATTGATTTTTGCAGTTATTGAACCAAAAAAAAAAAAAAGAAACCAGAAAAAAAAATTCAACCCTGAGAAATCCTTAGAAAATTATGTAAATAATGATAAATGAAACATGCAGTGGTGAATACAGGTTCAAAGTTTGAGATGCAGGTTGTTCAATAGAATTCGAAGGTGGTACCTTGTACTTTTAATTCTAATGTTACGGAAAGTTTCATGTACATTCAACAGCTTAATTTAGGATTTTTATATTCTTGCAATATATTTAAAAGAATCTACTACATGTATAAGGTAAAGAGTGTCGGTCAACATGAGTGACTAGCTTTTAAGTATACATGCATGACATGTAGATATCAATGAATACCAGCAATTGACAAGTTCAAACTCTGTAGACAATGCAGAAAAAAAAAGACAAAAATATATCAATAGCTCAATCAAACTTGATTGGTGTAAAACACACGAAACATGCACAAGGACTCATAAAGAAATATTTAAAGAAGATAAACATATATAAAAGCAACAATTTGGTACTAAACATGAATCCCAGTAAAAGTTGAACTTGTACAAGTATGTTCCATTAGATGATTAGACTGTATTTGGATAAAAAACATACTTTCAGTCCTGTTAAATATACAGATACATGTATTCATAAAGTATTGCCATTTCCATTATCAAAATAAGACACAGATGAGACTTCTATCATTGTCTTCGCTTATTTATTTTTCTTCCGTAAAGTTCCATTACACATATTGCCTATCGTAAACCACTCAAACTCTATGCATGTACAGTACTGTAAATTCAGAAATAATTGAATGCGAATAATGTGACTAGGTAAATATCGCAATAATAAGAACTTGCATTCTTAGACATTTTTAACTGAAACATACACATTTATGAGGAATTATTTAAAATCACAATAAATAAACATTTTTTAGTAAAATTGAGAATGGAATTTAGGGAATATGCATGTCAACGAGACAACCCAACCAAAGAGCAGATAACAGCTAAGGCATCCATTCTTGAATAATTGCAATAATAAATGATCATATACTGGAAATAGTATAATAAATACATGCAAAACTTTCAGTATTTACACTTTTTAAAAATTGCTGGGTATCCAGATTTAACATCTTTTATAAACTGATTTTATTTAAATTATGAATCATTTTTCAATAATTTAAAGTTGAAAATTGACATATATATATGTGAAATCTAATTTGGTAAGTGTTGGTTATATAATTTCTAAGTGTATCCATATTTTTTTAAAAAGGGGTCAACAAAAAACATGTAAGCAATACACATGATACATGGTCACACAAAGACTTTATTGCAATTTGTCTGTTTTTATATCATATAAGGAGATGTAGTATGATCGCCATTGAGACACTTATCCACTAATTGTAAGTTCTAATTAAATAGCTATATATATAATCAATTACACTATAGGCATATACCTCCTTTGACAATGAGAAAACTCATGCTGAATAGTGGGCTAAATATGGCTTGGACATAAAAAAAAATCAAAGTGCTGGATAGCACCTCTGGAAAGTTTGCAACTGTATAATGTATTATTTCAAATAGGTTATAGACGTGTATATTTTCAAATATGCATTTAATCACAGTTTGGATTTTTCAAACAAAAACATTGTCTCGGCAGCAATTTCCAAATATCACTTTTAATGCCCCATTTATGGACATTATGTTTTCTGGTCTGTGCGTCCGACCTTCCGTCCGTTTGTTTGTCTGTCCCATTCAGGTTAAAATTTTTGGTTGTGGTAGTTTTTGATGATGTTGAAGTCCAATCAATTAACCTGTGTATATATATAGCAAATTCTGAAACACTGTGACCGTTTGGTGGTGCGCCTGTCAGATGAGAAACGTACAGATAAGGTAATAGGTAATAGGTAAATATACTATTGGTATCGGTATCCGATTCGACCCTGAACTTGTTAACTATTGGCAATATTAATCTATTTGGGGAAAAAAGGGTCTGGAGTGGTGTATTTTTTAATCAACACCTTTGTCCTATATTGGATATATATATATATATATAATTGAATTCTTTGATTAGTCATTTTTACCCCATGACGGCTGACAAATTGACCTCGTTATTTTAGTATTATACTAAAACACACCCATGATATCGCAGGTCCGTGACTGACTTAAAGTATATAACTATGCGTATGCCTTATTTTAGTATTGGTATTGTCATCTGATAAAGTCATGCCGATTATAAGATGCACAGTTTTCTCTGCTTTCAAAATCTTTCTGTTTGAACCCGTCGACCTGAAATCTATCAATTATTGGTAGTATTAATAATTTGAAAAACAAAAGGGCCTGAAATGGAGTATTTTTTACTCAACAGTATACAGCAAAATTCTAAATACACCATTTGGTGGTGCGCCTGTCAGATGCGAAACGTACAGATAAGGCAATAGGTAACAGGTGAATATACTATTGGTATCGGTGTCGGACTCTATCTGAACTTCTTAATTATTGGCAATTTTAATTACAGGGAAAACAAAGGGGCCTGGAGTGGTGTAATTTTTAATCAACACCATTGTACTATATTAGTTATATATAAAGTTGAATTCTTTCATTCATCGTTTTTACGTGAAGACGTCTGACAAATTGGACCTTGTTACTTTAGTATTATAGATATATAGATGTTCCCTATGATATAATCTTTTTGATTTAAATGCCAAATTAGAGTTTTTACTCCATTTTCACGGTCAACTGAACATAGAAAATGATAGTGCAGATGGGACATGCGAGTACTATGGACACATTCTTGTTTTATATATCTATACTTCAAAATCTCACCTGATAAATGTATAACTGAAGAAAGCTACAAGTCAAACTTATATATAAGGGTATAAATACTTGATAAGGTCAGAGACATATAATACTGTATTATATGTCTCTGATAAGGTATACTGAAAAATTCACCCCTTTACATCTAGATTGGTAAAAGTGACGCCAACACTTGAAATTCAAACTTGACTTGTGTTTTGTGGTTATAAGCATTGCGTATAAGTTTCATAAAATTTGGTTCAGGCAAACTTAAGTAAGAGAACAGAAATCAATTTTGGGATCATTGTATGGACGTAGTCGTACAAGTAAGGGACGTACATACTTACAGAAAAAAAAACAAGGATACAACTCAATATGGTGGGGGCATAACAGTAGTAGTATGACCTCAGGAATAAAAAGTTTATATACACTAAATTCATACAATGATGATCATTGTCATTAATTAAGGGCATCCGATACAGTTTCAAGGGAGTTAACTTTTGGCGCGACGTTAAGGGTTTAAATTCCCACAAAACATCACTTTTTTCGGGACGTAATGAGTGTCATTTTCCGTAATTAGAAACGTAAATGTGGATTTTTCGATGCCCTAATTTCTGTTTCTCCTGCAACTTACTTCTACCCCGTTAATATTAGTGGATTTGATTCTGACAGGATAACAGTATAATAAAACCATAAGAAATAAAACACATTACTGTTTCTGTGAGATCTTCAACAAAATATCATATAGTTACAATCTCAAGATGACTCACCCTTTTGGTGTTACTAATATAATGCTTGTCAAATATCATTTTTGATATGAGGAAGGCACTACCTTCAGAGGCAGATTTAGGGGGGGGGAGGGGGCCAGTGGGAAAAAAATTGTTTGCTTATATAGGGAATCACTGAAGCGTGACTGGAGTGGGCCCCCACTTATGAAAAATTCTGGATCCGCCACTGACCTTAAATGCCAGCTTAATACCAAGACTATGTCCTATAAATAGATTAATTGTTGGTTGCTTAACATCCAGTGGCAAATAGTTCATGCAAAAAATTTGATGGGACGTATTATGGTATACAAATGTCCGGCTTCCGTCTGTCCGTCGTAAACATGGTACAGCATATTATCCTAATGTCATGGTTGTTTTTTTCATGATGGTCAAACGATCTGTATTCTTTTTGGTGAACTTTTGAGTAACCAAACCAGGGGTGTTTTTTTTTTTCACAGTCTGCGCTGTATCTTTTAAAGGATAGTTGATATGCACTCATTTTCGAACGTGTCCATACGATATCAGTTTAATAGAAATTTGACAAGAACTGTACACTTGAAAAATCTAATTAACCATAATGACCGGAAGGACAGACAGAGGAATGAACGTGCGATATTTTATGTACCCTGCAATGCGTCTCGCTGTGGTGATAAAAAAAATTTAATTACTTATAATTTCCAATGAAATTACGCATAGGTAATATGCACAGTCCTCTCGCTATTGATTCAACCGTTTTTGCCAAATCAAAATTTAAAATAATTAAAGAACCTTAGTGAGCACGCTCACATACCCCACGTCCCCACATTGTCATTGGAGAAATTAAATAAGTATAAGAAAAAAAAATTGTATAAGAAAAAATACTGAATAATAATTTCCTGTCAATATACACATCTGCATAGTATGTCCTTATTATCTACAAAATTTCATGAAATTCTGTTGTGTGTTTTCAGAGGTGTTGAGATGACAAACTGTTGCAGAAGTACATTGAAGCAAATAAGTTCAAAGGGGCATAACTCCTAGAAAAAAAATTGAATCGTAATTTCCTGTTGATATGCACATCTACGTAGTATGTCCTTATTATCTACAAAGTTTCATGAAATTCTGTTCTGTGGTTTCAGAAGAGTTGAGATGACAAACTGTTGAAGTAGTACCTGAAAGCAAATAAATTCAAAGAGGCGTAACTCCTAGAAAAAAAATTGAATCATGATTTCCTGTCGATATGCACATCTACATAGTATGTCCTTATTATCTGAAAAGGTTTCATGAAATTCTGTTATGTAGTTTCAGAGGAGTTGCGATGACAAACTGTTGCAGAGGTACATTGAAGCAAATACGTTCAAAGGGGCGTAACTCCTAGAAATAAAATTGAATCGTAATTTCCTGTCGATATGCACAACTACATAATATGTCCTTTTCATATAAAAAGATTTGTGAAATTCTGTTGTGTGGTTTGAGAGGAGTTGCGATGACAAACTGTTGCAGTAGTACATTAAAGTAAATAAGTTCAAAGGGGCGTAACTCCTAGAAAAAAAATTGAATTGTAACTTCCTGTCGATATGCACATCTACATAGTATGTCCTTATTATCTGAAAAGGTTTCATGAAAATCTGTTGTGTGGTTTGAGAGGAGTTGCGATGACAAACTGTTGCAGTAGTACATTGAAGCAAATAAGTTCAAAGGGGCGTAACTCCTAGAAATAAAATTGAATCGCAATTTCCCGTCGATATGCACAACTACATAGTATGTCCTTATTATCTGAAAAGGTTTCGTGAAATTCTGTTGTGTGGTTTGAGAGGAGTTGCGATGACAAGAAACAGTACTGAAGGACGGACGGACTGACGGACGGGTCAAAAACAGTATACCCTCTGCAACTTTGTTGCATGGGGTATAATTATGGTATAGTTTCTCTGTATGGACAAAAGCATCCTTTAATTAAGACAATGTTTTTCTGTTGTCAGTTTGATCCACTTGAGCATGCTGAACGAGTGGAGGTCCTTATATCCACATTGGAAAGTGAAACAGCTTGTATTTTATAAATAACGGAATTAAAAGTTTTCAAATGATTTTTGGCTTTAAAACTTTCAGATCGACGTCAGTTTGACAAAAACAATGCACTCTTCTATTAAAGCCTGTAATTACCTTTACCCGTCCTTGGCGTGAGACATATAAGCCATATAATTATCGATTATTTTATATTCTATCACCTGTGTATTGTTAAAATAAAACTTGTCAATTATCCGACAACTTGGTCAAATATCAACTTGTTCTCGCATACCGTACTCTTTTGATACACTCGGGCTTTTACTTATTCAATAATAAACAGTTGTAAATATCGTACATAGTAAACTAGAGGCTCTAAAGAGCCTGTGTCGCTCACCTTGGTCTATGTGCATATTAAACAAAGGACACAAATGGATTCATGACAAAATTGTATTTTGGTGATGGTGATGTGTTTGAAGTTCTTACTTTACTGAACGATTTTGCTTCTTACAATTATATCTATAATGAACTTTGCCCATTAGTAACAGAGAACTATATTTGGTAAAAATTTACATATATTTACCAAATTAATGAAAATTGTTAAAAATTGACTATAAAGGGCAATAACTCCTTAAGGGGTCAATTGACCATTTAGGTCATGTTGACTTATTTGTAGATCTTACTTTGCTGAACATTATTGCTGTTTACAGTTTATCGCTATCTATAATAGTATTCAAGATAACCAAAAACGGCAAAATTTCTTTAAAAATTACCAATTGGAGGGCAGCAACCCAACAACCAGTTGTCCAATTCATCTGAAAAATTCAGGGCAGATAGATATTGACTTGATTAACAATTTAACTTCTTGTCAGATTTGCTCTAGATGCTTTGAATTCATAGTTATAAGCCAAAAACTGCATTTTACCCCTATGTTCTATTTTTAGCCGTGGCGGCCATCTTGGTTGAATGGCCAGGTCATCGGACACATTTTTCAAACTAGATACCCCAAAGATGATTGTGGCCTAGTAGTTTCAGTGGAGATTTTGTAAAAGATTACTTAGATTTATGAAAAATGGTTAAAGATTGACTATAAAGGGCAATAACTCCTAAACGGGTCAACTGACCATTTTGGTCATATTGACTTATTTGTAGATCTTACTTTGCTGACCATTATTGCTGTTTACAATTTATCTCTATCTATAATAATATTCAAGATAATAACCAAAAACAGCAAAATTTCCTCAAAATTACCAATTCAGGGGCAGCAACCCAACAACCGATTGACCGATTCATCAGAAAATTTCAGGGCAGATAGATCTTGACCTGATAAACATTTTTATCCCATGTCAGATTTCCTCAAAATGCTTTGGTTTTTGAGTTATAAGCCAAAAACTGCATTTTACCCCTATGTTCTATTTTTAGCGGTGGCGGCCATCTTGGTTGGTTGACCAGGTCACGCCACACATTTTTTAAACTAGATACCCCAAAGATGATTGTGGCCAAGTTTGGATTAATTTGGCCCAGTAGTTTCAGAGGAGAAGATTTTTGTAAAAGATTAATTTAATTTATGAAAAATAGTTAAAATTGACTATAAAGGGCAATAACTCCTAAACGGGTCAACTGACCATTTTGGTCATGTTGACTTATTTGTAGATCTTACTTTGCTGAACATTATTGCTGTTTACAGTTTATCTCTATCTATAATAATATTCAAGATAATAACCAAAAACAGCAAAATTTCCTAAAAATTACCAATTCAGGGGCAGCAACCCAACAACCGATTGACTGATTCATCTGAAAATTTCAGGGCAGATAGATCTTGACCTGATAAACATTTTTATCCCATGTCAGATTTCCTCAAAATGCTTTGGTTTTTGAGTTGTAAGCCAAAAACTGCATTTTACCCCTTTGTTCTATTTTAAGCCGTGGCGGCCATCTTGGTTGGTTGACCAGGTCACACCACACATTTTTTAAACTAGATACCCCAAAGATGATTGTGGCCAAGTTTGGATTAATTTGGCCCAGTAGTTTCAGAGGAGAAGATTTTTGTAAAAGATTACTTTAATTAACGAAAAATGGTTAAAAATTGACTATAAAGGGCAATAACTCCTAAACGGGTCAACTGACCATTTTAGTCATGTTGACTTATTTGTAGATCTTACTTTGCTGAACATTATTGCTGTTTACAGTTTATCTCTATCTATAACAATATTCAAGATAATAACCAAAAACAGCAAAATTTCCTCAAAATTACCAATTCAGGGACAGCAACCCAACAACCGATTGACCGATTCATCTGAAAATTTCAGGGCAGATAGATCTTGACCTGATAAACATTTTTACCCCATGTCAGATTTGCTCTAAATGCTTTGGTTTTTGAGTTATAGGCCAAAAACTGCATTTTACCCCTATGTTCTATTTTTAGCCGTGGCGGCCATCTTGGTTGGTTGACCGGGTCACGCCACACATTTTTTAAACTAGATACCCCAATGATGATTGTGGCCAAGTTTGGTTTGATTTGGCCCAGTAGTTTCAGAGGAGAAGATTTTTGTAAAAGTTAACGACGACGGACGACGACGGACGACGGACGACGACGGACGACGGACGCCAAGTGATGAGAAAAGCTCACTTGGCCCTTCGGGCCAGGTGAGCTAAAAATAGTGTGGGAAAATGTTCATTCATGAAATATTCATTGATATGAGAGTGTGGATGGGGTATACAGATCTAGGAGGGTTTGGATGGGGTATACAGATATAGGAGGCTGTGAATGGGGTATACAGATATAGGAGGGTAAGGATGGGCTATACAGATATAGGAGAGTGTGGATAGGGTATACAGATATAGGAGGGTAACGATGGGCTATACAGATATAGGAGAGTGTGGATGGGGTATACAGATATAGGAGGGTAAGGATGGGCTATACAGATATAGGAGGGTGTGGATGAAGTATACAGTGTCAAAGATTCACGACCTTGTTCAAACGTACCCAACGTTACTATTGTTGACGTAACGTTATTGTAACGCAAACTTGTATGGGATCTGAATTATAGAATTGAAAGCAACACAACGTCTTTTTATTGCCTACAAAAGCGAAGTACTAACCCTAGCATCATAGCATCTTACATATATGATAGATATCTGTATACCTGATCCACACCCTCCTATATACAAATATCTCATATATCTGTATACCTGATACACATCCTCCTATATCTGTATACTCCATCCACACCCTCCTATATCTGTATAGCCCATCCTTACCCTCCTATATCTGTATAGCCCATCCACACTCTCCTATATCTGTATGGCCCATCCTTACCCTCCTATATCTGAATACCCCATCCACACTCTCCTATATCTGTATAGCCCATCCTTACCCTCCTATATCTGTATACCCCATCCACACCCTCCTATATCTGTATACCCCATCCACTCTTTTATATCTGTATACCCCATCCACACCCTCCTATATCTGTATATCCCATTCACACTCTCCTATATCTGTATACCTTATCCACACCCTCCCATATCTGAGGGTGGTAAAGGGTTATTTTCGTGCAACATGATCGCCGTTTTTTATTTCACGATCAACGTGTTTTTACTTTTTTATTTGACGTTCAGTCGTGCAAAACAGGTGCCTCGTTCAACGTGTTCTGCTTATTTATTTTACGTGCATCGTGATTTTCAAAGTCTTATTTTGCGTGCTCGGTATTTTTCAAATAGAATTCAAACACTTGACAGGGATCTCCAAGAAATACCTTTTTAAAAGCCGTAAACCAATTATATCATAAAGTGTATACTAAATCGGGAATATCAAGTAAAACAAAGAGTTAATGTATACAAGAAGACAGTGACTCAGTCACAAAAGGTTCAAAAAAAAGTATTTATTTTTCGTGCAACGTTCATTACAGAAATTATTTCACGTTCAACGTGAAATTATGTCTTATTTCACGTTTTTTTCGTGCAAGCACCCCCCCTTTACCACCCTCATATCTGTATACCCCATCTACACCCTCCTATATCTGTATACCCCATCTACACCCTCCTATATCTGTATACCCCACCAACACCCTCCTATATATGTATACCCCATCCACACCCTCCTATATCTGTATACCCCATCCACACTCTCATATATCTGTATACCTGATCCACACCCTCCTATATCTGTTTATACCATACACACACTCCTTTAACTGTATACCCCATCCACACTCTCTTATATCTGTATACCCCATCCACACTCTCCTATATCTGTATATCCAATCCACACCTTCCTATATCTGTATATCCCATCCACACTCTCCTATCTCTGTATACCCCATCCACACTCTCCTATGTCTGTATACCCCATCCACACTCTCCTATGTCTGTATACCCCATCCACACTCTCCTTTTTCTGTATACCCCATCCACACCCTCCTATATCTGTATACCCCATCTTTACTATCCTATATCTATATACACCATCCACACCCTCCTATATCTGTATACCCCATCCACACTCTCTTATATCTGTATACCCCATCCACAACCTCCTATATCTGTATACCCATCTTTACCCTCCTATATCTATATACACCATCCACACCCTCCTATATCTGTATATCTCATCCACACTCTCTTATACCTGTATACCCAATCCACACCATCCTATATCTGTATACCCCATCCACACCCTCCTTTATATGTATACCCCATCCATACCCTCCTATATCTGTATACCCCATCCACACTAACCTATATCTGTATACCCCATCCACACCCTCCTATATCTGTATACCCTAACCACACCCTCCTATATCTGTATACCCATCCACACCCTCCTATATCTGTATACCCTATCCACACCCTCCTATATCTGTATACCCCATCCACATCCTCCTATATCTGTTCCTATATCTGTATACCCCATGTACACCTAGATCTGTATATATTTTTTTTTACAGCATTTCATAGTTTTTAGTGATTGTTCAAATAAGGAAATAAATAAATTATGACAAGATGACATTTATCTCTAGACAGATTTGTAGAAATTTCCATAGGATCATCTCTTTCAAATTATTGCATTAAATAATTTCCTACTGCCAACAATATGAAATGATTAAGCATTTTTTCCCCCTTATTGAATCCATATAAATATTGTCTAGTAGTGTTTAAGTTTGTTTCACCCATCTTAAAGATTATCTGTCATTGCCCACCTTGCATCTGTTTAAATATATAAACACATGTTGAACGAATGTCAATCCATTGCTTAGACTGTTTTGATATTATCACATAACTTTGTTATAATTGTCATGACAACAGACAGGTGTAAGTTTTGTTTGACAGTTTGTTTGTTTACACAGACTTTAATTACAGCAAACTTCTTAAGTTCAATTCAAATAATCATATGACTTTTAACTATAGCCTTTAAATAGAATCCAACCATATCTTATACATCATTTTAGTAATTCATTACTTAATAGTTGAACACTGGTCATATACTATAAAATATTACCTCACGTGTTGTAAACAAGGGACTGGCACCTCCTTGTTCTACCAGACATCTTGTGATCTGTAGATATCCCTCCTTAGCAGCATAATGTAAAGCTGTTTCTCCACCTCCCTATAATATAACCAAATAACATGTAACTATTATGTACAATACTTTGTTATCAATATCAATAATATACAACATATCCTAAAACTGACATTTAAACTTGTCTGATAAACTGGACAATGTTGTGTAATAAATATAAAACAAAATATATATCACATGAATCAGTGGTCAAAACTGATTAAAATGACCAGTCACACTTGTATTTATATTCTACATAAACAACAAATAAACATGTTTTGTTGTGAAATGTCAAGACTTCCATAAAACCTAATATTTTTTAAAAAAAAAATTTTCAAGAAACGTGTAAAATAATTAACAGGAATTAGTGTAGATTCAGTATAATTGATCATTTTAATAAAATATTTTTTTTTAAGAAACATGAAAAGGAGTAATATTTTCTGACTCAGAACAATAATACGAGTAAAATGAGACCCCACTTGATATAATTATTACAAATATTTGTTCATTAAACCTGTCTAATTAACAACATGATTTAGTGTAGATTAATAGTAATGTGATCAGACTAAGTAGATAACATACTGATGTGATGTCGATCTTACATCCTCTATCAATGAGGAGTTTACAGATCTCCAGGCGTCCTCCAAAGGCAGCAAACATTAATGCTGTCCCTCTATACTCCTGGAATAATACAACTGACATCAAAACTTGTCTGATAAACTGGACAATGTTGTGTAATAAATATAAACGAAATATATATCACATGAATCAGTGGTCAAAACTGAATACAATGACCAGTCACACTTGTATTTATATTCTACATAAACAACAATAAACATGTTTTGTTCTGAAATGTCAAGACTTCCATTAAACCTGATATTTAAAAAAAAAAAAAATTTCAAGAAATGTGTAAAATAATTATATTAATGGATTCAGTAGAACAAAACAAGTAAAATGAGACACCACTTTATATGATTCTTACACATATTTGTTCGTTAAAACTGTCTAATTAACAACATGATTTAGTGTAGATTAATAGTAATGTGATCAGACTTAGTAGATAACATACTGATGTGATGTCGATCTTACATCCTGTATCAATGAGGAGTCTACAGATCTCCAGGTATCCTTCCCCGGCAGCCTTCATTAATGCTGTCCATCCATATGCATTAATACCCTGGAATAATACAACTGACATCAAAACTTGTCTGATAAACTGGACAATGTTGTGTAATAAATATAAACTAAATATATATCACATGAATCAGTGGTCAAAACTGAATAAAATGACCAGTCACAATTGTATTTATATTCTACATAAACAAACAATAAACATGTTTTGTTCTGAAATGTCAAAACTTCAATTAAACCAGATATCTTAAAAAAATATTTTTTTCAAGAAATGTGTAAAATAATTATATCAATGGATTCAGTAGAACAAAACAAGTAAAATGAGACCCCACTTTATATGATTCTTACAAATATTTGTTCATTAAAACTGTCTAATTAACAACATGATTTAGTGTAGATTCAGTATCATTATTCATTTCAATAAAAATATTTTTTTTAAGAAACATGAAAAGGAGTAATATTTTCTAATTCAGAACAATAATATGAGTAAAATGAGACCCCACTTTATATAATTATTACAAATATTTGTTCATTAAACTTGTCTAATTAACAACATGATTTAGTGTAGATTCAGTATCATCATTCATTTCAATAAAAATATTTTTTACTGCTTATGTACAATTTGTTATGTTCTGAAGTAACTTGTAGTTGTGTGTTTTATATTTCTTATGTACAATTTGTTCTGTTCTGAAATAACTTGTAGTTGTGTGTTTTATACTGTTGGTGTACAATCTGTTATGTTCTAAAGTAATTTGTAGTTGTGTGTTTTATACTGTTGGTGTACAATTTGTTATGTTCTGAAGTAACTTGTAGTTGTGTGTTTTATATTTCTTATGTACAATTTGTTATGTTCTGAAGTAACTTGTAGTTGTGTGTTTTATACTGTTGGTGTACAATTTGTTATGTTCTGAAGTAACTTGTAGTTGTGTGTTTTATATTTCTTATGTACAATTTGTTATGTTCTGAAGTAACTTGTAGTTGTGTGTTTTATACTGTTGGTGTACAATTTGTTATGTTCTGAAGTAACTTGTTGTTGTGTGTTTTAGATTTCTTATGTACAATTTGTTATGTTCTGAAGTAACTTGTAGTTGTGTGTTTTATACTGTTGGTGTACAATTTGTTATGTTCTGAAGTAACTTGTTGTTGTGTGTTTTAGATTTCTTATGTACAATTTGTTATGTTCTGAAGTAACTTGTAGTTGTGTGTTTTATACTGTTGGTGTACAATTTGTTATGTTCTGAAGTAACTTGTTGTTGTGTGTTTTATATTTCTTATGTACAATTTGTTATGTTCTGAAGTAACTTGTTTTTTTATTTTTTATACTTCTGTTATTATAGTTCTAAAGTAAATTGTTGTCGTGTGTTTATGTACAATATTCAACATTTTGAAGTTACTTGTAGTTTTCACTGTTTCACTGTGCTTTAATTTTAAGTAACATGTAGTTTTGTGTCTTTTTTTGTTCATGTACCATAAAAGGCTGTATCTTCAAGTGATTTTTCTATGAATTATTAAAATAAGGTAGTTTTGAATGTGAATATTTTACTTACATCTCGATAATCGATGTCTGCACCATTCTGTAGACATAATTTTAAGGCCTCTATATCTCCATCTCCAGCTGCTGTAGTAAGTTTCTGTAAGTAAAACATAAAAATTACATTTAATCTTGATAATCAATGTCTGCACCATTCTGTAGACATAATTTTAAGGCTTCTATATCTCTATTCCCAGCAGCTGTATTAAGTTTCTGTAAGTAAACCGTAATAAAAATATATTAAAATGAATGTCCTTACTGTTAAATTAGGTAATAATTATGTATTCTTCTGTTTAGCAATGACTACATAAATCAGTAGTATCCTTCCTTCAAATAACAGACAGAGGAATTCTTTTAATAGCATATAATTGTTGGGATTTATGCATTTTATATTATCAACAAAAACACCAAGAGTGCACACGCTGAAATGTCTCGCCTTCTATACTAATCATTGAGGCTTAAATTAAAATATTGTTTGTTTGCCCTTTACCGACCGACCCTATAAATTCGTTCCGCCTGAAAATCTTTTATTTGTATTTACCAGCAAGATTTTATTTTATTTTATTTTTTCGTTCCTACCAAAAATCTTATATTTGTATTTCCCGCTCAAAACTTTTTTTACCGGAATCCTCATGTTTTATCTTTAACGTATAAGGTCGAGTCCATTTGGTATCACGTGAGCGTTTGACATGAACACTTGCATTTGAAGTTTCAAAGCATTTGTTTGAAATCGATGTTGAACGATTCCTGAAATCATGATATGACGTACGTTACACTGTACCTTTATACTTGAAGAGCAGGGTTCATTTACAAAAAAGCTCGTTTGATACAAAATTATCAACGTGTGTACAAACTATTTTATAAACGGATGTTGTATTCTATGTAAGGATGGCCTTTTGTGATCCGCAGATCAGGATGATTATGTTAACGATGCCGCTATATTATTAAATCTGACATGACCTAAAGGTGACAAAACCCTGTAAAGTGGAAAATATTTGGCAGTAAAATCGCCAAGTTTTCCATACAGATCATTTATAAATGGGATGTAAAATATGTGACAATTGAGTTTTAAGTCTTGGAACAATTTTATTGGAAACAAAGGCACACACGAAATTTTAAACACTCTAGGGACTTTTTCTACTAATGTATGTCTGCCTGGACACATCTTACCAGTACAAAGTTATCTCTTACAGAAAACCTTTAGGTAAGAGTACAAGGTACGTAGAGTTTCTTGTGTACAATTTGGAAGTTAGTATGGCGTTCATTATCACTGAACTAGTATATATTTGTTTAGGGGCCAGTTGAAGGACGCCTCCGGGTGCGGGAATTTCTCGCTACATTGAAGACCTGTTGGTGACCTTCTGCTGTTTTTTTTTTCTATGGTCGGGTTGTTGTCTCTTTGGCTCATTCCCCATTTCCATTCTCAATTTTAGTACAGAATATTATAAAGTGCAAATTCAAACTCTTCAAAGTTCCAGGCATATAAACGTTGAAGATATGCGGCACAGCTCTATATTTTGATATTTGAAAACAAAATAGTACTATTAGTAGTGCATATGAATTATAGCTTCACATTCTACCTGATATTATTTTTCAAAACTAATTGTCCCAGAAAACTTATTTGCAAAAGCAAAACAGACAAAAATGACATTAAGCAGATTTTGTATCTATAAAATAAAATATTATGCCTACCTGCCTACCCATGACAAAAAATATACCGAGCCAATTTATTTTTTTTTTTGGAAAAAAAATAAAATATTTTACCTACCTACCTACCCTGTTTCAAAACATAGGGTCGGAAAAGGGCAAACAAACAATATTTTAATTTAGGCCTGATATTATGTTGATAGACCTAAATAAAAAGCTTTATCACAACTGTCACATAAACTTAACATTAACCAAGAAAACTAAACATTGACCAATGAACCATGAAAATGAGGTCAAGGCATGTACAGCTAACAATTCTTCCAAACTACAGATATAGTTGACCTATTGGTTATAGTTTAAGAAAATCAGACCAAAACATAAAAACTTAACACTGAGCAATGAACCGTGAAAATGAGGTCAAGGTCAATTAAAACCTGTGCGATTGACATATACACCATAAAATATTTCCATACAACAAATATAGTTGACATATTGCATAAAGTATTAAATAAAAAGACCAAAACTCAAAATTTGAACTTTGACCAGTGAACCATGAAAATAAGGTCACGGTCAGATGACACCTGCCAGCTAGACATGTACACCTTACAATCATTCCATACACCAAATATGGTAGACCTATTGCATACAGAATAAGAACAAGAATGTGTCCATAGTACACAGATGCTCCACTCCCACTATCATTTTCTATGTTCAGTGGACCATGAAATTGGGGTCAAAACTTTAATTTGGAATTAAAATTAGAAAGATCATATCAACATGTGTACTAATTTTCAAGTTGATGTAACTTAACTTCATCAAAAACTACCTTGACCAAAAACTTTAACCTGAACTTTGCACTATCATTTTCTATGTTCAGTGGACCATGAAATTGGGGTCAAAACTATAATTTGGAATTAAAATTAGAAAGATCATATCAACATGTGTACTAATTTTCAAGTTGATGTAACTTAACTTCATCAAAAACTACCTTGACCAAAAACTTTAACCTGAACTTTGCACTATCATTTTCTATGTTCAGTGGACCATGAAATTGGGGTCAAAACTATAATTTGGCATTAAAATTAGAAAGATCATATCATGGGGAACATGTGTATTAATTTTCAAGTTGATTGGACTTCAGCTTCATCAAAAACTACCTCGACCAAAAACTTTAACCGGACAGACGAACGGAGGCACAGACGGACGGACGGACGGAGGCACAGACCAGAAAACATAATGCCCCTCTACTATCGTAGGTGGGGAAAAAAAACAGACCAAAACACAAAAACCTTATACTGTAACCACTGAACCATCAAAATGAGTTCAAGGTCAGATGACACCTGCCATTTGGACATATACACTTTACAGTCCTTCCATAAACTGAATATACTAGATCTATTGCTTATAGTATCTGAGATATGGACCTGACCACAAAACTTAACCTTGTTCACTGATTCATGAAATGAGGTCGAGGTCAAGTAAAAACTGTCTAACAGGCATGAAGACCTTGCAAGGTACACACATACCAAATATAGCAATCCTATTACTTATAATAAGAGAGAATTTAACATTACAAAAAATATTTTTTTCAAGTAGTCACTGAACCATGGAAATGAGGTCAAGGACATTGGACATGTGACTGACGGAAACTTCATAACATGAGGCATTTATATACAAAGTATGAAGCATCCAGGTCTTCAAGTCAGGGGACTTACACAAATAAGTGATTTTTAAATCACTTATTTGAGTAGCAAATTTGAGGTTTTGTCACAAATTGGGATTTTGTAGTTTTTTCAAAATTTTAAAAACATATGTTTAAATAATATCTTTTAATTAGTAAAATTAAAAAAAAATGAACTTTTTGCTTCTTTTAAGTAGCAAGGTTTATACCTTTGATGCTATCATTTAGCTGAAAATTCTATTTTAATTGAAAAAATGCTATAATAATGGCTTAACATAATGAACTGATACTTTCTTAAAAGATTTTCCCAGCAGTGGGAGTATTTTTCCTGTGAAGTTCAAGGTTTCATCTTTCAGATTATGTAATAAAATTCTACTGTTCGCGATAAAAATTTCACTGTTCGGGGGTGTTGAAATTAGTGGTGGTTATTAAAAGAATGATACTTAAAGAAGTGATTTTTGGGAAGGAAATTGAGGTCTGATACTTAAACAAGTGATTTTTATGTCATTATCCTAGATTCAGTACAAGGTCATCACCTGAAATGACCTGGTCATCCTAGACAACACAGATGTTGGTTCTGATAAGTTTAGAAACATAATTACTCCCTGGATCATTAGTATTCTATATTTAAAGCTACATTAAAATTTAATCACTTCTTCTAGTGATTAATTTGTACTACTTAAATAGGTGATTATTAAAGAAAGACAACTCTAACTTCCAACCTTTATGGAAATAATGTTACTTGAATCAGTGATTTAGAAAATCACTTATTTAAGTAAGTCCCCTGACTGATGAAGCATCCAGGTCTTCAACCTTCTAAAATATGAAGCTTTTTTAGATGTTATCTGCCGTCGGATCACTATCCCTATGTCGAGCTTTCTGGGACTTAAGTCACAGACTCGACAAAAATTGTTAACTTTCAAAAAATTATTTTTTTATAGAATCATGGACTAGATTTGGCATATCCTTGATTTTTCTTTCTTGTAGTATTTTCTGGACTTTGACCTTTGTCCTTTTAAAGACATGTAATACACTTAGTCCTTTAGTTGCCCCTACTTTTCGTCCTTTTTAAGACATGTAGTTGTGTTTTTCATTCACTAAGTCCTTTAATTGCCTTTTAAAGACATGTAGTTGTGTTTCATTCACTTTGCCCCTAGGTACTTTCTCATCCTTTTTTCATATCAGCTAGTAGAAATCTCTCTATTAACTTACTTAAAGAGATACATAATTATATAAATGTATGTAGACTGAATAAATGTAGATGTGGGATATAATAAAGCAATGAGAATGTAAACTAACAAGACAAAAAGTGTGTTGCATCAGTCAGCTCTTTATACCATAAAATAGATTTGTCGTATTCCACTCACATGAACTTAACAATGGCAAGGGGAGATAACTTCTGTATTTTATTTTGTTTATGTAGAAAAATTGTCCCAATATTTTTTTCAAATAACTCTACAGACCTACATAGAGTTACAAATAAACAAGGATTCTGAAGGTACTACATAAATAATACACTATCTCCCACTTTAAAAATCTCCCCCCCCCCTTCCCACCTCCCTCAAAAGCTTTCCATCCTCAAAAGCTGTCCATCCCTCCTACATCATGTACCTTCATACTTGAAAAATATTCGCTAAATTTCTTAAACTGCATTTTTGTTTGTTTTGTTCAGTTACTGAATACTGATTCAAATGCTGTTTGTGTCACAAGTGTAATGAGTAGAAATGTTTTTGAGTTCACCTTGCTTTGTCCCAGTTTTGTATTTTTTTTTTTTTTTTGGAATAAGTAGTTTGGTAGTTCACTTAGAATTCTACTAGTTTTTATCTCAAGTTATCACATACTTGTATCTAATTGTACACTAAGGCCAAATAAAAAAGTATGTGTGGTTCCAGTTACATCTGAAAATAAGTTAGGGTAGGTAGGCAGGGAATTTTTTTTATTTAATGTTTTTTTTTTTTACATTGAGTCTATGGGAGCAACATTCTGACTTTAACAGTGCTTAATGAAAAATGACAATAAAATCTTTAGGGTAGGCTATTTTTAAGCCGAAAAAGTAGGGACGGTAGGGTTACTGGATCCACACATATATTTTTATTTGGCCTAATGGGGAACAAAACTATAAATGACAAGGAGACTATTAAGTAAATCTTACCTTATTCCAACTTTCCATTATAGCCTAAAAATAGAAAAGAATAATTATAGTCAATATATACTGTTGAGTTTTAATTGAGGTATTTGTGTTATTGCCAATTGAAACATGATCACTATGAGTGGTAAAATACTGACTTAATATTTTTATCTTCTTATTTCATTCAAATAATATATTATAGCATTGAAACAGTCATTTATCTCAACTTTTCTGCACTATTTAAAGTTAATGAACTGAACTCAAAACCTTAAAAATCTAATCATACCTAAATGAGGTACAAATGTATTCTACAAGCAGGGTGTGACTTTTTCCATCGAACATCAGAACATCTATTGCACTTTTCCAGATCTAAAAATTTCAAGAGTTTTATTTACCAGCATTAAGACACACATAAAGAACAATATTAATTATTCCATATTGATAAAACTTTAGAAGGTTTTTCTATATGAATGAGGATTTTGAATAAATAAGCATATTCACCTGCGGAAAAAGGATATTCACCGTGCATAACGTCGCGTGCTTTTACCTGCACTATTTTGGTAAAAAGAAAACGATTGATGTACAATTGGTTTTGGTTAATAATTGCAATTACATGCATCTCTCTCGGAATATGGAATAAAACAATTACTGTCTTTTGTTTCGGTAAATATGTGGTTTAATTGACTTTTGAAAAACTGATATTCACTTTGGCTGTTGGTCTCAGTGAATATCAGTTTTTCAAAAGTCAATAAAACTACACATTTACCTCATCAAAAGACAGTAATTGTATAATAAAAACATTATCAATAATCAACTAGACCAGTCACATTAAATTCAATCATTTTTTTTTAATTCTGTATGTGCCTGTCGAAAGACAGGACCAATAACGTAGTGGCTGTAGTTAGAAGCTGTGTATTCTACATACAGGGTGTGACTCTTTCCACAGACAGGACCTATATAAAGTAGTGGATGTAGTTAGAAGCTGTGTATTTTACACACAGGGTGTGACTCTTTCCACAGCCAGGACCTATATAACGTAGTGGATGTAGTTAGGCTTAAATTAAAATATTGTTTGTTTGCCCTTTACCGACCGACCCTATAAATTCGTTCCGCCTGAAAATCTTTTATTTGTGTTGACCAGCAAGATTTTATTTTATTTTATTTTTTGTTCCTACCAAAAATTAATCTTATATTTGTATTTCCCGCTCAAAGCTTTTTTACCGGAATTCTCGGGTTTTATCTTTCCCGTATAAGGTCTAATTTGTTTTGTATCATGTGAGCGTTTGACATGAACGAACACTTGCGTTTGGAGTTTCAAAGCATAAATTTGTTTGAAATGGATGTTGTATTGAAAGCTTTGAAATCATGATTTAACAAACGTTACTCTGTGTCTTTATACTTGAAGAGCTGGGTTCATTCAAAAAAAGTTCCTCCAATACTAAATTATCAATGTGTGTACAAAATATTTTGTAAACAGACTTTGTATCCTATGTAGTGATGGCTTTTGGTCCGTAGATCAGGATGATTATGTTAACGATGCCTTTGACCAGCATTGATATATTCTGATTTATATCTAACATGAACCAAAGGTCTGTAAAGGGGAGAATATTTGGCAGTAAAATCGCCAAGTTTTTCCATACAGATCATATATAAATGCGATGTAAAAAACGTGACAATTGAGTTTCAAGTCTTGTAGCATTTTTATTGGAAACACAGGCACACACGAAAATTTAAACACTCTAGGGACTTTTTCTACTAGTAATGTACAAAGTATGCATGGTATGTCTACCCGGACATATTTTACCAGGACAAAGTTATCTCTTACAGAAAAACTTTAGGTCCAGGTTAAGCGTACAAGGTACATGTACGTAGTACAGAATATTAGTAAGTTAAAATTCTTGGGACTATTATACTTAAAAGCAAAAGCATACTTAAACAAAAGCAATACAGACAAAAATGATATCATGCAGATTTTGTATCTATAAAATAAAATATTATACCTACCTGCCTACCCATGACAAAAAATATACCGAGCTCAGTTATTTTTTGGGAAAGAAAAATAAAATATTTTACCTACCTACCTACCCTGTTTCAAGACATAGGGTCGGAAAAGGGCAAACAAACAATATTTTAATTTAGGCCTTAGAAGCTGTGTATTCTACATACAGGGTGTGACTCTTTCCACAGACAGGACCTATAACGTAGTGGATGTAGCGGTGCATTACGTTTGCGCGCATTACCATTACATTTGCGCGCAAAAATCATTACGTTTGCGCGCAGCTTTTGATTACAATTGCGCGCATTTTTTTTGACAGGTAAACTCAGATAAAATACAGGTAATAATACTTATTTATTTATAATTAGTTCAATTATTTACAAGTATAAGTACTCATTCCGTTAGTCTTGATCCCCTACTCACCAACGATAAGGTGGAAGTGGGATTTCGAGCAAGATAAGTCCGTTTTATTATGCACAAGCACTAAATCCCAGAAATATGTACAGATCAAAATGTTAAAATGCTAAAACAAAGCTAATCATAAAGGTAAAAGTATTGATAATTTCATTACTTTACATGTAGGTACGTGTCAAAACTCCATGTTTGTGCCTTGGTGTAACTTTACTGTGACAAACTATCTTAAATTATTTACCTATTTTAAAAACGATCACTATTCGTTTAAATCCTTTTCACTCTGAAATATTCGCAATGAAGTTACATGTATTAAGCTATACTACGGAGTTTATAATGATCACTTTATAATTTGTTTTATAATTCAATATGAACAATATATAGTTTGAATTAAGAAATATTTTCAAAATTAATAATTGATAGTCATATTTATCATGAAAATAAAAAAATATATAGTCAATTATAATTTAATTTAATTTTTATATATATTTTTACCTGAGTTTACCTGTAAAATGAATGCGCGCAAATGTAATCAAAAGCTGCGCGCAAACGTAAGATATTTTAATCCCCAAATGCGCGCAAACGTAGTGCGCCCGGATGTAGTTAGAAGCTGTGTATTCTACATACAGGGTGTGACTCTTTCCACAGACAAGACCTATAACGTAGTGGATGTAGTTAGAAGCTGTGTATTCTACATACAGGGTGTGACTCTTTCCACAGACAGGACCTATATAACGTAGTGGCTGTAGTTAGAAGTTGTGTACTCTACATACAGGGTGTGACTCTTTCCACAGACAGGACCTATATAACGTAGTGGCTGTAGTTAGAAGCTGTGTACCATATTTGTTTTTTTTCATTGTTGTAGTAGGCTGTTGATTTTTTCTTCTGAAATGTTTCACATTTTATCATACCAAGGCTTTTTATAGATGATTATATGGTATGGGTTGCTCATTGTTGAAGGCTGTTGGACGACCTATAATTGTTTATATCTTTGTCCTATGGTCTACATGGTCTAGGAATAATAGTATCATTGTTAATCATACCACAACTCCTAATTATCCTATGGTATGGGTTTTGCACATTGTTGATGGCTGTTGAACGACCTGTAATTGTTTATATCTTTGTCCTATGGTCTAGGAATTATTGTATCATTGTTAATCATACCACATCTTCTAATTATTATATGGTATGGATTTTGATCATTGTTGAAGGCTATTAGACGACCTGTAATTGTTTATATCTTTGTCCTATGGTCTAGGAATAATTGTATCACTGTTAATCATACCACATCTGCTAATTATTATATGGTATGAGTTTTGCTCATTGTTGAAGGCCATTAGACGACCTGTAATTGTTTATATCTTTGTCCTATGGTCTAGGAATAATTGCTTCATTGTTAATCAGTTAATCATACCACATCTGCTAATTATTATATGGTATGAGTTTTGCTCATTGTTGAAGGCTGTTGGACGACCTGTAATTGTTTATATCTTTGTCATATGGTCTAGGATTAATTGCTTCATTGTTAATCATACCACAACTCCTTATTTTGAGATCGATTCAAGATTTGGGTTTTATAAAAAGGTCGGCATTTAAGAAAAACATAAAAATATCAAGTAACAGTTTCTTAAAACATCATCAATAATCAACTAGACCAGTCACATTAAATTCAATGATTTTTTTTATTCTGTATGTGCCTGTCCACAGCCAGGACCTATAATGTAGTGGCTGTAGTTAGAAGCTGTGTACCATATTTGTTTTTTTTCATTGTTGTAGTAGGCTGTTGATTTTTTCTTTTGAAATGTTTCACATTTTATCATACCAAGGCTTTTTATAGATGATTATATGGTATGGGTTTTGCTCATTGTTGAAGGCTGTTGGACGACCTATAATTGTTTATATCTTTGTCCTATGGTCTAGGAATAATTGTATCATTGTTAATCATACCACATCTCCTAATTATTATATGGTATGGGTTTTGCTCATTGTTAAATGGCTGTTGAAAGACCTGTAATTGTTTATATCTTTGTCCTATGGTCTAGGAATAATTGTATCATTGTTAATCATACCACATCTCCTAATTATTATATGGTATGGGTTTTGCTCATTGTTGAAGGCTGTTGAAAGACCTGTAATTGTTTATATCTTTGTCCTATGGTCTAGGAATAATTGTATCATTGTTAATCATACCACATCTTCAAATTATTATATGGTATGGATTTTGATCATTGTTGAAGGCTATTAGACAACCTGTAATTGTTTATATCTTTGTCCTATGGTCTAGGAATAATTGTATCATTGTTAATCATACCACATCTCCTAATTATTATATGGTATGGATTTTGATCATTGTTGAAGGCTGTTGGATGACCTGTAATTGTTTATATCTGTCCTGTGGTCTAGGAATAATTGTATCATTGTTAATCATACCACATCTCCTAATTATTATATGGTATGGGTTTTGCTCATTGTTGAAGGCTGTTGAACGACCTATAATTGTTTATATCTTTGTCCTATGGTCTAGGAATAATTGTATCATTGTTAATCATACCACATCTTCTAATTATTATATGGTATGGGTTTTGCTCATTGTTGAAGGCCATTAGACGACCTGTAAGGCCTAAATTAAAATATTGTTTGTTTGCCCTTTTCCGACCCTATGTTTTGAAACAGGGTAGGTAGGTAGGTAAAATGTTTTATTTTTTTCCCCAAAAAAATAACTTGGGTCGGTATATTTTTTGTCATTGGTAGGCAGGTAGGTATAATATTTTATTTTATAGATACAAAATCTTCATAATGTCATTTTTGTCTGTTTTGCTTTTGCTAAAAAGTTTCTGGGACTATTTGTATAATAGTCCCAGGAAGTTTTGAAAAAAAAATATCATGTAGAATGTGAAGTTAATTCAAATGCACTACTATTTTGTTTTCAAATATCAAAATATATTTTCAACGTTTATATGCCTGGAACTTTGAAGAGTTTTAACTTTCACTAATATTCTGTACTACGTACCTTGTTCGCTTACCTCTACCTAAAGGTTTTCTGTAAGAGTTAATATTGTCCTGGTAAAATATGCCTAGGCTGACATACATCACTAGTAGAAAAAGTCCCTATAGTGTTTAAATTTTCGTTTGTGCCTATGTTGCCAATAAAATTGCAACAAGACTTGAAACTCAATTGTCACGTATTTTACATCGCATTTATAAATGATATGTATGGAAAACTTGGGCGATTTTACTGCCAAATATTCTCCACTTTAAAGGCGTTTGTCACCTTTGGTTCATGTCAGATATAATGAATATAGCAATACTGGTCGAAAGCATCGTTAACATTATCATCCGGATCAACGGATCACAAAAAGGCCAAGGACGTATGTTAGTTATACGTCCTTGCAAAAGGCCATCCCTACATAGAATACAACGTCCGTTTACAAAATAGTTTGTACACACGTTGATAGTTTTGTAAATGAACCCTGCTCTTCAAGTTTAAAGATACAGAGTAACGTACATCATATCACGATTTCAAAGCGTTCAACATCGATTTCAAACAAATGCTTTGAAACTCTAAATGCAAGTGTTCATGTCAAACGCTCACGTGATACCAAACGGACTAGACGTTATACGATAAAGGTAAAACCTGAGGATTCCGGTAAAAAAAAGTTTTGAGCGGGAAATACAAATATAAGATTTTTGGTAGGATGAAAAAATAAAATAAAATAAAATCTTGCTGGTAAATACAAATAAAAGATTTTCAGTCGGAACGAATTTATAGGGTCGGTCGGTAAAGGGCAAACAAACAATATTTTAATTTAAGCCTAATTGTTTATATCTTTGTCCTATGGTCTAGGAATAATTGTATCATTGTTAATCATACCACAACTCCTTATTATTATATGGTATGAGTTTTGCTCATTGTGGAAGGCTGTTAGACGACCTGTAATTGTTTATATCTTTGTCCTATGGTCTAGGAATAATTGTATCATTGTTTATCATACCACATCTCCTAATTATTATATGGTATGGGTTTTGCTCATTGTTGAAGGCTGTTGGACGACCTGTAATTGTTTATATTTTTGTCCTATGGTCTAGGAATAATTGTATCATTGTTAATCATACCACATCTAATAATTATTATATGGTATGGATTTTGATCCTTGTTGAAGGCTGTAGGAGAACTTGTCATTGTTTATATCTTTGTCCTTTGGTCTAGGAATAATTGTATCATTGTTAATCATACCGCATCTCCTAATTATTATATGGTATGAGTTTTGCTCATTGTGGAAGGCTGTTGAACGACCTGTAATTGTTTATATCTTTGTCCTATGGTCTAGGATTAATTGCTTCATTGTTAATCATACCACAACTCCTTATTTTGAGATCGTTTCAAGATTAAGGGTTTATAAAAAGGTCGGCATTTAAGAAACGCATAAAAAATATCAAGTAACAGTTTCTTAAAACATTATCAATAATCAACTAGACCAGTCACATTAAATTCAATGATTTTTTTTTAATTCTGTATGTGCCTGTCCACAGCCAGGACCTATAACGTAGTGGCTGTAGTTAGAAGCTGTGTATTCTACATACAGGGTGTGACTCTTTCCACAGACAGGACCTATAACATAGTGGCTGAAGTTAGAAGCTGTGTACCATATTTGTTTTTCCTTCATTGTTGTAGTAGGCTGTTGATTTTTCTTTTGAATGTTTCACATTTTATCATACCAAGGCTTTTTATAGATGATTATATGGTATGGGTTTTGCTCATTGTTGAAGGCTGTTGGACAAACTGTAATTGTTTATATCATTATTCTTTAGTCTAGGGATACATGCATCATTGTTATTCATCACATGAACTTTCATGAACATTTTCTTTATACAATGAATTTGAATAATTTCAAACTATTGGGTAACAGAAAGAAGTTGCACAGCATAAACAACAAGAATGTGTCCTAAGTACACGGATGCCCATTCCGCATTATAATGTTCTATGTTCAGTGGACCGTGAACTGGGAGTAATCTCTAATTTGACATTAAAATTAGAAAGACCATATCATAAGGAACATGTGTACTAAGTTTCAAGTTGATTGGACTTCAAGTTCATCAAAAACTTTAACTTGAAGCAGGACAGACGGACCAACAGGTGAAAGATCAGACGAACAGACGGACCCAAAGATCAAAATACATAATGCCCATGAAAAAGGGGCATAAAAATTGCTAACATTCTACAAATCAACATTTTCAAGCTGTTCATCAAATATAAAATCATTCCCTTCCATAGAAGCCAAGAAAAAGAAATTTTCATTGTACAATGAGTGTTGTATAATTTCAAACTATCAACCAATAGGATGTGGCTGTACGACAGATGTGAAAACAGGAAGTGGATGTATGACAGATGCCAAACCAGAAAGTGGATATATTACAGATGTGAAAACAGGAAGTGGTTGTATGGCTGATGTGAAAACAGGAAGTGACTGTATGGCAGATGTGAAAAAAAGGAAGTGGCTGTATGGCAGATGTGAAAAAAAGGAAGTGGCTGTATGGCAGATGTGAAAACAGAAAGTGACTGTACGGCAGATGTGAAAAAAAGGAAGTGGCTGTATGGCATATGTGAAAACTACTTACTCTGACTCTGTATTGATTTACCTTATTTTGGAGAAGCAGCAAATATTAATTTTCAAGTCTTTGGTTGAACTGTCCAGGGTACAAACCCACCACCTCCCACACTAAAAGTTAACACAATACCACAACACCGTGAAGATCATCGAGGCAGTCTTTGTGGATTGATTTGTTTTGTTCTCTTAAAAAAAACATATATTATACAATACATACTAATAAATAAATACTGATGAATGTACTTCTGAGGTCAGCCTAATTTATAACTAACGTTGTGTCGTCATCTAAAGCATCTGTGAAAAATAACTATAAATCGTATTTACTTGTTTAAGCCCGATATATATGTAAAATTGAAGTACATGTATGACTAAAAAATATGTCATTGGTACTTGTTATGAATGTTTCTTATAAACATATCAATGTGTGCGTGTTATCTCCCTGTTTCAATAAAATAAACTTAGAGTTATAAGTTATATGGTTCGCTATTGACACCTTACGGATCCATAGAGGGTTAGTAAAATCCATAGGGGCTGAGGCCGAAGGGGGTAAGTAGTGAACCATATATACAATATAACAAGTTTATCGCACATGGGACTTTTCCTGCTGCGTTTTGTATAAAAATAAACAATGAAATTCAACAACATAAATAGATGAGGTCACCATTAAAAATAGACAGACGTCATGAACCCATATGAAATTTACTAACCCCATACTATAAGTTATATGGTTCGCTACTGACCCCATACGGATCCATAGAGGGTTAGTAAAATCCATAGGGGGTGAGGCCGGAGGCCGAGTCCCCTATGAATTTTATTCACCCTCTATGAATCCGTAGGGGGTCAGTAGTTAACCGTATAACGAATTTATCGGACGCTGGACTTTTTCTGCGACGTTTTGTTGAAAAATAAACAATGAAACACAACAACATTAATAGATGACGTCGCCATTAACGCGTCATGAACCCCATATGAAACTTACTAACCCCATACGGTCTCATAGGGGGTCACCACGTGACGGCATTTAACCAATCACAACGTGATAATTCATCTGTGGTCCGATAAAGATCCATAGGGGGTCACTATGTGACGGCGTTAAACCAATCACAACGTCATAATTTACCCGTGGTGTGATAAAAAGGTATAATGTGCAATTATTTTCTTAAGTTAAAATGAATAAATCCTAAATTTAATGGCCCGCTTCATGAAAATGAAGACCTTATCATATGAGGTTATTTTTGAATCGTTGACTATATATTGACCTGTACACATCTCAATTCTTGCTTTGTTGGGTTGCTCATTGATATATATCTCACTTTATTTTTTTATAGCACAAGTTCAATGCTAATATTTGAAGACAAATAACATTGTAATGATGTTATCACATTATTTGTGTCTTGTTTACTATAAAAACATTGGTGGTATTTTGAATGTAAAAACTATATGTTGATTATCTCCCCTTATAGAGTTTGAATATTTTACATTATCTCCCCTTATAGTTTGAACATTTTATTTTATCTCTCTTTTTAAAGTTTGGACATTTTACATTATCTCCCCTGATAGAGTTTATTTTACATTATCTCCCCTTATAGAGTTTGAATATTTTACATTATCTCCCCTTATAGAGTTAAACATTTTACCTTATCTCCCCTTATAGAGTTTGAACATTTTACCTTATCTCCCCTTATAGAGTTTGAACATTTAACCTTATCTCCCCTTATAGAGTTTGAATATTTTACATTATCTCCCCTTATAGAGTTTAAATATTTTACATTATCTCCCCTTATAGAGTTTGAATATTTCACATTATCTCCCCTTATAGAGTTTAAACATTTTACCTTATCTCCCCTTATAGAGTTTGAAGATTTAACATTATCTCCCCTTACAGAGTTTGAATATTTTACACTATCGCCCCTTATAGAGTTTGAACATTTTACATTATCTCCCCTTATAGAGTTTGAACATTTCACATTATCTTCCCCTATAGAGTTTGAACATTTTACATTTGCATGATTTGAATTCAATAGTAAATGATCCTATATAGTTTACATATATAATGTACACTTACCTATAATAAGAATTTGGCTGGACAAGGATCACGTTGACTATAATAACAACTTGACTGGACAAGGATCTAATAAATACAAATAATAGATGTTCAAACTAAAAATATGGCTAAAAAAGAAAAAGAAAAACAACAGTACACAAAACACAAAATTAAAGACTGAGCAACAGGAAACCCATCAACAGTTTGGGGTTATCTCAGGTGCTCCACATGTGGCACTTGTGTTGCTAATTAATAAGTACACACTCAGTGATAGTTCTAATTTAAAGATAGTTTTCAATGGTTGAATACAATGTTGACCTCTTTCATTGAATGGTTGCTGTCTCATTGACATTAACATCCAATCTGTCATTCCTACACCACAAGTGACTTCTTAAAAATTCTTACTCTTTAAGTAACTCACATTGTAATGATTGTAATGTTTTGTTTAGTTTTCACTAACAAATGCACTTCATCTTGTTTAAATTATATCATGTTATTTCTTGTTTCCAATTTATTTAACAAAAGTAGATGAGTGCAAAATGTTAATCCTGTTTAAAAGAATAAAAAAAAAAAAATGCACTGGTGTAATGCTACTTAGAATGAACCAGCTAGCTCTTGATTATCTCCCCCTTAAGAATTTTAACATTTACAATTGAAATATATTTCTGAATTTCATTCGATAAAATAAATAACTTAACGATCCAATACAATTTGACTATAATATTCACTTACCTTTACTAAGTAATAAATTGACTGGACTTGAATCAAATAAAACGAACAGTAGATCTTTAAACTGAAAATATAAAATAGCTCAATTTCAGTTCTTCACATTTATATAAATATCAGTTGAACCATTTCTGAATATGTATACTTGTGACAAGTAACTTGTCATGAATGAAAAAAGAAGAGGTTTAACCTACCATAGTACCATAAATAGCTCAGTGTAAGAGTTTTAGGACAAATTCATAATAGCATGAAGGCCTGTTATTAGCAAGGCTGTCTAATGGGAGTTATTTTTGTGTCACGTCACTGTATTATTAGACAGGCTCTGTCTAATGGGAATTATTTTTGTGTCATGTCACTTTAACTGGTATTATGGAACGAATACAGATTTTTGTCATACATGTAGCTAATCTGCTTCAAAAATAAACAATTTAGACAAGTGATTTGGAAATGGAATATGACGCTTTTAATGCAATAAATGCAATAAATGGATGGAACATGAACTAAAGGCAATATTCATCACGTTCTAATGAAGTTATAAACTTATTTTGCTGATAATCAGAATGTTTTCATGTATGCTCTCGAGCAACAAGTATTGGAAGTGAATGAAAATACTTCATACAAAGTTGTTTGTTTGAAATATACATGAAGCATACAACCAATCTATAAAGTCAATGCTTTCACCTCTTTTCTAAAGAAATAAATCATTTAAGACTTTGAATTTCATTACTTAAAAATGAAAAATTGCTGTTTCATCAACTTGGTAAAAATGAAAAATTGCTGATGACAAAAGCGACAGAAAGCGATATCGTGAACACCTGGGCGACTGGATATCACTTTTGACGGTTGGCCAAAGCTAAGTGATGGACATGAAAGCGTTTTCTTATCCCCAGTCGCCTGCTAGCGTGAGACCTGCTATAGATGAAGCAGACAAATCTTGGTTTCAACACATTGATTCAGAAAAGATTTTAAAGAAAAAATTACAGAAAACAGATGGACAGACACAAAGTCATGTCAAAAGTTTACCTAAACATGTAAAAAGAGAAATAATATTTCAGTTTCAATAAGGGGATAATAGGGTCCGACTGTACATGTACGTACTTAATTGAAATAAAAACTTTACATATATTTAATTCAATTATTTAAAAAATTGACGCTAATTAAATCTGTTAATCTCTTGTATTTAGCATGTCGATCAGTACTACATTAATCATGTTAATTGAATTATGATCACTGAAGATATTGGAAATAAACATAATGTGGGAGGACAATTGTTTTAGAATATTTAGCAACTTTACAATAAAACTCAAATGCAAATGTAAAAAATAAAATGTTACTTGTGGTAGCAAGTGTCACCTTGGGCGAGAGTACCAAAATAGGATTCAGATATACAATTAAACAGTGATTACTTATGAAGATAAATAAATTTTAAAAAAATATACAGAATTTCTTGTTTTGATGTCTTTTAATGTTATGGGTTAGGTCCATTTTTTTTTATTACAAACATATAATTCTTTAAAACTTGGTTGATTTTAATTAAATGACTAGCCTCGACTTTAAAAAAGTAAGAAGGAAATCCATTGAATAAATAATTCACGTTTAAATGAATCCAACCACAAGGTTGATGTCCATTCAAGTCGTTAAACTCGAGCTCCCCATTCAGGCCCGAGTTGTGGCTTCAGATATATTTTTTTCCCGTCTAGATGAATGGAATTAAATAAATTTTATTTCTTACAAGTTTTTTAATTTGAAGTTTATTTAAAAGTGAAAAATATAAATAAAACTACAAACTTTGTAATTTCTGGTCCGTCCAAGTTTACGTAAACATTACGTTTTAAACAAGTGATGATTAAACATAATTTATTCAATGAAAATTTGAAAATCTGATTTCATGTAGGAGAAAATTTTCAAATTTTATTTGAGACAATTATTTAAAAAAAATATGAGGGACAAAAATTGAAAAAATACTTTAAAACATGAGTAAACTATTTCTAATTTTATCTACATGTATGAACAAGAGGCTGTCACAACGACAGCAAACCGGATTTATTAGCATTTATTTGTGTCCTGGCAATATCACAAGAACCATTACTGATGATTGGTGAAAGTGAAAATTGTCAATTTCAAATTTGGTTCACGAGAAAATGCACGGACACGACTGGAAACACCATTTTTCAATCTTTCAAGAACCATAACTCCTGAACGGTAAAAGTCAAAATCGTCATTATTGAACTTGACCTCCATTTTGTCACCAGTAACATTAACATATTAAAATTTGGGAAGCTTTGGAAGAAAAGTTCATGCATAAATGCACGGACACGACTGGAAACACCATTTTTCAATCTTTCAAGAACCATAACTCCTGAACGGTAAAAGTCAACATCGTCATTATTGAACTTGACCTCCATTTTGTCACCAGTAACAACATATTAAAATTTGGGAAGCTTTGGTAGAACTGTTCATGCGTAAATGCACGGACACGACTGGAAACGCCATTTTTCAATCTTTCAAGAACCATAACTCCTGAACGGTAAAAGTCAAAATGGCCATTATTGAACTTGACCTTCATTTAGTTGTCAGTAACAACATATTAAAATTTTAAAAGCTTTGGTTGAACGGTTCTTGAGTTAATGCACGGACAACATTTGATTGCCGCCTGCCCGATCGACCGCCCGCCCGCCCGCCCGCATCCCCAATTTTATAACTGACATTTTTGTCACAAAAATCCGGTTAAAAACAGAAAATACTAATGCTATTGAATAAATCTTAAATTTGAAGGAGTGAAAAAAAAATTGCTATTTAAAATTTGCCCTGTATATTTTCAGGTCCATTCTGGTCTTTAGTGTTACCATTATCAGTATTCGAATTAACTATAGTTTTAAAAGCTTCTAAATACACACAAATGAAATCATTCAAATGTGCATAGGTTGGGTTTTTTTAAAATAAATATGGGTAAAATATCATTCCGTAACATGAATATTGCACTGAAACGTTTAATTGGAGTATATTTTAGGTATATTTGGGTATATTGGGCACTGATATTGGGGTAAAAAGTCATTTTGTGATCGTAAGCGGCTGGTCAACATGAACAGAACAAGTTATAGCCTTTTCAATAGTCGTCTGGCGCGAAAAGGAAGATAACTCAATTTTAGAATTTAATATTTTTGGAGACGGTCAATTTCCGGAATTCCATGCTTGATCATCCCGATTTTTTCTTTGGCCGTTGACAACAGAATTATTGCTGCATTCTTTGACAATTAAAGAACCTTAGTGAGCACGCTCACATACCCCACGTCCCCACATTGTCATTGGAGAAATTAAATAAGTAAGTATAAGAAAAAAAAATGTATAAGAAAAAATACTGAATAATAATTTCCTGTCAATATACACATCTACATAGTATGTCCTTATTATCTACAGAATTTTCAGAGGAGTTGAGATGACAAACTGTTGCAGAAGTACATTGAAGCAAATAAGTTCAAAGGGGCATAACTCCTAGAAAAAAAATTGAATCGTAATTTCCTGTTGATATGCACATCTACATAGTATGTCCTTATTATCTACAAAGTTTCATGAAATTCTGTTGTGTGGTTTGAGAGGAGTTGAGATGACAAACTGTTGAAGTAGTACCTTAAAGCAAATAAGTTCAAATAGGTGTAACTCCTAGAAAAAAAATTGAATCGTGATTACCTGTCGATATGCACATCTACATAGTATCATAGTATGTCCTTATTATCTGAAAAGGTTTCATGAAATTCTGTTATGTAGTTTCAGAGGAGTTGCGATGACAAACTGTTGCAGTAGTACATTGAAGCAAATAAGTTCAAAGGGGCGTAACTCCTAGAAATAAAATTGAATCGTAATTTCCTGTCGATATGCACAACTACATAAAATGTCCTTTTCATATAAAAAGATTTCGTAAAATTCTGTTGTGTGGTTTGAGAGGAGTTGAGATGACAAACTGTCGCAGTAGTACATTAAAGTAAATAAGTTCAAAGGGGCGTAACTCCTAGAAAAAAAATTGAATCGTAATTTCCTGTCGATATGCACATCTACATAGTATGTCCTTATTATCTGAAAAGGTTTCATGAAATTCTGTTGTGTGGTTTGAGAGGAGTTGCGATGACAAACTGTTGCAGTAGTACATTGAAGCAAATAAGTTCAAAGGGGCGTAACTCCTAGAAAAAATATTGAATCGTAATTTCCTGTCAATATGCACAACTACATAATATGTCCTTTTCATATAAAAAGGTTTTGTGAAATTCTGTTGTGTGGTTTGAGAGGAGTTGCGATGACAAGAAACAGGACTGACGGACTGACGGACGGACGGACGGACGGGTCAAAAACATTATACCCTTCGCAACTTCGTTGCGTGGGGTATAATAAGGTATATTTAACAAGGCAGTATTATCAATGTATTATCGTGGTATCAATATATGTTAGAAATGTTAGATACCTGAATTATTTGTAATTTTGGCAAGGACAATTCATCACGTCCCCTGAAAACATGATTTTGTAAAATATCACTTATCGGCATCTCCGGGCGGCAAGCCAGATTAATTTCCTGATAATCTTTACTACAGCATTCTGATTGTTATTAATTGCTACATATTACCGCTTTTTTGTAAATCGATGTTTGTTTACATTATCAACAAATGTGAGTAACATTCAAGGTCGAGTTGTCGTTTGTGGTGTATAGTTTGTTCCAAACCATTGTTATGTTTGTTTCTGGTACAGGTTGGCAGTTGTTTATCAACAATAAAGTTGTTGCAACATAAACACATGTTATTTTCAGTGTGTATGTGTGTTTTTCTTTCTTTCTAATTAGTTATGATTGTTTATAAAAAACAAAATGTTTTTAAATTCATTTGGAAGACAGGATTGTCATGATTGTAATTGTTATTTCCCTTGTTTAAAAATAGAAATTGCGTGTTTCTATATTTAACGATTTGCATGACACTATTTAGTACATATTTGTTAAATAATATAGATATTGCTGTTTCGAATTCATTGTTAAGGAGAATTATATATGTTCTAAAATTCAATATTTGCATCGTTGCTTATCATTTATAACCTTTGTTGAAAGACTTAATCATTTTAGATAAGTTGTTTGAAAATATTGTTGGTAACAAACTTCCTTCTGTTGTTTGATTGAAAGCAGTCAATGGCGCTTTTCAAGCACTGCCAACGCTAATACTGTATATGGTTGGTAACAACATTCAATGATTGTGATGTTTATGAACTGACATTCAGTCCGACCATGGGCAGTGGCGTAGCTTCCATTGAGGCAATGAGGCAACTGCCTCACTAGGTTTTTTTGGCAAAAAAAAAAAAAATATGAAATATTTTCATGTACTTGACACTTAGTTTTATTTCAAATAAGAAAATACTAGATCATCGTCTTTTTCTGTGAAGCTTTTTTACGGAAACATACATTGTCGCCCGTCATTGGTATTATAAATTTGTAAAAAGTTGTTGACAATCCAAAATTGGAAATCATGGACAAATATCTTATTAAAAAAAGAAAGACAGTCACTGCAGAATCCACGGATAATATGGATCCGGGTAAATTAATATATAATAGTTCTTTAGTATCATGACAGCATTATATCCGATTTATTGTGTATAGATCGTAGATCTTTAAATTGTGTATGACACAGGCGCGGATTCAGATGGAAGAAAAAATGGGGGAGGGTCGGACCCGGCATACGCCCCCTAAACATGCACTTTTCTCTTTTTTTAGCATATACTTGTCATTGTTTCGCCCCCCTAGTATTTAAACCTGGATCCACCCCTGTCAGTCAGATCTCAGACATAAATAAGTCTGAATCTGCTTTTGACTCATAGAGGTCTAATTTTGTAAGTTTTAGGATTTGTCTCCCTTTAATGCAAGACAAAATACAACTTTAATAAGTCAAATATTGTTAAGCAAGAAATGATTGACCAGAATCAAAAAGTTGCAAATATCGACTCCTACAAGTTGATAAGTTACCAAAATTGGTTAACTTCAAGACCCACGCATATTTATAAAAAGATCATGCATCTAAATCAAATAATGACAACATTGAAAGCCAATGCTTTGTCTTCTAAAGAAAAATATGAATGAGAGGCTAAAAAATGGGGGAATCATGTAAATTAACCTTACAATGCAACCACCTGGATCCACACTTAATGAGGTAAAACATCTGTGTTTAGTAAGGATGTTCAATTAGATAATTAAATATAGATAGCTCAAGTCCTTGTGAACTCTCAGACAGGTTTTTGCTGTCATAGGTGGTGTACTTTGGCCACCAAGTCAAGTTAAGTTTTTTCATCAACATAAATAGACCTAAACAAGTCTGTCATTTTGTGACTTAGATAAGTCTAAAATTGAAAACACATTTTTATAATAAATACATGTTTTGACTTCTTTAAGTCAAAAACAGAAATCAACTTGTTTATGTCTGAGCTCTGACTGCCTGTGACATACTAATGTGTGTTCCCAATAAAAAAAAGAGAAAGTCCGCGGTCTGAGACATATCGGTAGAAATATTTACACCCCCTTTTTGTTTTTAAAGTCGGTAACTACATGTACAAATAACATAAGCTCTGTAGGGCTATTTTAAACCGACACACAAACATGAGACAAATATACAAACAGTACAATATTAAAAATTAATAACATGTACATTGTATGTCTGTCTGTCCTTTATAACACTTTGATAGGCAATATTTCATTTTCTTACGGAAAGACAGTCGTATCAGACGTTCATGATGAGCAACAAAAATACTGTCAACGATTAACTTGCATGAACTTATTTTACAATCTGACTTTTTTTTTGCAGTTATATCCAAAACCCATGAAGAAGCTTCATGTAGCGACTCTCAAGATTCTGAAACAAACCCAAATACAAAAACACAAACACAGTCTCTTGATCCAGTTGGTTTTATAGGAAAATCTTTAAATGATACACTTAAAAGTACAATTCTTGGTTCAAAATGGACACCAGAAAAAGGAAAATTTTCATTTCCTCTTACACACGGTAGAAGATATAATGTAGCCTGGGAAGATAAATTCAATTGGCTAAGGTATTCTCCTTCTACAGATTCTGCTTTCTGTGCTCCCTGCATAGCGTTTGGTGAATGTAAGTCTTCTGGTGGCTATTCAGACAAATTTTCCTCGTCTGGAATGAAAGACTGGAAAAATGCTGTCGGGGATAAAAGAGGAACTTTTTTGATACATCAAGAATCTAGTGGCCACAAGGACGCTTTGCTCAAATCGTCGAACTTTCTACAAATCATTGAGGGAGGGGAAAAAAACATCAAGTGTAGTATTTCTACATGTTCTAAGGCTTACAAATAATATTAAGAAAAATCAACAGATAATTCTCAATATTATCGACGTTATCGTAGTCATGGGTCAACGTAACATACCACTTCGAGGTCATAATTGGGATAAAGACGCTAAACGTGAAGATGGGAATTTTGATTTTTTCGTCCATTGGAAAGCCGAAGACAAACCCGTCCTAAAACAACATTTAGCTACAGCAGCATACAACGCAAAATATTTGAGTCCCGACATTCAGAATGAAATTATTGCAATCGCTGGAGATGAGGTGTTAGAAGTCATTCTGTCAAGAGCTAGATGTGCCAAGTGGTTTTCTATTATGGCAGATGAATGTACAGACGTGGCAAACCTAGAGCAAATGGCAGTCTGCATTAGATTTGTTGATGTGAAAAGTATTGTGAATGAAGATTTCATTGGATTTGTCCCTCTAGATAAGGTAGATGCAGCATCCATATCAACAGCCTTGCTTAAGATAATGGAGGATTGTAAATTAGATTTGCGAAATTTACGGGGTCAGGGATATGACGGAGCAAGCGTGATGTCTGGGTTAAAATCTGGTGTAAGTGCCAGAATTAAAGAACTACAACCCGTGCAGAATACCATCATTGTAGAGCACATGCGTTAAATTTGGTTATTTCGTCATCATGTAGAAGTGTTGATATGATAAGAAACGTATTTGATGATGTTAATCAATTAACGTGGTTCCTTGGTGGCAGTCCAAAGAGAACAGCAATTCTTAAGCGACACTTGCCCGATGCAAAACAAGTTGATTATTTAGTAGGGGATACTGATGACGAGAAAGTCGAGAGTAACATCAATATTGCAAATGCCTTTTCCAAGAGTTTGCTTCCGAAATTGTGTGAAACAAGATGGTCTGCTAGAGTTGACACACTGTCCGTTATTTTGGCTAAATACAAGGCAGTTCTTGCATCTCTTGAAGATGTAAGAAAGGAGAGTACGGCAACCGAAGCTCGCACAAAAGCCACTGCATTTATACATATGATGGAGAAGAGCACTTTTTTTGTTGCAATAGTAATTGCCCATCATATTTTAAGTTATACAAAGCCCTTAAGTCTTGCATTGCAGAATGCAAAATATGATGTGTTCAAGGCCTTCACAGATGCTCAGACATGTAAAAAGGTAGTTGCTGCTCAAAGGTCGGACGAAGTGTTCAATAGATGTATATGGATGAAAGCAGCTGCGATCGCCGAGAGCATAGACATCGAGCTCGGTAAACCAAGAACAGTTGGGCGAATGCGTCATCGGGCTAATGCTGCATTTTCCGACTATTCGGTACACGGCTATTATAGAGTGAACGCATACTTTCCGTTTGTCGATCACTGTTTGAATGAGTTGAATGAACGATTTCCTGAACAAACACGCCCATCTTTCTTGGCGTTTCAGTTGCTGCCATGTCGCCTTCAGAACATAACTGAGGAGGAAATTGCCGATATCCAAGTCAGATATGAGGAGGATATGCCAGACTCTCCAGGGTTTGTTAGAGAACTTGAACGGTGGAAAATGTTCTGTTCCGGACTCCAAAACAGAGATAAAGATACCGGTAATCAGTCTTTGAAAACGGCAATTCAACTTGCAGACCCCAATTATTATCCCAATGTTCATGCAGTATTGAGAGTGCTGCTCACAATGCCTGTAGGATCCGTGCCCTGTGAGAGGTCTTTCTCTGCGATGAGACGATTAAAACATTGGAGCAGATCTACGATGACCGAAGACCGACTTTCTGGACTGGCTAGTCTCTTCATACATAGAGATATCACCGTTTGTAGAGAGAAGATTATGAGAAAATTTGATGAAACCAAAAAAACATCGCCTTGGACCATTACATTTCTAACATTAATGATAATTTGATAACTACATGTTCTTGTACACAGGTGTTAACTTATTAAAATTGCAAAAAATAGTACACTGTCATATTATTTACATGTGAAAAGAGAATCCCATACAATGCATAAGAGGTATACTTTCGAGACGAATACACTATTTATTTAATATTTAGTACTTGTCATCCCAAAAGACAGTGTTGTATCAAGACTAACTTTCCTCATATAGATATGTTGCGATATGGCGATATGGCATTAGGTTGTGATCACAAATCATACATTTAAATCCAGGAAAACGCGTTTCAGGCCCTCAAACACCCCTAAAAAAAATTTCGCCTCGCTCCGCTCGCGAATTGCCTCACTATATATAAGACCCAAGTTACGCCCCTGGTGGGAAGCTGTGCTCTGCCGGATGCGTGCTCAATTATTGTAGTCATTCAATGCTACATTTCTCTACTTTAGGTCTACATAATAAAAATTGTACTTATTGAAAAAAAATATATATTGTTTTCATTTATTTTATTAAGATAGCTCTATCACATTCGGCATCCATCGTATTTTTATTTATCAGTTGTCAAATAAGACCAATATGTGGTCTGCATCCCCTGCATAATTGATCGTTTACATACATGTCAGACTCCACTCCTTTATTTCTTTAATGGCTTTCAGTTATTTGGTGGACACAGGGAATTGATTCCCAGTTCCCTCCCCAAACTCCTACTTCACTCCATATTCTGTTCCTCGGCACTCTTATTTTTTCATCAACAAGAATTATCCCTGTTTTATCAAACTTTTCTCACGATTAAGACCACCCTGCCTCAAGCTTTCATCCATCAAATTCTCATTTCTAGTCCTCTTATTCCACAGTTCCCATAATTCTGTCCAACCCCTTTAAAGTGTCCCAATGACTCGCACCCATTAACAACCCATCATTCGACAAATTATATTAAACAACCTGATTTGTCTCCTATATGCAAAAATTACGAGTCAGGTTTTTTTGCTTTAATATAAATGGCAATTTTTTTTCACACATCTCGTTTTTGAACTCTCATGCGTATTTGTTACTATCAACTATATGGCATCAATGCACACAATTCAAACGATCTTTTCACAAAACCACAAAAATTGCATAGCAAATACATTCTCAGGATTTTTAATTATAAAATAATTTGGTAAAGCAAAATAAATATCTAAAAGATGTTTTAAAAATAGACTATAGTGGATGAGCTACCCCTTCGTGTAACAAGATTTATCTCTCCTGGGATTTAAACACATTGAGATTGAGATTGAATTGTTTCCCTTTGATAACAACCACTTCCAAAGCAAGATTATTTGTGTGATGATTTTTAATTGATTAACAATATTTTGATAAAGGAAAAGGATAATACTTTCAATTTCGAGGTCTCACAAAGGCTTTTTCACCTTCTATTCTAATTTTACATTAAAAACCCAAATTTAGATGAAAAGGCTACAAGTTACGAGGAAAAAAGTGTTTTAAAATTAAATATATTTATAAAATAAAGTATTGTTGGTGTTAAAATAACATGTAAATGCCTAAAATGATATTATTATTCAAAAATATTATGTTGAAACTGTTGTTTTTTTTTATATTGGGGTAAAATGTCGCACCCCATGGGATCAACTTTATCAAAATTTACCACGTCCGTCCTGGGACCATTATACTACCATAGTTAGCATAATAGTCACATGTCCGTCTTATATCTTAATTGGATTCTCTGTGTTCTCACAATACCTTGGTATATCTTTGAGTAGGTTTTACCAAAATCGTAAGTTTTACACTTTCTTTCACAGGAAACATATTTTGGTCAGGGGCGCGAAACGGGTGCGCATAATATACAACTCGTTTCAGGAGTTGTTTCTCCGGAAAATCTAAAGTCAGATAAGTTTTTTTTTCGCGCGGATGCCGGAACCAATCACATTCAGTTTTGAATCCGGTTTCTTAACTGGAAGAAGAAGAGGTTGCAGCAAGAAACATCTACTAAATATCTTGGCTTAACAATACAAACTGATTTGAAATTTAACAAACACATAATGATAACATCACAGCAAATGCAACTAAACAACTGAATTTTATCAAAAGAAACCTTAAAGTCAGCTCGCAGTCAGTTAAAGAAAAGGCCTATATCTCACTTGTGAGACCAAAGCTAGAGTATGGTAGCTGCATCTGGGACCCACATACAAAATTTCAAAAATCACAAATAGAAATGGTCCAAAGACGTGCAGCCAGGTATATATGTAATCGATATCATAACACCAGCTCTGTGACAAACATGCTTAACCATCTTAACTGGCCAACACTTGAACTTAGAAGAATAAGGCTTATATTTTTCTTTAAAATTATACACCACCAAGTAGCAATATACCCCACGAACCTGTTAATACCATCAGACACTCACAGTCACTCATTCAGGCACATACAGGCAAAAAAAGACTAATATAAATTTTCATTCTATCCTAGGACAATCGTCCAATGGAACCTTTTACCAGTTACTGCTGTCCAATGCACCACAGTTGAAGAATTCAGAGAACAGATTCCTATATCTGTTCTCAACCAATACTACACCATGTAATGTAACACCTTGTAAATAGTTTTATCTTATATGTACAGTGATCATGAAAATCAAAAACAAGTTATTATTTCTTTATTTAATTTTTTGATGTAAATATAAAATTGTAAATTTTACCCACGCATGCACGGCATATAGTCATCTATATTATGATGGAGTGCGGAAACTAAAACGGAAGAGAAGAAGTTGCAGTGGCGGACCCAGGCCTGAGGGGACGTCTAGAGCGTACAATATCTCCCCTTTTGATCGAAAAACAAAATTCTCATGCTACTCACGATTTATATGATGTTTAGGGTTACACGCAAACTTTGAAAGGAAATAAACATGATAAATCAATAATCTGTGTCTAGTTCACCTGACTGGATCAGTTTTAAATGTTATAGTCAATGATACCTGTGCGTGTACAATCAATAAGGACGTTATGCTTACTTCTTCGTTAGGTGGACCTTTAAATAGATTTATCTTTGTTAGCTTCCTATTGAAAGAATACTTGTAGCTATTACAAATCATTGGGACGGTAACCAAAGACGATTGAAAAACCTGTTAGACTAGTTTATAAATAAATTTCTTTAAACGAATAAATATGTGCAATTTACACCAAAAGATTGTATTAAGATTAGTCCATCTTTTCTATTTGGTTTACTATTAATTGAGTTAAATAACTTTAAGTTAGTAAAATAATGACTTGAAACGTTGTCCTACTGGCAAATTAGTCTTGGCAATAGTCTTTGATCCTATTACATATTTATTTTTGTATACCAAGGAAACAGATATGGGACACAAGTACAAGGAAGTATTCCCTTATGACCAGATTTAAACAGGGGCGGATCCAGCCATTTTAAAAGGACAATGGGAGGGGGTCCAACTATATGTCCCCATTCAAATGCATTGATCGTCCAAAAAAGAAGAGGGGTTCCAACCCCCGGAACCCTCCCCAGGATCCGCTGAGCATTACAAGGAAGTGTGGCCTGTACGATCAGATACATGTAGCAATGTTTAATTACTTAAAGAAAGTTGATCAAAAGAGTAGGCTAACTTGTTACAAGTGCCATATACCAATACAATATTTTTTTTTAATTTCCGAATGAGGTCCCCAAAGGGAATGCCTATATGTGTAAAATATGATACCTTTCACCAGTGGCTGATCCAGGACTTTCAAAAATGGACAGGGGCCAGAGGGGCACATTAAAAAAAACCAGGGAACCCGACAGTTAAAAGCCTGAGAAATGCACATAAAACCCAATGTTCGGCCATAGGGTGCCTCCTTGGTACGCCCCATTTTTATTAATCAGTACAAACAGAGCCTATAATATTCTTATAAAAAGTTTAAATCGTGTAACAGACAAGTGTAGATTATAAGATACTTAAATTACTATCTAAATAATCAATACATATATTATCAGAAATAATTAAAATTACCTTTAAAAAACAATTGTTCACTTGGTTAAAATGAATTTCCACTTTCGATTCATCACAGACATAATCGACTGTCGACAAGTCATTTTTACATACGGGTATCTAGAATGTAATGCAATACCATTCAATGCAATACAATAAACAAACAAATATATATTTATTTGAACCACTTAAAAATGCCGTTAAGTGATTATAATTGAACCTCATACATGCAGCAGATGATATTACAATATTTCATTCATAAAAGAAAAGGAGATTATATATTTTAGCAGAGACATATATGTCTCTGATTTTAGCAAGTCCCATAGCCATTAATTTAAAAAAAAAAGGGGGGGGGGATTCTGCGGTAACCGATGAAAAACATGCATTTCTGACAATTTATTGCACATAATGCTGAGTCATAACTATGAACATCTCAAGGATTGACAATGTTGACTGGGGCGCATGGAAATATGGTCACCTGGACTTCTCCCGTTCCGGTGTCATATATAGCCATTCTTCCCCCATGCCAATTTTTCCGGGGGGGGGGGAACTGGATTGATCCAATCCCCCCGGAAAAATTGGCATGATCCAACTTTCCCCCCTCAGCGTGATGGGGGGGGGGGACCAGGATTAGGCCAAATTTTCCCCCTAATAGCACGGGAGGCTAATTTTTTCCCCTTGTAATATAACGTCGGCGACGTCAGACTGGTTGTTCTTTAATAACGAAATAACTACGAACGATTTTTTTTATGTATGAGACAATGCTACAGTTCATATAAAAAAGCACGCAGAGACAGACATTAACTGCGAAAACATGTCTATTTAGTATAGTTGTGAAACGATAGTTTTTTCAACCGGAGATAGATAAGACTATTATTTTTGAAGCTTTACTTGCATCATTGAAATACAAGTTTACTCGTCATACTAGCCTGTTGTCAGAAAAACTAAACCTGCAACGTGAATTGTTGTGGCGAAACATATTATAAATGTTCCTTGGGTGATAATGAACCCCAACGAAAACTGTTTGGCATTTCAAAGCATGAGGGTACTAGTATGGAGTATACACCTACATGTAGTAATTTTTAGGTCCAAAGAATGCATGTAAATGTCAGCATGTTGAAGATTCGGACGATCAGACAAACAACACAATAAAAGCAATTACTGACGGTTAAAAATTTAGACGGACTGATGGACATATTAGACCGTTGGTTTTCCCGTTTGAATGGTTTTACACTAGTAATTTTGGGGCCCTTTATAGCTTGTTGTTCGGTGTGAGCCAAGGCTCCGTGTTGAAGGCCGTACTTTAACCTATAATGGTTTACTTTTTAAATTGTTATTTGTATGGAGAGTTGTCTCATTGGCACTCACACCACATCTTCCTATAATGATATGATATATATTACCGGTATATAGAAATAAGTAAAAAGTGAAAGTAGTGATTCAGCCCGCATAGGGTAGAAATTAACTAGCTACGCCATTTATTCAAGATTCAAATCCAACCATTGGCATGTTAATATGGCTCTCAAAAGAAAAATCGCTGATGGATTGTCCTGGACAATTTTATGTTTGATGCAGTGCAAACTTTTTAATTCAATTTGACTTTTACACAAAAACATGTATTACATCAAATGGAAAGAATAATTGTTGATTTCGGTTATTATCTTGAATATTATTATAGATAGAGATAAAACAGCAATAATGTTCAGCAAAGTAAGATCTACAAATAAGTCAACAAGACCAAAATTGTCAATTGACCCCTTCAGGAGTTATTGCTCTTTATAGTCAATTGTTAACAATTTTCGTAATTTTTCGTAAATTTTTAGAATATATTTTCCCCTGTAATTACTGGGCCAAGTTCATTATAGATAGAGATAATTGTAGCAACAAGAATGTTCAGTAAAGTAAGATCTACAAACACATCACTATCACCAAAACACAATTATGTCATGAATTTATCCGTGTCCATTGTTTAATATGCACAAGACCAAGGTGAGCGACACAGGCTCTTTAGAGCCTCTAGTTAAATAAAAAGAAATGCCGAGAAAGTAGCTTTTTATTTGTTTGGTTACGGTATATAGCTCTCAGGCAGCAACCATTTGAATTTCGGGGGAGGGGGCAAGGACTTTTTTTTTTGGCGAAAAGACGAAAACAATTTTTTTCTTTCAATTTTAGAATTACATATAGCTGAGGGTGAAACAAACACTTTTTTTTTCTCAGGGTCAAAAACAAATTATTTTTTTCTCAAAATCCTGGAAACAAACTTTTTTTTCCAAAAAATCCATAGCCCCCCTCCCGAAAATCAAATGGTTGCTGCCTTATAACATGCTCTCAGATACGAAAAAGAAAATATGGTCACCGAACTTTTTTTTGCTACATATTAAAAATAGGTAAATTCACATCACTTTCTATAATTGTAAAAATACTTTATCTGAGTTATCTCCACTTATTTGGCAAAGCTGAAATAAAAATTACAGCTGTAAATATGAGAAAACACATAATTTTCTGTATTAACATTAAAAGTCTTACACATTTGAATTACATCATACTTCTCTCAAAATTTGCCCTTTACATTAAAGATCAAGATCAATTGTTATCTGCTACATCAAAAAAGATGGAGGAAACACCCGAATTTTAAGTACTTATAGGCTAGTGTATAACCCTTCAAATTGAAAACTCAACGGTCTAATCTATACGAAAAACGAGAAACGAGAAGCACTTATGAATGAACTAATACACCAACAAAGACAACAACTGAACAACAAAGGGCAGGTGCAAACAAATGCAGCGGGTTTATACGGGTTCAAGCCCTTATATATTACCGAGACTTAAGTTCAAGAAAAAACCAAGATTTTAATTTCCATCAAAACGTCTCACAAACAGCATAGTACAATGTATGACATAAATAAGACAATAACAATAATAGTATAGTCTAGTATACATATATTTTGAACATCATGAACTACACACATATATAAATACAATGTATATATTCCTTCCTTCTCAGGTGAACCCTAACAATAAGTTCCAAAAATATTAAAATGGCAATGTTCTTAATGTGATCAGAACCGTATGTGTTGAGGTTAACTATCATTTTCGAAACAATTCACCTTATCGACTGTTAATGCATTATCGAAGAAGTAACTATCATTGTCTGCGCGCGAGTCACATTAATTAGACCATCTATGATGGTCGACCGTAAAGTATACTTTACGCCGTACATCTATAATGGTCGACCGATAATCTATCATTGTCGCCGATAAACTGTGATTATCTATTAATGTGATTTGCGCGTTCCATACAAAGATATTAATAAAAAAAAATCCTTTTCCCTCTAATTCAATTTTTTTATAATTTATTTTTAATTATATCCGATGCTGAAATAGACAATTAGTAGTCTCGGTGATTAGGTGGTGATATATAATTATGTCGTCTGCTACTGATCAATACGACACTACGGTTAAATACGAAACTGAAAAGGTGGAGACTCACACTACACGATAAATCGGTAGTGACCAATCTCTGTGTTATATAGTAGTCTCAGGCTCAGCTTCATCTGTTGATTTATATTGTAAACGTTTTGTGTATATTTAGATATGTTTACCTATGCTGAAAGACTTATATAATGTCAAATAATCAAAATACAAATTGTTTAGTCTCCGAGAAAACATGTAAGATTTTCACTGCTACTTTTGCAAAATAGGTGCAATTTGGGTGTCAAATTAACCAAAAGCTGACAACAATCACAATCCAAGTATGTAGTTGACAAACTTTGTCCGATCACTTCACTTGCCAACCATCTTGGCTGACGTGGCTAAAAATAGAATATTATGGTAAAACGCAAACTTTACTATTATCTAGAAGAAAAAACAATAGATAGATTGTTCAGAATGTTGAGATCGACCGACATTTCACTTACATTCAAGTTGTTAAAAGATTTCTGTGGGAGTTATTGCCCTTAAAATAAATATTTTGTTTGTTTACTGTTGGCCTAATATATTGAATACTGCAATAGATAGTGAGAAACTTTGATACCTGAAATCTAGACTACATAGATAGAGTAGAGGCTTGGCGCCTTCAAGCTGGTTAATTCCCCTCACATTCTGTACGTGACTGTTCCAAGTAATTCAGTGGTAGTCGTTTGTTGCTGTGTCACATATTTGTGTTTGTATTTACTTTGTACATAACTAAAGTTGTCAGTTTTCTCGTTTGAATTGTTTTACATTTGTCATTTCGGGGTCTTTTTTTACTGATTATTCGGTTAGGGCTTTTCTTATTGTTGACGGCTGTACGGCGACTGACCTATATTTTTTTATTATTTTTGTGTCATTTGGTCTCTTGGGGAGTGGTCTCATTTGCTACCATACTTATATCTTTTTTTTTTTAATATCAATGAATTAGACCGAAATGTTTGTCTTTTCATAAATATTATTACCATTTGTTCCGTTTTTGCATTATATCTTGAATGCTATATAAGAGAGATCAAAACTTTCTAAGAAAAATTATCAGCAAGAGCAGATATTTCAAAAAAAGGGAGTCCAATGTTGAAGATGTGACATCGACTCCTTATATCCTCTAGTTTGTGTCTCGCCTGACGCGAAAGTAGCGTAAAGCGAGACTTAAGGATTGCTTGTCCGGTGATTGCCACGGCGTCAGCAATTGTTACGTTTTCTGCTAAAGTTAATTAGTTTGAACTTTGAATCGATCTACTTGTGATATAACTGACATTGAAGTCGGTAGCGACATCACGTACAGAACTGGAGCTTTATCCTTTATATTTTATATCATATTAAATCACCGCGCTGAAGTACGTCCATTCTTCTTTAGTTACGGAATACCATCAACTTTTTGAGGATTACTTTCCGGCGCATGCCTGTATGAGGTCGCTTTAAGTTAATTTCATTTTTTTTAATTTATTTATGAAATTTACAATTTTTTAAGTTTCGATTTTTACATTTTTTATGTATATATTTTTTATAACTATAAGATAAAAACAATAAGCACATTTAGTTTAGATGAGAGAATGTTTTAAGAAGCACCTCATGAGTGAGTGCAATCTTAAAGTTGTCTGTAGAGGTTTGGTTTGAGATATCAGTTGGTAATTTGTTCCAATCTTTGATTGTTTGGCTGAAAAAAGAAAATTTAAAGGTGTCTTTATTACACTGAAGTTGTCTGTTGATGGGTAGTTCTTGTTCTAGACTGGCTTTTTATGAGTAAATCTTGCGATGGTATTGCAATTTCATTGTTTATGACTTTGTGCAACATTTGGAGTTTGGTTTTTAGTCTGCGTTCTTGTAAGGATTGCCATTTTAGATGTTCTATCATTTCAGATACACTGCTGGTATTGTGGTATCTGTTGCAAATATATCTTGCAGCTCTTCTTTGTACTTGTTCCAATTTATGTATATTTTCTGAGGTGTGAGGATCCCATAATGTACATCAGTATTCTAGTTTTGGTCTAACTATTGTTTGTTGAATTTGGAGATCAACAAATTGTCGGCATTTCTCTGGGAACGAACTGCGCGCCTCTCCTTGCTGACCTTTTCTTATTTTCATATAAATCGGAGTTCCTTCAGACACTTATCAAAAACAAGAAGATCAAAGAAGCCAGGTTATTTAATTTTACTCCCAGATATATTGATGATGTTCTTTCTATTAACAATCCGAACTTTTCAGATTGGGTTCCATTAATATCTCCACCAGAACTAGTAATTAAAGAGACAACAGACACGGCTTCCTCCGCCTCATTTTTGGACTTATACCTCGAATTTGACATACACAGTCATCTCAGTACCAGAATCTATGACAAACGAGACGATTTTGATTTTGAAATTATCAATTTCCCCCACCTTAGTAGCAATATACCAACTTCACCTGCATATGGAATATACATTTCCCAACTTATTCGGTATTCAGGAGCTTGATGCTCCTACTCAGACTTTGTAAAACGTCACCAGTGTCTGAGCAGAAATCATACCTGCCAACTTTTGAAAATGGCCATGGGGATTTTTGTGCGCGGCACCATTTTTGGGGGTAGAAATTTTCGCGGCATTTTTTTCGTGTGATGATTTGGCTCCTAAAAATGGCTGATATACTTTTTTTTTTTTGGGGGGGGGTGATAGTTGAAGATGCTGTTGTAACCCGTCTTTTTTTAAATTGTTTGATTGTATTCTTTTTGTTGAGATAAACACCAGTAAGATGACTTTATGTCTGATACATTGTCAAGAAATAAAAAAAGTAATAGTTTTAATAATTTAATAACAAAAAACTTCAACAATATATTATATAGATCAATATCACCAGTTGTAATGTCAATCACAAAAGGTATGTTCTGTGCGTTGAATGACTTCTGGTGAAGAGCCGTACTAGAATGTTTGGAGACATCATAAAGGCCACCGTTGTCAACTTTAAAGTCTCTGTTGTAAATTTACAAAAGGCATGTGACAATCGTAACGTTGATTTAGACAACCAGCCCCTGTACTTGACATCATTCTCCCACTTCTCTAAGTATTTGCACGAAGCAACACGCTTTTTCTTCTTAGGCGGTGACAGAACCATTTTGCAAGTGACACATTTTTTTCAAAATTAAAATACTCTACGTAGTCTTTCTTTTTTTAATTTTCACTGGACCTTTGCTATTCTTTATCCTTAAATAAATTATAGATAAAACAAGTCAATTGTGCCGCAATGACCATTAGAGGGGTAACGGAGGACCTAAATGCCAAAATACGCGTGAGAATTAAAAAATAGCCAATTTTTAATAATGAAATAGATATTTTGAATAATGGAATGGAATGATACGACCCTTTAGCCCTAATTATAAATCAACCTTATACCTCATTCGAAAGCTTATTACGAAAGGAACAAAATAATTATAGTAGTCAACATGTTCCGCAACGCATATTAGAGGAGTAACGAAGGACCTAAATATCGAACTACGCTTGAACATTAAGAAATAGCTTATTTTGAATAATGGAATGGACTGCTGCTACCCTTCAGTCCCTAATCAAGGCAAAATTTCTAAACCAAATTAAAGCTTATTGATAGGGGAATAAACTGAGTATAAACCATATGTGCCGCAATGACCATTTGAGGGGTTACGGAGTACCTAAATGCCAACATACGCGTAAATATTAAGAAATAGCCAATTTTGAATAATGAAATAGATATTTTGAATAATGGAATGGAATGATACATCCCTTTAGCCCCTAATTATAGATAAACCTTATACATCATTCGAAAGCTTATTACGAGAGGAACAAAATGTATATAGTCAATATGTTCCACAATGCTTATCGGACCACAGATAAATTATCACGTTGTGATTGGTTAAACGCCGTCACGTGGTGACCCCTTATGAGACTGTAGGGGGTTAGTAAGTTTCATAGGGGGTTCATGACGCATTACTGGTGACGTCATCTATTGCTGTTGTTGTGTTTCATTCTTTATTTTTCAACAAAACGCAGCAGAAAAAGTCCAGCGTCCGATAAATTCGTTATACGGTTAACTACTGACCCCCTACGGATCCATAGAGGGTGAATAAAATTCATAGGGGATTCGGCCTCCGGCCTCACCCCCTATGGATTTTACTAACCCTCTATGGATCCGTAAGGGGTCAGTAGCGAACCATATAACTTATAATATTAGAAGAGTAACGAATGACCTTAATATCGAAATACGCTTGAACATTAAGAAATAGCTTATTTTGAATAATGGAATGGACTGCTGCAACCCTTCGGTCCCTAATCAAGGCAAAATTTCTAAACCATTTTAAAGCTTATTGATAGGGAATAAACTGAGTATTAAAGATATGTGCCGCAATGACCATTAGAGGGGTTACGGAGGACCTAAATGCCAAAATACGCGTTAAAATTAAGAAATAGCCCATTTTGAATAATGAAATAGATATTTTGAATAATGGAATTGAATGATACGGCCCTTAAGCCCCTAATTATAGATAAACCTTATAACTATTTCGAAAGCCTATTACGAGAGGAACAAAATGTATATAGTCAACATGTTCCGCAACACATATAAGAGGAGTAACGAATGACCTAAATATCGAAATACGCTTGAACATTAAGAAATAGCTTATTTTGAATAATGGAATGGACTGCTGCAACCCTTCAGTCCCTAATCAAGGCAAAATTTCTAAACCATTTTAAAGCTTATTGATAGGGAATAAACTGAGTATTAAAGATATGTGCCGCAATGACCATTAGAGGGGTTACGGAGGACCTAAATGCCAAAATACGCGTGAAAATTAAGAAATAGCCAATTTTGAATAATGAAATAGATATTTTGAATAATGGAATTGAATGATACGGCCCTTAAGCCCCTAATTATAGATAAACCTTATACCTAATTCGAAAGCCTATTACGAGAGGAACAAAATGTATATAGTCAACATGTTCCGCAACGCATATAAGAGGAGTAACGAATGACCTAAATATCGAAATACGCTTGAACATTAAGAAATAGCTTAGTTAGAGCTAAACTGGAAAAGGCTAAGGAACCAGAGGCATCCTCCAATAAATCCAAGCCGGTCCTGAAAAAGAGTAACCCACCATCCACCAGGAGAAGGGACGTCAAGCGTTACGACCAGTGGGTGCAGGCCAAAAGCTCTGCTGCAACATCAGCTAATGTCATACCACCAACAACCAGGGTAGACCAGAAACAGCAGACAGAAACTATAACAACACTAGAGGGCAGCAGGGAGATAATACCTACAAAATACCACGGGAAACCTGAGGGGATCAGTCATCAGTCCGTTCAACCCCAGGAAGGCATGCCATCGCCAATATTATCTCCAACCAACCAGCGACAGAGGCAGGCGATGCCGGATTGATTATGACGAGGGATTTGACCTAGATGATCCACAGTTACTCCGGACACCACGACATACATCGCCACTAGTAATGCCATCTCCAGAGGCAGTAGCAACAACACTTACGATCTTGGAACGGCCTGATACACCACACCATACTCCTCGAGGCAAAGCAAAAGCTAAATAGTCATCAGAAGTAGAACAACACAATAGGTAGAAGTTAGTCCGCAATATCCAGACAGGATAGCCGGACGATAAAATCCACTTATCATCAGATAACAGGCCACAACCAAAAGAGATTTACCATGCCGTCACATCAAATTTTAATTTCATTATACACGTCTTAACACGTGACAACTTTATGGCAGACCGCATTCTCCATCGGACAGCAACTGGTTATACAGGGCTTACATGTTAATATATATTTAATTGTCTCAAATTTAGCCGAACATTGTTAGATCTTCAAATTTCCGTTAGTACCAAGACCTAATAAAATAAAATGCAGTGTCTACTTAACAAATAATACAGGATGGTCTTGAGTTATAGATTCTAGGTGATGACTAAGCATTTTATCGACTGAACAGTGTATACTTTTATTTGTCTTTGTGCTATTATGTTCCATTTGATCGTGGTTCGGTAAATAGGCATTCAGCTTTCAGGTTTTTGCCTTTTGGCTTTCCTTATGTGGGTATGTTCAGAGATGCGATTCGGACACATGATAGATAAATATTTTAATTAACCAATCATGGTGCCCAAAATTTGAGCTATACAATCAAATGAATTACAAAATAAACATGACGTTTTTATAGTGTTGCTTCATTGTGTATATCCTTGAATTTATATTTTACTTTTTTTTGTCATTACGCACGGTAAGGATCCCCTTAAGTGCCAAGTAAAAAGATATATTTTCGTTTGCCGGAGATTTAATCTGGTGCGCACTAGCTTGCAAAATCGTGCGCACGACATTTGAAAACTGGTGCACATGGCATTCAAACTAGTGCTCCTCCTATTTCTACTTTTTAAAATTACTATTCCTTCTATTCCAACTTGAAAATAACAATAGACATTGTGATAAATAATTTGTTTTATAACAATCAAGGTTAATTAGAATATCACCTAAGATTTAAAAATAAATACGAAATTTTGTTTTCATGTGGAATTTGGTAACTAGAAAATAATATAATAGAAATAGAAGGTTTTGTAAAATATTATGTTTCAATATAAATGTTAAAATGGGTACCCGACATGAAGGTGAATTAGCTATTTTTTGTAAAACACAACCCGACTTGAAGGTGAATTAGCTATTTTTTGTAAACACAACCCGACTCGACATGAAGGTGAATTAGATATTTTTTGTAAAACACAACCCGAATTGAAGGTGAATTAGCTATTTTTTGTAAAACACAACCCGACTTGAAGGTGAACTAGCTACTTTTTTTGTAAAACACAACCCGACTCGACATGAAGGTGAATTAGCTATTTTTTTGTAAAACACAACCCGAATTGAAGGTGAATTAGCTATTTTTTGTAAAACACAACCCGACATGAAGGTGAATTAGCTATTTTTTGTAAAACACAACCCGACTTGAAGGTGAATTAGCTATTTTTTGTAAAACACAACCCGACTTGAAGGTGAATTAGCTATTTTTTGTAAAACACAACCCGACTTGAAGGTGAATTAGCTATTTTTTGTAAAACACAACCAGACTTGAAGGTGAACTAGCTACTTTTTTTGTAAAACACAACCCGACTCGACATGAAGGTGAATTAGCTATTTTTTTGTAAAACACAACCAGACTTGAAGGTGAATTAGCTATTTTTTGTAAAACACAACCCGACTTGAAGGTGAATTAGCTATTTTTTGTAAAACACAACCCGACTTGAAGGTGAATTAGCTATTTTTTGTAAAACACAACCCGACTTGAAGGTGAACTAGCTACTTTTTTTGTAAAACACAACCCGACTCGACATGAAGGTGAATTAGGTATTTTTTTGTAAAACAAAACCCGACATGAAGGTGAACTAGCTACTTTTTTTGTAAAACACAACCCGACTCGACATGAAGGTGAATTAGGTATTTTTTTGTAAAACAAAACCCGACATGAAGGTGAATTAGCTAGTTTTTGTAAAACACAACTCGACATGAAGGTGAATTAGCTATTTTTTGTAAAACACAACCCGACTTGAAGGTGAATTAGCTATTTTTTGTAAAACACAACCCGACTTGAAGGTGAATTAGCTATTTTTTGTAAAACACAACCCGACTTGAAGGTGAATTAGCTATTTTTTGTAAAACACAACCCGACTCGACATGAAGGTGAATTAGCTATTTTTTTGTAAAACACAACCCGACTCGACATGAAGGTGAATTAGCTATTTTTTGTAAAACACAACCCGACTTGAAGGTGAATTAGCTATTTTTTGTAAAACAAAACCCGACATGAAGGTGAATTAGCTAGTTTTTGTAAAACACAACCCGACTTGAAGGTGAATTAGCTATTTTTTGTAAAACACAACCCGACATGAAGGTGAATTAGCTATTTTTTGTAAAACACAACCCGACTTGAAGGTGAATTAGCTAGTTTTTGTAAAACACAACCCGACTTGAAGGTGAATTAGCTATTTTTTGTAAAACACAACCCGAATTGAAGGTGAATTAGCTATTTTTTGTAAAACACAACCCGACTTGAAGGTGAACTAGCTACTTTTTTTGTAAAACACAACCCGACTCGACATGAAGGTGAATTAGCTATTTTTTTTGTAAAACACAACCCGACTTGAAGGTGAATTAGCTATTTTTTGTAAAACACAACCCGACTTGAAGGTGAATTAGCTATTTTTTGTAAAACACAACCCGACTTGAAGGTGAATTAGCTATTTTTTGTAAAACACAACCCGACTTGAAGGTGAACTAGCTACTTTTTTTGTAAAACACAACCCGACTCGACATGAAGGTGAATTAGCTATTTTTTTGTAAAACACAACCCGACTCGACATGAAGGTGAATTAGCTATTTTTTTGTAAAACAAAACCCGACATGAAGGTGAATTAGCTAGTTTTTGTAAAACACAACTCGACATGAAGGTGAACTAGCTACTTTTTTTGTAAAACACAACCCGACTCGACATGAAGGTGAATTAGCTATTTTTTTGTAAAACAAAACCCGACATGAAGGTGAATTAGCTAGTTTTTGTAAAACACAACTCGACATGAAGGTGAATTAGCTATTTTTTGTAAAACACAATCCGACTTGAAGGTGAATTAGCTAGTTTTTGTAAAACACAACCCGACTTGAAGGAGAATTAGCTATTTTTTGTAAAACACAATCCGACTTGAAGGTGAATTAGCTATTTTTTGTAAAACACAACTCGACATGAAGGTGAATTAGCTATTTTTTTGTAAAACACAACCCGACTTGAAGGTGAATTAGCTATTTTTTGTAAAACACAACCCGACATGAAGGTGAATTAGCTATTTTTTGTAAAACATAACCCGACTTGAAGGTGAATTAGCTAGTTTTTGTAAAACACAACTCGACATGAAGGTGAATTAGCTATTTTTTGTAAAACACAATCCGACTTGAAGGTGAATTAGCTAGTTTTTGTAAAACACAACCCGACTTGAAGGTGAATTAGCTATTTTTTGTAAAACACAACTCGACATGAAGGTGAATTAGCTATTTTTTGTAAAACACAATCCGACTTGAAGGTGAATTAGCTAGTTTTTGTAAAACACAACCCGACTTGAAGGAGAATTAGCTATTTTTTGTAAAACACAATCCGACTTGAAGGTGAATTAGCTAGTTTTTGTAAAACACAACTCGACATGAAGGTGAATTTGCTATTTTTTGTAAAACACAACCCGACTAGAAGGTGAATTAGCTGTTTTTTTGTAAAACACAACCCGACATGAAGGTGAATTAGCTATTTTTTGTAAAACAACCCGACTCGACATGAAGGTGAATTAGCTATTTTTTGTAAAACACAACCCGACATGAAGGTGAATTAGCTGTTTTTTTTGTAAAACACAACCCGACATGAAGGTGAATTAGCTATTTTTTGTAAAACAACCCGACTCGACATGAAGGTGAATTAGATATTTTTTGTAAAACACAACCCGACATGAAGGTGAATTAGCTGTTTTTTATAAAACACAACCCGACTTGAAGGTGAATTAGCTTTTTTTTTTGTAAAACAAAACCCGACATGAAGGTGAATTAGGTATTTTTGTAAAACCCGACTCGACATGAAGGTGAATTAGCTGTTTTTTGTAAAACACAACCCGACATGAAGGTGAATTAGCTATTTTTTATAAAACACAACCCGACTTGAAGGTGAATTAGCTTTTTTTTTGTAAAACAAAACCCGACATGAAGGTGAATTAGCTTTTTTTTTGTAAAACAAAACCCGACATGAAGGTGAATTAGCTATTTTTTGTAAAACACAAGCCGACTTGAAGGTGAATTAGCTATTTTTAAAAAACGCTATTATTTGTCAATTCTTTTGTATTCAAGTTTAAGTACTTTAAATATGTTATTTATAGGACTGGGTAGAAAATCAGCATTCTGAGTTTTCTTGAGATAATTCTTGATCTGCAGTAAACGCACTATACATATATATGTTTCCTCTTATGGTGGCTGGTTATCTATTTCTTGCATGAATAGATATTTTACGTATCACACCATATGGCGGATCTAGGTGGAAAGGGGGGGGGGAGCGGGATTTTGTCGGAAACATTTGGTTGATTATATAGGAAGTCACTGAGGCATGACTAGCGGACCCCTCTTTTGGCTTATCCAGCAAAATGAGACGATATTAAGACTTTTCCATTGGCTATTCGTTATGTCATTGATTACTTTCAACGGTTAAAACGATGAACAGTTCGTCTATGGCAACATTCATATGTGATTTCTTCAATGATATACCAAAAACTCACACTTTTCATCTCTAGATCTTCTTTTCGTCAAATTTTATTGCATTTTGAATCTTACAAAGTTTTACAAGTTTTAAAATGTCTGATGTTATAGTTTGACGCCGGAAAATTGCATATTTTTTAATGAAGTAACTCATGGTATGTGCCAAAGACTAGGTCAACGATTCACGGAATTTTTTATTTTACACAAAAATATTGTTTATTAATAGTAATAGTAAACGCGAGTTGATATCAAGCGATATCGCAGTTCTCACTCGTTGTGGAACCTGTAACTATCTCTATCTTATAAGTAGTCTCATAAAATAATTATACACTAAAAATAATACGGAAATCAACATTAAACTCCTGTTACATTCAAATTTGATGACTGTCTTTTGACCCCCAGAATAGATTTCAACATCTTGTGTTTGTAATTTATCCATTGGTAGATTGTCAAAATTATTTAAATTTATGTTATAATCTGATAACCATATTTCACTACAAGCATGACCGTATGTCAAAATAGGTTTAACTGGGGGAAAAAATCCGTGAATCGTTGACCTATATATCTAGTCTAGAAAGTGTTCATCTTAAAGGGTCACGAATTTTAAATATTTTGTATCACGTCTTAAAAGTTAATTGACAATGATGGTCTTTTGGCACCGTCTTACGGTATTTATATATCCAAACTCTTTCGCTATACCCGTGTCTGTAGTAACGTTTTGGATTTCAATTAGCGTGATCCATGTGTTACTGTTAAATTATTAAGTCAAGGATTTCATTATCACAAACTTCTAAAAACCTTTACTGAATTCTTCAAAAAATAAAAGGATTTGATTTGCAAGTTTGACTGTAGCCGTAGAAAACTTATTTCAAACGGAATAGCAAATCCTAAATTCTACGGTGATGTTGTTTACCGAGCCCGGAAATTTACATACAATCCGGGTAAACATTTTTTTCTAAAAGGTTACCTTTTCAACACTGTAATCAAATCTTTGAATATTGTTGTTAATGGCTTTGAACTAGCTGTCAGTAACTACAAGAACTCTTAGATCCGTTCTTGTGCGTCTTTTTTGTTGTTATGGATGTATAAATACCCTGCCAAGTCTGGTATGTGTTTTCATGTCCCACCTAGGGGCATTATGTTTTTCGGTCTATGCGTCCATTCGTTCATCCGTCCGTCTGTCCTGCTTCAGGTTAAAGTTTTTGGTTAAAGTTTTTGGTCAAGGTAGTTTTTAATGAAGTTGAAGTCCAATAAACTTGACACTTGGTACACATGCTCCCAATAATATGATCTGTCTAATTTAATGCCAAATAAGAGTTTTGACCCCAATTTCACGGTTCACTGAACATAGAAAATGATAGTGCGAATGGGACATCCGTGTACTATGGACACATTCTTGTTGTTGGATGCTTTTCAGCTTGGTATCGATCTGATTAGTTAAACACTATTCAACTGATTTTTGTCTCGCTTGACGGAGGTATGCTGTTTCCGGCGTCGGCGACGACAGCGACGGCGGCGTCAACAATGTATAAGTTTGTGTTTAGGTCTATTTTATGGTGAACCACTAGAGGTAAGTCAAAGATATTTGGTATGCAGTTGTAAAAGTATTGGCACATCTCATTACCATGGAGATTATTTGACCCCGCCCCCTCAGTAATGGTCTATTGACTTTGAAACGTTTGCTTAGTTTTCATGTATTAGATTGTGATTAGGTCAGTTTATGGGGAACAACTAGTGATAAAGTAAATTATACTCATCATAGATACCAGGACTAAATTTTAAATTTACGCCAGACGCATACCAGACGCATAAATGGTATGCAGTTGTATAAGCATCGGCATATCTCATTTTCATGGAGATTATTTGGCCCCGCCCCCTCATTCATGGTCTATTGACTTTGAAATGTTTGCTTAGTTTTAATGTATTAGTTTGTGATTAGGTCGGTTTATGGGGAACCAGTAGTGGTAGGTCAATGGTACTTGGTACGCAGTTGTATTATCATTAGCACATCTCATTACCATGGAGATTTGTATATTTAAGTTTGTTCAAAGAGAACTACTTATGATAAGTCAATGGTATTTGGTATGCAGTTGTATTAGCATTGGCACATCTCATTTCCATGGAAATTGTTTCGCCATGTACCTTCAGTCATGGTTCATTGACTTTGAATATTTACAAAACTTACATGTTAAAGTGTTGCTATTTTTTATTTCAACATTTTCATTATCGAAATTACAAAAAAGCGAGACATATCTCTGTGATAACAGTTTATTATAGTTTGTACTTATGTTGTGCTGTAACATCACTGTCCCAGGTTAGGAGGGGTCGAGTGCTCACAAACATTTTTAATCCCGCCACAGTCTTTATGTCACGATACCAGTTTATTATAGTTTGTACTTACGTTGTGCTGTAACATCACTGTCCCAGGTTAGAGGAGGGTTGAGGCAGAGCGCTCACAAACAAGTTTTATCCCGCCACAGTCTGTGACTGTCCCAAGTCAAGAGCCTATAGTTCAGTGGTTGTCATTAGTTTATGTCTGTCATATTTGTTTTTTTTCGTTAATTGTTTTGTATAATTTAGGCCGTTAGATTTCTCAATTGAACTGTTTCATATTTTTCATGTCGGCGCCTTTTATACCCGACTATACGGTATGGGTTTTTCTCATTCTTAAAGGTCTGATGTATTGTATAGTTTTTCGATCATATGTTCCTTCTAAATTTGAACGGTTTCGTGAACCCTGTGTTTTCTTATGGTCTAGTCAATCTATATGGTATTTTTGTAAAGACAGTCTGTTATGGAACGCCAAAACTGTCTTGTTATGGCCATTTTTCATTATATGATGTGTATTTACCTTTATATGACGTGCACTTGTCATTATATGATGTGCACTTACCTTTATATGATGTGCACTTGTCAATATATGATGTGCAAACACCTTTATATGACATGCAAATATGCTTATAGTATGTGCAAGTATCTTTATATGATGTGCAAACATCTTTATATGATGTGCAACTACACTTATATGATGTGCATACATACTTATATGCTGTGCACATGTACTTAAATGATGTGCAAATGTCCTTATATGATGTGCAAATATCCTTATATGATGTGCATTTTCCCTTATATTATGTTCAAACATCTTTATATGATGTGGTTGAGTCATTATATTATGTACTTGTAATCTTATATCATGTGGTTCTGTTAACTTCATTATATGATGTGCTTTCATAGTCGTTATGGTCAATAAACATGATTACGATTAGATGTCTCTGTTAACATGGTTAAGATCATCACTATTTGTCCAGACTCGGGGCAAGCTAGATCATAAAACTTTAAATACGAATTGTTATTGTTGTAAATGTCTCTATTAACATGGTAAAAATGATCTTAACTTCTCCAGACTCTGGGGCAAGTTAGATCATAAAACTTTGTATAGAAATTGTCTATTGTTGTAGATACATTGTATCTCTGTTAACATGGTTAAGAGTATTTCAACTTGTCCAGAATCTGGGGCAAGTTAGATCAAACAATTTGTATAGGAATTGTCTATTGTTATAGATGTCTCTGTTAACATGGTAAAAATGATCTTAACTTCTCCAGACTCTGGGGCAAGTTAGATCATAAAACTTTGTATAGAAATTGTCTGTTGTTGTAGATACATTGTATCTCTGTTAACATGGTTAAGAGTATTTCAACTTGTCCAGAATCTGGGGCAAGTTAGATCAAACAATTTGTATAGGAATTGTCTATTGTTATAGATGTCTCTGTTAACATGGTAAAAATGATCTTAACTTCTCCAGACTCTGGGGCAAGTTAGATCATAAAACTTTGTATAGAAATTGTCTGTTGTTGTAGATGTCTCTGTTAACATTGTTAAGAGTATCTCAAATTTTCCAGACTCGGGGCAAGTTAAATCATAAAACTTTGTATAGAAATTGTCTATTGTTGCAAATGTCTCTGTAAATGTGGTTAAGAGTATCTCAACTTGTCCAGACTCGGGGCCAGTTAGATCATAAAACTTTGTATAGAAATTATCTATTGTTATAGATGTCTCTGTTAACATGGTTAACATGATCTCAACTTCTCCAAACTCTGGGGCAAGTAAGATCATAAAACTTTGTATAGAAATTGTCTATTGTTGTAGATGTCTCTGTTACCATGAGTAAGATTATCTCAACTTGTCCAGACTCGGGGCAAGTTAGATCATAAAACTTTGGATACGAATTGTCTATTGTTATAGATGTCTCTATTAACATGGTAAACATGATCTCAACTTGTCCAGACTCGGGCAAGTTAGATCATAAAACGATCGACCTTCTTAGCTTAAGTTTGTTATAAACACTGGAGCGAAATAAAACCAAATAACAATTGAGTATTTTGTCAAGGGGGGGGGACGGAGGACGATCGTTCCATTTAGCATAAGTCTGTCATTAATACAGATAAGGATGACACAATTCAGTTGAGTATCTGGTTAGCGGGAGGGGCGGAGAACGATCGACCTTCTTAGGCAGCAACCATTTGATTTTCTGGGGGGGGGGGGCTATGGTTTTTTTTGGAAAAAAAAGTTTGTTTCCAGTTTTTGGAGAAAAAAATAATTTGTTTTTGATTCTGAGAAAAAAAATTGTTTGTTTCACCCTCAGCTGCCACTATATGTAATGCTAAAATTGAAAGAAAAAAATTGTTTTCGACTTGTCGCGAAAAAAATAGATTGTTTTTCGCCGCAGGCGAAAAAAATAATTTGTCCAGAAAAAAAACCCATAGCCCCCCCCAGAAAATCAAATGGTTGCTGCCTTAGCATAATTAAGTCTGTTATAAATACAGATAAGGATTGAAAAAAACAGTTGAGTATCTAGTCAGCGGGAAGGGAAACGAATGTCGATCCACCTTCTAAGCATAAGACTGTTATAAATACACATAGGATTGAAGAAAAACAGTTGAGTATCTGGCCAGCGGGGGGACGGCAGACGATCGTTTTTGAAATTTTCAGGTACCAATCGCACAATTTGGAGTATAACACACAATCTTTTCTTTGTTTGGTACTCGTTGGCATTACTGTGGATTCATTTTTATTCGTGGTATACCAATTTTCGTGGGTTTCGTCCTCCACCCCGCCCCCCCCCCCCCCCCCCCCCCCCGCCATGACAAAATACTCAATTGTTATTTGTTTTTTTTTCTCACTCCAGTGTTTATAACAAACTTATGCTAAGAAGATTGATCGTTTTATGATCTAACTTACCCGAGTCTGGACAAGTTGAGATCATGTTTACCATGTTAATTGAGACATCTATAACATTAGACAATTCGTATCCAAAGTTTTATGATCTAACTTGCCCCGAGTCTGGACAAGTTGAGATAATCTTACTCATGTCAACAGAGACATCTACAACAATAGACGATTGCTATACAAAGTTTTATGATCTAACTTGCCCAGAGTCTGGACAAGTTGAGATCATATTAACCATGTTAACAGAGACATCTATAACAATAGACAATTCGCATCTTAAGTTTTATAATCTAACTTGCCCCGAGTCTGGACAAGTTGAGATACTCTTAACCATATTAACAGAGACATTTGCAACAATAGACAATTTCTATACAAAGTTTTATGATCTAACTTGGCCCGAGTCCAGTTGAGATAATCTTACTCATGTTAACAGAGACATCTACAACAACAGACAATTTCTATACAAAGTTTTATGATCTAACTTGCCACATTTCCATACAAAGTTTTATGATCTAACTTGCCCCGAGTCTGGACAAGTTGAGATCATCTTACTCATGTTAACAGAGACATCTATAACAATAGACAATTTCTATACAAAATTTGATGATCTAACTTGCCCCAGAATCTCGACAAGTTGAGATCATTTTTACCATGTTAATAGAGACATTTACAACCTTCTTAGCATAATTAAGTCTGTTATAAATACAGATAAGGAGTGAAAAAAACAGTTGAGTAACTAGTCAGCGGGAAGGGAAACGAATGTCGATCCACCTTCTAAGCATAAGGCCGTGTTCACACCAAACGCCGTGTAGAGTAAACATGTTTACAATTAGTTTAGTGTAGTGTACACTGGTTTCACATTACATTTGTTCACATCTATACACCTTGTTTAGCTATCTGTACATAAGATTTGTTCCCACTTGTAAACTATATGTCATTTAAATGTTCATTACGTAGAACTGAATTCAAAATTTTTGGAAATTTTTTCTAGCGGTAAGGGAACAACCAATTGACTTCAAAGGGGGGGCGGAGGATGGGAATGGAAATATTCCGATCTCCAATTTGATAAAAAAAAAATGGTCATACAGATGATAAAAAAAAATGGTCTGAATCAAGAGTGTCCCCATACATTATAGTGTTAAATATTGAAAAAAAAGTATTTGATAACCAGCATCGAAAAAAAAGGAATAAAAACGTACGCGCGAAAAAAAATCTGACTCAGATAAAAAAAATAACTCTCCCCCTTTTTTTAAGTTAAGTGGTTGCTACTTTAAGAAAGCCATTTTTATAATTTGCAGTAGTTTGAATATACAAGAGAAGTCTCGATGACGCATTAGAAAACGTTAGCTGCAACAGCGTGCTTACAGCCGGAAAAAAAGGATTGAGATATTAGGGATCACTACATTTTTATCTTTTCTGTTCGTTTCAAATGGTATTTCTTTTCCAAGGAGTATTTGGTAAAGGAATAGGGTAGCGGTTTTTTTTATGTTTATTTTACGTGTTATTTAATGGATCTGAGATACTAGACAAACATATCATTTACCTCACACTTGTTTTAGTCATGCATTTATGCGTGAATCGTTTTTAGAGTAAAGACCAGTGGCGAATATTTCTGTGTACGTCAAGTCAATTCGGGAAGACCTTTTCAAATGAATTAGGCAACAATTATTTACTTCATTTTTTGTGGAGGGGGAGGGGGCGTGAGCTATTGATTTTTTTCAGGACAAATTTTGGTGACAAGTCGAAATCAATTTTAGCATTATATATAGTGGCAGATGAGGGTGAAACAAACAATTTTTTTTCAGGGCCAAAAACTGGAAACTTTTAGTTTCCAAAACAAAATCCATAGCTCACCCCCCCCCCCCCACCCCACCCCCCTTGCCTTTATGTTTTATACTCAACTATAATAGCCCCCCTCCCCCGAAAATCAATTGGTTGCTGCCTTATGGGTTCGGCAATGATGCTGCTTTGAGTCTTGATTAGGGATTAATAAAGTTACGTTAATTTTTTTTAACAAAAAAAATCTGTAAAAATTCACAGGGACTCGGTTAGCAGATTAAAATTTTGTAAATCAATGTTTTTAATTTATTTTTTATTATTTCCTGTCTATTTGCATTACTATATTAACGTATTTAACGTTGCCATCACTATTTCTTTGTTTTCTGGCAATGTGCAGTTTACTATCCATATCCATATACTGAAAAAACCTAAAGGGATCTAAGTCGCCATCTTGAATTGCCTTCCCTACTTTAGATAAAAAATAATTAAAAATATTAATAAATTACTATATACCTTACAACAGCCCTCATTTTCTTCCGAAATTATTCTTCTATCACATGCATATTTTGATTTGTGGATTAACAGAACCCGTACGCAGTTTCAGTTGCATTCGTGTCAGAATATTCAAATTTCCCGGCGAAAGCAACGTATCATTCGGAAACTTCCGGGTTGATGCGTTTACTACAACGATAAATCGTTATAAACAGACGAGTGCCAACTTTTATAAATCATACAACAATAATATCCTAGATACACTTGAAGCTACAAATATTGGATTTAAGATCGGAACCAATTACTTAGGTTGTCCAACATGTGCAGACGATATTATGCTATGTGCAACTTCTGAACAGGATGCTTCAACTCAACTCCGTATAATTGAAAGCTGTACAAAGAATGATAGAGTAAAAATCAATAGTAAAAAGACGGAAATTTTACTGATCAACAAAAAGAACAAAGAATTTAACCTTGAACTTTTCAACGAGAAAATCAGCGAAAAACAAACCATAAAACATCTGGGTATTGAAAGACAAGACCGAAATTCCCCAAATGTAGTCAACAGAATATCCACCGCTAGAGCTACCATGTATTCTCTCATGGGAGCAGGCTTGCATGGAATAAATGGAGTAAATCCGTTGATTTCATATAAACTGTGGAGAACATTTGTCATACCAAGAATGCTATATGGTTTTGAAATTTTGAATTTTAATAAGGCTGATATTTTGAAATTAGAGAATTTCCAGAAAAAGACATTTAAACATCTCCTATCTCTGCCACAAAGAACTGCAGATGCTGCAATATATATTTTGCTTGGAGCAGAAGCAATTGAACAACTCATCCACAAGGCAATGATTTCTCTATTCCTTAGAATTTCAAAAGATACAAATTCCATTGAATACAAAATAGGAATCAGACAATTAGCAACAAAAGATGATAACTCCAACAGCTGGTATATCAAAGTGGATCATATTCTCAAGGCATATGGATTGCCCTCTGCGCATGAGATAGTCTTAAATCCAAACAAAAACTGGAAAAGATTGACCCATGATATGATAGACTCAACATGGAAAACAAAATGGTCTGAGATAGCTAAAACAAAATCATCATTAAATCATATGGAAATAAGCAAATGGAATTTCCGAAATCCTAATAAGTGTTGGAGCAGTGTCAGAGACAACAAGAGAGATGTTGCTAAAGGCATAATTAAATCCAGAATACTCACTGGAACGTATAAAACTCAAAGTATAAACAACCGCTTTGATTCAACAAAATCTCCACAGTGCAAACTTTGTACAGAAGAAACAGAAGACTATAAACATTTTCTTATGAACTGCAAAAGCCTTAACTCAGTCAGGAAAATTCACCATATAAGACTCAAAAATTTGTTGATAGAAAATCAAATCAACTACAATAACATCATTAAATCTGATGACGATCTACTCCAATTGTTAATTGACAGTTCCACTAACCTTCGGATACCAAAAGCTCAATTAGGAGATATAGAAAGAATCTGCAAAGACTGGGTATTTGCATTACACACCAAGAGAGCTGAATTATTGTGAAATATACATAACAATTACACTCTGCATATTAACTGTAAGAGTTCTGGAATTCAGTGAAGGATAATGAACAATAGTACTCGACTCCCTACTGATGAACATCACATCATCTAAAATTTAGCTAGTATCGGTCATGAGAATGGGTATAAATATTAACTTATCGTCATGATTATTAATGACATATATGATTGTTCCATTCCAACTATATAAAAATTCAATAAACAGAGAATTAAATCTGTTGCTAGACGATAATGTTAAATTTTAAATCTAATATGAGCCTCAACGTTATAAGTATAACAAAATTATAATACATGTTAATATAAATCTACAACATGAATTAATGTTTTTTTTTTTTTTTAGATTTTATATAAACATATAATGAGGAACCTCGTTTGATAAACTTTTTATCATCACTGCCATAGATGAACCATAAACATATTTTTATCTTTTAATAAGTGGACTCCTATATTCTTATTAACTTTAGGTTTTATCCATTTTTTAAATTTTAAATCTAAATAGTGTTTTAATCTTGTGACAATATGCTATGTACAGTGTAAATACAAGTTTTTACCTTTTATCCTTATTATTTTGTTTTACTAAAACTAAGTACATATTAAAGCCTAACAATTTTATTTATTATTTATTTTATAAATAACTACGCATTTTAAAAAATTAACCTAAAACTAGGATATTTTTAATGCGGTGACCCTGCAAATAGGGTGGACTTCCGAAGAAGAAGAAGAAGAAGCTGTCCCCTGATTTATTGTTACATATCGAGCGCAAAATTATTAACCATGTTAACGAATAGAACCTTTCTTCAAACGGGGTAACATAAATCATTGACTTTTTCGTAGACACATCAATAAAATGAAGAAGTTACTTAAAATATTGACACGTTCAATGGGATTTATAAGGTTTACTAACAGTACCAGGACATAAAAAAAGGGGGAGGGCCGGTTGGTAGGTCAACTTGGAGTAATACTCGAGGAGTAATACTTTGAAAAAGTATATTAACTTCTCATACATGCATGTATGAAGTTCAATCAGTAGGCCCCTTTTCCATATACATACATACTCCTCTGATTATATAAGTGTTGTACTGCATAAATCCATGATTTGAAAAATATCAGGACAGATTTATATATACACATATATATATATGTGTGTATATATGTCTCTGATCAGGACGATGTCAGAAGATCTCAGAAATACAACCCGATAGTTTGGGACAATCATTTGATATTTTCAATGGGCGGAAGGATAGGAGGATAATCTGATATTGAAACAATACATGCACTAACTGTTCAAAGACTTTTTTGTTTGATATTTAATTTATATGAAGGATATCTTCGTGTGGCGTAGTATGAAGTTAGGGGACAGCACTCGTCTGTTTATAAGGATTTATCGTTGTAGTAAACGCATCAACCCGGAAGTTTCCGAATGATACGTTGCTTTCGCCGGGAAATTTGAATATTCTGACACGAATGCAACTGAAACTGCGTAAGGGTTCTGTTAATCCACAAATCAAAATATGCATGTGATAGAAGAATAATTTCGGAAGAAAATGAGGGCTGTTGTAAGGTATATAGTAATTTATTAATATTTTTAATTATTTTTTATCTAAAGTAGGGAAGGCAATTCAAGATGGCGACTTAGATCCCTTTAGGTTTTTTCAGTATATGGATATGGAAAGTAAACTGCACATTGCCAGAAAACAAAGAAATAGTGATGGCAACGTTAAATGCGTTAATATAGTAATGCAAATAGACAGGAAATAATAAAAAATAAATTAAAAACATTGATTTACAAAATTTTAATCTGCTAACCGAGTCCCTGTGTAAAAATTTAGACAACTTAAAATTATCAAAAATATCAATTTTACTCAAAAATAGTTTCCTCCTTAAATATATACACGATAAAACTAATGTCCTAAATGCCTAGTTTTGTGTACACTTTAATAACCTACACAATGCCTACATTGACTATCGACTGTGTGTAGGTAAAACATGATTTAAACTACATGTAAAAATTGAGTTTTATCAATGGGAACGCAATTGTGTTTAGTTTACGCTAACACAACACCAAATTTAGGTCAATTTGAACACGGCCTAAGACTGTTATAAATACACATAGGATTGAAGAAACGCAGTTGAGTATCTGGCCAGCGGGGGGACGGCAGACGATCGTTTTTGAAATTTTCAGGTACCAATCGCACAATTTGGAGTATAACACACAGTCTTTTCTTTGTTTGGTACTCGTTGGCATTACTGTGGATTCATTTTTATTCGTGGTATACCAATTTTCGTGGGTTTCGTGGGTCACAGCGAACCACGAATTTAAGAATTCAACGAAGAATAATCCCGAGAAATGTGTATGGAGTCGGGTGTTTATTTCCGGTTATGTTATGCGCAGTTCTAGTATAGTGTTGACTAGCGATAAACATTGTAACATAACACGTGTTTTTTATTGAAAGAAGATACAAGTATTCTAATTAAATCAAGAATAAATATATCGAATATCAGTGATAATTTACTTTCTAAAATTGATTAACACTGTTCACGGAAAATAACTGTAAATTATTAATTACCGTGTCATAGTTTGGTTTACTAGGGATTTAAAATCAATAGCATTAAGTACGGGGATATTGCCCGTAGGTAATATTGTTTATGACAGGAACATTTATTTTCACACCTTATACTTACATGACTGTTTATTATATCGTGATTAGGGAAATGAGCTTTGCATAAAGTTTTGAATGCCTTATAGAATTCCGACAAGAATTTATAAATTGTAAATTGTAAAACAAACAAATAATTAGTTAATTGTCTCTGTCCATTATTGTAATAGCAGTTATCAATGAACACTTTAACCTAGAATGACCAAGCGAGGATTTTGACAATTCTTTTCAATGAATCCCTTTCTTTTTTGTTTGTTTTATTATTGATCAAACCAAGGAAGTTATATGATCTCCTAAATCAAAAGAAATTCCACGAATTACGTATAGATCTGAATTTTTTTTTTTTGTAATCAGCGGTCCACGAATTTACGTATACCACGAAACGTCTCTTTTTCTCCATCCACGAAAATAAATGAATCCACAGTACATGAAGAATATCGCTTTGATATCTAGACATTTTCATATGAATATACAAGCAACAAGGTATACAAAAATTACCAGAATTGGTAAATTAAACAGTCAATGTGTGTTACCTCTGAATAAAACCGAAAGGCAACAAGAAACCCCTTCATCACTGGCTTATAGAAAATTTACAAATAATAAAAATTAAAGGTGCGAATTACAAAGTGACGACGGATGTGTTTCATTTGTCATATTAACCAAAAACCCGGCCGATTTCCCTCGAAATTGAATAAGACTTATCACCCGATTTATACTTACATGAGCAAAACGACGGGTGCCATATGTGGAGCAAGATCTGCATACCCTTCCGGAGTACCTTAGACCATCTCAGTTTTGTTGGGGTTGGTGTTTTTCAGCCAATATTTTTGCATGTTTTGTTTTGTTTGTCTTTTCTTTGGTGAATAATAGGGTAATACGTTCTTGAACTGTATGAGACTCCTGAACTGGGAAAAAAAACCTGTTGTCCGTCCTAAAATTGTCTAGAGGACTAATCTACAATGTAGCAGCAGCAAATTAAAAACTTTTCTTACCGTAAGTAGTACATGCAGGTTTTACATTTGGAATGTCAAATACATTGTTACATCTGAAAGAATATTTCGATTTTTGTTTCCATTGAATAAATCTAGTAAACAAACCGCGATCGCAAGTCATTAATAATTCGAAAAGTTTCAATTGCCATTGTTCTCATTCTTCTGACTTGCATCTCTTTTTATAGTAAATTATCATAGAAGCTAGACAAGACATCATACACAAAACATAGTGCTCTTTCTTGCACTGTTTTCAATTGCTTTTGGAATTTTTCTGTGTGCAGAAATGCCGTGCCAAAGTTGACATTACTAAAGACCAATTATTAAACAATGGTTCATTTGCAAAGTTTGTTAAATAAAGTGCCTAAACGTTAGAGCATATTCATTTGATCGGATGCCTTCCTGCAAGTCTTACTTATATATAGTAAAAAGAAGATGAACATCAACATTAAGTTGCTAATCTATATCTACACCAAGTACTCTCACTAATTTTTAAAAAGTTTTTTAAAATTTCGTAGGGATTTCCAATTCTGAATTAACCATGTAGCCGACAATGATAGTGATATTCATTAGGTAGAGATATCATTGTTATAAAATAAGAAGATGCGGTATGGTTGCCAATGAAACAACTCTCCACCAGAGACCACATTAGGTAGAAGTTAATATAAAAATATTGAAGATTTGGTATGATTGCCAATGCGACAACTCTCCATGAGAGACAAAATGACACAGAAATTAACAATTATAGGTCACCGTAAGGCCTCCAATAATGAGCAAAGCTTATACCGCATAATCAGCTATAAAAGACCCAAAAATGACAAATGTAAAAGAATTCAAACGAGAAAACTAACGGCCTCATTTATGTACAAAATAATGTACGAAAAACAAATATGTAACACAGCAACAAACGAGACCACTGAATTACAGGCTAAAGAGTTAGGACAGACACATAACGAATATTGGGGGGAAAGGGGGGGGGGGGGTAAACTAGTACGAAGGCACCAACCCTTCCCTAACCTGGGACAGTGGTTTAACAACACAACATAAGCACAAACTATAAAAGTCAGTTGAAAAAGGCTCAACTCATCAGAAGGGTCGACAGGCTGAAAGGACCAGAAGGATGACAGGAAACAAGTCTTTTCGTGTAAACTATGTATTACAGGTATAAAGTCAAGTATTTCATTACAAAAAATTCTTTAAGATTGTTTCAATTTATTCTTATGTTGTTCTGTTACACCACTGTCCCAGGTTAAGGGTATGGTTTGACGCCGGCAAACATTTTTAACTCGCCACATACGGCCTGTGCATTGTCTGTAATTCAGTGGTTGTTGTTACTGAATATCATTTTTTCCCCACCTAAATGTATACATCTCAGATCAACGGACCTATACTACTCAGGTTTTATTTTGGTAGGCACTTACAGTTAACCATCGAGAGACTTTAACCACCGAGAGTCGGTTTTTAGACCCGCCAAGTGCACCTAAGCACGCCTACTTTTGGAGCTCTTTAGTATAAAGATAAGAAAAGTATACGAAATTACGGAACTGTGTACCCTGTTTTATCCTTGTTGTTGGTTTGCAGACGTTATCCGTAAATAAACTGGATCCCTGTTGTGTTCACTTATCGATACACTACGATGGAATTACGGACCAGTTTAACATAAACATGGTAAATAGATAGACAGCTGATAATCATAATTCATTAAGAAATAACCTGGAAGAAGAAATGATTGATTATAACAGAGACGAGAATGCCCTCGTGTTTGTTCAGCTAAAAAAAGCAGGAACATTGGAGTTTATGGTTAGATTTTAAATATTTATTGTCTCCAAACTGGGTAAATTTAATATAGTAACCCCCCCCCCCCCTTTTTTTTCTTCTTTTCTAAATAACTCGAAAACCACACATCTCGCTGGCTGAACAAAGTAACAATAAGAAATAATTATTGTTAGTTTCAAGAATAATTAATTGTCAAAACGTATCCCCTCCCCGACATCAAAGGAAGTTAAATGTATTGTTATCCCAAAATTAGACCAAATAATAATGATATAATGACGTCTTGGCAGGCTATGATTTTATTTTGTTTTGTTGGGTTTTTTTTTTTGCTTTGACGTCTTCCTCCTGTATGAAAAAACCATAATAGACCCACAATATGACTAACTCATATGCTCTTTCCCATAAATGTCACAATATCAATATATTACAGTAAAACTGATAGTTTGATGACATTGTTTAAGACTTGACCTCAGGTCAGCCTAAACTGAGTTTAAAACTGTAATTTATTCATTAAAACAGTTCAAGACATGTATCTTCTGAAATATGATTGCATCAAAATTAAACCTAAGGCATAACATACTTAGTGTACAGGAAGTGCCACCAAATAAATACTGATTTGTAAAATTAGATGATGATATTTGTGAAGTCAAAGACATTATAGCTAGTTATAACTGGTTTTAGATATAAATCTGAGTAAAAGGTTGATTTGTATGTGCTATTTCATGTTTAGATTATAATTTAAATTTAATCTTTTGAAGTTTTTTTTATAATATTTAGACATTAAAATCACAATTATTTATTTATACACAAAAAATAATGTTTGTCCTTTTTTAGTTGAATGACTGTACACAAACATTATACACAAATAATTTTGATAATTCTGTAATGTTTTTTTTTTCTATAGCCCCAGAATGGTTAAAACAGTGACAAAAGACTTATTAATCCAGATTTACAAAAAAATAGAAATAGTTCAGCTACCACAAGACTGCTATGACAAAAATTCTGCAGTTTCCAGAATTTGAGGTAGAGTATAGTTAGGAATAGTTTGAATATGCAGATGCTTAGTTTGCCATAAACAATTATGTCCTTGATACAAAAGCAGAGGAAATAAAAAAGTATGAAAACAGTTGAAACAAGTAATCATTATTACCTAGTCATATACTGTAAATAGAAAAAGAGAAAGGCACTAGTTATGATTTGGTATTTTTGATAGCATTATCATTTGTCCATAACTTGGAATATATACTGGATTGAGCTTGACATTTATTTAATATCATTTACACATGGTTGCAAGAAATGAATGATGGTAATTTAAACCCAGCAATTTTACCAAGATTTAAAAAAAGCTTTTGATTTGGTAGATCATGACTTTCTTTGTTTAAAGCTCGACATTTGTGGATTTAGTGAGACTACTGTTAGTTTTTTTAAAGTCATACCTGAATAACAACAGGTATACATTTGTAATGTTAACTCTGAACAACAACATGTAAAATTTGATGTCCCCCAATGTTCTATACCTTGTCCTCTATTGTTTGTGCTATTTACAAATGACCTTCCCTTATGCATTGAAAATTGTGAAACAGACCTATATCGTTGTATATGCTGATGACACCACTAATCATAAATCAGGGGGAAACATCTAGAAAATATAAATGATGATGTTCAAGAAGATTTATACAGGGTTGAAGAGTGGTGTAAAATGAATAACATGTTCATAAATGCAAATGAAACAAAATTTTTGATTACTGGAACAAAGCAAAAACTATTCAGACTGTTCAACCAAACTTGATAATAAATTAAAGTATTACAAAATTCTTCATGTGAAAAAATATTAGTTTCAAAATTGACAGCCCACTAAGTAACTGGAGAAATCAAATTGACCAAGGTTGTGCTTATATATCATCCAGAATACTATCTTTCTTAAATAATTTTTTTTTTAATATAAATGCAAGAAAACATAATACAATGGGTATTCTGCCCCTAATTGACTACTGTTGTATTATTTGGGATGAATGTAAAAATGAAGGGATAACAAGCTAAGAATTTTAAAAATCCAAAAAAAAGGGCAGCATGATAAATTCTAGATGCAGATCCGTTATACCCCTCGGTATATAGGAGCACTATATTCTATGTTAACTACCGACGGTAGGTACAGAAAAATACTGTTGATAGACGGTATATAGAAGCATTAAATTCCATGTAAACCACCGAAGGTAGGTATCGACAAATACTGGTGATAGACAGTATATAGGAGCACTATATTCTATGTTAACCACTGACGGTAGGTATAGCCAAATACTGTTGATAGACGGTATATAGGAGCACTATATCATATTTTAACCTACGACAGTAGGTATAATAGACAAATACTGGTGATAAACGGTACATAGGAGCACTATATTGTATGTTAACCACCGACGGTAGGTATATACAAATACTGTTGATAGACGGTATATAGGAGCACTATATTCTATGTTAACCACTGACGGTAGGCATAGCCAAATACTGTTGATGGACGGTATATAGGAGCACTATGTCGTATGTTAACCACCGACAGTAGGTATAGACAAATACTGTTAGTAGACGGTATATAGAAGCACTATATTGTATGTGAACCACCGATGGTAGGTATAGACAAATACTGTTGATAGACGGTATATAGGAGCACTATATTGTATGTTAACCACCGACGGTAGATATAGATAAATACTGTTGATAGACGGTATATAGGAGCTCTATATTGTATGTTTACTACCGACAGTAGGTATAGACAAATACTGTTGATAGACGGTATAAAGGAGCAGTATATTGTATGTTAACTACCGACAGTAGGTATAGACAAATACTGTTGATAGACGGTATATAGGAGCACTATATTGTATGTTGACCACCGACGGTAGGTATAGACAAATACTGTTGATAGACGGCATATGGGAGCACTATATTCTATGTTAACCACCGACAGTTGGTATAGACAAATACTGTTGATAGACGGTATACAGGAGCACTATATTGTATGTTAACTACCGACAGTAGGTATAGACAAATACTGTTGATAGACGGTATATAGGAGCACTATATTGTATGTTAACTACCGACAGTAGGTATAGACAAATACTGTTGATAGACGGTGTATAGGAGCACCATATTGTATGTTAACTACCAACAGTAGGTATAGACAAATACTGTTGATAGACGGTATATAGGAGCACTAAATTGTATGTTAACCACCGACATTAGGTATAGACAAATACTGTTGATATACGGTGTATAGGAGTACTGTATTGCATGTTAACCACCGACGGTAGGTATAGACAAATACTGTTGATAGACGGTATATAGGAGCACTATATTGTATGTTAACTACCGACATTAGGTATAGACAAATACTGTTGATAGACGGTATATAGGAGCACTATATTGTATGTTAACCACCGACGGTAGGTATAGACAAATACTGTTGATAGACGGTATATAGGAGCACTATATCGTATGTTAACTACTGACAGTAGGTATTGACAAATACTGTTGATAGACGGTATGTAGGAGCACTACAATGTATGTTAACTACCGACAGTAGGTATAGACAAATACTGTTGATAGACGATATATAGGAGCACTATATTGTATGTTAACCACCGACGGTAGGTATAGACAAATACTGTGGATAGACGGTATATAGGAGCACTATATTGTATGTTAACTACCGACAGTAGGTATAGACAAATACTGTTGATAGATGGTATATAGAAGCACTATATTGTATGTTAACCACCGACGGTAGGTATAGACAAATACTGTTGATAGACGGTTTATAGGAGCACTATATTGTATGTTAACTACCGACAGTAGGTATAGACAAATACTGTTGATATACGGTATAAAGGAGCACTATATTGTATGTTAACCACCGACGTTAGGTATAGACAAATAATGTTGAAAGGCTCGGTAAAGGAGTTCTTTAGCGTATTTTAACCACTGACGGTAGGTATAGACAAATACTGTTGATAGACGTTGTAAAGGAGTATTATATCGTATGTTAATCATCGACAGTAAGTATAGGCAAATACTGTTGATAGACTGTGTAAAGAATTACTATATCGTATGTTAACCACCAACGGTAGGTATAGACAAATACTGTTGATAGACTGTGTGAAGGAGTACTTTATCGTATGTTAACCACTGACGGTAGGTATAGACAAATACTGTTTATAGACTGTGTAAAGGAATATTAGTCTATATCGTATGTTAACCACCGACGATAGATGTAGACAAATAATGTTGAAAGGCTGTGTAAAGGAGTACTTTATCGGATGTTAACCACCGACGGTAGGTATATACAAATACGGTTGATAGACGGTGTAAAAGAGTTCTTTATCGTATTTTAACCACTGACGGTAGGTATAGACAAATATGGTTGATAGACGTTGTAAAGGAGTATTATATCGTATGTTAACCACCGGCGGTAAGTATAGACAAATACTGTTGATAGACTGTGTAAAGGAGTACTATATCGTATGTTAACCACTGACGGTAGGTATAGACAAATACTGTTGATAAACGTTTGAAAGGAGTATTATATCGTATGTTAACCACCGACGGTAAGTATAGGCAAATACTGTTGATAGACTGTGTAAAGAAGTACTATATCGTATGTTAACCACTGACGGTAGGTATAGACAAATAATGTTGAAAGGCTGTGTAAACGGGAACTTTATCGTATGTTAACCACCGACGGTAGGTATATACAAATTCTGTTGATAGACTGTGTAAAGGAGTACTAAAGCGTATGTTAACCACCGACGGTAGGTATAGACAAAAACTGTTGATAGACTGTGTAAAGCAGTACTTTATCGTATGTTAATCACCGACAGTTGGTTAAGACAAATACTGTTGATAGACTGTGTAAAGGAGTACTAGTCTATATCGTATGTTAACCACCGACGGTAGGTATAGACAAATACTGTTGATGGACGGTGCAAAGGAGTACCATATCGTATGTTTACCACTGACGGTAGGTATAGACCAATACTGTTGATATACGGTATATAGGAGCAATTTATTGCATGTTAACCACCGACGGTAAGTATAGACACATACTGTTGATGGACGGTGCAAAGGAGTACTATATCGTATGTTAACCACTTACGGTAGGTATAAACCAATACTGTTGATAGACGGTATATAGGAGCACTTTATTGCATGTTAACCACCGACGGTAGGTATAGACAAATACTGTTGATGGACGGTGCAAAGGAGTACTATATCGTATGTTAACCACTGACGGTAGGTATAGACAAATACTGTTGATAGACGGTGTAAAGGAGTACTAATTAGTATGTTAACCACCGACGGTAGGTAAAGACAAATACTGTTGATGGACGGTGCAAAGGAGTACTATATCGTATGTTAACCACTGACGGTAGGTATAGACAAATACTGTTGATAGACGGTATATAGGAGGACTGTATTGTATGTTTACCACCGACGGTAGGTATAGACAAATACTGTTGACATACGGTATGTAGGAGTATTGTATTTTATGTGAACCATCGACGATAGGTATGGACAAAATCCGACAAATACTGTATGTAGACTGTGTATAGGAGTACTGCATTGTATGGTAAACACTGATGGTTGGTATGGACAAATTCTGTATCATGCATCAATTGTAAATAAAAGGATCATGTCAGTGACACAGGCTCATTGAAGCCTCTAGTTTTGATATTATTTATGTGGAGATCTGGTCTAATTTATCATTTTCTTTATTACCTGCATGATAATTGCAACAATGGAATTGAAATAAAAGTGATAATATTTCTGTTGTAGGTTATCAAGATTTAGTGTTTCCATACAAGTGACAAAGATTGAACAACAAAAACATCTCAAACTTTACAGGACAGAGTAGACTTTTTTCACTGTGCTTAGTTTTGTCTTTATGTCTAAATTATGATACCTTTTAAAAAACCAATAAAATATGGAATAACATTTATTTTTATCTTATAAAGTGGAGTGAAGAAATAAGGGGTAATTGAAAACATAAGAATATATTGCTATAATATATGTAGATCAGCAGCCCATACATTTGCTATAGCACATAAATATGGGACCAATAATTTCAAGTTGCCTTTTAAAAAAGACCTTATTAATGTTATGCGAGATACCACCAAAGATCACTAGGTGTTGATCAAATGATATTGTAAATAAGAGGGTTGTCCAAAATATTTCCAACAGCTGTTTGATATACACTACCTTAATCAAACCACAATGGTAAAAAACAGTTTTGGTCAGTCTTAAAAGAAGCCAATATAATTTAGCAAAAGTGCAAGCTGTTGATAAAAACTACAAATAACTGCCAGTCCTAAATGTGGGTGGAGATTACCATTTAGCACAAATGAGTTTCTGGACTAAAGAAAGTAATTTCGGCAGAAACCGATTATACCCTTTCAAAAACTATGTGTAGTCCCTTTTATAAAAGTGGCAGATTATCTTTCTATCTAGAGTATCTATGACAACTAACTGCTGCTCCTAGTGAAGTTAGTCTGGTTTTTGAAAAGATTGGATATATTGTCACAATTCTTTCTAAGGTACCGGTCTGATAAGCAGGAAGTAGCCAGATTAGCTACTAAATATATGCACACTGAAATATAGTCCCTTAAAATTCCCATGGCTGTGTACATGTTCAGATACGAACTATGAAAATTTTGTTTATATCTTTAGAGAAGTAAAATCAAGCATGTATGTCTTTAGTTTTGTCAAATTGCTGGCTTGTTTTGTCCTTTTATTAGGTAACAGTACTGATACTATACTGTAAAAATAAGGAGATGTGGTATGATTGCCAATGAGACACCTACATGTATCCACTCAAGTTCAAATATAGTGGATGTAAGCAGTTATATGCAACCATACAGCCTTCAACAATGAGAAAAATCATACCAAATAGACCCTTGTAAATAGGTGTTGATCAAGTGATATTGTAAATAAGAGGGTTGTATATTTCATGACGGTATAATACTAAACCCCTAACAGGAGGGATTGTGCCTGATATTCATATGATGAAGACATAATCTGTCAATCAGTTTAAATGAGGTCTAGATCTGGCATGTCAATAACTGCTAGTAGTCTGTTGTTACTTATGTATTATTGTCATTTTGTTTATTTTCTTTTGTTTCATATTCTGACATCGGACTCGGACTTATCTTAAAGTGAGTTTTACTGTGCATTTTGTTGCGCGTTTGTTTTTTCTACATTGGCTACAGGTATAGGGGAGGGTTGAGATCTCAAAAAAACATGTTTAACCCCGACACAATTTTGCGCCTGTCCCAAGTCAGGAGCCTCTGACCTTTGTTAGTCTTGTATGATTTTTAATTTTAGTTTCTTGTGTATAATTCGGAGCTTAGTATGACGTCCATTATCACTGAACTAGTATACATATTTGTTTAGGGGCCAGCTGACGGACACCTCCGTTTGCGGGAGTTTCTCGCTACATTGAAGATCTATCAGTGGCCTTCGGCTATGTTGTCTCCTTGACACATTCCCCATTTCCATTCTCAATTTTATAGTATGATTTACATTTGCAATAATCACGAAACAATCATAGACGAGTTTGGGTCTAAATCTGTATGTCCCACATAATGAAATTGACCGAAGAGAGAGGCGAAAGATACTAAAGGCTCATTCAAACACATAAGTCAATAATAAACTGACAAAACCACGGCAAAAAAATAGAAAGATTAAAAAACAAACAACAGTATGCAAAACACAACAAAGAACATCAAAGACAACCAAACGAACCTCTCCAAAAAACTGGTGTGACCAAATGACTAATTTATCTCAGCCTTACATTATTTAGCAGACCCTTTATTATACCAAACCAAACAAATTTCTTCGTGGTACAATGTTTTTGATCCATCGGTCTGTCAGTCCTGTTCTCTTTATTGCAACTCCTCTGAAACCACAAAACAGAGTTTTATAAATCTTTGTAGATAATGAGGATTTTATGAAATTATCAATTCATTGATTTTCTATATACTCCTACAACAGTTTGTCATAAATTTCATGAGTTTCATGAATTTTTTAGATAGTTAGGACATGCTATGTAAATGTGCATATTGGCGGCAGAAAATTATGATTAATTTTTTTATGCCCCACCTACGATAGTAGATGGGCATTAGTTTTCCGGTCAATGCATCTGCTCCTTCGTCCGTTTTCTCGCTTCAGGTTAAATGTTTTGGTCAAGGTAGTTTTTGTTGAAGGTCAGGTCCAATAAACTTGAAACTTAGTACATATGTTTCCAATAATATGTTTTTTTCTAAGCTTAATGCCAAAGAAGGGTTTTTTCCCTATTTCACGGTCCACTGAACATAGAAAACTAGAGGGCAAGTGGGGAACCGTGTAGGGTGGACACATTCTTGATTTTGTCGAGCCTGCGACTTTTGTCGCAGAAAGCTCGACATAGGAATAGTGATCCGGCGGCGGCGGCGACGGCGTTAGTTCACATCTTAAAAGCTTTATATTTTAGACGGCGAACGACCTGGATGCTCCATACCTTAAATACAGATGCCTTAAGTTAGGAAGTTTCCGTCTGTCACGTGTCCATTGTCATTGACCTCATTTTCATGGTTCAGTGACTACTTGAAAAAAAGTTAAAAGTTTTTGTAATTTCTCTCATATTATGGGTAACTATATTATTTGCGTACCCTGGTCAGCATGCCCATCAGACAGTTTTCATTTGCCCTCGCCATCATTTCATGGATCAGTGAAAAGGGTTAAGTTTTGGTGGTCAAGTCTATATTTCAGATACTATAAGAAATATGTCTTGTATATTTGGTGTATGGAAGGATTGTAAGGTGTACATGTCCAACTGGCAGGTGTCATCTGATCTTGACCGCATTTCCTTGGTTCAATGGTCAAAGTTAAGCTTTTGATTTTTGTTCGTTTTTTCTAATACTATATGCAATAGGTCAACTATATTTGGTGTCTGGAAATATCTTATGATGTCAGCCTCGCAAGTCTCATTTGACCTTGACCTCATTTTCGAGGTTCATTGTTCAGTGTTTAGTTTTTGTGCCAAGTGTCATCTGACCTTGATCCATTTGTATTGAATGATTGTAAGGTGTAAATGTATTCCTCATTTTGGTCATATGACCTTGATCTCATTTTCTTTGGTCATGTTATTAATACGTTTTTGTGATAATTGTAGTAAAGCTTTATATTTAGGTCTATCAACATAAATAAGGCGAGAAATTTCAACGTGTGTACTCTTGTTAGGAATTAGGAACTATGACTTCTGAACTTAGAATTTCGGCCTAAATATACTTCTGCATATCTTCTGAAATTACACAACAGAATTTCATGCGTGTTTGAACTAAATAATCTGTTGAAATTTTGTTTGCTTAGTGACAATGTCGGGCTGTGAAGTATGTGAGCGTGCTCACAAAGGTTCTTTGATTACACACAGTCAATGCATTGTCTGTGCTTCCCAGATACAGTCTGTATGCATTGTCTTTGTTGTAAATTAAATTAAGTTTATGTATTGTACGTCGTTCTTTACTCTATATACAAATGTACATTGTTCATATGCTTTGACTATGAGTCTAAGATACTTCTATTGTCGGTATATCTTAGATTTAGTCGGTTAACACTGTCTATGTATCAGAGACACAGTATGTATGCATTGTAAGTTGTTCCAAGTTGAAATAAAAGTCTGTATGTTTTGCCTGTTACTGCAAGATAAAGTGTGTGCACTGCCTGTGGTTCTTATATACAGTATGTATGCATTTTCAGTATGCTTTATCTATGGGTCTAATTTTTAGATACAGTCTGTATACAAACTGTATCTCTGACCCATATACAGTGTCCAAAAAACTCTGTTTTAAGATCTCTAGCCCTTATACAGTGTGGAAATGATCTTTGGTTCTAAGATGCATTTTGTTTGATTGGCTGAATGCTTAGAATATATTGGTTTCGATATATGGTATGTATGTATTGTATGGATCTTATATATTTGTATTTTTTCCATCTGATGAGTAAGCGTTCTTATGTTGTACTGTTACACCAAAGTCCAAGGTTATGGGAGGTTTGGGATCCCGCTAACATGTTTAACCCCGCCACATTCTCTATGTATGTGCCTGTCCCAAGTTAGGAGACTGTAAATCAGTGGTTGTCGTTTGTTTATATGTTACATATTTGTTTTCCGTTCATTTTTTGTATATAAATCAGGTCGTTAGTTTTTTCGTTTAAATGGTTTCACATTGTCATTTCGGGACCTGTTATAGCTGACTTTGCGGTATGGGCTGTGCTCATTGTTGAAGGCCGTACGGTGACCTATAATTGTTAATTTCTGTGCCATTTTGGTATCTTATGGAGAGTTGTCAGTAGTGTTTGTGGGACAGTATGACCCAATAAAAGTGGACGTCGGACGCTGACGTCATATTTGGACCTGGGTGTGAAGGCCGACGCCATATTTTAGCCTTAACGCGGACGCCATAGTCGACACTGAAATCGGGACGCGAATTTGGGGTTGGACCGTGTGATTCGGACATCGAGACGCCGACGCCATATTTGGGCTTTTAACCTGGACGCTATACCTTAATGTTGCATCAGACTACCCTTTAAGGTGACGTCATACCCTTAAAAGTGGACGGTATATTCTCGAAAATGGACGAGAATTTGTCTTTGATAAACGCTTACCCAACCCCTAGGTAATAAGTCTGTGATAATTCTAAAAAGAACATTCTACCTCTAAAATAATTAACTGCTTATACATGTTTATAACAGCTGTAAGAATTCTCCAAGATATACTATTTATATTACTCAGAAAAAAACTGTCACTCAATGCAGTAGGCGGAACTATTCCCGTGTAAAGAGAATTGGATTTAAAAAAATGTTTGATATCAATACAAAAAATATTTATCTTTATCTTTTTAATTTTTGTATTTCTTATCTTATTAACATGCCAATCGTGAAACATTCAGTAGTATTGCTTTCTACGGAAGCCCATTTAGGACCTCCCAAAAGTATAATTTGAATTCGAAATCACGAATTTAAATGTTATCACGAAATTTATAATTCGTTTTAACAGATTAAATTTGTGATAATGAATTGGTAGAAATCGTTATAACAGATCTTGTAATTCGTGATCACAATTTTTTGTAATTTCTGATAACGATAAATTCGTTATAACGATTTTATCGTTATAACGAATTGTAGATTTTTTTGTAATTTGTGATAACGATGAATTCGTTATAACGATTTTAGCGTTATAACGAATTGTAGAATTTTTTGTAATTTGTGATAACGATAAATTCGTTATAACGAATTGTAGAATTTGTTTAAACTGATTAAATTTGTGATAACGAATTTGTGAAATTCGTTATCACAGTTTTTACTGTAATTGGTAATTTCAGATTAAAATTCATTATCACAGATTTTTAGTTCACATGGCACACAGAATTAAGAGAGCTTTCTTCCTCACTTTGCACCCATCGCTGTTAATTAATTTTACAAAAATCTTCTTCATTAAAACCTTTTTGCCAAAGTGAAACAAACTTGACCGCAATCAATTTAGTGTTAACGCATTTTACACTATACCTAGAAATTTTAAACGGTGGGTTATTAGCCATTGACCCAGTTTACACACCGAAAATCTCCGGGGAAAAATATGTCTAATTCTCATATTTCTTGACCGAACTATTTTTATTTTTTATTTTCTATCAAAGTGATACATTTTACACAGATGCAACGGAAATAGTTTCGCCAACATGGTTTATCTAAGTGTAAACCTAGGGATGAAAATCTTAGGTTTTACACTTCGATTAACCATGTTGCCGAAACTACTTCTTTTGCGTCTGTGTAAAATATGTTAATTGGCGATACACACGAAAGAAATCGCCTGTCTAAGAAGACTTTAAATTAAAAAAAAGGAATACAAATGTAACTGTCACGAATTATGGGTATCAAACACATTTTTATGCCCCCGCCGCTAGGCGTGGGAGAAGTTTAGTCTAGCCCTTGTCCGTCAGTCCAGTCTGTTTGTCGGGTACGTTCCCAGAAATGGTTTCCTTTTGCCTCAACCAAATGTTATAAATTCAACCTATACACTATGCCAATTACTAAAACACACAGATCAAATTTGAAATTGAATGGCGTCTCTTTTATAGTTCGTGAGTTATGACCCTTTACAAATGGTCAAAGACGTAGTGCTTATTCTGTAATTTCCGCTCTCTACATTTAGCTTGCCTCAACCAAATGTTATTGAACTAATACACAATGTTTATTAACACAAAACACTAATGATCAAGTTTGAAATTGGGTGACGTCGCTTTTACCGTTCTGAAGTTGTGCCCATTCAGCGCTAATTTACAAAAACAAAACAAAACCAACAAACAACCAAATTAAGTGTCCAATCAATTTTGCTTATTTTTAAAATAGAAATCGTTAAAACTAAATTGCTCGTGGTCAAGTTTGTTTAACTTTGACCAAAAGGTTTCAGTAAAGAGAAAAAAGCTCACTTAACCCTGTTTGCCAGGTGAGCTAGTTCAAACATAGGTGAAAATGTTTTTAATCTGGAATCACAAATTACATAAAAAAAAACTGTGATAACAAATTCCATAAATTCGTTATCACGAATTTAATCCGTAATAACCAATCATACAATTCGTTATAACGATTTTAATTCGTTATCACACATTACAAAAAATTGTGATAACGAATTACAAAATCTGATATAACGATTTCCACCAATTCGTTGTCACAAATTTAAGCTGTTATAACGAATTATAAAACTCGTAATAACGATTTAAATTCGTAATTTCGAATTCAAATTATAGTTGTGGGAGGTCCTATGGGCGTCCGTACCTTTCCGACTTATTTGAACCACTTAATTAGATTAAGAGATAATGCACGTCTGGTGATTAAAAATAAGTATCTTTATACACTTTCTTTCAATAACATGTTTACAGGTGTGCACTTTTTTAGTTGGTTCTAATTAAACACCAATTATAAAAATATAGTCTGTGACATTAAATAATTATCTTTATTTTTTTAGATAAGCATAACAACCGTAAACATTCTGTAGCATTGCATTCCAACTCATTTCAACCACATATAATTACTATCATATGATTAAAATTTCAACCCAAATCATTAACTAAAACCACGTCTGGTCATTTAAAATTGTTTCTCATTTAACGTAATCTTATCTATATATTTGAAAGTTCCACGGTCGTAATTGGTTTTTATCTTCAAAAATACACGGATAATATATTTAATCAATCAATATGTATATACAAGGAGTTTGGATGGGGTTTACAGAATAGAGAATAATGGACGAAAAAATAAATAAAGAATGATATGGGCGAGAAAAATTAAGAATAAAGAAATATGACCAAAATAAATATAAAGAATAGTGAAATAGGGACTGGTAAAATATATCGAATAGAGAAATATACGGCTGCTTAAATATAAGGAATTAAGAATTATGGGATGTTAAACTATAAAACAATTATAGAGGAATACAAACAAATATGACTGTATATAATTGCAGTAGCATTTTTTGTTTGTTTGTGCACGTGCAATAATAATGTCCGTGCAGAGAAACAAGAACCGGTTTGAACCGGTATAAATGAGATGATTCTGGCTCTGTAGGTGGCCGGCTCTTAGCATACGGTCCAATCAAACAAGTTTTATGTCTATATAGTCCTCAACATAAAATTATGATGAAGATTACTAAATGCTTAAGGAAGAAAGATGTGATCAGGAGGATTCATTAATTATACAGAAACAACAAAATTTGTATTGACTATAATAATTATTTCAACCGTATAGAAGATAAATTAGTCTACTGTACTTATATAGTTATACACAACACATTGCAATTTATGTTCCTATCCAATATACCCTTTATCCCACGGGGTGTCCTCTTTTACAAGACCTATACCTATTGTATTTATGGTTAACGTGTTCTAAACTTCATGAACTATTTGCCACTGGACGTTAAGCAATCAATTACTATTTCCGTTTATTTCCTTAAATACGGGTTTGAGTATAACAAAGCTGTAAGAGAGATACTGGAGGTTTCACTGGAATTTACACTATGGACGAGTTTTGTTTATTTATTAATAGCGAAGACTCGCTTTCATCCATCGTTTGAAAATAACGTACGTGGCAATTTCAAAGTGCGCCTTTCAAAACGCTATACGTTGGATGGATCGTGGGAATGTGCAATGGAGGTGTGGTTCATACCGGAATTAGAAGCCTCAACGAGACGTATGTACTTCTGTTCCGATTTCGTGCACCAGTCGTACGTTAGGGAAACATCTCTCCCTATTCTCCAGTCGATACGATTAAATGAAGATATCACGGACGTGACGTTTGGGAAACCAGTCTATTTCACGGTAACCAGGAATGAATTGTATCACATCGAATTTGTTTTGAGAGACGATCATCTTCAAATATGTCGTCTAAAAGATGACCATGTATTTCTTTTGCTATATTTTCGAAGGAAGTGAAGTAAATCTATAAGAGGAAACTACTCACTGTCATTTAGGAAATTACGAGTATGTTTAATTGCAATATTTGCCGTAAAGTGTATGTGTGGCCGCACGATCTTCAAAGACATATGAGAAGTAGGCATTCTTCCGATGAGCCACTATATCACTCAGGTGTTACCCAGCAGCAGCAAAAGCAGCAGCAGAAGGCTTTCGTGCTTAGACACCCTTTCACCATGATTGTGTCCGGTCCAACCTCCTGCGGAAATTTTTGTTTGTTTGTTTTTGTTTCAACACATAAAAAGGCTGTGAAGTCCTAGTCCAGACAGGATCTTTTGGTTGTATAAAAGGTGGCAACCTCTTTACGAGGAAATACAACGAACAGTGCTTCCACGCGTTAAATTCATTCGTGGAACTCCTTTTGATCTCGAAAGGGACGATTTTTTCGATCCCAACATTCCAAACATGATCCTATTAGATGACCTCATGTCGACATCGGCCAAAGACTCCAGAATAAATGATTTGTTTACGGAAGGGTGTCACCATAGGAATTTATCGGTCGTCGTTTTAAATCAGAATTTATACTTTGGCAAAGACCCAATCCAGAGACGAAACTGTCATTATCTCGTTCTCTTTAATAACCCCATTGACCGACAGCCCATCGTGACTCTTGGCCGACAGATGTATCCTTCTCGAGGAGACTTCTTTCTCCGGAAATTTGAAGAGGCAACGAGGACATCTTTCGGGTACCTTCTTGTTGACCTAAAAGCTAGAACCCCAGAAGCCTCTAGATTGCACACTGAGGTCTTGCAAGTCGGTCAAGGAGAGACACCAGACGGACAGAGGGATGACGACCGTCTCTCGAATACTTTTGAACACGATAGTTCGGTCTCATCAGACGAAGATATTGCCGACGAGACAACACATAGTTCGTCAGAGGATGATGAAACACGAAAAGATCTCATCGCCTGTCAGGATTGCGGAGTAGTGTTTGCTCACTTACGTGGATTAGAAGCCCAATGTCAGCAAGGATGTGGGAATAAAAACGGCATTGCTCTACCGATCACCGGGAAAGATGTAGAGGATGCTTTGAGTGGATTGCCCGTGACCGTTGCTGTGCAGAAGACATAGATATGTGAGCGACAGGCCTAAAAGGTTTGTGGTCAATACGGACAACTGTGATCAAAAGGGGAGTCATTGGGTTGCATTTCATTTCCCCGCATCGGGTCCATCAGAATTTTTCGACTCCTTAGGACGATTACCGGAAAAGTACCAACGCTATTTCAGAAATGTACTCATCGTCAATGGACCGAAATACTGTGTGGTTTGCAATCAAATCCAACCCGATGATTCAGATACATGTGGCCTGTATGGCATTTATCACGTCAAATTGAGATGTCGGGGACACGAGATGAAGGACATTATCAACAACTTTTCATCCACTGACACGATTCAGAATGAAAGTAAACTCGTAGCCCTATTTGGTTAAATAAAAAATAATGATGCAAAAAAAATAATGAAAAAAGAAAGAAAAAAAAACAGAAGAAAAGAAAAAAAATCTTAAAACACCCACATGGATGTGTAGCAGGTCTCAAGTCTTGAAAACCTCTTTCTAGGGTCACTAAAAGTATCCACCCTGGAGGGTAGCCTGGTCAAACATTAAGATATAGCGTCCATGATTTAATCCCAAATATGGCGTCGACGTCTTGATGTCCTAGTAACATGGTCCAACCCAAAGTTTGCGTCTTGATTTCAGGGTCGACTATGGCGTCCGCTTTAAGGCCCAAATATGGCGTCGGCGTCCTCGCCAAGGTTCAAATATGGCGTCAGCGTCCGACGTCCACCTTAATGGGGGTCATTCTGTCCCACAAACACTACTGTTGTCTCATTGGCAATCATACAACATCTTCTTTTTTATATTATATATATATTATCTATACGTATATATTTTCTATATACGAATTTTACATGTTTAGATGATGCAATGAAAATTCAGAAGATATGTGGTAATATTGCCAATGAGAAACTTATCCACCAAAGACAAACGAACGTGAATTAGCCATGAGTTACACATATGTATTCATGTAAAATGCTATTAAAACCCATTCCTGACTAGATGTGACGAAAACGAAAACTAACAGCCCGATTAATGCTGAAACAATAAACGTAAAATCAATATCAAAGACAGCAACCAATAGCAATATAGTGCTCCTAGTAGAGGTTTCCAGATTTGCTACGTATCAGGTACGGTTGGTACGTAACACAACCGTTGGTGCTGTTTGGGAGGTTTCATTTAATGCATGAGATTATTGTATGTATCATGATGAAAATAGAGAAACAACATTGCATACCAGTGATAAAAACCTTAATCTTTTATTTTATAACGATTTCACTGCTTCTAGAAAACCTTGCACGTGATTTCATACGATAAAATTTATTTTGTGCACAAGAGAATGAATCAAACAGTCCTTACTGGAACTGAGTTGCCTCGACCTTTATATTCTAAATATAGATTTGCGTTTCTGTATGGCTATGTTTTTGTTTTCTGCATATTAAGAAAAGGATTAGAATAAAGAATGTTTTCTCATACTTAAATATAAATTGGAATAATTAGAAACTAATTATTAATAATATCTTACTTGCACCTTACTGGTGTCGTTAATGACTACATTGACGGATACAGGGGAAGGGGTCTTGGGGCCCGCCCCCTTTTTGTGGCAAAAATTTGTTTGATTATATAGCGAATCACTGAAGCATGGATGGAGCGCCTCCCCCTTTTATGAAAATTTCTGGATGCGTCACTGAACTAGTACGTGTGCTAATGGCAAAAATAAATGTTCAAAATTGTGTTGATTTCTCATTAAAATATTTTTTTTATTAATTAAGCTATCTTTTCGATCATTTGAGCAACATTTTTTCATAAAACGCAACAAACATTGTAAAACTATCGATCTATCGTTTTCCTTATATTTTGTCACTGAACTTTTAATAAAACTGTTGATTATATTAATTACTTAAAGAATGAATACACATTTTATGACACTAACGAAAACCATTTTTTGAGTCGAAATATTTATCATCACGATGTTATTTCATTGTGTTAGCTTATTATTAAATATTGTCGCGAGTAAAACTGTGTATTGCACGTGCTTGCGAATAGTATAATATAATCTACGAGGGGTAATTTTAAACCAATATCCATCCATTAATCCTTTTGTCGTACAGCATTGCCAGAAAAACTTACAACACAGCGTATTTTGTTCACTGATAACGGCAATAATTTGACGCTATATTTACACTTAGTCTAATGCAATATGAATATGTCTTTCTAACTCTTCGTAATGTTCTACGGAAAACACTATGTTGCTATATAATGTCTTTTGCACCATTTACAACTGATTTATCGACTCAAAATTAAGGATAAATTTCATCGGTTGGTAAATGTTTCTATGTAATTTGCTCATGTTTATATGTACTAGTATCATGAATACGATATTACTTAAAATAGTTTAACTGCAGTTTTTCTGAGTTTTCTCTCTCGGCTTACTGCGAAAAAGATATATGAACAGTTGTGTTTTAAAAAAGGGCATGTTTCTAAAATTTATAGAGCATATAAGGGGTTTTTTTATAAAGAAAAACTTTAAGCCCGACGGTAAAGATAATTGTTCAAAAAGGAAGGATACCAAGTAAATACGATATCAGCCATATCTCTATGCATAATTGTTCAAATTGAAGATGTAAACGACCTTGAATTTTTTATAACTTCATTCCGGACGTCTGATTTTTTTTTATATCTTTATTCAATTCTTTAACATATATATACAACAGATATATTACATAATACACAAAATTATCACAAGACAATGGTATTAAGTATAATGACATACATAATCAATACAATAATAAGAAATCACACGTATTGACACCTTCAGTTTCTTGTAACAAAGTATTATTTTTTAATAGTATGTCTCCTTTTGATAAAATCAAGTGATACAAGTGTAGACGTGATATATGTGAAAGAGACCTCACGCTTACAATCTGAAAAAAGATTTGGTTTTATATTAATTTTGTCATTTTTCTTTTGTTATTAAGGTCAATTTATTTTGTTCAAATACATTTTACTTGATTATGTTTTATAAAAACTTACCAAAATAAATACAAACCTTAAACATTTTATAATGATACATAACGTTGTTACAAACAAAATTTATAAAGTTTTTAATTTGTTTCGTAATTTAGCTTCATTGTATCTAAGTAGTTTCACGGGGAAATAACTCTTAACTATAAACCTTTCGTACCAACGGTTACTTGCAACGGTTACTTGAAAACATAATCGAGTGCACACACTATTGTTTCCTACGAATACAAGAAGAAACCACATGAAATTAGTCCCAAATTACAGCTAAAAATTCTCAAAGCAGTTCTGCATATGATTCCTAAAACATTTGTTTATATAAAGTGTATACATCAATAATTTTCAAACGTTAAATGACGGCTCCCACTCCGTACTACGGTTGGTACGGTAGCAAATCTGGAAACCTCTAGTAGAGGTTTCCAGATTTGCTACGTATCAGGTACGGTTGGTACGTAACACAACCGTTGGTGTTGTTTGGGAGGTTTAATTTAATGCATGAGATTATTGTATGTATCATGATGAAAATAAAGAAACAAAATTGCATATCAGTGATAAAAACCTTAATCTTTTATTTTATTACGATTTTCTGCTTCTAGAAAACCTTGCACGTGATTTTATACGATAAAACTTATTTTGTGCACAAGAGAATGAATCAAACAGTTCTTACTAGAATTGAGTTGCCTCGACCTTTATATTTTAAAAATAGATTTGCGTTTCTGTATGGCTATGATTTTGTTTTCTGTATATATTAAGAAAAGGAATAGAATAAAGAATGTTTTCTAATACTCAAATATAAATTGGAATAATTAGAAACTACTTATTAATAATATCTTACTTGTACCTTACTGGTGTCGTTAATGACTACATAGACGGATCCAGGGGGAGGGGGCTTGGGGCCCGCCCCCCCTTTTCGTGGCAAACATTTGGTTGATTATATAGGGAATCACTGAAGCATAGATGGAGCGCCCCCCTTTATGAAAAGTTCTGGATGCGTCACTAAACTAGTACACGTGCTTATGGCAAAAATGAGTTCAAAATTGTGTTGATTTCTCATTAAAATAATTTTTTATTAATTAAGCTATCTTTTCGATCATTGGAGCAACATTTTTTCATAAAACGCAACACACATTGTAAAACCATCGATCAATCTTTTTCCTTATATTTTGTCAATGAACTTTTTGATAAAATTGTTGATTATATTAATTACTTAAAGAATAAATATAAATTTTATGACACTAACGAAAACCATTTTTTGAGTCGAAATATTTATCATCACGATGTTACTTCATCGTGTTCGCTTATTATTATTATGTCACTAGATATTGTTATTACATTAATATTTGTTAATATTGTCGCGAGTAAAATTGTGTATTGCACGTGTCTGCGAGTAGTATAATATAATCTACGAGGGGTAATGTTAAACCAATATCCATCCATTAATCCTTTTGTCGTACAGCATTGCCAAAAAAAACTTCATACAACACAGCGTATTTTGTTCACTGATAACGGACATAATTTGACGCTATATTTACACTTAGTCTAATGCAATATGAATATGTCTTTCTAACTCTTCGTAATGTTGTACGGAAAATACTATGTTGCTATATAATGTCTTTTGCACCATTTACAACTGATTTATGGACAGTCACTCAAAATTAAGGATCATTTTCATCGGTTGGTAAATGTTTCTATGTAATATGTTCAGGTTTATATGTACTAGTATCATGAATACGATACTGCTTAAAATAGTTAACTCCAGTTTTTCTGAGTTTTCTCTCTCGGCTTACTGCGAAAAAGATATATGAACAGTTGTGTTAATAAAAAGGGCATGTTTCTAAAATTTATAGAGCATATTGATTTTATGAGTTTTTTTTTTTATAAAGAAAAACTTTAAACCCGACGGTAAAGATAATTGTCCAAAAAGGAAGGATGTCAAGTAAATACGATATCAGCCATATCTCTATGCATAATTGTTCAAATTGAAGATATAAACGACCTTGTATTTTTTATAATTTCTTTCCGGACGTCTGATTTTTTTTATCTTTATTTAATTCTTCAACATATATATCACAGCTATATTACATATAACACAAAATTATCACAAGGCAATGTTATTTAAAAGTATAATGACATACATAATCAGTACAATAATTAGAAATCAAACGTTTTGACACCTTCGGTTTTTTGTAATAGAGTATTAATTTTTATAAAGAATGTCTCCCTGTACTTTTTTTTTTATCTTTGATTCAATATCCATCGACAAGGGTTTTAGACCTCACGCGAACAGACTGAACAACGATTTGGTTTTATATTAGTTTTGTCATTTTTCTTTTGTTAATAAGGTCAATTTATTTTGTTCAAATTCATTTTATTTGATCATGTTTTCTAAAAACTTACCAAAACAAATACAAAACTTTAACATTTTACAATGATACATAAAGTTATTACAAACAAAATTTATAAAGTTTTAAATTTGTTTTGTAATTTAGCTTCTTTGTATCTATGTAGTTTCACGGGGAAATAACTCTTAACTATAAACCTTTCGTACCAACGGTTACTTGCAACGGTTGCTTGAAAGCATAATCGAGTGCACACACTATTGTTTCCTTCGAATACAAGAAGAAACCACATGAAATTAGTCCCAAATAACAGCTAAAAATTCTCAAAACAGTTCTGCATATGATTCCTAAAACATGTGTTGATATAAAGTGTATGCATCAATAAGTTTCAAAAGTTAAATGACGGCTCCCACTTCGTACTACGGTTGGTACGGTAGCAAATCTGGAAACCTCTATTTACCGTCTATCAACAGTTTTTGTCTATACCTACCGTCGGTGGCTAACATGCAATACAGTACTCCTATATACCGTCTATCAACAGTATTTGTCTATACCTACCGTCGGTGGTTAACATACAATATAGTGCTCCTTTATACCGTATATCAACAGTATTTGTCTATACCTACTGTCGGTAGTTAACATACAATATAGTGCTCCTATAAACCGTCTATCAACAGTATTTGTCTATACCTACCGTCGGTGGTTAACATACAATATAGTGCTCCTTTATACCGTCTATCAACAGTATTTGTCTATACCTACTGTCGGTAGTTAACATACAATATAGTGCTCCTATAAACCGTCTATCAACAGTATTTGTCTATACCTACCGTCGGTGGTTAACACACAATATAGTGCTCCTATATACCGTCTATCAACAGTATTTGTCTATTATACCTTCCGTCGGTGGGTAACATACAATACAGTACTCCTATATACTGTATATCAACAGTATTTGTCTATACCTACCGTCGGTGGCTAACATGCAATACAGTATTCCTATATACCGTCTATCAACAGTATTTGTCTATACCTACAGTCGGTAGTTAACATACAATACAGTGGTGCTCTTTTATACCGTCTATCAACAGTATTTGTGTTTACCTACTGTCGTTAGTTAACATACAATATAGTACTCCTATATACCATCTATCAACAGTATTTATTTATACCTACCGTCGGTGGTTAACATACAATATAGTGCTCCTATATACCGTCTATCAACAGTATTTGTTTATACCTACTGTCGGTAGTTAACATACAATATAGTGCTCCTATAAACCGTCTATCAACAGTATTTGTCTATACTTACCGTTGGTGGTTAACACACAATATAGTACTCCTATATACCGTCTATCAATAGTATTTGTCTATACCTTCCGTCGGTGGGTAACATACAATATAGTACTCCTATATACCGTATATCAACAGTATTTGTCTATACCTACCGTCGGTGGGTAAAATATAATACAGTACTCCTATATACTGTATATCAACAGTATTTGTCTATATCTGCCGTCGGTGGGTAACATACAATGCAGTACTCCTATATACCGTATATCAACAGTATTTGTCTCTACCTACCGTCGGTGGTTAACATACCATACAGTCCTTCTATATACCGTCTATCAATACTATTTTTCTGTACCTACCGTCGGTGGTTAACATATAATACAGTGCACCTATATGCCGTCTAATAACATTATTTTTCGAAACCTACCGTCCGTGGTTAACATGCAATATAGTCCTCCTATATACTGTCTATCAACAGTCCTTCTATATACAGTATATCATTACTATTTTTCTCTACCTACCGTCGGTGGTTAACATATAATACAGTGCACCTATATGCCGTCTATCAACATTATTTTTCTATACCTACCGTCGGTGGTTAACATGCAATATAGTCCTCCTATATATCGTCTATCAACAGTATTTGTCTATACCTACCGTCGGTGGTTAACCTGCCATACAGTACTCCTATATACCGTATATCAACAGTACCTGTCTATACCTACAATCGGTAACAAGGAATACAGTACTCCTATATACCGTCTATCAATACTATTTTTCTCTACCTACAGTCGGTGGTTAACACATAATACAGTGCACCTATATACCGAATATCAACAGTATTTGTCTATACCTACCTACCGGTTGTTAACATACAATATAGTCCTCCTATATACCGTCTATCGACAGTACCTATGGTTGAAATGATTGGTGATCAGGGTAATCATATATCTGACCAATCCACGATTCTCTCATAACAAAATAATTTTTATAAAAAATTGTATTCAAAGAGAAAAATTGATTGTTGAAGTGAAAGCTTTTTTTCTCATGATGTTGCCCTCACCCAGGAACAACGTGACCTGTGTGAGGGTAACATGACATACGAGGAATGTGCTTTAGCATTGAGTAAGATGAAAAATTGGAAATCCCCAGGAAGCGATGGATATACTGTCGATTTTTACAAATTCTTTTGGAGAGATCTTGGATCATTTGTTTATCGATCATTATTCTATGGATATGAATCTGGACTTTTTTCGGTGGTTAACACATAATACAGTGCACCTATATACCGAATATCAACAGTATTTGTCTATACCTACCTACCGGTTGTTAACATACAATATAGTCCTCCTATATACCGTCTATCGACAGTACCTATGGTTGAAATGATTGGTGATCAGGGTAATCATATATCTGACCAATCCACGATTCTCTCATAACAAAATAATTTTTATAAAAAATTGTATTCAAAGAGAAAAATTGATTGTTGAAGTGAAAGCTTTTTTTCTCATGATGTTGCCCTCACCCAGGAACAACGTGACCTGTGTGAGGGTAACATGACATACGAGGAATGTGCTTTAGCATTGAGTAAGATGAAAAATTGGAAATCCCCAGGAAGCGATGGATATACTGTCGATTTTTACAAATTCTTTTGGAGAGATCTTGGATCATTTGTTTATCGATCATTATTCTATGGATATGAATCTGGACTTTTTTCAGATTTTCAATATCGAAGTGTCATAACTTGTATACTGAAAGAAGGAAAAGATAGGCGATATATTGGTAATTGGCGACCTATCAGTCTATTAAATACAGACACTAAGATAGCTTCTGCAGCTGTAGCAAACAGAGTTAAGTCTGTATTGCCATTTATTATAAGTGACACTCAAAAGGGATTTATCAAGGGGAGATTCATTGGGGAGACTACTAGATTATTGTATGTTTTGATGTATTATCTTGAATATCACAACATGAGCGCCTTACTTTTATTAGTTGATTTTGAAAAGGCATTTGACTCTGTTGATTGTGCAGATGGTTTGAGACTCTCTACAAAAGTGGTAAAAGTTTTGTAATCAACACTGGCAATTTGTCAATTTTTTTCAAACTTGAGAGAGGTTGCAGACAAGGTGACTTTCTCTCCCCTTATTTGTTTGTTATTGGTGTAGAGTTGTTATCGTTAAAACTTAAGTCAGACCCTAAAGTTCACGGTATCCTCATTAATGAAAAACAAGCACTTTTAAGTCAGTATGCAGATGATACTTTTCTAACTTTAGATGGTAGTGAGACATCACTACAAGAAAGCCTCAATTGTTTTGATTCTTTTTATATGTTATCTGGATTGAAAATGAACAAATCAAAGACAAGAGCTGTTTGGATTGGTAACAAAAAATATTCTGATCAAATATTGTGTCCTAATTACAATCTTATGTGGTCACACACAAACTTTAGACTTTTATGAATAGATTTTGCGCTTGATTTAAAAAGTATTCTTGATATTAATTTTAGAAAAAAAGATCAAAGAGGTTTCAGCTATACTAAAAAGCTGGGAACATAGAAAATTTACATTACTAGGTAAAATTACTATAATTAAGACTTTGTCATTGCCAAGACTGATTCATTTGTTGACTGCCCTGCCAAATTTACCTCACTCACAATTAAATGAGCTGAGTGCTATGTTTTTTTAATTTCATTTTGAATGATAAGACTGATATAGTAAAGCGTAGTACTTTTATTGCAGATTTTTCACAGGGAGGATTAAATATGGTGCATGGGCAGTCTTTCTGTACATATCTTAAATTATCTTGAGTAAAGAGATTTTTATCAAATTCAGAAGGTACTTGGCAGAATTTATTACTAGCAGAACTAAAACAGTTAGGTGATGACAGAGTCTTTACATTACAAAAGGAAAAGATTAAAGAAATTTCTAATTGCGTAAAAAATCCATTTTGGAAAGACATATTTGAATGTCTAAACATGGCAAAGCCTTATACAAAGTTATGTGTTCCAGAAATTTTGTCATTGGATATTTTAAACTTTATACCACTATCTGAATACCCTCTTTATATGAAATGGAATTTTATATGGTATACAGTTTATAAGGGACATTGTAGATAGTCAAAGTAAATCACTACACAAATTCCAACAAGTAAGACAAAAACTTAATTTGGAAATTTTTTTGAGATACTATGGTTTATTATCTAACATTCCAAAATACATGTATATCAAAACAATACATCAAAGATTATTGTGATTTGAACTTAGAAAATGTTGTTCCTTTTGATGCAAGGATCTTGGAAAATAAGAAGTTAAAATTTGTATGCAGAGATCTTGTAGAAAAAGTATGCATACTCCCATATGAGAAATTTTTAAAATGGGAGGATGTAACAAATTCTGAAATCTCAGAATGGTCCAAGTATTTTTCTCTTTTGAAAAGCTGTTGTAGGGATACATATTTAAAGAACTTTCAATATAAAAAATTACATAGAATTATACCTACCAATACATTTTTATATAGAATTAAGCAAAACAAAACAAGTATATGTACCTTCTGTAATGAGGAAGAAGAAACAATAGAACATTCATTTTATGATTGTAATGCTACATACAATTTTTGGTTGTCATTTTTACAGAAAATTAAATGATTTGATGAGCATTTCAGCATTAGCAAGATGAAAATTTTATTGGGATTTATTACTAAGAGTTTGTGTATAAATTTGTTAATAATTATAGCTAAAAACTACATCTTTAGATGTAAGTTAAGAAATATAGCTCCTAGTTTTATAGGACTTAAATTCAGAATAAAACAATACCAATCAAATGAAATTTATACTGCTAACAAAAATAATAGAGCAGCATCTTATGAAAGATTCTAGTCCACACTACATTCAATTTTTCATGATTTATTATCATTTATATTTTAAATTATTCTATAGTGAGCAGTGGTATTTTGAGTTTTTACTTTATATATAGACATGCATGCACACTAATGGTAAGATTGAAGCGACTTTGTATAAATAGTGAGAGAAAGTGTGAGTGTGAGCAGCTATATTGTTGTTGTTTTTTTAGATAACTATATTCTTGTATTATGAATATAAATTTGAATAAAAACAAAATGGATAGTCTTGTATATAACTTTCAATATATACCCCAAAAACCATAGCCAGGTGGTGATTGTAGGGGTATTGTAAAATCCTGTATTTTTCTATACCTACCGTCGGTGGTTTACATACAATACAGTACTCCTATGTACCGTATATCAACAGTATTTGTCTTTACCTACCGTCGGTGGTTAACGTACAATACAGTCCTCCTATATACTGTCTATCAACACTATTTTTCTATACCTACCGTCGGTGATTTGCATACAATACAGTACTCCTATGTACCGTATATCAACAGTATTTTTCTATACCTACCGTCGGTGGTTAACAAACAATACAGTACTCCTATATGCCGTATATCAATAGTATTTTTCTATACCTACCGTCGGTGGTTAACATGCAATACAGTACTTCTATATACCGTATATCAACAATATTTGTCTATACCTACCGTTGGTGGTTAAAATATAATACAGTACCCCTATATACCGTATATCAACAGTACTTGTCTATACCTACCGTCGGTAGGTAACATACAATATAGTCCTCCTTTATACCGTCTATCGACATTACCTGTCTATACCTACCATCGGTGGTTAACAAGTAATACAGTACTCCTATATACCGTATAACAACAGTATTTGTCTGTACCTACCGTCGGTGTTTAACATACAATACAGTCCTTCTATATACTGTCTATCAATTCTATTTTTCTCTACCTACCGTCGGTGGTTAACATATACCATAATGCAGTGCACCTATATACCGTATATCAACAGTATTTTTCTATACCTACCGTCGGTGGTTAACATGACATATAGTACTCCTATATAGCGTATATCAACAGTACCTGTCTATACCTACCATCGGTGGTTAACAAGCAATACAGTACTCCTATATACCGTATATCAACAGTATTTGTCTATACCTACCATCGGTGGGTAACATACAATATAGTCCTCCTTTATACCGTCTATCGACAGTACCTGTCTATACCTACCGTCGGTGGTTAACAAGCAATACAGTGCACCTATATACCGTATACCAACAGTATTTGTCTGTACCTACCGTCGGATTAGACATACAATACAGTCCTTCTATATACCGTCTATCAATACTATTTTTCTCTACCTACCGTCGGTGGTTAAAATATAATACAGTACTCCTATATACCGTATATCAACAGTACTTGTCTATACCTACCGTCAGTGGGTAACATACACTATAGTCCTCCTTTATACCGTCTATCGACAGTACCTGTCTATACCTACCATCGGTGGTTAACAAGTAATATAGTACTCCTATATACCGTATAACAACAGTATTTTTCTGTACCTACCGTCGGTGTTTAACATACAATACAGTCCTTCTATATACCGTCTATCAATTCTATTTTTCTCTACCTACCGTCGGTGGTTAACATATACCATAATGCAGTGCACCTATATACCGTATATCAACAGTATTTGTCTTTACCTACCGTCGGCGGTTAACATACAATACAGTCCTTCTATATACCATCAATACTATTTTTCTCTACCTACCGTCGGTGGTTAACATATAATACAGTGCACCTATATACCGTATATCAACACTATTTTTTATACCTACCGTCGGTGGTTAACATGACATATAGTACTCCTATATAGCGTATATCAACAGTACCTGTCTATACCTACCATCGGTGGTTAACAAGCAATACAGTACTCCTATATACCGTATATCAACAGTTTTTGTCTATACCTACCGTCGGTGGTTAACATATAATACAGTACTCCTATATACCGTATATCAACAGTATTTGTCTATACCTACCATCGGTAGGTAACATACAATATAGTCCTCCTTTATACCGTCTATCGACAGTACCTGTCTATACTTACCATCGGTGGTTAACAAGCAATACAGTGCACCTATATACCGTATAACAACAGTATTTGTCTGTACCTACCGTCGGTGTTTAACATACAATACAGTCCTTCTATATACCGTCTATCAATACTATTTTTCTCTACCTACCGTCGGTGGTTAACATGACATATAGTATTCCTATATACCGTATATCAACAGTACCTGTCTATACCTACCATCGGTGGTTAGGTAGCAATACACAGTTAGAAGTTTAGTTTCGCATTATGGCCCCTGTGAATTTTTTAAATATGAAAGTTTTTGTACAATAAAATTGATTTTTAGATAATTGAAGAATAATATAGCCTTCTTAGTGTGTTTATATGAATATTTAGATTGTTTTTAACATGTTTTATAGGCCATTTATATGATTGACAGTCCGTATTTTCCTATCCGTACCGTCCATAGGTCCATAAATTATGGTAGTGTTTATCAACAAAGATTTTGCGCTCGATCTTTTCAATTAAATTTTATGGAAAAACGAGCAGGAAGGCATATGATTTTTTTTGAACCACTTGATAGATATAAACCTATGGATTCAGGAAAGGTATTACTGTAACTGATTGAAATTTTCCTTTAGACCAAATTTTGGAGACTTTTGTGACATGTTCACCCCCCTTTTTTGCTATATTTTGTATCTAAGAAATGCAGATTGTTGCCATGGTTACACCCAAAAGGGATTATATTTCACCCTTATGACCATTAGAAATCAAATCTATGGAAGATTCTCTTTCTAAAAGTATATACATGCATAACACACATATAAAGCCTTCTTTGTTAGACAAGAGGGGGAAGAGGGTGTTTAAAAATTATGAGCGTCAATTTTAAGTTTTTTTCCTAACTGTGTATTGCTACCTTAACAAGCAATATAGTACTCCTATATACCGTATATCAACAGTATTTGTCTATACCTACCGTCGGTGGTTAACGTATAATACAGTGCTACTATAAAATGTATATACTGTCTATTAAAAGTATGTGTCTATACATACTGTCGGTGGTTAACATACAATAAAGTGCTCCTATAAACCGTCTATCTTGAACAGTTTTCATTTATACCTACCGTCGATGGTTAATATAACGTATTATATGGTCCGTATTATATAGTGCTCATATATACCGTCTGTCCTAAAGTATCTGAATTTACCTACCGTCGGTGGTTAACATACAATATAGCGCTCCTATATACCGTCTATTAACAGCATTTCTTTATACCTACGGTCGGTAATTAACGTACAATATAGTGCTCCTTTGTATACCGTCTTTCAATAGTATTTCTTTATACCTACTGTCGGTGGTTAACATAGAATTTGGTGCTTCTAACCGTCTTTCAACAGTTTTTAGTCTATACCTACCGTCTGTGGTTAACCTACACTATAGTGCTCCTATATACCGTCTATCAACCGTATTTGTCTATACCTACCGGCGGTTGTTATCAAAACAAACTATGATCAATCGGCAGTCCAAAGTTTCGTATCTATACTTCACTCTGAATGACCGATGACATTAATTTGACCAGTAACATTTACTATTGTATTCATTATTTAGTTTTCTCCTTGAACTTGTCTGAAATATTTGCGGCTGTACTGATGGCAAACAACAATCAATCAATTTCTTAAAGTACTTCTTAATCTAAATAATATATTATTTTTTAATCTAACCAGTAATATGTGATCGGTGAATGTACGTATGACAATTACGCCAATTTTGAAAAAAACATTTTTTTTTTCATTTGCGCACATTGACATTTTTTAATTTGCGCCAAATTGATTCGAAAGGTTAGGTCTGATAAATTTAGATGATAAAATTAAACTTTTTTAACCAAACGCAGCAGTTCAATGAACACAAGCTACAATATAGATAAATGTGTATATAGACACATGTTGAGCTCATGGGTATCATCATTTAATCACACTTCTGGTACCCGAACATTAATTTCATATATGAAACCGATGCCATAAAGAAAAAAACAGGCACTAACTTGTAAAAATGATAATCAGATCTCTCAACGTGGCAGCAAATGTACCATAACATGAAAAGGTGTTTTTTTTTTAATAAAAAAGGGAATGCTTTATTGTAGGGAAGATATCACAAGGTTGCAGTTCAACAGAAGTGTTGCATGACAATACTCAGTTAAAAAAGATTTGTGCATATGCAAATGTGCTTTTTATGTCAAACTGTTACAATCTTATTTTATAAAGTGCTACTTCAAGTGTGATGTACACAGTTTTAAAACTTTTGCAATAAACTTATCCTGCTTTCAATTCCCCTCCTCCTCCCCGTCACGTGTGAGCAAGTGACAGGTGGAAAAAGGCCAGAAGGAATATTTTTGTTATCATATAAATGAATTCTATACATCTTATATGCCTCATGACTTGTGTTTACCTGTTAATTTGTGCAAATGAAGAAAATGAATTTGGCGCAAAGAAATAAAAAAAGATAGGCGCTAATTAAGTGCAGATTGGCGCAAATGGAAAAAGACGAAGCAAATATAATCTTTTCTCGTATCAGATCAAATTGGTGTTTTCTTTCTTTTTTTCGTTCAGTTTCATCTAGTCCATTTGTTCATTTGACTCTGTCTCCATCACGACTAAAATAAGGATGCATTTTAATTTATGATGTAAAGTCGTTCAGGTTTTTGTTTTATTATATAAAAAAAGAAGATATGGCATGATTGCCAATGAGACAACTCTCTAAAAGAGACAAATTGACACCGGAATTAACTATAAAAAAACCTTTAACATATCACGGTACGCTCACGGTACAGATGTCTGTAAATTCAGAAATTTATGCGAGGTTTTTGTTATTGCGACAATAATTAAGACTCGCATTTTGAAATATTGCGTTTGAATTTATCAGGATTGTGTCTTAATCGTTGTAATCAAAAACTCATTTTAGGCTATAATGACACTCATCGCATTAAATATTTAACAATTGCAGGCAACAAATTAACATTCAAAGACTATGAATTGGATGTATAATTGACAAGATTAGTTCGTTTCAGTTGCCAAAAATTCTATAATTAGTGTATTATTCTCCCAAGTTCATTTGAAAAGGTATAATTCCTTTATACAAATGGCAAAATCTTCCATAAAATATCCAGTAAGTTGGATAAACGTTTACCAAATCATCCCAATACAGTTTGATTTATATATTCACTTTGCTATGTTCTTGCACAGTGATATAGTTCATTTTGCGTCATCCCATATTCTAGCAAAGGGAGATTATCTCAGCATCACCGTTACATTAGTAATAGCTCTCGTACATAAAATAGTTAGCTCGAACTGTATGATCCTGTGTGAATCTGATCTTTATATTAAAAGTGCATAAATGGTTCACATATAGGTCTTATTTAAACTTTAAACAGTATCAAAACAATTAGTGCATTATAATATAACCAAATAGGCATGCAAAAAAGAATCAATAGGCAAAATATGCTTGTCTACCGTCTAATTCTAATTGCTAATATTTACTGTATTGTACATAGCTCAATTCCATTCTACATTCAATTCAATTTTATTTATTTTTTAATTTTCAGCAGAAAACAGTATTTCTAACAATTAAATTGAATTAATTTGATATGACGTTGACACACGGTAATCACTCTCATGTTTTTATTTACATCGCTGTCAATCATCCGGTAAAGATGAATAAAGATGAATATTCATTACTACCCTCGGTAGTTAACGTCCCTCGATGGTTAACTTTAAGTGCCCACCTTTTATTTTACCTATACTTCTCAGACAAACGGATTCATACTATTCGGGTTTTTTTTTACCTTTACTTCCCAGATTGAGATCAACATACCAATACTATTCAGTTCAATGGACCCAAGCTACTAAGAGTTAGACCAACGGACCTAATAATACTCATGCTCTTTGCAATACTTCTCAAATCAACGGACCCATACTACTCATGTTTTATTATACGTATACTTCTCATATTAACGGACTCATACTTCTCAGGGTTATCTGCTCAGATATTTGAAAAAAATTCCACTTTGTCCATCAGATACTCTGTTCCTTGGAACCATTTTACTCAGATCATCAGACCAATATTACTAAGATTATTGGACACATCCTACTCAGATCAATGGACCCATGCTACACAATTAAGGACTCTAACTACTCAGATCAATGGACCCATGCTATACAATTCAGGACCCTAACTACTCAGATGAACGGACCCATACTACACAATTCAGGACCCTAACTACTCAGATCAATGGACCCATGCTATACAATTCAGGACCATAACTACTCAGATCAATGGACCCATGCTATACAATTCAGGACCCTAACTACTCAGATGAACGGACCCATACTACACAATTCAGGACCCTACCTACTCAGATCAATGGACCCATGCTATACAATTCAGGACCATAACTACTCAGATCAATGGACCCATGCTATACAATTCAGGACCCTAACTACTCAGATGAACGGACCCATACTATACAATTCAGGACCCTAACTACTCAGATCAATGGACCCATGCTATACAATTCAGGACCATAACTACTCAGATCAATGGACCCATGCTATACAATTCAGGACCCTAACTACTCAGATGAACGGACCCATACTACACAATTCAGGACCCTAACTACTCAGATCAATGGACCCATGCTACACAATTCAGGACCCTAACTACTCAGATTATTCGACCCATGCTATACAATTCAGGATCCTAACTACTCAGAGCAATGGATACATGCTACACAATTCAGGACAATAACTACTCAGATCAACGGACCCATACTACACAATTCAGGACCCTAACTACTCAGATCATTAGACCCATGCTATACAATTCAGGACCCTAACTACTCAGATCAATGGACCCATGCTATACAATTCAGGACCCTAACTACTCAAATCATTCGACCCATGCTATACAATTCAGGTTCCTAACGTCTCAGAGCAATGGATACATGCTAAACAATTCAGGACCCTAACTACTCAGATCAACGGACCCATACTACACAATTCAGGACCCTAACTACTCAGATCATTTGACCCATGCTATACAATTCAGGACCCTTACTACTCAGATCAATGGACCCATGCTATACAATTCAGGACCCTAACTACTCAGATCATTCGACCCATGCTATACAATTCAGGATCCTAATTACTCAGAGCAATGGATACATGCTACACAATTCAGGACCATAACTACTGAGATCATTGGACCCATGCTACACAATGCAGGACCCTAACTACTCAGATCAACGGACCCATACTACACAATTCAGGACCCTATCTACTCAGATCAATGGACCCATGCTACACAATTCAGGACCCTAACTACTCAAATCGTTCGACCCATACTATAAAATTCAGGACCCTAACTACTCAGATCAATGGACACATGCTACACAATTCAGGACCATAACTTCTCAGATCATTCGACCCATGCTATACAATTCAGGACCATAACTACTCAAATCATTCGACCCATGCTATACAATTCAGGATCCTAACTACTCAAATCATTCGACCCATGCTATACAATTCAGGACCCTAACTACTCAAATCATTCGACCCATGCTATACAATTCAGGATCCTAACTACTCAGAGCAATGGATACATGCTACACAATTCAGGACCATAACTACTCAGATCAACGGACCCATACTACACAATTCAGGACCCTAACTACTCAAATCATTGGATACATGCTACGTAACTCAGCACCCTATCTACTCAAATCATTCGACCCATGCTATACAATTCAGGGCCCTAACTACTCAGATCATTCGACACATGCTACACAATTCAGGACCCTACACTACACGAAAAGGCAGATTTACAACAATTTGGGCAATCATGTAAATGTTTGACAAATGTAACTACTTTTCTGCCAGATATATTTGCGGACCTACTAATGTATATGTAAATGCATTATTCCTTTGGCATTATTTAGGACGTTTCAAAGATATGCTAAAGATAATTATTTTATTTCCATATCTTTATTCATATTCTAAAGATATGTAAAGATAGGCCTTAGATTTGCATGCACTTTCCAGGATAGGAGATGTATGCAAAGTTTAAAATTTACATATTTGTTTTACAGAGGTGTGGGCAGTTTTGAGAGACCGCGGTTTATAAAACATTTACAGCCAAAGTAAATGCTGTCAAATGTTTGTGTTATATTTGCAAACATTTGTCGATATAGTTTATGTATGTAAAGACATGTATTTTATTTACTAATATTTTCCACTATCATAGTTATTTTGATAAATATTAATATTTGCAACATATCTTTATAGACGTATGCAAAGTTTTGAGAGACCTCGGTTTATAAAACATTTACAACCAAAGTAAATGCTGACAAATATTTGCTTATTTTTGCAAACATTTGTCGGATGTATTTATGTACGTAAAGAAATGCATTTTATTTACTTCATAGTTAGTATATGAAACATTGATACTGTGAAGTTGTCTTCACACAGGTATAACTTTGCGAGACTGCAGTTTATATATCGCATGCACAACAAACGTAAATGAGGGTCGTGATTAGAGCTAAAAGAAGAAAAAAAAAGAAAATAATTTACTCCCAAAAAAATAGATAAAAAGGGTCTAATATATACAGTATAGAAAATAATCATGACAATGGGCATAAAATATAAAAGAAATAGAGGAATATGATCTAAATTATCATAGAATACAGATATGAAAGACCCCATTCAGACCCTAGTAAATGCTGTAAGATGTGTCGATTATTTCACATTTACGGAAAAAATAAATCAATATATTGTATAGTACGTTTTGCAGCAAAGTTCACGTATTGATTGTTTCAAGATTCAAGATTTCAAGATTCTTTATTTCTCAAACACCATAAAATTACAATGGTACAAAGAAGTTCATCAAAAGTTATATAACATAACACAAACACACATGAGAGAGAGTCACACCGAACGAATATTTGAATTGAAGTAGATATTGTTCTTCCCGATTCAAAACAGAACTGCTTGAAGATATAATTAATTATATTAAAAAATGGCAAGGTGCTTTTTATATGTCGGACCGATGATATTTTTTTTCTATTTGAATAAATAAGGAAATATCCACAGCTTTACTCCAGAACCATGGACAAACTTTTAAGATCTTGCTTGCATAACAAAACACGGCTTTAAAATGTTCATAATTTTCCTTACAGCAGATTTTACAATTCGATATGCTTGAATCATAACGGAAACTTTAACTTTAAGACGATGAATTGTAACAGTAAGCTGATATTTTTTTTACATCTTATAGCCACATAATAAATGGGTAGATGGATTGATTTGTGTAAGCGTCCAGTTGCAAATACTACATAAATCTCAGGTGTAGGGAGAAATGCACTATTATAATAACACTGTACTAAATTGTAAGCAGCTTTTCCTTTTGTACTTCAAAATATGAAAACAACGATGTCATTAAGAATGAACTCTAAACTAGAATAAATAAGATCAAATCGATAAACACGGTATGTTTTGTCCACATCAAGCTTAAGTTTACCACTTGGAAAAAAGTTAGTTTCGCTTCTGCTTATTTGTGATCTTTTTTCATTTTAAACAAGAGAATACAAAATAATTATTTCAATATAACTTCAGCCAAGGCGTGGGTTTTGCATGATCCTATGGTTTGAAAATACACGAGTATGCACATACATGCATTTTATCAGAATGTTGTCAGAATGTTTATGTTTACAATTGAAAATGTCTAATAATACAATGAAGAAAGATATGATGATGATGGGAGTTTTTAACAACCTCGACTGGCTATACTGCGAAGAAAGAGCATGAATTAACGATCCCTTAATAGGTGGTCAGTGGTGTAGCTAGGTCATTTTTACGTGTACGCCCGAACCTCGGCGAGGGGTCTGAGGGCCTGAGTCATAACACCTGTTGGTAGTTGGTTCAACGGGGCGAAGTTCCCGTAAGCTAACAGGTTATCAATAATGAGATACTGTTCCCGTTATTGAATTTTTTTATTCATCGTGTTAATTTGGAATCTAATGGTCATTGGATATAGAGAAAATGTCTAACCAGTTTCTTTAAAATATGTTTAAAAGGAGCCATGGGGTAATTGTCGTTAATGAACATGAAATAATTAATGTTCGGAAGATTTCTGTTGAATCCTTGTTCTCGGTTGGAATTGATCCCCGCGAAAAGTGAATGCATTTTTCAATCTTTTACAGTATTTAAACAAAACATATTTTTTTTTAGATATTTTTACTTTACTTTAACGAAAATCTATTAAGGTTTATAAATTTATCATGGGAAAAAATCCCAGATCGTTAAATTGCGTAAAGATAAGCCCTTCGGTCAGATTAATACTGAAACAATGGAAGAAAAAAGAATGCTTTCAAAATTTTAATTCAGACATTAAAATCAGAAAAAAAGCTTCTTCCATCGTATAATCCAATAAAGGTTTGACAAAGTAGTTGATATATAACATACTTTTATCCCAGACTGTATCATAAACAGTTTCTGTCCAACTTTAATACAAAGGTTTCCTTAAGGTATTGATATTTAAAAAAGAAACACCTTTTAACCACATACTTATTCTGAAGAGTCGGGGGAGGGGGAGGGGGGTCGGGACCTTTTTCGGGACGTCGGGATCGGGTGTTTTTAGGCTCAAGATATCGGGATCCGGGAATTTTTTTTCTAATTTCGGGATGTCGGGATTTATTGTTTTTTAAATTCGGGACCTCAGGATCTCATGTTTTCAAGCCCAGGAGTTTGGGATCAGGCCTCACGGTCATAAAACTTTCGAGCATGATTTTTGTACTCAGAATCAAATATCAACCAATCAAATTGCTGGATTTCATGTTTCGAGCATGATTTTTTGTGCTTCGAGCACTGAGCAAAGTTTTATGCATTCAAGGCCAGGACCCCTCCGACCCCTCATCAAGAGCGACACCACCGACGAAATTTAGAATTGCATATGTCTTGCTTTTGCGACATATAGAAATGTCACAGGCTCGATAAAAATGCAAACTACATATCGAATCACAGAAGAAAATGAATTCATTTAAATAAAAGGAAAGTTGGTAACTATTAATAGATTCAGACTTTGAAAGACAATTAACAGATCTATATAAAATGATACCTTTTGTTTGAAAAGTAAAATTCTTCACTTTTATTCGCAATTGAAAAAAGATTTACACGCCTGGTGTACTATTTATTAGTAATTTGTATTTTATTTCGATTTAAATATATATTATTTTTTTTTTATCAAAATTCAAGTGTACGCCCGAGCGTTTTGACGTAAACGTAGCTACGCGCCTGGTGGTAAATGTGTCACTTGTATGTAAATGAAGGGATTTTCCTGACTGTGAAATGGTTTATCTTTTAACACTACAGGGTACTTTAAAAGGAAAACCGTATGTGTTAATTACCAAAATTGATCAAATACAATGTAACTCTAATTGTGTATAATAACATCCAGATGTTGTAAACAGATTATACCAATTACGCAGGCCAAGAGTTGCCAGATAAAGACATCATTAAACATGCAGTTTGTATTCGTGAAAACGTGTTAATACTTTGAAAAACGCAGATAATTAAAAAAGTTTATATGCTAGAAAATTAAAAGAGAAATAAGGACAGTTACTGTAACATTGTATCTAAAAATATGTTGAAATTATATACAGTAAAACTGTTTTTAAACAATTATCTTTTGTATATAAAAAAAAACATTCTAGTTTCCCCACTTCTCATACATGTAGCAGATATAATAGATTCGATGCAAAGCAAGTACTTTAATTTTTGAATCAGGTATAATCTCTGTATTTCGTGTTTTAACAAGAATAAAAATAACCAACATTAATGGAAAAAAAATACATTAATTTCAATAACCTTCCTGCTCCTGTATCAGTTTTATTCTAAAGATATATAATTTTTTATGGTAGTATTCAATCAATTTAAAATTTTAATAAAATATCTTGGTGCCCTTTGGTTTCCCGATCTTGACTTTGTCCTATTTAAAGGTATAATGATATGAAAAAAATCCCAGTAAATGTATTTGTTCTAATCGAAGGCTCAAAATTTTTAAAACATTTCTTAGCAATAGCATTTCATTTCAAATCAAAATAATGTTGTTGCTGAATGATGTAAAGTTAATCGTCAATATCGAACTCTACCTCCATTTTCCCACCAGTTACAACATATTAAAATTTCAAAACCTAAATAGATGAAAGGTTCATAAGTCATCGCACGGAAACGACTGTTTGGTGTTTGTCTTTGAGTCGCTTTTTGTTTTTACTCAATGCAATAAGCAGTTTGTCGGCACTGATTTTTGAAACTTGTCAGCAACAATGCTGATATATATCTGATATATACATTTTATAAAAATCTAGCAAGAATTTTACCCGTTAGAGACCTAACAAGACCGGACGGAAGGACGGACGCCCGATATTTCAATGTTCCCATCAACGCGTCGCGCGGGGGACAAATCTTAAAATCATTTTGAATTTAGATTCATATTAATTTGCACTTTGGTCTTCGGAGGTGGGTGTGTTTTTTGTGTTTTGAGTTAGATAGGATACACAGGCCTGGTACAGCTGGTAAAATACGCACCTTTTCACAAAGTGGGGAGACAAAACGACTCGCATGCGATTAGCAAAGGTGCCTTTTTGTTGGGGGCATATTGGTCACATGGGCGTCGGGAAAAGCCCGAGAGTATTCACAGTCTTATAAGGAGTTTTTCTAACAAGTATACAAGTGTTTATGTAAATTAAAAGGGTTGCTATTTCTTTATTTGCAAAAATGGAAATGTGGGATATACACAGCAACCGCCGTGCCAATTAACGACAATCAAAACCAAAGACATATAGATAAAACGTAACTAATGCAGAATGGACAAATATTTTTCTACTGCTAATCTGTTACGGTAGTTTTAGTAAAGATTTGTTGGTTTCTTGAATATGTAAGTTAATAATTATAAAAAAAGGAAGATGTGGTATGATTGCCAATGAGACAACTCTCCATAAGAGACCAAAATGACACAGAAATTAACAACTATAGGTCACCGTACGGCCTTCAACAATGAGCAAAGCCCATACCGCATAGTCATCTATAAAAGGCCCCGAAATAAGTATATTTAGTATAGCAAGTATTAAATCTATCAAATTATAACATCACATGTTTACAACAATAGTAAGATCTAAGCTATAACAGCAACATAGTTTATTCTTCTAGTACGTATTTGTTAGTCTTGAAAAAACTCAAACCATTATGACAAAAGGAGATGTGATATGATTGCCAATTAAATAACTTTCCATCAAAGTCAAAATGACGTACATGTTAGCTTGCTATATTTGATATCTCCCAAGTACCATCCCACTATGAACTGCTTATACAAAAAAATATTTTGTCACCAAATGATTTATAATAACTTATAAAATAGAACATCATTATATATGCTAATATAAATTGTGTGCCCATGGCTAAATACTGGGATCATATTGTTTTACCAGTGTCCTTTCGACAGTCCCGCACTTGGTATACTAGCTAGTATAGGATTATACGGCTGATTTCGTAGGATTATGTACAGTTTTAAGCTTAAACTTTTAAATGATGTACCTGGTGTTAGTACATACACTTACGATTCGCATCTTGTCATTTTTTTCTTCTTTTTTTTATGACAGGTTGCAAAATTTTGCATTTTTAAATATATTGCGCCGATATATTTTTTTTTACCTATTTTGAGGGTGCATATATATTCTCAGGATCATTTTTTCTTTAATAATTTTTCACGAACGAGAGAATGTTGAACTTGGTGTATTTGAGTGAAATTTGGCATACAGTTTGCAAGGTTTGTCCGACCATGGAAGTATATAATACTTCCACTTCCATGGTCCGACTTACTACGCACACAACCCACACGTTTACATCATACAAAGTATGCTATATTAAGATTGTGTATTGTATCAGGATGTTGATTTTCTTTTTAATTTTCACAAATAAACAGAATGTTTAACCTTTCTTGACTGCTGCACCAAATGTGTTTTTCAGACACAACAATTCAAATTGCACTGTATCGTCCTGTAAATGCATGAAATATTTGCCACCGGACGTTGAGCAACCATCAATCAATCAATTCAAATTGTACCTCAATATCACTGTTTACCAAATTACTTTATTCTGTAACGTCACACGTTTTCTGTCAAATTCTTAGCGTATTGGTCAACTTTGAAGCAATGTATATAAAACACAAGGATGATTACATATGTGTTTCTATATATATAAAAAAAAATAGAGGATGTAGAATGATTGCCAATGTTACAACTCTCCACAAGAGACCAAATGACACTGAAATGTACATCTATAGGTCACTGTACTGCCTTCAACAATGAGCAAAGCCATACCGCATAGTCAGCTATAAAAGGCCCCGAAATGACATATGTAAAACAATTCAAACGAGAAAACAAACGACCTAATTTATGTACAAAATAATGAACGAAAAACAAATATGTTACATAGCAACAAACTAAATTACAGACTACTTGACTCGGGACAGGAACATACAGAATGTGGTTAGGTTAAACTGTTGTGTTCCCTTATCGCTACACTAACGGTGCGAAGCTTAAGATGGAATGACGGACAAGTTTAACTTCGGCTTGGGACAGTGGTGTAACAGTACAACATGAGAATAAACTGTAGAAATCAGTTAAAAAAAGCTTAACTCATCAGATGGATACAAATATAATACATCTAACAAAAACAGAGTGGACGTAGAAGGGTACTTATACATCCCAACAACCAAAAGACTTTAAGTACAGAGTACTCGCAGTTACTGACAGCTAGTTGAAAGCTAATAACAACTATTACAAAAAGCATGCATCAGTCCGGGATATTATGTTAGTTTTTAGTTTTCTCCGTATATAAGAACAAAGCCATCTATTGAAAAATCTTTAAAAAAAAGAAAAGTTAAAACAAGGCATTTTCCCTGCGTGAATTTGTCGTCAAAATTGACGTTTTCTAATCAAATTTACGAAAAAACAAAAATGGTGACCGCCATTTTTTTATTACATGATCCGATGTAACTCGATTCAAAGTACAAGTGTGCCAAAAATTTTAGAAATCGGGAGATATGCCATTCGCTGTCGTGTTATCTTGAAATATAAGTACACAGTTTTGGATTATGAAGAAAAATTGCCCACTTAGAGGGGAACACGAAACTGCATTGAAAATGAAAAAAAATCTGGAGCAAAATTAAACATACAAATCTATGCCCAGTCCCACTAGACCACGATCGCACCACGCTCACCACGATCTGAAATAAATAAAGATCGTGGTGAGGTCGCGGTATGAGCGGCATGAAAATGTAAATTTTCGTTGCTTTCACGATGCTACTACGTCCTCATTACGCTTCTACAACGATTCCGCTACGATTATACCACGTTCTCACAGCGCTTATTCTGCGACCTCACTACGCTTATCAAGATCTGTCTACGCTCATCACGTTGTCACTACGACCGTACCACGAGTCATCTAATTGCAACACGATCTTACCACGCTTCTTCTGCGATTATAGCACGTTCTTACCACGATTTTACCGCGATCTATTCTACTCTCTCAGCAATAACGTCAACATCGTGTTCCATATGAATACAGTTCTATTCCTTCTATTTCTGATTAAAATACGTTCTCTCGAAAACAATAGTCATGCCACCAAAATCTACTAGAACACGTGGACGTGGTGGTAGGGGTTGATGTAGAGGCAGAGGGAGCTCTGATAGTAACGAATCTTGATCAAGTAGTTATGTCGGACCGACCAATCCGACGTAAATTAAAACCTACTGTTGGTCTATAAAGCTGAATTTACGATATTTTAGTGAACGATAGCAGAGATGACACAGATGTGTCAATAGATATAGGAAGATGTGGTATGAGTCAATGAGACAACTCTCCATCGCCAAGTAACTATTTTTAAAAGTAAACCTTTATAGGCCTTGGAACGGCCTTCAACACGGAGCCTTGGCTCACACCGAACAGTAAGCTATAAAGGGTCTCCAAAATTACTACCATAAAAACGGGAAAATCAACGGTTTAATCTATATGAAAACGAGAAGCATGGCTGAGCCGTAGGACAAAATGAACAAGAAGTCCCAATTACATACAGACAAACAAAACCTTAAGATATTTAATATATTTAATGTGAAAATGACAATGAGAATGATGATCGTAGTATGAACGTAGTCAGGTCGTAAGAAGAGCGTGATGACGACGGCAAGGGCGTGCTAGAATCGTACTATGGTCGTGAATAGCGTGGTATAGTCGTAGTGGAGAGTAATTGGGTCACGAGAACGTGATGGTCGTAGTGAGGTCGTAATAACGTCGCAATGAGATCGTAGCGCAGTTTCTCCGAATAGAATCACGCTCTCGCTACGATGGTACAGCGACCTTTGCGATCTTACTACGATCTTAGTGCGCTCTCACTACGCTTCTACTACGATCTGATTTCGCCACGACCGCATCACGATTGTTTTGAACATGTTCAAATTTAGCCACGCTCATCACAATCTTGAAGACCTCACCACGACCGTGATACGACCTTACTGCGATCTACACGATCGTACTACGATCATCAAAATTTGCATTTTTTCACAGATCGTAGTGCGATCGTGGCCTAGTGGGACTGGGGTATTAGAAAAAAACACTACTTTTAAAAAAAAAAAAATAACATTAAGAGATACAATCATAATTAAAAACCAATTGTTCAGAGAACCATTGAGGGTCTTTCCACCACTTACAACATATTTTGATGTGAAAATATTAAAAATTCAGTTGATATGTCAGTTCCTATGATTTATGATGTCTAAATATGAATTTGGAGCAAAGGTCAAAATCTAGAACGTCAAATTAACCTATGACCTTGACCTCAATTTCAAGGTCATAGACTAAGGATCTCAAACCTAAAGACACGAGTTCCTTAATATGTATGGTTTATGAGTAATATCACTTTACACATAATTCTAAACATAAGAGGGGCGAAAACTCCCATTTTTTGTCTACGCACCCTTTCAACCAAAATATATAAGTTACGACATGTCGCAACTAACAATTTAGTAAAAATAATTTGTCGATAAGTTATACGACTTTTGAAAATAAGTGAAAATAAGCCAAAATCAAAATTTATAATATGACCTTGACCTTTGACCTTGACCTTATTTTCATTTTTTTGGACCAACGACCTCAAATCAAAAGACCCTAGGTCTCTATCACTTATGGTTTTCCAGTTTAAAATACATTTCAAAATTTCAAATACAAAAGGGGAACTAACTCTCATATGGAATCTCTATACGGCTTCGGTCAAAATAAAACAGAACATCCTGAGGATGTAACGAGCAATTTGGTAAAATAAATTTGTCGTAATCTTTTACGGTTGGGAAGGAGTAGTGGCCACAAGAAAAACAGTGTTTGGGGAGATAACTCTTACAACGTAAAGTATTTGGTTACGCAGTGGTCAGTTTTAAAAGCGCATACGCTTTAAGATATCATATTCAAAATATCTAAGCGACATCTTTTGAAACATCAATCCTACGCAAGAAAAAAATTAGGCGGAAGAAAAAAAAATATAATAATAATCAGAACAAAATCAATAGGTCTTTCCACGGAAAGGTGGAAAGACCTAATAATTAAGTGAAATAAAAAAAAAACGTAGATAACTAGAATGGCATCTTCTATGAGGGTGTGGATGGAGTTTTACAGAATAGAAAATAATGGGCTAAAAAAATAAAGAATAGAAAAGAAAAGGATAGGCCAAAAATTTAAGAATAGAGAATAGTGGGCTTCTACAATATAAAAAATAGAGAATAATGGGCTTCTACAATATAAAAAAGAGAATAATGGGCAAAATTTATATATAGAATAGAGAAAAAATGGCGTAAATAATATTAAGAATTGAAGAACACCCACCTCTCTCCTTTTCCAGACCCTCTTTTATCCTATGACTGTTAACAAACATATATATATATATATATATACAATGCTAGGCGGTGTTGTCGTAGAAGATAGAAAAAAAGTACAGGTTCCAGCCCCGGCGCCGGGGAGGAAGTTACGAATCAAATCTACTGTAACATCGGTAGGTTGATTTTCTAGGCACTTTATATAAATTATATATATATATATATCTTTCGACGTAAACCCGAATATGAGACAACGTAGAATTTGAATACACATACACAAACACAAACGCATTGCAACATTTTGATTTTTTATTAAAAGAATAAATTCAGTCTCTGCTTTTACTCTTGTTTTACCTCCCAGAATTGTATGTTTATTTATATTTTCTCTAACTTTTCAGCCATGATGTCTGAGAGACATTTCAAAATTGGCCTTCAACACTAAATGCTTCTATAGTACGTTTGCCCACGACGATGCAGTTTGTTTATAAATTACAATGGAAAACACGCTACAGTACATAAACATATTGTCCTTTAAATAGGTTTAATTTTGCTATGTGAAAAAAAAAAAACAGAAATGTCGTATTAATAATGAATAAGTATAAATGTACAGCTAAATTTTCAAATTCATTAAAAAATGTCTTCAGTTAAAACAAACAGTTTAACGGCGTGAAAAGCAGCGTCTTCTATATGTAAAATAAATTTGCAGATTTTGGCACTTCTATCACATTCACTGGCTACCTATAGAATAATAGACCATTTTTCAAATTAGATTGTTTTTTTAAAGTTAGGATGTTCTGACAAAGTTTTTCTAAAAAAAGATCAGTTTGCAGGTCATCTTACAATGGACACTCTATCAATACATATTCCTCAGTTTCAACAATTTTTATACACGCTTTACATGTTCGTTGATGGAAGGATAGGTCTCTCACTAACAATAATGATATAGTCTTAGAGTACTTGTTTTTGTTATAGATATAAGCCAATCGAAGCACATACTTATGAATTTATGTCCCTGATATTCTCAAACTAATCAGCAAATTTTCCAAAATTTCATTGCATGCCGCCTAAAAATATAAAGAAAGTACCACAGAAAAAGTGTATACAATAATGTTCCGAGTATGATATAAAAAAGGGGGGAGTACCCTGCCCGGAAAATAATATTACTGATATGTAAAGGAAAGTTTTAACCACGAGTTTGACTGAACTTGACAGTGTTATCTGAAATTCACAACAGGTGATCAAATACACGATGAAATTTGTGAACTTCACGCGGATATCTTTAGAAAACATGCTAATCGAAACAACAGGGGTCGCAGGCATCTGTTTTCATGTATAATTCTAAATTTTAACGATTCAAATTATCTCATTCAGTCGATAAATAAAAAAATAAAAATTCTGCAAATACATGTACGATATAAATGCAAGAAGATTTGGTATGAGTGTCAATGAGACAGCTCTCGGTAAACTTTACATTAACAGAACAATAATTAAAATAAGTTTCCTTTTTAATACAAATTTTACATAAATGTTCAAGTATAAAAATTAAATATATTCAAACTTTAGAAACTTAATTAAAATCTAAAATTTATAAAAAACGAAAGGAGCTTACGTCAATAGATATATTAACAATTCACCAAAGTTTCATGCGAATTGGGTCAAGCGTTTTTGTGTTATTGTCCGACATGCTGACGACGGACGGACGGACAGACGGGCAACGGTATACCATAATACGTCCCATAAACGGGCGTATAAAAAGGATTCCTGTCAAAGTACAATTGAACGCTGTAAAATTTTAGTATAAAATAGGCGGTATTAATGAGATTTCGAATGACTGATAGTTCGATAACTTGTTTTAAGTTTTGCGTATTTAAAACAACACAATCAAATGACAACGGGAGCATTGTTTTAAGACAATTTATAAATCATAAAGAAATGATAATTATTTGTGCCTTATTATATTGATGGATATTGATAATAGCGGTTGTCTTCTATTGATCTTTTCGGACCAGATCTTTCTGTAAAAGGTGATAATTGTCACAGTTAACTCCTGATATACCCCGTTGATCGGAGAAAGGGCTACATCTCGTCCATGGAATGATATTATCTCTCGATTTTGTTTGATTTCATTGGTAAATTGTGTGTCAATTATGACACGTGACTCACTGGTTCTTTGTTTGTAATTTTGAACTTTAACAAGAATGTTTTTGCAGAGGACGCTTCATGAAGCACACGGAGTTCAACATCTCGTGAAAGGACTTAACGGATAAGGAAAATATTCTTCAATAGATTTAACGTTTATATAATTATGTGTGCATTCTCTCAAGATGTGTTTTGTGTCAAATATTATGTGGCAACTTTACTACAGATGAAGGAATATTTCTAGACTATTTCAGAGACTTGGACTTTTTATAAAAATTTGATAAATCGCTCGATAACCTTCCGAACGCTACCGATTTTAAATTTGTTATTATCTAGTATTGTTTTGGCTTAATTTGTATATGTGTATTATTTCTACCAGTAACAAGAGACATATATAAATAGTATAAATGTCTCTGCAGTAACATATAATACATATTGTAGTATATGTCTCTTTAAAAAAAAGTAAATTCTATGTTTTATAAACAGAGTGAATTATGACGCGTGCAATTCCAGAAGTTTCAAAGAGATACTCAAAGGAAACGATTGTGTTATGCTACGCGAATGAACCATCATAACTTCCCGAGAGTAGAAGATTTTGCCGGATGGATAAAGAAATTCACGCAGTACATCAAGAGATCAAGAACCGTTTATGCAGACCCGATTTTTTTTTTTATTAAAACGAAATTATTGAAATACATGTATAATAAATGATATTTACCAATATGCCAAAACCAATCCCAAAGTAGCTATATGTGTCATATCATAGCTTTACCAGTAAAGCTATGGCAATATTTGTCCATATAATCTGCACCTTTCAAATATATCAGCAAACTAAAAGCAAATATAACTATTTACCATACATTTCTAGCTGTCTTAAATATCTTTCTTTATAATATCTTTGCATACATATTCAAAGTTTCATATGCCCAATATATTTACACATACATTTCTAGCTGTCTGAAATATCTTTCTTTATCATTTCTTTGCATATGTATTCAAAGTTACATATGCCCAATATATTTACACATATCATTGATATTATCATTTGGCCACATTTCTTAATTAAACAAATTGTCTGCAAATCTATGTATTTACCATACATTTAGGAATATGCTCAAAGGCTTTTGATATGTTCTGATTTGACATACATTTCAGCCGACTATAAAGACTAACAAAACTATTCCTTTACAATACATTTGACAGGTCTCTGCAGATTAAAGGAAATGATGCTTTACACCCCTCTATAAAGTTCTCGTTTTCATTTGGTTTACATACCAGGCAAATGTAGATGTGTCACGTACTCGGGGTAGTGACTTCTGGGTATCGTACCAAAGTTTACCCCTGGATATTGGAAGCTGCACCGTTTCTTATATTTTTATCTTTAATTTGTTAACTTTTGCCTCTGACACACAATAACAATTTGTGGGACGTGTTGCTGTCTTTGAACAGACCTTGTGTTAAGCAACAACCAGTGCTAACCTATGCACTATTCCAAACCTTGCTAATGTCTACCTATGCGCTACTATCCTGTGCACCGCTATCCTGTGCACTATCTGGCTTATTCAGCCTGTGCACTACCTAACCAGTGCACGTCTTTCCGCACAGTCGCCTATGCACCTATTACCCGGTGCGTAAATACAACTTTAATACTCCTGCAACCTTATTCAGGTACGCAGATAGATTCTTATTCAGATTCTATTAATTCTTTTATAAAGTGTAGATAATTACCTTTTCCCTTCTTTAAGGCGTCTGGATTATCCATCAAGCGACCCTTGTTCTGACAGCACATCAGCTTATATACTAAGGTTTTGGACCATACCATTTAATTTGGACGATACCATATGTCTTATTCATATGAGTGTTATAATTACCTAACCCTTAATGCTAAAACGTTTGAATGACGGCCCTTATGTTTACGACTACCGATCGGAATATTTCCGGGTATACTAACCACGACCGGTCCGTTACTGATTCTAAATATTATAAATATCCATAGCAATGTAAACAAAACAAAATCGATAGTAGACAACTGTTCAACTTTCAAACATAACGAGTTCGTATAACAATGTTTCAGCTTGATAAAAGAAATAAGATGAACGCTAGTAAAATAAAACTGATGAACCATGTTCATCACATTACCCACGCCTCCAGGAAATGCGTCCCCGCATTTATCGAAATCAATTGAGCACATCTACATCAAGTGGACATTTTTCAGTCCCAAACTCTATCCGGGTATTGCCTCGAGCCATGCCATTTAAAAACCACAATTATAACCGTTACTTCTTCAGTAGCTAACCACTAGAACAACTCGTAGATGTATGATCTACCCGACATGACAAGATTCCCACTCAACTGTATACTATTGTCTTTACACTGGAGGAAACGTTAAACATGGACATCAACTTAAACACGTCAACTTAATCATAAGTACCCTTACATAGTTTTACATCTTTATTTGAAACATGTATGCTGACATATTTTAGAGCCACCAATTTTTAACCTTTAAAACCAACAAGCCAAATGTTACATTTGAAAACCACTGAAAATATCAAAGCCAAAACCGGTATGAAATAATTTTGCCTAACAACCGGCCACTTATGGACCACTCAAAGAGCTTGTTGAGAGGGATCTTTAACGTGCACAAAGCGTGGTACTCCTTGAACACGGGACCTCGGATTTAACGTCCCCATCCGATGGACATAATATTAAAATATACAACCAAATAACATTTAGAAAGTGATTCCTTCACTTTTCCATTACTATTTTTTTTTTATATTTATATACATCATGTACATGATAGGAATATATATACAACAATGAGATCCAAATTATCGAACAAAATCATGAAGCCATGCCGGATGCTTGGTAACCCTGCGTGGACGCCCTGCGTAGCCTGACTCATCACTTGAATCACTTTGATCAACAATGTTGTCAGCACTATCAAGCTCCTCATTGAAAATTTCGGGCAACACACTTTCCGGCACAAAAGCATCATCTTGAATTTCGAGTTCATTCATCTCTGTTTCTCCTCTCAGATGTTGGCCCTTGCACAACCTCATTCTATCGACATGTATAACCTGTGGTCGACCGCGTCTACCACAATTAATGAGATAATTCACATCCGAGTATTCTTTGAGTACTCGAAAAGGACCACGCCAGTAAGATGTGAATTTGGGAGAATGACCAGCTTTTCGAATTGGAAAGAATACATATACTTGGTCGTCTTTCCTAAATTTGCTCCAGTTTAACTGTTTGTCATAATACTTTTTCTGACGCACCATTTCCTGTCCTACGTGTTTTCTAACAAAGTGGTGAGCTTCTTCCATTCGTTCTTGAAGTTCCCATGCCCATCTGTTTTGTGGAATTTTCTTTAAATAATCAGGTACATCGTACATGAGGTCCACAGGTGTAGCAACTTCGCGACCTAACATCATGCGATTAGGCGTACATCCTGTGGTCTCATGTTGAGCTGATCTATATGCCATCATAACGTAGGGCAATAAACAATCCCAATTCGAATGGTGTTCGTCAACATAAGCCGTCAACATTTTGGCCAATGTTCCATTAAATCTCTCTACCATTCCGTCACACTGCGGATGGTAGGGTGTGGTTCTAGTCTTGTCTATCTGTAATAAGTGGCACATTTCCTGAAATAATTCGCTCTCAAACTGCGAGCCTTGGTCAGAGTGAACTACAGTAGGCACGCCGAAACGCGTAATAACCTCTGCTACTAATATATTGGCTACAGTTGATGCAAGCATGTTAGGCATTGGAAAGCTTTCCGTCCATTTGCTGTAATAATCGCTAATGACTAGGATATACTTGTGCCCTCTCTCGGTTTCGGGTAGTTCTCCCAATATATCCATAGCAATTCTTTCCATTGGGTAACCCGATTTTTGCAACTGCATAGGAGCCCTTTGCCGTTTATTCGGACCTTTTCTCTTGGCACAAATTTCACAACCGGCTATATAGGCTACTATGTCATGTCGTACACCAGGCCAGTAGAACCTATCTTTGATTCTAGATTGCGTTTTCTTGATGCCAAGGTGGCCTGACGTCTTGTTATCATGGCACTGCTGAAGTATTCGACGTCTTTCTGTAAGGGGCACTATCACTCTACTTTTGTTGTTGTCTCTGTGCACTTTGCAAAGTACTCCATCCTGAATCTTCAGGTCATCAAACTGCGACCATAAGCTTTTAATAACATAATTGTACTCTCCTAGATTTTTCAAGTTAGGCTTGTGCCCATCTTGTACCCATTGTCTTACAATTTGCAAATTTTTGTCATTGTCTTGAAGATGTTTGAGGGATATTTCTGTGTCGTCCTCCTTGTCTCTTTCACATTCATCGGGCTTTGATGACACTGTCTGTACAAGTTGTTGTGCCTTCCAATCAGAGCTATATCCACACTGTCTACAAGGTATCCTACTTAACGCGTCTGCATTCTGGTGCTGACTTCCTGGCCTGTGTTTAATTTTCATGTCATATGTACTCAACACTTCAAGCCATCTTGCTAATTGTCCTTCTGCGTTTTTGAAGTTTAACAACCATTGCAATGAGCTGTGGTCCGTCCGAACGATGAATGCTCGGCCATACAGAAAATGACGAAAACTTTTGACGAAGTGTACTACTGATAAAAGTTCTTTTCTAGTGACACAATATTTCCGTTCTGTTTTTGATAATGTTCTGCTTCCAAAAGCAATGACTCTCTCTTTACCATCAATTTCCTGTGATAGCACAGCTCCGATAGCGTTATTACTTGCGTCAGTGTCTAGGATGAATGGTCTAGATAAGTCTGGATGTGCAAGAATGGGTGCTTTAGTTAGTTTTCCTTTCAAGGCTTGAAAAGCTTCCTGACATTCTTCTGTCCATAAGTACTTTCGTCCTTTTTCTGTTAGTTGATGGAGACATTTGGCGATTTTTGCAAAATGTTCTATGTACCTCCGGTAATATCCACAGAGACCCAAGAATGAACGTAATTCGCTCGCATCAACTGGAATGGGCCAATCCTTTATGCTCTTTATCTTTTCTGGATCCGTGGCTACACCTTCCTCAGTGACGACATGTCCAAGAAAGTTAACTTTCTTTGAAAATAGTGTGCACTTCTTGGGTTTGAGCTTAAGGCCAGCTCCCTTTAGTCGATCAAAAACCGATCGCAGATTTTCGAGCATTTCCTCAAACGATTTTCCAACCACAATTATATCGTCCAGATAAACTAGACATATACTCCACTGCAGTCCCGCCAATACTCTCTCCATTAATCTTTCAAAGGTTGCTGGTGCACAGGCAAGGCCGAATGGCATCTGTCGAAATTGAAACAGTCCCCTTCGGCTGGCAAATGCAGTTTTCGGGCGATCTTTCTCTGCCATTTCCACCTGCCAGTATCCCGAACAAAGGTCTAAAGTAGAGAACCATTTATTTCCGGATAATTGCTCCAATGAGTCGTCGATGCGGGGTAATGGATATGCGTCTTTTACTGTTAAATCGTTGACCTTGCGATAATCAACGCAAAAGCGTGTAGTACCATCCTTTTTCTTTACCAGTACTATCCCAGACGACCATGGACCGTCGGCTGGCTCAATTACTCCGCGTTCAAGCATGTCATCGATATGTCTATCGACTTCCTCTCGCATATGAATGGGGGTGCGGCGAGGCGGTTGTTTTACTGGTGCATTATTTCCTGTATTTATGGTGTGGCGCACCAAATTAGTTCTACCTAAGTCCCTGTCGGATGCTGCAAAAAGATCTTTGTATTCATTGAGAAGATTTTCAACTCCACGTTTTTGCTCCTGGCTAAGATTTTCGCTGCAATTACTCAGTAATTTTTGCAATTCAATTCTTAGGTTCTGATCCTTATGTATATCAGTAATATTTTTGTCGTCGCTTATCACGTCCTGGATAGGGCTTATATTTCCTACAATTGTCCCAGCTCTTATTATCTTCACTACATTCGATACATTCATAAAGCGCAGTGGTACGTTTTCTGAGGCTGTAACTAAAGTTCTTGCCATTAAGGCACTGTCCTTTGCTACAAATTTGTCACAGGGTTCAATGATTCCTAAGCCTACTTCATTCTTTGTTGACGGATATTCGTTAATGTGACCCCGGACCAAAGCTTCTGTACCTGGCTGTATGCACGTATCTTCAACTACTGATACTTTATAGCAACCAAGCTGTCCAGTGAAGTTCAGTGGTATCACCTGGTTATTGCAAACCATATGTTCTTCTTGTAAATTAATCAGACATCTATTTTTCTTGAGAAAATCTAAACCAATTATGCCATCTAAAGCAAGATCCGCTACTACTACCTCTGCTAAATATACGTTATGATCAATCCAGATGTGAAATTCACCTTTTCCCGTAACGTTTAGTTCAGAGCCGTTTGCTGACATAATAGTTTGAACCACTTGATTGAGGTTTGGCATCTCTTCTTTTCTCAAACTATTGAATAGTTTATTTGATATAAGAGTGACAGTTGCACCTGTGTCAACGAGAAAACTGGCTTTTATATTTCCTATAGCTACGTCTATATATGCCCCTGCTTCTTTCGTCGAGTTATTTTGAACATTGAGCTTGATTTGTTTTCTCCGCTGTCTTCTTGTTCGAGAATGTACTGGCCTTGCAGAGCCATTCTCGTGGTTCCTGTATTGACCGTTCCCGTTGCCACCTTGCTTTCGTAGCCTACATTCTCGCTTAAAATGTCCATATTTACCGCAATTGTAACATTGCTGATTCCGTTTCCATTCCGGATCGGCAGTGTTTCTTTGTCCGCTGTTTTTAAATTCATTTAACTCCATTCGAAGTGATTCTAATTGCTTAGTAAACGAATCCATCATTTCTGTAAACTTATCGTCCTTAGATAATTCTTCTGTAATATTATCTGCATGCGTAGCCCGCATCTGAGGTTTTACAAAATCTTGTCTTTTCTCTGCTTTGTAGAACGCCTCAAGTTCGACAGCTAAACTGATTGCTTGGTTTAAGTTTTGCGGTCTGGATTGTTTAATTTTTATCCTCATCTCACTATCGTGCAATGCATCTAAGAAATAATCCTTTGATAATGTTTCTTTTACTTCAGTGGGTGCTAGTGGGTATGCTCTGTTTACTAATCGTCGTATAGTTTGTCCTAGTTCTGGCAAGGTTTCACTTGCGTGCTGGCGTCTCTCCTTTAATTGAACTCTGTATAGTTCGTTCTGATTTGGCGGAGCAAAACGCTCTTCTAATGATTTCACTAAGGTCTCATAATTCATTTTCTTATCAGTTGGTAAATCACTGAAGACACTCTGTGCGTGCCCGCGAAGGGCAGCGGCAAGGTAAAGCCCCTGTTCATATTCGTCCCAATTATTGATGATAGCACATGCTTCAAATTGCGATTTAAAATCAACCCACTCGCCAGACCCATCATAATTGGCCAGTTTGATTTCTCTTCTCGTATTCTTTCCAGGCGTGCGTACTTTTTCCTGGTTATTGACAGCCTGTTTTGCATTCCTTTGGCTAGGTCTTAAGATAGGAGAAATCTCCACTGAACCTCCGCTACTGGTACCGGGCGATGCGCTAGTTGTTTTGTAATGCCCTTGCTTAGAGCGGGCTCCCTGTTCGTGCTCACTTACGTAAGGTCCAAACAATGTTGGTGCATCATCAGCTCGTTGAAGCTGTGTTTGGACTGTGCGCTCTGTGACATCGCCGAAATACGTGTGCCTCGTCTGAGCAATACCAGAATCTGTCAGGTTTCTAGGTTGCTCTTTTGGGGTAGAGTGTTGTGGTGTCAAAAACCTAGGATTTTGAGTTTGTCTCAACTTTTCTATCTTTTGCTTTACATCTTCCTCTAACGTACTTATATGCTGTTGTAAATCGTCCATGTTTAATCAAGTATAGGTGCACTTGCCAATATCCCACCGCTGCCACCAAAATTATGTCACGTACTCGGGGTAGTGACTTCTGGGTATCGTACCAAAGTTTACCCCTGGATATTGGAAGCTGCACCGTTTCTTATATTTTTATCTTTAATTTGTTAACTTTTGCCTCTGACACACAATAACAATTTGTGGGACGTGTTGCTGTCTTTGAACAGACCTTGTGTTAAGCAACAACCAGTGCTAACCTATGCACTATTCCAAACCTTGCTAATGTCTACCTATGCGCTACTATCCTGTGCACCGCTATCCTGTGCACTATCTGGCTTATTCAGCCTGTGCACTACCTAACCAGTGCACGTATTTCCGCACAGTCGCCTATGCACCTATTACCCGGTGCGTAAATACAACTTTAATACTCCTGCAACCTTATTCAGGTACGCAGATAGATTCTTATTCAGATTCTATTAATTCTTTTATAAAGTGTAGATAATTACCTTTTCCCTTCTTTAAGGCGTCTGGATTATCCATCAAGCGACCCTTGTTCTGACAGCACATCAGCTTATATACTAAGGTTTTGGACCATACCATTTAATTTGGACGATACCATATGTCTTATTCATATGAGTGTTATAATTACCTAACCCTTAATGCTAAAACGTTTGAATGACGGCCCTTATATTTACGACTACCGATCGGAATATTTCCGGGTATACTAACCACGACCGGTCCGTTACTGATTCTAAATATTATAAATATCCATAGCAATGTAAACAAAACAAAATCGATAGTAGACAACTGTTCAACTTTCAAACATAACGAGTTCGTATAACAATGTTTCAGCTTGATAAAAGAAATAAGATGAACGCTAGTAAAATAAAACTGATGAACCATGTTCATCACAGATGCACCTTACACTTTATAACCCCTATAAAATTATTTGAATGACGATGCTTTGCTACCTAGACAAAGAAACACATTTGCGGATAAATTTACATCACAGAAAAATACATGACAAAGATTTCCATTTGCAGAGGTATACAAATACATAAGTTTGCGAAAGTTTTGAGATGGTTATAAATATATGCAAATTCTAAACTTTAAAATGGTTTGATTAGGTGTTAATATATTTTATAAACCGCGGTCTCTCATAACCGCCTATAGGAGGGTATAGCACAAGAAATGTTGATATTTACTACATGTAAAGACAAGATAAACTAAATGCAGCGGTTTGTAAATATATGCAAATGTCGGTCTCTGAATACATTTACATAACATTTGCATACCTCTTCAAATCCGGAATTTCGTGTAGTGCTAACTACTCAGATCGTCGGACCCAATATACACAATTCAGGATCCTAACTACTCAAATCAATGGACACATGCTACGTAATTCAGCACCCTATCTACTCAAATCATTCGACCCATGCTATACAATTCATGGCCCTAACTACTCAGATCATTCGACACATGCTACACAATTCAGGACCCTAACTACTCAAATCATTCGACCCATGCTACACAATTCAAGACCCTAACTACTCAGATCAATGGACACATGCTATACAATGCAGGACCCTAACTACTCAGATCATCGGACCCATGCTACACAATTCAGGACCCTAACTACTCAGATCAACGGACCCATACTACACAATTCAGGACCCTAACTACTCAGATCATTAGACCCATGCTATACAATTCAGGACCCTAACTACTCAGATCAATTGACCCATGCTATACAATTCAGGACCCTAACTACTCAGATCATTCGACCCATGCTATACAATTCAGGATCCTAACCACTCAGAGTAATGGATACATGTTACACAATTCAGGACCATAACTACTCAGATCATTGGACCCATGCTACACAATTCAGGACCCTAACTACTCAGATCAACGGACCCATACTACACAATTCAGGACCCTATCTACTCAGATCAATGGACCCATGCTACACAATTCAGGACCCTAACTACTCAAATCATTCGACCCATACTATACAATTCAGGACCCTAACTACTCAGATCAATAGACACATGCTACACAATTCAGGACCATAACTACTAAGATCAATGGACCCATGCTACACAATTCAGGACCCTAACTACTCAGACCAACGGACCCATACTACACAATTCAGGACCCTAACTACTCAAATCATTCGACCCATACTATACAATTCAGGACCCTAACTACTCAGATCAATAGACACATGCTACACAATTCAGGACCCTAACTACTCAGATCAATAGACACATGCTACACAATTCAGGACCCTAACTACTCAAATCATTGGATACATGCTACGTAATTCAGCACCCTATCTACTCAAATCATTCGACCCATGCTATACAATTCAGGGCCCTAACTACTCAGATCATTCGACACATGCTACACAATTCAGGACCCTAACTACTCAGATCGTCGGACCCAATATACACAATTCAGGATCCTAACTACTCAAATCAATGGACACATGCTACGTAATTCAGCACCCTATCTACTCAAATCATTCGACCCATGCTATACAATTCATGGCCCTAACTACTCAGATCATTCGACACATGCTACACAATTCAGGACCCTAACTACTCAAATCATTCGACCCATGCTACACAATTCAAGACCCTAACTACTCAGATCAATGGACACATGCTATACAATTCAGGACCCTAACTACTCAGATCATCGGACCCATGCTACACAATTCAGGACCCTAACTACTCAGATCAACGGACCCATACTACACAATTCAGGACCCTTACTACTCAGATCATTAGACCCATGCTATACAATTCAGGACCCTAACTACTCAGATCAATTGACCCATGCTATACAATTCAGGAGCCTAACTACTCAGATCATTCGACCAATTCTATACAATTCAGGATCCTAACTACTCAGAGTAATGGATACATGTTACACAAATTCAGGACCCTAACTACTCAAATCATTGGACAAATGCTACACAATTCAGGACCCTAACTACTCAAATTAATGGACACATGCTACACAATTCAGGACCCCAAATACTCAAATCATTGGACACATGCTACACAATTCTGGACTCTAACTACTCAGATCAATAGAACCATGCTACACAATTCAGGAACCTAACTACTCAGATCAATGGACCAATGCTACACAATTCATGACCCTAACTACTCAGATCATTGGACACATGCTACACAATTCAGGACCCTAACTACTCAAATCATTGGATACATGCTACACAATTCAGGACCCTAACTACTCAGATCGTCGGACCCAATATACACAATTCAGGATCCTAACTACTCAAATCAATGGACACATGCTACGTAATTCAGCACCCTATTCACTCAAATCATTCGACCCATGCTATACAATTTAGGGCCCTAACTACTCAGACCATTCGACACATGCTACACAATTCAGGACCCTAACTACTCAAATCATTTGACCCATGCTACACAATTCAGGACCCTAACTACTCAGATCAATGGACACATGCTATACAATTCAGGACCCTAACTACTCAGATCATCGGACCCATGATACACAATTCAGGACACTAACTACTCAGATCAATGGACCCATACTATACAATTCAGGACCCTAACTACTCAGATCAATGGACACATGCTATATAATTCAGGATCCTAACTACTCAAAGCAATGGATACATGCTATACAATTCAGGACCCTAACTTCTCAGATCATCGGACCCATGATACACAATTCAGGAGACTAACTTCTCAAATCAATGGACACATGCTACACAATTCAGAACCCTAACTACTCAGATCATCGGACCCATGCTATACAATTCAGGGCCCTAACTACTCAGATCATTCGACACATATTAACACAGTTCAGGACTCTAACTACTCAAATCATTCGACCCATGCTACACAATTCAGGACCCTAACTACTCAGATCAATGGACACATGCTACACAATTCAGGACCCTAACTACTCAGATCACGTGACACATGCTACACAATTCAGGACCCTAACTACTCAGATCAATGGACACATGCTACGCAATTCAGGACCCTAACTACTCAGATCAAATGACCCATGCTACATGTATACAATTTAGGACCCTAACTACTCAGATCATCGGACCCATGCTATACAATTCAGGACCCTAACTACTCAGATCATTGGACCCATGCTACACAATTCAGGACCCTAACTACTCAAATCATTTGACCAATGCTGTACAATTCAGGACCATTACTACTCAGATCATTGGACACATGCTACACAATTCAGGACCCTAACTACTCAGATCATTGGACACATGCTATACAATTCAGGACCCTAACTACTCAGATCATTGGACCCATGCTACACAATTCGGGACCCTAACTACTCAGATCATTCGGCTACTCAGATCATTGGGCCCATGCTACACAATTCAGGACCCTAACTACTCAGAACATTGGGCCCATGCTACATAATTAAAGACCCTAACTACTCAGATCATTTGGCCCATGCTACACAATTCAGGACCCTAACTACTCAGATCAATGGACCCATGCTACACAATTTAGGACCCTAACTACTCAGATCATTGGACACATGCTATACAATTCAGGGCCCTAACTACTCAGATCAATGGACCCATACTACACAATTCAGGACCCTAACTACTCAGATCATTGTACACATGCTACACAATTCAGGACCCAAAATACTCAGATCAATGGACCCATGCTACACAATTCAGGACCCTAACTACTCAGATCATTGGACACATGCTATACAATTCAGGAGCCTAACTACTCAGATCAATGACCCATGCTACACAATTCAGGACCATTACTACTCAAATCATTGGACACATGCTACACAATTCAGGACCCTAACTACTCCGATCAATGGACCCATGCTACACAAATCAGCACCCTAACTACTCAGATTATTCGACCCACTTAAAATCACTTACAACTATGAATATACAATAAAAGTCAAAAGTGTTGCATGATTCGACGATTTCTAGCTATCTCTTTCTGAAAATTTGATATCCGCCACTGAGAGCACCAATAATCAAAAAGGTCGGGTAATTTTAACAGTGTTTTCAAGATAAATTAAGTAACAAATAACAATTAATTGATTTTAGAAAAAGAGTGGTGTACGAGCCTACGAAATATAAATGAGTTTTACAGTAAAAATCATAAATTGTACAAAAAACCTGAAATTTTCGGCCAAGTCCCTTTTTGACGATTTGTAATACCCTGTCTGACTGATGACGGTCAGAAAAATGTCCGGTCGTAAACAGTTCAGTTGGGATGAGTTGTTATATACAACCGGTTAGATAACCTACCAGATTGCAAGATTCTTGTTTCATGAAATTCATATTTTTTTTGCATTGTGTATCTTACTGATTGTTCATATGCATTCACCCCCTCGATGTATAAATGTGCATTTCTGTAATAAATAAACATAAGAAATAATGTTATTTGAACCCCACGCATGTAAATGTTTGGCACTGTTTAACATTTACAGTTCGTTAGATTAATGCAAACTTTTTTTTTACAGAAATCATTCCACAGTCACAATTTATTGCACTTGCACCGAAAGACGACTTAAAACCCTGTTAAACTAATTTACAAGTTTTAAACGAATAAATATATGCATCTTACAAACAAGTTTAAGAGCCACCCACGTAAGATGCACATCGGTAAAAAATATTTTTGGAAATATGTAAGTTAATTATTTTCAGTTATGATGTATCAATTAGTTGTTGCTTAACGTCCAGTGACAATTAATTCATACATATTTAGAACGAGAAACCATTCCCAAATAGGGAGGGGTCGGAATGAAGGGCGGGAAACTTGAACTCCTTAAGAAGTTACTTAGTACTTGAAGTGTTATTTCACAAGGGCCAACCTACTTTCTCTTCACGAAGCATCGATTCTGACCGGATGTGGCAAGGTATTTATATATCCCCGCACAGCCAAACGGGCGCCTCCCTTCATCACGGGTTACAGTTTCTGCCGGTGTTATATAGTCATTCTTCTCCCATTACAGTTTTCCCCCGGAAATTGTTCGTCAGTCTGTCTATGTGTCCACTAGTCTGTCTTTATTTTCAACAGTCTTTGTAATAGTCCCCTAGTTTGTCTACATTCTCCACAGTCTGGCTATGTGTTCACAAGTCTGGCTATGTGTTCACAAGTCTGTCTTCATGGTTACCAGTCAGTCTATGTCCACTAGTCCGTCTACATCTTCAACGGTCTGTCTATGTATCCATTAGTCTTTCTTCAACTATATATTCTGTCTACATGTCCAAAAGTTCTTCTCCGTGTTCAATATTCTATCTACATGTTTACCAGTCAGTGTACATTTCCAACAGTCTGACAACATGTCCACCAGTCCGTATATGTGTTCATCAATCTGTCTACATGTCTACCCTACCAGCTGATCTATATTTCTACCATACTGTGCTTGCTTACATAGATATTATGCAACCGATAGAACCACTTAAATAGTAAAAATTTCAAAGAAAACAGTAGAAAATTAAAATACCCTATATGATAATTGAGAACTATTTTCCTAGACCAGGAACAAAGGGAATTAGTTGTGGTCTGAAGACTTTATCCTATTGTAATGTCTGTAGTCATGATAAGACAATATGGCCGCTATTCATATAAGAAAAGTGCCCCAAATTACGAACTTATATTGATGAGAATAGCTGAACTATGGTGCCCTGGAAAGACAAGCATTTCTTACTTCACTAGTGGATGATGTAAAATAAGTACATTTTTCACAGACGACGACATAACGGACGCCAATTGAGGAACAAAGCTGAACTGACTATGCGGTATGGGCTTTGCTCATTTTTGAAGCCGTACGGTGACCTATGGCTGTTAATGTCTGTTTCATTTTGGTCTGTTGTGGATAGTTGTCTCGTTGGCAATCAGACCACATCTTCTTTTTTATATGAGGTGCTCTGGAAAGACAAACAGATCCTGCTCCACAAGTGGTACAGGTTAATCGTGTTAATGTAAAGTTACCAACATTATTTATAGATGTTTTTACTATACTGTTAATTGAATGTACAAGCATGTTGATTACCAACATAAATACGAAATATCAAAAATCATATGTACATAGTATGGCAAAAATCATATATAAACACAATTCTATTGTAAAACTCATCCATAAATATTATTATATGGTAACTATCAGTAACTATCACATAGCAGAAATCAAATATAAATATGAAAATACAGTAGCAATCATCTATTTGAACATAAAATACGGTAGCAGTCATCTATTTAAACATAAAATACGGTAGCAATCATCTATTTAAACATAAAATACGGTAGCAATCATATATTTAAACATAAAATATGGTAGCAATCATATATAAACATAATTATATGGTAACACTTATATATAAAGTGATATAATAAAATGTACATGTATATGAACTTTTACAAATTGTGACTTGAATAAAAAGCATACAGAAAAGAGGTGCACGTTTCATCCTGCACGACTACAAATCCGGAGAAACAAGTTGCGATACATATATGCTATTAAAGCTGGGAATACAACATCTATAAAAACAAAGGAAACATCAGAGGCTGATTGTGTTCTACAACGTGATTGGGGTATTGGTGCTGGTTACTGAACCATTTAACTACCTAAAAAACAGAAACCTAGAGGCTCTCAAGAGCCTGTATCGCTCACCTGACTTCTTTTATATATAAAAAAAAAAGATAAAATCTGGCTACAAAGTAACAACACTTGGCCAGCACCTCAAAAGGAAAGGAACAAATATGTTTGGTTTCATTTAATTCAGTGGTTCTCTAAAAGAAGAAATTTGTATGTATTTTCCATAGGGTCCTATGTTAAACTAAGTCCCCCCTGGCGGCCATCTTGCATGATAGATCTGCTACAAAAGTAACAACATATGGTCAGGATCTCATAAGGAACATTCATGCTATTTTTGGTTTCATTCCATTCAGTGGTTCTCTAAAAGAAGTCATTTGTATGAATTTCCCATAGGGTCCTATGTTAAACTAAGTTCCTCCCTGGCGGCCATATTGGATGATGGATCGGCTACAAAGTAACAACATATGGTCAGCACCTCATAAGGAACATTCATGCTATGTTTGGTTTCATTCCATTTAGTGGTTCTATAAAAAAAATCATTTTGTATGCGTTTCCCATAGGGGCCTATGTTAAACTAAGTCCCCCGCTGGCGGCCATCTTGGAATATGGATCGGCTACAAAGAAACAACACTTGGTCAGCACCTCATAAGGAACATTCATGCTATGTTTGGTTTCATTCTATTCAGTGGTTCTCTAAAAGAAGTCATTTGTATGCATTTCCCATAGGATCCTATGTTAAACTAAGTCCCCCGCTGGCGGCCATCTTGGATGATGGATCGACTACAAAGCAGAGATGGGTCCGATTACTTTCAATGTAATTGATTAAATTACAATTACTTTGTCATTTGTACGATTAAATTAAATTAATGCTTACATCATTTCTGAAAGTGTCTGATTAAATTAATGATTACATTAGCAAAGTAATCATGATTACACACTTTTTGAATGATATGAATGAATTAACATTTGATACAACTAAAGCATTTTTTAGAAAGGATTTTGTTTTATATATTAGAAAATGATAACTTCAAACTTCATTTATTTAATAAACCACAAAAGTTCACTACATACATACATGAACATTGTGTCAGTGATTATGACCCACCAACTTTATCATCATTGATCTCTGAATTATTTTGACTTCAATTGAATATGGCATTATACAGAGTTTGCTGTTTGTCTTCTGACCTCTTTGAGACTTTATATGTATTTCAAGGTGAGGTTTATGGAAGTTAAAATATGGATGAAATAAAGTTACCAGTTAAAAACTGTGTAAAATTTTAATAGAATTGTTTAATCAAATTGTAAACAAAATAGAAATCCTATAAATCATTGCATTTTACATGTCCAGTTTAAGGAAATACATAAATTTGCTTATCTTGAACAAGATATTTGTCCAACTTTTAATTTAGTTCGATAAATTTTCACATGTCTGATTAATCTTTTATGGTCCAAGACCACAATTAATGACCCCGCTTTTCTTTGTTCACGAATATAGTTCCCTTTAATTATAGTGTATTTTTTCTTTATTTTTTTTCTTTCCCTTTCTCATTCATTTCTTAGCTTTTCTGGGGTGGAAATGAAAGAAGAGAGCTGAAATAAACTTCTGGATGGATTATTTTAACTGATTTTAATAAGGAAAAATTGTGGTCTCGGGCCTTATCATATACATTGTCCTACAGCTGTACTCAACATGCTTAATTGGAAACTGCAATAAATACAAACCTTAATTGGTTTCCTACCTGTCAATTCAGTTGACAAAAATCACAATATTAAAGGGGCACTAGCTGTCAAATTCATGGTCACCGATTTAACTCAAATTCTCATATTTGATTTATAACAATGTAAAACATTTATCCAAACTATCAAAAGTCTAAAATAAACAGTTTACAGAGCATGGGGTAGATAATATATAGGTTGGTTATGTGTGTATTTTAGTCCAGAAGCCATCTAATTAACTATCGATTGACCTCAGATGACCATATAAGCGATGTAAACATAAATAAGGATATGAATGATTAAACCAACACGTGCAATTGGATTTTTATAGGTCTGTTTGATTTTATTTTATAGATTAAAAATAGATGTTTCTCATTGTTTTTAACCGTATAAGAATGATTTTATGTGCATCGACTTAGTAATCACATGATTTACCGTAGTTTCACTTTCATTGTTGACATTCTTTTTCTTTTCTTTAAATAACCAGTACACGTACAATGCATGTGTTGTCAATCTCTAGCTAGGGGTTAACTTGAAGTTCACATGAATACGGATTTAAAGAGGTCGACTCATTCACTTGCAAGTGAATAACTAATTATCAATGTTTCTTAGCATAATTTGACAAAATTGAATCTTTTTGGCTACAAAAAGTGAATTGTTATTTCACTATTTCACTTTCATTATTGATTGAACAGAAAAAAATCAAACTTTAGATTTTTTATATATCTCGTAGCTATTTCCCTTTAACAAAAGATCATAATTCAGGATTAAAGAAAAGTATAATATTACTTGAATATAACAGTTATTATCAAATATATATATGTACATCTTTAAATTGTGAATATATGTACAATATATTTTACTAAAGCCTCGGTCACACCTTACCGGATAGCTCGAACGGACGCCTAACGGATAACTTTTTTTCAATCCATTCATGTTCGTTAGACGTCCGTTCTTATCCGTTAGACGTCCGTCCTTATCCGTTGCATGTCCGTTAAAACGTACGTTTTATCTGTCGACGTCCGTTCTTTCCGATGGAAAATTTTGAGCATGTTCAAAACTTTGAACAGACGTCCAACGGATAAAATGTCCATTGAACGTCCGTTAGGCGTCCGTTTTGTACGGTACTCGTCCGTTTCGTTTCCGTTTTGTATCCGTGACGTGTCCGTTATACATCCGTTGGAGAAGATAAATTCACCAACGGACTTCTACCGGATGCATCAGATAAAACAGATGTTGAAAGGATGAGAAACGGACTTCTACCGGACGTATAACGGATAAAACGGATGATGAACGGATATGAAACGGATAAAAGCCAATTGAAAATTTTGCGTCAGAAATGCCAATTATTGGTATGTCAGATTTCTTAAGGTTCATGAATTCTTATTATTCATAATCGATCTTAGAGTATAGACACGTCTTCACAATCAAGCAGTTCATATTCAGGGCAGACACTGCCCTTTGGAGGAATTTTGAAGAACAAACCAAAACAAGTAACACAGAAATATTTTGAATATTTATGCGATTTACATGTTTTATTATTGTCGCCTTTGATTTTTCCGTATATCTTGTTCATTTGTTTTATCCGGTACGCTTCCGTTAGGTGTCCGTTTTAGACAGTACTCGTCCGTTGGATGTACGTTCGGCATCCGTTCTGTCCGGTACGTGTCCGTTTCTCGTACGTTGCATATCCGGTGTGTGTCCGTTATGCATCCGTTACACGTCCGTTTTATTCGGTCAGTACATCAGCGGACTCCCAACGGTTAACAATTTTGTCAACGGACAACTTTTATTTTCATCCGTTAGGCGTAAGTTCGTGCTATCCGGCAAGTTGCGACCGAGGCCTAATGCCAGTACAATATATTTTACTAATTGTATTATATCATGTATATGTCTCTTCTTAGAATATAAATGATGACTTTTCAATACTGTAACTGTTTATTTTTTACTAAAGTATACAAATCAATTAACATGCTTTAGGCCAACTAAAATTAATTAGTAGATTTTCATCCAATTTTTTGAAAAAAATGGGGCGGGTGGGAGGATTTTATTTTTTTAATTTTATTTCATATGAAACCCTCGTCACAAGTTCTTCATACCCCGGGGTATATGCTAGTGGAAAGCAAGCTTGTATAATGTATATACATGCTGTATAAGGAATTCTACACTATTTTGTAAACCCTTAAATAACAAGAGTGCACACGCTGAAATGTCTCGCCTTCTATACTAACCATTGATATTATATTGATAGTCCTAAGAATAAAGTTAAGCTTTATAACAACTGTCACATAAACTTAACATTAACCAAGATAACTAAACAAAGACCAATGAACCTTGAAAATGAGGTCAAGGTCAGATGAACCATGCCAGGCAGACATGTACAGCTAACAATGCTTCTATACAACATATATAGTTGACCTATTACTTATAGTTTAAGAAAAATAGACCAAAACACAAAAACTTAACACTGTGCAATGAACCGTGAAAATGAGGTCACGGTCAAATCAAACCTGCGCGACTGACATCAAGATCATAAAATATTTCCATACACCAAATATAGTTGACCTATAGCATATAGTATTAGATAAAAAGACCAAAACTCAAAAACTTAACATTGACCACTGAACCATGAAAATGAGGTCAAGGTCACATGACTTCTGCCCCCTAGACATGTACACCTTACAATCATTCCATACAACAAATATAGTAGACCTATTGCATATAGTTTGAGAAAAACAGACCAAAACACAAAAATTTAACTATAACCACTGAACCATGAAAATGAGGTCAAGGTCAGATGACACCTGCCAGTTGGACATGTACACCTTACAGTCCTTCCATACACCGAATATACTAGCCCTATTGCTTATAGTATCTGAGATATGGACTTGACCACCAAAACTTAACCTTGTTCACTGATCCATGAAATGAGGTCGAGGTCAAGTGAAAACTGTCTGACAGACATGAGGACCTTGCAAGGTACGCACATATGAAATATAGTTATCCTATTACTTATAATAAGAGAGAATTCAACATTAAAAAAAATTTGAACTTTTTTTTCAAGTGGTCACTGAACCATGAAAATGAGGTCAAGGACATTGGACATGTGACTGACGGAAACTTCGTAACATGAGGCATCTATATACAAAGTATGAAGCATCCAGGTCTTCCACCTTCTAAAATATAAAGCTTTTAAGAAGTTAGCTAACACCGCCGCCGCCGCCGCCGCCGCCGCCGCCGCCGCCGCCGCCGCCGCCGCCGCCGGATCACTATCCCTATGTCGAGCTTTCTGCAACAAAAGTTGCAGGCTCGACAAAAATCCCTGATTGGCACCACTGTTATACATGTAATTGCCGCTTTAGAAACCTATGTATAGTATATACATCAAAAAGAAGAAAAATGCTCTCTTCTGTTGGGTTATACCTACACCAAATTTATTTTGCTTTCTAAGCAATGGTTTGTAGTCCCCATAAAATCAATAAAATGTATTCACCGTGTATCATCGTACAGCGGATATAGGTACTAACCAAGCGGGCGTGAGCGATTTTGATCTTACACGGTAACGAAAATCTTTGTATTGTTCACATAATATCTATGTGTACTATAATCTAAACATAATTGCTGTTTTAAGAAATGATTTGGTCGTATGTTGATGATTAGAGATGTCTCATTATTTTCCCAAAACAAGAGGGATTACTAAAACATTGTAAAAACATGTGCAAATACTTGTCAAAGAAGGTGGCCCTCGTCTCATCCGATATAATTCTATATTCATTGCAACTCTTTTTCTGATAAAAGGTCAATGTGTGTGTGTAATAAATATAGCTGTTTCAATAATTGGCATTGAAATCTTTCATACATATGTTATTTTTCGATATTTTATCCCTAAAGAAGAGTTGTGTACGGTGTTTAGCTGACCACATAAATCCTTATGTATGGTGCATAGTTAAGTTGTTGTACACCGTACACAAAAACTTTATTTTCATACTTGTTTATTACCCAAAAAGTTTGTGATTGGTAACTATTACTTTTGCCCTGTATTAGGTTTCTTTCAGATAAAACATATAAATGTCTCAACAACTGTATTGAAATTGAAAGTTGGTGTTGACATTCACAACTATTTGCGCATGTACAAGTTAATTGTTCTTAGATTATTAGAATATCAAAGTTGTTTTATGAATAGAAAAAAATCGATGCGAAAATTATTTGGGAGCAGGAATTTCAAATGTTGAGAAATGTACATTGAATATTGATAAAGCAAAACAAAGATTTTCGTTACCGTGTAAGGTCAAAATCGATCACGCCCGCTTGGTTAGTACCTATATCCGGTGTACTGATGATACACGGTGGTATTGGTATAATTGTATGTAACACAAGTATTATGAGTACAGAATAAAATGTAAACTCAGTGTTGAAAGTAATTATGATGTAAAACATGAATTTAATCAAAAAGTAGTTGTTGTTTAATGACTAAATTGAGGGTATTGGGGCAGTTACAGAGGGTGTTTGCAAATTACGCTCCAGATAGCATTTGTACTAAAAAAACTGTGTTTGCTTTGAACAAACTCTGTCCTGCGCCGAACTTGTTCTTATAAAAAAGGGAAGTGTCTTGTAATGCTAATACGCGTACTGAATCCGCATATGATGAATAAGATATTGATTCATGTCCCTATTTTATGAATACTTGAGCTATTGTGTGTCGCTTTTAAAAGTTATATAAGGATCATGACTGAATTTGAATTACAACATTAGAAAATTGGCATTGCATTGTATAATTTTTCATCCTTCCCTTAAAAAAATCAATGAGTTAACTTTTTTACCAGGATTATCCTACTAAAAAAATGTTCATGCACCAAACTGACTTTGTTTTACACTCAATTTTTTTTTAAACCTCGCATTCGCCTCGGGTGACTATAGTATATTTTGTGTTATTACTGCTCTGTCCAGACTTTACAAATACACAATATGTATTTATCTATAACTAGATACTAATTTTCACAAAATACACAACCTTTAAGATGCAAAATTAAAAACACTGTTTCAGCGCTTGAATTTTGTTTTTTTTCAAAGATAGAAAAAGTATTGAAACAATTTGATAAACTGGTGTTTTATACTTTAGAAAATAATTCTGTAATATACTATAGTGAAATACTATACTACTATACACAATATGAAAGTTTATGGATGTGAAAAGGTCAAGGCCACTTCTTCTTTTGCTATGTCTTAAATGGAAAAAAATCAGAAGGTTCCAAATCAACGCCATTTTGTAATGGCAGCTCTTCATATAATTAGTCAAATTTGTCGTTTTAACATCGTTTATAGCATATGCTTATGATTGAATCGTTTTTGTAGCATTCTATTGAATAAATATCAGAATATTTCTCTTTTTTGTCCTTGTGTTTGAAATATTGATATTTTTAGGTCTGACCTTTGACCTCAATTTCACAAAATTGTGACCACTCTGGATTTTTACGACCCAACTTTTCTTATTGTACACGTTGTCCTCTTTCCATCGATATATAATTTAGGTGTGTGTTCTTCCGGACCATTAAAGTTTTAAAAAATGAACTCTGGTTGCAGTACTATATGGACATATAACTGATCGACAGGTGTAGTGTGTCTCAGATTTGTGGACAAGAACAATGGGTATTTAAGGTAATTGTATTTAGTAGCAAGTAATTTCGTGCCCAAAACTAACATTTTATAAACAACATTACCAATTGATAGGCACTTGTGTGAAAAGTTTATACGACGAAGGACGTCTTTTTATAGTAAAAGATTCTGATATATATATATTCAGTATAGTTCATATGTAGATCTATGTGGGTTTTCTACTAATAGATTTTAGTTTGCTGTGAAGTTGCCATTTCCGTATTTAGAGTATATATATGTTATGTATAAGTTATCATTTGCAATTTTACATTTGTACAAAAATTGACAAAAATTCACTTATAACTAGTACAATTATTTATAATTTAAATGTTGGTGAATAAAAGCATTGATACATTATAGAATATATCTTGAATGACCACACAGTACACCTTAGTTACAAAATACAAAAGAAGTTCTGATAGAGAATTTTTTTTGTATTTTGTTAATATAAATTTTTGCTGTGCAGTCATTAAATTAAATACAATTTTATAGTGTGTATCAATACCTTCTTTCATCAGGGGCCACTCCAGTCATGATGCAGTGATACCCTATATAATCACTAAATTTTCCCGACAACAGCACCCCTCCCCCTCCCTCGGATCCACCTATGATATTATATATTATTGTACAAGCTATAAGCGAATTTTGGTCAAATCTTGCACAAATTATAATTTGTACAGGCATTTTTTTGTGTAAAAATTTAAGTCAAAATTCAAATTATAATTTGTACAATATTTTTGTATAACTTATAAATTGTACAAAATGATAACGTGTACACCCCTCAGCCTGATCCGCATTTATGAGACCTTCATTTTACCCTTTTGTTTGAAATTGATTATGCATGTACAAGTTGTAAAAGTGAAACCAGGGTGAACCATTTCGTTGACTCATTTGATCCACAACAAATATCATTCATATGCAGATAAATACGATAGTTAGCATTTTTTTTTAGCCATGAAACAGATATAGAAAGTATCAAGTGCACGCTCTCCCTTCATGTTTTATATCCATGTTTCCATCGTCTTATATGACCGCCAGCAGGAAGTCATCTCGATGTTAATTTGATGGCGTCTAGACTGAAAAAAACCAAACAAATGTTGACATATTGTCAAGTTGATGCAAGTTTTTAAATGATGTCTTATTATGTTATAAATCAAACATGGGTATTAATACATTGATATAACCAGAGGGTTCCGAATAATACAAAAAATCAAAAAACATGACCAGCGAGCATCCTTAAAAGGAATTTAGAATGTTTTCATTTCTGCCTATCTTCTTCTCTTCTTCTTTCGTAATTTCCCTCCTGTTTAGGAGCACTCGGATGAGACCTATTAAAATGTATTAATATGTACTATTGTTTGTGTACCGAAATAATCACATTGCATGTGTGTTTCATTAGAATTCATTTTTTTATTGGCTGACAGCAATTGCGAAGTGTTTAAATATCATATTCAATTCCGTATAGATAAAGCAGCTATGAATGCACGTGCTTTCCGTCAAAATGTGTAAAAAGAGCATTACAAACACACGGAAAGCATGAGATAACTTTCAATTGTTCATGGTTGTAGCATGACAATGTACTTATAAGAATTTGATGCTTCCTTCATCAGGATTAAACAGTCAGGATTCTACTTTGTCAAAATTATCTCCCCATTACGCCAGTTCATTTTCACAATCGTAGAAATGGAAGCCATTGTAGGGATGACGCGCTGCCAATTTTGCTCCTGGAAACCGATAAATTTATCCACATTGCACCATTACGATCCTTGTATGTCAGTTGTATTTTAAAAGACAAATGTATCAACAAGCTAATGAGCATTAGTTAATGATCTTGTCTGCAATGAGTCAACTTAAACTATTGTTTGATCGGTTGTCAGGTGGAATTTTCGAAAATTAATAAACATTTAAAAAAAGTTCTAATTAAATATTTCGTGGAAGGACAGACTAGATTTTTTAGTGGTTGAAGACTATAAACCCTACTTATCACACATAAAAAAAAATTAATTTTTAGAAGATATGCATTTTCATCATCCAACTTGAAAGATTGTCGTCAAGTACTTTTAGTAAAAAAAAATAGCCATTCGAACACACCTACTCTGTTTTTGTGATTCATTGGATAGGTATTTCACTTGACCCATATATTTCATCTTTTAGTACTGTGATTTTTTTAAGTTATAAAGTCAACCTGTAGCTTTGATATATAAAAATGATAGAATCTGAACCGAGACGATGTTTGAAATATTCTTGCTTTGTACGATATCAAGACAAAATATAAAACTCAAACACGCCCTAACATAAAAAGTCGCACTCAATTTTATCTTTTCGATACAATTGTTTCCCATTTTTTGGAATTTTTTCTCGAGTCACATAATGGAAGGGCAGACACGAAAATTACTGAACTAATAGATTGATATGTTTTCCGTCCGTGGTAATTTTTTTTTTAAATCGAAGGTTATGCATTTTCTACATCCAACTTGAAAGATACCCATGTCGTCGACTTGATATCTAACTGGTCTGCTTAACTATGTACTAGATAAATTGAAAACTTTTGCAAATGGTGTTTTTGAAATAAAACACTTCGTAATTGAGAAGAAAATTTTCATCTTATTTGTTTCTATTAACTTTTAAAATTATTGTCACTATAGTAAACATTACAGTAACCATTTATCGCCTTCTCTAACAAAGAGCTTCGATTTCAACCGGGGTTCCGCCTGTAAAGGCTTGTAAAAGTGTAGAACGTCCGCCCATGTTTAAAACAAAATGTGCTTTGGTCAACTGCAGCTTTTACTCTCAAGTAAAAAAATTTAAAAAATGAAGCATTCAACTCATAACTTCAAAGATATAAACTACCGTATTCGTATAAAATCGCGTTGTTTGTAAAAAAAAATTTGCAATGCTTTAATCGGCTAATTGTAAACATTGTGACGAGATTGGTATCGCAAAAATAAACATTTAAAATGTTAATAACACTTTTTTTAAATTTGTTATGGAAATAGAATTACCAAAGGCAAATTTGACTACCACAAATGCCGAAGCGGGAGGGTTTGCTAGCCATAATACCAGGTTCAACCCACATGTTTTTCTTAAACCTGTATTTATCATGTCAGGAATATATATAGCAGTTGTTAACAAATAGTCCGTTTCTATGTATGTTGGCATTTGTTTTTGTTGTTTCGTTTTTTCCTCTTAAAGTTGATGTGTTTCCCTCGAAGTCCTTAAATCAATAACATTTATCTCTCATTGTTAAAAGCAGTTATTAGTACTGAGGGCCCTCATGGGGTTTTTGATTATGTGATTACTTGGCCGTTTTTTTAATGATTATTTGATTATTAAGCCAAATATTTCATGATTATTTGATTACCTAGGACTGTATTTTTAGTTTATGATTATTTGATTACTAAAGATAAGCAAATATTTAATGATTATGTGATTATATTGGCAAAAAAATGGTGATTATGTGATTACTAGGACCCCCCATGAGGGGCCTCAGTACTTACAATATCTAATTCATATCATCACTTTGAGATAAAAAGATGTATAGTCCTAGCATCGCATGCTTAATTGACTCTTTTGAAATAATTTACTGACGTTTCTGTTGTTAAATATATATAATCTAATAATTTTAACACTGTTTGCTTATCGTACATTTTAAAGTTAAAAATTGATTATATAACAGGTGGATGAACAAAATATGTCATTTTTTAAACACTAGTCGCTAACCGTATATATAATATATTTAGCATTTGGATACTTTACTACACACATGTTACAGGTGGATGAACACATATACCAACACAGTGGAGGAAATCAAACATGGCTATTTACAGTATATTCTTGATTTGTGCTAATTTATCAGTCGCACAACGATACGAACCAACATGGGAATCTCTTGAAAGCAGACCTCTTCCGTCATGGTTTGATGAAGCTAAGCTAGGTATTTTTATTCACTGGGGAGTGTTTTCCGTTCCTAGTTATAGTGCAGTTTGGTTCTGGAATTATTGGAAAAATGGAAATAAAGACATTAACAATTTTATGAAACGTAACTATCGACCTGGTTATACATATGCTGACTTTGCAGCAGATTTCAAAACAGAATTCTATGATCCAAAACGGTGGGCTGCTATATTACAGGCTTCCGGGGCTAAATACGTTGTTTTAGTTTCTAAACACCACGAGGGCTTTACAAATTGGCCGTCAAATTATTCGTGGAACTGGAATTCTTACGACACTGGACCACATAGAGATCTAGTCGGCGAACTAGCTACTGCAGTTCGGGAGACAACAGATCTTCGATTTGGTCTCTATCATTCTCTGTTTGAATGGTTTAATCCGCTGTTTCTGAAGGACAAAGAAAATAATTTTACAACACAAGATTTTGTGAAAATGAAATCAATGCCTGAACTATATGAACTTGTGAATCGATATAAACCGGAAGTAATTTGGTCAGATGGCTCCGGCCAAGCGCCAGATAGTTACTGGATGTCTAAGGAATTTATAGCTTGGCTCTACAATGACAGTCCTGTCAAGGATACTGTTGTCGTCAATGATAGATGGGGTCGTGGCGATATTTGCCGCCATGGGGGATATCTTACGTGCAATGATAGGTATAATCCGAAATCTCTCCAGAACAGAAAATTTGAAAACCCAATGACGATAGACAAAAACCACTGGGGATTCCGAAGAGAAGCAAACATAGAAGACTTTTATACATCACGAGAACTGATTTCTACATTTGCACAAACTGTAAGCTGCGGAGGTAATATGCTTATGAACGTCGGACCAACTAGCTATGGAACATTCCCACCAATCTATGAAGAAAGACTTCTTCAATTTGGAAAATGGATGAAAATAAATGAGGAAGCAATATATAGTTCAAAGCCATGGACAACACAAAAAGACAACGCCACGAATGCATGGTATACAATGAAGAAAACGACGAGCGGAACTAACGTTTATGCCATTTTACTAGACTGGCCTGAGAAAAACTATTTGTATTTGAAAGCACCTGTGGCCAGTAGCAGCACTTCTATAACGATGCTAGGGTATTCAGGTTATTTTAGTTACTCAATAGTGCAACCATCCGGGATTAATATAACATTACCAGTCATATCATTTTCAAAGATACCAAGTACCGATGCGTGGGTTTTTAAATTGACTGATTTAAAGAACTAATTGACTCCATTGTAATAATGTAATCAGGTGCCTATTTCAATGTCACTAAAGAGTCATTTGCGGGTAACTGAAATGACAATGTTTTGGTAGATCCTTTATTGTTAACAATGTCTGACATCTTTCATATTTTTTTGAGTCATTCTATTTATACAAGTTAAAAGTGTTACATGAGACTACTATAACACTTGGTAGTAATGTCATAATAGTTGTAGATATATCCAGATGTAATAATTTTAGAATAATTGGCTCTTTAACTTTAGTGTTGTTAGTATGTTTTAATTTTGTAAAGAACCTTTGACTTTCGTTTCATTGTTTGTTCAAGCAGGAAGCGTGACATAACAGTTTAATATTTTTATGGATAGACGTATTACAATTCATAATTTCTGTCTAAATTTAAAAATGAACAAATTAAGGACTTTCATTAAAGTGACAGGTTTGGCTAGCAATAAAACCAGGTTTAATCCACCATTTTCTACATAAGAAAATATCTTTACCAAGTCATGAATATGACAGTTATCGATTCATTGGTGTGTTTGAGCTTTTTATTTTGCCATATGATAAAGGACATTCCGCTTGGAATTTTCCTCAGAGTTCGGTATTTTTATTGTACCAAGATTGTTTTGGTTTATAATTTAGTTGTGAGTTTTGATTCTTCTTCTTCACCTTAACCTTTTTTGAAGTTGAAACAGTAATTGTAGCATTAATCTGTTTTGCTATTCAACCACCTGTTTTGATGACTCATTATAACCTATGATGTTTTATTTGAATATAAACTGTTGCGCCGGTACTTGTCAGGATCCTCTGGCCTTTATTAGTCTTGGGTTTTTTTATGTTTTGGGGTTTGCTGTTACATCCATTTTCATTGAACTAATACACATTTTGATGAAGGGCTAGCTGAATCCCGACTCCGGGTGTGGTATTTGCTCGCTGTGTTGAATACCCATTGATGCCTTCGTCTATTTTCAGCTCTTTAGTTGGATTGCTGTCTATTTGACACATTCTACATTTTCAATCTCAAGGTTTTTATTCAAGGCGAAGCTTAATAAATATAAAATTGATAAAATTAGAAGGTAGAAGATATATATATGTGTGTGTTTAATTTATATTTTTTAAACATCGCAGTGGCGTCAAACATGATTTAATGTTAAAGATTACCCGACTTACTCTTCATAACAAGGCAATTATCCATTTCCAGGAAATTTTTTTACAAATACTCTGGCCAGAAAAGAGATGAAAACGAGTTGATTTAGGAGATTTTTACGTAGATTTTTTAAAAGTAATTTGTTAATTTGCATATAGTGCTTGTACATGATGTAGTGCATGAAAAGATTTTGTAGACGAAACCTTCCTTACAATTGTTATATTGGCTTTTATGAAAAAAGAGGGGGCAGAACGGTCATATTTAAATTTCATCTTATCTCTTGCTTTGTTTTGGTTTTACTATTATTTTTATGCCCACCTACGATAGTAATGGGGCATTATGTTTTCTGAAATGTGCGTCCGTTCGTTCGTCCTTCCATCCTTCGTCCCGCTTCAGGTTAAAGTTTTTTGTCAAGGTAGTTTTCGATGAAGTTGAAGTCCAATCAACCTGAAACTCAGTACACATGGGCCCTATGATATGATCTTTTTTTTTTATTTTAATGCCAAATTCGTGTTTTGACACAATCTCATGGTTCACTGAACATAGAAAATGAAAGTACAAATTTCAGGTTAAAGTTTTTGGTCTAGGTAGTTTTTTATGAAGTAGAAGTCCAATCTACTTAAAACTTAGTATACATGTTCCCTGTGATATGATCTTTCTAATTTTAATGCCAAATTAGAGTTTTTATCCCAATTTCACGGTCCACTTAACACAGAAAATGATAGTGCGAGTGGGGCATTTGTGTACTATGGACATATTCTTGTTTAAATTGATTCATACTTTATTGATAGTTATGACATTTGTTAGTTAGATATAAAAAAAAATACTGGTCCATTATCCCGCGCTCGTTCACCATTAGTAGTATAGAATAATTTGATTGATACTTATTAGTTTCTTAAATATATACAGTTCTGAGTTATAATATATCCAAATAAAACATATATCAATATAGAAACATCTAAACTGCTGTATAAGGAGAAGACAACAAAAAAGATTCACTTAAACTACAGAAATTAGGAATTTTGGCAACACCAAAAAAACGAAGCACTTCTTACTTACAGCATTCATTGCAGCTTACAAGATTTTTTCCTTTTGGATAATATTTGTACATGTTACTATAAAGAACATAAATGCATATATAAACTAAGACAAAACAACAAATCAACATAAGAAACCAACAATAAAGATATTAAATTATAACATAAATGGTGATGTGGAGAAGGTAAAAAAAGTGTAAAGAGACTCATTGGATGGCGGATGTCATTCTGCGGGTGTCATGTTTTTGTAATGTACTATGATGGTAATTATTTTTGTATTTCTCTGTGTAGACAGTTCTTGCGTTTGTTTGAACTGTATTCCTGTCACGCAGAGTTGTATTGTTAGTGATATTCTTTTACATTGTAATATAAGCGGGATGGTTAGCTAATCATAAAAAAAGGTTCAACCCACATTTTTTTCTTAAAATGTAGTTTAGTATTTCTGTTGTTTTTCTCTTGAATTGATGTGTTTCACTCGGTTTTGGTTTGTGATACTACTGTTGCTTAATTAGGTATACAAATGTTTGGTTTTATTTGAGTGACAATTTAAAAAAGAAGGCAACAGTAGTATACCGCTGTCCCTTATGCACCTAACATCAATTTTACAACTAGAACATACTGTTACAAAACCAGTATCCGAACTAGTTATACTAGTTTCCATCTATAAATAATTACTACAAATAGCCAGAGGCAGATTTAGGGGGGGCAAGGGGCCCGGGTCCTCCCTTTTGGTTGCTTGTATAGGGAATCACTGAAGCGTGACTGGAGCTGGCCCTCTCTTAGGTCAGTCAGTGGGCCCCCACTTATGAAAATTTCTGGATCTGCCACTGATAGCAAACGGGAAAACCCCTATTTCAAACGAAATAAAATACATTTAAAACAAATTGTTAACATCACCCCTGGATCAGTTAAGAATATAGTGGTTATTTTGGGTAAATTTATTGATATGAATCAATCCTTTAAAATACTTAAAATAGCATTCAATACTTATCATTCCATATTGTTGTTGCTAAGATCATGAAAACTCGATTTCTATCAAGTTATTCCTTTTTTTTTTTTACATGTGCACTTTATTGTGAAAGCTCATGTCATCATGAATGATACATTTCATTTTGAAATGACGATTAATTAATATATTTTACCAAATCATTGTTTTCATATGGTTTGATTATGTTTGCCCAAATATTATTTAAAGGTATGTCAGAGTAGTATTTGCTGCATTCTATTAATCAGTGTATTGTTATAAAACTGTTCACTACACTATTGATATATAACTGAAATTGTTTAAAATTGTCATAAAGCGGGAGGTCTAGCTAGCTATTTACCAGATACAACCTGAAATGTCCTGTACCCAGTCAGGTATATGGCAATTGTTATTTATAGTTCATTTCTATGTATGTTGACGTTTGTTTTTGTGCAGTTCGGTGTTCCTGTTGTTATTTTTTTTCTTCTTATAGTTTGTGTTTCCCTCGGTTTGGGTTTTTACTCCATCGATTTGAAACCTTCGAACTCCGGTATACTACTATTGTTTTTTTTTTTCTTTATTTTCTACTTTTCCACAAATATGGAAATATTCAGTTAATTAATGTGGCTATATTTATATATATTTATATAGTATATGAATATGCAATAAATTCCTTAATCCTATATGTGTGCTTTCGTAAGCCAGTGTATTGCTTTCAGAGGTTACATATGATGAATCATAAATGAAATGTAATCATAATTGTATAATACTAGTTTTGCTCTCAGTGCTCTTCCAAAAGAAATACTGACTTGTGTGTTGAAACACAGGTGATTAAATATGAAAATCTTTGTCACTAGTCGCTTATCGTATATATTCTAAATTTAGCAATGAATAAACAGGTCGATAATCTGATACCAAAACAAGTCAAGGAATTCAATTAAATAAGGCTATTTCTTACGTACAATACCTACGCATGCTAATTGATAACATCAACCTGTGATAAAAAGATGTACTGTACTAATATAATTTGTGCATGCTTACAAACTACTGTTGTAATAATCTCTGACTTTTCTGTTCTAAAATATACCTATTTTTAACACTGTTTGCTTATCGTACATTATAAATTTAGCAATTGATTATTTAACAGGTGGATGAACATAAACCAACACAAGTCAAGGAAATCAAATATGGATATCTACAGTTTATGTTTCTATTTATGTTGTGCATATTTATCTGCTGCACAACGGTACGAACCAACATGGGAATCTCTCGAAAGCAGATCTCTTCCGTCATGGTTTGATGAAGCTAAGCTAGGTATTTTTATGCACTGGGGAGTGTTTTCTGTTCCTAGTTATAGTGCAGTTTGGTTTTGGAATAATTGGGAAAATGGAAATAAAGACATTAACAATTTTATGAAACGTAACTATCGACCTGGTTATACATATGGTGACTTTGCAGCAGATTTCAAAACAGAATTCTATGATCCAAAACGGTGGGCTGCTACATTACAAGCCTCCGGGGCTAAATACGTTGTTTTAGTTTCTAAACATCACGAGGGCTTTACAAATTGGCCGTCAAATTATTCGTGGAACTGGAATTCTTACGACACTGGACCACATAGAGATCTAGTCGGCGAACTAGCTACTGCAGTTCGGGAGACAACAGATCTTCGATTTGGTCTCTATCATTCTCTGTTTGAATGGTTTAATCCGCTGTTTCTGAAGGACAAAGAAAATAATTTTACAACACAAGATTTTGTGAAAATGAAATCAATGCCTGAACTATATGAACTTGTGAATCGATATAAACCGGAAGTAATTTGGTCAGATGGCTCCGGCGAAGCGCCAGATAGTTACTGGATGTCTAAGGAATTTATAGCTTGGCTCTACAATGACAGTCCTGTCAAGGATACTGTTGTCGTCAATGATAGATGGGGTCGTGGCGATATTTGCCGCCATGGGGGATATCTTACGTGCAATGATAGGTATAATCCGAAATCTCTCCAGAACAGAAAATTTGAAAACCCAATGACGATAGACAAAAACCACTGGGGATTCCGAAGAGAAGCAAACATAGAAGACTTTTATACATCACGAGAACTGATTTCTACATTTGCACAAACTGTAAGCTGCGGAGGTAATATGCTTATGAACGTCGGACCAACTAGCTATGGAACATTCCAACCAATCTATGAAGAAAGACTTCTTCAATTTGGAAAATGGATGAAAATAAATGAGGAAGCAATATATAGTTCAAAGCCATGGACAACACAAAAAGACAACGCCACGAATGCATGGTATACAATGAAGAAAACGACGAGCGGAACTAACGTTTATGCCATTTTACTAGACTGGCCTGAGAAAAACTATTTGTATTTGAAAGCACCTGTGGCCAGTAGCAGCACTTCTATAACGATGCTAGGATATTCAGGTTATTTTAGTTACTCAATAGTGCAACCATCCGGGATTAATATAACATTACCAGTCATATCATTTTCAAAGATACCAAGTACCGATGCGTGGGTTTTTAAATTGACTGATTTAAAGAACTAATTGACTCCATTGTAATAATGTAATCAGGTGCCTATTTCAATGTCACTAAAGAGTCATTTGCGGGTAACTGAAATGACAATGTTTTGGTAGATTCTTTATTGTTAACAATGTCTGACATCTTTCATATTTTTTCGAGTCATTCTATTTATACAAGTTAAAAGTGTTACATGAGACTACTATAACACTTGGTAGTATTGTCATAATAGTTGTAGATATATCCAGATGTAATAATTTTAGAATAATTGGCTCTTTAACTTTAGTGTCGTTAGTATGTTTTAATTTTGTAAAGAACCTTTGACTTTCGTTTCATTGTTTGTCCAAGCAGGAAGCGTGACATAACAGTTTAATATTTTTATGGATAGACGTATTACAATTCATAATTTCTGTCTAAATTTAAAAATGAACAAATTAAGGACTTTCATTAAAGTGACAGGTTTGGCTAGCAATAAAACCAGGTTTAATCCACCATTTTCTACATAAGAAAATATCTTTACCAAGTCATGAATATGACAGTTATCGATTCATTGGTGTGTTTGAGCTTTTTATTTTGCCATATGATAAAGGACATTCCGCTTGGAATTTTCCTCAGAGTTCGGTATTTTTATTGTACCAAGATTGTGTTGGTTTATAATTTAGTTGTGAGTTTTGATTCTTCTTCTTCACCTCAACCTTTTTTGAAGTTGAAACAGTTATTATAGCATTAATTTGTTTTGCTATTCAACCACCTGTTTTGATGACTCATTATAACCTATGATGTTTTATTTGAATATAAACTGTTGCGCCTGTCTCATGTCAGGATCCTCTGGCCTTTATTATTCTTGTTTCTTTTTATGTTTTGGGGTTTGCTGTTACATCTATTTTCATTCAACTAATACACACTTTGTTGAAGGGCTAGCTGAATCCCGACTCCGGGTGTGTTATTTGCTCGCTGTGTTGAATACCCATTGATGCCTTCGTCTATTTTCTGCTCTTTGGTTGGGTTGTTGTCTATTTGACACATTCTACATTTTCAATCTCAAGGTTTTTATTCAAGGTGAAGCTTAATAAAGATAAAATTGATAAAATTAGAAGGTAGAAGATATATACATGATATATATATGTGTGTGTTTAATTTATACTTTTTAAACATCGCAGTGGTGTCAAACATGATTTTATGTTAAAGATTACCCGACTTACTCTTCATAACAAGGCAATTATCCATTTCCAGGAAATTTTTTACAAATACTCTAGCCGGAAAAGAGATGAAAACGAGTTGATTTAGGAGATTTTTACGTGGATTTTTTAAAAGAAATTTGTTAATTTGCATATAGTGCTTGTAGTGCCTGAAAAGATTTTGTAGACGAAACCTTCCTTACAATTATTATATTGGCTTTTATGAAAAAAAGAGGGGGCAGAACGGTCATATTTAAACTTCATCTTATCTCTTGCTTTGTATTGGGTTTACTATTATTTTTATGCCCACCTACGATAGTAACGGGGCATTATGTTTTCTGGTATGTGCGTCCGTTCGTTCGTCCTTCCATCCGTTCGTCCCGCTTCAGGTTAAAGTTTTTGGTCAAGGTAGTTTTCGATGAAGTTGAAGTCCAATCAACTTGAAACTCAGTACACATGTGCCCTATGATATGATCTTTTTTCTTTTAATGCCAAATTAGTGTTTTGACACAATCTCACGGTTCACTGAACATAGGAAATGAAAGTGCAAATTTCAGGTTAAAGTTTTTGGTCTAGGTATTTTTTTTATGAAGTTGAAGTCCAATCTACTTAAAACTTAGTATACATGTTCCCTGTGATATGATCTTTCTAATTTTAATGCCAAATTAGAGTTTTTATCCCAATTTCACGGTCCACTTAACACAGAAAATGATAATGCGAGTGGGGCATCTGTGTACTATGGACACATTCTTGTTTGAATTGTTTCATACTTTATTGATAGTTATGACATTTGTTAGTGAGATATAAAAGAATACCGGTCCATTATCCCGGGTTCGTTCACCATTAGTAGTATATAGTAATTTGATTGATACTTATTAGTTTCTTAAATATATACAGTTCTGAGTTATAATATATCCAAATAAAACATATATCAATATAGAAACATCTAAACTACAGAAAATAGGAAGTTTGGCAACAGCAAAAAAACGAAGCTTACAAGAATTTTCCTTTCGTTACTATGAAGAACATAAATTCATATATAAACTAAGACAAACCAACAAACCAACATAAGAAACCAACATATAAAATATTAAATTATAACATAAATGGTGACGTGGAGAAGGTAACAAAAAGTGTAAAGAGACTCATTGGATGTCAGATGTCATTCTGCGGGTGTCATGTTTTTGTAATGTATAGATTGTAATTATTTATGCATTTCTCTGTGTAGACAGTTCTTGCGTTTGTTTGAACTGTATTCCTGTCACGCAGAGTTGTAATTTTAGTGATATTCTTCTACATTGTAATATAAGCGGGATGGTTGGCTATTCATAAAAACAGGTTCAACCCACATTTTTTTCTTAAAATGCAGTTTTGTGTTTTTGTTGTTTTTCTCTTGAATTGATGTGTTTCACTCGGTTTTGGTTTGTGAGACTACTGTTGCTTAATTAGGTATACAAATGTTTGGTTTCATTTGTCGTAGTGAGTGACAATTAAAAAAAGGCAACAGTAGTATACCGCTGTCCAAAAGTCATGAATCAATTTAGAGAAAACAAATCCGGGTACCAACTAAAACCGAGTGAAACACATCAACACGCATCGAGTTATTTATAAGTTTTTGCGATGTTTAAATTAAATTAAACAAACTAATAATTAAACTAAATAAGCATTAGAATATGACGTGCTTCTTTCACTTTGTAAACAACACCGTGATAAAATTTTCGATATATCTATACTAAGTGCAGACTCAGAGATGTTGATAAAAATGGATGTTACAATGAACCTCCCACGTAAATCCATATGTATTAAGGACATATTTGCAAACGCTTTGCCGATTTTATTGTTTTAAAGATTGCAATTAAAAAAGATAAAAGAAATTTTATTCTAATTCGGATGCAAAATAAAAAGAAATACTGCATAAGATCTCGGAAAAATCAACAAAATCGATATAAATGAACATTCCGCGAAAGTCTATTAATGTTTATGGCGCATTTAAGTCGTTTCAAAACACGTCAAAAAGACGTCATACATATGAAAACGCTACAGTTGAAGGTTTTCCGTTAAGTAAACCATCTAAATTAGTATAATTTTGTATTAAAATGGATATTTGGGGTAGGTTTTGTATTATTTTCTATTCTATTGGATTATTCGCACATTTACTGATTTCAGCAAGTCAACATGACGACCCCTTAGTTACGAAATGTCAACATTTGGCTTACGAGAAAAACATGTAAATTAAAAATGGCAAATGTTGGATTTGAGAATTAAAAGAATTGAACAGACTTTATTCTATCGGTTATTCACGAAATAATCCATGCAAACTACAGATTTATTAGAATTTGTAAACAGGTAAAAGAGAACAGACACACTTACGGCATACTCGCTTCAGTTTTTTAATGACCGTATTCGTTCTATTAGAATCGAACAGACGCTCAGGATAAAATTCGAATATTACGGCCCAGGCCATGTGTAAATTTTCAACAAAATATGGCTTCCATGAATTATTTCTTAATTTGTGTCAACAGTTAATCACAATAATAAATGTACGCAAAACTTTCTGAATTTACAGTAACTGTTTCTTATCATACGTTTTATGTTCTTGTTCGTCTACTCATAAGAAACAAATTACTAAACATATTCAAGTATGTTTAATTTTGAATTCTTAAAATTGTTCACTCCTATCAGAAGTATAAGTATGATATGAATGCATTAACTTGATTAAACATCAGCTTTTATGAGTATAAGTGGATGGGTATATAAGATATGTCAGCATTGACCAGAATGGACTTACTGCAGGCAAGTGAAGTATGAAAAATAAATAGTAAAATATTTATTTAATGTTACGATTATTGCCGCTTATTTAAGCTCATGAAATATTCAATTTCTGACAAGGCTTAAGTCAAATATTTATTGCACGTGTTCATCATACATATCATTTATTAAAACTAATTGTTAACATCACCCCTTGATCACCCCTTGATCAGTTAAGAATATAGTGGTTATATTTGGTAAATTTATTGATATGAATCAATCCTATAAAATACTTAAAATAGCATTCAATACTTATCATTCCATATTGTTGTTGGTAAGATCATGAAAACTCGATTTCTATCAAGTTATTCCTTTTTTTTTACATGTGCACGTTATTGTGAAAGCTCATGTCATGATGAATGATACATTTCATTTTGAAATGACGATTAATTAATATATTTTACCAAATCATATGTTTTCATATGGTTTGATTATGTTTGCCCAAATATTATTTAAAGGTATGTCAGAGTAGTATTTGCTGCATTCTATTAATCCGTGTATTGTTATAAAACTGTTCACTACACTGTGTTTTTCACTATTGATATATAACTGAAATTGTTTAAAATTGTCATAAAGCGGGAGGTTAAGCTAGCTATTTTACCAGGTCCAACATGAAATGTCCTGTACCCAGTCAGGTATATGGCAATTGTTAGCTTATATTTCATTTCTTTGTATGATGGCGTTTGTTTTTGTGCAGCTCGGTGTTCCTGTTGTTATTTGTTTTCTTCTTATAGTTTGTGTTTCCCTCGGTTTTTTTTTTTACTCCATCGATTAGAAACCTTCGAACTCCGGTATACTACTGTTGTTTTTTTTTCTTTATTTTCTACTTTTCCACAAATATGGAAATATTCAGCGTTGTCAACTAATGTGATTATTTTTATATATATTTATATAGTATAATATACTAGTTTTGCTCTCAGTGCTCTTCCAAAAGAAATACTGACTTGTGTGTTTAAATATGAAAATCTTTGTCACTAGTCGCTTATCGTATATATTCTAAATTTAGAAATGACTAAACAGGTCGATAATCTGATACCAAAACAAGTCAAGGAATTCAATTAAATAAGGCTATTTCTTACGTACAATACCTAAGCATGCTAATTGATAACATCAACCTGTGATAAAAAGATGTACTGTACTAACATAATTTGTGCATGCTTACAAACTACTGTTGCTATAATCTCTGACTTTTCTGTTGTAAAATATACCTATTTTTAACACTGTTTGCTTATCGTACATTATAAATTTAGCAATTGATTATTTAACAGGTGGATGAACATATACCAACACAAGTCAAGGAAATCAAATATGGATATCTACAGTTTATGTTTATATTTATGTTGTGCATATTTATCTGCTGCACAACGGTACGAACCAACATGGGAATCTCTCGAAAGCAGATCTCTTCCGTCATGGTTTGATGAAGCTAAGCTAGGTATTTTTATGCACTGGGGAGTGTTTTCTGTTCCTAGTTATAGTGCAGTTTGGTTTTGGAATAATTGGAAAAATGGAAATAAAGACATTAACAATTTTATGAAACGTAACTATCGACCTGGTTATACATATGCTGACTTTGCAGCAGATTTCAAAACAGAGTTCTATGATCCAAAACGGTGGGCTGCTATATTACAGGCTTCCGGGGCTAAATACGTTGTTTTAGTTTCTAAACACCACGAGGGCTTTGCAAATTGGCCGTCAAATTATTCGTGGAACTGGAATTCTTACGACACTGGACCACATAGAGATCTAGTCGGCGAACTAGCTACTGCAGTTCGGGAGACAACAGATCTTCGATTTGGTCTCTATCATTCTCTGTATGAATGGTTCAATCCGTTGTATCTGAAGGACAAAGAAACTAATTTCACTACACAAAATTTTGTGAAAATGAAAACAATGCCAGAACTATATGAACTTGTGAATCGATATAAACCGGAAGTAATTTGGTCAGATGGCGACTGGGAAGCATCGGATAGTTACTGGATGTCAAAGGAATTCATCGCTTGGCTCTACAATGACAGTCCTGTGAGGGATACTGTTGTCACCAATGATAGATGGGGGCGCGGCGATATGTGTCACCATGGGGGGTATCTTACATGCAGCGATAGGTATAATCCGAAAACTCTTCAGAAAAGAAAATTTGAAAACCCAATGACGATAGACAAAAATCACTGGGGATTCCGAAGAGAGGCAAATATTGAAGACTTTTATACATCAAGAGAACTGATTTCCACATTTGCGGAAACTATTAGCTGCGGAGGGAATATGCTTATGAACGTTGGACCAACTAGCTATGGTACAATCCAACCAATCTATGAAGAAAGACTTCTACAATTTGGAAAATGGATGAAAATAAACGAGGAAGCAATATATAAGTCAAAACCATGGACAACACAACAAGACAACGCCACGAATGCATGGTATACAATGCAAAAAACGACGAGCGGAACCAACGTTTATGCCATTTTACTTGACTGGCCTGATAAAAACTATTTGTATTTGAATGCACCTGTGGCCAGTAGTAGCACTTCGATAACGATGCTAGGATATTCAAGTTATTTTAGTTATTCAAAAGTTCAACCATCCGGGATTAATATAACATTACCCGTCATATCATTCTCAAAGATACCAAGTACTGATGCGTGGGTTTTTAAATTAACTGATTTAAAGAATTGATTCCGTTGTAATAATGAAAATGCTCGAACATAAGTACCTCTAGTTATTGCTGACGTGGAATCATCCCTTTTTAGGAGAAAAAAACGGATAATCATATTAGTATACTTTCAGACATATAAAACATACAAATATATTCAGGGACTTTAAATGCAATGAATTTTGAGTGCAACTAGATATTAGCTTATAGCTAAATAATTACTTAAGTAACTAGTGTGAACTTTTCTTTCTATTTTTGTAGCAAACTATTCATGTTATTTTATTACCTTTTACTTTTGATAATATTTGTGCTTATGCTCACTTTTTCGTCGTGTATTTCATTAAAATCCTTAATGTAATTCGCAAACACTTTGGAGTACTCAAGTCATGTTTAGCATTGTTAGTTTCCTAGTTTCAGAGGGGAAGATCTTTAGACAAATTCAAAGTAAAATTGGTGTTTATAAACAACTAACCAGTTATATTCTCATAATTCATACTATAAAGACAACAGTAGTATACCGGTGTTCAAAAGTCGAAAATCGATTGAGCGAAAACAAATCCGGGTTAAAAACCAAAACCGAGAGAAACAGATCAATTATAACATGTATAAGGGGGAACAAAGGAACAACAGAAACACCGAAGTGCAACAAAAACAAACGTCAACGCACATAGACATTCATGAACTATTTGATAACAACTGCAGTGTTCCGGACTTGGTACAGCACATTTTTAGAAAAAAAATGGTGAGTTGAACCTGGTGTAATGGCATGCCATACCTCCTACTTTATGACAATGTTAAAACAAATATCGCTAAAACACTACGTGACAGAATACAGCATAAGCACACGTTAGAACATTCACAACAGAGAAACGCAAATACAAATAATATAATAGTCAACACAACATCATATTATGCAACCCGCAAAACAACAACGCACATATACCATCGACGACCAATAAAACAGATTATCAAATACAGTGACGCGCTAACTTAACTAACATGCAATCTCGAATTATATTTACAATATTCGTCTAAACAATTTCATGGCAATGGTGGTATGGAAAGGCAATTGTTTTGCATTATTTCGATCATTTCAGTTATATGTATATGTATGTCTTAACTTGATGATTATTATTGCTGTTCACAATTTCAGTATATCTGTAAAACAAAATTTTGTTAAGACTACAAAAAGAAACGTTAAAATGTCAAAAATCGTCATTCTGGAGCAATATTATATTAATTTGATGATTTCGGAAATATTGACATTTTTGTAGCATGAAAATCAATATCCTATTAGGCCAAATAAAAAAGTATGTGTGGTTCCAGTCAGTTACATCTGAAAATAAGTTAGGGTAGGTAGGCAGGGATTTTTTTTTATTTTATGTTGTTTTTTTTTACATTGAGTCTATGGGAGCAACATTCTGACTTTAACAGTGCTTAATGAAAAATGACAATAAAATCTTTAGGGTAGGCTTTTTTTAAGCTGAAAAAGTAGGGACGGTAGGGTTACTGGAACCACACATATATTTTTATTTGGCCTTATGATTCAATTGAACAGGTTTTATGTTGTCATTATTTAGATCTTATTCTATTGGTCATTTCTATGTGTAGTGACAGATGTTATCCAATCGTTTGATGTGTTTGAGCTTTTGATTTTACTATTTGATTTACAACTTTCGGTTGAATTTTTCTTGGAGTTCGGTACTTTTGTTATTTTACTTTTTTCTATCTTTATAACAAAATCGATAAATACGGTGAGTCACAGGTTCCAAATAAAATCTTTTAAAAAAGTGACCACAAGGATGACCATTGATTACACTAGGGCATACTGAGTCTTATTATATTTAAGTCATGCCATGAAAGAAGTCATGACTACTTGATAGATAGACAAATAACACAACAACTACACATTTCTATCAGTACAAACATGTCGTCAGTCATCACACTTGTTCCTGAAACAACCTGCATTAGTCAAGAGAGATTATAAATGTCCGGGAAGACTTCACATAAAATCGAGAAGCTTCAAATCCAACATTGTCCTTAACAGGGCAGCTTAATTATTAGATAAATGCTGTTTTGGGGAGCTGTAACTAAGATCTAGCATGATCAATAACATTCATCGTGTATGAAAAACGTGACAGTTCCAAATTACCTTTACCTCTTGGGTTGCCTTCAAAAATATCATCATATTCATACAAGTCCAATCTGACTTAAGAACTATAAAATTACATAATTCAAGGGTAGTAGTTTCCGGTAAAACTAGATGTAGTTCGACATACTAATTATTTGTGTATGGCCTTGCTTTTAGTATTGATCGAAAGAAAACACAAATACTATAATGGAAGGCAAAAAGGAAAACAACAAAAATACCGAACTTCGAGGAACATTCAAAACGTAAAACACCTTCACCTTTCAAATAGCAAAACCAAAAGGTCAAAAACATTAAACGAATAGATAACAGCTGTCATAATCCTGACATGGTACGGGCATTTTTTTATGTAGAAAATGATGGAATAAACGTGCTTTTTAAGCTAGCTAAACCTCTCGTTTGTAGGACAGTTGCTTAAAATTTCATATTGACAACAATGTGTGAACAAATCAAAGACATAAATGGTAAAAATGTCAAAAATAGGGGTACATTAGTCAACATAATGTTATAATCTTAATTCCTAAAAAGACAAACAACCAGGAAAAATGGTTGCTTATATAGGGAATCACTGAAGCGTGACCCTCTTTTGCAGTCAGTGGGCCCCCACTTATGAAAATTTCTGGATCCGCCACTGACAACTATATCAACAAGGATAAAGAAAAAAACTAAACAACAGAAAGAACACTATCAGCATACAGATAAGCCTACTACTGTGTATCTGCATATCAAATATCCACCTCTGAATCGTTATAAGGGGAGACAATTCGTTATAAGGGGAGACAATTCGTTATAAGGGGAGACAATTCGTTATAAGGGAAGACAATTCGTTATAAGGGGAGACAATTCGTTATAAGGGGAGACAATTCGTTATAAGGGAAGACAAATACACAAAACATTTCTGGTATGATCGTCAATGAGACAACTATCCAACAAAGTTGAAATAAAGTGGGTGTAGCTTAATACAACATTTCATACGAGTACTTTTTGTAGTTCCTAAAAAAATTTAAGAGGGAAGAACTGACACCTATAAATAGAAAGACAAGTCAACAAGTTTTATAATTTTTAATTTGCTTTTTTGGCAAGTTATAAAGGGGCACAACACGGACACCAGACAAATCAAGCTATTTCAGCCCTCTTAAAATCAAATAGGCACGGGGGTCTCAACATGAGTATTTGGGTACATATGTATAGCTAGAATTTCAAAAACACTCCCCATCCATATATTGTAGTCTTGTGAAATCATGACCCATAAACATATTTCATGGCAAAATAATATCCCATTCATATATTCCTCAATTATCATACAGTATCAAATTTAACATTTTGACTTGATTTTAAACGATAAAAACAGCATTTGTACAAACATCTAATCGAAAGATGAAAATTAATGACCTATTGACATATTACCTTGTTCAAATCGCAACCCATTGATATATTTGATGTGTCAAAAAAAGGCATCCATTCCAGCGGCACATCTGTATACAACTTCATATAGAAAAAAAACCCTGTGCAAATAGGGAGGGTGATTCAGCTTCATTTTAAGTTCTGCCTTACCATAACATAATACACAATCGGATGAATCCTTTCTAATGCTTATAATTTGTTTAATTGTATGATCATGTAACCTTTCAAATAAAGTTTTCTTTCAACACGTCCCACTCAAACCAGAATATTTGGATATACTGTATGATCTTGCAGTGACTTGTGTGCTTTAACTCGATGTTGACTGTGAGATAAGGATTAAATTGAGAATGGAATTAGGGAATGTGTCATAGATACAACAACCTGACCAAAGAGCACAAAACAGCTGAAGGCCACCTATGGGGCTTCAACACAGGGAGAAAATCCTGCACCAGGAGGGCTTTAACTGGCCTCTAAACAAAATGTGTACTAGTTCAATGATAACAAACGCTAAATTTCGAAACATACTAGAGGATCTAAAGAGCCTGTGTCCCACACCTTGGTCTATGTGCATATCATAAACAAAGGACACAGATGGATTCATGACCAAATGTGTTTTGGTTATGGTGATGTTTGTAGATTTTACTTCACTGAACATTCTTGCTGCTCACAATTATCCCTATCTATAATGAACTAAGCCCAGTTGTTAAAATATTTTGTAAAAATTTACAAAATTTATGAAAATTGTTAAAAATGGACTATAAAGGGCAATAACACCTTAAGGGGTCAATAGACCATTTTGATCATTTGACTTATTTGTAGGTCTTACTTTGCTGTACATTATTTCTGTTTACAGCTTACCTCTATCTATAATAATATTTAAGACTAGAGGCTCTCAAGAGCCTGTGTCACTTATAAATTTGCAATTTAACTCTGGAATCCAATCTTTAGTTACTCGACTTCCCATAATTGAAGTGTGTGTAGAGCAATTGCTATATTTTGTATTTGGTTAGGTTTCTTCAGATCTTATTGATATAAAACGAAAGAACACAGTTCCAATATCCACTGTGTTGGGAATTTCTGTCTAAGGGCATCAACTAAAAAATGTTTTTTGTTCATGTTTTTTTAATCTATTTTAAGATGCGGGAGTGCTTACACTTTTCCAAATTAATAATATTTCCAAGAGGTATGACTCAATAAATGACCTTCTCTGATTTTCTAATTTGTCCAAGTCATGCCTGAAATAAACCTACAATATGAGTTTCATAAAAATCTGGCAAGAATTATACATGACAGTAAGTATTTCCAAGGGCATAACTCTTTCGAAAATTGTTAATCAGCACTGATTTTCAAAATTTCCCTAAGACTTTACTAATATAAATCTAACGCAAGTTTCATAAATATCTTGACAAAGATATACACGATAGTACTAGCAAGGCAATTGTCCGTACAAAAAATATTTCCAAAAGTCATAAAAAAGTGCATCTGCACATATTTTTGAATTTGTCAAGAGACATTGTTATAAACCTTTGATAAAATTTGATTCAATTCTGGCAAGAATTGTACACATGAAATCTTACAATGTAAATTTCTTTATAATTCACATTTTCAAGGGGCATAACTCTTTTAACAAAAGAACAGAGTTCCAATTTTCCTGTTTGCACATATTTGATCCATCCAAGGGCAATAACTAAAAGAAAACTTTTTTTTTTGCAATTTATAAATATTATAAGAGAATTGAAGGTTTCAGAGCCAATTCAGAGTGATTATCTTCATAAGATACATTTCCACGAGCACTAACAAGACCAGACCATACCCGTAGCCAGGGGGGGTTCGGGGGGTTCGGACGAACCCCCCCTTGAAAACAAATAAGCACTGTTAAAGTCAATGTTCTGTTCGAATTGTGACTGTTAAAGTCGAGTTTTTGAGTCAAACGAACCCCCCTTTTGAAATTCCTGGCTACGGGCCTGCAGACATACTATTGAACAGATGAATGGTATTTCTTCAACTCCAGCACAGCGTTTCTGGGGGACATAAGTTGTATAAAAATCAGGCAGGATTGTACATATGCGAGCCCTTACAAGACAGACAAGACTCACAGGGAAGGACACACAATACTATTATGTCCCCTGCATCTTTTTGGGGACAAAATGTGTTTCTTTTATGATAAAGGAAGCCAGGTAGTGACATTGGCTTGACCAGATTTTAGGGCCAGATCAGCAAAAAAAATTCATTACAACAATGTTGGAAATAGAATACCACTTGATACTTTTAAAACAATGAACTCGCTATGTTGTTCATTAATTTATTCTATAACAAGTCACACATTTAAATGTCTACAATGACATTTTTCATAATATTCCCTGACATTCATAAAAGAAATGTTAGTCATCTTCTCAGTTTCTAAATTTTTTTAAATCACATTGACAAAGAAACACATATGCAGTCGTACATAAGAAGAAACTCTTGATTTAACTATGTTGTGCTCAGGGTATTTTAATCACTACTACTGGACCCGTCTGTTTTCTTTTCTGCTTTAGCCAGGTCAGTTATTCTCTTCTTGTGTCTGTCAATTGCTTCCTGTATAAAAAAAATAACAAATTCAAAAAGATTTAAAAAAAATATTATTCTATAATCTGAATTTACAGTATCTGTTTTCAACATAAATATATTAGCTGCTTGTAGCATCTTATCAAAATATGTTTGTAGCATCTTATCAAAATATGCTTATAGCATCTTATCAAAATATGCTTGTAGCATCTTAGAGGGGGGATAGGAGGGGTCCTGATCCAGAAATCCTGGGCTTAAAAACACGAAATCTCGAAATTCCATGCTTAAAATCACGAAATCCAGATGTCCCGAAATTCAAAAAAAGAATTCCCGGATCCGAAAGGGTCAATTCCGAAACCCCGAGCTTAAAAACACTTGATCCCGGAGTCCCGATAAAGATTCTATCCCCCCTCATCTTATCAAAATATGTTCGTAGCATCTTATTAAAATATGTCCTTTCGGGACAGATGATCTAAATCCAAAGGAAAGACATGCACTGTCTATGTTTTCTGTGAAAAATTTAACTAAAGTTCTACTGTGATGTGGAAGTTGTTTTGGCACTTCCCTTACATATAAAAAAATTTTATACTGTAAGATACCAAAATAAATGGGGAATGGGTCCATGGAACACAGATGATGCCCCGCTTGCATATCATAAAAAAACTAAAGGGACCATGAAAGTGATGCAACCTAAATTAGTACTTGTTCTGAATTTTGTGGTAATAAGAAGTGTATTATTTCCAATTGGTTGAAACCAAGTTAAGTTAGAGAACACAAACAAAAAATTAAGTTATTTTTCGATTTGTAAATAAGCGTTACTCTAGAACAGTTAAAGTGACTACCCCAAATTCAAATTTTATCTGTATTTCCTGGTAATATGCATAATGTATAAGTTTAATTTCATTTATTTAGTTCAGGTAAACTAATGTTAAAGATCAGAAACAAAAAAAATCAGCAATTTTTCCATTTGTGATGGGGCATAACTCTAAAACAGTTAAAGTGACACCACCAAAATTCAGTCTTGATCTGTGCTTTATGGTAATAAGCATTGTGTGTTAGTTTTCATAAAGTTTGGTTGAGTCAAACTTAAGAGAATATAAATGAACATTGGGACGTACTTTCTGAAGAACATAGACTGACAAGGGTAAATCTAAATGCAACCTCCACTACAACAGGGGCATAAAAATTCTATGCCATAAAAGTCAGGAATAACTATATTTCTCTGTAAACTTGTATTTAGTTTTTAGAGAATAAAGTATCTATCTATCTTTTATTTAAAAAAAATATCAAAACAAAGTTTTTTTGTAATAATTGAATAATAGTTTAAATTTAACAAGATATGAAGTCTTAAATGATTGATGTTAATTATGAGTATAGTTTAGGCTATAAATTGTTAGTTTGAATAAAGCTGTCATAGTTTGCTTGGGCATCATTTTGTACCTTCCTCCTCTATCTTCATGATCTATCTTTATTTAGTTTTGGTCAAGATCACTGGTATTGTTTTATCAGTATCAGTCTAATTGATGTTAAGAAATGAAAACAAGATAAACCACAGGGCCTTTTATAGCTTATAGTTTTGCTCATTATTGAAGGCCATATGAGTGGTGTATAATTATCAAAATGTCTGTGCAAAAGAATTTAACAATTAAACTTCTAGTTAAATATTGCATTTGAGGAATGTTTAAAATCCAATTAGCTTCCTTTTAAATACAAAAGTCAAGCAAACACTGTTACACATACTTTTACACAATCTTGAAAAAAATGTAGAACAAAAACATGTGCACACTATTTTGACAAAATGGCCATACACAATGACAGTAAAAGCAAATGCTTTTAAAAACTATAAAATAACATGACAATCACAACATTAAACAACATGAAATAATACCTTGTTTGACTCATATCACGTAAAAATCACATGGTATGAATCACATGACAATAACACAAACAAATGTCAGACACAATGCCATACCTAGGCTACATATCACATGACAATCACATGGTATGATCTTTAATCACATGACAATCACAATGGTATGATTCTTAACTACATGACTTTCACACAAAACCATACCTGGTGCTGTTTAATTTGTACTTCGTGATGATTTACTTCTTCATCTAAGTGATCTTTCATTTCTTTTAACTGTTGAGCTTGCTATAGTTTTACACAATAAAATAGAAAGGACAAAAACTAAGAGAAACAATTAGTGCCAGTACATAATGAGTTACAATGGATAAATTCTGAGAAAGGCAAATTAACATTCATGTTTAAGATACTTTTTATAAATTTAATTAAGAAGAGGCTGGGGGATGACCATCAATAAGTTTCCCTGGTAACCCTCAAAAGTTTACTCCCTTTTGATCAAGTGTCTTAAAAATTACAATATATACCCGATAAATTTTACCAGAAGCTTAAAAGGACAAAAAAAAATTATAAGTGTAACTTACTCCAACAAATTTCATATTTTTCGTGTAATCCAAATTAGAAGAAATTGTCATGAATAAAACAAAACAAAAATTAAGTCCATCAATAAATGCAATTTTCCTGTACGGTTATGTACATGCTAAAATTGTCCCCTTACAAAATAAAAATTGCTAAGCCTCTGGTGGAAGCTCATTTTCAGTATATTTTGAGACTTTTCATAAATTAATATAAGATTCCCTTTAGAATTTTGAATGGATGATAAGAGTTCTTAATGCAAAAACATTTCAATTATTTTGCCTTTCTCAGTTTTGTATAAAGCGCCATGCAACCATGCAGAAAACTCTCCTGTATAAATCCAAATACAACATCTAGAAGTAGGCCTTTTAAGATGTTGATCCAACATCTTATTTCAACTTGACCAGAGACATCAATACTTTTTGAGCTAAAATCATAATTTATGAAAACATAAGTTGGAAGCAAAAAACTTAATCAAGATTTTCAATGCCACATTGATTACTAATCACTTAAGTTCATGAAGAATAGTAAATAGTAGCAACAAATATATAAATCAAACTATTTTATAGTTTTAATGTTAATCTTATAAAATTTTATACATTAAAAAGCAAGTTAAATAAAATAATACTTTCTATCAACTTCTAGTCTTAAAATATATAAGTTGTTTCTATGACTATTTACTATTGTCATTTCAAAAACCTTAGAAGTTAGTTTGAAGTTTTGAACCTCAAATAATTATTATTAGAATAAGCAGAAACATGTTTAAGCAGTAAAAGCGAAATTCTAAAACTCAACGAATTTTTAGATCTGAAGTGTTATTGCAAGAAGAGTTTGACAGATGCCACCTGCTGGCAAAAGATCACATGGTCTTTAATCAAAAAAAGAATATATCTATTATAAAACAATTTAGTAAGCCTTTCCATGTTTGTATGTGAAAAGTACAGGAGAGTTTATATACTTTTGTACATGTCAATATGCATCATAAAATAGTTACGAGAATAATAGCGTGTGACTACTATATCATGGTACAAGCAAGGCTGTCTCATTGCCAAGATCAATTAAAAAATTTGACCTGATTTTTCATAATTTCCTTCTCATGGTAACTGACTTCTTCTTCCATGTGTTTGCGAAGATCTTTTATTTGTTGGTCTCTCTAAAAAGTAATTTTTTTATTTAAATCCATAATAAATATATTCTTATTTTTTGCGGCGATCTTTTATCTGTTGGTCTCTCTAAAAAGTAATCTTTCATCTAAATCCATAATAAATATATTCCTAGATCTTCATAACACTTTAAGCCAGGCTGAAGGTTTTTTTAAAGATTATCACAAAGAGAGAAATTGTTTTCAATCAAATGGTAAAAAAACTATCACTCATACAATGCAATGCTGCGAAATTAATATTCTACATTTTTGTTCAACTGCTGAAGAAATAGACAACTTTTGAGTTTGATGCATTTCCGTCAAAAACTTTGGTTTTATTGAACATCACTTGTGCGTTTAGGGACCTTGTCACTTCTGTTCCAGGTTGAGCGAGTGGTTGGAAAACTATGTTGCTGATATTGCACAAGTTTATCATGCACAGTGACAATCACAAAGACAATTGATGAATGTTAATAGTGCAGGGATACAGGCGATCCCCTCTATCTGGTAGTAAATGATGTCATAAAGGCGAGCATAATTGACAAGTTTTTTCCAGTGACTGATGAACTCGAAAGTCGTCTATTATTTCTCAGAAAATTGACAGCAGAATATTGAACTCCTCCTAAGAAAATCATAATAAACACCTGAGCCATGAGCGCATGTTAAGCCCGTCACTTTTTCAAAGAATAAAGTTCAATAACTTCTCAATGGCATATCAGAAAGGAGAAGGTTCACGAAGGGTTAAAATTGGCCCTGATTTTTTTATGTTTTTTAAATTGGGCAAAAAATTACAAATTTCACATAGAAATACTTGTGATAATACTACTAAGACAAAAATATTTTTTCTGGCACTTTCCTTTACTATTTATGGAGCAATGACCCCTTAAATGAGCATAATTTGTATATTAAAAGGTCAATTTTGGTACTTTTTGTCCATAATTTTAATTGTTTTTGGCATAATTAACCTTGGCCTCCATCTACGATCCAAAAAGTTTTTATATTGATGAAATCTATATCAAAATTGGAATCTTTTCGTTACAACACATTCTGGATCGTAGGTGGCGGCCAAGGTGTTTCAAAAGCTTTTAGGTCTGAAAAACGCACAAAATCATTATATTTTGACAAAATGTCCAAAATGGGCTTACTTTTGCGAATATCTTGTAGTCTTATGAAAAGAACTGATATATTTAGCATTTATACTTTTGAAATAGACCCATTTACGAACCAAATTGAGACCTTTTTGGTGTTTTATGATAAAGTTGATATTTTAGGCCATTTTGTGCCATTAGTGAACCTTGTCCTTTATCAACAAAAAAATAAAGGGAGGTCATCTAATAATACATATAAATCAGTCACCAAATTTTAATGAAAACTGCTCAAAGCACTTTAAGGATATTGTCTGAAAACTTGAAATTCACCCCTAAGGCCCTTTAAATTTTTATGAATGAAATCCCATATCTCAGAAACATAAAATCTAAAATTTATATAAAACGATAGTTTAAATACGGATAAAAATTTAAATCGTCTTTAAATTATATATAAATATAATATTTATTATTCTTACCAATTTTCTGAAGTATTGCTCTTCTCTGGCAGCCTCCATTTTACCAAACGCTCCACCAGCCTCTCTGTCATAATAGAATAACTTAATAATAAATTCGGAATATTCATATTCAAGTCATATGAAACGAGTGACTGGTGAAAAATAATGTTTATCCAATTCTTGAACCAAGGCATGTACATTGTATATATCATAAACTTAGTATTCTTTGCACAATTTTATCATTTTTTACGTAAATATATCGTATAATTGTCAATCTATTTTTCTCCCTGTCTGTTATGTGGTAAAAAAAATGGCAGCTACATTATTGTGGTGTTTTGAAGCCATAGTTTAACGATTGTCACCTTATAGTAAACAATCAACAAAGAAGCATGGATATTGAGCACGTGTTTAACATGTACATGTCAGATAATTGTTTATTTTAGACAGATTCATGTGTATTGCAATCACCTGATTTTTACGAGAAGGGTCACACTAAGGTCACTTTGCATATGGAAAATATGTTGACGAATTTCTTCCTGGAAGCAACCAATTAAAAAAAGTAAACTTCTTCAAAATGTGGACTATCTAAAGAATTTTCTTCAAAAAATAGTATATGGATATAAGTTTTATAATGAAAACTATCCATTTAGTTATAAAAAAACATATACATATTTTTTTCTAATTTTAGGTTTTATATGACTTTAAAATGTATTATCATGAGTATTACAAGGTTTTAAAATGAAAGTTTGAGGCTTTCTAGTCAAAACATACAACCAAAATCATGGTTTTTTTTAAAACCATGAATGCTTCATAGTATATAAAACAGCAGTGATCTGGAAGGTTTTTTTCACTATGGGCCCAGGGCCCCTCAAAAATAAATTCAATGGGCCATTTAAAAAAATAATGGGCCATGTTGTCAAATGAGTGGGCCATTTGAATTGACTTCTGTAAAAAAAAATAAAAAGTATCATTATTTTTTGGCAAAGGGGTGGGTGTTGGTACTTAGCTTTATAATTTTAAATAATATCATGGATATTGTTCCTGTGATTCTGTAATTTTAATGAATATACAATAACTTCTTCCAAAACGGACAATATTAAGATAACCTTTATTTACAATGTTTAAACTGGTACTGTTGCCTTGGATTGTTCATGTTCATGTTTTTTTTAACATTAAATTTGGGTCTTCGTCGATACCATACTTATTCCAGATGTTGCGTATTAGAGGACATTTCAGGCACTTCCTCTGCACTTCTTGTATTATTATTATTACTTCATCACGATGACAAGAATATCAGTAAAGAGTACCATTAATTGACAGAACAAAACAATAATTCGCTGAAGTCACGTTTATAAAATGTCAAAACGAGCCAAAAACCCAAAAATGACAAGGACAATTAAGCGGCTTTTATGGAGACAAAAACCATATTCATAAAAAGGCCTCAGGGATTTTCAATCGAAATAATAGCAAGCTAAACTATATTAAAAGATTATTATTAGATTTAAATCTCGTCTGTAATAGCCAAATTTCACAAATTTTAAGTTGCTAATAAAAAATTATATCATGAACGATGGTTAATTACGTATTTTCGGTTATCAGTTAAACCGCATGGTTCTATTGTATTACCATAGGAAAACACCTGAGACTTAATCCGCATGGTTTTATTACCATAGGAAAACATCCGAGACGTCATAAAAATATATAGGTGCTCCTATGATTTGAGGAACATTATACAGTTGTGAACACACACATGGCGGCACGGAACACGATCGGAAATTCATTTGACGATATCTAAACGTTTCGAAACGATGTGAAAAATATCGTGCGCCACGTGGGCCCTTACATTTGTCACTCTATGCGCCATTTCTGGTCAATATGCGCTATAGGCGCAGGGCGCACGTCCTTCCCGATCACTGAAACAGAACTGCCATAATGATCACATACTGAAAATTCAACCAGATGCTCCGCAGGGCGTAGCTTTATACGACCGCAGAGGTTGAACCCTGAACGGTTGGGGCAAGTATGGACACAACATTCAAGCTGGATTCAGCTCTAAATTTGGATTGTGATTAAATAGTTGACACAGCATAGGTTTCTGACACAGAATGAATGTGTTCTAATGAACTTAAAATTTTTGTTTTCTCTTAGAGCAATTCACTATGCTGTTGAATATTAATCCTCTCAAAAAAATGTTTGAAGAAATTTTCTTTTTTATTTATGAAATTTCAAATGAGCAAAAATGAACCCAATTTTTTTAATCACATCCCCCTTTCCCTTATTCCAAAACTAATCTCAATTAAAATTTCTAATGGAGTTTGCAACAATAACTACTCATTTAAATACATCATAAAATATTAAGATGTAAAAAAACTGCTTGTTATCACTGAATGGTAAAGATTATTTTAATTTATCAGTTGGTAGTAAAAAGTGAATATACATTGTATATTGTATATAACAAAGATTTAAGTTGATTCTGGACAAAGAAAGATAACTCCAATTAAAAAAAAAATCTTGCTATTGCACAATATTTTGCAATTAGATATTTCTTGCTTACTATTCTGGACAAAGAAAGATAACTCTAATTAAAATTTTTTTTGCTATTTCACAATATTGTGCAATTAGATATTTCTTGCCATTGCGCAATACTGTGCAATTGAAAAGACTTGCTATTGCACAATACTTAATATAATAATTTTAGATCTTGATTTGGACCAACTTGAAAACTGGGCCCATAATAAAAAATCTAAGTACATTTTTGGATTCAGCATATCAAAGAACCCCAAGATTTCAATTTTTGTTAAAATCAGACTAAGTTTAATTTTGGACCCTTTGGACTTTAGTGTAGACCAATTTGAAAACAGGACCAAAAATGAAGAATCTACATACACAGTTAGATTTGGTATATCAAAGAACCCCATTTATTCAATTTTTGATGAAATCAAACAAAGTTTAATTTTAGACCCCGATTTGGACCAACTTGAAAACTGGGCCAATAATCAAGAATCTAAGTACATTTTTAGATTCAGCATATCAAAGAACTTCACTGATTCATTTTTTGTCAAAATCAAACTGTTTAATTTTGGACCCTTTGGACCTTAATGTAGACCAATTTGAAAACGGGACCAAAAGTTAAGAATCTACATACACAGTCATGACAGTTAGATTCGGCATATCAAAGAACCCCAATTATTCAATTTGGATGAAGTCAAACAAAGTTTAATTTTTGACCCTTTGGGCCCCTTATTCTGTTGGGACCAAAACTCCCAAATCAATACCAACCTTCCTTTTATGGTCATAAACCTTGTGTTTAAATTTCATAGATTTCTATTTACTTATACTAACGTTATGGTGCGAAAACCAAGAAAAATGCTTATTTGGGTCCCTTTTTGGCCCCTAATTCCTAAACTGTTGGGACCTAAACTCCCAAAATCAATACCAACCTTCCTTTTGTAGTCATTAACATTGTGTTTAAATTTCATTGATTTCTATTTACTTAAACTAAAGTTATTGTGCGAAAACCAAGAATAATGCTTATTTGGGCCCTTTTTTGGCCCCTAATTCCTAAACTGTTGAAACCAAAACTCCCAAAATCACTCCCAACCGTTCTTTTGTGGTCATAAACCTTGTGTCAAAATTTCATAGATTTCTATTAACTTAAACTAAAGTTATAGTGCGAAAACCAAGAAAATGCTTATTTGGGCCCTTTTTGGCCCCTAATTCCTAAAATGTTGGGACCAAAACTCCCCAAATCAATACCAACCTTCCTTTTGTGGTCATAAACCTTGTGTTAAAATTTCATAGATTTCCATTCACTTTTACTAAAGTTAGAGTGCGAAAACTAAAAGTATTCGGACGACGACGACGACGCAGACGACAACATGATAGCAATATACGACGAAAAAATTTTCAAATTTTGCGGTCGTATAAAAATCGTTACATGCATTTATTATTGCGATTTTGTCGATTTACACTTAAATGCGATTTTAATTTTTACGATTTTGAGAAAAATCCTCTTTAAGTCTTACAAAATATTATAAAATGTTAGTTTGAATTATTGCATTTACACCTGTCGCATTTTTCGCAATAATAAAAACCTCACAGTAGTTTCTGAATTTACAGTCATGTGACAGTACATAAAACAGGACTGGAATGATGATCAACTGCATTCATAGATTTCCCTATTGTGAGTATACAAGTAGGGTCATATTAAAACCAGAAAAACAATGTAAATTCAAAAGATACTCAAACTTATGATTATTATTCAATCAAAACATGTGAAGAAGGATCACCTGAGATAATACCCTTGTTTTTAGGTGGGAACCCCGGGTTCATGTTCTTCAATCTTTAGTTTTCTATGTGTTCTGTTGGGTTTTTGTTTTGTTTTTTTGTCATGGCACTGTCAATTCTTTTTTACTTGGAAAGTTTGAACAATTTGGTATCTTTGCCCAATCATTTCCTAAGCCACAACTATAAAGCTGATCCATTATCAGTTGGAGAACTTCCAATAATATTTCTTACAGTTGAATAATACTTTGTTTTGTTATCTTACCTTACACTGCCACCAGCACCACCACCCTACAAAGATAAAATTATGACAAATATGATAAACATGTAGTGTACATTATCATTTCTTGGTTATAGAACAAACATTTATCCCAATGAATTGAATTTGAACCACTGCATAAAAGTCAAATTATCATGTATTAGCTGTATAAATAACATTGAAAACTGATTATGTCATCATTTGAATTTTTTCATAACATTTTATCAAGTTGTATTGAACGTTATTATCATACTTGACTTTTTATACTGATGTATGCAATGTATATGTTTGTATTTGTTTGATTTTCATGATGGAAGGGAAGATAAGTTATATAGCTAACTGTGTAACCCTCTTAAAATAAAGTATTGTTGTTGTTGTTATTAACATGATCAAGTAAAAGTGATTACCCAACATCAAAATTCAGAAGGTCCTTGTGCTGTGTAGTTTTCTTTGGGACTTAATACAACAACTATTTTACAGAAATAAGTCAACCTAAGCTTGAAGCTAAACTTCTTGTAATATATGTACATGTATATATGTCTTATCAGTCTTATCACAGTGCTAAATATTAAATTTGTTGATTTTAAGTCAAGTTTTCTTACCACAGAAGCTCAAAGTTACAATTTCATAAATTTTTTGTAAGTGAAAAGATGTAATAAAATTACCATGTATAAATGGTATATTTTGTCTTTGGATAAGTCTGCTTGAAATTAAGGTAGAGCTAAAATTATACAATATTTAATAGGATCAGAGGGTTTACCTTTATGGTTAGAAGAGCCCAATTATTCGTAATGCATTTTCCATAGAGTACCACTGGTGTTCCATATTTTTTTCTCTAAGACAACACAAACTAGGGAAAAACGGTTAGCAGTTACTGTTACTAGAAATGCCAGTGTTGCAACCAAAAAAATATATAGGGTCATGCAGCAGAAATTGACTTAAAATGCAGTTGAAAAAGATCATTTTTTTTTTTTAGCTTAATGAAAAAGGCATATTTTTAATGGCTCCGACATGCAGAAATGGAAGATATTTTCTATACTTCGTAAACTGTGAATATGATTTTCTGCAATTTTTAAACCTAATTGGATAAGCTTTAGGTTAAATGTAATTCCAATTCTGTATCATCCAATCAGAAGCAGTATAGTTTTCTATTCTGGGTACCATCTTGTGGTAAAAAACTTGCCGGTAAAATGTAAACAAATAATTGGGCTCTTGTAACCTTATATCATAATATCAAAGCTCTATTATCTCCCTTAAAATATTATCAAACTTTTTTATCTCCCTTTTCTACTTCAAAAAACACTTTTTTCTTGTGCATATTCTATATTTTCCCCATGTTTGTAATGAACAACATATTTTTGACCACTGATTATTTTTACAATTTTTCTTTTCATTTATATATACAGTCTTTGTGATAAACTTTGAATCTAAAGGCCTGAAGCTGAATTTTACGAAACTTTAATCAGGTTTTATTGGCATGTAGGGGTGATTTTTACAGGCCGGGTAAAGCATTTTACAAGCCTGGATTGTTTGAACTTAGGTTGAGATATATTGTAGAAGACTGTTGGGGATGAATTTAAGTAGATATGTGTTTACCTTTCCTGCACCACTTCCCCATTCATCACTCATGGCCCTGATTCTGAAATAAAAAAAAATCACAAAATATTACAAAACATGAATAAATGGAGATGTGGTCAGTGACAGATCCAGAAATTTTCAAAAGAGGGGGTCCACTTCTGTTATGCATCAGAGATTTCCTATATCAGGGATCTCCATGGATGAAAATTGAACCATGGAGGAACTTTCACCAGTACAAACCGTGTCTATGTTGTACAGTGTAGCGCGATCGGAATTATTTTATCCTTCCATACAAGGAATGGTGAACATGCTAATTCATTGCTTATTTAATTATATTTATTTGAATTTTCATTATAGAATTAGAAGTATCAATATTTTCATTTATTGCCGTTTTTAATCATTCAAATGCCAAGTCTTCATGGTCCCCCCTCAGTTGAGAATGACCAAAGCTGTCACGAAGGTCCCCATGTAGATTTTTTGTATTTTTGGTAATTGTTATGGGGGTTAAAAATCATATGATGTGGAGCTTATTTTTCATGGACACTGTCGAATTCAGAACCCATTACAGGTATGGCTGATTGGCAGCAACAACAAAACGATTCGTACGGGTTATGTAAAAGGTGAAAGAGATTTATAAAGCAAATGTTGACAAATGAAAAGGTTTTCAATGACTTTATCTGGCAAATTGATGCTGTGCAACATGCATCTTTCGAGTCTGAAAAGAAACCGGAAAAACGCGGATGTATCAATTTGATTGTAATATACGAAATGAATTCGGAATTACGATACGATATTTCTTTACAGGAAATATTTAAGTTTTTACTTTTAAACTTTTAAAGTAAATCTAAATTATCGTTACAGCAGTACTCGAGTTATTTGCGATGAAATAATATTTACTGTTTTGCGTCTTATTTTGTACTTCTTAAAAAAGGGGGATGCTGATTGCGTAAGTCAAAATAAAGCACGTGTTCGACTTGTTTTCTTTGTAACTGGATTATTAATTTATTTATTTAATCTAAATTATCATAATCATTTGCTGAAACTTATTTGGTTAATTCGACAAATGAATCGTCTATCCTCAGATAGTATTCTCCTGTCTGGTTTGTTGATCTACCTGTACAAGCTCAGGTACAAGTGATTAGCGATCTTAATCCGGATATACCCCAGGCGTTAGAACTGTATTGGATTATAACATAAAAAGCCTAAGGGTTATGCAATTACATGCATTTGATTATAATTGATAAAAAAAAAAATGGCGTCGGGCTACAAAAAACGATGAAGTTTTGAACGATGGCGGAAGACAATTTAACGATGGCGCAAGACAATTTAACGATGGAGCAAGTCATTTGACGATGGAGCAAGACATTTGAACGATGGCGGGGCGCCATCGTTAAACAGGCCATGGAGATCCCTGTATATATAATATTTTTATTTTGTACATGTATGTATTTGAACAATTTATCTTGTGGTTCAAATTTACAAAAGAAATCCAGATTAAGGAGTGGGTTCAGCCCTCACAAATATGTTTAACCCTGCCATATTTGTTATGTGCCTGTCCCAAGTCAGGTTCCTTTAGTTCAGTGCTGAGTAGTTGTAGTTTGTTCATGTAGTTCATGTCTGCCAAATTTGTTTTTTATAAATTGCTTTTTTTATATATTGGCAATCATATCACATCCTATTTAAATATTTTTATACATTTGTATATTGTTCAAATTAAAAGAGCATTTTTCTAATTACAGTACTGTGCATGGCCATTTAATGATTTATACATGAAAGCTGAACTTCTTGTATTTATTTTACAAATTAATGGTAATCAGCACTGTACAATAGGTGGATGACTTTTCATCTAAGAGTCTAGATGATATTTACAGAGTACAGATAGAGAATAATAGACTATTGCTACTGAAAATGGGGAAAATAAATAAATAAATACAGAGATTTTGAGTCTGTACATGTATGTTTTTGTTGATTGTGTTTGTTTCTAGGTTTATTTATTTATTTATTTTATTTTTTTTTTTGGAGGGGGGGGGGGGGGGTTCTCTGTTGACCTTTCAAATATTTTGGGCCATTCTAATTATCCTATTTAATGTATTGTGTGAGTGTGTGTTTTAGTGTAACTCCAATACCCTGATCCCATGTGCCATGCTCAGAGGCTTTAATGTTATAGGGGTAGTATAATTTGTAATAAGATTTGCACACTGCTATTCATATATAATTGTATACGTCATTACATGTACATGATTACCATTACCATGCTTAAAGACAATATTTTTGTCCAGTCCTTGCAGTTAACAAGTTAACAACTTTCAAAACCATACATCGTATATATACCGGTATGCTTTGGCTAGCATATATAAATAGTGCAACAATAAGCAGTAATTGTAAGCCTATTCAGATTTTTTTTGCACTTGCATTTGAGCATTCCATAACCATTTTATTACATGAGAGACTTACTTCACTTCAACACACAGCTGAAAAAAGTAAGACCATGAAAACAGTTTGAACAGACATTCACTTTATTTAAAGAGGTAGGTGTTTAATTTGTGAACAATATACAAATGTACATATTTATAGTAAAACTTTTTCCACAACTACAACTGAGGTTTTACTGCTATCGACCTTTTCATTCAAATTTAGTCTCATGAAAGAGGGGTCACTCTTGTTCAAACCTATTTGTACTTTTAATATGTCTAAGCATCTTTCTTATCAGAGTTGAGCGCAAACTAATTATTGAAATATTCCTATACCAAATTTTTGATTATCATGATTATCATGATTATATATATGTACATAACCATTTGTCCCTATTCAAATACATTTATCGTCCCCCCAAATGAGGGGGTTTGAAACCTTGCTATTTGTCTGCCATTACTGGATATCACAAAGTTCCCCTAAAATTTTGACGTCATAATACAAAATATACGACGCCACAATGAAAAAGCTATTGTTGTATGACCATGATGACGTCTATAGTTTAGCAGGGGCAGATTCTCGATTTCCAAATGAAAGAGCAATAAGGTGTATTGTGGGTGAAGTATTTTCTATTATAACGCCACCCCCCCTTTTCTGGGAAAAATTTGGTTGCTTCTATAGGGAATCACTGAAGCATGACTGGAGCAGCCCCCCCCTTCCCTTAGGCAGTCAGTGGGCCCCCACTTATGAAAATTTATAGATCCGCCACTGTGCATAGAAGTGCAAAACCTAGTAATGATCCAAAGAAGTCAATGATGTATCAAATTTAGTGATTAGGGATAAACATTTATGGTAAAACAAAATCTTAAAAAAGAGGGGTTACTATAGACTGTAATATTTTAAAACTGTTATCCTTAAATCATGTAACTCATTAACACTTTTACAGCAAATGTCTAATGTGGTTTTCCGTATTCAAAAATACATTACTGTATAAAACGTAATACACATGTGTGTTGACCATGCGACCTTCAACTGTTTGAACAGAGTAAAGGGCAAATTACTAAGTTCTTATGTGTCGTTAAAGCAATTTAATCTCTGTTATGAATAATTTGGTAGTTTTGTAATGCAACAGAAACATTACTTTATATTGCCATACCCAATAAACCGCAGAGAGGTTAATCTTTTAGCTGCTTGCAATGCCATAGTTATTTTACGTCTGCAAAGTTACGGATATAGAACCAAGGGAGATAACAACTATGGAGCGCATTTTTAACAAGAAACTTTTATTCATTGGGAGTCATTGGGACGTCGACATTTTCATCGTTTCTAATAAAGATATAGAATCGTTTGCAAAAATGAATTAATGTTACATAGCTTTAAAGTAATGATTTTTTAAAGTTTAAAAATATATTCTATTTTTTTTTCCTTAATTGTTGCAAAAGCGATATTGGGTGGGAGGGAGCAAGGATTTGTATACAAATCCTTGGAGGGAGCCAGTGACATTAAAAAAGTGACGAACACCCCAAAGCATAATAAAAATAAAAGAAATCTAAAACGTGAGATTAACTAATTGATAGAATGATATTTTGTGCCACTATCATCATTCGGTTGACTATTTCAAGTCCTGGCGACCATTTTTATTGGTGGGAGTAGATGAGTGGGCCTGAGTAGTAGTAGGAGTGTCAATTAAGTTTGTAGTCGAGCGCACCTGCCCGTGCAACCTCTGTGTTGACAGGCCAGTGATACTCTTCTTCTTCTTTCAGTTTCCGCATTCCATCATTATATTGTAGTCCTATAACATATGACTTCGCATTCTTATTCAATTGTTAACGTTTTTATACTGATATTTTCATTTTTTATTTTTTATTAATGCGGGTGGCACATTGATAGTAAAAAAATAAATATCAGAACAGTAAATAGAAAAAGAAAATAACGCCCCCGAGGTCATATGTTATAGGACTACATAATATTGATGATTATGTGCCGTGCATGCGTGGGTAAAATTTACAAGTATATATTTACATCAAAAACTAAATAAAGAAATAATAACTTGTTTTTGATTTTCACTGTACATGTAAGATAAAACTATTTACAAGGTGTTAAAATTACATGGTGTAGTATTGGTTGAGAACAGATGTAGGAATCTGTTCTCCGTGAAGGCTTCAACTGTGGTGCATTGGACAGCAGTACAATATTGGACTACTCAGACCCCCTTTCCCCTCAATAAAAGAGGGAGTGCAAGATGAATTATAATGCAACAACGTTTGTAACGTTCATTTTGATTGGATAAAGTCACTTACTTACATGGCATCAATTGACAATTGATGATATGGGGCCGATACGCGCAAGCGCAAACGGCATATGACGGATTTTAAATACATGTTTTAACGATGTTTTCTGTCAGTTTCATTAGAATGGAGATAACAATATTGTATTTTAAGCTCCGACGGCATCAATTGGGGAATTGATGGTCGCAAATACCCGTTTACTGTCTCCGCTAACGTGTCGCCAGTTAACTTAATTTAAATTTGCGACCATGAAATCCCCAATTTATGCCGTCGGAGCTTAAAATACAATACAGTTATCTCCTAATTAAATTTATGAAAAATCAACTAAAGAGCAAAGATCAGCTAAAGAAATCGAGTATGATTGCATATCATAAAAATAATAAAAATTACAAATCACAGGCATAAAAGTACTAATAAAAACAACAATTCAAATCTTTTTTTTCCTGAACAAAATCTCAAGTCAGCCTGGGACGTAGTATATTAGTAAAGATTCTTATAGTCAGTTCGTGTACGGTCCATTTAGTTTTCAGCATGGCAACATTGTTTTGTTTTGTTTACCCTATAGTGTTCCTGCTATGTTGTGCTTATTGTAGTTTCGTAACTAATCTATATGAACATTTCATGTGAGAAATAATGTAACTTTTAATTTTGTATTCAGATGTTTACTTCATAAGAGCATGCTTCAGTGTCAGTGTTCACGATGCTTTATAGATTGTTTTTATATGTACACATAGTAATATGAACTCTTGCTTGTTATGTTCAATTGTATGTGTGCATGACTTCCTATGTATGTTTTGTTGTGCTTTTTTTCTGTCGGTTTTAAAAGCTTATCAGAGCTAATGTTTGTAATTGTCATGATTGCTTATGCAGGCTGTCGATGGTCAAACAACATACTGTAACATATGTAAACCAGGACAGAGCATTCCAGGCTGTCGATGGTCGAAAAACATACTGTAACATATGTAAACCAGGACAGAGCATCCCAAGCTGTCGATGGTCGAACAACATACTGTAACATATGTAAACCAGGACATATCATCTCAAGCTGTCGATGGTCGCACAACATACTGTAACATATGTAGAAGTCTACTCTGGTACTCAGTGAACATCCTTGGAAACTCATATGGCCATTCATACCAGGCCTGTATGGTGTATACAAGTAAGTAAATTGGAGTTGAGTATCTGTATACTCATCCAGGAATGGCACTCCAGACTGCTTTGGAGGAGAATAAACAGGAGAAGAGAGAAACAGAGGACCAAACAGACATAAATGAGGGATTTTTTGACGACATAACAATTCCAGAAACCATTTCTGAGTCTTCCCATCATGATCTTCCAGTCTATGACCAGGCAATGGAACATACGCTGACAAATTTAACTTCCACCCAATCAAGTTCCCCTACATTGTTGAGAGAGTCAATGCCAGAAATGGTGCCTGAAACTGTCCCTTAAAACACAAATTGTCAACCACACCAATATTAATCGTATATTAAAAATACCAACATTAAATCATTTATTAAAAATGTCTCATTTACATAGTATTAATAACCAGCCGTCTTTCAATCAGTTGTTCATATCACACAGCCAGCCACTACAATTTCTCGTATACAGTCATGCAAAACTGATTATCATCCATCAACTTTCATGATGAACACTTCCGGCACCCAGTCGTCTAACTCTCTAAATCGCTAGACTGGTTCTTTTATAAAGCCGTCTCAGTCAGAACAATATGTCATCAACATCTCACAACCCCACGTCAACATTACGCAAGTAATCCTCCGCCTTTGTAAATCAGCCCTCCAAATCTCGCTTCAGGACACCCATTTCTCGATAGCAGCCGTCTTCTTCGAGTTACAACCAAAAACTTGCAGAATCCAAGCCTCAAAACAAAATATTAATGAGAGGGATCACTGTCATTGAGGGGATCTAGGTGGAGATGCTCAATCAGAACAGCAACATCAGGAATTTTCGGACGATGATGCGAGTCTTGAAATAGGGAGACGAATGGCCAGAAATATTGAAAGGTCCCAAAAGATTTAAACTATACAATTATAATGCCGAAAATGAGATATTGAGGCACAAAATGTTAAAATACTTTTACAAACCTCAACATGATATCTTTGGAATCATGCAGTACAATTATAGATATACATTGGTTTTAAATATAACAAGATACTAATGAAATGTTGGTAAGGGGTGGAACCTTTAACAGTTAATTAGGGTTTGTGGTTTTTTTTATTTGTTTAAAAAATATGTTTCGCCGGACTTATATATTCGTTGTCATTTCAGACTCTGTTGGGTGAAACATATCAACCAAACATTTGGATAAAAAAGGCCTGTTTGTCTTTTCTAACTCGTGTCGGTCGTATTGCGGTACCACGATTTCCCGAGAAATACAAGAAAAACATTCTATCCCAAAAACAAACTGATATATCCCGAGAAAAAGACTTTTTATGGTGTTATGCTACTTTTTACAGTGTTATACTACTTTTAACAATATTAAAGAATATTACTTAAAGATATTACTCGTTTTTATTCGATAAAAGTGCAATTTCAATTCAAAAATTCGATTTGTATGACTTGTTACGAATGCAAATTCCTTGTTAATACAAAATACTAAATTTTCTCAAATTTTGTTCATCAAAGAAATATGAAGACAATCGCTTGGTATTATTTTAGTAACATTTGCAAATAAAAAGTTATAATTTACGATTTTGGTGCTTGTTCTTCCAAAAAAATGATTTCTGCAAAAAAAGTTGACCGAACGGAATCAAAATTCGCCAATATTAAGATTTTAATATTTTGACCTCATCGACACAAGTGTTTTCATCGAATAACCCGGCGTATATCTTGTTTACAACAAGAAATCTTTGAGGTTATGATAACTTAACTTGCAACAAACCGGCGATCATTTCCATGTCTATTTTTTACTGACAAGTCCCACATCAATTAAGCTTTGAATCCATACTATCATTTTATGATAGACAATTAATAGGGAGAATATGAAGCATCAAAAATGTCCCACCCTTACACTTTACAGCAACTATAAAATATAAATGCCCCACGACAGGAACCGTTTAATTATGTATTTTTTAGCCCCAAAAAGGTCCCAAATTTTTTTTCCCTCGCTCCGCTCGGCGAATTTTAAACCTTCGCCCCCTTTCCAAAATCCTGGATCCGCCCCTGGGACCTTAGAATAAATGTGTTAAAACTACGGTGTTATTATATGTATTCAAAGTATTAAATTTTCAAAGAAATTATTGTGGGACTTTTTACCATGAAGAGCCGCAACACGAAAGGATTTTGGGGGTATGCTAATTTACGGAAAAATTCATCACACTTCGTACCCGGAAAATGTAACCACATATGTGAAAATGTCTCAGCTGCGAAACAAGCCATCATACATATGATTGCGATATGAGCTGAGCTACAGAAGAAAACGTTACCATTATCGCATATGGAGAAACAATTGCGCATAATGCCCCAAGTATTCATGATTTACGTTATCAGACAAGAATGTGAACAGATAATTGCTCCTTATCTGTAAAATGGTTGACCATTCGATCGGAATAATTATCCAAGTCCCACAAACATTAAAAGGATATTATCCTACAAGATATAGGCTGGTCATTATCTTGCATTCAAAGATTTTTTGTATAAAAAGACTGTTTAACAAACAGAGCGAATTAAATACATTCTTCAACTGGATATCAGCAGAGGCAGAGGGACATAACAATTTCTTTTCATTGTGAATAACAAAATTTCTCATTTGAATTATTGACTATTCCAACGGTTAACAAGACAAACATTACAAATTTCCCATTTTCCAGACCAAATCAAACGATGCTGATTATAAAGAAGATGTTATTTTTGCAGAATATTTTTGAAAAAAAACTTTATTAAAATATATACGGTTTATCATCTAAAATGATATCACGGTATATCAGTGGACGTTTTTTATGCTAGGCATATCGCTTACATATTCCATTGTAGCCAGTATGATTCTTTGAAGCAGTATGTGTTCCAATCGCAAGCCATTCCAGGACAGAGCATTATAAAACCCGTTGGCAGTTTTCTTCTCCGATTAGCATTATGAATATTCCCAGAAGAATATTAAGATATCCATTAGGGCTTATGTAGGAAATAACACACACATTCTTTCTTCTCATATATTTTATGATGGAATGATACAAAACCACTAACGGGAGGGATTGTGCTTGATTTTCATATGATGAAGACATAATCTTTCAGTCAGTTTAAATAAGGTCTTGAGCTGGCATGTCAGTAACTGCTAGTAGTCCTTTGTTTATTTATATATCATTGTCATTTTCCTTAGTTTCTGTTGTTACCTTTTCTGACAACGGACTCGGACTCACAAAACTTGTTAAACTCCGCTGCATTTTTTGAGCTTGTCGCAAGTCAGGAGCTTATGGACTTTGTTACTTTTGTATGTTTTTTAAGGTAGATTTTGATGAAGTTGAAGTCCAATCAACTTGAAACTTAGTACACATGTTCCCCATGATATGATCTTTCTAATTTTAAAGCCAAATTATAGTTTTGACCCCAATTTCATGGTCCACTGAATATAGAAAATGATAGTGCGAAGTTCAGGTTAAAGTTTTTGGTCAAGGTAGTTTTTGATGAAGTTAAAGTTACATCAACTTGAAACTTAGTAAACATGTTCCCTATGATATGATCTTTCTATTTTTAATTCCAAATTAAAGTTTTGACCCCAATTTCACGGTCCACTGAACATAGAAAATGATAGTGCGAGTGGGGCATTCGTGCACTATGGACACATTCTTGTTTTATATATTTTAGTTTATATACATGGATATGTTTTTGAATCTAGTATGGTGTACATTTTCACTGAACTAATACACATTTTCATTTAGGAGCCAGCTGAGGTACAGCACAGGGTGCGGTATTTTCTCGCTGCTTTGAAGACCAATTGGTGGCTTCGACTATTATCTGCTCTTTTGACGGGTTATTGTCTCTTTGGCATATTCCCCATTTCCATTCTCATTTGTATTTCACTTATTGAGAAAATCAACACCAGCATTGTGTAGGACAGCTGCCATTAACAATGGAGACAAAATAAAAAAATGGCCAAAAGATAATTTTAACTTTATGACAACAAATCTGTTAATTTTATCTATTCTTGGTATTCTAAACAAGTAAGATTAGATAAACTATGATACAGATGCCTCTATAAAAGAACAGGAAGAATGAGAAAAGCTAGCGTAATCTGTTTTGTTACCGTCTGATAAAAAGAAAATGATACAACAGATGCAATACTTGATATATGATGAGGAACTTCTATCCACTGTAAAGATGTTTCGATGTCCAAATAGTGAAATCATAATTACCATAAAGCATCGTTTTTACAGCACAGGTCTGTTTGACAGGAAATTCAAAGTATTGCGTCTCCTTAGATGATACTTTAGAGGATGATTATTTTGATAAAGAAACCATTGAAACATAAATGAATACTCGTATGATAGATTAAACAGTCATTTAACTACAATTCTATGAAATTTTCACATATTCACAGACACACAAAATAATTCCCTGAACTTTACTTGCATATTGAAAATGATGTACGAGATGTCAATACTGGTAAAACTACTATTGACAAAAGCCAGAAACACTCTGAATGAAATAACAAAATGCTTATACCGACAAAGGTTGAACGGCTATTTGGAGTGTTTGTTTCGCCTCTTTTTTAAGGGTGATCCTGTGTTATTGTGTAATTAAAAGACGTATCATGTAGCAGTATATAGACAGATCGCAATTTATATTGAAATGCTCAAATGTAGATTGAAACCTCGACAAACCTCAACTAAACAACCTGGGGAAATATACAAATGTTGTTTTTACCGTTTTCAGAATAGAAAATTGTTCTAGAATTTACTACAACTATTATCGGAAGTGTTTATCATAAAGCGAAAGGTCAATAAAAAATATATACCAAAAGAATCTTATAAAGTCAAAAATTGTTTTTCGGCTATCCTTACCAAAGGAAAAATCCACAGTGGAAAAATTATTAAATTTGAAAAAAATCCTGTACGACAATATAAAATAGTATATTTCATGCGCGCTATTTTGAGAAACAATCAACAGGATTGCTTAAACCGTCAAAAATAAAGAAAAAAAGCAAGATATATGTTTTATTGAAATTATTATCCTAAACACACTAAATATTATGTGCAAAAAATAAACATAAACAATGAAAGGTAAATAGTTTATCTGTTCCAAAATGTTTTGTGCAAAAGCAATATAAAACAAATATTATCCAATATGTAAATAAATGCACAAAACAAGTTGTTAGTCCTTATTAAAAGCAAATCACTAGATTAAGAAGTCATTTTGTTGCATAAAGCAAAACATTTATTAGAATATAAATCATTAGTTTTCCTATAAATATTTTATGCGGGGTCCTACATTGTATACATTGGATTTGCAAATTACTTTTTTTAAGAATAGAATTAATGTAATATGCAATTATAAAAAAACCAACAATCGAACACCCAATGGTTTATTTCGACTAGAATATTTAATAAAAAGTCTTAATAATCAAGCATCAATAAACATCAAAGACCAAAACTGTCTTCCCCCATTCATTGACAATATATAACTTTGTATAGTTTTGGTTGAAGCACATAGCGACTGGTTCTTTGATTCCATGTTGAGAATGAAGTGGTATATCTATCACCTTTCCCTCCTGTGTAAGTCTGTGTATGTTGTTTGAACCTTGTCCACTGACGTAAAGGTGTCGATTATCATCAGAGCATATATCAGTCGGTGTTTTAATGGTTGTGATGCTAGAAAGTTTTTCATCACGATAATACGAATCTTGAACTGCTGTCTTTCCGATCAGTATATCATTTGAGCCAACTGTACAAGAAAAAAAAGTTTCCCCATCAACTGTATGTGTCTTCACAACATCAGCACCAATAGAAATTCCTTTATTACCTGTGTATGCTGTTTCGTCTCCAATGTCACTGAAATAATTTAAATTAAATCACAAAGAAAAAAAAATATAGTGAGCAATTTTGTAAAACAGCGACATTGAACACCAACCTAATTAAAATTAATTTATTCTGCACTCGTTCTATTTGAGCAGTCAAAATGCGTTGACCGTATATTTCTATGTCATATACAGTCACTGACCTGATATCACTTTTCCTCATGAATATTTAATTAGAAATTTCCGAAATTATAATTAATTATTCATACGACCTATTCAACCTGTACTTGTTTCCAATGTATACAACTACTCAAACTTATTTCTTTTGCAATTTTTAGAAAAATAACATATTTCACTTGTTTTAAATATTTTTGGTTTGCAAACTATAAATTATTATGTTTTATGGTTATTGCTGATATTTTAGTTCACTCTCAAACAAATTCGTTCACCATGTACATTTCATCGTGTTTTATATTTCACCGCCCGCATGATATGAGGCCTTTTTATAAGATAAGATAAGATAGATAAATTTTATTTTCCAAATTAGGTCCCCAGGGGGGTATATACACATAACATATATGATTGATACAACATACAGTATTTTACATAACATTGTAAAATAAACTATTGAAATAGTCATACAGGTATTATTTGTTAAATAAAAAAGTATTTGAGAGTTGCTACTCCAGAGATGTGGCAAACCCCATTTATTTATTTACTTTTTTTTTCTCACTTGATTTTATAATATTTTGCTGAAAATGTATAAATATAAAATATAAAATAAATGATTGTATAGCTGCAACAGACACCAAGGGACGATGCTCTAGGATTGTGATCTTAAAAGCTCTAACAATCCTCCTCGTATCTGATGCAGAAAAACAAACACAAATGAAAAAAGTTTGTGTATATTCACAGCAATTAACATATACTGCAGTAAACAGGTATTGAGAATAGTGTAGGTTTCCCTACTGCAATAGACACCAAGGGGCGGTACTCAAGGAGCTGTGGTATTTACACAGTCCTCCTCGTGTCTGAAGCAGACAAGAAAGCCACATAATTAACAATTTTTCGAAATAAATTTACATGCAGCAGTGAGAATAGATTTATCTTCTGTGTTCATAAGCCATATCAGTTTATCTCTTGTGTTAAGAGTTAAAAAGTTGGGGCAACTTTTAGTTATCTCTTGAAATAGATGATTATAAAAGGGAGAAGTTTCCAATATTTAAGCAAATAATAACATTATCACATTAAACAACAATTGAAAATGTTATTTTTTAGATTGCAGAATAGAGACAATAATAGTGCATTGACTTGACATATCAACGATATAAGGATTCGGCCCGAAATGGTGAAAAAGCTCGGCAGAGCCTCGCATTTCCCCGTTTCTAAGCCTCATCCTTATATCGTTGATATGTCAAGTCAATGCACTATTATTGTCTATATAACAAGTTCAATTGTTTGCTTTCGTAGGTAAGTATACTGATTGAAGATTATTTCGAAACCACAATCGTACAGTGGTTTGAAATATTTATTTGCGTTACACATGAAAATGTATATTTTTTTATTGTCATCAGCGACCGAAACAATGGCACTAGAAGGTTGTTATTATACTACAATGTAATATTTAGAATAATTTTCTGTGCTGCAAACTGACGTGGAGAAATTAAATGATGGTTTTTTTCTTTAACAAAAACTGTTGGTGGTGTGGGCAGAAATGCAAATTAAGCTTTAAAGAGATCAGTATTTTATCTTCTGTGGGATGTGTTTTTTCGATTGAATTCATTCGTATGTATAAGAAAGATCCAAATATATTTCCACCTGCCATAATCTACTGTTTTATGAAAATTTGTCTTTAGGTTTAAAGGGGCCCTGGTAACCAAATGTCTAAGTAGTCGAATTATAGCATAACTGACATGTAAAATCTGAGGATGCGAGTCCGAATCCCGCACGAGGCAGGAGAGCGCAATTCGTAATCTCTTAGTTGACAATGCTGTCAGTTTTCCTACCGAGGTCGTTGGTTATCTATGGCTTCCTCCACCACTAAAAACTAACCGCCACAAAAATAGCACCATAGTACTGAAAGTTGCGTTTAACACCAATCAAGTAATCTATAAGTTTTTAATTGATTTATTTTTTATAAATGTCTCAATGATCCTTACTATAATTCGAGTTTAAATAAGGAAATTTAATGCTAAAACACCTTCACTATGAAATAACCTTAAAGTTCGAAAAGCCATAGAAGCATACATTAACAGTTCCAATATAGCAACTTGACCATTGTTATTAACCTCCCCTAATGTAGAGTTTTATTTTTTTGAGATCTATTTCAATTGGATATTAGCCTATCAAAGAAGACATAACAAGAGGTTGTTTACCACAATCTTACATTTTAAAAATGACATTAATTGTTCAAAGGTCCAAATACATTTGCACCTAGAATAACTGTTTTGTGAAAATTTATCTACAATTCCAAAGGGTCCTTGGTGGTTGAGTTGATTAAGTGGTGTATTGCAATACTTGCCTGTTGGCACTGAGGTGTTGAGATAAAGTTTCGAACGTAGAAGTTGATCGCAACCCAATTTAAATTGACTTGGATTTTACCAAAGGTGGTTGGTTCTTCCCGGCATCCCACACTAATAACAAAATGAACTCAAAGAAGTAGCACAGTTATAGTGCTTATCAATTAATTAATCAATCAATCAATCTTTAATTTAAACGTTTGCATATCTTGAAGCTCCATACTTTAGTTCAAGGTTTGACGCGCATACATTAATCTTAGTTATTCACCATCAAAATTCATGCACAAATAAAAAAAATACTAGTAAATATCTCTTCCATACAACAATTTTATAAAGAATTTATAAATTAAATGTGAACTCTTGATGTTTACTTCATATCAACTATGGTTTCTCAATATTGTAGCCTGCATTTTGCTTAAGATTTTGAAATATCCTAATTGGCTTGCTACAAATTAAAAATGACTTCCCCGTAACTGAATTGGAAAGGAAGAAACTTACAAATCTGAAGTGTTATCAAATTAAGAATTAACCATCTTGATTATGTATAATGACATCAACTAACCTTATGTTTGAATAATCATATATGTAGGAATTACCCTTCTCATTTACGACAAGTGAGCATGAACCCTTAACTATAGATGTCATGGTAGTCCTTAAATCGTTGCATGTGTTTTTCGATAGAACAACCATCCTCTCTGCATCTATCATCAATACAGATCTGGTATTAGGTTGAGTAATATATCCTATATTGTAACTTGTAATAGCCACATCGAATGGCTCACTGTCTACATTCAGCTTGGTAATATAATTTCCGATATTGTCAACTAAAATAAGAGTCTTGTTGTTATGGTCGCATAATACAATATTGCCATTCGATGAAGCTGCTAGTCCAGTTATTCGGCCGAAGTCATAGTTGAAAGTGCAATTGTAAGAAAACCCATGTCTTACGTCTCCTTGTACTGCCAAAACTTGTGCCATATCTGGAAGGAACCATTATGCGTGTTAGCTTTGAAAATAATAGATCATGTCCAAGGTTAGCTTATTTTTGTACAAAAATGCAATACTGATAATTTTTTATTATTCAAAACAAGGGTTCTAAAAAGTAAAATTTGTAAGGGTTCCACAGAACCCAGTGTCTCGCCTACTTTTGCTGTTAATCGCAGACTCAACAAAAATGAGGAAAAACATCAATACAAATTTCCCTCTCGATACTGTCTTTTGATTGAAAGAAGCTTCCAAGATTGGTAAAAAATCCAGGATAGTTTATGAATCTAATAAATGTTTTATAAACTTAAACTGGAGACTGTATGTAATGTTAACTGGAAGAAAAACTAAGTCCATTTATAAGTAAAATACGGAAAAAGTGAATTTTTTTTTACAAAATTTACTTCTGAATAATATCTTATGATCAGAAACAAGCTTTTGCCTAAGTTTGGTAGAAATCCAGGATAGTTTAAGAACATTATAAAAATTTTAAAAACTTAAACCACAGAGTGAATGTTTTGTTTCTGGCAAAAAAACTAAGTCCATTTATAAGTAAAATACGGAAAAGTGGAAATTTATTTTTACAAAATTTTCTTCTTGATACTATCTTATGATCATAAACAAGATTCTGTCCAAGTTAGGTACAAATCAAGGATAGTTTATGAAAGTTATTAAAATTTTAAAAACTTTAACCACAGAGTGAATGTAATTAATGTTTCCTCGCAGAAAAACTAAGTCCATTTATAAGTAAAATACGGAAAAGTGGAAATTTATTTTTACAAAATTTTCTTCTTGATACTATCTTATGATCATAAACAAGCTTCTGTCCAAGTTAGGTACAAATCAAGGATAGTTTATGAAAGTTATTAAAATTTTAAAAACTTTAACCACAGAGTGAATGTAATTTTTCCTAGCAGAAAAACGAAGTCCATTTATAAGTAAAATACGGAAAAAAATGGAATTTTATTTTTACAAAATTTACTTCTGGATACTTTCTTATGATCATAAACAAGCTTCTGTCCAAGTTTGGTAGAAATTCAGTATAGTTCAAGAAAGTTATTAAAATTTTAAAAACTTTAACCACAGAGTGAATATTTGTGGACGCCGCCGACGACGACGCCGACGACGACGGAATGTAGGATCGCTTAGTCTCGCTTTTTCGACTTAAGTCGAAGGCTCGACAAAAATCACGAAAATACTGAACTCCGAGGAAAATTCAATCGGAAAGTTCCTAATCATATGGCAAAATCAAATGACAAATAAAGGCAACAGTAGTATACCGCTGTTCAAAACTCATAAATCGATAGGAAAAAAAAACAAATCCGGGTTACAAACTAAAACTAGGGGAAACGCATTAAATATAAGAGGAGAACAACGACACAGCATTAAAATGTAACACACACAGAAACAAACTAAGCATTAGACGAAATCCGATGAGAATAACAAATATAACATCAAAACTAAATACATGAATTTGGGATAGAAAAGTACCGTGACACGTCTTATAATAATGTGAATTCATACTCAAATATAAGAGGTAACAAACGACACATAAGAAACACAACGTTAAAATGTAACACACACAGAAACGAACTATAACATAACAATGGTCATATTCCTGACTAGGTACAGGACATTTTTTAAAGAAATAAAATGGTGTGTTAAACCTGGTTTTGTGGCATGCCAAACGTCCCGCTTTAATAGCAATGTTAAATATAACATTAAAATGACAACACAACATTACAGGACTACAATACAAATAAATAGGAAAACACATTGGACAAAGAAACACACGAATAATTGTTTACAAAAGGCACCAGGTTTAAAATTTAATAAGCCAGAAGTGCGTTTCGTCCACACAAGACTTACTAGTGACGCTCAGATCAGATACAAAAGTTCGGAAGTCAAAACAAGTACAAAGTTGAAAAGCGCTGAGGAAAAGTTAAAATAAGTCGTGCCAAATACGGATACTAATTTATACAAAACACAACAAACGAAGGACAACAACTGTCATAATCCTGACTTGGTACAGGCATTTGTAAATGTAGAAAATGGTGAATTGAACCTGGTTTTATAGCGCTAAACCTCTCTCTTTTACAGCAGTCTCATCAAATTCCGTTTGACATATGACCTTTCACTCAGGTCTGAACTAGCTTAATAACAATACCTTCAACGAAATGAATACATTGAGTCAAATCTTGCAGCTTCTATGTAACAAAACATATAGGGGAAAAGATGGACAATGTTCCTTTTGATGTCAGTATTATTGTAAGAATAATTGAACAACTATTCCTTGCTAAATCATAACAGTAAATCTCTATCATTTGACTGATAATATAAATTATGTTTTGATAGAGTAAGTATCCAACCATTGCGTATCAAGTGACTCTAAAGTGACAGTGGTTTACAGATGATGAGATATCGTAAATCTTGTGAGAAGAGACAAAACTAGTTTGTATAGACGTCCATAATATGGCACGCGGGAACCACATAAATGAGAATTTATCGGGGATAATGATAGATTATCGGTCGACCATTATAGATGTACGGCGTAAAGTATACTTTACAGTTGTAAATGCATTTACGAAATTATCGTCGACAATCTATCATTATCGATCATTAATGCATTAACAGTCGACAATATATAATAAAGGAACGCGGGAACCACATTATTGGATAATGACAGTTTAACGGGCGATTCGTAAATGATTTACGCCCTGTTTTCGATAGCAATTCATATGTACCCAATCACAATAGGTTATCGACAATGCTAATTAATTTTGTCCAATCATATCCATTGATTCAAATGACAAGTTATTCCCGATAAAAATATTTAATTATGCTTTTGATTTTAATTGAGATCGGGGTCAAATCATTATTGAAAACAAATCTGTCCGATACGTATACGTCCATCCGTGCACGTATCCAAATACGTGAATAATGCAAATGCTCTATTAGAGTATTTGCATTAATCAAGTATTTGCTGGCGTATCCATATCAACGTATCGTATAACACGTATACGAAGAAAGGATAAATTAAGTCAAGTTATTCCCGATAAAAATATTTAATAATGCTTTTGATTTTAATTGAGATCGGGGTTAAATCATTATTGTAAACAAGTCTGTCCGATACGTATACGTCGATCCGTGCACGTATCCAAATACGTGATTAATGCAAATGCTCTATTAGAGCATTTGCATTAATCAAGTATTTGCTGGCGTATCCGTATCGACGTATCGTATAGCACGTAAATAAGGAAAGGATAAATTAAGTCAAGTTGGTCCCGATGAAAATATTATATGATGGATTTAATTTTATTTGAGATCGGGGTTAAAACATTATTGTAAACAAATCTGTTGGATACGTATACGTCGGTCCGTGCACGTATCCTGATACGTGAATAATGCAAATTCTCTATTAGAGCATTTGCATTATTCACGTATCAGGATACGTGCACGGATCGACCTATACGTATCGAACAGATTTGTTTACAATAATGAGTTTACCCCGATCTCAATTAAAATGTAATGCGTTATATAAATATTTTTATCGGGACTAACTTGACTTAAGTTATCTTTTCCTCATATACGTGCTATACGATACGTCGATATGGATACGCCAGCAAATACCCGATTAATGCAAATGCTCTATTAATAGTATTTTAGAATACTGTTTATCTGTAAAAATTGAGACGAAATCAATTACATGCAAGTTGACAGTTATTAATTATTTTTACGTTTGCAACAGAGTCAGAGATCAACAGACACGAATCCTGGGAATATTAATTATTATACTTATAATAATTTTACAAAGTTAATAAGTTATAACTGGCACTTATTTCATATACATGGCAAGTCGTTGTAGAATAATTTACTTTCTATTTCTCAAAATTAATGCATCATTTATCATTTTTAATATAACGAATAAATGCGGTACAGAAAAGTTTCTTGCAACATCAACTGATCATTACCAGATTTTAATTTTTAAATTAAAAGAAATGCCGAGAAAGTATAGCTTTTTATTTGTTTGGTGCATAAAATAACCATAAATCCACTTATTCATGGAGCGTATGACATTTGCGCCGATTTTGGAAATTTTCATTCTTTCATTTGCGCCGATTTCATTTTTTCATTTGCGCCGATTTTATATTTGATCCTAATTAGATTTACAGGTAAGTTAATACTTGTTCATGTACTTTACCATTGGTAAAATCTGGTTATAAATGTTGTTCACTTATGTTTAATTAGTTAATTTTGATTCATATTGTTCTGGAACTTCGTTGTAACATGATGGACATATTGCACATTAAAAGTCAATTCTTTAATCAGCGACGATCATACATATAGGAAGGTCAGTGTCCTAAAACATATCTTACTAATGAACCATATAATCGTGTAAATCCAGTCACCACGGATTCTGATAGTCTGACTATTATCAAAACACAAAACGAGCATAACCATGTGGCAGATGACCGAAAATCAGAGGCTATGAACTACGGGTACGGTCAAGGAAAAAGTCTGGAGATGTTTCTTGTGGTCCTTCTTCCATCTCCCCGTGGTGAGCAGGGGACAACAGTCACACACATATATATATATATATATATATATATATATATATATATATATATATATATATATATATATATATATATATATAAAATGACTGAATAAATAGTCAACGATCAATCTTACAGGGCGATGGATCATGTAATATGATTCTGTACACTACAAAATATAATATATAACAAGTCAAAAAGGGTACAACATCACCATTAAATAACTATAAAATACACAAATATTAGATATTTCGGATAACATATATATATATACAACTCGTCTAAACATCAACCCAACAATGTTAGATCTGTAAATTTGCTTTCGCAAATTTTTGGTTCTTCCCTCGCCGGGATTCGAACCCATGCTACTGTGATATCGTGACACCAAATCGCCTGCACTGCAGCCGTTCCGCTAGACCACACGACCACCTGGGCTCTCATAAAAGAGCTTTCGCTGGCCGTGTGTTACCTTTCCTCGTCAGTTTTAATCTAGCGGCGTACTACAGTACATGATGTATATAAGGCATGAAGATGTTATATATATATATATATATATATATATATATATATATGTTATGATTGACAATTCATTTCATTTGTACAAGTGGCTAACCGAAGACGTCTATAATAATAAATGAAAAATAACATGACTTTGTTAGAGAGTTGTCTCATTGGCACTCATACCACATCTTCTTATATCTATTCACCTGTAATTTACCTGTAAAAAAATCGGCGCAAATGAAAAAAAAATCGGCGCAAATGAAATGCAGATCGGCGCAAATGCAAAACGGTATGGCATCAATATTTCTGACCTGACACTACGTACTTTATATTGCTTAATTCTATAGAATTTAATATGCAATGTTTCGGGTTCGTTCAGGAATATTCCCAGGTAAACCCTCATCAGAGGCCGACAGATACTGTCTAGTGAATATATAATTGTACATAATTAAATAAAGTTTATCAAGAGAAAAAAAATCATATAGCTGACGGTGAAACACTTTTAAAGAAAGTAAGCCTCACAGGCAGACAGCTTAAACTCGAAAGAATCAAAATATTTTAATTTGGCAGAACTATAACCAATGAATATCTGTAGACAGAATATATTCAGAAACAAATTTGGTACATGTTGCTATTGTTTCTAATAATTCTCGCAATTTGTAAAGAAATTAAATTCTTCTTTGAATATATCAAATCCATCATTTCTCGTTCTTTTGTGCAATTTTGATATTATTTTTGTAAGATGTTGCTTTATTTTATTGTTTATTATTATTGTCATTGTCAAATATAGCAATAGCAGATATTTCCAGGAAGGCAATTCCGCCCATTAAGACGCACTAACTTCATAAAATATTATATGAAATGATATATAGATTTCTGTACATAAGAAAAACCCAAATAAATGTATATGATAATAAAAGGTATTTTACTTTGTAAACGATAGAGAAAACAAAACTTTATTTATGTGTGAAACTTTTAAATTTTACAAGAAGCTTCAATATTCGTGGATTGAAAATTGGAAACTATGTTCCTCTTCTGTCCATTCTGTTGCACGAATAGTCCGATGTACTTTACCATCATCATGATCATAGTTAATACAAGGATGTGTCAATTTGTGAAGTCCGAAATTTATTTTTTAAAACACCTGTTGAACATGTTTTAGAAAGGGTAACTTTTGCTTTAAGGAATTAACTTCAAGGAATTAACTTCCAAGAAAAAAGTTGACCACAATCAAAATCGATTTTACAATTGGCTAGCATTTCCGGTTTATCTAAAATTATCGAATTTACGACTTGTGTTTTAATTCACTTGGTCGAGGTCAAATATCATTTTCGAAACAATTCACCTTATCAATTGTTAATGCATTATCAAAGAAGTAACTACAAAATGTATCATTGTCTGCGCGCGAGTCACATTAATTAGACCATCTATGATGGTCGACCGTAAAGTATACTTTACGCCGTACATCTATAATGGTCGACCGATAATCCATCATTATCCCCGACAAATTGTGATTATCTATTAATGTGCTTCCCGCGTTCCTATAGACGGTTTTTTTTTATTGTCTAGATGGTAAGACCTCAACCTTTTCAAACAATGATAAGGACGAACAATTTCAGTAACTTCAGAACTAATGATACACTCTATACCAATATGCATTCAATTTATAAAGATGATATCAATTGGAAACATTGGTTAATATAGGAAGAGACAATTTCAAAATAACAGTTTCAACAATATGCATCACTTACCTAATCTGTCGTGTCTGATCATAGTCCATCACAAACGTCATGTATCAATAAAATCAGTATGTATGGAGGCTTTCATGTGACATGATAACTAATTATCTAATAAAAATATATAAATAATAATAATTTATTGCAAGCTAACGTTTGGTTACTTTCTTTGGGAAATATTAGATTGCTATGCAAGCAAGCTCGTGCAATATAAAATTCTACTCGGGACAATATTCCCTAATATTCATGCAATAACCCTATATTATAATAATAATAATAATAATAATAATAATAATAATAATAATAATAATAATAATACATTTCAAATAAATATTATTCAACTAGCATAAAGTACTTGCTCTATCAGGGTAATTAGAAAATAATTAAAGGTCAAATATTTTCTAAGCTAGTCCAGAAAATGTTAGAAGAGGGTTGTAAGAGGGGAGTTATTCTGGAATGCCGTGAAATTATATACACTGTATCCAGAATTCCCCAAAAAATTAAAACATTATTTTTCTAATTTTTGTGCTATTTTCACATTTCCTGACTGGTGTGAGAAAAATATTTCTCCTCACTAGTGAAAAATCTGTTCTCGGCAAATGATTAGTCGAAATTTGATTATGACGTCTATGTTTTGTTTTCTTCTGAATTTTCCTATTGTGACGTCATGAAAAAAGGCGATCATGCCTGATGACGTCGCATATAAAGAACACAAGTTTCTGAAAATCTTTGAAAAAGAAGGATAAAAATCATTAGAGAAACAGATTCCTACACTATAACTCGTGTATTACGATATTTCTCCACTCTCGACAGTTAAATTTTAGTTATTTAAAGAGCTCGGCAAGCCTCGCGCTTTAAATAATAAAATTTAACTGTCTCGAGTGGAGAAATATCGTAATACACTTGTTGCAGTGTAGGAATCTATATATCCCGGGTTCATTTATTTTTTAATCCTGAAGAGGGTAAATCCTGTAATCTTTTGAAAATAAAGGTCCATAATTTAAGGGCATACGATACAGTTTTGAACCTGTATTTACAAGTTGATGAAAATTTGCATATCGGCTATTTTTTACCTGATTAAATCAAATATGTAATGAAAAATATACCTTCATGTGCTACTTTTTGAGTAAAATAAGGTCGAAATTTTGTATATTTGCTCAAAATTCAGATTTGTGTCCGTATTTTCTTTTTCGAAAGAAAGACATAACTTTTTTGTTTTAAATGGTTTTTGTTAAATAATCGGTAATTTCTGCATTTTATAAGTATATCATTAAAAATTATGCAATTTTTATTCCGAAATAACTCTGTATTTATCAAATGTTCATGAATAGAGGAAAAAACGTAATATTTTGCTGCATGTTTATCAAAATTTAAAAAATTGCGCTATTTACAGTTTTATAAAATTTGGGTCACATAATCTCCTTGCAAAATGAAACAAATTGCTGTTTTAAAAAATAGGGGTCCATGCACTCGTTTTCAAATTAAATCAGTTTGAATGATAAAAATCAGTCGAAAAATGCATCATTTCCCGATATGTCAGAGTTTGACGTCGCGAAAATAACATTTTACGTTAGCAACGTCATTACCTTCACTGTATAAACTGTATCGTATACCCTTAATGGGTTGAACATTATAAAGTCGTAAATTATCAATTTTTAACTTGTAACTGTAATTTCAAAATACATCATTTGTAAATTGTCATTTTTTTTCTAGTTCATGTGTAAATTTGTACAGATGTGATATGTATATTTTATAATTCTTGAAATTGTTAATTCAACCTTTGTTAATTGTTAATTAGTGCTACATTTGTGATATGTTTAGTTGTTATTTGTAAATTGCCTAACTGTTAATTCGTTTGTATTTTATAAATTTGTAGATGTCAATAAGCAACTTCGCTTTTATGTTATATGTAAAAGCGTATATAGGTTGCACTTTGTAAATACAGCTGTTTCTCAAACCACGCCTCTTTTTGGGAGATCTAGAATATTCATAGAAAATTAATTTTGTTTACAGAGACAATAACTGTTTAAATAGTGTCTTTAAATATCAGCTGTATTTGTACGAGGCTAGGAAACAAGCTGTATGTGAGCTTTTAGCGAGCTATAACACCTGTTTCTAGCCGAGTAATTTATTTTCGATTTGAAACCCCTTGTGACCCGTGTAGTAATACGATACAGTAATCACGCATTCAGCTGAAGACGGGTTCGCAAAACTAGAGGCTCTAAAGAGCCTGTGTCGCTCACCTTGGTCTATGTGAATATTAAACAATGGACACAGATGGATTCATGACAAAATTGTGTTTTGGTGATGGTGATATGTTTGTAGATCTGACTTTACTAAACATTCTTGCTGCTTACAATTATCTCTATCTATAACAGTTCTTTCTGTGGAAAATGTTATTGAAAATCTTCAAATTTTAAGAAAATTGTTAAAAATGGACTATGAAGGGCAATAACTCCTTAGGGGGTCAATTGACTATTTTGGTCACACTGACTTATTTTGAGTTCTTACTTTGCTGTACATTATTGCTGTTTACAGTTTATCTCTATCTATAATAATATTCAAGATAATAACAAAAAAACAGCAAAATGTCCTCAAAATTACCAATTCAGGGGCAGCAACCTAACAACCGATTATCCAATTCATCTTAAAATTCCAGGGCATGCAGATAGATCGTGACCTGATCAACAATTTTACTTCCTGTCAGATTTGCTCTTAATGCTTTGGTTTTTGAGTTATAAGCCAAAAACTGCATTTTACCCCCATGTTCTATTTTTAGCCATGGCGGCCATCTTGGTTTGTTGGCCGAGTTACCGGACACATTTTTTTAACTAGATACCCCAATGATGATTATGGCTAAGTTTGGTTAAATTTGGCCCAGTAGTTTCAGAGGAGAAGATTTTTCTAAAAGATTACTAAGATTTACGAAAAATGGTTAAAAATTGACTATAAAGGGCAATAACTCCTAAAGTGGTCAACTGACCATTTTGGTCATTTGACTTATTTGTAGATCTTACTTTGCTGAACATTATTGCTGTTTACAGTTTATCTCTATCTATAATAATATTCAAGATAATAACCAAAAACAGCAAAATTTCCTTAAAATTACCATTTCAGGGGCAGCAACCCAACAACGGAATGTCCGATTTATCTGAAAATTTCAGGGCAGATAGATCTTCACCTGATGAACAATTTTATCGCTCTCAGATTTGCTCTAAATGCTTTGGTTTTTGAGTTATAAGCCAAAAACTGCACTTTACCCCTATGTTCTATTTTTAGCCATGGCGGCCATCTTGGTTCCGGACACATTTTTTTAACTAGATACCCCAATGATGATTATGGCCAAGTTTGGTTAAATTTGGCCCAGTAGTTTCAGAGGAGAAGATTTTTCTAAAAGATAACTAAGATTTACGAAAAATTGTTAAAAATTGACTATAAAGGGCAATAACTCCTAAAGTGGTCAACTGACCATTTTGGTCATGTTGACTTATTTGTAGATCTTATTTTGCTGAACATTATTGCTGTTTACAGTTTATCTCTATCTATAATAATATTCAAGATAATAACCAAAAACAGCAAAATTTCCTTAAAATTACCATTTCAGGGGCAGCAACCCAACAACGAAATGTCCGATTCATCTGAAAATTTCAGGGCAGATAGGTCTTGATCTGATGAACAATACCACCCATGTCAGATTTGCTCTAAATGCTTTGGTTTTTGAGTTATAAGCCAAAAACTGCATTTTACCCCCTATGTTCTATTTTTAGCCATGGCGGCCATCTTGGTTGGTTGGGCGGGGCACCGGACACATTTTTTAAACTAGATACCCCAATGATGATTGTGGCCAAGTTTGGTTAAATTTGGCCCAGTAGTTTCAGAGGAGAAGATTTTTGTAAAAGTTAACGCAGGACGACGACGGACGACGACGGACGACGACGGACGACGGACGCCAAGTGATGAGAAAAGCTCACTTGGCCTTTCGGCCAGGTAAGCTAAAAAAGAATCTCGAATGGTTAACAATAATACATCGCTCAAGGTGAATAGTTATCATTGTTACATAACAAATGATTTAAAAAGTAAATCAAATTACAAAACATTGTCCAATTTGAAACAGGAGTATATGAGTTGTCCTACGCTTCAGATTCGACATTCACTAAACATTCTAAACATGCTGAAATTGACATAGTTGTTTTTTGTAACACAGTCATACACATTCATTTTGAAATCGATAGTTGTCATCGTAGAAAAGACTGCTGCTCATGTGTTTATGTTATCAGAAAGTTGTACTGTACCCCTTTTACTATGAAGTTTTGAAAAAAATCTTTTCCTAGAATTGAAAGTTCATATGCGCTACAATTTTTTTCAAAGGTCAAAATATAGGGCTGTGCGGCATATTTTCAACGTTTATATGCCCTGAACTTTTCAGAGTTTAAACTCTCACAAAATTTAAATTTCTTAACTACCCCTACCTCGAATGAAGGAAGGGTTACCACAGATTTCAATGTAAACAATATGCACATGTATATTTACTGGTAACATTCCCAAGTTGTGTCTCTATGAGATGGAACACAGAGAGCATAACTGGGAACCAGTATGTAAACAAAATTAATTTTCTATGAATATTCTAAATCTCCCAAAAAGAGGCGTGGTTTGAGAAACAGCTGTATTTACAAAGTGCAACCTGTAATGATTGACTGCTAAACATTACATTTATAGTATTCTGATATGACTGCTAAACATTACATTTATAGTATTCTGATATGCTTTCAATATGTTATTAAAATAGTTTTAAACAGGTTCTAGGCATTTTATTTCAGAAAATATGCAAATAGGTTAAGCTGGCAATAATTAAAGTCTTGTTTTCAAATTCTTCAAAAAAATTGAAACAGGGAAGGGGGTATAAAATGTACAGTATAAAAGAAAAATTTAAAAGTATATGCAGTGATTACTTTAAGGCTATAATTCTGATAAATGAGTATTAATGTGAGAAAAACTGATTTTAGAGAGTTGTCTATTTGAATAAATGTTTGTATAGGTTGCACTTTGTGAATACAGCTGTTTCTCAAACCACGCCTCTTTTAGGGAGATCTAGAATAGTTATACCGACTCTAAATAAAGCTTTATGTCTTATGTCTTTATAAAGATTAATTCTCTAATACGAAAAAAATAACTATTTATTACATTGTTAAATCTATTGATTGTACACATATTTATGAGCTCAATAAAGAACTCAATTCATCATGCTTACAAAATAACAAACGAACGATATCGTAGACATAGACGAGAGTAAATATCTCCAAAAACCAACAAGAACCTCAAACCAGTCAGACACCATACTTACCTATTACAGCCAACAACCAAAGACAAAATGGTCCTTATTCGTAAATACCGCCAAGAACTTGAAGATATTGCCACAGAAAAGTTTCTTAAGATACTCAAGTCTCACGCGACCAAAACCTCAAACTAAATCAACTGAACAATTTGTTTTAACCTGTTTTTAATCATGCGCAACTTGTCAGAAAGAAAAAGAAGAAGAAGAACAATATATGCATAATACTAGTAATATAAAGATTAGGATGTGATCATATTTTTTTGTTATCAGTTTTCTACAGGCAAGCAAAACTTCCAAACATAATGTTTATACTTGACAACGAAACATTTTAGTAGAGGTTTTATTTTAAAATTGTTTCTGGTTGAAAAGACGGGGGTGACAAGATGAATATCCTGCTACATTGTACATCCAGTAAAGGACAGTCAATGCTTTAATAAATTATTTACTTAACAGGAGTTTCCTTTGGTAAATTTCGCCAGTATGTTTATTGAATAACCCCCCTCCCCAAATCCACAAAAAAATAAAAAAATAAACTACACGTTTATTTGAAATTGACAAAATTGAAATTAGACGGATCTTTTCTGAGTTTGGCCATATACACTGTGACTGAAAACAATGCAGAAACAAGTCTGCAACTGAAGGGACACAAGTGGTTCCCTAGAGATTGTCTTAAATCTGTCGATAAACTTATTGCCGAAACGTACACAGATTTTGTTGCAGCGGTAATCATCTCATCACAGTTACTGAAAGTAAATCTAACACATTTACATTTATTGCAAGTTGTAGATCATAAATTTGAGATGAGATATTTATTAAGAAGCTTCTCTGTTCAGGTTTGGAAGAAATCATTAATGTCTAAAAACAATTGACTACCAAAAAAAATATGGGAGAACGGGGGTATGGGAAACGGGGAGGGGTCCTAGAGAATCAGACGTCCTGTATTGCATAGATTATACTTGATCAGAAAAATTCAACGAAACTTGTGTCAAGTTTTCTAATATTATATATAAACTGTCAATAGAGTTGAGGTGGGTGTAGTATTTGATCGTGTAACAGTCACAAATTTAAATGGGAAAGATTAACTTGTCATACCTGGTAACATAACATAATGTAGTGTTGGCTTGTGAAACGACAAAATATTTTTTTGGTCCAGAAAATGAGCTTGGTCAATAGATATATTAATTGGTCAGATCAATCTCCGGTCAAATGTTATGAAACCCATAAAAAAAACCTTGTCATGCTTGGCGTTTCTCAATATTCTATAATGCAATGTACACCTCAATAAACGCACAGCAATCTTCAATATGAAAAAGACACGACCATCATATTCTAACGGATGTAAAGTTGGTTCAATATTTAACATTCAACATTCAACATTCAAATTTTTTTTAATTGTTTATTTTTTTTAATATTTTTTTGTAGCATTCATTTTCAACATTCAACATTCGATTTTATTATTCAACATTCAAAATTATTTTGTTTTAAACCTTTTTTCACCTTTTTTTATTCAACCTACGTTTTCAACATTCAACATTCAGCATTCGTTTTCAACTTTTAACATTCGTTTTCAACATTCAACAATCAGTATTCGTTTTCAACTTTTAACATTCGTTTTCAACATTCAACATTTGGCGAAAACGCGAAATCTCGAAGTAAAGAATTCGAAATACTTTTCTTTCCTATTTCGCATTTTCGACTTCGCGATTTCGGATTTTCTCTCTATATAATATAAAGGGCGAAAACGCGATTTGCTCATTGTTGAAGGCCGAACGGTGACCTATCATAGTTGTTAATTTCTGTGCCATTTTGGTCTCTTGTGGAGAGTTGTCTCATTGGCAATCATACCATATCTTCTTTTTTTTTTTATATTAACCGGCCGCCATGATAAATAGTTTTCGTATGCTTTCATTTTCTTTTTGTACTCAAAGGACCAGTTAAATCGTATAGCGCTTTTTTGTGTGCAGTTGATTCAATCAAAGATGATTGATTGAATGATTACATAATGTCAAGTGGCAAATATTGCAACTGGTGATTTGATCAACAAACGCGCAAAAATCAAACCCAGAAACATGTTCTTCTCAATTATTCTCTCAAAATGTATCATTCAAATAGACAGACTTACAGAATAAACACGTTGATATGATACATGAACTTAGATATAAGTTTGAAGAAAAACACACAAAAAAGCTTAGGTATGTTGTTCCCGATGCATGCCAACAATTTGTTAAAGTTTGTGTGATTAGGTCAGTTTAAAGGTGAATCACTTTTGATATTTTGTACGCAGTACGTATTAGCATTGGCTCATCTCATTTTCCTGGAGATTATTTGGCCCTGTCCCTTCAGTCATGGTTAATTGACTGAAATGATCGCAAAAATAACAAGTTGAAGTTTGTGATTAGGTCAGGAGTGGAATTTCTTAAGATTCGTCCATGATATATGATACTTAACTACTAGTATGCAGTTGTATAAGCTTTGGCAAATCTCATTTCCATATGAAGATTGTTTGTTCCCTCTGTCATGGTTTAAGGAAAACCATTTATGAATATTCAGTGATATTTGGCACTTAACTATGCAGTTGTATAAGCTTTGGCATATATCATTTCCATGGAGATTCCCAATTTGTCCCCTCTGTCATGGTTTAAAGAAAACCATTTATGAATATTCAGTGATATTTGGCACTTAACTATGCAGTTGTATAAGCTTTGGCTTATATCATTTCCATGGACATTATTTGTACCCTCTGTCATGGTTTAAGGAAATTCATTTATAAATAGTCAATGACCGTGATTTGGTAGCAGTTGTTTAATCATTGGAACATTTCATTTACATTGATATCATTTGATCCCATCTCAGTAACGGTATATTAATTGACTTTGATCCCATCTCAGTAACGGTATATTAATTGACTTTGATCCCATCTCAGTAACGGTATATTAATTGACTTTGATCCCATCTCAGTAACGGTATATTAATTGACTTTGATCCCATCTCAGTAACGGTATATTAATTGACTTTAACAATTTCATAAGTATAAATGTTAAAGTTTGTGATTCATTAGGTCAGTTTGATTTTCGTTCAGTAGCAAGTCCTTCATGAATTTTTAAACGATAGTTAAGTTTAATAGGAATCACTAATGGTATATCTATGATATTTTGTATGCAGTAGTAGAAACATTGGCACATTGTTTATTGACTTTGAAACGATTGCATAGTTTACATGTTTATGTATGTGATAAGAACGTTTTATGTGAACCACTTATGTTTCTAATACATATATAATAATGACAAAGTTACTCCTGATTGCCAGTTTCAGTGGTAAATTGTTGTGTCAGGGATTTCGATACCATAAATTACTTAAAACTTTTACTAAATTCTTTCATAGATAGATACAAAGATTTGATTAGTAAATTTGGCTATACCTGTAGAAAACTTATTAAAAATGGTATTTCACATCCTAAATTTTATGGTAATATTGTACTTAAAACAAGGAAATCACTATGTGATCCGTGTAATCTCATCGAACCTTTAAACAAACTTATAAGTAAGGGTTATCGTACCAATATTGTAATTAGATCTCTGAATATAGTTTACATTGGCACTAATATCGATTTTGTCATTAGCAATTAAAACATAACTAAATTGTATCTTCTTTGAGGCGGGATGTATAGAGACACAGACACGGTAATTTTTATCTTTATAGAAGTCGCTCCTCACTATCCTACTACCTGTCGATACATTTATTTTTGGCATTGCACAAGTCATATCTTCTCTGACTGTTCATGACGTTAAGATATTAAATCCCTGGGATGTGTTTTAGTTGATTTTGGTATCTATGCATGACTTTGTATTATTAATTTTTTTTGGCTTTTAACTAGCTGTCAGTAACTGCGAGTACTCTCAAATCGTATTTTCTTGTTAATTCGACCTGTTGATACTGTTTATAATGCTTTTTTGTTATTCTATATTTATATGGATCTTGTCTATATACCAGCTTTGATTATTTGGAATATTCTAATGTTCACTCACTTCGTCTTACCAGAGACATATAATACAATTGTATTATATGTCTCTGGTCTTACTACATTTGTATAAACTTCAAGATTTACCTGTATTTTTTAAAACCGTTTTTTTTCTAAAGTGAATATTTTCGAAGGGTTAAATATTTCGCAGTGGTGTCTTGCCATGGCTTTGTTTGGACTTGTTTGTTTGCTTTTTGGCCTTGAATGTTTGTCCCTAATATTTTATTAACTGTGCATTTGCATTCAGATATCGCATATCAAGTTTATTCGTTCATAGTGTATTAATTTACGTTTTTTGATTGAGTTAATGCCAATTGATATTTTACCGTGTGTTTTTCTATGTTGTGATGTTATGCTATTGTTTCAGGAAAAAGGGAGAAGGTTTGGATCCATTTTTAAAGAGGATGTCCATGGGAAAACCAGGCAGTGGATGGCACATGACATATTTTGTTTTCAAAATTTTTTCATCTATTTCATATCACAAATTCATTCTTTCTCAAAGTTATATTTAGTTTTTTTATTAACTGCAACAAATAAAGAGAAAAAAAATACATAGAAAGCACTGAAAATGCATTGAAAAGGGGAGATAACTCTTCATTTTGTACAAAATTTTGTTGAGTTGTAAGTGAACTTTAAAATCATTTTCTGAACCATCCACCTTTGATTAAAAAATATCTTTGACATATATATCCTTTGTATGCTATAAATATTGCATTGGAACCAAAAATTCAGTGGGAAAAAAATTATGTTGTGCCACCCATATCATAGGATTTGCCTGATATTTACTTGGACAGCCTCTTAAACGTTTAATCCCGCTGCAAATAGTTGCACCTGTCCTAAGTCAGGAATCTGATATACAGTAGTTGTCGTTTGTTTATGTAATTTATACGTGTTTCTCGTTTCTCGTTTTTTTTATATAGTTTAGACCGTTGGTTTTCCCGTTTGAATGGTTTTACACTAGTAATTTTGGGGCCCTTTATAGCTTGTTGTTCGGTGTGAGCCAAGGCTCCGTGTTGAATGAAGGCCGTACATTGACCTATAATGGTTTACTTTTTTTTAAATTGTTATTTGGATGGAGAGTTGTCTCAGTGGCACTCGCACAACATCTTCCTATATCTATCACATATGTGTTTATGCCACAAGGTTCCCATATCACGACTTTGAAGGACAGACATTTCAAGGAAAACGTATTTCTACTTTTAATTCATATGGTTTGCCTCACTGCCTACCTCAACTACTGCACAGAGTCTTGGGTGCTTTAAGAATTGGCTTTTTAAGATTGACAAAATAAGAAGTACCAGAAAACAAGGGTCTTGATGGTGGTTTTTTTTATTATTAAATAGAGAATCATAGGCAAAGGTGCAGAATAAAGGGCAAACAATAAAGATAAATAGACTGAAAAAAAGAATGGAAAATAATAGGCAAAGTAAAGAAAAAAACAGAAAAAAGTTCTAAAAAAATTGATGGACCTCCAAGCCAGATCCTAAGATATTTTAAAGGTTATTTTTGGACTTCACTTGAATAATTAAATAAATGACAGTGGTCCATAAAGAAGAAGATCTGATGAGTCAATCCCTTTCCAACTGACTTTGAGTTAGTTACACTACTGTCCAAAGAAATGAGAGGATTGGCCCCTCTGTTTGACATGTTTAACCTCTCCAAATTCTATATGTTCATGTGCAAGTCAAGAGCCTCAAGTTGAGTGGTTACTGCCTTTCATTTATAGTTTTATTATAAATCAGATCAATAGCTCAATCTTTATTGTTTGACATTGTGTCATGTCAGTCCCTTATTATCTTACTTTATGGTACATGCATGTGTTTATACAGTGACCTGAAGTGTAGAGGCTTACATCATGGTCATTGGTTTCTAGGGTCTCATTGATAATCATATCAACATCTCTTTATCTTAAATAATCACTTAAATGGTTCATGATAAAAAACACATACAAATTTCTTATTTTCATGCAATGCTCTTTTGTCGGCCAACATTAGTTAACCTATCAAATTATAGACTAGAATAGTGCTTTTAAATAAGTTTGTTTACATGTGTTGTTACACTACTGTCCAAAGTAAGGCCTAAAAAAAAATGTTGTGTTTCCGGTCACCCGACCGACCGTCCTTCAGACCCCCGACTCAAAAGTTTTTAAAGCTGATGTGGGAAAAAAATAATTTGTATACCTACCGACCGTTTTTTCTGAAAGAAAATAAAAAAATTTAAGTCCCTCGATCTTTTTATCTCCCCAAAAGAAAACAACGCTAATTTTAAACTCGAGGCTTATTTTTAGAATGTACTGGAAAGTGGAATCTTCTTGGCTAATTATATATGCGGGAGCATGCGCAGTAGTTATTTTCGTTTGTCAGTGTTTGAACATGGCAACACAACAGGTCCCATTCAATGTTGAACGCGGAAAGTGTGACCATTTCGCGGAGAAAAAAATATTTCTAAATTTTACAGAAAGTAACACCTTTTTTGACATTAGCAATGAAATTCATCCAATGTCTAACATCGATGAAAAAAAAAATACACAGCACAAATTTTGTGCTCGGCCACCGGCAAAAATGACTGGTCCGAGATTGATGACAATAACACAACTGTTGGGTCTCACTAATTAGCGACAACAAGCGTCAAGAAGCGACAACAAGCGTCAACAACCGACAAGAAGCGACAACAAGAATTATTTTAGCGACAACAAGCGACAAGAAGACTATTTAGCGACAAGAAAACATTTTTTTTTATTAGATATAAAGAAATTTGTATTTAATGGTTTTATTTAAATATACGAGCAGATATGTCTAATTAAAATGTTTTATTATATAGATAGACAAAGAAATGAAACATTTGTGAGGAAGAAAGAGATTGAGCTTCTTTTTTTATTTTTAAATATGAAGAATATGTATAAGATAATGTATGTATCTGTTTTCATCAAAGTCAAAGTATGAATAAACGAATGGAGAAATATATGGAGCGGGCATAATGGAATATAATATTTTGATTCATTTGCTTAATACTACATGTATGCTCTAAGTGTACTCTTGTTATGTCAATTCGATGCTTTATTTATAGAACTCTCAGCCACGCTTTGCCATCTTTATTATTTAAGCGTGTTTCCAGACCCCACGACGAGGACGTGGTTCTACCTTGGTGTCCACATATTTTTTATTTTTTTTAAATTATTTTTAGTCATTATATAGTAATATGTACATTCCTATCTAACATAATATTTATACATTTTGTACATGGTGGTCCCATTTTAATAAGCAAACATTTGGAACATCAAATGAGATTAACGAGTCGCGTGTCCCCTGTTTTATTGCTACAATAACATCCAATTAACACCTTCAACTTGTACACGCGTCAGACTATACAATTACACGCGCCAGAATATACAATCATTGTAAATAATGAACACCTGTTGAAAACTCAAGATTGTCATTAATTTCCTTTCATCTTCAATCAATATGCATAAACATGATAAATATTGTTTAATGAGGCAATAAACAAATAAAAAGATGAAAACATTCACATTTCAATTTTCTTTTCCTCCTGTTTGATTTCAGTTCTTTGTATTTCACAATTTGTGTCAATATTTACAGGACAATGATGCACAAATAATTCATTTTGCGAGCATAATATATATTGCACGAAAAGAGTTTTAAAAAACAAATTATGTGATAAATAATATGTTCTAAAACACAAGGAAAAGTAATCTCATAATACAATAATTAAACGTAATACTGGCTGTTATTCATAATAGATGATAAAATATTATGTAAATAATGTTTCATTTTTTTCTATCAATTTTTACTTTCTTGTCGCTAAAATTATTTTCTTTTGCATATTCTTTTAATATTTATTGCAATAATTAATTTTTAATTAAAAAAAAATGTTTTCTTGTCGCTAAATAGTTTCTTGTCGCTTGTTGTCGCTAAAATAATTCTTGTTGTCGCTTCTTGTCGCTAAAATTCTTGTTGTCGCTAATTAGTGAGACCGCAACTGTTGGAACAATGCAATCTTTTGGAATTAAATTTATTAAATTTTCATGCCAGACCCTTCTTCAAAATGAACCTGATATTAATCCATCTGAAACTGGTAAGCCAATCAATGCTTTAGACATTCTGATGAAAAGCCACAGATGCTTTGCCAAAAGAAAGTGTCCTGCCAGGTACAGTGTATATAATATATTTGTCTATCTGTAGGTTTGGGATGATGTTTGGTTCATGTTCCTATAAATGAATCTGTCCCACATCTTCTCAATTTCTTTCTCTGACAATCCCAAACTTTTGGTCCTGAAATAGGGGAATTGGGTTTAAAAAGCTAATTTCCTAGGGGAAGTGCTGCCCAAATTTTTTTTAGGTTTGGACTTATTTTTTTTTTCAGGGGTATTTTAAAAGGGGGTAAACTATTAAAGACTGATAAAAACTCGCACAATAACCTTGAAAATTGTCAAATGGTCTTAAGCAATGAACAAAGTGTCCATGCCTTTAAACAAAACCGAGACAGCAATGAAGCATAATATTTATAAAAAAAAAAAAAAAAAAAAAAAAAAATCTCTACCTACCGTCCCTTCAAAATTTCAAGGGGGTGATCGGAAACACAACATTATTTTTTTTAGGCCTAAGGGGTTGTGTTCTCACCAACTCATTCAACCCCTCCACAGTCTGTATATGCCTGTGCAAGTTATGAGCCTTTAATTCTGGAGATGTTGTTGGTTGCAGCCATTCATATCTGTTTTTATGCCCCATTTATGAGCATTATGTTTACTGGTCTGTAGGTCTCTTCGTTCATTCGTCTGTCCGTTCGTCCCGCTTCAGGTTCAAGTTTTTGGTCGAAGTAGTAGTTTATGATGAAGTTGAAGTCCAATCAACTTGAAACTTATGACACATGTTCCTTATGATATGATCTTTCTTATTTTAATGCCAAATCAGATATTTTACCCAATTTTCACGGTCCACTGAACATAGAAAATGATAGTGCAAGTGGCATCCTTGTACTATTGACACATTCTTGTTCTTTTCTGTTTTATCACAAAGGAGTAGAAAAAAAACCTTTTATGCCCAAAAATATAGCAGTTTTACAAAATTGTTAAAATGTAAACTTTTAGCTATTTATTGGAAAGTAGATTACTTCTGTTACATAAATATGGGCTGTTTTTTTACAATACAATGCACATTTAACAGTACTAGCATCATTAAGTCCTGCTAAATTACTGAAACCTTCACAATTTTAGCATTTAAGTTAAATTTTAGACGTTTTCCATCTTAAATAAAAGTGACCATTTGTGTTCATTTTTAATGTTTTATGGTGAGCTGTATTTGATGATAATACATAACATATATAAAGGCTGAAAGTGAACACCAATGAGGCCACTTTCATTTTTCAGAAAAAAACATTTGAAAAGTTACATATTATGGCATACTGGACCTACTCCATTGTTTTTTTGTTATGAATTTTCTGACATTTTGTCATGGTCATGATGTTAGGACCATATAACCTAACTTTATGGTTTTAGCTCATTGTTGAAGGCTGTATGGTGACCTAAAGTGGCTTACATCTTTCTCATTTTGGTCTCTGAGGTTTCATTAACAATCATACATCTCTATATTTATACAGTTAACACTTGAATGGTTTATGATAATCAAAGAGCTGAAGAGCTCTGAGGGGAAAGATGGCTAGTGTTTCTATTTTATTTAATTATTTTTTTTTTGGGGGGGGAGGGTTGTCTTTTGATAGTCTACATACAAAGAATGAACAAAAGAACAGCTAGAACATGTTGAAAGGGTGACAATATTGGACCAATGGAAGAGAATTGCACCTTCTCAATCAAAACATTTGATTAAAGTTGAAAATTAATTATCTAAAATTCAACTGAATTCTACCATTTAACAACAACTACAATATTTTTTGAAATTTTAATTGTGTACCACTGAACTGGAGGCTAGGGTCATTCTCCATTTTTTTGTGAAAGTACTCTATAAAGATTTTTATTTTTTTCTCAAGAAAGTGAGGACTGAAAAAATTAATATCAGTACTATAACCTCATGTTTCAACATAAGTACTGTTGATCACATAATTATAAGTCTGTGCTACAAGCTGGTAAACCATTCGAACAGGAATAAAAATTCAATACTAATACATGTAGTAACAATTTATTCTTTTTATTATAAAAATCAACAATTCTGTAATATAAATTGATTAACATAACAAGTGTGTAATGTCATGGTGTAAACATACAACTCTACCATATCATCACTGGGGTTTTGAGTGACATAAATCTATGGGCATAAAAACACATTTTCACCTTACAATTCAAATACTGTAAAGTTAGAAATAATTGCATGCATGAATAATAGCAACTTTGAAGAATGGACACAAATTTGAGATTAGTTATTGCTATTTCTGGAAAATTGGATATGCGATTCAGAATTTCAAATATATTGTGATTCCTCTCATTATTAGCATTTAATGAAACCGCACAATAACTACAGAATTTACAGTAACAGATCAGAGGCTATTAAGTTACAAAGGATTGAACATATATTGTGTCTATTAAATTGTTATTTCAAAAGTCAGCAGTCAAGGACTTTCAACTTTGAACCTCAAAGTTCACAGTCATTTGCATATTTGGTTAATGAATTGGCCACTCTGGTTCTGCCACACATAACATGATTGTTGATTTACAAGTAAGTGGCAACTAAGCCACAACTCCACAGTCAAAGGTCACAAAATTTAATGTGGCATACCATCACGGATAACCTTGAATACTTGTATATAATAACTTCACTGAGCCAATGTTAGAATGGGAATGGAATATTTCTAGGCATCTGCAGCGAAAGTCTCAAAATTTAATGTGGCATACCATTACCGACAACCTTGAATACTTGTATATAATAATTTCACTGAGCCAATGTTAGAATCGGAATGGAATATTTCTTGGCATCATGTTCAGTGATTGTCGTGGGGGTTGTCCCCCTTGTGATATCACTAGATGTCCTGGTTGCATCATGCCAGGTGGAATGTTCATTGGTGGTTGTGTCGGACGAAGTTGTACGGGGAACAATATGGAGTTGTTCTGAGACATCACTGGTTGATTCATCATATTGGTTAAAACTGGCTGACTGTTTGGCATTCTCATCTATAAATAAAAATAATGTGATTGGTTAAAACTGGCTGACTGTTTGGCATTCTCATCTATAAATGAGGGGGAGGACAGGGGGTACCCTTCTCCCTTCTCCCACCCCTCTTCTCCTTTCTCCTACCCCCGTTCTCCTTTCTCCCATTAGAATAAAACATCTCCTTTTGAGATAAATTAAAAAAATTCTCCTTTCTCCAAGCCTTCCTCTCCTTTCTCCCACCCTCTTTCTTCTTTCTCCTACCCCCTTTCTCCCCGTCTCCCTTACCCCTGTCCTCCCCCTCATAAATAAAAACTAGAAAATAATAATGGCATGTATTTTAGCATTTATTGGGAAGAACACAAAACTAGGGTGCTCGCATAATACAGCTTAACTGCATAATAATGTGATTGGCTAAAACTGGCGGACAGATTGGAATAATTTGTCCTGAGAAAGATTATATAACATTACAAGGATAGAATTTGTAAGCTGCAGAAGAACTCCAGTACACCAAAAATAACTTCTAGTTGTAGATAATAAACAGTACACACAACATACACAAATATCAAAATATTAAAATGAAATATATCTATAAATTGTATTGATGAAAAGTCCAAATTTTCAAATTGTTTAAAAAGTGCACCTTATGTACCACACATACCTGCCAACATTTCAAAATGTCCTTGGGAGTTTTACGTGCCAGATGGTTCTCATTAGTCCTATAAATATTTTAGGATTCTTCAAATTTATCTGAATGTTCTCCCTTTGCTTCTTCATACTTTTAAGAAAAATTTAGCCATTGTAATTTGCTTGGTTTTTTTTTATTTGTGGAAAAAATTGCTCTTTTAAAATTTCCAATTGGGAGCCTCCATCAGGGTTTCCCCAGCAAATAGTGGCAGTTGGCAGGTATGAATTCACATAGAATATAATTATGTCAGGTGACATATTACTTTTCATCCGTTTCTTTTTTCCTATTGTTATTTTCCACCTACCTGAGCAGACTGAGGTGGCGATGAGAATGTCTGAACACTGGGTGGTATGGACATTGGTTGAGGCAGTTGGACATATTAACTTACCTGAGCAGACTGAGGTGGCGATGAGAATGTCTGAACACTTGGTGGTATGGACATTGGTTGAGGCAGTTGGACATATTAACTTACCTGAGCAGACTGAGGTGGTGATGAGAATGTCTGAACACTGGGTGGTATGGACATTGGTTGAGGCGGTTGGACATATTAACTTACCTGCGCAGACTGAGGTGGCGATGAGAATGTCTGAACACTTGGTGGTATGGACATTGGTTGAGGCGGTTGGACATATTAACTTACCTGAGCAGACTGAGGTGGCGATGAGAATGTCTGAACACTTGGTGGTATGGACATTGGTTGAGGCAGTTGGACATATTAACTTACCTGAGCAGACTGAGGTTGTGATGAGAATGTCTGAACACTGGGTGGTATGGACATTGGTTGAGGCGGTTGGACATATTAACTTACCTGAGCAGACTGAGGTGGCGATGAGAATGTCTGAACACTGGGTGGTATGGACATTGGTTGAGGCGGTTGGACATATTAACTTACCTGAGCAGACTGAGGTGGCGATGAGAATGTCTGAACACTTGGTAGTATGGACATTGGTTGAGGCGGTTGGACATATTAACTTACCTGAGCAGACTGAGGTGGCGATGAGAATGTCTGAACACTGGGTGGTATGGACATTGGTTGAGGCGGTTGGACATATTAACTTACCTGAGCAGACTGAGGTGGCGATGAGAATGTCTGAACACTGGGTGGTATGGACATTGGTTGAGGCGGTTGGACATATTAACTTACCTGAGCAGACTGAGGTGGCGATGAGAATGTCTGAACACTTGGTGGTATGGACATTGGTTGAGGTGGTTGGACATATTAACTTACCTGAGCAGACTGAGGTGGCGATGAGAATGTCTGAACACTTGGTGGTATGGACATTGGTTGAGGCGGTTGGACATATTAACTTACCTGAGCAGACTGAGGTGGCGATGAGAATGTCTGAACACTGGGTGGTATGGACATTGGTTGAGGCGGTTGGACATATTAACTTACCTGAGCAGACTGAGGTGGCGATGAGAATGTCTGAACACTTGGTGGTATGGACATTGGTTGAGGTGGTTGGACATATTAACTTACCTGAGCAGACTGAGGTGGCGATGAGAATGTCTGAACACTGGGTGGTATGGACATTGGTTGAGGTGGTTGGACATATTAACTTACCTGAGCAGACTGAGGTGGCGATGAGAATGTCTGAACACTTGGTGGTATGGACATTGGTTGAGGCAGTTGGACATATTAACTTACCTGAGCAGACTGAGGTGGTGATGAGAATGTCTGAACACTGGGTGGTATGGACATTGGTTGAGGCAGTTGGACATATTAACTTACCTGAGCAGACTGAGGTGGCGATGAGAATGTCTGAACACTGGGTGGTATGGACATTGGTTGAGGCGGTTGGACATATTAACTTACCTGAGCAGACTGAGGTGGCGATGAGAATGTCTGAACACTGGGTGGTATGGACATTGGTTGAGGCGGTTGGACATATTAACTTACCTGAGCAGACTGAGGTGGCGATGAGAATGTCTGAACACTTGGTGGTATGGACATTGGTTGAGGCAGTTGGACATATTAACTTACCTGAGCAGACTGAGGTGGCGATGAGAATGTCTGAACACTGGGTGGTATGGACATTAGTTGAGGCGGTTGGACATATTAACTTACCTGAGCAGACTGAGGTGGCGATGAGAATGTCTGAACACTGGGTGGTATGGACATTGGTTGAGGTGGTTGGACATATTAACTTACCTGAGCAGACTGAGGTGGCCATGAGAATGTCTGAACACTGGGTGGTATGGACATTGGTTGAGGCGGTTGGACATATTAACTTACCTGAGCAGACTGAGGTGGCGATGAGAATGTCTGAACACTTGGTGGTATGGACATTGGTTGAGGTGGTTGGACATATTAACTTACCTGAGCAGACTGAGGTGGCGATGAGAATGTCTGAACACTGGGTGGTATGGACATTGGTTGAGGCGGTTGGACATATTAACTTACCTGAGCAGACTGAGGTGGGGATGAGAATGTCTGAACACTTGGTGGTATGGACATTGGTTGAGGCGGTTGGACATATTAACTTACCTGAGCAGACTGAGGTGGCGATGAGAATGTCTGAACACTTGGTGGTATGGACATTGGTTGAGGCAGTTGGACATATTAACTTACCTGAGCAGACTGAGGTGGCGATGAGAATGTCTGAACACTGGGTGGTATGGACATTGGTTGAGGCGGTTGGACATATTAACTTACCTGAGCAGACTGAGGTGGCGATGAGAATGTCTGAACACTGGGTGGTATGGACATTGGTTGAGGCGGTTGGACATAATAACTTACCTGAGCAGACTGAGGTGGCGATGAGAATGTCTGAACATTTGGTGGTATGGACATTGGTTGAGGCAGTTGGACATATTAACTTACCTGAGCAGACTGAGGTGGCGATGAGAATGTCTGAACACTTGGTGGTATGGACATTGGTTGAGGCGGTTGGACATATTAACTTACCTGAGCAGACTGAGGTGGCGATGAGAATGTCTGAACACTGGGTGGTATAGACATTGGTTGAGGCGGTTGGACATATTGCAGTTGAAGCTGTGGATTTGGTTGGTTGCCTGGCATCATGGGTGGATTCATTCCTGGATTATTTATCTGTCAATAAAAATTAAAAAAATGCACACATTGTAGAGCTACGCAAACCCCACATGTAATTCAAAGTATCGAGACAACAGGAAGTAGGCTTCGGATAAATTGTACAAATACTTAACAAAAGATATGGTAAGCTAAAACTGCAGTTATAACATGAAAACCATACTGCTTCTTCAAATATAATAACATATATATCAATATAAATATTTTACCAGAGTAAGTCTTCTAGTATCCATGAGGCTCACACAGGGTACCCCCCTCAGGTCGCAAGGTCGCTTTTAAATACGTCGAGAGGTCGTTTTTAAGGGAAATGTACAGGTCGTAGGTCGTTTTTCCCAACACGGAGGACGGAAGTCGGTCGGAGGTCGTTTTTAGAAGGCCCTCAGGTCGGAAGTTGCCTCTAAAAAGCCCAGAGGTCGCAGGTCGTTTTTGACCCTGCGGGAGCCTCATCCATGGTTTGAGACAAGAGGCTCTCAAGAGCCTGAATCGCTCACCTTAATTCTTTTGGTTAAATCTCTCATCAATGATTATTTTGGCTTTTCAATTTATTTAAATGTTTTTTGGATCGTCCTATTTTCTTCAAAAGCCAAAAAAAATAATCATTTTCTCCTATGTTCTATTTTAGCCATAGGAGCTATGTTTCTTGACATACAAGGAAATAAAATATAAAATTTATACTAGATACTCTGAAACTCATTTAGCCTAAGTTTGGCTGAAATTGATACAGCAGTTTCAATGGAGAAGATTTTTTTAAAGTAAGTCAACATGATGAACAAATTGATTATTTATCTGTCAATAAAAAAAAAAAAATGCACACATTGTAGAGCTACGCAAACCCCACATGTAATTCAAAGTATCGGACAACAGGAAGTAGGCTTCTGACAAATTGTACAAATACTTAACAAAAGATATGGTAAGCTAAAACTGCAGTTATAACATGAAAACGATACTGCTTCTTCAAATATAATAACATATATATATCAATATCAGTGTTCCAGCTAGGAGTTGAAAATAGAGGGGCGCGTTTTTAAAAAGGACACTTTAGCGCGTTCTCACTGAAAAGAATCAAATACTTTATGTTACCACATAAAGACATATTTTTAGCAAGCATGTAGCTAAGTTAAATAGCTATTATATACAAGTTTAAAAATCAGTTATTTAGAACATATAACATGTATAAGTTAAAATCAAACTGATAGCAATAATACATGTAATAGACATTACTATATTTATTTCTCTTTCAGAACTATAGATTTTTTCAAAGAAGAATGCAAATAAATAAACAACAATGACAAATCTTCTGTTTTTCTTTTTGAAGGTTGTCACACATTGATCAAGATTTTTTTCAAATTTAGTTTCATCACAGTTTAATTTTACAGTTAATATTTTTGTTAATGTCTGTGTTTTCAAGTTTGCCCTAGCTGCCTGTGACTTGTCTTTATCAATTTGACCTGAGAGAATATTTTCTCCACCTCTGCTGTACTGAGTGGTTGTACATGTCATATTGCAACACTGAATAGTTTTGCAACAAGAGGGAACATAAAGATAATAGGGTTTTATCCTAATGACAAGGTGAATGAAATAGCTCTAGCAGACTAGATAAGGAACGATCTGTAAGTTCTGCTGATGACACAAGAGCTATAAAGTCCTGTTATTGAATAAGGAGAGTTTCAAAGTCCATGTCAAATGTATTTGCCAGAGCTTCTATCTCTGTATAACCATACATTGTTTCACTGTTGTCTGTTCAATTCAACAAGCATCTCCGTATATTTCATGTTGAGCGTATTTAATAAAATCAATAAGTTTGTCAAAACGGATTTCAATCACAGGCACCTGTTCATTGGAAGACCCCCTATCAACGTATATTTACGGAAATATACGTTGATAGGGGGTCTTCAATGGATAGAAACAAGTGCCTGTGATTTCAATAAGAAAATTGATACAAAAATCGGACTTTCGAGAGCTCCGTAATCGCCACAATAATAAATTGATTCAATTTTGTAAGTTTATTATCAATTCAACAAGCATCTCCGTTTACTTCATGTTGAGCAATTTAATAATATCAATATTAAAGTTAGTCAAAACGGATTTCAATTTAAGAAAAAATTATATAAAAATCGGACTTTTGAGTGCTCCGTAATCGGCGGAATTTACAATAGAAGAACAATTGCGATATTTGATAAAAACCTTTCTTCTTCTCGATTTTTCATAAAGGTAAAGAATTAAATTATTTTTTTACTTTTGATGGTCATTATTCTTGAAAAAAGATGTAATAGACTGGCAAGTCTGATATTTTCTTCTTGTCATTTCCGAGTTGGTCAATTTTTCTTTTTTTCGTCGGCATTTTGCGTGTTGACCTATTGGAATGATTCTTTTTAAATGAACGTTATTTTATAAATAACAATTACAATAGAAATGAACACCTTTCTGCCGTTTACATTTATTTTAAAAATTCTATTTTGCATTGTCAGGTGTTAAAATAATCAATTCATTTAACTTCGATGTTTGGTGCTTCAGGGCAAAGGGATTAGACAGGGTCGTAAATTTCACCTGATTAAGTAATTGACTCTAATCAAATAGGTGATTATATACAGGTAACAAGTGTCAACAATTTTAATCTGTTGTCTTAATGAAGTGTGTGTATATAAAGACCTCAACAATATGGCGACGATATGATGAAAAAAGATCGTTTTTTAAACTTTTTTTCAAAAGGGCACAGAGGGGCCCAGGGGCGCTTAAAAAAGGCAGAGGGGCGCAAAATTTCGGGGGCGGGGTGTGGCGCCCCTCCATTTCATGCTAGCTGGAACACTGAATATAAATAGTAAAATACAGAGTAATAGTCTTCTAGTATCCATGGTTTGAGAAAAACAGTATTTTCATGGATATTTAATTACTTGCTTTTGCCAACTAGCAAAGGACAGGAAAAGATGGAAAGCTACTGTGGTCGCCTTATGTTTCCCATGGGACGAAGTGGATTAAGTCAAGTAAGTTTTGCCAATGTCTGCATACAATCCAATAGAAAATATTTAGGTTCTTTGTTGAACATTTAAATTCATGATTAACCTTTACCACAAATTCCATAATAATTGCTATCCCACATTAAATAATGAACACAGTAGCTTGTTTATAAAATTTATTTTAATTTTACCTTTGGTATTCTTTCTGATATTTTATTTCGTGGAACATTGAAAACTTTAGCGGCCTTGTTAATTGACATGCCGCCATAATTGACAGCGTTTACAGCATTGCTCATATCCTGGTCTGACCATACGTTTTTCTTTCTTGGGTTTGGCGGAGATTCCTAAAACAAATACACAATACAAATGTATGTCATAATATAAGGTATTTCTAAATGAACAATGACATATGCCATCATGATAGCTAATTTAATTAATCATCAAAAACTTTTATGGAAATATAAAATTCTCAATGCAAAATTTCCAGAAGCTTTTATTTGTAGTTCCTGTGAATGAAAAGTCATACAAAAATTTATGTAACAGATTGACACACCTAAACCTAGTTTCTCTAATTCTATGGAAATTTAACCCTTTCTGAACCCATTGTATAAAAAAAAAATCATTTTTGGGAAAATTTATTTTTTTAATCATTAGAGAAACAGATTCTTACATAGGTTACTCGTGAATTTTCGGATTTATCCAATCTTGAAAGTTAAATTATCAATTTTAAAGTCCTCCCTGAGACTCACAAATTTTCACATGTAAATCTTCTTTTAATCAAATACATTCTGAAGGGTACAAAAAGTTTTAAAATGTCTGATAGTCAAGTTTGACGCTGTAACAGGACATTAGGACGTCATACAGATTCAGCTTTAAACCTTTACATCAGACATTTTGAATCTTAAAGTACACTTTAGAATATAATTTTAGTTACAGGCTTACAGGTGTATTTATAAATTGAATAACAAAGGCAAAATGCAAGTGCTGTAACTTATCATTTACAAAATGACTACAGGCAAGAAATAATATGAAGTCTGACAAAATGGTAGGACTGGACAGTTTGAAGATATAGACATGTACTGTCTCATTTTACCATAAAAAGAAAGTTTAAGCAAGTACCTGTTGTCTATTATGCATGTTATGCATGACACCAGGTGGCGATGTGTGCATTGGCATGTAGCCTCCATTTGGTTGGATGTTAAACTGATGATGATGTTGTTCTTCAGCTCTTTGCTGCCGTCTTTGGAATTCCTCTTGCTGAAATACATGAATGAGTTAACAATAACAAATAGCTAGCTTGAAATTCATTCTTCTATTTGTACAATTACTTAGGTGGAAAAGCAATGACATTAGTATATTTTACATGTTTTAATTGACAGTCAATATCTAAATTTTGTGACAATCAAATTCCTCTGTCAACAAAGTAAATCAGGTGATCTAAATGTCTCCCATCTACAAAATATTAAACCCCATACCAGGAAAAAAATCTGCCCTAGAAAATTTACCTCAATTTCCATTGGACTTTTATTTGGCGGCTGGGGTCCACCAGGTCCATTGGTGTGCATACTTGTAGCAGACGCATGAATCATTTGATTGACTGGGGGCTTGTTAGCGTCTGGGTCTTTTGTCTGTTGCATACATGTTGCCATGTGAGTAGGCCAGTGAGACTGCTGACAAGGGTAATCACAATAACTGGTATTCCAACAGCAGTAGAAAATGGCTTCCTTACCACAGCTGGCACACTGTAAAATTACAACATTTTATTAAAAGTTGTGTTCTTTTTTTTTGGGGGACTTCAATCATGTCAATGGAGATTCATATTTGAGAAGAAATAGTTGTTAATTTTTATAATTTTTGATACAAATACATTCCTGTTTCAGAGCTAATTATAGTTGTGCAATGTTCCTGGATCCACTGGCTAAACTAATGGTGAGGGGAGACAGTTATGTTGCTAAGGTAGTGATTGTTTTTAACTATTAGTGTTTTTGTTCATTTAGGAGTGTTTTTTGTGTATTATCATCCTTCCCTATATCACCCTGATCATTGGCTCTATAGTTCTCTAATCTCTGTTTAGGGAAGTGATCAGAACTTATCAGTGATTTCCCAATACTGTAAATTCAGAAATTATTGCGTGCATTTATTATTGCGAATTTGTCATTTTAGACTAAAATGCGATTTTAATTTTTGCGATATTGAGAAATATCCTGTTTTTATTCATATTATAAAAAAATTTAAAATGCGAGTTTAAATAATTGCGATTATAACCCTAACACATTTTTCGCAATAATAAAAACATCGCAATAATTTCTCAATTTACAGTATTTGAGGGAAGTTATAAATGACATCACAATGTTTGATGAAAGGTTAACAGTGACATAACAATGTGTGAGGCCACGCTAACAGTTGACAGTTTTTATTCTGGAAGTATTTACTTAATTCTAAACATGACTAGTTTCAACACATTCATTTTTATTGGTAGAGAGAACTATGGCCTTAGTTTTGGAAAACTGACACCAAAAATTAATCAATTTTGAAATAATATGCTTTTAAAATTATACTACTTTAATCATCCATTAAAGATGTCTATGAAGAAATAACATAAAAAAATTGTTTCACATTGAATAACGGGGTTATTTAACAGTGTGCACCACATTTTTTATGTTATTTCGAATAGACAGAAAAAATATTACAGTCATTTCTTATAATTTAATTCTAAATTCCATTTTAAACCGTAGAAAACCATGAAAAAACGTTGATGACGTCACAGTCACATGATTTAATTATGTCTATGGGCTGATAACAAAATAACATCAGCCAATCAGAAGACGTGTTACATCCAAAATTAAATCATTATGAATTAAACATTTACCCATTGTTTTTTCTTTGTGTCATTGATAGCCGTTTCTTTTTCTTTCTTCATTAATTCCTTCACTTCATCCATTAGTCTAGATTTCTCCGACTCCCATGAAGACTTCATTTCCAAACATGTCAATCCTGAAACATCAGAATACCATGAAATAAAGTGGCATCAACAATGGCATAGAACAAGTAGTCAGATTCTTGCCCTGTCAATGAGGGGAGAATCATGAATGAATTAAAATGTTCTTTCAGGAGCCTGCAATTCAGAGGTTGTCATTTGTTACTGTGTATTTTGTTTATTGTTTTGTATATTTTCTCTTTTGAATTGTTTTACATTTTGTTATCATGTTGGGCCTTTTATATATTGCTATATGAGGTATGGCTTTTGCTCATTATTGAAGATTGTATTGTGACCTATAGTTTCTAACTTCTACATCATTTAGTCTCGGATTAATATTTGTCTTATAGACCACTTTCGAGTTCATCCATCACCGGAAAAAACTTGTCAATTATAAGCGCCTCTATGACGTCATTTACCAGATAGAGGGAGTCGCCTGTATCCCTGCACTATTTACGTTCATCAAGCGTCTTAGTGATCGTCAATGTGCAGGATAAACTAGAAAAATGAGTGTTCTGTAGGTAATTAATGACAATGCTCTAATGACAGCAGTGCTAATTGTCAATTTTGAGAATTCAATTTGCCGAATAATTCGTACAATATAAAATTATAGTTTTCCAACCACTTGCTCAACATTGGAATGGAAGTGACAACACTCCTAAACGCACAAATGACGTTCACTAAAACAAGAGTTTTGACGGAAATGCATCAAACTCGAAAGTTGTCTATTGGCAATCATACCATATACAACGTCTCCTGATTTTATAGTTCACAGATTTTCCCCAGTGATAAATTAGTAGGAACTTGAATCAATTATTTGCAAATACAAATCAAGGTTGACCTTTACAGTTGTTTAAATTCATCTATTATGATTCAAACGTTGATAATCTACAAATCTGTCAAATATAGAACTGAACATACTGTAGCTAGGAATAACATTCTACCAAATAAACGTTGATAATCTACAAATCTGACAAATATAGAACTGAAAACACTGTAGCTAGGAATAACATTCTACCAAATAAACGTTGATAATCTACAAATCTGACAAATATAGAACTGAAAACACTGCAGCTAGGAATAACATTCTACCAAATAAAAGTTTTTTGAAATGTCACCTCTTTATAATTATTTCTATCAAAACAACAGCCATCAACTTAAGTAGTGAAAGTGGACTGTATACATATTAAAATTTACTTTATTCCAATGTTAAAATCTTGGTTTTTGTTGTGATAAAAGGTTTTTGCAGTTGTTTTAATCAAGGTTGCAGTCATTACTATTGTTTTGGCAAAGGAACCAGTAAATGGGAGGCTGGCACTTACAAAAAATATTCAATACTTACTAAAGTTATACTTGAGCTCTGAAAACTGTTGTGTATATTCCCAATGTTTCTTATTGTCTTCACTTTGTTCTTCTGGAGTCTATTAACAAATAAATAAAAATAACTGTAATATGTGAATCAAAGGATGTTAAAGTCATATGAAACGAGTGAGTGGTGAAAAATAATGTTTATCCAATTCTTGAACCAATGCATGTATATATAATCTTAGTCCTCTGTGCACAATTTGATAATTTTTTAAGCAAGTATATCGTATAATAGTAAATTTTTTTCTCTGTGTCTGTTATGATTTAACAAATATGGCTGCTCATTAAATGCTGTGTTTTGAAGCCGAAGTTTACCGATTGTCACCTTATAATAAACAAATAACAAAAAGCATGGGTATTGAGCATGTGTTTAACATGTACAATCAGATTATTGTTTATTTTAATGACAGATCCATGCGTATTGCGATCACCGGATTTTTGCGAGAAGGGTTACGCTCAGGTCACTATGTATACGGAAAATATGTCGGTGAACTGCTTCCTGGAAGCAAGCAATTAAAAATAAGTAAACTTCTTCTAAATGTGGACAAACTAAAGAGTGTTCCTCAGATAAAAGTATATGTACATAAGTTGTATAATGAAAACTATCCATTTAGTTATAAAAAACACATGCATAATTTTTTTTAATTTGAGGTTTCTTATGACTTTAAACAATATAAAGTAGGAAAGTTTACAATTACAATACAATTCAACAGAAGAGGGGTTGGGGGGTTGGAGGGGTCCTGGTCGAAAACCCAGGCTTAAAAACATGAAATCCTGATGTCCCAAATTTAAAAAAAATCAAATCCTGAATCCAGAAATTCAAAAAAAGAAATCCTGGATCCAGAAAGGGTCAATCTTGAAATCCAGAGCTTAAAAACACCTGATCCCAATGTCCAACAAAAAGTTCATGCCCCCTCACAGAAGCATGATAGAAACATGCTGTTGATACATGTGTATGATCACTAGATTAAGCTGGGCTATGCTCTATTTTCAATATGCCAGTTTAAAATCTTGATTTCCGCCGCGGTCCTCGAATAAACCCTGCTGGTCCTATCATTGCTATTGCAAAATACCAAAATGAGCTGGTCCTTTGTAAAATTTTGATGTTGACAATATTCCTTCACCAACACATTAAACTTTGAGCTTTTTGAGCAAGCAAGTATAAAAATTTACTCCAACAGTTAGGGCTGCAACTTCTTACAATCAGACCAATCTATGTTTAAAGCTGTATGACTGACTGAGAAGAAGCAAAATTAAATCTTAGTATTCGGTTTGATCTCCCAAACTCAAGTCTAGCAGGAAACCACAAGACAGCAAAGTCAATGAAAGTTGTTTTTAACAATAAACTGTTTACACAATAAATAAAAGTGTGATTATTTTTCATATTTTAAGGCCTTACCTTAGGAAACATAATTAATAATATATTGAAATCAATTCTAAACTCATTCATTTCATTGCTAACTGACCGTTTGTATGAATTACCTTCTCCTTTTTCTTTTCTTCCAACTCCACAAGTTTTTCTTTTGTTTTAGATAGTTCCTGTTTTATTTTCTCTCTCTCTTGATCCAGTACTTCAGTGAAGAAATCAGAGAAAGCTGTTTGGATTGGTCCCATCACCTAAAATTATAATGAATAATACAAGTTGCATATTCTATGCAGTTAATACTGGGTCTTGAGTACAAAAACATATACCCGGTATGTATTTCTTAGCTAAATAAATCTTAAGACACAACAGGCAAAATATATTACTAGCTCATTTGGATTGAAAATTAGTATTGGTGCTAATTTTGACATCAAAAAGCTGATGCATATTTTTTTTTAAATATACACATGTTCTAATCACTTTTAGTTAAAAATTAAGGGTTATTAAAGGTCTTTATTATTAAGCTATTGAAGATCATTGAACTTTCTCCTTTCCTTTTGGAAAAACACAATATCAATTTTCAACTAAAATATATTTTCTTGTTTGTTTCTTGTATGTTCGCAGATGTAAATTTGGTTCAAATTCTGGAGTTTTTGTACAAATAATGTCCATGTTTCATTAGAAAATTTCTACAAAAAGCATTCTGTCACACTCTGTCACATGTTTGTTCATCAACTTGAAGGACTTTTCCTCTCTTGAAATACTACTTGATATTTGAGGCCAAAACAGATTCTAACCCCACACCCCTATGGATTCATCATTAATTCCTAGGATACCAATTATCCAGGACTTCGACATGTTCGTGGAGACAGATGAATAACAAATTCAAATATTCAGCTAATTACAAATCTTTTGGCAATACATGTACCAGGTAATTTTCCTCAATCTATGAAAATAAACATGATTGATTTTTTTTACATTGTCATTTCTGGGCCTTTATTTGCTGACTATGCGGTATGGGCTTTGTTCATTGTTGAAGACCGTACAGTGACCTATAGTAAATTATAGTTGCTTATTTCTGTGTCATTTTGGTCTCTTGTGGAGAGTTGTCTCATTGGCAATCATACCACATCTTCTTTTTTATATGATAAATGAGTCCACAGTAGTTAAATCTTTGAAATTTGCAACCTATACCCATGAAGGTCATGAAATTAGTTTTCCACAAATTATATTAAATAAACAATATACATTTTTTGTCAATATCATTACATGTACTTCTTCTTACCTTCTGAGTAAAATCAGTGATTAATGTATTCCGTGAATCGTCTGTTTTGTTTGGAGCACTACTTTGGTTGCTATGGATACTAGCACTTGATGCAATAGTACTTTTGGCTACATTTGAGATAATACTAGAATTTAAAATTGTATTTGCACGAGATGAAACTGGTGATTTCACTGTTGGAGATAAAACCGGAGATTTCACTGTTGGTGACATTATCACAGTCACAGGTGGCGCCACTCTATCAGGGGATTTCTTTGCCATCAATTTATTAGCACTATTTAATTCATTGTCAGGTTTGTGTTTTAACGAAATCTCCATGGCATTCTGGAAAAAATCTGTGTGGAGTTCTGTCTGAGATGAAGCAGGCTCAACAGAAACATCTTTGGTTTTTGGTACTGAGCTAAAAAAAAAAAAAAAATTTCCACTAAGGCTAAATAATTGACAGATTAAAAACAAGAGGAACTCAATATTCATTTTGAAAGAGACAACACCCAGTTTTTTGAAGGGGTTCATGTTACTCAGTCTTTGAATTAAATATGTTGTGTTTTGTGTACTTCTGTTTGGTAAAACCTGAGGATTTGTTCCTGCTTTAACTCCAATATTCAAATAGATAAACACTTTCTAATTATCTGAGTGGTCAATCTTCGGGCGTGATGCAAGCATGAAATTATGTATAGAACTATAATTCTATTGTTGAACTGAAGAAAATGCATCAATTGATTTCAAAAGTGATAGTGGAGTAAAAGAACATATATTATGTAGGATCTGTGCTTTTTTAGTCTTTGAGACATTATTATTTGACAGTAAAATCAAACATGTGTTACAAAACTTATAATGTACACATAATTTTTACCTTACAGCTGGTTTTGAGGTAGGAGGAGCACATTCAATTGTGGAAGTTTTTGATTTTTCAGTCATGTGACTTGACTTAGCAGACGACACTGCTTTCTTTGGTGAAGGAGACAAAGCTCTATCGTCGTCTGTATCAATGACAAGTTTATCTGTATCAGATTCTGTTTCAACCTCCATCATCAAACATGTGTCGTAATCTTTAGTTTCTGAGACAAGTTTTTCTTTAATTTGAGTTATCTTTCCTGTTGCTTCGTCCAGAACGTCTTTCACAACAGTATCGTATTCCCTTTCAATAACAGTTTTAGATTTAGTGTCAACAATTTTTACAACCTTATCGGCAATTTCAGTACTTTTATTATCATTTTCAATTTTATCACTTTTATCATTTTCTTTTATATCCTTTTTGGTCTCAGAGCTGTTATCTGGAACAGTTTCTGAGGTTTTAGCACTTTCAGTATCACAATTTTCATTGATGTTTGCTTCCTCGCTCTTTTCAACATCATTTTCCTCGCTTTCCTCCTCTGATCCTTCCTCATCATCGTCATCGCCATCATCTGTCTCTTCATCCTCCTCGTCCTCATCCCCTTCTTCTTCCGATGAAGATTCACTTTCTAAATCATCGTCTTTATCAATTATTCCTAAATTTTCCTTCCCTTTTTTAATGGTTTCTTGAAGTTTACTCAAATAATCATGTTTAGTTGGTGTTAACTTTTCTTCAATTTTCACACTTTCATTGTCTGTTCTTTCTTTTATTCCTTCACCATCAGAGCCAACCTTGTCTTTATGAATTTTCGTTTGTTTATTTTCTTCACCTGTATTTTCCAGTTTGCTTTTAGTCTCTTTAAACTTTTGTTCATTAGTCCCTTCTGGTAATTCTGAATCTTCATCGGAGGCTATTTGATTCAATTTACTTTGAATTGTCTCTAAAATCTTAGTCCTATTGTCCACTCGGCTTCTAGTTTTAAATGCAATACTGTCTACCTTTCCTTCACTGTTCACATCCTGAATATTTTCTTCTTTAGTGTCACAATTATCTCCCTTACTGTTATCCTCATCAACAGTCTGGCTTTCCACAGATAATTGAGAATTGTCCTCCTTTTTAACCTCATCTGAGTCGGCCATTTTACTCTGTAACCGAGTTTTTAATTTCAACACAATATCTGATGCTGCTTTTGGATCAACTGGAGCTGATAAAGAGTCTGTAGAAGATTCCTGATCATTGGAATTTTCTAGTGAAACACTGTTTGTAACTCCTTTTATAGGAGAGCTTCCAACACTGTTTGTATCTCCTTTAACAGGAGAGTTTTCCACAGAACTACTAATGCCACTTGCTCTCCTTGTAGTTATAATACTGTTGTATTTATTCCTGACTGCTGATGCTGTTTTTGACAATATTGTATGTTTTTCGGTTATTTTTGACTCAGAAGTCAAATTAGTTTTTGGTCGTTGTTTAACCAAAGATTCCTTCATTCCTGGTGATGGTCCAAACTTGAGACTAGATAACCTTGCCAGTCTCTTTTTAGGTGAAACTTTGAACTTTCCTTCTTTATAAACATTTTTTCTGTCATATGGACAACGGAATGGTGCATACTCATATGTCCCATACTTCTGTCTAAAAAATATAAAAAATAATTAAAAAAATATGTATTAATTAAAATACTCAAGTAAATTTTAGTAAAAGCGGAAGGGGAGTACATTTCCATGACTTGGCACAAAATTCTGTCTTTCACAATAGTCTCTACTCTCATCCTGTTTTCTTTTGAGTGTGTTTGTAGGGGATTGACTTTTTTTTTTTATAACAAATAAACCTATTTTATTTTTAGCTTGTGTTGGTAATACATACTAAATACTTTCTCAGACTTCTTTATGTGAAGTTCTTACTCCAGAATTAACTTATCAAACCCATTTGTGCTTAACTGTTGTTGGTAAACATACTGTAAATTCAGAAATTATTGTGAACATTTATCATTGTGATTTTTAATGAATGGACAATAATAATGCAAGACTAATTATTGCGATTTTAGGAGAAAACCTCTGTACATTTATATGTATATAAACTCATCTTAGATACCAGGACTTAATTTTATATATACGCCAGAAGCATGTATCAGATATCAGAATGCATTATTCACAGTAATAAAAACCTTGCAATAATTTTTGAACTCATAGTAGGGGGTCTCATTGGGGGTTCCGATCCCGGATCCCGCTTACTGTTTTGTCAGATTCCCGTATCCCACTTACACTATGTACGTAAGCAATTCTCATTTTTTTGTCATTTCCAGGGTCCCGCTAGACCTCATTTCCCGTTTTCATGACACAATAATTTGACTTTCACGTGTCCCGCTTACAAAAAATCAGCAATCCCGCGTCACGCTTAGACCCCAATGAGACCCACATAGTACTTATTACTTTCTCAGGCTTCTTAAAGTGAAGTATTAACTCCAGACTTAAATAATCAAACTCATTTATATTTTTTGTGCTTAGCTGGTGATGGTATACATACTAAATGACTTACTCAAGTTTCTGTATATGAAGTTCTAACTCCTGCATTGAGTAATCAAATCCCCCTTTTTTATTTTTAGCTGGTGTTGGTATGTTCTTTGATAACAGGAAAACTTGTGATGGGGGTAACAAAGATCTGTAAATATAAGCATATGTGAACACATCAAATATGTTATCAATATAGTCCAAGTCATCAAAATTGGCACCAGGTTTTCTATCAAATATTTTAAAAATATCAATCATATTCAATAGAGATTGCAACTTTCATATTAGTGAAGTAGTGAATTGTTGAATTGTTTCATATTTTTTCATCCCAGGGCCTTTTACAGCTAACCATACGGTATGAGTTTTTTCATTGTTGAAGGCTGTAAAGTTGCCTACAATTGATTACATCCACTTCATTTGAACTTTTGTGGATAGTTGTCTAATTGGCAATGTATACCACATCTCCTTATTTGTATATAAAATGATTCCAAAATCCACTACTGTGCTACTTTTTATTGTGATTGCACTGTATTATCATGGCCTATACTTGCTGTGCCTCTCTTTTGTTAAATTCAACATAGGCCAAACAATAACTCAGTTTAATCACACATTATTTAAAAAAAAAAAATTGAAAGTCCCTTGAAAATCACAAACAATGGAGTAACTTCAGATAAATTTTAGTAGCAATATTTTAAAGGTAAGATTTGATAGGGCAGTAGCTGTACAAAATGATGAAGCTTGTACAAAATGTATATTGATTACAGATCCTGATAGCATAAAATTGTCCCAAAATCATATATTCTACTTTCTAGAATTATGCCCCCTTTCAAAAATACTAGATACATCCATGATAAAGACCATATATTTGAAATCTAATCCACTATTCAAGGCCATGTGACTTTCAGATGGCTGTTTTCAGTGGACATGTGTAGCTAGATAGCTTTTTCAACCCATCATATATGGTCTTTTATTTTTACACACCTATCATGAGCTCCAAAGAAACGAACATCAACCTGACCTTCTACTTCACGTAACACCTGAAATATATAAATTTGCATACATGATTTATATTTTAAACAAGAGGCTCCAAAGAGGCTGAATTGCTAATCTGGTTCTTTCTTGCAGTTACATGTAGTTATTTTAATTATTTGTAAATCTCATTTAGTAGCATTTTTGTAGGTCTTTTTCACTGTTAACAGTTTATTCCTATGCAAGTCTATTAGGCCAGGGGAGCCTGTAATGAATATATAATTAGGTCAACTTTTTATAGCCCTTTTTGGATAATTTTTTTAAAACAAAATTGGGTAAAGAAAAATGTATAGAGAAATTTCAGGTTATTTCATGTTTACCTATGATAAGTTACTGATCCTACAATTATATAAGTTTGGTCCTTACAGATTTGTTTAAATTTTCCTTATTGTAAGTGTAAGAGTTCCCAAATCAGGAGCCTGTAATTTAGTGGTTTTTGTTCATTGCTGTATATCATATTTGTTTTTTATTTTTATCATGAATCAGGCCAGTAGTCTTCACCTTGTTTTACATTTGTCATTATATAGTCTTTTACAGCTTATTATGTGGTATGAGTTTTGCTGTTTTTTAAAGGCCCTACAATGACCTATAAATGATAACTTCTACACCATTTGGTCTCTGGTGGAGAGTGGTATCATTCAGTCATACCACATCTTCTTGTTTTTATATCATTAACTAAATATGTATGTTTCTATCATCTTTATGCAACATTCTTCAACTTTCTTAATGTTTTTTCTAATACTGTGGATTGGTTTATTTTGTTGGTACCAGTTTTTGTGGATTCAGGAACAATTACAATTTTGTGGATATTGAATTCGTGGTTTTGCCAAAGTCTGAAAACATTCTTATAGTTAATTTGTAATTCATCATAGAATGAATTCGTGGTTCCCAAGTAACCACGAAATCCACAAAAATTGGTATCCCAACGAATAATAATGAATCCATAGTATAGTGTGTATTTCTGATCCTTAAAATAAATTATAGATTTTTTGGACCGTATGATCTTACCTTGGCAGGCCAAAATGGATAACCTTTCAACTTGGCCCAAACCAGGCTGTGAGGACTTCTCTATAAAAGAAAATATACAAATTATCAGTACAAATTGTCTTCCATTACAAAACTTTTATTCATCCTTATCAATAAATGCCCCACAAATTTGATTGATTAATTGATTGTGGGTTTTTAACACCACTTTCAGCACTATTAATTATATATATCAAGATGGTAAGCTGTTATTGATGGAGCAAGCCAGAATAAATCATAAAATAAACGTGTAGAACCAGATTAGTGGAGGACATTACTAATATTAACCCTTCAACTATCAACCACTTTATATTATTTGAGAAGGACGTATTATTAACCCAATAGAAACATATGTAGTGGTAATAATTGAACCTAATAGAAAATCACCCAAGTTCTTGATAGAAGCCATTTTGATCATTTTGAGAGTAATGAGTTCTTTTTTCCATTCTCATTTTAGAACTTCCTACAAGTTTCAAGATGATTAACAGCAATTAAAGCACAATAAGTTCAATCATCAATTTTGATGTAAAAAAGAATCTTACACAAAGTTCGGTGAACCACTCATCATTTTTGCGAACACATGAATTCCAGTAACAATCTGGACAAAGTTCTATCTCAGCCATCTGAAATCAGATAAATAAGAAATTTTAATATTTTTATTTAGTTGTCTTGGAATAGATTTATACATAAAATTCTTTTAATTTCGTAGATTTGAAAGTATAGTTTGTGTGGTTTTATTATTAGTGATATTTGGTTATTTTGGTTTATTTGAATCAAATGCATGTGTTTATTTTTCTAACATGTATGTTTGAAATTTGGTTAAAATCATACAAGTGAAAAGAGATATGGTATATACATCAATGAGACGGCAACCAAACAACACAAACAGATTAGAGGTCATATTCAGCTTTCAACAATAAAAAAAGCTACAACTTGCTCAGATTGTAGAAAAGCTTTAGATAAAAAGTTTGGAAACATGTTTTTTATCAAATGTCAATGAAATGACACTAAATCTGCAATGAAATAAAATAATTTGAAAATAAAAAGAACCTCACCTCATGTTTACAAATTTTAATGATCATTTTAGCACTGGCAGTAAGTTTGTGATGGGCTGAAAATGTAAGAAAACATCATTTACCTTGTTAGATAGCAATCCCAAGACACAAAAATTCCAAAATAAATACAGATGTTTCTATTCAGTCTTCAACAAAAGACAATCTACAATGTCTATAAAATGTTTCAAGCTTTTATTCTTACTAAAGTCTATAGGATATTTTTGAAATGATTGTTATATTCTAATTAGCAGATTGTGATTTTTGCTGTATGCAGAAGCCAAATGTTGTCAACTTTGATTTTGATTTTTTTTCATTATACTACCAGTATTTGATATAGTCATACCAATTATTTTACACATACTGCAGATACATTGTTGAGGGGGGATAGGAGGGGTCCTGATCCCAAAATCCCAGGCTTAAAAACACTTAATCCAGAGGTCTCAAATTAAATAAAGTAAATCCCGGCATACCGAAATCCGAAAAAAAGAATTCCCGGATCCCGAAAGGGTCAATCCCGAAATCCCGAGCTTAAAAACAGCCGATCCCCGAGTCCCGATAAAGCTCCTATCCCCCCTCATTGTTGTTTGTTTGGTAACAATTTTGTTAGAATGTGTGGGTAAAGGTTAACTATGAATCTAAATGGTCAACCAAGCATTAAATTTCTATATAAAGCTGATTTTGTCAAATCCCTGAAATCAAATGTCCATGAATACACAATTTTCTGTTGAAAATAGAATCCAAAGTAAAATGTCCTACTTTCATTGCTTAAACAAGCAGACGAAAAACAGTCTCATAAAACTTTTGTCAAAATGTTTTTCAAATGTATGCTGAAATAGCTGATATATTCATTGCAATGTCAAAACTAACAATACATTGTACCATTCTATATTTGTATGTCAGGAATTTGGTAAGATAGTTAACATTGATGTATTCAAATTTTTATGATTGTGCTCTGGTTCTTTAAAATGCAGACATCATAACAATCCTACAACATTGAGCTTAAAAATCTAAGAACCTTGGCCAAAATATACTAGATATACTAAGAAATGACATACTTCCATTAAATATAATGCAGTTATGTAAAATCCATTTAGCGTCTGCCAGGAAAGCCTCAGTACAACCATACATCTTCTTCTTTATATTCTGTAAAAAATAAAATGTGAAGAATTTTCTCGACATCTTTTATTCACGATATGGGGATTGAATTAAAATATGTTCGCTTTGAATTCTTGATTTCTTTGCAGTTTATTTTTTCATATATGGTGTTTGACATTAAAAACAAGTTTTCATGAAATATTAGAGGTGAATGATTTTTCCCATATAAAACTCTCACAACAAAAAAACAGGAAAACAACTGCTGCAAAAATTTCCTGTTTACAATTATATTTAGTTTTTTTCTGATGTCATAAGTTACAAGGAATTTAAATAATTCAGTGGTTGCGGTTTGTTGCTGAATATCATAGTTTTTTGTTCATTGTTTTGAACATAAATCAGGTTGCTAGTATTCTGGTTTTGATATATTGCTCACGTTTGTCATTTTAGGGTCTTTTAAAGCTTTCTATTTTTGTATGGGCTTTGATCATAATAGAAGGCCATAGGGTGACCTGCAGTTGCTAACTTTATACTCATTTGGTCTCTTGTGGAGAGTCGTAATATAGGCAAACATTCCACATCTTATTTTTTATTGCATAAAATATTATCATACATTGTACATACCTTTTCAATCATGGTCAAATCCATCGGATTGAATATGTAATCAGAATAATGTGAAACTGACGACTGGTCAACAGGTATCATAAAGGGCTCACTCTGTAATGATAAAAAGTTTAAATTAGATTCATTGCATTTGCAAATAATCGTGATTGAAATGGGGAATGTGTCAAAGAGATAACAACCCCACAAAAGAGCAGAAAAAGGCCACTGATGGGTCTTCAACACAGAGAGCAAATCCAATACCCAGAGGAAGACCATTCAGCTAGCCCCTAAACATAAATGTGTACTAGTTCATTGAAAATTTTGATCTTTTGGGAAATGCTGATATTTCGGTACTATTGAATGATAGTGATTATATGATTGATAGCACCGATGGTTAACGAGGGGAATGTTAAGGTGAAGTTCAATGGATAATAATGGAAAGTCCTTCTGATATGCAAAGTTCTGTAACACTGTTCATAAACTTAAAATGGTTTTTGAAAATTGAATTCAAAACATTTCCAGTCAGATTTCCATGCAATTTTTATGTCAAATACTGATTTAAATAAACTCATATAAATTAATAGTTTCAGCTTTACAAAAGCTTGCATCATTTTGATAATAAACTGTTGGCAAAAAGATGTGTCTCAAATAAGACATACTTTATTTGAATAATGGATTATTGAACCATATCTCTACTTTTCTATTGAATATATATAGGCAGATTAATAATTGATTGGATTATCAAAAATAATCTGTATCCTTAACAGAAAATTGAAAGATTGTGCCATCTATTGACCTAAACACCCCTCAATTAACCTACTTACTAATTGATTAACCTACATTATACCCCTTGATTAACCTACTTACTAATTAATTGACCTACTTTATACCCCTTGACTGACCTACTTACCCCTTGGTGTTTCATTCTTTCTAAAGCAAACCCTAACAATGAACAAAGGGTATCAACTGTTATCATAGACATGGCCATAGACTGGGTATCCACACACTCAGCTCTCATTATTTTCTGAAAAAAAGAAAACATTAAAGTAGTTGTAAAATTTGTTTTGTAAATATTACTTTTTATAAGATCAAGCTACAGGTGAGGCTCTAGTAGAGAATTCCTCTTAGATCGATGCTCCCTTCAAACAAATGCTAGGTGCTGTCTTAAACTTGCAGCGATATGATTTTTTTTACTCTGTGTTGAATGCTTCACTGTGATTTTGAGATGAAGAACATTAACAAAGGCACTGTTATTTTGCTTTTGTGTTACTGCATATACTGATTTTGTGTCATCAATGGATACCCCATATCCTTTCTTTTCCTTTATTGTAAGGAATTGAACATTTATATACACAATTAGAATATTCATCAACATCTCCTTTCTACAGCTTGATACTAAGACCAATTTAATATTGAATATTGATTAATCACCTCACATTCTGGACAGACCCATTCCTTGGGTAGATCTGAATCGAGGTCCAGGCATCGGGTATGGTAGACCCTGGGACACAGTTCACAGCACACCACAGTCCCTTCCTTGTTACACAGCCAACAAAAGTAATCATTTCTGTTGTCCTGTAAAAATAAAGCCAAAATGTGAAATTGGATCCTATTTTTTAATCAAAGTGTTCTATAAAAAGAAGAAATAACAATGTTTTCTTGAAATATGATTGTTTGTTTGTGTTCAACACCACATACAGCAACCTTGGCATTATAATGATGGCTAGTTTGTTTTTTGTTGTTTTTTTTAATGGAAAAACTGTAGTACTCTTTGTAAAGCAGTTAACTCCAAACTGACTTAGTGGCAATATAATTTTGTGATTTTTCAATACATTTTGTATGTTAGTGATGTATATAAGTTTCTATTTCTATTCAAGTTATTTTCTACTCACTAATTATAAATTGATGACTAAACTTAAATGGTTTTCAGTATTTCTTATTAGTATTTTTATTTACATAGTCATAAACTAAAACCACAACTTCCCACCATCAAAGATATGTCATGCATTTCAAAATAATAAATAAATAAATTACCTCTCCTGTCCCATCATTTCTTCCTATCTTTCGTTTCTTTGGTGGTGGTGTTCCTAAATTAGGAGGTTCTATTAATGGTAATTTCTTCTTCCTATTATTCACACCACATGGAGAATCTACAACCAATTTAAAAGACCAGTTAGATAAAAAGAAATGATACCTGGAGACACAAGAACAAACAGTGCAGCTACATTTCATCCAATGGTTCTTAGGGGGAGTAGAGGGTGTTTCTCCCATTTGATAAACACATATTTTTTATTAGCATAAAATTGTTTATAATGTTTTTGCCTTGCACCTCTAAGGTATATTTTATATACCAAATCAGATCACTCTGACATTGGCCTTTGATAGTAAAAACTTGTCAAAAAGTTATATCAGGCACATCTTTGGAACCATACCCCCTCCCCCCTTTTCCCGCAAAAAAAAAAACCCATCTCTTTTCCAAAATGCTTCATCTGTCTATGGCATAAAACAAAATAAGTAGGCATTTGTCACCTTTTTCCCTATATATTTCATATAAATTGTTTTTTAGTTATTTGTGTTTGGAATTTACACACACCAAGTGTTGCAAAATGAAGATATTCTCTGACTTCTATCAATTTTTTATCTTCTGGAGTTTTTATTTTCCCTAATGTAAACACATTGATAGTTATTTAAGATTTTTTGTTGTTGAAATAAATTAAACCTCAAGAGTTCAAATAAAACTTGTGGTACAATCATCAGAAAATAACAACGGTTCATAACAACCAATAATGTCATTCACTACTAAAACACTGCCATAGACAGATAAATTACAGAGATGAGAAATGATAGAACTGTATTTTACCTTTTGTCAGTAGTTTACTATTGTTTTCAATCTCTTTTGCCACAGCTATAGTTGTTGTACCATTCATATGAATACTTCCTGTTGACAAACGGGTTCTGATTGGTCGACTGTCCTTCCCTTCTTTTTCTTCTTCTGGTTCTAAAATAAAGAATTCAAAACTTAATTTTTGGTTAGTGAAGATCATGTAATAGTACTTTCCCCTAATATCTCTTTTCCTTTCTTTGGCTATGTACTGCTTGGACCTGTCATTGTTTATTTCAACAAGTGATAAATACACCTTGTTCGTTACTAGCATTTTATCTGTACCATAGAATAAGTAACCAATCAGTGCTAATACATGTTCCATTTAAATGATGACTAAAAGGGAATTTCAAATTAGCTAAATTTTCAGCCAGTAAATATCTATTCATACAGTTAGATTAAACATATTTATTTATAGTGGATTGGGAAACAAGTTTTTCAACTTATATTAAACCCTTTCCACTTTGCGGGTGCGAGTGCTGCCTTGTAGCGGCATTAGCCTGCTCTTTTTCAAAATCTACAAGGGTGTCTTTGATGTGCAAGAGATATGGCTCTCTCTTTATACAGTTTGTCTCCTTGATTGCGAATTTCATCAAAATGAATGCATGTCAAAAGAAGTTCTTGTTTTGTACGCCAGACCAACTTTGAATAAAGCTTATTCATTATAATTCATCATGAGTATTAGATAATCCCCATATGATTTGAAGGACCTGTTTTCTGATCACCATATAATTTTAATGATGGGTTTGGTAATCACCATATAACATGTATGATATGAATTTTAAAAGCAAGGTGTCGTCTTATCACCATATGATTGTAAAGATGTGTCTTCTTATCACCATATGATTTTAAAGGTGTGTCGGCTTATCACCATATGATTTTAAAGGTGTGTCGGCTTATCACCATATGATTTTAAAAGTGTGTCGTCTTATCACCATATGATTTTAAAGGTGTGTCGACTCATCACCATATGATTTTAAAGGTGTGTCGTCTTTTCACCATATGGATTAACAGGGCTGTTCACTAATCAACATAGGAATAAACAGATGTGTCTGCTAATCACCATATGCATTATAAAAGGAGGCATGATTTGATTTGATTTTTGTTGTTTTAAAGCCACTTTTAAGCACCGCATTGAGACTATTTTGTGGTGGCCAGTTTTTATTGGTGGAGAAAGCCTGACTGCCCAGAGAAAACCACAGAGCTTCCATAGGAAAACTGACAATCCTAGTCAATTAAGATTGGAGTCGAGTACACCAGCACGAGCGGGTTTCAAACTCAAAATCTCAGTGTTGACTGGCTAGTGATTACAGTAGTAACTACTAAGACCACTCAGCCTCTGAGGCCCCTTAAAGGATGTATGAGGTATAAAATGTATTTAACCCCCAACATTTTATAACTATCAGACAAACTACTTCACAAACCTTTATTCTTAGCCTTGTCGTCTTTCCTCAGTCCCATTGATCTTCTTTTAGCACTGCTGGGCTCATCTGTAATAAAAACAATAAGTTATTATCTGGTACCTTCTAACTCGGCTCTGCTGGGCTCATCTGTAATAAAAACAATAAGTTATTAACTGGTACCTACTAACTTGGCTCTGCTGGGCTCATTTGTGATAAAAACAATAAGTTATTAACTGGTACCTACTAACTCGGCTCTGCTGGGCTCATCTGTGATAAAAACAATAAGTTATTAACTGGTACCTACTAACTTGGCTCTGCTGGGCTCATCTGTGATAAAAACAATAAGTTATTAACTGGTACCTACTAACTTGGCTCTGCTGGGCTCATCTGTAATAAAAACAATAAGTTATTATCTGGTACCTACCAACTTGGCTCTGCTGGGCTCATCTGTAATAAAAACAATAAGTTATTAACTGGTACCTTCTAACTCTGCTCTGCTGGGCTCATCTGTAATAAAAACAATAAGTTATTAATTGGTACCTTCTAACTCGGCTCTGCTGGGCTCATCTGTGATAAAAACAATAAGTTATTAACTGGTACCTACTAACTTGGCTCTGCTGGGCTCATCTGTAATAAAAACAATAAGTTATTAACTGGTACCTACTAACTTGGCTCTGCTGGGCTCATCTGTAATAAAAACAATAAGTTATTAACTGGTACCTTCTAACTCGGCTCTGCTGGGTTCATCTGTAATCAAAAACAATAAGTTATTAACTGGTACCTACTAACTCGGCTCTGCTGGGCTCATCTGTGATAAAAACAATAAGTTATTAACTGGTACCTACTAACTTGGCTCTGCTGGGCTCATCTGTAATAAAAACAATAAGTTATTAACTGGTACCTACTAACTTGGCTCTGCTGGGCTCATCTGTAATAAAAACAATAAGTTATTAACTGGTACCTTCTAACTTGGCTCTGCTGGGTTCATCTGTAATCAAAAACAATAAGTTATTAACTGGTACCTACTAACTCGGCTCTGCTGGGCTCATCTGTGATAAAAACAATAAGTTATTAACTGGTACCTACTAACTCAGCTTATCTGATACAAGTTATTACCTAATGCTGTGCTCTTCTGTATTTATCAAGATGTTAGTATCCGTAAGTTAATCCTTAAGTTATTTCTAGGTACCTACTAACTGGGCTCATCTGTAATTAAAACAATAAGACAACTTCTTACAAGTGAAGCATCATAACCTGATCCAGTACATAATGTAATTTGAGAAATCTTCCCTTTTATTAGGGAGATACCGCCATCATACAGTTACTGTAAATTCAGAAATTATTGCGTGCATTTATTTTTGCGATTTTGTCATTCTAGACGAATGTGCGATTTTAATTTTTGCGATATTGAGAAAAATCCTATTAAGTCATATATACTAAATTTCAAAATGCGAGTTTACATTATTGCGATTTTAACCCTGTATCAATTTTCACAATAATAAAAACATCACAATAATTTCTGAATTTACAGTATATGTTTATGCAGCTTTCATATATTTATCTTAAAAGTTGAAAATTTTGGTTGTTTCTCGGTTTACAATATTCATAGCAATCTCATCCCAGGATATGCCGTAAAATGTGTCCTGGAAAAAAACCATTCATATAACCAATAATCTAAAAATAATTTGGTTAGTGAAAATCACAGTCTGAAAATATGAGCATGTTTGGTTTGGATTAGATATTTTAACAGAGTCTGTAGACATCCCTGTATAATACAGGATTACTACAGAAGTCTTTGTCCTCAATCCTAATCCAATCACAACAAGCACTTGCCATTTTAATAAAAACACCATTACAGATTATCTACAAGTATATAAATCAAGCCATTTTATGAATGTGGCATTTATCCAAAGAATAAATAACAGGTAACTGTGTCAAAGTAAAATCAATAGTATTATACATGTTTATATCATTTAGATTTTAGTTTGTAAAACACTTGGCCTTAATGTGTTTTTTTTTTTATAAAATTGAGAATTTGGCGAGAAATATTTTATCCTGTCAACCATTTTATTTTGGTTAGGACTAATGTCATTTAATATATGGTATTTTATATCTGATTGTCAAAACGATTTTTGAGATGTCTCTTCAAATTGAAATAATATTGATACATGAATGCAGGTAAAAAAAACATCATGAAAATTCTCTAAAGATAAATTTCGGTTAATGTACAGATGGTCTGTTACTCATTTTAGATATTAAATCAAATTTATAGAATCAACTGATCTTTTGTAAATAATCAAGGGGAAATTACCAGCTATTAACTTTAGCATTGAACACTTTTTTTGTACACGTATGACAATTAGGAGATAACTGTTTTGTATTTTAAGCTCCGACGGCATCAATTGGGGATTTGATGGTCGCAAATTAAACAGGTATTTGCGACCATCAAATCCCCAATTGATGCCGTCGGAGCTTAAAATACAATATTGTTATCTCCATTCTAATGAAACTGACAGAAAACAACGTTAAAACATGTATTTAAAATCTGTCATATGCCGTCTGCGCTTGCGCGTACGTCCAATAGCATCAATTGTCAATTGATGCCATGTAAGAAAGTGACGTTATCCAATCAAAATGAACGTTACAAACGTTGTTGCATTAGAATTAGCGTTTTAGGCATTAATAGAAATCATATAACATAAAAAAGAAGATGTGGTATGATTGCCAATGAGACTACTCTCCACAAGAGACCAAAATGACACAGAAATTAACAACTATAGGTCACGGTACTGCCTTCAACAATGAGAAAAGCCTGTACTGCATAATCAGCTATAAAAGTCCCCGAAATGGCAATGTAAAAAATTTCAAACAAGAAAACTAACAGCCTTATTTATAAATAAAAATGAACGAAAAACAATTATGTAACACATAAATAAACAACAACCACTGAATTACAGGCTCCTGACTTGGGACAGGCACATATTTATTTTCATTCAGGCAAGGAAGATTTGTAAATTCATATAAAAAAGTATCTTATCTTGTGTTGGGATTAATACACCTACTGTATTTTAAAGTAACAGAAGCTGTTTTGTTTTTACTAATTTAATGACTTAATAAAATGAACATCTTGAATAAAAACCAAGTTTTACAGATAAGACGCATATATATTATATTGTAATATGGCGATATAATTGGAAAATGTGTTTTGTGGACAGGATTATAATCTCAGTGGAATGAGATATATCATTTTGGGGAGATTCATCAAATATTGGAGTCACTGTGTCAAACATGGGAAAGATTACATAATCTATAGCATTATCTAAGTATTATCTTAAAAGTTATAAAAATATTATTTCAAAACATCCATTTTGCAATCAACTCCTAAGACTTAGATTCAATGATAATTGAAAATATTTTGCCTGTGTTTTGTTTGATCTATTTTATGTAAGTTGATACAAGATCATACAATAACGTTTCTCTGACACCAAGATGTGATTATCTGTTTGTGTGTATTTTAGGTTTTTCTCTTGATCTTTTTCACTTACTAAGCCTAGCCATTATATGACACCTGTTAAAGATTGAGGTCTTCAATAAGCTACAATGTCTTCCAATTAAATTTAATGTTGAACACTATTTATGTGGCTTGGTGAACTTTAATAAGTCATGCCTGAACGACTGGGCTAAGAATAGATTTATCAGCTCTAGGCAGAAATACCGCTACATATAACTAGTGACTGATTTTAAAGTGGCAGATCTCTAGTCACATGACCTCATTTAATGTAAACTGTAGTCTGCTATCAAGGAGATAAAATACACACAGTAATGTTGTTGTGAAATGAAGAGGTATCCAGTGGGGAAATTAATCAATTCTTCTTCTGCAAACAAGAAATAGCTTTACATATTTTATAAACAGAATATTCTAATCTATGTTCTGAAAAAGAAAGCAAATGAAATTAATATAAAATACTATAATCATGATAATGTAAGTTAACAGTAAACTGCAAAGTAAAATGAATAAGTTTTAAATGTTGGCATTTCCTGAAATTCAAAGATTATACTGCTGTCTCCAATCTATTTACATCTTTAAATTCATTTGCTTTTTTTCAAAACATCATGTCTATTCGCTTTATTTTGTAATCCAGAAAGAGTAAAACGATGCAAATATAGGAGAATAACAATATTTGATAGGCAATGAACCATTTTTAAAATCATAATTAAACTTCATCAAATTGTAGCTGAAAGTTTAAAATAAATAATTATGGATTCAAAGAATTCTTTTTTCTTTTTTTTTTTGCACCTCTTTTCTGCAGAATATTTTTGTACACATGTATGTGTTGGTGCGATGATGAGTCAAACTAAATCTTAGCAGATTATTAGATATCTTTATACATTAAGAGTTTTGTCTTCCATTGAAGTCCATATGATGACCTTTAGCTTCAAATATTTACTCTTTCATTGATATTTAATTCAGGAGTAGGGTACACAATTTATCAATTTAAAATCACACAACCTGTAAATAAATTTAAATACAACAATTCTTCAAATGAAAATTGATACATTTTATGAACATCAAATATAACTGGACAAATTGTATCTGAAGTGTAGTGCATCAATCAACATCACTACCTAAAATTTAAAAAATAATAGTAATGGTTGATCCTTTTTGCCGATGGATTGGAAGAATTTTAACTGATTTATAAATTTGCCTAATGTAAACTAACATTTATACAAACGTTGGGATTAGAACTTTATTTTTGCCAAATTTTGGGTTTGGGCTATTAATTTCACATGAATTAAAACGTTCATTTATCATTATCAGGACTTGGAATTAGTGATCCATTTTTTGTGATCAGGGAATATTTTCTGGAATTTCAGAATGACATCCCTTTTTACCGCCCCTCTCCCAAGATCTCTTCTATCTATTTTATTCTCAACCTTGAGTCAGTTTTTATCATAAAAGCATATTTTTTTCAGTAATTTTCAATCTCTTTTATTTTAATTGTACTAGTTATTTCAACATGCATTAAGGGTAAATAGAAATGAAAGATAACTGAGCAAAAACTATTAAGATTTCAATTGAAACCTTTTATAATTGAAAGGTATTAAGGTATTCATTGTTGATTAAAGGTGTGCTTTCAGCAATACTGGGTCAATTTAATAGAAACATGTCCATAAAATGTTGTTCTATTCATAAAGGTTTTGATAAAATATTTCTAAAATGTGTAACAAAAATTCCCTTTCAGCCAGTTACATTATACAATTACCTGATATTTCTTGAAAAGAACACAATGGTTTTGACTGAATCCCCTTTATCTCTAAAAATACTTAAAATTAAAATTGTTTTATTGTCCTTCAAATGAATTGGCATACCTAATGGGAATATTTCTTGTCCTTTGTTTACTCTCAGCAATATAAGCTATAACAGTACAGGGTATTGTAGAGCAAAACAAATATCAAACTATAAGCCAAAAAAAATTAATTATACAATTCATTACAAATGCTGCATATTTACCTCTGACATGTAAATTCAAAGTTCTATACAACTATCTTGAGCTGCATAAGTTGACCGAAGGTCAAATACTGTAGACAACTTCATTACCTTCAAAGAGGGAGATCTCCCTCTCAGCTATGACAGCTGAGTGGCAGATTTTGCACCAACTTCATTTTCAAGTGAAATAAATGACCTGTGAATAATCTGTTTTTACTGTGACGTAATCACATCAGCAGTGTGACATTGGAAATAAACTCATTATTCACAGAAAATTGCACAATTCAAAATTTGTCTATAAGGTGTACTGAGAAAATAGCTTGAATTTACCAATTATCATAAATTTAAAAATTAGGAGATACAATGGCGGATCCATCGGGAGGAGGGGGTCCCTTTTTTTGAACGATCAATGTATTTTAATGGGAACTTATGGTTGGAACCCCCCTTTTTTGGACGATCAATGCATTTAAATGGGGACTTATGGTTGGAACCCCACTTTATCCTGGGTTGGGACCCAACCCCTTTTTAAAATGGCTGGATCCACCCCTTAGATGTAGTATGATTTCCATCAGGCTTCAAATGACTAGAAGATATATTAGCAATTTTTCATTACTTGTTGACATAATGCTATTTTTGCTTTTTTTTTTGTACTAAGAAAATTCTCTCATTTGATAAATAATTTGAACATGTTGTTAATGTTCTCTCTATGACTTCTGTCTCAAAGAAATAATAAGATGCTTCAATTTCAAATGTAAAAAGATTTAGAATTTTCTTCTCTTTCTGACCTATTGACCCTACGAGTTCTAGGAACCACAAAATATTTTTCTCATGGACGTCTATATTTTCTGAAAAACTGTTTTTGATTTTTCTATTAATGTCATACCTCTACTAGCAGATGACTCCCTTGAACTTTGACTCATTTTTAATCTTCTACCTTCCTGAAAAAGATAGCAAAAGATGTTTAATTTGTCATATTTATAATTACTAGATAAAAGAAGATGTGGTATGAGTGCCAATGAGACAATTCTCCATTCAAGTAAATAAACATGTGAATGCTATCTCAATAGCAAACAACCCATAATTGTAAAATATAAGTGCATACTGTGGATTCATTTATTTTCGTGTGTATCAATTTTCGTGGATTGAAGAAAACTTGCATATTCGTTAATATTTGATTTTGTGGTTTTGCCAATCTCTGTATACAAAACCTACTGAAAATATGTTATTTGTTGAACATTTGAATTCGTAGTTCAACTGTACCCACGAAAATTGGTATCCAGCGAATGATAATGAATTCACAATATTCTAATAGACTATTTTCATTACCTACTTTTGACTCCAGTTTATATTATTTTTCGACAGGTCACCTACGACATCCTGGTACTCAGTCAATTAAGAGCAGTCATAATAAATAAAATCAAACATTGAGTCAGTGTATTTTGAGGGGAAATATTACTATTTTTCGATTAGTCTGTCGTTTTAAGAAAATATGAATCAGTATATTTTCCCCAAGAATTGTACAGATTAAATAAAAGCTTGATTTTACTTTTTCACATTGCTCTAACTTGACATGATACCAGGATGTCGTAGGTAACCTGTTGAAAAATATAAACTTTGGAGTCAAAAGTCGGTAATATGAAAATAGTCTATTGTAAAATAACTACGGTAAATCATTTTGTCAATATGTATATGGAACATTTTTTATTCCAATTGTGTCTTTTTTCTTGGAAAATATTTAGTACAAGGAGAGAATATTCAATCTCTAAATGTTAATATGATTGTCCCCCCCCCCATCTTTCTGGGTTACAACACACCATGTAATTTATTGAATTTCATTATCAAATAACAACTGAAAACGATCATGGCTTCTAAAAACTCATTTATAAACTCTGCAGCAATCTGCAGTTTATCAATTTATAATTCAATGTCAATTAATCATACAAGGTGCCTAATAAAAATACAGACAAATATGTCAAATTAAAATAAAATTTTATTGTCATAACTGATAATCCGCATGCATAGGGGATGGCATGACTCATTATCATGTTATCCATTTATCACATCAATAAATTAAAGACAATTTATAAATCGGTGCTTGTTATATTCTTATTTTTTTGGGGTCATTTGGGGATAGTATAAACAGAAAAAGATGTGGTATGATTGCCAATGAAACAACTTTCCACCAGAGGCCAAATGATGTGCTACTTTTTGAGTAAAATGAGGTCGAAATTTTGTATATCTCTGTCGAAAGAAAGACAAAACTTTTTTGTTTTTAAAGACAAACACAAATTTTTTTTTGTAAAATAATTTGTAATTTCTGTATTTTATAAGTATCCTGAAAATTTATATATTTTATATTCAGAAATATCTCATATTTATCAAATGTTCATGAATGTAGAAAAAAAACATCATTTTTTGCTGTATATTTATCAAATTTAAAAAAATTGCACTATTACGTTTTCATAAAAATTGGCACACATAATCTTCTCGTGTGGTCAAACCTTACCAAATGGCATTTTAAATAAGAGGGGTCCATGAACTTGTTTTCAAGTTAAATAAGTTTGAATGATAAAAAGCAGTCGAAAACTGAATCTTTTCCCGATAAGTCATAGTTTGACGTCGCGAAAATAACAATTTACGTTAGCAACATCATTACCTCCCCTGTAACTGTATTGTATGCCTTAAGACTTAGTGATCTACAAATAGACAAGGAAAAAAACTTATTGAACCCCCACTTCAGTGGATACCAAGCAATTATAAAACAAAGATGATATACAGCGAAAAATGACAACCACTAAATTACAGGCTCCTGACTTGGGACATGTGGGAGAGGCACATACAAAATATGGCAATGTATTTTTTGCCATTAGGCAAAATTGTATCCTTTGAGCCTAAACTATTTTCTTTTCATCATGAACTTACATTATTTTTTATATTTCTGTATACATTAATGTTCCCTTAATCAATTTGTTTAAAAAAAGACTCAATCCAAGTCATATAAAATCGTTCAAAATATTGACAGATGTCCACAAAATAATTCCACTCGCTCAACATTGGAACGGAAGTGACAACCCCCTAAACACACGAATGATGTTCACTAAAACCAAAGTTTTTGATGGAAATGCATCAAACTCGAAAGTTGTCTATTGAAAACTGATTAAAATAAGTTTTTGTCAAGTTCACAGGGGGTCTCATTGGGGGGTTCCAATCTGGATCCTGCTTACTGTTTTGTCAGATTCCCGTATCCCGCTTACACTATGTGCGTAAGCAATTCTCATTTTTTTTGTCACTTCCCGGGTCCCGCTAGACCTCATTTCCCGTTTTCCCGACACAATAATTTGACTTTCACGTGTCATGCTTACAAAAAATCAGCAATCCTGCGTCACGCTTAGACCCCAATGAGACCCACTTCACAATTAAAATGAAAGTCAAACCAGTAAAACAAGCTACATCATAAGAATGTAAAAGAAAACAAACCTAGATAAACGCTTTGATATATTAACCTGGAATATAGAATAGGGAAAACAATTCTCATGATTTTATGTATATTGGATAATATCCTCAAGTAACTCAAAGATTCCAATTACTTGGGGTTTGACCTTTCCTGCAGGCCCGTAGCCAGGAATATCCAAGGGGGGGTTCGTTGGACTCATGAACTCGACTTTAACAGTCACAATTTGAACAAAACGTTGACTTTAAAAGTGCTTATTTGATTTCAAGGGCGGGGGGGGGGGGGGTCGAACCCCCCTGTCTACAGGTATGTCCTGCATGGTGAAAATAAATCACTTTGAACAATCATCTAATGAATATTTTTGTATCAGAATTTACAACAAAAAATAAGTATTCAAAACAAAAACATTTTCAGAATTAAAGGCATGGTGGGGGTGGGGAGGGATTTTTTGTTTTAGCCAAATATGAAATTTTCATTTTACTTATAATTCTAAAAACTTTTAATGCAACCATCCACAATTAAACATTTCTCACTACCATCAACAGCCCTGATTTAAAATGTGGCCCGTTAATTTTTCTTTTTTCAAAACCACACAGAATTATTTTTGCTCATTATATTACATTTACTTAAACATCAATATTAATGCAAAACCTCTATATTTAAATAATACTATGGCTCGTTAGTATATAAATGTTAGTATTTAAATAAAAATTCCAATAATAGAACGTTTTTTCCAATCAGCAGAAAGTACATTTATACATGTCTGCAAAATTTTAATCCTGGAATCTATGATGACCTCATAATATTAATGACAAGTTATTTAGTCTATGTATTAAATGTCTCTGCTATAATCATACATTGTAAATAAACTAACACAATATGGTGCAGGCAATATATTATTGCTTATATACTTTTGCATATTCGAATTCCTTCACCAAGATTTAATAACTGAGGTTAAAATACTTTACTATGTACAAAATGGTGTATACAGATAACTAAATTTTTGTAAACAAGGATGTATAATGCAACATGTGCAAAGTATACAATTATTTCACAACAAACATGACAAACTAAAAAGTTACTTCAAATAAATTAATAATCAGTATCAATATTAATATAGACAGAAGTTATAAACTATTGAAATAACGAGCTTAATTAATTCGCAATAATTAATATAAAGAATACATAATACACATCAGTTAAACAGATACCTTTCATAACTATACACTATACATATATTCCTTCTCATAATAACAAGTCTAGTGTCTATTTATAAACACAATATATTTACAAGATCTAATCTGGTGTTATGATATTGACAAAAATACTACAGGTGTAAATTTCACAATGTAATCAATTACACAGGTAAACATGATCCAATACACATAATACAATACAATGCATTCCTCTTACCATGTTTTTAAATTACTTTAGAAATTAAGATTGTCTACACTGCTGCAGCATGCTTCTTCTGTGTCAGCCATTTAATGTCAGATGACCTTCACACTGTGTGTGGATTATTTATGAGTTACACAGCTGTGATTAGTGGGCGGAGCTTGATTTGCACAATGCCATAGTTACAGAATTTTAATTGGACAATTTTGGAAGGGCTCTCAACATAGTATTGACTATGTTGTGAGGCTCTAAATGGGAATTATAGATGAGTTAAATGTGAGAAATGGTTTTATTAATTTTTTCTTACAAAAAAATGGTTAATCAATGTTTTAGATATTTTGCTAAAATTAGCGTAAACATTCTTTTTCATAGAGAAAATTAAATAAGCCTAATAAACAACTAGGATGTTTTAAGATAAAACCTTACTGTACAGAAGTGTATTTTGTTCAAAGAATTCTTTTCTTATATCAAATATGATAACTTATAAAAATTTTGAATTTAAACGATGTTTCTGAAATACACTGCAGTTTCCTAACATAAGAATTTGTTTCAGACTATTCTAATATTTATGTATACATATCAATCTTGGTATCATTACGATCATTATTTTGAACTTACAAAAAAATAGCCTCGACATATGTATATGATTGATTGATTGTTGATGTTTAATGTCACTTTCAGATCTCTTGGCTTATATGAAATGGTGTCAATTAAAAAGAACGAAGACCTTTGGGAGGAAAACTGTCAATTCTAGTTATTTAAGATCAGAGTTGAACACAACGGGTAATAAGACTGTTTGAACTTACAACCTCAGTGTTGACAGGTTAATATGATTGCTGAAGACGAAATACAGACCATTCAGCAACAATTTAGGCCCATGCAATACATGGAAACAAATTAAAAGATCTGTCAATCAACATACTTATATTTTCTTAGAAGACAAGTTTCGTCATGTTTAACTTGTATGTTTAACTATCTATTTGTGGATTCAATTATTTTATTATCATTCTGTTACAGTGTATATATCTGTGTGGTTACTTTTATGTGGTTTTGGTAGATTATCTTTTTACAAATCAGACATCAAATCTATGGAAAAATAAAGAGATGTCATTTGAGTGCCTATGAGACAACTATCCAATAGGGAAAAAGAATGAGAATGTTAACAACTATAGGTTAACATATAAAGAATTCTACAATGAGCAAATCCATACAGTAAAGTTAGCTCTTAAAGGCTCAGACATGAAGCGAAATACATTATGATCATTTTATAACTATTCACTACGATGACCTATACATGTATAGTTGTTAATGTCATTTTGGTCTTTTGTGGATAGTTGTCTCATTGGCAATCAAACCACACCTCCTTTTTTTTTTTTATATATTCCCTTAATTGAGGGATTTGAATCATTCTAAGTTACCTATTACATGTTGAACTAGAGATTTTTCCAATGATCAGACATAAGGTCATATATTGGACTTTGATAAAACCTCATATCAAAACACAATTTGGGAGCTACATGTATTCTTAAAATTCTTATGACATAAACAAGTTACATGAGAAAGGGTTGTTGCCTATTGACATTTGTGCACAAACGGGTTGTTGACCAATAGATATTTGTACATATAAAACATGGGTCTCTTTTATTTGCAATACTCAAAATATTACGGTGTTGTTCAACTAACATATAGTGCACCGAAAAGTGAAAAGTATTCCTTTATTTAGTAAATGGTAGTCAAATACCACTTTTTTACAAATCATGACTTTGGCTTTAGTTTTCATTTTGATTTCAGGTTTGCACCAACTCGGTCAAGAATTCAAATGACAATTTTTGGCCAGTTTTTATATCTGGAACCGGAGAGCACGTATCTACTCTACAAATTCATATCGTCACCAAAGGGATTCGAACCCCGGTCGTCTGCATGACAGTCAGTGCGTTAACCCACTGAGCCAAAGAATCGATTCTCTAGCTCAGTTGATTAAGACTGGCTTTATATGTTCTATCTGTACTGAGGGGAAGCAACCCCGCTACAATATCTGAAGAGCAAAAGACAAAACAGATGAAATGAAATTGTCAGGTCTTAAAATTAAAGGTGATCAAGTTCAAACTGGGATATGAAAATAACAATACAGGTAAAGTCAGAATGAATTTAATCAGATCTGTAAAATCTCATCTTTTAAAATTCATCACTGTTATATATATATATTATAAAGCTGATACTAAATTAGAAGTCAATCTGTTTAGTTTACCGATGGTAAAACTGGAGATATTTGCTTAAAATTAATAATACATTTGATGAAGTTCATACAAATTTATTTATCCAAACAATTCATAACAAATTGAAAAAAATTTAACAAAGAATTCAATATGACCTTGAACATTTTATAAAATACATCTTACAGGTACTTTATCTTTAAAAAGCTTTTAAAGAAATATTCTAGAAAATAGTACAGAACATCAAGGGCAGATAATCAAACTCCTGATAGTTCTGTACAGTATTTCTACATAATGGATTAATTGATCTGTATGGCTCCAATATCACTAAATAAGTCAATGTTACTTATAATAGAATAAAAACCTTCTCTTCAATTGGTTGTCTTGATGTAACCAGTTCTTCTTCTTCTTATGTCATTAGGGTTCAGTGGGAATGTCAGCAGTGTGTCACAATCTTCCCATGAAAGATGCAGTGCCTCAGGCTTCATCAAATATGTGCCAGTTGCCAATGATTCTTTTGTGAAGAGCACAATTAAATATGGTTAGATTTCAGATAGTTGTTTTTTTAATGCTTGATGACTACTGACTTCTTTATTAACTTGGGAATAAACTGAATATTGAATTTTCCCAAACTTATATATAGTTATCAAAGGTACCAGGATTATAATTTGGTATGCATGTCTATCTCATGTATCTGTAACCACTAACTGTGAAACCACCAGCCTTGTATGGAAACAATAAAATGTTAAAATCCTGTCAACTTCAACTTGGTAGATGAGGCGGTTTCATAGGAGTGACCGTAGCTGATATTGGGTATAACACCTCTGGCTGTGTCCATGAACTTATAGGTGCAATAATTCATTGAAAACCTGAGACTATAACAACTCCCAACTTGGCTGATGAGGTAGTTTCAGAGGCATGAATGAAGATGACACTAGATATAACACATATTGCTGTGGCCACAAACATATAGGCGCAATATTTCACTGAAAACCTTAAACTGCATCAACATTAATCTCCACATTTTTAGGAAAAGCTGTCTACCAACTTGTTATTGCAGACAGACATCTGTATGTTGTGATAACCATCAATATCTGGGATGTTGATGTCTTTCTGTTATAAGTGGAAGTGGTTTGGTCCAATAAAGATGTTGACACTATAAATATAAAAAAATATATGTCAGAGTACTTTCAATCAATCTCAAGTCCATTCCATCAAGCAATAATACATTAAAAATATTGATGTCCCTACCCCTTTATACACAACTTAACCTCATTCTTCATTACAGATTGAAAGAATTAGTCAAAATTTGTTTCATGGGCATACATAAAAAGATCAACGAGGATGCAAATATCTTGTTTTAAGTAAGGACAAATCATACTTTGTAAATAAAAAAACAACATATCAGATTCCAACCAAAATTTCTCTTAAAATTGAGAATGGAAATGGGGAATGTATCAAAGAGACCACAAACTGACCATAGAAAAACATCAGCAGAAGGTCACCAACAGGTCTCCAATGTAGCGAGAAATTCCCACACCCAGAGGCGTCCTTCAGCTGGCCCCTAAACAAATATATGCTAGTTCAGTGATAATGAACGCCATACAAATTTACAAATTGTACACAAGAAATTAAAATAACGCCATACAAATTTACAAATTGTACATAAGAAACTAAAATTTAAATAATACAAGACTAACAAAGGCCAGAGGCTCTTAAACTGATTATCAAGATGTTAGAATTATGACTGATATTCAATCATATTTCTTACCTTTGAAGAACATGATTGTCAACAGACAATTAGTATTCCTATGGGAACCAACTGTGCCCCTTTTCTTGCAAACTTGTGCCTTTATTCCTGTAAGGTGACTTCATTCAAAAACTTCTAAAGAAATATGGAAAGAAGCTGGCCAAAATCTTTAGCCTCTTCTGATATTATATAAACAAGACCTTTCACAGAATAATTCAAGGTTTAGTGATTATGTTGGTTTCTGTCTAGCAACATTTATAAGATACATGTACATGCTTCCTATGATGAATTATTTGAGAGAGGGTTACTGCATACAAGGAAAGCTGTTGAAATAAGGATTCCTCATGGTAAAGTAGAAACATCCATTCAAAAGTTTTTTGGTCACTATCATAATTTTGTTGGTTGTTACGGAATAACGAGAATATCTGTGTGTTTCACAAATGACCAATAATAATATGGTTTCTGATTGCACATGAGATGTTCCCGCTCTCTAATATACGATTTCACTATTGTTGTGACGTTATCTTCGTTAGAGTTCCAATACAAGTATCATTGTAAGCAGAGATTCTTTTACTTGGCATTAATTTGTGTCTAATGCAACCACTCTACAATAAATATGCTCCCTTATAAGAGCAATTCATCACTAAATTTTTACTTGGAAGGTGTATAATCACCATTACCAATAGTGGTGAAGAAATAGTTTACCTTCTCCATGAGCACCTGAGTTCATCCCTAAGGTTCTTGTACCTCAATCTTTAGTTTTCTGTTTAGTTTGTGTGGACTGTTATTTGTCTTACTGTCAATTTTTCTTTTCTGTTTGGTATGTCTCTTTTTTATTGACTTCCAGTTTTTGATTAATCCCTGCCAGGGACCCTGGTCATTTTCTCCCTCTCTTATAAGATGTCACACTACACCATGAACCTTCTTTAACATGTTCATAGGATGATTATTGGTGTTTTAACACCATTTAAAGCCACACTTTTGGGCTTTGTGGCAGTCAGTTTATATTGGTGGAGGAAAAACAACAATCCTAGATAAGAATCAAATGCACCCACACAGACACACTCACAACCTCAGTATTGACTTGCTACTGATTACAGTAGTAGAACTACTTAGACCACAATGGCACTTGGCCATTGAGGCCCTGCCACCATCAAACTACCAGCTGTGTTTACTGTTGACCAATTGTTGCAATTTCCAAGATGTATTATTGCCCTTCTTACAGAGAAAATAAACATTGTAACCAGCAATACAGGTTCTCCACATTCTGTGGGTACAACTCTGGCAAACACTGACCTCAAGCGACTCCCAAAAGCAATAATTTCCTGTTTCTTTGGTGATGTGTTGTGAGAGGAGTTTGTGAATTATACATGTACCAGGATGTAAGATGAATTGTATTTTTATATTTAGTTGGATTCATTATTCCAATTTTCATGGTTCTCATTGGTTAATATGAACCACAAATTCAAATGTTCAACTCAATACACATACTTATTTTCTATTGGCTAACACACAAATCTGTTTCTTTTGCTTGATTCAAGTAATGAAATCAAAGTTATCAGACAAAATTTGATATATTGATTAAATGGGTAACATCTAGTGGCAGATATTGCATGCATATTTATTTATCAATATGCTATTACAGTGTTTTCACTAAAAAAAATTGAAGACGAGTCAAGGTGCTGGTCATTTTTTAACAGGACGAGACCAACAGTGAGAAGATGAAATTTTATTACTATATGATTCTAATCTTTTAAGTCCACTTTACCAAATAGAGCAAAGAAATGACCTACTGTAAACCATCAATCATGATTGATTTTGTGAAAAGTAAAAACAAATTTAAACAATTTTTTGCCAATATTTAAACTCTGATCTACCCTTTAATGTGGTACCTGACACTACAGGGAGATAACTCTGTAAAAATCAGTTAAACGTTTTAATCACATTGTATTGCCAAGGAAATATTAAGCTTCTCAATAATCAAAATTGGTGTTTATTCAACTGCTACGTCTCCAATGAAATTTTTTCCAAGAAGTGTATGGTTCAAAGTTTTTGAAATTTTTATATTTTTGTTAAAGGGTCAAAGTAAATACTTGGTCAAAAATTTCGAGAAATTAAACGAGCCAAATTTATTTTTAGTCAAGGTGTTTGGTACCACCTTAATCCACCTAAAATTCATAAAATGGTGATATAAAAATTGATGCAGTTAGCTAGAAAGGGATAAAAACGCCAAAAAAACAGTTTCCACGAAAATAAGTTGGTATACAGCAATAGTCTCTTTTCATATTACCAAATAAGAACGGGTTCTATATTTTATTTATAGGTGACCTACTCTGTGGTAAGACATCCTGGTACTCAGTGAATTACGAGCATCCAAAAGAATTAAAATCAAATATATAAACAGTGCAATTTGGGGGAAAAGTTTACTGCTTTCTGATGATTTAGTCACGTATAGAAAGCATTTAAAAAGAGTAAACTTTCCCTCAAATTTGTACCGATTAAAATTTTGAATTTACTTATTTATGTTGCTCTTGCTTGACCAAGAACCATGATGTCCAACAGCAGAGAAGGTTACCGTAAACCTGTCAACAAAATATAAATTATTGAGTCAAAAGTCGGTAATATGAAAATGGTCTATCATAATTATTGACTAAATATCCATCACAATTCACTATAAAATATAAGTAAATAAAAATAAGTGTTTTTTTGTTACCTCAATCAGCTCTAGATCTCTTTTCCTTGCTTCATATCTGATGTCTACTCTGGTACTTTGATCAACAGCAAATATTGTGGGTACTGCATCTGGTTTAAGTCTCGGTCTAGGTGTATGGCCTATCAACTTAGTCTGTAACATAATGTAGTACTTGTTAGTTAGGTACTATATGGTTTAAGTCTAGGTCTAGGTGTATGGCCTATCAACTCAGTCTGTAATTTAATGTAGTACTTGTTAGTTAGGTACCATATACTATAGAGGGTTATTTTTACGGGTGTAAAATTTTGCGATTTTCATTGAATAAGGTATACAATATATTTTGGTGGTTATCATTTTGGCGAATTAAAAACTTTTATCTATACCTTTGCATGTGCCATTTTAAATTGGCAGTATACAATATATTTTGGTGGTTATCATTTTGGCGGATTCAAAACTTTTATCTATACCTTTGCATGTGCCATTTTAAATTGGCAGAATTTATTTTTGGTGATTTTGTTATATCCGCAAAAATAAGCAAAAATTTGCATCCCCCGAAAATAACCTGCTATACAGTAATATAGTAATGGGGTACTTACATAAGAGGTCTCTAAACACATTAGCTCCAAATGGAGCTTTCTTTAGTAGAAGCCATATTCATTTTGTGAAACAGGGGGAAAATGTGAAAGCATAAAAATATAATATATGCCGAAAAACATATCAGGAGCAGCATCTGGTGATGTCTCATAGCCTTAGAAGGTTACATGTAAAGTCACATTCTTTTTCACTTTTATCATCTAATCAATATAATTAAAACTAACGCACTCGCTCATTTTTTTATGCTTGGTCGCTGCTTGGTTTTACTTTACACTTAATTTTAATCAACCAATCATCCTTGCAGCTTTTATGAAACCTGCTAAGGAATTCAAAGTGTGAAGCCAAGCTAATCACCGTGTATCATCAGTACACCAGATATAGGTACTAACCAAGCAGGCGTGATCAATTTTGACATCACACGGTAACGAAAATCTTTGCTTTGTTCACAAAATATCAATGTGGACCTCAACTCTAACATAATTGTTGTTTTAAGAAATTATTTGGTTGTAGGTTGATGATGAGAGATGTCTCATTATTATCCCCAAACAAGAACGATTACTATAAACATGTGCAAATACTTGTCAAAGAAGTTGGTACTCGTCTCATCCGATATAATTCCATATTCATTGCAACTCTTTTTCTGATAGAAGGCCACTGTGCGTATGTAATAAGTATAGCTGTATCAATAATTGGTATTGAAATCTTTCATGCATATGTGTTTTCAATATTTTATTCTGAAAAGAATCGTTGTGTACGATGTTTAGCCGACCACATAAATCCTTATGTATGGTTCATAGTTAATTTGCTGCACACTGTTCACAAAAACTTTATTTTCATACTCATACCCAAAAAGTTTCAAGTAATGAGTAATCACAGGTAGGTTTATGATTGGTAACTATTACTTTTGCCCTGTATTAGCTTTCTTTTAGATAAAACATGTAAATGTAACACCAATTGTATCAAAATTATAAGTTGGGTGTTGACATTCACAACTATTTGCACATTTACAAGTTAATTGTTCTTAATAGAATATAAAAGTAGTCTTATATATAGGAAAAAAACGATATGAAAATTATTTTGAAGCATTTGAGAAATGTACATTAAATATTGATAAAACAAAACAAAGATTTTCGTTACTGCGTCAGTTCAAAATCGATCATGCTCGCTTGGTTAGTACCTATATATCTGCTGTACGATGATATACGGTGCTTATGTCACACACTTATCAAAACAGTTGTTCTTCAAACATCCTCATTAATTGGTATTTAAAGTGAATAAATTCAAGATTGATATTCTACCATACCCCATCCCCAAATCTAGTCTTACTGTGGATTCATCATTATTCGTGGGATACCAATTTTTGTGGATTTCGTTGGTATTGGTGAACCACGAAATTAAATGTTCAACGAAGTACAAATTATCTAAAGGCTTGTATGAGGACCTCGGCAAAACAACTAAATTAAAAATCCACGAACATGCAAGTTTTCCTTCATCCACGAAAATTGGTACACACGAAAATAAATGAATTTACAGTACCTGTCCGGATCGGATGTCTGACTGATTTGAAAAAAAAAAAAAAAATGGGGAAAGTGTTTACAGACGATGCATCCACTTGCACATAATGTTATAAAGGGACGTAACTGAGTACTGTTCAAGTGAGGCTACTTAAATTTGAACTTGATTGGAGTATTGTGGTAATTTGCATAGTTTATAAGTTATAACATTAAGTTGAGGCATTAGCTTAAGTAAGAGAATAGAAACAAATATTTCAGCAATTTTTCCATTTGTTGAGGTAAACTAAAGTCACAGAGTTGAAACCAGAAATTCAGCAATTTTTTTATTTGAAAAGGTGCATAACTCTAGAACAGTATAAGTGATGCTACCTAATTTTCAAACCTGATCTGATTTTTGTGGAGACAATGTGTGTAGTTTCATTACATTTAGTTGAGGCAATTTTAAGTTAGAGAAACAAAGAATTCACATTTTTTTTCATTTGTAAAGGGACATAATTCTAAAATGGTTTATGTGATACCACCAATATTACTACTTGATCAGTGTTTTGTGGTAATAAGCATTGTGTATAAGTTTCATAAAATTTATTTGAGGCAAACCAAAGTTTGAGAATGGCTTAAAAATAAAAACGAAGACATTTAAAATAAATGATAGCACTGAATAAAAACAGTTTTAACTTTGTCAGAAAAAAGTTATAATTACCATAAAATTCAACTCATAACTTGACGTTTCAAAATGGTCGCTACACACACCCTTGTGCCTTGAAGGAGTGAAACTGTCATCTTGAAGGTTAAGGATTCGCAGCCACGTCTGGTACAATTCTTTCTGTTTTAATGGGTCTGGAAACTTATATAAGCTTGCTCCTTTATAATAATAGCCAAAACAACCAAACACTTGGCAAGTCGACATTTTGATACTGAATAACGACCTTGGTACGTTATGCTTCTTTTTTGGAACCTTGTGGTAATTAGATATCACATGATCATTAGTGGTATGAAGCTGTCAAGATGTGGTTTCACTGTAGGTATTTCCCTTTAAGATAGTCAGATGAAGAAATCTACTGGCAATTATTTTTGTGGTTAACAACATTTGTTGAATCAGGAAAATTGTATTTTTTGGATATTTGATTTCCAGGTTGGGAAAAGTCTTCACAATAGAAATGAATGCAGCAGTCTAAGGGTTAAATACAGTACCAATAAAATCCAGGAAAAAGTTGGTATCTTACTAATAATAATGAATCCAAAGTATTTCATTCACTTTTTTCATTTTTTAATAGGAAAACCACAAATTTCAATCTTGAAGGAAGTATCAATTGTCAATAGTCTTGAAAGCACACTTTAATAAATCTATAAAATCAAATATAGATGCCCAAAAAAACATAATTTATCATTATTCATTATTCCGCAAAAATTAACACTATAGTACACTCAAGAAAATAAATGAAGCCCCCAGTATTTAGAAAAGTGCAATAATATACAACTTTGGACTAAAATAAAAACATTGTTGACTTTTGAAATGACAAAATTCAGAGGAAAGAGTATGTACAGTGCAAAAATCACTAAAATGGCAACCCAACAACAAATATTTAACAAATAGGTGAACATTAAGCCTTTTATGATGGAAAAGCACAAATGATGTATAACAAGGTCTAAATCATTGTCTATCTAGACAAATTTTGTGAGTGTTTTCAATAGATTTGATTTTTGGTATTTTAACACTGCTTTAACATGTTTAAGCACTGCTTTTGGACTATTTCGTGGCAGCCAGTTTTTATTGGTGGAGGAAGCATGAATGCTGGAGAAAACCACAGACCTTCAATAGGAAAACTGACAATCCTAGTCAATTAAGATTTGAGTCAAGTGCACCAGCACGAGCGGGGTTTGAACTCATAACCTCAGTGTTGACTGGCTAGTGATTACAGTTGTAACTACTTAGACCACTCAGCCACCAAGGCCAATAGAAAATATACCTAACTAGACAAAGTCTTGATCAACAAAACATGAAGAGACAGGAACAACTGTATAGTAATATATTGTTGCATCCATTCCATAAAACAAGTACTATTGATTAATTATTGTATGAACCTTTAGTCCATTATAAAATCTCTTCATTTATTACATCAGACAAAATTAGTACTTACAAGTTACAGTTAATCAATAGTCACCATTGGCAAATATTTTGAATGCTGCTACACCTGAAAATACATAGAAGAGGGTGGTAAAGGGGGGTGCTTGCACGAAAAAAACGTGAAATAAGACATAATTTCACGTTGAACGTGAAACAATTTCTGTAATGAACGTTGCACGAAAAATAAATACTTTTATTTGAACCTTTTGTGACTGAGTCACTGTCTTCTTGTATATATGGACCATAATTTGGTATTCGGCCTTTGGTTTCTTTTTGTATCCTTTTTTATAAGTTCTAAAATTTTAACTTTTATTTTGTGGGTTGTGTTGGTGTTAGAATAGTATGAATGGAACAATTGAGTTTTTCGAGAAAAAATAAATACATTTTGATTCACCGTTTACGTGATAGGAAACCAAACAGGAAACCAATCTTTATTTTCTTTATTTTGCACAATATAATTCAAAAGGCATAAATAAACACCATTACTAGTGTAACTTGCTTCATGTTAATATTTAAAATCTATTTTCAATGTTATATTAAAGTTTTTTTTAAACGTGACAGGAAACCATAAGAAACCGAAAGCATTTTTTTAGTTTTATTTTATTGCAAAATCTGCTTAAAATAATCTGAACAGTATACTTTTTCTTAAAATCCATCTTAAATGTAACAGTATTATAAAACTCCTAAATATGTGCTTGTTTTGAAAACAATTAGTACAATTTATTCAGAATTTTCCATATTTTCTTCATTGATACAGGATACCATAATCGTTGTATCTTGATGTTTTGGCCAAAAAAATATATTTATATTTGGTTTTGAAATTCCAGTTATATAAAATTTATTCCAAATCATTGGCAATGTAAAATTCTTTAAATCCAGTAAAGAAAAAAACTTTTAACTTGGAATTAAAATCTTTAAAATAGGCACCATGTGATATTTGTGACCTGTACACCATCTACATGGTTTCCACATTTTAACCTACTTTAGTGGGCTAAAATCAATAAAGTACTTCCTTTCAAGTCATGCCTGGTAAAAGTTTACTTTTCCTTTGACAAGTTTATTGCGTTTCTGAAAAGTGTTTGCAGAACATGAATAAAAAAAAATAATTAAAAATTGTGACAAAGTTACCAACTTTGTACATTCCTAGTGTAACGGTATATTAACATGCATTTTTCATTTAATTATCTTTATTCACCTAAAATATCCAGTAATATTTACTGCTGAAGCAAAATCAATCCAACGAACATCGGCACCATGATAAGAGACGTAATTTCGATTGAATTTTCCAAGGACCCTTTACATCGTTATTGGGAAACGTAGTGTGTTTAAACGTCGGTCAAATTTGAAATCGATTTGTCAAGTCATTGGGCATTTATTTTCACACAAGATCGTATGTAACATTATGCACATAGGAATAATAATAGACCCCCGGCACAATCTCTTTGAAAATTGTATTTTCCTTTTTTAAACAAGTCGAAACAAGTCTACAGATTATGTTTGCTAACATCCCGTTGGAAACAAATACAATGTTTAGAACTAGTATATTGTATGTCCGGCTGTAAGGGCGTGATCACATGTTAGTCACATGTTTCACGTATGACCGGAAATGATTAGAACTTAAGGACAAAAACAATTTTAATAAATAACTGGACTTCTGTTTCGTGTGAAATGTAACGCATAACGATAACGTCATTTTCTTACTTAATTATTACGAAGATCAAAACAAGAATGTAAATCATCTCTGATTTACCTGTTTGAACATCTCGCGAGAGTTCATATTTGCATATTGTTTTTAAGAATTCTATTACAACAAAGCAGATTACATCATCTAAAATTTGCGTTACGAAATCGGACACAAAAATCACGGCACTGTTCTTACATCTGCTACATAAATACTTATAGTTCTCGGCATTTTCTTCTCACTATTCTTATTGGTCGATGTTTTTTGTTATTTGAAAGCAAAAGTTACGAATTTGCCGGTGACGATTATCTATAAATCAGTCAGCGTTATGCTCTTCGGAAGCAAAAAGTAACGCGAGAAACGACACAAAAATACGGTTGTAGAATCTTTGAAATTCGTATATTTCAATTTTTTTTCTAGGGAAGAGTAGCATACACTTGTATGTTAATAAGAATAATGGCATCTTTAGATGTAGTTACAACTTTTCTTACAGTAATTCAAATTTTATCACTTTTCTATAGTTATAGGAAACGGAGCCCAATAGCAAATTATGGTCCATATTAACTCTTTGTTTTACTTGATATTCCTGATTTAGTATACACATTTATGATATAATTGGTTTACGGCTTTTAAAAAAGTATTTCTTGACGATCCCTGCCAAGTGTTTGAATTTTATTTGAAAAATACCGAGCATGCAAAATAAGTCTTTGAAAATCACGATGCACGTAAAATTAAATAAGCAGTACACGTTGAACGAGGCACCCGTCTTGCACGACTGAACGTCAAATAAAAAAGTAAAAACACGTTGACCGTGTAATAAAAAACAGCGATCACGTTGCACGAAAATAACCCTTAACCAGTCAGAGCTCAGACATAAACAAGTCGATTTCTGTTTTTGACTTAAAGAAGTCGAAACATGTATTTATTATAAAAATGTGTTTTCAATTTTAGACTTATCTAAGTCACAAAATGACAGACTTGTTTAGGTCTATTTATGTTGATGAAAAAACTAAACTTGACTTGGTGGCCAAAGTACACCACCTATGACAGCAAAAACCTGTCTGAGTGTTCACAAGGACTTGCGCTATCTATATTTAATTTTCTAATTGAACATCCTTACTAAACACAGATGTTTTACCTCATTAAGTGTGGATCCAGGTGGTTGCATTGTAAGGTTAATTAACATGATTCCCCCATTTTTTAGCCTCTCATTCATATTTTTCTTTAGAAGACAAAGCATTGGCTTTCAATGTTGTCATTATTTGATTTAGATGCATGACCTTTTTATAAATATGCGTGGGTCTTGAAGTTAACCAATTTTGGTAACTTATCGACTTGTAGGAGTCGATATTTGCAACTTTTTGATTTTGGTCAATCATTTCTTGCTTAACAATATTTGACTTATTAAAGTCGTATTTTGTCTTGCATTAAAGGGAGACAAATCCTAAAACTTACAAATTTAGACCTCTATGAGTCAAAAGCAGATTCAGACTTATTTATGTCTGAGCTCTGACTGTTAACCACCCTCATAACAGAAGGGGATATCAAATACACAGTGGAATCATTATTATGCATTGTATACCAATATTCCTAGGGTAAATGAGTATCTATAGGTGGTAAAACGTAATGACCCCCTCCACTAACGGTAGAGGTTTAAAAAGATTTTACATACAAAATTGTGATACCTGACAACTACAGAAACAAGATATAGATTAATACAGCTGCCTGTGGTTTTGGGAATTCTGAAACAAACTGAGTTTTAAGAAGATATGATATAATTGCCAAAAATTCAGACAACTATTTGACAGAGAAGTAATTCTTTTTGAACCTTGTCTCCCTTCTGATGCTGTAGATCATGTGTACAATTATTTACATACTTATACTGTTTTATTCTACCAACTATTATCCTGCAATTTTTCCATATAATAGGACAAAATCTAGATCAGTGAATGACACACTGCCCAAATTTTTTCGAACTCTGCATGTTCTTGTTCTTAGCAATATGTAGAAGTTCCATAAAATTTGGATAAAACAAATTTAAGTCATTTGTAAGTTAGAGTGTATAAATGAAAATAGTATGGTTGGTAACATGGACAGACACAAAGATAGAAAGATGGTCAAGGTAACATTAAATGTCCCCATTGTCTATGACAGAGGCATAATAAATGGGAAATATGTCCATGGGACACAGATGATGCCCCCACTTGCATATAATGGTATAAAGGGACATAACTCAAAAACTGTAAAAGTGACACTACTTGATCAGAGTTTTGTGGTAATAAGCAATTTTTATAAGTTTCATAACATTTAGTTGAGGGAAACTTATTAGTTCGAGAACGGAAACGAAAAATTAGGCAAACTTTTCCATTTGTAAAGGGGTATAACTCTAGAACAGTAACAGTGACGCCACAAAAAATCGAACTTGAACTTTTGTCTGAGATAAGGAAATAGTCTCCCATTATTTTACCAAATAAGAACGCCATGTCTTGCTCATATCAAGCTCTGACATTTCTATAAACTATGAAATAGACCAAACCCTAAATTTACATATTTCAGCCTTTATAATTAATTAAGTGTTTTGTTTTACAAATAAGTCTTGGAAAGTTATTCTATTTGCTTTAACACCTTAATTTCAATAAGGATCAATATTTTTTTCTAAAAGCTACCCTCAGCAGCTGTCAAGTTTATCTAGACAAGTGTTTTGAATGAAACAGTATCTATTTTCATTTTTTTTCCCTGAGACATGTGAGATCAGAATACATTTACTCAGTTGCAAGAAATATATATTGCTTGGAGAGTTTCCAAAAAGGGCGACATATAATTGCTTTTGTTTGTAGTCAATTTGATCTCTGGTGGATTATAAGTTGTCTCATTGGCAATCATACCACATCTTCTTATTTTTATATCCATAATACTAAACCACTGTAATGATTATTATCCTATTAAGGTAGATCATAAGTAAATATTTTTTGAGACAGAATTTTCTTATACTTAGCCAGAGTGAAGATTTTTATATGCTCTTTTCGAAAATATAATAAAAAGGAGGGGTCACCGTGCTATTTTTCAAGCTATGAGTCGTTGAAAATTGCTTAAATTTGGTTAGATTGTTCATGGAAAAACACATTTGTGTGCATAAAAAAAAATCTATGAGATAGAATTTTGAAATAAATTGTGAAAAGATAGGTTTTGTAATATGTTTTAAGAAAATAAAAAGAAAAAATGGTGTCACCGAACTTGTTTTCTTGCCACAAGTAAAAAGAAAAAAATTCCCTATCTGTCCAGTATAATTTTTTTACTAAAAGAGTTATCTTCCCTTAAATGACTCGTTTGAAAAAAATGATTCTAAAAGCAAGAAAAATGATATTTGTTTAAATATTTGGATTATACAATAAATTGACAAGTTTTATTTATATTTTTGAACAGTCTATAACCATTAAATTGCAAATCTGTCTTCAAATTTGCAGATTTAGGCAAATAACTAGACCGATTTTTTACTGTGATTATTCAATCCAAGATGGCGGTATACCATGAATCTACCTTAATTGAGATCAAAAGTAAACAAATATTTTCTTTGTAAGTTTTTTTAAAATATTTTTAAAATAACCATTATCATATATGCATATAAATAAATTTGGTATTTTTATCTGATCTGATTACAACTAGTAAATATCACATGGGAGGTTCACATGTGTGTTCTATTACGATTAAAACTCATTATTATTACAGCAGAAATGTTTGATTCATAACTTTCAAAGAATATAAACATTATGTGTACGGTATATGCATACTATAACACAGCTTACATTTAACCTCAGAGGCATTTAACAATCGTCAAGTGTACTTTACCTGTGTGGATCTATTCAATAGCTGTAAATGATTTTCTGTTTAATGACCCTCCTTGTTCACACTAATCTCTGTTGCTATGGCAATATCTGTCAGCCCGTTAATGTAAACAATCAACCTCACACTGAAATAAAGATTGAATAATCGTTACAATGTGCAGCTATTTATAGCTTTAACTTTGGTAACAAGATGCTCTCATAAGTGAAGACTATATGATCATCATGATACCATTTTCTGTGATAATAATTTTCATAATTATAAAAAGATTGAAAATTAAATAACAAATATGGGGATCATGGTTACCATTTTTTTTTCTTCATGATACTCATAATGCAAATTTTTTTTACTGTATGAAAATTGTAACAATTAAGATAACCATTGATATACATTAATATAAATGAAGGCACTTAGGGTTTTTTTTAAAATCAGTAATTCCCAAGGTTTAGTTTAAACATATTTATCTATAGTGGATTGGGAAACAAGTTTTGCAACTTATATCAATCCCTTTCCATTTTGCAGGTGCGAGTGCTGCCTTGTAGAGGCATTAGCCTACATGCTCTTTTTCGAAATCTACAAGGGTGTCTTTAACGTGCAAGAGATATGGCTCTCTCTTAACATGGGTGGACAGACATTTGGAAAAGAAATGTAAAGATTGGATTGGTCCTTAAAACAAAGGAATAATTAAGCTACCCACATAAAACCGAGTGCTCAGTTTTCAGGACCTGTAGTGTTAATTATAAAGGAATTTTTGATGGATCACTATAACATCATTTTTTTTTATATTTCGACATTTCTATTTACTATATAAAAACCCTGGTTATTAAAAAATAACACAGATACCTGCAGCTGCAGGCTTATAATTTTAAACAACAGACATGCTTTTGGTCTACAAAATATTCATCAGTCACCCTTGAATAAATAAGTGCAGAATGTATCCATGGGACAAAGATGATGCCCTGCTTCCTATAAATAAATAACGTTTTAAAGAAACATAACTAAGCCTTAAAGGACTTCATGTAAAAGAAGCGCCACCAATATTCAAACTTGATCTAGTTTAATGGTAATAAGCACTGTGTACTGTGGATTTATCATTATTCGTTGGATATCAATTTTTCGTTGGTTTTGTTGTTACAAGTGAAACACGAACTATAATATCCAACAAATGAAAAAAAAAAATCCATAGGGTTTGTATGAGGACAGTAATGGGGGTACCTTCATGATGAATAACAGTAAAAATTCTTGCAAAATCTTTTTGGTGCATGACGATAAAATGTACACTTTCTTTTATACGAAAAAAACTTGGACTGATTTCCAAAAAAATTATGCTTACGTTAATTATTTGAGATCTCTGACAAATCACGAATCATGGTAAAATTATAGCCAATTTGATGCTAACTGTAGCCGAAAATGACCGATTGATGCCTGACGGTAAAGGGTATCACTACCCTCTTGTATGCTGAGATTGTCAAAACCACAAAATCAAATTTCAATGAAAATGCAAGTTTTCCTCAATCCAAGAAAATTTATGCCCACGAAAATAAACGAATCGACAGTACATGTATATGTTTCATAACATTTGATTGAGGCAAACAAAAGCTAAACAGAACAAATATAAAGTTAAAAATATCATACAATGAAACATACATCTATTCATACTTCCAAGTCCACAAATGTCCGAATATTAATTAGGATAAAAAATATACATACATATGTAGCCGAAACCTTGTTTTTGCATATAGTCAATACTGTCATCATAGTCATTATATTGGTCCCGGTAATTTGCATCATATGGTATGGGTTGGATAAAGTGCATGCCAATTCTCCACAACTTAATTAATTTTCCAAATTCTATTATCAGTGACTCATATACAGTTATTAAGACTTTATAATGATTAAATCCATGAAATTAAATGAATACACAGTTTATGAGTTGTTGAAGTTTATGCATCTGTTGAATAGAGAAATTAAAAATATATTTTCAAACAGGGAGATGCATAAAATCTAAATTATCACTGTGACTCTGCTTACCAAATAAGAATTCCTCATAAACAGGCATAAAAAAGGATGGAAAAAGAGATTGCAACTGACCAATCTTGAGTTGTTCTTAAGTATGAATGAGTAACATTGGTTGACCTAAGGTCAATCACTGTAAATGATATCATTTAACCATGTCAGGAATTTAGTGCGAATATATACATGTTAACGTTGCTACCTGACTTATGTAATTATGGCGTTACTTATATATAGCAAGTGCTAGACGTTAGAATAAACATGATCTATACACAACACATTTATCTACTTTGCACAACATTTTATGGTGCTATCACTGACAGGAAATTAGTTCAACAATGGAAAAGAAGTTAAAGGCCATACGTGCCAGCAACAGAGCAGCAGTGAAGAAACTATGGACCAAATTCGAGGAGCTAAAGGAGAATCCTGACAACGTAGAAATGGAGGAATTCAAAGCCATAGAGGATGCTGTAACCCAGAAAATTAAATTCTACATGATTTGAACGAGAAGATGCGCAATCAAAACGTCAAAAATGAACGCTAATGCTGAATGCTATATACCTACATCAAACACTAGTAATACAAACACGTCAGCGTCAGCATTCATTGTTGACGTTTTGATTGCGCATGTTTTCGTATTTGCTTAAGTTTACTATCTAAATTAAACATATACTAATCCGAATCTGTAATTTCTTGTTCTATGTGATCCTTGTGTAGAACTTCTATCATCTTCTTGTTTAAATCATGTAGAATTTTATTTTTATATTAGTTTAAGTTGAAAGTGTTTTAAATAAGGGTTATATCTACAAGAATGATATGAACTTAAAACTATCAATGATCCATGCAAAAGGGATTAATGTAAGATGAACCCTGTCAGCAGGACATATTGCCCTCTCAATTATTCAATACACCAAATATAGTTGACTGATTGCTTTTAAGTTTTAGTGTATGCAAGGATTTTTATAGTGACACAAAATTCTTGATGTATGTGAAAAACTTTTAACTATGAAAACTTAAGCTTGACCAACAAAACAAGAAAATAAGTTCAAGGTCAGATATATTAGTAAATTATTTGCATTTCTCATTCATTTGTGTGATGTAATAGATTTAAATGTTAAAGTATATAAGGTGTTACCTAATAGTACAGGGAGATAACTGTAAAATCAGCTAAATGTTTTAATCACATTGTATTGTTACGGAAATATTAAGCTTCAAAATGATCAAATTAATGTTTGTCATACTGCTAATTATATTTTTCTGAGAAAGAGTGTGTTTCTAGTATTTGAAATATTGAAATTTTTATGAAAGGGGCATAGCAAATATTTTGTCAAAATTATTAAAAAAAATAACAAGCCAAATTAATTTTAGTCAAGGTGTTTTGCTACCACCTTAAGCACAGTGAATGAAAAGTTCAACTTGGTAGAAACATTTCCTAGCAAGAATGTGTCCTTAGTACATGGATGCCCCTACTCGCACTATCATTTTCTTTTGTTTAGTGGATCGTGAAAGTGGGGTCAAAACTCTAATTTGGCATTTAAATCAGAAAGATCTCACATATCATGGGTAACATGTGTACCAAGTTTCAAATCGGTTGGACCTCAACTTCATCTAAAACTACCTTGACCAAAAATTTGAACCTGAAGTAGGACAGACGGAAAGACGAAAGGACGAAGGAAAGAAACCACAGAGTGAAAAACGTAATGCCCCTAGTTGGGGCATAAAAAGATATCACTATTTATTCTTTATCTAATTTAAATTCTAATAGAATCATATAAGAATGAGTTAAATCTTTTAAAGACATCAATGCAATTACCAATAATGAGGGTAGGAATGAACTTTACCATAAAGCATCAAAAGGTCATTTTCGGCTAATGCAAAGCAAGGTTGGAGTCAAGTTGGTAAAAATTCTATCATGAATTGTCAAAATATCCTTATTGTGATTAGTCAGATTACTGATTTTGTTGGAAAGAATTAAATGTTACCAGAAAATCCCTATACAATTGGGCAAGAGCTGAAACCAAAAGTTTTTTAAATTCATGAGCAGTACCTAGACTGAGCATGCATGAAAGTTACAGTATGGATATTTTCTAAAAGATTGTTTCAAAGACAAATTTAGGAAGTACAAAAAACTGCATTTCCACAGCATATATTTCACAAATTCATCTGACTTTATATGGTTTCAGAGGAGTTGTGGCACAATGAAATCTGTCTTTTCCTTTAGCATGTTTAGTACAGTATAGATTCATCAAAAGAAGTTGATTTTTTTATCATCATAATAAAAATGTACATTTTGTTGTCATGCACCAAAAATTCTGTTAGTGTTTCTAGAAATAAAATCTTGGTGAGAATTTTACTGCTATCAGTCATTACGGTATCCCCATTATGGCCCTGACATGAATCAAAGCCAAATTTCACATTTCCCATTTGACACTCTGGTACAGAAAATGAGAACATTTAGTAAACCAATGACCACACAACATTTCCATTTCACAAGGTTTGTGTCCTATAACATTATATGAACAGGAGGGAATAAGTTGTTTGACGATATTCCCACCGGATAAGAAAATTCAAATATCAAAAATATTCTTCAGATTAATTTTGTGTACTTTATTTAGTTACAAGGTTTAACGGCAAGCGTTGAGTATATATATAATTAACTATGATCTTGTTCAATATTTTTATCAGAGACATATATACTAAAGAAATTTGTGACTAGAAAATATCACAGACTTCACAGCATTCGTAATCCTGGACTAGATTTTAAAACTATTGGATTTAAATGATTAATATGTCTCTGACTTTTATCTAACAAACTGCACATGAGCATTGAATGCTTTCTTTCAATTCACACATCATGTACATATATATATGCCTCCACAAGATTTCAAACATGTTCTTTCTCTTAAAACTACTACTTTCTTGATTTATAAAAAAATTCTGAATTTTTTGTTACATGTGTTTCAGCATTCCCAATGATATCTTTATGTGAAAATGCATGTGAATCAATAAAACAAAACAATAATTAGTCAAAACTCTATTGCAATGCATCTTGTAAATAGCAAATAAAAACATGGAGGATAAAACAAGCATGCCCATGCTTCCATGGTCCACCAAAATGATTACTTTACAATTAAAATTAATTACATAATTGTGACTAATAGGCAGTCACATACATAAATCTAAACACACATTAATAAAACATAATTAATAGTTAAAGAACCTGTTTTCAGACATTTACCTATTAAACAAACTAGTCGTCAATCTTTAGCTGTCTAACACACAATGTGTGTAAATAGTGTGATGACTCTATGATAAAATTCTCAGGTCTATTTTTAGAATAGACAACTGGTTAGCAGAAGTTTGTGACCATGGTAACTACTCAGTTTGAAATATTGATATCTGAGGATCTTATTGGATAAAATACTACAGATGATAATTATTGCAGACTGAAAACAAAATGATGTATTGATTATGTTATGCCTGACTGAACAGAGTATATACAAACGATAAGAGTTAATCATGTAAATGTAGAAGATTTAAAATTCCTTTTAAATTACTACTAGTGTTAACAGTTTATACATAACTACCGAATAGTATTTCTGATAACTAGCTATTCCAGATTTTTCAATAAAAATGTCATTTATAAATAAATAATTGGACTGTTCAGCACTGTGGGCCCTATATACTCTGGCTTCAGGAAGCGAGAACTGTTTCTTAAGGGAAAAGGAGGTGCATTTTTAAGAACAAACACCTGATTAATATTGCAGAAATAAGCAAATTTATTGCTTTGTGTAAGATCAGGTATTCATAGCCTTATAATTCTTCCAAAATATTAAATTTAGGCCAAGCGAAAAAACAGAGAAAGCTATGGGTTTTTTAGTCGGCAAAGAAGTAAGGACCAAAGTGATCTGCAATTACTTATGTCAATTTTCAAACTCACAGTCTCTCAATTACAGAATCAGCTATTGAGATATATTGTTTTCATGATTTTTACTGCCATAAATAAACAGTTGAATTAGTAAAATCGTGAAATTGAACAAAATTATTTGTTTCCTACTAAAATGTATAATAACATATATATACTGTGTATTCATTATTATTCGTTGGATACCAATTTTTTATGGTTTTTTTTGGGTACAGGAGAACCATGAATTTAAATGTTCAACGAATTACAAATTTTCTATCAAGTTGTATGCAGATCGAGTTTGGCAAAACCACAAAATTACATCACCACAAAAAAAGGCAAGTTTTCTGCAATCCACGACAATTGGTACCCACGAAAATAAATAAATCCCCAGTATGTAAAAATCATATCATGCACATATAGATCAGGACCTTGCCCAAAAACACATTCCCACAAGAAGTATTTGGGTCATCAACAGGAATTTTTTAATCTCAAGCAAAATATTACTGAAATTAGTCTCTTTTTGAACAAATATGAAAATGTAAAAGGCCTAATGATGTCCGGGTTAATTAATTATTATAATGATGCATGTGGGAGTTAAGAAGAGACTTCCAATGCCCACACTGTGTACTACCTTTATTTTTTAATTAGCATCATGGAAATTAACATTGCACTGGTTTTGTAAAAACAATATCACCATGGGCCTTTTACATTATATTATAAAATCATCAAAGATAGCACAATGGTAGAAAATATAGCACCACATCCAGGGTACCATGATAGTGCTTTTAGGCCTTGGGGAGAACACTGTCAGGCACAACCACAATACTTTCTTTGAATAGTTTTGAAAGTATATCGGTTGTGGGGGAATTGGATTATTGGATTGTTGGTGTTTTAATGTCACTTTTAAGTGAACTTTTGGGCTATTTAGTGGTGGCCAGTTTTTATTGGTGGAAGCTGCAGTGCCCAGAGAAAACCACTGACCTTCAATAGAAAAACTGACAATCCTAGTCAACTATGATTAGAGTTAAGTGCACCCACACCAGCGGGGTTCGAAGTCACAACATCAGTGTTGACTGGCTAGAACTACTAAGACCACTTAAGGAAGTTCGCTCTACTTTTTAAAAATAACAAGCTTTTTAAAAGTATATAAATAAAGAAACTAAAAAAGCAGAAAAAAATGGAGGGTTCGTGTGCTTGTTTTTGAGATATAAGCCATTGAAAATTTGGTGGGAAATAATTCTCTCTAGACCTTTCTTGCACTTAACATTGGCACCTTTTTTGTTAAAAAAAATATGAAAAATAACAAGGATATCATAAGATTTTGAAATATGGCTTTTTAAATAATGTGTAATAAAAATATGAAAAGAAATTAGGGGTTAGTGGGCAAAATATTTTAATGTTAATACATGGATAAATCCAGAGAATTCCGAAAATCTGGCAGAAATTCAAAAAGTAGAGGAGCAAACATCCTTAACATCTGTTATAATGGAATAGCATAGACAAATTATTTTCTTGGGGACTTTTTTGATGGAAGTTCTCAGAAGTTCATTGACAGTAGTTATTGCCTGTCAACACTGAGGTTGAATGATACCCATTTGTAGGTATGTCAGACTCTGATCTAAATTCACTAGGATTTAGGAGATAACTGAATTGTATTCTTAGCTCCAAAGGCAATTGGTGATTTGATGGTTGGAAATTAAGTTTACTTGTGACCCTTTAGCGGAGTCTCTAACAAGTCTAAACAGGTATTTGCGACCATCAAATCACCAATTGATGCTGTTGGAGCTTAAAATACAAGGTTCTTACCGACATTCTAATGAACTGACAGAAAACAACTGCAAAATTGTAAATAGTGAATTGATGCCATGAAAGTTCATGATGTTATAATCAAAATGAATGATACAAACAATGTTGAATAAGAATGCCAGTTATCCTGCCAATTGTTGATTGTTCACTTCAGGTACTCGTCCCTTTCTCCACTTAAAACTTGGTCACCATGAGGTAGTTAACAGTGTTGAAAGTGGTGTCAATGACACACTTCCTAACAATCAGATATTGTTCAAATCATGACAAACAAAATCTTTCCTCAAGTTAGCATTATGCATAATATAGCACAAAAAAAACAACATTTGTGTGTTCCTGTCCTGGTATTTCAAAATATGATTTTGTTGAAAATTGAAACACACTTTAAAATAGCAGAAATCAACAATTAAAGGGAGTTAACTCCAAAATTTGCTATCTTTCCAGTGGCGGATCCAGAACTTTGTGTAAGGGGGGCCCGCTGACTGACCTAAGGGGGGGCCCGCTCCAGTCATGCTTCAGTGATTCCCTATATAATCAACCAATTTTTTCCCACAAAAGGGGGGGGGCCTGGTTCCCCCAGGGTCCCTCCTTGGATCCGCCTATGCTTTATAACTCAAAGTTATCAGGAGATAGCTCAAATTATTAGACACAAAACAATATGATATGTCCTACCATTTCTAATGCAGGATGAGAATAATGTCAAAATACAATGGTTAGGATGATCATTTAATAATCAATGAATGGGGACCTTTATCCTTGGTTGGGACCCCCCCCCCCCCTTTAAAATGGCTAGAACTGCCCCTGGATATGGTTTAAATTTTGCTGATGCATAAATTAAGCCTATGATTCTTTATTTTTGTCTATCACATATAAATCAAAGATGCCCAGTCTGTAGTCAAGTTTGTATGTATGATTGGCTACATGAAAAAAAAAATCTAACTCAAAATACATACTGTTATATTCATTGGTAAGTTATAATGTTATTAAGAATTATATTAATTCTCAAATATGATGTGCTAGTATCATAATCTTGCATATATATTATTGTCAAGAGGGAAAAATTATTCAAAAATGTCTAATCTATGCCATGGTTGTGTTTCCTCAATTTAAATCAGAGTTTTGAAGTTTGCCCTAAAATATAACCTGTCAATAACAAATCTGTCTTACATGTAGTCGTAAAGAAATAGTCTTTCTCTTCAAAATGGTGCCTTTGATGAACATATGCAGTACATACATGTATATTGTGATTTGGTAACATCAATATCATTCTTTCTGGTGTAAAGTGATTAACTGAAATGTTGGTAATATTTTGGTTTCTGGACTGATATGTATAAAACCACTTAAGTTAAGATATGTTCCAAATGGACAGATTTTTCTACATCTGCTACAATAAATTAGTTATAATTGGGTACCTTAACCGATCGACCATGTGAGGGCTGTATAGCCAGTCAAGGTCGTTATAAACGTCCATCATCATATCTTAACTTAAAGTGGTTTTATGTATATCAACCCTGGATGTAATCATTTTTAAACTGATATAATCAGAAGCCAAACTCTGTCTGGCTGACAAAATGTCAGACAAAACATTATTCGGACAGACAGGAATTTTTATATTTTTCAGGTTTAAATTTCTTTTTCAGTCAGACAAACCATTAGTCCCCTTAGCTTATCACGTACTGTAAAACAATAAATTTTCTGGGATTCTAAATAGAAAACATTCACAGGGATATTGTTGGCTTTTTTCAAAACTACCTCTACTCTTTATTATTGGGAAAATATGCGTCATTTTTATCACATTAGGAAATTTTAAATAAAAGATGAATTTGACTGGAACTTCAACTTACAGACCCCCTTTCAAGAGGTAAACCCTCATTTGAAATAAGACCCCTTATTGTCAGTGATGATACATAAATAGACCCTCAAATGTGCACATATAGTCATTTTAGCCATGAAAATTGTTTAAATGAGTGTTTTTCAGTTTGTATTCATGCACAATTACTACTGAGACTGCACTGTTAGGGAACAAAGTTGTCTTTTTCTATTTATAATTTTTAGCCATTTTTTTTTCAAATTGGGATTTTTCTCCAGGGGAAAAGGCCTTTATTCTCCATTAGTTTAAGGCAAACAATATCACTGATTCAACAAAACAAGATTTTCACAGAACAAGAAAATTTAAACTTACCATTGTAAAAGGTTGACTGGCAATGTTTCAATAACTTTAGTTCTGCCATTTTTAAAGAACTGCCTTTTAAGTTGTCAACTTTACTTGTAACTAATTTCCTTTTTTTATCAACAATCTGCACTCTAAAAAATACAAAAGGAGATGTTGGTTTATTTGTGAATGAGACAGCAATTCAACAATACAAAAAAAAACAAGACATTTTGTGATGAAAAAGTATCTTAATATGTGCAGTGGACAGATGCAGGTTGCAATTTCTATTATTGTTGAGATGGGAAATCCCAAACTGGGTTAACTTTTTATCAGTGTGAATTTGGGTCATTATCCTGGGTTAATCCATGTCGACTCGGATTATATTTCATATAGTGAGCACTGCATATTTCACTTTAATTTACTATACTTGTCTGAATAAAGTTTTACTAGTCTGGGGCATCAACTGCTTAAAGCTGTAGCTTTTTTGTAAGGGATTGAAGAATTTAGATAAGAAGTTTGCCATGTTAAACTTTTGTGATGCTACAGGATCTTTTTTGTTGTCTAAGAAGCTACATGTTTTTTCCCCCCTTAAACACCATTGCATTGGAGACAAATTTAAAATAATGCAGCATGCAGATTATTTTTCATTGCAAGTCACGTCATCAATGTAACAAAACCTTTACTGAACCCCTTATTTGTATGACGTCACTTCATCAATATAAGGCATGGTTAAAAAAGATTTATCAAACCTTATGTTTTATGTCATGTCTTGTGAAAAATATGTAGGAGAGATAAGTTTTACTTGAGGTACTAATGTATATAATAAAGTGAACATGATATGGCTTTTTCAATATCACACAACATTTCATGCCTCAACCAATATATATATACAATACAATATTTGTTTATCATATACTTAGACTAAATAACATATGATTTTTACTGTATGATAACAGCCTTAAATTAATGTAAATTCCATATTTTTTCGAATTGGTGCTTAGCAGGCTGATATGAAAAGTTTATCACATGCATCGATTGTTATCACATGCCTTTCTGTAACGTTATCGCATGGCATTCTGGTGATACTCGGCAAATTCCGGAAAATACACCTCAATGCTACGTTTTCTATGAAAAACATTACAAAGTTGTGTACAAAACAATCATTTGGATACTGGAATGTATATTGTGTAAAATAATAAACAAAAAACACTAACAAACAAATTATTAAATAAATGCATTTTTAAAAGTATCAAACACAATTTAGAAAGTTACTTAAAAAAAGTTGACTTTTCAAAACAGTGTTCATCAAGTATAATGCAGCTCTTGGGCTGATATTGCACCTAAGGCTGATAATACATGTGATACGAAAAATGCCATGTAATAATCTGATATTTCCAAATTAAAGGGCCCATTAAGAGCATAACATTAATAACAACATGACATAAACATTACAGAGTGATTAAAGAAACATAAACTAATAGTTAAAAAGCATGAGGAAAGGGTCATTGGTCAAGGGGAGATAATTTTGCTATCTATTAAGAGTATTCAACTAATTTTCAGATTTTCTAAGTTTCAGGCCTTTATCAAGATTCAAGGTATACACATAAAATAGATAAAAAAAAACTGCAATCTTTATTACTCATGATCCACGGAATAAGATCAAAAAGATTCATTTCTGTTTAAATTAAATAAACTGGGGTCAGTTTTTACATTCTCAGTCATATCTCTACTGAGGTTATTGTAAAGAGAGCATTCCAGAAGAAAGTGCATTTCATTTTCAATAGAATTTGAATTACAATATAAACATCCTCTCATGTTGAGGTAATATTTCATATTTACCACATACATAGATAAATCGTTCATGTCTGCCAGTTTCTATTCTTTAAAAGGTGGTACCCAACACTTTCACTAAAATTAATTTGTCTCGTTTAATTTTAATAAAATTTTGACAAAGTATTTACTTTAACCCTTTAACAAAAATATAAAAATTTCAAAAATTTTTAACCAACCGTTTTGTCAGAAAAATTACACTGGTTATAATAAGCAGTTTGACAAACACCAATTTTGATCATTGAGAAGCTAAATATTCCCTTTACAACACAAGGTTATGTTCCGAATGGATGTTGTATAGCAGCACGAAGTTTTTGCACAGATCACAGATCCAAATACGGAGAGTTTATAAGTCTTTATTTGCACTTGTTTCCTCACATTTAAATCTTATAGGTCACTATACCTTGTTTAGATAATTATTTCAGGCATTTTTGTATATTGCACGGTGTTTTTGAACTAATTTATTTTGCTGGCCTTGCTGGACGGCCATCAAAATTTTCAGCGCCATTTTTGAATTCTGAATTTTGAGAAATAAATTTTATTTTTTCATACAGCAAGTCAAAGTATTTCCGTGACTTATAAATAAATAGATTAAATAAATTCATACTTTTGTACAATCATCTTGATTATTTAAATAAACTTTTCCATTCCATATTTGACAACTTTGACCCCTCCTCCTTTTATTTTCTAAATAAATTGCTCATACTTTTGGATAATCATTTCGATTATTTAAATAAATTTTTTGCTTTCCATTCTCTACCTTAATTTTCGCAAATAAAGTCTTTTGTTTTAGACCCCTCCCCCTTTTATCTTTAAATTTTTTGTACTGCATAGATAAATACTTAAAATAGTTAAAATTAAATTTTTTCTTAAACACACTGTACTTGTGTTTCAACTAATATCCTGTTTTGAGCTGATAGAAAACCTAGTATTCTGTTCCTCAAAAGATTGATACATGTCTGAGAATAAAATTATAAAGTCAAGCAGATACTTCAGAGTAAATAAGAGAGATATTCAGGATAAAACAGTCCAAAGCCAACCCATTATTATATCGGATAGTAAAGGAAACTACATAAAAAGAGCTATAACAACTGAAGATTTCCTAAACATCAAATTCATCACAAAAAAAGGACAAAAAGTACAGCAAGCTATTGATTGGGCTGAAAAAGAATTACCATCAATCTGCCATCAACACAAAAACATCACTTTTTATATTTGGCTAGGAACTTGTAATTTAACCGAACTTAACAGAACTACCAGATACATCTCTCTTGTGAACCAAAACGATTCAAACGTCAGATATCTAAGAAGAAAATTCATCGAACTTAAGGAACTCATCACCAAAATAAAACCAAATTCAAAAATCATCTTCTTAGAAATTCCGCCATACTCTATTCAACGTTGGAACAGATCTCAAGGCCACAAAAAGCCGGACATTTTCAGTGACGACGACCAAACACTTCAAAACCAGTTATATCTCTTAAATACCTTCATCCAAGAAATAAATCAATCTACAGAAAAATCACCTAAATTTGATCTTGACATTCGAAAAACATCTAAAAGAAAAGGCGGTACTGACGAATACTACAACTTTAATCTATACAGAACTGACGGCGTACATCCAAATTCATTACTAGCAAAGCTTTGGATGAGAAGAATAGCAACCAAAATTCTCCATCAATGTTATAGATAGAGTAGAATAGAACACTATACATATATAAACTTCATATCAACCATATTTATCCATTCCATATACAATAACATTCATATATAGAAATATAAGCAGCTTTTATATAACACCAGTCTATATTGTATAACCTGCAAATATAGAGATATATATCTACATACTCATTAAACCCGGATATCGGAAGATATAAAAGTTAACTGGAAAATTCTTATCTAAGCTAGCTTTCAGTGGGGACGCCCCGCTGATTGCACATTAACTTACATAGAACTTCTTCGTTAAAAGAAAACAGCAATATATATAAAGTGAAAAATGAGTATCCAGACTAGAACATCAGCAAGAACCAAGAGCAAACCTCAGCCCTATACACCAGCTAAATATGAAAACTTTAGTATCAATAAAACCAGGGCCCTGGACAAAAAACAAGAAGCATGTAATAGAGCAATGGACATAAAAATTGAGCAGAAACATCAAAACTACATCCTAGAGCTATCAGCAGCTGCTTATGAAGTCTTAAAGGGGGAAATAGACATATACTTCGAACAACACTCTACATACAAGCTCTTGCCCAAACACCAGCATGATAATCAAGGGCTATGCATCAGAACTTCACATTCGGTCAGAAATAGAAGTAATAACAGACAACTCTATCGCATCAATCTATTCCATACTACATCAAAGGTAGAGGTTAATGGCCAAGGTATGGAACTCTTCTTGACACACATTGAAGATATAAAAGAAAGAATGAAATCAAGAGGGAACTATAAGATTTACAACAAACAGATAGAGGAACAGATAAACATAATCAAGAGAAATGAAGTTGATATAGAAATAAGAGGAACAGTGAATGAATCATTCACAACAAATAATCAACCTAAAATCAACCACATAAATAGAATACAAGTATCCAAAGGGACAGAATGTATACAAAATACAGACACAGAATTATTAAGTAACTGGAATAGAGCCATTGAATGGTCAGAAGATGAAACAACACCCAGTCAGGACACAAGTACAGTCAACATGTCTACTATACATAACTACTGTGCCATATGCAATCAGACAGCACAACCAGAAACATCCATAGATTGTATTGCATGCAGTCAACTGTTTCACTATGCATGTGAAAACATTGATCCTGCAAGAATAAGCCAAACTGAAGAAGAACAATATTCATGTAGGAGTTGCTCTATCATGGACATGGACGTGGTAAATATATCAACAAGAAGCAATAACTCAATTATAGATACAGAAGAAACAATACCAAAGTTACTTCTAGATGAACAAAGCGTGACAGAGGATTATAGCGAAATAGGCCATATAGTTAAAAATATGCCAGAATATACATCTAAAGACAGTCCAACTAGAACGCAGATCACGAAGGAAGAAACAAGAAATTCTAACACAGAAGTACCAGACATGGTAGAAATGATCAAAACGGCTTCATACAAACAGCAAAGCCAAATGGTTCAGCACAGCAGGAATGAACAAATAGAAAATGTAGATGAGCCAAAAAACATCAAGGCAAAACCGAAAAGGCAATATAAGTGCAAAAATGTAAATGAAACTAACCAACAGCTTGAAGATCAATTAGCACAATGCAGAGCAAGAATAGTCATAATGGAAGATACCAATAGAGACTATAGAAACACAATCAATCTACTTAGGATGCAATCAGAAAAAAGCACTATTGACAAAAGTAACTTAAATACCTACCAGCCAAAGTGTGACTGTAGCAACAACTTGCAGGAACAGACTATAAACAAAGTCGATATGATGCTGAACAACTTCAGGTTAGAAATGGAAAATAGAGACCTAAGAATAAAACATCAAATGGAGATGAATGAATTAAGAAACAAACTGCAAATAATGGAATTACAGAAAGAAGTAGGAATGTGGCAAAGACCAGGAAGTCATGAATATTATCCTTATAATCAGAATATTGACAATACTATATATATATAGCTAGGAACTCAAACCAACATCAAATGAGTGATCAGCACTCTGGTGCACAGCTTATAAATCAGCAATCCAGGATTCCTAACCAAGCCAATCCACTATTCATGACACCTATGGCACCTCCACACTATAGCCAAATACCAACAGAGCAGAGCAGAATAAATCCTGGCCATATTCAAGCGCCAATGTACTACAATAACAGAATACAGGCTATACCTGTAAATAGCCAAAGTAGCCACCATTATCCTGGCTATAGAAGTATACATGTACCAACTGGCAGTATCAACACTAACATGATACAAAATGCACATTTATACAGACAGCAATATAGGATGACTCCACAACCTATACCACAAAATATAGATCAACACCAAGGATATAGTCAGCAACAGACAAACAGAAAGGAACAAAGTCAAAGAAACATCAATAAAAGAGTTTATGACCAAAGAACAAGCATGCCAGTAATAGCTAAACAAAGTCATGCAGAAGAACTTGAAAGACAAAAACAATTGCAACAACTAACAAATCAGGATGATAATACTAACCAAATAGACAAAGAACCAACAAAAGAAGCTAGAATGACCATCAATCTGACAAATTCAGCTGCCGCCAAAAATAATGAAGCCAAAGCACATACAGAAGTAAGCCATCAAGTAAATGTCATACCCAGAACTGGTCTTATAACAACGGCTTCTAGTGGGGACGCCCTGCTGGAAGCGGACTGCCATCAGAAGTTCCCCTCTCAAAGGGGGGCCAATGTTGGTGGTCCTAAGCATCTAAAGGGACTAGTTCAGGCTGACAATCTAGAAGCAAAAGAAGATGGGAATAGAAAGAAACCAAACCATTTTTTAGGCAGTGGCCGATCAAACAAGATAAAAGGGAGGATATCATTATAGGTACACTCAATGTACAAAATGTGAAATCAAATGCCCTCTATATCAAAAACTTGTTAAGGGATGTACATGTGCTATGCATTCAAGAACACTGGCTTTTCAATGCGGAAAAGAAAATCATAGCTGAAATTACTGAAAATAGCGGATACATAGCTAAAAGTGTTGATGATAATGATGATCCTGATTTCAACATATCAATGAAAAGGGGATATGGTGGAGTAGCCATAATCTGGAAAAAAGAAATTAATGAAAATATAAAGGAACTGATAGACGGTGGAAATAGAATACAAGCCATACATATTCAACAAGGAGACAAACCAATATGTCTTATAAATGTATATATGCCATCAGATAGCAAAAATGCAGACATCGAATACAAAGACACATTGGCTCAAATTGATGAAATGATAGAGAAATATAAAGACACACACGAAATTATAGTATGTGGAGACATGAACGGGTCCCTGGATAGAAGCTCGACACCTCATGATAAAATCCTAAAGACTTTCTGCAAGGAAAAATGTATAGGAAATACTGAGAAATGCCCAGTAAAAGAGACATTTTATCACCAGAATGGTATGTCGAAAGGACAAATTGATTACTTCCTCTTCAAAAGTAACTCAGAAATCATTAACAAAATCAGACAAATTGATGTCCTTGATACTGACCCAGAGAATACCTCGGACCATGTACCTGTTATCTTGACACTGAACAGCCAACTGAAAAAAGTCAGGGAAAAAGCAACAACTATCATAGCAAAACCTAAATGGACTGACTGCGACCATCAAATTTATAAGGAAGTCATCAATAAAGAACTTCCAAAACTCATGCAAAAATCAAAAGGAATTATTGAGAAAGATATAAAAAATCTAGAAAAACTGCTACATAAAGCCGGAGAAGCAGCAATCCCAAAGTATAGAAGAAAAATCAAAATCAAATCAAAGGGAAAGGCGATATGGAATGAACAAATAGATAAGGCATCAAAGCAATCAAAAAATGCATTTAAAGTCTGGAGGCAACATGGAGCACCTCAAGAAAGAAGTAATGAGCTCAAAATCAAAATGACAGCTGCAAAGAGAATACTTCGAAAAGCACAAAGACAAGCTTATGCCTCGCAGAGAGAATCAACAGCGGGAAAAATTATGAAAGCTTCAAACTCAGATACAAAACTTTTTTACAAGCTTATCAACATGCAAAGAAAAACACCACTTATTAATACCAAGATACTGAAACTAAACGAAAAGACTGCAGAAGATGGACCAAGCATAATGAACATCTGGCAAGAACATTTCCAACAACTAGCTACTCCAACAATAGAGGAAAATTTTGACACTGAAAAACTAGAGCTAGTAGAGATATACAAAACAATATAATAGAATCCATAGAAAGGGAAAAAGGTCAAGGCCTATATCTTGTTAATGTAAAGGAAGTAAATAAAGCTATAGAAAAACTTAAAGCAGGAAAAGCACCCGATGAAGATGGAATTTCGGCAGAACACTACAAACATGGGATGGAAGAGTTAACTCCCTTTATAGTACATTTGCTAAATTTAATCTTAACCTATTTGGATGTACCAATCTTCCTAAAGACAGGGATTCTAACACCAATCTTAAAGAAAGAAAAAGACAAAACATTACCATCTAGCTATAGAGGAATAACTGTAACTAAAACCTTTGCAAAAATATTACAAAGTATATTGAAGGATAGAGTTGACTCTGTATTTAACAACATACAAAACTCCCTGCAAAGAGGCTTTACAGAAGGAGTATCATCACTATGTGCAGCATTCCTCACATCAGAAGCAATCGAAGAAAGTAAGAAATTAAAGATACTGCTGATCTTAGTAACTCTTGACGCAGAAAAGGCATTTGACAAGCTAAACCATGAAATACTATTCAACAAACTGTACCATTATGGAATAAAAGGAAAACTCTGGATATTACTGAGAAACTTGTATAAAGGAATGAGCATCAAGGTTAAATGGGAAGGGCAATGTACAGAAAATGTCATGGTTCTCCAAGGAATTCAACAAGGTGCAAAACTATCTACAACGCTATATAAATGCTACAACAACGTCATACTTGATAGCATATTAAAAAGTGGACTTGGAGCATGTATTGGTGATATACAAGTCCCTGCACCAACATGTGCCGATGACATTGCTGTCCTGGCAAATAGTACTGCAGATGCACAAGGAATATTAGACATCGTACAACACCATACGAGCAGAGATCTAGTCAAAATCAATCCAACTAAATCTGAAGCGGTTCTATACAATGCAAAAGGCTCAAACATATCAACGTTGAAATTTGAAGACAATGACATCAATATAACCAATGAAACCAAACATCTAGGTATCAAAAGAAACGAGCAAAACCGTGCAAATATCTCAGAAAGAATAAGAACCGGAAGGGCAACAATATACAGCCTTCTTGGAGCTGGGTTACATGTCAGAAGGGGATTCTCACCCATGGTTGCATACAAGCTATGGAGAACATATGCAGTACCAAGAAGCATATACGGACTTGAGGTGATGAACTTACTTGCAAAAGAAAAGGATATGCTTGAACTGGCAGAGAGAAAAATCCTCCGACAAATTCAAGGACTTCCAAATAATACAGCAAATATGGCTGTATATACCCTGGTAGGAGCAGAACCTATTGCCATCACATTAGACAAAAATGTACTTACCTTCTTCATGAATATTGTTCGAAATCCAGGAACCATAGAATGTGAAATTCTGCGCCGACAAATAGTATTCTCAGACCAAAGAGGAAAAGACTTTATCAACAGAGTAGAAAAAACTCTATCAAAATACAATTTGAAATCCAGTAGCTACTACATAGAAAATCCACTGAATAAAATGGAATGGAAAAGACTAGTAGGAATAAAGATCAAGGAATACTGGAAAAATGAATGTCATAATGAAAAAATGGAAAAAACATCACTTAAATACATAGAGATACAGAACAATCCATTAAATGAAGCTCACAATATATGGAAAAGTGTAAAAAACAATAGTAAAGATGTAAAGGCAGGAGAAATAAAAGCAAGAATAAGTACTCAAACGTACATATTCCAAGCCAAAAGAGCTAATTTCGATCCAAAAGTTAACCCTATGTGTACAATTTGCGAACAGGAAAATGAAGATCTAGAACATTTTATTCTACACTGCAAAGAACTAGAGCAAATAAGATCTAAATACTGCTCAAAAATCGAACAGACAATGGATGAAATTGATACGTCAACATACAAGAAGATCAAACAACAAGGGAATTTACTGCAGCTCATAATAGACTGTACTAGCAAGGACATAAACTGTTACCCAACTGTGTATGAAAACATTGAAACTCTTGCTAGAAATATGTGTTATGAGATGCACTTGCTGCGCACAAAAAGGATAAAAAACCTGATCACAAGTACAGTATAAGTAAACTTCTTAAAATTGTTACTTACAAATAGTATACCATCCAACTACTTTACGGCTTACAAGTTTTTAAAAATAAATCCTCACTTTAAAATTGTAAGATATCAGTTATAATTTAAAAAGAGTAATGACAAGATCTCCATATAGAAATTAAACTGTAAAGAAAATTTTTTGTATATATTATATCTTAAATTTTGTCCAAACCCCAACCACTTAACATAAGTCTTACAGGAAATTTTTCATTATTATTCCTGATATATGTATAGCACTCTCAGCTATGATTATAAGTAATTTTAAACTTTTGACCATTTTAATTCTTGTAAATACATGTATATGCAGTTGTTGTTTTTTAACACTTTCCTACACCCTAGCACATATAAATTATTATATATTTTTTAAAAACTTTATGATGACAATCCTATGAATTAATTATGATATCTTTTATTTAGTGATCATTATAACCAAATTCAGTCATCTGTATATAATTTAATTAATTGTTTCCCTATGTTTTAAGGTGTAAATAGTTGCTCAAACTATACCCTTTGGGTAGTGCTCCACATTTAATGGAGGAATATACAAGAAACTGAACTGAACTGAACTGAACTATTAAAACGTTCAGCTGACTCTACAGAGTTATCTCCCTGTAGTGTTAGGTACCACCTTAAACAGTGATTGCTGAGTCTGTATTTTGTTAACACATGTTTTTGACCAAACCTCTTAAGATTACATGTACATATTGATGCCTTAAGTTGATGCAGGTGTGATATAAAAAAAGCCCTATGATGTTCTCTATAATCATGATTATACTTGACAGCAAATAAAACACAAGTATCTGACAATTCCAGTTTTTTTTTTGGGGTTGATGTTTCTCAATCCTTAGGAATGCTTAGTTTGGAGTTGCATTATTTTGTTGACTTGCTAATTTTGTCATTTTCATTTTGTCCACACCATTTTTGCATTGTCTTTTTTTTTTTTTTTTTCTAATTTGATTTTGGTTGTACCGTTGTTTTCAAGCAATAATTTTGAAATTTGGGGTGATTAAAAGAAGAGAATTTTTATTGAAGGAGATTTTTAAACTCCATAGTAGAAGATGTTGATGATCCAATCAAAATTTGCTATGTGAAATGTGCAGTTAAGTAAAATAAATGTAAATGTCAATGAAAACCTATTACATGTAATTTTATGTAGAAAGAAAAGTTGCTAGGCATAGGCGGATCCAGGGGGGGGGCCTGGGGGGGCCCCGGCCCCTCCTTTTGTGGGAAAAATTTGGTTGATTATATAGGGAATCATTGAAGCATGACTGGAGCGGGCCCCCCTTAGGAAAAGTTCTGGATCCGCCACTGCTAGGAGTGATTGTTTTTTTTTTATTGTAAGTTGTTTAAAGGTATTGTTATTGTTATGTGAATAAGTGTTCAGCATGTTGAGATCTGTCATAATATGGAAATTCAAAAGGGACCATCTAACATGTCTTCCCATATGGAGCTAAAAATTTCCTTCAGTTTAAATTATATTCCTTTTATCACATTTAGATAAAACTATCTAGATACATTTGATAACAAGAAAAGTTAGGTATACAAACAATTGGGATGAGAGCAGATTCCAAGATAATACTCTTGATTATGACCTCTGTACTGATTCCATATGTTGTGGCAGATGATTACAGTCTTTAACTATAAGTGGATAAAATGAATATTTCTTAGATGCATGATTTTTTTATTAGTTGTTAATGGCTTTGAACTTGCTGTCAGATAACTGTAAGTACTCTCAGATATGTTCCTAGTGTCTTTTTGTTGTCGGGATGTACAGGTGTAAATGCTCTTTTGTTTAGACGTTGGAAAGTTCCGGGTGGAAAGAACTAAATAGCCGAAAAAAATCCGGAGGAACTTATCAACTAGTTACTTTTTGTTTTTACTCTGGTTTAAAAGTTCCACCGGTTCTGCACAGAAATCTACTTCCGTTTCCAGTCTTGTTTGCAGGAGACTTTGAATTAAATGTATATTTATCAGTCTAAGAAAGGAGCTCAATACTAATTCATTTTTAAAAATTGTTTGTTATATAAAAAAAAGTTACAGTAATTGTCTTTGATATATACAGTGTTTCTTTGTTTACATTGAATATGACGTCATAACTTAAATAACGTCATAACTCAAATCCCTAACAACAGTACCAAAATCGGAAACATTACGGTATTTCTGTTTCTCTTTTAAACATGTTTGATGAAAAAAAAAATCATAATTGTCCCATTCACAGGTAATGCCTACCTCATATTAGTAGTCTTAGTGTCATGTCATCAATATGTTTATACCGTTTAAGTTTGATTGAAGATTTAGGCTTAAATGTTTTATAGAGTCAACTTTTTCTATAAATCTTTACTTTACTCTACTTTTAGTCTTTCAATTTCATGTTTTATTTTTTTACTTTGGCTTTGAATTTTCTCTCTCTGAGTCTTTTCCTTTCACAAAGTGACTTGATATGCAATGTCTATGGTTCAGTGCAACAAACTTCAAGACCCACTTTGATTTGAAAACCATATGACTCTACTTTTAACAGAAAACATGTTTTTTTAAATCTTTCATAGGCAGCCTCAGGCAAGGATTACAGCATAGACAATCTAAAATTTGACCTTAATCTAAAAATAATAATTATCCAATCAAATAAGAGCTTTCAAAGAAATCAACGCAGACTGGTGCATCTTGGGAAGAGACTACTACTTCCTTTTACACGCAATTTGCGGTCGTACGCCACATCGACGATTTTCAAACAAGGATAATCATGGGAATGAGACGTCCAAGAACAACAAAGAATCCTCCGATTCTAAGCCATGAATTTGTGATACAAAACCATGCAGACATTGTCTCCTGCATCGCCATGGTGTTTGTGGTTGGTCTCATGTTTCAGGTGAGATGGCCATATGGTACCGGTCAGGTGCCGGGTACTTTCTTTACTGCCAATACTGGCTTAATTTTACTTATTTGTATTATATAAATATGAAATATAACAGCATGTTTCTTTTCAATTTAAAAGTAAGAGATAGCCGACTATTTCGTCGTAAAACTGATGAAATTTTCGAAGCATCTGTCAGTGTCAAACGAAAATAACATCTTGACACTTTCAAAAATTCGATAGCTACATGTATACTATAGTCTATAGATCATACTCAGATAAATGTACACTGCAAAATAAACAATGGCATTTTTGTTTTTTTGTTATTAAATGCTAGTCAGATTTAAGATGTTTAATTATAAAAACACGATTGCCAATATGAAACAATGCCTTTTTCAGGCTTTTGTCTGACAACGGTCAGGTCAACAGGGTGTCAAACTGAAGAAACATTTACTGCTTTTTGTATATAAAAGACTTGTTGGAGTGGTTTATTTAATTAGCATGTCTAGAGAATACTTACATTTATTTCATAATTATAGATAGAGAACCCACCTTTTTTATTACATTATTTCAAAACTAAAAATATTTTTGCTATGTGAAAACATAGCAGCTGTTTGGCCAATTCAGAAAATGCAGAAGTTCATTCAAAATTTTTTTGAGGTATAAAAAAGGCTTAAAGTAGACCACAACAATAAATACATATGGACCTTGAACATAGTTTGAAATAAATCAATATCTGATCATGCTTATTGTAAAAAATCAATCCTTTTCAAAAGTACAAAAATGTACTGTTTTAGTGTTTATAACTGGCCAAAGTAAAAAAAAATATACTTGTTCAATAAGAAATTTGTGTATATTTATGCAGAAGTTGGACAAAAATAGACAGCTTTTATTGTGTATAATGAATTTATATATTTTATTACAGGCCACTTCTCCAGTAGCTTCACTGTTTGTTGCTTTACAACACAATGTATCGTCTACAGTTAATGGTGAGTGTAAAACAACTTTACGTGTTAATATAAACATTGTTTAAGGGGTACCCGACACTTTGATTTAAATATTAATTAAAATTTATTTGATGTACTATGCCATGAGCATTAACGACAAAAGGTATCACTCTAGTCCTCAACTAGGTGATTTTATAAGGACATGCTTATTCAAGGTTCAACATTCCAAATTTGACAGTTACTTGAAATAATTTCATTATTAAGGGGCAGGTCAATTGAAGAATTTCCCTTTGTACACACATTCTTATTTCTTTTCTAGTTTCAATAAGTAAAAAATTAAGGGTATTTATTTCATTGTTAAATAATTTGCTTTTCTTTTTTCACTCTGCATTCTTTTTAGTCAAAAGTGAAATACTGTTGCCCTTGGGCTTCTTTTTCTTTATACTTCAGCATTGAGTAATTTTGATGTTATGCGTCTTCTGATTGGCTGACGTTGTTTTGTTTATCTGTTCAAAAACCAAATTTTCTCATGTGACCCTGACGTCATCAACATGTTTTCATGGTTTACTCCTGTTTAAAATGGAAATTAGAATTAAATTATAAGAAAGGAGTGGATTTTTTTTTCTGTCTTTTCAAAATAACATTAAAAATGGGGTGCACACTTTGAAATAACGTGCTACGCACCACATTTTTTATGTTATTTCTTCGTAGACAGAAAAAATATAATATTACAGTCATTCTTTAAATAAAAATGCCTCTGTCATCACTTCTAATACACCCCAAAAAAATAACAGAAAAAAGTATTTCATTCTTATGTCCAAATGAATGTTAGCAGTTGGAAAAAGTAATAAGATCATGAAATTAAACCTGACTTTTGTTTTTAAATATTGATGTCTTATTTTTGTAGTGTCTGAAGCAGAGGACCTGCCCATAATGTATACTAATGGAGCTAAGGATATCTCCTGTGTGTTTTTCTACACCTTGATCTGCATTGTTATCCATGCTGTGGTCCAAGAGTATGTTCTAGATGTAAGTAGATAGCTGTTTGTTCAATATATTTTGTCTTAAAAGACAACAGTAGTATAAGGGTGTTCAAAAGTCATCAATTGATTTAGAGAAAACATAACTGGATTACAAACTTAAACTTTGGAAAACACATAAACTATAGAAGGAAAACAAAGGAACACTGAAGTGCAACAAAAACATGCCAACATCAGTTGTCTTTTTTTCAAAACTACCTATTCGGAAAAATGCATATTTTTTAATGAAATTGGGAAATTTGTATATTTTATTCTAAACACATCTCCGATTTTTTGCTGACCTTTGCTGTCTTTTTTGTACTGTTTTTCATGTATATTTTGGTTGTCAGACATTGCAACCTGAAAGGTACTTTGCGGAGAGGGGAAAGAAACTGAAGCAAGGATGGTACTTAATGCATTGAAACACACATGTGTTACAATGTATTAATTTACAGAAAGCATGATGATTCTGATCAGAAAACCGGATCTCAAACATTGTCAAAAGTGCTTTCTAATATCAAAATAATAACATGAATATGATATTTACAAACATTACTTTCAATGCCATCACTGTTTTGTGGAAAATGTTAAAATTTTTGGGAGGAATTTTAAGCCATTTCTTGGGAATTTTCTCAAGGGGAAAAAAACGAATTTCGGCTGTAATTTGTGGCAAACAATATCACTGAACGTTCATAGAAAAATAACAACTGTCATACTCCTGACTTGGTACAGGACATTTAAAGAAAAAATGTGGTGAACCCAGTTGAACAGCTAGCCAAACCTCTTGCTTTATGACAAAAGTTAAAAATATTGCTAAAATAAAAACACAACATGACAGATATACATGTAAAGCACAAACACAAGCAAGACCATTTATCACAGAGAAAAGCATAATTAAATAATATAATAGTTGACACAACATGCAAACTGCAGAACAACAATGAACATGTAGTCTTGATTTCAATACAATGTAAAGTATATATAGTTAACAAATGGTATTCTAAATCTTGGTTAAAAAAGTGGGATGTATGCAATATACATGTATATTTGTATTGTTTCAGAAACTAAACAAGAAGATGCATCTATCTAAGATTAAGCACAGCAAGTTTAATGAGTCTGGACAATTATTATTTTTCTACTTTGTATCAGCTGCCTGGGGAGCAGATCTGATCGTCCGAGTAAGTGGGATATTTTATCGTATATTTAATGTGGTACAATGAAAAAGATTCTGCTAATTGCATGGGAACAGATTCCACATAACTTAATTTTTGTATGAACCAATTTATTGATTCCAGAAAAATTGTATTTGAAGTTCTGCTGTTAACCTATTTCACATCTAAGTTCTCTTACATGTTTTGCATTGATGTTATTAAACCTTTCGCCAAAATTCACACTTCAAACAGCTGACAATGTGTCCCAGTTTACTGGGGAACAGAATACTTCTTTTATATTTCCTGCTAAAAAAACATTGCAAACACAAGTTATCTTTCTTTGTTTAAAGCCAAATGAAAGTGTAAACATGGCGCTTCTGTTTTTTGAAAAACGGGCCTAAAATCAGATGACTTTTACAGAAAAAACTGCATATAAATATATAAAATAAGATATCAGAATGCAAGTTTAAAGTTGTTTTTATTGTCATACTAATTAACCTATTCATATTTTTAGCATCAACAGAAACCTGGCAATAATAATTTCTGAATTTACAGTACATGTTTTGTTTTTACTTAACCTTTCCGTTTAGTTGACACCTACATGTAAATATGAATTTATTATGTTTATTTCAGGAGAATTTTCTGAACATCAATTCCTTATGGGAAGGTTATCCACATGCAAACTTAGGGTATGTGTTTTAAATTCAAAGAAAACTTTAGTATATTATGAAATTATCTAAACCAAGAAGAGAATTTCTTTTACTGTGTACAAGTTCAATGTTATTTTATAGCATATTTCCATTCAATTGTATAAAGAAAAATTACAAGTAATATTAAATGTTTTACGAACATATTGATATTTTAAAATTTTATGTGATACTTGTAGTAAAACCGTCAGATTGCAGACATTCAACATATTAATGTGAAGTAAAGCAGGCAAGATATTCTGAATGTTTTTATACTGCTCTTTTATTCTTTCAGATTTGTGAACAAGTTTTACTTCATCATTCAGTTAGCATACTGGTTACATAGCTTCCCTGAACTCTACTTCCAGAAAACTAAAAAGGTAAAATACATAATCCAGATTTTGACACTCTTTATGCACACTCATGTATAAACCACACGTTACTGAAATTTAAACTCACCAACACAAATAATGCACCATTTCTTATTTACTGTAGTTCCACAATTTGTTTTTGTTTGAAATTTACAAAACTTAATAGTAATCTAAATTTTGCAGAGAAAATTACATGTGAGTGGTGACTGTGTGGATTTCAGTCTGATATTTGTCAATTTCAAAAAGTTTATTTATTGGTTTACTTATGCTCCACTTTCCATTATAAAAAGTATTGCATCATTCTTAACATTATAATATATATATTGCATTCTCTTTATTTTTTAGGAAGAAATGTCATCTAGGATACAATATGCTGTGTTGTATTTGTTATTTATTGGTGGAGCTTATGTATTAAAGTAAGAATCTTTAAAGTATAATACTTTAAAAAAAACTTGTTCATTGTTTAGTATTTTGCTCTCTAGCAAGGTGTCGTATTATCTATTTAGTTGTTCATTTGTAACTTGTTGATCTATCATCTCCTTCAGGGTTTAAGCTAGGATTTTGAGGGCTTTAGTCACTTTTGCACGCCATGAAAATCAACCTTTTTTTTGTGTTACAGCAAGGGACCAAGGATATATGTTACTAGCTTCATCTTTGACTTTGTCAGATTTTAAAGGACTTGTAGGCATGACTGGCAGTCAGTATTGTATGATTTGACTGTATTGGCCCTTATTATGAAAGATTCTGACATGGGATGTGGAAACTTAGTTCACGATTTCTCTTCAGTTTGTTCCAGAGGACATTCCTGAACAACACAAGTTGGATTCATTTTTTTTAAACAAGGAATCACAGTAGAAATTAACTTGCAATGATTTTATCAAGGATTTGTATAGTAAGACCTTCCTACTATACAAATCCTTGATTTTATCACTGCATAATCATTATCCTTATAAATTGTCTAAATCGATATCTGGAAATCATTTCTATTAAGTTGGAACTGTATAAAATCCTTTTTGGAACGAGTATAACGAAAGGAGGTTGTAAACAAACCAAGAATAGATAACGTTTACTACTTTTGGTTTTAAAATGAAACGAAAACGGGAAGTGACACATGGATAGTAAATTCAAAACGAGTCCGGATTCATCAGGAAATTGTCATTTTCTGTTTTAATTTCTTTAGTAAGAGATATATATTTGTCTCTCTCGTTTAATTGCTTCTAAATGATATCTTATTTTACGTTGTTTTTTTATCAGGGTCTATAAATAGTTATAGGACTAGTTTCACGCATGCGTAGCACAAAGTACAGGAAGCACCTGTTTAACTCGTGAAGACAATTTGAACGTTTTGAATAAAGTTCTATATAATATTTTTTAAATGGAAATTGTCGAAAGTTTTTTATGGCAATTAATTTATATCAATTGTGATGAAAATGCGTTCAAATGATGAATCTACGACAAACAAACTTCAAATTGTGATCGTTTGAGAAATAATGAAATTGAAATGCGAACTGTCCGGGATGAACAAATTATTTCGATCAAATGACGAAACTATACTCCTGGTTGTTGAAATGCCAACTGACTGATTTTCCTGGGGAAATAATTATAATGGTCAATTATGAGGATTTATTAATAATTAACGGATTAGTGACCCATCAGATGGCGAAAAGCAGATTAGTTGTAATCACAACTTGTAACACCTGTTGAAAATGTTAATTACCTGGGGGTCATAAACTTGTCAAAAACAAAAAGACAGGTAGATTTATAGTTTTTAATGCGAAAATATTTTTACATTCAAAATTTAAGTGACGAAATTGATTTAAAATACTTTCGTCAATGAGAAAACTCTTTTGTAAATTACAAAAGTGACGAGCGCTAGCAAAATCACTGATCTCATTTCATTAAAATTTTTAAATGTTAAAATTGAACAAGTTCATATCTACATCCAAATCAGTGTTCCAGCTAGGTTTTCAAAAGGGCAGGGTGCCAATCCTGAAAAAGGGCATTTAACGCGCGATATGATAATATGAAAAGGGCATATTTTAATAAAAGATGTTAATCAAACATTTGTGTTTATTCGTTGAATCACAGGTTATACAAGAACAACATCTTTAGCCCATATAGAACTCTATCTTTCTACTTTTAAGGCTGAAAAACTTGTCAAGCAGCTTGTCACACAAGTTTTTTTATCATTGCTTGGCACAGTTGAACTTTATATGCAGTATGTTTTGAAAGGAGATCTGTTTCATACTGTTTCTATGGTCTACCACATTTTACCAGTTTCACCTTTCTACCCCTGCTGTGCTTGATGGCAATACAGCACAAAACAGCTGTGCTCAGTAAATTCACAATTTTAGGATATAAAGCAACAGTGAAAAATAGTATCAAAAATAAAGAATACAGAAAAAGATGACCAAGGCACCCTACCAACACTGCTACTAAGACCCTCTTTAACTTTTCCCATAACTCAAAATAAATACCTAAACATATATATTCTTAAGCAAGAAGTATGGAGACACATTTTAGAATATGTAAATGGGTTACTCAATGCTAGGAAAAAAATCAGATTGAGTTATCTTTCTTTATTCGGGTGTGCTCCTTCTTTGGAGGATTATAAACAGTACGTAAATATGATGTAAATATGATCACAATATGGCGGCCGATTTTTTTATTTTCGTATCAAAAATGAAGGCAGTCAATGACAAATACGTCTGAATTTTCTGTTTATTTTACAGAAAACAAGTAAAACAATGTCTTCAACGAGTTTATAATGGTTTTCCAACTTTCTGTCATTACGTTTCTTCCATGAAACTACGGTAAACATCGCAAATTGTGCCCAAGTTGTTGTATGCACATTTCTTCAAAGATAATTGCCGACTGACCGATTCTATTTGAACGAATTAATGTTGATGATCATTAATGACCCATCCGATAAACGGATTACCTATAACAACAGATTATGACACCAGTTGTAACCATTGATTAGCTTGGGGTGGTAAACAAAGTCATAATCTTTTCCCCAGGTAAAATTTAGTAATTAGCGTATCATATCAATACGCAAATTAATATGCAATCGATCTTCAAAAAAGGCAGGGCGCCCTGGAAACTGTAAAAAGGGCACAGGGCGCCACTCGGAAAAGGGCGGGCGCCGCGCCCTCTGAAAACGACCAAGCTGGAACACTGCAAATATAAACTTTTTTATTCAATTTTAGTCTTTCTGGTGTTTTGAGAATATGATAGCTGTTGGTTGATTTCACTCATTCAAAAAAGATAAAAGGGGGAGGGGGTTGGCAAAGCTTCCAAACACAGACATGCTACTTTATAAGAATTTAACATACAATAACCTTGAAAGTTTAGTTTGTGCTTTTGTGTTTCAAAATTGTCTACAACATCTGAGTTTCAATTTGAGCTACCCACATTGGACAAGTAAAACTATCAGAATCCTCATGGGCTGTAGTGCAACAATAAAATCTTTCTTTGATGAAAAAGCATTAAAATTGCAAAACGAGCACTGAAAGAATGTATTGTCTGCTCTTTGCTCGTGTTGTCTCTGACATATTCTTCATTTCCATTCTCAATTTTATTGAGTTTTCATGTTGACATTATATAAATATTGTGATTGTATAATTTCAGTTTTACAAGAGTAGCCTTAGGGATGATGGTACTTCACTATTCAGTAGAATTTGTCTTCCATCTAGCCAGGTTAATGTACTTCTCTGAGAAGACAGATTTAGCTAACACTGGGTGAGTTTATGATTGTGTGTCACACTTACTTTATTGTTCATTGCATTAAATATTTTTCTACAATATAAAAGTTGAAAAGTTTCACAAAATTCAAAATATTTTAGAATCAATTTGTTTATAGGTTGTGATGGCATCTGTATTTGAGGTGTTTTTATGCCCCACCTACGATAGTAGAGGGGCATTATGTTTTCTGGTCTGTGCGTCCGTTCGTTTGTCCGTCTGTCTGTCTGTCCCGCTTCAGGTTAAAGTTTTTGGTCAAGGTAGTTTTTGATGAAGTTGAAGTCCAATCAAACTTAGTATACATGTTCCCTATGATATGATCTTTTTAATTTTAATGCCAAATTAGAGGGTTTACCCCAATTTCACGGTCCACTGAACATAGAAAATGATAGTGCGAGTGGGGCATTCGTGTACTGGGGACACATTCTTGTTTTTTTTTAAAACAGAAACATTGAGAAATTGATAATGAAAAACCGTGTAGTGTTTGTATCTCAAGAGACAAGTATTTTAAGCAGAAAGATAACAAATTATATACAAACTATCTAAATACTCTGCATGCTGGGAAAAGAAGCAACTCATACTTATTTTACAGTCTTGTGGTTCTCCAAGCCTGTGTTAAATGCCAAAAATGTCTCCATCACTTCATAAGACAATATAGTTTGTTAATTTATTAAAATATTTTTTAAACATATTATATACTTTCTCATGTTTTGAGTTCTTAATGATCTATATTGAGTAACTCAACTTATTTTGTAAGAAATCACACGTTGTATGTAATACATTCTTATATTACAGGTTTATGGTATTTAATGGTCTCTTTGTGTTGGTGAGATTAGGAACAATAACTCTGTCAGTACTGACATTCTGGTAAGTAAACTCAAGGGAGATAATTTTGCTATAAATTTGTCTCTTAAGGTACATGAGGTGGTTATCTGATTTTGAATGTGCCCTTCTTGGCTAGGGCTATTCCATAAAAAATGTATGGGGGGGTTGGAAGGCACATTATATTAATAATACATGGGTGATGGGTATCAGAGCAACTTTTCACACTATAATGCACTATAATTCTCAAATACAATTGTCTGAGTGGCGGGTGCTGACAAAAACTGCCTTCCAACACCCCCATACATTTTTTTATGGAATAGCCCCTACCATGTGTGTTAAATAATCATTTGAAAGTAAAACTAGCAAATATAGAAAAATAAGGTGCACACTACAAATAAAACAAAAACATTGATTAATTTATTAAAAGTACAACTACTCTCAGTACTAACTGAAAGAGGGGGAGCAGTTGTCAATGCCACGATATTGTTGACAAAAAAACTATTCAACTTTTTAGTGTCCTGCAGACCTCCAACTCCAAACAGTATTCACGTTTATAAGATACAATAGAATGAGAAAAAAACAGTTGCTTTCATTTTCTACATTTGAAAATGCCTGTACCAAGTCAGGAATATGACAGTTTTTGTCCATTCGTTTTTGATGCGTTTTGTTATTTGATTTGGCCATGTGATTGTGGATTTTCCGAATTGATTTTCCTCTAAGTTCAGTATTTTTGTGATTTTACTTTTTTCAAAGCTACATTTTTATGCCCCACCTACGATAGTAGAGGGGCATTATGTTTTCTGGTCTGTGCGTCCGTTCGTTTGTCCGTCCGTCTGTCCCGCTTCAGGTTAAAGTTTTTGGTTGAGGTAGTTTTTGATGAAGTTGAAGTCCAATCGACTTCAAACTTGGTACACATGTTCCCTATGATATGATCTTTCTAATTTTAATGCCAAATTAGAGATTTTACCCCAATTTCACGGTCCACTGAACATAGGAAATGATAGTGCGAGTGGGGCATTCGTGTACTGAGGACACATTCTTGTTTAGGATGAATATGGTCAATTGAAATGTAGGTCCACAAACTCTTGATTTTAATTGTAATGATAAATAAATTGTATATTTTAGGTATGGTTTACAGCAAAGTAACCAGTTAACCATTGATTTCCCAGCAGGAAACTTTAATACTCAACTTGTAAGGTAAGAATAAATAATAAACAAAGAAAATCATTCAGGTGAAAACATGAAATATATCTGGATAAATGAAAATTTGGGTACTAACATAATTAACCAGATGTTCTTTACTAATGTTAATGAGGCCAGGATAAGATTGATGTATCTATTAACACTTTCCTTACTGAATTGTTTTTTTCCGCGACGTTGTGTGACCTGATCAAATTTCCGCGCGCAGTTTGCCTGGCCTGAATTAATTTGACGTGTGAATGGGGAAAAAATGACGTTTTAGAAAAAACGTGTGTATCTTTGTTGTTTCTCATCAAATCGGTTTCAAACTCGATATTGTTACACTTAAGTATCAAAGGAGTGTTGCAATATAAATAAATTTACATGACAATACCTACTTTTGATTTTGTTTAACCTTTTGTGGAAAGAAAATGACGTTTGATTTGCAAAATCTATTTTTTTTTTGTGACCGGTTTACATTTTTGCCTCCCATCTTCTAAATTAACAATACAAACGGTAATTAACAATTTCGAGTGTTCCTTTATCGAAGTTTTATAGAAAAAAATAACTCCAGAGTCAAAATTCTAGCTTATTAGTCAGAATAAATACGAATGAAAATGGTTTGTCAAATTCCGCGGCGGCCATTTTTTTACCTGTACAATGCAATCACCAGATAGGAAGTTGTGTCCCTGGATAAGTTGGAGTTGTCTTTCTTAGTCCGATGTTTTCTTTGAATTTTTGTATGAATATAGATATAAATTGACTATTGGGATCTTTTGTGGAATTTTTGATATTTTAATGGAGATATCTAATGATATTTTAATCTGGTAAAATCAAAACTTTTGAGATTAATATGTGCTTTTTTTTTAATGTGCCAATATTTTTTTCTGTTTTTTTTTGTGTATCAAACCACTGACTGCATGGAAATATTAATTAAATGTAAGATGACCTGACACACTAATCCATGTACATTTAACACTCACTTTAATAATGTGTTGATAAATTAAGTGAGACATAATTAAATGTTGAAAGACAATCATGAACTTTTAAAAATAAAATTACTTTGAAAAAGTCTATGATTTATTTTTAAAATTATTTATTATAAGTGTCCTGACTCCATGGGATGCTAGAATTTTCACTGTCTTTGGTTTTGTATTGTTCAATGATGAAGATAATTTAATGTTCCTTATTAAAAAAAAATGACAAAAATTATTAAATGAAAATGTCAACTGTAACAACAAATATAAATTATGAATATCCTTTCAACAACTTATCTGTGAAAACCTTTTCAACAAATTATGTATATAATATCCTTTCAACTTAAAAATTGTAACAAAATAACTGTTAAAGTTTAATTTTTGACTGAGTGGGAGACATTGAAGCAATGGGGTAGGCAAAGGGGTTTTCTACATTCAACACAACCATATTTTGAAACCTTTTTTCCTGTGTACCTTTAATATTTACCCTAGCCCAGCATATGTGACACCTTATCTTGTTTCCCAAAGTCTACTGGCAAACAGAGTTAACCTACATGTGTTTGATCTGTCTTGACGTGGTAGATTTCACAATATGACATACACTGTGTCTGACGCTACCAAAACCCAAAGTTTGATGGCCCATTTCTTTGTTTTAGGAGGCATGAATTGCTTGAATGCATCCCTCACTTTGTAAGGTATCATGAATGGTCACCTATCGTTTGGGGACATGTTGGTCCCTCATTTTTGTCTGTTAAGGGGGTCTTTTATTTCTGAGTTTGTAAGATACATCATTATTAGCCTCCCATCTTTGCTCACCTCGCTGGTGCGTATCAGTGAAGTGAAGATACCTTATTATCTGCATAATTACGTCCATTTCTTTGAAAAATTAAGAGACATGCATGACTTATATTTTTAATAACTTTAAACATGATAAAACCTTCAAGTGTTGGGATTAATAAATTTCAGGATAAAAACAATCTATGTACATTGTCAGAAAATATAACATTTTTGTCCTAAATTCTAAAGCTCATACAATTATATTTTATTTTCCGTCAATGTACATATATATTGAATATGAGAATAATTGCCTGTTAATATAAAAATATTTTTTACTTTAATATATGTGTGTGGCTCTGATCTGGCTGCGGTTTAACATCTTAGATTTGAGATGATTATATTCACATTTATATATGATTTATAAAAACATTACCGGTTTCATGTTAATTATCAAATCATTGCAATATTACTTAGCTCTTCATGGGCCCTTTAATTAGAATAAAAATATCTTATCTCTGTAATCAAAATATCCTATCTTTGGAATAAAAATGTCTTATCTTATCTAATTATAACTATCAATTATTTGGTTGTGAGATAAAAACATCTGGAAAAAATATCCTTCTTTGGGTCTCATATGTTTTGTGGACCAGTTACTTCTGGGATGAATGGGGGAGACCTCTTTCAAATTTCAAAATATAAAATTCTTGGTGCCATCAGTCATTGTTGGGGGACATATTTACATCTGCCAGCTGTAATTTTTTTCGTCTGAAAGTTCGCTGACCCCTTCTCTTTCAACATCACTTCAGGAGTGATCATGAAATCATCACCGATGTCATTTTGAGGTCAATGCATTTCATACCGTTGACCAAGAAGATCTACTTCTCCCACCGAAAATCCCTCAAACTCGTTCTCAGAACTATCGGACATTTTTGTCTCAGAATGTTACAGACACGATACAGACCATGAAACGACATTTTACTAATATTTACTATAATTTTGCGTCCTTGACATCGGCAAGTGAGAGAGGAATGTGATTGGATTGTTTTGTTTAGAACTTCCATAAAAGGAGTGCGACCTTTTGCACTCGTGGGAAAAATCCAATTACCGCGCCGACGGAAGTCGGATTATTACTTGATTTTATTCTCCGTGCAATTTTTAAAATCGTTTTTCGTAATTTGTATCATAATGTTAATCAAAATATTCATGAAATTAAATTCAACTTTCAATCCAAATAACCTTTTTTTCGACGAAAAAGATCACATGTTCGCATCACATGTCTTGTACAAAATGGCGGCGGCTTATTTTGTTTGTTGACGCTACCGATCTTTCATTGTATTGAAGTATATATAAGGTATCAAATTCAGTCAGAATTGGTATTCTTCAACTGTGATATACAAGCTTCCTGAAAACCTCTATATGTATTGGTTAAACGTAGCTTTACGGGGGGAAATGAGTTAAAAGACAAAAAAAATATGATTATCACGTGATTGTCTATGCCTGAAAGCATTGTTCGGCCTGGCTACGGGGATGCCTCAACACATTGTTCGGCCTGGCTACGGGGATGCCTCAACGCATTGTTCGCCTTGAAAGGGTTAATTAACAAATGTAAATATGTTAATAAAACTTAGTTTTAATGAGAGAAAAAAATAGTAAGAAGGTTAAATTTCTTTCATCAAGGAAGTATGTTATTAGAAACACCTCAGTCCACTTACAGAGTATTCAAGGAAACTACTGTTACAATTTCAATTGTGCAGACCACACATTTACTGAAACTACTGATACAAATGGTGAACTTATAGTAAAAATTAATTGATTCTGGAAATCACACTGAAGAAAAAAAGTTCTTGACTGTCATATACAATATTTTTTATGCCCCACCTACAATAGTAGAGGGCCATTAAGTTTTCTGGTCTGTACGTCTGTTTGTTCGTCTGTGCCTCCGTTCATCTGGATTCAGGTTAAAGTTTTTAGTCAAGGTAGTTTTTGATGAAGTTGAAGTCCAATCAACTTGAAACTAGGTATACATGTTCCCAATGATATGATCTTCCTAATTTATATGCCAAATTAAAATTTTGACCCAAATTTCACGGTCCACTAAACATGGAAAATGATAGTGCGAGAGGGGCATCCATGTATTATGGACACATTCTTGTTTTGAGAGAAACTAATCTCTTGAACCTAGAATTTTAGGAAGGATTCAATAAAAACACAATTTTTAGGAACATATAAATCATGTTTATTGGCTTTTGATGTAAAAAATTATTTTTTGGGGTTTTTTTTTCAGAATAAATTGCCTGGCAGCTGTATCTTTACTGCAGGCCTGGATGATGTGGAACTTCATCAACTTTCATCTCCGACGTCTCCGAGAAAGAAGTGCTGTCTCACGTAAAATTAAATCTCCAATCAAGAAGAAGGTTAAAAGTAAGTCAGGATACAAAAATTATATAACAGGGATATTTTTTTTTATAAACGAGACATTTATAACAAAAATGACCAAAATTGACCATTAAATTCGTAGTTATTTCTTAAACATATTTTACAATTAAATCTGATAAGAAATCCTAACTATTAATTGGGATAAATTATACAAGACTTTCTCAAAATTGTGTGTATTTCAACTGATGCATTGAATTATGTCTACCCCATACCACTGAAGCAATGGTTTATTAATAATAATGTTTTTTTTTTATTTACAGTGGCTGAAGAAGACATACAAAACCTCCCAGAAGTAGATCAACAAACTGCATCTGAGAATGGTGTGAGATCTCGCTCTAAAGCCAGCAAGAAGAACTAAGCATGTGTGACCTGTATCATGTGACATATCTGTTAGGATGTGTTGTCACATGACTTGTCTCCTTGATCATGTGACAAGATTTTGTTTGGGTGTAATGTCAGCTAACTTGTTTTTAGAAATTTGTGCCATTGTTTTTATTATTATCAAAACTGCAATAATAAATGTTTCAAGAAAATAAACATTTGCATTCAAAATTTTAAAAACATTGTAAGTAAGCAGAAAACTTGAAATCTCAAATTTGCAGTTATATTTGCATGTATCAAGATCTTGAAATGGGAACATAAAACAATTGTGTAACACAAGGCTATTTCAGGTCTCATTAACAACTGTTAAAAGTTTATGATTGTGTTACACAGGTGAAACGTATCTTTGTGTGAACAGTTTAATCAGGGCTATTCCAGAAAAAAATGTATGGGGGGGTTGGAAGGCACTTTTTGTCAGCACCTGCCACCCAGACAATTGTAATTGAGACTTATAGTGCATTATAGTGCGAAAAGTTGCTCTGATACCCATCACCCATGTATTATTAATATAATGTGCCTTCCAACCCCCCTATACATTTTTTTCTGGAATAGCCCTCAGCCAAAAATTACCTCTAGTAGGCTATCATATTTGTATTGTTTTATCCTTTCATCATTTGTTTATTTAAAAAAAATTCTCTGGCAACACCCTTACAGAAATTGTCATTTAGATTGTTGATGGTGGTGGTACAAATGTTAATGTGTTTGTAAGTTTGTTTGTTTGTTTGTTTGTTTGTTTGTTGTTTATGTCTGTTTTATGATATGCTTAAAATTATCGCATTAGCAATTTTAAGATGCATTTTTGTTATTTTGAATTGGTTTTATTTTAGCCAGCATTTAAGTTGTTTTATAAAATACATATGTTTAAGTCAGCTGTTTTATACAGAGATATTAAACATGATATAAAATTAATAATCAATTTATACCATGCATGACCATGTTTTAATGGAACAGCCCAAATTAAAAATTGATAAAAAATGCTTTGAACTTATGTTTTGGGAGTTTTTTGTTGGTCATATTTCTCAGAAAAAATTGTGTTTTACACAAGAAATATTATTAACTTCATTTTTTTAAGAATTCATTTTTAGTTTTATTTAAAAATTTGTTATGATGAATAATTATCAGTTATATTTTAGTAAAATATTTCAACCTTTTGTTTTTTTTACCTACCTATTTGTTCTTTTGGTTTATAATTACACTCTGTCATCTAAAGATGGTAATAAGTTTGATAGTATTAACTGTGTCCCTGAAAGTACATAATTAAGTATTTTGCCTGTATGAAAACAAGGGAGAATATGTGATATATTACCAGAATAATTAATGTACAATTTCATTCATTAAGTGCTCATCGTTTTAGATGTTGATTTTAAAACCACTACATGTATATATTGATCATTTCATGCCCACACATTGAAAACACCTTTTTTTCACTGTAGTGATATACATTACGAAATTATAAAAATGTAGATTGAAAATTTTAACAGATTGAATTAATTTGATATCTAAAAATTGATAATAAAATTTTTTAACAAAACACATTAATTTGATTTGTAAAATGTAGATTGAAAAGTTTACCAGACAAATTCAAATGTAGGTTGACAGTTACTATGATGAAGTAGGTGCTTGTTTGTCAGATCTATGGTAATATAAAATAGCTCACATGTTGTTGTATATTAATGACTGTTTCATATAGAAATATATAGTAGATAAGGAAGGTACATATTGTTTTATCCCACCATGCCTGATTGAGGGGGGATAGGACCTTTATCGGGAGTCTGGAATAGGGTGTTTTCAAGCACACGATTTCTGGATTGACCCTTTTGGGATTCAGGAATTCTTTTTTGAATTTCAGGGTATTTAAATTTATTTAAATTTGGTACCTCTGGATTTCGTGTTTTTTAGCCTGGGATTTTGGGATCAGGACCCCTCCTTCCCCCCTCCTGATTGATTTCTAAATGCTGATCTGTAGAAACATCCATCAATATTTTAAAGTGCCTTCCTACCTCCCATTATACAGTACTAGTTGTATATGGAAAACCTGTTAGAAAAGAAATCATTATTGATTAATGTAATTATTTTCAAGTACTTGTTATTTTAAAGCAAAACTTTTTGTGTTTAATTGTATAAAAATGTAATGAAAAGAAAAGATGTATTTGTTGATCGCAATATTTATGCATCACAATATTTTACACTTTGTTTGAAAATACCGTTGAAAATCATAATATCATATATCAAATAAACTCGATTTCACTATTAGTCACTCATTGTAAGAAATAAAACATGCAGACCACTTCAAAAATTATGATCTAGCAATGTTAATATCCAGTTAGATTAACATGTTTCTCATCATTATTACAGCTAATTTCCTAATGCTTGTACATTAAAACTTGGGTAGGCTTGCTTGCTGTTTGTATAAACGTCAATTCAAGTTTTGTAATTATAAAATATTGACATCTTCAAACAATTATATATAGGCATATTTTAACCTGTATGTATTATATTTAAATTTGATTGGACATTATCCCAATTACAATTGTACATTATACAAACAAAGCAAGCAAGCTTATCAAAGTCTTGCTTTACATACATTAGGATTGAAGACCTATTGGTGACCTTCTGTTGTTATCTCTTTGACACATTCCCCATTTCCAATCTCAATTTTATTAGGAAGTTAGCTGTAACAAAGAACATTGTTCAACATTTATTTAGGAACATGTGTTTGAGAGATCATTTACCCACACCAATAGATAATGAACATTCAACGGTATTTTTAAATGATGTGTAAGAATTAACTTGTTAAAGAATAAAGTTATGATCTGAATTTGTTGTCATTTGTTCTTCATTTATTGTGTATATTGTTAAATAAAGGTGTAGATTACTGATTTATAAACAATTCAACTTTGACAATGCATGCATGAATGAAAAAAATAATTGCAGATAAAAACCAAGTTAAAACACTTCGTCTTTCAGAATCAAATGCATTCTGGGTTAAAACTCCATAATGCATGGCTTGGTTAACAGTGTCCCAAACAAATTGAAATTCAACAAAAGACTTGCCGTCTTTTTCATATTTTGGTTCGAACAATGAAACTACCTAGAATGCATTAAAAACTGAAATAATAAATTGTTTTAAGAAAAAGTAGTGCTTTCTGTTTGCATACATGTATATGTGACAAGTTACAGTATTGCTCTACATTTGGAAATAAAAAGAGATATGAAATTCCTTATGAGTTTTGAATGAGAGATGTAATTCTAGTCATTTACACAGCTTTATGTATTAAATGCACTACTGTGTAGTGTGGAAATGTTGTACAAAAGTATTCTAAACCATGCAAAATGTAAGAAACAGTGATCTTTTTTCCTAAACTAAATAATGTTGTTTGAAAGGAATGTAGATGTCGTTAAGCCGTATGGGTTCAAGTTATAAAGTCAATTTTGCATGAAAGTTACTGTATATTCAGAAATTATTGCCATGTTTTTATAGAATTGGGAAAATTGGGAGGGGTTAGTTATTGCCAAAGGAAATAAAATTTGATAGCATTTTTTGTATGCATTGTTTCATGAAATTGTAATGAATAATCTAACAATGTTGTCCATTCTCAACAATGACATTAAAAGCTGCATGCAAAAGTTTCTGAATTTACAGTATTATTTTCCCTCTGGGTAAAAATGGAGGCTAGTATCTCCATTGCATTAGTAGAATTTAAATTGAGTATTGCTATAAATTGCAAGTGTTAGAGAAATATATATAGAAAAAAAAGTGTCAGAAAGGGAGATAATTGCTGTTAATTTTGGCATTTAAAAAAAGTGTCATAATTCTATTCATTTTTGGCATTTAAAAAAAGTGTCAGAAAGGGAGATAATTCTATTCATTTTGGCATTAAAAAAAAGGGAAAAAATTCTATTCATTTTTGGCATTAAAAAAAAAGTGTCAGAAAGGGAGATAATTCTATTCATTTTGGCATTAAAAAAGTGTCCAAAAGGGAGATTATTCTATTCATTTTGGCATTAAAAAAAAGTGTCAGAAAGGGAGATAGCTCTACATTTTGGCATTTAAAAAAAGTGTCATAATTCTATTCATTTTTGGCATTTAAAAAAAGTGTCAGAAAGGGAGATAATTCTATTCATTTTGGCATTAAAAAAAAGGGAAAAAATTCTATTCATTTTTGGCATTAAAAAAAAAGTGTCAGAAAGGGAGATAATTCTATTCATTTTGGCATTAAAAAAGTGTCCAAAAGGGAGATTATTCTATTCATTTTGGCATTAAAAAAAAGTGTCAGAAAGGGAGATAGCTCTACATTTTGGCGTTATAAATAGGAAGAAATAGTGTAGAGATGTCTTTAAATATAAGGATCTGTTATATATGTTAATATAAAGGATTTACAGTCAAATTTGTAGTTAAGTCTCATTGCATTATATAAGAAAAAGAATTTAATATTAAATAGTTTTAATGTATTTGATTTGGTTAATTGTAGGCCATATTGTATATTCGTCCATTGAAATTTAGGAAAAGTTTTTCACAACCATACCACATCTCTCTATTGTATTTTGTGTTACTGGTTCCCATCTTTTGCAGGATTTTTCTGTCCATTTTAGTTTAGGTAGGGAAAGTCTCAAATGTATGATGTGTTTTGTTTTCAAACTTGAGTAAGGTTCAAGAAAATAAGCAAATCCTAGTGTGTACTCACTGTACTGTGTAATTAGGTATTATCATACTTCTGCTAATCTCCACATGTCTGTCTAGTATAATATCTTTAAAAAACTTTCATAACATTCACATTTTGTGTTCCCATTATTGTTAAACAAAATTTTGCTAGAAGTGAATTCTTCACATGTTCCTGTGTTAATCATTATTTGTATGTTTACACTTATATTCCTTAAAATCTTTAAACATTCTGATAGTGTCAAGTCACATGGTCCTGTGTTAATCATTATGTGTATGTTAACACTGATATTCCTTAAAATCTTTAAACATTTTGATAGTGTCAAGTCACATGGTCCTGTGTTAATCATTATGTTTATGTTGACACTGATATTCCTTAAAATCTTTAAACATTTTGATAGTGTCAAGTCACATGGCCCTGTGTTAATCATTATGTTTATGTTAACACTGATATTCCTTAAAATCTTTAAACATTTTGATAGTGTCAAGTCACATGGTCCTGTGTTAATCATTATGTTTATGTTGACACTGATATTCCTTAAAATCTTTAAACATTTTGATAGTGTCAAGTCACATGGCCCTGTGTTAATCATTATGTTTATGTTGACACTGATATTCCTTAAAATCTTTAAACATTTTGATAGTGTCAAGTCACTTGGTCTGTGGTCATCATTGTGTGAATGCTGACACTGATATTGAAAATATCAATTTGTGTTTAGTCAAATAGTTTGTGGTCTTCATTTGTGTATGCAGAGACTTATATTCCATAAAAATAGCCATAAAAATATTAATGGGGATTATCCACATGGTCTGCGGTCATCATTGTGTGTATGTTGACAATGATTTTCCTTAAAACAAGAGCATACACTGAAATGTCTAGCCTTCTTTACTAACCAATGATATTATGTTGATAGTCCTAAATATAAAGCTTTACTTCAGTATCACATAAACTTTACATGATACAAGAAAATGAGGCCAAGGTCAGATAAACCAAACTGGAAATACATGAACACCTAACAATCACTCCATACACAAAATATTGTTTATAGTTTCTAAGGGACAAACTTATACAATTTTTTATGCCCCACCTACGATAGTAGATGGGCATTATGTTTTCTGGTCTGTGCGTCCGTTCGTTCGTCCGTCCGTCTGTTCGTTCGTTCGTCCGTCTGTCCCGCTTCAGGTTAAAGTTTTTGGTCAAGGTAGTTTTTAATGAAGCTGAAGTCCAATCAACTTGAAACTTAGTACATATGTTCCTTATGATATGATCTTTCTAATTTTAAAGACAAATAAACTTTTGACCCATATTTCACAGTCCACTGAACATAGAAAATGAAAGTGCGATTTTCAGGTTAAAGTTTTTGGTCAAGGTAGTTTTTGATGAAGTTGAAGTCCAATCAACTTGAAACTTAGTACAAATGTTCCCTATGATATGATCTTTTTAATTTTAATGCCTAATTATATTTTTTACCCATTTTCACAGTCCATTGAACATGGAAAATGATAGTGCGAGTGGGGCATCCATGTACTTTGGACACATTCTTGTTTTTAAATAAACCAATGAGTCATGAAAATGAGGTCAAGGTCAGACATACATGTACACTACTACACCTTACAATCAATCTATACATTAACTATAGATTGCTTATAGCAAAAAAAACTGAACACTGAGTAATGAACCATGACAATGACGCCAAGGTCTTATAAACAGTGCCAGACTGGCATGTTTCCACACACCAAATACAGTTGACTATTGCAAATAGTATTAGAAGCAAAATCCCACCAAAACTTAACTTTTACCACTGAACCAGGAAAATTAGGTCAAGGTCAGATGACACCTTTCAATTAAACATAAACACCTTGCAATCATTTCATACACCAAATATAGAAGATCTATTGCTTATAGTATCTAAGTATAGATACAATATTAATAGAGTGTGCATAGTGCAATGCTTAGATAGTTTCCTTGATGGAGTATAACACAAATGCTCTGAATGTCAATCTTTAAGAATTGCATAGTGGTGAGCTATAAAAATGTAACTAATACATTGCTTTAATATTGATAGGGATGATTTCAACTTCACCATTTGGAATTTTTGGTTTGATAGCTTGCTTGTGAGCAGCAACCCTCTATAAAAGAAATATAATCCCGGGAATATCGTATCATTTAAATACTCCGTATGCAAGTGCTGCTGGAATGTTGATACATAGAAATGGGAAGTTTACAGTTTGAGAGTTGTAAAGTTTTGTTTTCAACCGACCCTTATTGTCAATTTCTAGAAATGGGGGCAGACTTAACTGTATCTGTAGTATCCTTAATCTCAAGTTCGATGGGATAGATGAGTTCAACATAGTAACTAAATTTCGAATTACTTAGTGAGAGAACATTATCTTATAACAGAAAGTAAAGTTAAAGGATACTGCTTACTTATTATTTTTCTAACTAAGAATTTCCTGTATGACAGCAGCCTCATACGAATAAAGAAGCAAGTCTTCAAGAAGAGGGACACAGTTGGTTACAATGGGAATGCCGTTTGTTGTTAAAAAAATGTTTAGTTCACCAAACGTAGCAATTATGTTGTCAATCAAGGAATCAAGCATCTTGATAATGTCAGTTTGTTTAAATCCGAGTGATTTTTTACAAAGTAGGATTTATCCCTCCCTGGGACAAACTAGTTGTATCTACGTTGGCCATTTATTTTAATGAAACAAAGCAATACTAAATCTTTCAATTTGCCTTTGTTTGTTGGGGAATACTTGTGTAAAGTGTAAACAAGTCAAATATGTTAATAGTATTGCAAGACGAAGACATTTAATAGTATTGCAAGACGAAGACATTTCAGATAATATTATATGTACTCTTAAAGATCTTTGAAATTTTTTTAGTATCCCCATCTGATTCACGCCACCTCCAGAATATCTATAATAATGTACCTAGTGCTATGCTATAAGAATGGACTTAGAGCTAAGCTATAAGAATGTTTCTTATGTATTGTTAAAATAATGTACTCAGTGGAATGCAATCAGACCACACCTAAGACCCAATCTCGTGTAACGATACCAGAATACGCTCAGTGTTTTGCTATATTATGCATTAAGACTACTTAATTAGTGTACTGTTACAATAATTTTTCTAGTACTACGCTTTCATAGTTTTATGTTATATATATATTGACTGATTGTTCGTTGCTTAATGTCCAGTGGCAAATATTTCATGCATGTTCATGACGATTTTTATGTTATAAGAATGTACTTATTTCTGTGCTATAATGATTTACCCGTTGCTTTGATTTCGTCCATTTTAAGTCAAGCCGGTTAACAAATTGGACCTCGTTATTTCAGTAGTATAGATGTTGTGAAAGAGGCTCAGTCATATTTCACGTACTTCTTATTTAGAATCGTTCTTTGTTGCATGATTTGTCTGTAGGCGTTTCATGAATTGACCAAAAGTTAATTGATCAACAAGGCTGTGGTCAAATAAATTTTGTGAGTAGTTTTATTGTGTAGATGGTGTGTCTTATTCTGTGGGTTTTCATTGGTTCGATGTTTTGTGATACTTAATCGAAGAGTTTTTAATACTAGTAGCATTTGTTGCCAGACAAACAAGTCAGAAATGTTATGAAGAAGAAAAGGATTTGATGTAAAATTTGAAAAAGTTCGAAAAACTACATACACAAGGTAGATATTTACCCTTTCATTTTCCTTCAGATTTTGTTTTGTTTTATGAGAGACAAATAGTGGTACATTACATTTCGAAGTGTGATAGATTACATTCTGAATCGTGATACATTCCGATTATTTTTTGCTGCTAATTTCCATCTTAAAGTTGCCACAAGGCTAAAAATAATTTTTCACAATCCCCGAAAAAAAGGGTCGATACACGATGTACAAGGGTCGGGTTTACAGAATTGAGAATAAGGGTGAGGGGGTGCAGAATAATGTGCCCCCCCCCCCCAAAAAAAAATCAGCCAAACCGTGAATAAAGTATAGAGAATTATTATCAACATTGTACATTTTATTGGTTTTTTTTTACAACGACATTGAATATTTATATTGCTATTATTTTGTTTTGTGATTTTTCCGGATGCTTTTCTTTATTACAAATGTTACATATCTATTGTCTATGTTATTATTGTTTGTATGCTACATGCCTGGACCTAATTTGGCGTATAAAACATCTATTATATTCTATTCTAATTGACAAGGATTGAACGCTGAAAACTGTGGTTATCCATAGGCGGATCCGGGGGGACCTGTGGCCGGGCCCCCCCCCCCCTTTTGGTGGGAAAAATTTGGTTGATTATATAGGGAATCACTGAAGCATGACTCGAGCCCCCCCCCCCATTTAGGTCAGTCAGCCCCCCCCCCCCCCCCCCCTTAGGAAAAGTTCTAGATCCGCCGTTGTTATCTTGTTTATTGTTCTATCACTGTTAACGGTCTTATTAAACAAACGGAGTAACTTCCCTTGTATTATTCAGATTTAAGAAGTTGTCGTATTTTCAATGAATCGTTATAATAAATGAATGAATAAATAGAAACACGTATTCACACAATTCTGAACAAATCTATAGAAAGATCTTATGTACAAGTCCATTAACGCAAATATATTTGCAGTAGAAATTAATAATACAAACCAATTTGATTAGAATTAAATTACATAGTTCATATTTATCATTTCATCGTAAGCGATTAGTCGGAGTCGACTAGTCTTTGCTCTTAAAAAGATATTTGAAAACCTGTCATCCTAAAACTGGGAGACTCTTGTGAACTGACCCCAGCAAAACATGTCCGTCGATTTTTTTTTAAAAATCCCATCTTTCATTTGCGCAACAAGGTTATATGGGTGTATGGCATTTGCGCCGATTTTTAAAATTGTCATTCTTTCATTTGCGTTGATTTCAATTTTTCATTTGCGCCCATTTCATATTTGCTCCTAAAGGACAGATTTTACATATCTAAACTTCGATGCTCGAATTTGAAGTTACCTATTGAGACGGGTAGATGGGCGGGGATCGCGAGGGAAAATAGAATATGTACATTATGGAATGAGGGAATAGGGGACGAGTTTCATATATTGTTTACCTGTAAAAATGCTGATGTTTCTGCTCTTAGATCAAAGTTTATACCAAATTACTATGTAATGAATCCAAGCAAGAACAAATTCACTGGCTTGTTGTCTATATGTAACGTACAAGTTCAAAGGAAATTATCAATTTTCGTAAAGAAAATCATAAAATACTTAATCTAATTATACCAATTGTCTTTTAAAATATACTATGTATTTGTGTTTCGTTTGTCCTGTCTCTATGTATTATCTTAATATGTTTGTATATATTGTCCTCTTGTACACAAGTATGTGTCTGAGGTTATGAATAAAATCTTGAAAAAAAAAGAAAAAAAAATCCTAAATGCATTTATAGTTAAACACAGGTGAGTAAATACTTGTACATGTACTATACCTTGCATGTATATTGGTAACATTTGGTTATAAACGTTGTTCACTTATGTTTAAGTTAAGAAAATCCATTCTGTTTTGTATGTTTTTAATGATTTTAATGTTGTACATATATTTTTAATTCGTCATTTTAGTGAAAAAAGAATATACGCAGAATGCTTTTATCTTAGGTTTTAACTTCTTGATTTCAAAGTATGTAATTGTAAACATAGTGCGTTTGAATAATGACTTATCCTGCTCAGGATAACAACTGATATGGACAGAATTTAAACTTTACTATAGTGTATAATTTTTAAAACTGTCTCTCGCAATTTTACTCCTTTTTGAATAATAATGTTGAGAGAAACATAACTGTGTTTTAACGAAGTTTTAGCATACCTTGTATGGTTTTCTGAGGAATATGTTTTATTATGCAAATCAAAACTGTCTTTATCATTAAAAAGTCTTTTTTTTTTTGAATATTTGTTTATACTTTGAAAGGTTTTATTTTTGGCGCATATAAAATATAATTGTTTGTGGCGCAAATGAAAGATTTTTTTGGTGCATTGGCGCAAAAGCAAAGCACCGTTATGAATATATGTATCATTAGTTAAAATGTAAATATTTCAAGATATTTCTCTTATATATATTCAAACAATTGACAACAAATTATTTGAGATTTTTTTGTCCTATGACTTTCTGTCCGTTTACATAAAATTAATAAAAAGTAATAAATGTGAAAATATGAAGAAAAACAAGAGGCTGTCACAACGACAGCAAATCGGATTTATTTTAACATTTATTTGTGTGCTGGCAATATCACAAGATCAATTACTGATGAATGGTGAAAGTGAAAATCGTCAATATCAAATTTGACCTCCATTTTGTCATCAGTATCAACATATTAAAATTTGAAAAGCTTAGATTGAATGGTTCATGAGTAAATGCAACAACGTGAATGGAAACGCCATTTTACGATCTTTCAAGAACCATAACTCCTGAACGGTAAAAGTCAAAATCGTCATTATTGAACTTGACCTCTATTTTGTCATCAGTAACAACATATTAAAATTTCAAAAGCTTTGGTTGAATGGTTCATGAGAAAATGCACGGACACGACGGGAAACACCATTTTTCAATCTTTCAAGAACCATAACTCTTGAACGGTAAAAGTCAAAATCGTCATTATTGAACTTGACCTCCCGGTGATTTTGTCATCAGTAACAGCAAATTAAAATTTCGGAAGCTTTGGTAGAACAGTTCATGCGTAAATGCACGGACACGACTGGAAACTCCATTTTTCAATCTTTCAAGAACCATAACTCCTGAACGGTAAAAGTCAAAATCTCCATTATTGAACTTGACCTTCGTATAGTTGTCAGTAATAACATATTAAAATTTTAAAAGCTTTGGTTGAACGGTTCATGAGTTAATGCACGGACAACATTTGATTGCCGCCCGGCCGCCCGGCCGCCCGCCGTACATCCCCAAATCAATAACCGACATTTTTGTCACAAAAATCCGGTTAAAAATTGAGTCTGTTTAGTGAAGACTTTCCGAAAAGGGGGTGGGGTGGGACAAATAAACCGTTTCACATGGGCGTTCCTTAATTTTAATGGTTTTTAATTCATAAATTGTTGTATGGGGTCACTATTAGAGATAATTTCACCTTTAATAGCTTGATTAATTGTTTATTTATTTAAGCCGAATATAAAAATCTCTATGTTGAGAGAAAATCTGTCATTGAAAATAATTAACAGGTCATATAAGTTGTGTTTGCTTGACCCATATGGGTGTATTTTGCAAATAAAATTAATATAATTCTATCAAATTACCCATATCATCTAATTAATACTATCAGTCTCCAAAATCCTAGTTTGACTGACTTTTGTTGTTAATTATAAATTTCAAATTAATTGAAGGATATCTACAAGCATAATATACTGCAGAAAAAAATTGACTCATTCATTCAGTTATGACATAAACCTATCATCTATCGAAGGTATTTCAAAAAGGCCTATTCGACTCTTAGCTGATGAAAATGGAAAGTGCTCTCGCTTTGTAGATTAATTCATTTACTAGAATAGCCACGTGCATCAATCTAAATTTTTTTTACCACACACGTGATGTACCAATATCATGAATATGCATGATTAATGACCAGACAAAATCTTATTGCTAAAATAGAGAGGACAAATCCGATACTCTACGGGATTGAAGGACATTTACTGGGTTTGGATTGTCCTAACCAATGAATAAACTTTGATTATTCACGTCTCGTAATTTCTTCCAATCAGGTAGCAAGAAAAATTCACGCACTATATATAACTGTCCATCGTTCAATTCTATAATTTTGACAATGTTTGAATGACCTCATTGAAACAGCAATCGCACAACAACAAACTAAAAAGAAAGAAAAGACTTCCTTAGTGTACAAAACATGTCATTTAACTTTATTCTTAAATCTCAGTACACACACTAAGCTGTTAATCTCAGTACACGCACAAAGCCGTAAATCTCAGTACACACTAAGCTGTGAATCTCAGTACACACACAAAGCCGTAAATTTCACTACACACACAAAGCTATAAATCTCAGTACACACACACAGTCGTAATCTCAGTACACACACAAAGCCGTGAATCTCAGTACTAGTCAACACTCTGAGACTCGATCTAAAGTGTATCGATACTTCACTGACTTGTATTTTCTTAAAAATTTAAAAGCCGTGGTCAGTTTTTAGACTAGTCCCAATAATTATGACATCTGGTACGTTTTCTTTATAAAAAAAAGTGGTGGATGCCGACTTGCAACCAAACTAGTCAATCTTAGTACTGGATGCCTCATTTTAGGAAGTTTCCGTCAGTCACATGTCCCATGTCCTTGACCTCATTTTCATGGTTCAGTGACCACTTGAAAAAAAAGTTAAGATTTTTTTGTAATGTTAAATTCATTATCACTGAACTAGTATATATTTGTTGGGGGCCAGCTGAAGGACGCCTCAGGGTGCAAGAATTTCTCGCTACATTGAAGACCTGTTGGTGACCTTCTGCTGTTGTCTTTTCTATTGTCGGGTTGTTGTCTCTTTGATACATTCCCCATTGCCATTTTCAATTTTATCTCTTATTATAAGTAACAGGATAACTATATTTATTATGCGCGTACCTTGCATGGTCATCATGCCCATCAGACAGTTTTCACTTGATCTTGACCTAATTCCATGGATCAGTGAACAAGGTTAAGTTTGGGTGGTCCGACAAGTCCATATCTCAGATACTATAAGCAATAGATCTAGTATATTGGGTGTATGGAAGGACTGTAAGGTGTACATGTCTAGCTGGCAGGTGTCATATGACCTTGACCTCATTTTCATGGTTCAGTGGTCAAAGTTAAGTTTACGAGTTAATATTGTCTTTTTTTTCTAATACTATATGCTATATTATGCAATAGGTCAACTATATTTGGTGTATGGAAATATTTTATGATCTATTTGTCAGTCGTGCATTTTTTATTTCACCTTTATCTCATTTTCACGGTTCATTGCTCAGTGTTAAGTTTTTGTGTTTTGGTCCGTTTTTCTTAAACTATAAGCAATAGGTCAACTATATTTGTTGTATGGAATTATTTTTAGCTGAACCTTCCTGCCTGGCATGGTTCATCTGACCATGACCTCATTTTCGTTTTCTTGATTAATGTTAAGTTTATATGACAGTTGTAATCATTTTTGAAAGCTTTATATTTAGGACTATCAACATATTATCAATAATTAGTAAAGAAGGCGAGACATTTGTCTAAAAAAAAAAGGTAAAAATAAAATGCATATTGGCCTATGTACAAATAATGAAGGCAAACATAGTTTAATTTTGCTACCCAAATAGGTGTCTCAGCCACTTACTAGATCATATTCCATAGGTGCTCTATTTATACACAATTATAATTTTATTATAAAATCCACATTAATTTTATATATAAATAAACTTTTTAATAACTTTTGGTATTGAAGCGACAAATTCCAATCCTAAATAAACAATAAAAACAACATTTAAGTACATAGACATTTTTTTCTTAAACCCATTTCACAGCAAATATCTTAGCATTTGAACTTTTGTCTATTACCCATTTGTTGCAACCAATTAATAAAACTCCATTTTGATCAAAATTGAGACAGAGTGGTAATTCAATACCTAAGGATTTTATATCCTTGCATACAATGACCTCCCCAACAGAATTTAACACATGTATAGCATGGTGGTTTTTATCTGAAACTAAAATCATATCAGAAGAAGTTGATGTTATGTCAGTAGGATGAAATTTACCAGTATTTAAATTGATATCACAACCGTTATATGTCCTTAAGAGTTGTCCTCCATAGTCTATCACCAAGACCCTCCCTTCCAGCTTCACATTTAGACAATCAATAATATAAACATTGTTATCTAAAGTTATAATTTTCCAAGGTTCTGTAAATAGTCTCTGATTATCTTTGTCGAACTCATAGGTATGTTGAATATCACCGTCCTGATTAAGAACAACAACTTTTCTCACTCTGTCTACTGTAGGGGGATATGTGACAGGGCTACTTCCAGACAAGCCTACATATATTTCATTATTTTTCGAAACATGAACGCTTATGGTTTTTAGGGGAGAAAATGACTTGAATGATTTGAATTGTTTATCTTTGGAATACAACTTTATATCACTTTCCCCTGTTGCTAATAGAATTTCATCATTCTTTGATTTTGCCATATCACGTACAAGGATACGGAAGTCTTCCTCTACTATAATGTTATTTTCTTCGAATTTTACTTTTTGTAGTTTTATCTCATTATAGCATGAAATGAATGTGGTATTGTTATCACAGTTTAGTATGTTCCGTACATTTGAAAAATGACTTTGATAGCTTCTGACCAGTTCTAAATCAGGAACTGCATACAGGTCACCAAATAGTGCACTTCTTGTGTTTTGCTTTTCGTATTTCCAGAAAGGAATATAGTTTTAAGAAAATCACAGTTAAGACTTTCCACTGATATTTCTGGCAATGTTATATCCAGTGCTTTTCTTGAAGAGAAAATTTCTGACGCTTGATGAGATTGCAAGGTTTTTTTCAAACTTGTTTTCCTACTTGATAGGTCCTCTTGATTCTTTTGTATGTCAGACAGTTCTGCTTTGATCTTATTTTCTGTGGGTATCCATTTTGATTCAAGTTCCAGTATAAGTTCTTTGGCATATTTTGATACTGTTTCTATTATATCTTTCTCATTTAGTAGAATTTTATCTTTTATTTCTTGAATTTTTTTATCACCATCTGTAAGATTTTTTTCTAGTCTTTCCTTTTTATTTCCAAGAAGCTGATGACAAGATTCAAGTTTATTTTGTAAGTCCTTCATTTCAGAAAAAGCGGTATCATAAACTTCATTCAGTTTTGTATAATCGTGTTTTCTATGGGAATCTATCAAACAGTCAATGCAAACTGGTTGGTCACAATCTGTACAGAATGCGCAGCATGTTTGATCACTATGAATTGTACATGGCATTGTTTTAAGGTCCACCTTATGAATTGTCCTTGCAACTTCTTCACTTCCAAAGTCTTTAAGATTGATAAGTTCATGTTGATCGGATGATTTAATTTTACTATGAATCTTAGTTATACAAATTTGACACATAGATACATCACAGTTTATACATTTCCACCGTATATCAGAGGACTCCTCACAGAACTGACACAAAGCTGGTGTCTGGGCTTCCTCTATAAGCTGTGAAAATGCCATTTCTTAATTATCTCAGAAAGTCCTTGATGCACTTGTATATATGTCTAAAAGTTACAGGTAAATTACTTCCTTGTTAGAAGGTCAAGGATAAATTTAGTATAAAATTAAATGCTATCTAATGTAGTTCATATAATGTTAACTTACTATAGTGTATAGATAATTGTTATGGAATTTCCTGGTAGTGTGTACTTCTTCTTTGCTTTACATATCCCCTTCCTTAAATTAAACAAGCAAAAATAAATATCAAGAGCAAAGAAAATGATAACAAGACGATATATCATGACATCTTTTAGTTATCACAGTTTTATTTTCTATTTATCTGTAATGGCCTGACCATTAAGTATAACCGACGATTGGGCTCAAGGAGAAAAGACTATCAGGTGCTGATACTTTAATTATGAACCAATCTGACATATGGTAAAAAGCTGAAAAATATAAATAAAATACAATTTTACAATGTGTTCAATTAATGTTATTATAACGAAATGTCAAAGGTAATTGACAGCACAGTCTGTTGAATGCGAGAAAATGTTGTACTTTCAAGAACAGATAAATTCCAGGTATTTCACGGAGAAAAGGTTCAAATATGTAGAGAGCAATTTGAAGGGTTCAAATACAATGTTGTGAAGTTAACTCACTCTGTGGTTAGCCACGAATTGTGTCCTAGATGACGTTTGTCCTTTGAAAAGTTCTCCAGAACTGGTATGACCTTGCAATGTTCAGTTTGAGATCCGTGTGAGCAGGGGAAAGGTATCGATGATACGATGTTTTAATGTTCTTATAAGGTTAAAGATGAATAATCCTCCTAGACTGGAACACATAAACAGATTAAGAATATAATCAAACGAACTATATAAATTACGGAACGGTGTAACAGAATACTCCCCGTCTGATGTCTATCTGATATCACTATTCCATTATCGAAAACAAATAAAATGTTAAATATATAACAACAGTACAAATATTCACTTAGAAGTAGTCCAACGGGAGGCTGGGTTTTTCACAGCTTCTATCCTAGATATGGCGGTGTTTCCGACGAGATCGCGGCGATCTAAGATCCAACTCCATGGCTGTAGTTCTGATGGAAGAATCTCCTTTCGACATGGATATGCAATCTAACGAGGACGTCTTGCGAGACGGATGCTTTCCTTGACGTTTACGGCGTACAGTAGACCATCCGGTACCATGTTCCTTTTCTCTGTGACTTAAGTTGGAATTGGTTATTCTGCTTTCCTCTTGTCCTTGCGTATCCAAAGGCGAATTGAAGCTTTCTATGGGAATTGAATGTTTTCGGATGTACTTTTCTTTGTCGGCATTCACTTTTGGTGGCGTTGTTTCCGAAGTGAACTTTTCGGCTTCTGCAAATCTGACGATAGAAGTCGCTGATTTCGTTTTCGGTTGCCCATGTAAATGGGGATAAAGTTTAGACGAATCAGTTTGAATTTCATTTGACTGGGTGTTGGTTTTATTACACTCAGGTAATTTCTTTGTCTGTGGTTTCACAACACTGCAAGTTGGATTTGTTTCCTTTGTAGTGAGTTCAAGGTTAACATGTTGCTTATCGGAGCGTATTTCTCCAACGATAATCCAACCCAGGTTTAACTTTTGCGCAAATGGAGCCTTTGGTGGTCCTAGACGTTGATCAAGGACATGATGTGCCTCTATAAGGTCTCTTCCAATGAGCAATAGGATTTTGCATTTTCCATCAATCGGGAGAATATGTTTTTGTAGTTCTTGCAAGTGTTGATATTGCAATATATCCTCAGGTGTAGCAATTTCGTTCCGATTATTGGGAATGTTATCGCATTCAATCAGTTCAGGCAGATTGAATCTAGTATTGTCTTGTACAGACTTCATGACAAAGCCGTTTCCTCGTTTACCGGAAGTAACCTTGCTGCCGGAGCACGTGGATAACAAATAATCTTTTGTTTCTGCCTGTACGTTGAATAGGCTGAAGAATTCAGGAGCCACGAGAGACCGGTTGCTTTGGTCGTCAATAATTGCATACATGCGAATTACTTTGTCCTGATTATCTTTGTGAAAGACATTCACAGGAAGTATCTTGGCACAAGATTTAATGCTGTTGCCGTCTTTGGAGATATCTGTGCAAGTTGAACTAACAGAGGTTAGCTTGGTTTCAGCTAACTCAAGTTGCTCCCCGCCGTCGACTGATCTAGGCGGTGAAGGCGGTGCACCCTTGGTTTGGTACACTCGATTAGTGTGTAATGCGGTGGTGTGTTGTTTACTTCCGCATTCATTGCAACTGATACTCGCGTTGCAATCACGACTTCTGTGCATAGTCGAATCACAGCATTTGTAGCAAAGATTGTTTTGCCTCAACAGTTCCTTGCGTTCCTCTATAGTTTTAGCTCGGAATGCTCGGCATTCATTCAAGGTATGCTTTGTATTGTGTAGGATACACAGACCTTGTTGTTGACTGCTGTCTTCAGTTTGCTGTTCAACAGCCGTCTTATGGACGTTGACTTTAGAGTACGTCTGAGGTGTGAACCTTGGCGTAGCGTCTTTTGTATTTGGTGTTACCTTTGAACCAAAGATGAACCCAGGATCGTTCTTAATTTTGCTCATTTCCCTGATGAAGGCAGAGAATTCTGTGAATGGCGGAAAGGCAACTTCATATTTGGACTTGTATCTTGAAGCCCTTGTGATCCACTTTTCTTGGAGTCCGTATGGTAGTTTTTCCACAATAGGATTTATCCCGGACGAAGAGTCAAAGTATGCTAGCAAACATCCCAGCTTGGGATTTTCCTTGTGATATTCTATTTCAGATAGAATGTCAGACAGTTCGTAGAGACGTGCGTTGTCCTTATTCGTCAAGGTTGGGAATTTGGCAAGTTTACTCATGAGAGAGGCTTCCAACATTTCTGGAGCACCATACCGCTCGTCAAGCCTCTTCCATAATCTCTGTATACCTATTGTAGGATTATTGGCGTTCGACGCTCTTATGCTAATGGCGTGTGTAGCAGACTCTGGACCGAGCCACTTGATCAGTAAATCGATCTGTTCTGAGTCAGAGACTTGTAACTCATCAGTCACATTCTTGAAGCTTGCTTTCCAAGTATGGAAGGATTCTGCCCGATCGTTAAAGCTTGTTAACCGGGAGAAAAGCAGGTCCTTACGTAAGAGGAATCTAGTTATCTCCGATGTGAGGTTGATTTGTTGCTGGTGTGCAACAGGGATCTCTTCTATAAAGTCTTGTTTTGTGCGTAAGACAGGGATCGCTTCTTTAACACCCTGTTTTTGGTGTTCAGTAGGGCTCTCATCCGAAAGGCCTAGTCTCTGTATGCCAGTTACTAATCCCAGATCTGGGATTAAGGTAACTTCCGGTGACTTAGTATCGGAAGGTAAGACAGCAGATGTCTGTGACAGCAAGTTCAGTGCCACTGACGGCACGAACGCTGGTGCTTCGTGACTCAGCTCGATCTTAACAGGAATTTGTTTTTTCTTTTGAGGTCCTGTTACTTCCTTAACAACAGTTGATACAGGAAGTTTATTGACGAAATCTTGCACACGCTGGAGCGGGTCTTCCTTTTCGTCAGGGAGATCGCTATACGCTTGGCTATCATCGTATTCCAGGATACGAGCCTCGGCCTCTGCGGCTGCAGCTTCTCTCTGTGCTTCAAGAAGGTTAAATTTGGCTTTAAGCTCGGCCTTTTCCCGGCTTACTCGTGCGGCTTCTTGCTGCATTTGAGCCTTCCTGCGCATAGCCTCTTGTTCTAATTGTTGTTCTAATTGCGTTTTTCTGTAAGCGGCCTCTTGTTCTAATTGCACTTTTCTGTGAGCAGCCTCCTGTTCTAGCTGAACTGTTCTCTGTGCGGCCTCATGTTTACGTTGAGCGACTTCTTGCTCAATTTCTGCCTGTTTACGACTGGCTTCCTGTTCCATTTCAGCCTTTTTGTGTGCTGCTTCCTGTTCCATTTCAGCCTTTTTGCGTGCTGCTTCCTGTTCCATTTCATTTTGTCTGAACAGGGCTTGTTCTTCTAACATTGCTTCCTGTTGTAGGATAAGGGCATGTTTTTCGACAAATGCTATCTTAGACTTTGCAGCCTCTGCCTTGGCTCGCTTTCTCCGTGCCAGGCTTGACATGTCTGACACGTTAGAGCTACCGCTGTGCGAGGTTTTCTTGCCCCTTGAGGTCTTTGTTTTAGTGGATTTGGCCTTTGTTAGAGCGAGGCGATGCTCGTGTAGTTTTTCCATAACTAGCTCCACTTTGGACAGACGTAAATCCAAAGAGAGTTTACATGCATCAATTTCTTTTTGACTCTCCAATGTTCGGGTCCTTTTCAGAAAGTCTAGGTATTCATCTGTAAGCCTACGATAATTATTACAGGCTTTAACAAGTTTGTCCTGGACTGTTAGGAGTTGCTGGAGATCGTTAGGAGGCGTTGTTACTTCCAATAACTGGGATTCAATGTCTGCCCAGAGAGCCTCTAGTTCCTGACAAAACTTGTCACGTTTTTCAGTGAAAGCTCCTTGTCCTTTTTCCGTGAGGTCACGTACTCGCCTAGCCTCGGGAGTTTCATCTGACTGTGATGTACTAGACGGATTTTCTAATAGTTCCGGGACATCTCCTTCTTGGGGCTGAATCTCTTCTTGTTGTTCCACATGACTGGGATCCATGTTGACTCAACGTTGTTGGGTTGCTGTCGAGTTCACACAAGATATGTAGTCCACTGTCAGTGTAAAGGCATGTACGTATGTACGTTGCTACGTTGTCGTTCCTTGTCTGGATATGTAAAGACAGGTTGTCGTCAATTTACTGTACGTCAAGGGATGACGCGTACATGCAGGGCTCAACAGGTAGGTTGCTGTGTAGCTGTGGAGTGGCGTTATCTGTGAGACACAACAGGCAAGTTGTAGACTTTTTACTGTAATGGCCTGACCATTAAGTATAACCGACGATTGGGCTCAAGGAGAAAAGACTATCAGGTGCTGATACTTTAATTATGAACCAATCTGACATATGGTAAAAAGCTGAAAAATATAAATAAAATACAATTTTACAATGTGTTCAATTAATGTTATTATAACGAAATGTCAAAGGTAATTGACAGCACAGTCTGTTGAATGCGAGAAAATGTTGTACTTTCAAGAACAGATAAATTCCAGGTATTTCACGGAGAAAAGGTTCAAATATGTAGAGAGCAATTTGAAGGGTTCAAATACAATGTTGTGAAGTTAACTCACTCTGTGGTTAGCCACGAATTGTGTCCTAGATGACGTTTGTCCTTTGAAAAGTTCTCCAGAACTGGTATGACCTTGCAATGTTCAGTTTGAGATCCGTGTGAGCAGGGGAAAGGTATCGATGATACGATGTTTTAATGTTCTTATAAGGTTAAAGATGAATAATCCTCCTAGACTGGAACACATAAACAGATTAAGAATATAATCAAACGAACTATATAAATTACGGAACGGTGTAACAGAATATTATCTATTGTATGACTCAAAGTGTATAAATCATGTAAATGGCCTAGCCATCCATTTAAATATTAAGTAAGAGCTTTGTAAAGAGGGGGGGCAAAGGGGGTCCCAATAACAGCAAAACAGCAAATTGATTTGGCTCATAACAGATAACAAGGAATTAAAATGGACAAAAACAGATAACAGTAAATGAAATAGTAAAATAATTCGGTCTTTGACAAATCAGTATTTCTTATTACGGATATAATCCTTTGTAATGCATTCCATTTTCTTTGACTATGTTTTTAGAATTAATTTATGTATCTAGAATGTGTTTAAATTACTACTCAATATATTATAATATTTTTTATACGCTCGTTTACGGAACGTATTATGATATACTGTTGTCCGTCTGTTGTCAACATGTCAACTCAAAAACTCTTTAACCAATTTGCATTAAACTTTGGGAAATTGTTTATATCTATTGACGTGAGCTCCCCCCTTTTTTATGAATATAAATTTTAGATTTTAAGTTTCTGGGTAATGGGTTTTCATTTTTTTTTACATAAATAAAGCCGTTAGTTTTCTCGTTTGAATTGTTTTACATTGTCTTATTGGGGCCTTTTATAGCCGACTATGCGGTATAGGCTTTGCTCATTGTTGAAGGCCGTACGGTGAACTATATTTGTTAATGTTTGTGTCATTTTGGTCTTTTGTGGATAGTTGTCTCATTGGCAATCACACCACATCTTCTTTTTTATATTTTATTAAAAAAAATTGGTGTTTTTTTTTCTCAGTTTTCTGATAATATCTCAAAAATTCTTTCACAAAGCAAGGAATTTCGGTGAACTGTTTATATCTGTTGACATGATGTCACTTTCAATTTTTATAAATTTTATATAAATTTTACGTTTCCGAGTTAACGGGTTTTATTAATTAAAAAGGGGGGATTTTAAAATGTTTTCAGCAGTTCTCATGAAAACTTTGCTGAAATGTTGGAAACTCTCTTGATTTTTATTAATTTTAGATTTTATTTTATTGAGTTAAGGGATTTTATTCATTAGAAAAAGGTGGTATTTTTTAGTTTTAAAAAATATCTCAAAAATGCTTTTAGCAGTTCTCATGAAACATTGGTGTATTGTTTATATATATTGACAGAATCTTCCTTTGTTGCTAATTAAAAAAATGACTTAAAAGAGTTTGAATATTCTGACTTTTTCTAAATGACTATTTAATGAGGTGTGTGATTTTTTCTTAATAAGACTATGAGGCAAAGTGGTATATAGGGTAGAAAAATCAAAAGTACCAATTATATGCATGCAATTTATCAAGTACTTCGAACGAATTTTGACACTCCAAAAGCAATTTATTCCACTATTTTCAAAGGCCTTAAATTATTGGAACAATTTTTTTATCAGGTACCAAGTCTACTTGTAAGTAGAATACATAGTTTTGTAGGGAAACAATAGCTTGAAACGAAATAAATCTTTGTTTGTAATGAGTTATGTCCAGCTTCGGACCCAAGTACATGGTTTGAACTTTCATTGTACAATGCATTTGGTTCTGCTTTGAAAAGAATCACAGAGCTGAGTCTATGTACCATATTATATAAAAGGTTAAGTGGTTGTTAGGACCTAGTCCTTGTGATCCTTGTCAGATATTCCTGGCCATATGTTTTCCTTTTTGTCATATCAAGAATTGTTTTAATTCAATATGTTCGTACGGGAAACAAGGAACATTATCTCATACAAAAAAATTAAGATAGTTCTAAATACATGTTCATAAAAAAAATGTAATTTCTTACAAAGGATAATCATACTTGAATTGGCCTGGACCGTATTTCTGTGATGGGTATATCGTTAATGGAATCCTTCTCTGAATATGGGATAAACATATTAGTAGTGGTAGACCCCAATGTCCAATGATCTTCAATTTATACCGAATATTGACTGTCAAAAAAATGCTAACATTCCAATTTTCAATAACAGTTAACAGCAAATACATTATCATAATAACAGATAACAAAAAAACTAAAATCCCAATAACAGCTAACAAAGAATAAGACAATAACAGCTAACAGTAAATATATTTTCAAAATAACAGATATCAAAGAATTAAATTGTCCCATAACACCATAACAGTTAAACCCCTTGCCCCCCCTCTGTAAATATTTCTTTCTAAAAATTATTTAAATGAAATGATCTGTCTACATTTAAAAGTAAATAGGGAATGCATTAGAATTCATCTTAACTGGACATATGGGCTGTATGAAACAGTTGCCATCACTATAGTCTTGGTGTCCATTGTCATCAACCTCTTAGACTTTTTAAAAGATTTCCCTCTGGTGGAATAATTTCAACCAAACTTGAACTGAAAAGATGATATACAAGAACACATGAAGAATAACAAAAAAACCAACATTGTTGTCAAAGGGAAATGAAAAGAAAAAAAGGTAAGTTTCCTGTATGTTTTTGAAAAAAGGTGTTATTTAAATAAAGCTGTAAAATATTGTTTGTCCAGATAAATAGATATCATACACCAACGGGTAATAAATGGTGCATGGTGCTTTAATGATGAATTTTGACTTATTTCATTTTTAGTTCTTGCCTTTTCTCAAAAATTATTATATAGACCGTTGGTAGAAATTGTAAACATTTAACAATATTTATACAAGATCTGCCAAAATGCTAATTTGACCCAAATCATTGAATGGTTTGTTCCTACAATGTTTAAAAGATTTTGACATCTTCTCTAAAACTATGACAAATAATTAGACCGCTGGTTTTCCCGTTGAAATGGTTTTAAACTAGTAATTTTGAGGCCCTTTATAGCTTTGTTCACTGTGTCTTAACCTATGTCTTCAACCTATGCCAACATTTGAAAAATATATATTCAAGAAGAATATATATACATATACAACTATTTTCTATTGTGAGATGCAAAATTTTCTACAACCGTTCTATATTAACGGAGAAATAAGTAAAAATGCATGTCAAAATGACGAATTGAGTTCGAACCTTAGGGAGCTACCATTTGATTTTTATGGGGGGGCTAGGATGAAAAATTTTGTCCTGCATTTTTATTTAGTTGTAATCTTTGTCTTGCCTTTTTATTTTTCACTCTATTCGGTCCTGCCTTTTTTTTATTAGTTTATCCTGACTTTTTTACCTAAATTGTCATCCTGCCTTTTTTTTTTTGCAAAGTGTCTTATCCTGCCTTTTTTTTACTCAAAACTCCTGTCCTGCCTATTTTTTTCAAATTTCATCCTAGCCCCCCCCATAAAAATCAAATGGTAGTTCCCTTACCTCGAAATTGTTTAATTTTTTCGGTCCTACTAAAAAGCGTCCGGAAGCGCCCGAAAGCGCCCGGGAAAAGAAAAAGCGCCCGGGGAAAGAAAAAAGCGCCCGGGGAAGGAAAATTAGCGCCCGGGAGAATAAAATAATAATATTTTATAACAATAAATGTTTTCCTTAAAAAGAATAAATAATCATTGCTTGTTGTGTCCTTTATATAAATGTGGATATGATGCCTGAAGTCTAATATTTTCGCAACTGCATGGTGAACATTTTTTTATGCAGATGCTGATATTCATTTATTATATCTTTTTTATGAAACTAAAACTGTTTCAATGGCTATGCTTATCAGGGTTTTAATGCTTATTTTTAAATTTAAACCAAACTCCTGCTTTTTACCCCCTTGTTTTAACTACAGTACATGTATAGTACTGCTTTATATGCTGATGTATTATGTGTAACTCTTTTAATTTTGATTAAAATAATATTTATCTGTGAAATTTAAGTCGATTTTTTTACATTTTTATACGACCGCAAAAATTTTAATTTTTCGTCGTATATTGCTATCACGTTGGCGTCGTTAGTTTAAGTAAATAGAAATCTATGAAATTTTGACACAAGGTTTATGACCACAAAAGGAAGGTTGGGATTGATTTTGGGAGTTTTAGTTCAAACAGTTAAGGAATTAGGGGCCAAAAAAGGGCCCAAATAAGCATTATTCTTGGTTTTCGCACTATAACTTTAGTATAAGTAAATAGAAATCAATGAAATTTAAACACAAGGTCTATGACCACAAAAGGAAGGTTGGGATTGATTTTAGGAGTTGAGGTCTGAACAGTTTAGGAATTAGGGGCCAAAAAGGGGCCCAAGTAAGCATTATTCTTGGTTTTCGCACCATAACTTTAGTATAAGTAAATAGAAATCTTTGAAATTTAAACACAAGGTTTATGACCATAAAAGGAAGGTTGGGTTTGATTTTGGGAGTTTTGGTCCCAACAGTTTAGGAATAAGGGGCCCAAAGGGTCCAAAATTGAACTTTGTTTGATTTCATCAAAAATTGAATAATTGGGGTTCTTTGATATGCCGGATCTAACTGTGTATGTAGATTCTTACTTTTTGGTCCCATTTTCCAATTGGTCTACATTAAGGTCCAAAGGGTCCAAAATTAAACTTAGTTTGATTTTAACAAAAATTGAATCCTTGGGGTTCTTTGATATGCTGAATCTAAAAATGTACTTAGATTTTTTATTATTGGCCCAGTTTTCAAGTTGGTCCAAATCGGGGTCCAAATTAAACTTTGTTTGATTTCATCAAAAATTGAATAATTGGGGTTCTTTGATATGCCAAATCTAACTGTGTATGTAGATTCTTAATTTTTAGTCCCGTTTTCAAATTGTCTTCATTAAATACCAAAGGGTCCAAAATTAAACTAAGTTTGATTTTAACAAAAATTGAATTCTTTGGCTTTTTGATATGCTGAATTTAATCATGTACTTAGATTTTTGATTATGGGCCCGGTTTTCAAGTTGGTTCAAATCAGGATCCAAAATTATTATATTAAGCATTGTGCAATAGCAAGAAATTTTCAATTGCACAGTATTCAGCAATAGCAAGAAATCTTCAATTGCACAGTATTGTGCAATAGCAAGAAATTTTCAATTGCACAGTATTGCACAATAGCAAGAAATCTTCAATTGCACAGTATTGCACAATAGCAAGAAATCTTCAATTGCACAGTATTGTGCAATAGCAAATATTTTCAATTGCACAGTATTGCGCAATAGCAAGAAATATCTAATTGCACAATATTGTGCAATAGCAAGAAATTTTCAATTGATTGGAGTTATCTTTCTTTGTCCAGAATAGTAGTTGAATCAACTTAAATCATTGTTTTATACAATATACAATGTATATTCACTTTTACTACCAACTGATAAATTAAAACAATCTTTACCATTCAGTGATAACAAGCACTTTTTGTTACATTTTAATATTTAATGATGTATTTAAATGAGTAGTTATTGTTGCAAACTCCATTAGAAATTTGAATGGAGATCAGTTTTGAAAAAAGGGAAAGGGGGATGTGAAAAAAAAAAATGGTGGGTGGGGGGGGGGGTAAATTTTTCTCATTTCAGATTTCATAAATAAAAAGAAAATTTCTTTTTGACATGCATTTTTACTTATTTCTCCGTTAATATAGAACGGTTGTAGAAAATTTTGCATCTCACAATAGGAAATACATTTGTGTGACAGTTGTAATAAAGCTTCATATTTAGGACTATCAACATAATATCAATGATTAGTAAAGAAGGCGAGACATTTCAGCGTATGCACTCTTGTCTAGATCACCAAAGTGTCGTAGGTTCTCTCCGAGTACTCTGGCTCCCTCTGCCATTAAAACATTGGCCGCCTAAAATAACGGGAATAGATAATCTTAGCTGGTTTGGCGAGTTTTATTTCCTTTTTGCTCTTCAAATTCACAAATTTATGCTAGTTCAAATGATTTTATATATGATTGGCGTTGGAATTTATTGGAATTATATATGTTGTTGGCTAGATCCTTACTGCGCCAATCACAGATAAAAAAAATCCAATAGAAAAATGCCATCAACAGACGATTGTCTGGACTTATACTTATGAGAGTTTTGATGGGTTTTACAGAATAGAGATTACTGGGCCAACTGCAGAAAAAAATGACACAAAGAAATAAAGAAAAGAGAAATGTAGGGGCTATTTTTTTTTTAATTCAAAGAATTGAGAAAGGGGGTGGGGCATAATGTATATATAGAGAATAGAGACAAAAATATAGAATTCCATACTCTGATGCATACATAAACGTCTGCAGTATTTAGTTTTGTCCCTTATTTTACTCAGTATATCTGTAGCTAATGTTTAGAGAACAAAGGTCACTTGCCCACTGTTAGGGCTACAAAAGTTACCTAGTTAATGTTTGGAGAAATAAGGTCACTTGCCAACTGTAAGGGCTACAGAAGTTACCAAGCTAACGTTTGGAGAACAATGGTCACTTGCCTTCTGTAAAGGCTACAAAGGTTACAAAGTTAATGGTTGGAGAGCAATGGTCACTTGCCTACTGTAAAGGCTACACAGGTTACCAAGCTAATGTTTACAGAACAAAGGTCACTTGCCCAATGCAAGGGCTACAAAGGTTACAAAGCTAATGGTTGGAGAACAATGGTCAATTGCCTACTGTAAAGGCTACAAAGGTTACCAAGCTAATGTTTACAGAACAAAGGTCACTTGCCCACTGTAAGGGCTACAAAAGTTACCTAATGTTTGGAGAACAAAGGTCACTTGCCTACTGTAAAGGCTACAAAGGTTACCAAGCTAACGTTTGGAGAACAAAGGTCACTTGCCCACTGTAAAGACCTTACAGTAGGCAAGCTAATGTTTGTAGAACAAAGGTCACTTGCTCACTGTAAGGGCTACAAAGGTTACATCATGTTTAGAGAACAAAGGTCACTTGCCCACTGTAAGGGCTACAAAAGTTACTTAATGTTTGGAGAACAAAGGTCACTTGCCTACTGTAAAGGCTACAAAGGTTACCAAGCTAACGTTTGGAGAACAAAGGTCACTTGCCCACTGTAAAGCCCTTACAGTAGGCAGGCTAATGTTTGTAGAACAAAGGTCACTTGCTCACTGTAAGGGCTACAAAGGTTATCTTGCTAATGTTTGGAGAACAAAGGTCACTCACCTACTGCAAGGGCTACACAGGTTACCTAGCTAATGTTTGTAGAACAAAGGTCACTTGCTCACTGTATGGGCTACAAAGGTTATCTAGCTAATGTTTGGAGAACAAAGGTCACCTGCCTACTGTAAGGGCTACATAGGTTACCTACCTTACATACCATTTGGGTTATTGGAAGACTCGTCTCACCGGGTCACATGTATATAAGTATAAGAAATGATTGATTGATTGATTTATGTTTAAAACAACACTTTTGGATATTTTAAGGCGGTTAGTTTTATTGTTAAAGGAAGCTGCAATGTTTGGGGTTCGAACTCACAACCTCAGTATTGACAGGATTGCGGTACAGTAGTTGAACTGCAGACGACCTTGTATCAGGAAATGCTTTCTGTCAAAAATATGTAGAGTCATAAACCCGTAATTTGCTAGTGGTTAAACTGCCCCATTTGCTTTAATTGTCTTTGTTTAAATTTATAAAAAATTAACACAGAGATATGTCTTGCCTTTTTTTTTTGATTTCAAGGATAAATACAAATTTTGAAATTAAAATGGCAATACCAAACATGCTAAATATTCAAATTCAATGAACCATGATTAAAAGTACTGGGCCTTACAATCTCATGGCAATGTGATGTACGGTACCAATGTTAATACACCTGCCTTAAGTTACAATCTCATGGTAATGTGATGTACGGTACCAATGTTAATACACCTGCCTTACAATCTCATGGTAATGTGATGTACGGTACCAATGTTAATACACCTGCCTTACAATCTCATGGTAATGTGATGTACGGTACCAATGTTAATACACCTGCATACTAATTATCTTTGTCTCTACCACCTGTGGTTCCCCATAACTGACCTTATTACAGAATAAAACATGTAACCTAAGCATACATTTCAAATTCAATAGACCATATTTGATGCAGCAAGTCAAATAATATCCATGGAATTGAGATGTGGCAATGCTAATACAACTGTATACCAAATATAATTGACCTATCACTTAGTGGTTCCCCATAAGATGACCTTATTACAGACTAATATTTCCATTCTCAATTTTAAAACATGTAAACTAAGCATAAATTGCAAAGTCAATCAACCATAACTGATGTGGTGGGACCAAATAATCTCCATGGAAATGAGATGTGCCAATGCTAACACAACTGCTTACCAAATATCATTGACCTACTACCAGTGGTTCACAATAAACTGACCTAATAAAAACATGTTAACTACCGGTCAGCAAAGTTTGAAAGTTAAGACAATAACTGATGAAGATGGGCCAAATAATCTCCATCAAAATGAGCCAATGCTAACCCAACTGCATACCAAATATTATTGACCTACCACTAGTAATTCCCAACAAAACTGACCTAATAACAAACTAATAAAATTGAGAATGGAAATGGGGAATGTGTCAAAGAGACAACAACCCGACCAAATAAAAAACAACAGCAAAGGGTCACCAACAGGTCTTCAATGTAGCGAGAAATTCCCGCACCCAGAGGCGTCCTTCAATACATTGATGCGTCCGCTGATGCTCATAACAGCATACCTGTCTCCCTTTTTGACTGAGTCAAGGCGAGACAAAATTTACAGTACCTGAGGAAAACAGTCTTTGCTTGAACTGAAATATTTGACAATCCATAAAATTACCAAAAGCTCTCTGGAAAATTCATTTTCTCATGACAAATATTTTTCTTAAAAACAAACACATAGTTAGCAAAATACTATAAATTTAATATTAATTAAACTATAACAACAAATCTTTGATAAATATAAGAGTATTTGACAAAATCTCTGCATGAATAAATATAAACAATATGATTGCACCTTTCGCACAACACTTTACAATGAATATTTTGGCATATAATAATTAATTTTGACTTGTGGTAACCAGAGAGAGCATTTTTTTCATCTGAAACCTGTCCAAACTGAAACCCAGGTCTAACTCTAAACTGGAAACATATATAATTTAACAACAAAAAAAAAAAAAATGTAAATTTACAAAATTAAATGAAACATTAACTGGTGTAATAAAAAAACTTTTGGTATCGTCTCTGAAATTCTTCAATTTGAATAGGTTTCAATAATGACAGACAAGTAAAACAACTAAAAAGCACCCCCTTTTTTGACATTCAATGCATTTGAATTGGGACATACAGTTGAAATCCCCCTTTTATTAATGGTTGGATCTGCCCCTGAAACAGGACTGCAGACTGGAGTAAATACTACAAATCTTACAAAAACACCTTGCAGTAAATATTAGATCTATGATCTCCAAGTATTTGCTTAATTCTAGTTACCACAAGTTACAACTGTGTAGAGTTTTCAACTCCATGACAAACACAAAATATAAAAACATAAGCAAATGCATGTACAAACAAACATGGTCACTTGAAGATGGAAAAGTAAATGATAACTTTAAAAGATTCTGAAATTCTGTCATTGGCAATCTAATATGGTAGCTAGAAGAAGGAAAATTGAATGATAACTTTTAACAGATTATGAAATTCCGGTGGCAATCTATATGAAGGTCATACTGGGGGTTCTTTCTTGATGAATAATGGTAAAAAAATCTGTTGCCAAATGACGTTAACGGTAATTTTTGGTGCATGATGATTAAATCTACACTTTCTTAAAAATTTGACTTATTTTGACGAATGATGTTAAACTTTTTCCAAAAATGATGGAAACGATAATTATTTGAGACATTTGACAAATCATAAGGATATTTTGACGAATTACAGTAATCTTTTAACCAATTTGAATTGAGCAGTAGCCAAAAATGACAGTTTAAGGCCAGACGGTAAGGGCATTCCTACCCTCCTATATAATCATTGAAACCAGGTTTTTTTTTAATGAAGATTTTATGGCCCAAATTGCTGTCTAGATTACTTTCAACAACAAATCCTTACAATCATATCCATAACATGCTGGAGCGTAAAATGAGGTCAAGGCTGTATGACCTTGTCAGATAGATAAATGCACCTTACAATCAAATCAAATTATAGTATGACAGCAATGACCTCTTAAAAATGGCCATTGCAATTTTTTTGGCTAAAATGCCCATTTATTTTCATATAAATAAATGATTGTACACAAGATAAAAAAAAAAACATTTCAAGACAAATTCAGGGGCAATAACTGAAAAATATTGTACAAACCTTTCTTAAATTTCAAAGAAGATAGAGTTTGTCATGCTGACCATTCTAACCCTTGCTAATTTTGGTGGTTGATCATTCTAAAGGAAAATCTCAAAAATTCATAGAAGAAACACTTTGGTTTTTATTTCATTTAATGAGAAGTCCTTAAAAGAAAAATTTAGAGTGAGTGACAAACATAAAGCACATACAAAATTAAAACTGACAATTCAATAAATTTAAATCATTCAAAAATGCACATCTAATAGCTGCCTATGACAATGCAATCAATGATGAAATTCATCCTCAGTAAATTAATGGAACTGATTATGCTGATGAATATATGGCCAGAAAATTGAAATATTGGACAGAAACCTCCCTTAACTAAGTTTTCTAAGGGAGACAACTTCTGCCAATTATATTGAATAGTATGAGTAAGCATACAAGATTGATGCAAATGAAATCTTAATAATATAACCGCCAATTTGCCATTTCAGAATCTAATGCATCATGGGTAATATTTTCAAAAGTACACCAAAAGGTTGTGATTGGTTAAAAATGTCAAAAACAATGGAAATTCAACCAATGACGTGACATTATTTTCATTTTGGGGTACGAACAATGAAATTACCCATAGTCCTTTAGATTATGAAAGGGTTAATTGGCAAACGTCAGGTGACTCTCCATTAGATGGAGGTAAAGAATCGTCCCAAGTTATGACAAATGAAAAAATTGATAACGCAGATGATGTTACTGATTAAAAAAAAATTTTAGTCACCAAAATAAATTATTTTATTTCAACATTTGTAAAATTAACAAATTATTTAAATAGATAAAATAAATCTCTCTTTTTTACATTACCAAAATGGTTGGTTGTCTTTAGGTTTATATTATGCCTTAAAAATATTATATTTAACACAATTTTTGCAAATAAAAAATCAATTAAATTCTAATCATTGACTTACACAAAAACAGCAGTTTAATTATTATAGCGATTAACTTTCTTAAATTTAAATCTTGATAACAAACAACAAATAAAAACAATATATATCATTTAAACATCATGCTCGGCTTACAATATCATATTTCTATGTACTGTACATTACAAAAAAAATCACTTGATAATAATGATCCTCTACTATTGTAGACTAGACATAAACATCCACAAATGTTTATTTATCATGCTGTATAGAATATTCAAAATCATTATTGGAAACTATTTCATTATCTCCGCAACTGACTTATGTTCCAATCTAATAAATAAAAACATATATATATATAAATTTGGTGTCACGATATCACAGTAGCATGGGTTCGAATCCCGGCGAGGGAAGAACCAAAAATTTGCGAAAGCAAATTTACAGATCTAACATTGTTGGGTTGATGTTTAGACGAGTTGTAAAAACATATATATATATATATATATATATATATATACAACTCGTCTAAACATCAACCCAACATATATATATGTTTTTACAACTCGTCTAAACATCAACCCAACAATGTTAGATCTGTAAATTTGCTGTTGAATCAATTAAATTTTTCAATATCATAAAATCAAAAAGTATTGTGAATAATGCGGTTGGGTGAGTATCAAAATATTAATAATTTGCATTATATCTGAATGCAATTATGTTTGAAATCACATTAACTTATCACACACAGTGGCGATTACAGGGGGAGGATTCCGGGGGTTGGAACCCCCCCTTTTTTTGGACGATCAATGCATTTGAATGGGGACATATAGTTGGAACCCCCCATTTGTCCTGGGATGGGACACCCCATTTAAAATGGCTGGATCCGCCCCTGCACACATGTGTCCAATTTCAAAATTGTAAAAATATTCGAATTAGCTCTCATCGCAATATAGCATTTTTGTGCTAATGTGGCGTAAAGCAAACAACAATCAATCAATTAAAAAAAATTACAAATCTGAATAATAAATGTACACAATTAGTTCTGAATTTACAGTTTATTATTTAGGAGCATGTGAATAGTGCATAGATCAAGTTAATGTCCAATAGATTTATACATATTATTGGACTGGCTGCCTTTACTATGATATGTATAAATAAATTATATAGAATATTTCTGATTTTAAAATATTAAATATATTAATCTATATATTATAAAAAGTAAAAATTCGTAAGTATGTTTAGCCTTAAATAACATCAAACTTTAATATTTACAAACTAACAAATACATGTATATAAAAACAATTCATTTTAAGTTTATAAGGCCAAAATAAAATATATATGGTTTTCTTTCCCCCAAAATGGGTAGGTAAAAATCTTGTTAAAAATATTTATTGGAGACTAATGTAGGGTTGGTTCTGGACAATATCAGACAATCATAAAAATGACTGGACTTCAATGGTGCTTAAGTAAAAATGTCCGTTATGTATAATGCATTGTGGGAAAAATGTTCATGTATGTAGTTTGAGCAGGAAACAAAACAATTTTTTTGGCTTCAATAAATAATTAGCTTTTCAGACATTTCAACTTTTTTCTAGCATCTTTTTTTGTAACAAAATCAAGCAATTCTACATACCCAGTTGAGGTATGGTTACAAGTTTACAATTGTGTTATATTGGTCAATAATCTGTTTAGAGAGCATATCTATTGGTTTTCAAAGTTATTGTTTTAAAAACCGTTGTGGCCAAGTAAAAACAGCACTAAATTTTTACTTACTTAAACAAAAATTAAAATTTGTTAGAGAAGCTAATAATCTGTGTGTATGGCTTAAAGTGTAAATAATATTTAAATTAATATTATTTTTTACTGTACATCTATTATGTTGATTGTTTCCCTGCACAGCTTTTATAAAAATGAAAATAAAATCAGGATTTGAAACGGTTTCTTCAAAAAAAATATTTGAATACATTGAATTGTCTCCCTTGTATTGGTCCAACAAACCTGAGTTTACAACATGGTTCTTTCTTGTAGGATATAACAAAAAGCTTGTTAATTACCTATCAAATTCCCCCTTATAAATTATTTAAACTACCTTTATCCCTCTACCTACCCCTCCCCCCCAAAAAAATAAAAAAAAATAAATAAAAAAAATTAAAATAATATTGTCTGCTTCTCAATCAAAGTTCTTGTTGACTACTGGTACTTTTATTTCCCAATACAAAATCAATCTTTATATCCTCAAAAAAAATCTTGCAGATAATCTTTTTTTTTTCTTAATCAAATGAAATTTAACTAAAACAATTCTAATTTTGTTAAAATAAACATCATCATGTAGAACCAGTTGATTTTTATCTGAGAAAAAAACCCATCAAATTTACATCTTCACACTCCTCCCTTAAAAATCAGTTGATTCGTTTTGCCCATTTTGATTCAATCCATTGCCATTTTTTTTGACATCACCATTGCCAAGTTTATTCAATGACGTTTCGATACTTTTGTCCCCTTGTGGATCATCTTTCAATATTTTGTCCCCTGAATTCTTGTTACTATTATGATTGGTAGAACCATTTGGTTTTGTTTTGTCTATCATTGTGCTATTTGAATTTACATCACATGGCGATGTCTTATAAAAAATAAATGCTAGAAAGAAAAATAGCGATGATAAAAATTTGCCAGATAAGGCTACTGCTAGCATGTTGTGACTCATCGAGCGATTGTCGTAGATAAAACAGGAACCATCTTCACCACAGCTGTCCTGCCACAATTTACATGTTATGTCTATCAATTTTCCGAACAAAATTGGTCCAGGAATTGAACCTGAAATATACAATAAAATTATATCAATGAAGGTCAGTGTTTACAAATGTTTTACAGGTATGCATGAGTCAATGTAATAATCCAATTTATAAAGGGACATAACTCTATAGAAAGTTAAAAGTGACACCACCCATTTTCAACCTAAATCTGTTGATAAGAAGCTAATTTTTCCATTTATAAAAGAACAGAACTTGAGAACATCAAAAGCGATGCCACCCATATGCAACCTTGACCTGTGTTTGGTGGTAAGAAGCTAAAAGTTTTCCCATTTTTTCATTTATAAGAGAACAGAACTTGAGAACTTCAAAAGTGATGCCACCCATATTCAAACTTGATATTCATTTGGTAGTAAGAAGCATTGTGTATAAGTTTCATAACATGTGGTTGAAAGAGCTAAAGTTATAGAACAGAAACTAATTATAGGACATACAGACATATATACAAGGGTAAAACTTAATGACCCCTCTGTGGCACGGGGTCATTAAAACTGTTACATTTTCAAATAAAAACCATATGTTATATTTTTGAGGCAAAAATTAAAGCAGCTATTAATGATAAGAATCTAGCTCAATGTCTTTAAAATGACACAAAACAATTTGGATCCCTAGTAATACTGTATAGTGGGTTATTTCGTGGGTGTAAAATTTCTCAATTTTCATTGAATAAGCATAGATGCCAACCCCTTTTGAGACAATCAGTAACAAACTATCAAATTTTCCGTATTTTTGAAAAGTTTTCAGTAATCATTCAAAAACTTGCATTTACCAATAAAAATTACTGACGAGTGGTTGCAAAATGATGTGCACTAAAATTTGTCGTTCAACATGTTGTCTGTAGTATGAATTCCATTCATTAATTGTTCAGATGTTCTCGAATCGTACATTTTCGTTTTGTCAAGGAGAAGTAGAGAAAGGGGGAAAGCTACTTCATAAAATGCAAGTTTTCCTCTTCGGAAGTCAGTTAGTTCCCATCAATAGGTTGATAACTCCCGAGAAACCGGAAACATTACATTGTCGTTTTCTAAATACCGGACCAGGACGGAAAAGTAATGATAAAAATCCGCTATTTACAAAATTGAACGGCGATGATTGGGAATCCGTAACTATTCGACTTTGACCGTAATAGCGTAGTTTGTATCGCAAAATCGGAAAAACTACGGAAAAATCGTAATGGTTGGCATCTATGAATAAGGTATACAAAATATTTTGGCAGTTATTATTTTGGTGGATTCAAAACTTTTGTCAATATATAATCTTTGCATGTACACTTTTAATTTGGCAAAATTTAATTTAGAGATTTCGTTCTATCAGCAAAAATAACCCACTATACAGTACTTATAGTTCAGTGTTGTACTACTACATTGGTTTTACTTTGTTCATTATATCTTACCAAGACATCTTGCTATGATCCACTGTATTCCTAATGCAAATGATCTCTCCTTTTGAGGCACACATCTGAAAACATATATGCAAACTTTTTTTAAAACATTGTATGCTAAATCATTAAGTTTCCTTCTCTGTTCCTTTGTTACTAGGTTTTAGAGAATAAAGTATTTATCCATACAAAAATACTTAATAGTACTATGAACAGTGTCAGATTGTGTTAAAGAGTATCTACTCTAAAGAAAGACAACTCTTTGAAAAACAAATACAAAGAGCAGTAACTCTAGATAAAAATTAGAAATGTTGTATGAATGCCTTCAAGACCAAACTATCAACCAGAAAACACATGTATTGAATGTAAGGGACTACAGGCAACTGAACATACTTCAACAATGATTTGATTTGATTTTTGGAATTTTAACGCCACTCTTAAGTATCGCAATTAAGCTATTTCGTGGTGGCCAGTTTGTATTGGTGGAAGACAAAATAAGTCAATTAAGATTGGAGTCAAGTGTACCAGAACAAGCAGGATTTGCACTCACAATCTCAGTGTTGACTGGCTAGTGATTACAGTAGTAACTACTTGTAGCACTCAGTGCCTTCAACAATATGCTAAACCCAAAGCTTATAGTCTACTATAAAAACTCGATTAAATCTTAAACAGTTCCTATTTGTGATTTATAAACTCACCTTAGTGTAGCAGTTAATGCAGGCATACTGGCAACAAAAGTAAGCAACATCACAAGGGCAAAGACAGGCAAAAATATAGGCAAGTAAGTGCAGGAAGCTCCACATTTGCCCATTGTCGCATGCATACCAGATGGTTCTGTAGATATACAGCTGCAATTTGCATATTGCTGCAACAAAAAATACATCTTTAAGTTATGCATGATATCATCAATACATACAATCAGGATTCTTGCAGATGTCAAGCTGAATTTTAACTGTCACAAATTCAAGTTAGGCCTTAAAGTTTTATTAAGAACCAATCAATACAAACATGATTTTAATACACAAGAATGGAGGTAATTATTTGACCACTTAAAATTCTACAATCCTTTCAAAATACTATTAATACACAAAATGATTAATAAATAGAAAGATTATCCCTGTTAATTGTCATTTGACATTAATTGTGATGAAATTATAAATGATCAGCAGCCTGACCATGCTAAATCTGTCTATGGTGCGCATCTAACAAGCATTTCAAAAAATGAGCTGTGAGGTGAGAGTTTTTGCAGTGTTTATTTTGAGATGAAAAACAGCAATAAAAGCACTTTCTTGTCGTTATTTTCATGTGCATGTAATGATTTTCTGTCATGAACAGACCTGTTTACCCACCATGATGTCTCTCAGTAGAATTGTCAGTAGTTTTGCAATGTTGTCAGTAATACTCTCGCTGAGTGCGGCAAAGCGGCACGAACCATCTAGGGGGGTTTTGGGGCATGCCCCCCCAAAATTTTGTTGAAAAATTAGATGCAATTTCCTGCATTCTGACAGTATCTGCAGTCTTATTCAGATATTTTTTGCAACAAAGATTATAACCTAATGATTTGAAAAAAAGTTGAGCTTAAGTTTGCAGGTCTGAAATATTTCATTTCAAAACACTACAGTTCAGGACCTCCTTCCACCTCCCTCCCCCACAAAAACTAAGTCCAACCCTAAAAAAAATTTCGGCAGCACCCCTCCCAGGCCAATAAAGTTGGGTTTTGTAAGAAAAGAAAATAAGAGACATGTGGGACAGATCCATTTATAAGATATGGATCATTCACATCTCCTGCCTACACATAGAAAATAGAATAAAAACTGACCTCCTGCGATTTTAGAATTGGGAAACATTAGTTTAAATGCTTTGTTGAATGTATCGGCAGATGACAGGGGTAGGTTTAGTTCTGCTATCAACTCTAACATCATAACCTCTACTTTAGTGGTGGAACGTTGCCGGTTCAGTTCAATAGTGTACAAGTCTTTGTACTTTTGAAGGCATTTCCTTTTCTTACGCGCTTGGTCTTGTTCAAAACTTTCATTGACTTTTTTGCGTTTTTGAGAAACGCCGGCATCCTGAGGCTGATCCATGCCGACCATGAAATAAACTGGATCGCTATCATTTTGCGCTTAAAAGAGCGGTGATTCCCAGTCAGAAAAGCGCCTTTTAGATACCGATTGCCGTAAACGGAAGCAATTATGATTTTTTCCGGGTTGGTAGAAAATCCGTACTTTTTCATGACAAATCCGTATTGAGTAATTTTATGAAAAAATCCGTGTAAAATACAGACAATCCGTACAAGTAAACACCTCTGCATGAATCGGTATACCAAATTTTTTACCACACATTAATCACAGTGGGGCCCCACAGAGATGGATTCCATCTCAATGATGTCGAGTTTCTACAATATTGAGACAGATATGATGGAAACACTTGTGATTACCTGAGGATTGGAGTCAGGTATCAGATTCTGACAACCTGCCTAGCTGCGTGAGTGAGGGTGAGTAGTAAACCACATTATTATCTCCTTACCTGAGGGTTAGAGTCAGGTATCAGATTCTGACAACCTGCGTAGCAGGGTGAGTAGTAAACCACATTATTATCTCCACACACAGGATTAAAATCCTCAGTGGAACAATGGCAATTGTCGCTACAAGAATCTGTCATGAAAATTCCTAAAAACTCCATCTTGGTTGACCTGAAATGAAAAAAACTTATTTAAAAAAATATTTCTTACATGATTATACATATTTGAATTCTGAATTTTAAGATTGGACAAATGAAAACTGACTTGACCAATGAAATGAGAGTGACCTCTGAGAGTAGAAACCAATTTCAAGTTGAATTTCTACGAATGAATTGAGCTAATGTCAATCAGTGTAAATGATGTTATTGAATAATCAACTCAATCTGTGACTTAAACTTCGGAAATAAACGGAAAAATGCACCAAATTGAAAGTCATCTATATTTATTCCTTGGGTACTAATTATCCAGAACTAAATGTCAGTAGAAAAAATATGATTCAAACAAATATGTGTCCCTAGTACACGGATGCCCCATCATTATCGTTTTCAGTGGACTGTGAAAATGGGGTAAAATCTCAATTTTGCATTAAAATTAGAAAGATCATATTATAGGGAACATGTGCACTAAGTTTCAAGTTGATTGGACTTCAACTTCATCAAAAACTACCTCGACCAAAAACTGTAACCTCAAGCGGGATGGCGAACAAACATATGGACGAACGAACGGATGCACAGACCAGAAAACATTATGCCCATAAATGGGGTATATTTGCCCGGTATTGTACATATACTGAAATTTGGTGATTTGCAAAGAAATATTAAGAAAACCCATAAAATAGGTTGAATTTCCTCACCCATTTAGTGCTTTCGGATAGGGTATATTCACTCCAGCAAATGGCACATTTTCACAATTAATTAAAAAGATCAATACACAAGCAAAACATGGTAAAGTCACACCAAGGCACAGTCCAATTATTCCTTTTATTCCTAGGTTAAATCGTTTCACAAGATATCCTCCTAAAAACGTCCCTCCACCACCACACGGTACAGCAACGTAACCTGAAAAAACAAATAATTAACATTTTATCTAGGAACTTAAAAAGTTATTTTCATGAGCCATAAATTATGAAATAAGCCAAACAGCCTTAGGATTTATTAACTCTGTATGGATCTATGGATTTGACCCCCTTTTTTTGGACGATCAATGCACATGAATGGGGACATATAGTTGGAACCCCCCCCTTGTTCACACTATATACCCCAATAGATGTTCTATGGCTTACAGTAGATAACTCCCTACGGATCCAGGGGCACCATGTGATGGAGTTTAACCAATCACTATAGAGGCAAAAATAAATTGTTTTATAATTAGTAATTCTTACTTCAACCCCACCATTTTGTGCTCTAACTTCAAAAGCTGCATACTTTGCTGATTGATTGGTGTTTAACCCCACCATCAGCTCTATTGTGCTATTTCATGCAGTCAGTTTTTACATATTTAACCTTAGTAGCAGCTAACTCTAATTTAGGTTTTCTATTCCACTCAGTGACAGATCATGTTCCCTCCCTACCACAAGACCACCAAAAGTTGGCAAAATGTGATTTGTTCTAGAAATAAATAAATGGGAATTGTGTCTATGGGACACAAATGATGCCCTCACTTGCATTAAAAAAAATTCCAGTTGTAAAGGGGCATAACTCTAGAAAAATAAAAGTGACACCACCAAACTTGATCTGTGTTTTGTAGTTATAAACATTGTGTATAAGGTTCGTAACATTTAATTGAAGCAAACTAAATTTAGAGAACAGATACCAATTTTGAGCCCTACTAACAGATGACTGATAAGGGTAAACTAAATTCCCCTCTGTTATGCAAAGGCATACACATATTTGTAAACTTTCTTTGTTAGTCTTGTATTTTTTTAATTTTAGTTTCTTGTGTACAATTCGGAAATTAGTATGGCATTCATTATCACTGAACTAGTATACATTCGTTTAGGGGCCAGCTGAAGGACGCCTCCGGGTGCGGGAATGTCTCGCTACATTGAAGACCTGTTGGTGACCTTCTGCTGTTGTTTTTTCTATGGTCGGGTTGTTGTCTCTTTGACACATTCCCCATTTCCATTCTCAATTTTATTCTTATTACAATTACACCTACCTATATACATAGCTGCTGTAGAAGATTGTAAAGCAAACTGGTATTCTATAAACTTTGGTGCAAATGTGGCAAATCCTGCCAAAATATTACCTAAAATAGAAAAAAAATATTATTTCAGTGGTTGTCACTTGTTGCTGTGTTACATGTTTGTCTTTTTGTTCATTATTTTGTCAATCAATTAGGTGGAAGCATTTTTCATTTGAATTTGTATACATTTGCTAAAATCTTTAACCCTACCCCTTCATTCTCAATTTATTCATAATTAATGAATTGTTATAGTTTTCTTTTTGAAAATTTTATTCCATTTTATGAGGTTTTTAAAAAAACTGGTAACCATATAAAATCCACACAACTGGTACTCTACACAATATAATACAGGGTGATCTTTTTGCTCAACACATACCTTCTGCTGCAGCTGCTAAATTTAGACACATAAATGTTGGATTTGTGAGCAGGACTTTCACTGCAGACCAAACATGGAGTAACTTCCCTTTAGTACCAGGGACTATTTCTGTTGTGGCGACTTTTTTGGTATTACTGCTATATACTTCCTTTTCTTTCTCTGCTTTGTACTTTTCTGAACCTAAATAAACCACAAGATAAAGAATTATCAAGAGTAACATTACTGTAAATTCAGAAATTATTGCCATGTTTTTATTATTGCGAAAAATGCAAGATGGTTATTATTGCAATCATCTAAACTTGCATTTTGAAATTTTTTACATGAATTAAACAGGATTTTTCTAATATCGCAAAATTTAAAATCGCATTTAAGTCTTACTAATAAATGACAAAATTGCAATAATAAATGAACGCAAATAAATTCTGAGTTAACAGTTTATAGTACCCCTTAAAAAATGAGGTACATGTAATTTTGTAGGAGTTTTATATGATTAGACTAACACTCATGTAAGGTTAGGTTGAATTTATCCCAATCTAGTCAAAATACGGAGTCTGTGTCCACACTTACAAGGATATGACAACACTTCAGTGGGTGTCCCATTGGGGGTTCTGATCCCGGATCCCGCTCATTGTTTTGTCAGATTCCTGTATCCTGCTTACACTATGTACATAAACAATTCTCATTTTTTTTGATAATTTCCTGTGTCCCGTTAGACTTCATTTTCCATTTTCACGGCACAATAATTTGATTTTCACGTGTCACATTTTAAACAAAAAATTGGCAATCCCACGTCACGCTTAGACCCCAATGAGACCCTCTTCAGTCTGGAAACTATTCCATTAGCCCATGTGTGCCCATAGATGGATGGCTTTGTTAAAATAATTCACAATTTTTATAATTTCAAATGCATAATTTAAAGGTTAAGATGTTGTAAAGACACCTGTATATTACCTGTTAATGTCTTATTCGTTTGGCAACAATTATTTTTTTGATGTTGACTACCAATACCTTGTAGACCTGGGTAGGTTGGTATGGATTTTATTTTTTTGGCCAACAACATGAGTAAAACATGTTTTAGATTTGCAAGAAAATGTCACGAGAGAAGGAAAACATTTTAAAAACAAAAAAAACAAACTAGAGGCTCTAAAGAGCCTGTGTCGCTCACCTTGGTCTATGTGCATATTAAACAAAGGACACAAATGGATTCATGACAAAATTGTATTTTGGTGATGGTGATGTGTTTGAAGTTCTTACTTTACTGAACGATTTTGCTTCTTACAATTATATCTATAATGAACTTTGCCCATTAGTAACAGAGAACTATATTTGGTAAAAATTTACATAAATTTACCAAATTAATGAAAATTGTTAAAAATTGACTATAAAGGGCAATAACTCCTTAAGGGGTCAATTGAACATTTAGGTCATGTTGACTTATTTGTAGATCTTACTTTGCTGAACATTATTGCTGTTTACAGTTTATCGCTATCTATAATAGTATTCAAGATAACCAAAAACGGCAAAATTTCTTTAAAAATTACCAATTGGAGGGCAGCAACCCAACAACCAGTTGTCCAATTCATCTGAAAAATTCAGGGCAGATAGATATTGACTTGATTAACAATTTAACTTCTTGTCAGATTTCCTCTAGATGCTTTGGTTTCATAGTTATAAGCCAAAAACTGCATTTTACCCCTATGTTCTATTTTTAGCCGTGGCAGCCATCTTGGTTGAATGGCCAGGTCATCGGACACATTTTTCAAACTAGATACCCCAAAGATGATTGTGGCCTAGTAGTTTCAGTGGAGATTTTGTAAAAGATTACTTAGATTTATGAAAAATGGTTAAATATTGACTATAAAGGGCAATAACTCCTAAAGGGGTGAACTGACCATTTTGGTCATGTTGACTTATTTGTAGATCTTACTTTGCTGAACATTATTGCTGTTTACAATTTATCTCTATCTATAATAATATTCAAGATAATAACCAAAAACAGCAAAATTTCCTCAAAATTACCAATTCAGGGGCAGCAACCCAACAACCGATTGACCGATTCATCTGAAAATTTCAGGGCAGATAGATCTTGACCTGATAAACATTTTTATCCCTGTCAGATTTCCTCAAAATGCTTTGGTTTTTGAGTTATAAGCCAAAAACTGCATTTTACCCCTATGTTCTATTTTTAGCCGTGGCGGCCATCTTGGTTGGTTGACCAGGTCACGCCACACATTTTTAAAACTAGATACCCCAAAGATGATTGTGGCCAAGTTTGGATTAATTTGGCCCAGTAGTTTCAGAGGAGAAGATTTTTGTAAAAGATTACTTTAATTTACGAAAAATGGTTAAAAATTGACTATAAAGGGCAATAACTCCTAAACGGGTCAACTGACCATTTTGGTCATGTTGACTTATTTGTAGATCTTACTTTGCTGAACATTATTGCTGTTTACAGTTTATCTCTATCTATAATAATATTCAAGATAATAACCAAAAACAGCAAAATTTCCTCAAAATTACCAATTCAGGGGCAGCAACCCAACAACCGATTGACCGATTCATCTGAAAATTTCAGGGCAGATAGATCTTGACCTGATAAACATTTCTACCCCATGTCAGATTTGCTCTAAATGCTTTGGTTTTTGAGTTATAAGCCAAAAACTGCATTTTACCCCTATGTTCTATTTTTAGCCGTGGCGGCCATCTTGGTTGGTTGACCGGGTCACGCCACACATTTTTTAAACTAGATACCCCAATGATGATTGTGGCCAAGTTTGGTTTGATTTGGCCCAGTAGTTTCAGAGGAGAAGATTTTTGTAAAAGCTAACGCCGGACGACGACGGACGCCGGACGACGGACGCCGGACGCAAAGTGATGAGAAAAGCTCACTTGGCCCTTTGGGCCAGGTGAGCTAAAAATCATACTTTTTTTCATGATTAAATAAATTACAGGTAAACGTTAGTTTTCTTGTTTGAATTGTTTAACAGTTTTACATTTGTGATTCAGGGCCTTTAATAGCTGACTATGCATTTTGGGCTTTGCTCATTGTTGAAAGCTGAAGGGTGACCTATAGTTGTTAATTTCTGTGTCATTTGGTCTCCTGTGGAAAGTTGTAGGAGAGGTGTCTCATTGGCAATCATACCACATCTTCTTTTTTATAAAAAATAAATTAGAAGGTAGGCAACATCCAACAATATAAATTATAATTTTGGCCTTATTTCAGTCATTTGGCTGCAACCTCATTCATTGATATATACCCTTTAACCCACCATTTTATTCACACGAGTACAATAAATACCTGGTAAAGATGTAGGAAATCCACAGATTGGTATTGAGATCATTAAAGCTAAAATTCCACTCAGCAAAAAACCAACCCACCATGCTCCTACCCATCTCGGACTCAGAGAATTTATTGATAAGCTGAAAAATAAATAAAAACAGAACACATTAGCAAAGTGCATACCAAACCCACCACACTCCAAACCATCTTGGACTAAGAGAATTTATTGATAAGCTGCAAAAAATAACTAGAGGCTCTAAAGAGCCTGTGTCGCTCACCTTGGTCTATGTGAATATTAAACAAAGGAAGCAGATTGAAAATTGACTACAAAGGTCAATAACTCCTACAGGGGTCAATTGACCATTTCGTTCATGTTGACTTATTTGTAGATCTTACTTTGCTGAACATTATTGCTGTTTACAGTTTACCTATATTTATAATAATATTCAATATAATAACCAAAAACAGCAAAATTTCCCTAAAATTACCAATTCAGGGGCCGCAACCCAAAAACAGGTTGTCCAATTCATCTGAAAATTTCAGGGCAGATAGATCTTCACCTGATTAACAATTTTACTTCATGTCAGATTTTCTCTAAATTATTTGGTTTTTGAGTTATAAGCCAAAAACTGCATTTTACCCCTATGTTCTATTTTTAGCCGTGGCAGCCATCTTGGTTTGATGGCCAGGTCACCGGACACATTTTTTAAACAAGAAACCCAAAAGATGATTGTGGCATAGTTTGAATCAATTTGGCACAGCATTTTCAGAGAAGAAGATTTTAGTAAAAGATATATAAAATTTACGAAAAATGGTTAAAAATTGACTTTAAAGGGCAATAACTCCTAAAGAGGTCAACTGACCATTTTGGTCATGCTGACTTATTTGTAAATCTGACCTTGCTGAACATTATTGCTGTTTACAGTTTACCTATATCTATAATAATATTCAATATAATAACCAAAAACAGCAAAATTTCCTTAAAATTACCAATTCAGGGGCCGCAACCCAAAAACAGGTTGTCCAATTCATCTGAAAATTTCAGGGCAGATAGATCTTCACCTGATTAACAATTTTACCCATGTCAGATTTGCTCTAAATGCTTTGGTTTTTGAGTTATAAGCCAAAAACTGCATTTTACCCCTATGTTCTATTTATAGCCATGGCGGTCATCTCGGTTAGTTGGCGGGGTCACCGGACACAATTTTTTAACTAGATACCCCAATGATGATTGTGGCCAAGTTTCAAATAATTTGGCCCAGCAGTTTCAGAGGAGAAGATTTTTCTAAAAGATTACTAAGATTTACGAAAAATGGTTAAAAATTGACTATAAAGGGCAATAACTCCTAAAGTGGTCAACTGATCATTTTGGTCATGTTGACTTATTTGTAGATCTTACTTTGCTGAACATTATTGCCTTTTACAGTTTATCTCTATCTGAAATAATATTCAAGATAATAACCAAAAACAACAAAATTTCCTTAAAATTACCAATTCAGGGGCAGCAACCTAACAACGGAATGTCAGATTCATCTGAAAATTTCAGGGCAGATAGATCTTAACCTGATTAACAATATTACCCCATGTCAGATTTGCCCTAAATGCTTTGGTTTTTGAGTTATAAGCCAAAAACTGCATTTTACCCCTATGTTCTATTTATAGCCATGGCGGCCATCTTGGTTAGTTGGCGGGGTCACCGGACACAATTTTTAAACTAGATACCCCAATGATGATTGTGGCCAAGTTTGGTTAAATTTGGCCTAGTAGTTTCAGAGGAGAAGATTTTTGTAAAAGTTAACGCCGGACGCAGGACGACGACGACGGACGACGACGACGGACGCCGGACGCCAAGTGATGAGAAAAGCTCACTTGGCCCTTTGGGCCAGGTGAGCTAAAAAACAGAACACTTTAGCAAAGTACAAAACAAACCCACCATACTCCATCCTATTTCAGAACTGAGAGAATTTATAAATAAGCTGTAACAGCATCAACAATTTTAAAGCATAAAACAAGGATGTGTCCATAGTACATGGATGCCCCACTTGCACTATGTTCAGTGGACCGTGAAATTGGGGTCAAAACTCTTACTGTAAACCAACTTATTTTCTTGGATACTTTATTTCGTTTTATCCTTTGAAGTTTTCTTCGTGGCTATTTAATTTTTAATATTTAATTATTTAAATTTATATGATGCAGTTCAATAAGGAAAGATCCAAGTATTACATTTTCACGATTTATAACCGCGTTATTTTTCTACTCGCGAAAAATAAGTTGGTTTACAGTATTTGGTATTCAAATTAGAAAGATCATATCATAGGGAACATGTGTACTAAGTTTCAAGTTGATTGGATTTCAACTTCATCAAAAACTACCTTGACCCAAAACTTTAACCTGAAGCATGACAGACAGAAGAACAAACGGACGCACAGACCAAGCCCATAAATGGGGTATAACAAATCCACAACGCTCAAATACATCATGGACTGAGAGAATTTATAAATAAGCAGTAAAAACATTAATAATTTTAAAACAAAACAAAACTTCCATGCTCCTACCCGCAGAAAACAAACCCAACAGGCTTCAATCCATCTTGGACTGGTAGAATGTATTGATAAGCTTTAAAATATCATAATTTAGTTGAGCACATAACAAACCCACCACGCTCCAACCATCTTGGACTGGTAGAATGTATTGATAAGCTTTAAAATATCATAATTTAGTTAAGCACAAACAAACACATGTTTAAAGCTATCTCAGACTGGTAGAATTTATTGATAAGCTTAAATACATAACAATTTTATTAAGCACATAACAAACCAATCACACTTTAACCATCTCAGACTTGTAGAATTTGATAAGCTTGAATACATAACAATTTTATTAAGCACATAACAAACCAATCACACTTTAACCATCTCAGACTGGTAGAATTTGATAAGCTTAAATACATAACATTTTTATTAAGCACATAACAAACCAATCACACTTTAACCATCTCAGACTTGTAGAATTTGATAAGCTTGAATACATAACATTTTTATTAAGCACATAACAAACCAATCACACTTTAACCATCTCAGACTTGTAGAATTTGATAAGCTTGAATACATAACATTTTTATTAAGCACATAACAAACCAATCACACTTTAACCATCTCAGACTTGTAGAATTTGATAAGCTTGAATACATAACAATTTTATTAAGCACATAACAAACCAATCACACTTTAACCATCTCAGACTGGTAGAATTTGATAAGCTTGAATACATAACATTTTTATTAAGCACATAACAAACCAATCACACTTTAACCATCTCAGACTTGTAGAATTTGATAAGCTTGAATACATAACATTTTTATTAAGCACATAACAAACCAATCACACTTTAACCATCTCAGACTTGTAGAATTTGATAAGCTTGAATACATAACATTTTTATTAAGCACATAACAAACCAATCACACTTTAACCATCTCAGACTTGTAGAATTTGATAAGCTTGAATACATAACAATTTTATTAAGCACATAACAAACCAATCACACTTTAACCATCTCAGACTGGTAGAATTTGATAAGCTTGAATACATAACATTTTTATTAAGCACATAACAAACCAATCACACTTTAACCATCTCAGACTTGTAGAATTTGATAAGCTTGAATACATAACATTTTTATTAAGCACATAACAAACCAATCACACTTTAACCATCTCAGACTTGTAGAATTTGATAAGCTTGAATACATAACAATTTTATTAAGCACATAACAAACCAATCACACTTTAACCATCTCAGACTGGTAGAATTTGATAAGCTTGAATACATAACATTTTTATTAAGCACATAACAAACCAATCACACTTTAACCATCTCAGACTGGTAGAATTTGATAAGCTTGAATACATAACATTTTTATTAAGCACATAACAAACCAATCACACTTTAACCATCTCAGACTTGTAGAATTTGATAAGCTTGAATACATAACATTTTTATTAAGCACATAACAAACCAATCACACTTTAACCATCTCAGACTTGTAGAATTTGATAAGCTTGAATACATAACATTTTTATTAAGCACATAACAAACCAATCACACTTTAACCATCTCAGACTGGTAGAATTTGATAAGCTTGAATACATAACATTTTTATTAAGCACATAACAAACCAATCACACTTTAACCATCTCAGACTGGTAGAATTTGATAAGCTTGAATACATAACATTTTTATTAAGCACATAACAAACCAATCACACTTTAACCATCTCAGACTTGTAGAATTTGATAAGCTTGAATACATAACATTTTTATTAAGCACATAACAAACCAATCACACTTTAACCATCTCAGACTGGTAGAATTTGATAAGCTTGAATACATAACATTTTTATTAAGCACATAACAAACCAATCACACTTTAACCATCTCAGACTGGTAGAATTTGATAAGCTTGAATACATAACATTTTTATTAAGCACATAACAAACCAATCACACTTTAACCATCTCAGACTTGTAGAATTTGATAAGCTTGAATACATAACATTTTTATTAAGCACATAACAAACCAATCACACTTTAACCATCTCAGACTTGTAGAATTTGATAAGCTTGAATACATAACATTTTTATTAAGCACATAACAAACCAATCACACTTTAACCATCTCAGACTTGTAGAATTTGATAAGCTTGAATACATAACATTTTTATTAAGCACATAACAAACCAATCACACTTTAACCATCTCAGACTGGTAGAATTTGATAAGCTTGAATACATAACATTTTTATTAAGCACATAACAAACCAATCACACTTTAACCATCTCAGACTGGTAGAATTTGATAAGCTTGAATACATAACATTTTTATTAAGCACATAACAAACCAATCACACTTTAACCATCTCAGACTTGTAGAATTTGATAAGCTTGAATACATAACATTTTTATTAAGCACATAACAAACCAATCACACTTTAACCATCTCAGACTTGTAGAATTTGATAAGCTTGAATACATAACATTTTTATTAAGCACATAACAAACCAATCACACTTTAACCATCTCAGACTTGTAGAATTTGATAAGCTTGAATACATAACATTTTTATTAAGCACATAACAAACCAATCACACTTTAACCATCTCAGACTTGTAGAATTTGATAAGCTTGAATACATAACATTTTTATTAAGCACATAACAAACCAATCACACTTTAACCATCTCAGACTTGTAGAATTTGATAAGCTTGAATACATAACATTTTTATTAAGCACATAACAAACCAATCACACTTTAACCATCTCAGACTTGTAGAATTTGATAAGCTTGAATACATAACATTTTTATTAAGCACATAACAAACCAATCACACTTTAACCATCTCAGACTTGTAGAATTTGATAAGCTTGAATACATAACATTTTTATTAAGCACATAACAAACCAATCACACTTTAACCATCTCAGACTTGTAGAATTTGATAAGCTTGAAAACATCACAAGTTAGTTAAAAATACAACAAACCTACCTTGGTACAACCAATCTTGGACTGATGGAATTTGGTATACTGGAAAAATCACAATTAAATCAAGCACAAAACCTATTGTGCACAGGCAAAAGTGCCAGGCATGATATATGCATGAAGGCCATTACATGCAAAAGTTGTGCATAAATCATGCGAAATATGAAGTATGCATAAATCGCATGATTTTCACATGTGGTTTTCACACGTTTTAAACATATGTATATCGCATAATTTCTTAAAAGCATGATTGACGCATGATTTTCGCACGATTATTGTGCGTGGCAAATTTACTAGTATACAACAGACTTTTATCAATTTTCCCAGAAAGACCCTGGCCGTTATGAAACAAAATAACTTTTTTTTCCTCCAGTTTCAAGGAGCTACAAAGAGGTGTATACCTGCTTGGGATGTATGTATTTTATGCACTTGAAAAAGATGGCAATATAATGGAAAATGAAATAATGCATGAATCACAGCAGAGTTCTTGATAAGTGGTGGTCCTAGGGATTTGTCCGTGGTGGTCCTAGCGGTTTGACCGTGGTGGTCCTAGAAATTTGACCGTGGTGGTCCTAGGGATTTGACCGTGGTGGTCCTAGGAATTTGACCACCACATATTTGGGAAGGATCAGCACAATTTTGGTAATTTACAATGGAAATGATAGTGAGGACCTGCCGATTTTCTTTAAGGACCACCAGGCAAAACAGATTTCCAGAACTCTGTCACAGAAGGTTGTGGATCTAACATTTTAAAAAGAGTGGTCCCGAAAAGGCAACATAACCAGTATAAATGCATTTACAATACATGTAGTTCCATAAGCCCCCACCCCCTTCCTAAAACTGTCTCTGGTAGCAGCTTTACATGAATTTGTTGAAAATGTCAACAAGATCTGAATTTGGGAAATTTTTCATTCACTAAAAAAAAGTCTGCAATTTAATAAAAAAATATCCGTAAGATAGGGTAATCACAGAAAAACCACAAATTCAAATGTTCAGTTACTTTAATAGGAGCATATTAAGAAAGGAGGCAATCCAGTTACCTCGAAGTTGATAAATTTTTTAGTTGTTAAGAATAGTTGTAGATTTATGTACAAGAATATTAATGGTTCTTTAATCATTGTTAATGGGACACAACTCCTTACTTTTTTCTGTATTTTTTTTTAACACAGCTGTGAATATATATGAATATTCATACATGTAACTGCTATCATATACATTATATCACATGTCAAAACATACCTGGTAGTACTAACTGAATCAAAATCTACATATAAATTAAGGAATGCTCCTCCTGCTAAATAACCTATAGCTGGTCCTACTATGGCAAAGGCATAAAATATACCTGCAAGTACAAATATATCAAATATTACTCATTTTAAACGTGGTATGTGACACTACAGGGAGGTAACTCTGTAAAAATCATCAAAATAAATATATCAAATATTACTCATGTTAAAGGTGGTATGTGACACTACAGGGGGGTAACTCTGTAAAAATCATCTAAATAAATATATCAAATATTAACCATGTTAAAGGTGGTTAGTGACACTACAGGGAGGTAACTCTGTAAAAAATCATCTAAATAAATATATCAAATATTAACCATGTTAAAGGTGGTATGTGACACTACAGGGAGGTAACTCTGTAAAAATCATCTAAATAAATATATCAAATATTAACCATGTTAAAGGTGGTATGTGACACTACAGGGAGGTAACCCTGTAAAAATCATCTAAATAAATATATCAAATATTAACCATGTTAAAGGTGGTATGTGACACTACAGGGAGGTAACTCTGTAAAAATCATCTAAATAAATATATCAAATATTAACCATGTTAAAGGTGGTATGTGACATTACAGGGAGGTAACTCTGTAAAAATCATCTAAATAAATATATCAAATATTAACCATGTTAAAGGTGGTATGTGACACTACAGGGAGGTAACTCTGTAAAGATCATCTAAATAAATATATCAAATATCAACCATGTTAAAGGTGGAATGTGACACTACAGGGAGGTAACTCTGTAAAAATCATCTAAATAAATATATCAAATATTACTCATTTTAAACGTGGTATGTGACACTACAGGGAGGTAACTCTGTAAAGATCATCTAAATAAATATATCAAATATTAACCATGTTAAAGGTGGTATGTGACACTACAGGGAGGTAACTCTGTAAAGATCATCTAAATAAATATATCAAATATTAACCATGTTAAAGGTGGTATGTGACACTACAGGGAGGTAACTCTGTAAAAATCATCTAAATAAATATATCAAATATTAACCATGTTAAAGGTGGTATGTGACATTACAGGGAGGTAACCCTGTAAAAATCATCTAAATAAATAGATCAAATATTAACCATGTTAAAGGTGGTATGTGACACTACAGGGAGGTAACTCTGTAAAAATCATCTAAATAAATAGATCAAATATTAACCATGTTAAAGGTGGTATGTGACATTACAGGGAGGTAACCCTGTAAAAATCATCTAAATAAATAGATCAAATATTAACCATGTTAAAGGTGGTATGTGACACTACAGGGAGGCAACTCTGTAAAAATCATCTAAATAAATAGATCAAATATTAACCATGTTAAAGGTGGTATGTGACACTACAGGGAGGTAACTCTGTAAAGATCATCTAAATAAATATATCAAATATTAACCATGTTAAAGGTGGTATGTGACACTACAGGGAGGTAACTCTGTAAAAATCATCTAAATAAATATATCAAATATTAACCATGTTAAAGGTGGTATGTGACACTACAGGGAGGTAACTCTGTAAAAATCATCTAAATAAATATATCAAATATTAACCATGTTAAAGGTGGTATGTGACACTACAGGGAGGTAACTCTGTAAAAATCATCTAAATATATATATTAAATATTAACCATGTTAAAGGTGGTATGTGACATTACAGGGAGGTAACTCTGTAAAAATCATCTAAATAAATAGATCAAATATTAACCATGTTAAAGGTGGTATGTGACACTACAGGGAGGTAACTCTGTAAAGATCATCTAAATAAATATATCAAATATTAACCATGTTAAAGGTGGTATGTGACATTACAGGGAGGTAACCCTGTAAAAATCATCTGAATAAATATATAAAATATTAACCATGTTAAAGGTGGTATGTGACACTACAGGGAGGTAACTCTGTAAAGATCATCTAAATAAATATATCAAATATCAACCATGTTAAAGGTGGAATGTGACACTACAGGGAGGTAACTCTGTAAAGATCATCTAAATAAATATATCAAATATCAACCATGTTAAAGGTGGTATGTGACACTACAGGGAGGTAACTCTGTAAAAATCATCTAAATAAATATATCAAATATTACTCATTTTAAACGTGGTATGTGACACTACAGGGAGGTAACTCTGTAAAGATCATCTAAATAAATATATCAAATATTAACCATGTTAAAGGTGACACTACAGGGAGGTAACTCTGTAAAAATCATCTAAATAAATATATCAAATATTAACCATGTTAAAGGTGGTATGTGACATTACAGGGAGGCAACTCTGTAAAAATCATCTAAATAAATATATCAAATATTAACCATGTTAAAGGTGGTTAGTGACACTACAGGGAGGTAACTCTGTAAAAAATCATCTAAATAAATATATCAAATATTAACCATGTTAAAGGTGGTATGTGACACTACAGGGAGGTAACTCTGTAAAGATCATCTAAATAAATATATCAAATATTAATTAGATATAGGAAGATGTGGTGTGAGTGCCAATGAGACAACTCTCCATACAAATAACCATGTTAAAGGTGGTATGTGACACTACAGGGAGGCAACTCTGTAAAAATCATCTAAATAAATATATCAAATATTAACCATGTTAAAGGTGGTTAGTGACACTACAGGGAGGTAACTCTGTAAAAAATCATCTAAATAAATATATCAAATATTAACCATGTTAAAGGTGGTATGTGACACTACAGGGAGGTAACTCTGTAAAAATCATCTAAATAAATATATCAAATATTAACCATGTTAAAGGTGGTATGTGACACTACAGGGAGGTAACTCTGTAAAAATCATCTGAATAAATATATCAAATATTAACCATGTTAAAGGTGGTATGTGACACTACAGGGAGGTAACTCTGTAAAAAACATCTAAATAAATATATCAAATATTAACCATGTTAAAGGTGGTTAGTGACACTACAGGGAGGTAACTCTGTAAAAAATCATCTAAATAAATATATCAAATATTAACCATGTTAAAGGTGGTATGTGACACTACAGGGAGGTAACTCTGTAAAAATCATCTAAATATATATATTAAATATTAACCATGTTAAAGGTGACACTACAGGGAGCTGCATTGGATAGAAACCTACCTTTTGAAAGTGCATGTACACATATATAAGACATTGATGGATTTCATAACAATGAAATACAAAATATAAGATGAAGTTTGGTCTATGTTTTACGGATGCTATAACACCTCAAATTTAAAAATTGTTAGACTTTCTGTAGAGATTTTATCAACCCCAACTAGGTTAACCATATTTACAGATGTATTGATATTCCTTTGCATATTAAGGTATATTTTTTTCCGACACAGCTCAAATATTGCTCAAGTTTAAATGGAATTCTATCATAAATATAGCAGTTTTGTGTTGTAGGGATGTATATATAACATCAAATGAATGAATCAATACAATGGAATCTTCTTAACTAAAATCGTGTTCATAAAAAAATTGTTGCATTTTGTAACTTTTCAAAACTTAAACATGGGAGATAACTCTTCATATTTATACTATTTCAAAACTGTTAAATGGGAGATAACTCTTCATTTTTGTACTTTTTCAAAACTGTAAAATGGGAGATAACTATTCTCTGCTTGATGAGATTTTTTTGTGGTTGTTTTTATGTTTTTTTTACTGTCTCATCACAGAGATCATGCTATTCACTTTTGATCAAGTTTTTCCCCGATTGACCATGTTGACATCCAAAACTGCTTACAATATTATTAAAATAATCATCTTAAATTAATTTAAGCATACTAGAAATTAAACTAGAATATTGATGGAGATGTTATATCTCTATACAAACTGTTTTTTTTTTTTTATTAAATCTCCTTCAAGTACCGATTTTTTTTCTTCTATTTTAACCTTAATGTGTATAAATGAAACATTCTAAGTTTTATTCTGTGTGCAATTTTAATAATATTGGTGTAACATTGTTTATGTTTAAACATACATAAAAAGGCATAATATACTTAAAAAATAATTGATGCAAGATATCCTTTATTGTAGTTTCAACATGGCATTATATTCGTGATTTTTTTTGCACGAGCGATAGTGAGGGCTAAGATAACACGAATATAATGCCATGTTTTTTTTACAATTTATCTTACCTATATACATTGATGATGATCTGAGTGGTAAGTTCTCATCAAGGTAGGTAACTCCTAACGTATACAAGGGGGCAGCACCTGCCCCATGTAAAAATTGTCCTAAATAAAACACCCATTTATAACTCGATAAACTATCTATTTTATTGTCACACTCCGTTGATCTATTATTAGATAAATGACACAAGTCTCCACTTGAAATAATCTCATATTCAGCAGCGGTAAACTTTGGTATTGAAAAAACAAATGATCCAATTGCCATGATAAATACACCTATTCCAAGATATCTAGGCTTACAACCGAGTCCTCCGAAATAACTAACAGGTATTAAGCAAAGGACAGAGGCAATGTCATAACTACTCGCTATAATCCCCGACTCTGTACTGCTCATGTCGTAACGACGCTCCACTGTAGATATCACAACATTTACGAACCCATTCACAACCATTCCCTGAAAAAAGAAATAAATGTTATGTTAATACATGTGTTTTTAGATGGCTCTCTTTCTTATTAAGTTTTTTATCCCAGCAAGTAATTTTTCAGAGCACATGAAAACTGTCAGTATAAATCATTACTGATTAAAATTTGAAATGTGTGAAATATGTTGTTACAATTTCAGTCCAATTGTCTGAAATATGTTGTTACAATCATCCATTGATTTAATTGTTTTATTTTGAGGTCCTCTATTTTTTTATTTTATTTTTTTTTAAATTACAGCGAAAAAGATGAAAATAATAGTTGATTGGGAAACAAGTCATTGCAACTAATTTCATTCCCTTTCCACTTTGCGGGTGCGAGCGCTGCCTTGTTGCAGCATTAGCCTGCTTTGTTTCAAAATCTTTTACATGTAAATATGGCTCTGAGTCTCTCTGAACACAGGTCAGTCATTTATCACCCCCTTAAGATACTAATGAAAGCCTTACACTGGAAATATTTGACAAATAGACAGTAATTCAACAGCACAAAAAGGTACAATGCAAGAATTAATTCTTAACAGTAGATTTTTAAAAATCTTTGTTCAATAAGCCATGACAACTAGTGACTGAGATCGTCAAAGTATAAGGATTAGACCTCAGTGGCGGATCCAGGGTTGGAACCCCCCTTTTTTTTTGGCCGATCAATGCATTTGAATGGGAGCATATAGTTGAAACCCCCCTTTACTCTGGGTTGGGAACCTCCCCTTTTTTTTGGCCGATCAATGCATTTGAATGGGAGCATATAGTTGAAACCCCCCTTTACTCTGGGTTGGGAACCCCCCCCTTTTTAAATTGGCTGGATCTGCGCCTGGACCTAGAGGATTACACAAGAAAGAAGTCAATGAAAATATGAAGACGTGAGAAAATCATCAAAATTACGTAACCAAACAGCCTTCAATAACGCGACTTATACTTTTACAATGAGGCAGTGTCACAAATTAAACTTCAATAACGCGACTTATACTTTTACAATGAGGCAGTGTCACAAATTAAACTTCAATAACGCGACTTATACTTTTACAATGAGGCAGTGTCACAATTTAAACTGATTGTATCGTTTGTAAAACCATCTGTTTAAAAGAGTTTTTTTAATCATCAAGAACTGAAACTTTTTGCTTGTCATTCCCGTGTTTCTTTTGGCTTGGATCTTGTCTTTCAATTTGGCAAACAGTTTTTATAACACTTATATTAGCCATTTTCACCATTTTATAAGATCAACAATCAGCTGTAGGTAATCAAATTTTAATTTAAAACTATCCAACTTTGAAATAAAATTGGTAGCCGTCCAAAATTTTTAAATTTAAAGATTGTACTAAGATATACAAATCAAAAGACATACTTAAATATAACTAAGATCCCAGCATGTTTGTAGTTTGAACACACAAATTTAAAGTACATCAGATTAAAATAGTAGAGAAAGAGAGAAAAAATAATCTTTCGTTCTTCATTTATCAATTAAACTTGGTTAAATAAATGGTATCGTGGCATGCATCTCAAATATACAAATTAATAATACATATTTAAAGTAATTTTAGCAAATCATACTGTTAAAGAGGGTGAAAAAGGGATATTTTCGTGCAACATGTTTTGTCATTTTTATTTCATGTACAGCCGTGAAAGATGTTTGTTATTCACCGTGTTTCATGAAATCAGTAAAAAGATCATCGTGCAAGACGTTTTTTTATTGTTCATTCATTAAGAAATGGCAATTTTATTTCACATTTTTCCTTTCAAATCCCCCCCCCCCCCCCTTTTACACCCCTCGTTAAAGAGTTTTCACATTAAGTTTCATTTGAATCCATTTGAAGAATTGATCTACACTTGTTTTAAGATTACATATCCTGAGGCTCAGATACTGTGATGAAAGAGTATCGCAAACTTAATGTTAAATTATGCAATTATATGAAAAAGAGGTTGCACATGCTTTAGTGCTATTAAAGGATACCCGACTTCTTATTGAAGTACATGTAATTCATGCTTTCATTACACAAGAGTGCACACGCTGAAATGTCTCGCCTTCTATACTAATCATTGATATTATGTTGATAGTCCTAAGTATGAAGCTAAGCTTTATTACAACTGTCGCATAAACTTAACATTAACCAAGATAACTAAACAAAGACCAATGAACCTTGAAAAAGAGGTCCAGGTCAGATGAACCATGCAAGGCAGACAGGTACAGCTAACAATGCTTCTATACAACATATATAGTTGACACATTACTTATAGTTTAAGAAAAATAGACCAAAACACAAAAACTTAACAATGTGCAATGAAATGTGAAAATGAGGTCACAGTTAAATAAAACCTGCTCGACTGACATAAAGATCATAAAATATTTTTATACACCAAATATAGTTGACCTATGGCATATATAGCATTAGATAAAAAGACCAAAACTCAAAAACTTAACTTTGACCACTGAACCATGAAAATGAGGTCAAGGTCACATGACATCTGCCCGCTAGACATGTACACTTAACAATCATTCCATACAACAAATATAGTAGACCTATTGCATATGGTATGAGAAAAACAGACCAAAACACAAAAATTTAACTATAACCACTGAACCATGAAAATGAGGTCAAGGTCAGATGACACCTGCCAGTTGGACATGTACACCTTACAGTCCTTCCATACACCGAATATACTAGCCCTATTGCTTATAGTATCTGAGATATGGACTTGACCACCAAAACTAAACCTTGTTCACTGATCCATGAAATGAGGTCGTGGTCAAGTGAAAACTGTCTGACAGACATGAGGACCTTGCAAGGTACGCACATATCAAATATAGTTATCCTATTACTTATAATAAGAGAGAATTCAACATTACAAAAAATTTGAACTTTTTTTTCATGTGGTCACTGAACCATGAAAATGAGGTCAAGGACATTGGACATGTGACTGACGGAAACTTCGTAACATGAAGCATCTATATACAAAGTATGAAGCATCCAGGTCTTCCACCTTCTAAAATATAAAGCTTTTAAGAAGTGAGCTAACGCCGCCGCCGTAGCCGCCGGATCACTATCCCTATGTCGAGCTTTCTGCAACAAAAGTTGCAGGCTCGACAAAAAAGGAGAAAGAGAGAGTGAAAGAGAGTAGGAGGATATTATCAATGAGAAAAAAAAGAATTTGAAATGATTTATATCTTAGTTTTTCATATCTTGGTAAAACAATATTCTTTTGTTGTTATATTCTTAAAACCCTAGTCAGGTGGTGAAAGGGTTATCAGCACTCTCAGATAAAAACTAATCAATGACAAGCTGCTGATCAAATATGAAGCATTAGTATAGTACCAGAGAAGAGCTACAATAATATTTGTGAACAAACGAGCGGACAGACAGACAGACAGACAGACGGGCGGACGGTACGACGAATGGATGGACAGACAGACAAACTGAATACAATATAGTTTCAAACCTATTTGATACTACTCAATTTTGTAGTTGCATTTCAAGCTTAACTTCAAAGTTCTGTTGCCAAGACCCACAAAGTTCTTACATTTTTTGAGATTATTTTCATGAACACTGCTATGAAATACAGGTGTGCAATGTATGAACCAACAGTTGCATTGACCAAAATATTCCATGCTTGAATAACGACATATGACATATGATGTTTAAAGAAGTGACTGCCCAGCAGATCCAAGTTTTTGAGAACAAAATATTGAAACAAGGTGTTCTGAAAGTTTTGACTACCACATTTAGTGTAATTTTAGTATTTTTGCAACGAAGAAAAAATAATGAGATCCAGCAGATTGTCTTGAAGGACCACCACGGAAAAAAAGATTTTGACACTTCCAGCAGACTTAAAAAATATTGTTTACATGGTGAAACTTAACATTATTAAGTTCTTGACTAATTCTCATATTTGTCTGCTTAACAGCACACAAGCCAAATCAGCTCCATGTAGCTTCATGTACGAACAGTTACAGACAGACAAGGTGATTGCTATATCCCCCACCGTGTATTGAGGTATAATAATACAGAAGCAACAAAATTCAGATAAGTAGCATACACAGCATAGGAAAATATCTCTTCAACTAATTCTCAATGGAATTAGTATGGATTTCTTCTGCAATAGTATGCATAATATATCATTTACGATTCTGATTGTGATAAATTCTGTTTCTGCAATAGTATGCGTAATATATCATATACAATTGACATGACTGACACTAACGTAAATTATGTAAATCTGAAGACGTTGTTTTCATCACTCAGTTCGTCAGTTTCTTATCCTTATCAGATAACTGATGTACTTCACAATTTTTTTTGTTTTTTTTTTTGGTTGTAAATTTTCATCATTTTTTAAAGCATGCAAAGAAGAATTTAAATTAACAGTTTGTAATTCCACTCTTGACTTCTGGCTGTTAAACTACAACAACTTTCATCAATTCATTCATTTTTTGTAGAATAATTTAACATTGAGGAATTTAAATTGACATTTTCAGAATTCTGGCAGCAGTTTTCATCAATTTAAACTGGTTTTTTTTTGGTGGTAAATAAATTAATTTCAAAATCAAGTAATTTGTTTTCCAACTTTTGTTTGACTTATACTTTTGTGAAAAATGATGCATTTATTGTTAATCCAGTTACAGATAGAACATGAATACATACGTCACTAAATATAATTGGAGACAATTGTTCTGTATAATGACCATATTGATACTTTTTCACAAAATTCTTATGCTTTATCAGCTCTTTGGTGGGGTTGTTGTCTCTTTGACATTCCCAATTGCCATTCTCAATTATATTTCATTAAGATTAATATTGATAGTAAGAAATGCTGAAATGTGTATGATCGCGAGGTACGAGAAATTTTACTCATAAGATTTTTTCTGAAAAGAGCCACAAGTCCTCCCTCATAAGCCATATAACTCAGAATTTTTCATCAATTTTCCAACCATATATTGTAGAAGGATTTTACAATTACCAAACAACTATAACTATTTTATCAGTTCTGCGTAATCTTTAAGTCTAGTTTTTTGAATTCATACTACAAAAGTCATAAATTTACTGATTGCACATGAATGAAGATAAAAACAATTTTAAATATTGATACAAAATAAATGCATATGGATGATATCTTTAGCCTTTTCAATTACCAAGGGACATATATTAAGTCTGTGTTATATCACTAGTATTACATAACAATCGACTAAAAACTTCCCCACAACGAAAAACAATTCTTTGTATATTGCATAACAAATGGGATAAAAAACTTCTGAACTAGGAGAGATGATTCTTAAAGGGATAGTAGCTACGATTTTGACAAAATTATGAACAAGTTTTAAAGCTGCTAAAATCAAAGATATGTACTAAATATAAGCAATAAGATCGCTAAAATGTTTTCATAAAATACAGAAGTGTTAATAATTGATAATTCATATCGTGTAGTGTGCCTATTCATCTCATTAATTATGCATCGGGTTTACTTCTCGAACTTTGCCGACATAGCGAGTGAGCTAACCAAGATATATATAGATACGAACACGTGCTTTTTGTTTTCTTATATATTTGATAATTACTCTTTATTAAACGTACATATTTGACGCCATTTATCAAATTATGTAAATAAAAAATATAACAAATACCGTCATATTATTCCAACCCAAGATTCTCCAACAATGGCGATATTAAACACTTGTTATTACATTTGTATGACCAAACCATGTTGATAATGTATACACGTGTTTGTGTGTTAAATCGGGGCCTCCATGAAGGATACACTTGAAGAATAATACTTAAGTTTAGGAAGTTGATTTCTAATTTCTTCTAAGGTGGGAGATTACTGCCCGTAAATTTATAAACATATTTTTGACAATTATGAACACGTTGAGATTTTTTTTTATGTGATCTGGAAAATTTAAGAAATGTAAACATTATGCAAACCGTCGGCTACTTTTGTTTGACTTTGCCTGCGTCGCAGGTGTTTCGAGTGATTTTAATGACCGATCTCATCGACGTTTTTTTTATTTTTAATTTACAATAACTTGTCTGCACCTCTTTTTGTTTCTTTTCTCGCTGAAACTGTTAATTCGCGTACCATTTCCGCGATAACATTCCCCTGTTCGACCATTTTCCCTTCGAGGCACAATGTGCGATTGCGCATTGGGAACTGACGAGTAAAGGTCACATGAATAAGGGTTGGGCTTAACATCGAATTATTATCTATAGATAATAAATAAATGTAGGTGTTAAACGTTAAAAAACTTCTAAATGCTTAATGGAACGTAACCAGTAATTGTTTTAATCATAATTATTTTACTTTTTGTACAAAATCCGGCATATAGATTAAAAAAGTAATTTTAACGAAAATCGTAGCTACTATCCGTTTAAGTTTATTAAATAACAATTCTTAAGTTTATTTCATAACAATCGACTAAAAACTTCCCACTATGAAAGATGATTCTTTAGCATGACTATAATTTAGTATAAAGAATGTCACAACATTCTTGTTTGTCTTGTTCTATCAATCCTCTCGAACAACTAGCATTTTATTGTATTACAGCATTTCCATCCCTGCCACCAAAGTTTTGTTAAAGGCAGATAACCCAGGTTAAATTAAGCATCTATGGCATGTGCACTCAGACTTAACGAATGAATTTTATTTTTACAGGACATTCGGTCTGGTAAGCATCCTAGCTTTACCAGACCAATTTTTTTTTACATCTAATTGTATATTATCCGACAAAAAACAACAAACATATGACTTTGTTGTGCCCTACTCCTCCCAAAAATGCACCAAAAAAAAATGATGAAAGTTGTGCACCTTTGCTTGAATGCATTTCAGTGAAGAGTAATGTCCCATTTTATTGGATTTTGACAATGTTTGTGAACTAAACATAATTTAGAGTTTCTGTATAAAATATTATTTCCTGTTTCTTCTTTCTTTTTCATATATCTTTTGGTTTTCAATTCTAGTGTTTATATTTCATAGCTGAATTTTGTGATCTGCTTGGATTTTTATTCATTTATTGTATTTAATCGGCAAACCCGGAATTATCCTTATCCGTTCCAAGAATCTGATCCGGTTTTATTTACATTTCCGGTTGTGCCAATGATGGCAGCCATTGTTGTTTTTGACAGTCAGATATGTTTTTATCCGGATTTACACATTACTGGTTGCCGATTTTCGTCATAAAGCTAGCGGTTGAACAAAATAAACATCACTGTGATGAATAATAAAGATGAAAATAAATTTGAGATCGTTTGGCAATTTTGCTAGAATGTTAGAAAAATCCATGAAAAAAAACACTGGACATTCGGACCTGAATTCAACAAAAATTTACCAGACCGATCCATTATTCACCGGATTTGTCCGACATATTTGGTGTAGTCTGTGCACTTTGACTATGTTTTTTTTTTAGTTGCAAGTCAATATTGGGCACTTGGTATATGAAAATCATGACTATAAAATAAAATTTATTAAAATTCATTTGCTGAGAAAAGCACTAGCCTAAAACCATATAACTTACTTCAATTATTGATATAAAACAGGAGTGGTGTACCCCTATGTACAGTTTATTTCATGAAGGCCATGGGTTCACCTAAATTTTAAATTATCATGGTACAAAACTTCCAAGTGTCAGGTATGGTGACCTTAGATGGCCTGATATGAATACTAATATGACAAGTAAGATTTTATCTTAAAACTTTCACACAAATGAATCAATTCTAAAGTGATGATTTCTTCACTTAAGGAAAATATATATATTTCCAGCCATCTTGTCACACTACGAAGATGAGGAATTGATCTACTCACATAAACTCATGTACTCAAGGCAAGCTTGCTTCTAGGAGACCCCAAAAGCAGCTGAATGAGTATATGCCTATAGCATTCCCATGCAGTGACAATATACAAATATTTATAAAAAATAAGATGGGGTATCATTGCCAATGAGACAATAATAAATCTCCACAAACAGAAATTAACAGTCAATCAATGTTTTGAATAAAGAGGACTTTTTGGGTTCTGCTGAATTAACTGATCTTCTACTATTTGCCATAAAACCATACCTGTCCACCTGTGACGATGAAAATGCAGGTCATGACCTGCATTGAAGAATCAAATCTCAGGTCATAACGCGTACAAACTTTTTCGAGCTGAATTTCAGTATTTATGGTACATTTTCTTATAATGTATATCAAAGATACCAAAACATCAATGCATGTTCACTTGGTTAAGTCATTTTAAATCTTATTTATTATTATTTCATTGCACTTTTAAAGATTTTTATAAATTTGTGTAACACAGTCTTATGTTCTTTACTTTCTGTCATCATCTAAAATTTATTTTTCAAATGTAATTTTAAAATGAGACTACTGGCTATGTAGCCTTTAAACATACCATGTAGAGGTATTACATCTATGAACTATTTCTTGACAAGGAAATTAGACTATGATAAAATATAGTAATACAGTTAAAGGAAGTATAAATGTAAAAAATAATTTTCAACTTTAAAAAAAAAATTATATAAAGGTATAAAAATAATGAAAAGTTATTTTTCAATATGTATTTGAATTTTATATTTTTATGATTTAATCTTTTTCACCCATAAAACGTAAATATAAGGAATAATTTTGAATGGTGACAAATAAGGGGAAGTAACTCTAGTTCAAATATGTTTGTAAACCAGTAGTGCAATTTATTTACGACCTAAAGCTAAGGTAATTGGTGTTAATTAACAGTGTGTTTGACACCAAAGCTGTCAAGTGAAGCCATGCACTTAATGGGTCACTTAATTTGACAGTTAACATAGCTAGATGAACTGCATGTTCATGGAAGAATTACGAATTTGCCGGTATTTAAAGGAATATTACTTATGAAAATCAATCTCAAGGCTAAGAAATACGGGTGAAATCGGGTCATTTACGGAATTCCCGGGTTATTTCAATGACCCGGCGGGTGTCCCAGGTGATCCCTCAGAATTGTGAAAATCTCGGGTCACACCCACAGAATACGGGTCAGTTGACAGGTATGATAAAACCAGTGTTAAGAGTGAGCCTTCTTGATCCCTCCCCCTTTTCAACACAGTTGATTCAAATCCTCAACAAATTATAAATATGCACTCAGAGAAGAAACAAATTTATATTCAATTACTTTGAGACTATTACATAACAAATGTATATCATATTATATATAACGAATGTTACATAATCCATTATTGATAATGCCCTACTGCGACTACTTAAGAGTTTATAAACAGAAGTTTCAAATTAAAGGAAATAGAATGATCTAGGTTAACCTCTACTAATGGTTTATGAATATAATGAAGTCTAGGGTAAGAAAATCCAAACGTTATCAGTCTGATGTTAATAAGTGGAACAGGAATTAATGTCTGTCTCAGTACCAGAGTTCTATCTGTTTTTGTGTGGTTGATGTTGCCTGGTTCTATAATCTTAAGTTATCAGTCTATTTATTGTTATTGACTTGTTGTATTGACCCCCAGCACAACTAGTGCTTTTTTCTAACATTACAACAGTTCCAACCCTGCCACCAAGATTTTAGTTTTATAAGAATTATTGTCCCCCTGCACGACAAATGCTTTTTTCTGACATTACAACATTTCCAACCCTGCTACCAAAATTTTAGTCTTATAAGTAGTTTTTGTATTTACTATGTGTTTTCTATTTTTCTGCGACTTTTTTAGCACATGTACCTCCTTGCTATCCTGCCTTCTTTATACAGTATAATACAACAGTACACATTTTCAAAGGTCCCTTAAAATCAAAAGCCTTAAATCTTAAAAGACCACCCTCATTTAGCAGCTAAATGGGCTTCAATCCAGATGTGCAAATTCTTACAAGAAGGAATGGGCACATTATTATAATAATTAATTTCAGCAATGATTCTTACATCACAACAATTAGAATTCCACGTAAACAATCCATTGCCCCTCTATGATTATAATAATTAAATTCAGCGATGATTCTTACATTACAACAATTAGAATTCCACATTAACAATCCATTGCTTCCTCTATGTTAAAGTCATTTACAGATATATATATATCATATGATAATCGCCTCTAATGAAGAACGGAAATCAAATCTAGATCTAGAAATGTTACAGTTATCAAAGGACACACACTATTATCAGGTGCATCAAATCTAATTCTTCTTTTTTGAAGATGAATCGATTGAAATCAAGACAAATGCTGAAAATCTGATTCAATAAAGGTACATATCATGTAATTAATGAACTCTGGGCAAATGGGGGAGGTATGTCTTGCGCATCAAATCTAATTCTTCTTTTTTGAAGATGAATGGATTGAAATAAAGACAAATGCTGTGAATCTGATTCAAATAAATGTATATATCAGGTAATTTATTATGAACTCTAAGCAAATGGGGGAGGTATGTTTTCTGCAAACATTACACATAAATTTGACAAATGAACCATGAAAATAAGGTCATCAAACAAAACCTGTCATCATGGTCATTTGGACATAAAATTGAGAATGGAAATGGGAAATGTGTCAAAGAGACAACAACCCGACCATAGAGCAGACAACAGCAGAAGGTCACCAACAGGTCTTCAATGTAGCGAGAAATTCCCGCTTATATGCATACAGTACACTAAATACAGTTGACCTACTGTTGATAGTTTATGTGAAAAAGACCTTATCATGTAGTATTAAACTTAATCACTGATCTAAGAATTGAGGTCAAGGTAAGTTGAAATCTGACAGAAAGTTTATTGTATCCTGCAAGAATCCATTATACCAAATATAATTATCCTATTTCTCACACGTGAAAGTTAACATGACAAAAATAAAAAAAACAAAAATACATTATTTTTAAGCAGTCGCTGAACCATGAAAATGAGGTAAAGGACAGATGACAATCATGACACATGGAAACTCTGTTACATAAGACATCTATATATATGAACCTTTTGAACACAGCAAGGCAATAATTATTTTGGGTTCAAAGACAGCTTCTTGCACAACAGATGACGGAAGTCTTGTAATTACTGTCTTCGTAGATACACGTCGCATCTGTTATGAGATGTCACTAATTATTACGATAATCCTCTCTTACAAAATTCCTGAAGATGACATTGTATTAACTCTACATCATATTCTTGTTTATTTCTGGAATATGTAATAAAATGTGACGTTGTTTTTTCAGTTTGTAGCAAATTGAGGCAAAAATGTCTTCTACATTTCAAAATAAAAGCTTTATACAAATACTTTCCACTGCCTCAGTCAAATAGGGCTCTTCATGGTTAGTTCGGCCACATTGAATAGGGGGCAGATTTTTTTGAAAGATTTGGAGATAGTATGAAAATACGGAAAATCCTATGCATGTTTCCAAGCAACTGCTCTGTTTTTTTCACACTGTATTTGACTCCATTATGAAAATCTGCCCCTATCCAATAGAGCCTAACTAACTGTGAAGAACCCTATTAGCACACCTTGTGTGGCATTCTGTGATTTTTGTTCGTAGGAAAGACCATAATGGACAAACAAAAGTTACCCATACTTAAGACTAGACATATCCACATTTTACAGCCTGCCCTTAACACCAGGTGCTCTAGTTATGGCTAATTAATTATAATGATGAAATTAGGATAAGTCAATATTTATACAAGCAGTAACTCCATAAACTTTTAACTACAGTGCAAGCTGATAATCATGTTCTATCAACAACTTATTGCTAAGCAAAACATAAACATTGTAGGTAATGAAAAATACTGGTGTTTCTCACCGTGCATGTTAAAATCTGGGATGAAAAATTAAGGGAATCGACAATCTTTTTATACTAGACTTATCCCTCCACCAACCCCAACCCCCCAAAAAAATATACCATTTTTTTTATAAAGTAATTTTAAATTAATTCCTGATAAGAATGTGAAAAAAACTATTTTTCTTAAATAAATGTGAAACAATACAAGATAGGTACAAACACTTTATTTGTAGATCTCTACTATATGTGCGTGATACAGGGTGATATTTATGTTTAAGAGCAATACACCTGAAATAACAGCAAGCAATATTTTAACACACTTATATATAAGTCAGCACAAGATAAACCTCAAGCAGACTTAATTGACCCATTTCTCTGTTGATATAAGATAAATTATAATTTCAATAAAAAACCTTTAATATGAAAAAAAAATCTTGATCTATGACCCTAAAACACATCTTTCTAGTTTTTTCAAAGAAGATATATAGATTTTCAAGATTGAAATCTTCACAAAAATACAGCCATGAGGTATCTTTATTCTAACATCTGAAGATGAAAAGAAAAGATAAAAGATGAAAAACATGTGAACGTTGGATAAATAACCCTGGTTGATATGTGTGTTTATTTACTATACAAATCAGCCTCATTAAAACTGATATCAGACATACATGTCAATATTTTGAAAATGCAGGTCAAGTCATACAGGCATGGAGTAAAAATAAAACATTTTTTGGTGTTATAATTAATAGTTTAGATTTTCAGAGATTACACATCTTTTCCTCCTTTAAAATATTCTTTTAAAAAAAATTTGGTCTGTTTTTAACTGTACATCAAATTCTTTATATAATTTTTTTAAATTTCATTTTATATTTTTTCATGAAAGTTGGAAAATTTTAACTTTGAGAAATTAAACATTTCTATGTGCATGTGATGTAAGTTTTTTAAATGTCATTCATAGATTTATGACTGCAATAATTGCTATCTTAACTCTTCATACAATTTTTTTTTCTTTCTTTCTCATAAATCAGTTGTTCCTAAGCACTTGAAAACTTGCAGTTTAGGTGTTAAAAAAGATGAGAATTTGATTAAAAAGTTAAAGCAGAGTTGGGTATGTTTTCATATATATTCCAAGTGAAAAACTACGAAATGTCCTCACATCTTTTAAGCAGCATTAGTCCTGCTGACCAAGGGGCAGATCCAGCCATTTAAAAAACTAGAGGCTCTCAAGAGCCTGTATCGCTCACCTGATTCTACTTGGGTTTTTGAAATCATATAAAAAAATATAAAATTTGGCTAAAAGTGACAACACAACCTCATTTATAAGGAAAGGAACATGTTTAATTTCATTCAAAAGTCCCCCACTGGCGGCCATCTTGGATGACGGATCGGCTACAAAGTAACAACACTTGGTCAGCACCTCATAAGGAACATTCATGCCATGTTTGGTTTTATTCCATTCAGTGGTTCTCTAAAAGAAGTCATTTGTATGCATTTCCCATAGGGTCCTATGTTAAACTAAGTCCCCTGCTGGCGGCCATCTTGGATGATGGATCGGCTACAAAGTAACAACACTTGGTCAGCACCTCATAAGGAACATTCATGCAATGTTTGGTTTTATTCCATTCAGTGGTTCTCTAAAAGAAGTCATTTGTATGCATTTCCCATAGGGTCCTATGTTAAACTAAGTCCCCCGCTGGCGGCAATCTTGGATAATGGATCGGCTACAAAGTAACAACACTTGGTCAGCACCACATTAGGAACATTCATGCCATGTTTGATTTCATTCCATTCAGTGGTTCTCTAAAAGAAGTCATTTGTATGCATTACCCATAGGGTCCTATGTTAAACTAAGTCCCACGCTGGCGGCCATCTTGGATGATGGATCGGCTACAAAGTAACAACACTTGGTCAGCACCACATAAGGAACATTCATGTCATGTTTGGTTTCATTCCATTCAGTGGTTCACTAGAAGAAGTGATTTGTATGCATTTCCAATAGGGTCCTATGTTAAACTAAGTCCCCCGCTGGGGGCCATCTTTGATGATGGATCGGCTACAAAGTAACAACACTTGGTCAGCACCACATAAGGAACATTCATGCCATGTTTGGTTTCATTCCATTCAGTGGTTCACTAGAAGAAGTCATTTGTATGCATTTCCAATAGGGTCCTATGTTAAACTAAGTCCCCGCTGGCGGCCATCTTGGATAATGGATCGGCTACAAAGTAACAACAATTGGTCAGCACTCCATAAGAAACATTCATGCAATGTTTGGTTTCATTCCATTTAGTGGTTCTCTAGAAGAAGTCATTTGTATGCATTTCCCATAGGGTCCTATGTTAAACTAAGTCCCCCGCTGGTGGCCATCATGGATGATAGATCGGCTACAAAGTAACAACACTTGGTCAGCACCCCATAAGGATAATTCATGCTATGTTTGGTTTTATTCCATTCAGTGGTTCTCTAAAAGAAGTCATTTGTATGCATTTCCCATAGGGTCCTATGTTAAACTAAGTCCCCAGCTGGCGGCCATCTTGGATGATGGATCGGCAACAAAGTAACAACACTTGGTCAGCACCTCATAAGGAACATTCATGCCATGTTTGGTTTCATTCCATTCAGTGGTTCTCTAAAAGAAGTCATTTGTATGCATTTCCCATAGCGTCCTATGTTAAACGAAGTCCCCCGCTGGCGGCCATCTTGGATGATGGATCGGCTACAAAGTAACAACACTTGGTCAGCACCTCATAAGGAACATTCATGCCATGTTTGGTTCCATTCCATTCAGTGGTTCTCTAGAAGAAGTTCAAAATGTAAATTGTTAACGACGACGACGACGGACGACGACGACGGACGACGGACGCCAAGTGGTGAGAAAAGCTCACTTGGCCCTTCGGGCCAGGTGAGCTAAAAAGGAGGTGGAGGTGTGTGTGGGGGGTGAAAGGGGTTCCAACTATGTACCAATTGAAAAGCATTGATCATCAAAGATTTTCATACTCTTAAATTACTTCTTGAAATCAAAATATTTAAAGCTTCTTTCATTTTACTCTATAAAACAGTTTCAAACTAATCAGATAGTTTAACATAAACAAATTGCAGCAAATGTTTTTACAAGTTAACATTTAACATGCAATCCATCATTCCAAGTGCAAAATAATTAAAAGCAGTTCCTTGATCAATTTCATGTCAGTTTCTGACCCATTAGTAAATAATTGTCTGTTTCTATAACATGTTTAGTCTATTTTTTTGAATTAACAAATCTATGGCCTTCATCTGACAAGAAACAATATACGAGCTGCGTTTGGATTGAAAACAACCTTCTGCAAGTGCAGTTATACATGTAAGTGCATAAGACTTTGAGTAGAACATTCAAGTACAAGGTAAAACATGAATATTTGGTCTGTTTTGTAGGGGTCTTCATATAGCAACTTATTTTTTAAACATTTACCCACTTTGTATAGAGATTTTATACAATCCGAAATAAATAAAGGCAACAGTAGTATACCGCTGTTCAAACTCATAAATCCATGGACAAAAAACAAAAATAAATTAAACTGTCAATTGTTCTTGAACAATTGAGAGGTCTTTCCTTTTGTAATGTAAAATACATGTTCCAACAGACGTAGAATGTATTGAAGAGGTCAAGGTCAACCTTAAAAAGCTCGAAAACACATTAAAAATCCTTTATATAAGGTTAAAAACACTAAATTCGCTATTTTGGACATGACCTTGACCTTTGACCTTTTGACCTTTGTCAAGGTCATTAGTCCCCAATGCCATTACTGAAGACCCCAAGGGTCTAGGACCTTTGGTTATATAGTAAAAGCTGATTTTGTCTTTTCAGAAACCTAAAACAGGGGTTATGCCCCTTATAGAAAGGTCAAATCTCTTTGGTCAAAATGTAACAAAGTTGCGCCATAATGACCCAAACATTTTCCACTATTTAAAACTTCTGTAATTATAATGGTTTCTGAGATTATCCCATAACAAGGTGTTAGGTCAAAGGTCAAGGTCAACATACAAATTTGACCTTGAGGTATTTTTTAAAGATACATGAATTGATGATGATTGGTGAAGATCCTAGGTGTCTAAGACTTACGGTTTCTGAGTTTTGGTGGCCAACCGACACCGGTTAATTTTGATAGGGGCATAACCCTACCAATGAGTCGTTGAATCTTTTCGATCCAAATGTAACGAAGAACCGGGGTCTGGTCCTGAACAAATTTCACCCTTCGTTTTTTTTCTACCTATTACGGTTACGGTGTTGGAACGATAACAAGGTTTTTTGGTTTCGGAGGGATTACTCCGAACCGACAAAATATTTCGACTCACAGGGTGAGTTCCGGATAGGTATTCATGAAACCAATACAAAGTTTGAACATGAAAGCGACTTGGTTTACGGTTACGGAGGGAAATTTTGTCAAAGTTTGGCGGAACAAGAAGAATAATAATTAAAATGTCAATTGTTCTTGAACAATTGAGAGGTCTTTCCTTTTTGAAATGTAAAGTACATGTTCCAATAGGCGTAGAATGCATTGAAAAGCTCTCAAACACACATAAAACCGTTACAAAATGACAAAAACAATCAATTCGATAATTTGGACATGACCTTGACTTTTGACCTTGTGAACTTTGTGAAGGTCATTGGTCCACAATGTCATTGTAAAAGACCCCATGGGTCTAGGACTTTTCGTTCAAGCGTTAAAGCTAATTTTACCTTTTCAGAAACCGTTAACGGCGGTTATGCCCCTTAAGAATATGTCAAATCCTTTCGGTCAAAATGTAAAAAAGTTGTGCCTCAGTCACCTTAACATTTTTCACTGTTTACTATTTCTGTAAGATTAACCGTTTTTGAGATATCGACTAAAAAGTTGAAAGGTTAAAGGTCAAGGTCAACCTTAAAAACATTTAAAACACACTAAAAATCATTAAAATAAGGTCAAAAACACATAATTCGCTATCTGGGACATGACCTTGACCTTTGACCTTGTGACCTTTGTCAAGGTCATTAGTCCCCAATGTCATTGGTGAAGACCCCACGGGTCTAGGACCTTTGGTTATATAGTAAAAGCTGATTTTGTCTTTTCAGAAACCTAAATCAGGGGTTATGCCCCTTACGGAAAGGTCAACTCTCTTCGGTCAAAATGTAACAAAGTTGCGCCATAATGACCCAAACATTTTCCACTATTTAAAACTTCTGTAAGTATAATGGTTTCTGAGATTATCCCATAACAAGGTGTTAGGTCAAAGGTCAAGGTCAACATACAAATTTGACCTTGAGGTATTTTTCAAAGATACATGAATTGATGATGAATGGTGAAGATCCTAGGTGTCTACGACTTACGGTTTCTGAGTTTTGGTGGCCAACCGACACCGGTTAATTTTCATAGGGGCATAACCCTACCAATGAGTCGTTGAATCTTTTCGATCCAAATGTAACGAAGAACCGGGGTCTGGTCCTGAACAAATTTCACCCTTCGGTTTTTTTCTACCTATTACGGTTACGGTGTTGGAACGATAACAAGGTTTTTGGGTTTCGGAGGGATTACTCCGAACCGACAAAATATTTCGACTCACAGGGTGAGTTCCGGATAGGTATTCATGACACAGATACAAAGTGTGAATATGAAAGCGACACGTCTTACGGTTAACGCGGATAAATTTGTCAAAGTTTGGCGGAAGAATAATAATAATAATAATAATAATAATAATAAACAGAAGAAATACAGTAAGGTCTTTCCTTATAGAAAAAGGAAAGACCTTAATCAGAAGAAATACAGTAAGGTCTTTCCTTATAGATAAAGGAAAGACCTTAATAAGTTAGATGTATTGATATACAATTGAATAAAGATCAATTTCTATCCGACACAGCTCATATATCTCTTTAAATGAGACTTGGGTATTACAAACTTTTATAATCCATCTGAGAACAAAAAAATATTAAAAGTTAAAACATATATTTTAATAATAATCAGGAACACTGTATATCGGTAATCCATTCAAAAAACATAAACAGAACAGTTTAAATAAGCTTGTCAACTTTGACTGGAAGTTTAGTCTTTCAAGATAAAATTTTGAAGCCAAAGTCTTGAAATTTTTGTATAAAGTCCAAAGGCTTGTAGTAAAAATTCTGACAACCTGAGCTGGAGTGGCTAAGAGTTCAGAGCATTAAGACTGAAGTTTTACACCTTACTTTTAGCAAAATACATAATGATATGGAATGGAAATTTACAAATGAAATGTGTCATTTAAATCATAGAAATACAGAAGCATCCATAGTACTTTGTGGATCATACTTCAGGTACTGATAGTCTACCACATGGGTAGGTACTATCAGAGACATATTATATGTCTCTGGTACTATTATGTAAAGAAACTATCTTTAGTGACTATCTTATTGCAGATAACAATGCAACAATTTACTACAAACTGACAAAAGTATGTTATAATATATTACATATTCCAGAAATAAACAAGAATATGATGTAGAGTTAATACAATGTCATCTTCAGGAATTTTGTAAGAGAGGATTATCCTAATAATTAGTGACATCGCATAACAGATGTGGTGTGTATTTACGTAGATAGTATACAAGACTTCCATCATCTGTTGTGCAAACTGTCATAGAACTCAAAATAAATATTTAGAACAAGGATGTTCATTTTTCTGTTAAAATTTTGTAACTTCAAGCTTTTTTTCCTGGCAAGAATAACTTTTTTGTTTTAGAACACTATTTGCCAATCACAACATTTTGGTGTATACTGTTGAAAATATTACCTAGAATAAATTAAATTCTAAAACCATGAATAACTCCTATATTTCTTAATATTTTGTTAAACTTTTGTTTTAAATATGCAATGGGTTTTTTTCCCATCCACTTTTGATATGGATTGACATGGCTTTTGGTTCCCCCCATCTGATAAACTTCAGGCAAAATATTTGAAATTTTGCAATATCTGATTATTCTGTCCACTCTCTGTGATAGTTTTATGCCCCTTGCCTTACTATTCCTTTTTTGCACATTTCCTACCACAATTTATTCAAATGCCAATACAATTATCTGTGCAGTAATTTAATACAGATAGCAAAAATATTAACTTATCCTGACAAGACAAAGAAGACCATCCCGTTGTCATTCTTAATTCTCAAAATATGCAGAATATGATGTAAGACTAACAAATCGTTATGAATTAACGTAATCACAACAGACAAGAAACATGGGTTAAGATGTAAGATTTCATTGAAATGTGATTTATCTAGTATACCATCAAAGCAGAAATCAACCTTTATTACTTATATTTGTCATGGTGTGTTATATGGCTTACATTTGTGTTAGTGTTATTTTGGATAAAAAATATGTTTTATTTTAAGAAAGAAAATTTTATGTTTGTATTTAGTAAAATTTTAATTAATGTGTTTATTTAATTTTACCTATGCTGTGGCATTAGTACTCAAAATGTCACAGTTTGCTCAAAGCACTTTATTTTGAAATACTAATTGTAATTAGCATATGTCACTTTGAAAGTTTAAGATTTTATCAAAACATCATAGGATTAGGCTTTGTTAATTAATGTCTATTTTTTGCTAATGAGAGTATTATTAACGTGTCGGGACAAAGTGAGTTATTTCGGATTTTAGTATAAATATTGTTGGGAAATTTTGTAAAAGCAGTCAGTGTTTCGGAAGCGTAACCTCACACTACTCATGTCATTATACTGGACCTATAAGACTGTCTACCAGTCTACCAGTTGACTGTGTAGTGTGAGACAAAATTTATCTCTGACTCATAATTTAACTTTAGAAAATTATACTTTTGAGAAACTTTTATTTTGAGACTTTTACATTCTGAAATTGAGATTAAGTACATTTTATGATTTAGTAATTTTGGCATTTATTTTATATTTTACATTTTAAAGAGAAATAGTTTTACTTTGGATTTGTTATTTTGAATTGATACTTTGTACTTTAATTAGATTATTATTATTTGGCATTGTTTATTGATTGATTTGTTATCATTCATTTAAATCATTATCGTTAATTAAATTATGAAAACCTTCCTTGCGTTTTAGCTATGCCTATCAGAACATTAAGTCTAGCGATAGACTGACCCCCTGTCCCTTGGTTCCAGCACATACGAGTGGACCTTGGTGACATATTCCTTTGTTATAGACCTTAGTTACTTGACACTACATTCCAAACATTTTAGCTTCGTCTTTAATAGGTAACCTTTTTTTTTATTTCCGCTGTTTCTGCAAATTAAAGCATTGTCCAACAAACTGTAATTTGTTGTATCTGAAGGAATTTCTTTTTTTTTATCATTCTTACTATTTTATTCTTAAAAAGCTGACATGATTGAGATTATGAATTGATCTTGGGTATATCAACCTGATAGGTGATCAAGAGATAGATCCCCTCCCCCTAACTTATGTCCTGAAATAAGTATATGTTTTAGTTCTTACATATGATTTTTGACTGCTTGATCCCCTCTTATTCAAAGTCCTTTTAAACATCTGCCTTTGAATTTTACTCTTATATTTTCCACTGTGTGCATGAAAATGGGAGTTAACTTATATTATGATAGGTTCCAGTAAATGGTTTCTTTCCTACATTGTTGGATTGAATGTTGGTTGCTTGACATCCAGTGGCAAATATTTCATGCATTTTCAGGACGATCCTACATTGAATCTGAAAGCCTTACAAAACTCGAGAATCAAACCATGCAATGATTTTTTATTGCATCAACTGAAAAAAAAATTGAATTTCATTAAAGATGCACTATAGAAAGATAAACAGTCCTAGCCTTGCAGGAGTACAAACGGAGCTCACACGCGCCATGTTCATAAATATTTTTTTAATTGCCCCAGTAATCTCTAAAAGGATCAAAACCACCACTTGTCATAGTATCTTCTTCATGCAATCTTAGATATTAAAATCATCACCGCTTATCATCCTTATGTCACGGCAGACATAAGAAAGATGGAAATCACAGCTGTTTGGTTGTTAACTTTACAAATATTTAGGTAGAAATAAGTATTTGGAGAAAAAAAAACTTTATTTAATTTGCTGCAAAAAATATTAGAAAATTTGTAAAGGATTGTTGCATGTCTAAAAATCTAAATAAAAAAAATTGTGCACAACAGTGGTATGATTGTTCTGTGTCATTATCCTAGAACTTCAATTTTGGATATATGCTATACTTGAGATGCTATAAAACATTAAATGTGTATGTAATTTGATCAAAATTTCCAATATAATACATTAAGCACACACAGATATGTACTCTTAGACAATTAGATCAACATCTCTTAAAATGTATAATTTAACATGTATTTTAGGGTTTCATTTTTTTTTTCAAGGGACATTATAACCTCATTATTAGGTTAAAGTATGAATCAATTCTTATAAATGTTCCCAAATCTGTTCTTCTTAAAACAATGTAAAAAAGTAAAATTTTCAAAACTATTCTAAAGTACTAATGCATGTGCAACCCTGCGTTTAATAAAAAAATAACATCTTTTAAATGATTGAAAAATGCAGGCGCGGATCCAGAGGGGGGGGGGGGGGGGGGGGGGGGGGGTTTCCGGGGGTTGGAACCCCCCCTTTTTTTTGGACGATCAATGCATTTGAATGGGGACATGTAATTGGAACCCCCCCTTTGTCCTGGGTTAGGAACCCCCCTTTTTAAAATGGCTGGATCCGCCCCTGAAATGTAATGTCAGCCATGAAGTTGAGAGGAGAAATAAAGAACTGAAGAAGGCCAATGGCTAAAACGTCTTAAAAAATTGGTTTTTTGATACAATTATATAAAATATGATCCCTATCGGAATTTTGAAAACAAGAAAAAAATATTCATAGATTGTCTCCCCTTAATATTCTGACCCTAATTTAATAATCTAGGTAAACTATTATTATAATCAAGATAAACAAGAACATCAGAAATAATATTTCCACAATAACACCTTAATAACCAGATGGTGTTGAAAATAGCACATTATAAACACAAACAAATTAGACATAATGCATTGTTCAGGAATGTCTAATAATTAACATCTCTATAGGTAGGTCATCTGTATAATAGCTTAATTCATTTATTTTTCATGGGTATTTGATTTCCTGTTTTTTCTAAAGTCTCAGTCGAACATTTAGTTCCTATGTTAACTCATATAATGCAGGAAAATTTGTATCTCCAGTCTGCACCAGAATCATTTTGGGAGACTAATATTTCAACTTTTCTTTGCATCTCTAACAAAGTTTGTAAAACCCTGATACAATTTTACCAGTCTTATGTTGTACTGTTATACCACTGTCCCAGGTTAGGGGGAGGGTTAGGATCCCGCTCACATGTTTAACCCCACCACATTATTTATGTATGTGCCTGTCCCAAGTCAGGAGCCTGTAATTCAGTGGTTGTCGTTTGTTTATGTGTTACATATTTGTTTTTCGTTCATTTTTTTAACATAAATAAGGCCGTTAGTTTTCTCGTTTGAATTGTTTTAAATTGTCTTATTGGGGCCTATTATAGCTGACTATGCGGTATGGGCTTTGCTCATTGTTGAAGGCCGTACGGTGACCTATAGTTGTTTATGTCTGTGTCATTTTGGTCTTTTGTGGATAGTTGTCTCATTGGCAATCATACCACATCTTCTTTTTTATATTATCTCATGTTAAATAATGAATCTACTGTATCATCTTCATTGTAAGGACAGACACATGAATGGTTATTGCCTTGCCAGAAATGTATTCCAAAACTTCTATAAATATGCATAAAGTACACAGTTTTTCTTGTAAATCAGTATCTAGAGTAAACTACAGAATTTATAGTGTAAATGGGTATCAGACTTGAAAAATAAAAGATTTTCTGGATTTTTTAGATATAAGAAAAAACAAAATTTACCTCATACTGACTGTCTTTTTTGAAACAACTGATTGAGGATGGTTAACAAACATATTATCATACCCTCCCCCCTCCTTTATTTTTATAGGACCCCAAACTTTTTCACTTACTTTATAATTTTCAGAAAGAACACTTTCAATTATATTGAAGTTACTTTTTACTTTATATGTTAATCGAAACGCGCGTCTGGCGTACTAAATTATAATCCTGGTACCTTAGATAACTATTTACACTTGGGATTACAAAAAAATATTGACTGTGCTTCATAAAATTAATATACATTTTTGTAATTTGAAAATAAGCATTTTGACCAAATATATCTATGGCCAATTGGTAACAATCAATATGAGAAACTTTGCTGCTGTCTGATCAAATTTATTTTTAATATAAATGAATTATTGACCTACATTATGTACATAACGTAAGTCTGAGATTTTTTTCTTCTCTAATAAATGTGGTAATATATTTTGTGCATCACTTTATGGAAGGGGTGCATATACTTAAAGTGGGTACAATTGATTATTATTATATTACAGCAACAGATCCAGGTTTTTCAAAAAGAGAGGGCTAAAATGGACCAGAGGGAACAATATAGTATTAATAAATGGAGAATGTGTCTCCATAGACACATGATGCCCCAGCTTGCATACAACATTATAAAGTTCATAACTTAAGAACTATAAAAGTGACACTACCAAAGTTTGTACTTGATCTAAGTTTTGTCATAATTAGTATTGTGTAAAAGTTTTATAATGTATGGTGGGGGCAAACCAAAATTAAAGAAAGGAAACTAAAAAAAAATACATTTTTTATCAATTCATAAAGGGGCATCACTTGAGAATGGTTAAAGTGACCCCACCAAAATTCAAACTTGATTTGTATTTTGCAGTAGTGAGCATTGTGTATAAGTTTCATAATATTTGGTTGAGTCAAACTCAAGTTAGAGAACGGAAACTAAACATTTTGAATTTTCCATTTATAAAGGAGTATAACTCTATAAGGGTTAGAGTGACGCTACTAAAATTCAAACTTGATCTGTATTTTGTGGTAATAAACATTGTGTAAAAATTTCATAACATTTGGATGAGGCAAAATCAAGTTTAGAGAACGAAATTTTGAGACGTACATACGGAAAATACAAAATATTGCTTTTTCATTTTCATGCCCCCACTGCTACGGCGGGGCATGAAAATGAAAAAGCAATACAAAACACAATTCATAAACATAGGGCTGTGTCCCCTGGCAATGCCTAAAGATAACTGTACATGAAATTTTCACATGAATTGTATATTGACAAATTTCACAAATCAAAACACACATTAACAACCTACTTGACAAACAATTTATTGCTGCCAGTCTTTTGAATAAAGTCTAACTTCCTGGATGCATTATGATTTACAGCTTTTTTATAACACGATTGTTTGAAGAGATTTTCATAAACCTACTAACAGATATTTACAAATATATACATATGGACGTTGATTTTCAAGTTTCCTTGGAAAAGACAGTACAAGTATGTCAATTAGTATATATGTAGCAACCCAACAACAAAACATATAAAAAGGCAAGGAGCATTCTTGACAAATAGATAGGTCTCTCTGCTTGAATAAAACATTGTAAAGGGACACAGTGGCGGAACCAAGGGAGGGGGTTGAACCCCCCCTTTTTTTTTTAGACAATCAATGCATTTGAATGGGGACATATAGATGGAAACCAACCCACCCTTTTTTTTTTAAATGGCTGGATCTGCCCCTGGGACATGACTAGAGAATCATATGAGTGATGCCACCCAAATAATGAAATTCAATCATTGTCTGTGTTTTTGTTAATAATCATTGTGTTTAAGTTTAAGACCATTTGGTTGAGCCAAACTTCAGTTAGAGAACGGAAATCAATTTCAGAGTAACAATTTATGTCCCTTCCTGACACCACTTTCATAAATAACAGGACCTCAGTAACACTTGAATTTTAGAATGATATTCATTGCATCTGATGTCTTGCCATACAATTTTACCAAAATTGTGTGCTTGGGTATCAGACAATAAACTCAGATTTTATCACTGAAAAATTGTGATACTTTCAAACTAAAATAAACTGTTTATACCATACCTTACTGTAGACAATTTGCTTACTTAACGAGTGATTTATTTCAAATTTGATGTCTTTTCCACTTACAAAACTCGTTAAATAATTAATCAATATAAACTCCCAAGATAAACTGTTAATAACTTTACCCATTTATCCAATCATCAAGATCATGTATAACACTTTTCAAAATAAACTTTAATGTAAATTCAGGTATAAGAGTTATAAGGTGTTAACTAAATTTACAAGTTATTAGATGTCTGGCAGGAGGAATTTTATACTAGATGCATCATAAGTGGAAGTTTTGTTGTATATAACTATAATAGCAGCAATAGCAAAGCCATTGTTATGATTGTAAATGAAAAAAATAAAATTCATTTGGAAAAAGTACAAAAAAGTTGTCTTGACCATCTATACTATTTTTTAGAAGAAACAATTTCATAGTATTTTTAATTTTTTTTTCTCAAAACCTCAGATGATTGAATGCGTCTGCAATTGAAAAAAAATGTATGAAGTCTTTAAGCAATCCCAATAATGGTTTTATTTTCTCTATACCAAATGTATCAAAGGAAATCAAAATAAAAGGGGCATTAACTTAAGTGGGGATTAATATAATGTAATGTCATTTACACTAATATCTCTTTTTTCATGTTTTTATCAAATTAATAAATCAAAATCGGTAATGATTTTTGTTGTTTGCCTAACATGCCTAAAGTCCAGTATCAAGTATTTCCTTCATTAAACCTGTTTCTTGGTTATTTGTGATGTTGAGTTACTGTCTAATTTACTTTATTCATTCTATCAATCTAATAGGTAGGTTACTGCAATGTGGGATTACCTTTATGCAGCCACAAGAGCTGGACATAAGATTGAAGCTAGAAAAATAGCGTGTTTGATAGCAGAAACTTTGCAATTCTACAGAACAGAGGTGACTTGGGTTGATGGCACATCTATCTTAGTTCACTTAAACTCATTTAATTATTTCAATATTGAATAAAAATCATTTTTTTCATCTTTTTATTTAAAAAAAAAAATGTACAGGTAAGATGCACCATGTTTGTTGCATTTTTTTCCTTCTGCAATGAGTAACGAAACAAAATAAGCACAAATTTCTCGTTTGAATTGTTTTACATTGTCTTATCAGGGCCTTTTATAGCTGACTATGCGGTATAGGCTTTGCTCATTGTTGAAGGCCGTACGGTGACCTATAGTTGTTAATGTCTGTGTCATTTTGGTCTTTTGTGGATATTTGTCTCATTGGCAATCATACCACATCTTCTTTTCTTATATACAAATAATACACCTAGTTCAAATTAACCTTAAAATTGACTGGATACTTTGTCAATGTCAAATCAGTATTTGTTTCTAATTTTTTCAAAAATAAGCATGCAGTAGTAAATAAACAGCAATTATTTACAAGGTCATAACAGATCAACAAATCTTTTTCACAATTCCGTGTTAAATAAACAACAACTAATAGTGTTCAATACAGGAAAAGGTTTTAGATAGATTATTATGCATATGAAAAATCATTCATATATTTTCTTGCCAGGAATATTAATAAACAAATGGAGAATGTATACATGGGCACAGATGAAGCCCCCACTTGCGTTTAATGTTATAAAGGTACATATTTCGAGAACTGTTGCAGTGACGTCATTCAAATTTCGAACTTGTGTTAAGTTTTGTGGTACATATATATATGTATAAATGTGTTTCATATCATTTGGATGAGGAAAACTAAAGAGGACGGAAACTAATTTTGGCAGGGGCATAAACAATCAAAATGAAAAATGCCAATGAGACAACTCTCCACAAGCATACAAGAGACCAAATGACACAGAAATTTAAACAACTATAGATCACTGTACTGCCTTCAACAATGAGCAAAGCCCATACCACATAGTCAGCTATAAAAGGCCCCAAAATGACAATGTAAAACAATCTAAAATCTATTTGACAAAATGTAATTAGTCTTTAAAAAAAAATCTAGATTCTAAATCACCTCATGACCTTGCACTAATTTGAGTCAAATTTTTTATTTCATGTAATCAAGTTATATTTGTACATTGAAGAATCATGTTTTAATTACAAAGCAATTTAAATAAAGAAAGTGTGAGTCACTAGTCCAACCAAATTTTATTCAAGTTCAACTGTGAACAATTTAAAAAATATTCTTTTCAAGAACTATTACAATTTTTCTTTTTATTATATATATATCAAATATATAGAAATTATTGTGAATAATAAACTAAAATTATGCAAATCAGTATGTTTCAAAAATAAAAATGAAATGAACATCAAAACATTGTCATTTAAACAGCTGAGTAGATGTCAACACAATGACAGGGCATATTAAGGTAAAGAAATATCACCTCATTACACTAGTAACACATGTTTACAAATGTATGGAGCAATCATGTGTAAGAAAATGTCATTCATAACAAATAACAAATTAGTTATATCAATTACAACCCTAATCATATTGCACTATCAATAAATCAATACTACTTATACAAAATAGTAGAAATTTGTGAATTGATTTTTATCTCAAGTTTCATTCATCATGTTCATGTTGTAAACAAGATTAAAACATTTATTAAAAAAAAGATAATTTACCTGTATTGCTCCAGCCCAGCATAGCCAAAATAACATCCACCCAGGCCTTCTAAACACCTGACAAATTTGAGGCTGGCAAGACCTCCAACCACAGAGTTCACTTTCCTCATCAGAGGGTTTTTTTCCCTCCTCAAGTTCTAATGGTTTGACTTTAGGGTCCATATCTTCCTCAGAGCAAGGTATCATAAAGTAATCTCCATTTTTCACAGGTAAAATTTCTTCTTTCAGCATGGGAGAGTTTTCATTGGAGTGTGAATTGTTTACAAATGTCATTGTTTATTGATTTACGGTCGATCGGATATTGATACTTTAAATAGAACAGGAAATTTACAACTTTCCCTTTCTGAAGTGTGAGTACTTATGTTCAAGTCATTAATTAAATTTCAAGGAGTAGTAATATATAGCCATGCTTCCTGATTTATTTAATCACAAGAAAAACAAATATCACTTTTTATATCCTAATCAGATCGTTAATTGAAAATCTGAATGTAATATCGCATGAATGAAACTCAGTTCTGGCAAGGATTTTTACTATAAAATTTACAAATCCTTGGTTCTGTGAAAATCATCTATTTCTATAATTTAACTGCAAAAATCATATCTCGTGTATATCCAACTTCCAAAGTTAGCTTTTTGGAATTAAATCCTGTTTCTTTCACAAATTAGGGTAATCACAAAGTCCAGCTGATATCAGGATTATGTAATATTTGGAAGATCAAATCTCATGCTGTGTTTTCATTTAATTCGTCAAAACTACTTCAATTTTTTTGTCTGATTCATTCTCTTTTTCACACTAATTATGCAACTAAATCTTGACTTTAACAGCTATCCAGCGAGCCAAACATCTGCCTGGAATCTGTAATATACAAGAGAGAATAGACAGTTATAATGTGTTTCCATGATGATGTAATAGACTGGATAATTGTTAAATGATAAATATTCCATAGAATTAAGCAGGGAACCATTACTCATTGACCAAACTATGAGTGTCGTTTGCGACATCTTGTAAACTGTAAATTTTAAATAATTGATGGCTAATTTTTAAGACATTGACATTTATCAGAGACACTAGATCGAATTGGTATCAAAAACACCATGCAGGATCCAGCCATTTTTAAAAGGGGGGACCCAACCCTGGATAAAATGAATGGTTCCAACTTTATATCCCTATTCAAATGCATTGATCAGCAAAAAAAGGAGGTTTCAACCCCCCACCTCTTCCCCTCCTTGGACCCAAAATATTTAAATAGGGGTTATAAGGGTTCAAGCCGCTGCCAGCCTATATTTGAGAATTATAACAATTCAAATTTTTGCAGTTGTATAAAAAAGGTGGTTAAGCTTTTCATAAAATGCAGTTTACTAAGCTGGAAAAGTGCAAAAGTGGCATTTACTCTAAATTTAAGCTGCTCAGACATAGGCAGATTTAGATTTGGGGAGGGGGTGTAGCAGTCAGTGGGCCCTCACTTACGAAAGTTTCTTGATCAGCACTGAAAAGCACTGCTATTAATATTGCAAGATTTGCATATGACTATTAAAGTAAATTCTCTCAAGAAAAAGAAATAAATACTAGTAATGTCTAACAATTAGTTTTAAACCATTTAGATAAAACACATCCTTCTGTAATGAAAATAAAAATAAAAATATATTTGCACCAGTTTTTGAATATTAATAGCCATAACAGATTGTCTGTAACCATAAAAATCCAAAAGTGTGAACATTTTATAGCTAACGGCTTATTAATTGTGGTAATAAGCCACACCTGTTAATTGCAAATGCATGCTAAACATGTAATTTTCACCTGTTTTTTGCAAACATTTTATCTACCTTCTGAAGTTTTAATAGATAATAAATATTCTTATCCAGCTGTTCAATGGTCTAACACTTGGTGGTCTGCCAATAACGGAACCAGAAAATAATACTGTAGGTACTATTTTGATTAAGGTGGACATGTTGGTCAGTGCCCTATTGTGTTTTCTGTTCTCTTCCTTTGGTCTCAGGTGGTGAGTTGTCTCATTCATTTGACAATCATACCACATCTTATTTTCTCAGGCATCTCACTTTTGCGAGGAAAACTTGTTCAACTATATAGGGAATCACTGAAGCAATGACTGGAGCTGCCCACGGCCCATCTTATGAAAATTTCTGGATCTGCCACTGATTGGGACAATAAGAGCTGAAATTATGCATTGCACTTTATATTTTAGAGGACTTTTTGGTTATTTTTGGCATAGGGATGCAGTTATTGATCGACACCTCTTAGCTATAACTGTAAATTCAGGATCCCTTAGTTGCATGCATTTTTATATATATATATGATTCTGATAGTTCCGAACAATGGACAAAAATGCAAGACAATATAGCAACTTGAGGAATATAATGCTATCAAAATTGAAAATGTTAGATTTGAACTTTTTGTGATAAGATATACAGAGGCGGATCCAGGGGGGGGGGTGTTCCGGGGGTTGGAACCCCCCCTTTTTTTGGTCGATCAATGCATTTGTATGGGAGAATATAGTTGGAACCCCCCCCTTTACTCTGGGTTGGGACACACCCCCCCCCCTTTTTAAAATGGCTGGATCCGCCACCAATCCCAATTTTTCAATAATAAAAAATATCACAAAAATATCTGATTTACAGCATAAATTGTATTATATATTTTTTTTTTTAAAGTACAGATAAAATGAAATACACAAAAGTGAAAAAAAATAAACAATTATTAGAGGATCATCTAAGTTATCTTCACCAAATAATTTTACACTTTTATCATACAAATCAAGCACTTTATATCATAAAAATTGGCAAAATATCTATTCCTTGACAAAAAATCTGATTCTAATCAAGTTTTAATCACCTAAACTTTATAAACAACTGATTAAAACATTCAAATGATTAAGAAATATCTATGAAGGTCAATCAAAGAAAAATAAGGGTCTTCATCAAAAATCACTTACTGTGAGATCCTCATGGGTAGTAAAGGTCTTGAAAAAAAAACCCACCTTGTATTCTATTACAAGTTTTTTCCATGTAAAAATGTTCTAAGTACTTTAATGTTGAGGTGCGTTTGATCTTTTGATCCCATCAATTTGTTTGTAATAACTTGAATGGGATTTTAAGAGCCTCGTCTTATTAATGAATTTACAAATTGCACATTTATCTACGATAACAGGAAACTACACATGTTCCTGTCATTTTTCGTACAAATGCTTTTTCTGATGTAACTTGGTCAGTCACGTAACATATTGTAATATTGTTATGTAAGTTTCACGTAAGTATCAGATGTATAATAGGTAAATGATAAAGCATTTCTGTGTCAAAATTAATAAAACATTAGGGACAAGACTTCTGTTTGTATCACCTTCACAAATGTACATGTTTTGTACATATTTATTACCTCAAAGAGGGGTTAAAAGGGAGTCTTTACTTTCTAATATTCCGTCAATACAAGAGTTGTCTCACTTGCCATGATACTATATCTTCTTATTTTTATATATAAAAGAAATTTCATTTTCTTATATTTTTACAATAAGAGGGGTTCAAAGGGGAGTCATTTTCTAATATTCTAGTCTATAAGAGGGGTTCAAAGACAAAGGGGAGTCATTTTCTTATATTCTCGTCTATAAGAGGGGTTCAAAGTGGAGTCATTTTCTAATATTCTAGTCTATAAGAGGGGTTCAAAGACAAAGGGGAGTCATTTTCTAATATTCTCGTCTATAAGAGGGGTTCAAAGGGGAGTCATTTTCTAATATTCTAGTCTATAAGAGGGGTTTAAAGGGGAGTCATTTTCTAATATTCTCGTCTATAAGAGGGGTTCAAAGGGGAGTCATTTTCTAATATTCTAGTCTACAAGAGGGGTTCAAAGGGGAGTCATTTTCTAATTGTCAAGTCAATAAAAAGGATTCAACACCAATTTGTCAACATTCATAATTCATTTACATCTCAACTTTTGTTTAAAGATATGTACAAGAAACATTTTTAACTATGAAATACAAAAGCCACTCAAAACAGACTTATGAGAGCCGATAAAAGCTACATAAGATAAATTAAAAGTATATTATGTGACTGTAATAAAACTATGTCTAGATCTACAAAGAATATACAAAATCTTTTTGAAAAAGATCAGACGGCAGGTTTTGGCACAAAATTTAATTACACTAATATTGAAAATTAAATATACATGATGAAAATGTAATAATTAAGGATCAAGAAACAAATAATGAAATCCTTACTTTACAGGAATGCATCATCAGCATGTTTGATATGAATACAGACCTAAAGAAATCTTTATCACTTTATAAATTTATATTTTTTTTAACTTCATATCAAAACAAAGTTTTATATATTGCCTAATCAACATATATACAAAATTTATTTGTATGCATAATTACTATCTTCTATTGACAGATTTTTTAAATTAATTATTTTGCTTATTAACTTATGTAAGAGGATTTCATGAATGATAAAGCTATTTCCTACTGGCAAAATAATCAATAAATGTTAAAAAGTTTTCTAATAATGAGGAGATAACTCTTATGACCCTTTGAAAGTTTAAAAAGTTTAAATCTCACTGAACACTGACAAAATTCATTTATTTTCATGTACAAAGTTTCAATTAAATTATAAATTTTTCAAATTTCTTTTCTGATAACCAACTGAATTATAACTTCTTTATTTGCAAAACAAACAAAAATTGTTTTAGTAATGGCAAATACAATTTTTTAGACAAAACAAACATATCAATGATTGATTGATTGATTGTTGGTTGCTTAACGTCCAGTGGCAATACATATCAATGAAAACTCAACAATATTATAATAGATATGATAAAAACAATTATGTCTCCTCCCCTTTCCTCAGCTCTAATCAGACTAATGATCTTTACATAAAAGAAACAACTGCTTTTACATCATTTGGAGTTAGTATAATCACAGGTTTATCAGTAAAATTAAGTGTATTAAAATTAACATATTTTTGTATATAATATTTTAGTATAAATAATAAAGACAAAAAAAATATTAAAAAATAACTGACCTCATTCTTTGACCCCTTTTTAAACCAGGTAGCATCATTTTGAAAATGCTGCTCACAGCTTCATATTTATTTAACCATTCAGTATGTACCAGTCAAAGGAAAAGTTAAGCAAGCATAAAACTTTCTGATAGCAAATGTCAAAATTAGTCTTATCTACTATCAGACTTGGAATAATCTAAAAACCAAACCATTAAGTCAATAAAACATAGACAACCGTCTATCTAAATCACCATTAAAAATCTTCATTATAAGTTTTTTATAACTAAAACATTGATAAATCTCATTCTTTTGAATTAAAGTAACAAAAATTTATAGCTATAGTCTTTTGATTGTTAATATAATATCCACTCTATCAGCATATTTTTTCCCCCTCTAATTTAATTGATTTAAAATGTACTGTTAGCAAAAATAGAGTACATAGCTAACCTGCATGAAAATACATTAAGTTCAGAGTCAAATGTATTTTCATATCAAAATAAAGTATTAAATTGTTTGTGTCATGCAGCGGTCTTTAATTGTTTCTATTAAAGCTATTTTTTAGTTAAAATATATTTATTTTAGGCCAAAGATTTTCAAGTTGGGAAGACAACTCCTTTCAAACCAGTATGCATGGAAGTATTTTCCATTAGAGTTTTACAGGATGTGTCAAAGAGACAACAGCCAGACCAAAGAGCAGAAAACAGCTGAAAGCCACCAATGTGGTCTTCAACATAAGAGAGAAAACCTCCCACCAGGAGGCCTGCTTCAGCATGTTAGCAATTCTATACTAATCCATTGTCATTCTTGTAATACTCTCTAGATTCATAAATATTTGTGGGATACTGGTTTTTTTGGGGGTTCTTTTTACTACGAAGCATATATGCAACCACTAACTAAATGAAAGAACAATCCCACATTATCAAAAGTAACACAATAAATAACCAATGGCGGTCAGTTTATTTTCGATTAATGAGTTTGATTGTCCCTCTTTTAGTATGGTGTCAATAACCAATCAAAAAGTATTTAAAATACCACCCAAATTTTCATTACAGCCATAATACATTCACTGTTTAGAGTTAAATAATTGTAAAATTTAATCAACTAATGCGATTAAACATTAATTTATACCATATAACCATGATAACACAACTCTTATCTATTTTCTGTGAAGATATCATCCATTTAAAATTAAATCAAGACCTGCAAGTCAAAAGCTATAAATTATTTGGATAATTAAAATACACTTATCATGTTTAGGCCAAATTAAAATATATGTGTGGTTCCAGTTACACTACAGCTACCTACCCTACTTTATAGTCTTAATTATAGCCTATACATTAAAGATTTTTTGGTCATTTTCCATTAAGCACTGTTAAAGTCAGAAAGTTGCTCCCAGATAAGACTTGATGAAAAAAAAAACACCATAAAACTAGTATCTCAATTGTTTGTAAAACAATTGAAAGGTCTTTCCTGTAAAAGTGATGTTTTCGTATTGTACTTTGTACGACCTTTCGTTTGATATACGACAAGCATACCTTCTGAAACTTTTCGCTTTTTACACTAAATGACCTCATCCGCCTACATTTTTGAGATCGGAATTATGATATATGGAACAGAGTAGATGAGCTTTCATTTGATATGCAACAACACCATGTTCTAGAAAGTTTGATTTTTGCACTTAATAACCCTATCCAACTCATTTTTGGAGGTCGGGAATTTGATATTTCAAATGTACACACCATGACCTTTCATTTGATATACAACAACCCTACCTTAAAAGAACATTTATTTTTTGCACTCAATGACCCCATCCAACCCATTTTTGGGAGACGTCAATTTGAAATTTGAAATATACGCTTTATATTCTTTCATTTGATATGCGACAACCTTACCTTCTGAGAAATTTGAATGTTTGCACTAAATGACCCCATCCGTCCCCTTGGGATAAAAAAAGGGGGTTTAAAATTTTCATTTTTAAGTAGAGTTTATCAAGACCTTCAATTTGATATGTCAGATGACCCCTTTTGACAAAGTGCAAATAATGATGCAATATCAACTATATAAATAGAAGTTATGAAACTTACAAAGTCAATGCAAAACTTGAAATTTTCAAATTGAATTTTTGGCGTTTTTTTTCCATGGAATGTTTTTGGTATTTGTTCAAACATATAACTATGTCAACCTCTTTAATTTCTAAAACATTTTAAGTGATAAGCTCTTGTTGATTCAGAAATACATGCCTCCGCTCGCAAAACTTCAAACTGCATTATCTCTAAAACGACAATAGATATCTCAAATATGTTCAATGATAAATGATGTACAGTTGAAGGACAACAGTATAAAAAAGAATTGGGACAATTTCAAAGTTCACCAAGGTCACAATTAATCATCAAATATATGATGCAATACCAAACTTAAGAACCGGAAGTCGTAGAGACATGGGACTAGCACCATTCAACTCAAGACCGCTTAACCTTTAAAATATCACAAGGTCAAGGTCATAGTATAATGTGAAGGTCAAGGTGAAATTTCATCATGACCTGACATTGACCTCAAATTGAAGGTCTTGAATTACTGATCATCTTTGCAGTTTATAGTAGATTGATATCTGTTACCTTTAAAAAGATATACACAAAATACTATACTTTTAAGAATCATCTCGTTGTAACTTTTGAACAGACGGTCGGACATTTTTGGGCTTATTATATAAAATGTAGAGCTCGTCGAGAGGAACATTTTATACGCTGTATGTATGCAGCAAAGTCTTATAGTTTTCCTAATATGACATCTTGAAATTACAGCGTAATTTTATTTTGCACTCTGTGACCTTTGACCTTGGGTGCGTATTGAAGGTCACATGAATTAAAGATAATTGGTGAAGGTCCCAAGTCTCTACGACTTCCAGTTTTGGAAATACAATTTTTCTAAAATTATGTACAATTTTTCAAGGGGAATAACTCCTTATAAGGGTTAATAACAAAATGATTGTACATGTTCGTTAACATTGCCATCTGTTCCTGTACATGTTGCCGTTTTCAAATCGATTCTATCTCTTATACTTTTTGAGAAAAATGCAAAGAAAAGAAATTGTTTCAAGGGGATATAACTCTCATAGGGGACGATGAAATCCTATTCAGCCTCACATGGTAATACATCATAATAAGGTCTACATTTTGTCTAATTAAGGTCATGATATCTTTAAAACCAACGAGGGGGGACCATGTTGAAAAAAATCAATAAAAGGGAGATAACTCCTAAAGGGGATGATGAAATCCTTAACAGAGTCATTTGGTAATACATCTTGGTGAGGTCTAGCGATGGTCCATATTTGGTGTTAATAACTTCAACAGAAACAAGAAGCGGGCATGTCAAAAAAATGTTGGAAGAAAAAAAAGAAAAAAAAAAAACATTAGAAAAACAATAAGGTCTTTCCCATGTAGGGGAAAGACCTTAATTAAAAATAGAATCCATCCTACCCTAACCATTTTAACATATTACTGGAACCACACATACTATTTTATTTGGCCTTATAACCAATGTACAGTTTAATTAATCAATTTCAAATTTGAAATACATTTTTAAGTATTGGCAACAATAACATTTATAAATCATTTGATTTTGACAAGCGTCATTAAATACATATATATGAACAGAACAAACATATCTAACGATCTTAAACGGAAATACCTGGTCTTATTATCTAAATTGTAAACATTTATATTCATATAATTCATTTGTATTCTTTTCAAATCTAATGCATCCAGTTAATTGTATGCAAATTTCTTGGTGATCAAACAAAACTCAAAACTTAACTAAATGTTATTATAGTATGCATGATCTCTCAAACTTGCACAAATTTTAAATTTATGTACATCAAATCACGAATTGGAGTTTGAATCCTGCTATCATACTTTATTTTAGTATGATACTCAATAATTTGTCATGATGTCACAAACAAAATTTCCTTGATTTTTTGCATATATCAATGGTTCATAATTCAGTAAACTGCAAAAAATTACATTTCCCTGGCAATGGAAAACCAAAGGGAAGAAAATTTAAGTGTTCAATGGCTATTGCATTCTGTTTTAATTGAATGCATATATGAAAAATTACCACAACAATAAGTGGTTAATGTCTTTGCTAATTTATCGTGGTAGAAAAACAATTAAAATACATGTGGACCACCTAAACTCAAGATCACTGCAATCTGTTTATAAACATAACAAAACCCTTACTATTAGTATGTAATACAACTATGGTACACATGGACCACCTTAAATTCAAAATAAATCCCCCCGCCCCCCTTAAAAAAAAAAGAAATAAAAATTTACATACAAAACGATAAGCTTAACGCTATAATGTGGAATTATTTTTAAATTTTAAACTACCAACTGCCCCAGTTTTCAGCAAGAAAAACCAATTTAACAAAAATGAAAGAAAGAAAAACATACCTGATCATTAGTCCAAATAATTATGACGTCTTGTAAGGCTATTTCAAGTTTTGGCTTTGACGCCTTCCTGCGTATGTAAGATGTAAGGGTCGTCAAAGAAAAAAATATAACAGCCTTTCAAGACATCATAATTATTTGGACTAACCTGATCATATAAAACTTTTAAAATACACTGATCACTAACTCCTGTTTACTGTTTTACATATATTGAAAAAAAAATGTGACAATCTGCATTCAATAAAAACAAAAATTTGTATACCAGCAAAATAAATTTAACATACAATCTTACAAAAAGAAAGAAAACCTTACCTTATTATATAAGACTATTAAATACACAGATCACTAACTCATGTTTACCTTTATAATTTAAGCCTGTGATTATCTGCATTTAAAAGACAACACTTCGCTAGTGGTATAAATAGCACTCGTTATGTTAAGATTTATAATTCTATCTTATTATCTCTGTTTCTTACAAAACACATAAGAGACCCTGCTAAATTAAAGGTAATCCTCTGTAATTATTTCGTTTAATTAATTCAATCGTATAATTACCAGTTCAAGTTACACAAATAGCCTATTATCGGTAAACTTCAACACTGATGTAAATCACAATGAAAGTATCTTGAAGTATTAGTCTTGTGTTGGTTACATAAAATTACATGTTTGAAGTGCCAAAATGACATTGAAGTGTTGGCTATTAATTAAAATCGACTACCCTTAGAACACCTTCAAATATATATTTCTCATGTAACCAAATATAAATTATTGCTCATTTGATGTTTGTGGCCACAAGATAACACATATTTAGTCTCAAAAAGACCATCAAATTGTCAACTATTCAAATAGTCCACTGGAAGTTCACTCTCACTTTTGCAATGTAATACCTTGAACATCAAATCTTATTTTTGTAATTTAAGTTGACTTTATAGACCCCACACCCATAAAAGTTTTTGAAATTCAATATGTTTCAAAATTTTTAAACAGCTACGCTCTTTGTTGGATTTCAGTAGAAAAGTTTTATACTAATTTCACATTAAAGTTAAAAATCTATTCAGATTTCAAGATTTTGGCGTTGAAAGGTGTTCAAATTCCGTGATCGTAACACTTAAGATATGTTATTTTAAAGGACATAAAAATGTTTCTACCTCTCAATTTCAACTAGAGGTGGCTATTTTACTGCTTTCAAAGCATATTGAACAAATAAATCACCTTTTAAGGATCTTAAACTCTGATTATCTCCCTTCGCAATATTTGTAAATGTCTCTTTGAATAAAGAAAATACAATGAACCAATTGACATCAATCATTTAGTGATCATTAACTTAAATCAGGCCTTTGTTTTTCTCCTTGAAATTTTTACCCATTTCAAGACATTTTGGAACCTTTAATCACTTACAATAGTGTGGTATGGTTTCACTCATTATTGAAGGCTGAGCAGCGACTTATAGTTGCTTAGACCTATGAACAGATATAGTTCTGCATTCTTGCATTGCAGCCTCACTTATTATAATATTTGTTCATGCCTACCGGCTACCCTACCATATTCTTTTTGACGTTTTCATGTTTTTAAAGGATCATTAACAAGAATGTGTCCATAGTACACGGATGCCCCACTCGCACTATCATTTTCTATGTTCAGTGGACTGTGAAATTGGGGTTAAAAATCTTATTTGGCATTGAAATTCGAAAGATCATATCAAAGGGAACATGTGTACTAAGTTTCAAGTTGATTGGACATCAACTTCATCAAAAAATACCTTGACCATAAACTTTAACCGGAAGCGGGACAGATGGACGAACAAAACGAATGGACGCAGAGTCCAGAAAACATAATGCCCCTCTACTATTGTTGGTGGGGCATAAAAAGTATAGAATTATTAATAAGCACTGTAAAAGTTGGGACATTTTTGGTATAAAAGTGATTGCAGCAGTCAAGACATTTTTGTTGATGCTTATAAATGCACCTTGCAAGTCCAGAACTTTTCTTTATCAAGTCAATGTAAATCAAATTAGTTATAAAACTACCAATCCTATATTTTTCTGCCAGATGACAAGAAACAAATATATATATTGGTTGGTTGGTTTTATTTTTGGCCATACATCTACTTTCACTTATTTGCTGGTATATAGTCATCTTATTTGCAATCATAACGTACCTCTATGTCATTAAGTCTCTCAGGTGGATAATTTGACTTATTTGCAATTGTACCTTTTATGAGGGGGGATAGGACCTTTATCGGGACTCTGGGATTGGGTGTTTTAGGCTCGGGATTTCGGGATTGACCCTTTTGGGATCTGGGAATTCTTTCTTCGAATTTCGGGACCTCGGGATTTCATGTTTTTTTAGCCTGGGATTTCGGGATGTCGTGTTTTTAAGCCCGTGATTTCGGGATCAGGACCCCTCCTACCCTCCCTCTTTTATATCTAAGTACAAATATTGCATGTATTGTCTCTCAAATAACAGTTTTATAGCATATTATGCACAGAAAACAAATCATTTTTGGCCAAAAATATCTTAGAGTTAAACAAGATCTCTTTCAGTTAACATGGTTAAGTTATACATAAATCTTCACTACTGAATGCAAGTATTTTTACATCAGAAACTTTCTTGTACACGAAGTTCTTGTAAATATTTAAATGCAATTGAAGTATTGCATGATGTGTAAAATTGCAAAATTATGCTGAAATGATATAACAAAATTTGTATGTATCATATTAATAAATTCATGCTTAGTCGTTTTAAAGTAAGTTCATTTTCAGGTCACTTTATATTTTCATTAAATTCAAATTCAGTCAGTTTAGGTATGAATTTGATATGAGATGAGATTTAACAAAATGTATAAAAGAGATACCTATACTTTTGAAGGCACACACCTTTAAAAAGTAATAAATATCCTCTAAACATAAGAAGTAATGAAATATTCTCTAAACAAACAGACGTGCACCTTTCACCACCATGTCATTAGAACAGCATGCATTTAATCTGACAAAAAAATCTTTACACAAAAATATTGTATTACACGGCATGTTTTAAGTACTTTAAATTATAATATTAAAACTAAACTAAATACATTTGGTTGTGGATTTTTAAGTTCATATGTAGTTAGATGGCAGATGAGTTGACATTTAGGTACATGTTTAGGGGGGGGGGGGTGAAAAGACTGCATGATATTTATACAATTATACAACTAAACATGTGGGCATGTATCAATAAAACAGCATCCTGAGGACACCCCCCCCCCAAAAAAAAAAAATCTAGCAAAAAGACATATTTACATTTAATATACATGTACCATCTTCTTCAAATATGATTTATTGAAGATAACTTAAATTTCAAGAAACCAATTCATTGGCAAATCATTGAGAAGTTTGATTTTCAAAGACAATTTTAAAATAAACTATTCTTCAGGGAAAAAAGATTTCCTACCTGGTTCGGGAGTCGAATTTTGTGAACTCTTATCTCTAAAATCATTACATATCAAATTAACATAACATGTGGTCAGTAAGACCTATGGTAAGACAGTTTTACGATATTTTAAAAACATGCAAGTCAGTCTCCTATCTGTGGCATGCTGTAAATACGGACTTGTAAATTTTTAATCATTTGATATTAAATTAAATGATTGACAAATACTATTTGTGTAGGTTACAATGAACAGGTATTATGGTAAATTGGCTTATAATAAAGGTTTATTAAACCATTAGTTTTACAATTTCTTTTTGATAACAATGATATTATAGTAAACGTCTTGACATTTCAATACCGGTACATTGTGTAAATGCAAAATAAAGAACAAGCATAACTACTTAACTCTATAAGTGAACTTTAACTTTCTCATTAAAAAAAATGTAATTCAATGAACAGAAACGTTGGAAATAAAATAACAAAAAAACATAATTTTTTATTCCAGATAAATAAAAACATGTGAAACAAAAACATTACGAAACACTTTTTCTGTGTTTATTTTTATAAATACATATTGAAAACACAAATTGTTATCTTAGCAAGAAACCAGATTTTCTAGGCTTAGTGCACAATATCAGAATAATAAAAGGAGCGGAAAAACAGATGCATTTTATTAAAGGGACATTGATTTAGTGCTATGTTTACGATCCTAAGATAAATCTTGACTGCAGACTTGTGCAGTTAATTAGCTTATCAGTTATTCTATAGATATATTATGCATCTGTTCTGACACCCTTAACAAATTACATGGCACTTTGTATGTGTCTTGGTCAATATATTTAACAAGGTAATTGACATAAAATGGACATTCTGTTACAGCCAAACAAATTATCAAATGGGTCAAAATCTTTAATTGTTTTTACATAGGCGGTAATGGTAACGTTTTTTCCTGTAGCTCAGTCCATATCGTTAACTTGGATATGTATGATAGCTTGTTTCGAAACTGTGACATTTTCACATATGTGGTTAAATTTTCGGGGTACGAAGTGAGATTACTTTTTCCGTAAATTAGCAAACCCAGAACATCCTGTTGTGATGCGGCTCCTTGTGGTAAAATATCCCCTTTTTAACACAATAAGTTCTTTGAAAATTTAATACTTTGAACACATTCAATAGCTCCATAGTTTTTACACATTTATTCTATGTTCCTCTACTTTCCTAATCACCACAAATAATTAAGTTCAGTCATTTGCTAAAAATAGAAACATGTCCAATATCACTACACAGAGATTTTTTCTTTACACGTGACTTTTGAGTTCCTCATTTCAAGGCGCATTAGGGATGTTGTCCCATATTGTAATCCATACTTCTGATTTTTCCAAATATTTTTATGTGATCTTCATCGGTATAATATTCTGAATAAATCTTTGTTTTTTTGTCCATTTCTGAAAAAAAATAAAGTTGTTTTAGCACTATAAGGCAATGACACTTTCGTCGCTATATTCATTTATTTTGAATACAATGAGTATGTATAAGTAATTTCTTCCAGATTACCTCCACTAGTCAAATCAAGGACAAAACTTCTGATTATAACCTTTAATTACAATACACAGACCCTGATAAAGCATTCTATAAAATTTTCTTGTGCCTTAAAGTGCATTTTGACAGAGAAATTATGCAAAACTGAAGGTTTTATAAAAAAAAACCCACCAAAATAATTATTCTTACTAGTGGAAATCTTGTATTTAATACTGTTGAAACCGCTCTAAACTACTGGGAAAGTCATCCGTATCATATAATTAGAGTGCAATATAGTGCAAATTTTCAAAACTTGTCCTTTCACATAATTCCATTTGAGAAAAAATGTTTTTTACATGTTTTTCAGTGAAAACCTTTTAACAGTGAGAAATCCACATGAGGTCTTAACGGAAACATTGTGACAGCACATGTATTATGGCGTCATTAAATAACGACAGATCAAAATAGCGCTGAAGATAGTTTGCAGTGTTACACGAGAAACAGTTGCCGCAAGATTTAACTCGAAATATTGAGTCCAAACGATCTGTAACTAAGCCTTTTCATTTAATACCAAGACCATAGCAACAGTTTTCATATTAGCATATTTTTAACATACCGACTGTAATTTTAATTGCATAAATACCAGAAATAAACAATTAGAGCTTGTTTAATAAAACAAAATGCTTTCCAGTTATTCAGGACTTTTCAAAACCTCTAGTTTGCCATCTCAGGTTGAAAAATAATGATATGTCTGGAACTGAAATAAGACACACAAAAAATACTCAGGCTGTGTTATCATTTGATTTAAATACAAAGTATTATTGAGAGAGAAAAATCTATTCTTGAAAGTTTAATCACAAAGAAAGACAAATGCTTCTCCCTTGTGGCTTAGCCACCTTCATTTAAACCTTTTGTATTAGAACCAATGGTAGTAGCTAACTAGCTTAATAGTTGAATAGGTGCAGAAATATTGTTTTCAAGAAGGTTTGACCCTCCCCCTTTTTCACTGAGAAATGACAATATCCTTTGTTTTGCTCATGTGCATTAAAATAATAATTCATGATTTTCTTAAAGCATGTAACTGTTTTTGTCTGTTTTTTTGTGCATATGATATCTACTGACCAGGGGTCAAATCATTGGATAAAGGCACATGCGATGATGAATCTCACATTACTCGTATAAAGTGTGTTATCTCCCTTGATTATCAGGTATTCCTGTAGACCAGAGTGATATTACATAACAAAGACTATATTGTGTGATGTTTACTTACAATTTAATAATATTTAAAAGTTATTTCTTGCCTTTTCAATGTAGTAAACACATTCCTTTTGGATCTCTCGGAAGTAAACAAATTTATGATTGTGCCTAAAACAAGTGTTCAGCCCCGTGCTAGTGATGCATTTTAAAAGCGAAAATTTTCTTGAGTTTTTGCTGATCTTTATCAATAACATTTAGCTTAAACAATTTATAATATCTAGGTATAAATAAACAAGAGGCTCTCAAGAGCCTGAATCGCTCACCTGAATTTTTTTGGTTTAATCTCTCATCAATGATTATTTTGGCTTTTCAATTTATTTAAATGTTCTTTGAATCATCCTATTTTCTTCAAAAGCAAAAAAAAATCATTTTCTCCTATGTTCTATTTTAGCCATAGGAGCTATGTTTCTTGACATACAAGGAAATGAAATATAAAATTTATACTAGATACTCTGAAACTCTGAAACTCATTTAGCCTAAGTTTGGCTGAAATTGATACAGCAGTTTCATAAGAGAAGATTTTTTAAAGTAAGTCAACATGATGAACAAATTGTGAAAAAAGTCTTTAAAGGGCAATAACTCCTAAAGAGGTCAATTGACAATTTTGGTCAAATTGACTTATTTGTAGATCTTACTTTGCTGATCATATTTGCTGTTTACAGTTTATCTTTATCTATAATAATATTCAAGATAATGACCAAAAACTGCAAAATTTCCTTAAAATTACCAATTAAGTGGCAGCAACCCAACAATTGGATGTTTGATTCATCTGAAAATTTCAGGGCTGATAGATATTGACCTAATGAACATTTTTACTCCATGTCAGATTTGCTCTAAATGCTTTCGTTTTTGAGATATAAGCCAAAAACTGCATTTGACCCCTATGTTCTATTTTAAGTAACGGCGGCCATGTTTTTTGACGGATCAAAAATCAAAGCACACACTTTGTGCAGGATAATCTAAGGAACAACCATGCTAAGTTTTAACCAAATCCATTCAGTAGTTTCAGAGGAGAAGATTTTTTAAAGCTAGCAAATATGATGAACAAATTGTGAAAAATTGTCATTAAAGGACAATAACCCCTTAAGGGGTCAATTGACAATTTTGGTCATATTAACTTATTTGTAGATCTTACTTTGCTGATCTTTTTTGCTGTTTACAGTTTATCTTTATCTATAATAATATTCAAGATAATGACCAAAAACTGCAAAATTTCCTTAAAATTACCAATTAACTGGCAGCAACCCAACAATGGTTTGTTTGATTCATCTGAAAATTTCAGGGCTGATAGATCTTGACCTAATGAACATTTTTACTCCATGTCAGATTTGCTCTAAATGCTTTCGTTTTTGAGATATAAGCCAAAAACTGCATTTGACCCCTATGTTCTATTTTAAGTAACAGCCGCCATGTTTTTTGACGGATCAAAAATCAAAGCACACACTTTGTGCAGGATAATCTAAGGAACAATCATCCTAAGTTTTAACCAAATCCATTCAGTAGTTTCAGAGGAGAAGATTTTTTAAAGTTAGCAAATATGATGAACAAATTGTGAAAAATTGTCATTAAAGGACAATAACCCCTTAAGGGGTCAATTGACAATTTTGGTCATATTAACTTATTTGTAGATTTTACTTTGCTGATCTTTTTTGCTGTTTACAGTTTATCTTTATCTATAATAATATTCAAGATAATGACCAAAAACTGCAAAATTTCCTTAAAATTACCAATTAAGTGGCAGCAACCCAACAATGGTTTGTTTGATTCATCTGAAAATTTCAGGGCTGATAGATCTTGACCTAATGAACATTTTTACCCCATGTCAGATTTGCTCTAAATGCTTTCGTTTTTGAGATATAAGCCAAAAACTGCATTTGACCCCTATGTTCTATTTTAAGTAACGGCGGCCATGTTTTTTGACGGATCAAAAATCGAAGCGCACATTTTGTGCAGGATATACTAAGGAACAATCATGTTAAGTTTCATTCAAATCCATTCAGTAGTTTCAGAGGAGAAGATGTTTGAAAAATTGTTAACGACGACGACGACGACGACGACGACGACGACGACGACGGACGCCAAGTGATGAGAAAAGCTCACATGGCCTTTTAGGCCAGGTGAGCTAAAAACTACTTACCATCATTTTCGGTGGTGTACAAGGTGAAATCATCCATAAATCAGTCTGACAACCTCTGGAATTGAGCTTCTAATTTGGGTCAAAATCTTTAATTGTTTTTACATAGGCGGTAATGGTAACGTTTTTTCCTGTAGCTCAGTCCATATCGTTAACTTGGATATGTATGATAGCTTGTTTCGAAACTGTGACATTTTCACATATGTGGTTAAATTTTCGGGGTACGAAGTGAGATTACTTTTTCCGTAAATTAGCAAACCCCGAACATCCTGTTGTGATGCGGCTCCTTGTGGTAAAATATCCCCTTTTTAACACAATAAGTTCTTTGAAAATTTAATACTTTGAACACATTCAATAGCTCCATAGTTTTTACACATTTATTCTATGTTCCTCTACTTTCCTAATCACCACAAATAATTAAGTTCAGTCATTTGCTAAAAATAGAAACATGTCCAATATCACTACACAGAGATTTTTTCTTTACACGTGACTTTTGAGTTCCTCATTTCAAGGCGCATTAGGGATGTTGTCCCAAATAGAATTCAGTATAATAAAATAAGGAGATGTGGTATATTTACCAATGAGACAATTCTCCAATTGACATAGATGTTAACAACTATAGGTCACTGTACAGTACAGCATTTAACAACAAGCAAAGACCAATTGATCAAAAATTTATTTTTAAATATAAATTTTAGATATAATTGTATGCAAAAGACTTAAGAATCAAAGTGCATGATTATGCAAGGAGTCCGGTTTAATGCACTAGATCAACAAACAAGCTGGTCTGAAATTGAATAATAAGTTTATATGGCTGTAGTCCACAAGAAGACAATAAGGGGCAAGCATTATATAGCAGGAGACAAGCAAGATTGACACTGCACGGGGGGCCATTGGTTGTAAGTCTCTGAATTCAAAAGTAAAGAAAACCTCTAATAATCAGATGCACTCCTTGAATAATTCTTTGATAAAATACATTGAAATCTACTTTTTTTACTACAAAACAACCTAAAGTCAGTTTCTAATTCAAACATTTTACACATTGCCATTTCAAATAGCTAATCAAGTTCACCTAAATGTCCATCTTGTTCACATTTCTGACAGCTATGACACAAACATCAAAACATGCCATAAATTTTACATGCTTTTACAATTTGTTAACAAATAAACATTAATAATGGTCTTACTGGCTAGCACTTAAATTTATGGTCATTCTACAAATGTAAGTGGCCTTAACTCCAGATGAAAACAAATTAAATATGCATGGGTCAAGGCAATTTCTTGTTGGCATGTTGTAAAATATTGACTTGACCTGGAATGTTCCTATACAAATTTCAAAGTCGCATAATTTCAAAATTCATATGATCGTATTGACAAAAATTTTAGGATGGCATATCTTTTAAAAGACCATATTTCAAATTTTTTTTTTGTGGTATGTTTAATTTTACTCTTACATCAAAGGCACCAAATAAAACAAAATAAAATATTAGCTCATGGACTTAAAATATTTCAATTTTTCATAGTAAATGACCAGTACTTCATGATATAATTTACAATTCATTAAATTGGAGGGTCCAATGTGGTTTCCCTTCTCTAAATTATTCTTTATATCTTTATTCACAATCTGAATGCAACAATTTAGAGCTTCAGTGGCGGATCCAGAATTTTTCATAAATGGGGGCCCACTGACTGACCTAAGAGGGGCCCGCTCCTGTCACGCTTCAACGATTCCCTATATAAGCAACCAAATTTTTTCCCAAAAAGGGGGGGCCCGGGCCCCCTGCCCCCCTCTAAATCCGCCTCTGAGCTTGACATTGTATAGATCCTTGTACATTGATGAAGACATTTCTTCATTTATCATTTATTTAGGGTTATTGTCTTATTTGCATATAAATCCTTGATCTATCTTTTTATAATTATACAAGGGAAAAGATTAGCACAAGCTTGCGTTTCACAAAAATACTTATTATCAATTTTAGTATTAAGTTTTTTGTGAAATGCAGACATTGGCAGATTAAGAAATTTCCATAAGTGGGGCCCACTGACTGCTCAAAAAGTTGCCTGCTTTAGTAATGTGTCAGTGATTCTCTATATAATCAACCAAATTTTCCAATAAAAGACATCCTCCCCTCCCCTCAAATTGATCTCTGCTTGGCTCTAGCAGCTGCCAGGGTACCTTAATTTAGCTGAAATCTATAATACTAAAATTACGAGGTCCAATTTGTCAGCCGTCATCACGTAAAAACGACGAATCAAAGAATTCAACTTTATATACAACTAATATAGTACAAAGGTATTGATTAAAAATTACACCACTCCAGGCCCTTTTGTTTTCCACGTAATTAATATCGCCAATAATTAGGAAGTTCCGGGTCGAGTCCGATATCGATACCAATAGTATAATCACCTGTTACCTATTACCTTATCTGTACGTTCCGCATCGGACAGGCGCACCACCAAACGGTGTATTCAGGATTAATATGCTATATAAACGGGTCATAATCACAGGGTTGACAGGTGTCTTCCTCGAATGCCAACATTTTATATGTTACCTATTCCTTGAATGCCAACATAAATATTTCAAGGTATGTTTATATAATAACAATAAGTGTTTAACTGTTTAAAATAATTAGTGAACCTGATAAAATTGCAACATTTTATCACTTTTTGAAAGAAAAAAAATATATTATATTTTAGGATGAAAATTATCATGAATTTTAAAGAAATAAAGAAAATGAGAATATTATTTTATTAAAAAAAAAGATAGTTTGGGAATGTACATGTTTATTAACATAAGACGCATCAGAAATATTACAGAAATTTTAGTTAAATACAATTATTTCAAACTAAACAAGGATATTAGAGATTTATTTAATTCCATATTATTTTAAATATTATGTAGTTAAAATGAACTTTATGAAACTCTACAAAGTTTCAAGAAAATCACAAGAATTCTGGTGAGTTGCAACATAATAAGCACCTAAATTATATATTCTATGAATGAATTTCAATAAAATAAAAAAAGGGTGTAGTATTATTACCAAGAAAATTATCATGAAAAAAAAAACCTGAACAAAATAAAACATAGTTATCTAACACATGATACAAAGCTCCAAGAAACTTCATTGAGTAATATGGGAGGATGTTTCAGCACAGACAACTATAGACTGAATATTGAAAAAAACACAATGATCTAATCTAAAAAAGGAATGAGAAACAAATGACAACTACTGAACATCAGGTTCCTGACGTAAGACAGGTGCAAACAAATGCAGCAGGTTTAAACATTTCAATAGGTACCAACCTTCACCCTTACAGAAACAATAGTGTAACATCACAACATAGAAAGACACACTATAAGATATCAAATGTTGTAAATATGTTTTTGTTGCTATATAGATATAGGAAGATGTGGTATGAGTGCCAATGAGACAACTCTCCATCCAATTAACAATTTATAAAAATAAACCATTATAGGTCAATGTTCGGCCTTCAACACGGAGCCTATAGCATATATATGCTTTTTGCTATAAAGTATTCATTCATTCATTCATTCATTCCATTGAAATGGCATGAATTAAATTTAGCTACCTGTAAAATACCTATGTGTTTAATTAGTATGATTGTTTTGACACTTTTGTTGTGATAACTACTTGCACCTATTCCTCGAACGCCAACATTACTTTACAGGTAAATTGTCGGTGGATCAAAGGATGTTGGCATTCAAGGAATAAACCTGTTGACACTACTAAATTGTCAAATTGTTACCTATTGTAGTATTTTAATCAGTAAGACTTTTTAAGATAACAATACGAATACTAAAAATCTGGACTAAAAATAAGTTTCAATTTGTTAGCGGGCATGACGTAAAACAGCGAATCAAAGAATTCAACTTTATTTATAACTAATATAGGACAATGCTGTTGATTAAAAAATACTCCATTCCAGGACCTTTTGTTTTCCAAATATTTAATATTACCAATAATTGATAAGTTCCAGTTCGACGGGTTCAAACAGAAAGATTTGAAAGCTCACAGGGTTGACACTACTAAATTGTCAAATTGTTACCTATTGTAGTATTTTAATCCGTAAGACTTTCTAAGATAACAATACGAATACTAAAAATCTGGACTAAAAATAAGTTTCAATTTGTTAGCGGGCATGACGTAAAACAGCGAATCAAAGAATTCAACTTTATTTATAACTAATATAGGACAATGCTGTTGATTAAAAAATACTCCATTCCAGGACCTTTTGTTTTCCAAATATTTAATATTACCAATAATTGATAAGTTCCAGTTCGACGGGTTCAAACAGAAAGATTTGAAAGCAGAGAAAATTGTGTATCGGCATGACTTTATCAGATGACAGTACTAATACTAAGATAAGGCTTGCGCATAGTTATATACTTTAATCCAGTCACGGACCCGCGATATCACGGGTGTGTTCTAGTAGTGCATAAAATTATATATATGTTCTTTAATATTGATAATGGTTTGGTCTCTTCTAGATAGATAATGTTTCCAGCCTAATACAAGGTACAACAACATGGAAAAAGTTATCTATATGATCATAATTGCGAGGAAAGAAAATTTAAAATAAGTTTTAAAATAACATAATCTACAAAAAATAGACCAACCATGTTTGAGCAAAAACTTAAAAATTTAACAATGTTTGTTACAAAGTCTAAAGTTCTCAATAGAATTGTGAAGCAATTAAGTATCAAATACAACGCTATTTAATTTCCATTCAATCACCACTCAACTTTATTTAAATAAAAACCTTGAGGACCGATACTTGTTTGCATGTTATTTCAATATTTTCAAAGCAGCAACTCAAAAAGAATTAGTCAACATTTTGATTTCATTCAAATTACGAGGATATCAATGTAAACTATTTAATTCAGCCTTTTAGTAATTTGAATTGGATTTTGTGATCATTCATATCACAAATGTTTACTCAAGGCGTGGATTATTTGCAAATTTATTGAAATCTTAAATGAAAATTCAATGTTACACATGCATACATTTGTCTATTTGAATCTTTACATTTTTCACTGAGAACTCTACCTTTAGGAGATATTATATAACTCTTAAGAACCATGTACATGATATTGATAACATTACTTGATATTTTCAATATGAAAAATCAATGAAAAGTAGTCTAGAATTCCCCTATTTTCAGGATTTACCCCCACCCCCACCCCCCAAAAAAAATAAATAAAATAAAATCAGATAACAGTTTAATGACACTATGTTGGAAGGCTGACATTTGCAGGTGGTACCGTTTTAACCCTTTTTATGATATCCTCAGAGGATGTGCTTTGGCCCAACAATGTATCATGTAATTTGAACCATCTCTTGATCTAAGCACTGGAAAGTATTGAAAAACTGTTTGGAAAACCATTTCATAAAAAAAATATAATGGTTTTGACATAACCATGGAAACTAATGACAATATATATTTTTCATATATGAATTTTTGCTTTGGCAAATCATAATACGTACAACAACAGTATTATAAATCACTACAAAAATATTCAGTACACCTTAAACAAACCCATTTCTGCTGTTATAACTTATCTTTAATAGGATAATTAAACCAATTTGATATGTTGCTGACCACCTGTTGATCCCTATCAACAAACTGCTGAAGTATGATATGGTCACTTGACCAACAGCATAACAAAATTTAAGTGGTAATATAGAAAACAGCAGCATATTCTAACATTTATTAATTTGATTGAGTTTGTGCTCTAAAGTGACTTCCACCAAAATTTATTTGTGTTAATAGGCATTTCTGCTACGGCAGGGGCATAAAATTGAAAGCCTGTATGCAAGAATACTAATTACGGAGAGCTAGACATACAATTTAAAAGATACATCCAGAAACCAAATTCTTCCTCAAATTAACAGAGATGGAAAAGATACCATACAGACATCATCAATCGAAAAATAAACTGACAATGCCATGATGGTTAAAAAGAAATTCTATAAATAGCTGCTGTGACCTTGACTATTACCTTACACCCATAAAGATACAGGTCTTTGTTAACCCATAGGGTGGTATCAAAACCAAATTTTGATATATATGGTTTATCCAGAATAAATGCTTTAATGCCAAGAGATTTGGACAGAAATCATCTTATCATGGGCTCCACAGATATATGAGATATTATACTAATAAAAGCTAAAACCTGATTTGGCAAACCAATAAACCAGAACCTAATAGTCCTCTTAGGCCAAATAAAAATAAATGCGTGGTTCCAGTTACCCTACGGTACCTACCCTACTTTTTAGTCTTAAAAATAGCCTACCCTAAAGATTTTTTTGTCTTTTTTAATTAAGCACTTTAAAATTCAGAATGTTGCTCCCATAGACTCAATGTAAAAATAAAACAGAAAATAAAAACAAAATCCATACGTAACTTTTTTTAGATGTAACTAGAACCACACATATTATTTTATTTGGCCTTAATTAAGTATTATTATATATAAATATACACAAATTATGAATCTTAACATTTTCAAAACTCTTTTGATCAATTATTAAGCTAGCTGATCCCTTGACACTAAAAATATAACTTATCAATAATTAAAATATTATCTTAATAGATACATACTAAATAATGATAACGGCCTCTAATTTACTTTATATTTTATCAAATACCAAAGTTAAACAGACTAAATGGAAGCAAGTAAGGCCTAGAATAAAATATTGTTTGTTTCCCCAATCCCGACCGACCCTGCAAAAATGGTACTACTCATAAAATTTTATTGTCAAAACTAAGTCAAATATTATTTTATTCATTTCTGATTTACAGGCTTGCTGGATCGTCTGATAATGTTCAAGCTTTTTGGAAAAATAAAATTATTTCCCTACCTACCTACCCACACCTGGCTCGGCAGGGTCGGGATTGGGGAAACAAACAATATATTAATTTAGGCCTAATAAATTAGCTTTTTAAATCTAAATTTTTATATTTTCATTTAAAAATAAAATAACCAAGAACTAACATATATGATATGTTTGTTATTTTCTTTTATATATTTTAAATGAACAGATGTACTGATATTCATGTGAATAAAGTCAATTTCCAACAAAGACAACTCATCTATTATCAAAGGAATTTTTTTTTTGGGTGCCTTTTTTTCTACCAAGATTTTTTAGGTTGAAACTAAAAATGTTATAGTATAGATGTTCTATCGCCTTTCTGATTATCCAAAATTTATATAAAAGGCATACCTGTCAACCTGTGACGATGAAAATGCAGGTCATGACCTGCATTGAAGAATCAAATCTCAGGTCATAACGCGTACGAACTTTTTCGAGCTGAATTTCAGTATTTATGGTACATTTTCTTATAATGTATATCAAAGATACCAAAACATCAATGCATGTTCTCTTGGTTAAGTCATTTTAAATCTTATTTATTATTATTTCATTACACTTTTAAAGATTTTTATAAACTTGTGTATCACAGTCTCATGTCCTTTACTTTTTGTCATCATCTAAAATTTATTTTTCAAATGTAATTTTAAAATGAGACTACTAGCCTTTAAACATACCATGTAGAGGTATTACTTGTATGAACATTTATCTCTCATTTGACAAGGAAATTAGACTATGATAAAATATAGTAATACAGTTAAAGGAAGTATAAATGTAAAAAATAATTTTCAACTTTTTTTTAAAAATTGTATAAAGGTATAAAAATAATGAAAAGTTATTTTTCAATATGTATTTGAATTTTATATTATTATGATTTAATCTTTTTCACCCATAAAACGTAAATATAAGGAATAATTTTGAATGGTGACAAATAAGGGGAAGTAACTCTTAGTTGAAATATCTATGTAAAACAACAGGGCAATTTATTTACGTCCTAAAGCTAATGTATTGGTGTTAATCAACAGTGTGTTTGACATCAAAGCTGTCAAGTGAAGCCATGAAACTTACGAAAATCAATCTCAAGGCTAAGAAATACGGGTGAAATCGGGTCATTTTCGGAATTTCCGGGTTATTTCAATGACCCGGCGGGTGATCCGGGTGATCCCTCAGAATTGTGAAAATCTCGGGTCACACCCGCAGAATCCGGGTCAGTTGACAGGTATGTAAAAGGAGCTGACAACTTGTTTGAAAGATATTTCAATATTTCAGCCCACTTAATAAATTTATACAACAAGAAAATGATAAAAATTGTTGTTGAATACTAATTAATTCAAACCAAGATTTAACATTTAAAAATTCTTTCTATCACCTTCAGTTTAAAATATAAGATTTGAAGGATAAATTTTTTGGCAGACGACACATGAATCCATCCATTTTATTAACCAATTGAGTTTATAAGTCATGGATAATAAATTAAATCATGCATTTTATTTAAAGTATTCAAAGTCACTCTCCAAATGTACATCAAATGTTAATTTTAACTTTTTATCAGTAAAGGTATCTCACCGATTTCAATAGAGATGAAATATGCTTTGTCGAACAAAATACTTTCTAATTCAATGTTGTTACGGTATTGGCGATAGCCTTGTAGAGCAGTAACATTATAAAATAGTAATCTTTTTTTAATTTATTGTAATTTTACTCCACAACAGGAATGAAATAAAGCAGTGAAATTCAAATTAAAAGCACTATCAATTCAGCAATTTAACCCTCAGTTTAACCATGCTATTTTTCCATGTTTTTTTTAAAGTCAGGCCTTTTACCTTTTAACCTAAAGTTCTTTCTATATTTTCAAAATTTTCATGGATACATTTTTTCTAATTAAAACAATATCCATGAAATTATTGATTGATTTGATTGTAGGTGTTTTAACGCCACTTTTTTGGCGACCATTTTTTTTATTGGTGAAGGAAGTTGGGAGTGGCTGAAGAAAACCACTAACTGTCTATGAGAAAACTGATAATCCTAGTTAATTAAGATTGGAGTCAAGGAGGGTATTGTCTAAATTGTAAAAAATAAACGGAAAATTTAACCCCCCCCAAATGATGATGGACCAAAGTATGTAAATGACATTAATAATAATTTCCATGACAAAGTAAATAAGCAGTTTCAGGATATAACAATGAAATACTCCTTTTTTAATGGTCCGTTTTGATCGTGACAGCAGCTGGAAGGTCAACGTTAAGATTTAAATGTGGTAGTTTAAAGCATCTATATATGTATAATGACAGCCTCTAGCTAGCATTAACTTAATAGAAAACTACACTTTTTGATATTTGGTAATTTTTGTTGTCAAATGTCCAGTGGCATGTATTTCATGCACATTAAAGACCAATATCCTCAATCTACACTACAATAAAAGAAAAAAATCACACCTTTTTCAAGCAACTAGATTTGTTTAGGTATTATACTTGAATACAGTAAATTCAGTCAACTTTGCCAAAATTGCAACTGGTTTGGTTTTGCTAAATTAAAAAGTTGAGTTCAAAATTTTGATAGCATTATTTCTATGCAAAATTTCCTCAAATAAGAATAATTAATCTCCAGACCTATTTTAATCTATCGTTCAAAAATAGCACTCATATTTATGTGCACATAGTAAATTCTGAATTTCCAGTGAACAATATGAGATAAATTATCCAGCTAACAGTTACCAAGAATTACATAGAGTTAAAGTGACATTTAACATGTTTATTCTGATGTTTCTTCATAATTCATTATAATTAATTAACATTGTCAAAGAACAAAGCCAATACACAATTAATAATGCAAGATGCAACATTTATTATAGAATACAGGTAACAGCTGGATACAGTCATACTGTCAGGAATTAACAATGAAAAGGGGGGGGGGGGTGTTGTTATGGGGAGATTTTTTTAACTTTTCGTTTGTTATTCCTACAACACGGCAAGACCATCTTTTGTTATGTTTGTGTTGTGAAAACCATTCTAGCCATACTTTGACCTACAATTGTTTATACCTTTTACATATTGTGACTTGGATGGAGCGTTGCAATTATTTACAATTTTTTTTAATATTTCTATTTCTTTTATTATTACATATCATTTTTGAATGTCCCTTTGGTATCTTTCCCTCTTTTATTCTGTGAAATATTTTAATTACACAGGGTTTAAATGTCTATCTATCTGCAAAGTTTAATCTAACAAGCTTACTTAAATTGGAGTAGAATGCACCAGCCACATTGGATTTAGGGGGGTCTAAATCACAGCCTCTTTGTGACAACTAGTGATACAAAAGACAAATTACTTGGATGTAGACAAACTAATTGGACCGCTGAAGAGCTTACCAGAAGTTAAACTTCTTGGACCACTTGACCTTTGAAGAGCTTACCAGAAGTTAAACTTCTTGGACCACTTGACCTTTGAAGAGCTTACCAGAAGTAAAACTTCTTGGACCACTTGACCTTTGAAGAGCTTACCAGAAGTTAAACTTCTTGGACCACTTGACCTTTGAAGAGCTTACCAGAAGTTAAACTTCTTGGACCACTTGACCTTTGAAGAGCTTACCAGAAGTTAAACTTCTTGGACCACTTGACCTTTGAAGAGCTTACCAGAAGTTAAACTTCTTGGACCACTTGACCTTTGAAGAGCTTACCAGAAGTAAAAGATCAGACAACAGCTAGGACAAAAGAAAAATGAGGAAGGTAAAAAGTTCACTAAACATTATCAAGGAAATTAAGATCTAACAATCCCACCATCAAAAACAAGGGATAAAATCAAAAGCCTGTTTCTTTTTTATTAGTTCTAGCAAGTTCAATTCTTATAACTGATTTTATTTCTAAAAAATTTCAAGGTTCCTGTTTCACTTGTGGCCTGCACCTTTGTGTTTCTTATGTGTCAAGTTCAATTCTTGTAACTGATTTTATTTCTAGAAACTTTTAATCTATATCCAATCTAACATTCCCATAAGTAGTATTTAGTTTACAGTTTATTACATCAAAGCTACTAAAATCTTAACCATTATCTGCTTATATAGTTATATGGTTAAACAAATGTAATAAGCTTTATAATCTAAACCAATTAGTTAAATATGGGTATATGTAAGGCCATTAAAAAGAATAGGTTTGTTTGCCCAAACGCTACCAACCCAGAAAAAAAGCTGCCTACTCAAATTCTTTTATTGTCCTTATTTGAAGAAGTTTTTTTTTAATCAGATAGGCATGAAGACTAATAAACACCCGATACTTTAATTTCTCTTTTTGCAAAAAAAAAGAAAATGCCTACCTACCTACCCACTGTCTCAACCTTTGGGTAGGGTTTGGGCAAGCCATAATATTTTTAATTGTGGCCTATTCTGTGGTTCTTTATCCAATTGATCATACCATAGGTTTAAAAACAAAACACTCATGCTGGGGATTCTTTTATTGTCCTGGGTATCAATTTTGATTGATTTCATAAGCAATGCATTTTTGTTAATTTTTAAATTTTAATTTTGTGGATTTCCTAAAGTCAGCATAAATCTATATAAAAACATTTGTAATTCGTTGAACACTTGAATTCATGGTTCCCCTGGTCATAAAAATTGGTATCAAACAAATAATAATGAATCCACAATATATAAGATGGTATATTCCTTCTGCTTCTGTTTTCTATAAAATGTTTAGTTTCACTAAATCAAGATAAATGACAAAATAGAAAGATAAACAAAATAATTTATAAATGCAAGACATCCCTAAAGACTAGCCATCATCTCTGTAAATCAATTAACAGAATAGAATTAACAGTAGATCTATACAGCTGTGTTTACTGTACAAAATCTAGACAACCTTCAACTTAATTGACCACTTCAGACACTGACCACTGGCTATTCTCCTTGAACTAAAGACAGATTTACAAAACAGAACAAAAAAAGCATCTATCCTCTTCATCATAAATTGTTAAAGGTCTGTAGGGGACAGGTGTTTAATACCTGCTTGTTTTACAAGGTAGTAACTTGTCTCTCTTGTCAAGAAATACAATTAGATTTACGTTTCTTTATAATTAACTAGATTTGGCCAAAATAAAAATGTCACACAGTTCATTGGGAAAAATTAGGACTTTTAATAAAGGATAATTGATTTACAATGAACACAATGATAATTTTCAATTCCAGTGGAAAATATTACATGATTATTTGAGTGTTGGTTGCTTAAAATCCAGTGGCAAATATTTCATGCATGTTAAGGTTAAAAATATTATCTCCATTCCAAGTCTTCACAATAACTTTTTGTAGGTTAAACTTGATGCTGATTTGTTTTAAGAAAAAAATTGTACAAGATTCTATTGGTCTGTAAAAGAAATTCTTACAGGCCCCATGTGGCCCAACATAGAGACTGCATTTTATAGTGCACTTTTCTTTTATAGTTAAATGCACTTGAATAAAAAACCTGTTAAAGGTCTATAATTTCACACTATCATTTGTATAGACTTTATACACTTATAAAACATGTAATTTGCACCTGTTTTTATAGACTGATATGAATTTGTAATTTGACAATAAAAAGATTCACCTATTTGAAATCTTCTTCAGTCAGACGATTAATCTTTTAAATTGACTTTTTCATACATGTCTTCTTGACATCTTTAAAATTTACAGTCTCTATATAACAGATAATAAATAATAATTTTTTCCAAAACAAGTTGGATTTCAAATTATTTTAATATTACGAGATGGGCATTTATCAGGCAGTTCTCTCTGCAGTGACATTGACACAGACATTTTTTTGAAAATCTAAAGCCTATTGGCAGTATTGCAAATGTGACTTGAAAAGCTGAGTTTATAAAACCAAAAGAGGCTAATATACATTTGTGGATCAAGGATTTTGAAAAAGGGGGAGGGGGACCCAAACAAGGCAATGTTTTGAGTGAGACATGTTAAGTTAATGCCATACCATAATGTAGCCTTATGCATGACAACCTACCCTCCTTCCTCTCCCCCCCCCCCCAAAAAAAAAAATCTGCCTCTGCAAAAGTAGTCAATCCCAGGCAAAATTCATTATTTATAACATGTTTCCCTCCCCCTTCCTCTTTGCAAAAGAATAGACAAACCCAGACAAAATACATTTTTTATAACAATTAATCAGGTGCTTATAAATAATTACACGGCTTGATTACGCCTCATTACATAAAAACAAATATTTACAAACAAATAACAATTAATCAAAAGAATACTCCATGCATCTTACCTGTAAAGTTTTCTCTCTTTAATTTGTATATTAAACCAAAGGATAATATCATATTATGATTGGCTTAACATCTTTAAGGCATGCTGTAAAAATATCTGTGTAGCTAGGCATGCTGTAAAAAATATGCATTAATAATTAAATAGGAATGAAATTACAGGTATGGAACAGGTGACAAGAGCAGACTTTCAAAATGGCGATTTGATTTGTTTTTTAAAACGTTGAGTCAGAGTAGTATAATTAAATGAACAAAGAATATATACGATATCATTGTAAATTTTCAACTTTCGAATGGGTCATTTATAAACACATGTATTCATACAGTACCAATTTTGAAGGCTTGTATGCAGCACCAATAATATAAAATTTTCTTCAATCCAAAAAATTTGGATGAACAAAAATAAAAGAATCAAAAGTATAACTGTCTTCATCTGTAAATAAAAACAACAGGTTGATTCAGAAAACTATAGAATCTTGATAGCATTAGCCTTTTAAAAATGCTCATTTTGAAAAAAATGTTTTAAAATTCACTAATACGATGTTTTCCTGTGCTCAATATTTAAACTTGAATGTATCTAAACGCATGTTATTTGTAAATACTTCACATGTGGACAGGTGTGAAATTTAATTTAATACCTTTCCTCAAAACAACAGAATTATTGTCCCTCCGATAAATGATGACCTATCAACTTGTCTTTTTCAGCAACTTTTCAGAATCTTAGCTGATGTTTCTTTAGGGCATGCAGGAAATTGTGGCCACTTGAAATCATCTGAAAAATAAGGAAGACTGAAAACTGCTTTATCATGCTTATAAACTAATACAATTTGTACAAAGATTTATTTAGAATAAACACTCACATCAATTACATAGTTGTGACAAAATACTATAATTGATTGGTTGATTATTAGTTGTTTTTCTTGTAAGTTATAAGAATTTAACAACATTTAAAGGTAAAACTCTACACTAATCATAAAATAAATCATTATTTCCTTGAACAGAACTCTTCATGTTGTGAAATTTGATGAAAAAAAAAAAATGGATGATGTATACCTAGTACCACTCCCAAAATCAACATTTTTATGTTTGAATAAGACTGATAGGCCCTAATACTTTATTCATTCTTCCACCTAAATAAAACTCAAATTTCTTGACAGATAAAATATTCATAAATAATTCTCCGACCAGTGGTCATTTAAAAACTTGACCATAAATCTTAATGTCAATGTACAACACTTGACCTTATGCTGGCCTTATATATGTCAGTAATACAATCTTTGTATTTACTTTTGACTTAATCATGTTAATGTACTTAAATATATTTTTATTATATATGGTATCGAGTTTATACAGGATAGCTTAGAATTCATTCTACAAAGACTCAAATCAAACCATTTTCAAAATAAATTTTAATCGTCTTAGACCACTTTATATTTTTTCAATAATGGTCAGACAGGAAGTTTTAATCTTTATTCTATAAAACAGGTGGTCAAGTTTACTTTTGATGAATGATAGGTCGATCAAATAGATATAGGAGGGTCTGGATGGGGGGGGGGGATCTGTTATTCTGTAAACATTAAATTTTCACCCTTTTTTTCTCTAATCTTCAAAAATTAGACCCTGCATTTCTCTAATCTTCATTTTTTTGGCCCATTTATATTCTCTAATCTTCATTTTTTAAGGCCATTATTCTTTAATCATTTAACCCCATCCAAACCCTCATATAGGAAGATATGGTGTGAGTGCCAATGAGACAACTATCCATCCAAATATCAATTTATAAAAGTAAACCATTTAAATATTCTATTGAAAGGCTGGATTTATCTCCTTTGAAAGTTCCCTTCAGTCAGCTGCATGGTTTATCATTGACATTGATTTCTGCTCCCTTATGTGTAAGTCTCATCTTTTACAGCATGAATTTTTCTCTTGTCCAACTGGACAACTAACTGGACAACTTATATATGTTAATTCTACTTGTCTAATGGCTATGTCCACTTATTGTGGACAATGGGATTTGCTCATTGTTGAAGGCTGTTAGTTACATAAACAGTGACCTACAGCTGTTAATTTCCGTCATTTGGTCTCTTGTGGAGATTTGTCTCATTGACAATAATACCACATCCAGAGGCAGATTGCCCCCTCCCCCCTTTTGAGAAAAAAATTTGGTTGTTTATATAGGGAATCACTGAAGCGTGACGAAATTGGGCCCACTCTTAGGAAGCCAGTGGGCCCCCACTTATGAAAATTTCTGGATCCGCCACTGACATCTTCTTTTCTATAAATTGAACAAAACTGTAATGTTGAGCTCTGCATGTATAAAAGACCAATGGTAAAGGAAGGGAGATCAGAAACTTCTGAAACACAAAGGTTCCAGTCCAGAGGAAACCAGGTCACAGACCTCAGACCCATACTAATTATCTTTCAATGTTATTTTAAATGATTAGCACCTCTGAATTGCTTGTAAGAGCTTCTATTTATATATAACAAGAATGTGTTCATAGTACATAGATGCCCAACCCACAGTGACCACTTCCATTATCTATGTTCAGTGGACCCTGAAATTAAGGTCAACACTGTTATTTGGCATTAAAATTAAAAAAAGGTCATGTCTAAAGGAACATGTTTACTTAATTTCAAGTTGATTGAACTTCAACTTCATCAAAAACTACCTTGACTATAAACTTTAACCTGACGTGGAACAGACTGATGAATAGACAGACGGTCTTTGAATGCACAGATCAAAAACATAAATTGATAATGCTCCAAGGTGGGCCATAAAAATAGCCATTTATGTGAAAATACAAGGACACACTAGGAGCCAATTAGCTCAAATAAGTCAGTTGCTATACATTTTATATACAGTGTTCATTCAAGATGTTAAAGTTGACAAATAAATTGTGACAATGTGATTAAGTACAGCTGGACACTGGTCAATGTGATTAAGTGGACCTCTGGTACAGCTGGACACTGGTCAATGTGATTAAGTGGACCTCTGGTACAGCTGGACACTGGTCAATGGCATTTATACAAATCACTTTGTCATAAGTACAAATGTAATATATATATGATCTTATAATACATGTAATAGAAATGAAATGAAATTTGAAATAAACACAAACTGCTTGCCATCAGCTTTATCATATGTATTAAAACTTTGTGGATTTTTTTTTAAGGCAGGTAATAGTAATCTTTCATCATTTTCTTTCAAAAAATGCCAAATTAAGTTCAAGAAAAATCTGAATTGTGTCTAAATTTTCCCAAACTTTGCAAAAATATAAGCATCTCTGGAATGCCATAGTTTAAATTAATTTTGAAAATGGTTTCAGCACATTTGTAACAAGAGGCTGTCACAACGACAGCAAACCGGATTTATTAACATTTATTTGTGTCCTGGCAATATCACAAGAACCATTACTGATGAATGGTGAAAGTGAAAATCGTCAATATCAAATTTGACCTCCATTTTGTCATCAGTATCAACATATTAAAATTTGAAAAGCTTAGATTGAATGGTTCATGAGTAAATGCAACAACGTGAATGGAAACACCATTTTACGATCTTTCAAGAACCATAACTCCTGAACGGTAAAAGTCAAAATCGTCATTATTGAACTTGACCTCTATTTTGTCATCAGTAACAACATATTAAAATTTCAAAAGCTTTGGTTGAATGGTTCATGAGAAAATGCACGGACACGACGGGAAACACCATTTTTCAATCTTTCAAGAACCATAACTCCTGAACGGTAAAAGTCAAAATCGTCATTATTGAACTTGACCTCCATTTTGTCATCAGTAACAGCATATTAAAATTTCGGAAGCTTTGGTAGAACAGTTCATGCATAAATGCACGGACACGACTGGAAACTCCATTTTTCAATCTTTCAAGAACCATAACTCCTGAACGGTAAAAGTCAAATTCGTCATTATTGAACTTGACCTCCATTCTGTCATTAGTAAAAACATATTAGAATTTGGGAAGCTTTGGTAGAACAGTTCATGCGTAAATGCACGGACAACTCCATTTTTCAATCTTTCAAGAACCATAACTCATGAACGGTAAAAGTCAAAATCGCCATTATTGAACTTGACCTTCGTATAGTTGTCAGTAATAACATATTAAAATTTTAAAAGCTTTGATTGAACGGTTAATGAGTTAATGCACGGACAACATTTGATTGCCGCCCGCCCGCCCGCCCGACCGCCCGCCGTACATCCCCAAATCAATAACCGACATTTTTGTCACAAAAATCCGGTTAAAAATCATAAATTTACCATTTTTTTTTTCTTTAGGTCAAACACCTGCTTTTCTTATGAAATATCTTTTATATAAATTACATCAATAGAGATGGTAATTTAATGGCTCATTATCAAACAATAACAAATTTGATTGTGTGTGTATTTTTATAGTTACTCTACTGAAATAAACAGCTACTTACTTTTAGTTACAACTCATTGAAACTGGGGAATCTGCAATCATTTGTTTCAATTATGAAGCAAAAAGACATTTTTCGTCTTCTGAATTTTTGTCTAATTATCCTATTTTTGTATAGGTGAGGGGTTAGGACCTAATCATTTTTAATTTACCTAATTAATCAAGAAAGTATTAATAGATCTGCCTGATTCTTGTATTCAAATTACAATTAAAATGTCCAAAATCAAGTCAGAGTTTTTGCTAAGAGAAGACACTTTTTTCAACATAGTTTTAATGATAGTATAATGAGCTGCTGATTATAGATTAAAAACATTAATTTCTTTATAAAAAATAGATTGTAATGCACCATTTTTAATAGTTAACAAACAGTACATGGCATATGTATTTCAAACTTGAGGATGTTCAGGGTCATAGCTGAAGTATCTGAGTTATCAACCCTTTAACAGCAATTTTTCAGATTTTTTTGTCAGAAAAGTTATAAAAATGTATTAACCATAATGAAAAATATCACCAACGAAAACATGCATAAAATATCATTGATAAAATCATATAAATTTCTGAATTTAATTGTACAAAATAACTTCCTGATTTTTTTGGTGATTTGGGTTTTTTAAAACAGCCTTCCATTGTCGGAGGCTGTACAGTGTCCACTGGTCTTCAGAGGATAATTAATCTGTTGGCAATCATACCTTAATTACCAAATCTCCCGTTTTTACACTAATATCAGTAAGACCTTTTAACATATATACGTTTGTAAAAAAGAGAGAATTAGCTAATTTATGTATGATTGCAAATAAAAATAACAAATTAATAAGTGTATCAGTGGCAGATCTACGGCGGGTCAAGGGGTTTGGAACCTTCCTTTCTTTAAGACAATCAATGCATTTGAATGGGGACATGTAGTTGGATTGAACCCCCCCTTTTTTTAAATTGTTGGATCCGCCCCTGCATATAATTTATCTTGCATTCAAAATTAAGTATTTTCCTAATTCATTCAAGATTTTAAACATTTTTCAGTTTGTCACTTTGAGTTAGTTATTCCCCTTTCATCATAAAATTTGCAAAAAAATGATTTTGTAACTTTTTTGTCCTAGATGTGATCAGGAACATATATATTAGATATACTGTTCCCAGATGTGATTAATTTCATAGGATCATCATCAGATCAATAATCAATTTTAAACTTATCAAAGGGAGCAACTATTTGATTTTTTATGAAGGGGGTGGGGATTAGCTACCTTTCTCCTACCCCCGTTCTCCTTTCTCCCATTAAAATAAAACATCTCCTTTTGAGATATTTTTTCTTGAAATATTAGAAATTTTTTTAAAAGGAGAGATATCTCATTTTTTCTCCTTTCTCCAACTTTTTCTCCTTTCTCCCAGCCTTCCTCTCCTTTCTCCTACCCCCTTTCTCCTTTCTCCCACCCCCTTTCTCCTTTCTCCCTGTCTCCCTTACCCCTGTCCTCCCCCTCTACATGACTAACATGTATGTTGGACCCCTTTTTATTTGGCTGATCAATGCATTTGAATGGGGACATATAGTTGGAAGCCCCCCCCCCCCCCCCCCCCTTTTAATTTTTTTTTAAAATGGCTGGATCCGCCACTGCAAAGTGAGATATATGATTAGGGGGGTTAACGGACCCAAGGTCACTTGGTCTTGAAGACTTGGATTGTCATGGACATGTTTCAAATGAAATGTTGGCCTAAAGTGTGGCAGGACAAATAACAGGAAACCATGAAATATTTGTTTAATTCTACCTTTAACAAATTGTTTCAAAGAGATTTATCAATGTGATGACCACAGGACACTCTCTGAGTCTCAGGAGTCTGTTAACGTTTGTTGAGCTCATCAAGATGTTGTTCCCGCCAAAAATAATACTGAGAATTTCCCCTCCAAACAGAGAATTTCGCTAATGACCTAAAAGGAAAGCGATAACGTACCCGAAGTGAGGTTTGCTGGAGTCTCAAAAAATAATCAGCACCAAGAGATCTAATAAAATAAAATATATTGCTTATGTCTCTGACAGTATCAACAAGTTTGTAATAAAGAACCCTGCCGCTCTGGTTTGTGTTGTACAACTAAACCTCAGTCACTTCTTTAAATTAACTCAATAATTCTGCTACATGATAAAATAATTTATTTGTAATTAACCATATGAAATAAGGGCCTTAACTTACCTCTTTTTAAAGTGAGGCAAAATGTATTCGTCAAGAGGAGCTGAGCAAGGAGAAAAAATGTCGCGGACAAGGGGTGAGGCTCCCGCAGGGTAAAAAACGACCTGCGACCTCTGGGCTTTTTAGAGGCGACTTGCGACCTGAGGGCCTTCTAAAACCCACCTGCGACCTGTAAAATTTAGAAAAAAACGACCTCCGACCAACTTCCGTCCTCTGTGTTAGGAAAAACGACCTGCGACCTGTACATTTCCCTTAAAAACGACCTCTCGACGAACTTAAAAGCGACCTTGCGACGCGAGGGAGGTACCCTGTGGGAGCCTCAGGGGTCTCTTACTTTCAGCATTTCAGACTCCGAAGCTTTGTTAAAAGAATCGACAGACGCTGAAATGTCTCGCCTTCTTTACCTAACATTGATTTCATAATGATAGTTTTAAATACACAGCTTTACTATTAGTATCACATAGTGATATTTATCTAAACTTAACGTGATCCAAGAAAATGAGGTCAAGGTGAGATAAAACTTTTTTTTTAGTTTCGGTTTGCCAAAAGACGTATTGCTGACCTTTCAATTGAGTTTTTTTCCCTTCAAATTAAGTTATCATTATCACTGATATAGTTATTAATGTGAATTCAGTTTTTAAAACACATATCAATTACAACTTTCATGCAGAAACAAGAATGTGGCCATAGTACACGAATGCCCCACTCGCACTATCATTTTCTATGTTCAGTGGACCGTGAAATTGCATGGGGTCAAAACTTTAATATGGAATTAAAATTAGAAAGATCATATCATAGGGAACATGTGTACTAAGTTTCAAGTTGATGTAACTTTAACTTCATCAAAAACTACCTTGAACAAAAACTTTAATCTGAACTTCGCACTATCATTTTCTATGTTCAGTGGACCATGAAATTGGGGTCAAAACTATAATTTGGCATTAAAATTAGAAAGATCATATCATGGGGAACAAGTGTACTAAGTTTCAAGTTGATTGGAATTCAACTTCTTCAAAAACTACCTTGACCAAAAACTTTAACCTGAAGCGAACGGACGAACGGAGGCACAGACCAGAAAACATAATGCCCCTCTACTATCGTAGGTGGGGCATAAAAAAAGAATTAATAATTTGAGTTTTTTTCTATGTATTGTGTGCGATTCTTTTATTTGGAAATTTCTATTTACAGTAAGGGGCTGAACACGGTCGGCTTGATGCAAGTGTATCCCTTCACTGTAAAAGATCATTATGGTTATAAAGTATTTTCTTTTCAAATGATTTGATACCGGAATATTGAGTTGCATGTCTCACTAGTACTTTAACCATGTCGGCTCACGGGCAGCTTTTAATTTTATTTACAGAAAAAGAGCTAGTTTTGTATTTTTTTTTTAATAAAAGTTGTATTTTCAACGTAAAAAAACCCGACACATTTAATTGTCAATGTTCTGTAGCATCGTATATCTTCTCAAAACATTTTCTCGAATAATATCCGGATTTCGGTGGGTGTAATATTGTCAAACCTCTCTTGACCGTTTACTAGTCATCAATAGATCTTCCCCAAGTCTTAATTCTACGCAAAGCAGAGAATGAACGTCCACATCCAGGAATTCATATTAAATAGCTGAAGCCATAGTCATATATTTTGATTGATTGATTGATTGATTGATTGCAAATTTGGTGTTCGCTTTACGATGCCTGAGAGAAAAAAAGGCGAGCGCTTATTTCAAATACTTTTATAATTTAAAGTAAAAAAGGTCCATTAATATAATAAAACTCAAGTTTAAAACAAAATTTCCAATTTGCAAATGAGATTCAACACTAGGAAAATAGCCACAAAGAAGGGCAACCAATGGACAAAAGACAAACGGTACCTGGGAACTGATACTAACCCAGTTTGACTAACAATAGACAATCATCACTAAAAAGTAAAAATAAATACGAAACATGGACCCCGAAAACACAGAGGCGACGTCAGAGGGTGAACAGAACTCCTGCATGACCGTGACTCGCCGTGAAAACAATTTTATGTATACTAAATCCCAAAACAGTTAACAAAAAAAAAAAGACAAAAGTCATGAAATACCGATTGAAGAGAAAAAAACTAGTGTCTAAAAGTTAGTTCAAACTAAAATTTCAGCTAATTTGAAAACATATTTTCCCGACCCCTTGCACTATTCGGACGGTTCTTGGTATGCTCCTTGTTAGCCAATATCATGGAAAGATTCTCCTTTCTCAATCTAAGTGTCTGTGTAGTGTTTTATTGACTTGTTCCACATTGTGAGTTTTTTCTCATCATTATCATCTTCCAATAATGGTCAGGAGTCGTAGACGACTGTAAGTATTGACCAGGCGTAGGTCTGAGGAAGCCACTCTCCACACAGGTTTAATATGTACAAATAAAAAGCTAGTATTTACAGTTAAAACTAAATAAATCAAATGGTGGTTTATGTGGTTGTCCTCAGGGCCGCCGCTGCCTGGAGGCTGGCCTTGAAGTCGTCCAGAGTGGTTGAGTTGGTCACCGTTGTTGGCAGCTGGTTCCAATTCTGGATAGTGCGAGGAAAGAAGGATTGTCTGTACACTTCTGTTATGGTGTAGATCTGTCTCAATCTGTTTGCCCCTCTGGTTCTGGTGTAACTTTTGTTGATTATACTGTCGACTTCTGGTATGGAAATCATGCCATTGTTTGCCTTGTACACGATCAATAGGCGATGGTCCTTACGTCGGTCTTGTAATGATTCCCATTTGAGAAGCTGAATCATGTTGGTGACACATCCAGGGGTTTTACCTCTATAGTCATTACAGACATAACGGGCTCCCCTTCTTTGCACTTTGTCGAGTCGGTTTATGCCTTCCACTTTGTACATACAGCAGACGCATACTCCAATGATGGTCGGACCATGGATCTGTAGGCTGTTTCTCGGACTGTTTTGTTACAGTCCCTGAATTTGCGGCGCAAGAATCCTAGAGTTCTTGATGCTTTGGCTGCTGTTATCTTTGCGTGCTTTTTTCAAGTTAGGTCTTCGCTAAGAGTGACACCAAGATATTTGCTGCTGTCCACAATTTCGAGTTAGTGTCCATGTAGGTGGTACTGTGTCTCCAAGATGTTTTTTTCGGTTTGTGCCTATTCTGATGACTGTGCATTTAGCAGGGTGAAAGCTCATCGGCCATACATGTTCCCATTGCTCTAGGGCAGTCAGGTCTTGTTGAAGGTTATTTGCATCTGCTTGATTCCTGATGTGCTTATATAACTAGCTGTCTTTGGCAAAAAGGCGAACTGCAGAAGATGATACTGTGTCAGGCAGGTCGTTAATGTATACCAGGAACAAGAGTGGACCTAGGACAGTGCCTTGAGGAACTCCAGAAAGAATATCTAGCTTCTCTGAGGTGGAGCCTTCTACTATCACTCTTTGAGTTCGAGCTGACAAAAATGATGAAATCCATTTTGGGTGTTTCCTCTTATCCCATAAAGACCTAGATTGTACAAAAGGCGTTGGTGTTGCACTTTGCCGAAAGCCTTGGCAAAATCCAGTAGTATTATGTCAACCTGATCTCTCCCTGCTTTCAGTTTTTCTGCTATTCCTTGGATCGTTGATATCAACTGTGATTCACACGATCTTTTGGAGCGGAATCCATGTTGGCAATGTCAGAATCTAGAAATTAGCTAGATGTCTCATGATGGTTGAATGAACGACATGTTCAAGAGTTTTGCTGACAACTGATGTGAGGAACACTGGTCTGTAATTTGATGGATCATTGCGCTCTCCTTTCTTAAAAAGCGGTGTAATAAGAGCTTCTCTCCAGTCTGATGGAACAGTCCCTGAGTTGATGGAATACTGGAATAGTAGAGTGAGTGCTTGCGAGATCTCAGCTGCACATATTTTCAGGAACCGGGTTGGTATTTGGTCTGGACCAGACGCTTTGTATTGAATAAGTCCTTTCAATAGCTTGATGATGCCATGCTTTCATATGGGCTTGGGCCTTTATCAGGCATAGTGGTTAAGTCCTCTTCTGTGTACACAGATTGAAATTGGTGGTTCAGGATTTCAGCTTTGGAATGACTGTCACTGTGTAAAAAAAAAGATGATATTCCAGCTGGTTCTTGCTTCTTACTTTTTACATAGGACCAAAAGCGTTCTGGGTTGGTTTTAGTGTTATCGTTAACTGTTGTTTTTATAAACTCACGCTGTGCTGTTCTCATTAATCTCTGTGTTTCTGCTTTTAATTTTTTATAATTAACGTGCCCAATCCTTCAAGTTTTTGGTGGTGTTTGCTCTTCTGTAAGCTCTTGCTTTACTTCTACTTAAGCGGCGAGTCTGGGTTTTAACCCATGGGTGTGTGTGTTTTGATAATGACATCTTGGATGGAATATGAGTGTCAATAAGTGATATTACTCCTTCCTTAAATGCTTGCCACATCTGGTCTAGATTTTGGAATTTAGAGCATCTGAATTGTGTAGCGAATTCTGTAGTTGCAGATCTTAGTGCTGTTTCATCGATCTTTTTCCAAAGATGAATTTTCCTACGTTGGGGTTTTTTCCTTGAGACTTGATGGGTACTATTATAAAGGACTATGTCATGGTCACTTTTGTCACCAAGTGGTGGTAGTTGTAATTTATAACGTAGTTTAAATGCTGGGTGACTAGTAAAAAGAAGATCACTAAATTGTCTTGTCGAGTAGGCAAAACCACAATCTGTTCTATTCCTAAATCATGGTGTAGGTCTAAGTATGGTTGATTGACTTTCTGTGAATATTGACGACCAACTATGGTGTTGGTTTTGCAGCAGATTTTCTCTTACGATTTTTCATAGAACCATGATTGATGTCACTTTTTTTCCTTGACTTAAGCATCAAACAGATTTGAGATTTGATTTGTGTAAAAAAATGAATAAATGCACCGTAGAAACTGTCCCAGGTTAGGGGAGGGTTGTGATCCTGCAAACATGTTTAACCCTGTCATATCATGTATCTATGTGCCTGTCCCAAGTCAAGAGCCTGTAATGCAGTGGTTGTCGTTTGTTTATGCCTTTCACATTCGTTTTTCAATAATTTTTTATTACATAAATAAGGCCGTTAGTTTCCTCGTTTAAATTGTTTTACATTGTCATTTCAGGGCCTTTAATAGCTGACTATGCGGTATGGGCTTTGCTCATTTTTGAAGGCAGTACAGTGACCAATAGTTGTTAATGTCTGTGCCATTTTGGTCTCTTGTGGAGAGTTGTCTCATTGGCAATCATACCACATCTTCTTTTTTTATTTGTAAGAATCGTCCAAATTAGAAAAATATGCCGACCTAACCATCCTATTTCAAAGTTACCCCCATTGTGAGTAAGAATTGGGAGATATTTCGTTTCTGCGTGTCTGGTTATTCGAGAAATCACCACTGTTTGAATCTTAGAAAGACTAAGCACTAGCTACACTCGAATTACCATTCTGGTGAAATAGATATGTTGAATTATCCAAAAGAAAAGGGAATTTAATTTGAAATGTTTTTTTTTTATGAGTTTCATGTTGTTCAATTTATGTGTATTATTTTGCAATGTTGAGTTTTGTTGGACTTTTGTAAGTCTTCTTGTCGTTACTTTCTCTCAAACAAGAGAACAATGTTTTCAGTCACTCAATCGTAACACATTGAAGTTAGTCTGGGTTTGTTAAAGTTTCTCTTTAATTTAAATCATTACAAATCGGAAATTTGGCAAAGAATGAGAGGTTACCACAGCTTACTCTGATGAGTCGTACCAAGGCTTTAAAATTCAATTGCATTGATTCAATAATACAAAGCAGATAGTAACTGTATTTTATTGCACCACCTGCGCATTTTGACGAAAGATGAGATGAATTCAATTTTTCCCTTTATAACTTCCCATTACTATGTATCAACGTTCTAACAGCCTGTATACAAATTTCTTTTTATCTCCAAGTTCATACGATTTTTTCAGATTTGCGTTTCATATCATGATTTTTTCTATGAGGTTACTGCTAACAAGGCAACTGTATCATGGAGGGGTCTAAATATCATTCAGATACTGTAAACTGAGTCACCCTAACAGATTAACACAGATCTATTCCTTATGCCGTTTCAACATTCATATTGGACTGTCATTTTCTTTGATATAAAAATAACTTTATACGAATTATCCTTTGAAAATTCATCACTGTGAGGAGGCACTATATGTAAAGCAGAAATACAATTGAGAATTGAAACGGAGAATGTGTCAAAGATTACAACCTGACAAAATAGCATTCAACAACCGAAGGCTACAAATGGTTCTTCAACACAGCCAGCAAATACCGAACCCGGAAGTGGGATTCAACTGAACCACAAACAAAAATATCAACTTGGACACCATACTTTTAACTTTAAAACATATAAATGAGCTAAATTCAAAATTACTACAAGACTAATATATAGGCTAGAAAATGCTCATTTGAGACAGGGGCAGAAATGCAGTGGGGGTTATACATGTTTAGTGAGATCTCAACTAGTTCCCTTAAACATCTAGCTAATGTAGAAGGAAAAAAACCACAACAGTATGCACAGTCAAATTCAGTTTAAAAGAAGTCCGAGTCCGATGTCAGAATATGTAACAAAAGAAACTAAATAACAATGACAATGATACATAATTCAACATAAGACCACTAGCAGTTACTGATTTGACAGCGCCAGACCTCTGAGTCAGTTAAACTGATTGGAAGATTATATATTCATCATTTGAAAATGAAGCGCAATCCCTCATGTTAAAGTTCCCTTGTTAATCCTACTTTTTGTTCGTCGAAACAATACAATGGTAATATTTTAAAATCGGTAGGTCACATTTGACGACTGGATGACGGAGTTATAGTTAAGATAATTGGAACGTATCCGTCGTTACTGTGACATGAATATTTGCATAACAGTTTACCAATGTTTCATGACGTCCATATCAACAGTGTCATTTATTGAAACGGCACGTGTATTTGTTAAATGTTTATGGATAAGACATTGTGGTATATATATATCTCTGAAGTACCAACATTCGTTTTAACATGTTTTTTTCCAAAGAGGTTAAACACACGTTTTAGATTGCAGTTTAACATCTATGTCGTCGATCTGCTAATTACCGAACGCGACCTATTCCCGCATATGACTTTTTTGTCGAGTGTAAATTTGCATTGCTATACGACGTGTCTCGATATTTTTTACATCCAACATTCATGTTTTTAGTTATGTTTCTTTAGTGGGTTTGGGTGGATATCGTGTTACATTTTATCGTTTGTTGTTTGCATTCTATGTTTTCGGTAGTCTTGTTTGTCAGTATAGTCGAATTGATGTCTATTTTCCGTTGATAAAGTATTGTTTAAGGCCAAATAATAATGACTTTGGCACAGCATTAATTCAAAATAGACATAATCTTATTTGGACTTGTATTGTGAAAATAATTGTAAATTGTTTAATTTCATTTCGTATATAATTAAATGAATTTCAGGATTATGTATACAAAAATACGTCATTGTTTGTGGTTTGTGGTCTACTGTTATTAGAGGTAACTCTGTGGTTTACATGTTCAAATTTACTTTTATGTTATATATTTATGCGTTTCTCTGTGCTCAGTGTCCTTGTTTATACTGTATTCCTGTCACATACTTTTTTCGTTTTAACGGTAATTTTTAACATTGACACAGAAGCGGAAGGTTTGGTTAGACATTTATTCCACCTTTGGGTCTTAAAATGTTATGTACCAAGTTACTTATATGGCAGTTGTGATCAAATAGTACGTTCCTATGTATGTTGACGTTTGGTTTGTTGCACTTCAGTGTTTCTGTTATTCCGTTCTTTTCATCTTATAGTTGATGTGTTTCCTTTGGATTCAGTTTGTAACTCGGATTTGTTTGATCTCAATAGATTATACTACTGCTGCCTTTGTTAGATATAAGCACACTCTTTATATTAGTATTTGAATATTAACAAAATTATAATAAGAAGAATACAATTATTTGATAACAAAAGAATCTCAAAGATTCGATTCACAGTTTTCAGACCCTACAATGGATATTGATGCACTATTTTTTTTTTCAATATAAACATTATTAAGTTAAGTTAGTCACATAAAAATATCAGATAAAAGTTTGTAACTTCACATAATAATCTACGGAAATATTGATCGTAACTGTTAAATTATTTAACATTCCAGAAGACTATAACTTCACATAATTTTTATTGTACGATACCAACGTAGTAATTCAAACATGTCAAAGTTCAGTAAATATCAATCAAGTTTAGGTAATTAACAAACATTTTATCAAAAACACAATAATGATTCGACGTATTGGCAATGCTCTATAGAAATGGTCACATAATTGCTTACATCCACTTCATTTTAACTTGGCTGGATATTTGTCGTATTGGTTATCCAAACATATCTCTTTTTTATGTATATAGAACTTATTTAAAAATCAGAACATGTTACCAAGAATTTTATAAGTATACTGACTTCTGCAGTTGGCACGAAGCAACGGGACAAATTTCAACAGCTAGGGTGATCATCTAATACTCTGACCAAATTTCATTTTCTAGACTACATGTTGCACACATTCTTTAAAATAAGAATTTGTAAATAAAGATGAATTTTCGTAGCTGTCCAAACATCCAATAGTTCTAGGGAATCACTTATTCAAAGATAACTTTTTTTATATACCTAAGCCTTATTTGGAAAACCTTTCATGCCCTTAATGCTTTCAATTTTGTACTTGATTTGCCCTTATAAACTTTTTGATACGAATGTCACTGATAACTCCTTTGTATACGAAACAAGCGTCTGGCGTACACCTTTTAATCCTAGTATCGATTATTAGTTTTTATGAATTATATGGTCATTGTTATAAATTAACTATTCGTTAAAGTATGATTTATTCGAAATACAAGGGACTTGTTTAACCCAGGCAAAGATTACTTCGGCACTTTTTTTGGAATGTTGGGTCCTCAATTCTTAACAACTTTGATACTTGTTTGGATTTTTTTAATTTATCTGCAAGTCACTGACGAGTCTTGTGTAGACGAAACGCGCTTCTGGCGTATCGAATTATAAAGCTGCCACCTTTGATAACTAATCATCCGTCATTTTATACAATTCGGATTGATGCTTTTCAGAGAGTTTCATATGACTTCTTGAATAAGAGGGATGATAGGACCTTACATGTTCATTGTGGAAGGTCTTCTGATATAACATTTGATTCGAAACCCGGCAAAGTTTGTTTGATATCATTTATAAGGGTCGGTTGAAAACAAAACTTTACGACAAAAGAGATGATTTCAGCTTTCCAATTGTGAACTTTCCATTGCAGCACCTGCATACGGGGTATATATCTCCCAATTAATACGATATTCCCGTGCTTGCATTTCCTATCATGATTTTCTTGATAGAGGGTTGCTGCTCACAAGGAAGCTATTAAACCAAGAGTTCCAAATGGTGAAGTTGAAATCATCCCTTCGTAAATTTTACGGACGCCATCACGAGTTGGTTGACCGTTATGGAATAACCGTTTCACAAATGATATCGGATATGTTCCTTACGTCGTAACTACAATCCGTTCCCTTTCATAAATATGACCTACCGAATTAGACTATTTACCGGATTTGTAATTACATAAGCAACACGACGGGTACCACATGTGGAGCAGGATCTGCTTACCCTTCCGGAGCACCTGATATTACCCCTTGTTTTTGGTGGGGTTCGTGTTGTTTATTCTTTAGTTTTCTATGTTGTGTCATGTGTACTATTGTTTTTCTGTTTGTCTTTTTCATTTTTAGTCATGGCGTTGTCAGTTTGTTTTAGATTTATGAGTTTGACTGTCCCTTTGGTATCTTTCGTCCCTCTATTATAGTGTTTTCAGAAAGCATAGGTCTTTTTCACTCGCAAAACCATATTGTACTTATCGAAATTTAAGGACAGAAAATGTTTAAAAAGAATTGTTTCAGTCTATATAAAACATAGACAAATAATTATCTGTAAGGATGGGTTGAAATGTTTATTACAAGCAATGTTGAACTTTGATTAAAAAAGACATTTTCGATATACAAAAAAAACATATTTCAACTAATTATTAGTCTACTAAATGGTACAGTTAAAATAGCTATATATACTTTGTTCATCTCTGCTGTACAGTATCAATGTTTATCCATTACCAAGCATCTGATTTAACTTTATATAAATTTTTCAAAAAATATGTAATTTACTAATATCCAAAAATATCTGAAATGGTGATCAAACTGATAGCAGGTAACAACTGGGAAAACTTCAATGCACAAAAATGCAACATTTTTGATGATGAGAAATAAGATATTTCTTTTAATCTTGAAACCAAAATGTCATGGATCATTATACACTTTAGAAACAAGGAGGCCTCATTACAATTGCAAATTCTCTTCTCAGTTATATTATAGTGCATATTTCGTCCAGATTGGATAGTTGTTCTAATTAAATTTTGCAGTAGTTGCTTTCAAGCTATTGCACAAACTGTTGACGTCTTTTGTTTCTGACTCTGTGGTTTCTTAGGAATTGCACCCATTTCCCCAGAATGTCTAAGAGTATTAAGATCTACGTTCTTTAGAACTTCTTGTAAACAATATGCTCCTCTCCCAATGTTTACTAAAGCCTGTACCAGTACCCGTATTGTAGGTTTTACTGTTCTGTCTTCTCTCCATGCGAATAATACCTCTCTATTCTGAGCTGCTAGATCTCTAGGATTATTGCTCTTAATATTTTCAAGGGTTCCAATTGACAAGCCAACTTCAGCGCCAAGTTGAAAGAATACCAGACCAATTTGTGGTGCTAATGCATCTAAGATCTCTTCTGTTGGAATAAAATCTAGGTATTCCAAAGGAATTTCTGAAATGTCAGTATTGTAAAAACAATTTGAAAATTATTTTGAAATAAAGCCTAGCCTGAAACTTTGTAAAATACTATTTGCCCTAAGGAACCACAATCCCACACCAGGAAACCTAGAGAAATTTGCCAATTTGTTTTTTATAATCACTAATTTCAAAATTTTTCGCAACCTATATGTTTTAGCCTGAAATGACTGCAAGGTATAACAAATATCTCTAAGCTTTAAAAGCACTGTTTCAAACTCTATCGATGTGTTGATTTTTGCTTAGCGTTTGTTTAGATTGTAAATTGCATTGCTATACGACGTGTCGCAGTATTTATCCATCCAGCATTCATGCATTTAGTTATGATGTTTCTTTTGTAAATAAAAATAAGATGATGTGGTGTGATTGCCAATTAGTCAACTCTTCCCAAGAGATCACATGACGTAGAAATTAACAACTATACATGTAGGTCACCGTACTGCCTTCAACAATGTGCAATGCACATACCGCATTGTCAGTTATAGAAATGACAAATGTAAAATAATCCAAACGAGAAAACTAACGGCCTAATCTATGTACAAAAAATGCACGAAACAAATACTAGCATGCAACACAGCAACAAACGACAACCATTGAATTACCGGACAGACACAAACATACAAAATGTAGCGGGTTTAAATATGTTAGCGGGATCCTAGCCCTCTCCTAACCCGAGACAGTGGTGTAACAGTACAAAGTCGGAACGCATTATAAAATCAGTTAAAAGACTAAACTCGATCATCAGGAAGAAATACATCTTACAAAAACACAGAGAGGACGTGGCCAGGTACTTGTACATCCCATCAACAAAAAGACACTACAAATCTGAGAGAACTCTTAGATATTGTGTTATGTCTTATCGATTGTGGTGAAAATTCTGTATTTTTGGTATATTTCACATATGTCTTATTTGTCATTTTTGCGTTTGTTTGTACTGTATTCTGATCACACGATGTTGTCATTCTAGCGATACTTTTAACATCGCCATATAAGTTGGAGGCCGGTTTGCATAGCCATACAATGAGGTCAACCCACTTTCTTTTTTTAAATGTTCTTTACCAAGTCGGGAATATATCAGTTGTTATCAAATAGCCCGGTTCTTCGTAAATTTTACGGACGCCATCACGAGTTGGTTGACCGTTATGGAATATCCTTTTCACAGATTATATCGAATATGTTCCTTATGTCGTAACTACAATCCGTTCCCTTTTCACGAATGTGACCTTCCGAATTAGACTATTTACCGTGTTTGTAATAACATTAGCAACACGACGGATGCACCATGTGGAGCAGGATCTGCTTACCCTTCCAGAGCAACTGAGATCACCCCAGTTTTTGGTGGGTTCGAGTTGCTTAGACTTTAGTTTTTATGTTGTGTGGTGTGTACTTTTATTTGTCTGTTCGTCTTTTTCTTTTTTTAGCCAAAGGGTTATCAGTGTATTTTCGATCTATGCATGACTTTAAACGTCCCTCTGGTATCTTTCGCCCCTTTGTAGGCGTTTGCTTTTGTTGCAGGTCAGTGTTTCTGTTGGTCCGTGGTTTCCCTCTTATAGTTTATGTGTTTCTCTCAGTTTTAGTTTATAACCCAGATTCGTTTTCTCTAAATCAATTTATGAATTCTGTATACTACTGTTTCCTTTGTTTAATGTTGTTGGTATCGTTTGTTTGAATGTTGATGTATCGTTATTTTTAATGTTTTTGTCACTGATTTGTGTTCCTATTGTTATAATACTAGTACCTGTTTTTGCTATCCTGACTCTTCTAACCTACAAAAATAATCACTAATCATGAAATTTCATTAATACATGTAATAACTTAAACATTTGGTGAAACTTTTAAGAAACAATGAGCCAATTGTTGTCTTCTTTATAGTTTTTATTTACAAATTACAGTTTTGCACAATTTCTATAACTGTTTCTCCCGTGTATTTTGTATGGTAAATGGTATTACAACAATGTCAATACATATATCATATAACGCATTTTCTAAGGATTAGAATCTTGACACAGTAGTTTTAAAAACTTACTTGGCACAAGACATGTGTTGATATATCCATATTTGTCAGTGCTTCTGCCAAGGCTTTTAAATTGCAACCATCTTCCATCTCTCTCCATTTTGATAGAACCAAAAACTTAGCTACTTCAATATTTTCTGGGTAATTTTGTGTGATATCATTCCATTTTTCATACATATTAAGATATGAAACTAATTCATACATTTGGTTTGAAGGAAAATTAGTAGAAAAACGCAATAGTTCAATATCACTTGGTCTCTGGTTTAAAGCATCATCACTTAAACCTGAAAATAATCATTGTTACAAAACAAAGCATAACACATACCTAGAAGCATACATTTCCCAATTCAGGAGCCTGTAATTCAGTGGTTGTCGTTTGTTGATGTGTTACATATTTGTTTTTCGTTAATTTTTTATACAAAATAAGGCCGTTAGTTTTCTAGTTTGAATTGTTTTACATTGTTATATCGGGTCCTTTTATAGCTGACTGTGCGGTATGGGCTTTGCTCATTGTTTAAGACCGTACGGTGACCTATAGTTGTTAATGTCTGTGTCATTTTGGTCACTTGTGGACAGTTGTCTCATTGTCAATCATACCATATCTTTTTTTTAATATTTAATCTATAGCCTACTATTTCATCCCCTTTCTAAACATGTCTACAACATTGTCAGAACGTTGCAAAATGGACGAAAGAGCCAATGAATATATGGAATAGAAATCAGCTTGACATAAAATAATACTCTGTAAATTTTCACATGGTTCTCAACGAAAGATATTTTTTACAGTTTTTACAAACAAGAATTTTTCAATGTGTATGCTCTATATCAGATACATTTAGATCAGTGTATTTTGTTAGTTGCTGTCTACAGTATTCAATATCTTCAGATAACAGTGTTGCCTTGCAAATAGACTTCTCTTTTAGATTGCTTCACATTTCGTCACTATATCCAATAAAATGCCTGTGCTCATGTGTTAATGCCGTACGATAATCTGTAGTTTTTCGTATCTTTATATGATTTTCATAATGTATTCATTATGCATCTCCTAATTTCGACATATGCAAAAAGATTATACTTAAATGATTACTACTTTCTTGTGTTTTTTTTTGGTCAAATCTCTTAAACACAGATCAAAATTAGGTACCACTTTTGAGATACATAAATACAATCACACAACTAACGAGTTTTCTCGTTTAGATTGTTTTACATTTTCATTTCGAGGCATTTTATAACTGACTAGCGGTATAGGCTTTGCTCATTGTTGAAGGCTGTACGATGACCTATAGTTGTTTTAAAATTTTTGTGTCATTTTGGTCTCTTTTCGAGAGTTGTCTCATTTGCAATCATACCACATATTCTTTTTTATTAATTATACTTACCTGGACAGTTCTCAACACACTGTTCGTTTCTCTATAGAAATGAAATATATACAAATTATTATAACTTTGAAATTCAAAATGACAAAGTGGAATTGTACAAGATCAGATTATAAAGGTTGAAAAAATAAAATATAAGGCATTAGTACATAAAAACAATTACCCTGTCAAAACGGTTTAAAAATTTTTAGCAATATAAAATTGAAACACCAAAAACAAACCAACAGAAAAACTATCAATGATTATGGTTGTTTTAGACACAGAAACCACTTCTCATGTAATACGGTGACCCATGGTTGTTAACACCTATGTCATTTGCTCTTTTGACGAGAGTTGTCTCATTTGCAAGCATACCACATCTTCTTTTTATAATATGAAAAAAAGTTTAAGAGGTTATACAACTCAGTCTGAAAATAAAACTAACGTTTTATCATTAGTTTATAATTGGTTATGTTTCCTACTTACTTCTTGTTTGAAACCGGAGTCTCTTATTGTTGTATTTTCTTTGAATTGATATGGAATTTGTTTAATTTCTGGCTGTTCCAAATATTTAATATATATATTTATCCTGCAATTGGGTGTCCTTCTATACAGATACAGCCCTACAGATATCGCTATGCTGTATCTGTATACATACTATACAGATATCGCTTTAAAGCTCCGCCCACTGCCGGACTGAGTATTGTTTGAACCTGTGTGACCTCAGAATGTGTATTCCAGTTGCATTCCAATGACGATGACAATTGTCGATTTAAACTTGAATGTGTATGATTGTGTTACAAAATCAACCATGTCAATTTCAGCATCCATAAAGCTCTTCAACGATTTTCGGTACTTATACATCTTCGGATTTCAAATGTTTGGCTTTGAGCGTTCCTGATGAAGGTAAATCCAGAAAAGCGCTTCGGACGCAATAAATTATAAAACGTGTTGTTTTCCATTTTTTAAGTGAATGTCAAGTCTGAAGCGTAGGACAACTCGTACACTTCTGTTTCAAATTTGACAATGTTTTGTTATTTGTTTTTACTGTTGAAATTAGTTGTTATGTTAAAATAGATAATAATTCACCTTGAGCGATGTATTATTGTTGACCATTCGAGATTCTTTTTTTGCGAACCCGTCTTCAGCGTAATGTGTGATTTTGATATTACTACGCGGGCCTCAAGGGATTACAAATCGAAAATAAATGCTAAATATGTTAGTTTTTGTGTCTTTCAAAACACAAACAATATACAGAATTAATTGCAGGATAAAAACAATAACTGTTTAGTGTCTTTAAATATCAGCTGTATTTGTACTCGGCCCGAAACAGGTGTAGTAGCTCGCTAAAAGCTCGCATACACCTTGTTTCCTAGCCTCGTACAAATACAGCTGATATTTAAAGACACTAAACAGTTATTGTCTATATATATGTATGTATATGTATGTATGTATACCTTATCTTGGTACCAAATAACCCAGTTTCCTGCTCTGTGTGTTATGTTATGTTCGTCACAAACCCATTCATTGGTCAGCAAAGCTTCCTCTTCACTGATGAAACATTTCAGTTGGGAACATGAATATTCAATATGGAAAGGTGATTCATGGCCACTTTTTACATGAATTGTGGACCGATAGAACTCTGAAATTCTTTCCATGGTTGAAACCAAACATTCCTTAATTCCAGTGGCAATATCTGCGACAATAAGCCCAGCAGAGGTTCTATGGACTATATAAAGTATAATCTTGTTGCCTTCAACACACACAACAATATCATGTGACTTGTCAACTGATACTACAATAAATCCCGAAAAGAGTAGCTTTCTTCCTTCATATGTCTTCACAGTCCACATGCTCAGACATGCGCTTATCAGACGATTAGGTAATGCTGGTGGTATAACAGAACCTTTGAAAACAAATGCTAAACATATAGCTCTCTCTGCTGTGCACTCTTTGTCCATGAAGCTTGTGGTATTTCTTGTTGTAACCATACAGGGAACAAAGAATTTCTCTACTGGTAACCGACTTCCAGTAAATGTATCATATCTCCGTTGCTCTGTCAAAATATCTAAATGAATGAGGAGGTTGAATATAAACTCTTTGAATGGTAAAATTGCCCTAAAGTCCTTTTGTGCCCAAATCTGATACAGGTCTTCACGGCATATGATTCCACTTTCTGACATTTCTCTGAAAATTTCCTGCATTCTCCTTTTCTGAGGCCAGAATCCTCTGTCTACAAAAACATAAAAAGGTAAAATACTTTCTGAGCAATTAATTTTCATTACTAATTTTTATACGACCGCAAAAATTATTTTTTTTGGGTCGTATATTGGTATCACGTTGGCGTCGTAGTCTGCGTCGTCGTCGTCGTCGTCGTCAGAATACTTTTAGTTTTCCCACTCTAACTTTAGTAAAAGTAAATAGAAATCTATGAAATTTTAACACAAGGTTTATGACCACAAAAAGAAGGTTGGGATTGATTTTAGGAGTTTTGGTTTTAATAGTTTAGGAATTAGGGGCCAAAAAAGGGTCCAAATAAGCATTATTCTTGGTTTTCGCACAATTACTTTAGTATAAGTAAATAGAAATCAATGAAATTTAAACACAAGGTTTATGACCACAAAAGGAAGGTTGGGATTGAATTTGAGAGTTAAGGTCCGAACAGTTTAGGAATTAGGGGCCAAAAAGGGCCCAAATAAGCATTTTTCTTGGTTTTTGCACAATAACTTTAGTATAAGTAAATATAAATCTATGAAATTTAAACACAAGGTTTATGACCATAAAAGGAAGGTTGGGATTGATTTTTGGAGTTTTGGTCCCAACAGTTTAGGAATAAGGGCCCAAAGGGTCTAAAATTATACTTTGTTTGATTTCATCAAAAATTAAAAAATATAGGTTCTTTGATATGCTGAATCTAACTGTGTATGTAGATTCTTAATTTTTGGTGCCGTTTTCAAATTGGTCTACATTAAGGTCCAAAGGGTCCAAAATTAAACTTAGTTCGATTTTAACAAAAATTGAATCCTTGGGGTTCTTTGATATGCTGAATCTAAAAATGTACTAATATTTTTGATTATTGCCCCAGTTTTCAAGTTGGTTCAAATCAGGGTCCAAAATTAAACTTTGTTTGATTTCATCAAAAATTGAATAAATGAGGTTCTTTGATATGCCAAATCTAACTGTGTATGTAGGTTCTTAATTTTTTAACAAAAAATAAATTCTTGGGCTTCTTTGATATGCTGAATCTAAAACATGTACTTAGATTCTTGATTATGGGCCCAGTTTTCAAGTTGGTTCAAATTAGGATCTGAAATTATTATATTAAGATAGCAAGAAATTTATAATTGCACAGTATTCAGCAATAGCAAGAAATCTTCAATTACACAGTATTGTACAATAGCAAGAAATTTTCAATTGCACAGTAGTCAGCAATAGCAAGAAATTTTCAATTGCACAGTATTGCCCAATAGCAAGAAATCTTCAATTGCACAGTATTGTGCAATAGCAAGTATTTTCAATTGCACAGTATTGCGCAATAGCAAGAAATATCTAATTGCACAATATTGCGCAATAGCAAGGAATTTTCAATTGGAGTTATCTTTCTTTGTCCAGAATAGTAGTTGAATCAACTTAAATTACTGTTTTATACAATATACAATGTATATTCACTTTTACTACCACATGATAAATTAAAACAATCTTTACCATTCAGTGATAACAAGCACTTTTTTTACATTATAATATTTTATGATGTATTTAAATGAGTAGTCAATTTTTCTCATTTCAGATTTCATAAATAAAAAGAAAATTTCTTCAAACATTTTATTGAGAGGATTAATATTCAACAGCATAGTGAAATGCTCAAAGGCAAAACAAAAATTTTAAGTTCATTAGACCACATTCATTCTGTGTCAGAAACCTACATGTATGCTGTGTCAACTATTTAATCACAATCATAATTTAGAGCTGAATCCAGCTTGAATGTTGTGTCCATACTTGCCCCAACCGTGCAGGGTTCAACCTCTGCGGTCGTATAAAGCTGCGTCCTGCGGAGCATCTGGTTTAAATTTATAAAGAAATTTACTTGACTTAGATATAACAATGTACTCTGGTAAAGTCAACAAAAGCAGTTAAAACTTGCGAGTTATCTTCTATTTTATTTGAGAAACTCATAAATCATCTATTTATGGTATGTCCAAGTGTCACTAGCTACCTGATATATAAAAAATATAAAGTTTGATTTTTTTTGTTCAATCATTAATAAATAGAAATAGAAAAATAATTATTCCTTTTTAGCAGCCAGAATGGTTAAATTTTGTCAACATTAGCGAAGAAACCTTGATGGTGAATTATTCACTTGCGTATTCGTGTGAACTTCAATTTAACCCCTTAGCTAACAAAGGTTGATCATTTGATGGACTGATTCGATCCACAAAAAAAATTATTATACAAGTGAAAACGATGAAAAACATATATTTTTAATCTATAATATGAAATTAAACAGACCATGAAAAATTGTACGAGTTGCTTAATCTATTTATATCTATAGTTATGTTTATATTCCTTATATGGTTATCGGTGGTATTCGGGGGTCAATTCGATAGATAATTAAATGGTATCTAGACTAACATACACACGAAATGAAGCTACATATTATCAAGATTACGACCTGTAAACTGTTTATTTAAGACTTTCAATAGTTTGGATACATGTTTTACATTGTTATAAATCCAATATGATTATTTTAGTGAAATCAGTGAACATGAAATTGACAGGTAGTGTACCTTTAAGGCAACACGCTTGTTTATGTTCATTTAATATTGTATTGACCTATTATGCATGCAAAATTTAATGCAAGTTTCTTATAATTACTTTGTGATTACTTGATAGTCATTAATTAAAACATATTTTTTCATGTTTATTTTTCTGGTTCAAAGAAAAGCGTATGGCTGAATCAGTTGGACGACAAACGCCTGAATCTGACAGATAAAGGTCAAGTTGTCGACACAAAAAGGACCCGTATGTAAAATGTTTACGCCCACAAACAGCGCCCCCTATATTTTTTTCTACGGCATCTTTGAGAACGATGTCCCGTTCTGTAGTAAATTAAAGTTAACTAAAACATAGAAAAGTAAGTGTAAAAAACAATTGAAAGATATATTTGCAGATGACTGGTTATGCATGATACGCTGGCAATGTGCGCAATGTCCTTTAATCTAAGATTGAAAATTAGTTTGTTTCCTACGTCAAAATGGCGGATTTCAATGTTTACATTTTTTCCTCTATTCATAATCTGACACAATTTCGTATCCAATCATTTATTAGCAATTTTATTATTGATCTTTGAAGATCATCCAATCACATTTACCGTTAGAAAGTGGCTACACGTTACCAGCCATCGTTACAAAGAAGCCATGTGTTTTGTGGGGATACCTTGGGAATGTTGTGTATTCAAAAGTTACGGTAAAAATCAATGTTTTCTTCATTAAATTTCCATGCAATTCACAAGTCATAACAGCAAATCCATTCTTAACAGACCTGATAAGGTAAACAGACATGTTTAACTGTCTGCTTTAGCAAAAAATCGTGTAAATAAGCCTGATGGGTCGTTTTGAATTCAAGCACAGCAGACAAACACGTGGTAGATTGTTTATGTTTGATAGTTTATTTACCTTAATTGCACGTTGATGTTACTATATACTTACAACCTTTATCGTGTTATACTTTCAATAGTTATATAATACATCTTGCCTAAGAAACACGTCTAGCTAGGTGCAAGGACTTCCTTTACTAGGACTTTAAATAATGAGGGTGTAATGATGTTTACAGATTACCATATTTACATTACAGCATTTTCTTTTGCATTTGATATATTTCATATACATGTACATTGTATGTACACAAAGAACAATAGAGTAAATGAACATACATGGGTTTAATTTCCACCCTAGGTATAAATTTTGATACTCATTATAGGTTAGAACAAATAGAGCAGATTGCAATTGACCATAATGTAATGTCTAAAATGCTGATTTATGGGGCCAAGTCCTCAACATCATTTTTTCTAAGTATACAGCAGCTCCTATAAGGATTAGTAAGGGACGTAGCTACCCGGAGGCACGACAGCACGTGCATCCACGTCGTTTTCACAAAAAAAAAAAAAAAAAAAAAAGCAGAAGAGAGAGATGAGTTGGTCAATCGGAATCGGAGACTGTTGGTGTCTTTTCCGTCTATCCCGGATATTAGTTTGACAACCTAGTTACAAGTGTTGATGAAGCTGTTTATTAAGAAAAAGATCGTAGCTCCGAAGTTGCGTGCACATTGATTCGGCATGCAAAAAAAGAAAAGGCAAAATAAAAATTTATAAATTGAATGTTAAAGGAAACACCTATGTTGTCACTTTTTTTAATTGATGAAATATCATTAAAAAACGACATTTGGTTTCAAAATATTTTTTTTTTTTGAGATTATGACAAAATCGGAAGGTTACTTGTATCTTTTACAAGATTTTTACTTTTGAATTTGTAATACTCAGTCTAAGATATGTAGTTTTGGAGCACATTTTACAGTGTACAGTTCATCAGTTTGGAATGAGATGTACCAATCGGCATTAGAATTATCAGATCCCTTCGATATCGTTGAAAATATGCCGAGGCGATGTGGTTGACAGACTACCGGAGCCAATCACCCTGCAACCACGCCAAAACAGTATTGGAAAGTCTCATTATTTTTTGCGTTCATAGACCATATGATAAGGCAACTGGAGAGTGGAGTCGCGTCAAGTTATCAGAAAATCGCTTCTTTGTGTTGTATCTGCTTCATCGTGTTGTAGGAAATATCACAAACGAACAAATCTCAATATTGTCTGAAACATACGAAACTGACCTAGCATGTAATTTTGACGAATTCAATTGGGAGGTCGCTCGATGCCGAACACGTACGCTGGTTGATAACATCTCGCAAGTGCTACCATGCCATGATGGCCCTGAGATCTATCACGGTCACGGTACTACGTATGTAATTGAAAACAAATGTACGATCAACAATGAACAACGAAAGATACATAGCATTACTGCATATTCATCGGGATTTCAGTGTGAATGTTGACAAAGTAATAGAGAAGTTTGTTTCTGCCCAGACCCGAAGAGCAGATTTTGGACAATTTTGAGTAAATTCTGTATCACAAATATGTGTTGTTTATGTATTACTATATTCAGAAGATTTATTAATAGTTTTACATTCATAAATTTTTATCTACATATAGCTCCTCTTTTAACCGTCCTATGACCGAAAACCGAAAAAAATAAAAAATTCTGCATAATATATAGGGTCCCAAAATTTTTTCGCATCGCTCCGCTCGGCGGTAGTTGCTTCCACATCGTTTCTTTCTAGCTACGCCCCTGTAGTCCAGTGGCTTAGTCCTGTCTTTTTTGTCTCTGATATTTCCTTATTTATATTATCATTTCTATTATTCTCTTGTACATGTAGTAAGACAAAAGCTATTGTTACTCTTATATTCCTCATTTGCCTGAAAACAACGGAATTTATTCATTGTTGATGTACATTTATGTAAAGTGACTTGTAATTTAACTGTCACTGCTAACAGACACTTGGACTCTGGTGATAAGTTTCTAGACTGTTATCTCATTGGCAATTATACCATATTTATGTCAGTTTCCCCTTTATAACTTTTTAAGAAAAGAATTTAATGATAATACAATAATAAGTTGTAAAAATTTTGAAAAGTTAAGCACAAGTGCCAAATTTAATTGGCTTTTTATTCAAGAAAACCTAGAGGTATTGAAAAGTGTTGCAATTTAAAATAAATTTTTTAAGCTCAGAAAACTATCAATAAAGTGCAGATATTGTTTTAATTAAGACTTTGAGAATATTTGCCTGTTAATACATGTAGAATATATAATTGTTATGTGCCTTTTTTCTAATATATGTGTGGCTCTGATCTGGCTGTGGTTTAATATCTAAACATGGATTTGGTTATATTCATATTTATCTGATTTATATCAACATTATTGTGTCAATTATAAAAATCATTAAATACATTACTTTGCTCTTCATGGGCCTTTTAATTGGAATAACATAACATATATCTTATCTTTTATTACCACATCTCTTTATTTTAGTACTGACAGGTTAACTTTTAAAAGCATTTAAAGTAAGTGAGATGTTGACAAGCTTAGTCAATGATCATGATGATTGTAAATCCAGATAATATCATGAGATTTTTTTATATAAAAGTAAATAATGTGATTAAATTGATTATCTCAATTCTAAGAACTGAAATTCTGATTTGATACTATGAGATTATTTCTGATATCAGAATAATAAATATCTCATTGTTGTCCTTTAAAAAAAAAAAATCTGAACATACTGTATTTAAGTCAGTTTTGTTTTTGTCTGAGACTACTATAACATGGGAAGTGACCAATCTCTATGTTATACATTGTAGTAGTCTCAGGTTTTTGTTTTTGTAGTTCAATTGACTGTGCATTTTAGGGCAGGAAAATATGAATTTGGATTAAATTTGAAGTTGATTCAGTATATTTTATGACATAATACCACTATTTTATTTTAACAAAGCATTTTCAAACTTTATTTACTGGTTAGCTTAGCTTATTATTCAATCAATAATTTAATTGAAAGGACTCAACAGTTGGTTAATTGCAGGACTTTTGAATTCAAATGTAAGAAGGAAAAAAAAATGAAGCAAAACTTGAAATAATACAAATGATAGAAATGATGAGATCTGCATGATCTCAGATTGCAATACAGCTTTTTTCAGTTATCTTTGTGTTGATTATAATGTTTTAAATCCCTTTGTGGTTCTTTGGGTGTTCAGATTTTTTTCTCTTGATTAAGGCAAGCTATAGAACTTGTACATCTTATATAGTTTCTTATCTCAGGGTGAATCCAGACAATTTTAAACATTGGTGGTGGTATTCTCAACCACTGTTCTCAAACAAGGATAAAAAGGAGGGTTCCAACTATATGATCCTATATGATCCCATTCAAATGCATTAATATTCCATAAAAAGAGGAGGTTCCAATCTCCAGACCACCTGGGATCCACCACTGTATCTTAAAGCAGATATGATAAAACAAAAATTGTACATGTACTTCTGTCCACTGCAAATTGATTTTATTTTCATTCAATGGTAATGTTCACAATTTTGAAGACCATGTTTCCTTTTTTCCATATTTTTGTTTCAATGTAATGAAAAGTTCAATTCTATTGTTACACAGGTTCTGCTGACAAATGACTGATAAACCCTTCTTGTATCCTTCTATCTACCAAAAGGTGTTTGAGAATATACAATAAGTCCAAGTTTCAGAGAAAAGTCAGTTAAATGTATAATTTTCTTCTTTGGAAGTGTTCAATAACCTGTAAGTACTTGAACAAAATGTTATATTCAACCTTTCCATAACTATTTTAATGTTACAACAGTAGAAGAACATGGAATATTGAAAAATTATTCAAGAAATCGTCGAAATATATCTGCAATCATTAATTTTACTCGAATTTACTGTTGTGAACTTGCAATATCCAACGATGCGCGTACCGAGTTATCTCCCTTTGATCTCCGCTTCGCCACGAATAAGCTGACACAATTGCGTATCCGGGGTTCAGAATTGACCACTTTGGTTTTTTATTAATGTACGTGACGTGTACAAATAAGTCAATACGAGTCCAAAAACCACGAGGCATGCACGTTTACAAAACAATCGTAAACTCTGACCTTTTATCACGTGACCAATGTCTTGACCTTAGAAGCCATTACATCGTTTGCCGTCCAACTGTGCATTATTTATATTCTGGATCACATTCGCAATTATATTTACTATAAAGTCTATTGGATTGAATTTTCAGACATTCATATTTTCCGGAAATAATCTGGACTTATCCGTATTTTCACTACCGTTTACTTTCTTTTCCTCGCCTGTCTATTGCAAATGGATGCCACGACAACACTGCTCTTGTGGATATTGTGACAAATCACCGTCAAGTATGTTTCAAATCGATTATAAACTGTTAAATATATATTCCGTTAACTTGACAAACACGTTTATTCAACAAATATGAACTGTAATTGTTTATTACGTTGAATTGAACTGAGAATTCTACTTTCGTTTTTGACTGGATATTATTATTGCATTGAACTTTCAAATATTTCTTTCGTACATATTGTAAATATTGTATTTTTATTTCTTTCAGTTTACCAAACAATACACACTCTGTAAAAACTCCTGTATCATTTCTGGTGGAATTATGATCTACAATCTTCACACACAAGTTGTTATTCTTTATAATTTGCCGAGCTTGCGATACAATCACATGGTTATACTAGCTGAGTCAGGCTCAGCATAGTAAATTGACGACAACCTGTCTTTACATATCCAGACAAGGAACGACAACGTAGCAACGTACATACCTTCACACTGACAGTGGACTACATATCCTGTGTGTACTAGGCAGCAACCTAACAACGTTGAGTCAACATGGATCCCAGTCATGTGGAACAACAAGAATAGATTCAGCCCCCAGAGGGAGATGTCCCTGAACTATTAGAAAATCCGTCTAATACAACACAGTCAGATGAAAATCCCGAGGCTAGGCGAGTACGTGACCTCACGGAAAAAGGAAAAGGAGCTTTCACTGAAAAACGTGACAAGTTCTGTCAGGAACAAGAGGCTCTCTGGACAGACATTGAATCCCAGTTATTGGAAGTCACAATGCCTCCTAACGAGCTCCAGCAACTCCTAACAGCCCAGGACAAACTTGTTAAAGCCTGTAATAATTATCGTAGGCTCACAGATGAATACCTAGACTTTCTGAAAAGGACCAGAACATTGGAGAGTCAAAAAGAAATTGATGCATGTAAACTCTCTTTGGATTTTCGTCTGTCCAAAGTGGAACTGGTTATGGAAAAACTACACGAGCATCGTCTCGCCCTAACAAAGGCCAAATCCACTAAAACAAAGACCTCAAAGGGTAAGAAAACCTCACACAGGGGTAGCTCTAACGTGTCAGACATGTCAAGTCTAGCACGGAGGAAGCGTGCCAAAGCAGAGGCCGCTAAATCAAAAATAGCCTTTGTTGAACAACATTCACTTATCCTAGCTACAACAAGAGGCAATGTTAGAGGAACAAGCCCTGTTCAGACAATCTAAAATGGAACAGGAAGCAGCACGCAAAAAGGCTGAAATGGAACAAGAAGCAGCACACAAAAAGGCTGAGATGGACCAGGAAGCTGCACGCAAAAGAGCTATAATTGAACAAGAAGCAGCACACAAAAAGTCTGAGATGAACCAGGAAGCTGCACGCAAAAGAGCTATAATTGAACAGGAAGCCACACTTAAAAAGGCCGAAATGGAACAAGAAGCCGCACGTTCAAAGGCTAAAATGGAACATGAGGCAGAACAAGAGGCCATACGCAGAAAAGCACAAATCAAACAAGAGGCTGCACGTGTAAGCCGAGAAAAAGTCGAGCTAAAGGCCAAGTTAAACCTTCTAGAAGCACGCAGAGAGTCTGCAGCCGCAGAAGCCGAGGCTCGCATCCTGGAATACGATGACAGCCAAGCGTTTAGCGATCTCCCTGACAAAAAGGAAGACCCGCTCCAGCGTGTGCAAGATTTCGTCAATAAACTTCCTGTATCAACCGCTGTAAAGGAAGTAACAGGACCTCAAAAGAAAAAACAAATTCCTGTTAAAATTGAGCTGAGTCATGAAGCACCAGCGTTCGTGCAATCCGTGGCGCTGAACTTGCCGTCACAGACATCTGCTGTCTTGCCTTCCGATACTAAGTCACCGGAAGTTACCTTTATCCCAGATCTGGGAATAGTAACCGGCATACAAAAACTAGGCCTTTCAGATGAGATCCTTGCTGAAAACAAAAAGCAAGGTGTAAAAGAAGAAATCCCTGTTGCACACCAGCAACAAATCAACCCTACATCGGAGATTACTAGATTTCTCCTGCGTAAAGACCTGCTTTTCTCCCAATTAACAAGCTTTAACGATCGGGCAGAATCCTTCCATACATGGAAAGCAAGCTTTAAAAATGTGACAGACGAGTTACAAGTATCTGACTCGGAACAGATTGATTTATTGATCAAGTGGCTTGGTCCTGAGTCTGCTAAACATGCCATAAGCATAAGAGCGTCGAACGCCAATAATCCTACAATAGGTATACAAAGATTATGGAAGAGGCTTGACGAGCGGTATGGTGCTCCAGAAATGTTGGAAGCCTCTCTCCGGAGTAAACTTGACAAATTCCCAACCTTGACGAATAAGGACAACGCACGTCTTTATGAACTATCTGACATTCTATCAGAAATAGAATACCAAAAGGAAAATCCCAAGCTGGGATGTCTGCTAGCTTATTTTGAATGATTTACCGACCGGAATAAACCCTGTCATTGAGAAACTACCATATGGACTTCATGAAAAGTGGATTACAAGGGCGTCTAGATACAAATCTAACCACGGCTCTGCCTTTACTCCTTTTACAGCTATCTGCATTCATCAGTGAAATCAGTAGAATTAAAAACGATCCCGGATTCATCTTTGGGTCAAAAGTCACACCAAATACAAAAGGTGCTGCGCCAAGGTTCACGTCTTACCCCAAGACTAAAGTTGGTACTCATAAAACAGCGGTTGAGCAGCAATCTGGAGACTCCAGCAAACAAGGTCTTTGTATCCTGCACAATACAAATCATTCCTTAAATGAATGTCAAGCGTTCCGAGCCAAGTCAATAGAGGAGCGTAAAGGTCTTTTAAAAGAAAACAATGTATGTTACAAGTGTTGTGATTCTACAACACACAGGAGCCGGGAATGCAATGCACGCATAAGTTGTAAAGAATGTGGAAGTAAACAACACACTACCTGCAAGTTCTCAGTATAGCTCGTCTAAGCCAGCCTACGGCGGGGAGCCAACAGAAACCGTTGAAACTAAATCAACCTCAGTGAACTCTACCTGTACTGAGATCTGCAAAGATACATATAGCGGGAAATCTTGTGCTAAAATACTTCCTGTGAATGTTTATCACAAAGATAACCAGGACAAAGTTATTCGCATGTACGCCATCATTGATGACCAAAGCAATCGGTCACTAGCATCGCCCGAATTCTTTAATCTTTTCGATGTCAAAGATAAACCGGAGAACTATACTTTATCAACATGCTCCGGCAAAGTAGTAACTTCCGGGAAAAGAGGAAGAGGTTTTGTCATGGAATCAATCAATGGTAATGACAAGTTTGACCTTCCTGTACTGATTGAATGTGATCATATTCCAAATAATAGGGACGAAATACCTACTCCTGAAGTAACAATGCATCACCCTCATTTAAAAGAACTTAGGGGTAGCATTCCACCAATAGAGGAAACTTGCCAAATTTTTCTCTTAATTGGCAGAGACCTTATAGAGGCACACCATGTCCTCGACCAGCGCATAGGACTACCCAGAACTCCATATACACAACAATTGAAACTGAGTTGGGTAGTGATAGGAGAAACCTGCATTAACAAGCAGCATGTGCCTCTTGAGTTAAATGTCAAAATAACCAACATTTTACCTACAGGACAACCTTCAGCCTTTCAACCTTGCACAAGCAAGTTTGACATCCGGGAAAACTACACAGACCCTGTAACGAAAGATTTACAATCGCCACTCTTTGAAAAAACAAGGGACGATGATAAGCCTGGACAGTCATATGAGGACAAAATGTTCATGAAGCAGATGGACAACGAATTTGTGAGAGACTCGGAAGGAAGTTGGGTAGCACCGTTGCCGTTCCGAGTGCCAAGACAACAATTGCCAAGCAACAGACAACAAGCTCTTCATCGTGCTTATATGTTAGACACCAGTCTGAATAGAAACCCAGTTAAGCGGGAACACTTTCTTACATTTATGAGTAAGATCCTAGACAATAATCATGCAGAGCTCGCTCCACCATTGCATGAACATGAGGAGTGCTGGTATTTGCCATTGTTTGGTGTTTATCATCCTAAGAAACCCGATCAGATAAGAGGTGTGTTTGATTCTTCCGCCAAATGTAACGGAGTTTCACTTAACAGCGTCCTGCTTACAGGTCCAGACTTGACCAATGATCTCTTGGGAGTACTGCTGCGTTTCAGGAAAGAAATGGTCGCAGTAACTGCAGACGTTCAACATATGTTTCACTGCTTTGTGGTCAGAAAAGACCACCGAAATTACCTGAGATTTTTATGGCATAAAGACAATGACCTACAGGAGAACCTTGTCGAATACCGCATGAGAGTTCATGTTTTCGGAAATAGTCCGTCACCTGCCGTTGCTACGCTTGGACTCCAAAAAGCCGCTCAAGCATCACAACTAGAATTTGGCAGTCACGTGACTAGCTTTGTTACAAGAGACTTCTATGTCGACGACGGTCTAACGTCATGTCCTACTAAAGATGAAGCTGTTAAGCTCATGAAGGACACACAGCAAGCATTAGCAAAATATGGAAACTTACGTCTTCACAAGTTTGCCTCTAATTGTGCGGAAGTTATGTCTGCATTTCATGTCAGTGATTTGGCTTCAAATCTTAAAGATCTAGACTTAGAATGCGACAGCAAATTCTACAACGTAGTCTTGGTCTCAGCTGGGACGTAAACACTGATAACTTCTTATTTCAATTATCATCAGAAAACAAACCGATCACTCGAAGAGGAAGTTTATCAACGATAAACAGTCTCTACGATCCTCTTGGATTTTTGGCTCCGGTGATTATTCAAGGGAAACTCCTATTAAGGAAAATAGTATCAAAAACCGTCGATTGGGACCAACCTCTCTCTGATGAAACAGCAGCGGAGTGGAAATCTTGGAGAGATACTCTAATTGCTATCGAAACATTACGTATTCCACGTACCTACGTGCCGTATCTCAGCAAAACCGCCACAAAGGAGTTACATGTATTCTCTGATGCATCAGAAAAAGCCATAGCAGCTGTTGCATATCTACGCACGACCGACAGTAGTGGTGAACCAAACATAGGTTTCATTCTTGGGAAAGCTTAAGTTACACCAAAAAGTGGTCATACTATTCCACGCCTTGAACTATCTGCTGCAGTTTTAGCAGTCGAGATAACACAGACCATCATGGATAATTTAGATTTACATATAGACACCGTAAAATTCTACACAGACAGTAAAGTAGTCCTAGGCTACATCAGTAACGAGACAAGAAGGTTCTTTATCTATGTCGCCAATAAAGTAGAGAAAACAAGAAAATTTAGCTCTCCAAGTCAATGGAATTATGTACCAACTAACCGTAATCCCGCAGACTCGGGAACAAGGTCCGTACCAGCCCATAAAATTCACAGCAGTGAATGGTTATTGGGACGAAAACATCTTCTTTCCTCAGAACAGAATTCTGAGGACATATACCATCTAATAGACCCAGAAGAAGATAGAGAAATCCGTGCTACTGTTAATGTTGCAAAAACATTTTCTACACCAGAGTATAAAGGTATTGGAACTGATAGATTCAATCGATTCTCCAACTGGACATCACTTGTGCGAGCGATAGCCTTTTTGGAACGTTTCTCCCGTTTACACGGGTCAAAACAGGCATCATCAGTGACTTCTCTGGATAGTTTTTCGAACGCCAAAAATTTCATCTTAATATCTGCACAACATGAAGTTTATGGAGATGAAATCGATTGTGTAAAACGTCAGACACAGATTAATAAGCGGAGCCCGATAGCTAACCTTAATCCGTTTTTGGACGAACAAGGACTATTACGAGTAGGAGGCCGCATTGCCAAATCTGACTTAGACCTCCGTGAAAAGAAACCATTGATCGTCCCAGGACGCCATCATATAGCGACATTATAAGTTCGACACTACCACAACAAGATAAAACATCAAGGTCGCCATTTCACAGATGGAGCGATTCGATCCGCAGGATTTTGGATCGTAGGAGCAAAACGCTTGATCTCATCTATTATTCACAAATGTGTGACATGCCGCAAACTCAGAGGAAAAACCGAGTATCAAATTGATTTGCCAGAGGACCGTCTTGAACCTTCACCTCCGTTTACTAACGTTGGAATAGACACCTTTTGGCCCTTGACAACTGTTTCACGTAAAACACGTGGTGGATACGCCAACTCAAAACGTTGGGCAATTTTATTCACATGCTTAGTGACAAGAGCTATTCACATCGAATTAATCGAGTTTTTCAGCCTTCATAAACGCTGTCAGGAGATTCGCCGCTATAAGAGGCCAAGTTCAGATTTTTCGCATTCTCCCACATGGGTGGAGCCTGGGAAAGAATGATTGGTATCACCAGGAGAATTTTTGATTCTAAGCTTCTTAAAGCAGCCGGAAGAAGCCTAACACATGACGTGCTCAACACACTAATGGCAGAAGTTTCAGCAATAGTGAACTCTAGACCTCTGGTACCGGTATCAACAGACCCAGAGAATCCGTTAATATTAACTCCGGATATGTTATTGACACAGAAAACCGACTACATATTCACCTCAGATCATCTTGGAGAATTCGATAAACGAGATCTATGTCTTGCCGAATGGAGACGAGCACAGGCTCTTGCCAGTGTTTTCTGGTCCCGTTGGAGGAAAGAGTACCTGCCGTTACTACAACAACGACGAAAATGGACCGAAGATCGCCGTGATCTCATCGAAGGAGACGTCAGTCGTCTAAAGGACAAAAACATTTGCCGTCCCAATGGCCCGTTGGAATTATAGTGAACTCATTTAAAAGTTCAGACGAGCATGTCCGAAAAGCAGAAGTGCGAGTAATCGTTAATGGGAAAGCAACAACCTACACACGCCCTATCGTGGACATGATTCTTCTCATAGAGAACAACCCAGTGTAATTATATGTATATATTTTGGATTAATATAGTGACATTCATATGTGTAATTATACTTTCTGGAATAGTGATATCAGATAGATTTCAGACGGGGAGTATTCTGAATCACATTCGCAATTATATTTACTATAAAGTCTATTGGAATGAATTTTCAGACATTCATATTTTCCGGAAATAATCTGGACTTATCCGTATTTTCACTACCGTTTACTTTCTCTTCCTCGCCTGTCTATTGCAAATGGATGCCACGACAAAACTGCTCTTGTGGATATTGTGACAAATCACCGTCAAGTATGTTTCAAATCGATTTTAAACTGTTAAATATATATATCGTTAATTCCGTTAACTTGACAAACACGTTTAATCAACAAATATGAACTGTAATTGTTTATTACTTTGAATTGAACTGAGAATTCTACTTTCGTTTTTGACTGGATATTATTATTGCATTGAACTTTCATATATTTCTTTCGTACATATTGTAATTATTGTATTTTTATTTCTTTCAGTTAACCAAACAATACACACTGTGTAAAAACTCCTGTATCATTTCTGGTGGAATTATAATCTACAATCTTCACACACAAGTTGTTATTCTTTATAATTTGCCGAGATTGCGACACAATCACATGGTTATACTAGCTGAGTCAGGCTCAGCATAATTTATGTCATAATATAATTAGTAAGAACATATTACATCTAGTTCGGACAATAGTAAACTACAAGAGGGGAGGATAAAAGTTCTGTCCGAATTTGTGGGACAATTAAAAATTAAATGAGGGAACCATATGAATTACTACAAAACGCACAATGGAATGCATAAGGAAATCAGAATAAACGAAATCCAACATGAAAACAGACTAAAAAAGCAAAAAAATGGATCTTACCCTATGCACAAAACGTAAGATCGTAATAAAATTGAATAATATATAATGACACAAATACCAACAATAGACAAAAAAATAAAAGATTGCTTCTTAATTTATAATTGATATATACCTGTCACAAAAGATCGCATAACTTCCACCATGAGAAGAGGGTTAATGATAACATAATCTCTTAGTTGTATGCTATCAAAGTACACAATCTTCCCCAGCGAATGCTGAAAATGAAGGAAATCTTTAAGTTGTCCCGGACTCAGTACCGACACCTTGCTGATGCCATTTAATTCTTCAAACTCATTTAAAGACAGAATTTGCTTCCCTTCAGCTACTAACTCAGCTATCTCCAATTCAAGGGGGACACAAGCGTTCGGCATCTTCTCCCCCCAACACGGATGGTCGAACGTGAGCTCAGTGATGGTTTCCTTCAGTACTTTGAATTCTGGGTCTGTTTTATCAGTTGCATTGATAAATATTTGTTTGTCATAGACAAGATGATTTCTTCCTTCGTGGTCCTTAAATAATTCATCTACTTCACCGTACAACAGTTCACGTCTGGTCTCTATATCCTCCTGTCAATATAATAGACCAAATGAGGAAATAATCTTTATATGGCATGACATCAATGTAATATGAACCAGCTTTAGGACATTATGTGTTAGAATATTTTTTATCATAAAATTGAGAATGGAAATGGGGAATATGTCAAAGAGACAACAACCTGACCAAATAGCAGACAACAGCCCACGGCCCCAATAGGTCATAACCTTTGTAGGTTTATGTATTGGTTGTGTTTATAGCCATATATGAACCCTTTCTCAGAACATGGAGATTGTTATAGATTTTTATCTATACAAATAACACTTTTTGTTTAAAAGTTATAAATACAAAGTACACTTTATGCTAAGTGAATTTGTTCATTGTAGAATATGTTATGGAAAATTGCAAGCATAATCAAAACAAATTATTCATTTGATTCCTTACCCATATACGTTTTTGTTTATTTATAGCTTTTTGTATTTTTTATAAGCTTTTGATTTAAAATTATATTGGCCTCTAGCATCACGGAATAGAAATAGAATTATGGTTGAAATACGATTATGATACGGAAAATTGGCACCGTTAATATAATTATAATACAATGTGTTCTTCCCTCAAATAATGTATATTATAATGAAAATATTTTTTATTAATAAGGAACTATTACTTAACAAAATATCGAAAAAGTAATTGTTACATAAGGACATTTCAAAAAGAATGAGGTTCAGTCCCAAATTCACAGCAGCGGCCTTTGAATGAAATAAAGCCGAGAAATATCTCAGAGTTTGAAAGACCATTGATAAATTGCTTATCAATATTTTCATAAACAACTTCATTGACCTTGGCTAATGACGTCATACATTTTTATTCTACTCGACTGAATATTTTTTTTTATAATAGAGTAGCACAAAATGGAATATAATCACAAAAAATGTCAAGGGAACATTGGGAAAAAAGCTAATATGTCATGTATTTTAGATGATTGATTATTTATGTCTAGGTCACTTACTGTTGGAACTTTGTCTTTATGGGTGGCCACAAACAAGATTTTCGGGATGCCAGCATACACCACCTTACAATAGGTCAGGATTGAGTTCACCCAGTGAAGTAAGAAAACTGAAAATAGAATAGAGCTAAAATACAAGATGTAGTTATAAAAATACGTATACAGTTTCTTAATAATATCTTAAAATATGAAATATATTATGATTATTTTTGTATAACTCTATATCAAGTCAATCGCCTTGGTAAATAGCGATATTATCAAAATTTGAACTACAAAACATAAAAAAAAACCCAAAGAAAACTGATTTCGTTAAGATAAAAAAGAAATAGGATAAAATTACTAACATTCCACAACATACTATATAGAAAACAAACAATTGATCAAGATGAACCTCCAAAAAACAAATTCAGAACTCAGGAAGGGTCAGCCGTTCCTTATAGTGGCAACAACTGTGTTACGCATTGCTATTCAAATTTAATTGCTTTGACAATTTTTGACAGATAGTTTTATTCTTTTAATGCTGTTTGACAGAGGTAGCATTTTCATTAGATGTTTTAGAAATTTAACAACCATAAACTTCTACATTTAAAAATGCCTGTATCAAGTCAGGTATATGACAGTTGTTGTCCATTCGTTATTGATGTGTTTTGGCAATTGATTTTGCCATGTGATTAGGGACTTTCCGATTTTAATTTTCCTCGGAGTTCAGTATTTTTGTGATTATACTTTTTACCTGCCGGTGTTGGTGTCATGTGCTGCCCTGGAAAACACAGTACATCAGGAATTTCTTCATTCAAACCTTCACTACCATTAAATACTACTAGAAACAATGCCCTGAAAGTCATGAATGTCTGGTGTGTTGTATAATAGACATACTGTCCACCAAAGTCCCAGAAGATGAGTCGGCCAACCTTCATTTTATAATTTCCACTTTTGAGGACTTTTTCCATTTTCTTTCTTATTTCTTTTTTGGTCATTTTCGTCTTCATTTTCTGTTTATTTTTTTGTTTTTTAGGCACACTAGAGGTCGACTGGGATGCCAACGATGAAAATTCTGGTTGTTTTGTAGAGGGCTCACAGGTCAAAATTGACTTGCTAGCTTTTGGTTGTGAAGAATTGTCACCTTGGATGTTATCTTTATATTGACCATCTACAGATGTCTCGTCTGATATTCTTCTAACTGGTTTGTGTGGTTTTTCTGTTCGTTGACTTTCATCTTCTTCTATAGTGGTCATTAATACCTTATTATACACAACATCCATGGCATCATACGTTTCTGTATAAAATAATATTATATCTTTTTTGTTATTATTAAAAACATCTGCAAACTCATGATATATGGATTAAAAAGATCCGACACTATTAAAGAGTTTCGGTATTTTAAGCTTAGAATTGTCATCTCAAGATGTCTTCCTTAATATAATCAAATATAGAAATCTGTGAATGGTTCCACAGAACCCTGTGTCTCGCCTGCAATCGCTGCTGTCAGTGTGAAACTGAAATGTTGACTTAAAAAGTAAGCCCAATTTATCAGTAAATAACAGATTTTAATAAAAATTAGGAACTTTTTCTTCAGATGCTAGTTCATGGTCTTGTAAATGAACTCCTGTCAAATTTTCATTTCAATTAACGAAATTTTACAAATTTATCACGTCAAAAATGTTTAACTCGAGACTGTAAATGTTAGCAATAAAACAAAAATAAGTTCATCTATCAGGAAAATATTAAGAAAATGAAAAAAAAATATTTATGTTTGCTTCAGACATTATCATTTAGTCCTACAAAAAATTCTGCCAAGTTTCATAAATTCTAGGAGAGTAGTTGATGTGTAACAATCTTCAACATCGGACTGTATCTACTTGTTAAATGTAAAAAAAAAACAAACAACGTTAAATACACGAAAAATAAAAAAATTAACATTTAAAAAAAAAATCTGCTCTAAACTAAAATTCTGACCAAATTTCCAAAAATTCTATGAAGGAATGACAATGTTATTGATGACTGAAAAAAGTTATTCACATGGCAATTTCTGCGTGTTAATTATAAAAGAGGCTAACTTAGTCCATTTATCAGTAAATTACGGGAAACATTTAGCTGTCTTTTGGTATTAAGCAAGCTTCTGCCAAAAATTTGTTGTAAATGTCATAAATTCACAATTGAAATTTCGTTTTGATAGCTTAACAAAACTCTTTATTGCATGTGCAGCTCTTTTGCAAACTATCTTCATTTCCCATTCTCTCATACTGTAGAAATGGAATTTTGGCTATTTACAATTTATTTCAAAACGTCGTTCAGTTCATATTTGGTGATTCTGTTAGGTATGTGCCATTGTTAAGATTATATTTGGTGGCTGATGCATTTGAAGGTTTACACATAATATAAAACTTGAAAAGCGATCCATTCACATTCATGTGGGTTAATAGGCGGGAATAATATAGCAGCTATAAATTAATTTTGTTGTTTAAAAGTCGCATTTGTTGTGGTGGAATTAGTTAAAAATGTACCAGGTGATCAAGTAATCTTAACTAATCTTAACTCAAGGCTAAAGCTTTGTCCATCAGAACAATGTATTTAACATGTTTAACCCCGCCGCATACTGTAAGTATGTGCCTCTCCCAAGTCAGGAGCCTGTAATAAGGTGGTTGTCGTTTGTTTATTTGTTACATATTTGTCTTTCGTTCACTTTTTATACATAAATTAGGCCGTTAGTTTTCTTAGTTTGAATTGTTTTACAATGTCATTTCTGGGTGTTTAATAGCTGACTGTGCGGCATGAGCTTTGCTCATTGTTGCAGGCCGTACGGTGACCTAAAGTTGTTAATTTCTGTGTCATTTTTGGTCTCTTGTGGAGAGTTGTCTCATTGGCAATCATACCACATCTTTTTTTTTATATTTATAGCGTTATATATTATTCATTGATGAAAAAGTTTGAAAATCATGAACATATTATTATGCATGCTATAAATATTGTTATCAAATTGAAGTGTTATCGAGTTAACAATGACCAACTTTTAAACATTATTTGAACGGACAGTCATGTTTGTGCTTGCATGTTAAAAAAACATAAACATGATGTACACACACTACACATGCATTGGGGGGAATGAACACACTTAACACACTCAAGTCAAATTTAATTATTTGACTGAGTTTTCTTACCTGGATCAATCGTGATCCAATTTCTGGTTTCTATATCCAGACCACATCGACCTTCAACGAGGGAAATGCCATCCGTGCTGTATCTTCCTTCTGGGATGACAACACCTGCTAAAAGCTTGACTAGACTTGATTTTCCAACACCGAACTGCCCAGTCACCATACAGCGCATGTCAAATGATTGATAGCTTCCACTACCAAGCAATCGGTTGTACATGACTGATCGGAGAGCATCTGAAAATTTTCCGAATATAAACATGCAAAAAGTATAGATGTGGTGTAAATGATGTCTAATAAATGTGAGCATACATCATAGAAATACTACCATTCATCAGACATAATGGATGTTTTATGCTATTTCAAATGTTTTTCTTGTATTTTATATTATTGTTGACCAATAATTCCAAATTGGTACATTGTTCCCCGGATTCACAGCGTGTTGCAGAAGGCCGACAAAAACAATTTTGTTTTTCTAAAAACGTGTTCAATGCAGAACCCCCTCCCCAACCTAACACGTCCGAAAAAAAGTTTACAAATATTCACATTTACCATGCACTGCATGGTGAGATAAGCCATTTCATTTTATATTTTATAGTGTGTCTTTCTATGTTGTTACGTTACACTATTGCTTCAGATAAGGGTGAAGAATGGTACCTATCAAAACTTTTAAACTTGCTGCTTTTGTTTTTACCTGTCCGAAGTCAGGAATCTGATGTTCAGTAGTTGTCGTTTGTTGAAGCGGTTCATAAGTGTTTTTCGTTTTTCGTTTTGTGTAAAGATTAGACCGTAGGATTTCCCGTATGAATGGTTTTACACTAATCAATTTTGGGGCCCATTATAGCTTGCTGTTCGATGTGAGTCATGGCTCCGTTTTTAAGACCTCACTTTGACCTATAATGGTTTACTATTACATATTGTGACTTTGAAGGAGAGTTGTCTCATTGGCACTCATACTACATCCTCTTTTATCTATATGTGTTTGAACGGATAAACGACATTTTCAACTCAAAAATATATTTTGATTTTATACACATAGAATAAACGAGTCGAATATTTATCGATAAAACCAAACTATCACTGCAATACACGTACATTGAGTGGCACTAGTAATGTAATTTACGGTTATTGCCGATAATTTCTTTCTTCCAAGGTTAAGCAAACAAACTATTTTTAGTCTGCTCTAATTAAAAACAGGTATCGATTTTAAACTAGTGTGTAAACTAATCTAGTTACTTTCAAAACCTATTATATATATTATAAGCTATAATCAAAAGAAGATTCTGGCAAATATCAGAAAGCCCAAATGTGTGAAAATGTGTATGGTGTATGTGTATGGACAGTCATCATGGTCATATGTAAATTTTAATTTTACTAAAATTCGACATTGCAATTCAAGGATATGTATGTCAACGACAAAGACTTGCAAAAGAAAACTGTCTTATATTTTGAAATATAGCATAACTTAAAAGTGTTTCTCTTTATGATTGTTTGAAATAAAGTTAAAAGATCAATACCTTCTTTTCCTAATTCAGTAGTCACACTTGAAGGGTTCTGAAAAGATCAAAGATGGACTGGCATTATATTCGAACTCATCTCGCATGGTGAAATACATCTACACACTCATTTTTCTATAAGATGTTTCATAAATAGTGACTGAATTCACATAAAAAAGTTATGTGTGTTTTTTTTTCTTTCAATTTGTCAAGTAGTTTAATAGAAGACTTTGTGTTAACTTCCTTATAGGTGAGAAGTACATTTGTTTAGCCAAATACTTGAAATTTTGAATAATATGTTAAGACACTAGGTTCTATTATTTTGCCTAGTAATTTTAAAATAAGATTTTTATAGGAAATTGGAATAGCATGTGAAGATACTAGGCATTATTATATTACCAAGACCTGTTCCTCGGAGCTCAGTATTTTTTTTTTTGCAAACGGATATTGCTTATCATACAAAAAGTCCCTAATCAAATTGCAAAATCAAAAGCTCAAAAAGATGAGGAATCCTTTTTAACCCAACTTTCGTTTTCCAAAATAATATCTTAATTGCACTTTTTTATGCAGTTATGACAATTACTCGACCTACAGCATTTGTCCTAGTATCCCTGTGAATTATTCTCTGGATAACCCAGGAATAATTTAGTGAATTCATATTTATAGATAATTTGCTAGTTTTACATACTTATTACAAACATTTTTGCAAATAACATTGTCTCATAATTAAGGAAACTGTACAGTTTTGTCCGATTCTGTTTCTAAAGATCAGAACTTTGTGATCATTGACCTTAACCTATTGTTGAATATAAAAAAGAAGATGTGGTATGATTGCCAATGAGACAACTGTCCACAAGGACCCAAAATGACTCGGACATTAACAACTATAGGTCACCGTACGACCTTCAACAATGAGCAAAGCCCATACCGCATAGTCAGCTATAAAAGGCCCAGATATGACCATGTAAAACAAGTCAAACTAGAAAACAAACGGTCTTATTTAAATTAAAAAAAAGAACGTAAAACAATTATGTAACACAAAAACAAACGAAAACCACTGAATTACAGGCTCCTGACTTAGGACAGGCACATACATAAATAATATGGCGGGGTTAAACATGTTAGCGGGATCCCAACCCTCCCCCTAACCTGGGACAGTGGAATAACAGTACAACATTAGAACGAACTATAAAAATCAGTTGAAAAAGGCTTAACTCATGAGATGGACAAATATACAAGTTGACATGGCCGGGTACTTGTACATCCCGACAACAAAAAGACATTGAATCAGAGCTGAGAGTACTTGCAGTTATCTGACAGCAAGTGCAAAGCCACTTACAACTAATTAATAGAAAAAACATGCATCTAAGACTAAATTATCAATCCGTACACATCCAACATCCAACGGATTTAGTGTAAAGTCGTCATAAACAGTCAGAGAAAAACATGACCTTGTGCAATGCCAGTTACAGGTATCGATAGATTGTAGATAACATGAATGTGTATATATGTATATAACATACTAGTAATATTTAGTTTGCTTTTAATTTACTAATAACAAAATTAATATTTATACCAATAAAAACAATATTCAATGATCGTATTACAGTGTTGAATTGGTAACCTTTTAGAATAAGTTTATTCAAAGGAGCGATAAGTTTACAAGGATCATTTCTAAATTTCCGGGCACTGTTAACAACATTTCCGTAAAAATGAGGATGTGCTATGAAATGAAAACCGTAAAAGTTGGTTGATCAGTGGTCCTGAATTATTTAAACGTTTTATTGATTTTCACGAACAGCTTAAACTTTTGTTAAATGGTGTATGTGGTAAGTCTCGACATTCTAATTGAACATTCATTTGATTAATTATACATCAGTGAGTTTGGAGACATTCTGTACATTCGTTTTCAGTAAGCATGCTGTTTTGGTTAAACAAAAAGTAAACTCATAAAATACTAAACTTAGAGGAAAATCTAATCGGAAAGTCCATAATCACATGGCAAAATCAAATAACAAAACACATCAAAAACGAATGGACAAGAACTGTCATATTCCTGACGTGGTACAGGCATTTTCAAATGTAGAAAATGGTGGATTAAACCTGGTTTTATAGCGCTATTCCTCTCACTTTGATGACAGTCTCATCAAATTCCGTTATATTTACAATGATGCGTGAACTAAACAGGCATAATAAATAAAATAGTCAAACTATGGGTACAGCAGTCAGCATCGTGTAACAATTCTATAACCTCGTGTTCAGATACATTATAACATTTTGCTAAATTTCCCTATACATGAAAGTAGTTTAAATCTAGCCCACATAGTAGAAAGGGATGGTTGTAACAAGTAGGATTACAACCAGACATCAATGCATACTTATTTTGTTAACTACGACCGTGTTAAAACCGTGCATTACTAGTTGAATCTGTATATGTATTTCTCTAAACGCCATGATTTCAATGTGAAATTTAAATGATTTTATTGAAATTTTATGAAAATATTTTTATCTTCGTCATTTACACAAGTGTGAACTTTAAAACAACAAAGTATTAATATGCATCACTGTTTATGGTGTCCTGTGATGTCGATAATGTAAGAATTTCGTTTTATTGTGCATTATATGCATTATTTATTCATATATGCATTTCTCTGTTCTGAGTGCTGTTTCGTTTGTTTGTACTGTATCCCGGTTACTTAGTGTTTAGCGATATTTGTTAACATTGTCATATAAGCAGAAGGTTTGACTAGTCAGTTACCGAGGTTCAACCCTTCACTTTTTCTTAAAATGTCCTGTACCGATGCAAGTGAGGAATATTGTAATCGTAATCAAATATTCAGTTTCTATGTGTGTAATAATTTATTGTTTGTTTTTGTAGCTTGTCAGTGTTTCAATTGTTCCGTTGTTTTCCATCAAGTCAGATGGAAATACGGCAAAATTTATTCCAGGCCGGCTTGTGTAGGATCAAGCAGACGTCAAATGTCAAATGTTTTTTTTTCTCATAATTCATTAATAAACTGAGGATAATATGTTCTTTGAACTTTACATATACATATTTCAATAATTCCACCAATTTCCATTGTCTGATGAGCGATCAATCATTTGGCATTATCTAAGGCTAATAATGTTGGACTATGGTTTGTGAAAAAAGGTTTACATTTCAACCCCATGTCACTGTTTCTTTTCAGAATTTAAACCAAAGCAGAACATTATTTATTGGAAAAACAACTTCTTGTTAGTCTTCTGAATTCATTTCTTGTGTTTCAGATATGAGAGTGAAAACTAAGTTCATGAAAGAATATATGAGAAGGCTGTTATGACAAAGTATATCAAATGACCAAGTCGTATGCTGATGACAAGGCTAAATCAAATTGGCAAGGTTTCACCTAATAGTGATGTAGATAAACTCATCATAGAAACCAGGACTAAATTTAGTATATACGCCAGACGCGCGTTTCGTCTACAAAAAAGTACGTAGTAGAAAGTAAAATCACAAAAATACTGAACTCTTAGGAAAATTCAAAACGGAAAGTCCGAACCTGTCTTTAGTTAATTATTATCAATGAAGTTATACAAATAAATTCAATTTTATCTTAATGTAGTTTTCCTCTTTTATAGTTAGATAGTGAAAGACTTTGGTTTGAATATTTGTTAAATAGTTTTATATTCGTTTTAGCTTGCAATTGGTGTTTTAGAAATTAACTACTATTTTTAGTTGTGTTACTCAGATTTTAGATTTGTAAACCTTTCTATGTTTTGTCTTGTATGATCAAGATCTGTACAACTATCGTCTGTTAGGTTTACTACCCGAGCGTTATGTTTGTATACCTATCAATTTGATAAAATGTTTTTTCCAAGCTTCATATATGTTCAAATTGAGAATGGAAATGGGGAATGTGCCAAAGAGACAACAACCCGACCATTGAAAAAAACAACAGCAGAAGGTCACCAACAGGTCTTCAATGTAGCGAGAAATTCCCGCACCCGGAGGCGTCCTTCAGCTGGCCCCTAAACAAATATATACAAGTTCAGAGATAATGAACGCCATACTTATTTCCAAATTGTACACAAGAAACTAAAATTAAAATAATACAAGACTAACAAAGACCAGAGGCTCCTGACTTGGGACAGGCGCAAAAATGCGGCAGGGTTAAACATGTTTGTGAGATCTCAACCCTCCCCCTATACCTCTAGCCAATGTAGAAAAGTAAACCTATCTTCGTATTGAATTGAATTGCCAAGTCATGAAATCGCTTCCCAAACGGTGACATTTTGCGGTCATGCCCTGTAAAATTTATTCTAGTCCAGCTTGTGAAGGGATGAAGCAGACATCAAATGTTGGTTTGTTGATTGAACATAATTCAGATAAAAGAAGAATGAAACGATCTTTTTTATTTTCCTTTTTTTACGTACCACAGATAAACTTTTTGGGTCATAAAATTAACATGAAGATTAAGTATTATAAATCATTTCTTTTTTGATACCCCCTTTAATACATATAAGGTTATTATTATCATGGTTGATTCGTTGTTACAATTAAGATTTACCGAGTCATATTTTCTTCGGAGTCTGGTATTTTTGATATTTTTTCTAGTTTATATCAGTTCACATAATCTATATCAAAACTACTAACTACGTGTCATTCAGTGTACTTGATTGCACACTGATTACCTTGTTTGACTTGAAGTGCAGAATCTAAATACAGCTGATTTAGATTTTAGACCTCGTGAACCTTAATTTGAATTATACTATTTTAAATCTCAAATGATCAAGTCTTTTACATAATTCAATTTAGTAAGAAAACAGAGAACAAAAAGTCAATAGACAACTGAACTTGAAATGAGACAAATCTTACCTTAAAGAATCCGTCCATCTGTTTGTTCTTTCACAAAGATGAAAAAAAAAGTTGTTATATAATGTTCATTTGTTATTTTTAACGCGAACACATAATACATCTTTCATGTTATGGTTAAATCGCTACATATAATGTATTCACATTCAAAATTGTATTATAACATAAGGAGATGTGGTATGATTGCAAAAAAAAATTTAACAGAGTCTGAATAACGAAGAAATAAGCAATAACAATGCACCGTATTGCTTTGAACAATAAGAACACCAAATATCGAGTATAACTATAAAAAACCCCATTGAAGATCTGTTGGTGACCTTCTGCTGTTGTGTGTTCCATGCATGGTCGGGTTGTTGTATCTTTGCCACATTCCCAATTTCCATGTTCAATTTTACCTACTATGGCTAAGTTTATAAAAAATCGAACAAAACACCAGCATCCTGATTTATGACAAATTATTATGAGAAAAATAGCCAAAATACACAGAAACCAACTGACAGCAAAAGAAATACAGACTCTTGACATGGGAAAAATAGAATGTGGCAGGGTTAAACATGTTATTTGAACGCTCCATTCTTCCTCACCTTGGAACAATAGTGTAAAAGTACAACATAAGAACGAAGTGCCTAAAAAGCTGACTCTCCACATCTGCACAAGTCTTAGATTTGTACACTTTACTGTGTATTACCGATGACTCAAAGTTGTACACCTATCTTAAATTTGAGTTGTATTACCAGAGACTCAAGATTTTAATTGCTATCTATTTTCTATCAAAGCTTTAGATGTGTACTCCTTTTCTTGTTTTGGGATGTTTTACGCAAGTTTTAGATTTGGCCGAATTTATTTGTTTTGAGTTGTATAAATCAAGCGTATGATGTACGCAACGATCCTTATATTCTGATACATTACCCAAACTAATGATTTGTATACTTATCTATGTTGAGTTGTGTTTATCAGATTTAACATTTGTACACCGATCTCCTTTTTCTTTTTTTAAATTACCCAAGATTCAAATTCAAACACCAATCTTTGTTTTAGCTATTAAGCCCACGCTTCTGATTTATACGCATGTTTATTTAAGGTTGCATTACTCAGATTTTAGGTTTATACATTTATACATATCTTTGTGTTGTAATGTAAAACCTAGACATTTTTTGTACACCTTTCGTATTTTGTTTTTGGGGAAGGGGGTATAACACCAAGACATCAGAACTGTACATCTATCTTTTATTAGTTATATTGACCACGCTTTACATTTGTATACCTATCCTAACGAAACTATGATAAATGTTTTCGGAGATCACCTGCAATATCAATTTTACAAAATCCAGTGGAGGGATAAAACAGACATCAAATGGTTGTTTGTCAATTGAACATCATTAAGATAAAATGATATAACGAGAATAAAACGATCTTTTTGACTTGACATTTTCTATATCACCGACACATTTTCTGGTCATAAAAGTGAAATGAAGAGTAACTAATAAACACAAATAAAACCATGTTCAATTTAGATACACCTCAACAAAAGTTACTACATTTTTTTGAACTACCAACGCTTACTCGTTGACAGCTTACATTTGCATGTTAATGTACTTAGTTAATAATGTATCAATTAATATTAGTTCTCAGAATTAATATAAAATATACTGAGTATGACATCGTCATGTCATTCAGTGTACTTGATTGATAAATGATTACCTTGATTGACTTCCGTTGCAGACTCTAACTACTACGAATTGAGAGCTGAATCCTCTTGAATCTAATTTGAAATTCTACTAGTTTTTATCGCAAACTATTAAGTCTACTACATAGTTTTCTTTCTTTACGAAAGTAGAGAACACACGTGACAAATGACAACTGCATGTCAAGTGAGACAAAATCTTACCTCGCGTGTTGTTATCTCCTCCTAAAAATATAAAAAATATCCCTAAAATGTCCTATTAAGTTATAATTTGTACTGCAAATTTAAAATACACTCCCTTTCATGAACTGGTACAAAGTCTACATATGATTTATTCAGATTTATATAAAAGGAAATGTGGTATGATTGACAATAATTCAAATAATAACGGCCTTGTTTATAACAAATACATAAACGAAAAACAGATATAACACACACAGGTTCCTTTCTCGAGACAGACACATTTAAGAAAGTAAGTGACAGGGTAAACATGTCGGTAAGTTTTCTCAATTCTCCCACAACCTAGGACAATAGTGTAACGATACAGTAAAATAACATTCTTTTAAAATCAGTTGGAAAGAGATCAACTATCAAGATCTGAACACAGCACTTAATTTGGCCACCTATCTTTGTTTTGTGCTTTATTGCCCAAACGTTAGTTTTGCACACCTGTCTTTATATTGAGTTGCTTTACCCAAGTTTATAATTTGTGTTTAATAAACAGTACATCTGGACTGTACTACTATCTTTATTATAACCAATTTTGCAATAGTATTAAAACATTATAATTTTCTACACTGAACACAAGTATTCCCAATTGAAAACTAATACACAAATACAAAATAGTCCTGCTTTGTTTCACAAAAGATAGAATGTCAACGTATATACAAGTATCTTGTCATAGAGAGAGATAAGTCTTACTTTGTATAAAAAAAAGTTTAATTCAAACAAAAAATTCTCTTAAACTGACATTATCAAGATGCTTGATTTCGTGATTGACAACACATTTGTTACGTATAAAAACGTGTTTTTCAATGAATGATTGGCATTTCCATAAGGGAACCAACTGCATCCCTCTTCCTACCGACTTGTTCCTTTATTCATATGATGCGGACGTTATACCGGAATTTATTTGGAATGAAAAAAGAAGTATAAAGTCTTTCCCTAATATAGATGATGTTCCCTCACAAAATTCGTATAAAATATATTATGTACGATGGGTGCGGTATTTTTTGTCGCTGCGTTGAAGACCCATTGGTGGCTTTCGGTTTTCATCATCTATTTAGCCGGGTTGTTATCTCTCTGACATATCGTCGCTGGGCTTCTAAAATGTCGTATATGACTTTTTTGGCTAAAAATGCTTTTTGACACCAATGGTCTGGGCGGGAGGAAATCTTTAGTATCACAAAATAGCATACAGTTAGACCAATCAAAATGTGTGAAATAAGACATATTACAAAATTGCCAATGTCAGTTGTTTGTAAAGTTTGCTTCCAAAATGTTGTATGAAAACTTGAAAATCGTTGTAGAATGGCTTTGGGAAAAAAATAATTGTACATTTCTTTATTTTTGTGAAAATAATTTAAGTTCTTGGATGGTCCAGAAATGTCAACGTTTTTATTTCACTGCTATTTACAAAAATGTTCAAGTTCACATACGACATCTTGGAAGCATGCATTTTACCAAAATTTTCAAAGCCTGTTTGTAAGAAAAAATATCTTGAAAAATTTGTAATATACAACATTTCAGAAGCCCAGCGACGATATTCCTCATTTCCATTCTCAATTTTATATCATGATTTCTGACAAATAATTTTAAGATAAACAACTATAACAAACAACAACAAACGGACAAACATAGAGCAACAGACTCCTGACTTAGGACAGTCACATAGAAAATGTCGCAATGTTAAACATGTTTTGGGCTCTCAACTCAGCACTATACTGCAACAATAGTGTAACGGTACAAAACAAGAACGAAATGTTAATATCAGTTTGATATGGCCTGACTCTCCAGATGTTGACGAAGTTTTAGATTTTAATGTGTTACCCGTGCCTCAGATTTATACACCTGTCTTTGTTTTGAATTGAATAACTTAGACTTGATATTTTAAAACCTATCTATTTTAGCTGTATACCAAAGAATTATATGACTTCTTCTATCTCTGTTTTGTGATGTAATACCAAATTTTAAAAATTGTTCAGCTTTATTTATTATGAGTTATTTTACCAAAGCTTTTGATTTACGCATCGATCATTGTATTGTGATGTATTACTTTAGCTTTCGATTTATACATCGATCATTTAATTGTGATATATTACCAACACATTTGATGTATACACCGATCCTTTTATTGTAATATACTACCCAAGCTTTCGATTTTTACATCGATCATTGTATTGTGGTGTATTACCAAAGTTTTTATTCATTCACCGATTCTTGTATTGTGATTGTGACATGAAAATTCATTAATATAACAACAAATCATAATCAAATACCCGTCCACCAAAAAGGTTTTTACTATCAATGTTAATTTGTTGACATTAAGGATATTTACTTGGTCACATAAAATAACAAATTACTAGTAAATACAACTTCATGTCAGCATTCAGTCATCGTCATCATGCCATTCCTTGTTCTTGATTACTCAATGATTACATTTATTGACTCCAATTGCAGAGTGTAAATACAACTTCTTGAGATTAGAGCCTTACTGAACATTTTGAGAATTATAATAGTATTTATCTCAAATAATCAATACTTATGCATAATTATATTTTCAGTAAGAATATAACAAAAAAACAAAGAGACAAATGCCAATTTCACTTCTAATGAGATAAAATCTTACCCTACGTTGTTTTTGCCTCTCCTACAAAAAAAAAAATACACTATTAAGTTATAAATATAATTGCCAAATGTAAAAAAATATAATTCTCTATGAAGTTGTAAAACGCCAACACATGATGTATTCAGATTTAAAATGTAATCCAATTATATACAAGTTTATGTCAGTATACAGTACAACGTCCTCATACAATTCGTTGTTCCTGATTACTAAATGATTAAATTTATTGACTTCATTTGCCAAGTGTAAATACAACTTCTTGAGATTTGAGCCCTATTGAACATTTTGAGAATTATAATAGTATTTATCTCAAATAATCAAGTCTTATGCATAGTTATATTTACAGTAAGAATAGTAACAGAAAACAAAGAGACAAATGCCAATTGCACTTCTAATGAGATAAAATCTTACCATACGTTCTTTTCGCCTCTCCTACCAAAAATAAATGATATTAACTATTAAGTTATAAATATAACTGCCAACTGAAAAATATCATCCTTTATGAAGTTGTAAAATGCCTACATATGATGTGTTCAGATTTCAAATGTAATCCAATTATTTACAAGTTTATTTTAGTATACAGTACAACGTCCTCATGCCATTCGTTGTTTCTGATTACTAAATGATTACATTTATTGACTTTAATTGCAGAGTGTAAATACAACTTCTTGAGATTTGAGCCATATTGCACATTTTGAGAATTATAATAGTATTTATCTCAAATTATACAGTCTAAGGCATAGTTATACATGTTATATATTCAGATAGAATATTAACAGAAAACAAAGAGACAAATGCGAACTGCACTTCTAATGAGATAAAATCTTACCATATGTGCTTTTCGCCTCTCCTACAAAAAAATTATGATATACACTATTAAGTTATAAATATAACTGCCAACTGAAAAAATATCATCCTTTATGAAGTTGTAAAATGCCTACATATGATGTGTTCAGATTTAAAATGTAATCCAATTATTTACAAGTTTATGTCAGTATACAGTACAACGTCCTCATGCCATTCGTGGTTCCTGATTACTATATGATTACATTTCTTGACTTCAATTGCCAAGTGTAAATACAACTTCCTCAGATTGGAGTCCTATTGAAATTTTGAGAATTATAATAGTATTTATCTCAAATTATCAAGTCTAATGCATAGTTATATATACTGAGTGCCAATGAAAACGCAACACTTTTGTTTTAAAAAAAACCCTCTTATAATCTTTATTTTATTTATATTAGAACTTTGTATTGTTGGTTGAAAATGACTTTTAAGACAATTGTCGAAAACTTAACGGTTGAATGATTTTTAGAACAAATGCGAAGTAAGGGTAATTTTGAACGGACATAAACCGAGTTCACCGCTTCTCAACATACGCACCATTTTCACAATTTTGTCATTTAGAGCTTGGCTAATGTCATGAATTTTCCCACCCTTATTGTTAAGAAACTGCAATTAACATCTGAGTAAATGCCAAGACTTTCTGACATTCAGCGACATGCAGTATTTGGCATTATCTAATGAAGCATTTCTGAAGTTGTAGCCTCTACAATAACCCAAATCATCCACAAATTCAACCAAAATGAATCATTCAATGATAAGCCATATCCAGGGGTACAAAAGCCATAAACCCTCAGCAAGACCGATACATTTGGTCTTTAACATATCCAATATCGACTCTGATGGCTGTCCGAAGATCACGAGTGTTCAATGGTGGCCACGGTAGAACCTTTGGAGCAATTTCAGCAAATCACCATTTGCGCAGAAATTGTTAAAGAGCACCTCAGTCTTTCCTTAATAACATCTAAACGGCCGTCTGGCATGAACATCGAATTCTGTAGACCAAAAATCATTCATTATGTACCAAAAACCGTCAGTGATGGTTACATAGAAATTTGGCACCCGCCTTGGCCAAAAGTCATGATTTTCGCCGGATTTTGGTCCGATTGAGCAGATTTTGCACCAGATTTTATATGGTTTAGACGACGAAAAAAACACCAATATCATAAAGTCAGCTCGGGATCACATTAAACGTCCGGGATGATCAATTCCATGGCGCTGTCGAGATTGCGCTGCACCACGGGGTTGTATCATTTTTTGTTAGGACTATGAGTTTGTAATTCGACATTGGATGTTTCGTTTACCTATTGCGCCCGAAAGATGACAATGAAACATTTTTGTTTTATATCGATCTATTGTTAAAATTGTTAATTTTCCAGAATAAATTATTTTGATAGATTATCATTTCTAATATAAATTTCAATTTTGAATAACCAAGTGTTGCATTGCATTGGCACTCAGTATATACTAGTCAACAAAAGAAACGATACACGACTTTGAAATAAAATTTATCAAAAAGTATGTGATATAAAACAAAATGAGATACACTATTTTTAAAAGCTTCCATTTGCAATGTATGTTCATGTGATAATGACAATCAAAATCAGTCGGAAATGATCTAAATTCCGTGTAAACGATCATAGGGGGCAAATTAGTTTTGCGGAAGCGGAAAGTTGAGAAAAAATCTACACGTAATTTTCTAAGCACTAAATCAAATTTTAAATTTGTTTAAAAATATTCAATATGATAATCAAGTTATGTTCAAAATATTGATTTTTCAATTTTTTAGGAAAAAAGTGTTTTTTGAAATCTCAAAAATGCCAAAAATTATTTTTTTCATTTTCGTCTCAAATCAATGCTTTAGATATGAAAACAACACACAATAAATTTGGAACCTTTCTGATTAGTTTTATAAGAGTTCTACCGCTTTTTGAATATCACTTTACAGATACTGTCAATGCTAAATCAGTTGATAATGTATACATTTTAACAATTTCTCGTGGGACCGAATTTTGCTTAACAAATAAACGAAGAAACTATACGATTTTTAAAAACAAATTGATGGCAAACGGTGTCTTTACCTTTAAATGAGAGGTTGGCATCATTAGTTGGCAATATGTTTTTTATATTGTCGTTTTATGTAAATTTTGTAAAACATAAAAAAAATCGCGAAAAAACGTCAATAAAGCCAAAAAAAAATTTTTTTAACAGATTTATATTTCCATAATGATTAAGTAATACTACCTTCAATATTGGGCCAATGAACGGAAAACTTTATCTTTAATTTGAAAAAAAAATCTTGTATCGTTTCTTTTGTTGACTAGTATATTAAGTAAGAATATTAACAGAGAACAAAAAGTCAAATGCCAATTGCACTTCCAATAAGACAAAATCTTACCATATCTCTTTTTTCCAGCTCCTACAAATATAAAAAAACCAACATGATTTTAATTCATGGGTATCGAAGCAAATAGAAGTTGATGTACCGTAAAGTCAACTGTAAAAGGTCGAGACATGAAAAAATGTGTAACAATTCAAACATAAACAAAAAGGCCTGATTTATGACAAAAATATGTCAATCAGATATATCAAACAGCATAAAATGACAACCATTCTATTACATGCTCATGACTTGAGTAGAATGGGGCATGGTTGCACATGTGTGTAAGTGTGCAATTCTCGCATCATCTGGATCATTAGTTAATGTTATAGCAAAAGAACAAACGTATCAAATCAGATGGAAATACGGCAAAATTTATTTCAGGCTGGCTTTTGAAGTGATAAAGCAGACGTCAAATGTTTTATTTTCCATAATTCATTAATAAACTGAGGATAAAATGTTCTTTTAACTTTACATATGCATATCGCAATAATTCCACCAAGTTCCATTGTCTGATGAGCGATCAATCATTTAGCATTAACTAAGGCTAATGATGTTGGACTATAGTTTTCGAAAAAAAAAGGTTCATATTTCAACCCAGTGTCACTGTTTTTTTAGAATTTAAACCAAAGCAGAACAATTTCAATTGGAGTATAAAAATTAACTTCTTGTTAGTCTTCTAAATTCATTTCTTGTGTTTCAGATATTAGAGTGAAAACTAAGTTCATGGAAGAATATATGAGAAGGCTGTTGTGTTATGACAAAGTTTATGAAATAACCAAGTCGTATGCTGATGACAAGGCCAAATCAAATTGGCAAAGTTTCAACTTATAGTGATGTAGTAGAAAGTAAAATCACAAAAATACTGAACTCCCAGGGAAAATTCCAAACCGAAAGTCCGAACCTCTCTTTAGTTAATTATTATCAATGAAGTTATACAAATATATTCAATTTTATCTAAATGTAGTTTTCCTCTTTTGTATTTTGATTGCATATACTTGATATAAATTGGTATTGCTTGTCTGAATTTAGAGTGAAAGACTTTGGTTTGAATATTTGTTAAATAGTTTTATATTCGTTTAAGCTTGCAATTGGTGTATTAGAAATTAACTTCTATATACAGTACAACGTCCTCATGCCATTCGTTGTTCCTGATTACCAAATGATTACATTTCTTGACTTCAATTGCCAAGTGTAAATAAAACTTCCTCAAATTTGAGTCCTATTGAAATTTTGAGAATTATAATAGTATTTATCTCAAATTAGCAAGTCTAATGCATAGTTATATATTAAGTTAGAATATTAACAGAGAACAAAAATTCAAATGCCAATTGCACTTCCAATCAGACAAATCTTACCTTACGTCTTTTTTCCAGCTCCTACAAATATAAGAAAAAAACATGATTTTAATTCATGGGTATAGAAGCAAAAAGAAGTTTATGTACCGTAAAGTCAACTGTAAAAGGTCGAGACATGAACAAATGTGTAACAATTCAAACATAAACAAAAAGGCCTGATTTATGACAAAAATACGTAAATCAGATATATCAAACAGCATAAAAAGACAACCATTCAATTACACGCTCATGATTTGAGACAAATTTGTAGAATGTGACATGGTCGCACATGTGTGTAGGCGTGCAATTCTCGCATCATCTGGATCATTAGTTAACGTTATAGCAAAAGAACAAACGTTTAGAGTCAGATGGAAATACGGCAAAATTTATTTCAGGCCGGCTTGTGCAGAGATAAAGCAGACGTTAAATGTTTTATTTTCCATAATTCATTAATGAACTGAGGATAAAATGTTCTTTTAACATTACATATGCATATCGCAATAGTTCCATCAAGTTCCATTGTGTGATGAGCGATCAATCATTTAGCATTATCTAAGATTAATAATGTTGGACTATGGTTTTTGAAAAAAGGTTCATATTACATCCCAATGTCACTGGTTTTTTTTTAGAATTTAAACCAAAGCAGAACATTTTTTAATTGAAGTATAAAAAAATAACTTCTTGTTAGTCTTCTGAATTCATTTCTTGTGTTTCAGATATTAGAGTGAAAACTAAGAATATATGAGAAGGCTGTTGTGTTATGACAAAGTATATCAAATGACAAAGTCGTATGCTGATGACAAGGCCAAATCAAATCGGCAAAGTTCTACCTAATAGTGATGTAGTTGAAAGTAAAATAAAAAAAATACTGAACTCCGAGGAAAATTCAAAACGGAAAGTCCGAACCTGTCTTTAGTTAATTATTATCAATGAAGTTATACAAATATATTCAATTTTATTTAAATGTAGTTTTCCTCTTCTATAGGTAGATTTTGATTGCATATACATGATTTAAGTTGGTATTTCCTGTCTGAATTTAAAGTGATAGACTTTGGTTTGAATATTTGTTAAATAGGTTTATATTCGTTCAATCTTGCAATTGGTGTATTAGAAATTAACTACTATTTTTAGTTGTGTTACTCAGATTTTAGATTTGTAAACCTATCTTTGTTTTGTCTTGTATGATCAAGATCTGTACAAATATCTTCTGTTAGGTTTATTAACCGAGCGTTATGTTTGTATACCTATCATTTTGATAAAATTTATTTTCCGAGCTTCATATATCTTCGTATTGAGTTTAATTGCCAAGTCATGAAATCGCTTCCCAAACGGTGACATTTTGCAGTCATGACCTTTAAACATTTATTCCAGTCCAGATTGTGAAGGGACGAAGCAGACATCAAATGTTGGTTAGTCGATTGAACATAAATCAGATAACAGGAGAATGAAACGACCTTTTTATTTAACATTTTCCGTACCACAGATACGCTTTTCGGGTCATAAAAGTGACATGAAGATTAAGTAATATAAATTATTTCCTATTTCGATACACACTTTTATACATAGTAGGTTATTATTATCATGGTTGATTCGTTGTTACAGTTAAGATTTACCGGGTCATAATTCCTCGGTGTTTGGTATTTTTGTTAATTTTTCAAGTTTATATCAGTTAACATAATCCATATCAAAACTACAAATTGGCTCTAGTTGCAGAATTTTAATACAGCGAATTTAGATTTTAGACCTCGTGAACCTTATTTTGAATACACTAGTATCCAAAATAATCAAGTCTTTTACATATTTTCATTTTCAATAAGCAAACAGAGAACAAAAAGTCAATAGACAATTGGACTTGAAATGAAAAAAAGATCTTACCTTAAGGAGTTCTTCTTCACTTTTCTACAACATTTACAAAGATGAAGAACAAAATATGTTATATCATGTTCAGTTGTTATTCTTAGCGCGAACAAATAATACATCTTTTATATTCTAGTTAAACCCCTTCATTAAATGTACTCAGAATCACAATGGTATTATAACATAAGTAGTTGTAGTATGATTAAAAAATATCCAACAGAGTCTGAATAGTGACAAATTAAGCAATAAAATGCACCGCATTGCTGTAAACAACGAGAACACCAAATATCGAGTATAACTATATAAAAGGCCCTACTATGGCTTAGTTTATAAAAAAAATAAACAAAACACCAACATCCTGATTTATGCGAAAAACAGCTAAAATACACAGAAAACAACGGACATGTACAGCAACAGAATACAGACTCTTGACATGGGAAAACACATTAAGAATATTGCAAGATTGAACATGTTTTTGAACGCTTCATTATTTCTCAACTTAATAATAGTATAACATAAGAACGAAGTGCATAAAATCCAAAAAACTTGACTCTCCACATCTGCACAAATCTTTAGATTTGAACATACTACTGTGTTTTGTCATCTATTACCGATGACTCAAACTTGTACACCTATCTTAGTTTTGAATTGTATTACCAGAGACTCCAGATTTTAAAAGCTATGTATTTTACGCTGTATATCAAAGACATAGATGTGTACTCCTTTCCTTGTTTTGGGATGTTTAACGCAAGTTTTAGATTTGGCCGAATTCTTTTGTTTTGAGTTGTATAAATCAAGCTTATGATGTATACAACGATCCTTATATTCTGATGAATTACCAAAGCTTATGATTTGTATACTTATCTATGTTGAGATTTGGTTGTCAGATTCTACATTTGTACACCTATCTCCTATTTTTTTAAATTGAATTACCCAAGAATTAAATTCAAACACCAATCTTTGTTTTTAGCTATTAAGCCCACGCTTCTGATTTATACTCATATTTATTTAAGGTTGTATTACTCAGATTTAAGGGTTATACAATGTAAAACCCAGACATTATTTTGTACACCTTTCGTATTTTTTTAGGGTTATATTTCCAAGACTTCAGAATTGTACAGTTATATGAGCCAAGTTTTAGATTCGTATACCTGTCTCCGTTTTAGAATTGAACAACTAATTCTGGATATAGCAAAACAATAATATTTTTTGACGAAGATGACCTGGAATATGTATTTTAGACAATCCTTTGTAGGAACGAAGCAGACTTCAAATGTTTGTTTGTCAATTGAACATCTTATAGATATAATGATATTACGGAAATAAAACGATCATTTTGACTTGACATGTTCTATATCACCGACACACTTATCCGGACAAAGTGATACGAAGAGAAACTAGAATAAAACCCTGTTCTATTCAGATACACCTTAAAAAAATTACTATGCATTTCAAATGAGACAATATTTACCTCGGGCATCTCCTCCCTCTACAAATACAAAACAAAAGTTATATACTATTAAGTTAAAATTGTTACTTCAAATTGAAAATAAATCCTCTTTTAACTGAACTGATACAATGTCTTCATATGATTTATTCAGATTTATATGAAAGAAGGAGAGGTGGTATGATTGACAATACTACTACTGTCCAAGATAGTCTAAACCATGGCCATTTAATTTTAAGCGAATATAGTTCATTGAACGGCTTAACTATCAGAAAAACCCGAACCGTAAAGTCAGCTGTAAAAGGTCAGGACATGATAAAAATTGAAATAGATAGAAAGTCAAAATATAACGTCCTTGTTTAGAACAAATACATGTCCTATCGTTAATTATCCAATTTAAGATGGTGACGTTATATGGTCGGGTTGTTGTCTCTTTGACACATTCCCCATTTCCATTCTCAATTTCATAATCGAAAAACAGATATAACACACAGCATTAACAGACAACCAGTGATTACCTGTTTCCTTACTTGAAAAAGGTACATAGGAAACTAAATATGTTAGTAAGCATGCTCAATTTTCCCACAACCTAGGACAATATTAAAACTATACAGCAAAAGAAAAAAACTTTAAAAATCAGTTGGAATGAGATCGACTCCCCAAATCTGCACAAAGCTTTAAATTTGACCACCTATCTTTTTTTTGTGCTTCATTGCCTAAAAGTTAAATTTGTAAACCAGTCTTTTGAGTTGTATTACCCAAATGTATAATTTGTTTACCTATTTTTTTGTATTTCTGAAATTTTAATTTGTAGACCTATCTTTGTTATCATTTGAAATATATGTATACGATGTATTACCCAAGTTTAAGTTCATACACAGTTTTTTTTGTTAAATCACATAGACACCAAAAATGTACGACTATATTTAGTATATACAACTTAAGACACTTTCATCTTGCCATAATATTTAAACATTTGAATTTTCTACACTTTACACAAGCATTCCCCGTTCCAAACTTAAAGATAAATAAAAAAAGTCGGTACAGAGGTTTCACAACATAATAATGGCCAAAGTAGATACAAGTATCTTGTCATAGGGAGGATATATCCTACTTTTTAAAACAATCAATCTGATTCAATGAAAGTATTCTCTCAAACAAACATTGTCGAGATGCTTGATTTTTTAATTGAACACATTTGTTACGTTGGAGAACATGTTTTTCAATGAGTGATTTCCATTTCCATTGGAACAAACTGTGTCCCTCTTCCTGCCGACTATCTTTGATATATGATCTATTTTCAAATCCATATATCTGTACACATATCTTTGTTTTATGATCTTTTTCTAAATCTCGAGATTTGTATAATTTTTATAAATTTCCTGTGTACAAAACTTTGAAATTTCCAAAAAAATGAGGATTTTTTTATCCCAGGCTTTGATTACCTAGCCGTATTCGGCACAACGATGTGGAATTTTGGATCCTCAATGCTCTTCAATTTTGTATTTGTTTGGCTTTATAATTATTTTGATATGAGCGTCACTGATGAGTCTTATGTAGACGAAACGCGCGTCTGACGTACTAAATTATAATTCTGGTACCTTTGATAACTATTTACACCACTGGGTCGATGTCACTGCTGGTGGACGTTTCGTCCCCGAGGGTATCACCAGACCAGTAGTCAACACTTCGGGTTGACATGAATATCAATAGTGTGTTCATTTTTATAAAATTTCCTGTGTACAAAACTTTGAAATTTTCAGAAAACCTTGGGTTTTCTTATCCCAGGCATAGATTACCTTAGCCGTATTTGAAATTTTGGATCCTCAATGCTCTTCAACTTTGTACTAGTTTGGCTTTATAATTATTTTGATATGAGTGTCACTGATGAGTCTTATGCAGACGAAACGCGCGTCTGTCCTACTAAATTATAATCATTGTACTTTTGATAACTATATATAAAAAGTAAAAACACAAAAACACTGAACTCCGAGAAAAATTTAGAAAAGGAAAGTCCCAAATCAAATAGCAAAATCTATAGTTCAAACACATTAAACGAATGGATAACAACTGTCATATTCCTGACTTGGTACAGACATTTTCTCATGTAGAAAATGGTGGATTGAACCTGGTTTTATAGCTAGCTAAACCTCTCACTTGTATGACAGTCGCATCGAATTCCATTACATTGTCAACGATGTGTGAACAAGACAAACAGACACAATAAGTAAAAATGTCAAAATAGGGGTACAACAGTCAACATTGTGTTATCATCTTAATCACTATAAAAACAACAAATGTATATATATTGTATACTTTTTTTTATATAAATTAGACCGTTTGTTTTCCCGTTTGAATGGTTTTGCACTAGTAATGTTGGGTCCCTTTATAACTTGTTGTTCGGTGTGAGCCAAGGCTCCGTGATGAAGGCCGTACATTGACCTATAATAGTTTACTTTTTTAAATTGTTATTTGTATGGAGAGTTGTCTCTCTCATTGGCACTCACACCACATCTTCCTATATCTATCTATGCTTTATGATCTATTTCCAAATCTCTAGATTTTGTACACCTATCTTTGTTTTACTATATATTTCCAAATCTCCAAATTTGTACACCTATTTTTTTTTTTGATTTTTTTTTTATCTATATCCCAATCTAAATTGTACACCTATCTTTGTTTTGTGATGTATTTCCAAAAATGTAGATTTTGTACACCTATCTTAGTTTTACTATATATTTCCAAATCTCTAAATTTTTAACTTTTTTTTTTTTTTTTTTTTTTTTATCTATTTCCCAATCTAGATATGTACACCTATCTTTGTTTTGTGATCTATTTCCATAAATGTAGATTTTGTACACCTATCTTTGTTTTCATTTAGATAACTAATACTTCGTTTAGCTACCGACACGATGATATTTTACGGACATGACCTGAAAAAAACGTTTTTAGTCCAGTTAGTGTAGATATAAAGCAGACATCAAATATTTGTTTATCAATTGTATATAATTGAGATAAAATGAGAATGAAACAATCTTTTTGACTAGCATTTTCCATATCACAGACACCCTTTTCAGGTCAGAAAAGTGACATTAAGAATAATTATTATACAACCATGTCCTTTTCAAATACCATCTCATCGCAATAGTTATAAATATCAAGGTTGATTCGTTGACAGTTAAGATTTACCTGTTCATGTAACTTTACTATTGATATTTAAGTTAATATCAGTTACGAAAATCCATTTAAAAAATATTATGCACGACGTCTTAATGGCAATTATTGTACATTATTGTACAATGGTAACTTTGATTTGCCTCAGTTGCAGAATCTAAATACAAATTAATAAGTCCTGCATGGTTTTATTTTTAAAATAAGTTCATTTATTTGTTTTGTAGTTCAGTATGACGTCCATTATCAATGAGTTAGTACACATTTTTATTGAGTGGCAAGCTGATGCCCACCTCCGGGTGCGTTTTTTTTTCGCTGCGTTAAAGACCCATCGGTGGCCTTCGGCTGTTATTTGCTCTTTGGCCGGGTTGTTGTCTCTCTGAAAAATTCTCCATTTCCATTCTCAATTTTAAATCATGAACTCTGACAAATAATTTTAAGATAAACAGCTATAACACACAGTAATAAACGGACAAAAATAGAATAACAGACTCCTGACTTAGGACAGTCATATAGAAAATGTCGCAATGTTAAACATGTTATGGCTATGGGCGCTCAACTCTGCACTATACTTCAACAATAGTGTAAAGGTACAAAACAAGAACGAAGTATTAATGTCAGTTTAGTATGGCCTGACTTTAGATTTTAATGTTTTACCCGTGCTTCAGATTTATACACCTGTCTTTGTTTTGAATTGGATTAATTAGACTTGATATGTTTAAACCTATCCATTTGAGATATATACCAAAGAATTATATGTGCTCTCCTATCTTTGTTTTGTGATGTAATACTAATTATTCAAATTCATTCATCTTTATTTATTTTGAGTTATTTTACCTAATCATTTGATTTACGCACCAATCATTGTATTGTGATGTATAACTTTAGCTTTTGGATTATACGCCGATCATTTAATTATGATATATTACTCATGCTTTTGATGTATATGTTTCGGACCATATAAGTATTTGGACTATACGCGTATGGTCATGACCATATGGACAAGTACTCATATGGTCCGACCGTACGCGTATAGTCGTGATAATTAACACGTTCACTTTAAAACTTCATAAGGTTTGACCCTTCTATATTTGTCACTTCATTAAAATGACGCTTTCAAAGGCCATTATTAACTAAATAAAAATTAACAGTTTCATACAGTTTCTTTTACGCACTAGTTAAAACTTAAGTAAACATATTTTATACATATGGTCATTACCGATTTGTTATTTCAAGTGCATGGTAATAGGTCGACGTGGGAACTTCAAAAAATATCTTAATGAAGTGTCACACATAGTTTACTGTTTTACTAACTGTCGAAAAGTCGACAGGATAAAAACTCTAATAATTAACAATAGAGAAGGGGACAGAAAACAAATACACACAGATTTACACAATATGTGACACATATTGTAAAACAAAGTTTTGTTAAGGAACGACCATAAACGTCAGAGGGAAAAGGGGGTGTTTACGTTATTTTTCCAAAAAAAACAACGGAACCACATATAACAATTTGATTATCAAAAAAAATATTCTGGTCAAGCAGAGGAAAAAACAAATATTCGAATCCTGATATGCCCCTTATACTGTTGTGTTAAATTTTGAGAAATTTTTTAATTTTAATTGATACGTAAAACTAAATAAATATGTAAAAAGAAAATCTTACTTTCTGCTCTATTACTTTACGTATACCAAAAGTTGACTGGACGTCTGGTGATTCACCACGTTTATTGTGTATAAAAAAAGGTTGGGTCAGCGACAAGGACCATAGTTTATTTAAGTTGTGAATTTGGTGTACTGCGTTCATGTTACGATATTAGAGATCTAGAGCTTCCTAAAAAACATTGACATATCGGAATCACCAAAGACCTTGGTATCTTTGAACGAAGCTACTCAGAAGGCTAGCTTTCAACTTGTAAAGGCGTAACTGCAAGGCATCGTGGTCAACAAAGAAGTGCAAATGTAGAAAAGCTATGGTACCGCGCGGAAGTAAATGTCACCCTAAGCAAACATATAAGAATACAATTAACGATGAAAACTAACTACGGCATCAATATTCAATGGGTATGAAGCCTTTGAATTATAAAATAATACATTTTCATGTAACTATCATCGTATTTTTAAGATAAGTTTATTATATTGTTGAAATGTTTCTAATGTACATTTGAAAAAAATACCTATACGGTCCAAATACTCAAATGGTCCGGCCCGTTAATAACCAAACGAGTATATATACTCATATGGTCCGACCAGACGCTTTCGGTCGGACCATACCCGTATGGTTGAACCAAATGAGTATACGCATATAGTCATGACCATACGCGTATGGTCCAAATACTCATATGGTCCGGAATATATACACCGATCCTTGTATTGTAATATACTATCCAAGATTTCGATTTTCACATAGATCATTGTATTGTGGTATATTAGAAAAGGTTATAGATCATTGTATTGTGGTATATTAGAAAAGGTTTTTATTAATTCACCGATTCTTGTATTGTGATTATGACATGAAAAGTAATTAATATAAAAACAAATCATAATCAAATACCAACCCACCAAAACTGTTTTAACTATCAATGTTTATTTGTTGATATTTAAGTTTTACTGGTTAACATAAACGAACAAATTATATACAAGTTGATGTCAGTATACAATACATCGTCCTCATTGTATTCGTTGTTCTTGATTACACAACGATAGCATTTATAGACTTCAATTGCATAGTGTAAATACAACTTCTTGAGATTTGAGTCTTATTGAATATTTTGAGAATTATAGGTTACACTTTGTAAATACAGCTGTTTCTCAAACAACGCCTCTTTTGGGAGATCTAGAATATTTATAGAAAATAAATTTTGTTTACATTCTGGTTCCCAGTTATGCTCTCTTTGTTCCATCTCTTAGAGACATAACTTGGGAATGTTACCAGTAAATATACATGTGCATATTGTTTACATTGAAATCTGTGGTAACCCTTCTTTCGAGGTAGGGGTAGTTTTGTGTAAGGTTAAACTCTGAAATGTTCAGGTCATATAAACGTTGAAAATATGCCGAACAGCCCTATATGTTGACCTTTGATAAAAAATTGTAGTGCACATGAACTTAAAAAAACTAGAATAATTTTTTTTTTCAAAACTTAAAAGTAAAAGTGGTACAGTTTTAGCCATAAAAGGAGTTCTTATGGAAATTGCATTATTTACAAAAATGCAACCTTATAATAGTATTTATGTCAATTTATCAAGTCTAAGGCATAGTTATATTTTCAGTAGAATAGTAACAGAGAACAAAAAGACAAATACCAACTGCACTTCTAATGAGATAAAATCTTACCATACGTTGTATTTCCAGCTCCTACAAATAAAAAAAAAATCATGATATACACTATTTAAGGAAAGACTGTAATATTGTTTCATTCTATGGAGAAATACATAAAAAATGTGGTTCACAGTAAATAACCCATGTAGCAAGTGATTTTAAAGTGTGCACCACATTTTTTATGTTATTTCGAATAGACAGAAAAAATATTACAGTTATTTCTGGTAATTTAAAAGTTGAATTATAGTTTACACATGTTTTGATAAATTCCGTTGGTATGAACTTCCCCTGGTTTTATTTTCATTAATGATAAGGTCAGCTTGTAAGCTTGTCAGCTTGGCAGTTTTGTTTTAGTTAAGAGATTAATGGAAAGGTAATAGATCATAGATAGGAAACAGCTTGATGACAGCATGAGTGTTATCAGAAAAACATCTGTATATAATTTTTATAGGATGGTCAGTTGTTGCTTGATCATTGATAGCATTGATATTTTTACTTGTGGATAATTAATTCAGCCCACCCACCGAATCCCTAGCTGCACCTTAAAGAATTTAATATTCTTATTTTAATGTCAATTATTTTTATATGTTTATTTAAAAGGGGCTACTCATAACAATATGTGTTTTGTTCGTTTTAGTTTTATGTTTTTTGTTGTTTCCTTTTCATTTAATTTGGCCCACTTAATTTCACGGAAATTATTTTCCCCCAATTCATTGATACATTTTATAAATTATTTAGGCTTTGTTTTATTTAAGGGTGATATTTAAGTTATTTGCTTGTACCTGTTGGGATCTACCGCAAGAATTCTCATCTTTCAAATTTATACTTATCTGGGCTCTGCCAGTCAGGTTCGAAAAGTACCTGTTGGTATCTACCGCAGGAATTCTCAGTTTTCAAAATTTATACTTGTTTGGGCTCTACAACTCAGGTTCTAAAAGTACCTGTTGGGATCTACCGCAGGTATTCTCATTTTTCAAATTTATACCTGTAAGGACTCTACTAGTCAGGTTTCTAAAAATAATTTTTCACCTGTCAGGGTTCTACTGCAGGTTCTTAAAATTGCATAATTTAGACAATTTACTTTCTTTTTTTACGGATTTTTCACGGACGTAATACGTCCGTAGCTATTTCACCTGTGTAACAGAGAACAAAAAGTCAAATGCCAATTGCACTTCCAATAAGACAAAATCTTACCATACGTCTATTTTCCAGCACCTACAAATATAAAAAAAAAAACCAACATGAATTTAATTCATGAGTATCGAAGCAAATAGAAGTTGATGTACCGTAAAGTCAACAAAAAAAGGTTGAGACAAACAAAATTTGTAACAATTCAAACAAAAACCAAACAGCCTGATTTATGACAAAAATACGTAAATCAGATATAACAAACAGCATAAAAAGACAACCATTCAATTACAGGCTCATGACTTGAGACAGACATATGTAGAATGTGACAAGGTTGCACATGTGTGTAAGTGTGCAATTCTCACATAATCTGGATCATTAGTTGACGTTATAGCAAAAGAACAAACGTATCAAATCAGATGGAAATACGGCACAATTTATTCTAGGCCGGCTTGTGCAGGGATAAAGCAGACGTCAAATGTGTTTTTCATAATTCATTAATAAACTGAGTATAAAATGTTCTTTTCACTTTACATATGCATATCGCAATAGTTTCACCAAGTTCTATTGTCTGATGAGCGATCAATCATTTGGTATTATCTAAGGCTAATAATGTTGGACTATGGTTTTTAAAAAAGGTTCATATTTCAACCCAATGTCACTGTTCTTTTTAGAATTTAAACCAAAGCAGAACATTTTTAATTAGAGTATGAAAAATAACTTCTTAATAGTCTTCTGAATTCATTTCTTGTGTTTCAGAAATTAGAGTTAAAACTACGTTCATGAACAAATATATGAGAAGGCTGTTGTGTTATGACAAAGTATATACAATGACCAAGTCGTATGCTGATGACAAGGCCAAATCAAATTGGCAAGGTTTCATGCAATAGTGATTTAGTAGAAAGTAAAACCACAAAAATACTGAACTCCCAGGAAAATTCAAAACGGAAAGTCCAAATCTGTCTTTCGTTTATTATTATTAATGAAGTTATACAAATATATTCAATTTGATCTAAATGTAGTTTTCCACTTTTGTAGATAGATTTTGATTGTATATATATATAAGTTGGTACTGTTTGTCTGAATGTATAGTGAAAGACTTTGGTTTGAATATTTGTTAAATAGTTTTATATTCGTTAAAGCTTTCAATTGGTGTATTAGAAATTAACTACTATTTTTAGTTGTGTTACTAAGATTTTAGATTTGTAAACCTTTCTTTGTTTTGTCTTGTATGACCAAGATCTGTACAAATATCTTCTGTTAGGTTTATTAACCGAGCGTTATGTTTGTATACCTATCATTTTGATCAAATGTATTTTCCAAGCTTCATATATATCTTCGTATTGAGTTTAAGGAAGCTCGCTTGTCATGTTTTGGAATTTTGGTAAGATTTTCGGAATCCTCTGGTTTTACCAATTTGAATGCATTAACAAATTTTGACCGGTGACCCCCATTTTTAAAACGAAAAACGGTGACATTTTGCAGTCATGACCTGTACAATTTATTCCAGTCCAGCTTGTGAAGAGATGAAACAGACATCAAATGTTGGTTTGTCTATTGATTATAAATCAGATAACAGGAAAAAGAAACGACCTTTTTATTTAACATTTTCCGTACCACAGATACGCTTTTTGGGTCATAAAAGTAACATGAAGATTAAGTAATATAAATCATTTCCTATTTCAATACCCCCTTTTATACATAAGAGGTTGTTATTATCATGGAGGATTCGTTGTTACAGTTAAGATTTATCGGGTCATATATCCCTCGAAGTCTTGTATTTTGTTAATTTTTCAAGTTTATATCAGTTAACATAATCCATATCAAAACTACTAATTACGTGTCATTCAGTGTACTTGATTGCACACTGATTACCTTGATTGAGTCTAGTTGCAGAATTTAAATACACCGGATTTAGATTTTATACCTCATGATCCTTATTTTGAATAAACTAGTTTCCAAAATAATCAAGTCTTTTACATATTTTCATTTTCAGTAAGCAAACAGAGAACAAAAAGTCAATAGACAATTGGACTTGAAATGAAAAAAAATTACCTTAAAATGCTTAAGGAGTTCTTCTGTACCTTTCTACAACATTTACAAAGATGAAGAAAAAAATATGTTATATCATGTTCAGTTGTTATTCTTAACGCGAACAAATAATACATCTTTCATATTCTAGTTAAATCCCTACATATAATGTATTCAGATTCAAAATTGTATTATAACATAAGTAGTTGTAGTATGATTTCAAAATATCCAACAGAGATCCACAGAGTCTGAATAACGACAAATTAAGCAATAAAATGCACCGTATTGCTTTGAACAACGAGAACACCAAATATCAAGTATAACTATATAAAAGGCCCTACAATGGCTTAGTTTATAAAAAAATCAAACAAAACACGAACATCCTGATTTATGACAAACTATTATGAGAAAAACAGCGAAAATACACAGAAACCAACGGACGTGTACATCAACAGAAATACAGACTCTTGACATGGGAAAACACATTAAGAATGTGGCAAGATTAAACATGTTTTTTTATGCTCCATTCTTTTTCAACTTGGTATAATAATATAATGTAATAGTATAACATAAGAACGAAGTGCATAAAATCCAAAAAACTTGACTCTCCACATCTGCACAAATCTTTAGATTTGAACATACTACTGTGTTTTGTCATGTATTACCGATGACTCAAAATTGTACACCTATCTTAGTTTTGAGTTGTATTACCAGAGACTCCAGATTTTAAAAGCTAGATATTTTACGCTGTATATCAAAGCCATAGATGTGTTCTCCTTTTCTTATTTTTGGATGTTTAACGCAAGCTTTAGATTTGGCCGAATTCTTTTGTTTTGAGTTGTATAAATCAAGCTTATGATGTATACAACGATCCTTATATTCTGATGCATTACCAAAGTTTATGATTTGTATTCTTATCTATGTTGAGATGTAGTTGTCAGATTCTATGTTTGTACACCGATCTCCCTTTTTTTTTTAAATCGAATTACCCGAGAATTAAATTCAAACACCAATCTTTGTTTTTAGCTATTAAGCCCACGCTTCTGATTTATACGCATATTTATTTAAGGTTGTATTACTCAGATTTTAGGTTTATACAATGTAAAACCCAGACATTATTTTGTACACCTTTCGTATTTTTTGGGGGTTATATTTCCAAGACTTCAGAATTGTACAGTTATATGAGCCAAGTTTTAGATTTGTATACCTATCTCCGTTTTAGAATTGAATAACTAATTCTGGATATAGCAAAACAATAATAATTTTTGACGAAGATGACCTGGAATATGTATTTTAGACAATCTTGTGTAGGAACGAAGCAGACTTCAAACGATTGTTTGTCAATTGAATATCTTATAGATAAAATGATGTAACGGATCGTTTTGACTTGACATGTTCTATATCACCGACACACTTATCCGGACAAAGTGATACGAAGAGTAACTAGAATAAAAAAATGTTCTATTCAGACACACCTTAAAAAAATAATAACTATGCATTTCAAATGAGAAAATGTTTACCTCGCGCATTTTCTCCTCCCTCTACAAATACCAAAAAGTTAAAATTGTTACTTCAAATTGAAAATACATCCACTTTTAACTGAACTGATACAATGTCTACATATGATTTATTTAGATTAATATGAAAGAAGGTATGATTGACAATAATACTACTGTTCAAGATAGTCTAAATCATGGCTATTTTATTAGAAGCGAATACAGTTCATTGAACGGCTTAAGGTGGTATGGGAGTCTAAAATAAAAATGATAGAATTTGTTCATACTTTGCCAAAACGTAGTATCTATTGATATATGCTCAAAAATATAATAAAAATGATAGGTCACCGGGCATTTTCTCAAGCTACAGGTGGTGACAAAATGACACATTTTGTATGGATTATACAGGAAAAAACCCCATTTTGTGGTTAGAAGCTAAACTAAATGATAGAATTGTAAAATAAATTACAAAAATATAGCTTTCAGACAATGCTTTGAGGATATCAAAAGAAAAGATAGGGTCACCGTGGGTTTTTCCCGGCTACAATACAAAATAGGAAAATTCCATGTAGATTCCTTCAGAAAATGCACTGTTTTAGAGTTACCTCCCCTTAAAATGCCAATTTAAAAACATTTAAAAACAACCAAAAATAATGTACACTTGTAAAAATATTAATATGTATCAGTTATATTCTTATAAATTTGTTCTTTTTAATGAAAATTCACATTAAATACTGCATTCCTGCATCAAGTTGTGCTAACTTAATAGAAAATCTGGACCTTAGGTTCTCTGTTTTTTACAATCCAAGATGGCGAAAGACACCCATACCACCTTAACAAAGAGAAAACCACTAACCGTAAAGTCAGTTGTAAAAGGCCAAGACATGATAAAAATTAAAAATAGTTAGAAAAATCAAGATATAACGGCATTGTTTAAAACGAATACATTTTCTATCGTTAATTATCCAGTTTTAGATTGTGACGTTCCCTTGTCACTATCTTACGGTGTATATACACGGTGGGTATGGTTGTCCTGCGAGAGAACGTACTGTGCTGGTGATTCGGTCCTGACGGGTGCTGGTGATCAATGAAAAAATGTAAACAAAGACGAAAATGATGATTTTTGACGTTTTCACTCATAAAAAATGGAAGAAAACAGTTGAGATTTTTCAATTTCGTTTCTTATGGGTTCATATATAAACCATTAAAAAATTGACCCTCTAAACTGTTTCAGTAAGCGTAACACAAAAATGCTCATTTTCAGAAAATCTCGAACTGAAAAAATAAAACAAAAATGCTCATAGAGTCCGCTTTCTATACCGCAATCCACACGACAAAACAATTTTGTGAAAAAACATTGCAATTTCTTAAAATTTAGCATTTTCTCAATTTATGCATGTCCTGATACTGTGCTGGTGGGTCCTGACATTGTGCTGGTGGGTCCTGATACGGTGCTGGTGGGTCCTGATACGGTGCTGGTGATTTTGGATAAGAAGTTGGTCATTTTTGAAACAAATGTTACAAAATCAATAAAATTGGGCAGATAATTGTTGCCAACAGGATCTATGACTCCTATTTTAGCTCTTGTGCATCCATTTGGCTGTTTAATATGTGTTTTCAAATGATCTTAACTTGTATTACATAATAACATAAAAGGGTAACATCTTTCGTCCAATATCAGATAACAATATATAGTATCTAAAATAAGTTAAAAATTCCACAATACTATATAATTCATTTTATGTGTCAATTTGTTCTAAAAAAGTCGAAAAGAAGAGAGTTTTTAAAAGTTAATGTCATGATTATCTGTCGCTTTCTAGATCTATGCTTAGCATTTATTTCAGATGACATGGACTCCTCACCCTGATGACCCTGCTGCCTTTCATAACTTCATCCGTATACATATATTAATAGATAAACGAAAGGCTGCAACTGGTATTTTTGTATTTAAAATGATTCGTTGTAACGAGAATATTTGTGGTGAATGGAAACTGTGAGGGTCAAAATCTTAAATTGCTTATAAATGTTGCTGGAACTAGTTTCGTTATCTGATCCGAATTTTCTGAAATGTGCAAGGTAGATAGACATTTTGATTTGTTTACTCGGTAATGAACCCTTGTGTTGATCCCATGGTAAACATAACAAAAATCTCTGTACAAAGGTCTGTGAATTTTCTACAAAAATAGTTATTTTTATTTTCACTAAATTCTCTTTTTTCTACTAAATACAATAATGAACTATAATAAATAATAATGCTTTGCAAGAAGTTTCCCCTTGATATATGCACATTTCGTAATTGACATTGTCATAAACCGTACACGAAAAGATAAAATATTGATATAAGTACTTAATTTACATCTTAGAACCCCCACCCCGGCTTGTTTTTTAGGAGCCTGGGGTGTCTAAAAATGGTCGATTACAGACAGCCGAGTACGCATTTTACTTTCCAGGCGTGTTTGTGTTTTTTAAATATAAATTAAGGCTACATTTTAATATAATAATTTTATGAATTCACAATATAAAAAAATGCAGAAAAAAAATGAATGAAGTGAAATATCTTAGTAAGGAGTCATAACTACAGAGATGGTGTGTTTGACACACAAAACTTAAAAGCTTAGTGATATTACCAATATTAAAATAAAAGTGTATTTTAGTTGGGTATTTTTTCCATTTACTCATTTTCAATTATAATCAAGGCACATTTAATTTTTATTCATGAAAAATATTTAAATATAGAAAAGTAGGACACATTGTTCACTTCCTTCCCCGTAATTCTTTATCAAAAATATTTATTTTGAAATGAAAAAGCTAAGAAATCTTAGGTTTTTTAGTGTTTTCTAGGTTATCTCGTCTTCATTCTCTGACATATTCTAGCTTGCCCTTTCATAAAATAGTGATTTTTTTAGTGTTTTATCGAATTTTCGAAAAACAAATACCTGATAACCGCTTAGACAAAAAAAAAATATGTTGGAAAAATCTTAAGCAAGTGATTCTTAATAGCTATAGCCTCGGTCACACCTTACCGGATAGCTCGAACGGATGCCTAACGGATAAAAAAAAAGTTATCCGTTGACAAAATTTGTATCTGTTGGGAGTCCGTTGGTGTACTAACGAACATGTAACGAATGCCAAACGGACACACAACGGACACTGAACGTACGTGAAACGGATACGTACCGGACAGAATGGACGTCGAACGTACATCCAACGGACGAGTACCGGATAAAACAGACACCGCTATGGAAGCGTAACGGATAAAACGGATGAACAAAATAATCTGAAAATTAAAGGCAATAAACCATCTAAAAATTAAAGGCAATAAACCATGAGAAATTTCAATTGGCATTTGTCCATTTTACATCCGGTAGTCATCCGTTTTATCCGTTATCCTTCCGTTAATATCCGTTTTACATCCGTTTTATCCGTTAGGCGTCCGGTAGACATCCGTTGGTGAATTGGTCTACCGGATCTCCAACGGATGCATAACGGATACGTAACGGATACAAAACGGACGAGTACCGTACATAACGGATGCCTAACGGACGTTCAACGGACATTTTATCCGTTGGATGTCCGTTCAAAGTTTGAACATGCTCAAAATTTTCCACCGGACAGAACAGACGTCAACGGATAAAACGGACGCTTAACGGACATGCAACGGATATGGACGGACGCCTAACGGATAAGAACGGACGTCCAACGGACATGAACGGATTGAGAAAAAGTTATCCGTTAGGCGTCCGTTCGAGCTATCCGGTAAGGTGTGACCAAGGCTAATATAAGATACATTTTTCTTTTACAATCCACCTTTAAAATTTTACGGGAAACTATTCCAAGCTTTCACTGTAACCTCGCTCTAACTTATCCACCTCCCTCCCCCACCCTCTCCCAAAAAAAACACTAAACAAACAAACCCGCAATACTATTGTCATTCTTATAGTCAACACTCAATTGTTCACAAACAAATGTGTTTTAAGCTGCTAAAGACATGATTCAAACGCTCAGAAAGTCCTTTGTTCTATATTTATGCAAAACCTTTCACATTTTTATTTTATGGGTTATTGTTGAAGGTCGTACGATGACGTATGGTTGTTAACACATACTTCCTTTGGTTTCTTATGGAAATTTGTCCATTGACAACAAACATACCACATCATCTACATTATATTAAGTATTGTATAAATTACAACGTATTTTGGTGATCTTGCAAAATGATCGTAATCCCGAAAATCGTAAACATATTTTCTTATCTTAAAAGGGGGCAAGAAGGGTTCCATTAACAGGCCAATAAATAAGATTACAGTTAATTTCATTTTTTTTTAAAATAGGGGTATTTTTTCTCTCATAATAACAGTAAACAGATTCACAACAATGTCAATTTCAAGAAAGTAGACAACAGCTAATTAGTCAACAACAGTACAGCATCAATGCTCTTGAATATATGCCACTTTTAACTAAAATATAAAAGCACAGAACCAGGACATAGAAGCACAGAACCAGGACCGTTTTTCTTATCACCAGCACAGCGTCAGGACAATTCCGTTTAACGAACTTGCACGACTTTTGCAATATAATATTGTTGTAATATACTTTGCATGGTACTTATGACACATCAGAGAAAAATTAAGCAACAAAACAGTCGTTTTATTGCCGTTCTGATACAATGTAAACAAACCCACCAGCACAGAATCAGGACCCACCAGCACCCGTCAGGACCAAATCACCAGCACAGTACGTTCTCTCGCAGGACAACCATACCCACCGTGATATATATCTCAACTTGTACGATTCGCTCGTGTATGTTTACATTTAAACGAGAGAAAGATATGTATTGCTGAAAAATTATTACACCAGGGTTTTCGATTTCATAAACTAGTCAAAACATTTACTAAACATTATCATCGGTATAAGGACATCATTCGTAAATATAGCTCAACATGCAGACTTCTTATACGTTCATGTATTTCAGGTATTTCACATCCATTTTTTATGGACATATTCTTTATTAAGCACAAACATGTCAGTATTCACCTCAGAAGCTAACAAAACCTTAAATAGACTTATTAAGAAAGGATATAGTTACGATACTGTTGTCAGGTAATTGAAGATATATTTAGGCGAATCACTTATAGGGTCTTTGCATCAGTACTAAATACATTTATTTAAAAAAACCCAGTTGTAAGCATGACACGGGTTATGTTCTAACCATATATGTTATGATGGTATGATAATAAACCCCTAACGGGAGGGATTGTGCCTGATACTCATATAATGAAGACATAATATTTCAATCAGTTTAATTGAAGTCTGGAGCTGGCATGTCAGTTAACTGCCAGTAGTCTGTTGTTATTTATGTATTATTGTCATTTTGTTTATTTTCTTTGGTTACATTTTCTGACATTAGACTCGGACTTTTCTTGAACTGAATGTTAATGTGCTCAATTTTTCCTCAAACCTAGGACAATGTTAAAACTATACAGCAAAAGAAAAAACTTTCAAATCAGTTGGAATGGGATCGACTCCCCAAATCTGCACAAAGCTTTAAATTTGACCACCTATCTTTTTTTTGTGCTTTATTGCACAAAAGTTAAATTTGTAAACCAGTCTTTTGAGTTGTATTTCCCAAATGTATAATTTGTTTACCTATTTATATTGAGTTGTATTTCTGAAATTTCAATTTGTATACCTATCTTTGTTATTTTGAACATTGTGTAAATTGATGCAAACTGTACAAATTGATCTACGCATTGATGTTTTTTAACTGGGACATGGCATCGCATGTGATCTAAGTCAAAAGATAAATATATAAAACAAAAGATATCATTAAAAGTAACATATTATCTTTAGGCAATCCTGAAAATGATAGATCGAATTTATATCCTTTACAAACATTAGTAATATTATCATTTTTATGGATTAGCAAGTGCCTCTTTTATCATATAGTCACTTCTTCATTTTAATTAATCGATGCCACCCGTTCAGAGACTTTATTGAGATGAATATTGCTATTGATATCAAATCAGCATACTGGCCAATATACTATGACTGCTTCTTGTAAATAATATGTACGTTCCTGTTTTTAAATTTTGTGCATTTCAAATTTTCCATTCAGGAATTTTCCTTCAACATTTGCAATAATTCCTTTTTTTAATACATTTACATTTTAACAATGATTCTTTAAGGGAACACAACTAGCTGCATGATTGGACTCCAACGCTGAAAAGATTTAGGAATTTACCATTTCCCTCTAACCGAACGCCCACTCATTCCCAAACCTCGAATCAAGAAGTGTGTCCACCTCAGGATCGGATTACGGAGGGGAAGATTCGAACCCCTTTGTTTCTTTTTTGAGAACCCCTTTAAAAATTGGCTAGATACACCCGCTCGAATTTCAAATCATAATTGGTTTATTTACACTACACTAGGGATCCTACTTGTCTGGTCTCATCCCTTTCGGGTAATTCCTACTTCCATCACCCTACATTGTTTTGTTAAGAATAGTTTTTTTTTAAATTACTACACTCGTCACCTGGTTTCTGACCGACTCCCATTTCCCTTAAACCTTATTTCCACTAATTCACAAGCCTCGATTAAAAATAGGGTCCACCTCAGTTTCGAATTAGGGAGGGAAGGTCCAAAGGTTGAACCGCACATTCTCCCTGGTTGGGAACTCGGATCGGACCCAATCTTCTCCTTGGTAGGTAACCCCCTTTAAAAAATAACTGGACCCACCCGCTCGTATTTGTTATCATAATGGATATAATTTATGTTCAATACTGTAGGAATCAAATTTTAAAGAAGATATAGAATATGTTAATCAAATAGGAACAACAACTAAAGGAAGTCTCCGAAACAAAGACATTATAAAACGCAGCCAAGCCGTATGATGAACATAATTTAATAATTTCCACTTTTAGAGCTGACATCAACAGTTATGTTGATACTTGAACAAATATAAAAAAAGAAAAGATAATGTATATAAACACACTTTGTTCAGCAATTACACTGTCCCATTGGTACATGCATTTCGTATTGCTTCACACAGTGTGACCTTTGACACTTTCAATTGATCAGAATACATAATGTGTAGAAAAGTCCAATCGATGGTGAAAGAGTATTCAGAAAAAATACATATATCATGAGACATTCACGGAAGTGGAGAGAAAATTCACGAGAGTGAATAAAAACACTATTTTTAAGACTATTGTAATATAAATTCCCTAATGGAGATTTAATGATAAAGTATAGATTCTCTATAGAGCTTAGTCAATTCTTAAATTGAGGGGTGGTATCATCAATGGAAAAAATTGAGTCGTCTGCAACGGTCAAATGTTTTACCTGGGCGGAAAAGTTTGAAAATTGGACCTTTTTGGTCAAATGAATATTTCTTTTGTTACTATTGTTGTTAATTAATAATAACTAAAATTTCCATCATATTGTATTGTCATTATTCTGCAAGTAAAAGCTGATCAGCCTACATCCGATTTTTGATGATATTGAATGTATCATGCTTATGCTTTACCTCGTAGGAACTTGAAAGTCGGACTTTCTACCTGTAATGAGATTAATATATAATCTTATATTTGTCTTTTTATTTTTCAATAATTTAATTTTGGATGTAACGCGTCTTCTTATTGGCTGACGTTATTTTGTTATGAGCCCATAGACATAATTAAGTCATGTGACCGTGACGACATCAACGTTTTTTCATGGTTTTCTTCGGTTTAAAATGGAATTTAGAATTAAATTATAAGAAATGACTGTAATATTTTTTCTGTCTATTCGAAATAACATAAATAATGTGGTGCACACTGTTAAATAACCCGCTACGCGCGTTATTCAGTGTGCACCAATTTCTTTATGTTATTTCTTCATAGACAGAAAACATATTATAGTTATTCCTTAAAAAGGTTAACAATATTTGCATACCCTTTTTAAATTTGCAAATTTTATATAATCCTAACAGCATTTCTATTTTAGACGTCTTATATTTTTAAAACATTAACCATTTTTTTTATAAATCAAGTTTTTTTATCTCTTAAATTTACAAAAAAATTAGTATTCCAAATAATTTTCTTTCAAATTCATTGACAGGGAAGGTGATATCAGTTCAAATTTTGTTTCCACATGAAATCAGTCTAAATTTCGAGTTACATTTACCGTATTTAAACGGATAAAAAAGGTTATAAATTGATAGGGTCTACATTCATTTCATTTTGTTAAATGTAGAGTGTGCTGGTTGTCCGTTTTCAACACTGACAGTGTCAGTGACACTTAAAAAATGTTTCAAAAAATTGTTCCTTCACTTTTCCAGACTACAAAAATAACATTAAGAACAAACAAGTTGTTTTTCGCCCACGATATAAGTTTTTGTAACTCAATCAAAAGCACTTAAGATAAAATAAAAAAAAATCTCGTGCAGATTCGGAAATGCAACTTTGTTCCGGTCCTTGGTTCACATATTATCGACTTATCCGTAAAACAAGGATTTTTAATTTAGAATTATAGCTTTTTTAACACAAGCAGACACGAGTTCTAGTACCACGAATATTTGAAAACAGTAAATTATTTGCTTCCAACAAATAACACATTAAAATATCTTCGTGTTACTCGCATCTGGTCATAGTTAAAAATTGCCCAAACTGAAGAAAAACTTTTTTCAAGAGAAAGTGAGAGATATTCTATAAATTTCACACACTTAGAAAAAAAAAAACATTGATTTTTTTGTAAGATGCATGAGACACTATACTTTTTAGAAATAAGCATTTGTCTTGGATTCTATTCTTTTTAAATCCCACGAAATATAGTGCGGTGACAGAAGTGTAAAAAGTCGTCTAGATCGCGAGTTTAATCTCCCCAAATAACACACGGCTAAAAATGGTCTTAACTTAAAGACAAATATGTCTTCTTTAGTTTTTGCCCTGTCGTCAGAATTTCGTACGGTCACATTTTTCTAAAAAGTCGTTTTAATGACTAGTAGTATATAGGAGAGTTTCAACCCCCCTTTTTCAAAATGAAAAATTGTGTATGTTTGCTTACATTTAACTGAAATAGTTTTTCCTGACGCTATTTTCAGATATCGAAATATTCTATCAAGTATTTCATTTTCTTATAATCTATAAAATTTGCGAAGTTTAGACTATTAAAAATTTAGGTAATTTTAATCGCAAATTCAGACACAAACTTTAGTTTCTTCTTCATCGTAGTAAAACAAATTATCCCGTAATATTTTTAGCATATAGTATTTCATAAAACTAATCAGTGATAAAAAAATCGGAACCAAAATATGAAAAAAACCTTAAGAAATCAATGGAAAAAGAATGGAATAAAAAACTTCAATTTCAACACGGAACTTAATCACTTGCCTTCCGTCACATTTTGTGTATTAGTCAATAATTTGGTCTCAACTGATATATGACATTACTACCTTTTCGCTATTATATACACATATTTGCACTGATATATGCTACAATCTTTGTGTGTATGTGTTTATATTCTATGTTTTTTTGTTATAAAACATTAAATATACTTTGTCAGAAAAGTCTAATTGTAAAATCCAAATAATTTACGGATAGTTTCAGTAAATATTCCGTGATACGTCAAGTCCGTTGCAACTTGCCCCATTAAGTCCAAAGAAAAGACAAACGTTGTTAAATTTTATGCAGTGTTTAATATGCAAAGAAAAGAAAAAATGGACTGACATTTTGAGTCAATTTACCAGTATTGGAAAGTCGATTTTTGTATCTGCATTGAATAAAAGATTAGACGAGGTGAACATCAAGATGTTTCATGCGGAAGCTGTTAATTTACAGAAGTCCGTGCAGGCTGTTTATCGTTGTTCATGCTACAAAAGTTACACAAGTAAACATATTTGTTCCCCCTTTTAGAGCGAAGAAGCTTCTAATCTGATATTTAATGACGACATACAATTTTCGGACTGTTGTCCCTCTGTTTCGGTATTTGTACGCGTTCTAGAATGCAGTCGTTCAACTGGAGCGCTTGTATATTTTGTTGCAACCAAACATTTTAGAAAGATCAAGAACTACTCAAGTTTGAATCAGATGAGCGTATTAAAAATGTTTTAACCGTGTCAGATAAAGTTAAAGTTAAAATAGTTTCCCGTCCCTCTTTTAAACTTCAAGCACTCTGTCATTTTGGTTGCATTACAAATTATTTGCTAAAAACGAAAAAAAAGCAGATATCTCAGATCACGATACTGCTTTTACTAATTTTATTTTGGCTATTGACAACGATGTTATGGTCATTCCTCATGACACCGTTACTAGATAAATATATTACTTAGTAGTAGATCTTTTCTTCCAGCTGATTCTAATTTAAAATATTCTACTTGTAAAATGCAGTCTAAATTCATTGATTTCTATAGAAATTCAGTTGTCAAACAACTTCAACAAGTACAAGGCAAATATAACAATATTTTGTAGCAAAATAACTATTTAAGATGCCATATCAGCTGCAAGTCAATGAAAAACTGAACTCAAAATTTTAATGTCAAATGTAATAGACAAAAATAACGGACAGATATGTCATTCCGCTGCAAGTATACAATAGAAAAGACATATCTACAAACTGTACAGAAGTATACCCAACTTCGGAAGAATTGTCTTGTTCTTCTTCAATTCAGTCAATGCCTTCGTCTTTATTGCAACTAATTTTATGGTAACTCAATGAAACTGCATAGCCAAAACTATTCTCAGGAAATAGCATCACAGAAATTTCTTAATTGCTAAGCAGTTGTTGCGTCAACCGTTTGTGTTGCCATTTGTTTTTACTGCTTTTCATTTCATATTGACTTTACAAATGTACAATGATTTTGGTTCGAAACACCTTGTTGAAATATTGAATGCCAATGGATTTTATGCTTCTAAATAGAGTGCGACGCTATCTAATGTGTTGCCAACCATGAAATTGAGCGAAATGAAGACAGTGTGTACGTCTCATGCATAATGTTTCCCCCATCATCTTTGCAGACAAGCATATGGATGTCATCTCCCCATTTTAGATCTCTGTTAAATCTTGGATGAATTGAAAGGGATGGTTTGAAGCTGGTATTTCTTTGGGAACAAATGTCTTCGGACTTCCTACAATACCTTGTCTGTACTTATAAGAAAATCTCAAAATAACGTGTTTGCTTTGAACAGTACCTTTCATGTGCATACCTGTGGCCATGAGTGAAATGTATAGAAATATTAAAAACATGTCTTGTGACGGTTGGTGAAAATGAAGATGATGGAGATAACGGTTGATTAGGTATATAGCTTGTTGAACTGATACACACGGTCCCACCCCCGGGTTTGGGGAGTGTTGGCGTGCCCTTGAAAAAGTCAAACCCCGCCACATTTTGTTTGTGTCTGTTTCAAGTCACGAGACGGTAATGCAGTGTTTGTCGTATGTTTCTTTATAATATATTTTTTTGTTTCTTATTCATTTTGTACATTAATCAGGTCGATAGATTTTTCGTTTGTTTTACAATATTCATTTCGTGAATTGAAGACTATGCAGTATAAATTTTACTCATTGTTGAAGCCCGTACAGGACATATTGTTAATTTATGTCTCATTTGGATGGTTGCCTCATTTGCAATCATATCACATCTTCTTTTTTTTTTATATGGAATACTTTTGAAGTTTGTGGTACGTTGCAAGGATAAAAAGGGGGGATATAGGTACAAAAGTTATAATGTAATAGATATTAACCAGAGTAAAATACGCAACAACAGATAATACTATATATGGAAGCAGTAATAATTGTGAAAAAAACCCCAAAAGCAACAAATAGTCTATAATAAAACGTAAAGTATCCGCAATTCAATTTAAGGTCATATTTGACTGTAGGGTTCTATTGCTTTGATTTGATACCTCACCCAATATGATAGTTTAAAAAATAATTTTAAAGTATTGTCCTGCATGACACTTGATTTTTACCTGAAATTAAATTTTTTCAAAAGGTTAAGGTGCTCTAAACATTTTATAGGTTGAAAACTTAATTTTTGAGGTTTTGTATATAAAACGTCGTTTTAGGATTTTTTTGATAAAATAAATCTTAATGATTAAGGTTTATGTATAATAACAAACATTAATAAAGCCAAAACAGTATCGTTTGTATTTATGTAGAGTTTAGAAATAGAAAAAAATGTCAAAATTGAAACCCTTCCAAATTTTCACAGATTTTCACGTATGACCTTTGACCTCAATTTAAAAAAATTGTGACCATACCAAATCCTGACGACAGGCATATTATTACAGTACACGATTTCCTCTTTCCAATGATATATTATATAGGTGTGTGTTCGGTGGGGAGATTAAATTAAAAAAAATCTACCTTCAGTCACCGCACTAATAGGGGGTCAGTTGCAATAGCTAATGGTACCTATAATCCCGGTTATTTTTCAAAAGTTTTAGATAAGAGGGTCGGGTCACCTAACCCCCACCCCCATACCTTCCTCATGATACCTACCCGTCGCAACAAGCCTTGTTAGGGACGGAGAAAATAATAAGTCTTAGGTAGGTTATTCCTAATAATATACCCGACTATATGGGAAATGAACAACAATTAAATCTGAATTTTTTTTTGCATGAATTCTAAGACAATAACAATCAAATCCAAGGAGCAAACAAAGACTTTCAAAAACAAAAGACATTTACATCAATAGTTATAAATAATACACAACACGAACTACACTTAATACCGGGAGCTGCTACATAAATCGACGTAATTGCATTGGTAGCATTAAACTGGTACATGTTTCTCGCTAGAAAGGGCGACTGGAAGGGTAGTAACAAATCAACCTGACACCCGTTATATTTCTAGTTTGAGGTTGCAGTCGGGAAAACAATGGGATCTGTGCACAACTAACGGCTTTTCTTAACTGCGAGAACTCTCCAATCTGTATATTTCGTGTTCTTCTTTCGTTAAGACGTACAAGTACCGGGCAACGTCCACTCTATGTTTTTGTTAGATGTTTTTTCTATCTGTATCTGTAACTCATGAGTTAAGCCTTTTTTCAACTAGTTTTATAGTATGTTCTTTTTGTGTACTGTTACACCATTGTACATTGTTCAAGGGAAGGTTCGGTTCCCATTAAAATGTTTAACCCGGCCAATGTCTGTATGTTCCTGTTTCAAGTCAGAAGCCCGTAAACTGGTGGTTGTCGTTTGTTGTTGTGTTACTTATTTGTATTTAGTTTTTTTTGGTACATTAATTAGACCGCTAGTTTCGGGGTCATTAAATAGCTGACTGTGCGGTTATGACTTTGCTCACTGATAAAGACCGTACGGTGACCTATCGTTTCTAATTTCTGCGTCATGTGGTCTCTTATTAGTAGTCACATTGCAATTCATATCACATCTTCTTTTTTAGTATTTTTCCTTTCTGTTGCATTTCTTTGAAACTAGAATCATGTCTGTATATTTATAAGTGTTTTAATTTTCAACAATTAAAGTGAACAAATTTGCATTGGTGTTTAACGTAAACTCTTAAAATAGAACAACATATTATATAGCAGTTTTATATCAATCAATATCTAAAAATACCACATTTCAAATATTAAATCAACAACCCGATGCACACGTTTTTATAACGAAGCAGTCAAAAGATTTTTTGAAAGTTCAAACTTGTAATTTTCTTAATTTTCAAAGTGTATATCATTGATGCGTTATGTTTGGATCTGTGTCAAAAAGGAGTTTACCAGAACGTAATAGATGTTTGCACATAACGTAATAGGTGTGTGCACATAACGTAATATTAGATGTTTGGACATAATGTAATAGGCATTAGCAAATAACGTTATAGGTGTTTGCAAATAACGTAATAGTTTGCACAAAATGTAATAGGTATCTGCACATAACGTAATACTTGTTTGCACATAATGAAATAGGTGTTATACATAACGTAATAGGTGTTTGCACTAACCGTTATTGGTGGTTGGACGAAATGTAACAGGCATTTGCACATGACGTAATATGTGTTTGCACATAAAGTAAACAATGTTTGCACATAAAGTAAACAATGTTTGCACAAAAAGTATAAACTGTTTGCACATAACGTTAAAAGTGTTTGCACATAATGTATCAGGTGTTTTAACATAATGTAAAATGCATGTGCAAATGATGAGATGAATGCTAACAGAGAGTATCAATTTTTCGGCAAAACGGATATGAACTCTACCATGATGTATTATGTTTTTCACTGGAGTTGCATATGTATAAACACAACATAAAGCCGTCAGGTATAATATCATAGCCATAGAAATACAGACTCTTAACATGAGACAAGAACATTAGGAATTAGGTAGGGTTAAGCATGTTTTAGAACGCTCCGTTCTGTATCAACTTGGTACAATAGTGTAATAGTACAAGTAAGAACGAAACGTATTAATCATAAAAAGCTTGGCTCTTCAGATCTACACAAAGCTTTAGACTTTTACACGATACTGTATTTTGTTATTTATAACCGATGGTTCAAATTTGTACACCTATCTTAGTTTTGAGTTATGTTACCAGAGACTTCAGATTTTAAAGCCATCTAGTTTACGACGCTGTATATCAAAGCATTAAATGTGTACTCCTGTCCTTGTTTTTAGGGTGTTTTATGCAAGCTTTAGATTTGGCCGAATTTAACTGTTGGGAGTATTAATCAAGCTTATGATGTATACTCCGATCCTAATATTCTGATGCATTACACAAGCTTATGATGTGTATGCCTTTCTTTGATGAGTTGTATTTCAAAGATTTTACATTAATTTTGTACATCGATCTCAACTTGGGACAAAATTGTAACAGTTCAAATAAGTATACCGATCTTTTTTTTTAATTGCGTTACCTAAGATTGTAATTCAATTCGAGTTGTTACACCCACGTTTCTGATTTATACGCATATCTATTTAAGGCTGTATAACTCACATTTTAGGTTTATACATTGAAACCTATCTTCGTGTTGTAATGTAAAACCAGGCATCATGTTTGTTCACCTTTCTTTGGTTTTGTTTTGTTATATAACCAAAACTTCAGAACTGTACATCTATATGTTGTTAGTTATATAAGCAAGCTCAAGATTTGTATAACTATATCAGTTTTAAAATTGAATAACCAATTCATGAAATAGCGCACCAATGATATTTTTTACGGAAATTACATGGAATATTTAGAAACAAAGCAGATATCAAGTAGTTGTTTGTCAATTGATTATCATTTAGATAAAATGATATAACGGAAATATAACGATCTTGTTGACTTGACATTTTTAATATAGCATACACATTTTTCCGGTCATAAAAATGACACAAAGAGTAACTAATATAAAACCATGTTCTATTCAGATACACCTTAAAAAAGTAATTACTATGCATTTCAAATGAGAAAAAAATCTTACCTTGCGCCATAAGAACGTCATCTACAAATACAAAAAAGATATATACTATTAAGTTAAAATTGTTACTTCAAATTTGAAATCCATCCTTTTTTTATGAATTGATACAATATCTACATATGATTTATTCAGATTTATAGAAAAAAAGGAGAGGATGTTTAATTGACAATAATACAACCGTCCAACATAGTCTAAATCATGGCTATTTAACTATAATCGAATAGAATTCATTGAACGACTTTTAACAATGAGAAAAACCCGAACCGTAAGGTCAACTGTAAAAGGCTAAGACATGATAAAAAGTGAAATAGATAGAACGTCAAAATATAACGGCCTTGTTTATAACAAATACATAATCGGAAAACAGATATAACACACAGCATAAACAGACAACCAATGATTCAATGTTCGTTACTAATGACAGACACAGTAAAAAGTTTAACATGTTTGTAAGCGTGTTCAATTCTACCACAGCCTAGTACAATATTGTAACTTTACAGCAAAAGAACAAACTTTAATTAATTAGTTGGGAAGGGATTGACTATTCAGATCCGTACAAAGCTGTAAATTTAAACACCATCTTTGCTTTGTGCTTTACTGCCCAAACGTTAGATTTGCACACCAGTCTTTTGAGTTGTATTACCCAAATTTATAATTAGTATACCTATTCATATTGAGTTCTTTTTCTAAAATTTAAATTTGTACACCTTTCTTTGTTCCGAGTTGAACCTACGCTTAAGATTTGCACACTGATATTTTGTACTATGATGTATTACCCAAGTATAATTTTGTACACACTTTTTAGTTTTGTGTTGAGCCACTAAGACAACATAAATGTACTACTTTCTTTATTATATACAACTTTAAAAGACACATTCATCTTTTTTTTTTGCAATAATATTTAAACATTTTAGTTTTTCTACACTTTACACAAGCATTCCTCGTTCCAAAATTAAAGACAAATAAAGATGTGTGCTTGCTCATTGAAAATAGACGTCATACTAAACTACAAAACTACAACTATAAAAAAGAATTAAATTTCAAAAACATTTGTTTGTCCTGCTGTTTCGAACAAATAGGCCAAAGTAGATACATGTTTCTTATCATAGAGAAGGATAAGAACTAATTTTTAAAAATAAAAATCACATCACTCTGATTTAAACAAAGTATTCTCTCAAACTGATCAAGATACTTGATTTTTTAATTGACAAAACATTAGTTACGTTTGAAGGACGTGTTTTCAGTGAGTGATTGGCATTTCCATGGGAACAAACTTACAATCTTACGCAAAGTAATTGTTAATTTGATGACTATGTTGAACGCATCTATCCCTTCGAACTTGAGATAATAGATATAACAGCTACTCACCTATCGTCTATAGTTAAGTCTACCTAATATATTGACTAACATTTAAACATTGACATTGAGGGTCGGTTAATTTTTTGTAGCTAAATTCCTTATTTTCGACTTATGATTTTAAATGTCCCTTTGGTTCCTCTTTTGTTTGCTTTATTGCATAAGTTTTAGATTTGGATGTAATCTTTGATTTGTGATCTAATTCAAAATCTTACATTTGTACGACTATCTTTGATTTATGATATATTTTCAAATCTCTAGAATTGTACTTTTAACTACCAACTGAAAATATCATCCGTAATAGCTGTTTGACCTGATATATAATGCCTACATATGCATTTTTTTTTATTAAGAAAGGTAAAATATAGAATAATTAAAAGCGGTATGATAACAAACATTTAAATTATCCGACAGAGTCTTAATTATGAGTATCAACGCAAATGTAAGTTAATGCAAGATTTAAGACGGTAAAGTCAGATGTAAAAGACAATGAAAAATTGTGTAAGAATTCAAACAAAAATCGAACTCATCTGAGTCATGACAAACATCCTTAAATCAGATATAACACACAGCATTAACAGACAACCTTTGAAATACAGGCTGGTGACTTTAAACAGACACATTTAGAATGTGACAAGGTAACAAATGTGTGTAAGTGTTCAATCCACACATAATCTATGTCAATAAGGAACGTTACAGCTAAACAACAAATATTTAAAATAATGTGGAAATGGTTTGATTAATCATATCTGCATAAAGCTATGAATTTGATTATCAACCTTTGTTTTGTTATATATTTACCCAAGTCTTTGATTTGCACATATATCTTTGTTTTTTGATCTGTTTTCAAAGCTTTAGATTTGTATATCGTTGTATTGAGCTTATCAAATAATTCGCGAAACAACTTCCAAATCGGCGATATTTTAAGAACTTAACGTGCAAAATTAATTTTAGCCAAAGTTGTGTTGGAATAAAATAAAATATTGTTTTTTTCAGTAGAACATAGTTAGAATAAAATAAGGATGAAACAATCTTTTTGACTTTTCAATATCACTGTTGTTCCAACAACTTCCATTGTCTGTAGAGAGATAAAATATTTGATAGAATGTAAGGCTAATCATTTGAGACTTCAATTTTTGGACAAAAGGTTCGCTTTGGAACCCAATGTATATGATTGTTTTAGAATTTAAAACAAGGCAGAACATTTTTAATTGGGGTATGAAAAATTACTTTTTGTAAGTCTGCTGAATTAATTTTTTGTTTTTTAATATTACATTAATTCTAACATCATGAAAGAGTATATAAGAAGGCTGTTGTGTAATAACAAAGTATATCAACTGACCAAGTCGTATGCAGATGACAAGGCCAAATCAAATTGTCAAGGTTTCACCTAATAGTGATGTAGTAGATGGTAAAATCACAAAAATACTGGAATCCGAGGAAAAGTTCAAAATGGAAAGCCCGAATCTGTCTTGATTAATCATTATGAATGTAGTTATACAAATATATATTCAATTTTATCTAAATGGGACAACATCCCTAATGCACCTCGAAATGAGGAACTCAAAAGTCACGTGTAAAGAAAAAATCTCTGTGTAGTGATATTGGACATGTTTCTATTTTTAACAAATGACTGAACTTAATTATTTGTGGTGATTAGGACAGTAGAGGAACATAAAATAAATGTGTAAAAACTATGGAGCTATTGAATGTGTTCAAAGTATTAAATTTTCAAAGAAACTTATTGTGTTAAAAAGGGGATATTTTACCACAAGGAGCCGCATCACAAAAGGATGTTCGGGGTTTGCTAATTTACGGAAAAAGTAATCCCACTTCGTACCCCGAAAATTTAACCACATATGTGAAAATGTCACAGCTTCGAAACGAGCTATCATACATATCCAAGTTTACGATACGGACTGAGCTACAGGAAAAAACCTTACCATTACCGCCTATGTGAAAAAAATTAAAGATATTGAGCTAAATGTAGTTTTTCTCTTTTGTAAGAAGATTTTGATTGTATATTAGTGCGGTGACTGAAGGTATATTTTTTTCTAATTTAGTCTTCCCACTGAACACACAACTATATAATATATCATTGGAAAGAGGAAATCGTGTACTATAATAATATGTCTGTCGTCAAGACTTAATATGGTCAAATGTTTTTTTAAATTGAGGTCAAAGGTCATATGTAAAAATCTGTAAAAATTTGGGAGGGTTTTAATTTTGACATTTTTTTTCTATTTCTAAACTCTACATAAATACAAATTATACTGTTTTGGCTTTATTAATGTTTGTTATTATACATAAACCTTAATCATTAAGATTTATTTTATAAAAAAATCTTAAAACGACGTTTTATAAACAAAACTTCAAAAATTAAGTTTTCGACCTATAAAATGTTTAGAGCACCTTAACCTTATGAAAAATTACAATTTCAGGTATAACTCGAGTGTCATGCAAGACAATACTTTAAAATTATTTTCTAAACTATCATATTGGGTGAGGTATCAAATCAAAGCAATAGAACACTACAGTCAAATATGACCTCAAATTGAATTGTGGATACTTCAGGTTTTATTATAGACTACTCGTTGCTTTTGTTTTTTTCCACAATTATTACTGCTTCCATATAGTATTATCTGTTGTTGTGTATTTTACTCTGGTTAATATCTATTACATTATAAGTTTTGTACCTATATCCCCCTTTTTTTCTTGCAACACACCACAAACTTCAAAAGTATTCCATATAAAAAAGAAGATGTGATATGATTGTAAATGATGCATAAATTACCAATACGTCCCGTACGGGCTTCAACAATGAGTTAAATTTATACTGCATAGTCTTCAATTTCCGAAATGAATAATGTAAAATAAACAAAAAAACTATCAACCTGATTGAGGTACAAAATAAATAAGAAATAAACAAATATAGAATAAAGAAACAAACGACAAACACTGCATTACCGTCTCGTGACTTGAAACAGACACAAACAGAATGTGGCGGAGTTTAACTTTTTTAAGGGCTCGCCAACACTCCCCTTACCCGGGGACTGGGACCGTGTGTATCAGTGCAACAAGCTTTATACCTAATCAACCGTTATCTCCATCATCTTCATTTTCATCAACCGTCACAAGACATGTTTTAATATTTCTACACATTTCACTCATGTCCACAGGTCTGCACATGACAGGTTCTGCTCAAATCAAACACGTTATTTTGAGTTTTTCTTTTCAAGTACAGACAAGGTATTGTAGGAAGTCCGAAGACATTTGTTCCTAAAAAAATACCAGCTTCAAACCATCCCTTTCAATTCATCCAAGATTTAATATAGATCTAAAATGGGGTTAAGATGACATCCATATGCTTGTCTGCAAAGATGATGGGGAAACATTATGCATGAGACGTACGCACTATCTTGAATTTGCTCAATTTCATGGTTAGCACCACATTAGATAGCGTCGCACTTAATTTAAGAAGCATAAAATTCATTGGCATTTAATGGTTGAACAAGGTGTTTCGAACCAAACTCATGGTACATTTGTAAAGCCAATTCTTAATGAAAAGGAGTAAAAAAAAAAATGGCCACACAAACGGTTGACTCAACAATTGCTTAGAATTCACGCAATTTCTCTGGTGCCATTTTCTGAGAATAGTCTTGGCTGTATGCAGTTTCATCGAGTTACCATAAAATGAATTACAGAGAAGGAAAAGACAACTCTTCTGAAGTTAGGTATACTTCTGTTGAGTTTGTAGAGAAGTCTTTTCTATTGTATACTTGCAGCGGAAAGAAATATCTGTCCGTTATTTGTGCCTATAACATTTAACATTAAGATTTTGAGGCCAGTTTTCTATTGACTAGCAGCTGAAATGGCATCTCAAAAAGTTATTTTGCTACAAAATATTATTATATTTGCCTTGAACTTGTTGAAGTTGTTTGACAACTTAATTTCTATAGAAATCAATGAAATATACTGCATTTTACAAGTATAATATTTTAAATAAGAATCAGCTGGAAGAAAAGATCTATATTTATCTAGTAACGGTGTCACGAGGAATAAACATTAAATCGTTGTCAATAGCCAAAATAAAATTAGTAAAAGCAGTATCGTGATCTAAGATATCTGCTTCCACGGGTTTGGATTTTTTTTTCGTTTTTGGCAAATAATTTGTATCGCAAACAAAATGACAGAGTGCTTGAAGTTTAAAAGATGAACAGGAAACTATTTCAACTTTAACTTTATCTGACACGGTTAAAACATTCTTAATACGCTCATCTGATTCAAACTTGAGTAGTTTTTGATCTTTCTAAAATGTTGTGTTGCAACAAAATATACAAGCGCTCCAGTTGAACGACTGCATTCTAGAACGCGTACAAATGTATACCCGAAACTGAGGGACAACAGTCCGATAATTGTATGTCGTCATTAAATATCAAATTGGAAGCTTCCTCGTTCTAAAAGGGGGAACAAATATGTTTACTTGTATAACTTTTGTAGCACGAAAGATGATAAACCGCCTGCACGGACTTCTGCAAATTAACAGCTATCGCATGAAACATCTTAATGTTCACCTCATCTAATCTTTTATTCAATGCAGATACAAAAATCGACTACCCTATACTGGTAAATTAACTCAAAATTCGAGTTTTTTTTCTTTTCTTGGCATATTAAGCACTAAATAAAATTAAACAACTTTTGTCTTTTCTTTGGACTTAATGTAGCCAGTTGCAACGGACTTGACATATCACGGAATATTAACTGAAACTATCAGTCAATTATTTTGGTTTTTCTGACAAAGTATATTTGATGTTTTATAACAAAAAACATAGGATATAAACACATACGAATAAAGTATGTATCATATATCAGTGCACTTTAATTGAAAATATGTGTATAAAATAGCGAAAAGGTAGTAATATCATATATCAGTTGAGAGCAAACTATTGACTAATACACAAAATGTGACGGAAGGCAAGTGATTAAGTTCCGTGTTGAAATTGAAGTTTAGTATTCCATTCTTTTTCCATTGGTTTCTTAATTTTTTATCATATTTTGGTTCCAAAATTTTTACCACTGATTAATTTCATGAAATACTATATGCTTAAGATATTATGAGATAATTTTTGTTACTACTATGAAGAAAAAACTGAAGTTTGTGTCTGAATTTGCAATTAAAATTACCTCAATTTTAAACAGTCTAAACTTCGCAAATTTTACACATTATAAGAAAATGAAATACTGAATAGAATATTTTGACATATAAACATAGCTTCAGGAAAAACTATTTCAGTTAAATGTAAGCAAACATACACAATTTTTCATTTTGAAAAAGGGGGGTTGAAACTCTCCAATATACTACTAGTCATTAAAACGACTTTTTAGAAAAATGTGACCGTACGAAATTCTGACGACAGGGCAGAAACTAAAGAAGACATGTTTGTATTTAAGTTAAGACCATTTGTAGCCGTGTGTTATTTGGGGATATTAAACTCGCGATCTAGACGACTTTTTACACTTCTGTCACCGCACTATAATCAAATATTAAACTTCATTAGATTTCATAACATTTAAAACAACTAATCTTTTGGTGTTCTTTAATTTCATAAAAACAATTAATCTTTGGGTGTTCTTTAATATAAATTATGTTGAATCTAGATTTTGGTTATTGTTCGCTATTACGTACATTTTGAAGTCTTTCATTCCATGTCACATACCTATGCTGTGTCAAAAATTAAAATACAATCCACATTCAGAGCTGTATCAGGTTTCTTATTTGAGTTATCTCCCTTCTTTCAGAAAATTGTTCTTATAGTCATAAGGCACCTCAAATTAAAAAAAATAATGCATATGTTTTTTTGTAACTCAATGGACAGTTTTCATTAAAAATTATAAAGAAAATTCTTTAATTTGTTCCTATTTAGAAGAAGTTTACTTTATCTTAATTTGTTTCCTTCCCCTGACATATTTTTCGCATACAAAGTGACCTATCTCATAAAAATCCAGTGATCGCATAATGCGGAATGGATGTCCTTTAAAACTATTATCTGATTGTACATGTTAAACTCGTGCTCAATATCCATGCTTTTTGATGATGTCGACAAACAGGTGACAATCGTTAAACCTCGTTTGTATGCCTTGTTTCAAAAATTTTGTGGTATTTATATGTAACACATATGAAAAGGCCAGAATTATTCATTAAACTTCTTCAAGACAGTCATTTAGAATTGTTTGTTTCTGTTTCAGTTACCTATGTACAAAGAGTTCCAGAATGCAGTACTGGAAGGGAGATGGAAATACACCCAGTAAGGATAGGGTTAGAGTGTCTACTTCAAGACTTCAGCTTATTGAACAGTTCTTAGCTGTGATGATGCGACTTCGTCTTGGATTGTATGTAAGGGATGTAGCTAATAGATTTTCAATTTCTGTTTCTTCTTATTCTAGTTATTTTACAACCTGGCTCAACCTTATGCATGCTGAACTTGAAGTTATTAACGTTTTTCCACCTAGAGACATCATTACCAGAACAATACCAAATTCTTTTAAAGATCGATACCCATCTATCAGAGTGATTGTTGATTGTACTGAAATTTTTATTCAGAAAGTTTCTAGTCTTTTAAATCAGAGTTTGACATTTTCAAGCTACAAACACCATAATACTCTTAAATTTCTAGTTGGTATCACACCATCAGGCGTTATTTCATTTCTATCTGAAGGTTGGGGTGGAAGAGTATCAGACCGTGAAATAACAATTGAATGTGTTGTACTTGATTTACTAGAGCCTGGTGATAGCGTTATGGCTGACAAAGGATTTACCATAAATGATTTACATGTAAAACGTCAGTGTGCTTTAAATATTCCACCATTCAGAGGTATTAAGGACCAATTTACGACAGATGAAGTATTCCAGACACAAGAAATTGCACAACTTCGTATTCATGTGGAGAGAAGTATTGGACGAGTTAAAAACTTCCATATTTTAGAAGGGGTACTACCATTGTCAATTGCTCCACTTAGTACTAAAATATTTCAAAGATGTTGTTGGTTGACAAATCTAAATGTTCCATTAGTTCAGGATGATATAAATGATCTGTAATTCAAATCTGCTATATAAATTCAAGTTTTTTTACCCTGTTTATTTATTTATAAAATCTGGCCAAGTGAAATTCATTCCATTATACTGCAAAATCTTTAAAACAAAATAGTACAATTATTTCATTATTATTATTATTTATTTTTCTGATTTAGATCAATATGACTTACATATATTTAACTGAAATTGGACATGTAGGTATTATTTTGAACCTGAGCATTGTGTATTGAAAATCTTTAAAATATGTCTGTGATGAATTGCAAGAAATAAAATATTAAAAAGTATCTTACTTCATATCTAATTAAATTTTTAAATGATAAAATTTCGAAGTAAATTTTAAAATGCTGAAAGGTTAGAAGAACCATTAAATAATTTTGAGTGGCCTTTTGACACTTTACCTTGTACTTGCTGTTGATGTTAAAAAAGTTAATAAAAAGTAGTTAATGAGAGTTTAAACATCACATTTCAGCTCATTCACAAATTTTTGAATAAATACATGTCATATAAAAATCAAGTAGTTTTGGCAACATTCTATTACAAAAAACTTCATCAAAACAAATTCTCTCGATAAAAATGTTATTTTTTCTAGCATTTGTCCATACAACAAAATCACACCATGGTAGACCCATAATTGCCATCTCTCCTTGCACTTGAGCATAGTACTACTGATTTCTCTTCAATTGTGGTCCTGTTCGTCCCCATTCTAAACAGAAATTAGCCGAATTTAGGTTTAAAATGTCCTCTATCTCCATAGTATTGACGGGAACTCCACCACATGAAAAGGGACATTTTATTTCTAGTACCCCAGTTTCTGTACCGTCTAAAACCTTCCTTTCACCAGATGCACCAAGGAAAGACATATGTGGGTAAAGCGTGAGCCCTGTGTGTAACACTGTTATATCTCCCTTTAAGGCTCTCTGGAAAGTTACATATTCCTGCCTTGCCCGGTCCTCCATGTCGACACCCCACTGCATGGCCTTTGGTAATTGAGGATACCCTTTAGGAATAAGATACATGTATAAATAAGGAAGAGTTAAATTTTGGCTATTTAATGTTACCTACAGCAGAATCATACTAAGGTAATGATTTTTTTTAATAGAAATTATCAGTTTTACAAATATATTTAGCTAGATCAACCAACCACAAACAAAATTGTAACTTACATTGTATTTCATTAGGTACAGTTTAGTCCGGTCATACTGGGTTAATTAATTGACCTTAAAGAATCTTTGATTCATTAAATGAAAAAAAAAACCTAATACACGTACATGTATTTAGCCTGAAATGACTTACGTATGTGATGTTTGTCAACTCATGTTGAGTGTAAATACATACAGTTAACTATGAATTACAGTAAATTATTTCCTTCATTGATTCATTTACAAATGTAAAAAAGATAGTGTATGAATGTTTAACTTGAATGCTCATTTATACAAACTATTAAGCAATAGTGAATAAGAGAATAATAACGCATGTACATAGTTTATGCATCAGTCAATTTCTTTTGTTTACACAAATGAATTAACGTTAGTTTCATTGATAGAAAGTACAGCATAAAACAGTATATTTTCTGTTCTTGTTTTTTTTCATATTTAATTCATGTTTTAAAAATTTGTAGCATAATAACACCTTAATTTTTTATGATCAAAGAGGGATAATCCATTGACCAAAAAATTACCTTATGATTTTTATGACTTGATATTGTTGTTATTTATAACACTCACTATTGTCTGAAGTAAACACCATTTTTCTCATAGCGAGCAGAAGTGGAGATTCTTTTGTAGTGACCTCCTCAACAACCATTGCTTCTGGGGCCTTATCAGGGATGTTCCAAAGGCTACACATACCTATACAATAAATTTGTCATTGGTTATTTTATTTGTTTCAATAAGAAATTGTGTTTTCATAGACAAAATTATTATCGCTGTATAACATTGTAACATTTTCTAGAGAAAATTACAAATTTATTAATGAGAAAAAAGGACAGAATGAAATTGATAATTAACAATAATTATGATTAGATACAACCAAGTTTAAAAGTTTAAGATTTATTATATGTACATGTAGTGTGTCAAAATTTTTAAATTATTCTGTACATGTAGTGTGTCAAAATTTTAAATTATTATAATTGTTGAATGAGTATCTTTTATGATCTAGTCATTTACACTTTGTTATTATATAAAAATCTATTTATGTTTAATACAGTTTTAAAACCTCAAACTTTGTTGCTTGCTTTATTCAAGAAAAAAATTGAAAAGGTGTTTATATATAAATGTTATAAGCTGTCTGTATTTGATTTGTAAAATATTAAAAATGAGTGCATGGTTTAATTGGAAGTCTGCATTTGTAAGTAAGCAGCTCCTTTTCCACATTTTATAAAATTATTATATTGCATCATCCTTACCACTATTGGGAAATACTGATTTTAGCTCTGATAGATGATCTAGGGCTCTGTTTATATTAGGAGCTCTGTCAGTTGAGTGTCTTGGATCAAAAGTGGCTATGCTGGTGGCCTTTTCCTGTTTATCCTTGTTTATCTTGGGTCAGTGGTAGAGCCTTCTGGTTGACTGATCTAGGGACCTTCCACTGCCACGGCAATGATGTGCAGCTCTTATCCCCCTGTTGCTGCTTACTAGAGGGCGGTTAGACAATGCGAACAGCAATCCACCAATATGGCTACATGACTGGGCTAACCTAAAAAAAAAAGTTTTTTATTAATTTGAATTCATCTTAATATCTATATATATTCATATATAATTTATTACATATGGTGGCTTAGCAATGAGAACGATTCTAAGAGTCAATTTCAGTTTAAAGTCCATGTCTGTAGGAGCACATGTATGATAATAGTTTGAGCATTTGCAGGTGCAACTAAAGGTGTCTAACTGCATGTTTAAATGTAATACTGTTAGCAGATCTTCTAGAAGTATGACACATTACGACAAGAAAAAGATGATAACATAAAAATAACATACCCAATAGGACACTGACAATAGACAAAATCAATTGTCATGGTTTTCTGGTCAATTGAAACAGTAACCCACACATAAACTTGATAGCGCTGCTTCTTCATAGACGCAAGACAGAAACATTTTAGGTAAAATGTTAGTTCATCAATCTGTAAGAAAAGTAAGAAATATATAATCGAAGCATTTGTTTTTCTTATTTAAAACAGTATTATTCCATTAAAGTTCATATCAAGACATCTCAAATATTGTGTATTTTTCATACTTAATTTTTTGTTTCAAGTTCTTTGTTTGGATACATTTAGATGTAACTAGGACATATAATTATAGTTTAAGAATTGCATAGATCCATTTGCAACAGAAACAAAACTCAATTATCTGATATATTCTAAACTAAATTTTCATATATATACATATATATAAAATCCACTATATGTTAATTTAATAACTTATAGATGTGTCCGGTCTGGTTTATGAAAGGTTGCACTGTCCTTATTCCATATATTTTAATGTGCCTGTCCAAAGTCAGGAGTATGTACTCCAGTGGTTGATGTTGGTTCATATCAGTCATAATTGTTTTTTTTAATATTTAAAAAAAAAATAATTTAGATTTATGACGTTTCATATTTATTTGTGTCTTAGCATGTTATAGCTGACTGAAGAGTATGGGTTTTCCCCAATTTTGAAAGCCTTATGGTTATCAATATATTTCTTATTAGTTCCACTTCAAGTGATCTTTATTGGAAAGTCTCATATATGCCATCATACCACATTTTTTTTTATCTTATTTTTATAAGATACACATACACTTATGATTGAAGGCAAAGGTACTTCATATCCCAACAAATCAAAGACCCATCAAATATTCAATTATGATTTTTAAATCTTACCCTTGAAAAACATATTTCATGGATATCTCCAGCATCAAAATGCTTCACTGATCTGTCAAGTTCTTGAAGTTTTTGACATTACCACCATCATCTCTTGATCTCAGAATCATGAAATTGTATATGTTTGCAAAGGATGACTTTGGGGGGCTCTCGAAAAAGGTAGGTGGTAGAGAAGAATAGTGTTCTGACAGGAACGGGGGTAGATTCTCTTCCCGCTAGCTCCTGGTCCTATGTTTGTAGCTTCAGACACGGCTCGAACCGGAGTTAAACTTGTTTTTCTGCGACATTGTGGACCAGTAAACTATCTACTAAATCATCTTTTTTTACTTTAGTGGTGTTTATATTAAGATCTGTAGCGCGTTTGCGGAGATTGTCGATGGAAAACTTCTTTAAATTTTCCCGGGTCGCCATACTTGTTTAGTGTAAACAGTTGATGGTGAAATGATTTCAAATGGTGAAGTTGAAATCATCCCTTCGTAAATTTTACGGACGCCATCACGAGTTGGTTGACCGTTATGGAATAACCGTTTCACAAATGATATCGGATATGTTCCTTACGTCGTAACTACAATCCCCTTCCCTTTCATGAATATGACCTACCGAATAAGACTATTTACCGGATTTGTAATCACTTAAGCAACACGACGGGTGCCACATGTGGAGCAGGATCTGCTTACCCTTCCGGAGCACCTGAGATCACCCCTAGTTTTTGGTGGGGTTCGTGTTGTTTATTCTTTAGTTTTCTATGTTGTGTCGTGTGTACTATTGTTTTTCTGTTTGTCTTTTTTATTTTTAGCCATGGCGTTGTCAGTTTGTTTTAGATTTATGAGTTTGACTGTCCCTTTGGTATCTTTCGTCCCTCCTTGATGTTGTCATCGTATCATTGTTGTAAAAAAGTATTTAAATGTTTCATATTTTATTGTAAAAATGCATTAAAAATACTATTCTTTATTTTATAATAATGAAATGAAGTGTTTTGTAACTATAAGATTGTGGGTGGTGCCGACATTTTCGCATCCACCCAGAGCCGTTTCTGCGCATGTCTGTATAAATTAGTAAACAAGACTATTAGCACGTTTGGTATGTTAAAATACTGCCAGAACCTTTTTAATGTGTTAAAAAATCTTCGAAGTTTTTTTAGAAGAGGAGCTGTTTTAATTAATATGAACCACTTTGATGGGAGGGCGATATCTAAATATACATGTATAAATATTAAAAAAACCAACCAATACCATAGGTAGATCTTCAAAGGTAGGTGAAAGGAATAAAGATATTGTTTTACTGTTTTATTGAGACTCTCAGATGTGTGCTTTGTTTCTTTTTTTCTATTTTTTAAGTACCTAGCCACACTACTCGGTACATTGGCGGATACAAAAATGTTATTAAGAGGGAGCCGTTCCAGCCATGCTTCAGTGAATTTATATATAATCAACCAAATTTTTCCATCAAAAAGGGGATAGGGCGGGGCCTCTGGGCAGATACCTCTGTTGTTAAATCAAGGGTCTATAACTTTTGTATTTGCATGGTTTTATGAGAATAAACTATCTATCATATAGAACTATACCACGGTTGGTATGGTTGTCCTGCGAGAGAACGTTCTGTGCTGGTGATTTGGTCCTGCCAGGTGCTGGTGGGTCCTGATTCTGTGCTGGTGGGTTTGTTTACATTGTATCAGAACAGCAATAAAACGACTGTTTAGTTCCTTAATTTTTCTCTGATGCGTCATAAGTACCATGCAAAGTATATTACAACAATATTATATTGCAAAAGTCGTGCAAGTTCGTTAAACGGAATTGTCCTGACGATATCCTGGTGATAAGAAAAACGGTCCTGGTTCTGTGCTCTTATGTCCTGGTTCTGTGACTTTATATTTTAGTTAAAAGTGGCATATATTCAAGATCATTGATGCTTTACTGTTATTGACTAATTAACTGTTGTCTGCTTTCTTGAAATTGACATTGTTGTGAATCTGTTTACTGTTATTATGAGAGAAAAATACCCCTTTTTGTATGCCCCACCTACGATAGTAGGGGGGCATTATGTTTTCTGGTCTTTGCATCTGTTCGTCCGTTCGTCTGGTCGTCCGTTCGTCCGTTCGTCCGTCTGTCCGTCTGTCTGTCCCGCTTCAGGTTAAAGTTTTTGGTCAAGGTAGTCTTTGATGAAGTTGAAGTCCAATCGACTTCAAACTTGGTACACATGTTTCCTATGATATGATCTTTCTAATTTTAATGCCAAATTAGAGATTTTACCCCAATGTCACGTTCAACTGAACATATAAAATGATAGTGCGAGTGGGGCATTCGTGTACTGAGTACACATTCTTGTTTAATTTTTTTAAAAATTAACTGTAATCTTATTTATTGGCCTGTTAATGGAACCCTTCTTGCCCTCTTTTAAGATAAGAAAATATGTTTACGATTTTCGGGATTACGATCATTTTGCAAGATCACCAAAATACGTTGTAATTTATACAATACTTATATAAAGTAGATGATGTGGTATGTTTGTTGTCAATGGACAAATTTCCATAAGAAACCAAAGGAAGTATGTGTTAACAACCATACGTCATTGACGACCTTCATCAACAACACATAAAATAAAAATGTAAAAGGTTTTGCATAAAAATGGAGAGCAAAAATATAGAACAAAGGACTCTCTGAGCGTTTGAATCATATGTCTTTAGCATCTTAAAACACATTTGTTTGTGATTAATTGAGTGCTGACTATAAGAATGACAATAGTATTGCGGGTTTGTTTTTTTGTTTTTTTTTTGGGAGGGGGCGATGGGAGATAAGTTAGAGCGAGGTTACAGTGAAAGTTTTAAGCTTGGAATAGTTTCCCGTAAGATTTAAAAGTTGTATTTTAAAAGAAAAATGTATCTTATAGCTATCAAGAATCACTTTTTCAACATAATTTTTTGCCAGCTACAATCAAATGTGTCTTAATCATAATTGAAAATGAGTAAATGGAAAAAATGCCCAATTAAAATACACTTTTATTTTAATATTGGTAAGATCACTTTAAGCTTTTAAGTTTAAACACACCATCTCTGTAGTAATGACTCCTTACTAAAATATTTCACTTCATCCATTTTTTTCTGCATTTTTTTATAATGTGAATTCTTAGTATTATTATTTCAAAATGTAGCCTTAATTTATATTTTAAATAAACTGAATCTAAAGCCAGATATATTAAACATTTTTGTTTCCATCTATCCGTTTTCAGGACTTTAACAATCAACGTAAACACGCATGGAAAGTAAGATGCGTACTCGGCTGTCTGTAATCGACCATTTTTAGACACCCTCCTAAAAAAACAAGTCGGGGGTGGGGGTTCAGAGATGTAAATTAAGTACTTAGATCAATATTTTATCTTTTCGTGTATGGTTTATGACCCCTTCTGTGACCTGTCAATTACGAAATGTGCAAACTGCGATGGTATCAAAACAGCACAGACAATGAAAAATAGAGATTTGTACATATATCAAGGGGAAACTTGCAAAGCATTATTATTTATAGTTCATTATTGTATTTAGAAGAAAAAGAGAATTTGGTGAAAATAAAATCACTATTTTTGTAGAAAATTCACAGACTTTTGTACAGAGATTTGTTATGTTTAGCATGGGATCAACACAAGGGTACATTATTCTTAAAAATCTATTTAAAACTAACGTTTGCTTTGTTGATTGTGCCTTCAATTTAAAAGATTAAAATATCTCGTAGCTTCATACTACCAATTGAGTATAAAACAAGTATATAAGTATATAACTTTAAAAAATCCTGTCAAGTTTTAGCTGTGTAAATTATTTCAGAAAAGAAGATGGAAATGTGAAAGTTTTCGTGCGTCAGGTGCAACAGCATACGAACAGCTAACATGCCTCGTCAGGTTGGAAGCTAAAAAGTCCACGAAAATTTGATTTAAAACCTTTATTCGTTCCAACCAAGTTATTGAGATTTTGTTGAGAATTTAACCATCTACGACAACAAGATATTGTTTTTTAGAATTTACAGCTCTTCTATAAATATATGCAAAGCAAACCATTGATTAAATTGCTTGCTATGATTGTCTGGATGTTTGTAAACGACAGGTAAGTAGTCTGTTTACTATATACTGGAATTTGTTTGGACAATAAACATTAACTTCAATTCCTGTCAGTTTGTATTTGTACAATCAAATCCCAGTATGTATTGAAACTTTGCTACCTTTTGTTTGAAAACATACAAGCAAACATAGCAAGCAAGTAAATCAAAGAGTCTTTTGCATGCTTTTATAGAAGAGCTGTACTATATAATGCAAAGAATCGTTTAAGGTCAAGGAACGGTAAATGGGCTTTGTCGCAGATTTTGCTAAAAAATTGCATACAACCTTAGGTCGTTGAACTACAACTGAAAATCGTACTATTTCCTTCCATTCATGATCATTAAATTGAACTGTAAAATATTTCTTGGTACCTTCTTAATTCCTTTTTAAGTGTTATGTAAACATAATTATGACAATAACTGTTGTGAGCACAAGATTCACTGCACGCTTTTAAAGTTCTGCTTCATCAAACATTAAAATGTGGACTTATGTTTTGAGACTTTTTTAATCGACACGATTGGGATTTTTGTATATGAGAACATGGTTTATCTATTAGTTGAAAATGCGGCTTTGAACTAGCTTTCAGTACCTGCGAGCATTCATTGTTCAATAATCTGTGTCTTTGTGTTAATATTTTATGATCTTTTGTGTGATAAATTGTTGTGTTGGTACACCACTGTAACAATAAAGGAGGAAATGAGGAGGGTTGGTTGGGTAGAAGTTGGGAGGGGTATGCGGAGCGCTAACAAACATGTCTATGCGGCATGGGATTTGATCATTGTTGAAGCATCAATGTAAGGGACATTTAATATCTTAATAAAACTATTCTTATTTTAGATACTATATATTGTTATCTGATATTGGACGAAAGATGTTGCCCTTTTATGTAATTATGTAATACTAGTTACGATCATTTTAAAACACATATTTAACAACCAAATGGATGCACAAGAGCTAAAATAGGACAACAATTATCTGCCCAATTTTATTGATTTTGTAACATTTGTTTCAAATATGGTCAACTTTTTATCCAAAATCACCAGCACCGTATCAGGACCCACCAACACAATGACAGGACCCACCAGCACAGTATCAGGACATGAATAAATTGAGAAATGTTTTTTTTCACAAAATAGTTATTTCATGTGGATTGCGTATAGAAAGCGGACTCTATGAGCATTTTTGTTTTATTTTTTCGGTTCGAGATTTTCTGAAAATGAGCATTTTTATGTTCCAGACCATATGAGTATTTGGACCGTACGCGTACGGTCCGGACCGTATACGTATACTCGTACGGTCCGACCATACGCGTACGGTCGGACCGTATGAGTATACGCGTATGGTCCAGTACGAGCTGACCATACATGTTATTGGATAGTGTGGGTTAAATCTAAACAAACATTTATCACAATCTTTTTTTGTAGTTTTACAAATTGTTATTATTACAACTAAATGTAGAAAATGAACAAACGAACAATTGAAATTAAATATTTGTTTAACTGTATATCTGAATCCTAATTTGGTACTCTCGCCCAATGTAACGCTTGCTACCACAAGTAACGGTATATTTTTACATTTACATGTTTGAAGTTCATGCATGTTCCGGTCTTCGCATTTCATTTTTTTGTAAAGTTGCTATTTCAAAACAATTGTCCTCCCACATTATGTTTACTTCCAATATCTTCAATTACAGTGATCATAATTCAATCAATGTACTGGTCGACATGATAAATACAAGAGATTAACAGATTTAAATTTTTAAATAGTTAAAATGTAAAGTTTTTATTTCCATTACAATTGAGCTTTTTTATATTGATTTGAGAGTTAAGTTATGTTGATCTGTTATATGCATTTGTATATAGTAAACGTGACCAACTTCTTAATATTAGTCAGACCGTACGCGTACGGTCCGACCGTATGAGTATTTTGAAAAAGTACGCATACGGTCCAGACCGTACGCGTACGGTCCAAATACTCATACGGTCTGGAACATTACGCTTACTGAAACAGTTTAGAGGGTCAACTTTTAAATGGTTTACATATGAACCCATAAGTAACAAAATTGAAAAAACTCAACTGTTTTCTTCCATTATTTATGAGTAAAAACGTCAAAAATCATCTTTTTCGTCTTTGTTTACATTTTGTCATTGATCACCAGCACCCGTCAGGACCGAATCACCAGCACAGAACGTTCTCTCGCAGGACAACCATACCCACCGTGTATACAATACAAGTCCTTGGAAAGGGAGCTACCATTTGATTTTTATGGGAAAAAGGGGGTGGGGTGAGGCTAGGATAAAAGATGTTGTCCTGCATTTTTTAAGTTGTAATCTCTGTCCTGCTTTTAAAAAAAAAAAATCACTCTAATTGGATCTGCCTTTTTGATACGTATATCCTGACTTCTAAAATTTTCATCCATATCTTTTGCTATTTTTTTTAGATGAAATTTGAATGTCAATATACAGAAATCTAGCTTTGAAATATGAAAATAATGGAATTTGAAGCGAAATGATATTCTTTTAGTTTTTTTCCAGTAAACATTTAAAGGATAAAAAAAATCGCCCTGAACATGCTTTGAATAATAGGTGTGCCTGACTTTACACTCGAATCTTGAGGTTATATTTTGTTTTAATAAATGTCTTTAAAAAGCATTCTTCGGTACTTTTATGTTCTGTAAATTGATTAGGCATATAGAGAAAACCAAACATACATGACAGAATTCCCCTTTTTGTTTTAATCAATACATTGATAGATTCGCCGGGTCAGAAAAAAAAATACTAATTTTAACTGTATTGCACGTATATGAATACTTTGATACGTATACGTATCTAAATAGTTCTAAATAGTTCAGTTCTGCAACACTTCCAATGAAAGTTTATATCAGTTCACATAATCCATATCACAGTCAGGATTCGACTTCGTCAAAATTATCTCCCCATTACGCCAGTTCATTTTCACAATCGTAGAAATGGTAGCCATTGTAGGGATGACGCGCTACCAATTTTGGTCTTGGAAACCGATAAATTTATCCACATTGCACCATTACGATCCTTATATGCCAGTTATATTTTAAAAGACAAATGTATCAACTAGCTAATGAGCATCAGTTAATGATCTTGTCTGCATTGATTCAACTTCAAACTATTGTCTGATGGGTTGTCAGGTGGAATTTTCGAAAATTCATAAACATTTAAAAAAAATTCTAATTAAATATTTCGTGGAAGGGCAGACTAGATTTTTTAGTGTATGAAGACTATAAACCCTAGATATCACACACAAAAACTTAAAATTTTTCGAAAATATGCATTTTCATCATCCAACTAGTAAGACTGTCGTCAAGTACTTTCAGTAAAAAAAATGCTATTCGAACACATCTTCTCTGTTTTTGTGACACATTAGATAGGTATTTCACTTGACCCATATATTTCATCTTTTAGTACTGTTATTTTTTTGAGTTATAAAGTCAACCTGTAGCTTTAATATATAAAAATGATAGAATCTGAACGAGACGATGTATGAAATATTCTTACTTTGTACGATATCAAGACAAAATACTCAACTCAAACACGCCGTAACATAAAAAGGTGCACTCGATTTTCTCTTTTCGATACAATTGTTACCTATTTTTTTGATTTTTGCTTCAGTTACATAATGGAAGGGCAGACACGAAAATTACTGAACTAATAGATTGATATGTTTTCCGTCCGTGGTAATTTAAAAAAAAAAATCGAAGGTTATGCATTTTCTTCATCCAACTTGAAAGATACCCATGTCATCGACTTGATATCTAATTGTTCTACTTAACTATGTACTAGATAAATTGAAAACTTATGCAAATGGTGTTTTTAAAATAAAACACCTCGTAATTGAGAAGAAAATTTCAATTTTGTTTTTTTCTATTAACTTTTAAAAAATTTGTCAACAATACAGTAAACATTTATCGCCTTCTCTAACAACGAGTTTCGTTTATTGTTCTTTTTCAACCTGGTTTCCGACTGTATCAGAAATAATAATAACGTGTCGTTTAGTGTACTCGATTGCACACTGATTACCTTGATTGACTTTAGTTGCAGAATCTTAATACAGCTAAATCAGATTTTCGACCTCGTCAAAACCTTATTTTGAATTCATCTAGTTTATATCTCAAATGATCAAGTTTTTTTTACATTATTTCATTTTCAGTAAGCATATAGAGAACAAAAAGTCAATAGACAACTGGACTTTAAGTGAGAAAAAAATCGTATCAAAGATGAAGAAAAAAATATGTTATATCATAATCATTTGTTATTACTCGAGCAAATAATACATCTTTTATATTCTGGTAAAGTTCATACCTATAATGTATTCAGATGTAAAATTGCATTACAACATAAGGAGATGTGGTTTGATTGCAAAATATCAAACAGAGTCTGAATCGATCTTTATATTCTGATGCATTGCCCAAGCTTATGATTTGTATACTTATCTATGTTGAGTTGTGTTTCTCAGATTTTACATTTGTGCACCGATCTCCTTTTTTTTTTTTTTAAATCGAATTACCAAAGATTTAGAATCGTACACTAATAGTGCGGTGACTGAAGTCAGATTTTTTTCGAATTTAATCTCCCCACCGAACAAACACCTATATAATATGTCATTGGAAAGAGGAAATCGTGTCCTATACTAATATGCCTGTCGTTTGGACCTGATATGGTCACATTTTTTTTAAATTGAGGTCAAAGGTCATGTGTAAAAATGTGTAAAAATTTGGGAGGGTTTCAATTTTGACACTTTTATTCTATTTCTAAACTCAACCTAAATACAAATGATACTGTTTTGGCTTTAGTAATGTTTGTTATTATACATAAACCTTAAGCATTGAGATTGTTTTATCAAAAATAATCCTAAATGGACGTTTTATAAACAGAATTTGAAAAATCAAGTTTTCAACCTATGAAATATTTAGAGTACCTTAACCTTATGAAAAATTTCAATTCCAGTTAAAAATCAAGTGACATGCATGACAAAACTTTAAAATTATTTTTAAACTATGATATTGGGTGAGGTATCAAACCAAAACAATAGAACACTACAGTCAAATATGACATTAAATTGAATATGCAGATACTTCAGGTTTTTTTTTATAGACCACTCGTTGCTTTTGTTTTTTTTCCACAATTGTTACTGCTTCCATAATATTAACTGTTGTTGTGTATTTTACTCTGGTTAATTTCTATTACATTATAGGTTTTGTACCTATATCCCCCTTTTTTCCTTGCAACGGACACAAACTTCAAAAGTATTCGGTATAAAAAAAGAAGATATGATATGATTGCAAATGAGACAACTCTCTAAATGAGACATAAATTAACAATTATAGGTCCCATACGGGCTTCAACAAGGAGTTAAATTCATACTGCATAGTCTTCAATTCCCGAAATGAATAATGTAAAACAAACGAAAAATATAATGGCAAAATAAATAAGAAACAAACAAACAAATATAGTATGTAGAAAAAAACGACAAACACTGCATCACCGCCTCGTGACTTGAAACAGACACATACAGAATGTGGCGGGGTTTAACCTTTTTAAAGGTGCGCCAACACTACCCTAACATGGGGGCTGGGGCCGTGTGTACCAGTGCAACAAGCTTTATACCAATTCAAATGTTATCTCCATCATCTTCATTTTTATCAATCGTCACAAGACATGACATGTTAAAATATTTCTACACATTTCACTCATGGCCACAGGTGTCCACAAGAAAGGTTCTGCTCAAAGCAAACACATTATTTTGAGTTTTTCTTTACAAGTACAGACAAGATATTACAGGAAGTCCAAAGATATTTGTTCCTGAATAAAGGCAACAGTAGTATACAGCTGTTCAAAACTCATAAATCTATGGACAAAAAACAAAATCGGGGTAACAAAAAAAAAACCCGAGGGAAACGCATTAAATATAAGAGGAGAACAACGACACAACACCGAAACGGACCAAGCATCAGACATATTCCACGAGAATAACAAATATAACATCAAAACCAAATACATGAATTTGGAATAGACAAGTACCGTGCCACGTCTTATCTCAATATCTCAAAAATAAGAGAAAACAAACGACACAACGTTAAAATGCAACACACAGAGAAACAAACAATAATATAATAATGGCCATCTTCCTGACTTGGTACAGGACATTTTTAAAGGGGAATAAAAATGGTGGGTTGAACCTGGTTTTGTGGCATACCAAACCTCGCACTTTAATGGCAAAGTTAAATATAACATTGAAATGACAACATAATATTACAGGACTACAATACAAATAAATAGGAGAACATATTAGACAAAGAAACACATGATTAATAGATAACAAAAAGCATCAGGTTTACAATTCAATACACCAAAAACGCGCCTCGTCCACACAAGACTCACCAGTGACGCCCAGATATAAAAGATCGAAAGTGAAAAAAAGTACAAAGTTGTACAGCACTGAAGATCAAAAGTTGAAAAAGATTGTGCCAAATACGGCGTTGTGTTTATGCTTGGGATAAGAACATCCTTATTATTTAGAACAATTGATGGTATTGCAAACAGTAAATTTTATCAAATGAATATGAAAGAGATATACATAATGAAACTAAAGTATTAACTAATTACAGAAAACTACACCCGAATACATAATGCTAAGACCAAAATGCTAAATGCTAATGCTAAAAAAGATACCAGCATTCAAACCATCCCTATCAATTCATGAAAGATTTAACAGAGATTTAAAAGTGGTTTAGGAAGGTGTGATGACATTATGTTTGTCTGAAAAGATGCTGGGGAAACATTACACCAGACGTACAAACTATCTTGAATTCGCTCAATTCCATGGTTGGCAGCACATTAGATAGCGTCGCACTTTACTTTAAGAATCTAAAATCCATTGTCATTCAATGTTTCAACCAGGTGTTTTGAACCAAACTAATTGTACATTTTTAAAGCCAATCTGAAATGAAAAGGAGTAAAGAAAAAATGCCCCACAAACGATGACTCAACAATTGCTTAGCATTAACGCAATTTATCTGGTGATATTTCCTAAGAATAGTCTTGGCTGTATGCAGTTTCTTCGAGTAACCATAAAATTGAAATAAATACGAAGACATTGCCTGAATTGAAGAAGGAAGAGACAATTCATCCGAACTTGGGTATTCTTCTGTAGAGTCGATGTATTTTCTAAGTATACTTGCAGCGGAATGAAACATCTGTCCGTTATTTGTGTCCAATACAGTTGACATTGAGATTTTAAGGTCAGTTTTAAATTGATTAGCAGTTGATATGGCATCTCAAATAGTTATTTTGCTACTAAATATTATGTCATAATTGCCTTGAACTTGTTGAATTTGTTTGACAACTGAATTTCTATTGAAATCAATGAGTTTAGACTCCATTTTACAAGTAGAATATTTTAAATTAGAATCAGCCGGAAGAAAAGATCTATATTTATCTAGTAATGGTGTCACGAGGAATGACAATTTAATCATTGTCGCCAAAATAAAATCAATAAAGCAGTATCGTGATCTGAAATATCTGCTTCCACGGGTTTGATTTTTTTTTCGTTTTTAGCAAATAATTTGTAATGCAACTAAAATGAGAGTTTGAATTTTAAAAGATGGACGGGAAACTATTTCAACTTTAACTTTATCTGACACGGATTAAACAGTCTTAATACGCTCATCTGATTCAAACTTGAGTACTTTTTGATATTTCTAAAATGTTTTGTTGCAACAAAACATACAAGCACTCCAGTGGAACGACTGCATTCAAATTAGAACGCGTACAATACCCATACTGAGGGACAACAGTCGTATTGTATGTCGTCATTAAATATCAGATAAGAAGCTTCCTCTCTCTAAAAGGGGGGAAAATATGTCTACTTGTGTTACTTTTATAGCATGAACGATGATAAACTGCCTGCACGGAGTTCTTCTAATTAAAATCTATACTATGGCTTTCGCTTGAAACATCTTGATGTTCACCTAATCCAATCTGTTATTCAATGCAGATACAAAAATCGACTTCCCTATACTTGTAAATTGACTCAAAATTTCAGTCGAGTGGTTTTTGGCATATTAAGCACAGCATAAATTTAACGACTTTTGTCTTTTCTTTGGACTAAATTGAGCAAGTTGCAACAGAATTGACATATCACGGAATATTTAATGAAACTATCCGTCAATTATTTTGATTTTACAATAAGATTTTTCTGACAAAGTATATTTGATGTTTTATAACGAAAACATTGAATTAAAACATATACAAACAAAGAAAAGGTTGTGAAGGGATGAAGGAAAAAAAACCAAATATAAAGGACAAGCAACAAAATAACAGAAACATTAAAGTACTGAATATATTACAAGTGAAAAATCTTAAAACTGACTTAAAGACTGCAATGACATAATAGTTTATTTACCAGCCTTTTAAACAGCAGTTAGGACCAAAATGACCGTTTCAGATAAACATCGTTTTACTTAAGATACCAGAGAAATATTTTTCCTATCAACAATATTACAAGAAGTGTGAATAATATTACGTTATGATTAAATACCCGTCAACATAAATTTTAAAACGATCAAAATAATTTTTAGACAGTTAAGATTTACATATTCACATGACTGAACTGTTAGTGCAAGTTCTATGTGTCGGTTAGTGTATAGAAATGTATATACTATGAAATTTAGACCGAGGGGCCGTGCCCCGAGCTCTTAATTCATAGTATATCCCTTTCTATACCATATCCAATTTAACACATATTTACAACTTGAGTAATCATGTAATGATGTTTAGGCTGACTATGTGTAGCTTATTTACGTGGTTTTGTTAATCTGCTCACTATTATCATTACAAAATATGTGATTTTAAAAGGCCATTGACTACAGAATGAAAAGATTGTAGCTGCTGAGTATGTATATTTATTTAAAGCGGTGTTTTACTATTCATGGACTTCTTTACATTGTGAGATGACAAAATAAGTTGACCGAAAGCAGGCAATTATCAAATTGCAGTAGAAACGTTACATTCTTGCAAATATTGTTTTCAATTTCACATGAAAACTAAAACTGTGATAAATTTTAAAACATATATTGGTTTAGAACACCTATCAAAAATGGATGGATCTGCCCCTGGTTTGTACCCATATGTAGTCTAGTGAATAGTTTACATGCATGGAATATCAGTCATTGGCCATTAAGCATCCAATTATCAACCAATTCATGACGAAATAGATCAAATTGCTTTTATTTACCTTCAGAAGGTTTCATGGTTCACTCTTTTTTGTGTACAAAGGAATTACATGGAAGATAAATGATAACAATTTTAGATGGCGTTGTACTCTAATCAAGGAATAAAGAACAATATGTGTTATTCTTTGTTTAATTGAAAGAAACATTTAATCGTCAAAAACATTTTTAGATCCAAAGATTAAAAAGTGGAATGTTAAAAATGCATTTGAAAACTAATTACAAAGTATTTAGTTTAATTTGGAACAGAGCATTTTCAAAATAGCCAGTAGCAATTTATATTTCAATATCTTGATTACGATACAATGAAATCTTATCCTTGTAGTAATTCATGCGTAGTTACTTAGTACACGAGAAAAGTATGTACAAAATGACCATTACTTGAGGTATTTCATTTGACTAGGCGGAGTTTAACTCGTTCGCTCATCATAGACCAGTCCATCTGTAGATAGGTGTTTTGTGATTATCTCAATAGTGAAGTGTCCAGTTATGGTAATTGGTTCGGTTAAAATGTGTAAACACTATATGTGTATTCGCGAAATAATAATGAAACACAGCCATTTTGTTTTTCGTAAAGCGAAGTAAAAAAAATATGTATAAATTGTCACCTTTCTAAATTGCGGTAATGAAAGAAAAACAATTACAACAGCAGTTGCAAAATATGCATTATGTCGTTATTCTATAACGATTGAAATGACTTTTGTCTTCTTTTCAGAGGAAGATTTATGAGAGAGGGACACCCTCCCCCCTTTGTGTAAAAAAAAAGTTTGATTTTTTAGGCAATCAATATTTTCGTGTTATCCCCTGTTCTTGATCCCCACTGCTTATATTCCAAACACTTTACGAAACATTTGCTTTGTTTTATTTATGAATTTATAAATCACGTTTAAATAGATCTAACAATCAGAAATGTTTGAAACAGAAAAATACAATAGCTGAAACTTTTAAATACTCTGCCTTACCACAAACAAACCGTATAGATATTAAATTGTTGGGTTTTGTTTGTCCCATCTTGTTCACTCAGGTCTTAAGTATATCTGTTTGTGGAAATCATTGATAATAAGTTGATGAGTGTACGGCAACCATCCTTATCACAAACAACTTCAGATAGACTGTCCGTATGCAAATTAAAACGTTAGCTCCGCCCGATCAATTGAAAACACACTGGTATAACCCCGACTCCTTTCAGTCACAGATTTCAAATTCAAGAATATGAGAGTTGAGTCAACTTGCGCTAAATTTGGAATTATAGTTGTTTTTATCTCAAAATGCCATGTTCATATTTTTGTTCAGCACGAAACAAAAGGTCAAATAAGAACTTGAATATTATTGAGACAAAATCTTACCTTAGGCATATGTTTCATATTTTACAAAAATAAACAAACAAATATAAGGAAAAACAACACCTTGCCTTATTAATATGTTACATACTTCATTTGTGAACCATTTGTGAAGAATGAAAAAAAAGACAGCAGTTGTGTTTCTATATTTTCACGATCTGCTATGTAAATGATGTCCTATCACTCATATCTTAACTTACATTTAGAAATTTTATTACAAACGATTTATGCAGATATTTCTTTCCTTGCTTGCATGTGAAGTAACTGTTTTATAAAGTTAAGAAAATCTACATTAGAAGCTTTTATGTTAAGAAGGTAACATTCCTTTAGTGCTGTAAACAAATTTATCATAAACATTTTGTGTTAGAAAAAATTAGTTTCCATGCAAATATGTTTATAAAGAAAGCTGTAATAATGCAGACAATGCATGTTATTTTGTCATTAATTTATCTTAGTTATGTATTGAAGACTCTGTCTGCCGTTAGTTGTTTTAGAGTCTAAATACCTTTTTTTGTGAATTGTAACCTCTTCGTCGTAATACAGAATTTTACCAGTTTTATATCAAATTTGACAGGTGTGTACATGTTTTGATTCAGTACAAAGCTACAGAATAAGATTATTTTTAATTGATACAAAACTGACTTTATACAGGGACTGTCTCTAGGAGCTTTAATAAAAACTAGAAATATCTGTTATTTAAACAATCCGCTCCACAAAAAATGTCCCCTCGCTATAATATTCAAAGATTGTTAATTATATGAACGCATCTATCTCGTGGCACTTATGCATAAAGATGATTTAGACTCATGATTACTTACATATCGTAATTAACAATAACGGTCGTATTAGAATAAAATGTTGATAACAAAAGGGAAGGTTTATGAAATATCCTAATGAAATCACAAAGACTTTTTTAACGCATCATGGAATACGATTCTATTTTTGAGAGATATTATCCTTGTTTTCTAATTTTTAGATTAAGATCGGTTAACAAGGTAAAAACATACATTTAAATCCGGCGATAAGGAGACACGAGAGTAAGTTATATAACATCAGTTTCTGGTCAACACCCTGAACATCATAGGTTTAACTATCAAGGTTCAGTCGTGGACAGTTATGATTTACCTTTTCACATGACTTAATGAATAAGTTATTAGCCTTGACCAGAATTCCTATAAAGCATACTTAAAGGTCTTCCATGCTCTATAGATTGCATTTCTGTAAATATTGACAATGCAAAAGGTCAAAATATAGGGCTGTGCATATTTTTATCGTTTATATGCCCTAAACTTCTCAGATTTTGTACTAACACTTATTTTCTTAACTACCCCTACCTCGAATGAACGAGTACTCTGGTAACATTCCTAAGTTATGTCTCTGTGAAATGGAACATAGAGAGCATAACTTGGAACAAGTATGTAAGCAAAATTAATTTTCTAAGAATATTTAAGATCTCTCCAAACGAGGCGTGTTTTTAGAAACAGCTGTATTTCCAAAGAGCAACTTCTAACTTCGTTTTTCATTTGACCTTATCAATACTTTTAGATTCGCGCGTCACCGTTTAGTCATTTGTAGACGAAACGCGCTTCTTGTATCAATGATGAGTTTATATACTATGTATTAATGTCATTCACTGGCCTTTATTGTATAATGCACACTTTAATTTCCAATGAACACAGGATGTGGATACAAATAATTAAGAATTGAGTCGTCTTGATCCGAATTTGATATTTTACTACTCTTTATCTCAGATTATTAAGGCTAGAATAAAACCACAGAATAAGAGGTAAGATCAGCATTATCCTTTAATACAAGAATTACCTACCACTGGACTAATTGAACTGACCACACGTCTCCGTGTACTCAAATATAAAGAAAATAAAACATTCCTTTATTCTTACCAAATATATTTCATTCAAGTGTTGTTGCCCTATTCTGCTATTTTTATGGTGTCCACTCGTTAAATAATCAATGTTTTGTGTACTATGTTGACTTGTGATGTTTTTGATGATGTGTACTCCTGTCTTAGTAGTATTTATACGACTATAATATATTTGTATGGGAACATATATTTGGATCTCTTGGATTGGACCCCTCTTCATTTAAAAATGGCCGGAACCCTCAATGTATATTAAGTGGTTTATGAGGAGATGCGCTTACAAAACCGGCTAAACATATTGTACCGGTCCAACGGACGAACGGAAAGACGGACTTCTTTATCACTATAACCCCCCGCTTGACAAAGTGGTGTACAATTGAGTGTCAAAGAGACAGTTTTCTCGTTTGAATTGTTTTACATTGTCTTATCGGGGCCTTTTATAGCTCACTATGCGGTATGGGCTTTGCTCATTGTTGAAGGCCGTACGGTGACCTATAGTTGTTAATGTCTGTGTCATTTTGGTCTTTTGTGGATAGTTGTCTCATTGACAATCATACCACATCTTCTTTTTTATATAGCTCTACATCTTAAACAAAGTGAAAGAACTGTGATCAATTATAGGCTACAGTACGGCCTCGAATGTGTGTAAATACATGCATTTTTATATAACAACTAAATCTGTGTGTTTGTACAATTTTAAGTATAACGGAGGACATTTCTGAAACTTATATACTAGTATGCATCAAAACTTTCTCTTATTTTAGCAACATTTAAACATCCTTATACTTAATGTAGTAAGTCGAGTACACCCTATCAAGCTAAAACATGTTTCATAAGTTTTCAGGATGTGAATGTATTGAAATATATTTGTGTTATTTAGAAAAATGCCACCTTCTAATGTATCGTGAATAACTTTGAAATCACCACTAGAATACAGTGACATAAAGACTGATCATACAGTTTTAAAATAAACAAGCGAGACTGATCGTACAGTGAGAAATTCAAACAAGTGTAATTTTCTTATTTCTGGCTTTAAAAATCTGGTTGAAACTTTTACCACCACTTGAAATATACTTCATTGAGTTAATTAAGTCTGGTTTTTACCGTTAATTTGTACACTAAGAGGGTAAAAAGATTGTTTTTAGGTTCGCCGACTGATTTTTCTGAGTGATGCACTTGAAAATCTCTTGATTAAGGCAAAGACACGAATATTGAATGTGCGGAATTTAATTCTAAACCATTTGAGAATATCGATATCGGCTGAATTAATCATTAAGCAATGTACAGATGATCAACTTACCGTTTAATTAAGTATACCCATCAAATTTAAAATGTGATCCAAAAAGTTCTCGCTTCGAAAATCGCGACTTCCGGATAGCGTACAGAATAGTATCTACACTGTGCTATCTAATCTTTAATGTCCTAAGACAGTTTTCAAACTCGGTATTAATTTATGGACTCGCATGCACATTTTTTTCTAAAAAGGTAGTGAAGGGATGAAGGAAAAAATACCCACACCATCCATAAGAGGAAAAGCAACCGAACAACAGAACCAATTAAGTACAAAAACAAAAACAAAAAGAAAAAGAAAAAAAATCGCCATAATGCATAGAAACGAACTATTTCATAACAACTGCCGTATTCTTGACTTAGTACGTGACGTTTTAAGAAAACAAAAAGAAGGGTTTTAACCTGGTTTTATTGCTAACCAAACCTTCCGCTTATATGGCTACACAAAAAGTATGTTAAAAAATATTGCTAAAATCACATCACTATTTGCAAGGAATACAGCATAAACAAACATTATATTCAGTTGCTTTTCAGAGTCGGACAAAAGACAGAATGAATTTTAATTGACTGCATGCAAGTTTTCTGAACAGTGCTGAATATACCGCGATGCACAAATATTTAGGCTGACTTAAGGACTGCAATGACTTAATCGTTAATTTATCAGATGTCTTAAGAGCAGTTCGTATCAATTTAACCGTTTCAGATGAACATCTATTGACGTTAGATATCAGAGACACAGTTTTCTTGTCAATAACATTACATGAAGAGTGAATAATATTAAGTTTTGATATAATACCCGTCAACATAAATTTATTATGATCAAAATTATTCGTCGACAGTTCAGATTTATAATTTCACATGACTGAACTAATAACCTATGTTCTATTTTGCACAAAGATTGCATCGATTACTTTTATTTACAGAATTTAATTTCAAGTATCTAATAGTTGAATCCTCTGGAGTTTAATTTGGAATTCATATCTCGATTTTGACAGGTTCATACTAGGTTTTTTTCAGTACGAAACTAAATGTCAAATACTACCTTACGCAGATTTTCCATATTCTACAAACATTAACAAATAAATATAAAGAAGAGCAACATCTTCCATTATCAATATATAACATACTTCAAACCTTTCTCATCTGATTTTTATAGGTGATTCTTATGTCGTACTGTTATTACATTTCCTAGGTTAGGAAGGGTAAGGACCGCGCTAAGATAGTTAATCATTCAAATTCTGTAAGTATGTTCCTGTCCAAAGTCCCATGGAGAATGTGATTTAGTGGTTGTCGTTTGTTGATGTGTAACAGATTTGTTTTCAGGTTTTGCTTAATGAGGCCATTTTGAGTTGATTTACATTTGTAATTTCGGGGCCTTTTAAAGCTAACTACGCAGCTTTGTTTATTATTGAAGGCCGTGCGGTGACCTATCCTTGTTGATTTCGGTGTCACATGGTCTCTTTTTAATATTCAATGAGAAGCTATTCGTGAAGAATAATTTAAGCTAGTAATTGTGTTTTTTTCTGTATTTTCAAGACCAGCTATGTAAATGATGTCATACCTATCACTCATATCTTAACTTACGTTTAAAAATATAAATTGATGATCGATAGAAAACAATAAAATATCACAAAAGAGACAATTTTCCTAGGTTGCATATGAAATGAGATTTAGGCTGTTTTTATAAGGTTAAGAAAATCTACATCAGAAGCCTTTATGTAAATAAGTTTACATTACCTTTAGGGCTATAATATATGATTTATTGTCATTTTTTAGGGAATTCAATCTCCATGCAAATAATCAAGTATCTATAATACTAAAATTACGAGGTCCAATTTGTCAGCTCTCATCACGTAAAAACGACCAATCAAAGAATTGAACTTTATATACAACTAAAATAGTACAAAGGTGTAGATTAAAAATTACACAACTCCAGGCCCTTTTGTTTTCCACGTAATTAATATTGCCAATAGTTAAGAAGTTCCGGGTCGTGTCCGATACCGATACCTATAGTATATTCACCTGTTACCTATTACCTTATCTGTACGTTCCGCATTTGACAGGCGCACCAACAAACGGTGTAATCAGGATTAATATGCTATATACACGGGTGATAATCACAGGGTTGACACTACTAAATTGTCAAATTGTTACAGGTCTATTGTAGTATTTTAATCAGTAAGGCTTTCCAAGATAACAATAAGAATACTAAAAATCTGGACTAAAAATAAGGCGTATAGGTACAGTTTTCAATTTGTAAGCGAATCAAAGAATTCAACTTTATTCATAACTAATATAGGACAATGTTGTTGTTTCAAAAATACTCCATTCCAGGACCTTTTGTTTTCCAAATAATTAATATTACCAATAATTGATAAGTTCCAGTTCGACGGGTTCAAACAGAAAGATTTGAAAGCAGAGAAAACGGTGTATCGTATAATCGGCATGACTTTATCAGATGACAATACTAATACTAAAATAAGGCTTGCGCATAGTTATATACTTTAATTCAGTCACGGACCCGCGATATCACGAGTGTGTTCTAGTATAAAGAAAGCCGTAATGATAGAGACTAGAATTGTTTTTTGTCATTCATTTATCTTGGTTAACTTTGGATGACTCTGACTGCCTCCAGTTGTTTGATAGTCTTTATACTAATATTTGAGTATTGAGACCTCTTGATCATAATACATAATTCTACTAGTTTGTATCTTAAAATGACAGACCTGTTGCTGTTTTGATTCAGTACAAAACCAAAGAATAAGAGGTAAATCAAGAACTTGAACTCAATAAAAAAAAAATCCTACCTCAGAACTATCGTCCTCATCACTCTACAAATATAAAGAAACAGATATGATTACTTTTATTGATATAAAATATACTCAAACAAGTGTATTCTCGGAGAGGTTTGAAAAAACTAGAACTATGTTTAATTTTTTACAATCCGCTAAAAAGAGAATATCCTCTCACTAAATTATTGAAATATTATTGATTATATCAACGCATCTACCTCAATGAACTCTGGCATAAAGATTATTCAGACTCATATGTTGATTTATATATTTTAATAAACAATAACGGTCGTAAGAGACAAGTTGATTTACATTCCACATTTATTCAAATGCTCATGAAATCACAAAAATGGATTTATTTCTGGGCTGTTTTGGTATGATTTAATAAATACACGTTTAACGCTTTTTATGTCAATTTACTTTTATACTGCAATCAGCTATTTAACAATACGCATAAACGTTAGCTTTATACGTCGATTACCTAATTTTTTTTTGTGTTATTAAAATTTGCTGTTACAAAATGATAGAAATTATTATAAATTAAGGAATGTATCTCCCTCATGCAAAGCTCTGATTCCTTTCACGGATTTGGCTATACTTTTTGGACCTTTTAGATTATAGCTCTTCATCTTTTATATAAGCTTTGGATTTCAAATATTTTGGCCACGAGCATCACTGAAGAGACATGTATTGTCGAAATGCGCATCTGGTGCAAGAAAATTGATACCGTTAATTTTATTACCTAAACTAACCTATAAACCCCGCCTACTTATACAGATTTGTTTTCAGGTTTTGCTTAAATGAGGCCATTTTGAGTTGATTTACATTTGTAATTTCGGGGCCTTTTAAAGCTGACTACGCAGCTTTGTTTATTATTGAAGGCCGTGCGGTGACCTATCCTTGTTGATTTCGGTGTCACATGGTCTCTTTTTAATATTCAATGAGAAGCTATTCGTGAAGAATAATTTAAGCTAGTAATTGTGTTTTTTTCTGTATTTTCAAGACCAGCTATGTAAATTATGTCATACCTATCACTCATATCTTAACTTACGTTTAGAAATATAAATTGATGATCGATAGAAAACAATAAAATATCACAAAAGAGACAATTTTCCTAGGTTGCATATGAAATGAGATTTAGGCTGTTTTTATAAGGTTAAGAAAATCTACATCAGAAGCCTTTATGTTAATTAGTTTACATTACTTTTAGGGCTATAATATATGATTTATTGTCATTTTTTAGGGAATTCAATCTCCATGCAAATAATCAAGTATCTATAATACTAAAATTACGAGGTCCAATTTGTCAGCTCTCATCACGTAAAAACGACCAATCAAAGAATTGAACTTTATATACAACTAAAATAGTACAAAGGTGTAGATTAAAAGTTACACCACTCCAGGCCCTTTTGTTTTCCACGTAATTAATATTGCCAATAGTTAAGAAGTTCCGGGTCGTGTCCGATACCGATACCTATAGTATATTCACCTGTTACCTATTACCTTATCTGTACGTTCCGCATTTGACAGGCGCACCAACAAACGGTGTAATCAGGATTAATATGCTATATACACGGGTGATAATCACAGGGTTGACACTACTAAATTGTCAAATTGTTACAGGTCTATTGTAGTATTTTAATCAGTAAGGCTTTCCAAGATAACAATAAGAATACTAAAAATCTGGACTAAAAATAAGGCGTATAGGTACAGTTTTCAATTTGTAAGCGGGCATGACGTAAACACAGCGAATCAAAGAATTCAACTTTATTCATAACTAATATAGGACAATGTTGTTGTTTCAAAAATACTCCATTCCAGGACCTTTTGTTTTCCAAATAATTAATATTACCAATAATTGATAAGTTCCAGTTCGACGGGTTCAAACAGAAAGATTTGAAAGCAGAGAAAACTGTGTATCTTATAATCGGCATGACTTTATCAGATGACAATACTAATACTAAAATAAGGCTTGCGCATAGTTATATACTTTAATTCAGTCACGGACCCGCGATATCACGAGTGTGTTCTAGTATAAAGAAAGCCGTAATGATAGAGACTAGAATTGTTTTTTGTCATTCATTTATCTTGGTTAACTTTGGATGACTCTGACTGCCTCCAGTTGTTTGATTGTCTTTATACTAATATTTGAGTATTGAGACCTCTTGATCATAATACATAATTCTACTAGTTTGTATCTTAAAATGACAGACCTGTTGCTGTTTTGATTCAGTACAAAACCAAAGAATAAGAGGTAAATCAAGAACTTGAACTCAATAAGAAAAAAATCCTACCTCAGAACTATCGTCCTCATCACTCTACAAATATAAAGAAACAGATATGATTACTTTTATTGATATAAAATATACTCAAACAAGTGTATTCTCGGAGAGGTTTGAAAAAACTAGAACTATGTTTAATTTTTACAATCCGCTAAAAAGAGAATATCCTCTCACTAAATTATTGAAATATTGTTGATTATATCAACGCATCTACCTCAATGAACTCTGGCATAAAGATTATTCAGACTCATATGTTGATTTATATATTTTAATAAACAATAACGGTCGTAAGAGACAAGTTGATTTACATTCCACATTTATTCAAATGCTCATGAAATCACAAAAATGGATTCATTTCTGGGCTGTTTTGGTATGATTCAATGAATACACGTTTAACGCTTTTTATGTCAATTTACTTTTATACTGCAATCAGCTATTTAACAATACGCATAAACGTTAGCTTTATACGTCGATTACCTAAACTAACCTATAAACCCCGCCTACTTATCGGAACTACTGTATTTCATCAACAACGTCACGTCACAACCATGACAACGGCTAGTAACAATGGTCAAACTTTTATGAATTTAAATTAAATTCATTAAACGTTATTTATTAAGTTCATTTTCCCTTTCAAATTTCTTGAAATGTCAATGTCATACCGACTGGACTATGCTCATAGGAAAATACCCCAAAATGGTACCCCATGAGGGAAATTCAAAACACTTTTTTAACAGTATTTTTTTTTTTATCGATTTCAGTATTAAGACAATATACGTATAGTGTCTTGAAATATGAAATTTATTTGTATTAAGCACAAAACGGGAAAATGATCGGTACAACCTCGCATTTCCTCCGTTTCTTTGCCTCATACAAATAAATTTCATATTTCAAGACACTATACGTATATTGTCTAAATATAAGTCCGAGTGCTGCAAAAAGTTTTATAGAAGTGAATGATGAAGAATCGATAGACATTTCCAATTGAGAAAAACAAATATGCCGTGGAAAAAGCAGGTTTAATCCACCACATTGCTGTACCCCTATTTTTGACATTTTTACTCTTTGAGTATGTTTGTTTTGTTCATGCATCGTTGACAATGTAATGGAATTTGATGCGACTGTCATACAAGTAAGAGGTTTATCTAGCTATTAAACCAGATTCCATCCACCATTTTCTACATGAGAACATCTCTGTACCAGTTCTGAAATATGACAGTTGTTATCCATTTATTTAATGTGTTTCAGCTTGTGAGTTTGCCATTTGCCGATGTGACGCTTTTTTAAGAGGTCGGTATTTTACTTTTTACTTAGATTTAGGATTTGTAAACATACCTTTTCTATAAGCTGTATAAAGCAAACTACACATTTGGACTTCTATCTTATCTTTCATGCCCTAAAACAGCTTTCAAACCCGGCTAATTAATTGACTGCATGTGTCGTTTATAGAACTGCCTTTTTAAAATTCGTATCTCAAATGGTCAGGAGCATGCTGTTTTTTTTAGTACACACAAAAGATTAAACAAGAAGTTGACTTTCAAAACAACATACTCTTACCTTAGACAGGTCTTCCATATTCTGCAAATACAAGTATAAAAATATAACGAAAAACAGCATGTTCCCTTATCAATCTAAAACATTCTGCATGAAGGAGCTATACGCCAAAATGAAATTACACTTATAGTTGTTGCTTATTTATTTTGTATAATTTCACGATAGGTACATGATATTCTCTCAATCTCACATTGTATCTTAACTAACGTATAGAAAATGGAAGGGGTCAATTTAATATTTCAAGACAAACAATGCAATATATTTGATTGAGATTTTAACCTTTTCTTAAAAGCAATTGATCATTTGCAGTTATATGCTCTTCCAATGGAGGCAAGGCCACAACTGTGACATATCTGTTATTGCGCACCTTTTTATGTACAATTAAGTTATTTACTTTTTTTTAAAACAGGAAATACTAAACCAATTTGATTCTGGAGGTAAAAATTGATATAAATTACAACACCAAAAAAATTATTTCGTTTTTGATTGAAATGTCATTCTCGGTGAAATCCGTATTTTTCCATCCTGAAAACACGGCAAATTCCGCATATTTGACTTTTATCTTTATTTTTGGGGTTAAGTTAACTATTTTTTCAGACATAGCGTGGTATCATATATAAAAAGCGAGATATTGATAAAAAAACTTCTTATTTCTTGTTTTTGTTGACAATTTGATTATTGCAGCAATTTTTGAAATTGTCCTTCAGCGCAAAACAATTAAGGGGGAAATATGCCCCAACTCAATAGTTATCAAAAGTACCAGGATTATAATTTAGTACGCCAGACGTGCGCTCCGTCCACACAAGACTCACCCGCGACGCTCATATCAAAATATTTATTACGCCAAACAAGTAAAAAGTGGAAGAGCATGGAGGATCCAAAATTCCAAAAAGTTGTGCCAAATACGGCTAAGGTAATATACTCCTGGAATAAGAAAATCCTTAGATCTTGGAAAAATTCACAGTGTTGTAAACAGAAGATGAGTATAAAATGAAAGATTTGAAAGCAGAGAAAACTGTGTATCTTATAATCGGCATGACTTTAGCAGATGACAATACTAATACTAAAATAAGGCTTGCGCATAGTTATATACTTTAATTCAGTCACGGACCCGCGATATCACGAGTGTGTTCTAGTATAAAGAAAGCCGTAATGATAGAGACTAGAATTGTTTTTTGTCATTCATTTATCTTGGTTAACTTTGGATGACTCTGACTGCCTCCAGTTGTTTGATAGTCTTTATACTAATATTTGAGTATTGAGACCTCTTGATCATAATACATAATTCTACTAGTTTGTATCTTAAAATGACAGACCTGTTGCTGTTTTGATTCAGTACAAAATCAAAGAATAAGAGGTAAATCAAGAAGTTGAACTCAATAAGAAAAAAATCCTACCTCAGAACCATCGTCCTCATCACTCTACCAATATAAAGAAACAGATATGATTACTTTTATTGATATAAAATATACTCAAACAAGTGTATTCTCGGAGAGGTTTGAAAAAACTAGAACTATGTTTAATTTTTACAATCCGCTAAAAAGAGAATATCCTCTCACTAAATTATTGAAATATTGTTGATTATATCAACGCATCTACCTCAATGAACTCTGGCATAAAGATTATTCAGACTCATATGTTGATTTATATATTTTAATAAACAATAACGGTCGTAAGAGACAAGTTGATTTACATTCCACATTTATTCAAATGCTCATGAAATCACAAAAATGGATCCATTTCTGGGCTGTTTTGGTATGATTCAATAAATACACGTTTAACGCTTTTTATGTCAATTTACTTTTATACTGCAATCAGCTATTTAACAATACGCTTAAACGTTAGCTTTATACGTCGATTACCTAAACTAACCTATAAACCCCGCCTACTTATCGGAACTACTGTATTTCATCAACAACGTCACGTCACAACCATGACAACGGCTAGTAACAATGGTCAAACTTTTATGAATTTAAATTAAATTTATTAAACGTTATTTATTAAGTTCATTTTCCCTTTCAAGTTTCTTGAAATGTCAATGTCATACCGACTGGACTATGCTCATAGGTAAATACCCCAAAATGGTACCCCATGAGGGAAATTCAAAACACTTTTTTAACAGTATTTTTTTTTTATCGATTTCAGTATTAAGACAATATACGTATAGTGTCTTGAAATATGAAATTTATTCGTATTAAGCACAGAACGGGAAAATGATCGGTACAACCTCGCATTTCCTCCGTTTCTTTGCCTCATACAAATAAATTTCATATTTCAAGACACTATACGTATATTGTCTAAATATAAGTCCGAGTGCTGCAAAAAGTTTTATAGAAGTGAATGATGAAGAATCGATAGACATTTCCAATTGAGAAAAACAAATATGCCGTGAAAAAAGCAGGTTTAATCCACCACATTGCTGTACCCCTATTTTTGACATTTTTACTCTTTGAGTATGTTTGTTTTGTTCATGCATCGTTGACAATGTAATGGAATTTGATGCAACTGTCATACAAGTAAGAGGTTTATCTAGCTATTAAACCAGATTCAATCCACCATTTTCTACATTAGAACATGTCTGTACCAGTTCTGAAATATGACAGTTGTTATCCATTTATTTAAGGTGTTTCAGCTTGTGAGTTTGCCATTTGCCGATGTGACGCTTTTTTAAGAGGTCGGTATTTTACTTTTTACTTAGATTTAGGATTTGTAAACATACCTTTTCTATAAGCTGTATAAAGCAAACTACACATTTGGACTTCTATCTTATCTTTCATGCCCTAAAACAGCTTTCAAACCCGGCTAATTAATTGACTGCATGTGTCGTTTATAGAACTGCCTTTTTAAAATTCGTATCTCAAATGGTCAGGAGCATGCTGTTTTTTTTAGTACACACAAAAGATTAAACAAGAAGTTGACTTTCAAAACAACATACTCTTACCTTAGACAGGTCTTCCATATTCTGCAAATACAAATATAAAAATATAACGAAAAACAGCATGTTCCCTTATCAATCTAAAACATTCTGCATGAAGGAGCTATACGCCAAAATGAAATTACACTTATAGTTGTTGCTTATTTATTTTGTATAATTTCACGATAGGTACATGATATCCTCTCAATCTCACATTGTATCTTAACTAACGTATAGAAAATGGAAGGGGTCAATTTAATATTTCAAGACAAACAATGCAATATATTTGATTGAGATTTTAACCTTTTCTTAAAAGCAATTAATCATTTGCAGTTATATGCTCTTCCAATGGAGGCAAGGCCACAACTGTGACATATCTGTTATTGCGCACCTTTTTATGTACAATTAAGTTATTTACTTTTTTTTAATTAAAACAGGAAGTACTAAACCAATTTGATTCTGGGGGTAAAAATTGATATAAATTACAACACCAAAAAAATTATTTCGTTTTTGATTGAAATGTCATTCTCGGTGAAATCCGTATTTTTCCATCCTGAAAACACGGCAAATTCCGCATATTTGACTTTTATCTTTATTTTTGGGGTTAAGTTAACTATTTTTTCAGACATAGCGTGGTATCATATATAAAAAGCGAGATATTGATAAAAAAAACTTCTTATTTCTTGTTTTTGTTGACAATTTGATTATTGCAGCAATTTTTGAAATTGTCCTTCAGCGCAAAACAATTAAGGGGGAAATATGCCCCAACTCAATAGTTATCAAAAGTACCAGGATTATAATTTAGTACGCCAGACGTGCGCTCCGTCCACACAAGACTCACCCGCGAGGCTCATATCAAAATATTTATTACGCCAAACAAGTAAAAAGTGGAAGAGCATGGAGGATCCAAAATTCCAAAAAGTTGTGCCAAATACGGCTAAGGTAATATACTCCTGGAATAAGAAAATCCTTAGATCTTGGAAAAATTCACAGTTTTGTAAACAGAAAATGTGTATAAAATGACCACATTATTGATATTCATGTCAACACCGAAGTGTTGAACACTGGGCTGGTGATACCCTCGGGGACGAAACGTCAAACACCAGTGGCATCGACCCAGTGGTGTAAATAGTTATCAAATGTACAAAGATTATAATTTAGTACGCCACACGCGCGCCCCGTCCACACAAGACTCACCAGCGACGCTCATATCAAAATATTTATTACGCCAAACAAGTAAAAAGTTGAAGAGCATAGAGGATCCAAAATTCTAAAAAAAGGTAATATATTCCTGGATTGAAAATCCTTAGGTTTTTGAAAAATTCAAAGTTTTGTAAAAAGAAAATTAATTTGTACAATTATGGTCGTTGGATAAAAAGCATTGTATTACAAAAGGGACGATATGTGAAGTTTTCGTTTGACCTTATTGGACGTGAAATCACTAAATAAACTTTAGGACTGGCATGTTTTATCAGGTCAATCCTATCTACCATTGCCATTATAAATAATCAAGATTCGAATATGACGGCTGTAAACAAAGCTTTGTTTTTATCAACGCAAAATAAATTTGACAGATGCGCACACACTAACTGTTTACAATTCCGTTATTTTCATTTTAACCTAAATAATATATACATTTTAGCTGCTTACACAAAATTATCTGTTATGCAATTAACATATATTTACCCTGGTATTAGTTTTTAAAATTATTTCACGACTGCTTCGGGAAGAAACGATAACAGAGAAACGTTTTCTATGGTAATTCAATACGCTTCTACCTATAAATTACTGTATTTGTCCTATTAGAACGGCTAACGCTCAGTGTAATAAATCTACACATATGATGTCAATCCATGTCAAAAAAAAAGCATAGAGCATGAAATGAAGGAATTTGTTTTTAAAAGAAAAAAAGCTGTAATGAAGAGAAAATGAATTTTGTCTAAAAATGGATACGAAGATATTTAACATTATAACTCTCGAGTTAATACAGTCAAATCGACATGATAACCTCGATTTTCAGAGCCTTATAAAACATATTGTTTTTTTCACAATTCTATATACTTGAGGTAAAGACTGTATTATACATTATATATTTATATATGGCCTATGTGTGTGTCTTGCAAATTTACTAACCCACAAAAGATAAGTTCGTTAATTTCAGTCAAAAGGGTCTGTTTTGTAATTAATATTTATCAATGTAGTATCACCATTGTCATTTTTTAAAATTAAAATCCGTTTACTAGAGAAATTAAAGAAACATTTTTCAGGTGGTAAGAGAAGCACGGAGAGTAAATAATATAACATCAATTACTTATGAAACACTTCATCACCATTCAATATATAACGACAAAAGTAGATTCGTCCATAGTCAAAATCTACCTCTTTATAAGACATAAACTGTTAACGAAAAGTAAGTTCTAGTTCAAATAACCAGATGAAATACAATGTTGTTTCATGCCATTTATTGTTCTTGGCAATCTAATTAAAAACCGATCTCTCATCGCTCCTGTTTCTGATATGTCGCGTGGGAGATCTAACGAAACCCGCTTTGAGGTCACATGTGAGTGACCTCGTAGGTGTGTCTTTTTCGACCAATGAAATTGAGTCTTCCACGATCTTGGAAGTTTAACGTAAGGCAAAGGGATGTAACTCATTTTATTTAGGACGAAATCGTCAGTCAAAATAATTCATAAACTTTTTTGATTGGCTTATTAATAAGTCGTCAACTCATTTGCATATCTTTATAAATTCATAACTTTTAGTTCACTCACATGTGACCTCAAAGCCGGTTTCGTTAGATCTCCCACGCGACATATCAGAAACAGGAGCGATGAGAGATCGGTTTTTAATTAGATTGTGTTCTTGGTTACCATAAGATTACGTACCTTGACTACTTTTAGTTTTTATCTCAAAATGTCAGGTCCATTACTTGTCTTTTAAGTACGAAATAAGAGAACATGAGGTCACATGAAATCCTGTCTTTAAATAACACAAAATCCTACCTCACACATATATTCCTCCATAACCTTCAAATATAAAGAAAACAACATGATTATTTATACGTAAGAGACAGACTTCAGACAGGAGCGTCTTGTAAAGAATGAATAAAACTAGCAGTACCTGAGATCACCCTCGGTTTCGGTTGTAATATTGATTGTTTGTTTTTGGTCTTATTTCCTTTTTTTGCCATGGCGTTGTCAAATTTATTTCGATTTATGAGTTTGAATGTTAATATGATATCTTTCGCCTCTCTTAAAATGACGAAAAAAAAACTTTATACTTTCACAGATGACTTCAAGTAAGTGAAGAATGTGAAACAGTCTTTCATACCACTATGACATCATTTACTACAGTTGAATTGTCACTTGTTTTCGTAGTTCTACGGAACCTATTATATATGAATTTGTTTAATCCATTCCCTTGGTTAAGTAATCCGTTTTCCTTGATTAATTATCCTTTAGGTTTTAGACTAAGTTATTCGTTTTCTCGGTTTTGAAATTCGTTATCTCAGATTACTTATTCGTTATCTCAGGTTCTTTAATGAATAGTTATTGCTCGTTTCACACTGACCGAAGAGTAATAAGATAAGACAAAATTCTGCGCTCATTTGATTGGCTTATTCAACATCATTAGACAATATTACGACGTTTTCATAAGCTATTTGTTAGGTCATTGATGAGTTTCAAAGATTAAAACGATGTACATTTCGTCCATGACAAGAGATTTATAGGATTTATTCAATGATATACAAAACACTCACACTATGCACCTGACACTCTTCTCTTTGTCAAATTTTATTACATTCCGAGGTTATACAAATCTTTTTATATATGGTGTTAAAGTTTGACACCTAAATAAGACCGTGTGACGTTATGATCGCATATGAAAAAGAATAGATCAATTATTCACGGAATTTTTGATATCACGCTATGAAAGTGTTGACCATAAAAGAAATATGTTTAAAACCTTGTAAGAATTTGATATCGCTTGATATCAGCTTTCGTTTTTAAATTTAAATAGTTTATCATTTAATAGAAATTGAAAACTCGAATTGATATCAAGCGATATCACATGCTCACTCGTTTTGAAACCTATACTTAAAGCACACTGCATCAAATATCAATATAATACTTAACCAGTTGCTTCGCAGGGCGCAGCATTATACGACCGCAGAGGTTGAACCCTGAACGGTTGGGGCAAGTATGGACACAACATTCAAGCTGGATTCAGCCCTAAATTTGGATTGTGATTAAATAGTTGACACAGCATAGGTTTCTGACAAAGAATGAATGTGGTCTAATGAACTTAAACAAAAAATTTTGCCTTTGAGCAATTCACTATGCTGTTGAATATTAATCCTCTCAAAAAAATGTTTGAAGAAATTTTCTTTTTATTTATGAAATCTGAAATGAAAAAAATTGACCCCCCAATTTTTTTTTCACATCCCCCTTTCCCTTATTTCAAAACTGATCTCAATTCAAATTTCTAATGAAGTTTGCAACAATAACTACTCATTTAAATACATCATAAAATATTGAAATGTAAAATAAAGTGCTTGTTATTACTGAATGGTAAAGATTGTTTTAATCTATCAGTTGGTAGTAAAAGTGAATATACATTGTATATTGTATAAAACAATGATTTAAGTTGATTCAACTACTATTCTGGACAAAGAAAGAAAACTCCAATTGAAATCCAATTTGAATTTCTTGCTATTGCACAATATTGTGCAATTAGATATTTCTTGCTATTGTGCAATACTGTGCAATTGAAAATATTTGCTATTGCACAATACTGTGCAATTGAAGATTTCTTGCTATTGCACAATACTGTGCAATTGAAGATTTCTTGCTATTGCTGAATACTGTGCAACTGAAAATTTCTTGCTATTGCACAATACTTAATATAATAATTTTGGATCCTGATTTGGACCAACTTGAAAACTGGGCCCATAATCAAAAATCTAAGTACATGTTTAGATTCAGCATATCAAAGAGGCCCAAGAATTCAATTTTTGTTAAAATCAAACTTAGTTTAATTTTGGACCCTTCGGACTTTAATGTAGACCAATTTTAAAACGGGACCAACAATTAAGAATCTACATACACAATTAGATTTGGCATATCAAAGAACCCCAATTATTCAATTTTTGATGAAATCAAACAAAGTTTAATTTTGGACCCCGATTTGGACCAACTTGAAAACTGGGCCAATAATCAAAAATCTAAGTACATTTTTAGATTCAGCATATCAAAGAACCCCAAGGATTCAATTTTTGTTAAAATCAAACTAAGTTTAATTTTGGACCCTTTGGACCTTAATGTAGACCAATTTGAAAACGGGACAAAAAATTAAGAATCTACATACACAGTTAGATTCGGCTTATCAAAGAACCCCAATTATTCAATTTTTGATGAAATCAAACAAAGTTTAATATTGGACCCTTTGGGCCCTTTATTCCTAAACTGTTGGGACCAAAACTCGCAAAATCAATACCAACCTTCTTATTATGGTCATAAACCTTGTGTTTAAATTTCATACATTTCTATTTACTTATACTAAAGTTATGGTGCGAAAACCAAGAAAAATGCTTATTTGGGTCCCTTTTTGGCCCCTAATTCCTAAACTGTTGGGACCTCAACTCCCAAAATCAATACCAACCTTCCTTTTATGGTCATAAACATTGTGTTTAAATTTCATTGATTTCTATTTACTGAAACTAAAGTTATTGTGCGAAAACCAAGAATAATGCTTATTTGGGCCCTTTTTTGGCCCCTAATTCCTAAACTGTTGGAACCAAAACTTCCAAAATCAATCCCAACCTTTCTTTTGTGGTCATAAACTTTGTGTCAAAATTTCATAGATTTCTATTAACTTATACTAAAGTTATAGTGCGAAAACCAAGAAAATGCTTATTTGGGCCCTTTTTGGCCCCTAATTCCTAAAATGTTGGGACCAAAACTCCCAAAATCAATCCCAACCTTCCTTTTGTGGTCAAAAACCTTGTGTTAAAATTTCATAGTTTTCTATTCAGTTTTACTAAAGTTAGAGTGCGAAAACTAAAAGTATTCGGACGACGACGACGACGACGACGACGACGACGACGCCAACGTGATAGCAATATACGACGAAAATTTTTTCAAATTTTGCGGTCGTATAAAAATATATGAAAAATATAAAGACAACAAAATAAAATTTAAGCACATTGTTGGATCATATAAATAATATTAGTTAAATGATTTGATAATGGCACTTATATAAAAACAGGGAGCAAACACGATAAGCAAGTCAGGCTTTCTGGAACATCATCTAATAAAAATGTACAAAAACATATATTCTGCTACAAAGATCAGACTTCGCCATTCTATTTCAGTTGAAACTAACAAATATTTTCGATTTATGAGTTTCACATTCACGAGAGCATATATTATTAAGAAAAATACAATTTTGTTTGTAAGGGAATATGGAGTTCTAGGTCAAGTAACTCTATCCATTAAAACAATGCATACGTAGTAGTAAACAATTATTCGTGTTCAGTGTAATGTTACGGTTAGGTAAGGTTACCCCTCAAATAGATTTTACTTTTGTTTGTAATTTATTGAAAGTTAGTCATTAGTTTAACTTGCCGATTAAATTACGATACAATGGAAAAACCTATTGTTATGCCCATAAAAAGATATATCAGTAAAGACAAATGAATACGTCAACCAACAAGGTACGATACATCTGTCTGAGTTCAATTGTTCAGACGAAAAGATTTGAAAAGAGTGTAATCTTGCGACAAGTCATTGTCACTCATACCATGCGAAACAAAATTAAATTGCCGTTGTCAAGAGTGAACAAAAATATATGATCCACAAATATAGAATAAATACATAAGATATGTCTGTCATTATACATGTGGTAAACAAATATGTATGATGAGTACATTCTTCTTTTGTATAATGATTTTTTGTCTTTTAATGCTTATGTTTTAGTCATTAGATTATTTTCGACCTATTTAATTGAAGGTTCATGTGGGGTCTTTCGCCTCTTTTTGGATTTGATTACACACTTTGTACAAGTTTTCAGAAATTTGACACATTCCATCTTTCAAACGCCGATACAGATTATCTACATTGATTAATCATTTTGATTAATTCCTTTTTTTATAGACAACATCATTTCTTAAAGTACTGATTGCCATAAAACTGTAAATGAGTTTAGACTTTGGTTTATATTTTCTCACACCAGAATCTTAGGTTCAAATTTTTTTTTGTGATATCCTTATAAATACATAAATACCTATTATGTAAGATGCAGTAGCATTCATTAAGTCGTACACATATGACAGTGTTAAGCTCATTCAATGAAAATGTGTTTGCTTCATCCAATCATATTGAGACGCTCTAAAAAAAATTATAACGTGTACTAAACTTCTGTACAATTTACAATATATCCAATATGACATATGTTCACAACATATACATTATGTAGTTCAAATCAAAGTTTTATATCTATTTCAAAAAAAGTTAAATATGACATATTTAACAAAACTATAATAAATTTACCTTTTAAGGTGTGAAAAACGCCATGATTGTTTGAAAGATCATTCAATATCACTCATTTCGGTTGTTACCAAACACTCGGTTACTAGTGGATTGTCATCACGTGATTTTTATATACAGCATTATATCTGACAGAAAATTAATGATTCGTAGAAACTAATCTCCATTGATATAAATGTTTTTTTTATGTATAAAAATTTTGAGTTTTATTAATTTTAAATTATGCATAAAAAGCGATTTAATTTCGTATTATAAACTTTGAGGTATACTGTCTGTTCGTCATTTGCACACATTAACAATTAAGTAAAACAAGCCCCTAACACCTTTCGATTCTCTCCAAATGGAAGAATCGCCCTGAATAACTACTTGGATTAGATAATATGTTAACGTAGTTTATTTTGTTTCCACTTCTCGCAGCTAAGTAGATTTCGAAAACCGTTTGGTGGGGTTCGTGTTGCTTAGTCTTTATTTTTCTATGTTGTGTCTTGTGTCTTGTGAACTGTTATTTGGATGTTTGTCTTTTTCCTTTTTAGTCATGACGTTGTCAGTTTGTTTTCGATCTATGAGTTTGGCTGTCCCTTTGGTATCTTTCGCCTCTCTTCTAACATGTGCAAATATTGAAACAGTAGTGGAACATTACAACACAAAAAGGTAGAATATAAAATATCAATTGTTTCCTAAGTCATAATTCTATAATTGCCTAAAGTCTACAAAAAAAAATTCCTTTAGTTTTGAAAATCAGTTCTATTTATGTTACATCACAACTGTCAAAGTTCATGATCCATTTTGTTTTTCAACAATAAATAGATATTTTGTATAAGGCTGAACTTTTCAGTATTTAGACATAGAAAAAAGAGCAGTGTTTTGGCAAAGCTATGAGAACTTCGATTTATTTACTTCACATCATGTATGAAACCTTTGTCTGTATTGCGAAAACGCACCAACTCATTAACCAGTTTAGCTATAACAGGCTTCAATACGCACTGTAAGCAATATATGTTGGGAAAAAAGAAATGAACGGATATGTATATATGCAGAAAAAGATATAAAACACTGGAGTTGAATAGTGAGCTTTTACGTTGCTTAATGATTGCGTCCCATGTTCACCGAAACCTTGTTCTAACTAAAATGTCAATGCATTTAAGTAATACTTTCTCTGAAACTGTTGACAAAGATCTACCCAATAATCAAATAAAAAATTGGTGTCTTTCTACACGTGTTTTGATAATATTTAATCACAAAGTTTGTGCGATAAAAAGTAGAAAAAAACAACCATTATATTAGTGCCCGGCCAATGTCTTGTACGTGCATCTAGCGTATAAATTTTAAGCCTTGTACCTTTGATATTAAACTATGAATATGAAAATACAAAATGCAACAAAGAAAATAGCCCACCCTATATACATTACACAAAATTGATATCCCTATAAAAAGTAAAAACACAAAAATACTGAACTCCGAGTAAAATTCAAAAAGGAAAATCCAAAATATAAAGGCAAAATCAAAAGTCCAAACACATCAAACGAATGGAAAACAACTGTTATATTCCTGACTTGGTATAGGCATTTTCTAATGTAGAAACCCCACTATGAACATGAAAAAGACGATCTGGTATGAGTGTCAATGTGACATCTCTCCACAAAAGACCAAAATGACAGAGAAATTAAAACCTATATGTCACCATGTGGCCTTCAACAATGAGCAAAGCTAATGCCGCATTGTCAGCTATAAATGACTACGAAATGTACCAAAATTGAACGAAATCAAATATGTAACACACAAACAAACGGCAACCACTGAACTACACCTCCTGGCTTAGGACGACAAATACTTACAGAATGTGGCGAGGTTAAGCATGATAGCGAGATCCCAATCCTCCCCTTTACTGGGGACAGTGGTATAACAGTGAAACATAAAAGTGAACTAAACAAATGAGTTGAAAAAGGCTTAACTCATCAGATGGATAAAATTGCAAGTGGACGTGGCCGGGTACTTGCACATCCCAACGACTTTTTTTGTTACAGATCGGAGTGTACTCGCAGTTAACGTGCAGCTAAAGCAACTAACAACTTACAAATATTCATGCATCTATGGCTTAATCCCCAATTCCGACATATCCAACTTCCAATGGATTTAGCGTTAAGACGTCATAAACAGTCGGAGAAAAGCATGACCTTTTGCAATGCCAAGATACAGGAATCGACAGCTGAAGAATCAATGAATGTTATTGAATATAACTTACTATTAATATTTAGTTTGCTTTTAATTTACTGATAACAAAATCAATAGTTATACCTATTAAAACAAATATTCAATGATCTCATTACAGTGTTGAATTGGTAACATTTTAGAATAAGTTTATTGAAAAGATCGATAAGACAGACGACAACAACTCCTAAATTAAAAAAAAATCAAAAAAGGTCAAAAATCGAAACTACACACATAATTGTAGTGTATACGTACTACCTAACAAAAAATACTTGTATCGACGTATTGTATTTTTACGAAACAAAGCAAATTAAATATTTCTAATTTGTCTTTCAGTTTAAAACGTGTAAATGGAAGAAACGTCAAATATTTTATTACAACTGATAGTGTCTTGGATGGTATTTACTGTAAAAGCAACAGTAGTATACCGCTGTTCCAGGTTGTCATTTTGACAATATTGATATTCGAAGTGAATTGTCAATGTCTCGTTCATATATCAAACAGTTTATGTAATATGATTTACACAGACAATGCTATCGTTTCGAGTCTTTATCTGCTGAAAAAACCACAACCTGTGGATTCAATTATTTATATGGGTACCATTTTCTGTGGATTTCGGAAAGAAGTGAAATCACAAAATACTGAACATGGAGGAAAATCTAATCGGAAAGTCCATAATCAATGGCAAAATCAAATAACAAAACACATAAAAAAAAACGAATGGACAACAACTGTCATATTCTTATTTCATGAATATGTGATTTTGTGGTTCTGTCAAAGCTTGGATACAACTTTAAAGAAACTTGTACTTGATTGAATATTTAAATTCGTGGTTCACTAGGACACAAGTAATCTATGAAAATTGGTATCCAACGAATATTAATGAATCCACAGTATTTTTTATTTAAGTAGCACATCAGCTTTTCAATATTTGAGTTTTTAAATATTGATGTAACAAATTTATTTAAAGTCCTATTCATGTTGGTTTCTGGTACAGATTCGATCTAATCGTAAAGAGCATATACGTCTTCTTTCGCACATTTTACCCATTGATTTGCTTTATCGGCGAATGAATACATCAGTTTTTGAAGTTGTTTTTCAAATTGATGGAGTAAGGCTCACAAAATGTCGGACTTTTGGATAACACATTTCACAGTGAAGTTTTACAATCCCCAATTTTCTATAAAAGAAATTGCATGTACCAAGTCAGGAATATGACATATGTTATTCATTCGTTTGATGTGTTTGAGCTTTTGATTTTGCCATATGATTAAGAGTTTGTATTTTCTCAGAGTTTATCTTTATTGTTATTTTACATCTCTGTATGTCCTCAGTAATATCAAGGCCAATCGGAGTCATAAATCTACTCATTGGAGTCCAAGATTTTTAAAATTTGTTATAAAGCAGCGCAGGTCTTATTTGTTTACAGATTGATGAATTACGGTATAATCTAAAAACGCTCAAATTATTTACTAAAATGGTTTCTTTTAGAGATTGAAATAAATCACATAAAGTCGCAACTTGAAATATATATTTTCTGTGGCGTAAGAACAACCCAAAGATCCAAAATACAAGTGCATCGATAAATATAGATAATCAAGGCAATCAAATCAGAGGAAGGTAACATTTTAAAAAGGGAAACAAAAAAACCTAAAAAACAAAGAATCAGAGACAAATAAAATTCAAATAGAAAAAATAAGGTTAAAAATTATAAAATACAGAAATAAAAACCTCCATTAAAACCCTCGTTAATATACGTTGTTATAAAGATTGCGTTGATTCACATGATGACTGATAGATTGATAGGTGTTTCACGCCACTTTCAACACTCGTGTCTGTTTTTTTAATTATTTTTTTTATTTGTGGAAGAAACCGGATTGCCTGGGGAGAACCACTGACCCTCGGTAGGAAAACTGACAATCCTAGACAATTAAAATTGCATGTATGTGTGTCTACAAACATAATTCCATTTGGAAATCAGTTTTTTTTTATGCTACATCACATCTCTGAAAATTAATGACCCTGAACTTTTTTTTTACTCTTTGAAAGTTTTTGTTAAAAAGCTGAAACTGTCTATCCGTCTCCAGGCTAGAAAGAAGTATATTTTCCAAATAAAACATTTCAGGCTAAATCATAAAAATTATATCATAGTACAAAGGATCAAACTGCAACTGTTTGAAAGGCAGTTTTTATTTTTATTTTACCATCGGTCCTACTTATTGCTGACACACAAACACATTTTTGTTCATCAGAGTCACTTCAGGCACTACATGTTACAATTTATTACTTACTTTAATCATCTAAAAAGCTTATGGTTTGCAGTACTTTTAAAAAGAGGAGAAAAATAGTAGCTTCTGGTTTTTCGACAGTCCCTTCCGATGTCATATTGTAATTTCGTCAGGTTAAATCAAGGACTATATTGTACTTTTAGTGGAATAAGGGTGTAACTGACTAGTTCTGCTCTGTGCAAAGTCACTTCCGGATAACATCGAGGTCATATGTCAAAAACACTAAATTGTTTTCTGATTTTATAATGTGCAATTATGAAATTACGATCGAGTAATCGATTATCTATATTTTTTCGGGGCAAGAATTCCTATTATACGAAGAAATGGTTTTTTTAACATCAAATGAACAAAAACTGCGTTAAAATGCATCAATATTTTAGATCACATTTGTTTTCTTGCTTATGTTCATTTTCGATCAAAAATGATAAGATAACATAAAAAAGGCGAAAGCAATATTTTTTTTTCTACATTTCATTTTGAGGAACACAAGTCATGGAAACGTCTCCAAATGATGCCATGATTTTTTTTTTCATTTACCATCTTAACATCACAATAAATAAAAATAAAAAGTTATTCAAAAGATCTGAACTCAGTTAATTGGTAATTAAATACTTGCAATTATAAGTCTTATATTATGTACCCATCCCATATTTTAAAGTTGAATTTCCCAGCTACAATTGGAAAAGTTTATATATATGGTATGTGATATCTCTAGCTTTTGAACTTAAATCAAATTCATTAATTACTTTGAATTAAAGTGTATATGTGCGTAGCGGAATTGTTTGATACACTTTAGGCCAAAATTTTTAGTCAATCTGTTTGGTCTTTTTGTCTTACAAAATCAGTTGATCATCTTCATTCGTGACACACATGTTGTTGCCATCGCAGACAAAACCCAAAACAATGTAGTTTTTGTTTGCATATCAACATCTTTTTCAATGACATTTTTACGAAAACGAAAACCCTGGGCATGGCCCTTTTATAGTCGTCCTTTCGGAATTTCAACAGGATGCAGAATTTGTACTGTAATGTAATGTACTTCATACTTACATAACATACTATAATTCTTTGCAAAACAAATTTAATCTGGCAAAGTTGACCTTAGATGATTTTTTTAGGTTCCTTTTCGTTATATAGCTCCTCAAGTATTAAGGTAATGATACAAAAAATAAAGGCAACAGTAGTATACCGATGTTCAAAAGACATAAATCGACTGAGAGAAAACAAATCCGAGGGAAAGACATCAACTATAGGAGGAAAACAAAGGAACGACAGGAACACTGAAGTGCAACAAAAACAAACTCCAACATACATAGACACGAACTATTTGATAACAACTGCCATGTTCCTGACTTGGTACAGGACATTTCAAGAACTGTCTTCCAAAGTTCTCGGGTTGAGTGTACCTCGTCAAGCTCAATCAAGAAAAGCGCTTCGAATGCACCAGATTTATTAAAACTTATTACCATTTACTGGGTCTGCTTATGGCTCTACGAAGAAACTCTCCAAATTAGTGACATATGCTCTTCAACTTCGTACTTTGTTTGGTCTTTTTAGCTTTAGTTTTATTCGAGCGTCTCTGATGAGTTTTTTGTAGGCCTCAACGCACGTCTGGCGCGAATACAAAATTTCAATCCTGGTATCTATGATGAGTTTATTGTACCATCAGCAAATATAATCTAGTTTCAGAATTACAGTGACATATTTATGTTATTATCTTCTTTTACTTGGTTTGCTGCACACTGTCATCTGTCTGCTGGAATATCAACATACATGGACATTTTGTTATGGAAATATTCGAATGAGATGATTTTAACTATAAAAGTGACAAAACCAAGAAACAAAGTAAATTTTCCGCCTGAAAAATTGTTCTTTGAAAATGCCTTTGTTTTTCTAATATAAAATGCTTATCTTTATTTCAATCAAAAACCAATGATATTGTGTAGCTAGAAACATGCAATTAAAATAAACAGTTTTCTCTGAAGGTTCACTTTAATTTGTAAAATGTGTGTATTCATCCTTTGTGAAAATCTATCTAATAAAATACATATAATTATTATGATATGAATTTGCCTTTGAGTTCTGTATTTTGGTTGTAATTTTTAGAACAAATAGCTCTTATTTGAAACAATGAAGCAGTAGCAATAAAAACATTATGATAACACAAGGAATTAAAAACTTGTCGCTGAATATTGGATTAAGTGAATTTTCATCTTATAAAGAAAAACGGGAAATGTATCTTCCTCATTTTTATAGATATTTCGACTTTGGAAAAGATAAATATTTACAAGACATAACCACCGTCGGGACGATTACGTGCTATGTCTCGATGATATTTAACTTGTTCGTGTTTGTTATACTGTGGATCTCTATTCTCGCCGGCTTCGATGATTATGCAAGGCCTATCAGTTGCTGATTTTCTGACAGCATTTTCATCGTATGGTCTAGAACCTGTTTTTCAGGCACAAATGGATTGTACAGGACATTATTTTGAGAATATAACACAATTTGTACACATCTGTGGTTTAACATACCCGTACTGTACAGTTGCCACACATCTGTCAATATTATCTGTCACATTCCATACCATATCGTACATGTTGACAACATGCCTTGGAATACAGAAGGTTGTTGCAATTATGTTTCTAATTTGGACGAAATTTCAACTGATAAATAGAAAATCCTTCGTTTGTTGTGTTGTGTGTTTTTTGCTTCCTATGACCATCAGTTTTCCTCGTCACTTTGCTGTGAAATTGGAGTCTGTAAAGTTTGATTGGTGCAAGATTATTGCCAATGATTTAGTTTTAGAGTACTCCACGCTATATTACCTAATGATTCAGACCGTGTTGGTCATATGTTGCTGTCTTGTTATGCTGGTGTCGACAGTATTCATCACCTATAAATTATTCACTAACAATTTTAGTGCCCGGATAACTCAACAAAGAGCATAGGAAAGACGGTCGATTATAATGTTGGTCATTGTCCTGGTTGTATTTCTAATATCAGAGGTTCCAAAAGTAACAGCATACTTATTGTTTTGTGTGAGGTACATTGTTAGTAACTTTCAATTACATTATGATTTTTCTTATTTAGTGGTATTGGTTGTCACAAAGTATGAACAAGGTTTGGCAGCATTGTTGACAATAAGTATAAGCGATAAAAACATGTCGTTCTGGGAAAGCTTTGAATATTATTCATATGTCATTGAGGGTATGAAATTGTTAACCATAGTAGGATGTTTATCTAACTTTTTAATCTTTATCATCATAAGTAAAAAGATGAGAGCAGAATTGTTGCGCATATTTGGCAAATCGAAGTCGTTGAAACGTGTTCAAAATGAATACGCATTAACCGCTAAAAATATCACCAGACACAAGTTGTTTCCTTTTTCCTTTTTCCTTTTTCCATATTCAAGTTTTGAATAAAGAAACCGAATAAGGAAATGAAAATCAAATAAGGAAAAGGTAACCGAATAAGGAATTGAAAATCGAATAAGGAAATTAAAACCGAATAAGGAAAAAGAAACCGAAAAAGAAAATGTAAATCAAATAAGGAAAAAGTAACCGAATAAGGAAACGAAAATCAAATAAGGAAATAGAAACCAAATAAGAAAAGAAACCGAATAAGGAAATGAAAATCGAATAAGAAATGGAAAACGAATAAGGAAACGAAAAAAAAAATGAGGAAAACAAATTTGAGGAAAAAAAATTTTGAGGAAAAGAAATTTCGAGGTAACAAATTTTGAGAAAAAAACATTTAAGAAAAAAAAATTTCTGGAAAAAAATATTTGAGGAAAAAAAAATTCGTGAAAAAATTTTTTGAGGGAAAAAAAAAATTCAGTTTGGACTTGTAATATTTTTCAAAATTTGAATATCGAAAAAGGAAAAGGGAAAAAGGAAACAACTTGTGTCTGGTATGAACAAAGGAGAAACACAAAAACTGAAGAAGAAAACAAAACAGTTGGTGATGTAATTTGTTTTATTAAGTGATTTCATACAAAGGGAAATGTTAACTATACATTACACAAAAACAATAAAGTATTATAGTAATTAACGCAAAATGATAAGAAACCAGCAACAATATACAAAACACGGCATAGAAAAAAACCTACATCGAAATCTTTCAAATGCATCAGAACGAAATTGATCTTAATCCCCATCTACATGATCTACATAGATAGGTAACGAATGGACTTTCAGTCGTATAACATTTGCAATGTTCTGTACTCAATTGAAATCATTACCAACAGATTAGAAATTGATAAGTATTCTATCATATACGATAGAATGTGTATTTTATTCTGTTTAAAAAAGCAAGCGCTTTTAGACAATTTTGAATCGAAAATTTATATACAATAACCGAACAAAACTGCCAAAACATGCAAACCTTGTTTTTAAACTATAAGAAATTAAAACTTTGAGCGGGAACCATTCTCGCTAGATTGGGCATACTGTTGATACCTTTCTTTGACAAAAATGAAAAAAAAAACATGGATTTTATCAGATTTTCAAAAACATGAATAATACGTGAAAAAAGGAGGTTATGGGTAAAATATTAAAAACACCATATAGATAAGACTAGAAGATTCCGATTTACTGATCAAATGTCTAAAAGCAAGATCAGCGAACATGTTTAAAAAAGAGTATACACATAAAATATTCTTACCAGAAAGTGCCCGTATAAAACGTGGCTCTTTACAAAATTCATATACATTTGTAAATTCTCCCGTATGGTTTATAAAACGAAATCCATCTAAAAAAGTGTACACATCGTTTGTTATTAGGAACATGTATTTCATGATAGAGCGAACTTTTTTGGCCAAAGGGTTTCTACAAAATAAATTCGAACATACATAATGAGAAAATTAAATATGCTAGATATACTTATTGGAGATGTGATGAGACAATCAACGCAATAGTTTTTCTTCTTAACTACATCTTTGTACGTTTCGTACTGTGTGGGATTGATACGTCAATGAGACAGCAATCCAACAACACAAATAACAATAGACTTCTAGTGGACAATACACTACGTAAGAGTAAAAGGAGATGTGGGATATACGTCAATGAGACAACGATCCAACAACACAAATAACCAAAATACATATAGTGGGCAACGTACAGTGTTTAGCAATCCTCTTGTTAGTGAGCAACGTATAGTGTTTAGCAATCCTCCTGTTAGTGGGCAACATACGGTGTCTAGCAATCATCCTGTTTGTGGGCAACATACAGTATCTAGCAATCATCCTGTTAGTGGGCAACATACGGTGTCTAGCAATTCTCATGTTTGTGGGCAAACATACGGTTCTAGCAATCATCCTGTAAGGGGGCAACATACAGTGTCTAGCAATGATCCTGTTAGTGGGCAACATACGTTGTCTAGTAATCCTCCTGTTAGTGGGTAACGTACAGTATTTAGCAATCCTCTTGTTAGTGAGCAACGTATAGTGCTTTGCAATCCTCCTGTTAGTGGGCAACATACGGTGTCTAGCAATCCTCTTGTTAGTGGGCAACATACAGTGTCTAGCAATCATCTTGTTAGTGGGCAACATACAGTGTCTAGCAATCCTCATGTTATTGGGCAACATACGGTGTCAAGCAATAACCCTCATGTTATTGGGCAAAATACATTGTTTAGCAATCCTCCTGTTAGTGGGCAATGTACAGTGTCTAGAAATCCTCATGTTAGTGGGCAATGTACAGTGTCTAGCAATCTTCCTGCTAGTGGGCACAGTACAGTGTTTATCAATCCTCCTGTTAGTGGGCAATGTACAGTGTAAAGCATGACAGATATTTTTGTTTGACAGATATCTTTGTTGGACAGATTAAATGACTTTTCATTGAACTTTGTTTGGTTGCTTCTTCTTATGTATAAACTGTATACTGAGTAGTTATCATTGCAACGAAACTCATAAAAAAGGCTAAGGTATTGACATAATCTTCTAATTGCTGTGATACCACCAAATATCGTCTAAAGAGCAGTTAGTCTTTAAATAATTTAATTAAATCCGATTAGATATAGGTATAGGGGGAGGGTTGAGATCTCACAAAAAGTCAGGAGCCTCTGGCCTTTGTTAGTCTTGTATGATTTTTCTTTTAATTTAAGTTCAATTATATGCTTTGGAGTTTAGTATGACGTCCATTTTCACTGAACTAGTACACATTTTTATTTAGTGGCCAGCTGAGGACCACCTCCGGGTGCGGGATTTTCTCGCTGCGTTGAAGACCCATCGATGGCCTTCGTCTGTTCTATGGTCGGGTTGTTGTCTCTTTGACACATTCCCCATTTCCATTCTCAATTTTAAAGTCTGTCCAACAATGACTTGTACAACAATAAATATTCATAGTCTGTCCAAAATCGAAATATAGTCTGACAAAGAAATGTCCAACAAAGACATATATAAAAAAAAACATCTGTCAACAAGAGAATCTATCCAACAAATACATATGTCCAATAAAAACATCTGTCAACAAAAGAATCTTTCCAACAGAGACATATGTTACCAAAGCCTTCTGTTCAACAAAGCATCTGTCAACCAGAGACATCTGACGAGCAAAAGAATCTTACAACAAAGCAATCTGTCCAACAGAGACATATGTCCAACAAAGACTTGTGTCTAAGAAAGACATCTAAACAACAAAAGAATCTTTCCAAGAAAGACATCTGTTCATCAAAGATATTTTTCCAACAAAGTCATCTGTCAACCAGAGACATCTAACCAACAAAAGAATCTTTCCAACGAAGACATCAGTCTAACAAAGATTTCTGTTTAACGAAGGCATCTGTCGAAGAAAGATTTGTCCAACAAGGACATCTGTCGAAGAAAGATTTGTCCAACAAGGACATCTGTCGAAGAAAGATTTGTCCAACAAGGACATGTGTCGAAGAAAGATTTGTCCAACAAGGACATCTGTCGAAGAAAGATTTGTCCAACAAGGACATGTGTCGAAGAAAGATTTGTCCAACAAGGACATGTGTCGAAGAAAGATTTGTCCAACAAGGACATCTGTCGAAGGAAGATATGTCCAACAAGGACATCTGTCGAAGGAAGATATGTCCAACAAGGACATCTGTCGAAGAAAGATTTGTCCAACAAGGACATCTGTCGAAGGAAGATATGTCCAACAAGGACATCTGTCGAAGAAAGATTTGTCCAACAAAGACATCTGTCGAAGGAAGATTTGTCCAACAGGGACATCTGTCGAAGAAAGATTTGTCCAACAGGGACATCTGTCGAAGAAAGATATGTCCAACAAGGACATCTGTCGAAGAAAGATTTGTCCAACAAGGACATCTGTCGAAGGAAGATTTGTCCAACAGGGACATCTGTCGAAGAAAGATTTGTCCAACAGGGACATCTGTCGAAGAAAGATATGTCCAACAAGGACATCTGTCGAAGAAAGATTTGTCCAACAAGGACATCTGTCGAAGAAAGATTTGTCCAACAAGGACATCTGTCGAAGAAAGATATGTCCAACAAAGACATCTGTCGAAGAAAGATTTGTCCAAAAAGGACATCTGTCGAAGAAAGATTTGTCCAACAAGGACATCTGTCGAAGAAAGATATGTCCAACAAAGACATCTGTCGAAGAAAGATTTGTCCAACAAGGACATCTGTCGAAGAAAGATATGTCCAACAAGGACATCTGTCGAAGAAAGATTTGTCCAACAAGGACATCTGTCGAAGAAAGATTTGTCCAACAAGGACATCTGTCGAAGAAAGATATGTCCAACAAGGACATCTGTCGAAGAAAGATTTGTCCAACAAGGACATCTGTCGAAGAAAGATTTGTCCAACAAGGACATCTGTCGAAGAAAGATTTGTCCAACAAGGACATCTGTCGAAGAAAGATTTGTCCAACAAGGACATCTGTCGAAGAAAGATATGTCCAACAAAGGCATCTGTCGAAGAAAGATATGTCCAACAAGGACATCTGTCGAAGAAAGATTTGTCCAACAAGGACATCTGTCGAAGAAAGATTTGTCCAACAAAGACATCTGTCGAAGAAAGATATGTCCAACGAAGGCATCTGTCGAAGAAAGATTTGTCCAACAAGGACATCTGTCGAAGAAAGATTTGTCCAACAAGGACATCTGTCGAAGAAAGATTTGTCCAACAAGGACATCTGTCGAAGAAAGATATGTCCAACAAAGGCATCTGTCGAAGAAAGATATGTCCAACAAGGACATCTGTCGAAGAAAGATTTGTCCAACAAGGACATCTGTCGAAGAAAGATTTGTCCAACAAAGACATCTGTCGAAGAAAGATATGTCCAACGAAGGCATCTGTCGAAGAAAGATTTGTCCAACAAGGACATCTGTCGAAGAAAGATTTGTCCAACAAGGACATCTGTCGAAGAAAGATTTGTCCAACAAGGACATCTGTCGAAGAAAGATATGTCCAACAAAGGCATCTGTCGAAGAAAGATATGTCCAACAAGGACATCTGTCGAAGAAAGATTTGTCCAACAAGGACATCTGTCGAAGAAAGATTTGTCCAACAAGGACATGTGTCGAAGAAAGATTTGTCCAACAAGGACATGTGTCGAAGAAAGATTTGTCCAACAAGGACATCTGTCGAAGAAAGATTTGTCCAACAAGGACATCTGTCGAAGAAAGATATGTCCAACAAGGACATCTGTCGAAGAAAGATTTGTCCAACAAGGACATCTGTCGAAGAAAGATATGTCCAACAAGGACATCTGTCGAAGAAAGATTTGTCCAACAAGGACATGTCGAAGAAAGATTTGTCCAACAAGGACATCTGTCGAAGAAAGATTTGTCCAACAAGGACATGTGTCGAAGAAAGATTTGTCCAACAAGGACATGTGTCGAAGAAAGATATGTCCAACAAGGACATCTGTCGAAGAAAGATTTGTCCAACAAGGACATCTGTCGAAGAAAGATATGTCCAACAAGGACATCTGTCGAAGAAAGATTTGTCCAACAAGGACATCTGTCGAAGAAAGATTTGTCCAACAAAGACATGTCGAACAAATATATCATCAAAAGAATCTTTCAGACAAAGACATCTGACGAATAAAACAATCTTTCCAACAAAGACATCTGTCCAACAAAGATGTTTGTCCATCAAAGACATATTTAAATCAATCAGAGACATCTGACGAACAAAAGAATCTTTCCAACAAAGACATCTGTCGAACAAAGATGTCTGTCCAACAAAGACATATGACCAACAACAGAACTTTTCCAACAAATACATCTGTTCAACAAAGAAAAGTGCAGTATTCATTTACTCCACCAGGTTGTATTTCATTTGCGCCAACGACAAATACTGCTTTTGTTCCATTTATACAAAAATATAATGGAACAGTTTTTACATAAGTTCTATCCTGAATACGAGGCTCGTTTTAAAAATGTTGGAGAGTATCTCCCGAAAGATAAGTAACATTTCTCATACAAAACTGAGTCACTTAAAGGTATAAAAGTATAGTACTCACATGTTTGATGTGACAAAATGGACACAATTCATTTTGAGACTAGTAGAAGATATTACGTCTGTAATTTTTCAAGACCTTACATTTAAGATAAGAAATGTATTGAAAAACGGAGAAAAATAGTAAAGATGTACCCAAAAATGATGCAAAGCCAGAATGACAACCGATGTGGACAGTAAAACCCATTATTAAACATTGAATGATACAGTCAACCACGGTTAAGACCTGCAAAAAGTATAATCCCATCATTTAAAAAACTAATCAGTGTTTAATGTTGTTATTTTTTATCGATGAATGTGATATTATGATAAATAAATATAAAATTAAGGAGATGTGATTTGATTGTCAATGAGACAACTATCTACCAAAGTTCAAACGAAGTGGATGTAAGTAATTATAGGCACCTGTACAGCCTTCAACAATGACGGAAACGCATACCGCATAGTCGGCTATAAAAAGCCATGACGTGAAAAATAAACACATTCAGTAAAGTTGAGTGTGCTCTCAGACCTGGACGTGTTTTCATTCAGTAATGTTAAGAGTGTTCTCAGACCTAGTCGTGTTTTCATTCAGTAATGTTAAGAGTGCTCTCAGACCTAGTCGTGTTTTCATTCAGTAATGTTAAGAGTGTTCTTAGACCTGGTCGTGTTTTCATTCAGTAATGTTAAGAGTGTTCTCAGACCTGGTCGTGTTTTCATTCAGTAATGTTAAGAGTGTTCTCAGACCTAGTCGTGTTTTCATTCAGTAATGTTAAGAGTGTTCTCAGACCTAGTCGTGTTTTCATTCAGTAATGTTAAGAGTGTTCTCAGACCTAGTCGTGTTTTCATTCAGTAATGTTAAGAGTGTTCTCAGACCTAGTCGTGTTTTCATTCAGTAATGTTAAGAGTGTTCTAAGACCTGGTCGTGTTTTCATTCAGTAATGTTTATAGTGATCTCAGACCTAGTCGTGTTTTCATTCAGTATTGTTAAGAGTGTTCTCAGACCTAGTCGTGTTTTCATTCAGTAATGTTAAGAGTGTTCTCAGACCTGGGCGTGTTTTCATTCAGTAATGTTAAAGAGTGTTCTCAGACCTTGTCGTGTTTTCATTCAGTAATGTTAAGAGTGTTCTCAGACCTGGGCGTGTTTTCATTCAGTAATGTTAAGAGTGTTCTCAGACCTAGACGTGTTTTCATTCAGTAATGTTAAGAGTGTTCTCAGACCTAGTCGTGTTTTCATTCAGTAATGTTAAGAGTGTTCTCAGACCTGGGCGTGTTTTCATTCAGTAATGTTAAGAGTGTTCTCAGACCTGGGCGTGTTTTCATTCAGTAATGTTAAGAGTGTTCTCAGACCTGGTCGTGTTTTCATTCAGTAATGTTTATAGTGATCTCAGACCTAGTCGTGTTTTCATTCAGTATTGTTAAGAGTGTTCTCAGACCTAGTCGTGTTTTCATTCAGTAATGTTAAGAGTGTTCTCAGACCTGGGCGTGTTTTCATTCAGTAATGTTAAGAGTGTTCTCAGACCTTGTCGTGTTTTCATTCAGTAATGTTAAGAGTGTTCTCAGACCTGGGCGTGTTTTCATTCAGTAATGTTAAGAGTGTTCTCAGACCTGGTCGTGTTTTCATTCAGTATTGTTAAGAATGTTCTCAGACCTGGGCGTGTTTTCATTCAGTAATGTTAAAGAGTGTTCTCAGACCTTGTCGTGTTTTCATTCAGTAATGTTAAGAGTGTTCTCAGACCTGGGCGTGTTTTCATTCAGTAATGTTAAGAGTGTTCTCAGACCTAGACGTGTTTTCATTCAGTAATGTTAAGTGTGTTCTCCGACCTAGTGTTCTCAGACCTGGTCGTGTTTTCATTCAGTAATGTTAAGAGTGTTCTCAGACCTGGGCGTGTTTTCATTCAGTTTCAATTTCAAATGTAGAAAAGGGTGGATTAAATCTGGTTTTATAGCGCTAACCCTCCCACTTTGATGACAGTCTCATCAAATTCCGTTATATTTACATTTACGTTAACTAAACAGACGTGTGTTCTAAGACCTGGTCGTCTTTTCATTCAGTAATCGGATTGTGTTCTCAAACCTGGTCGTGTTTTCATTTCACCCAGATAAAGGTCAAATTTGGAAAATTTATCTCATTTTTAACAAGTTGAATTGATATTCAAGTGTTTCTTGTATTATTTCTGTGGTATAAGTTGATATTTATCAGGACAATGTTTTCAAATGGAAGATTTGATATGACTAGATATAAGAAGATGTGGTATGAGTGCCAATGAGACAACTCTCCATTCAAGTCACAATTTATAAAAGTAAACCATTATAGGTCAAGGTACGGTCTTCAACACGGAGCCTTGACTCACGCCGAACAACAAGCTATAAAGGGCCCCAAAAAATTACTAGTGTAAAACCATTCAGTCAAGAACGGTTAAGACCAGCAAAAAGTATAATCCCAGCATTTTAAAAACTAATCAGTGTTTAATGTTGTTTTTTTTTTATCGATGAATGGTAATATATAAAATATAACCAAAATTGGTCTTGAAAGTGCAATGGTATAAGTTAATGTTTACCAGGACAAGGTTTTCAAATGGAAGATTTGATATGAGTCCTTGGAAAGGTTTACGGACAACACCATGATATGGTTAACCGTTATAAAACAAAATGACCATTGAAATGTTCACTTATCAATGGCCCCATATTTCCCGCGATTATGACAAACGTCCTAGGTGATCTCGTGGTAGATGTTCACCTTGAGTGCGAGTCTGCGAGAGATTGTAGATTTGATCTCCAGTAGCAGTGCGCGAACGTCCTAGGTGATCTCGTGGTAGATGTTCACCTTGAGTGCAACAGATTGTAGATTTGATCTCCAGTAGCAGTGCGCGAACGTCCTAGGTGATCTCGTGGTAGATGTTCACCTTGAGTTCGACAGATTGTAGATTTGATCTCCAGTAGCAGTGCGCGAACGTCTTATGTGATCTCGTGGTAGATGTTCACCTGGAGTTCGACAGGTTGTAGATTTGATCTCCAGTAGCAGTGCGCGAACGTCCTAGGTGATCTCGTGGTAGATGTTCACCTTGAGTTCGACAGATTGTAGATTTGATCTCCAGTAGCAGTGCGCGAACGTCTTATGTGATCTCGTTGTAGATGTTCACCTTGAGTTCGACAGATTGTAGATTTGATCTCCAGTAGCAGTGCGCGAACGTCCTAGGTGATCTCGTGGTAGATGTTCACCTTGAGTTCGACAGATTGTAGATTTGATCTCCAGTAGACAAACCTCCTAGGTGATCTCGTGAAACCAGATCTGAAAATTAATAATTGTTAATTCTGTGCATATGGACAGTTGTTGTCATAGGCGGATCCAGGGGGGGGGAGGCCTGGGGGACCCGGGTCCCCCCTTTTCGTGAGGAAAATTTGGTTGATTATATAGGGAATCATTGAAGCATGACTGGAGCGGGCCCCCCCTTAGGAAAAGTTCTGGATCCTCCACTGGTTGTCTAGTCGTCGTTTTTTGTTTGTCTTGGCATTGGCTTTCTGCGACTGCTAAAGAATCAGTGGTTCTTTTCACAAAAAATCTTAAGAGTAAAATACTCGTAAGTCCTTCAAATTCAGTATAACTTACAATCAATTTTAATCGTAATATGTTTTGTGAAAAGAGTCGCTGACTTAGACTCTATTAAAGTAATTGTTAATTTGTTCTCTTACTGAATATGTATGAAATATTTGCTACTGGACGTGTAACTCCGAACAACCATTTAATAAAAAAAGATGGGAAAATATCTTCAGTATCTGTTTTCACATTATCTGCATGAGAACACATCGTGATACTAAATTAGTTGTTTGTCTCATCCATTACAGCTCAATGTGCTTTGGTATCACGTAGAGCTACTGTTAGAGTAATTGTTCTCATAAATCCATGTCAGCTCCGTCTGCATTAAGAATACTTTGGTTACCAGAGGCCGATTAAGGGTGGCGGGACCAAGGTGCCGGGGAACCCCCTTCTGTGGGAAAAATTTGTATGATTTTTTAGAGAATCCCTGAAGCATGACTGGAGCGGGTCCCTCTTAGGCAGTCAATATATCTATATTCATCATGTTACTGTATTGGTTGTTTGTTTCATACGTGACAATATAAAAAAGAGGATGTGGTATGATTGCCAATGAGAAAACTCTCCACAAGAGACCAAATGACACAGAAATTCACAACTATAGGTCCCCGTACGGCCTTCAACAATGAGCAAATCCCATACCGCATATAGTCAGCTATAAATGACATTTCAAACGAAAAAACTTACGGCCGTATTTATGTACAAAATAATGAACAAAAAACAAATATGTTACACAGCAACAAACGACAACCACTGAATTACAGGCTCTGACTTTGGACAGGCACATACCGAATGTGGCAGTGTTAAACATGTTAGCATTAGAATCTCCATCTGCATTATGAGCACATTGTGGTACTTATTTGGTTGTGTTACTGATTTGATCGTATGTTCTCAACCATGACAGGTTCATCTGCATAAGGAACACATCGTATTACTGTATGGGTTATTTGTCTCATAAACCTACGACAACTGCATCTACTTTAGCAACCCATCGTGCAATTGTATGGGTTGCTAGTCTCGCAAATACATGACACCTTCTTCTGCATAAGTAACATATCGTGTTACTGCATGAGTTAAATATATGTTTCATGAATCTATTACAGCTCCATCTGCAGTAGGAACAAAATGGATCTGTCATTGATGAGACAAATTACCAATGCAATAACATGATGTGTTCCTTTAGCAGATGGCGGTATAACAGACAGAATGGAGTGCAGTTGTAGGGTTCTTCTCATGTAGTAACGTTAAAGCTCCATCTGAATTAGGACCACACCGTGTTACTGCACGGGCTGTTAGTCTCATCTATGACAGCTCCATCTGCATTAGGACCACACCGTGTTACTGCACGGGCTGTTAGTGTCATCTATGACAGCTCCATCTGCATTAGGACCACACCGTGTTACTGCACGGACTGTTAGTCTCATCTATGACAGCTCCATCTGCATTATGCCCACACCGTATTACTGCACGGGCTGTTAGTCTCATCTATGACAGCTCCATCTGCATTAGGACCACACCGTGTTACTGCACGGGCTGTTAGTGTCATCTATGACAGCTCCATCTGCATTAAGACCATACCGTGTTACTGTATTACATATGACTGGTTTCTCACGAAAAATAGTGTCAATTCAGTATGTTAAACTTTGAAGGATACGTACGTTAAGGACACCCAAAATTAATAGTATAGTAAAATGATGTGAAGACATGTACAAGTAAAACAATAACAAATGATACAGTATTAAACAGTATAATGTCTAATAACGTGTTTGAAATTGAAAATCCGTGAATCGTTGATCTAGTCTTTTGCACAAACCATGAGTTACGTCAATAAAATTTATGTCCTTTTCCGGCGTCAAACTTTAACATAAGACATTTTAAAATTTTTGTAAGCTTCAGAATGCAATAAAATTTGACGAAAAGAAGATCTCCAGGTGAAAAGTATTTTGTACATATTTTTGAAGACATCAATCACATAATTATGTCTGTTGCCATAGACGAACTGTGCATCGTTTTAACCGTTGAAAGTTATCAATGACATAACGAATAGCCAATGGAAATGTCGTTATACGGCGAGTCTCATTTTTTATTATACCAGTTGTTTTAATAATTACTTTTAATAATATTTTGTGGATTTAAAAGTTTAGAAACTGAGAAATAATTAGTGTGTGAATCTTTCAAATCTAAACCATAAAATTGGAAAAAAGTTGGCGTTATATCTCTATATTGAACACAAGATATAAAAAAATGTTCCTCTGTAAAATCGAGAATGAAAATGGGGAATGTGTCAAAGAGACAAGTTGACCAAATGGGGAATGTATTAGCATTGGCAACATTCAAATTACCACAACAAGATTTAAAGTTTGAGTAAATGTCTGAAAATGTTTTTGCATATACAATTACAAAGGTTCTTAATGTTTCGAGTAATTCTGTTTTTTATAAAGCCAATCACATTTTGACCTTGCCTAACTTGTTGAAAATAGTTTGATGAAAATCTGTTTAAATAATTCCCTGTATATTAAGCGTAGCGGGTTATTTAACAGTGTGCACCACATTTTTTATGTTATTTCGAATAGACAGAAAAAATGTTACAGTCATTCCTTTAATGCATAATTACAGTCATTTTTTATAATTTAATTCTAAATTCCACCTTAAACCGTAGAAAACCATGAAAAAACGTTGATGACGTCACGGTCACATGACTAAATTATGTCTATGGGCTCATAACAAAATAACGTCAGCCAATCAGAAGATGTGTTACATCCAAAATTAAATTATATATGTATAGATATATACATAATTAGAATTCTGTATAGTCTGTATTTTCGTATGCAAAGAATGCTATGTCATAATTCTGTATATACAAGTCTATCCAAACGGAAATAGTTCTGTATATTCGTTTTTTGAATTCTGTAAATATTCAAACGATTTTTGTATATACGAAAAGGCACGAAATTGAATAATAGACCTCTATACAAAAATTTAAACTAGGTATATACAAGTATTCAACATGTATAGATCTATATAATATATATGGAATTATTTCTGTACATGATATGTAATAATGTAACGGTTTATTTCTTCCTCTGTGATATTTTATCCTGAGGATAATTTGTCCCGGTAATTTTTTTCCAGGCATGGTATTTCACAGGTTGATTTTTTCCTGAAGAGTGAAATCTATCTGTGTTATGCGGATAGTATGTACCGGTATACAATTGGCTGTCGGAACAATGGGCCGTTGGACCACTGAGCTGTCGGACTAATGGGCTGTCCGAATAATGGAGTGAAATCAAACAAACAACAGTAAACAAAACGCAACAAAGAAAACTAAAGACTGAGCAACAAGAACCCCACCAAAACTTTGGGTGATCCCAGGTACTCCAATAAATTGGGGTGATCTCAGGTGCTCCAATAACTTGGGATGATCTCAAGTGCTCCAATAACTTGGGGTGATCTCAGGTGCTCCAATAACTTGGGGTGATCTCAGGTGCTCCAATAACTTGGGGTGATCTCAGGTGCTCCAATAATTTTGGGTGATCTCAGGTTCTCCAATAACTTGGGGTGATCTCAGGTGCTCCAATAACTTGGCATGATCTCAGGTGCTCCAATAACTTGGGGTGATCTCAGGTGCTTCAATAACTTGGGGTGCTCTCAGGTGCTTCAATAACTTGGGATGATCTCAGGTGCTCCAATATCTTAGGATGATCTCAGGTGCTCCAATAACTTGGGATGATCTCAGGTGCTGCAATAACTTGGGGTGATCTCAGGTGCTTCAATAACTTGGGGTGATCTCAGGTGCTCCAATAACTTGGGGTGATCTCAGGTGCTCCAATAACTTGGGATGATCTCAGGTGCTCCAATAACTTGGGATGATCTCAGGTGCTCCAATAACTTGGGGTGATCTCATGTGCTCCAATAACTTGGGATGATCTCAGGTGCTCCAATAACTTGGGATGATCTCAGGTGCTCCAATAACTTGGGATGATCTCAGGTGCTCTAATAACTTGGGATGATCTCAGGTGCTCCAATAACTTGGGGTGATCTCAGGTGCTCCAATAACTTGGGATGATCTCAGGTGCTCCAATAACTTTGGATGATCTCAGGTGCTTCAATAGGGTAAGCAGATCTTACTCCAGTAGTGGCAACCGTCGTGTTGCTCATGTAAAAACAAACCCTGTGACAAGTATAATACGGTAGAGTTACTCTACATGATTGTCTGATTTTCATCGACAGCGTTACATTGCTATTAACATTAATTCATTAGATATAAAGATGATCGCCTTCTATCCACAAGGGATTGGTCTTCTGCAAATCTGTTTCTATGGTAATCTGTGTATTTCTCATCGCAAAAGTATTTCTCATCACAAAAATAACTGTTTGCAAAACAAATGATGAGAAAAACTTTATTCCTCTATTGCATTGGAACATTGAAGTGTTGTTCTATTTCGACCTCAAAAGTCATTTCTGAAAATAAATAAAATAATTCACAAATCCAAAGATAAAATATGCTGCTGTTTGACATTTTACTTTAAAAATCAAAGTTTTACAGAAATACCCATGTTTACTGAACCAGTAGAAAAAGAAGCTATGGTGACTATCATTCAATGGAACCTCCTCTTTACCCGAAATATATTCATATTTGAAAGACATAAAATTAAGTATTTTATTAGATAATGCTTATAAAGTCTGCACACTCACATGACTCATACTTTATAGTCTGGATAAAACCCCTATAAACTTTGAGCGCAACTTCAAACTTTTTAAAGCATATTTACCCGGTAAATCATTTTTAACTGATTTCACATCCTCATCTGTAATATTTTTAGCCAAAATATCCTTAAGCTCATCTGTATACAGCTTTTGTGGTTTGTTGTAGTGGTCAAACCGTTTTAAGAGGTCACTTAATATGTTACACAACTCATTAAAACGTGTATCCCCAAGTTCAGCTGCCCGTGAGTGTTGTAGTTCATTCCTTGTAAGTCTTATACGTTCAATATCATCTCCAACAGCTATGTTTGTAACCTGAATTTTTTGCCATTCCCCTCCCCATCCTTTAGATGGAACATGCTTTTTTAATTTTCTATGCTCCTGGTACAAGTATGTGATATCACAATCGCTCCTTGGACGTAGATTTGGTATATCTTGTTTTAACAGGTCATAAGAAGCATCAGCAAGAATATTAAGCACAATTATTCCCATCTTTGTAAAATTGATCTGCTCTGCGGTGAACTGAAAACAAATAATAAAAGTAAATAATTGTTATATAAAGTATGTAAAAGGTCAGCGTAATCGTGAATAAGGCTACTCCAATATCCGTCCTTAGTTTCTTTTTGTTTTGGGAATGTAAAAGTACCCTGCCACGTCCACTCTGTGATTTAGCTAGATGGTTTTTTTCTGCTTTGTATCCATCTGATGAGTTAAGCCCATTTCAACTGATTTTTATATTTTGTTCTTATGTTGTAATGTTACACCTTTGTCCATAAGGTAAGGGAAGGATTGGCGCCTTGAACTAGTTTATCCCCGCCACATTCTGTGTTTGCCTCTCCCAAGTCAGGAGCCTGTAATTCAGTTGCTGTCGTTTGTTGTTGTATATTATATTATTTTGTTTTTTCGTTTATCATTTTGAACATAAATCAGGCTGTAAGTTTTCTCGTTTGAATTGTTTTACATTTGGCGTTTCTGGGCCTTTTATAGTTGACTATGTGGTATGGGTTTTTCCTCACTACTGAATGCCGTACAGTAAACTATAGTTGTTAATTTCTGTGTCGTTGGTGTGTTTTCGAGAGTTGCCTTAATGGCAATCATACCAATCTTCTAAATGTTATATCGGTCAGAATGTTTATTATACATAGTTTCGGATACATTATTGTGATATCATATACCTCTCTCAAATTGCGTTTACTTGGTGGCTCTTCAGAAATATTTGAATAATCTCTCTTAACACGTTTGACACTAAAACGCACCTGCAATTAATAAATCATGTTCAATTATACAAAACATAATATAATAATTAGTAAACCTTGAGAAATTATTCAATTTTGACAGAAAACTAAACATTGTGGATGATACTTATCCTTTCTGCTCACTCTATTTGTTTGGACTTAGGAGTTATAATTCACATACAGGTTTCATTATATTAATCATGTATAGGGCTGGTATGTAAAACAAACAAAGTTTGGAAAACTCATAGTAACTCTGAAATAAGTAAAATAATTTGTATTGGGCGATAAACAAATGAACAAGAGGTGAGCTAACTAGACATACAATCATGAGATATGTAGGCCAATGTAACTATCCACCTGACACCAAATGGAGTAGATGTAAGCAACAATTGGTCGCCGTACGACATTCAAAATTGAACAAAACTAATACTGCATATTAACATGATTAAGCTATAATATAATTTCAATGAGATTTGAAAACAACACCATATATATTTCATGCGTTTTTCTGGATTTACCTTCAAAGGATGAATAAGAATCTAAACAGTTGAAGAGCTATATGACCAAAATGGATCTAAAAATAGCCAAATCTATCTGAAGTCAACTTTGAGGAAGTTGAAACATAACATTTTTTTTTAATTTCAAAATTTATTAGCTGACAATTTTAGAAATTTCTGTCAATAAATAATAAACTAATAATTTGATTACGGACTTTCCGTTTTGAACTTTTCCTCGGAGTTCGGGCCATTTTGAATTTCTAATATACATGATATACATCTCAATCTACTAGCATACAATGAAGAAAAAAAAAGAAAAACAAAACAAATAAAACTTAATAATGGTAAAATTCATCATGCAAGGGCATATACAGATATACGAAGTCTGCCAAGTAGTTTATTAAAACATGTAAAAGCTAAAAGTGTTTGCCAAAAATGCACAAAAATACCTGAACTCATCAAAACCTCATTAAACATCTTCAAGGACAACCCCTACAGAAAAAAAAGTTGAGGGCCAGTTGTTGGCCATGTGGCGGACAGTTGAGGGCTAGCTGTTTTAAGCAAAATAGTTTAGGGCTAGGTGTTGAGCATCTTAGCTCAACTCAAACCTGGCCAAGCACTGTATGTTGGATAGATGTCGCTCAACTGGCCCTCAACTGAAGCTGGCCATTAAGTTGAGGAAAAGTTGAACAATTGATCTTTGGTTTTCATATAGTTGAGGAAAAGTTGAGCATTCAGACTTTGAAATTTTTGTAGTTGAGGAAAAGTTGAGCATTCAGACTTTGAAATTTTTGTAGTTTAGGAAAAGTTGAGCGTTCAGACTTTGATTTTTTTTTATAGTTGAGTAAAAGTTGAGCAATTAGAAATATGACCTGGTGATATAACTGTTATGTGCCATCTGTTTTATTTGTCTTTTGTGCAAATGGACAGGAAGTATCATTATAAATGTACACAAAGTTTGAGGCAAAATTAAGGGAAGCACATGTTTTTAAACATTTTTCTGTATTTTAACTTAACTAAATCTTTGACATAAAGATTAAAAACAAACAGTATTTCTTTTATTATAAGATATATCAAATATTCAAGATTTAGGTAATTAACAGTTATTATTATAGGCAAATCTCAAAGTAATCACACTGTCACAATACCCAAAAAGAACCTCAAACATTTAAAATTTTAACTGGGTTTGAGCATGCACATGGCAAGCAAAGATGTCTTCTAGCTACCATGAATAAAATATGTATTTTACAATGAATGTAGATAAAAAAAGTTACAAATAACTGTATTGACATTGAATAGTGCAGTGTATTCTTCTGACACGACTCTTGGATTTAGGAAGATTGATGTTTTAACACATATTTCTGGAAACATCTTTTGATAAGTACATAGGATTAGATTTGATTTCCACCATTTTGAATAAGTGTATAATTATGCTCTTTTAGTTCAAAATAGTGATATTTAAAGTGTTTTCTTTATAAACTTTAAAGAGTGAAGAAAAAAAATGAGACAATACATTTATGCATTAATTTATGTATTGTCAAGATGTGTAAGACAGGAGACATGTTTATTTTATTATTAAGACAATTTGTTTAAGAAAGTATTACTAATAAAATAAGAATATTCTAATATAATGAATTTGGTATAAAACTAGAGATCTATTCTTATTTGATAGATAACTTCTAAAAAGCAAGGATAAAGCATTCTTGTAGTCTGTTGTGAGTTGAGATCTTTCAGCAGTATTTTGGCTATAAAAATACAATTTGAATTTATTTTTTCTACAATGTGTAGTCATCAGTTTGCAATTACCACATAATGCTCAACTTTTAAAGACCTAGCCCTCAACTTTTAATGACATGGCCTTCATCTATTGGCCACCTAGCCCTCAACTTTTAATGACCTGGTCCTCAACTGTTGGCCAGGTAGCCCTCAACTCTAATTGCTCAACTGTTGGACACCTAGCCCTCAACTATGATATTTTCTCAACGTTGCTCAACTAATTTGCATAAAGTTGAGCAATGATAGTTGAGGGCTATCTAATTTGAACGGCAAAAATCCAGCTAGCCCTCAACTGGCCCTCAACTGGCTCTCAACTGGCGGCCAGTTGAGCAATGCAGTTGGCCTAGTGATCATTTTTTCTGTATGGGAATAGCTTCTACAAGGGGTCAACTAATTATGTATGCTAGATTGACAAATTTGTAGATCTTGTCCTGATGATCATTTTAGCTGTAAACAGTTTCTTCTTATCTCTTATAGTTTTCATAATGATGAGCGAACATACAAAAAATGGGTAAACATCCATATTTAGCATGTTTATAGCCAATAACTGCTATAAGCGTATGAAGTCGACAGTTTATTTCGGACATTAAAATTATTTGTAGATCTTGAATGATAGTAACAATAATTGACCAGTGATAAATGCTATCCATGTAATTATGATTAATCTAAAACATCCTACACATTTATTTATACAAAACTACATATATTTACATAATACTAGTTTATATACATGTTGTATGTTTTCAACAGTAGAGTGTTACCTTTGTGGATGTATTTTGCATTGGACTGGTGTTTTCAACCCAAAGATGAGATCCTGGAACATGTTGAGTTTTTTCAGAAATCTTGGTCAGCTAAAAAATTTTAAAAACAGTTACCACTATTGAATGTTCATTACTCTACTTAAATTTTTAAATAATTAATGAAACATACATAACAATGTACAATGTTATCTAGTTGCAGCAATAATCTATAACTACAGGAATTTGATAAATTGTGATTTCCCTGCGTAAAAACTGCCTTAAGGAATTTAATATCCCTTTGTACTTTTCTTTTTTGACTTCATAGACTATATGTATGTCGATCCTGTGTGAACTGTTATCACACAAATGACTTCAATAAGTAAACAAACAAAATTTAAAAGTCATTCAAGCATGACTAAAGGTACATCCCAATATTGCGGTTAAATTGGAAATGAAGAAATTTTATAACATCCTTAAACTAAATATCAATTATCTAGTGTATGTTAGTCTTCAAAATTATACCGAATCAATAAGAGTAACCTAAAATCAACTGAAGCCTGACTGAGGGGACATATCCATATATACTCTTAAAAACATAGTAGACATTCAGATATTTGTGCCATTAATTTAATACAAAAAGACAGATAATACAAAAAAAAAAAAAAAATAAAATGACAGTGATTTTTTTTATAATTGCTAAACGGGTGCCTGTGGGTAATATTTATGAATCAAAGGAAAAGCGTGAGAACAAGTGGTCAAAACATGTTTTATAAATGCAAGAATGACTTCTAGACTAATATATTAAAAATGATGCAATAACATGAATGAGATGAAATCTTTCCTATCAAACAATTAAAATAACATATTACCTGTATCGGTGCATGATCAGACCATTCATTGATATGTGTTTCTGTACACATCTCACAAAAATAATCTGCATCTTGCTTATAAAATCCTGTCACACGGTCTGGTTCTGCAAGGCTACATCCCAACATTTTGTCAAATTTTACAGTCGTCATTTTGAATCTTTTACATATTATAGTGTTTATTTCTCTTGTAACAAAATCATCAATGTCCTTGAAAAGACATCTTTCAATGTTACAATGTTTCCCAAAATCCCAAACCTGAATCTGAATCACATTGGGATATGTCATCACAAGTAATTTTGAAGTCTTCTGAAACTTAAAGACGACAGCTCCTCTGAAAAGAGCTATTGGCCGTTTTGTTTGTCCACGGACAGGTACTTCTGCAATTTCGTACTTCCGGCTCAGTGAAGCAATCAAATGATTCATTAAATGTCCTGGTAGAAATTTAAATTTGAAACATAACCAAGTGGATTTTGTACAGTTTTTTTCTGTCACATTAAATTGTTCGTGTATAGGACAGTCAGGTACATCTTTAACCATGCACGGTATGTAATAGCAAGGATTTGTATCAGCGGCATCTCTGTCTGATACAGTTGGACGTATTATAATATCAAATTTCTCCATGACTTTCAATATATGATCTTTATGTTGAAACAAGTTTTGCTTTTCCTCAAATTTAAAGATTTTCTTATTTGTTTCTAATATATGTTCCAAAACCACACTATGTAATATTCCTTTAATATTTAAATCATTCCATTCATCCGTTAAAAGATGCCGTCTGGCACCTGATTGAAATTTCCTTGCTGTTATTATACATTTAAAAGCATCAGACAACCATTGAGTATCTAAAATGATATAATCTGAAAGATCCTCAAAATAAACCAAAGCTCTGAGTTCATGATGAAATTTTAAATATAACATAAGTTCTTCATGATTTAATGGTTTTGGTATTTCAGTAGATATTTGCTTAATTTCATTCAAGGAAATAATTGGTAACTCCTTCTTTTTCTCTCGTAGACATTTTTCCAACTGAATAAATTTAATAGGATAGTCTTTATTCCATGTTCTCATTGTTGTGGCTAAGTTTAAGAGATTTTGTCGTATTAGCTGGAATACACTTGGATTATCTTCTGTGTTTGAAATAAAGTACTCGTACTTATCACTAATGTGTCTTCGTGCAACAGCTGAAACATCCTCAGCATATTTATCAAGGCAATCTCTACATGCATCCTCAATCTAAAAAATAAAGTCGTTTTCTTCAATAAGTCTATGACGAAAAAAACATAAAAGATATGTCAATGGTTATTATAAATTAGAGTACCGTTTCACAATGAGTTTGGATATAAATCACAAGACAATGATGATGCCCACTGCAGTAAGCACGAATATATCTAGTCCACAAGCAGGGATGTTGAACTTCAACTTGGAAAAGTTTTGTGCTGCAAAAAGTAAAATAAAAAAAATACCGAACTTCGGGGAAAATTGAAAACAGAAAGTCCGTAATCAAATGGCAAAATCAAAAGCCAAAGTAAACACAATCAGGCAATAAATAAAGCAATACCAAATAATCAGCAGTCAGAGCTCAGGCATAAATAAGTCTGAATCTGCATTCGACTCATAGAGGTCTAAATTTGTAAGTTTTAGGATTTGTCTCCCTTTAAAGCAAGACAAAATACGACTTTAATAAGTCAAATATTGTTAAGCAAGAAATAATTGACCAGAATCAAAAAGTTGCAAATGTCGACTCCTACAAGTTGATAAGTTACCAAAATTGGTTAACTTCAAGACCCACGCATATTTATAAAAAGGTCATGCATCTAAATCAAATAATGACTACATTGAAAGACAATGCTTTGTCTTCTAAAGAAAAATATGAATGAGAGTCTAAAAAATCGGAGATAATGTTAATTAACCTTACAATGCAACCACCTGGAACCACACTAATAATGAGGTAAAACATCTGTGTTTAGTAAGGATGTTCAATTAGATAATTAAACATAGATAGCTCAAGTCCTTGTGAACACTCAGACAGTTTTTTGCTGTCATAGGTGGTGTACTTTGGCCACCAATTAAAATTAAGTTTTTTCATCAACAGAAATAGACCTAAACAAGTCTGTCATTTTCTGACTTAGATAAGTCTAAAATTGAAAACAAGTTTTTATAATAAATACATATTTTGACTTCTTTAAGTCAAATACAGAAATCGACCTGTTTATGTCTGAGCTCTGACTGATCAGGCCATGAACTTGCTTTTACATTTTTAATAACGACTGTTAATGACGCCTTATTCTTGCATAAGAAGTTTTTTTTTATATCGCACATACTCAACACATACTGATCACTTTTGCTCAGGAATGACTCATGTGACTCCGATACCTTTCCACCTGCAAAACTTCAGAGCAAATTAATAAGTCCTTATTGCTTCTAATCACAATTCAGACGCAGCATGGCTAAAATGTTTCAATTATAGTGTTTAGCTCTGACCTTATTAAAGGATTTGCCATCGATCTCGCTGGAAAATTGAGACTTTCAGAATTACATCAAGGTATGTCTGATAATTTGCAATGCATGAGGTTGATCGATTAGACAGTGTGAATTTCAATCATCTACAACGTATCAATTGTCGAAAATTTGGACACAAGGAACAATATAAGGATATGTCAGTTGATATCAAGTTTCATTCAAATATAACCCTATTGCCCATGAAGCTTCGTTCAGTGCTTCTTTGGAAAAGATGCCCGCGTAGCTTTTCACATTTGTTTCTTGATTGATTGATGAAAAATCTCACAAAGGCGCGTCTGAACCGTATTTCGTGTGGAAAATAAATTGAGAAAGATATTGGTATTGCCAAAGGTATCGACTCTGTAGTAATGTTTACTTTCACCCAATTCCATTTGGGACTAGCGGTGCAGTGACATCATGAATAAAGGTCACGAACATTAATAAAAGCTTTCTATTCACATGGTTTTTGTGATTTCTACGAAGAGGCAAGGCCATACCAGATAATCATTGCAATGCATGAGGTTGATCGATTAGACAGTGTGAATTTCAATCATCTACAACGTATCAATTGTAGAAAATTTGGACACAAGGAACAATATAAGGATACGTCAGTTAATATCAACTTTCATTAAAATCCGTTGGGTAATATCAGGTGGTGGATAGACCAAAAAAAAACTATCACCTTGACAGATTTAAGAAAACAGATAATTTAGGGGAAAACAAATGGATTAATTTTGAAAATAGAACCATTATTTTTGAAAATTGGAAACAGTTCTAGTAACTTGATATTTTTTTGTCAATGATATTAAAGATGACACAAGTGCTTTATTTCAGCATATTTTTTTTGTAGAAATTAGCCTACAGGTTGACATTGTAAATACAGCTGTTTCACAAACAGCCTCTTTTTAGGAGTTTAAAATATTCAGGATACAAAAATACCTCAATTAAACTAACAATAGTGTACTCTATCCTTAGATTCTAATAAATATTCCATAATCACAGAAACAGCAGAATTATTAAACAAATACGAGGCCTTAGGAGAAAAGCTCTAGCCCATGGGTCATAAAACAGGTAATTTAAGCATTTATAGGGGCCCTACAAAGTAAAATCACAAAAATACTGAACTCCGAGGAAAATTCAAACCGGAAAGTCCCTAATGAGATGGCAAAATCAAATGATAAAACACATCAAACGAATGGACAAAAACTGTCATATTCCTAAACAGACCATTTGAGGCAGATATTATGAACTTTTATAGATACAGTTAGATGTGAACTGGAGACTAAAGGTAGATTGGATACTTTATGTAACCTTGAATGTTGTAATGATTAACTACTAAGCTTTCCATTTATTGAATTCTGAAAGGCTTTGAATTTGTTATCAGAATAGTTTCATACAGGTTCTATACATTTTATGTCAGAAATCATGCACATACATGTAGGGTAAGCTGACATTAATTAAAGTATTAAATTGTTTTCGAATTGTTTAAAAATTGAATCAGGGGTGGGGTAAAAAATAGACTGTAATAGCATATCCAGTGTTTTATTTTAGGCTATGATCATAATAAAAAAACTATTGTTGTGAGAATAAGTGTTTTCAAGATTTTTTGAATCAAAGCTTTTATAGGTTGCATTTGTAATTACAGCTGTTTCACAAACCACGCTCTTTTGGGGAGTTTATAATATTCATAGATATTTTGTTTTGTTTACCTACTGGTTCAGGGCTATGATCTATATATGTTTCATTTCGTAGAAACAGAACTTGGGAATTTTACCAGTATGAATACACATGGATAGTGGTGAAATTGAATTCTGAGGAAGACCCAAAGTAAAGGGACAGGTAGTACAGAATTTTAGTATAAGTTTAAACTCTTAGAAGTTTGGGTCATATACATGTTGAAAAAATGCCGCACAGTCCGTCCTATATTTTGACCTTTGAAAAAGATAGTAGTGCATATGAGCTTTCCATTCTAGGATATCAGTTTTTACTTATTTTCGACATACAAGTTTGAATGCTCCTCTGGTATCTTTCACCCCTCCTTTACCAAACCTCATAGTAAAAGTGGTACAGTTTAAGCAGTAAAATGAGTTCCTCTTGGAAATCACATTGTCGATATTTACAGAAGAATAATTGGTAACCAGACATTAATATTTTGACATAAAATAAAAAAATCTTAAAATGTCCGAAATTTCATTTAGGAGTATTGTAAATAGTCTATGATATTAATTTATTTGGAAAGGTTATTACATTGAAGCTTTAAATAGTCAAACTAACGTATTACCCGTCCCTAGGATTTTCATGGCATTCCATCTATGCCATGGAGTTTTCATGGAAAAAGGATGGAAACGATGTAAAATTTGATGAAATTCCATGAAATTCATGGCAAATATTTTCCATGGCAAAAATTGCCATCGTTTTCATATTTGCCATGAAAGAAATTTCATGGAAAGGATGAAAATCTATGGCAATCAATGGCAAAGTTTGGACTTTAACTTTTTGGGGGGATGGAAACGATGTTATTACATTGAAGCTTTAAATAGTCCAACTAACATATTACCCGTCCCTAGGATTTTCATGGCATTCCATCTATGCCATCGAGTTTTCATGGAAAAAGGATGGAAACGATGTAAAATTTGATGAAATTCCATGAAATTCATGGCAAATATTTTCCATGGCAAAAATTGCCATCGTTTTCATATTTGCCATGAAAGAAATTTCATGGAAAGGATGAAAATCTATGGCAATCAATGGCAAAGTTTGGACTTAAACTTTTTGGGGGGATGGAAACAATGTTATTACATTGAAGCTTTAAATAGTCCAACTAACATATTATACAAATCCATTTGTAAAGCTTAAACCGAACACTCAATTGGTGTAAGCAAATGTATATGTATCTTAAAAATTACTGAAATTGTATTTCCTTATTTTTCATTTTTCAGAAGAGAATAAGCTAAAACTATATACTTGGAAACTTTTAAATTTCATATTTCAAACGAAACACTTATTATATAAATGGAAACAAACAAACGACAGTCTATATGTGATGTATGTAATGAAAAAAGATGATTATAACCACTTGTTTTATTACTTGTGAATGTTTAGAAAATTTCTGGAAGAGTATTTATGAGTTAATGAGTAAACAAATGTAGATTTTAGCATATCGTTAAAAAAATTAGTGTTCGAATGTAAAATTTTTGAAAAAAATATTTTGGTCGGAATTATTTCGAAACAATTTTAGGTTTTTCTATATACAAATCGTATTATATATCTAATCAGAAATTGAAAAATGTTAATGTCTTCCAAATTTTGGTTCAAGAATGTATCAAAAGATGTAACGAAAACAAAATAATAAAATAAAATCTGTTACTGCAGTCAGTGACAAGAAGTATCCAAAATTTAATAGATAAATACATAATGCATATTTTTTTTGTATTTCAAGAAATGTATATATATATATGAACAACTATTTATGAACCTTGGTTATCAGTGAAACCGTACATGATACATCAAGAGGATCTTGGACTCTTGATCAGATGTAACTACGTAAAAAGTATATTTTGTGAATAAACTAAATAAGTCTGAAAGAAAGTTTCATATTGAAAGAACATAAAACCTGACACAATCAAATGTTATCAACCAATGGAAGAAGTGAAAAAAAACCTGTCATTGTTGTAAGTTTAAAGCGGACGCAATAAACCATGTAGGAGGAGTTGCAATGACAAGTTTGGTTTTGTCAAAAAAATTTAAGTTGGGGCTTAAATTAAAATATTGTTTGTTTGCCCTTTACCGACCGACCCTATCAATTCGTTCCGCCTGAAAATCTTTTATTTGTATTTACCAGCAAGATTTTATTTTATTTTATTTTTTCGTTCCTACCAAAAATCTTATATATGTATTTCCCGCTCAAAACTTTTTTACCGGAATCCTCGGGTTTTATCTTTACGTATAAGGTCCAGTCCGTTTGGTATCACCTGAGCGTTTGACATGAACACTTGCATTTGAAGTTTCAAAGCATTTGTTTGAAATCGATGTTGAACGCTGAAATCATGATATGAAGTACGTTACTCTGTACCTTTAAACTTAAAGAGCAGGGTTCATTTATAAAAAAGTTCGTTTGATACAAAAGTATTTACGTGTGTACAAACTAATTTGTAAACGGACGTTGTATTCTATGTAGTGATGGCCTTTTGTGATCCGCATATCAGAATGATTATGTTAACGATGCCGCTAAATTATTTATATCTGACATGAACCAAAAGTGACAAAACCCTGTAAAGTGGAGAATATCTGGCAGTAAAATCGCCAAGTTTTCCATACAGATCATTTATAAATGTGATGCAAAATACGTGACAATTGAGTTTTAAGTCTTATAGCATTTTTATTGGAAAAAAAGGCACACACGAAATTTGTAACACTCTAGGGACTTTTTCCACTAGTAATTTATGTCTGCCCGCACATTATCTTACCAGTACAAAGTTATCTCTTATATATTTTTTTTTCAAAACTAATAGTCCCAGCGGAAAACTTATTTGCAAAAACAAACGGACAATCAAAGAGCTGATAGCTCTGAAGTGGAAGAAGGTGAATAAAAGGTAACTTGAATTACCATAAAAGCAGCCCCACTAACCCAGGCTGCTTTGTTCCATTATCGTTATAATGTATTTTTTTTCTTCAAACAAGAAAAGGTCACAAGTACATGGATTTCCCATCCGTACAATCATTTTCTATGTTCAGTTGACTATGAAAATTAGGTAAAATCTTTAATTTGGCAGTAAAATTAAGAAGATCATATCATAAGGAACACATGTGTACTAAGTTTCAAGTTGATTGGATTTCAACTTCATCAAAAACTACCTCGACCCTAAACTTTATAACCAGAAGCAGGACGGACGGACAGACTAGAAAACATATTGCCCACAAATGGAGCTTAAAAAAGTAAGGCTCGTTACATACCCGCCAACTTTTGAAAGTTCCCAATTCCCATATGGGTTTTTCCTGCACAAATTTTTTTTTAAAGGTTACAATTTTTAGCGATGTATTTTGCACGATCTTGATTGTCTAGAAAAAGTGTCATATTTGTATGATTAACTTACATGCCTTTTTCTTAAGTCTGTTTGCATGATTCTAGTTTTAATTCGGTAGAAAAAATATACATGAAGCTAGCAGACCAGGGTTTATTTTCCAGAGTAAGAATATTAGATGCTTGTTGAAATTTCCAATTTTAAATTATGCACAAAGATGGACCTTTAACAGGTTGGGAACAACACTCCAAATGAGATTAACCTAACTGGAAGATCAGTATAACCCACTGTAAAAAATGAGCACCAAAAAAGTCATTTATATTCATATTATTTGATGAAACTTTAACCCAAGAACTATGCATCTATAAAGTACTGAATAGTCAAAACATGTCAAAAGAATTTTCTGTTGTTTCTAAACTTATATCTTTTTTAATAATTTGACCCCTCATTTAGAAAAGTTGTTCCAAATATGAATTTTCCCACTTTTGAGTTTAACAAAAATCTTCAAAATGTACTTTATTTTTTTTCAACAGTAAAATGACCCCTTGTTTTAGGGACAGTCCCTCATTTAAGGGACACCACTCATAATTGGGGTGGGGGGTCCCAACCTAAATACAAAAATAAAATATGTTACAACCAGTATTATGTCAATAAATTGTCAATAAATTAGTGAAAAAATACTATTTACTATCTTTATCATGTTTTTGGTAGTACAGTAGACTCCGGCCAATGGGATACCCAGATTGTCAGCTAAAAATATCTGATTACCCGATATATTCAATAAGACGATGAATGTATATTCATTAAATATTCTACAATAATGAGTAGATCTATTGCTTAATATGTGAAAGGGCTGGAGGATTGATGGAGTGATTTTTATCAATAACATCACCACGATGTTTGTGAAATAAAATTATCAGCTGATTATGTAGCTAATGAATAAATTTGTTTCCACTTGCAGTTTTTAAATCCTATATTTATTAAAATCAATTAAATGTCCTGAAGTATTTATGTAAATTATTATCTTCCATCCATAGTTTGTCTTTACTTGTTTAGTAAACAAATTATTTACATTTTCACACAGGTAAACTAATTTGGCTATAAATAGATTAAAGCATGTCTGTGTAGAATCTCTTATCAAAAATCGTAATTGTTATAATTTTATTTCTTTAAATAATCAAATTTAAATTTATGAAAATATTCATGATTGATAAAATAGTATTGCTTGAAGTTTACGCTTTCAGAGACTATTTATGTTTAGGTCATGGTTCTTCACATAGTTGTAAACAAACCAATATGGCCGACACACGTGATTACCTTTGCACATGTGAAAAAAATATTTCTGACAAAAGTCAGATTTCTCTTGTCAAAAGGAATTTATATTTATATTGCAATACATTCTTCAGAAGGAGGTACATTGAGTTTCAATTATATTTCTTTTTCTATGAGCTTAGATTTTAATCACATTCTCCAAACAGCAACGTATTGCTCTTGTCAACTGAGTCTTGAATAATTTTATAAATAGATTCAAACCATTTGGAGTAGAAGGGCATCTAATTCACATGACAAAGGAAAACAATGAATTAAGACAACAATTTAATAAGAAATATATCCTTTTTATTTACAAAAAAACAAAATCTTCTTGTCTGCAGGATTGCAAATTCGTAACTTCAAGGGCGAACATGTAAACAGGGCGAGTTGTGCCGATACCAAATTCACGCATGCGTAATACAAATATCTACAGTTAAAACATCCTGTGACAAGTAAACAAATAACGTTCATGTGGATGAGATGAAATCTGATAATTTACATAAATAAAAGGGTCATATTTACGATAGTGATTGTTTTTCAATCCTAATTTACAAATTAAATGATTCAGATGCCTAATCATGTGTAAAAATCGGTGTCAGGAATCTTAAGTTGTTATGAAATTGTAATACACGAAACGGCATACGGAGGCTCAATGCCAAAGGTCAGCCCCTTAAGTCTTCAGAAGACTTGACGTCTTCTTCCACTAAAAAAATGACATTATGCAGATTTTGTATCTATAAAATAAAGTATTTTACCTACCTGCCTACCCATGACAAATAATATACCGAGCCAAGTTATTTTTTTGGGGAAAAAAATAAAATATTTTACCTACCTACCTACCCTGTTTCAAAACATAGGGTCGGAAAAGGGCAAAGAAACAATATTTTAATTTAGGCCTGAAAGGTGTATAGTTAAAATAAACACCTGAATGGATCAGAAAACCATACCTGCGTGCACATCTATATATTAGGATCTAACAAATTAATGCACAAATTTTCATGTAGATCCAGAAAAATCAAGTAGGAGGAGTTGCGACGACAAGGATGGTTTTAAAAAAAGTTAACATTTGTAAGGTGACATGGTCATGATTCTGATTATCTAAACAAAACGAAATTTCTTCAATGGCAATGTTTGCATATCATGATTTGCCATTCTATAAAGTTTGAAGTGAATCAAACAAGGAATTAAATTAAAGAACCTTTGTGAGCACGCTCACATACCCCACGCCCCCACATTGTCACTGGACCAACAAAATCTCACCAGATTCCTAAGTTCAAAGACTCATAACTCTACAAAAGTCAACTGATAAAAATTTCTTGTGGATATGCACATTTACACATTATATCCTCATTAACTACAAAGGTTCATGAAATTCTGTTGTGTGGTTTCAGAGGAGTTGCAATGACAAACTGTTGCAGTAGTATCAAAGTTCAAAGAGCATAACTCCTAGAAAAAAATTTTTCCTGTCGACATGTACATCTACATAGTATGTCCTTATTATCTACAAAGATTCACAAAATGCTGTTGTGTGGTTTCAGAGGAGTTGTGATGACAAACTGTTGCAATAGAATATTTAGGCCAAAGTTTTAAGTTAAAGGGCATAACTCCTAGAGAAAAATTCAATTGTAATTTCCTGTCGATATGCACATCTACATAGTATGTCCTAATTATCTACAAAGTTTCATGAAATTCTGTTGTGTGGTTTCAGAGGAGTTGCGATGACAAGAACAGGACTGACGAACAGACAAACAGACGGACGGACGGGTTAAAAACATTATACCCTCTGCAACTTTGTTGCTTGGGGTATAAAAATTCAAAGGAGTTTAGATGACAAGAACAGGACTGACAGACGGACTGTTTAGTACTTTATGGCAAAAAGTTTAAGTTCAAAGTGAAGGAGCATAACTCCTAGAAAAAAATTTTTAATCATAATTCCTGTCGATATGCACATCTACAAAGTATGTCCTTATTATCTACAAAGTTTTATGAAATTCTGTTGTGTGGTTTCAGAGGAGTTGCGATGACAAACTGTGCATAGTATGTATACTAATATATACCTTTACTTCCTCAGAAGCCTCAACTTTGTCTTTATGTGTACCAACAAGAACCACTGGTGGATAAAGACACTTATTCTTCTCTTCAATACTTCCAAGCACTTCAGTGGTACTACAGTAGCAATGTATTGAGTTCATCCACAACTGAAACATCTCTACAAAGCAAAGATTTTTCATCAGCACATCTATCTTACACTTCAAGTCATATTTACCGGTTTTTACATCACGATGACGGTAAGGGCATTCCAATGTATTGTTGCCACAGAGATTTGACTTTTGTTTTTGACTGGTAACCCATAGTATAAATACACGGACATTATCGAGTGCAAAATAACATTCCTTATCGCTTGTTATAAATTCATTTCTTCAATGAACACTCATAAAAATATTTTTTTAGAACACAAATTAATAATATAAAAATGTTTTGTCGTTTTTAATATATATATAAGTAAAAAATCATTAATATATATGCACTGACATACATAAAAATTGTGTTAACGCATGCGGAAGAATATCTCGAGAAAAAAACGTTTTGCAGGAAAATATGAATGCCTACTCAAATCCAATCTATAAGATCGAATTATTACAGAAGAGTGTCCATCATGCACTTGCACTGCACTAGTAGAACAAAAAGATATACAAATGGATGAAAATTATATATATATGTAACTGTTATGTGCAAATATTTATATAATATATAACAACACACAGAGTATACTGATTTGTATCACTACAATATGATTACGGTGAGGTTGAATTCCCTGTCATTTATGCATCATCCACGCACGAACTTGTCTCAGAAAAAAATATATCTCTGTACATTTATCTCACTTTCAAGTATAGAGATGTGTTTTTTTTTTTCTGAGACAAGTGCTTGTGACCATCCACAAGAACTTGTGGTCATCCGATGTCAGTACTTCAGTACTTTGATTGATTATATTGTGTCCAGAGGGTCTCCATATGGGGTAAATGTATCTCAGTCATGAAGATTTGCCAGAGCTTGCATTTCCCATCATGATAACCTTTGAAACATGGGGTCCAAGTGTTCAGGTTAAAGTTATCCCATGGAACATTTTATGGACTCCATCACAAGTTGGTCATCTATTATGGAATGTCTGTTTCACCAATGATGATAAATATGTTCCAATAGTCGTAACTACAATCCTGTCCTCTTTTCCCTGATTATGACATCACTTAATAAGATTTTACACACAATGTATACTCCTGTGAACAACACGACGGGTGCAACATGTGAAGCAGGAACTACCTACCCTTCAAAGGCACCTGATATCACCCCCGGTTTTAGTGGGGATCATGTTGCTTTGTCTTTAGTTCTATGTAATTGGTTTTTTTTGGGGTTTTTTTGCCATGTAATTGTCAGATCCCTTTGGTACATTCACCTCATTTGATAGTATGATGAAAAGTTGAATTTACAATCAGCAGACTGCTAGGTAAATAAGAGAGATATTTTTTTTCTAATTGACAGGTCACATTTATTACAGTGAGTAAAATATTTTGTGAGTAATTTAGATGCTTGTTCTACCATAGTGGCGGTGGACGATAGAATGACCATGAAGCCCATAATTTCTGTTGCCTTAATCATACCAATGGAAAGATCAGAAAACATTGCCCTTAAAAACAAATAGGTTTAAAAATAAAATTGTTAAAGTTTAAATGATGTCTGTCTTTTTTTCTTTATTTTTCTAGCGAGATGTGATTATTAAAAATCTACCGTATTTTCCCTACTTTATATATTCCAATTTTGTTTTATGAAGTGGACTGGCCATGGTTATTGGATTTTTTAAAACTAATTGTCATTGAATTAAGTTATTATTGTTTAATCTTAAACCATGCTGAAATTCTACATGCAGGTTAATGTGAAAACCTTGTTGAATTCAGCATGAAGGTTTATGTTTAGAACTACCCGCTGAAATTCTTCATTCAAATTTATGTTAAAACCAGTCAAAATTTCGCGCTTCCAGTCTATCACATATTTCAATTTTGCAAAATTGGCGTCCTTTTTCAATTAGATGTATTCAGTATATAAAAAAGATATTGTATTACACCTTAAACATATCAAAATACATGTGAACTCCAAACTTAACGACACTGCAATTTTATTTTGCAGCAATTCAATATATGCATAGGACATATTGATCTTGTGCTCCTGGTTCAGCTGTTTGTTAAAATGTATAATTGTTATGAACAGTATCTAATTGAATTCACTGCATTTTATATGTAAACATTACAATAAACTTTATTTCATTTGCATGTACGTTTGATTTTCTGATTTATTAAAATGTACTTGTTGTCTCTTTAAAGTTAACATATATTGTTTTTGCATTTTTCCAGGAATTATCTCACTTTAATGCAAGGACTTTATTTAGATTTCTTTTTCTTCTAGACTCAACATTTACTACCAAATTGAGCTTAAAAATACTTGGAGGTGTGTATTATTACAATAAAAGTGACATTTTCATTGTAGAGACAATTTGCTTATTAGTCATAGTAAAAACAAATTGGACTGGTTGTGAAGGTTTCCCATGAATACACATCAATGAGAGAGAAACTCAAAGCCAAAAATAATAAAAGGACATGGTAGAGGGCAATGTACAGTCTTCAACAACAGACAGTTGTCTATAAAATATGTCAGACTCTTAATCGTACAGGTTGTATATAACAACATACTATTGTCTATACAATATGTCAGACTCTTAATCGTACAGGTTGTATATAACAACAGACAGTTGTCTATACAATATGTCAGACTCTTAATCGTACAGGTTGTATATAACAACAGACAGTTGTCTATACAATATGTCAGACTCTTAATCGTACAGGTCGTATATAACAACATACAATTGTCTATACAATATGTCAGACTCTTAATCGTACAGGTTGTATATAACAACATACAATTGTCTGTACAATATGTCAGACTCTTAATCGTACAGGTTGTATATAACAACAGACAGTTGTCTATACAATATGTCAGACTCTTAATCGTACAGGTTGTATATAACAACAGACTATTGTCTATACAATATGTCAGACTCTAAATCGTACAGGTTGTATATAACAACAGACAGTTGTCTATACAATATGTCAGACTCTTAATCGTACAGGTTGTATATAACAACATACAATTGTCTATACAATATGTCAGACTCTTAATCGTACAGGTTGTATATAACAACATACAATTGTCTATACAATATGTCACTCTTAATCGTACAGGTTGTATATAACAACATACAATTGTCTATACAATATGTCAGACTCTTAATCGTACAGGTTGTATATAACAACATACAATTGTCTATACAATATGTCAGACTCATAATCGTACAGGTTGTATATAACAACATACAATTGTCTATACACTATGTCAGACTCTTAATCGTACAGGTTGTATATAACAACAGACAATTGTCTATACAATATGTCAGACTCTTAATCGTACAGGTTGTATATAACAACAGACAATTGTCTATACAATATGTCAGACTCTTAATCGTACAGGTTGTATATAACAACAGACAGTTGTCTATACAATATGTCAGACTCTGAATCCTACAGGTTGTATATAACAACATACTATTGTCTGTACAATATGTCAGACTCTTAATCGTACAGGTTGTATATAACAACAGACAGTTGTCTATACAATATGTCAGACTCTTAATCGTACAGGTTGTATATAACAACATACAATTGTCTATACAATATGTCAGACTCTTAATCATACAGGTTGTATATAACAACATATAATTGTCTATACAATATGTCAGACTCTTAATCGTACAGGTTGTATATAACAACAGACAATTGTCTATACAATATGTCAGACTCTTAATCGTACAGGTTGTATATAACAACAGACAATTGTCTATACAATATGTCAGACTCATAATCGTACAGGTTGTATATAACAACAGACAATTGTCTATACAATATGTCAGACTCTTAATCGTACAGGTTGTATATAACAACAGACAGTTGTCTATACAATATGTCAGACTCTTAATCGTACAGGTTGTATATAACAACAGACAGTTGTCTATACAATATGTCAGACTCATAATCGTACAGGTTGTATATAACAACAGACAGTTGTCTATACAATATGTCAGACTCTTAATCGTACAGGTTGTATATAACAACAGACAGTTGTCTATACAATATGTCAGACTCTTAATCGTACAGGTTGTATATAACAACAGACAGTTGTCTATACAATATGTCAGATTCTTAATCGTACAGGTTGTATATAACAACATACAGTTGTCTATATAATATGTCAGACTCTTAATCGTACAGGTTGTATATAACAACATACAGTTATCTTATGTCAGACTCTTAATCGTACAGGTTGTATATAACAACAGACAGTTGTCTATACAATATGTCAGACTCTGAATCGTACAGGTTGTATATAACAACAGACAATTGTCTATACAATATGTCAGACTCTTAATCGTACAGGTTGTATATAACAACAGACAATTGTCTATACAATATATCAGACTCATAATCGTACAGGTTGTATATAACAACAAACAATTGTGTATACAATTTGTCAGACTCTTAATCGTACAGGTTGTATATAACAACATACAACTGTCTATACAATATGTCAGACTCTTAATCGTACAGGTTGTATATAACAACAGACAGTTGTCTATACAATATGTCAGACTCTTAATCGTACAGGTTGTATATAACAACAGACAGTTGTCTATACAATATGTCAGACTCATAATCGTACAGGTTGTATATAACAACAGACAGTTGTCTATACAATATGTCAGACTCTTAATCGTACAGGTTGTATATAACAACAGACAGTTGTCTATACAATATGTCAGACTCTTAATCGTACAAGTTGTATATAACAACAGACAGTTGTCTATTCAATATGTCAGACTCTTAATCGTACAGGTTGTATATAACAACAGACAGTTGTCTATACAATATGTCAGACTCTTAATCGTACAGGTTGTATATAACAACAGACAGTTGTCTATACAATATGTCAGACTCTTAATCGTACAGGTTGTATATAACAACAGACAGTTGTCTATACAATATGTCACTCTTAATCGTACAGGTTGTATATAACAACAGACAGTTGTCTATACAATATGTCAGACTCATAATCGTACAGGTTGTATATAACAACAGACAGTTGTCTATACAATATGTCAGACTCTTAATCGTACATGTTGTATATAACAACAGACAGTTGACTATACAATATGTCAGACTCTTAATCGTACAGGTTGTATATAACAACAGACAATTGTCAGACTCTTAATCGTACAGGTTGTATATAACAACAGACAGTTGTCTATACAATATGTCACTCTTAATCGTACAGGTTGTATATAACAACAGACAGTTGTCTATACAATATGTCAGACTCATAATCGTACAGGTTGTATATAACAACAGACAGTTGTCTATACAATATGTCAGACTCTTAATCGTACATGTTGTATATAACAACAGACAGTTGTCTATACAATATGTCAGACTCTTAATCGTACAGGTTGTATATAACAACAGACAATTGTCTATACAATATGTCAGACTCTTAATCGTACAGGTTGTATATAACAACATACAACTGTCTATACAATATGTCAGACTCATAATCGTACAGGTTGCATATAACAACATACAATTGTCTATACAATATGTCAGACTCTTAATCGTACAGGTTGTATATAACAACATACAATTGTCTATACAATATGTCAGACTCTTAATCGTACAGGTTGTATATTACAACAGACAGTTGTCTATACAATATGTCAGACTCATAATCGTACAGGTTGTATATAACAACAGACAGTTGTCTAAATATAAGTTGAGTTCAAAGGTATTTTGTAATTATTAAAAAAAAATGAAAATCACTTAAATAATAGAGACAACAAAATAATTAACTAATTTATCGAGTCAATTCATGGCAAATCACAAGCAACATTACGTCATTTGAAACTCTGTCATAGCGCAGTGAACATTGCATTATCTTGTGCACAAAAGTATTGAACTTATTGGATGCGTTTATTATATCTGCTTTGAACATGTCTAAATTAATGCAGAATATAATGCTAAAATACCAGTAAGCAGATTTCCTTATTTTTCATATAGCATAATATTTGATTCAGCAGATTTGACACTGTTTTGAAGTAAACAAAATTACTTACTAGCATAGAAATGAATGGATAATTTGTTTAACAAAAATTTGTAAGAGTTCCGCGGAACATAGTGTCTCGCCTACCTTATGAATCTTATAAATGTTATAAGAACTTTAACTGCAGACTGTATGTAATGTTAACTGGAAGAAAGACTAAGCCCATATATAAGTAACATACTAAAAAACAGGAAATATATTTTTACAAAATTTTCTTCTAGAGACTAGCTTTTGATTATATACAAGCTTCTGTCCAAATTTGGTAGAAATCAAGGATAGTTTAAGAAAGTTATTAAAATTTTAACATGCTGACATGTCTCGCCTTCTTTACTAATCATTGATATTATGTTGATAGTCCTTAATATAAAGCTTTATTACAACTGTCACATAAACCTAACATTAACCAAGAAAACTAAACATCGACCAATGAACCATGAAAATGAGGTCAAGGTCAGATGAACCATGCCAGGCAGGCACGTACAGCTAACAATTCTTCCATACAACAAATATAGTTATATATAACCTATTGCTTATACATGTTATAGTTTAACAAAAACAGACTAAAACACAAACACTTAATACTGAGCAATGAACCGAGAAAATTAGGTCAAGGTCAAATCAAACCTGTACGACTGACTTATAGATCATAAAATATTTTCATACATCAAATATAGTTGCCCTTGTGCATATAGTATTATAAAAAAAGACCAAAACTCAAAAACTTAACTTTGACCACTAAACCATTAAAATGAGGTCAAAGTCAGATGACACCTGCCAGCTAGACATGTACACCCTACAATAATGCGACAAAAGTCATAGGCTCACTCGACAAAAACGTTAACCACAGAGTGAATATGTAATGTTAACTTGCAGAAAAACTAAGTCCATTTATAGATAAAATTCTGAAAAACAGGATTGTTTTTTTACAAAATTTATTTCTGGATACTCTTATGATCAATAACAAGCTTCTGTCCAAGTTTGGTAGAAATCCAGGATAGTTTAAAAAAGTTATTTAATTTTAAAAACTTTGTCCACAGACTAAATATGAAAAATAATTTTACATGCACATACATGTAGCATTGAAAAGCTAGAATTGCTATGGGATAATCAAGAATACAATAATGTACGTGCATACGACGATGGAGGTTAAAACAACCTTGACCGGCTACGTGAATACTGATCAGTCCATTCAACTTATAGTACGCGTGTTCTATTTTTGCAGGTGTGAGGGCCAAGGTTTGAATTGGCCAATGAAAAAGATCATTCCTTTACGAGTTAATCTAATAAAGTTTGTTTGACTGATTACCTCGCACGCACTACCTTTCGCTAAGCTTGGCCGCATATAAGTGTATATGATATATTACCTTTTGCTTTTTTGTCGTCAGCCTCATTGAGTTTTGTTACGACAAGATAAATCGCATCTTGTGATAAAAAAGTTTGATGTGTGTGGTAAAATTCTTCATCTCCTGCAAAATCCCATAACAATAATGTGGCATACTCCTCTTTGTCATGTAAATCAACATTAGATTTAAGCATGGCTTCAATTTCCATTTTTGCTTGTTCTAATGCTTGGTTTCGTTGCTGCAAGATTACTAGAGGTTCAACTTGAGATTCAGTGGTTACTGGAGGTTCAACTTGAGATTCAGTGGTTACTGGAGGTTCAACTTGAGATTCAGTGGTTACTGGAGGTTCAACTTGAGATTCAGTTGTAACTGAAGGTAACATTATTTTAGGCTGCTGGGTTACTGTCTCTGATTCATCAAAACTTGTTGATGGTGTGTTTTCCTTCACAGCTTTATGGGCTTCTTCTGCTGATGCTTCAATTGTTCCTTTGAATGGTTTCAAGAGTCTTGCATGAATTTCAGTTTCTCCATTGGTTCCTATCAATAGAAAATTTACAATAATATTAAAAAAATGTGAGATCCCAGTATAAAATAAACTTGAACCACCATGCGACAGTGGGGTTTTTGTATCATTTTGAAGGTAAACAGTGAGTTGTAATTGTTTAATTAAACCCTCGTCTTTTGGTCTTTGGTGGATAGCTGTCTCGTGGGAAATCACAAAACATTGTATATCAATATCTTCACATGATAAAGCAGCATTAGCTAGCAGAATTGATTCGGAACTCTAAGTTTGATTTATACTAAAACATAATTATCAGAAATTTTAGAAAGATTCACAGAAAATTTTGAAAAAGACACAATTTTGATGAAGCATTGATCTACATTTTGCAGCTGGAAAACCTCTAATTCGCATTCGAGATAACATCCAAAGAAAGGCATGTGACAAAATGTCAATTTTGAAAAGATTATTATAAATAACAAACGAAATACTGTGTAATGATAATATTCCTTAATTCTGTGAGATATCATATCATAGATAAATAAATTGTTGGCATAGAGATATGTCTCTTCCGTAGGCATAAAATTCTGATAAAAAACAAGCATAAAATTCTGATAAAAAACAATCTGATGGACAGCAACATTGTTTATTTATACAGTCGCTGGACCATGATCTAGTGGACAGGACCTGAAAATGGTTGACAAACTGAGATGTACAGACAGTAATGTAACGTAATAGCAAGTATCATTATCTATTGAAAGTAGTTTCTATCAATCTAACTTAAGCAGAAAACTTAACATGCTAATTAATTCAAAGAGCACTGGATCATGACCTAGGGGACAGAGCCTCTAATGTACTGAATCAGGGATGGGCATGATTACTGACAAATGTAATCGATTAATAATCTATTACTTGAAGGATTTTTGTGTATTCGAATAATAATCGATTACTCTGATTTTTGTATGTACACAAATGTACATGATTACTTTTCGATTTCTCTCAATTACATGCTACAAAATTACAAAAAAAATAATAAAGAAAGTTAAACACAAATATGTTATTCCACGTTTGTAAAGTGGAAATTTAGAACTTTATAAAAACAGCATGTAATGCATTGTTTTCAAATCTTAAGTAAACAGTTGTTTTCTAGATGGAAGCTCTTATTGATGATCTAAAATATTTGAAAATTCTTGAAATTTTGGTTTCCAATATGAGTGAGTGGTGATAAATTTAAGTACTTGCAATGACATCGCATGGTTTCAGTCATTTCTGCATATTTTAGGTTATTTTCTAGTATAATGCAACTTCATACAAACTATCAATGATCTATTGCAAGTAGTGTTTATCAAACTAACTTAAGCAGACAACTTAATATTCAAATTTGCTAATTAATTCAAATTCACTTGACCATGACCTAGGGGGCAGGGCCTTAAAATCAAACTATCTTAAGCAGAAAACTTAACAGTTGTTGACGCTGTCGTCATCGTCACCATCACATGAAATGCAATCCCTAAGTCTCGCTTTCTGCGACTTTCGTCACAGGAGAGAAAAAAGTAATGTGCATCATCTTTTTAATTTTAACTTGTATAAGAGGTCTAATCAGTCAACATAACCAGTCTTAATGCTGACGTCCCTACTTTTCTGCTGACTTTCATTCCAAAAACTAAACATGATGAGCACATTCTTTGCCTAAAATCAAACCATGTAACGCTTGATAAGGATGCAAATGAAGTGAGATTATTATCTAGACCATACTATTACAACGAAGTTTTGGGGCATATTTTTAACCAAGCTAATGCAGCTAATAATAAACTATTATCTAGTATGCATGCGCAATTTTTAAACAATGATATTTGTTTAGAACCAACATTTTATTTATTTTAACTTAATAATGTCAAAAATCATAGCTAATTCATCTACCGTTGCAGATTAATGAGTTTGGTCATGTCTGTACATAATTAGGTAACACAATTGAAAGGCACATACTCTTTTTTGTGTTTTTGGCTATAATGTCATTCAGGGGTGTTGAAATATTTGTTGTGAGCATTTATCCCCGGGCAAGTAAAACTATAAATTTTACTTGTCCAGAAAAAGGTTACTTGCCCTGAATTTCCCAATAGATATTGAAGTATTTTACTGTAAAGCTTGTATGATTCTTAAATTTGTTTTGTATCACAATGTAAGTGATGTTTGTCTATGTGTATGAATAAAAGAAGTTATGGTGTTAACATCAATGAGACAGATATCCAACAGTAAAAAAACAAGTATTCTGTGAGTATTGAATGGCAATACAGTTCCATACCGATTAAAAATTCAATATAATTATATTGGAACAAAATTCTAACTTGATCTATAATATAACTTGTCATGGTGTAAACTATATAACAAATAACAAATATCAAGTCGATATCTTCAAGCATGACGAATAAAAATCTTGAAAACTGATTATTTGAGTGAATATTCTAACTCCAAGGACCATAACTCTGCACAAAATCATCAGATCAAATAAAATTCAAATTTGATCTGTAACTTGTCATGATAAAACTATATACAAACTTTCAAATCAATATCTACAAGCATGACGAAGACAGTGTGGAAAAACTAATTATTTGAGTGATTTTTTTTAGTCCAAGAACCATAATTCTGCACAAAATCATCAGACCGAAACAAAATTCAAATTTGATATGTAACTTGTCATGATAACATTATATACTTACTTTCAAATCAATATCTTCAAGCAAGACGAAGAAAGTACGAAAAAACTGATTATTTGAGTGATTTTTTTTAAGTCCAAGGACCATAACGCCAATATCAAGCATGAAGAAAAAAAGTGTGGAAAACTGATTTGTGGGACTGACGGATGACACAGTTCCATACTGGTTTAACATTGAATGTATTGGAACAAAATTCTAACTTGATCTATAACTTGTCATGGTGTAAACTATATAACAAATATCAGGTCAATATCTTCAAGCATGACGAAATAAAATGTTGAATACTGATTATTTAAGTGAATTTTCTAAGTCCAAGGACCATTTATAATTCTGCACAAAATCATCAGACCAAAACAAAATTCAAATTTGATCTTTAACTTGTCATGATAAAACTATATACTAACTTTCAAATAAATATCTTCAAGCATGACGAAGAAAGTGCGGAAAACAGACAGGCAGACAGACAGACAGACAGATAGACAGACAGAGTGCAAACCTAAAGTCCCCTTAGACGGGAGGGGATTAATAAAAGACATATATAGTTTTAAATGCTAGGCAGTAGGTACATGTAAAAATGTATATGTACTAAGTTTTGAAACCATTGACGAAATGGACACTAAATAATAGATCATGAAGTTTCCCTTAAATCTATTGATTTGCCAACAAATCAGTTTGACTTTTGGTAGCAAAGATGTCGGTGTTTCCTACAAAGTGTGCAAAAATAATTTTTTTTTTTTAAGTTTCTGTACTGGAGATCCAGGGGAAATCTGTTTAGAATGACTTCTGAAACTCAAGTTTCTGGGTTTTTTGTGTTTTTTTTAATAATAAATTGCTTTCCTGAGCGCAGCTGGATACGACCGCAGAGGTCCAACCCTGAAAAGTTGGGGCAAAAATGGACACAATATTTGCGCTTGATACAGGTCTGAATTTGGATTGTAATTAAATATTTGACACATAATAGGTTTCAAACTCAGAATAACTGTAGTCAAAGAATTTAGAATTGGTCATATGATTTGAATTTATATTCAATATGTTTGCTTTTGCACTATGCAGTTGCATATTGACCCCCCTTTTGTTTGCAAAAAAAAATAAAAATTGAAGAATTTTTTTTTTTTATTTCTAAAATCTAAAATCTGTAAAAAAAATTGTCCCCCCACACAATATCTTATTTACCCCCCACTCCCACACACACAAATTTTTTTTCACCTCCCCTTTTCCCTTTTTCCAAAAATAAAAATTCTTTCGGTCAAGATAATATAGTCATAATATCAAATTCTAATTTCTAATTACAGGAGGGATTGTGCCTGATATTCATATGATGAAAACATAAATCTTTCAATCAGTTTTAATTGAGAGCTGGAGCTGGCATGTCAGTAACTGCTAGTAGTCTGTTGTTATTTATGTATTATTGTCATTTTGTTTATTTTCTTTTTGTTTCATATTCTGAAATCAGACTCGGATGTCTCTTAAACTGGGTGTTACTTTGCGTATTGTTGTACGTTTGTTTTTATACATTGGCTAGAGGTATAGGGGGAGGGTTGAGATCTCAAAAAATTATGTTTAACCCCATCCCAAGTCAGGAGCCTCTGGCCTTTGTTAGTCTTGTATGATTTATAATTTTAGTTTTTTGTGTGTATATTTCAAAGTTAAGTATGACGTCCATTATCACTGAGCTAGTATACAAATTTGTTTAGGAGCCAGCTGAAGGACGCCACCGGGTGCGGGAGTTTCTCGCTACATTGATGACCCATTGGTGGACTTCGGCTGTTATCTGCTCTATGGTCGGGTTGTTGTTGCTTTGACACATACCCCATATCCATTCTCAATTTTATTTAGACAAAGAAAGAAAGTACAACATTTATTCATAAATAATTTACAAACAGTGTAAGGGAGGTAATCAAACATACTCAACATTGTTCTTTAAATGTAATTGGATTACCTCCCTTACACTGCTTATAAACTGTCTCAATTGTCCATTTACCAGGAAACCCTTGTTCTCCCCTGTTTTGCCCCGAATTCCATAACCCCCAAAGAGTCAGTCCTAACCATCCCGTTGTGGTATGGAACCTTGTGGTATAATTTCAGAGAGATTCATACATTTAAACACGAGTTAGTGTCAGAAAACAACAAAAATTCTTATATGAACCGCTTTGTTGGCCCCTAATTCATAAACTGTTAAGACCATAACCCCCAAAATCAATCCCAATCTTCCTTTTGTGGTTATAAACCTTGTGTCTAAATTGCATAGATTTCTATTTACTTACACTAAAGTTATTGTCCAGAAACCTATTGTCTTCGGACGACGACGTGAGACCAATTTTTTGCGGTCGTATAAAAAGTAAAATAACAAAAATACCAAACTTTGAGGAAAATTCCATACGGAAAGTCTCCAAGTAAATGGCAAAATCAAAAGCTCAAACATTTCAAACAAATGATATCAACTGTCATATTCCTGACTTAGTACAGGCATTTCTTATGTAGAAAATGGTGGATTAAACCTGGTTTTATAGCTACCTTAACATCTCACTTGTATGACATTCGCATAAAATTCGATTTTATTGACAAGGATGTGTAAACAAAACAAACAAACATAATACGTAAAAATGTAAAGAAAATAGGGGTACAGCAGTCAACAGTGTGTTTTCATCTTACTCAATACAACATCAAGCAAATATGTCAATAAAAACAAAGACGTCTTTCTCTGCCTCTGTTTTCCGATTTATCTCAACTCTTCGTTATTATTTTCTTTCTTTTTGTCTTGATTATCCAATCTTGGTGTTTTTACCAGGTATTTATACATCTCGATAGAATTCATTCCAAAAAAATTAAAATGACACTTCAATTAGATAGCAAATAAAACCTAATCGGGTAAATGGACAAATTTACCGTAATGTCTATGAGACCCAGGTTTGCAAACTTGTTTTTCTTATTCTGGTTAGTAACCTATTTCCAGTTTAAATTAATACTTCTCGTCATGAACATTAATGTTTTGACTTAAAAAAAATATGTTTTTCGTGTGTTGAACATTGGTTTCATTTACAAAAAATAATACATCTTAATAAGTTGTGAAATATTTGAATTTTTTCTTCAGTGTATGTTTTTACTTGTCCACGGGCAATCCAGACCAAATAAATACTTGTCCTGGTATTCAAATATGTACGAGCCAAGAAAGTCCAGCATAGCATTTCCACATCCCTATCATAACACTGTTTCATGATTATAGCTCACCCAAAAAATAAAAAAATAAAAATTGTCACAACAACTACAAAGTGTCAACAGATGATTATCTAATGAGTCAAATGTTGATTGCAGTCATGTTGTCTTATTTGTAGATCATATCGTCATTGTAGCTGATCAGCATGGTTAGTGTTTTTTCTATTCATTACAGTTTTCAAGGTTTTCAAGCCAAAAACTAACAACATGGGTAGCTGACTATAAAATATTGGTTTTGCTCATTGTTGGCGGCTGTACGGTGACCTATAGTTTCTTAAATCTACGCCATTGGTCTCTGGTGGATTCATCTTTTTTTTTCGTATAAAAATCTTCAATAAAGGGCATGCCCAATAGCTCATATAAGGAGTGATCAATGATTTTTTTACTTATTTATAAATCTTTTTGCTGATAATTTTTGATAAACATTTTCTTTCTATCTATTATGAAAATTGTCATAAAACATAAATAAGTAAATATTGCACTGAAAAGCAATAACTCCTTTAAGCAGTAGGATGAACAAGCAAGTGGATAATTTTTATAGTGTAAAAATATGCAAGTGTTCGGTAAACAGGAAGTTGTTGAGTGATGAATCTGAAAACACATCACACGGTATAGCTGATTACCTGTATAAATCCTGAAACCAAATTTCAGAAATCCTTGTATTGTAGTTCCTGAGAAAAATGTGACGGAAATTTTTAACTTGGTTATCATGTGTAAAATAGTACAAGTGTTCGGTAAACAGGAAGTTGTTGAGTGATGAATCTGAAAACGCATCACACAGTATAGCATACTTATATAAACCTTTAAACAAAATTTCAGAAATCCTTGTATTGTAGTTCCTGAGAAAAATGTGACGAAAATTTTCAACTTGGTTATCATGTGTAAAATAATACAAGTGTTCGGTAAACAGGAAGTTGTCGAGTGATGAATCTGAAAATGCATCAAACGGTGTAGCAGACTTATCATGCTTATATAAACCCTGAAAACCAAATTTCAGAAATCCTTATATTGTAGTTCCTGAGAAAAATGCGACGAAAAATATTCATGGGACGGAGGGACTGACGGACTGATGGACTGACTGAAGGACAGACAGAGGTAAAACAGTATACCCTCTTTTTTTCAAAGCGGGGGTATAAAAATTTCAGACATGTCAACTTGTTTGAAGATCTTTAGCTGATAATTTTGCTATTTCCAGGTACTCTATAACTACTATAGATTCATGATTATATCCGGAAGCGTAAAACAATAGTTACAATTATCATTAACGGGAAACAATTCCTATAAGGGGGGACTTAACATTTTAGCTATGTTGAAAGGCTGATCCCGTTCCTCTGTAAAAATTATAGTTGTTAATTATATAACTAAAGATAATATAGAAAAAATTTAAGAATCATCATTTTAAAGTGCAATATTTTCTTATCTACCACAGGTTCCTTTACAGTTCACTACTACACACTGCTGATTAGTTAGCTACTGCAGCTGAATAGTAGGTTAACTACCAGAGAAAATTTGCAGTGAGAGAATTTTTCACACATTGTTAAGGCTGTGTTATGAGTACTCTAATAAAATGTTTAATTAATCAGTATTTATTGTATATTTATTGAAAAATGAAACAAATACCAAATCAATTTCTTTCTTTTCCTTATCAAACATGAAAGCTGTTGTTAAAGGACGAAAAAAGTTTTCAAATTATTTGTCCATGTTTGGCTTCTTCAGCCTCGGAAGACTCCCAATCTTGTTCCGACAAACTAAACTATCCCTTACGATACTTCTAATTTTGCTTTCTAATTGCATAAATCCTTCAAATTCTTCACTTTTGCTATCCAATTTGATAGCCCATTTGTCCGCCATTGTTTTAATCGTAATTCGGAACACGTGTAAAATTCATCATAATTTGTTAAAAAGGAATGTACGAGTTGAAAGATTATTCATTTGTTAAACCGAATTTCATTGGTTCATTTCGGGATTCCCCAACAGTTTTGTCCAATCTAAAGGGTTTTAATAGTGGTATATTTTCCGGAAATATCCGTCACCGGGACTGCGCTAGTGTATGTTACAATGGATCTATCAGTCAATGCGAAAACAAGCTAGATTATGCAAGCAGATTTATCAGTCACTGCGGACAGAACGATGATGAAAACCATATATATATCTGTCAGTGGTAGATAAAGAGTTATAGGAAGTCCTTTGACAATCTACATTCCTACATTTTTTGTATGTATAACAGTTTTCCTATCTTATTCAAATAACATCTAATTATGCTTAAAAGGGGGGGGGAATTATCTATTTGATGTTGTTCACCTTTGCTTATACTGTGTAAAAGCTAACATAATTAATGTTCCCAACTTAATGCACTAGATTTGCATTTGGCCAATTAATGCCTCTCATCTATTTTCCAACACGTCGAACTAATTGTGAATATTCAAGACCTGAAATCATCGAAATGGAACTTTGAATCAGATCTTGTTAGACCTATGCCTCCAGAACTGAACATCCCAAAACCAACCCAAATTATTGCTCAAAAATATGTTATGTAAACTAGAAACTAAAACTGTTATAAATTACTTTCTTAAGAAAAGAGAAACATATTTAAGCTTATGCATCATACCATCTAATTTATTCCATATGCCATCATCAGACATTGCTTTGCATTTTATTTTGTGAATTTCGATTCCATTTGTACTGGTAACATCTGTAATGTCTTCACCAAACAATCGTCTAATCAATGATGTCTTCCCAGCACTTTTCTTCCCAACAACTACTAAACGTATGTCTCTCTTTTTCTCAGAGCCTGACTCAAGTAATTTGAGGTACAAATCAATAGATCTATTGTCAGCCATTAATTTTATTTCAGTTGGAACCATTTCATCTATAAAGATATTTTATCGTAAAAGTTTTTTTCATATAGGAGAACATTATAACTCCACTCTAATTTTAAAATTAAGTTTACACATTTCTCTAATTCTTACACGATTTATCCTTTTCCTCACCTGTTGATTATTTTTTTCTAGACCACCTAAAAGGGACAACTGTATTTGACAATCTATAAATTTGGGTACAGACGTGCGGCTGGGGTTTGATTAACACACCCAATTCATTTATAGATTTATGCTAAAATCCCTACCCATTCATGCATCATCAGAAAATCACAACTCATTTAATATACATTTTTAAATAACACACCATTGATATATTTGACATTCCAAAAAAGTGACCCATACCAGCATTATGTCTGTGTATACCTTTATATAGAAAGTGCCCCTCGTGTCCTTGTAATCTTTCTGCATGTGCCTGTCACCAAGTCAGGAGCATATAGTTCAGTGATTTTCCTTTGTTGATGTATATCAGTGGTTTTCCTTTATTGCTGTATAACATATTTGGGTTTTTTTTGGTTGATTTTTCTGTACATAAATCAGGCAATTAGTTTCTCCTTTGAATTGTTTAACATTTGTCATTTCAGGACCTTTTATAGCAAAATTTGTGGTATGGTTTTGCTTATTTTTGAAGGCTGTAAGGTGACCTAGCTATAGTTCTTTTACGTTTACGTCATTTGTTTTTTCTGGTAATCATACCACATCTATATATCAACTATTATGCAACAGTATGAATGGACTGCTGGAACTATAAGGTAATACTTGAATGACTCTCTTATGGAGAGTTGTCTCATTGGTAATTATACCACATCTATATATCAACTATTATACAACAGCAACAGTATGAATGGAATGCTGGAACTATAAGGTAATACCACATCTTTGTATTGTTATAATAATCACGTTTTTTTTAAATTGTTGACACCACCAATAGCAGGCCCAAGTCTCAACGCCTTGACTTTGCCAAGGCTTAAACAAAAAGTAAATATGATCTTTTCTCAGTTCAGAATAGATTGTTTTTATATTTAAAGATATAATAAAAAATGTTGATCTGATAACAATTTACATTTCTACAAAACCAAATACTTGAGTACTTTAAAAAAGAGAAAACGTGGGTTTAAAAAAAACAACAAGAAAGCACACAATGTTGTGCTAAGCACAGTAGGAAAGCTGACCCCGGTTGGTTTCATTAAAAAAGTCATATCAAATGAAACCAAAACATGATTTTTGCTATAAATGACAACTGCGTATTTTTATTAGTTATAACATAAAAATTGTTTTGATAAAATGTAATGATTAGAATACGACGCTATTAAACACGAGTTTGTCACCCGTCGAGGCAATTTTTTTTCTACAAAGAAGTTGAAATTTCTTTCTTAACTTCTGAGCTATGCTGAATTTAAATTATGTTGTGAGACTTTTTCTGAACTGGCCAGTGTCAAAGTGCCACTAAGTGTAATAGGCAAATGTGCCACTTTAATCAGTCAAAATTTCTGACAAGGCGGTTGTAATAGTAATTTACGAGTTACATCCCTTTATTGACATTTCAAACAAATAAGAATATTTTTTATCTTAGCACCATTTGCCGTAATTTACAAGTATTATTCGGAGTTTAGTATGACGATCATTGTCACTGAACCAGTATAGATATTTGTTTAGGGGCCAGCTGAAGGACGCTTTCGGGTGCAGGAGTTTCTTGCTGCATTATAGATCTATATGCTGTTATTTACAAGTGAACATAATTTAAATAATTGATTGAAACACACTAAATGTTGTGTACATTCGTTTCACATGCATGTTGATATCCATGTTTGAGACAAAAAAAACTACAATGTCAAAAAATGTCTTTCTTTTGGAATTTAGTTCAAATGGGGTTTCATAAGGGGTGACAGATCTTTAGACTAAATAGTTTTTTTTTACTTTCAGATACAAAATGTCTGTATTATTTTTTATATTTCTGTAAAATTTATTAAATGCAAGTTTATTGGTGAAAAAAGTAGAAAAACTAACAGACAATTTGCATAATTTTAATTATATTTTCTATTATAACAAGACACATGCTCAAGACATCAATGTCTGACTCCAATGGGAAGTAAGAAACAGAAACAGAAACAGAAAATTTCTAAATTGCCGCCAATTTCATTTTCCCGCAGTATAAGGCAACTTCAGAATGGTGGGTGTCTTCCTCCATCTTGGATTTTGAAGTAGCAAATAACAAATGGTCTAGATCTTTAATGAAATGTACAAATGTTGAGAGTAGTATTTAATTCATGTGTTATACTTTTCATGTTGATATAGAAAATTATTAATGTTTGATTCATTTTTATTCAACTTTGCCACATAAGAGACTTAACTCAGATAGTAGGGGAAATACCTCCTTTAAGTAATTTTTATAATAGAAAGTGTTGTGAATTTACATATTTTAATATGAAGCAAGAAAACAAGTTTGGCGACCCCATTTTTCTTCTGATCTAAAAAGCATGTTATAAGATCTATCTTCTCACAGGTTATCTTAAAATTATATGGTGTTGTTTTCTTTTTATCGCACAAAATTGGATTTTCCATGCATAATCTATAGAAAATCTGTCAATTTTGCACAACCTGTACATGCTGTAGCGTGAAAAAAATTTCGATGACCCATACTGTTTATAATATTTTGGAAACCAGATGCTCCGCAGGGCGCAGCTTTATACGACCGCAGAGGTTGAACCCTGAACGGTTGGGGCAAGTATGGACACAACATTCAAGTTGGATTCAGCTCTAAATTTGGATTGTGATTAAATAGTTGACACAGCATAGGTTTCTGACACAGAATGAATGTGGTCTAATGAACTTAAAAAAATTTGTTTGCCTTTGAGCAATTCACTATGCTGTTGAATATTAATCCTCTCAAAAAAATGTTTGAAGAAATTTTCTTTTTATTTATGAAATCTGAAATGAAAAAAATTGACCCCCCAATTTTTTTTTCACATCCCCCTTTCCCTTATTTCAAAACTGATCTCAATTCAAATTTCTAATGAAGTTTGCAACAATAACTACTCATTTAAATACATCATAAAATATTAAAATGTAAAAAAAGTGCTTGTTATCACTGAATAGTAAAGATTGTTTTAATCTATCAGTTGGTAGTAAAAGTGAATATACATTGTATATTGTATACAAGAGTGCACACGCTGAAATGTCTCGCCTTCTATACTAATCATTGATATTATGTTGATAGTCCTAAGTATAAAGCTTAGTTTTATTACAACTGTCTCATAAACTTAACATTAACCAAGATAACTGAACAAAGACCAATGAACCTTGAAAATGAGGTCATGGTCAGATGAACCATGCCAGGCAGACATGTACAGCTAACAATGCTTCTATACAACATATATAGTTGACCCATTACTTATAGTTTAAGAAAAATAGACCAAACGCAAAAACTTAACACTGTGCAATGGACTGTGAAAATGAGGTCTAGGTCAAATAAAACCTGCGCGACTGACATAAAGATCATAAAATATTTCCATACACCAAATATAGTTGACCTATGGCATACAGTATTAGATAAAAAAAGACCAAAACTCAAAAACTTAACTTTGACCACTGAACCATGAAAATGAAGTCAAGGTCACATGACATCTGCCCGCTAGACATGTACACCTTACCATCATTCCATACAACAAATATAGTAGACCTATTGCATATAGTATGAGAAAAACAGACCAAAACACAAAAATTTAACTATAACCACTGAACCATGAAAATGAGGTCAAGGTCAGATGACACCTGCCAGTTGGACATGTACACCTTACAGTCCTTCCATACACCGAATATACTAGCCCTATTGCTTATAGTATCTGAGATATGGACTTGACCACCAAAACTTAACCTTGATCACTGATCCATGAAATGAGGTCGAGGTCAAGTGAAAACTGTCCGACAGACATGAGGACCTTTCAAGGTACGCACATACCAAATATAGTTATCCTTTTACTTATAATAAGAGAGAATTCAACATTACAAAAAATTTGAACTTTTTTTTCAAGTGGTCACTGAACCATGAAAATAAGGTCAAGGACATTGGACATGTGACTGATGGAAACTTCGTAACATGAAGCATCTATATACAAAGTATGAAGCATCCAGGTCTTCCACCTTCTTAAATATAAAGCTTTTAAGAAGTGAGCTAACACCGCCGCCGCCGCCGCCGCCGGATCACTATCCCTATGTCGAGCTTTCTGCAACAAAAGTTGCAGGCTCGACAAAAACAATGATTTATGTTGATTCAACTACTATTCTGGACAAAGAAAGATAACTCCAATTGAAATCCAATTGGAATTTCTTGCTATTGCACAATATTGTGCAATTAGATATTTCTTGCTATTGTGCAATACTGTGCAATTGAAAATATTTGCTATTGCACAATACTGTGCAATTGAAGATTTCTTGCTATTGCACAATACTGTGCAATTGAAGATTTCTTGCTATTGCTGAATACTGTGCAATTGAAAATTTCTTGCTATTGCACAATACTTAATATAATAATTTTGGATCCTGATTTGGACCAACTTGAAAACTGGGCCCATAATCAAAAATCTAAGTACATGTTTAGATTCAGCATATCAAAGAGGCCCAATAATTCAATTTTTGTTAAAATCAAACTTAGTTTAATTTTGGACCCTTTGGACTTTAATGTAGACCAATTTTAAAACGGGACCAACAATTAAGAATCTACATACACAGTTAGATTTGGCATATCAAAGAACCTCAATTATTCAATTTTTGATGAAATCAAACAAAGGACCCCGATTTGGACCAACTTAAAGTTTAATTTTGGACCCCGATTTGGACCAACTTGAAAACTGGGCCAATAATAAAAAATCTAAGTACATTTTTAGATTCAGCATATCAAAGAACCCCAAAGATTCAATTTTTGTTAAAATCAAACTAAGTTTAATTTTGAACCCTTTGGACCTTAATGTAGACCAATTTGAAAACAGGACCAAAAATTAAGAATCTACATACACAGTTAGATTCGGCATATCAAAGAACCCCAATTATTCAATTTTTGATGAAATCAAACAAAGTTTAATTTTGAACCCTTTGGGCCCTTTATTCCTAAACTGTTGGGACCAAAACTCCCAAAATCAATACAAACCTTCCTTTTATGGTCATAAACCTTGTGTTTAAATTTCATAGATTTCTATTTACTTATACTAAAGTTATGGTGCGAAAACCAAGAAAAATGCTTATTTGGGTCCCTTTTTGGCCCCTAATTCCTAAACTGTTGGGACCTAAACTCCCAAAATCAATACCAACCTTCCTTTTGTGGTCATAAACATTGTGTTTAAATTTCATTGATTTCTATTTACTTAAACTAAAGTTGTTGTGCGAAAACCAAGAATAATGCTTATTTGGGCCCTTTTTTGGCCCCTAATTCCTAAACTGTTGAAACCAAAACTCCCAAAATCAATCCCAACCTTTCTTTTGTGGTCATAAACCTTGTGTCAAAATTTCATAGATTTCTATTAACTTAAACTAAAGTTATAGTGCGAAAACCAAGAAAATGCTTATTCAGGCCCTTTTTGGCCCCTAATTCCTAACATTTTGGGACCAAAACTCCCAAAATCAATCCCAACCTTTCTTTTGTGGTCATAAACCTTGTGTTAAAATTTCATAGATTTCTATTCACTTTTACTAAAGTTAGAGTGCGAAAACTAAAAGTATTCAGACGCCGACGACGACGACGACGACGCAGACGACGACGCCAATGTGATAGCAATATACGACGAAAAATTTTTCAAATTTTGCGGTCGTATAAAAAGCATGATTAAAAACTACATTTTGACAAATTATTAAAAAATTCTATGAATTTTAATGAAGACCCCTTAATATCAGTCCCATTGTTGTCTTTAGAAAGTAGCAACAACAGTCGTTTGTAAGGGCTTGCTTTCTGACTGAGCATACCTCCACTCTTAACTCAAAGTATGGGAAAACAAGAAGTATATAGGTGTCTGACGATCAGAAAAGTGCAAACACATTTATACTCAGAAATAACAAGCAGCTGACCAAATAAAGAGTCATTCTGTTTTGCAGTATTTGAGAGAAATATGTGACAAAAATATTTGAGTTCATTAAGTTCATTCAAAATATTGAAAAATCAAGTATCTGCAAGCAGGTAGTAACTATCGGCCATGTAAGCCTTACAATCATTCCATAAAATATATAGTTAACCTTTTACTAAAAGTATCTGTGAAATAGACCTAACCAAGAAAACTAAACTTGAACCAATGAACAATGAAAATTGAGGTCAATATAAAATAAAGGAGATGTGGTAGGATTGTCTATGAGACAACTATCCGCCAGAGTTCAAATAAGTGGAGAAAAGAAACGATTGGTCACTGCAAGGCATTCAACGATGAGAAAAGCACACACCATATATAATTGGGCACAAAACACCCTGACATGAAAAGTTAACATGAACTCTGCCTGACAGACATGCTCAACATACCTCATTTTAAATACATTGTATCAAATATAGATGACTTAATGCTTATAGTACCCGGAAACATACCTTAGAATGAAAAAAACATCGATAAAAGAACCATATATATGAGGTCAAGGTCAGATAAATCCTGCCAGACAGACTTGTAACTCTAACAATCATCCAATATAAAAAATATAGTTGACTTTTTGTTTACAGGATCAAATAAACAGACAAAACACAACTTAACATTGACCAATGAACCATGAAAATGAGGTCAAGGTCAGTTGAAAACTGCCTGACAAACATGTTCACCTTACAACTATTCTATAAATCATATATAGGTGACCTATTTGGTACATGATTCGAGAAACAGACTTAACACAACAACTCAACATTGACCAATAAACAATGATGATGAGGTCAAGGTCAGATGAAAACTGCCAGACAGACATGTTCACCTTACAATCATTGTATACATCAAATATAGTTGACCTACTGTTTATAGCATCTAAGATACTGACTTGACATCGACCACTTGACCTTGATCACCGAGTCATGCCATGATTGGAGTGTGATCCTTATATCTCACATTCTTAGACTTTAGTTGCACGCGAGACAAAATTATTGATTTCTAACAGCTATTATGTCAGCATGTCATCTACACAATGGCTACCTTATTCTTGGTGAAATAATTCTAGCAAAGTAGAATATTGCTTGTACTATCTGACTATAGCATTCTAAAGAAGATCATATATTTGGTGGTACTTACTATGTCGTGTATATCATATATTTGGTGGTACTTACTATGTCGTGTATATCATATATTTGGTGGTACTTACTATGTCGTGTATATCATATATTTGGTGGTACTTACTATGTCATGTATATCATATATTTGGTGGTACTTACTATGTCGTGTATATCATATATTTGGTGGTACTTACGTACTATGTCGTGTATATCATATATTTGGTGGTACTTACTATGTCGTGTATATCATATGTTTGAAAGGTGCTAAATGTACAGCTCCATAGTTTATTATCTATTATAGTTATTAATCTTATTTCCAATGTGTTTATTGGTTCAACTGTATGATATTTTGGAACATCAGAGATTTCCTACCATCAAGCCGGATTGTGTGAAAATGTAGGTTTTAGCAACAACATCAAAAGCCATATACAACATTTTGGAAGCCCAGCGACTATGTATATAATAATGATATATAAAGTTAAAAAAAAATACCTTCTATCCTTAGTTTAGCACTAACACCTGAAGATTTCTCTGACATGACAGTCTGAAAAATGAGGAACATGCACTGTGAATATATATCTTGACTCATGTCACTTGTAGAACTATTAAATTTCAAAAAATTATGCAATGCAACAAGAATATTTGTGTTTAATGGAAACTGTGTGCCAAAACCTGTCTTGCTGATCATTTTGGCTCAACCAAGTTTTATAGTTTTAAAGATGAAAAGCAGAAATGAAAATTAAACAAGAGACTCAAACAAGAACGTATCACTCATGAACTGCGGCAATTTTGCCAAAACTAAATTGGATGTTTTGCTTCTTGGTGTTTAACCCTTAGACTGCTGCATTAATTTTATTGTGTCATTGTGCAATGCTGAACAAAATATGAATTATTTGTGCAATTGACTCAGATTTTTCATTTCTTGTGTTTGTTTGTGTCTGCAGTCATTTTTTACCTATACAGGTGAAAATAAAGATATACAATTCAAAGGTAAAATTTTATGATTTAATATATTTCAACAATTCAATAAACATAAAACTTTGTAAAACAAGAACATTTGTAATTATTAGATATTTGTAAAAAAAAATATTTGGCAAAAAACTTGTAAAAGTCACAGGTAATATTGCAGGTATTACACAGGTGAGTCAAAAAAACTCATTAAGGACAAAAAACATGTTAAATTGTAATAAACAGTATGAACATAACACAATGAATGTTACTAAATTAAATAATCAAAATTGCTGATCAAGCAACTATAACAACTGTTTATCCAGAACCTGCAGAATTTTAACCAGCAGGCAAGAGGATTACTCAATAGTTCTGGCGTGTATGGTACACCTGAAAACATTTTGGTACACGCAATGCAACTTTGCGGTCTGGGAGTACTCACAGCCTTCTGCATGTTCTGAATGAGAGCATTTACTACAGATGTCCTGAAATGTAATGTTCTTTTCTGGTTTTATTTACTGGTGGATACTTTTTGATCAAAATAAAAGCATTGATAACACATAAGTTCAGCTTCAGATTGGTTTTTTTTCAGGGCATCGGATAACCCCAAACAATTTTTTCTCATGTGCCACAGGAATAAGTATTTAATACTCCAAGTTCTGTAAATAGTTCTGGCGACACGTAATAATTGTCCATGTACACATGGTGACCATTTTCCAAAAGTCCATACCGGCTCAACAAACCAATAACCACTTTTGTACACGTTGTATTGCATTTATTTTCACTAAGAATAAGGTCAGCTTGTTTAGAAATCTGCCGTCAAATCCAGTAATACATTTCGTCTAGAGTGACCGGTTGCCATTTTTTTAATGCAGCTTTTTACTTTCAGACCTTCATCGTCATTGGTTTTTACCTTGGCAAATTTATTGGTTTGAAATACAAGTTCATTTATATATATCATCATTTATAAATAATTTTTAAAAATCCAAAGGTTCATTACTTTGCATACCATTATTTAATTTAGATTCATCAGTAAACGGGGCAATAATTACATCACTGTCCTGACATGACCATCCATTTTGGAGATCATCTGGGAATTCCCTGTCATTCTCTGGTGAAAAGTTAAATATTGGCAGGTTTGCAAGTATGTTACGATTAATATTGTAAAAACATTCAGGACCGAATCCCTCAAATTTGTCTTAACTATCGCCATCATTGAAGAATTCATTAATTTGTCTTAACTATCGCCATCATTGAAGAATTAATTAATTTGTTCTGTCACTACAGTCGGTATCCGCCATTACAGCTCATTTTTCAACAAAAAATATTTTTGTTAAGCATTTGCAATTCAACACCATATCTACCACTATATATACCTGTAAGTATTCCATCACTTCTTTATACTGCCTCTGTCGTCTTGCTGCTGCTACATCATACGGAGTATTACCCTGAAATACAGATAAATCTTTATATTGTTTTCATCTGATAAGGCCACACCAATTTAATTTCTTGTTCTACAGATTTTTGGACTAAAAAAATTGAGGCGAGCAAGCGATTTGAAAATTTTAATAAAACAAGAATGTGTCCTCAGTACACGAATGCCCCACTCGCACTATCATTTTCTATGTTCAGTGGACCGTGAAATTGGGGTAAAATCTCTAATTTGGCATTAAAATTAGAAAGATCATATCATAGGGAACAAGTGTACCAAGTTTGAAGTCGATTGGACTTCAACTTCATCAAAAACTGCCTCGACCAAAAACTTTAACCTGAAGCGGGACAGACGGACGAACGAACGGACGGACGAACGAACGGACGCACAGACCAGAAAACATAATGCCCCTCTACTATCGTAGGTGGGGCATAAAAATATTTAATTTGCAAATTTTTTAGGCGAAGCTCTGTAAAAAGTAAAGGTGAGCAATTACATTTTTTTTTGGGGTATAAAACATAAAATAGTAGGTTTTGAATATATTAAAACTTGATTTATCACTTGTACCTTGACATTTCTTTAATTTATGAAGTATTTTTTCCCTGTTCAACAAGAAATAGCTGAATAATTAAATCTAGTCTATGTATGTGTGACTGACAATGAGACAATTCTCCATCCAAGTCATAATCAGGTTCAGAACAACTCCTTAATGTTATGAATATCCCTTTTATGAGGGGTCAATATAAGTTATAATATATTTTTTTTTTGTGAAAACACTTTTAGTACAAAAGAGCTAATAATTTCCCAAAGAACTATAATATCTATATGGTATTAAATGGTCAAAACATGTTCTTTTCTACAACAGTAAACATGGTAAAACTAGATATCATTGAGATGGGAGCCATCTCTGTGGGCCCCGCTGTGAATAATGTGCATTAAAAAATTGTATCTTTACCATAGGACATGGGTTTGTCAACTGAAATCAAAGTTTTTGACCTTGACCTTTGACCTAGGAAGTTATAAATAAATTATGACACACCCTTTGGTGTTTGTTTATAAACATGTCAAGTATAAACTTTGAAATGATAACGGTTCTCAAGATATAGAGCGGACACGATCTTTACCATAGGACATGGGGTTGTCAACTGAAACCAAAGTTTTTGACCTTGACCTTTGACCTATGAAGTTGCACATAAATTATGACACACCCTTTGGTGTTGGTTTATATACATGTCAAGTATAAACTTTGAAATGATAACGGTTCTCAAGATATAGAGCGGACACAATCTTTACCATAGGACATGGGGTTGTCAACTGAAACCAAAGTTTTTGACCTTTAACTTTGCCCTAGGCAGTCGTTCATAAATTATGACACACCCTCTGGTGTTGGTTCATATACATGTCAAGTATAAACTTTGAAATCATAACGGTTCTCAAGATATAGAGCGGACACGATCTTCACCACAGGACACAGGGTTGTCAACTGAAACCAAAGTTTTTTACCTTGACTTTTGACCTAGGAAGTTGTACATACATCATGACACGCCCTCTGGTGGTGGTTAATAAACATGTAAAGTATAAAGTATGAAATCATAATGGTTCTCTAGATATGGAGCGGACACAAAGTGTTACGGACGGACGGACGGACGGACGGACGGACAGACAGACTGATCACTATAGGGGACCCTCCTGTGGCGGGGCCCTAATGACCCCTTCAAGGCCCTTGTCTGAGGGATAACCTGATAATAACAAACATAGGTCAAAGTACGGCCTTTTACACAGAGCTTTGATCCAGACCAAACAGCAAGCTATAAGGGACCACAACTTAGTATTGTACACAATTCGAACAGGAAACCCAACGGTCTAATTTATATTTCCAGAAGGGAAAATACCAATGAACCACAACAACAAACGATAACTGCTGAACGATAGGTCCCTGAATCAATCAGGACAGGTGCACAAACCTGCAGCGGGTATGACCGTCAGCATACATTATAATTGCAGTTAAAGGCAGATCCTTCAAAAGTTCTTTATACTTTATTTCAACAACGAACAATTTTTGATAGGGAATATAAGTCAGGGGGAAAGAAACCAATGTTTTGTTCTGTACAGGTATTTCCGCTGTTATATTTATATCGGAGCACTCCTACTTGGAATAAATTGATTTCATGCTGAAACAAATATTCTCACAGATATTTACAGTGTTGTGGGGTGCTTATAGGTTTAAAATCGTTATATAAAGGTTATACTGTGATTTTAAAAACAAATGTTGAGATCTTTTTATAATATTTACAAACAAGAGGCTGTCACAACGACAGCAAACCGGATTTATTAACATTTATTTGTGTCCTGGCAATATCACAAGAACCATTACTGATAAATGGTGATAGTGAAAATCGTCAATATCAAATTTGACCTCCATTTTGTAGTCAGTATCAACATATTAAAATTTGAAAAGCTTAGATTGAATGGTTCATGAGTAAATGCAACAACGTCAATGGAAACGCCATTTTATGATCTTTCAAGAACCATAACTCCTGAACGGTAAAAATCATTATTGAACTTGACCTCTATTTTGTCATCAGTAACAACATATAAAAATTTCAAAAGCTTTGGTTGAATGGTAATGAGAAAATGCACGGACACAACTGGAAACACCATTTTTCAATCTTTCAAGAACCATAACTCCTGAACGGTAAAAGTCAAAATCGTCATTATTGAACTTGACCTCCATTTTGTCATCAGTAACAATATATTAGAATTTGGGGAGCTTTGGTAGAACAGTTCATGTGTAAATGCACGGACACGACTGGAAACTCAATTTTTCAATCTTTCAAGAACCATAACTCCTGAATTGTAAAAGTCAAAATCGTCATTATTGAACTTGACCTCCATTTTGTCATTGGTAACAACATATTAAAATTTGGAAAGCTGTGGTAGAACAGTTCATGCGTAAATGCACGGACACGACTGGAAACTCAATTTTTCAATCTTTCAAGAACCATAACTCCTGAACGGTAAAAGTCAAAATCGTCTTTATCGAACTTGACCTCGATTTTGTCATCGGTAACAACATATTAAAATTTAGGAAGCTTTGGTAGAACAGTTCATGCGGAAATGCACGGACACGCCTGGAAACTCCATTTTTCAATCTTTCAAGAACCATAACTCCTGAACGGTAAAAGTCAAAATCGCCATTATTGAACTTGACCTTCATTTAGTTGTCAGTAACAAATATATTAAAATTTTAAAATCTTTGGTTCATGAGTTAATGCACGGACAACATTTGATTGCCACCCGCCGGCCGCCCGACAGCCCCGCCGCCCGCCGTACATCCCCAAATCAATAACCGACATTTTTGTCACAAAAATCCGGTTAAAAACGGTTCGGAAATGGACATGATTACATTTCCTGATGCAGGAAGCGGGAATATAATAAAAATAAAAAAATCTGTTTTGAAAAATACAAATAGGTGCGGGCGGTTCCTTCGAACAAGGAATTAAATTGGTGTGGCCTAACTACAAAGAAGATTTGTGTAACACAAATCTTACAATTAGTATAAGTAACAACTGAGTGGTGTTTTTTTTTTAAAGATGCTAACAAGGATTATATTCCTTCATTAAATATAACTGATGAGACGACATTTAGATTATTTTTCACAATTGTTTGAAGACTTTAAATAGGCTTTTTACTTTTGTTTATAAAGCATATGAATAAAAGCTCGATCTGCAGTTTAAATGCATCCTTATGTCTACATAAGGGATGTGGGGCTTTAGGGGGTCTTCATTTTTAACTATCTTTTCTAATTTTTTAGACATATTATTCAAGTCCTTTATATTTGAACACACAAATATTATTCTCTAATCTTTATATTTCAACACACAAATATTATTCTCTAATCTTTATATTTTTGCACCAATTTCTCTCCATTTTCAATGTTTTTTTTTCCATTCAAGATTTTCTAATCTGCATATCCCATCCAGACCCTCCTATATCTATATACCCCTCCACAACCTCCTATATCTGTATACCAAATCCACACCCTCCTATACCTGTATACCCCACCACACCCTCCTATATTTGAATATCCGATTTACACCCTCCTATATCTGTATACCCAATCCTGAGCCTTCTATATCTGGGTCAGGATCCCTAATGGACCTTGAGATGAGGAACTCAGATGACGTAATTAAAAAAAAAACATTAGTCCGCCATACAATTGTGGATGCTGTGATTTAAAAATTGACATAAATGAACAACCAGATGCTCTGCAGGGCGCAGCTTTATACGACTGCAGAGGTTGAACCCTGAACAGTTGGGGCAAGTATGGACACAACATTCAAGCTGGATTCAGCTCTAAATTTGGATTGTGATTAAATAGTTGACACAGCATAGGTTTCTGACACAGAATGAATGTGGTCTAATGAACTTAAATTTTTTTTTGCCTTTGAGCAATTCACTATGCTGTTGAATATTAATCCCCTCAAAAAAAAAGTTTGAAGATTTTTTTTTTTATTTATGAAATCTGAAATGAGAAAAATTGAACCCCCCCATACACACCCTCCTATGTCTGTATACCCCATCCACACCATCCTATATCTGTTTCCCCATCTACACCCTCCTATATCTGTATTCCCAATACACACCCTCCTATATCTGTATACCCCATCCTCATCCTCCTATACTTGTATACCTTATTTCTACCCTCCTATATCTTTATACTGTTATTTTACAGTATTTTATAGTTTTTAGCATTATCACTGATATTGTTTAAATAAGGAATCAAATAAACGATGACAAAGATGATAGGTATCTCTTCCACTAGCTATAGACAATTTGATTACAGGAATTTAAAAAAAAAATATAGTCTTTATAGAATCATCTCTTTCAAATTATTTTCAAAGTGCCAACACAATATACAATTATTAAACATTTTTTATTTCCTCCTAGTTGAACATACAAATATTGTCTAGTAATTAGTCTTTGTTATTATTGTCATGACAACGGATTGGTGGAAGTTTTGTTTGACAATTTGTTTGTTTACACTGACTTTCATTACAGCCAGTATGATAGTCTATGTTCTTGTGTTTTATAGTAAAATTTAGACATTCAAGTCTATAAAACTTTTTCATATTTTAAGTCCAATTTAAATAATCATATGACTTTTAACTATAGCCTTTAAATAGAATCCAACCACATCTTATACATCATTTTAGTGATTCATTACTTAATAGTTGAACACTGGTACTATAAAATATTACGTGATGTGATTTAATCAAGGGACTGGAACCTCCTTGTTCTACTAGACATCTTGTGATCTGTAGATATCCCTCTTTAGCAGCACAATGTAAAGCTGTGTATCCATCGCTCTATAATATAACCAAAAAACATGTAAATATTATGTACAATACTTTGTTATCAATATCAATAATATACAACATATCCTACAACTGACATTAAAACTTGTCTGATAAACTGGACAATGTTGTGTAATAAATATAAACAAAATATATATCACATGAATCAGTGGTCAAAACTGAATAAAATGACCAGTCACACTTGTATTTATATTCTACATAAACAAACAATAAACATGTTTTGTTGTGAAATGTCAAAACTTCCATAAAACCTGATATCTTAAAAAAATATTTTTTTTCAAGAAATGTGTAAAATAATTTTATCATTAATATGATAGCTTTTGCATATGTGTAATGGGCGGAAGCGCACAAGCCATATCTTCCCACCCGGGCTGATAACCCATATCAAGTGCCTCTCGTGCAAAAAACCCATATCAGTGCCTCTCGTGCAAGTTACTTCCGGTGTTTCCGGTATCGGTTGTTTACTTTTCCATTGTGACGTCAGATGTTTTTTATGACGACGTCAAAATTTACGGGAACTTTTGTGGGGATAGTTTAATACTTGCTAACAAATGCCATTGACAATTATGAATCATTTTATAGTACAACAAACATGGAGTAGTAATGATCGTAAAACTCTTCCAAATGTTCAATGTTTCAAAATGCCTCTATAGGAAATGTTACCATAAATATATAAGGAGTTAATGATGCTGTTGGACAACTATAGTATATTTGATTCATAATTTTAATTTTCTTTATAAAATGTTTGACTGTTTAAGTTATTGCATTAGTTTATTTGCCTTACATAAAACTATTGTCGGAAGTATATATGATAAAGCGATTAATGCATGGCCTTTTCCATATCAGACTGGGTATCATCCCTCGACCCATATCAGCACCTCGACTCCGTCTCGGGCTGATATGGGGGTCTCGGGATGATACCCAGGCTGATATGGAAAAGGCCATGTATTAATCTCTATATATCAATGGATTCAGTAGAACAAAACAAACAAAATGAGACCCCACTTTATATGATTCTTACAAATATTTGTTCTTTAAAACTGTTTAATTTTAAACAACAGGAATTAGTGTAGATTCAGTATAATTATTCATTTTAATAAAATATTTTTTTTAAGAAACATGAAAAGGAGTAATATTTTCTAATTCAGAACAATAAAACGAGTAAAATGAGACCCCACTTGATATAATTATAACAAATATTTGTTCATTTAAACCTGTCTAATTAACAACATGATTTAGTGTAGATTAATCGTAATGTGATCAGACTAAGTAGATAACATACTGTTGTGATGTCGATCTTACATCCTCTATCAATGAGGAGTCTACAGATCTCCAGCTGTCCTCTGTAGGCAGCCTTCATTAATGCTGTCTGTCCACTCCACTGGAATAATACAACTGACATCAAAACTTGTCTGATAAACTGAACAATGTTGTGTAATAAATATAAACAAAATATATATCACATGAATCAGTGGTCAAAACTGAATAAAATGACCAGTCACACTTGTATTTATATTCTACATAAACAACAAATAAACATGTTTTGTTGTGAAATGTCAAGACTTCCATAAAACCTGATATTTAAAAAAATATTTTTTTCAAGAAATGTGTAAAATAATTATATTAATGGATTCAGTAGAACAAAACAAGTAAAATGAGACCCCACTTTATATGATTCTTACAAATATTTGTTGGTTAAAACTGTCTGATTAACAACAGGAATTAGTGTAGATTCAGTATAATTATTCATTTTAATAAAATATTTTTTTTAAGAAACATGAAAAAAAAGTAATATTTTCTGACTCAGAACAATAATATGAGTAAAATGAGACCCCACTTGATATAATTATTACAAATATTTGTTCATTAAACTTGTCTAATTAACAACATGATTTAGTGTAGATTAATAGTAATGTGATCAGACTAAGTAGATAACATACCTCTGTGGTGTCGATCTTACATCCTCTATCAATGAGGAGTCTACAGATCTCCAGGCTTCCATCCCCGGCAGCAAACATTAATGCTGTATATCCTAACTCCTGGAATAATACAACTGACATCAAAACTTGTCTGATAAACTGGACAATGTTGTGTAATAAATATAAACAAAATATATATCACATGAATCAGTGGTCAAAACTGAATAAAATGACCAGTCACACTTTGTATTTATATTTTATATAAACAATAAATAAACATGTTTTGTTGTGAAATGTCAAAACTTCCACTAAACCTGATAACTTAAAAAAATATTTTTTTCAAGAAATGTGTAAAATAATTACATGAATTATATCAATGGATTCAGTAGAACAAAACAAGTAAAATGAGACCCCACTTTATATGATTCTTACACATATTTGTTCGTTAAAACTGTCTGATTAACAACAGGAATTAGTGTAGATTCAGTATAATTGATCATTTTAATAAAATATTTTTTTTAAGAAATATGAAAAGGAGTAATATTTTCTGATTCAGAACAATAATACGAGTAAAATGAGACCCCACTTGATATAATTATTACAAATATTTGTTCATTAAACCTGTCTAATTAACAACATGATTTAGTGTAGATTAATAGTAATGTAATCAGACTAAGTAGATAACATACATCTGTGATGTCGATCTTACATCCTCTATCAATGAGGAGTCTACAGACCTCCAGCTGTCCATCCCTGGCAGCAAACATTAATGCTGTCCCTGCATACCCCTGGAATAATACAACTGACATCAAAACTTGTCTGATAAACTGGACAATGTTGTGTAATAAATATAAACAAAATATATATCACATGAATCAGTGGTCAAAACTGAATAAAATGACCAGTCACACCTGTATTTATATTGATCATAAACAACAAATAAACAACTGGTTTTTTTTGTGAGATGTCAAAACTTCCATCAGAACTGTCATGTTAATTTTTTTTTGGTTTTTTTAAGAAATGAATAAAATATTTATATCAATGGATTCATTACAATTCTTTGAGTAAAATGACATCTCACTTTATACAATTCTAACAAGTATTTGTTAATATAATGATTAAATCTGTCTGATTAACATGATTCAGAATAATGATCATTTTTTTAAAAAGTAACTTTTTCAAAGAAATATGAAAAATAGTTACATTTCCTGATTTAGCACTAGGAGACAAACAAAATGAGACCCCACTTTATATGATTCTTACAATTATTTGTTGTCCATTCAACCTGTTTAATTAACAACACAATTTTGTATATATTAAGGAATGTGGTCGAAGTGAAGCAATAACATACATGTGTGATATTTGTTTTACACCCGCTGTAAAACCTTGGTGTAAAAAATGTTCTTGTAAATATTCAAATTAAGAACTTTATCAACTATAATTCAAAACAAACAAAAACAATGAGAGAAAAAAAATATCTTTACATACTTTTTTTTCTCTCTTTTAAACTGTTAAATTAAAAACAGATTTTGATTTAATATCGAATTCAGTATAATGATATAAATATCAGTTTCCATACAGATATATTATTATATTATGTTCTGAAGTAATTTGTAGTTGTGTGTTTTATACTGCAGGTGTACAATCTGTAACGTTCTGAAGTAACTTGTATTTGTATGTTTATACTGCTGGTGTACAATCTGTTATGTTCTGAAGAAACTTGTAGTTTTATGTTTTATACTGCTAGTGTACAATCTGTTATGTTCTGAAGTAACTTGTGGTTGTGTGTTTTATTCTGCTAATGTACAATCTGTTATGTTCTGAAGTAACTTGTGGTTGTGTCTTTTATTCAGCTAGTGTACAATCTGTTATGTTCTGAAGTAACTTGTGGTTGTGTGTTTTATACTGCTAATGTACAATCTGTTATGTTCTGAAGTAACTTGTGGTTGTGTGTTTTATTCTGCTAATGTACAATCTGTTATGTTCTGAAGTTACTTGTGGTTGTGTGTTTTATACTGCTAATGTACAATCTGTTATGTTCTGAAGTAACTTGTGGTTGTGTGTTTTATACTGCTAATGTACAATCTGTTATGTTCTGAAGTAACTTGTGGTTGTGTGTTTTATACTGCTAATGCACAATCTGTTATGTTCTGAAGTAACTTGTGGTTGTGTGTTTTATACTGCTAATGTACAATCTATTGTGTTCTGAAGTAACTTGTGGTTGTGTGTTTTATACGGCTAATGTACAATCTGTTATGTTCAGAAGTAACTTGTGGTTGTGTCTTTTATACTGCTAATGCACAATCTGATATGTTCTGAAGTAACTTGTGGTTGTTTTATACTGCTAGTGTACAATCTGTTATGTTCTGAAGTAACTTGTGGTTGTGTGTTTTATACTGCTGGTGTACAATCTGTTATGTTCTGAAGAAACTTGTGGTTGTGTGTTTTATACTGCTAATGTACAATCTGTTATGTTCTAAAGTAACTTGTGGTTGTGTGTTTTACACTGCTGGTGTACAATCTGTTATGTTCTGAAGTAACTTGTATTTGTATGTTTATACTACTTATGTACAATCTGTTATGATTTGAAGTAACTTGTAGTTGTGTGTTTTATACTGCTAGTGTACAATCTGTTATGTTCTGAAGTAACTTGTGGTTGTGTGTTTTATACTGCTAATGTACAATCTGTTATGTTCTGAAGTAACATGTAGCTATGTGTTCTATACTGCTCATGTACAATCTGTTATGTTCTGAGGTAACTTGTAGTTGTATATTTTATACTGCTTATGTACAATCTGTTATGTTCTGAAGTAACTTGTATTTGTATGTTTATACTGCTGATGTACAATCTGTTATGTTCTGAGGTAACTTAAAGTTTTATATTTTATACTGCTTGTGTACAATTTGTTATGTTCTGAGGTAACTTGTAGTTTTGTGTTTTATACTGCTTATGTACAATCTGTTATGTTCTGAGGTAACTTGTAGTTATGTGTTTTATACTGCTTATGTACAATCTGTTATGTTCTGGAGTAATTTGTAGTTATGTGTTTTATACTGCTTGTGTACAATCTGTTATGTTCTGAAGTAATTTGTAGTTATGTGTTTTATACTGCTTATGTACAATTTGTTATGTTCTGCAGTAACTTGTAATTATGTGTTTTATACTGCCAGTGTACAATCTGTTATGTTCTGAAGTAATTTGTAGTTATGTGTTTTATACTGCTTGTGTACAATCTGTTATGTTCTGAAGTAATTTGTAGTTATGTGTTTTATACTGCTTATGTACAATCTGTTATGCTGAGAAGTAATTTGTAGTTGTATATTTTATACTGCTAATGTACAATCTGTTATGTTCTGAGGTAACATGTATTTGTATGTTTATACTGCTTATGTACAATCTGTAATGTTATGAGGTAACTTGTATTTGTATGTTTATACTGCTTATGTAAATCTGTTATGTTCTGAGTAACTTGTGGTTGTGTGTTTTATACTGCTAATGTACAATCTGTTATGTTCTGAGGTAACATGTATTTGTATGTTTATACTGCTTGTGTACAATCTGTTATGTTATGAGGTAACTTGTATTTGTATGTTTATACTGCTTATGTAAATCTGTTATGTTCTGAGTAACTTGTGGTTGTGTGTTTTATACTGCTAATGTACAATCTGTTATGTTCTGAAGTAACTTGTAGTTGTGTGTTTTTTCACTGCTTATGTACAATTTGTTATGTTCTGAAGTAATTTGTAGTTGTTTGTTTTATATTTCTTATGTACAATTTGTTCTGTTCTGAAGTAACTTGTAGTTGTGTGTTTTATACTGCTGGTGTACAATCTGTTGTGTCTGAAGTAACTTGTAGTTGTGTGTTTTATACTGCTGGTGTACAATTTGTTCTGTTCTGAAGAACTTGTAGTTGTGTGTTTTATACTGCTGGTGTACAATATGCATAGATGCCAACCCCCTTTTGACACAATCAGTAACAAACTATCAAATTTTCCGTATTTTTGAAAAGTTTTCAGTAATCATTCATAAACGTGCATTTACCAATAAAAATTACTGACGAGTGGTTGCAAAGTGATGTACACTAAAATTTGTCATTTAACATGTTGTCTGTAGTATGTATTCCATTCATTAATTGTTCAGATGTTCTCGACTCAAACATTTTTGTTTTGTCAATGAGAAGTAGAGAAAGGGGGAAAGCTACTTAATAAAATGCAAGTTTGCCTCTTCGGAAGTCAGTTAGTTACTCAACAATAGGTTAATAACTCCCGAGAAACCGGAAGCATTACATTGGCGTTTCCTAAATACTGGACCAGGACGGAAAAGTAATGATAAAAATCCGCGTTTTACAAAATTGAACGTCGATGATTGGGAATCCGTAACTATTCGACTTTGACCGTAATAGCGTAGTTTTTATCGCAAAATCGGAAAAACTACGGAAAAATCGTAATGGTTGGCATCTATGCAATATGTTATGTTCTGAAGTAATTTATAGTTGTGCGTTTTATATTTCTTATGTACAATTTGTTATGTTCTGAAGTAACTTGTAGTTTTGTGTTTTTTTACTGCTTATGTACAATTTGTTCTGTTCTGAAGTAACTTGAAGTTGTGTGTTTTATACTGCTGGTGTACAATATGTTATGTTCTGAAGTAATTTGTAGTTTTGTGTTTTATATTTCTTATGTACAATTTGTTCTGTTCTGGAGTAACTTGTATGTTTTATACTGCTGGTGTACAATCTGTTATGTTGTGAAGTAATTTGTAGTTGTGTGTTTTATATTTCTGATGTACAATTTGTTCTGTTCTGAAGTAACTTGTAGTTGTGTGTTTTATACTGCTGGTGTACAATTTGTTTTGTTCTGAAGTAATTTGTAGAACTTTGTTTGTTTTATACTGCTTATGTACAATCTGTTATGTTCTGAAGCAACTTATTTTTTATTTTTTATACTTCTGTTATTATAGTTCTCAAGTAAATTGTTGTCGTGTGTTTATGTACAATATTCAACATTTTGAAGTTATTGTAGTTTTCACTGTTTCACTGTGCTTTAATTTTAAGTAACATGTAGTTTTGTGTCTTTTTTTGTACATGTACCATAAAAGGCTGTATCTTCAAATGATTTTTCTATGAATTATTAAAATAAGGTAGTTTTGAATGTGACTATTTTACTTACATTTTGATAATCAATGTCTGCACCATTCTGTAGACATAATTTTAAGGCTTCTACATCTCCTTTCCTAGCAGCTATAGTAAGTTTCTGTAAGTATAACATAGAAATTACATTTAATCTTGATAATCAATGTCTGCACCATTCTGTAGACATAATTTTAAGGCTTCTATATCTCCCTTCCAAGCAGCTGTAGTACGTTTCTGTAAGTATAACATAGAAATTACATTTAATCTTGATAATCAATGTCTGCACCATTCTGTAGACATAATTTTAAGGCTTCTATATCTCCCTTCCAAGCAGCTGTAGTACGTTTCTGTAAGTATAACATAGAAATTACATTTAATCTTGATAATCAATGTCTGCACCATTCTGTAGACATAATTTTAAGGCTTCTATATCTCCCTTCCAAGCAGCTGTAGTACGTTTCTGTAAGTATAACATAGAAATTACATTTAATCTTGATAATCAATGTCTGCACCATTCTGTAGACATAATTTTAAGGCTTCTATATCTCCCTTCCAAGCAGCTGTAGTACGTTTCTGTAAGTATAACATAGAAATTACATTTAATCTTGATAATCAATGTCTGCACCATTCTGTAGACATAATTTTAAGGCTTCTATATCTCCTTTCCTAGCAGCTATAGTAAGTTTCTGTAAGTATAACATAGAAATTACATTTAATCTTGATAATCAATGTCTGCACCATTCTGTAGACATAATTTTAAGGCTTCTATATCTCCCTTCCAAGCAGCTGTAGTACGTTTCTGTAAGTATAACATAGAAATTACATTTAATCTTGATAATCAATGTCTGCACCATTCTGTAGACATAATTTTAAGGCTTCTATATCTCTATTTCCAGTAGCTGTAGTAAGTTTCTGTAAGTAAACCGTAATAAAAATATATTGTAATGAATGTCCTTACTGTTAAATTAGGTAATAATTATGTTTTCTTCTGTTTAGCAATGACTACATAAATCAGTAGTATCCTTCCTTCAAATAACAGACAGAGAGGAATTCTTTTAATAGCATAAAATTGTTGGGATTTATGCATTTTATATTTAATATCAAAAAAAACACCAAGAGTGCACACACTGAAATGTCTCCCCTTCTTTACTAATCATTGATATTTTGTTGATAGTCCTAAATAAAAAGCTTTATCACAACTGTCACATAAACTTAACATTAACCAAGAAAACTAAACATTGACCAATGAACCATGAAAATGAGGTCAATGCATGTACAGCTAACAATTTTCCAAACAACAGATATAGTTGACCTATATTGGTTATAGTTTAAGAAAACCAGACCAAAACACAAAAACTTATAAATTAACACTGAGCAATGAACTGTGAAAATGAGGTCAAGGTCAAATAAAACCTGTGCGATTGACATATACATCATAAAATATTTCCATACAACAAATATAGTTGACATACATGACATATTGCATAAAGTATTAAATAAAAAGACCAAAACTCAAAAACTGAACTTTGACCACTGAACCATGAAAATGCGATCATGGTCAGATGACACCTGCCAGCTAGACATGTACACCTTACAATCATTCCATACACCAAATATGGTAGACCTATTGCATACAGTATAAGAAAAACAGACCAAAACACAAAAACCTTACTGTAACCACTGAACCATGAAAATGAGTTCAAGGTCAGATGACACCTGCTAGTTGGACATATACACTTGACGGTCCTTCGATACACTGAATATACTAGATCTATTGCTTATAGTATCTGAGATATGGACCTGACCACCAAAACTTAACCTTGTTCACTGATTCATGAAATGAGGTCGAGTGAAAACTGTCTAACGGGCATGAAGACCTTGCAAGGTACACACATACCAAATGAACCATGGAAATGAGGTCAAGGACATTGGACATGTGACTGACGGAAACTTCATAACATGAGGCATCTGTAACAAAGTATGAAGCATCTAGTTCTTCAACCTTCTAAAATATAAAGCTTTTAAGACGTTAGCCGCCATCGGATCACTACCCCTATGTCAAGCTTTCTGTGACTTAAGTCACAGGCTCGACAAAATTGTTAACCTTCAAAAAAATTTTTTTTTATAAAATCATGGACTAGATTTGGCATATCCTTGAATTTTCTTGTAGTATTTTCTGGACTTTGACCTCTGTCCTTTTAAAGATATGTTATATACTTAGTCCTTTAGTTGCCCCTACTTTTGTCCTTTTTAAGACATGTAGTTGTGTTTTTCATTCACTAAGTCCTTTAATTGCCAATTGAAGACATGTAGTTGTGTTTCATTCACTTAGTCCTTTAATTGCCCCTATGTACTTTCTCATCCTTTTTCATATCAGCTAGTAGAAATCTCTCTATTAACTTACTTAAAGAGATACATATATAAATGTATGTAGACTGAATAAATGTAGATGTGGGATATAATAAAGCAATGAGAATGTAACCTAACAAGAAAAAAGTGTGTTGTATCTGAGTCGGCTCTTTATACCATTGGTCTTATTCAACTCACATGAACTTAACAATGGCAAGGGGAGATAACTTCTGTATTATTTTTTTTATGTAGAAAAATTGTCCCAATATTTTTTTCAAATAACTCTACAGACCTACTTAGAGTTACAAATAAACAAGGATTCTGAAGGTACTACATAAATAATACACTATCTCCCACCACCTACTTTTAGAATCTTTTTTTCACCTTGCACCTTGCTTTGTCCCAGTTTTGTATTTTTTTGTTTTTGGAATAAGTAGTTTGGTAGTTCACTTAGAATTCTACTAGTTTTTATCTTAAGTTATCACATACTTGTATCTAATTGTACACTAATGGGGAACAAAAACTACAAATGACAAGGAGACTATTAAGTAAATCTTACCTCATTCCAACTTTCCATTATAGCCTAAAAATAGAAAAGAAAATTTATATTTAATATATACTAAAATTGAGAAAGGAAATGGTGAATATGTCAAAGCAACAACCACCCGACCACAGAGCAAACAACAGCCGAAGGCAACCAATGGGTCTTCAATGCAGCGAGAACTCCCGCACCCGCAGGTGTCCCTCAGCTGGCCCCTAAAATATGCATAATAGTACAGTGATAATGGACGTCATACTAAACTCCGAATTATACACAAGAAACTAAAATTTAAAATCATACAAGACTAACAAAGGCCAGAGGCTCCTGACTTGGGACAGGCGCAAAATTGCGGCGGGGTTAAACATGTTTATGAGATCTCAACCCTCCCCCTATACCTCTAGCCAATGTAGAAAAGTAAAAGAATAACAATACGCACATTAAAATTCAGTTCAAGAGAAGTCCGAGTCTGATGTCAAAAGATGTAACAAAAGAAAATAAATAAAATGACAATAATACATAAATAACAACAGACTACTAGCAGTTAACTGACATGCCAGCTCCAGACCTCAATTAAACTGATCGAAAGATTATGTCTTCATCATATGAATATCAGGTACAATCCCTCCCGTTAGGGGTTTAGTATCATACTATCATAAAATATATGAGAAGAACATAACCCGTGTCATGCCAACAACTGTTTTTTTAGAAATAAATGTGTTTAGTTCCGATGCAAAGACCCTATCAGTGAATCAATGTTAAATCCAAAATATGCAATCTTTAATGACCTGACAACAGTATCGTAACTATATCCCCTTTTAATAAGTCTATTTAAAGGTTTAGTTAGTTTCTGAGGAGAATACTGACATTTTTGTGCTTTATAAAGAATATTTCCATAAAATTTTGGATGTGAAATACCTGAACGTATAAGATGTCTGCATGTTGAGTTATATTTACGAATTATTTCCTTATACCGGTGATAAAATTTAGTAAATGTTTTGACCAGTTTGTGATATCGAAAACCCTGGTGTAATAATTTTTCAGTAATACATAAATTTCTCTCGCTAAAATCTAATACATTGTTACATACACGAGCGAATCGTACAAGTTGAGATATATAAACACCATAAGATGGTGACAAGGGAACGTCACCATCTAAAAATGGATAATTAACAATAGGAAATGAAAAATCATCTCTTTTATCATAAATTTTTGTATTAAGCTTCCCGTTTATGATATAGATATCAAGATCGAGGAAAGGGCAGTGGTCATTGTTATCATTAGCTTTATTTAAAGTAAGTTCTACAGGATAAATTTCTTTAGTATACATACTGAAGTCGTCATTATTTGAGTTTTAATTGAGGTATTTGTGTTATTGCCAATTGAAAAAAACATGATCACTATGGAAGGTAAAATACTGACCTAATATTTTCATCTTCTTATTTCATTCAAATAATATATTATAGCATTGAAACAGTCATTTATCTCAACTTTTCTGCACTATTTAAAGTTTAATAATGAACTGAACTCAAAACCTTGAAGATCTGGATTCCTGAATGAGGTACAAACGATTCTACAAGCAGGGTGTGACTGAATGAGGTACAAATGTATTCTACAAGCAGGTTGTGACTGAATGAGGTACAAATGTATTCTACAAGCAGGGTGTGACTGAATGAGGTACAAATGTATTCTACAAGCAGGGTGTGACTGAATGAGGTACAAATGTATTCTACAAGCAGTGTGTGACTGAATGACGTACAAATGTATTCTGCAAGCAGGGTGTGACTGAATGAGGTACAAATGTATTCTACAAGCAGGTTGTGACTGAATGAGGTACAAATGTATTCTACAAGCAGGGTGTGACTGAATGAGGTACAAATGTATTCTACAAGCAGGGTGTGACTGAATGAGGTACAAATGTATTCTACAAGCAGGGTGTGACTGAATGAGGTAAAAATGTATTCTACAAGCAGGGTGTGACTTTTTCCATCAAACACCAGAACATCTATTGCACTTTCCCAGGTCTAAGTTCCCAGGTCTAAGAATGTCAAAAGTTTTATTTACCAGCATTAAGACACACATAAAGAACAATATTAAATATCATATTGCAGCTTCTCGAAACACTGTCTATTATCAACTAGATCAGTCACATTAAATTCAATAATTTTTTATTCTGTATGTGCCTGTTGAAAGACAGGACCTATAACGTAGTGGCTGTAGTTAGAAGCTGTGTATTCTACATACAGGGTGTGACTGTTTCCACAGACAGGACCTATAACGTAGTGGATGTAGTTAGAAGCTGTGTATTCTACATACAGGGTGTGACTCTTTCCACAGACAGGACCTATAACGTAGTGGCTGTAGTTAGAAGCTGTGTATTCTACATACAGGGTGTGACTCTTTCCACAGACAGGACCTATAACGTAGTGGCTGTGTTTAGAAGCTGTGTATTCTACATACAGGGTGTGACTCTTTCCATAGACAGGACCTATATAACGTAGTGACTGTATTTAGAAGCTGTGTATTCTACATACAGGGTGTGACTATTTCCACAGACAGGACCTATATAACGTAGTGGCTGTAGTTAGAAGCTGTGTATTCTACATACAGGGTGTGACTCTTTCCACAGACAGGACCTATATAACGTAGTGACTGTATTTAGAAGCTGTGTATTCTACATACAGGGTGTGACTCTTTCCACAGACAGGACCTATAACGTAGTGGCTGTAGTTAGAAGCTGTGTACCATATTTGTTTTTCCTTCATTGTTGTAGTAGGCTGTTCGTTTTTCTTTTGAAATGTTTCACATTTTATCATAGCAAGGCTTTTTATAGATGATTATATGGTATGGGTTTTGCTCATTGTGGAAGGCTGTTGAACGACCTGCAATTGTTTATTTCTTTGTCCTATGGTCTAGGATTAATTGCTTCATTGTTAATCATACCACATCTCCTAATTATTATATGGTATGGGTTTTGCTCATTGTTGAAGGCTGTTGAACGACCTGTAATTGTTTATATCTTTGTCCTATGGTCTAGGAATAATTGTATCATTGTTAATCATACCACATCTCCTAATTATTATATGGTATGAGTTTTGTTCATTGTTGAAGCAGGGGTTAAATAATGTTGTTACAGCTAACTAGCCCAGGACTTATTGGCAGCAGGATTTTACTAGCCCTGTTTGAAGAACTGCTAGCCCATCAAAACCGACCTGCTAGCCCATGTGTGCCTTACTAATCAGAGTTTGCTGCATAATACAGGATGGGTGTCATGTTTTGAAGGGGACATTATACACTGTATTAAACTAGTTCATTTTTATCCATTGTAGTACTATGGGTCATTAAATATTTTCTGGGAGAGAAAACATGTTCATTGGTTTTATCGTGTGAAACAAGTGGTTTAATTATTATATTTGTTGTCCACACATACAAGGGAGACCTTTTATTGACGTGCTCGGGGAAACACTGGCAATATTCGCAGAACATGGTCTCGGATTTTCATCCCAGCGCCAAAGCCGACCTTACCTAGAGGAATCTTTCTGTCCATGTCACTAGATATGTTCTTTTCTGCTTTTCTCTATCGTTTTTACATTTTTTTTTGATGAATTTTCAGCCTCATTAATAGTATCCCCTTCATCTACCGATTTTTGCTTTGAAACTGACAAAGTAAATCAGGTGCCCGTTCTAAAATGTTTTGAAATATATATTTTGTTGTATTGTTTCTTGTTCAACAGTTGTCGGACAAGACCAATACATAATAACCAGTACCTTTAATTGAAATCTCGACAGAAGCAATGTACAATACCCCCTGTACTGAGAAAAAGATATCAGAAGTATGAGATATTGCGATCAATAGATGATACCTGGCCACCCTGAGTTATTTGTTCTATTTTTAAAACATGTAACTGTACAACAGGGTTGCATTCAAAATCGTAGCGGCTACTTAGTGCTACATAGATTTTTGTCTACTGAACGAGTAGCTAGCCTAGCTGCTATCAATATCTATGTTGCAGCTAGGCTAGCTACACGTTCAATAGTCATAAATCTGCGTATCCCTAAGTAGCCACTACGATATTGAACGCAACCCTGGACCTGTACAAACCCAAATCCGGGATGACGTAATTGAATCTGATTTGCTAAGATAGAATAGGGATGAAGGGATTTTCCACTATCTATTTTGGAAACGCCAAGAATTTTTTGTTACTAGTCCGTCGGGCATATTGGGTTAAAAGTTTAGATTGCCCGAGGCGTAAATGCTCTAGTCCCAATACTCCCAGAAATGGGTAATACTGGGCAATATGATTTTTTAAGCTTATTTCAACAATAAATAGTAAAGACTTGTTGTAGTTTCATAGTATTATAGCTAAATATATACATTTTATACAGATAACCATTGAGAGTCATTTAAAAAATTCAATTTCATTCTCTTCTCTATTTAAATTTCATGTACAATGTAGCATGTGTAGGCAAAACACAAGATTTACACATTTTAGGATTCTTTATTAATTTGATTTCCAAGCATTGTTTCAATAATCTAAACATTTTATTGCAGTGTTTATGTGGATTGTAAATTAAATTGCTATATATGCAATCATGATTGCTAAATAAACATCCTACAGGGTCTTGTCATTAACTCGTTATAGAAATGAAAAGGCTGATTATTGTTATATAAACATATCTATGTTATAATCGGCGTTTTGCATTTGCGCCGATCTGCATTTCATTTGCGCCGATTTTTTCTTTCATTTGCGCCGATTTTTGTTTTCATTTGCGCCGATTTTTTTACAGGTAAATTACAGGTTAATTACAGGTGAATAGATATAAGAAGATGTGGTATGAGTGCAAATGAGACAACTCTCCATCCAAGTCATGTTTTTTTTATATTTATCATTATAGACCTCTTCCGTCATCCAGTTGTACACTATATTTACATACTTTAAAATCAAGAAGTAAAAACCTTAGAGAAAAACACTCTGGTTTATACTAAAATGACTTTTTAAAATCTATTTACAGCATTCAAATCCATAAAAACGGAAGACATTAAAATCATAAATCTGTTCTTGCTGAGTATATCTAATATGTTCCTTTCATGTGATTTCGTCTCTTCTATATTTGTTGTAATTGTCAATTTTATAACGTAATCCATCTTTTCTTTGTCTTGCTAACGTACTTATGTGTGTGGCCGTTGATAGCACAAAAAGGCATTAACTTACCTGTAAATCCAATTAGGAGCAAAAATAAAATCGGCGCAAATGAAAAAATGAAATCGGCGCAAATGAAAGAATGAAAATTTTAAAAATCGGCGCAAATGTCATACGCCCGTTATAATACATGTAATATGAATAATTACTTGTCTTATTAATTAGTTATGTACATGATGTACATTTGTACATATAAATTATTTCAAAGTAATTTTTATTACATGTCATTTGTCAATTCTTTATATACATGTAGTTGAAAACAAAAATCTCAGAGTTTTTTAATTGCATTATCAATTCCAATTCACCCCTCAAGTTAATACCAAATTGGGTTTTTCACCACCAAGCTCCTTAATGTATTGGGTTTTTTCATCAACACAATATTGAATATTTAGGCAATATCAACCCAAGATTTTTTTCCATCTTAAATATGTCATGTTGTATGTTTCTTTCTTTGTTTAGCTGTTTTATTTGGTTTAGGGTTAGGGTTAGGATTATTTGCTAGCTGTTTTATTTGGTTTATTCACTGAGGAGCAATTATAGTTTTAATTTGTGTCCCGTTTCAAACCTTCTGCCAGTTTTGTATTTTCTCACAAAAACGGATATGTGTATTCACAGGCACTCGTCTTATACCTTTATATAATAAATTCTGAGACCAGTGCCTGTGCGTGTATTCATTAATTAACTGTAAAATGAAGAAAAAAAAATACTATATAAACTCTAATTATACTTGGAATGTTTTTGTTTTATTCAATTTACATAAATCTGGGTTTAGTTGTCTTTTATTAGAACTTTTGGTTTCTGATGCTTTATCATGTCATAATTGATTTGGTCATTTCACTTTTTCCAACTGATTTCGTTTTTGGCGAAACCCCGTGTTAATTAGCAATGTTCTCATTAGTACGCACACACGCCCGTGCGTTCGATGGACGCTTCCTAGTCTTGTAATCATCATAACTTTCCCTCAGCTTTTCAAAAGAAGCAGAAAACATGCTTCTATTCAATATTTTTACCGGACATTCACTTTCGTTTTAATTCAATGTATGTTATGATAAATCCCGAGCAATGCGAAAAAAATATGACTACATGACACACGCTAATTCGATAAACACAGAGAAGATCGAAATGTTTTCAAAAACACATGTACCTATTGAACAAGGGAAAACTCTAACAGGACCCATTGTAGCTGCTTGATGCATGGATCTATTTCTAGAACGAAAGGAAATTTCCAATTATAAATATTATAAAAATAGATTTACCCGACGACTGTAAACAGATAAGAGTAAATAACGCAAACGGTAACCAATAAAAGGGTTGCATTGAGAACTCATGGTTTTGGCATATAATTGGGTTTTCCTTTGAATTAATTGGGTTATTGAACCCTGCAATGGGCAATTGCATTGGTTTTTTTTATTATTTGTATTGCGTGATCACGCAAATACGAAGCTTATCTGGAGCTCTGTTTATATATATGGACCATAATTTGGTATTCGGCCTTTGGTTTCTTTTTGTATCCTTTTTTATAAGTTCTAAAACTTCAACTTTTATTCTGTGGGTTGTGTTGGTGTTAGAATAGTTTTAATGGAACAATTGAGTTTTTCAAGAAAAAAATAATACATTTTGATTCACCGTTTACATGACAGGAAACCAAACAGGAAACCAATCTTTATTTTCTTTATTTTGTACAATATATTTCAAAAGACATAAATGAACACCATTACTAGTGTTACTTGCTTCATGTTAATATTTAAAATTAATTTTCAATGTTTAATTAAAGTTTTATTTAAACGCGACAGGAAACCATAAGAAACCGAAAGCATTTTTTTAGTTTTATTTTATTGCAAAATCTGCTTAAAATAGTCTGAACAGTATACTTTTTCTTAAAATCCATCTTAAATGTAACAGTATTATAAAACTCCTAAATATGTGCTTGTTTTGAAAACAATTAGTACAATTTATTCAGAAATTTCCATATTTTCTTCATTGATACAGGATACCATAATCGTTGTATCTTGATGTTTTAGCCAAAAAAATGTATTTATATTTGGTTTTGAAATTCCAGTTATATACAATTTATTCCAAATCATTGGCAATGTAAAATTCTTTAAATCCAGTAAAGAAAAAAACTTTTAACTTGGAATTAAAATCTTTAAAATAGGCACCATGTGATATTTGTGACCTGTACACCATCTACATGGTTTCCACATTTTAACCTACTTTAGTGGGCTAAAATCAATAAAGTACTTCCTTTCAAGTCATGCATGGAAAAGTTTACTTCTCCTTTGACAAGTTTATTGCGTTTCTGAAAAGTGTTTGCAGAACATGAATAAAAAAAAATAATTAAAAATTGTGACAAAGATACCAACTTTCTACACTCCAAGTGTAATGGTATATTAACATGTATTTTTTATTAAGTTATCTTTATTCACCTAAAATATCCAGTAATATTTACTGCTGAAGCAAAATCAATCCAACGAGCATCGGCACAATGATAAGAGACGTAATGTCGATTGAATTTTCCAAGGACCCTTTACATCGTTATCAGGAAACAAAGTGTGTCATAACGTCTGTCAAATCTGAAATCGATTTTGTCAAGTCATTGGGCATTTATTTTCACACAAGATCGTATGTAACATTATGCACATAGGAAAACAATAGACCCCTGGTGCAATCTCTTTGAAAATTGTATTTTCCTTTTTTAAACAAGACGAAACAAGTCTACAGATTATGTTTGCTAACATCCCGTTGGAAACAAAAACAATGTTTAGACCTAGTATTTCATACATCCGGCCGTAAGGGCGTGATCACATGTTAGTCACATGTTTCACGTATGACCGGAAATGATTAGAACTTAACGACAAAAACAATTTTAATAAAAAAAGGAAATAACTGGACTTCTGTTTCGTTTGAAATGTAACGCATAACGATAACGTCATTTTCTGACTTAATTATTACGAAGAACAAAACTAGAATGTAAATCATCTCTGATTTACCTGTTTGAACATCTCGCGAGAGTTCATATTTGCATATTGTTATAAAGAATTCTATTACAACAAAGCAGATTACATCATCTAAAATTTGCGTTACAAAATTGGAAACCAAAGTAACGCTAGTGTTCTTACACCTGCTACAGAAATACTTATAGTTCTCGGCATTTTCTTCTGACTATTCTTATTGGTCGATGTTCTTTATTATTTGAAAGCAAAAGTTACGAATTTGCCGGTGACGATTATCTATAAATCAGTCAGCGTTATGCACTTCGGAAGCGAAAAGTAACGCGAGAAACGACACAAAAATACTGTTGTATAATCTTTGAAATTTGTTAATTTCAATTTTTTTCTAGGGAAGAGTAGCATACACTTGTATGTTGATAAAAATAAAGGCATCTTTAGATGTAGTTACAACTTTTCTTACAGTAATACACATTTTTATCACTTTTCTATCGTTATAGGAAACGAGCCCAATAGCAAATTATGGTCCATATATATCTTAAATGTATTGCATTTGTGTTTGATAAATGAATCCTCTTTAAAATTCAGGCCAGTATTCTATATTACCCAGTATTACCCAGTAAAACCCAATAAAACCCGGGTTTTCCCAGTATTTCCCACTGGGCTGGGCAATACTCAGAAAACCCAGGTTTTAGCCAACCCTGAGGGGCCCTTGGCCCATAGGGAAAAAACCCTTCCAGATCACTGATTATATCTGAAAAAAGTTAGGGTAGGTACATGTAGGTAGGGATTTTTTTTTATTTTATGGTTTTTTTTTACATTGAGTCTATGGGAGCAACATTCTGACTTTAACAGTGCTTAATGAAAAATGACAATAAAATCTTTGGGCTTAAATTAAAATATTGTTTGTTTGCCCTTTACCCACCGACCCTATAAATTCGTTCCGCCTGAAAATCTTTTATTTGTGTTTACCAGCAAGATTTTATTTTATTTTATTTTTTGTTCCTTCCAAAAACCTTATATGTATTTCCCGCTCAAAACTTTTTTACTGGAATTCTCAGGTTTTATCTTTCCTGTATAAGGTCTAGTCCGTTTGGTATCACATGAGCGTTTGACATGAATGAACACTTGCATAATTTTGGAGTTTCAAAGCATCTGTTTGAAATCGATGTTGAAAGCTTTGAAATCATGATTTAACGAACGTTACTCTGTGTCTTTATACATGAAGAGCAGGGTTCATTCAAAAAAAGTTTGTCCAATACTAAATTATCAACGTGTGTACAAAATATTTTGTAAACAGACTTTGTATCCTATGTAGGGATGGCCTTTGGTGGTCCGTAGATTAGGATTATTATGTTAATGATGCCTTCGACCAGCATTGATATATTCTGATTTATATCTGACATGAACCAAAGGTCTGTAAAGGGGAGAATATTTGGCAGTAAAATCGCCAAGTTTTTCCATACAGATCATTTATAAATGCGGTGTAAAATACAGTACGTGACAATTGAGTTTCAAGTCTTGTAGCATTTTTATTTGAAACACAGGCACACACAAAAATTTAAACTCTAGGGACTTTTTCTACTAGTAATGTACTGGACATATTTTACCAGAACAAAGTTATCTCTTACCTGCTTACAGAAAAACTTTAGGTCTAGGTAAGCGTTCAAGGTACATAGTACTATTAGTGCAAGTTAAAATTCTTAAAAATTCCAGGAATGTAAACGTTTAAAATATGCCGCACAGCCCTATATTTTGAAATTTGAAAAAAATTGTATTGCATATGAATTAACTTCACATTCTACATGATATTTTTTTTTCAAAACTTGGGACTATATATTATACTAATAGTCCTAGAAACTTATTAGCAAAAGCATACTTAAACTAAAGCAATACAGACAAAAATGACATCATGCAGATTTTGTATAGATATAAAATAAAATATTATACCTACCTGCCTACCCATGACAAAAAATGTACCGAGCTAAGTTATTTTTTGGGAAAGAAAAATAAAATATTTTACCTACCTACCTACCCTGTTTCAAAACATAGGGTCGGAAAAGGGCAAACAAACAATATTTTAATTTAGGCCTTAGGGTAGGCTGTTTTTAAGCCGAAAAAGTAGGGACAGTAGGGTTACTGGAACCACACATATATTTTTATTTGGCCATGTTGGCCTAAGAAACATGGATAATTAGTAATTCACTTGCAAGTAAATGAGTCGACCTCTTTAAATTCGTATTCATGTGAACTTCAATTTAACCACAGCTAGAGACTGACAACGCATGCATTGTACGTGTACTGGTTATTTAAAGAAAAAGAAAGTCAACAATGAAAGTGAAACTACGGTAAATAATTTGATAACTAATTCGATGCACATAAAATCATTCTTATACGGTTAAAAACAATGAGAAACATCTATTTTTAATCTATAAACTAAAACAAAACAGACCTATAAAAATCAAATTTCACGTGTTGGTTTAATCTAGTCATATCTTTATTAATGTTTACATCTCTTATTTGGTCATCTGAGGTCAAATCGATAGGTAATTAGATGGCGTCTGGACTAAAATACACATGAAACATATCTATTTATTATCCGACTACCCCTTGCTCTGTAAACTGTTAATTTTAGACTTTTGATAGTTTGGATAAATGTTTTACATTGTTATAAATCAAATATGAGAATTTGAGTCAAATCGGTGACCATGAATTTGACAGCTAGTGCCCCTTTAATCTGAAACTCCCACTTTCATTTTCTATGTTCAGTGGACCGTGAAATTGGGGTAAAAAGTCTAATTTGGCTTTTAAATTATAAAGCTCATATCATAAGCAACAAGTGTACTAAGTTTCAAGTTGATTGGACTTCAGCTTCATCAAAAACTACCTTGACCAAAAACTTTAACCTGAAACTCCCACTTTCATTTCTACATGTATGTTCAGTGGACCGTGAAATTGGGGTCAAAAGTCTAATTTGGCTTTAAAATAAGAAAGATCATATCATATTGCTTAAAGCAACAAGTGTACTAAGTTTCAAGTTGATTGGACTTCAGCTTGATCAAAAACTTCCTTGACCAAAAACTTTAACCTGAACAGCTTAACGGACGCAGACAAATGAACGGACGTCAAATGAACGAACAAACGCACCCACAGATAAGAAAACATAACAGTGGCGGATCCAGCGGCGTTCCGGGGGTTTGAACCCCCTTTTTTTTGACCGATCAATGCATTTGAATGGGAGCATATAGTTGAACCCCCCTTTTTTTACTCTGTGTTGGGGAACCCTTATTTTAAAATGGCTGGATCCGCCACTGCATAATGCCCCTCTACTATCGTAGGTGAGATAGAGCATAAAAATACACTATCAAAAGGACGATTAAATAAAGCTTCCGAACTTATTCAATACAAAACCTTTGATGCGAACATGTGGGGTGCGAATGAGAGCGAACGTGAATATTTGGGCGAACGGACCCGGATAGGAACCAAGACAACATGGGTCAACTTTATCATAATGTACGTCCGTCCTTTATCTTAATTAAAATCTCTGTGTTCTCACAATACCTTGATATATCTTTGACTAGGTTTTTTCCAAAATCGTATGTTTCAATTTTTCTTTCACAGGAAACATATTTTTGTCAGGGGCGCGAAATGGATGCGTATAATATACGGGAAGGTCTAAAACGCGGAAGTTGAAAACGCGGAAGTGAAAAGTGGGTGTATTATAACTAATATCTCTGGAACCGATAAAGCTAAATTAATAAATAAAACTGATTTTGAAAGTTAATGTATTAGACTATCATATAAAATTAAAACATTATATATTTAAATATGCTTTTTTACCGAAAAGTTGACCGGAAGTCTTTCTTAGCGTGACTCTGGCAACACATTTTTGAACACTAAAATTTAAATTCACGAAAGAGCATATAACACGTCAAAATCTGTAAACTAATTCTTAAGGTAAAGAAAATTTAATGACAAATAATATGATATAAAGAAAAATATAATATACAACTCGTTTCAGGTGTTGTTTCTCCGGACAATCTGAAGTCAGATGAGTTTTTTTTTCTCGCACGGAACCAATCACTTTCAGTTTTGAATCCGGTTCCTTACCTGGAAGAAGAAGAGGTTGTCGTTGCAGTGGCGGACCCAGGCCTGAGGAGACGTCTAGAGCGTACAATCTCTCCCTTACCTGGAAGAAGAAGAGGTTGTCGTTGCAGTGGCGGACCCAGGCCTGAGGAGACGTCTAGAGCGTACAAGTTAATCTCTCCTTTACCTGGAAGAACAAGAGGTTGTAGTTGCAGTGGCGGACCCAGGCCTGAGGAGACGTCTAGAGCGTACAATCTCTCCCTTACCTGGAAGAAGAAGAGGTTGCCGTTGCAGTGGCGGACCCAGGCCTGAGGAGACGTCTAGAGCGTACAATCTCTCCCTTACCTGGAAGAAGAAGAGGTTGTAGTTGCAGTGGCGGACCCAGGCCTGAGGAGACGTCTAGAGCGTACAATCTCTCCCTTACCTGGAAAAAGAAGAGGTTGTAGTTGCAGTGGCGGACCCAGCTAGGCCTGAGGAGACGTCTAGAGCGTACAATCTCTCCCTTACCTGGAAGAAGAAGAGGTTGCCGTTGCAGTGGCGGACCCAGGCCTGAGGAGACGTCTAGAGCGTACAATCTCTCCCTTACCTGGAAGAAGAAGAGGCTGTAGTTGCAGTGGCGGTCCCAGGCCTGAGGAGACGTCTAGAGCGTACAATCTCTCCCTTACCTGGAAGAAGAAGAGGTTGCCGTTGCAGTGGCGGACCCAGGCCTGAGGAGACGTCTAGAGCGTATTGATGTTGAACTTTACACAATCTCTCCCTTACCTGGAAGAAGAAGAAGTTGTAGTTGCAGTGGCGGACCCAGGCCTGAGAAGACGTCTAGATCAGTTGATCATCTTCATCCGTGATACATGTTGTTCCCATCGCAGACAAAACCCAAAACAATATAGTTTTTGTTTGCATATCAACTTTTCTAAACTGTTTCATAAGTGTGTAAGGTATTGACAACATCTTTTTCAATGACATTTTACGAAAACGAAAACCCTGGACATGGCCCTTTTATAGTCCTTTCGGAATTTCAACAGGATGCAGAATTTGTACTGTAATGTAATGTACTTCATACTTACATAACATACTATACTTTTTTGCAAAACAAATTTAATCTGGTAAAGTTGACCTTAGATGATTTTTTTAGATTCCTTTTCGTTATATAGCTCCTCAAGTATTAAGTAAATAGTACAAAAAATAAAGGCAACAGTAGTATACCGGTGTTCAAAAGTCATAAATCGATTGAGAGAAAACAAATCCGAGGGAAACACATCAACTATAGGAGGAAAACAAAGGAACGACAGGAACACTGAAGTGCAACAAAACAAACTCCAACATACATAGAAACGAACTATTTGATAACAACTGCCATATTCCTGACTTGGTATAGGACATTTCATGAACTGTCTTCCAAAGTTTTGGGGTTGAGTGTACCTGGTCAAGCTAAATCAAGAAAAGCGCTTCGAATGTACCAGATTTATAAAAACTCATTACCATTTACTGGGTCTGCTTATGACTCTACAAAGCAACTCTCCAAATTAGTGACATATGCTCTTCGAATTCGTACTTTATTTTGCCTTTTTAACTTTTTTTTATTCGAGTGTCACTGATGAGTTTTTTGTAGGCCTCAATGCACGTCTAGGGCGAATACAACATTTCAATCCTGGTATCTATGATGAGTTTCTTTTACGATCAGGAAATATAATCTAGCTTCAGAATTACAGATACATATTTATGTTATTATCTTCTTTTACTTGGTTTGCTGCACACTGTCATCTGTCTGCAGGAATATCAACATACATGGACATTTTGTTATGGAAATATTCGAATGAGATGATTTTAAATATAGAAATGGCAAAACGTAAATGTACAACCTGAAAAATTAATCTTTTAAAATGCCTTGTTTTTCTAATGTACAATGCTTATCTTAATATCAATCAAAAACCAATGATATTGTGTAGCTAGAAATATGCAATTAAAATAAACAGTTTTCTCTGAAGGTTCACTTTAATCTGTTAAATGTGTGTATTCATTCTTTGTGAAAATCTATCTAATAAGATACATATATTTATTATGATATGAATTTGCCTTTGAGTTCTGCATTTTTGTTATAATTTTTAGAACAAATAGCTTGTAGTTGAAGCAATGAAGCAGTAGCAATAAAAACATTATGATAACACAAGGAATTAAAAACTTGTCGCTGAATATTGGATTAAGTGAATTTTCATCTTATGAATATAAATGGGAAATGTATCTTCCTCATTTGTATAGATATTTCGACTTTGGAAAAGATAAATATTTACAAGACATAACCACCGTCGGGACGATTACGTGCTATGTATCGATGATATTTAACTTTTTCGTGTTTATTATACTGTGGCGTAAATCTCTATTCTTGCCCGCTTCGATTATTATGCAATGTCTATCAGTGGCTGATTTTCTGACAGCATTTTCATCGTATGGTCTAGAACCAGTTTTTCAGGCACAAATGGATTGTACAGGACATCATTTTAAGAATATAACACAATTTGTACACATCTGTGGTTTAACATACCCGTACTGTACAGTTGCCACACATCTGTCAATATTATCCGTCACATTCCATACCATATCGTACATGTTGACAACATGCCTTGGAATACAGAAGGTTCAATTTGGTTTCCAATTTGGACGAAATTTCAACTGACAAATAGAAAATCCTTCATTTGTTGTGTTGCGTGTTTTTTGCTTCCTATGACCATCAGTTTTCCTCGTCACTTTGCTATGAAATTGGAGTCTGTAAAGTTTGATTGGTGCAAGATTATTGCCAATGATTTAGTTTTAGAATACTCCACGCTATATTACCTAATGATTCAGACCGTTTTGGTCATATGTTGCTGTCTTGTTATGCTGATGTCGACAGTATTCATCACCTTTAAATTATTCACTAACAATTTTAGTGCCCGGATAACTCAACAAAGAGCACAGGAAAGACGGTCGATTATAATGGTGGTCATTGTCCTGGTTGTATTTCTAATATCAGAGGTTCCAAAAGTAACAGCATACTTATTGTTTTGTGTGAGGTATATTGTTAGTAACTTTCAATTACATTGTGATTTTTCTTATTTAGTCGTATTGGTTGTCACAAAGTATGAACAAGGTTTGGCAGAATTGTTGACAATAAGTATAAGCGATAAAAAAATGTCGTTCTGGGAAAGCTTTGAATATTATTCATATGTCATTGAGTGTATGAAATTGTTAACCATAGTAGGATGTTTATCTAACTTTTTAATATATATTATCATAAGTAAAAAGATGAGAGCAGAATTGTCATGCATTTTTGGCAAATCAACATGTCGTTAAAACGTGTTCAATTTAAATAAGCATTAACCGTTAAAAATATCAGTGTTTGAAATCAGTCTTATGACAATGTAGAGGAATCAGAAAGTACAAACGTTCAAAAGAAATTCAGAAAAATAACAGTTTCTTTTCAAATTTGAAACTGCCAGGCACAGAATATACAATGTACCATTTAAAGTTTCTTTCCTTTTTATCATACTACAACTAAAACTGGTGTTTTCCTTGTTGACATATTTGTTAGTTTTTTGTTGATTAAGATTATAACACAATGTTGACTGTTGTACCCCCTTTTTTACATTTTTAACTATTATGTCTGTTTATTTTGTTCACACATTGTTTTCAATATAATGAAATTTTATGCAAATGTCATACAAGTGAGAGGTTTAGCTAGCCACCGTTTTCTACATAATAAAATTCCTGTACCAAGTCAGGAATATTTCAGTTGTTTTCCATTCGTTTGATGTGGTTGAGCTTTTGATTTTGCCATTTTGAATTTTCCTTGGAAGTCGCTATTTTTGTTTTTTTAACTTTGTATTTGTTTTTAAATAAAAAATACATTTATACCGGAGAACCTTATTGTTTACTTACTCTTAACAAAAAAAAAAACCACACACACATTAAATGGACATCTATGAGAAAACCATGCAGATGGTGCTCCATGCAAAGTTGTTTGATTTTGATGAAACTTTGCTGACATGTTCAGGTTGACCTGATATGAAAGTCATGCAAGTTTGAAGCCCTTACACTGCTGGTAACCATGGCAATGATAGGGATTTAGGGTATTTTCGAGTTTATTTATAGATGCATTTACTGAAATGCATAGATTTCATAAATTTCTCAAATAGAAATAAATACTATAATACTTCTGAGTGTTTAAATACTTTAATAGCACAGATAGGATGTGTATGAAGTATAAATCACATAATTTTATTAAACATAATGATATATATAGAAAATAAGGGTGTGGCAAAACACATAAAATGATAAAAAATATGGCCTTTTCATCAAATCACACTAAAACAGACACTACAGCCCAAAAGTCGCTTCAATTTACCCTAAATTTCAGAAATGCTTTGCATTTTCTTTGGTTCAAAATATTTTGAAGGGATTTCGGTTGCAAATTAATTTTATAGATTTTATTGATCATTTAGATAGCCTCCCCCCCCCCTTTTTTGTATTTTCGCAATAAATTGAGGAGTGTCTCATATTTTAATGAAACCAAGCATTCAAAAATAAATACTTGAATTATACAGATTGTAACATGCAATATAGGTAAATCAAATAGAAAATTGGATTTTTGTGTCACAAGCAATAGTAAGCATTAGGCTTAAAAAAGGGGGGGGGGCTGCCAAAGATAATTTTTTTGGGGTATTTTTTTTTATTCCAAATTCCTTTAGTTCACTTGTCCCTATTACTTTAAAGAGTAAAATCCATTCATTTTCTTCCTAGTAATCCCATTTTTGGTTAATGCAGCTTGCTAATTACTAAAGTTGTATTCTGGTTACTGAAAAATGATATGAAATTCAATGTCAAGTTCATCATATTGAAAAATCTAAAGTATTGACATTCAGAAGTTGTGTCTGACAGGTAAACAAAATTAAGACACGTTGCAACCCTTTACTTGCATGCTGGTTACCATATAAGATCATGAGTACCTGAGACAGTGTGGATAAAACCTGAATTTCTATTGTACAAAGGGAGATAATCCAATAAAAATGCTGATTTTTAAAACCTTAAAATTGCAGGTACATATTAATTTAAACTAACATACACTTCAACAATTTAATAAAATATAAACATATCTCTATTTGGTTATCTGGAGAGAGCGTTAATAGTGCATTTGAGCATATACTATTGGTTTGCTTTTGTTGTAGTACTTTCTAAAATTCTCCTAAAAAAATGTCTAAATTTATAAATTCTCTTTTAGCATTGATAAATTTTTAAATATTTCGATCTGTATAAATGATCATAAATGTTATTATTTTTTATAGCATTTGTATTATATTTAACAATCAATGAAGATGATACAATAACACTAAATGGTGCTTACATGCAAGAATAAGATTATTATAAACATACATAAAAGTTAATTCGAATTGACTTAGCAGCACAAGACAATTGTTGCATAAGGTATGGAATTTAGGGAAGTATTGAATTGTTTCCATACTATCTTATAAGAATTTATATACATGTAACTACATGAACTATGAAAGGTAATTTACTAATAATTCAATCAATAAAACTAGTTAGTCAATCTAAGAAATAATTTCTGACAAATGAAAATATTATTATGTTTATCAAATGGCCAAGTACATTCGTAATCTTCTTTTAATATTGTCTTCAATACTGATGACCTTTTAATACAGAAGTAATTTTACACTTCTTATTCCCTGATGAGAAAGCCTTGCTGATGGTGAGACAGTGAGAACATTCTATTTCCTAGCAAATATCTCTCTCTTCTCATTTGTGTTGCAACTGTGTGTTGACTTGGTGGTTTTCAAGACTTCAGCGAGATTCACATTGCCATTTTTTTCCTTTTTTTCAAAGCATATGAGTTCCATTTCAATTTATTTTTATTTGAGCTTGCAATTTTTTAACATCAAGAGGAAAATTCAAAGACAGATCAGAGCCTTATTCAAGTATCAGTAATATTATCTAAGTTTTTCTTCATCATAAACATGTTTATCAACAAAAATGTGTCTCAGCAAGCAGTCTTCTTTCATGAACTCCAGTTATTTTTGGATCACCAAATGTCTGTAAAAAATAATAAGAAAACAATTGTTATCCATTAAATGATTGAAATTTCCTAAAAAGAAATTAATTATTACCTTGGTCTTAGTGTAAAATGTTTTTCCATTATCACAACTCTGACATTCCAGTACATAGAATAAGAAATAATATATACTAGCTAAAAATGGACCTAAATTTGATTTTTTTCTTATTCCAAGCTGCAGCAAACTTAATTTTTATGAAGTTTATTTTGTAGATTTCATCTTGTATTTATGACGTTATGACAATACAAAAATAGGGAGATGAGTATTGATTGCAAATGAGACAAATATCCACAAAAGTTCAAATGAAATGAATGTAATGCCTCTGTACAACCTTCAACAATGAGAATAAAACAGCTCAAGGGTACATTCTATTACAAATGCAGAGATTGCACCTTCATCAGGTGTGGGGGGGGGGGGACACTATATAGTAGTGTTTCCTACAGGTGGTTTTGGCGTGTAATGGCGCCCTGCCGCGATTTCTCGACGCCCTGCCCTTTTTGGGGAAAAAATTTGGCGCCCTGCCCTAGTTTTGTCGAAATTCCTGACGCCATGCCTTTACGGTACTGAAAGACATATTTTATGAATACCGCTCGAGTTATTTCCCTTCAAACGTAAACAAAAGTTCACTAGGACGCCATTTTGTAATCGATTTCGTAATCAGCTGATTAGCAAACTGCAATAGACTGAATAGTGAAGAATGTAGGACAGAAAGTCACAGGACAAAAAGTCACAGACAAAAAGTCACGGACAAAAAGTCACAGGACAAAAAGTCACAATTCATTTTTTCTGTATTTTCTTTGAATAAAAAATGCTCATTTTTACAAAAACATTTTTGTATTTTTCTTGAAGTATTGTATATTACCAACTTTGTAAGCAAAATTTATCAAAAAAGTATCAAAGATGTTTAAAATTATTGTTAAGAAAACAAAATGTCAAAGTAGATTGGCACTTAAATGGCTTTATGGTGCCAAGAAATATGTCCTTTGCATGATTAAAATTAAATAAATCTTCATTATTCAAGTAAAATGATAAATATCATTAACTTTGCTAGGAATATATGTATTAAAAAGTAAATATTTCTAGATATTTCTCTAATATATTCAAACAATTGTCAAAAAAATATTTGTGACTTTTTGTCCTGTGACTTTTTGTCCTATCAAATTTGTGACTTTATGTCCTGTGACTTTTTGTCCTGTGACTTTCTGTCCGTTTACCAATAGTGAATACAGATACTAATCACGCGTCCTGATTGTATCCCCCAAGTCCCAGAAACATCGTTTTGCCTAGAAGATTAATGATATGACATTGTTTTGACAAGAAACTAAACCGGAAAACGATTTCAAAACATCGATTGCTTAGATCAATATTTTTGACAGCTGATAGATTTCTAATTTACATAATATACATTGTTTGCATGGTTGAACAAGCCAATGTACGGCGATCATGAGACATTTGTCAAAGTGAAAAGTAAAAATTCTTTGCAAACTATTTTTAAATACAAATGCTTGACTGTAGATCTACCTTAAATGAAATGAATAAAAATCCAAACTAAATTATTAAAAGCAGAATAATCCAGAAAATAAATGAATTCCTTGATGAAATGTTGTCTTTTGTTTACAAACATGTCACATGATCATTTTAGGCGGGAAAAATACTTGGGGAAAACACCTAAGTAACAGACAACTATTTCTGGCTATTTATAGACATTTAAAATAAACAGCTGATATGGTAGTGCCATGAAAGTAATAAACTTGGTGTATCTATATTAATTCAATTTGGAAAAGGGTGTAGAGGGGAAGGGGTTAATTTGTAAAGTTATTTTTTTTTTGTAATTTACTAAATTATGGTTACTAAAAATGACCAGACAAATTCTTTAAGTTAATCATTTTAAATAGTCCATTCATATTTAAAAAAAAAACCCAACCTATCACCCTGATCTTTTTTATGGAACTCTGGCTTTGGCAAACCAACATTTTTTTTCAATGTGGTCCCACATCAAGAATATGATAGACCCAGAAAGAAGTCTGTTACATGTATATATTTTGAACAATAACTATTAAGAGGTCATTAAACTAGTATTTTTTAAATGAATCCATTTTATAGAAATTGCCTGTTTATGTTAAGTAAGTGCCCTAAAATTGTTGTCTATCGCGCTTAATGTGCCCTCTGAGCTAACAATTACCCTGCCCTTTTTAAAAGCTGCAGGAAACACTATATAATAGACACTACATTCAAACTTGATTCACATGATACAGTTCAGAATTTGGATGTGATGAATTATTAGACACATCATACATGTAGGTTTCTGACACAGAATAGATGTGGTCAAAGAACTGATGATTTTGAAATTGGATTTGTGCCAATATCCAAAATCTAAAGTCTTAAAGACATGATTAAATTTATCATATCAAAGAACCCCATATATGCAATTTTTTAATGAATTTAAACAAAGTTTAAGTTTGGACCCCAATTTGAATCAACTTGAAAACTGAGCCCAAATCATAAATCTAAACATGCTAAATGCATGATAACATTTAGCATAGAAAAAAAAACCTTCAATAATATTTTAATAAACGAACAAAGGTTTTTTTGCCCCCGTGATCTTTTTTGCAATTTGAAAACGAATATTAACAATCTAAACATATAAGAAGTAGTTAACCCAAAAAAGTACAATACACCGTTTAATTTTGCATAATATCATTTTATAAAATTATTCAATTGTTTTATGAAATCAAGTTTAAATTTGGACCTTTTGACCCTTTAGCTGATATAGACCAATTTAAAAACAAGCCAAAACATTTGAAATTGGTAAAACAATAAGCATTGGAAACAAAAATATAATTAATTTTACAGCTAATTTTCTAAGGCATGTAAATCTAAGACTTCGGTTAGCTTGCATGGTTTGTTTGTATATTGTACAATTGCAATTGACATAACGTCTAATCAAATTTGAAAGTACTCCATAAAGGTTCAAATATGCCTATATTTTTTGTTTGAAGATATCAACCTTAATTACAAAGCTTGAATCAATATTTATACAAATAGAGCAAGTAAACATACCAAAGTTTTACTCTACGCGCATTAGGAAAATAGCTGTAATAATGGTAAAAGTGTTTTTTTCAAAAATGAAAAATACAAATGTAGTCTTCAGGTTTATCATAAATGCATGTATACTATAAATGAGGATCTCAGTGTCAAGCTGACAAGAACACATATTTTTTTCTAGGTTTCATTCTTATAAAGAGAACAATTCCAATGATGAGTAATGAAAATTTTGTTGTGTAAATTGTACTGATATGGCCCTTAATTGATCATAAAATGATAATTTGAGTGTTCCGTGTGTTATTTTTACTTTTTGTTTACCAGATTGAACTTTTAAAATTGAAGGGTTAATCTATTTATTGATTATTTATCATGTTTTTACAATAAAAAATGTAACTGGTCAATTTCCAATTTCTATATTATATGATTATATTTCACAAATAATGCCACAACACAGGTCTTATTTGCTGTCTATTTAGTAGTCTCTTGTTATGACTTGTTTGATTCATTTTTTTTTATCAATTATATCATATATTTACCTATATGATCTCCTATCATATCTGCTTTCATTTTAACATTATTTTTGTGCTTTTCCATCTTCAACATTAACCTGTTGATAAGAAATAAAATATTGTATATTTGTACATTTGCATGATCAGTACAGTGAGTTACATCTACATGTACATTGTACATTAAGTTGGCTTAACATAATGCATTGGTTCATTGAAAAAAAAGTTTTGTGGATATGATAATTTCTTTGTGTAAATGTCATAAATGCTATGATATCAATCACATCATCAAGTAATTTATTTCTTCAGTATTGTTATTTTGAATTTGTTTTATCTGAGTAATCTGTAATGTTATAATCTCATGTTGCCCCTTCTGGGCCCTTTAATTTGGAATACATTTGTAAGCATATTCTATTCAGATTCTATTTTCTTAACGATAGAAGTAAAGACATGTAAAAGTTCTCTTTCCATGTTTATAACTGTGATACATGACCTGCACTAAGATAATGTTAAGAAAAAGTCTCACAGTAACCAATTTTTAGAGAGAAAAAAAAACAGCTCATAGTCTGTAAACATTTTTTTGAGTTTGAGAACCATATATTGTATCAATCTAGCTGCATTGTACAATGTACAGGTAGAACTGGTAAAGGAATGAATAAAGACAGGAAATTCACAACTCTTTGGGAGCTATATTGTGACTTTAACAGTACTTAATCAAAACCTGTCACAAAAATTTTTAGGGTAGGGATAAAAATAAAGGTAGGTAAGGGTAGTGCGGTTAACACACATACTTTTTAGTTGGCATAAATGTACAGTAGTTTACGTATGTTTATGTAATTTATACGTGTTTCTTGTTTCTCCTTTTTTTTATATAGATTAGACCATTGATTTTCCTGTTCGAAGGGTATTACACTAGTAATTTAGGGGTCCTTTATCATGTTTATAGCTTGTTGTTCCGTGTGAGCCAAGGCTCTGTGTTGAAGGCCGTCCATTGACCTATAATGGTTTACTTTTACAAATTGTTATTTGGATGTATAGTTGTCTCATTGGCACTCATACCACATTTTTTTACATTGAGTCTATGGGAGCAACATTCTGACTTTAACAGTGCTTAATGAAAAATGACAATAAAATCTTTAGGGTAGGCTATTTTTAGATTTCTTGAGAGACTGAGAGAGAAAAAAGTTTTTCTATTAAAATTTAGAAGGCACACATAAATCTTTTAGTTTCAGAAGAATTTTAAATCATTACATGTATAAATGTATGTCAATGAAAATTAAATCAGTGTTTGCTTCAAGAAAATTATGTAAATACCCCTCCACCTTTTTTTTCCCCAAAGAAATAGTCTATGCTCTTTTTCCTATATTTATGTGTTGATGTGATGTTTCTACAGTAGGTCTTTTTATGGTGTCAAATTGTTTTTCTAACCACAAAAAAAATTAACAAACTTACCAGAACCAACTGAAACTGAAAGTTTTGCTTTGGAATTTCCGTTGCTAGATTTGGAAGGGTCATGAAAGGATGGCAGCAACTCATTTTGTCTTCTTGTCTACTACAATCCAACTCCTGTCCATGTTTACAGCATATGCATTTTAAAATGTGAGTCTGAAACCTAGGGCTGGACATGATAGTGATAGTCTAGCCTCATGAGTCATGTCTAGACTATCTGATCAGGATCAGACTTATCCCAGTGGCAGTGGGAATGTCTTTGCCACATGGTTTGCTATGTCTTTGTTACACTCTTTCAATAAAAATAAGTTTTTGGCTACACCATATTCATAAAAAATACCATTATTTCCTATCCTTCTGCACATTTGTTGATTTCCCTCCTTCTGTTATTGACACTAAATCTACCTTTTATTGTGAAGAGTTTTACAAAGGGAGATGATTTTAGCTATATTTTTCAGTTTTTCATCTTTTATTCAAATAAGCTTATATCAATTTACAACCAAAATCCCGTTAAGAAATACAAGTTTGTAGTGAACCATAACGTTTAACAAAATATTTTTTTCAATTTGAGTGACTTTTGAGGTTTTATGGACATTTTCAGTACAGGATGAATTCAAATTTTTAAAAAACACAATTATGTCAATAAAAATAAAAACAAAAATAAAGGTTGAAATAAGATCCAAATTACAGTTTATTTTAGTAGAAAGTCTGAATTTTAAGGCCAAACAATTTTTTTTGTCATATAATACTTTGAACTATTCAATAAAAAAAACCCAAAAATGTCCATTTTCAACAACATTTTCCAGTAAATTTGGTACTAAACTAGAATTGCCCTGTATTCACATAATTTGAGATAAATTGTCATTTTTTAACCATAGAACTATAAGATGTACTTAATACTTTACTAGGAACCCAAAATCAGCTGAAAATTCCACAACCCCTTTCATAATTTTTTTTTGATTTTGCATGGTTTTCTCGTAGACATCCATTTAAGATAAAATTGAAAAACAATTCCGTTCTTCTTTAAGCACTATAAATATAAGATTATTGGTGTTACAAAGTTTTTTTCTCCTGAAGTGACAAGGTGCTGGCGTGTTTATAAAGTTTGTTCTGTTTGGGTTTTTTTGTTTGTTTGTTTGTTGCAAAACACTTTTCTTTCATTTTGATGAAATGACCTCAATGGTCCCTTCGGTATCTTTCGCCTCTCTTTTATATATAAATCGTTTCTTTTAAATCCTGAATATAATCAGAAGTGAATAGCAAATAAATTCATAACACATAACAGTTAATTGAATGTATACAGGCCTTTAATTGTTCTCTTGACAATGATTAGCTACTTGTTATAAATGTTTGTTTTTCCAAATTGGCAGTTGATTGTTGGACATATTTCATACATTCTTTTGAATGTGTTTTTTCTTTCTTATTTACATTCCGTTTACTCATAGCTTCTTAAGAATTTTTACATTCCATATTTTCAGGTTTTTCGTATTATGCGTTCCTGATGAAAACAAATCCACAAAAACACTTCGAATCTTAATTAACTCTTTATAAATTTGGCGCGTCCGAAGAGCTATGTCATACAAATAGACAATTATGTGTTTACTAGTATCAAACTGAAGTCTTATGTTTTGATCTTTACATATGTGATCACATTTTGCGCTTTCGGCTGGTTTAATAATTTTTGGATTATGAACGTGTTCTTCGTCATTGGTCAAATTCAATTTAAGTGTTAGGTTTTGCCGTCTTCCAATGTTGTTTTTGTGAAGTTAGAGAACGCCAGATCGTTGATTACATGTCATCATAAAATCATTAGATTTCAACTGCGTATCACATGTAATATAATATTTATCTACTCGCTACAGTTACATTTTAAAATATAACGAACAAAAGGAGATATATTATTTTTAATCCGTTGAATTAATAAGACAAATGCAATCTACGTTGTGTCGTCTTTTAGTCTTATTTTTTTGGCCATATCAATAATCCGGTTTTCTTCGACTTATGCATTGTGATTGGCCCATTGAAACCATATCACTTTGTTTATTATATGAAGTGTCTTCTATTGAAGACAGGTTGTGGAATGTTGTTTATGTATTTCCCTTTGACATTGCATATTTTCAAATCATAAACAGTGGCTATCATTACAACGAGTAAAAACGAGTCTGACAATAACTGGGCGTATCTGCATTAATTGTAAAAACGAATAATGGATTGAAAAATTAAAGACCTGCTATCAAAAACAATGTATATTTTATAGTTCGTTCTTATGTTGTACTGTTATACCACTGTCCCAGGTTAGGGGAGGGTTGGGGTCCCGCTAACATGTTTAACCCCGCGACATTATTTATGTATGTGCCTGCCCCAAGTCAGGAGCCTGTAATTCAGTGGTTGTCGTTTGTTTATGTGTGACATATTTGTTTTTCGTTCATTTTTTTTACATAAATAAGGCCGTTAGTTTTCTCGTTTGAATTGTTTTACATTGTCTTATCGGGGCTTTTTATAGCTGACTATGCGGTATAGGCTTTGCTCGTTGTTGAAGGCCGTACTGTGACCTATAGTTGTTAATGTATGTGTCATTTTGGTCTTTTGTGGATAGTTGTCTCATTGGCAATCATACCACATCTTCTTTTTTATATATCTAAACAAAGTGTCTTTCTTGATCCACAATGGTACAAGATAATCCAGTATCGATTTGTTTTTAAACAAAATAGATTAGAATAATGATTCTGAATAATAGTCGTCTGTTTATCCCCCAAGTCATTATTCACTATCTGTTTTTGTCTACAAAACATAATTCCATTTGGAAATCAGTTTGTTTTTATGCTACATCACATCTCTAAAAATTAATGACCCTTAACTTTTTTTTAACTCTTTTAAAGTTTTTGTTAAAAAGCTGAAACTGTCTATCCGTCTCCAGGCTAGAAAGAAGTATATTTTCCAAATAAAACATTTCAAGCTAAATCATAAAAATTATATCATAGTACAAAGGATCAAACTGCAACTGTTTGAAAGGCAGTTTTTTTTTTATTTTACCATCGGTCCTACTTATTGCTAACACACAAACACATTTTTGTTTATCAGAGTCACTTCAGGCACTACATGTTACAATTTATTACTTACTTTAATCATCTAAAAAGCTTATGGTTTGCAGTACTTTTAAAAAGGAGAAAAATAGTAGCTTCTGGTTTGTCGACAGTCCCTTCCGATGTCATATTGTAATTTCGTCAGGTTAAATCAAGGACTATATTGTACTTTTAGTGGAATAAGGGTGTAACTGACTAGTTCTGCTCTGTGCAAGGTCACTTCCGGATAACATCGAGGTCATATGTCAAAAACACTAAATTGTTTTCTGATTTTATAATGTGCAATTATGAAATTACGATCGAGTAATCGATTATCTATATTTTTTCGGGGCAAGAATTCCTATTATACGAAGAAATGTTTTTTTTTAACATCAAATGAACAAAAACTGCGTTAAAATGCATCAATATTTTAAATCACATTTGTTTTCTTGCTTATGTTCATTTTCGATCAAAAATGATAAGATAACATAAAAAAGGCGAAAACAATATTTTTTTTCTCTACATTTCATTTTGAGGAACACACGTCATGGAAACGTCTCCAAATGATGCCATGATTTTTTTTTCATTTACCATCTTAACATCACAATAAATAAAGATAAAAAGTTATTCAAAAGATCTGAACTCAGTTAATTGGTAATTAAATACTTGCAATTATAAGTCTTATATTATGTACCCATCCCATATTTTAAAGTTGAATTTCCCAGCTACAATTGGAAAAGTTTATATATATGGTATGTGATATCTCTAGCTTTTGAACTTAAATCAAATTCATTAATTACTTTGAATTAAAGTGTATATGTGCGTAGCGGAATTGTTTGATACACTTTAGGCCAAAATTTTTAGTCAATCTGTTTGGTCTTTTTGTCTTACAAAATCAGTTGATCATCTTCATTCGTGCCATCGCAGACAAAACCCAAAACAATGTAGTTTTTGTTTGCATATCAACATCTTTTTCAATGACATTTTACGAAAACGAAAACCCTGGGCATGGCCCTTTATAGTCGTCCTTTCGGAATTTCAACAGGATGCAGAATTTGTACTGTAATGTTATGTACTTCATACTTACATAACATACTATATTTCTTTGCAAAACAAATTTAATCTGGCAAAGTTGACCTTAGATGTTTTTTTTAGGTTCCTTTTCGTTATATAGCTCCTTAAGTATTAAGGTAATGATACAAAAAATAAAGGCAACAGTAGTATACCGGTGTTCAAAAGACATAAATCGACTAAGAGAAAACAAATCCGAGGGAAACACATCAACTATAGGAGGAAAACAAAGGAACGACAGGAACACTGAAGTGCAACAAAAACAAACTCCAACATACATAGACACGAACTATTTGATAACAACTGCCATATTCCTGACTTGGTACAGGACATTTCAAGAACTGTCTTCCAAAGTTCTCGGGGTGAGTGTACCTCGTCAAGCTCAATCAAGCCCCCCCCCTTTTTGGGAAAAAATGTGGTTGCTTATATAGGGAATCACTGAAGCGTGACTGGAGCGGGCCCCCCTTAGGTCAGTCAGTGGGCCCCCTCTTATGAAAATTTCTGGATCCGCCACTGATGTAGATAAACGCGAAAAATAATTGTCTTCTCTAAGGAGGTATAATAGTTGTGGTTCTTGCGATCTAAACACCATGATATGAAACGCGAAAAGTAATTGCCCTCTCTAAGGAGATATAATAGTTGTGATTCTTGCGATCTAAACACCATGCTATTTAGAACGCTCTGAATGGCTTATTTTTTTTCCATTTTTGTTATCCATCATACGATTGGTTGTACTTGTGTCAAATGTTTTACTTATTTTAATATAGATGCAACTGGTATGACCCCTTAAATAGTAAACATTTCAAAGAAAACAGTAGACAGAATACAGAGAGTCTCTATATATTAAAGTAGTATAAACGCAAAAAATAATTTTCCTCTATAAGAAAGTATAATAGTTGTGGTTCTTGCGATCTAAACACCATGATATCGAGAACGCTCTGATTGGCTTATTTATTTTTCATTTTTGTTATCTATCATACGATTGGTTGTATTTGTGCATCATTAAAACCGGTAGTCTTATCTATGACGGAATCATATCCGGACTCCTTTTTTGTCGTTTTTCTCCCAAAATAACTCAATCGGAATAATCATAAGAATGGATGACAAATGCGACTATGCATGTTACCTATAGGACACAGAGGCATGGTGATTGATTTATTGTGGAAGGAAGAGAAGCGACATAAAAAATGAGGTCTTCTCGTTTAATAGAATAGATTATGATTTTTCTTATTTAGTGGTATTGGTTGTCACAAAGTATGAACAAGGTTTGGCAGCATTGTTGACAATAAGTATAAGCGATAAAAACATGTCGTTCTGGGAAAGCTTTGAATATTATTCATATGTCATTGAGGGTATGAAATTGTTAACCATAGTAAGATGTTCATCTAACTTTTTAATCTTTATCATCATAAGTAAAAAGATGAGAGCAGAATTGTTGCGCATTTTTGGCAAATCGAAGTCGTTAAAACGTGTTCAAAATGAATACGCATTAACCGCTAAAAATATCACCAGACACAAGTTGTTTCCTTTTTCCTTTTTCCTTTTTCGATATTCAAGTTTTGAAAAATATTACAAGTCCAAACTGAATTTTTTTTCCCCTCAAAATTTTTTTTCACTAATTTTTTTTTTCCTCAAATTTGTTTTCCTCATTTTTTTTTCGTTTCCTTATTTGTTTTCTATTTCTTATTCGATTTTCATTTCCTTATTCGTTTTTTTTTCTTATTTGGTTTCTATTTCCTTATTTGATTTTCGTTTGCTTATTCGGTTACTTTTTCCTTATTTGATTTCCATTTCCTTTTTCGGTTTCTTTTTCCTTATTCGGTTTCTTTTTCCTTATTCAGTTTCAATTTTCTTATTCGATTTTCATTTCCTTATTCTGTTACTTTTCCTTATTCGATTTCTATTTCCTTATTCAACTTTCATTTCCTTATTTACTTACTTTTTCCTTATTCGGTTTCTATTTCCTTATTCGATTTTCATTTCCTTATTTCATTTTGGTTTCTTTTTCCTTAATCGATTTTCATTTCCTTATTCCGTTTCTTTTTCCTTATTCAGTTTCTATTTCCTTATTCGATTTTCATTTCCTTATTCGGTTTCTTTTTCCTTTTAAATATGCATGTATAGTCAGCAGCCGGTTCGTTATTCGATTATTAATATTCAATTTTCAATATCCAACCTGCAGTTGGTTCAATATTCAAATTTAGTTGAAAATCATAAAAAAAATTAAAAATGATTACAATAAAAGCATGATCTTCATTATTAAGAAGAGTGAAAAGATACGCCTGAAATCTTTTTATGACCCCTTCAAGTTGACTTAATTCTCGTTGACCTCGAATTTAAAAAAAACCTTATACATTTTGTATAAGTTGAATATTTGTCTTTATGTAATGTAGAATTTTATCAATAAAAACGACATCAAAGATTCATCAAAGATGTAATTTAATATATAATATAGAAAACAAAAACAAATACCGACCACTCCAGTGATATTTCGAAACATAAATAGAAATATTTATGAAAAGTCAAAAACAGAAATGTACAGTGAAAACCTACCGCTAAGGACCGCTTAAATGATGTTGAGACCCCCCGGTCTTTCAATGTCCAAAATTTGACGAAATAATAGACTCTGTAATATATAAAACTTATACTAAATGGATGTATAGATACACACGTGATTAAAAAGGAACTTGGGTGCTGGGTATTGTATTTATGTTAAAGAGCAACTTTGAACCTCTGTGGTGGCCAGACGGGCCCGGATCTCAGAAAAACATATCTAAGTGGGTAATGGCCTAGGTCAATACCTTTGAAATGAGCTAGGTCCGATTCCGAACTTTTATGTAGGGATATGCCGAGTAGTACCGAATGTGTGGTTAATACGGAAAATTACGTTAAGGGGCACCTTTGAACCTCTGTGGTGGCCAGACGGGCCCGGATCCCCAAGAAATATTTCAGTGGGAAATAGCTTATGTCAATACCTTTGAAAGGGATCCTATAGAACGTCTTATAGTATATATATATTATGTTGAGAAAACAGGGGATCATGTAGACCGCCCTATAGTATATAAATGAAAAACAAACAACAGGGGATACTTTAGAACGTCTTATAGTAGATATATATTTTTTAACAAATGGGGATCCTGTAGACCGCCTAGTGGATCCTGTAGAACGCCCTATAGTATAAACATAAAAAAACAATCAACAGGACATCCTGTATACCGCACAGGGGATCCGGTAGAACGCCCTTTAGTATATAAATAATAAACAAACAAAATAGGGATCCTATAGAACGTCCTATAGTAGATATATAAAGTAATTACAACAGGGGATCATGTAGACCGCCCATGGTATCCTGTAGAACGCCCTTTAGTATAAACATGAAAAACAATCAACAGAACGTCCTATAGTACATATATTATGTTGAAAAACAAAGATTCCTGCAGACCTCCCAAGGGATCATATAGAAAGCCCTATTGTATAAACATGAAAAACAATCAACAGGGGGTCTTATATATACAACGCCATTTAGTAGATATATTATGTTGAGAAAACAGGGGATCCCGTAGACCGACCAGGGGATCCTGTATAGCGCCCTTTAGTGTAAACATGAAAAACAATCAACAGAACGTCCTATAGTACATATATTATGTTGAAAAACAAAGATTCCTGCAGACCGCCTAAAGTTTCATGCAGACCGCCCAAGGCATCATATAGAAAGCCCTATTGTATAAACATGAAAAACAATCAACAGGGGGTCTTATATATACAACGCCATTTAGTACATATATAATGTAAAGACAACAGGGGATCCTGAAGACCGCCCAGGGGATCCTGTAGAACGCCCTTTAGTATATACTTGATTAACAAACAACAGGGGATACTTTAGAACGTCTTATAGTAGATATATATTTTTAAACAAACGGGGATCCTGTAGACCGCCCAGTGGATTTTGTAGAACGCCCTATAGGATAAACATAAAAACAAACAACAGGGCATCCTGTAGACCGCCCAGGGGATCCGGTATAACGCCCTTTATTATATAAATAATAAATAAAACCATATAGGGAGTCCTATCGAACGTCCTATAGTAGATATATAATGTTAAGACAACAGGGGATCCTGTAGACCGCCCAGGGAATCCTGTAGAACGTCCTATAGTAGATATATAATGTAAAGACAACAGGGGATCCCGTAGACCAACCAGGGCATCCTGTAGAACGCCCTATAGTATATACTTGAAAAACAAACAACAGGGGATCCTGTAGAACATCTTGTAGTAGATACATAATGTTGAGAAAGCAGGGGATTACACAGACCGACCAAGGGATCCCGTAAAAAGTCCTCTAGTAGATACATCAAAAACAAACAATAGGGTATCCTATAGAACGTTCTATAGTTTATATATAATGTTCAGACAAAAGTGGATCCTGAAGACTGCCTAGGGGATCCTATTGAACGTCCTTTAGAATATACATGATAAACAAACAACATGGGATCCTATAGAACGTCTTATAGTAGATAAATAATGTTGAAAACAGGTGCTCTTTAGAACGCCCTATAGTATAAACATGAAAAACAATCAACAGGGGGTCTTATAGAACGTCCTATAATACATATATTATGTTGAAAAATAGAGATTCCTGCAGACCACCCAAAGTTTCCCGCAGACCGTCCAAGGGATCATATAGAAAGCCCTATAGTATAAACATAATAAAACAATCAACAGGGGATCTTATAGAACGTCCTATAGTACATATATTATGTTGAAAAACAGGGATTCCTGCAGATCACCCATAGTTTCCTGCAGACCGCACAAGGGATCATATAGAAAGCCCTATAGTATAAACATGAAAACAATCAACAGGGGGTCTTATGAACGTCCTATAGTATATATATAATGAAAAGACAACAGGTATCCTGTAAACCGCCCAAGGGATCCTATAGAACGCCCTTTAGTATATACATGATTAACAAACAATAGGGGATCCTATAGAACGTCTTATAGTAGATATATTATGTTGAGAAAACAGGGGATCATGTAGACCGCCCTGGGAATCCTGTAGAACGCCTTTTAGTATATAAATGAAAAACAAACAACAGGGGATACTTTAGAACGTCTTATAGTAGATATATATTTTTAAACAAACGGGGACCGCCTAGTGGATCCTGTAGAACGCCCTATAGTATAAACATAAAAAACAATCAACAGGGCATCCTGTACCGCACAGGGGATCCAGTATAACGCCCTTTAGTATATAAATAATAAATAAAACCATATAGGGGATCCTATCGAACGTCCTATAGTAGATATATAATGTAAAGACAACAGGGGATCCTGTAGAACATCCTATAGTAGATATATAATGTTAAGACAACAGGGGATCCTGTAGACCGCCCAGGGGATCCTGTATAACGCCCTATAGTATAAACATGAAAAACAATCAACAGGGGGTCTTATACAACGCCATTTAGTACATATATAATATAAAGACAACAAGGGATCCTGAAGACCGCCAAGGGGATCCTGTAGAACGCCCTTTAGTATATACTTGATTAACAAACAATAGGGAATCCTATAGAACGTCTTATAGTAGATATATTATATTGAGAAAACAGGGGAGCCGTAGACCGACCAGGGGATCCTGTAGAACGCCATATAGTATACACTACAAACCATTAAAAGTCTGAAATGGCCTATATCTGTACTCAACTGTACTGATTTTTACTCAACCAGTCTGAATTAGTCTGAGATTTACTTGATAATACTCGACTGTAGTCTGAATGTGTACTTGACCAGTACTTAACCGTTTTATACTAGTCTGAACTGTACTCGACCTAGTCTGAACCGTACTCGACCTAGTCTGAACCATACTCGACCTATTCTGAACCATACTCGACCTAGTCTGAACCATACTCGACCTAGTCTGAACCATACTCGACCTAGTCTGAACCATACTCGACCAAGTCTTAACCAAACTAGACCTATTCTTTGTATCTATTAACTGAATTTTATCAATTTAGGATTTTTTTTAATAAAAATAAAATTTAAACAACAACTTGAAATTAAAAATGTATTCAATACAGTATTGAAATTAAAATTATAATCAATCATAATATAATTTCAACTCAATATTAATCAACACTTAGATATATATCAACTTTTAAAATATAAATAAAACAAGCTGATAAATAATCTAAAAAAATAAATTGTGACTTAATTATGTTTTCAATATTATTCAAATTTTATGAATATTTCGGAAGTATTTTATGATAATTGGACTATTTTCACCATAAACTTAAGCCAAGGATTTGTATTTACTATACAAATCCTTGATAACCTAAAGGAAATGTATTCCAAAGTAACAGTAAAAAAAAATTAAATTAATTTAAGTATTTTTTTGTCAAATTAACATGGCATACATAAAGCACTTCAATATGTTCTAATTTACTCAGTACATGTGTGTTTTACAGGTAAAAAGAAAGCCCTATTTTCTTAAATTCGTGTATTACTTATCTAGTACATGCATGTATATTCGAAAGGCCTTGCTATTTAATTTAAACAGGATGTTGCAATTTTGAATCAATGTTATTTAGAATTTAATACCTCTGACCAGGTGTGATCTTATTTATGAGTTTGCCCCAAGCAGACGTTATACTTTATATTTCCCCACTAATCAGAAAAATAATTTTATTCATTTATTTAATTTTATCCCTTTTTGATATAAGTTATATATAATATATTTTTTTTTATCCTAAATATAATCAGAGATATATTTCTTTTATAATGTTAAAATCTTTTATAAATTCTGTTGGCTGTTGTTATATATGTCAGTTAAAAAGAAATTTATTTAAACAGTTAAAAAAATAGAGGATTTTTAGTCTAGTATGGTTCAGACTGGTCGAGTATTGGGTTAAGACTGTTTCAGACTGGTCGAGTAATAGTTCAGACTATTTTTAACGGCAAAGATAAGGGTCAAGTACGATTCAGAACAGTCAAGTATGGTTCAGACTGGGGTCGAGTAATGTCAAGTAATAGTCAGACCAATTCAGACTGGTCGAGTAAAAATCAGTACAGTCGAGAAAAGATATAGGCCATTTCAGACTTTAATGGTTTGTAGTGATATACTTGAAAAACAAACAACAGGGGATCCTGTAGAACGTCTTGTAGCAGATATGTAATGTTGAGAAAGCAGGGGATCACACAGACCGACCAAGGGATCCCGTAGAAAGTCCCCTAGTAGATACATCAAAAACAAACAATAGGGTGTCCTATAGAACGTTCCATAGTTTATATATAATGTTCAGACAACAGGGGATCCTATAGACTGCTCAGGTGATCCTGTAGAACGTCCTTCAGTATATACATGATAAATAAACAATATATATAGGAGATCCTAAAGAACGTTATATAGTAGAAATATAAGGTTCAGACAACAGGGGATCATGTAGACCGCCCAGAAGATCCTGTAGAACGCCCTAATAGAACATGTAGCTTCATTATAAACAATTAACAGGGGAAACGAAGACCAGCACCCCCACACCCACCACCACTACCACCACCCCCTCACACCCCGTAAAGGAAATGTCTCATGTCTAAGAACGTGTAAGCTACATGTTGTTTTTCAATTTGCCTACAACAAAGTACTCTATTGAGCAGATAATAAAAATATTATTAACTCCATAGTATATTCAAAGCCATGGGATCACTTGCATGGGACATTTGCAAGTCTTTACAACATAATTAAGGCATCACTACTGTGTGTCATATATTTGTGAAATATCATATATATCTTAAAAAGGAATATGTATTTGCTTAATGAGGGCACAATGATATATGCTACTGTAATGCGGAACATTTTCCTATTTAATTAGTTATCAAAAGTACCAGGATTATAATTTTATACGCCAGACGCGCGTTTCGTCTACATAAGACTCATCAGTGACGAAAAAGACACCATTTCACGTTGAACGTAAAATAATTTCTGTCATGAACGTTGCACGAAAAATAAAGACTTTAAGGTGAACCTCTTGTGACTGAGTCACTGTCCTCTTGTATATATGAACTCTCTGTTTTACTTAATATTCCCTATTTAGTGTGTACACATTTATGATATAAATAATTTACAGCTTTAAAAAAAAGTATATAAAGATATTCTGAACTTTTAAAATGCAAATAAAGGAACAACATCATTGGCCTTACCGCCTTATCATTTCTTATCACGGAAACAAAATTAAATCAATTTGTAGAGAACCGTGGTGTAGTGGTTAGTGCATCGGACTACTAACACTAAGGTTCCTGGTTCGATTCCCGTTTGGGATGAAAATTTGAGGAACTCAATTTTCGGCTCTCCCTCGACACCATTTGCGAGTATGGTCTTGAGGAAACGATGATAGTCCGTCGGAAGGGGACGATAAATGGCTGACCCGTGTTAAGAGAGAGCCATATCTCTTGCACGTTAAAGACACCCTTGTAGATTTCGAAAAAGAGTATAGGCTTATGCAGCTACAAGGCAGAACTCGCACCCGCAAAGTGGAAAGGGATTAGTTTAAACATAAATCAATTTCGTTCTTGACCATGTTGACGATCCCTGTCTAGTGTTTGATTATTTTTTTTAAATAAGCATTTGAATCACGAAGCACGTATAAAAATTACATAAGCAGAACATGTTGAATACCTAGCTGTTTTGCACGACTGAACGTGTAATAAAAAAGTAAAAACACGTTGAACGTGAAATAAAAAAAACGCGATCACGTCTCACGAAAATAACCCTTTACCACTCTCCATGAAAGTTAATGATTTTGCATCGTTTTTTTAAGATAGTTTTTACATGTTAAGAAAATTCTATTTTTAGCATTAGTATTTTCCGAATCGTTTAAAAAAAGCCTATAAATAGAATATGCATAATTCATGAATCGTGACGTAGGGCGGTCTACGGGATCCCTTCTTCCGCTTACCTTATATCACAAGCCTATTAAATGAAATAAAACATATAAAAATAGTTAAATGAACAAATTAAACCTAAACAAGATGTTGTCTTGATCGGATTGTTTGTTTTCGACTGAGGTTTTCGATGTATTGTATCATATTGTCTAGAATGCACAACCGCTGGAAAAAGTTAACACTATTATTATAAAAATGTAAACAAACTCTTTGACCATTGTAGTGTCAAGTCGATTTATAAACCAATGAAAACACCCGACATATCAATTACGTCTTATGTGCATACAAACGCACCCGTTATCACAATGTTAACGGAAACGTTTCTGAATACCACGTTAAATTTTACTATGTCCAATATATTAATTGATTGTTGGTGGTTAATGTCCAGTGGCAAATATTTCATGCATGTTCAGGACGTATGTCCTACATATGATATAGTTTTTGTCTAAAATAAAATGAATTCAGATGAAAAATGTTTATGGAACGATCATTCCACTTTAAAAGGCTGGAGGGAGTATAATAATTTTATAGTCCAAAACGTCTTGAAAGGCTATCATATTTCTTTTCTTTCACACGTCGCAGGAAGGTGGGCCACCAAAGCAAAAAATTAATATACCCTTCCTCACTGTCATAATTATTTGGACTTCTAGTAGTTTACATGTGTCTTAAAAACAAATTCTGATTCCCAAATTGATGAAAACAAAATATTCTGTTCAAGCAGAGGACATTGTCATTCGTCATCCATGATTTTGTCTGATTTTCTGTAATCTTTTTACAGCACAGAAATCCAACAATGATATTTTAAAACTAATTACGAAAATTTAGGTACACGGAGAAGGAAAATTCCTTACTGAACAATTTATTTATGTTAGATAAATAATGGTATTCCGCTAAAATCAACAATAAAACAACTTTGATAAAAGAACTAAATTCCTATTACCTCCACGTAGCAAAAAGTTAAATCGCAAAAAAATACTGAACTCCGCGGAAAATTCAAAAGACAATAGCCAACAATGTTTTTATGAGCCCGTAAAAATTTTGACCTATGTATTAAGGTATACAAATGTGTGGCGTCCCACTGTCCGTCGTAAACGTGGTACAATATATTATCCTGAAGTCTATAAACTTAACATGGTTGTTTTTTGATGATGTTTTCCAACAACATAAAAAAGAAGATGTGGTATAGTTGCCAATGAGACGACTCTCCACAAGAGACACACATGACACAGAATTTAACAACTATAGGTCACTGTACGGTCTTAAACAATGAGCAAAGGCCTTACCGCATTGTCAACTATAACCAGGTGCTCCGCAGGGCGCAGCTTTATACGACCGCAGAGGTCGAACCCTGAACAGTTGGGGCAAGTATGGACAAAACATTCAAGCGTGATACAGCTCTGAATTTGGATTGTGATCAAATTTTTGACATTACATGGTGTTTTTTTTAAACAAAACAAATGTCAAGATTTTACAAATCAATTAAAGATTTCTTCTTCAAACTTTTTAAATCTAAAATTAAATAGTTGACACAGCATAGGTTTCTGACACAGAATGAATGTGGTCTAATGAACTTAAAAGTTTTTTTTTGCCTTTGAGCAATTCACTATGCTGTTGAATATTAATCCTCTCAAAAAAATGTTTGAAGAAATTTTCTTTTTATTTATGAAATCTGAAATGAGAAAAATTTAAACCCCCCCTTTTTTCCACATCCCCGTTTCCCTGTTTCCAAAACTGATATCAATTCAAATTTCTAATGGAGTTTGCAACAATAAATACTCTTTTAAATACATCATAAAATATTAAAATGTAAAATAAAGTGCTTGTTATCACTGAATGGTAAACATGGTAAAGATTGGTTGGTAGTAAAAGTGAATATACATTGTTTATTGTATAAAACAATAAAAAAACCTTCATCAGCAACATTTTATATTGGCAAATTTCTAATGAAGTTATTTACATAAAGTTATTGGCAAATAAAAATAGAAAATGACATCATAGTCATGTCTGGCAAATGTCCAACATACATTTTTTATAAACATTTTAGATAAGATAAGGAAAAAAAGCTTCATCAGCAACATTTTATATTGGCAAATTTCCAATGAAGTTATTTACATAAAGTTATTGGCAAATAAAAATAGAAAATGATATCATAGTCATGTCTGGCAAATATCCAACATATATTATCAACTACTATTCTATACAAAGAAAGATAACTCCAATTGAAAATTAATTGCTATTGCACAATATTGTGCAATTAGATATTTCTTGCTATTGTGTAATACTGTGCAATTGAAAATTTCTTGCTATTGCACAATACTTGATATGGAATCCTGATTTGGACCAACTTGAAAACTGAAACCATAATCAAAAATCAAAGTACATATTTAGATAAAGCATATCAAATAAGCCCAAGAATTTAATTTTTGTTAAAATCAAAATAAGGTTAATTTTGGACCCTTTGGACCTTAATGTAGACCAATTTGAAAACTGGACCAAAAATTAAGAATCTACATACACAGTTAGATTTGGCATATCAAAGAACCCATTTATTCAATTTTTGATGAAATCAAACAAAGTTTAATTTTGGACCCCCATTTGGACCAACTTGAAAACTAGGCCAATAATTAAAAATCTAAGTTCATTTTTAAATTCAGCATATCAAAGAACCCCAAGGATTCAATTTTTGTTAAAATCAAACTAAGTTTAATTTTGGACCCTTTGGACCTTAATGTAGACCAATTTGAAAACGGGACCAAAAATTAAGAATCTACATACATAGTTAGATTCGGCATATCAAAGAACCCCAATTATTCAATTTTTGATGAAATCACACAAAGTTCAGTTTTGGACCCTTTGGGCCCCTTGTTCCTAAACTGTTAGGACCAAAACTCCCAAAATCAAACCCAACCTTCCTTTAATGGTCATAAACCTTGTGTTTAAATTTCATAGATTTCTATTTACTTATACTAAAGTTATGGTGCAAAAACCAAAAATGATGCTTATTTGGGCCCCTTTTTGGCCCTTAATTCATAAACTGTTGTGACCTCAACTCCAAAAATCAATCCCAACCTTCCTTTTGTGGTCATAAACCTTGTGTTAAAATTTCATTGATTTCTATTTACTTATACTAAAGTTATTGTGCGAAAACCAAGAATAATGCTTATTTGGGCCCTCTTTTGGCCCTTAATTCCTAAACTGTTGAAACCAAAACTCCCAAAATCAATCCCAACCTTCCTTTTGTGGTCATAAACCTTGTGTCAAAATTTCATAGATTTCTATTCACTTAAACTAAAGTTATAGTGCGAAAACCAAGAAAATGCTTATTTGGGCCCTTTTTGGCCCCTAATTCCTAAAATGTTGGGACCAAAACTCCCATAATCAATCCTAACCTTTCTTTTGTGGTCATAAACCTTGTGTTAAAATTTCATTGATTTCTATTCATTTTTACTAAAGTTAGAGTGCGAAAACTAAAAGTATTCGGACGACGACGACGACGCCAACGTGATAGCAATATACGACCAAAAAATTAAAATTTTTGCGGTCGTATAAAAACTGTGAACATTGAAACTGTTTAGGAGCCTTCCAATTCTTTTTAATTGTAATCATTCACCCGAAAAAAAGTTTAATTTTATAAATAAATGTGAAATTCTAAAAAGTGTTTTAACGTGAATAAAGGGAATTAAAGGAGTTTTATAATGGAAAGCAGCCCATCAAACAAAACAAATCAAAACAAAAAACAACATCTAGAGGTAAACATATGGTATAAATTAATACACGAGTGTGTACAGTACATGTAACTGTATGTCAAGTTCTGATTTGCCGAGTCTTAAATTTTAAAAGCCGTGAAAATTATCAACAGTCTGTAATCACTATTTTTTTTTAGATGTTTCAAACTTAGACCACAAACAAAGAGATGTATTTATGATTCACATGATGTTATTTCCGAAGACAATATTACCAATTTTTAGTTAGCTCTTTACAAGCAATATTTATACATCTCAAAAATGTCGCCGGTATTTTGCAGCGATTACGTTGAAAAGTCTGCCAGGGACGTTGTGCACTTTAGCGTTAACGTTGATGTTACAAAAGGGGGAACGCAATTTTTAAGATAATTCGCTTTTAATATAAAATCCAGCACGGTGACATTTATTTTTTATTTGATATTTGAAGAAAGCATGACAAAATGCAGTTTATGCAGAAAAATGATAATCAAAGCACCAAAGGGTGCTATAGGCAGTTAATCAAAAACTCAAAGGCAAACTTGGCCAAGTTCAGATGAATAGTGTAAAGAATTAGTCAAAATATTTATCTCAGGCATTGATCTCAGCTATTTCTAAAGTATCAAATAATGCTTGTATAGTAATGTTTATGTTATGCAATCCTACCATTTTTAAACGTTATTTCCAATTTATATTTATAAAGATTCAATGTCTAAGATTATACACATACACTGTCCTATGTAAGGGGAGAGTTTTGTGCCATGTAAGATGTTACCGGGGTTTGCCGATCAATGCATGTGAATGGGAGCATATAGTTGGACCCCCCCTTTTATCAAATGGATAGATCCGCCCCTGATACTGATAAAAAATAAATATTATTATTCAACAAATGGTGTGTAACTTGAATAGTTTTACGTATTAATGGTTTTGATGTTCTTGAAGATACTACTCAAGATTAGGAGTGCCAAAGGCGAAAAATATAGTTCAATGGTTTCACTTTTTTAAAGTATTTAACTGCACACCTTCTCTTTTTACTGTCCTTATACTTTGAACCAATTTATTTAGGGTGAAAACATAAAACTTGGGATGCGTTTTAAACGAAACTAAAACAATATCAAGACATAAATTTCATACAGCTATACAATTTGACGCAAATTGATACATCAAAAGCAAAGTTTGCTAACTGTCACTTAAATACTAAGAACTTCTATATGTACACATACAATGTATCAGTGGAGGACGCGTAACTTCGTTCATAAAAAATGTGTCGGCCTAAAAAACACTTACAGGATTTGTAGAAATTGTCATTGTAAATAAAAAATTACAGTAAATAAATTGTATGTAATAAATGTATGTATTGTAAATATAAAATAAATGTCTTCAACTTTTATTATTAGTACATATTTCTAGTCCCATCGTACATTACTGTTTTTCATGTAACAATTACGCAATGTATAGCCTCAATAATTATTGTTACATTCGTAATTAAACAGGTCCTTACCCAACAATGCATTCCGGCATTTAGTCTCCAATGTAACAATAATATTTTTTATTATTGTTACATTTCCATGTAACCGTAGCCAGTGCCATTCTATTAACGTCTCAAATTATAACTGAATTAAAATATCTTGATTTAATACGGTTTAACCGTCTTCCATTACTAATATCATAATAAAAACAAGAATGTGTCCTCAGTACACGAATGCCCCACTCACACTATCATTTTCTATGTTCAGTGGACCGTGAAATTGGGGTAAAATCTCTAATTTGGCATTAAAATTAGAAAGATCATATCATAGGGAACATGTGTACCAAGTTTGAAGTTGATTGGACTTCAACTTCATCAAAAACTACCTCGACCAAAAACTTTAACCTGAAGCGGGACAGACAGACGGACGGACGGACGGACGAACGAACGGACGAACGAACGGACGCACAGACCAGAAAACATAATGCCCCTCTACTATCGTAGGTGGGGCATAAAAACATTTATTTAAACTTTAAATAACTGTAATAGTAGGAATTAAGAAAAACTTGTTTGTAACTTCAACTTGTTGTAAACATTTAAACGTTTCTCGAGCCTCGTTAGTCGTTTAGTACCTTTTTATCGTATAATGCGATTTTCTTTTCACATTATTTTCATGGGGAAATCGTTTACCAGCATAAAGTTGCTGAAGGAACCGCATAGAATTGATTCAAGAACACTTGACGAGTGTTTAAATGTGAAAAATTATAAAAAGAAACATTATAGCAAAAAAGTCGTATTTTTCTGTACCGGAAATCGAAAAGTCCTTGTAAATCAAAAACAATTACGGCGTGATACGTGTCACAGATTCGGACTTAATATTTTACGGAATATGCGACTTTGGAAGTTAGATAATGCCGTCCTTTAGAAAACAGTTGTTAAAGTTTTAATCTCAAGATTTATTGAAGCACATTGAGGTAAATCAAAGCACGTGTAGCATTATGTTACATTGTAACACCAAAGCGAAACAATCTTAAAATGACCTTGACATCGACCAATCAGAAAACTACAATAACAACAACTTTATTTGACAAGCATGAAGGAGGTCATTTGCGAGATAACGGAAAAATATTAACAAGAATACAAATGAGCATACATTTAAGATTACTGAATTTAGATGATTTAAATAATCCCAATCATTTCAGACAAAAAACGAATAAAATGATTAATAATAAAGTACCAATGTATCACCAGAATCCTCCCAATTTAAAAGGTATGTAAATTTCGTCTTCTATGTAATTTGAAATTGCCGCCAACTTATATCAGCTGATTAATAGACTACTGACGTATGTAATACGTATCGATGACAAACAATATTCCTACGACTTTTGCCATTTGGGAAATGTAAACGACTCATCTTTATAGATTTTCGGCGATCAAAAATTTCATAAAATTGTTCTTTGACATCTTTACCAACAGAACAGGGAATAATAAACTATAGAAGGATTTCTATCAAGCACTACTTCCTATGTGCAACTTCAAAACTTTTTGGAAAATCGACGACCATTTAACGTTTTTATGGTAATATTTTTTATATTCCAGAATAAAAAGTATGAAAACAGTGTCCAATTAGTTATAAATAACATGATAGCCAGCCAGATAATAAAAGTGGCACATATTTCAGCATTTATTGGGTAGAACATAAATCAAGGGTGCTCGCATAAAGCAGCTTAACTGCTTAAAAATTACATTATCAGAAACACTTTATTTCCATATTTTTTGGATTACAAAAATACCAATTTGAGCATCTGGATTTATTTTTTTCCTTATTGTCACTTATCACAGCTTCAAATTGAATCCGATTTTAATAATTTAGGACGAAGAATATTTGCTCCAAAATTTTTATAATATTGCCTAACTTTTTTGCAAAATTGCACAAATCCCCAATTTTCAGCCTCAATTTTCTCGAAAACGAGCACGGTGACCTATGTTTTATTTTGTGTTTTATTTTATAACTCGACAAGGCCTACAACATATTTCAAAACTAAACCAGATGCTCCGCAGGGCGCAGCTTTATACGACCACAGAGGGCAAACCCTGAACGGTTGGGGCTAGTATGGACACAAACATTCAAAGTGGATTATAAATAACAGCTCTGAATTTGGATTGTGATTAAATAGTTAACACAGCATATATATATGTTTCTGACACAGAATGAATGTGGTCTTATGAACTTAAACTGTTTTTTTTTTTTGCTTTTGAGCAATTCAGTATGCTGTTGAATATTAATCCTTTGATATTTGAAGAAATTTTCTTTTTCATTTCTGAGATCTGAAATAAGAAAAATAGAACCCCACCAATTGTTTTAACCTCCCCCTTTCCCTTATTCCAAAAATGATCTCAATTCAAATTTCTTATGAAGTTTTCAACAATAACTTCTCATTTAAATACTACATAAAATATGAAATGTCATACAGTCATGATTTTTAAAACTACTATTCTGGACAAAGAAAGATAACTCCAATGCAACATTTTATATTGGCAAATTTCCAATGAAGTTCATTAAACTCAAGTTTTTGGCAAATTTCCAATGGAATTTACTAATTATAAAGTTTTTGGCAAATTTCCAATATACATAATTTAAGAGCAGTTTAGATGAGATATTAAAATGAGTTTCAATTACCAACCTTACACTGCTTTTTAATTATGTTTTGTACTTAAGTAATTGTCCAATAACCTGGAAACCCTTTCCCCCTTTTTTGCACCTTATTCCTTAACGGTTTGAGCCATTACTCCCAAAGATAATTCTAACCATCCCTTTGTGGTATTCCAATATCCAAAATCTGAATACATGGATAGATTCATCATATCAAAGAACCCAAGAATTCAATTTTTGATGAAATCAAATAAAGTTAAGTTTTGGACCCTTTAGACCTCAATGTGAACCAATTTGATAACCGGTACTAAATATTAAAAATCTAAATGCATGGTTAGATTCAGCATATTGAAGAACCCCAAGAATTCAATTTTTGTTAAAATCAAACTTTATTTTTGGACCCTTTGGACCTTAATGTAGACCAATTTGAAAACCAGACCAAAAATTAAGAATCGAAATACATGGTTAGATTCAGTATATCAGAGAACCCCAATAGTTCAATTTTTGATGAAATCAAACAAAGTTTAATTTTGGCCCCTTTTGGCTCCTAAACTGTTGGGACCTCAACTCCCAAAATCAATCCCAACCTTCCTTTTGTAGTCATAATCCTTATGTTAAAATTTCGTTGATTTCTATCTACTTATACTAAAGTTATTTTGCGAAAACCAAGAATAATGCAAGATTGGGCCCTTTTTTGGCCCCTTATTCCTAAACTGTTGGGACCAAAACTCCCAAAATCAATCCCAACCTTGCTTTTGTGGTCATAAACCTTGTGTCAAAATTTCACAGATTTCTATTAAATTAAACTAAAGTTATAGTGCGAAAAAAAAAGAAAATGCTTATTTGGGCCCTTTTTGGCCCTAATTCCTAAACTGTTGGGACCAATACTCCCAAAATCAATCCCAATCTTCCTTTTCTGGTCATAAACCTTGTGTTTGAATTTCATAGATTTCTATTGACCTATACTAAAGTTATAGTAAAAAAACAAGTCTACATTCCATAACTCTATGCATAGACAGTTTTGTTCTCTATTCCATTGTTGCAATCACATTCCATAACTCTATGAATAGACAGTTTTCTTCTCTATTCTTTCTTGGCAATCACATTCCATAACTCTATGAATAGACAGTTTTCTTCTCTATTCCATCTTGGCAATCACATTCCATAACTCTATGAATAGACAGTTTTCTTCTCTATTCTTTCTTGGCAATCACTTTCCATAACTCTATGAATAGACAGTTTTCTTCTCTATTCTTTCTTGGCAATCACATTCCATAACTCTATGAATAGACAGTTTTCTTCTCTATTCTTTCTTGGCAATCACATTCCATAACTCTATGAATAGACAGTTTTGTTCTCTATTCCATTGTTGCAATCACATTCCATAACTCTATGAATAGACAGTTTTCTTCTCTATTCTTTCTTGGCAATCACATTCCATAACTCTATGAATAGACAGTTTTCTTCTCTATTCCATCTTGGCAATCACATTCCATAACTCTATGAATAGACAGTTTTCTTCTCTATTCTTTCTTGGCAATCACATTCCATAACTCTATGAATAGACAGTTTTCTTCTCTATTCTTTCTTGGCAATCACATTCCATAACTCTATGAATAGACAGTTTTCTTCTCTATTCCATCTTGGCAATCACATTCCATAACTCTATGAATAGACAGTTTTCTTCTCTATTCTTTCTTGGCAATCACATTCCATAACTCTATGAATAGACAGTTTTCTTCTCTATTCTTTCTTGGCAATCACATTCCATAACTCTATGAATAGACAGTTTTCTTCTCTATTCCATCTTGGCAATCACATTCCATAACTCTATGAATAATCAGTTTGGTTGACTTTTTCATCTGGTTCATTCATTTGTATAACTTTATGTAGAGATGGTTTAAGACAGACTGTAATTGGTAGCATTTTTTTCTCAATACACGGATCTAGTCAAAAATGATCAGTCTAATGCCAATAAGTTGGTATGGTAGGTAGTATGTAAATTTCTTTAAAAGTTTTGAAATTACTATTTGTAATAAAAAATACGCATGAGCTTATTTCTCTATTGTGTTGGAATAATTTCAACTTCAATATCCATTTCTGAAATGAAAACAAAATAAATCACAACTGCTCAGATAACTTTAGTTTCTGTTTTAAGTTCTACTTTAACAGTTTTCAAAGAAACCCAATTTTTAAACCAATAGAAAAGGACGCTATATTGATTATCATGCAATGGAAAATGTTCTCTAAATACTTATGTTTTATGTTCGCATACCTTCATACTGTTGTAAAAAAATAAATGGATACAATCATAACGAACTTTGTGCACAAATTCTGTTTTTAAAAAGGCTAAGATTTCTAACTTACCTAATATTTCATTTTCAATTGATTGAACGTCCTCAGCAGAAATAGTTTTAGCCAAAATTTCATGTAGGTGATCAGTATAAAGCCTTGTTGGTTTGTTAACTTGATCAAAACGTTGTAAGAGATCAGTTAATATGTTACACAACTCATTAAAACGTGTATCCCCAAGTTCAGCTGCCCGTGAGTGTTGTAGTTCATTCCTTGTAAGTCTTATACGTTCAATATCATCTCCAACAGCTATGTTTGTAACCTGAATTTTTTGCCAGTCCCCTCCCCATCCTTTAGATGGAACATGCTTTTTTAATTTATAATGCTCCTGGTACAAGTATGTGATATCACAATCGCTCCTTGGACGTAGATTTGGTATATCTTGATTTAACAGGTCATAAGAAGCATCAGCAAGAATATTAAGCACAATTATTCCCATCTTTGTAAAATTGATCTGCTCTGCGGTGAACTGAAAACAAATAATAAAAGTAAATAATTGTTACATAAAGTATGTAAAAGGTCAGCGTAATCGTGAATAAGGCTACTCCAATATCCGTCCTTAGTTTCTTTTTGTTTTGGGGATGTAAAAGCACCCTGCCACGTCCACTCTGTGATTTAGCTAGATGGTTTTTTTCTGCTTTGCATCCATCTGATGAGTTAAGCCCATTTCAACTGATTTTTATATTTTGTTCTTATGTTGTAATGTTAAACCTTTGTCCATAAAAGGTTAGGGAAGGATTGGTGCCTTGAACTAGTTTATCCCCGCCACATTCTGTGTTTGCCTCTCCCAAGTCAGGAGCCTGTAATTCAGTTGCTGTCGTTTGTTGTTGTATATTATATTATTTTGTTTTTCGTGTTAATATCATTTTGAACATAAATCAGGCTGTAAGTTTTCTTGTTTGAAATGTTTTACATTTGGCGTTTCTGGGCCTTTTATAGTTGACTATGTGGTATGGGTTTTCCTCACTACTGAATGCCGTACAGTAAACTATAGTTGTTAATTTCTGTGTCGTTGGTGTGTTTTCGAGAGTTGCCTTAATGGCAATCATACCAATCTTCTAAATGTTATATCGGTCAGAATGTTTATTATACATAGTTTCGGATACATTATTGTGATATCATATACCTCTCTCAAATTGCATTTACTTGGTGGCTCTTCAGAAATATTTGAATAATCTCTCTTACCACGTTTGACACTTACACGCACCTGCAATTAATAAATCATGTTCAATTATACAAAACATAATATAATAATTAGTAAACCTTGAGAAATTATTCAATTTTGACAGAAAACTAAGCATTGTGGATGATACTTATCCTTTCTGCTCACTCTATTTGTTTGGACTTAGGAGTTATAATTCACATACAGGTTTCATTATACTAATCATGTATAGGGCTGGTATGTAAAACAAACAAAGTTTGGAAAACTCATAGTAACTCTGAAATAAGTAAAATAATTTGTATTGGGCGATAAACAAATGAACAAGAGGTGAGCTAACTAGACATACAATCATGAGATATGAAGGCCAATGTAACTATCCACCTGACACCAAATGGAGTAGATGTAAGCAACAATTGGTCGCCGTACGACATTCAAAATTGAACAAAGCTAATACTGCATATTAAGCTATAATATAATTTCAATGAGATTTGAAAACAACACCATATATATTTCATGCGTTTTTCTGGATTTACCTTCAAAGGATGAATAAGAATCTAAACAGTTGAAGAGCTATATGACCAAAATGGATCTAAAAATAGCCAAATCTATCTGAAGTCAACTTTGAGGAAGTTGAAACATAACATTTTTTTTAAATTTTAGAAATTTCTGTCAATAAATAATAAACTAATAATTTGATTACGGACTTTCCGTTTTGAACTTTTCCTCGGAGTTCGGGCCATTTAGAATTTCTAATATACATGATATACATCTCAATCTACTAGCATACAATGAAGAAAAAAAAAAAGAAAAACAAAACAAATAAAACTTAATAATGGTAAAATTCATCATGCAAGGGCATATACAGATATACGAAGTCTGCCAAGTAGTTTATTAAAAGCTAAAAGTGTTTGCCAAAAATGCACAAAAATACCATGAATACCTGAACTCATCAAAACCTCATTAAACATCTTCAAGGACAATAGCTTCTACAAGGGGTCAACTAATTATGTATGCTAGATTGACAAATTTGTAGATCTTGTCCTGATGATCATTTTAGCTGTAAACAGTTTCTTCTTATCTCTTATAGTTTTCATGATGATGAGCGAACATACAAAAAATGGGTAAACATCCATATTTAGCATGTTTATAGCCAATAACTGCTATAAGCGTAAGAAGTCGACAGTTTATTTCGGACATTAAAATTATTTGCAGATCTTGACTTGTCGATCATTATTGGTGTTCTTTCTTTCTTTTTTCTTCTATAATGTTTTCAAACCCATAAAAAGGTTACGGATCTGATTACCCGTTATAACTGATAGTAACAATAATTGACCAGTGATAAATGCTATCCATGTAATTATGATTAATCTAAAACATCATACACATTAAGTTATACAAAACTACATATATTTACATAATACTAGTTTATATACATGTTGTATGTTTTCAACAGTAGAGTGTTACCTTTGTGGATGTACTTTGCATTGGACTGGTGTTTTCAACCCAAAGATGAGATCCTGGAACATGTTGAGTTTTTTCAGAAATCTTGGTCAGCTAAAAAAAATTAAAAAATAGTTACCAATATTGAATGTTCATTACTTTACTTAAATTTATATATAATTAATGAAACATACATAACATGTACAATGTTATCTAGTTGCAGCAATAATCTATAACTACAGGAATTTGATAAATTGTGATTTCCCTGCGTAAAAACTGCCTTAAGGAATTTAATATCCCTTTGTACTTTTCTTTTTTGACTTCATAGACTATATGTATGTCGATCCTATGTGAACTGTTATCACACAAATGACTTCAATAAGTAAACAAACAAAATTTAAAAGTCATTCAAGCATGACTAAAGGTACATCCCAATATTCCGGTTAAATTGGAAATGAAGAAATTTTTATAACATCAAACTAAATATCAATTATCTAGTGTATGTTAGTCTTCAAAATTATACCATATCAATAAGAGTAACCTAAAATCAACTGAAGCCTGACTGAGGGGACATATCCATACATACTCTTAACTAGAGGCTCTCAAGAGCCTGTGTCGCTCACCTGTTAATGTGTTTACTGATGTCGGCCATCTTTGTTGGTAGGCGGGGTCATTAGACACTCTTTTTAAAAATAGATACCCTAGTATTATGATTGTGGCCAAGTAGTTTTAGAAAAGATTTTTATACAAGTTACAAAAATGAGGAAAAGTTGTTTAATATTGACTCTAAAGGGAAATAACTCCTTAGGGGGTCCTCTAACAATTTTGATCATGCTGACTTATTTGTAGATCTTACTTTGCTGAACATTATTGCTGTTTACAGTTTATCTCTATCTATAATAGTATTCAAGATAATAACCAAAAACTGCAAAATTTTCTTAAAATAACCAATTTAAGGGCAGCAACCCAACAACAGGTTGTCCGATTCAACTGAAAATTTGTGAGGGGATATATCTTATTCTGATGGACATTAAAATCTTGAAAGATTTGCCCTAAATGTCTTGGTTTCAAAGATATAAAGCAAAAACTGCATTTTACCACTATGTTCTAATTTTAGCCATGTCGGCCATTTTGTTTGGTAGGCTGGGTCATCGGACACATTTTTTAAACTATAAACCACAATGATAATTGTCGCCAAGTTTGATTAAATTTGGCAAAGTAGTTTTAGAGAAGAAGATTTTTAGAAAAGTTACAAAAAATGATGAAAAGTTGTTAAAAATTGACTATAAAGGGCAATAACTCCTTAAGGGGTCGACTGGCAATTTTGGTCATGTTGACTTATTTGTAGGTCTTACTCTGCTGAACATTATTGCTGTTTACAGTTTATCTCTATCTATAATAGTATTCAAGATATTAACCAAAAACTGCAAAATTTCCTTAAAATAACCATTTCAGGGGCAGCAACCCAACAACAGGTTATCCGATTCGTCTGAAAATTTCAGGGCAGATAGATCTTCACCTGATAAACAATTTAACCCCATGTCAGATTTGCTCTAAATGCTTTGGTTTTTGAGTTATAAGCCAAAAACAGCATTTTACCCCTATGTTCTATTTTTAGCCATGGCGGCCATCTTGGTTGGTTTGACAGGTCACGCCACACATTTTTTAAACTAGATATCCCAAGGATGATTGTGGTCAAGTTTGGTAGAATTTGGCTCAGTAGTTTCAGAGGAGAAGATTTTTGTAAAAGTTTACAGACGACGGACGACGGACGCAGGACGACGGACGACAGACGCCAAGTGATGAGAAAAGCTCACTTGACCTTTCAGGTCAGGTGAGCTAAAAACATAGTAGAAGTTCAGATATTTGTGCCAATTTAATACAAAAAGACAGATAATACAAAAAAAAAAACAAATAAAATGACAGTGATTTTATTTATAATTGCTAAACGGGTGCCTGTGGATAATATTTATGAATCAAAGGAAAAGCGTGAGAACAAGTGGTCAAAACATGTTTTATAAATGCAAGAATGACTTCTAGACTAATATATTAAAAATGATGCAATAACATGAACGAGATGAAATCTTTCCTATCAAACAATTAAAATAATATATTACCTGTATCGGTGCATGATCAGACCATTCATTGATATGTGTTTCTGTACACATCTCACAAAAATAATCTGCATCTTGCTCATAAAATCCTGTCACACAGTCTGGTTCTGCAAGGCTACATCCCAACATTTTGTCAAATTTTACAGTCGTCATTTTGAATCTTTTACATATTATAGTGTTTATTTCTCTTGTAACAAAATCATCAATGTCCTTGAAAAGACATCTTTCAATGTTACAATGTTTCCCAAAATCCCAAACCTGAATCTGAATCACATTGGGATATGTCGTCACAAGTAATTTTGAAGTCTTTTGAAACTTAAAGACGACAGCTCCTCTGAAAAGAGCTATTGGCCGTTTTTTTTGTCCACGGACAGGTACTTCTGCAATTTCATACTTCCGGCTCAGTGAAGCAATCAAATGATTCATTAAATGTCCTGGTAGAAATTTAAATTTGAAACATAACCAAGTGGATTTTGTACAGTTTTTTTCTGTCACATTAAATTGTTCGTGTATAGGACAGTCAGGTACATCTTCAACCATACACGGTATGTAATAGCAAGGATTTGTATCAGCGGCATCTCTGTCTGATACAGTTGGACGTATTATAATATCAAATTTCTCCATGACTTTCAATATATGATCTTTATGTTGAAACAAGTTTTGCTTTTCCTCAAATTTAAAGATTTTCTTATTTGTTTCTAATATATTTTCCAAAACCACACTATGTAATATTCCTCTACTATTTAAATCATTCCATTCATCCGTTAAAAGATGCCGTCTGGCACCTGATTGAAATTTCTCTGCTGTTATTATACATTTAAAAGCATCAGACAACCATTGAGTATCTAAAATGATATAATCTGAAAGATCCTCAAAATAAACCAAAGCTCTGAGTTCATGATGAAATTTTAAATATAACATAAGTTCTTCATGATTTAATGGTTTTGGTATTTCAGTAGATATTTGCTTAATTTCATTAAAGGAAATAATTGGTAACTCCTTCTTTTTCTCTCGTAGACATTTTTCCAACTGAATAAATTTAATAGGATAGTCTTTATTCCATGTTCTCATTGTTGTGGCTAAGTTTAAGAGATTTTGTCGTATTAGCTGGAATACACTTGGATTATCTTCTGTGTTTGAAATAAAGTACTCGTACTTATCACTAATGTGTCTTCGTGCAACAGCTGATACATCCTCAGCATATTTATCAAGGCAATCTCTACATGCATCCTCAATCTAAAAAATAAAGTCGTTTTCTTCAATAAGTCTATGAACAAAAAAACATAAAAGATATGTCAATGCATGGTTATTATAAATAAGAGTACCGTTTCACAATGAGTTTGGATATACATCACAAGACAATGATGATGCCCCCTGCAGTAAGCACGAATATATCTAGTCCACAAGCAGGGATGTTGAACTTCAACTTGGAATAGTTTTGTGCTGCAAAAAGTAAAAATTGAAAACGGAAAGTCCACAATCAAATGGCAAAATCAAAAGCTCAAATACATCAAACGAATGGATAACAACTTTCATTTTCCTGACTTGGTACAGGCATTTTCTTATGTAGAAAATGTTGAAATAAACGTGGTTGTATATGAGTTGCTTGAGTTTTAATTAACTATATAGTTAAACAGATCCTTTGGAAAATATTTTTTTCCGGATAATGGCTAGTTTTTGAAAGTCCTATAAAGTCTACTCCTACGAACACGGGAATAAGAAAGATTGTTATTGTGTAGGAAAGATGTATTTTGTGTCAATGTTTGTCACCAGAAAAATAAATAAATGGAAAATGGATGCGAGCAGTCAGTACAAAAAAGTGTTATAGAAATTCACAGAGGATTGGAGTAAACCTTAAAAAAAGACAGAAAAACTGCAAATATTGAGGTGCGTACGTGAAAGAAATGATGCATCAATGGTAAAGATAATTGCACAGATTTAGATTCAACAGAAAAGCAGTTTACCATTTAGCATCCATGACCAAGAACTAATTAAAGTAAACACAATCAGGCAATAAATAAAGCAATACCAAATAATCAGCAGTCAGAGCTCAGACATAAATAAGTCTGAATCTGCTTTCGACTCATAGAGGTCTAAATTTGTAAGTTTTAGGATTTGTCTCCCTTTAAAGAAAGACAAAATACGACTTTAATAAGCCAAATATTGTTAAACAAGAAATAATTGACCAGAATCAAAAAGTTGCAAATGTCGACTCCTACAAGTCGATAAGTTACCAAAATTGGTTAACTTCAAGACCCACACATATTTCTAAAAAGGTCATGCATCTAAATCAAATAATGACTACATTGAAAGACAATGCTTTGTCTTCTAAAGAAAAATATGAATGAGTGTCTAAACTAGAGGCTCTCAAGAGCCTGTGTCGCTCACCTGTTACTGTATTTATTGATGTCGGCTATCTTGGTTGGTAGGCGGGGTCATTAGACACCTTTTTAAAATAGATACCCTAGTAATAATTGTGGCCAAATATTGCTGTTTACAGTTTATCTCTATCTATAATAGTATTCAAGATAATTACCAAAAACTGCAAAATTTCCTTAAAATTACAAATTCAGGGGCAGCAACCCAACAACAGGTGGTCCGATTTGTCTGAAAATTTCAGGGCAGATAGATGTTGACCTGATCAACAATTTTACCCCTTGTCAGATTTGCTCTAAATGCTTTGGTTTTAAAGATATAAGCCAAAATATACATTTTACCCCTGTGTTCTATTTTTAGCCATGGCGGCCATCTTGGTTTGATGGCCAGGTCATCGGACACATTTTTTAAACTAGATACCCCAAGGATTAATGTGGCCAAGTTTGGTTAAATTTGGCCCAGTAGTTTCAGAGGAGAAGATTTTTGTAAAAATTTACGGACGACAGACGACGGACGCAGGACGACGGACGCCAAGTGATGAGAAAAGCTCACTTGACCTTTCAGGTCAGGTGAGCTAAAAATCGGAGATAATGTTAATTAACCTTGCAATGCAACCGCCTGGAACCACACTAATAATGAGGTAAAACATCTGTGTTTAGTAAGGATGTTCAATTAGATAATTAAACATAGATAGCTCAAGTCCTTGTGAACACTCAGACAGTTTTTTTGCTGTCATAGGTGGTGTACTTTGGCCACCGATTAAAATTAAGTTTTTTCATCAACAGAAATAGACCTAAACAAGTCTGTCATTTTCTGACTTAGATAAGTCTAAAATTGAAAACAAATTTTTATAATAAATACATATTTTGACTTCTTTAAGTCAAATACAGAAATCCACCTGTTTATGTCTGAGCTCTGACTGATCAGGCCATGAACTTGCTTTTACATTTTTAATAACGACTGTTAATGACGCCCTATTCTTGCACAAGAAGTTTTTTTTTATATCGCACATACTCAACACACACTGATCACTTTTGCTCAGGAATGACTCATGTGACTCCGATACCTTTCCACCTGCAAAACTTCAGAGCAAATTAATAAGTCCTTATTGCTTCTAATCACAATTCAGAGGCAGCATGGCTAAAATGTTTCAATTATAGTGTTTAGCTCTGACCTTATTAAATAATTTGCCATCGATCTCGCTGGAAAATTGAGACTTTCAGAATTACATCAAGGTATGTCGGATAATTTGCAATGCATGAGGTTGATCGATTAGACAGTGTGAATTTCAATCATCTACAACATATCAATTGTCGAAAATTTGGACACAAGGAACAATATAAGGATATGTCAGTTAATATCAAGTTTCATTAAAATATAACCCTATTGCCCATGAAGCTTTGATCAGTGCTTCTTTGGAAAAGATGCCCGCGTAGCTTTTCACATTTGTTTCTTGATTGATTGATGAAAAATCTCACAAAGGCGCGTCTGAACCGTATTTCGTGTGGAAAATAAATTTAGAAAGATATTGGTATAACCAAAGGTATCGACTCTGTAGTAATGTTTACTTTCACCCAATTCCATTTGGGACTAGCGGTGCAGTGACATCATGAATAAAGGTCACGAACATTAATAAAAGCTTTCTATTCACATGGTTTTTGTGATTTCTACGAAGAGGCAAGGCCATACCAGATAATCATTGCAATGCATGAGGTTGATCGATTAGACAGTGTGAATTTCAATCATCTACAACGTATCAATTGTCGAAAATTTGGACACAAGGAACAATATAAGGATACGTCAGTTAATATCAACTTTCATTAAAATCCGTTGGGTAATATCAGGTGGTGAGACCCAAAAAAAACTATCGCCTTGACAGATTTAAGAAAACAGATAATTTAGGGGAAAACAAATGGATTAAATTTGAAAATAGAACCATTATTTTTGAAAATTGGAAAGAGTTCTTGTAACTTGATATTTTTTTGTCAATGATATTAAAGATGACACAAGTGCTTTATTTCAGCATATTTTTTTGTAGAAATTAGCCTACAGGTTGACATTGTAAATACAGCTGTTTCACAAACCAAGCTTCTTTTTAGGAGTTTAAAATATTCAGGATACAAAATACCTCAATTAAACTAACAATAGTGTACTCTATCCTTAGATTCTAATAAATATTCCATAATCACAGAAACGGCAGAATTATTAAACAAATATGAGGCCTTAGGGGAAAAGCTCTAACTCCTGGGTCATAAAACAGGTAATTTAAGCATTAGGATGCCTACAAAGTAAAATCACAAAAATACTGAACTCCGAGGAAAATTCAAACCGGAAAGTCCCTAATGAGATGGCAAAATCAAATGACAAAACACATCAAACGAATGGACAAAAACTGTCATATTCCTAAACAGACCATTTTAGGCAGATATTATGAACTTTTATAGATACAGTTAGATGTGAACTGGAGACTAAAGGTGGATTGGATACTTTATGTAACCTTGAATGTTGTAATGATTAACTACTAAGCTTTCCATTTATTGAATTCTAAAATGCTTTCAATTTGTTATCAGAATAGTTTCATACAGGTTCTATACATTTTATGTCAGAAAACATGCACACACATGTAGGGTAAGCTGACATTAATTAAAGTATTAAATTGTTTTCGAATTGATTAAAAATTGAATCAGGGGTGGGGGTATAAAATATACTGTAATAGCATATACAGTGTTTTATTTTAGGCTATGATCATAATAAAAAAACTATTGTTGTGAAAAAAGTGTTTTCAAGAATTTTTGAATAAATGCTTTTATAGGTTGCATTTTGTAATTACAGCTGTTTCACAAACCACGCTCTTTTGGGGAGTTTATAATATTCATAGATATTTTGTTTTGTTTACCTACTGGTTCACGGCTATGATCTATATATGTTTCATTTCGTAGAAACAGAACTTGGGAATTTTACCAGTATGAATACACATGGATAGTGGTGAAATTGAATTCTGAGGAAGACCCAAAGTGAAGGGACAGGTAGTACAGATATTTAGTATAAGTTTAAACTCTTAGAAGTTTGGGTCATATACATATTGAAAAATGTCCTATATTTTGACCTTTGAAAAAGATAGTAGTGCATATACGCTTTCCATTCTAGGATATCAGTTTTTACTTATTTTCGACATACAAGTTTGAATGCTCCTCTGGTATCTTTCACCCCTCCTTTACCAAACCTCATAGTAAAAGTGGTACAGTTTTAGCAGTAAAATGAGTTCCTCTTGGAAATCGCATTATTGATATTTACAGAAGAGTAATTGGTAACCAGACATTAATATTTTGACATAAAATAAAAGCCATCTTAAAATGTCCGAAATTTCATTTATGAGTATTGTAAATATTCTATGATATTAATTTATTTGGAAAGGTTATTACATTGAAGCTTTAAATAGTCCATCTAACATATTATACAAATCCATTTGTAAAGCTTAATGATGTACTTAGGTGAGGATTTGGAATTTGTGTCAAATGTTCGGACTCCTTGGCGTTTTTCCATACAATACAATGTAAAATATTTTGCCCCATAACACCCATTTATTTTTTCATATAAGACTTCATAGCTCATGAAAGGTCAATAACCAAAATTTTAGAAGATTCTTAATTTTCGTTCTTTTGTTTTGAGACCTTATAATATCAATGCAAATATAAAGTAAAAGTCCAAGTCAGCCTTTTCCCGCCATATTTTAAATCTCAAATATCTTGAAAAGGAGGTCCATGACCTATAAATATTTTTTGCTTATTTTTATCCTTAATTGATGCTTTACCACCTTATGGTATCAATTTTAACTTCTTAATTTATAAATTTTCATCTAACCTCACTTAAGTACATCCTTAAACTGAACACTCAATTGGTGTAAGCAAATGTATATGTATCTACAATCAAAGCCTTAAAGGCTGTAAAAGCAATTGCTGTCATGTTAATGTTTGGGGACTTTTATTTTTCATCCACATATATATAATAATTAAACCTGACATGAGTGTTGTCTAGTTAGAAGTAAGAAGGTTTTAACTTTATATAAATAAAAGACTTTAGCAGAAAGTCATTTTTAATGTTTTATATTTCACAAGGAGACAACACGTTTACCAGGCTAAAGTTGGGGTCAAATATACATGTGCTGAAACATATAACTCAAAAAGAAATCATCATGGATTATCCCCTGGTAGTGTTTGTAACTGGGCAATAATTTCCTTTATTGATTTAATTTTAACAATTTTCATTATTAATTTATATTTAACCATTAACACAAATGATTAAGTTAAAACATTTCAACTTTCCAGACGCAAATGTTAAAAAACGGGAAATAAATAAAATATCTTACAAGACATAAACATGTAAAGAACAAATATATATTTCAGCTTAATAAAAATATTTTCATAATGGTACTTTGTCATCATTTTTAAAGGCAGTGCTTTAAGGCCTGACTTTCAAGTCATGAGGTTCATCTTTCCTTACGCAGATTTGCTGGGGGTCATTTTGCAAGAAATAGATCCGGAAATGTTTAAATTTCTCCTCTACTTTTTGTGGTATGTATTGGTTTTTGTTCCTTTCATTTACATTGGGGAATAAAGAAACGATCAGTGTGTATTGTTCGTTTTAAAAATCTGTTTATTAATGTGTCTTTTGCATTATAAGCAGTCAATCTGATTACAAACTATCATTATTCGAATTCCGTGTGGAAAGAGGTCCGTTCAATTTCGAGTACTATTTGCGATCTAAAGATATTTTAAAATCATTTCACTCGTTGATATAACATGATATTATAATTAAAAGTCGACTGACCGTGAATTATATTGCATAATATACAATTTAAAGTATTTCTGTACGTGAAGCCGTATGACGTTATAGTTATTTCGGTCTCAGTTATGTAAAATATGAAATTATCGTTCCTGAAGAGGGTTCCACTAATTAAAGACAAGAAGCGTCAAAAAGTGATAAGAAGCGACAATAAAATTATAATAGCGATAAGAAGCGACAATACAATTAATTTAGCGAGAAGAAGCGCCAAGAAGACTATATAGCGACTATACATAAATAAAAAATGTCATTGCAACAACTTATTCCCCATAGATATTAAAAAAAACGTGCATTATTTTTTTTTTATAGGGGCGGTTATAAAACATTTTTTATATTACTGTACATTGATAGATAAAAAATATGTTTTTATTAAGAAGAAAGGGATTAGTTTTTATTAGATATAAAAAAAAATATATTTTATGCACACGCTAAAAATTGGCCATCAAAACAAAACAATTTCCTTTTAAAGAATTTATTGAATCAAAACCATGCAATATCATTTCCTTTCTAACAGTGAAATTCTTCTTTTTCATAGGGACATATATTTGATAGGTGTAGCTTCACCCTATCACATCAAATGAGAATAGCCTCGTGAGAGAATTACGATTCGCTTGTCCCTTGTTAGTTATTGTCGCTTCGTCACTAAATTAAACTTCTTGTCGCTGTTTGTCTCTAAAATTCTTCTTGTCTCTTATTAGTGAGACCAGTCAGTTCCGTCCTTAACTTCCGTTTTTGCACTGCAAAACAATCACACAATTAACGATGCCTAGTCCTTGTTGGTGTGTACCTGAGTGTCATTTAAGAGGAGGACTTGCATTTCTAAATGACTTAATAAGAAGGATAAGTTGGATCAACGCCATGGCTCAAACGTAGATTGTCATGTGTTGTTTGCAAGGCACATTTTACTGAAAACGACTACGTTCAGGAAACTATTCATGGTAAAACTTTATTTTCTTTAAGAAATATATACTGTTATTTATATAATCGCCATGCAAGTAAACCAAAGTCTGTTTGCAACCGCAATTATCGTTTTAGAATAAAAAGGGGGGTGAATTCAAGACGTCATAACTTTTGGGATTACGATTCAATATCATCTGTTTGACATTTTTTGGTTAATACGACAATTGTATGGTTTTTCTACAAGAGATATATTATACTGATAATTATTTTAGCAGTAATTATGTAAATTTCGGTTGTAATGACAAGAATTCATGAGCTATGCCTCGGGCTTTCTTGAAAAATACCAATGACAATGTAAACAGGAACAAAACATTGACATGAATATTGCTCTCCACCAATGTTATAGTTATTTAGGTATGTGTGTTGCACAGTCTTTCACAAGTTTCAAAAAAGCTAATGTTATAAAACTTCTTTCAGGGCACATACCCACTTTATAGAGACTTGTCTACTGCCATGCATTCCCATCCCATTTTCATGCACCATTTGTAAGCAAGAGACTGAATGGTTTACAAAATTAAAAATCAGGACGGTGTCCCGTTAAACCAAAAGAACTAAACTGGATGAATATTGTAGGAGAAATCTAGAGGAAAGTTTTGATTTGTGAAATTGGTTTTCCTGAACAGATGTACATTCATCCTGCAGGAAAGATTTATAACTGTCCACCACCAACTGACGAGCTAATGTTGAGCTTCACAGATGGAATTACTCAAACACCATAAATGCCTATGTTTTCAGCACAGATTTCACAAATCATAACACAGCTGTTGATTTTTATGCCCCACCTACGATAGTAGGGGGGGCATTATGTTTTCTGGTCTGTGCGTCCGTTCGTCCGTCCGTCTGTCCCTCTTCAGGTTAAAGTTTTTGGTCAAGGTAGTTTTTGATGAAGTTGAAGTCCAATCGACTTCAAACTTGGTACACATGTTCCCTATGATATGATCTTTTTAATTTTAATGCCAAATTAGAGTTTTTACCCCAATGTCACGGTCCACTGAACATGGAAAATGATAGTGCGAGTGGGGCATTCGTGTACTGGGGACACATTCTTGTTTATACCTGTTAAGAGTCGAAAACTAAATATTATTTTTATATAAATAAACATATATTGTGTCATTTTAGAACTTATATTTTTCCAAAGGATGCATGAATGAAAGTAGTGAAATTCATTTTGCTTTGATATATAGATTTGAATTACAATTGTTCATGTTATTGTAATGCATATAAAAATAAGGAGATGTGGCACAATGTAAATATATGATATTCTGTGAGTTTATCAAACTCAAGGGGATAAGTACAATCTCCAACAATGAGAAAAACTCATACTGTAAAGAGAATTTCATATTTACAAGTAAGTTTTGTTTTTGCATTGAATAATTTTCTTCTATTGTCTTAAAAGCAAATATGGGAAGTTGTTAAAATGCTAATGAGACAGCTTTAATGGCCACCAGATGTCATTGTTACCTTGATTAAAAACTCCTTTTTAGCTCACCTGACCTGACTCATCACTTGGTTTCGTCGTCCATAAACTTTTACAAAAAATCTTCTCTGAAACTACTGTGCCAAATTTAACCAAACTTAGCCAAAATCATCATTGCGGTATCTAATTTAAAAAATGTGTGGTTAGACCCGGTCAACCAACCGAGATGGCCACTATGGCCAAAAATAGAACATACAGGTAAAATGTAGATTTTGGCTTATAACTCTGAAACCAAAGCATTTAGAGCAAATCTGACATAGGGTGAAATTGTCTCTTCAGTGAAGATCTATCTGCCCAGGAATTTCAGACAAATTTGACAACCCGTTGATGGATTGCTGCACCCAAATTAGTAATTTGAAGGAAATTTTGCAGAGTTTGGTTATTATCTTAAATGTTATTATAGATAGAGATAAACTGTAAACAGCAATAATGTTCTGCAAAGTAAGATCTACAAATAAGTCATTATAACCAAAATTTTAAGTTGACCCCTTAAAGAGTTATTGCCCTTTATAGTCAATTTTTAACAATTTTCATAAATTTTTGTACTTTTTGTTAATTTTTAAAAAATATTTTCAACTGTAAATACTGGGCCATGTTTATTATAGATAGAGATAATTGTAGCACCAAGAATGTTCAGTAAAGAAAGATCTACAAACACATCCCTATCATCAAAAACACAATTTTGTCATTTTATATGTGTCCGTTGTTTAATATGCACATAGACCGTCCAAGGTGAGCGACACAGGCTCTTGAGAGTCTCTAGGTCATTAATACAGGTAGATAACTTTATCATGTTTATACTGCAAAATAATTTTGCTTTGAGGGAGAATTTTAAAAAAGTTCTGTCTTCAAAAGAGATGTTACTATGTACATTAACCATTATGTTACTTGATGTTCTAGCAATACACACAGAACGGAGACTAGTCAATCTTTGTGAATTATTTTTCATAGGATAGGAGTAATTGAATATGTGTATATAATCAATAATTAAAAATAGTTTTATTTACATTAAAAAGGAAAAGTTCTTACATCTTAAAAATGCATTTCATGGCGAGGTACAGAAAATATACTGTAAACAGTAGACTATAGATATAGGTGAACTAGGTACAAGAGAACTCTAAATCTTAAATACTACAAACCACCTCTGTTCTATGGAAGATAATGATATAACTGGACTAGAAATACACACAACCTGTAATTAACTGCCTTTACAGCGCTTTCGCGCTTTGATTAAAACTAAGTTCCAAACATTATTGCTCAGTTGATATACATGTATGTCCTTCTGATGCGGTACGAGCACAGGCACTTGTTTCTATCCAAAATAGTTTTATATTGATAGCCGACCTTCCTATGGATAGAAACAAGTGCATGTGGGTACGAGATAACTATAATTCTCATGCAATCCCGAAAGGGGGGGGGGTCATCACAGACAAACATGACATTAAATCGTTATCACTGATGTATTGTTTAGGGCCAGTTGAAGGACGCCTCCGGGTGCGGGAATTTTTCGCTGCATTGAAGACCTGTTGGTGACCTTCTGCTGTTGTATGTTTTTCTATGGTCGGGTTGTTGTCTCTTTGACACATTCCCCATTTCCATTCTCAATTTTATTATACGAACAAGAACAAACAGCTCTACGTTGCTTTGACATTTATCAATTTTCAGGAAACATTGCGAAAAATGATCTTCAATATTTCGAAAACATGTGAAATAAAATTGCTAACACGGTGGACCGTCGAGTGTCAACAAACGTAGTAGACTTGTTCACTGAAAAGACGAGGATAATGGTTTCATCTGACATTTGTTATGCATTCCCAGTTTTGATCATGATATTTAAAAAGACGTACCTTTTTTCAATCTATGTAACTAGAAAATTCCAAATTGAAATATCTCTTCATCTGGACCGACTTGGCATCTACTACGTTTGGACGGGTCCATTTCATTAGTAAGGTGATCGATAAATATTACGGAGTTTGACAGAAAAGGAAAACGAACTTATTGTTATGTGTTTTCAGCAGGGGTTTCGTTCCGCTAAATTATTTGCGCAAACATAGTTTGTCTATTTTTAGATTACAGGTAATCATTTGACACTACGCATTAACCTGTGTAGTGATTTTGATTTTACGATAAATGTATGAATGAACGATAATTTTATGAATGAAAAAGAGCACCTGACCTCTTAAAGAAACACAAATTAAACATATAAAACCGTATTTAATAGGAGATAATTCAGTTAAATTTTCAATACTAAATCAACAACTGAAATGAATCCATATTTTGTTGAAACATCGTACGAACGTCGGAAAACGGAATCGCAGTTATAAAAATGTACTTTTTTTCACTCGGACTTCTATGTTATTTGATAGTCAAACGGTTGACCCTTTAAATACAAAAATACATCTACAAGAACATATTCTGAAACTTCTTAAATCCACTAACGTTTTTTTTAAAGTTTCAAGCTATGCATTGCATTAGAAAACATACATAGGTGTTAAAGAATGACAGACCAGGAGCCTGTTTAACAAAATACTATGGCTTGATATGGGCGGAGTCTCTGATCTGGGTCACAAAGATGGCCATACGCGATAGCATAAAAGCAATTGCTTTAAAAATTACTGAAATTGTATATCCTAATTTTTCATTTTTCAGAAGAAAATAAGCTAAAACTATATACTTGGAAACTTTTAAATTTTATATTTCAAACGAAACACTTATTATATAAATGGAAACAAACAAACCACAGTCTATGTGATGTATGTAATGAAAAAAGATGATTATAACCACTTGTTTTATTACTTGTGAATGTTTAGAAAATTTCTGGAAGAGTATTTATGAGTTAATGAGAAAACAAATGTAGATTTTAGCATATCGTTAAAAAAATTAGTGTTCGAATGTAAAATTTTTTAAAAAAATATTTTGGTCGGAATTATTTCGAAACAATTTTAGGTTTTTCTATATACAAATCGTATTATATATCTAATCAGAAATTGAAAAATGTTAATGTCTTCCAAATTTTGGTTCAAGAATGTATCAAAAGATGTAACGAAAACAAAATAATAAAATAAAATCCGTTACTGCAGTCAGTGACAAGAAGTATCCAAAATTGAATAGATAAATACATAATGCATATTTTTTTTGTATTTCAAGAAATGTATATATATATGAACAACTATTTATGAACCTTGGTTATCAGTGAAACCGTACATGATACATCAAGAGGATCTTGGACTCTTGATGTAAATACCTAAAAAGTATATTTTGTGAATAAACTAAATAAGTCTGAAAGAAAGTTTCATATTGAAAGAACATAAAACCTGACACAATCAAATGTTATCAACCAATGGAAGAAGTGAAAAAAAAACTGTCATTGTTGTAAGTTTAAAGCGGACGCAATAAACCATGTAGGAGGAGTTGCAATGACAAGTTCGGTTTTGTCAAAAAAAATTAAGTTGAAAGGTGTATAGTTAAAAAAAACACCTGAATGGATCAGAAAACCATACCTGCGTGCACATTTATATATTAGGATCTAACAAATTAATACAAAATTTTCATGTAGATCCAGAAAAATCAAGTAGGAGGAGTTGCGACGACAAGGATGGTTTTAAAACTAGAGGCTCTCAAGAGCCTGTGCCGCTCACCTGTTAATGTGTTTACTGATGTCGGCCATCTTTGCATGTTGGTAGGCGGGGTCATTAGACACTCTTTTTAAAAATAGATACCCTAGTATTATGATTGTGGCCAAGTTTGGTTAAATTTGGCCAAGTAGTTTTAGAAAAGATTTTTATACAAGTTACAAAAATGAGGAAAAGTTGTTTAATATTGACTCTAAAGGGAATAACTCCTTAGGGGGTCCTCTAACAATTTTGATCATGCTGACTTATTTGTAGATCTTACTTTGCTGAACATTATTGCTGTTTACAGTTTATCTCTATCTATAATAGTATTCAAGATAATAACCAAAAACTGCAAAATTTTCTTAAAATAACCAATTTAAGGGCAGCAACCCAACAACAGGTTGTCCGATTCAACTGAAAATTTGTAAGGGGATATATCTTATTCTGATGGACATTAAAATCTTGAAAGATTTGCCCTAAATGTCTTGGTTTCAAAAATATAAAGCAATCAAAGAGCTGATAGCTCTGAAGTGGAAGAAGGTGAATAAAAGGTAACTTGAATTACCATAAAAGCAGCCCCACTTACCCAGGCTGCTTTGTTCCATTATCGTTAAAATGTATCTTTTTTTCTTCAAACAAGAAAAGGTCATAAGTACATGGATTTCCCATCCGTACAATCATTTTCTATGTTCAGTCGACTATGAAAATTAGGTAAAATCTTTAATTTGGCAGTAATTAAGAAGATCATATCAAGAGGAACACATGTAACGCATTCTATTTGAAAAAGAGAATTTCTATTTTATTCTCTTTTTTTGGTGGTTTCAAATTCGGTTGACGATGTGAATTGAAATAAACACTTTTTGTCAACAAATCTATAAGTTAATGGAAATGCGCTTACATGATTTTATCAAATTTGAGGAAATCTCCCCACTCAATGAAGAAAACTAGTATTCTTGAATTGAAAAACGTACCAGTGGGGAAAATCCCCACATACACTACACATATAAAACCAATAACATTAGAATGGGGAAATATCCCCACATTCACATCTACAACCAAAAACATCAGAATGCCGAAATACCCACGATAAGATTATTAATTGGAAAATACAAGCTTTAATATTGCTGACCATCAAATGGGGAAATTTCCCCATAATCTCATTATGTTCAAATCATAGAAAATATTGTTGACTATCAATTGGGGAAATTTCCCCATAATCTCATCATGTTCATATTAGATATTGTTGACTACAAATTGGGGTAATTTCCCCATAATCTTATCATGTTCATATTAGATATTGTTGACTTCAAATTGGGGAAATTTCCCAATAATCTCATACGATTCAAATTTACGGCAAATCAAATAATTGTATGTACTAAAACTGTCATCCCAAGTCGTGAAATTTAGACAGTGTTTAGACAGTTGACTACTTATGAAACAAATGTGTACCAATGAGACAACTTTCCATCCAGGTCCCAATTTGTAAAAAAAACCAACTTTATAGGTATAAAAAGGTCATCAACACGGAGCCTTGGCTCCTACCGAACAGCAAGCTATAAAAGGCCCAAAATGACTAGCGTAAAACCATTAAAACGGGAAAACATAAGGTCTAATCTATATCAAAAACGAGAAACGAGAAACACTTATGAACCACATCAACAAACGACATCTACTGAACATCAGATTCCTGACAAAATGTTTGAATATTTTGTGGTTATCCGTATGAAGAAGGCAGAATGTTTTGAATACAGATTGCTTTTAAACACGAGGAGCTTACTTTAAATCGTCATCATTAGGAACAGACCTCCTTAAAAGAGAGGCAAATGATACCAGAAGAAAATTCAAACTCGTAAGTCGAAAATAATCGGACAACGCCATGGTTTAAAAAGAAGACCAACAGACAAACAATAGTAAAAACACAACATAGAAAACCAAAGACAAAGCAACAAGAACCCACAAAAACACAAGGGATTGTTATATTCTTACGAAACCACAAAAACCACAAAACGCACACAAACAAGGAATTTAAATCTATGGTTGTTTAAAATGTAATAAGCAGACACTACCGACCGCACTACTAAAAATCAATTCCAATCAATTTGTTATACCAAATATCGATATTTTCAAATTTCAAATAGTTTTCCTGAAGCTGTTGATGTTCAGAAAATATCTATCCTGTATGTAAACGGTGGTTATGTTTTAGTGAATTTATAAAAGTAATTCTGTTAAGGATGAAACTCAATAACTTGCACAAGTACATCATCATAAATTTTAATATGCTAGGATTGTGTTTACTAATTACTATAAAAAGTGCTCTTTGACACATTGTTACATATTTTAATATTGCAACTATATTGAACAGCTTTATGTGCATAATGTTGTAACACACTTGGCGATTCTACGCACATCTATCTGTTGTTGATGATTTTTGCATACTTTTTCATCTATTTATTTTCGTCGTTGATGTTGTCTCATTGATGGTGTGATAATTACTTCTTATTCTACATACAGTTTGTCATATTAAATTACAAGCACATTCAGACCAAACAAGCTAATTTTGTGAATGTTTGTTTTTTTGTCATTAAGATAACATGATAATGTCCCAATATAAATTAAATAACATATATAACCTTGTTCATTCTTGTATACATGTATAAATATATAGGATCATTTGACTGATGTTAAATGTCTTTTGTTCAAGGACAAGGAAATACAGCTTCCTTTTGTTGTTGATATTGTTTATTATATCCTGTTTTGAGAACATTATCAGATGACTTGTGAGTTTCTTGTAAGTTCATATATATATATGAAAGTGTTTTGTTAAACAAAACACCTTCAGCTGAATTCATCTCGATGTCTTTTGTCGTAGATTCTGTAGACCTAACACTCTTATTAAGTTGTCGTCTGCAAATACGACTTTGTAACCTGTAAAATAGAGACTATCCAGTCAAAGGGACAGAAAACCAAACACAAATTATGCATATACAATTAGATCAAACATATATACATCATTCCTTTCATATGATGTTTCCCTAGACTTTATCGAAATGTTGACTCCTTAGTGAGTCTTTTACTTCGAATGATATGTGCATTGTTCCTGTTGATTGGACATGTGATGCTCTGTGTTCTCTCCAGATACGCCAATTTTCTCAGCCAATAAATGCAAACGGTCATTTTTATATAAATTAGACCGCTCTTCGTTTTCCTGTTTGAATTGTTTTACACTAGTAATTTGTTTGTGCCCGTTATAAAAGGTGTCAGACCACCAATTAAAAGTCCCTATCTGTTCAACCAAATTTTGCAATTTTCATAGATTTCTAAATTTTTTATCTTAAGTTTAACCTCTTACAAACCAGGTATGTCCTGAATCGTACAGGTATCACCTTTCTTCATTCCAATTTTCGACATACCTTTAAAGCCATATAAGAAAGAAGAGACCTTCCGAATGGATGTACCACTAAAAATAACCCCTGGTTTTCTTGAAATCTTAAATAAGTATACTATGGAGCGCATTAATCCTCAATTTTTAATTTCAACTCATAGACAAGTAAATTTGGGCTCAAAATGGTCTTAATATATTTCTCTTTCACCAAAAGTTTCATTTCTGCAAATTTGTTGTGTAGTTTAAGTAAACAATAACATCAAATGCACTATTTTTTGTCCCGAGTAGGCCTACTTTTACGTTCTAAATTTGAGGGAGTAATTGGTGGTCTGACACCTTATAGCTTGCTGCTCGGTATGAGCCAAAGCTCCGTGTTGAAGGCCATACCTTAACTTATAATTGTTTACTTTTATAAAAAAAAATCATGGATGGAGACTTGTCTCATTGGCACACATACAACATCTTCCTATATCTATGATATAGCCTAGAGTGCACAATGTGGCCTTAAACAACAACAAAAAAACTACCTGACAATCAATCAACTCATTACTCATCGTTCTTTTGTAATCTCTCTTTAATGTATATCATGGTTTACCTGATTTAGTTTTTTCTAGGACTGTTGCATTATACCATTTCTTCTCCAGTTTCCAGAAGCCCATTACTTTTTCGTTCATTGCGAAATCCTGAGAAAAAAATTTAAACAATGTAATCTTCTTTAGAATTTCACCTCTGTTTGAATGCTGCTTTTAATTTTATTAAAATGATATGTTTTAAACTAAATAGGCATACAAAGATGTGGTATGATTTCTAGTGACAATATCACATAGACGTAAATTGATTTGGATGTAAGCAGCTATATTTTACTGTACAATATTCAACAATAAGCAATCATATGCCGTAGTGTAAGCTTAAAAAATACGATTTAACATAATGTCAAACAAGAATGTGTCCATAGTACACGGATGCCCCACTCGCACTATCATTTTCTATGTTCAGTGGACCGTGAAATTGTGGTCAAAACATAAAATGAAGTGAACGGACGCACGGACGAACGAACGGACGTACGGACGAACGGAGGCACAGACCAGAAAACATAATGCCCCTCTACTATTGTAGGTGGGGCATACAAATTTAAACGTGAATATCAACGGCCGATAAATAAAATGCTTCATAGATCACAAACAGCAACCAAAAAGACCACTAAATTACTGATTTGGGACAGACATTTAACATGTACAAATGTGGCCCAATTTAACGTCAAGTAAAACGCAAACAAATATTTCAATTAAGTGTGAAATCATTCCAGCAATGACACATTACTGGAAATAATTATTAGATTATTTTTGAAGTTCACAAAAAATGCAAATGTATCATGATGTTCCAGGTTTACACCCCCTCCCAACCTTTTCCGCGAACTGGATCCCAACCGGTTTTCCAAAGAAAGCTGAATTATAACACAGCGTGCAAATCTGAACTTAAAAATAATATAAATATATGTTTTTGTTTTAGGTGCTCGTTGATATTTTGCGGAGAAGACAGAAATATAACGGTTGATAGCTTAAAACTACATTGCATACACATGTTATATATTTCACTGATTCACTTTGCCCAAGGCATTACAATTTTGTAATCTAAGTTTCAGTAAATTATTTCATAATCCACGACATGGGACTAGCAGAAACAAATAAAACATACTCATACTTCATACTCACATTTGTTACTTCCAATGATCTGATGTTAATCTGATTCTCAGGTATCTTCATTTCCTTTGAAAATAATTGAGTTTGTAAATCAAAGTAATCAGTGTTTTGTTTAATTGACTAACCACACATACTGAAACGTCTCGTCCGATTCACTAATCACTGATTTCATGTGGAAATTATTAAAGAATAAGCTCTAACTACAAGTATCGCATAAACTTGACATTTTAAAATATGATGACAATGAGCATGATGAGGTGAAGGTCAGATAAATCCTGTCAGACAGATATATACACAGAGTTCGAGTCAGCCTTATCCGGCCATCTTTTAAAAATCAAATATCTCGAAATGAGCTCCATGACATTTCAATGTATTTAGCTTATTTTGAGGCTTATCTAATGCTCTTCCGGGTAATGGTAACAATCTTAAATTCTTGCTTTTTTTAATTTCACCTAAGTTCATCCTCAACTTACCTCGTTTGCATGTAAAGTTCTTGACTCGAGCTCAATTGTCCTCTCTGTTTCCTATCAAAATAATATTTTGTTTTGATAAAAACTGTCACATTTTTACAAATAAAATCCTATTTTGAGGTTCAATTTATCATATTAAAAAGGTTAACCGCACAATCAGCAGTAAGCATACACTACAAACTGCTCAGAGTCTGAATTGACCAGTTTTTGTGCTCGACCAGTAAAATCGAGCACACATTTTACTCGACTAGTCTCGACATTGTCTCGACTGTACTTAACTGTACTTTAGTGTACTCGACTATGTCTCGTCTTTACTTAATTAGTCTGATTCAGTACTTGATGATCTTTGTGTAGTCTGAAATGGTCTTGACCAATGCTCGACCTGTCTTGACTAGTCTCGACCTGTCTCGACTAGTCTTGACCTTCAAATTTAGTTTTGACTGGTGTAAATCAGCCCATCTAACTAAATTAAATATTGATCTTACAAAATTCAAGCTTATTAGGTAGTTTATTTTATTGCTGTGAAATGAAAGAATTTAATTTTACAATAGGTAAAAATTAAAATTATTATATAAATTCAGATAGGCATCTTTAATTTTTTTTATAACTTTTTCAAATCAACTTGGATTTTCATCAAACTATGTAGCTATCTTAGATATATATTAAGCTTACTAAATCCCAGGTCATTTTATTTTTTCTTGTATTGCTGTCAAATTCAAGAATTAAATTAATCTATTTATTTTTATCTATTTGTGTTACTAAGGAAGCTACCATTTAATTTCTACATGTTCAATGACTAACAAAAGTCTTACCACGGATATGATTCCACGCCTTTAAGAAGGTTGATCTTGAAAATAAAGTCCCTTTGAACTGGTCTTTAAATAAGGATTTCTGTGTATCGAAATCTTTAAGCTGTACACTTTGAACCTCTCCATCCACTCCTAAAACCTGAAATATTCAAATAAGTCAACGAAATGTATTGCTTGACCCTTATAGGTGTAATTTTGCAATAAAGATTAGTATTAACAAAAACCATAAAGCCTTGAACTTGGTCGCGTTCAGTTATATTTAGAAAAAAATATATGCTTTGCGAATTGATGTATATCATGTATTTAGGACGCCAAAATCTAGGACGCAATTACATTGGACATTTTAAGGGCAAACGTATTTACCCATTTCAAGGCAAATATTTGTAGTCAAATATAGTTAAAAGTACAATTGCATCAATGCCAATTTTACAACAACATAATTGAATTAATATCTTCCTTTTCTTAAAAATTGTTTCACCTTTTAAATTTTTCTAGCTATTGTAGTTTTCAAGATTATAGGAAAAGTTAGCTTACTACCAATTTAATGCTTTGAACTCTGGTGGATAGCTTTCGCATTCGCATTTCCTTAAAAACGTAAAATATTGGTAAAACTCATCCTGTTACTGATAATTTGAGTATTTGTAACTTATGTGCAAATTGCGTATTGTTGATCATTTCTTGCTACATCTATTTTAGATGTTAAAATAATTGGCTATAACGCAAAAGTCATTATTATATATCATGTATATAGTGCTATAACTAAACTTCTAGATTTGATCTTTTCGGTAATGCATATATTGCCTTCATTTTTATTTTTAATGTATCTTTTATAGTAGACTATTTTGAAACAAAATGAAACTAGAGGCTCTAAAGAGCCTGTGTCGCTCACCTTGGTCTATGTGAATATTAAACAAAGGAAGCAGATGGATTCATGACAAAAATGTGTTTTGGTGATGGAAATGTGTTTGTACATCTTACTTTACTGAACATTCTTGCTGCTTACAATTATCTCTATCTATAATGAACTTGGCCTAGTAGTTTCAGTGGAAAATGTTAGTAAAAATTTACAAATGACTACTAAGGACAATAACTCCTTAGGGGGTCGATTGACCATTTCGTTCATGTTGACTTATTTGTAAATCTTACTATGCTGAACATTATTGCTGTTTACAGTTTATCTTTATCTATAATAATATTCAAGATCATAACCAAAAACAGCAAAATTTCCTTAAAATTACCAATTCAGGGGCAGCAACCCAACAAAGGATTGTCCGATTCATCTGAAAATTTCAGGGCAGATAGATCTTGTCCTGATAAACAGATTAATTTTGCTCTAAATGCTTTGGTTTTTGAGTTATAAGCCAAAAACTGCATTTTACCCCTATGTTCTATTTTTAGTCATAATGGCCATCTCGGTTGGTTGGCCGGGTCACCGGACACGTTTTTAAACTCGATACCCCAATGATGATTGTCGCCAAGTTTGGTTTAATTTGGCCCAGAAGTTTCAGAGGAGAAGATTTTTGTAAAAGTTAACGACGACGGACGACGGACGCAAAGTGATGGGAAAAGCTCACTTGGCCCTTTGGGCCAGGTGATCTAAAAAGAAAACCTGTTAAATTCGTCAATTAAGAAAAATAAAATTTCTCGTTAACACATGACCAGTACTGAACCATTTCCGGTCATTATCGCACCCTGGTGGATAATGACGTTTAAAGTCTTTAACATTTCTAAAACAATAACTGAAACCAAGCAAAATGTACTTTCTTGAAAGTGAATTTTAATGAACTGTTGAAATTATAAAATTTATTGATTACTTGTTGGTGTTTAATGCAACTTTCATGACTTTTGGCTATAATATTATAGTGGATGTCAGCTTTTGATTGCCCAAACGCTAAAAATAATTGTCAATCAAAACTACAAAATGTATTGAAAAATGTAATTTTAAATTAAAAAAATTTAAAATTAAAAAAAAATCGTTCTCATTTTTTCTGCATTGGCATAAGCCAAGACTAAGTTAATTTAAGCTACAGTACCTTTTTAAAAAAATCCTAATCCTCCAGGTATGATATATTTTATTTTTCCCCATTTGAAACGTCCAAGCACAAGATAAAAATCACCACTGTTTAATACAATGTCCCAACTTGCCATAATGAATATCCTACCAATGAGTGTTTAATTAATAATATGTTCACACTAATTTATACTTCTCATCCTAGCCTGCATGTCAATCACAGTAAAAATTTGACCCTTCTCTTGAAAACAGCCGGTATTTGACACGCCCACATCGGTCTAGATGTGTACTTTGAAATAATCGTCGATTTTATAATTCCACCATGGTTTTCCTAATTTAAAATGTGTTCTTTTTATTTCTTTCAATGCTTATGATATCCGATGCCGTATTTAGCGACAGCGAAGATGAGACAGAAAAGGGACAGGTATGTATAATTTTATTTCAACTTATTTTCAAATTAAAATCGTTATCATGGCGAATGTACGCATAATATGATATACACTTTATGAAAAAAAGCAATAAAGGTTACGTTCAAGTGCGTAAAACAAGTATTACCATTCCTTAAAACCACAAAGGAATTTCCAATATTGCAAACGTGTATTTTCAGCACATTTTTCATTCCACGCATGTATCTATTTTCTCCCCGAGTGTGATAGATATATGATATATGTACATTGTCGGAAAATATACAACTTATGTGTATGAGCATTCGAAACATGACGAAAAACTAACTTCGCCGAGCTTTTCTCAGACTCGTAGCAAGTACTTATATTTGTTTTCTCCGAAAATAAACGTATATTATTTTTATCCTGAAATTTACACCATTCACTTGAAATTTTAGTTGTATAAAATCTAAAAAAATTGTCCCTTATTTTTCAAAGAATTTGACATGTAGCTTAACGCGGACCCCAAAAATTAACTGTTACGTAAAAAAAGAAATATCCGCATTACCGCTCGTTCAATATGGAAGTCGGACAACAGAACATTAATTTGAACAAGTAGAAATAAAGCAACAACAAAAATATTAGTGTACCTGTTGTTTGTACAATAGTTGGCTGATTGCAGGATAAAGGAAATATAATATAAGCGAATATACATACACCGTTTAACTTTATTTAAAAACGTTGATCGATTAACTGATAATTGCATGCTTAACGTTTAGTTGCATGTTTTTGAAATACAAAAAAAGTAGCAGTTTATACTGTATAGCTGTCCATTATTAAGTATCCTTCAAGGCAACGTATTTATTCGTATACTAGATAACATTTTACAAATAGAACTAGACAGATGCATCTTATACTAGATAAGGGATCCTCCATTTGATTTTTATGGGGGGGGGGAGAGGAGGGGGGGGGGCTAGGATGAAATTTGAAAAAATAGGCAGGACAGGAGTTTTGAGTTAAAAAAAAAAAGGCAGGATGAGACACTTGCAAAAAAGTCAGGATGACAATTTATGTAAAATAAGTCAGGATAAACTAAGAAAAAAAAAAAAGCAGGACCGGATAAAGTGAAAAATAAAAAGGCAGGACAGAGATTAAAACTAAAAAAAAATGCAGGACAAGATTTTTCATCCTAGCCCCCCCCCATAAAAATCAAATGGTAGCTCCCTAACATTTTACAAATATAACTAGACATGCATCCTGATACCACTGCACGCAGAATACATATGTATAGTATGTGATTCTAGTACTGTCAACGGTACAGAACATTTTCTTTTTTCCCATTGCAATGAATAAAGACGATAGAATGTCTATGTTGTCTAAAATTGCTAAATTGCAAAAGTTACTGACAGGGCTTTCAATAATGGCTAAAGTCATCACAAAATTACTTTGCTATCTAAGAGCATAAAACATGTGTACATTTAGAATATATCATCTTTTAAATGCGTATATCTTAAAAATTCAAATGTAGCACATGAAGTTGACTATAGTCCTTAAGCGTGATAAAGATATTTATTATGCTAATGTTTTTAAATTGGAAAGGTAGCAATGTTGATACGAAACTCTACTAGTACTGCCAAGCTTATGTTTGTAATGTTCATGTAACCCCGATTTAAGCTTCTCAGGGGCGGATCCAGCCATTTTAAATAGGGGGGTTCATGACCCACGACAAAAAGGGGGGGGGGTCCAACTACATGTCCCAATTCAAATGCATTGATCGTCCAAAAAAAGGGGGTTCAAACATTGGATCCACCACTGCTTCTCTTCTCTTCTATTCTATTCTATTTATTCGATAGGACACATTTCCACACATTTAAAACTTGACACCGTCGTCAAGTTTTAAATGTGTCTAATGTAATTTAATTTTGTTTTAATCTTTAATGAGGTCTTAAATTATTGATGTTATTGCATTTGTCTATCGGTTGTCCTTAATTTGCACACAGCAACAGTTAAAATAAAAATAAGAATGGTTATGAATAAAGGAGGAATAAAGGTAAAACAATTAGACTGCCAAAATCATCCGTGAGCTAATATAAAAAAAAAGACATTGAAAATTTGGCGGGAAATCATTCTCTCTATATTTTTCATACATTTAACATTTGCACCTTTTTTCTTACAAAAACTTAAAAAAAAATAACAAGGATTTTATTAGATTTTTAAATAGAACTTTGTGTAATAACATTATGAAAATATATAAAAGTAGGGGTTAGCGGGCAAAATATTTTGGGAAAGTACATAAAAAAAAAACCCAGAGGATTCCGAATATCTTGCAAAAATCCTAAAAACAACATGAATAAACATCCTAAGACGCTTAAAAAACGTTTTACTCACTTACAAACGATTTTTATGAATTAATGTATAAATACGAATAAGCATAGAGTATTACATGGTATTCATTTGTTCCGCTCTTTAACGAATGGCCAGTTTAGGTGCATGTATAATGAACCTATCTGGTTTTCCAGATTTTTGTATACTAGTATACATAATTGTTTATTTATGATTACGATAAAATAGCTTGTGTTTGTATCATAATATGTTTACTGTCTCAGACGCGAGATGTGGTAATGTTGTTATAATTTTTACTACAAGCTTTAACTTGAGTTTTCATCGCAGATAAAGATCAGTAATTTTACATTTACAATGATTCGTTCGTTCATTAGAAACTATATTATCTCTGACATATATCAATACAAATAACTAGTAATCGACTTGTCAATTGGTTTTACATTTTACATCATCTGAAAGGTGTATGCACTACACCACTCCTTTATTCAGCTACACAAGAAAGATCCCATGTGGTTTGATTCTTCAACTGCCCGGAAACGTTTAATATTAAATGATATCCGTGTTATAAAATGAATGAAAGCTAGTGTATATATGAGTGGTTTACTATTTTCGACTTTAAAACTATTTCCATTAAACAACCATCTATGATGCAATATACATGTAATACTGTGCTAGCTGGCCCAAGACCACAATTAATATTCGACTTTAAAACTATTTCCATTAAACAACCATCTATGATGCAATATACATGTAATACTGTGCTAGCTGGCCCAAGACCACAATTAATGACCCCGCTTTTCGTTGTCCACGAATATAGTTCCTTTTAATTAAAGTGTATTTTTCCTTAATTTTTTTTCTTTCCTTTCCTCACTCATTCCTTAAATCTTTTTGGGTGGAAATGAAAGAAGAGAGGTCAAATAAATTTTTGGAGGTTGTATTTTAACTGATTTTGATATGGAATGAGTGATTAGGTCAAGTGCAAAAAGGTGATATTTACAGTTTTCGGAACATCTCTTGACTTGTCAATAGGGGTATGGATGTGTATTGGCTAAATTTGTAAAAGTGATTGCTTCAATCTTTCTGAATTTTGGATATATATTTGGACTAGGACCATACATTACACACACAAAAAATTGGACAAAAGTGCATGGTGCAATTTTTTTAATGATGCAAAAGGTTATAAAGAACTGATAGAGGAATTAATTGTGGTCTGTGGCCAGCTATCAAACACATACAAAACAAAAGCGTAAGAAAACTAACTATTATTTACGGTATTAAACTTTTTTCAGAGAAATTTTATCTATATAGTATCATGGTAAAACAGCATAATTACTTTTTGGGATGTTTTATAGTAATTAGTCTAGATCTGATGTGTGACATGGCACAGTATTTAAAAAAAAATGAACAGAACGACTGATGAAGATATTACATGTAAAGAATAAATATATGACGACATGTTTTTTTTTCATAACTATTACTTTTATGTATGCACGTTTTTTTTAAATTAGTGTTATAAAATAGTTATTCTAAGTTAAATGTTGTTGGGTTTGTTTTTTTTTTTGCGTAAATTTAACATAACAAATCACTGCATTGTGTGCAAAGTGGCGCAAAAGCATTACAATAAAGCGGTCGTAATGATTTACAGGCTACCCGTAGGTCTTTAACAATGAGAAAAAAATATCACATACTATACTCATGGTCGATTCAACAAAACTTAATCTTCTTTTCTGTATTTTGAAAATATATATATTGAATAAAATTAAGGGATATCGAGATGAAAAATATGATCGAATGGAGCTATAGATTGTTTAAAAATAATTTAGATTTAAAAACTCGTTGGAAACGCTTTACTTCATTCAAAAAACAAATGCATACATTTTACGAACTGGACTCGACGATCTTTCAAATCGTTCCCTCAAGATACTATGTTGTTCCCACAAGATAAATATCTCGTTCCCTAAAGATGATATGTCGTTCCCTCAAGATGTTATGTTGTTCCCCCAAGATAGTCATCTTGTTCCCTCAAGATGATATGTCGTTCCCTCAAGAGATCATGTCGTTCCCTCAAGATATTATGTCTTTCCCTCAAGAAACGATGTTTTCCCCTCAAGATGATATGTCGTTCCCTCAAGATGCTATGTTGTTCCCTCAAGATAGTTATCTCGTTCCCTCAACATAGCAATATCAATACAATGTTAAAACTATGTTGAGGGAACAACATAGTATTTTGAGGAAACGACATAATAACTTGAGGGAACGACATAACATCTTGAGGGAACAACATAGTATCTTGAGGGAACGACATAGCATCTTGAGGGAACAACATAACATCTTGAAGGAACGACATAGTATCTTGAGGGAACGACATAACATCTTGAGGGAACAACATAGTATCTTGAGGGAACGACATAGCATCTTGAGGGAACAACATAACATCTTGAAGGAACGACATAGTATCTTGAGGGAACGACATAATATCTTGAGGGAACGACATATTATCTTGAGGGAACGAGATAACTATCTTGTGGGAACGACATAGTATCTTAAGTGAACGACATAGCATCTTGAGGGAACGAGATAGCTATCTTGTGGGAAGGACATATCATCTTGAAGGAACGACATAGTATCATGAGGGAACAACATATTTTTTTTTCTTTCATGTTCGCATTCTGCCACCGTAGTTTCATGACCAAACTACAATCTGAATGTTTTTTTTTAATTGATATACATATTTAGACTAACTTAAAGACCTTATTGCTAAACAATTGATAATTCAATAAAAGGCTATTGTTACAGTTTTCAGTCATGATTTACCTCAAAATTTAGTGAGTCAGGGGCCTGGTTTTCAAAAGTATCTTATGACTAAGACATGTCTTATGATGGTCTTATGACATGTCATAGTCGTAAGATATGTTTTCGAAAGTGTCCTAAGTTACGAATTGTCATAACTTTTGTGGTAAACTTAAGACCCCTCGCGACATGACTTATGATGGTCTTATGATTGTAAACTAAAATTTTAATTACTTTTCATGTTTAATTTCATGTTAATTGCAATACAAATATTTGTTGTGTATCTCAGTTAGCTTAATAGTAAGGATTTTATTTTTCTCAACTACGTGAACTAAAATTTGAATCTCATGCGACATATTATTTTGAATTCTTTTCTAATAGTCATGGTTTTGTATAATACATATACATATTACTTAGTTCCTAGTATAGTTAATAGAACCAGAGACATATATATGTCTCTGATAGAACTATATCAACGTATGTGCACGGGCATTTCGATAAGCGGGTACTCGATGTACCGAATCTAAAAAGTATTCACATTTAAAAAAAAGTATGATTATACACGAAAACGAAGTTCAAGTTTATTATTTATCACAAACTAATTTTTAACAAATTTTCAAGTCAAATATCAATTCCTTTTTATATAAAATTTCATGTCCATTATATGAAAGAAATAAAATATTCGTAAATATTAATATGTTCATACTTTTCATTTTAATTTTTATATTTATCACTTTTTAATCATTACTTAAAATATTAGAAAATAATGTTCACTTATGACAGTCATAAGAGCACCAAAGCTACGACTCTCTTAAGACAGCTTTGATTTACATTATATGACATATCATACGATAGTCATAAGATGATCATAAAATATGTCCTAAGATATATCTTATGACATATCTTATGATACTTTCGAAAACCAGGCCCCAGGACTCTAAATTTTTGTTGAATAATAAATGTTTGAATACAATATATATATTTCTATCTTTATAAGCCTCTTTTCGTGCTTTTAGTTTGTTAAAGGAGAAATAGTGAACAAAATTAATAAGAACAAATAACAAATTATACGTTTTTAGTAAGTTTAGGTAATTTTTTTTAACATTATACTTTTGTAAACTCCATGGTATATAATGCTACTTTGATAAAATATAATCTCCAAAGTCATGAAATAGTAAATACAGAAATGGTTTGATCCTTTTGGTAATTCGGTATTTTACAGATAAATGCATGGATTCAATTTTACAGTCAACATTACGCTTTCAAAATGACAGCAGAAATCACTATTCCGTTGAAGCCTTTGCGATTTTTTTTTTTATTTTCAAGCGTCATAAGTTTATTTGTCTCTATAGATTTGACCACGATGTTTATCTAGAAACAATATTTAACTTATTAAAACTGCAAGTATTCTGCATGTATGATTTATTTATCATGGCATAGTTTATTAATTTAGAAATATTTACATAGCCATGCAGTAGTGAACAGACAATTTGTGTAGTAATCAATCCTCCTGAGAAAATAAAATGACCAACGATTGCATGATAGTTATTAAGTAATGTACGAGATAACTAATGACCGCAAAATCTGAAGTTTATCCCAACAAATTCCCATCTGCTAATTCCTCAATGTCTTGTTTCATGATTTACATGAACGATCAGATTCAGTATAATTATTTCCGGAGTTACTAACATGACTAACATGTTTAACCCCGCCACATTATTTATGTGTGTGCCTGTCCCAAGTCAGGAGCCTGTAATTCAGTGGTTGTCGTTTGTTTATGTGTTACATATTTGTTTTCATAAATAAGGCCGTTAGTTTTCTCGTTTGAATTGTTTTACATTGTCTTATCGGGGCCTTTTATAGCTGACTATGCGGTATGGGCTTTGTTCATTGTTGAAGGCCGTACGGTGACCTATAGTTGTTAATGTTTGTGTCATTTTGGTATTTTGTGGATAGTTGTGTCATTGGTAATCATACCACATCTTCTTTTTTATATTCTCACTAAACATGCTCAGTATACAATATATGTTATTTCAATTGAACACAACACTACTGCACAAAAACAAATACAAAATAAAACCGCGAAGAGCCTTAGGCCGCCATCATCGTCATTGTATTTAACTAAAATATTTAAGTTATAATATGAAATCTACTTCAACATAATATGCTACGAAATGAGGCCTGTATGGTTTATTGCTTAGGGCTACGTAACGTTTTCCCTTGACCCAAAATTATCCAGTTATGCAGGGTTCTGTTCGAAGAATGAAACCAAAGTACTGAAATACTGAAAATCGGATGACCGCAAGTTCTTGTGAATGGTCCGAGAAGCACTTGTCTCAGAAAAAAAAAACCCATACAGTGGAGATCAGTTCTAACCTCTCATAAATTCTGTCAGAATCTGTCAGGAGAACTGTTCTAGAACAGTATATAGAACTGTCAGCCTGACACCTTTTAGTCAGTTCTAGGTTAGAACTGTTCTAGCTAGAACTGATTTGGTCAGTTCTACCTAGAACTCATTTAGACAGTTCTAGCTAGAACTGATCCTGACAGTTCTACCCTAGAACAGTTTTAGACAGTTCTAGCTAGAACTGACCAAATCTTTGGTCAGTTCTACTTCTAGAACAGTTCTACGGTTAGAATTGATTTCAAATTCTACGGCTAGAATTGATTTATAAATTCTACGGCCAGAATTGATTTATAAATTCTACGGCCAGAATTGATTTATAAATTCTACGGCTAGAATTGATTTATAAATCCTACGGCTAGAATTGATTTATAAATTCTACGGCTAGAATTGATTTGGTTAAAATTTAAGAACTCTTTGTCTAAATATAAAGGCTTCGGCAAAATAGCGATTAATATTATAAAGAGTTTTGCTATTTTGCCGGTTTTAACCCCGCCATATTCTGCATGTTTGTGACTGTTCCAAGTCAGGAGCCTGTTATTCAGTGATTTTCTTTTGTTGATGTGTTACATAAATTATTTGTTTTTCTTTAATTTTTTGAACATAAATTAAGCCGTTAATATTGGGGGGGGGGGGGGGGGGGCATTATCATTTCATTTATTTTACATTTGTCATTCGGGGAGTCAGGATGACTCGTTTTACATAACAAAATTATCTGACCTTAATGTAATACGTTATTCAGGCCCAAACCAATAGGGACGGATCCAGCAGTTTAAAAAAGGGGGGGGGGGGGGGGGGGGGTTCTAACTAAAATTTATTGTCCTCATTCAAATGCATTGATCGTCCATAAAAAGGGTGCTGTACAGTAATTCAGTTATAATTTTAGGTCAAGAGGGACTGTAATATATACAAGTTATAGCAATATTGGAAAACAATGACCTCAAAATTTTGTACGCATGAATTTATAGTGCCAGCATGTCCTCTTTTTATTCAAAGTATTGAATCGTAAACAAATATCAGTAGTTTTCATACTTCAGACTGAGTCGTGAAATAAAATCTTTTGACCGCATCAATCTAAACTGACCTTATTTGCTCTTTCGTTCTGCAAATTTATATAGTTGTACAGTAATTCAGTTATAATTGTAGGTCAAGAGGGACTGTAATATATACAAGTTATAGCAATATTGGAAAACAATGACCTCAAAATTTTGTTCGCATGAATTTATACTGCCAGCATATCCTCTTTTTATTCAAAGTATATTGAATCGTAAACAAATATCAGTAGTTTTCATACTTCAGACTGAGTCGTGTAATAAAATCTTTTGACAGCATCAATCTTAACTGACCGTTATTGCTTTTTCTTTCTGCAAATCTATATAGCTGTACAGCAATTCAGTTATAATTTTAGGTCAAGAGGGACTGTAATATACAAGTTACAGCAATATTGGAAAACAATGACCTCAAAATTTTGTTCGCATGAATTTATAGTGCCAGCATGTCCTTTTTATTCAAAGTTTTGAATCATAAACAAATATCAGTAGTTTTCATACATCAGACTGAGTCGTGTAATAAAATCTTTTGACCGCATCAATCTAAACTGACCTTATTTGCTCTTTCTTTCTGCAAATCTGTATAGCTGTACAGTTATTCAGTTATAATTTTAGGTCAAGAGGGACTGCAATATATACAAGTTATAGCAATATTGGATAACAATGACCTCAAAATTTTGTTCGCATGAATTTATAGTGCCAGCATGTCCTCTTTTTATTCAAAGTATTGAATCGTAAACAAATATCAGTAGTTTTCATACTTCAGACTGAGTCGTGTAATAAAATCTTTTGACCGCATCAATCTAAACTGACCTTATTTGCTCTTTCTTTCTGCAAATCTATATAGCTGTACAGTAATTCAGTTATAATTTTAGGTCAAGAGGGACTGTAATATACAAGTTACAGCAACATTGGAAAACAATGACCTAAAAATTTTGTTCGCATGAATTTATAGTGCCAGCATGTCCTCTTTTTATTCAAAGTATTGAATCGTAAACAAATATCAGTAGTTTTCATACTTCAGACTGAGTCGTGTAATAAAATCTTTTGACCGCATCAATCTAAACTGACCTTATTTGCTCTTTCTTTCTGCAAATCTATATAGCTGTACAGTAATTCAGTTATAATTTTAGGTCAAGAGGGACTGTAATATACAAGTTACAGCAACATTGGAAAACAATGACCTAAAAATTTTGTTCGCATGAATTTATAGTGCTAGCATGTCCTTTTTATTCAAAGTTTTGAATCGTAAACAAATATCAGTAGTTTTCATACTTCAGACTGAGTCGTGTAATAAAATCTTTTGACCGCATCAATCTAAACTGACCTTATTTGCTCTTTCTTTCTGCAAATCTGTATAGCTGTACAGTTATTCAGTTATAATTTTAGGTCAAGAGGGACTGCAATATATACAAGTTATAGCAATATTGGATAACAATGACCTCAAAATTTTGTTCGCATGAATTTATAGTGCCAGTATATCCTCTTTTTATTCAAAGTATATTGAATCGTAAACAAATATCAGTAGTTTTCATACTTCAGACTGAGTCGTGTAATAAAATCTTTTGACAGCATCAACCAAAACTGACCATATTTGCTTTTTTTTATGTGAGTCTATATAGTTGCACAGTACTTCAGTTATATTTTTTTTTTACTGTAGTATATATAAATAACTGTAATATTGGAAATTGAACAAACATCAGTAGTTTTCATACCTCAGACTGACTCATGTAACAAAAATATGTGTCTGCATCAATCAAAACTGACCATATTTGACAGTATCAACCAAATCTGACCATATATGTGTCATAGGTGTTCTTTTGTGTAAAAGTTTTTAAAGTGAATTTTATTGAGAAAATATATTATTTTAGAAAATATGAACTAATGAAATAATTGTGTGACAAACTTTAATCTAATTACTCAGGTAAACATGTCGCTTGTAAATAATTGCTCTGAGCAACACTTTGGGATCTTGTCAATTGTCATTAATTAATTTGAGCAATAAATGGTTTAATTAGGATTATAAATGTAATTAACTTGTATCTCTCTAATTGACATTATTCATATTTCACCTTTGGACATTGTAAACAATAGTATTAATACTCAAATTATCTCAATTATCAAAATTATCAATGTCTGTCATTTTATGAGTAGTTTTCAGCATTCGCCTTAAATATCGTGGCCGAACAGTTATTCGTCAGTGTAGTCTCGTCGGTGTGATCCAGATAGGAGTGCTAAAAAAATAAGTTATACTTTTATAGGTAATAAAGGTGCTAAAACTAGAATAGACAAAATATGTATATCTGAAGCATTAAAACATAAGATAAGAGATCTTAAGCATATACCCTATCAATATAGTGACCACAAGATCATATATATATCCTTGAAACTTAAAAAAACTAAATGGGGAAATGGTTATTGGAAAATGAATGATAGTTTATTGGACAAAGAACTTTATACCGAATACATAAATAACTTTTGGATAAATTGGAAACAAAGGAAGAGTAACTATAACATTTTAGATTGGTGGGAAATTGGAAAGAAAAAAATTAAAGAATTGACAATACGTTTCTCCAAGCAATTAGTAGCTCGTGAAAGAATAGAACTTTCAGAAACATATATGAAACTTGAGAATGAAGAAAATAAAATTCAGCCTGACCAAATCATCATTGATAACTTAAGTGAAACTATAATTAAATTAGAAAATAAGGAAAAAATGGGAACAATAATACGTTCAAGACAAGATTATTACGAAGAAGATATAGATAACATAGATTTCTTTAAACAAGCAGAGGAAAAAAGAGGAGATAAACGAGAAGTAGAAAGTGTATTAGACAAAAATGGAAAATCATGCACATCTAAAAGTGAGGTGATTAAAATAGTGACAGATTTTTATTCCGATTTATATAAGTCACAAAACATTGATAGACAATCAATGACAAACTATTTAGAAGACCTTAATCTAAATAAATTAACAGAAGAAGATAAAACAAACTTTGATACCTTTATAACACAAGATGAATGTCTTAAATTATTAAAGGAATTCAAAAATAACAAATCTCCAGGAGTTGATGGAATAGGAAAGTCTTTTTACTTAAAATTCTGGAACATAATAGGGGAAGATATGGTGGAAGTTTTGAACAATGTGTATTTAAACGGAGAACTCACAGAAACAATGAAGACAGGACTGATCTCACTAATATATAAAAATAAGGGTAATAGAAAAGACATGAAACAATGGCGACCGATTAGTCTACTATGTGTTGATTACAAAATTCTTACCAAATTCTTAAGTAAAAACTTGTCAAAAATATTAAACAAACTATTAGATAAAAACCAAACAGGTGCAGGACCAGAAAAATTAATATCAGACAATCTTTTATCTATAGAAAGTATATTAGAGTATATGGATTTGAATGGCATAAGTGGTATATTAATTTCATTTGACCAGGAGAAGGCTTTTGATCGGGTGGAACATGAATTTATCATACAAGTGTTAAGAGCTATGAATTTTCCGTCAAACTTTATAAGATGGATTGAAATCATTTACACTAACATATCAAGTAAGGTTATTATAAATGGAGCACTTAGTGACAAAATTGAAATTACAAGATCCATAAGACAAGGATGTCCAATAAGTATGAGTATCTATGCTGTCATAATAGAAGCATTAGCCTGTAAAGTTCGCAGAAACAATAATATACAGGGAATACAAATTCCTAATCATAACACAAATGTAAAACTTTTTCAACACGCAGATGATTGTTCTATTATATCGACTAATTTAACAGACTATGAAAAATTACTCGAAGAATTTAATCAATTTGGTTTGGTATCTGGCTCGAAAATTAATGAAAACAAAACCGAAATTTTGAAAATTGGAAATCCTAATACAAAAAACTATGGCAGTATAAACAAGCTAATCAAAGACGAAATTAAAGTCCTTGGAATATGGTTTGGGAAAAATGCAGTTGAAATTAACTGGAAAAAGAAATATTATGGACTGATACAACAGATAGACAAATGGAAAAAAAGAAAATTCCGATATAAACATAAAGTTTTAGTTTTAAACACTTATATAATTAGTAAATTCTTGTATACTGCAAGGATATATCCACCTAGTGAATTTTATATAAAGAAAATAAATAAAGTGATTTACGATTTTTTCTGGGACAACATTGAGCTGTTAAACAGAACAACAATTACCAAACAATATAAAGATGGTGGACAACAAGTTCCTGACATTAAACTGAAATGTGAAGCCTTACTTTTATATAGAATAACTCAAGTTTTAACTGGAAATTCATCTGTATGGACATCAATATTCATTTATTTCATAGGAATCACTACAAGAACCATACTTCCAAAATTAGCAGAAAATATGTATAGACATTCTGTGGTCACTATAGGGCAATATGAAAGATTAAAATGCATATATCTTAAATATCAAAGTAATATTATACTTAATAAGAAAAGTTTTAAAGACGTTTATTTACAGCTGTTAGAATTTAACAATGTTATAAACAAGATTGAAATATTATACCCAAATGTAAATTTCCAACATATATGGATTAACTTACAAAGGGTAAACAATATGTATATACGAGATTTCATTTATAAAGTTGTACATATGATATTGCCAACAGGGGCGTGGCTCTCTAGGAGAAAGTTTTACAGGCAAACATATAAATGTAGCTATTGTAATAAACATGTTGAGACATTAGAACATCTATTTACAAAATGTGTAACTTTGACATATTTCAGAACCTTAGTTTGTAGTATTATACAAAATGAAAAAAATTATCAAAATTTTAGTATGAATACAAATACATGTATACTGTTTAATATTGATACAGACTTGTTTCCGTATATTTATGGATATGTTCATAGTATTTGGGCTTGCAGATATATGCCAGTAGAAGAACATTTATCAGAAATACTTATGTTAAAATATTATAAAGATGAACTTTTATACAAACAATTAAATAATATTGTACAGTAGTTTCTTTTTGTTAAAAATAAAATTTAAATAAAAAAGAAAGCACAATGATGAGAAAGTTGACAAAAAAAACAACATCAGGATCGACCTTAATATAGGTGATTGAAATGATGTTTGAAATGTGTTTTTGCTATAGGAATTTTATTACATTTAAGTTGTAATCTATTTTTGACTCTATCCTTTGACTTCCTTCTTAGCATATGTATGCACAGCTAAACTAAACTCAAATCTTTTATAACCTGCTACTTTTTATATTTTGTTTTGTTAAATTGTGTGCTATTGTTTTACATATGATCGTTATTTTTTCTATAAAGTCAACAACAATCTGAGTGCTATACAAAAAAAAAAAAAAGAAAAAAAAAAAAAAGAAAAAAAAAAAAAAAAAAAAAAAAAAGATAGGAGTGCTTCAAAAGCCAACCAGGCTCAGCTACTCAGGAGAAACCCGTACTCAAAAGACAGCTCAACATAACTGTACCTATTCAAGCCAGACAACATCAATTTGGAATATTACGAACATTTTTTGGACTTAACTTTAACTGTGAATTAGTGAAATTAGTGACTTTTTATTTGGAACATTTGGACTTTATTTATTTGTAAATTGATTTGGCATCATTATTATTATTTGGACCTGTTACTATATAAATTTGTTACAACTTGCTGCTTGCTTTATAGTTTTGCCTGCCATTGCTTAAGTCTTGCAAAAGACTGACCCACTGTCCCTTGGGCTGTGCATGTTCGATAGTCCCCCTTAAACTCGACGTGCATTGGCTCTTGGTGACAGATGACTGCATCAGCCAAAACTGATCATTTTACTTTTTTTAATGTAAAATGCGCGAAGCGGGTTTTTTAATAGTGTGCACCACATTTTTTATGTTATTTCGAATAGACAGAAAAAAATGATAAGTCATTTCTTATAAATTAATTCTAAATTCCATTTTAAACCTTGCCAAACCATGAAAAAACGTTGATGACATTACAGTCACATGACTAACTTATGTCTATGGGCGCTGATAACACAATAACGACAGAAGACCCGTTACATCCAAACTTAAATTATTAAATAATGAACCGTCACAAAAAGTGACTTTTTAAGTCAGTAGTTCATGATGGTTTTTTTTAAAACAAAACTATTTAACGGCATCATCCAACACTCACATCACTGATTCATATACTTTATTTTAAAATGAAAAGTACATGTATGAGAAGTTCTCTTCTTGGAAAGGTATATATACTGACTATACTGTTAATATAATTTGAAGAAGGAAAATGATTGGTTTTGTTTGTAGCCTTACGTCCAGTGGCAAATATTTCATTCATGTTCAGATCGAGTATATTTTTCTGACGTTCCAGACTCCCAGATATTATTCATTATCGTTATGGATAAGTTTGGCAACGAGATAATGCAAATCTGAGACCTCAGTGCAAATGTACATAGTTTTCTTGCGTTTAACAACACTGTGTTCATTACTATGATATCCCATAATTCATCCACTGTACAATTTTCGTTTGAACATTTGTCAAAACAGAATCTTAAATCATGAATGTAAATCCAAGGCAAACAAGGTAAATTAAGATTAAATTTACTTAAATTAAATGCAGAGTTATATTTACGAAGAGACTGTTAAAAACGGGGAAGGAAGAAACGTAAACAATGATGTTTCATTTGCAATCTCATAAAAATATTCCTCCGATGAGTTGGATAACCTCCTATCCACTTCGATATTTGTACATGTAACTTTTGATCTGCTATTATATAAAGTAAAGTAATTGGAACTGATTTTTTGTTCTAAATTCTAAATTGCCCTTTCTGCAGTGACGTCATTTAGAACTGTTCTACTAGGGTAGAACTGTTCTAGCTAGAACTGTTCTAGGACAGGTTAGAACAGTTCTATGACAGAATATTCTGACAGTTCTAATGAGAGATTAGAAGTGATCTCCACTGTATCTATACCTGAAAATGAGGTTTTATGTGCAGATATAATTTTTTTCTTGGACAAGTTCGTGCGTAGATAAATTAATGACAGGGAATTCATCCTCACCGTAATGACTATTATATTGAAGTACGTGATACAAATCCGTATAATTACTCAGGTATATTATTGTTATATAGTATATTAATACTTGTATATTACAGTTACGTGTATTTTCATTGTATATCATTCTATTCTTCTATATTAATAATAGTGCAGTGCTAGTGCATGGTTGAGTTATCGTTGCTTAAGATTGCAAACGTTCTTGAGATATTCTACCGCATGCGTGTGCATATTTATTTTGAATGATGTTTCACTAAATGTTTATACGTATAACAAAACATTTTAATATTATTAATTTATCTTTTTAAAAAAGTATGTGATGAGTATTCATTGAAGAAATGGATTTTTAACAAGCGATAAGGAATATAAGTTTGCACTTGATGATGTCTTCATCATGTTTATAGATCGGTTCAAAAAACCAAAACGAATATTACGTAATGGAAATCTAGGCGATAGCAATACACCGGAATGCCCTCATCCGCTGTAAAAATAGATAATTTACAACACCTGGCATTCTTGACCTTGAAATACATTTTAAAGAAACTAATTATTATATCTATATACACAGAAATACAAAAGTAGCTGTCAATCACAGCATGTATTCCGAGGATTTATTATAGGTGAAGCAATACGGCAAATAAGATATATAAGTGGCCATAACAAATCAATAAACGATGTAACTAATGTCAAAGTGAAATTATTAGATATGGGTTATTATAACGTCTAAATATGTGAAATAAAATTGAGAATGGAAATGGGGAATGTGTCAAAGAGACAACTACCCGACCAAATAAAAAAACAACAGCAGAAGGTCACCAACAGGTCTTCAATGTAGCGAGAAATTACCGCACCCGGAGGCGTCCTTCAGCTGGCCTCTAAACAAATATATGCTAGTTCAGTGATAATGAACGCCATACTAATTTCCAAATTGTACACAAGAAACTAAAATTAAAATAATACAAGACTAACAAAGGCCAGAGGCTCCTGACTTAAGACAGGCGCAAAAATGCGGCAGGGTTAAACATGTTTGTATTTATATTGATGCTTTTTATCAATTGACGTAGTGAATTATTACAACAAAACAAATCGAAACAAAAAAAAAATATTCGGTTTTAATGATCTTTAAAAACTAAATATAACCCATACACATGTATACGTAAAATTAAGAAAAGTAAGTACTAAGTAAATTTTGTTTAGGGTCGGCTTATATATACACAATAACAGACAAAACATGAGCTCTGACTACTGATGCTAAATTTGGTTGATTATGATATAGGGAATTACTGAAGCAGGACCGGAGCGGGCCCCCTCTTAGGCAGTCAGTGGGCCCCGGCTTGTGAAAAATTCTGGATCTGCCACTGATCAATGGTATAGTGTTTCATGTATACAAACCTTTGGATATGGTAATTAGGTGCAAATGTCAAAATAATCGGATTTATAGCATCTATGACTAGCATCAGTGGAAATACTACATTAGAATAATAGAGATTAATTAGTTTGACAAATAGCTAATGCATTTACAAGTCGACTGTGGTTTAACCGCATTAAAAATAAATACTGGCATCTGATTTGTTTCAGATACTTCTGATATTATCAAGCAAGTGATAATATGAACCCATAATTGATATTTGAATTTATCAACTATTATATATCATGTAGCAAGAAATCTTAACCTATTCCAGCGGCCCATTCCTGTCACTCATTGCATAGTAAGTGCCCCCTCTCCACCCCCGAGTAAACTTAAAGCTTATCTTACGATATCATTTTATTAATGATTTTATATTAGACATTGACCATTCATTTTTTGTGGAGGTGGAGGCGGCAAGAACTTTTTAAATAATTATTGTGGGTTCCCATTGAAAATAACAGGATTTAAAAACAAAATTGTTCATATTGAGATAAAAATCGAATGTCGAAAAAAATGATAGTCCGAGAATCAAAAATTCCTTAACACGCATGATAGTAACTACTTTCACAACGAGAGGATTTCCCTCAATAATCGTGGTTAATCCTTTAATAACAGATAGAAATATTAATATACCTATTCCAATCAAAATGTACAAATGCATTAATTATTTTGTTTATATAAAAGCTTTAAGAAGTAGGCACTTCACATCGGTGTTAATATTTACGCACCCAGCGGCAAGTTGTCATAAATCACGCACTATGAAGCTGGGGTTATAAAACGATTTTTTTTTGGCACAGACATTTTATGAAGATAATATGGTATTCAAAATTAAAACTATGATTAATTTAATTGATCGATGTGTGCAGCCGATATGTTTTATTACTAGATGCTTCGTTCAATCTGCATTGTCATAAAAGGAAAATTAACATAGTTTACTCAGACCTAATAGGCCTCAAAAGAATTTTCTACTTTTTGCGTGATACTTTTTTTATTGCATAATTGATAGGCATGGGAGATACTTTTATTAAGTACAAATTGCGTTAAAAAAAGCAACAGCAACCTATATTTTTTACTAAAACATAAAAAAAAGAAAATAAAATAGTTTGTCTTGTCTTGTCGTTTTATGGGAAAATCAATTGTTTGCCCCCCCCCCCCCCCCGAAAATGAAATGGTTGCTGCCTAAGACATGTACTAAAAAAAATGGCGATGGTCAGCATAGTTTACAAAGTCATTGCATATCGGTTTTCTTTAATAAAATAAAAGAAATATATTTGGGCTAGTGAACAGGATAAAGAAGAAAAAACGGATTACTTTTGAAAAGTCACAAAATACATTCTCATGTTGTACCGTTGTACCACTGTCCCAGGTTAGGGGAGGATTATGATCCCGCGAACATGATTACCCCCCCCCCCCCCCCCCCCCCATTATGTATGTATGTGCCTGTTCCATGTCAGGAGCCTGTAATTCAGTGGTTGTTGTTTTTTTATGGGTTACATATTTGTTTTTATGAATTATGACATGTGAGAAGCAAAATGTATGTTTAACACGCATATTCATTAGAATATTTTTTGTATGGAGCGCGAGAGGGTCAAAAAGCGGAATTGAGTATTGTGTTATTCAAAATCAATTTCTCGACCATGCGTTCAGGGCATCACTTAAGTATTGGCAGGCACACCAGCAGCTGCCCTTAGTCAATGCACTACTGTTGTGGCCACAAAAAACTTGTCCCGTGTTGACGTAAAGCGAATGTAGCGCTCCTCCCTTGACGATGGTTGTTTTTGGTCTACGACATATTGACCTATCCAGTGCTGTTGCAATTTGTTGATAACTGTTTTTAGCTCACCTGGCCCAAAGGGCCAAGTGAGCTTTTCTCATCACTTGGCGTCCGGCGTCCGTCGTCGTCCGTCGTCGTCGTCGTCGTCGTCGTCCGTCGTCGTCCTGCGTTAACTTTTACAAAAATCTTCTCCTCTGAAACTACTGGGCCAAATTTAACCAAACTTGGCCACAATCATCATTGGGGTATCTAGTTTAAAAAATGTGTCCGGTGACCCGGCCAACCAACCAAGATGGACGCCATGGCTAAAAATAGAACATAGGGGTAAAATGCAGTTTTTGGCTTATAACTCAAAAACCAAAGCATTTAGAGCAAATCTGACATGGGGGTAATATTGTTCAACAGGTCAAGATCTATCTGCCCTGAAATTGTCAGTTGAATCGGACATTTCGTTGTTGGGTTGCTGCCCCTGAAATGGTCATTTTAAGGAAATTTTGCTGTTTTTGGTTATTATCTTGAATATTATTATAGATAGAGATAAACTGTAAACAGCAATAATGTTCAGCAAAGTAAGATCTACAAATAAGTCAACATGATCAAAATGGTCAGTTGACCACTTTAGGAGTTATTGCCCTTTATAGTCAATTTTTAAGCATTTTTCGTAAATCTTAGTAATCTTTTAGAAAAATCTTCTCCTCTGAAACTACTGGGTCAAATTTAACCAAACTTGGCCATAATCATCATTGGGGTATCTAGTTTAAAAAATGTGTCCGGTGCCCCGCCCTACCAACCAAGATGGCCGACATGGCTAAAAATAGAACATAGGGGTAAAATGCAGTTTTTGGCTTATAACTCAAAAACCAAAGCATTTAGAGCAAATCTGACACACAGTAAAATTGTTCATCAGGTCAAGATCTATCTGCCCTGAAATTTTCAGATGAATCGGACATTCCGTTGTTGGGTTGCTGCCCCTGAAATGGTAATTTTAAGGAAATTTTGCTGTTTTTGGTTATTATCTTGAATGTTATTATAGATAGAGATAAACTGTAAACAGCAATAATGTTCAACAAAGTAAGATCTACAAATAAGTCAACATGACCAAAATGGTCAGTTGACCACTTTAGGAGTTATTGCCCTTTATAGTCAATTTTTAAGCATTTTTCGTAAATCTTAGTAATCTTTTAGAAAAATCTTCTCCTCTGAAACTACTGGGTCAAATTTAACCAAACTTGGCCATAACCATCATTGGGGTATCTAGTTTAAAAAATGTGTCCGGTGCCCCGCCCTACCAACCAAGATGGCCGCTATGGCTAAAAATAGAACATTGGGGTAAAATGCAGTTTTTTGGCTTATAACTCAAAAACCAAAGCATTAAGAGCAAATCTGACACACAGTAAAATTGTTCATCAGGTCAAGATCTATCTGCCCTGAAATTTTCAGATGAATCGGATAATCGGTTGTTAGGTTGCTGCCCCTGAATTGGTAATTTTGAGGAAATTTTGCTGTTTTTTTGTTATTATCTTGAATGTTATTATAGATAGAGATAAACTGTAAACAGCAATAATGTACAGCAAAGTAAGAACTTAAAATAAGTCAGTATGACCAAAATAGTCAATTGACCCCCTAAGGAGTTATTGCCCTACATAGTCAATTTTTAACAATTTTCTTAAATTTGAAGATTTTCAATAACATTTTCCACAGAAAGTACTGTTACAGATAGAGATAATTGTAAGCAGCAAGAATGTTTAGTAAAGTAAGATCTACAAACACATCACCATCACCAAAACACAATTTTGTCATGAATCCATCTGTGTCCATTGTTTAATATTCACATAGACCAAGGTGAGCGACACAGGCTCTTTAGAGCCTCTAGTTTAGTCTATAAACTGTTGACTTATGCACATTAAATCGATCCACTACGTCAGTAACACTCATGCAAGCATCAACCATTCCAAGAGCCATCTGACGGTCATTTTCGGAGAGGCCTGGTTGACGCCCCATGCAATTTTTTCAAACGTTTATGTGTTTTTCTTACCAATGGTGTGTTTCTGAACGTTAGTGCAAAAACAAATTAAATTTCGTCTTAAAAGTACAGGTACAGAAGGTAAAACATCAATTACACGCGCAAAGCTAAAATGGCGCAAAATCAATCACCTGGAAAAAAGTACGACTGCTTAAAAATACAGGTAATACTAAGGATTATATCAATGATGTTTATTAAAAAAAAATCCAGAAACAACCAAAAAAAATTTAAAAAAAAATTGTTGCTAAACTTTTTTGGCTCAGTATAGGTTAATCTAATTATTTAGGAATTGTTTAATCATGTCATTAGTTTAATGTCATTTACAATGATTATTTTATTTGACGACACATTTGTTCTGCTATTTTACACACGATTATCTCTGCCTTTGCCTTTACTTGTATTGATTTATTTGAAATAGAAAAGCATGTATTTCATAATCATAAATGATAAATTTATAGAAACCACCATTGAAGAGTGCTGGAATGTGACAAGAGATCAATGCCACCAAAAATTACAATTATAGATCACCACACAGCCTTCAACAATGAGTAAAATCAATGTCCATAATCAGCTATAAATATTACAAAACAACCATGCAAATATAGAACAATTCAAACTAGAAAATTTCAAATAGCCCTCAGTAGAAATGATCCGAAATAGTGCGATACACAGATTATCAGTTTTGTTCATACATATATTGACTGAAAAGATTCACATTATGACTGACTAAATTATGCTATTACTAGATAGTAATATCTATTAAACCGATTATCTTTACTTTTCCACTTTAAGGATGAACTACATATTAGTTCATGGTTAATCATGAAGAGACATAAAAAAAGAAATATCATTTGTTATCTGTTAGAAGTCAAGCCTACTAAAATGGTACAGCCTCGGTGGTTTAGTATTCTTATAGAATATTTTGCATTATAATTGAATATAAAATCTATGAAAAATTTATATGTGTTTACATGCGTACGTATGTGTTTAAGTCGACTCCTGCGGGTGTCTGGGACATTCTTAATACAATGTATCTTGATATACAAAAAGCAACATGGATTTCAACCAATATTTTGTCTTTTCATAATTAATATCGAAGTTTAATTCGGTTATGTTACAAATGTAGCATATACCATACCACATCAAGAAGGGGGAAAACATTACAACTACGATGACAAAACAACTAAAAGCAACACGGTAGGGAGGAATAACACATATTGGTGTGTATGTTCATTGGACATACTGTACTTGCTAAGGCAGTATTATATACTTGCAATTATTTTAGTCAGCTACAGCTATTTAGTGGACAACAAACTCCTGTTTTGACACATCAAGTAATGAATGAGCAAGATAAATAAAATAACATGTTTAAGGTTTGAATTATAATTTTTGCAGGGTGGAACGTTGCCTCCAGTATTGTATATTCAAGCGGACAACTGCTGGCGGGAAAACAAAAATAAATATGTTTTATCGTTTTGCGAGTTACTGGTGCACATGAAAGTATTTCAAGAGGTAGACATTTGATATCTTATAGCCCACAGTAATCATACTACTGTTAGATAATAGAATTCCTATCTAAAAAAATTCAGGGAATACAATCATGACAATGGACACACGTATTTTTATGCCCCACCTACGATAGTAGAGGGGCATTATGTTTTCTGGTCTGTGCGTCCGTTCGTCCGTTCGTCTGTTCGTCCGTCCGTTCGTCCGTTCGTCTGTTGTACCGTCCGTTCGTCCGTCCGTCCGTCCGTCCGTCTGTCCCGCTTCAGGTTAAAGTTTTTGGTCAAGGTAGTTTTTGATGAAGTTGAAGTCCAATCAACTTCAAACTTAGTACACATGTTCCCTATGATATAATCTTTCTAATTTTAATGCCAAATTAGAGTTTTTATCCCAATGTCACGGTCCAATGAACATTGAAAATGAAAGTGCGAGTGGGGCATTCGTGTACTGAGGACACATTCTTGTTCCTACTGAATTGATCGGTGATTCCTCCTACCATTTTTATAAGGGTCGTATCATTATGTATTAACATGAATAACTGTATCCAAATGAACATGATGAATAAGATATAGTAAAGCGAGAAAATATACCGACGGAGAATCATAATGAAAAGTCGATTAAAATAAATCATCTCAATATTCAACAGTAAAACAACTAAGACAAACCATTACATAAAAATATAAAGTAACTCCAATACCACCGGAAAACTCGGTTAACAGCTCCTCGAGGGACACCCGTCGTATTTTTAGACTAACTGAATTCATGATATGGAACACCGTCCCTGAAATAATGTATCAAGTGTAATATATAAATACTCCACATACATCCACTATCATGACTGTCGCAATATTGCTTCAGAGAAATGTCAAAACAATTAGCAAAAGAATGCACATACAAGAATCGTAATGCGGACAGTTTTAAAATATAAATCAATATAAAATTTGATAGAATTTTTTATGAAAATATTTTTTTTTGCAGGTTCACCTTTCTTTTCTGTATGTTGGACACACACATGAGGATATTGACGCCGGTTTTCAGCAAAATAGTAGATTCCCTCCGTCGAAATGACGCAGAAAAAATCCATGAGCTTTTGGATCTCTTACCAAATCCAAGCAACTTAATTTGGCAATACGATATTAGGAACTGGCTTCAACCATTTATTGCTGATGTACGGAAACATATCAAGCCATTACATTATAGATTTACAATGGATGAAGTATCTAATAAGATTAAACTGTGTTACAAATCCAATCATGCGGGGCCTTGGAAGATTTCAACAAGTGGAATGTTCATGTTTAACGATAAAGGTGAAATAGAATTGCCAAAGGGTGTACCAAAAGTATCCACGCCAGTTTTTGACAAAATATTTATCGAAAAAATTGAAAGTGGAATTAATGACTGGAAATGTCTCTTCACGGATCAAATGTCAAACGCGTTGTCTTTGCTTGCTAATATCACTGAGAAAACTAAATATTTATCTTCTTTTCAAATTAAACATTTTTCATTTGAGCAAAACATCTGGACGTTTTATTAGCAAACTCAACTCGAAATCGGTAATTGACTACTTTATAATATTTATTTGTTTTTCTTTAATCATCAGTTAACAACATTTAAAGTCGAAATCAATCGTTGTTTTTATATGTATTTTCAGGAAATACGAAGAACATGACAACTAGACGCACCATATATAGCTCATATGTATATGGCTATATATGTCAAAAGAAACAGATATTTTATTCTATAATACAGGAACTAATAGAACTCATTTTTTTTTTGATTTTATTTGTTATATACATGAGGTATCATATTTGTTGTGGCTATTTTACCTAGCAGTTGAACAACATATGGTTTCAACAGCAACAGTACAATTATGTTTTATTCAAAATAATGTGCATGCTTTAATATGTAATTTTCAAGAGTTTAAATTTTCTACTTGTGCTGTACTGACATTAAACAGTTTGTAATTATGTTTTCTCTTGAAAAAACATTGATTTCTATCTCGTTTACTTTCCTTTAATTTGATGGATACACGAATACGTGGTAGCGTGATCACCCCGAGTGCGAGAGGTCGTAGTTTGGAACCCGGCTGGATGAAAACGGAGACTTTAGAATTTGTATTTGTTGCTTCTCCGCTTAGCACGCAGCATGAAGGAGTTTGATCAAAGGATTGATTGGCTCGAAGTGATAATGCTATGTCCGTTTCGGTGGACTGTTATCTTATGAACAACGTGACGGTTGTCACATGTGAAGCAGTATTTTCTTCCCTTTCGGAGTTGCCGAGATTACCCCAAGCTTTTGGTGGGATGCGTGTTGCTTGTAGGTTTTAACTTCTTTGACGTTTCTTCCTCACTATTGTTTGTCTTTTCTTTTGTAGCCATGGCGTTAGTTTACTTTCGATTTATGAGTTTGAATGTCCCTCTGGTATCTTTTACTCCTCCTTTATGAATTAGCTTGTTGAAAATCCGACTCTGCGTGTGGTTCAAGTGAAAAGTAAAGTTATTTTTCATGTTACATTAACTTGTTCTTGTCCTGAATATGCATATTTATTTCCCGCTGGACAGTGCGAATCACCAAGATTCATCTTTTATTTCGTATTTGATTGTTTCAAAGTCATTTAAAGTCTTGCACATGTACATTAGTTAGTGTTAATTATGACCTTCAAATCTAAGGCCCGCTATCTAACTTTGCAAAAAGAATTTAAAGCAGCATTTTCATTAGCTTGACTTGTTTGCAATATATAAAAAAATCAGTCGAAAAGTGCATTGAAAATCACACTGCTTTTCCAAGCTTCACCTGATAAATGTTCGTCATTTTTATATTCAAGATTGACATTTTTAGACGGAAAGTAAATCTTTGCAAAATGCTGTAGAAATGGATAAATACACATAATGGGGACATTTCCCCATTCCATGTATATTTTTTTATTTCTTCGACATAGAAAATGACCAATTACACAGCTTGTTTTAAAGATTATTTTCATGTGGGGAAATTTCCCCAATATTGTTAAGTGTTCACGTATGTGTTGTCTTCCTGTATGGATGTTTTCCCACTACTTGTAATTTAATGGGGAAATTTCCCCATTTCGTATTCTTTTATCACCATATTGAAAGTCATATTTAATTTGGGGATATTTCCCCACTTTATTCATGATGTTAATTACAGTTACTTACACATACTTCTCAAACTTATAATTATATTTGAAGAAAAGTGGGGATATTTCCCCAGTCTGAAGGTCTTTTTTCTGGGGATATTTCCCCAGTCTAAAGGTCATTTTATTCCGAGGATATTTCCCCATTTTCATTTATTTTTAAATTCATTATGATAATAGATGAGGAAAAATTTCAATGAGTTTCATCATTCTTTGTTGCTGCATGAATATAAAGTTAACATCAGGTGTAATTCTGGATAAATTTTCACTAATTTTTAGCAACTGAATCGCCTCGCTTCTTCAAATAAAGATGTTTTTTACAATAAACGTTGACAATCTTTTTGTTTACCGAATTTGAAACCACACTAAAAAGAGAATAAAATAGATTTTCTCTTTTTCAAATAGAACGCGTTATGTGTACTTAGTTTCAAGTTGATTGGATTTCAACTTCATCAAAAACTACCTCGACCATACACTTTTTAACCAGAAGCAGGACGGACGGACAGACTAGAAAACATATTGCCCATAAATGGAGCATAAAAATAGTAAGACTTGTTACATACCTGTCAACTTTTGAAAGTTCCCATATGGGTTTTTACTGCACAACAACAATTTTAAAGGTTACAATTTTTAGCGACGTATTTTGCAAGATCTGGATTGTCTAGAAAAAGTGTCATATTTGTATGATGAACTTACATGCCTGTTCCTTAAGTCTGTTTGCATGATTCTAGTTATATATTAAATCGGTAGAAAAAATATACATGAAGCTAGCAGACCAGGGTTTATTTTCCAGATTAAGAATATAAGATGCTTGTTGAAATTTCCAATTTTGAATTATGCACAAAGATGGACCTTTAACAGGTTGGGAACAACACTCCAAATGAGGGTAACCTAACTGGAAGATCATCACAACCCACTGTAAAAAATGAGCACAAAAAAGTCATTTATATTCATATTATTTGATGAAACTTTTCCCCAAGAACTATGCATCTATTAAGTACTGAATGGTCAAAACATCATGTTTTTTTATCGACATAAATTTTGTCGTAAATGTAACCAAATGATGTAGAAATTGTGTTTTTTCTTCAAATTTCCATCAAATTGTAATGTTTATAGTTTCCTTATTGCCTCTCTATTTGAATAAAATAAAATAATAAGAAGAATCTGTTTCTTGTTTTGTTTTGTTTTGTTTTTGACAAATGAGTGTTCACTGCTTGCAAATGAATCATTATATTTATATATCTTATCTGTATATATTTTTGTTCATGTCTCCATCTCCTTATCATTTGTAAATGTATAGACAAATAAGAAAGAAATAAGCTCCACATGTATATTTACAACATCGTAAATTAATTAAAAAAATAACATACACTAACACTAGTACTGCATGGATTTTAAGCATTATGAAAGTCATATTTGTAGAAAGCTTAAAAAGACTTAAAAACAGTGTAAAATGTCTTGCTATTTCTTAGCTTACACAATAAAATCTAATATATACTAACCTTTACAAATTTAAATTTCAAGATTTTACTAGGAATTAATCTAACTACTAGACCTTTTAATAGTCTAGTTGCACATATTGTATGTTAACTTCTTATTTGTAAACAAATTTCTGATATAAACTTTAATTTAATCCTTGAAAAGAGGTCTAGATTGCTAAAATAATTTATAAGTTTTAATTTTTTTATTTGTCCAAAATCATTTAAATTCATTTAACCAACATTCTTTTATGATTATTTGATTAAAATATTAATCATTTATAGTCTTTTTACAATTTACATTTTTAAAAGCAAAATAAGTGAAAACAGGATAAAACAAAGGGAAGTAACAAAAAAGTATTTCAATATTCCCAATACACATCGTTTTGATAACACAACGGCAGTTAGCCGGAGGTAAACATCGTTGATTACCAGTATGTTTGACACCCAAGCTGTCAAGTGAAGCCATATAATTATACATTTTCTTTGATGTTCAGGTAAAATTTAACACAGGTGTCAATTACACCCGTACAGTAGTAAGAAATGATCAAATATGGCGTCTGAAAAATTTCATACACGGGAGTTTTTTCTCCTAAACGGGAGGTTCACATGTATGTTACGAAGGGCATCAAATTCACATGACATAGGAAAACCATGAATAAAGACAAGACTTTATATATCCTTTTTATTTATATAAAAACTAAATCTTCTTGTCTGCAGGATTGCAAATTCGTAACTTCAAGGGCGAACTTGTAAACAGGGCGAGTTGTCCCGATACCAAATTCACGCATGCGTAATACAAATATCGACAGTTAAAACATCCTGTTACAAGTAAACAAATAACGTTCATGTGGATGAGATGAAATCTAATAATTTACATAAATAAAAGGGTCATATTTACGATAGTGATTGTTTTACAATCATAATTTACAAATTAAATGATTCAGATGCCTAATCATGTGTAAAAATCGGTGTTAGGAATCTTAAAAAAGTTGTTTTGAAATTGTAATACACGAAATGAATGCGGCATACGGAGACTCAATGCCAATGGTCAGCCCCTTAAGTCTTCAGAAGACTTGACGTCTTCTTCCACTAAAAACTGCATTTTACCACTATGTTCTAATTTTAGCCATGTCGGCCATTTTGTTTGGTAGGCTGGGTGATCGGACACATTTTTTAAACTATAAACCACAATGATAATTGTCGCCAAGTTTGATTAAATTTGGCAAAGTAGTTTTAGAGAAAAAGATTTTTAGAAAAGTTACAAAAAATGATGAAAAGTTGTTAAAAATTGACTATAAAGGGCAATAACTCCTTAAGGGGTCGACTGGCAATTTTGGTCATGTTGACTTATTTGTAGGTCTTACTCTGCTGAACATTATTGCTGTTTACATTTTATCTCTATCTATAATAGTATTCAAGATAATAACCAAAAACTGCAAAATTTCCTTAAAATAACCATTTAAGGGGCAGCAACCCAACAACAGGTTATTCGATTCGTCTGAAAATTTCAGGGCAGATAGATCTTCACCTGATAAACAATTTTACCCCCATGTCAGATTTGCTCTAAATGCATTGGTTTTTGAGTTATAAGCCAAAAACTGCATTTTACCCCTATGTTCTATTTTTAGCCATGGCGGCCATCTTGGTTGGTTTGACGGGTCACGCCACACATTTTTTAAACTAGATATCCCCAGGATGATTGTGGCCAAGTTTGGTAGAATTTGCCCCAGTAGTTTCAGAGGAGAAGATTTTTGTAAAAGTTTACGGACGACGGACGACGGACGCCAAGTGATGAGAAAAGCTCACTTGACCTTTCAGGTCAGGTGAGCTAAAAAGTTAACATTTGTAAGGTGACATGGTCATGATTCTGATTATCTAAACAAAACGAAATTTCTTCAATGGCAATGTTTGCATATCATGATTTGTCATTCTATAAAGTTTGAAGTGAACTAAACAAGGAATTAAATTAAAGAACCTTTGTGAGCACGCTCACATACCCCACGCCCCCACATTGTCACTGGACCAATAAAATCTCACCAGATTCCTAAGTTCAAAGACTCATAACTCTACAAAAGTCAACTGATAAAAATTTTCTTGTGGATATGCACATTTACACATAATGTCCTCATTAACTACAAAGGTTCATGAAATTCTGTTGTGTGGTTTCAGAGGAGTTGCGATGACAAACTGTTGCAGTAGTATCAAAGTTCAAAGAGCATAACTCCGAGAAAAAAAAAATACCTGTCGACATGCACATCTACATAGTATGTCCTTATTATCTACAAAGATTCATAAAATGCTGTTGTGTGGTTTCAGAGGAGTTGTGATGACAAACTGTTGCAGTAGAATATTTAGGCCAAAGTTCTAAGTTAAAGGGGCATAACTCCTAGAAAAAAATTCAATCGTAATTTCCTGTCGATATGCACATCTACATAGTATGTCCTAATTATCTACAAAGTTTCATGAAATTCTGTTGTGTGGTTTCAGAGGAGTTGCGATGACAAGAACAGGACTGACGAACGGACAGACATACAGACGGAAGAACGGACGGACAGATGGACGGGTCAAAAACAGTATACCCTTTGCAACTTTGTTGCTTAGGGTATAAAAATTCAAAGGAGTTGCAATGACAAGAACTGAGTGAGGACTGACAGACGGACTGTTTAGTACTTTATGGCAAAAAGTTTAAGTTCAAAGCGAAGGAGCATAACTCCTAGAAAAAAAAATTGAATCGTAATTTCCTGTCGACATGCACATCTACATAGTATGTCCTTATTATCTACAAAGATTCATAAAATGCTGTTGTGTGGTTTCAGAAGTTGAGATGACAGACTGTTGCAGTAGAATATTTAAGTTAAAGGGGCATAACTCCTAGAAAAAAATTCAATAGTAATTTCCTGTCGATATGCACATCTACATAGTATGTTCTTACTATCTACAAAGTTTCATGAAATTATGTTGTGTGGTTTCAGAGGAGTTGCGATGACAAGAACAGGACTGACGAACGGACAGACAAACAGACTGACGAAAGGGTTAAAAACATTATACCCTCTTGTTGCTTGGGGTATAAAAATTCAAAGGAGTTTAGATGACAAGAACAGGACTGACGAACGGACAGACAAACAGACGGACGGACGGGTTAAAAACATTATACCCCTTTGTTGCTTGGGGTATAAAAATTCAAAGGAGTTTAGATGACAAGAACAGGACTGACAGACGGACTGTTTAGTACTTTATGGCAAAAAGTTTAAGTTCAAAGCGAAGGAGCATAACTCCTAGAAAAAAAAGTTTAATCATAATTCCTGTCAATATGCACATCTACAAAGTATGTCCTTATTATCTACAAAGTTTTATGAAATTCTGTTATGTGGTTTCAGAGGAGTTGCGATGACAAACTGTGCATAATATGTATACTAATATATACCTTTACTTCCTCAGAAGCCTCAACTTTGTCTTTATGTGTACCAACAAGAACCACTGGTGGATAAAGACACTTATTCTTCTCTTCAATACTTCCAAGCACTTCAGTGGTACTACAGTAGCAATGTATTGAGTTCATCCACAACTGAAACATCTCTACAAAGCAAAGACTTTTCATCAGCACATCTATCTTACACTTCAAGTCATATTTACTGGTTTTTACATCACGATGACGGTAAGGGCATTCCGATGTATTGTTGCCACAGAGATTTGACTTTCGCTTTTGACTGGTAACCCATAGTATAAATACGCGGACATTATCGAGTGCAAAATAACATTCCTTATCGCTTGTTAGAAATTCATTTCTTCAATGAACACTCATAAAAATATTTTTTTAGAACACAAATTAATAATATAAAAATGTTTTGTCGTTTTTAATATATATATAAGTAAAAAATCATTAATGTATATGCACTGACATACATAAAAATTGTGTTAACGCATGCGGAAGAATATCTCGAGAATAGAACGTTTTGCAGGAAAATATGAATGCCTACTCAAATCCAATCTATAAGATCGAATTATTACAGACGAGTGTCCATCATGCACTTGCACTGCACTAGTAGAACAAAAAGATATACAAATGGATGAAAATTATATATATATGTAACTGTTATGTGCAAATATTTATATAATATATAACAACAAACAGAGTATACTGATTTGTATCACTACAATATGATTACATTGAGGTTGAAGTCCCTGTCATTTATGCATCATCCAAGCACGAACTTGTCTCAGAAAAAAATATATCTCTGTACATTTATCTCACTTTCAAGTATAGAGATGTGATTTTTTTTCCTGAGACAAGTGCTTGTGACAATCAACAAGAACTGGTGGTCATCCGATGTCAGTACTTCAGTACTTTGATTAATTATATTGTGTCCAGAGGGTCTCCATATGGGGTAAATGTATCTCAGTCATGAAGATTTGCCAGAGCTTGCATTTCCAATCATGATAACCTTTGAAACATGGGGTCCAAGTGTTCAGGTTAAAGTTATCCCATGGAACATTTTATGGACTCCATCACAAGTTGGTCGACTATTATGGAATGTCTGTTTCACCAATGATGATAAATATGTTCCAATAGTCGTAACTACAATCCTGTCCTTTTTTCCCTGATTATGACATCACTTAATAAAGTTTTGTTTACACACAATGTATACTTCCGTGAACAACACGACGGGTGCAACATGTGAAGCAGGAACTACCTACCCTTCAAAGGCACCCGATATCACCCCCAGTTTTAGTGGGGATCATGTTGCTTTGTCTTTAGTTCTATGTTGTTGTTTTTTTTTTTTTTTTGCCATGTAATTGTCAGATCCCTTTGGTACATTCACCTCATTTGATAGTATGATGAAAAGTTGAATTTACAATCAGCAGACTGCTAGGTAAATAAGAGAGATATTTTTTTTTCTAATTGACAGGTCACATTTATTATAGTGAGTAAAATATTTTGTGAGTAATTTAGATGCTTCTTCTACCATAGTGGCGGTGGACGATAGAATGACAAGAAACCAAGACTTATTTGTGGACAGTTTCATTGTCCTTTATAATGGACTGGTCACATTTCATTATTGTGACTTATATATATTTTGTGGGTAATTTAGATGTTTGTTTTACCAAAGTTCATTTGAAAAGACCTTATGACATTGCTACTGAGGTTGTCAGGTTGAAGTTTTATTAATGTTTTAAGAACCAATTTTTCTTTGATATTATGCAAATTTTTCTTTCATCAAATTGTTTTCTGAATGGATTTAATACTTTTATCGACCATGAAGCCCATAATTTCTGTGGGCCTTAATCATACCAATGTAAAGATCAGAACACATTGCCCTTAAAAACAAATTGGTTGTATATAACAACATACAATTGTTTATACAATATGTCAGACTCTAAATCATACAGGTTGTATATAACAACAGACAGTTGTCTATACAATATGTCAGACTCTTAATCGTACAGGTTGTATATAACAACATACAATTGTTTATACAATATGTCAGACTCTTAATCGTACAGGTTGTATATAACAACAGGCAGTTATCTATACAATATGTCAGACTCTTAATCGTACAGGTTGTATATAACAACATACAATTGTCTATACAATATGTCAGACTCTTAATCGTACAGGTTGTATATAACAACAGACAGTTGTCTATACAATATGTCAGACTCTTAATCGTACAGGTTGTATATAACAACATACAATTGTTTATACAATATGTCAGACTCTTAATCGTACAGGTTGTATATAACAACATACAATTGTCTATACAATATGTCAGACTCTTAATCGTACAGGTTGTATATAACAACATACAATTGTTTATACAATATGTCAGACTCTTAATCGTACAGGTTGTATATAACAACAGACAATTGTCTATACAATATGTCAGACTCTTAATCGTACAGGTTGTATATAACAACATACAATTGTCTGTACAATATGTCAGACTCTTAATCGTACAGGTTGTATATAACAACATACAATTGTCTGTACAATATGTCAGACTCTTAATCGTACAGGTTGTATATAACAACATACAATTGTCTATACAATATGTCAGACTCTTAATCGTACAGGTTGTATATAACAACATACAATTGTCTATACAATATGTCAGACTCTTAATCGTACAGGTTGTATATAACAACATACAATTGTCTATACAATATGTCAGACTCTTAATCGTACAGGTTGTATATAACAACATACAATTGTCTATACAATATGTCAGACTCATAATCGTACAGGTTGTATATAACAACATACAATTGTCTATACAATATGTCAGACTCTTAATCGTACAGGTTGTATATAACAACATACAATTGTCTATACAATATGTCAGACTCTTAATCGTACAACAGACAGTTGTCTATACAATATGTCAGACTCTTAATCGTACGGGTTGTATATAACAACATACAATTGTCTATACAATATGTCAGACTCTTATTCATACAGGCTGTATATAACAACATACAATTGTCTATACAATATGTCAGACTCTTAATCGTACAGGTTGTATATAACAACATACAGTTGTCTATACAATATGTCAGACTCTTAATCGTACAGGTTGTATATAACAACAGACAGATGTCTATACAATATGTCAGACTCTTAATCGTACAGGTTGTATATAACAACATACAATTGTCTATACAGTATGTCAGACTCTTAATCGTACAGGTTGTATATAACAACATACAGTTGTCTATATAATATGTCAAACTCTTAATCGTACAGGTTGTATATAACAACATACAGTTGTCTATACAATATGTCAGACTCTTAATCGTACAGGTTGTATATAACAACATACAGTTGTCTATACAATATGGCAGACTCTTAATCGTACAGATTGTATATAACAACAGACAGTTGTCTATACAATATGTCAGACTCTTAATCGTACAGGTTGTATATAACAACAGACAGTTATCTATACAATATGTCAGACTCATAATCGTACAGGTTGTATATAACAACAGACAGTTATCTATACAATATGTCAGACTCATAATCGTACAGGTTGTATATAACAACAGACAGTTGTCTAAATATAAGTTGAGTCCAAAGGTATTTTGTAATTATTAAAAAAAATGAAATTCACTTAAATAATAGAGACAACAAAAAAATTAACTACTTTATTGAGTCAATTCATGGCAAATCACAAGCAACATCACGTCATTTGGAACTCTGTCATAGCGCAGTGAACATTGCATTATCTTGTGCACAAAAGTATTGAACTTATTGGATGCGTTTATTATATCTGCTTTGAACATGTCTAAATTAATGCAGAATATAATGCTAAAATACCAGTAAGCAGATTTCATTATTTTTCATATAGCATAATATTTGATTCAGCAGATTTGTCACTGTTTCGAAGTAAACAAAATTACTTACTAGCATAGAAATGATTGGATAATTTGTTTAACAAAAATTTGTAAGAGTTCCGCGGAACCTAGTGTCTCGCCTACCTTATGAATCTTATAAATGTTTTAAGAACTTTAACTGCAGACTGTATGTAATGTTAACTGGAAGAAAGACTAAGCCCATATATAAGTAACATACTAAAAAACAGGAAATATATTTTTACAAAATTTTCTTCTAGAGACTAGCTTTTGATTATATACAAGCTTCTGTCCAAATTTGGTAGAAATCCAGGATAGTTTAAGAAAGTTATTAAAATTTTAACACGCTGACATGTCTCGCCTTCTTTACTAATCATTGATATTATGTTGATAGTCCTAAATATAAAGCTTTATTACAACTGTCACATAAACCTAACATTAACCAAGAAAACTAAACATTGACCAATGAACCATGAAAATGAGGTCAAGGTCAGATGAACCATGCCAGGCAGGCACGTACAGCTAACAATTCTTCCATACAACCAATATAGTTATAATAACCTATTGCTTATACATGTTATAGTTTAACAAAAACAGACTAAAACACAAACACTTAACACTGAGCAATGAACCGAGAAAATTAGGTCAAGGTCAAATCAAACCTGTACGACTGACATATAGATCATAAAATATTTTCATACACCAAATGTAGTTGACCTATTGCATATAGTATTATTAAAAAAGACCAAAACTCAAAAACTTAACTTTGACCACTAAACCATAAAAATGAGGTCAAAGTCAGATGACACCTGCCAGCCAGACATGTACACCCTACAATCATGCGACAAAAGTCACAGGCTCATTCGACAAAATCTTTAACCACAGAGTGAATGTAATGTTAACTGGCAGAAAAACCAAGTCCATTTATCAATAAAATACTGAAAAACAGGATTGTTTTTTTACAAAATTTATTTCTGGATACTATTTTATGATCATTAACAAGCTTCTGTCCAAGTTTGGTGGAAATCAAGGATAGTTTAAAAAAGTTATTAAAAACTTTAACCACAGAGTGAATATATAATGTTAACTGGCAGAAAAACTAAGTCCATTTATAGATAAAATACTGAAAAACAGGATTGTTTTTTTTACAAAATTTATTTCTGGATACTATATTATGATCATTAACAAGCTTCTGTCCAAGTTTGGTAGAAATACAGGATAGTTTAAAAAAGTTATTAAAATTTTAACAAGTGTGCACACACTAAAAAGTCTCGTCTTCTTTCATATCATTTATATTATGTTGATAATCATAAATATAAAGCTTTATTACAACTGTCAAATAACCCAACATTAACCAAGAAAACTAAACATTGACCAATGAACCATGAAAATGAGGTCAAGGTCAGATGAACCATGCCAGGCAGGCACGTACAGCTAATATTTCTTCCATACAACAAATATAGTTATATATAACCTATTGCTCATAGTTTAACAACCAGATGCTCCGCAGGGCGTAGCTTTATACGACCGCAGAGGTTGAACCCTGAACGGTTAGGGCAAGTATGGACACAACATTCAAGCTGGATTCAGCTCTAAATTTGGATTGTGATTAAATAGTTGACACAGCATAGGTTTCTGACACAGAATGAATGTGTTCTAATGAACTTAAAATTTTTGTTTCTCTTAGAGCAATTCACTATGCTGTTGAATATTAATCCTCTCAAAAAAATGTTTGAAGAAATTTTCTTTTTTATTTATGAAATTTCAAATGAGAAAAATTGAACCCAATTTTTTTAATCACATCCCCCTTTCCCTTATTCCAAAACTAATCTCAATTAAAATTTCTAATGGAGTTTGCAACAATAACTACTCATTTAAATACATCATAAAATATTAAGATGTAAAAAAACTGCTTGTTATCACTGAATGGTAAAGATTATTTTAATTTATCAGTTGGTAGTAAAAAGTGAATATACATTGTATATTGTATATAACAAAGATTTAAGTTGATTCTGGACAAAGAAAGATAACTCCAATTAAAAAAAAATCTTGCTACTGCACAATATTTTGCAATTAGATATTTCTTGCTTACTATTCTGGACAAAGAAAGATAACTCTAATTAATTTTTTTTTTGATATTTCACAATATTGTGCAATTAGATATTTCTTGCCATTGCGCAATACTGTGCAATTGAAAAGACTTGCTATTGCACAATACTTAATATAATAATTTTAGATCCTGATTTGGACCAACTTGAAAACTGGGCCCATAATAAAAAATCTAAGTACATTTTTGAATTCAGCATATCAAAGAACTTCAAGATTTCAATTTTTGTTAAAATCAGACTAAGTTTAATTTTGGACCCTTTGGACTTTAGTGTAGACCAATTTGAAAACAGGACCAAAAATGAAGAATCTACATACACAGTTAGATTTGGTATATCAAAGAACCCCATTTATTCAATTTTTGATGAAATCAAACAAAGTTTAATTTTGGACCCCGATTTGGACCAACTTGAAAACTGGGCCAATAATCAAGAATCTAAGTACATTTTTAGATTCAGCATATCAAAGAACCTAACTGATTCATTTTTTGTCAAAATCAAACTAAGTTTAATTTTGGACCCTTTGGACCTTAATGTAGACCAATTTGAAAACGGGACCAAAAGTTTAGAATCTACATACACAGTCATGACAGTTAGATTCAGCATATCAAAGAACCCCAATTATTCAATTTTGATGAAATCAAACAAAAGTTTAATTTTGGACCCTTTGGGCCCCTTATTATGTTGGGACCAAAACTCCCAAAATCAAACCCAACCTTTCTTTTATGGTCATAAACCTTGTGTTTAAATTTCATAGATTTCTATTTACTTTTACTAACGTTATGGTGCGAAAACCAAGAAAAATGCTTATTTGGGTCCCTTTTTGGCCCCTAATTCCTAAACTGTTGGGACCTAAACTCCCAAAATCAATACCAACCTTCCTTTTGTAGTCATTAACATTGTGTTTAAATTTCATTGATTTCTATTTACTTAAACTAATGTTATTGTGCGAAAACCAAGAATAATGCTTATTTGGACCCTTTTTTGGCCCCTAATTCCTAAACTGTTGAGACCAAAACTCCCAAAATCAATCCCAACCGTTCTTTTGTGGTCATAAACCTTGTGTCAAAATTTCATAGATTTCTATTAACTTAAACTAAAGTTATAGTGCGAAAACCAAGAAAATGCTTAATTGGGCCCTTTTTGGCCCCTAATTCCTAAAATGTTGGGACCAAAACTCCCAAAATCAATACCAACCTTCCTATTGTGGTCATAAACCTTGTGTTAAAATTTCATAGATTTCCATTCACTTTTACTAAAGTTAGAGTGCGAAAACTAAAAGTATTCGGACGCCGGACGACGACGACGACGACGACGCCAACGTGATAGCAATATACGACGAAAATTTTTTCAAAATTTGCGGTCGTATAAAAACAGACCAAAACACAAACACTTAACACTGAGCAATGTACCATGAAAATTAGGTCAAGGTCAAATCAAACCTGCACGACTGACTTATAGATCATAAAATATTTCCATACACCAAATATAGTTGACCTATTGCATATAGTATTATAAAATAAGACCAAAACTCAAAAACTTAACTTTGACCACTAAACCATGAAAATGAGGTCAAAGTCAGATGACACCTGCCAGCTAGACATGTACACCCTACAATCATGCGACAAAAGTCATAGGCTCGCTCGACAAAAACTTTAACCACAGAGTGAATGTAATGTTAACTGGCAGAAAAAACAAGTTCATTTATCAATAAAATACTGAAAAACAGGAATTTTGTCTTTTACAAAATTTATTTTTATAATACTATCTTATGATAATTAACAAGCTTCTGTTCTAGTTTAGTAGAAATCAAGGAAAGTTTAAGAAAGTTATTAAAATTTTAAAAACTTTGTCCACAGAGTGAATATGTAATGTTAACTGGCAGAAAAACTAAGTCCATATATAAATAAAATACTGAAAAACAGGATTGTTTTTTTACAAAATTTATTTCTGGATACTATCTTATGATCATTAACAAGCTTCTGTCCATGTTTGGTGGAAATCAAGGATAGTTTAAAAAAGTTATTAAAATTTTAAAAACTTTAACCACAGAGTGAATATGTAATGTTAACTGGCAGAAAAACTAAGTCCATTTATAGATAAAATTCTGAAAAACAGGATTGTTTTTTTTACAAAATTTATTTCTGGATACTATCTTATGATCAATAACAAGCTTCTGTCCAAGTTTGGTAGAAATCCAGTATAGTTTAAAAAAGTTATTAAAATTTTAACAAGTGTACACACACTAAAAAGTCTCGCCTTTCTTTCCTAATCATTGATATTATGTTGATAGTCCTAAATATAAAGCTTTATTACAACTGTCACATAACCCAACATTAACCAAGAAAACTAAACATTGACCAATGAACCATGACAATGAGGTCAAGGTCAGATGAACCATGCCATGCAGGCACGTACAGCTAACAATTCTTCCATACAACAAATATAGTTATATATAACCTATTGCTTATACTGTAATACCACCAAATCATGGTACGTCACATCTGGCTGCATACGAAAGTAGGCCTTAAAAAATATTCCCTTGAATTTGAAAGTTGTAGAAAATTAACCCTGCATTTCAATGCACTTAAAATTTTCTGAGTCGTAAATATGTATGTTGGATGTCTGAAATAATCATTCTTTTTTTATTTGATGGTCTTATAAAATATTTTGGAACGTTAAGGTTACATAGTTACCAAAGCAGGTAACCAGTAAATAACAGTGTAAAAATTGGGTTGTTTACTTCCGGCGGTGGTTACTTTCTTATATGCAATGAAATGTAATGTGAAATTTTCACTGTATCACTGGAAAGGATTGAACTTTGACACATGCAAAGTATTTCTTTGGTTGAAATAAAGGTAAATACTGTACAATTTTTTTAAAAGTGCCAATTTAACAAAGACTAATAGGGAAAAATCAATTGTGGTATTACACCTATTTAGGGAAACTAAATGTGCACTCGTGACCCTATTGTACTTTCATTTTTAAAAGTTATTAATAAACCAGTTCATACATTGTAAACATGGACTATTTGGAATGGATTTAGACACAGAAAGCACGTTTGAGGTAAAATTGCATTGAAATGGGGGTTTACGGGTGTTTTCTAAGTCAAATGCATAGACAGACGAAGCTGTATTTAGATTACTGTGTTAAATTTTAAATTACCCTTACAGTTTTGTTTATACAACATGTGAATTTTTTATTTCAGTGTTAACCATGTTCTGAAGAGCATTCTGTTGAAAAATCTTATATGTGAATTGGTCTGCAGATGACACTTCAGCATTAAAGTATGTATCAACCATCATTAAGGTTTTTTTGTTTTGGCCGCAAAAGTTTACAATTTGCCATTGTGCCGTCTACATTTTGCACAGACAATAACTCATCTAAACACTTATTTGTCCTGGATTTATACACATCAGAATCCAGTCTCACATACTTAAACTTTATAATTCTTACCAATTATTTTTTGTACCAGCATTCCAAGGGACATAACCCTTTTTAAAAACATTTTGAGGTATTTTTTTATTACTCTTTCTCCCCATTTTCTAATGTAAAATACAAGAAAGTGGACTTTTTGTGTAAATCCATTAGAAATATACAGTTATGAGTAAATAAAAAGACTTTGATACCAGTAGCAATAAATGATTGACTGAAAGGGAACCGTTATTTGTCACACTAGGGGGTCAGACCAAAAACTCAAGTTACACATAAGGGCTTATAGAAACTTCCGTGTAGACTGTTAACATTTATAGAGTCAGTTCTTTTAGCTAAAACACTTTAATTATTGATTTAACATTACATCAATTTAATTTTTGTAGGAAAATAATCACATTTGTTTTATTTTTTAGACAAAAGATATCAATGTGTTGATGAAAAAGGAAAGAAGGAGGAAAAATGGACCAAAACAGACCAAAACAAACCTTCAAATGAACTCTAAAAGGTGCAATAAAATTGTTTATCATCTTAAAGTTGTCTTTTGTATTCTATTTAATTGTTTGAATGCATAGATCATGAGTTTATGATCAGATATTAGTCAACACTGCATTTTATAATGATACACTGAAATTAGGATTTTTTGAAGAAATTAGACTGAAATTGCCGTAGGATATGGCCTTACATTATAGTGATTTTCTCTGAAACTATAGTTCTGACTGAGACAAAACTTGACAGTTATGCTTGAAATAACTTGCAATTGGAGGGAAAAAAATAACATAAAGTTTATTTGACATTTAGGTGTTCTTTAGGTGTAATACCACCAAATCATGGTACGTCACATCCGGTTGCATACGAAAGTAGGCCTAAAAAAATATTCCCTTGAATTTGACAGTTGTAGAAAATTAACCCTGCATTTCAATGCACTTAAATTTTTCTGAGTCGTAAATATGTATGTTGGATGTCTGAAATAATCATTCTTTTTTTATTTGATGGTCTTATAAAATATTTTGGAATGTTAAGGTTACATAGTTACCAAAGCAGGTAACCAGTAAATAACAGTGTAAAAATTGGGTTGTTTACTTCCGGCGGTGGTTACTTTCTTATATGCAATGAAATGTAATGTGAAATTTTCACTGTATCACTGGAAAGGAATGAACTTTACACATGCAAAGTATTTCTTTGGTTGAAATAAAGGTAAATGCTGTACAATTTTTTTAAAAGTGCCAATTTAACAAAGACTAATAGGGAAAAATTAATGGTGTTATTACACCTTATAGTTTAACAAAAACAGACCAAAACACAAACACTTAACACTGAGCAATGTACTATGAAAATTAGGTCAAGGTCAAATCAAACCTGCACGACTGACTTATAGATCATAAAATATTTCCATACACCAAATATAGTTGACCTATTGCATATAGTATTATAAAAAAAAGATCAAAACTCAAAAACTTAACTTTGACCACTAAACCATGAAAATGAGGTCAAAGTCAGATGACACCTGCCAGCTAGACATGTACACTCTACAATAATGTGACAAAAGTCATAGGCTCACTCGACAAAAACGTTAACCACAGAGTGAATGTAATGTTAACTGGCAGAAAAACCAAGTCCATTTATCAATAAAATACTGAAAAACAGTAATTTTGTCTTTTACAAAATTTATTTCTGGATACTATCTTATGACCATTAACAAGCTTCTGTCATAGTTTAGTAGAAATCAAGGATAGTTTAAGAAAGTTATTAAAATTTTAAAAACTTTGTCCACAGAGTGAATATATAATTTTACATGCACATACATGTATCATTGAAAAGCTAGAATTGCTATGGGATAATCAAGAACACAATAATGTACGTGCATACGACGATGGAGGTTATAACAACCTTGACCGGCTACTTGAATACTGATCAGTCCATTCACTTATAGTACGCGTGTTCTATTTTCGCAGGTGTGAGGGCCAAGGTTTGAATTGGCCAATGAAAACGATCATTCCTTTACGAGTTAATCTAATAAAGTTTGTTTGACTGATTACCTTGCACGCACTACCTTTCGCTAAGCTTGGCCGCATATAAGTGTATATGATATATTACCTTTTGCTTTTTTGTCGTCAGCCTCATTGAGTTTTGTTACGACAAGATAAATCGCATCTTGTGATAAAAAAGTTTGATGTGTGTGGTAAAATTCTTCATCTCCTGCAAAATCCCATAACAATAATGTGGCATACTCCTCTTTGTCATGTAAATCAACATTAGATTTAAGCATGGCTTCAATTTCCATTTTTGCTTGTTCTAATGCTTGGTTTCGTTGCTGCAAGATTACTGGAGGTTCAACTTGAGATTCAGTGGTTACTGGAGGTTCAACTTCAGATTCAGTGGTAACTGAAGGTAACATTTTTTTAGGCTGCTGGGTTACTGTCTCTGATTCATCAAAACTTGTTGATGGTGTGTTTTCCTTAACAGCTTTATGAGATCCTTCTACTGATGCTTCAATTGTTCCTTTGAATGGTTTCAAGAGTCTTGCATGGATTTCAGTTTCTCCATTGGTTCCTATCAATAGAAAATTACAATAATATTAAAAAAACGAGAGATCCCAGTATAAAATAAACTTGAACCACCATGCGACAGTGTGGTTTTTGTATCATTTTGAAGGCAAACAGTGAGTTGTAATTGTTTAATTAAACCCTCGTCTTTTGGTCTTTGGTGGATAGCTGTCTCGTGGGAAATCACAAAACATTGTATATCAATACCTTCACATGATATAGCAGCATTAGCTAGCAGAATCGAGTCGGAACTCTTAGTTTGATTTATACATATAGAATAAAGGACTTTTTGTTTTTGATACTGACTTTATCACAGTAAAATAGCAGGTGAGCCCGAAGGGCGAGCCTGATATTTTCTGTGATAAAGTCAGTATCAAAAACAAAAAGTCCTTTATTCTGTTTATCGGTAATTCAAAAAAAAATAAAAATTACTACAATAATAGAGAAAATAACAAACGAACTTCTTTTTCGCGTCGAATCACGGCGAATCACACTTGACGTCACAGGCTGCATTACGTCATTTGAAATTTTGTCACAGTGCTAAACATGGCGTTCTCTTGCACAACGTATTGAAAAGGAATTATTGCATGTGTTTCATTTATATTCTGCTTTGGACATGACTTTAACAATGGCAAATATAATGATAGCATACCGGTAAGTCAGATTTCTTTATTTTTCACAAAGCATCATCATAGAGGGGGTAGGAGGGTCCTGATCCCGAAATCCCGGGTCAAAAACACGAAATCACGAGGTCCCGAATTTAAATCACAGGAGTTTGAAATCCTATCAATATGGGTTAAATACATACCAAAGTCGACTATCACAGTAGAGCTTCTCTTCGATTAAGATCCTATCCCCCCTCGAGCAAGTAAGTCAGAACATTAGAATAATACGATATGAATTAGCAGATTTTTCACCGATCGTCATTTTTAAGTTCAACGACGTCAAGTTATAATTATATTTTACTTAAAGCTGACTGTAATTTGTAAATTATCTGAACAAGCTCATTTATTGTCTACTTCATTATTATTTCAAACATTTTAATAGATGGTGCCCCGGTTACCCCCTTTTTAAAATTTATCCTAGATCCGCATATGAATAAGTTCACTTTTTTGTTCTTTGTTCTATGAATATCTGTCTTTAAATTGACAATGAAACCACATCTTTTAAAATTGTATATGATGGTCCTACATTCCCACAAAAATGTCGAATTGCGTAAATTTTATTATTTTCTAGCTTCTCTATAGTCTAATGCGATAGCGGTACCTTTTTGGTCACTATTTATGTGTTGCGTTTAAATATGAATTGTAACACTTTATAGTGACTGAACAGGTAAAACAAATACTTCTCAAGAAATAGAAAAAGAAAACTACTTGGAACAGCACCAGGTATTGTATGAATAAAAACTCGAGATTGGAACACCATGGACGATGTGTTACTGAGTTGTACGTACTTCATATATCAGTTATAGATAACGCTTTTTTTCCGGCCTTTTCATGCATTTTCTGTTCACATTTACACAACAAAAAAGGCTAAACTAACTTTGTGAAAGTTATAATCAATGTCAAGTGTTTCATTCGCCAAAATTCTCGTGCGTTTCTGCGATAAAAATCACGCGCAATTTTGTGAATGAAAGGGGAAAGTAGATCCTTACGCGTTGCATTCGCGCATGTCATTTGCGTACTAACCCAATAATTTTTATATCACGGCTAGTCCACTGATACTGACATTATCAGCGAGTACACATCAAGGGAAAAATGTACAAATTACCGATAATAAAACGTATATCAGAAATTTTACAAAGATTCACAGAAAATTTCGAAAAAGACACAATTTTGATGAAGCATTGATCTACATTTTGCTGCTGGAAAACCTCTAATTCGCATTCGAGATAACATCCAAAGAAAGGCATGTGACAAAATGTCAATTTAAAAAGATTATTATAAATAACAAAAAAAATAGTGTAATGATAATATTCCTTAATTCTGTGAGATATCATATCATAGATAAATAAACTGTTGGCATAGAGATATGTCTCTTCCGTAGGCATAACATTCTGATAAAAAACAATCTGATGGACAACAACATTGCTTATTTATACAGTCGCTGGACCATGATCTAGTGGACAGGACCTGAAAATGGTTGACAAACTGAGATGTACAGACAGTAATGTAACGTAATAGCAAGTATCATTATCTATTGAAAGTTGTTTCTATCAATCTAACTTAAGCAGAAAACTTAACATGCTAATTAATTCAAAGAGCACTGGATCATGACCTAGGGGACAGAGCCTCTAATGTACTGAATCAGGGATGGGCATGATTACTGACAAATGTAATCGATTAATAATCGATTACCTGAAGGATTTTTGTGTATTCGAATAATAATCGATTACTCTGATTTTTGTATGTACACAAATGTACATGATTACTTTTCGATTTCTCTCAATTACATGCTACAAAATTACAAAAAAAAAATAATAAAGAAAGTTAAACACAAATATGTTATTCCACGTTTGTAAAGTGGAAATTTAGAACTTTATAAAAACAGCATGTAATGCATTGTTTTCAAATCTTAAGTAAACAGTTGTTTTCTAGAAGGAAGCTCTTATTGATGATCTAAAATATTTGAAAATTCTTGAAATTTTGGTTTCCAATATGAGTTAGTGGTGATAAATTTAAGTACTTGCAATGACATCGCATGGTTTCAGTCATTTCTGCATATTTTAGGTTATTTTCTCTATATTTTGCAAATTTTAACTAATAATTAAGTAATAATAAACTACTGATGGTATAATGCAACTTCATACAAACTATCAATGATCTATCGCAAGTAGTGTCTATCAAACTAACTTAAGCAGACAACTTAATATTCAAATTTGCTAATTAATTCAAATTCACTTGACCATGACCTAGGGGGCAGGGCCTTAAAATCAAACTATCTTAAGCAGAAAACTTAACAGTTGTTGACGCTGTCGTCATCGTCACCATCACATGAAATGCAATCCCCAAGTCTCGCTTTCTGCGACTTTCGTCACAGGCGAGACAAAAAGTAATGTGCATCATCTTTTTAATTTTAACTTGTATAAGAGGTCTAATCAGTCAACATAACCAGTCTTAATGCTGACGTCCCTAATTTTCTGCTGACTTTCATTCCAAAAACTAAACATGATGAGCACATTCTTTGCCTAAAATCAAACCATGTAACGCTTGATAAGGATGCAAATGAAGTGAGATTATTATCTAGACAATACTATTACAACGAAGTTTTGGGGCATATTTTTAACCAAGCTAATGCAGCTAATAATAAACTATTATCTTGTATGCAATTTTTAAACAATGATATATGTTTAGAACCAACATTTTATTTATTTTAACTTAATAATGTCAAAAATCATAGCTAATTCATCTACCGTTGCAGATTAATGAGTTTGGTCATGTCTGTACATAATTAGGTAACACAATTTATTGAAAGGCACATACTCTTTTGTGTTTTGGGCTATAATGTCATTCAGGGGTGTTGAAATATTTGTTGTGAGCATTTATCCCCGGGCAAGTAAAACTATAAATTTTACTTGTCCAGAAAAAGGTTACTTGCCCTGAATTTCCCAATAGATATTGAAGTATTTTACTGTAAAGCTTGTATGATTCTTAAATTTGTTTTGTATCACAATGTAAGTGATGTTTGTCAATGTGTATGAATAAAAGAAGTTATGGTGTTAACAATTCAATAAGACAGATATCCAACAGTAAAAAACAAGCATTCTTTGAGTATCATGAGTATTGCATGGCAATACACAGTTCCATATATACCGGTTAAAAATTCAATGTATTGGAACAAAATTCTAACTTGATCTATAATATAACTTGTCATGGTGTAAACTATATAACAAATAACAAATATTAAGTCGATATCTTCAAGCATGACGAATAAAAATCTTGAAAACTGATTATTTTAGTGAATTTTCTAAGTCCAAGAATCATAACTCTGCACAAAATATCAGACTGGAACAAAATTCAAACTTGATCTGTGACTTGTCATAAAACAAAGTACGGAAAACTGATTATTTGAGTGAATATTCTAAGTCCAAGGACCATAACTCTGCACAGAATCATCAGACCGAAACAAAAACCAAATTTGATATGTAACTTGTCATGATAAAACTATATACTAACTTTCAAATCAATATCTTCAAGCATGACGAAGAAAGTGAGGAAAAACTGATTATTTGAGTGATTTTTATTTAGTCCAAGAACCATAATTCTGCACAAAATCATCAGACCGAAACAAAATTCAAATTTGATATGTAACTTGTCATGATAACATTATATACTAACTTTCTAATCAATATCTTCAAGTATGACGAAGAAAATGCGGAAAAACTGATTATTTGAGTGATTTTTTTTTAAGTCCAAGGACCATAACGCCAATAACGCCAATATCAAGCATGAAGAAAAAAAGTGTGGAAAACTGATTTGTTGGACTGACGAATGACACAGTTCCATACTGGTTAAACATTGAATGTAATTTGGAACAAAATTCTAACTTGATCTATAACTTGTCATGGTGTAAACTATATAACAAATATTAGGTCAATATCTTCAAGCATGACGAAATAAAATGTTGAATACTGATTATTTAAGTGAATTTTCTAAGTCAAAGGACCATTTATAATTCTGCACAAAATCATCAGACCGAAACAAAATTCAAATTTGATCTTTAACTTGTCATGATAAAACTATATACTAACTTTCAAATCTCTTCAAGCATGACGAAGAAAGTGCGGAAAACAGACAGGCAGACAGACAGACAGACAGACAGATAGACAGACAGAGTGCAAACCTAAAGTCCCCTTAGACGGTAGGGGATTAATAAAAGACATATATAGTTTTAAATGCTAGGCAGTAGGTACATGTAAAAATGTATATGTACTAAGTTTTGAAACCATTGACGAAATGGACACTAAATAATAGATCATGAAGTTTCCCTTAAATCTATTAATTTGCCAACAAATCAGTTTGACTTTTGGTAGCAAAGATGTAGGTGTTTCCTACAAAGTGTGCAAAAATAAATTTATTTTTTCAAGTTTCTTCACTGGAGATCCAGGGGAAATCTGTTTAGAATGACTTCTGAAACTCAAGTTTCTGGGTTTTTTGTGTGTTTTTTTTAATAATAAATTGCTTTCCTGAGCGCAGCTGGATACGACCGCAGAGGTCCAACCCTGAACAGTTGGGGCAAAAATGGACACAATATTTGCGCTTGATACAGGTCTGAATTTGGATTGTAATTAAATATTTGACACATAATAGGTTTCAAACTCAGAATAACTGTAGTCAAAGAATTTAGAATTGGTCATATGATTTGAATTTATATTCAATATGTTTGCTTTTGCACTATGCAGTTGCATATTGACCCCCCTTTTGTTTGCCAAAAAAATTCGAATTTTTTTTTTATTTCTAAAATCTAAAATCTGTAAAAAAAATTGTCCCCCCCCCCCACACAATATCTTATTCCCCCCCCACACACACACAATTTTTTTTTTCACCTCCCCCTTTCCCTTTTTCCAAAAATAAAAATTCTTTCGGTCAAGATAATATGGTCATAATATCAAATTCTAATTTCTAATTACAGGAGGGATTGTGCCTGATATTCATATGATGAAAACATAAATCTTTCAATCAGTTTCAATTGAGAGCTAGAGCTGGCATGTCAGTAACTGCTAGTAGTCTGTTGTTATTTATGTATTATTGTCATTTTGTTTATTTTCTTTTTGTTTCATATTCTGAAATCAGACTCGGATGTCTCTTAAACTGGGTGTTACTTTGCGTATTGTTGTACGTTTGTTTTTATACATTGGCTAGAGGTATAGGGGGAGGGTTGAGATCTCAAAAAATTATGTTTAACCCCATCCCAAGTCAGGAGCCTCTGGCCTTTGTTAGTCTTGTATGATTTTTAATTTTAGTTTCTTGTGTGTATATTTCGAAGTTTAGTATGACGTCCATTATCACTGAGCTAGTATACAAATTTGTTTAGGAGCCAGCTGAAGGACGCCTCCGGGTGCGCGAGTTTCTCGCTACATTGATGACCCATTGGTGGACTTCGGCTGTTATCTGCTCTATGGTCGGGTTGTTGTTGCTTTGACACATACCCCATATCCATTCTCAATTTTATTTAGACAAAGAAAGTACAACATTTATTCATAAATAATTTACAAACAGTGTAAGGGAGGTAATCAAACATACTCAACATTGTTCTTTAAATGTAATTGGATTACCTCCCTTACACTGCTTTTAAAACTGTCTCAATTGTCCATTTACCAGGAAACCCTTGTTTTCCCCTGTTTTGCCCCGAATTCCATAACCCCCAAAGAGTCAGTCCTAACCATCCCGTTGTGGTATGGAACCTTGTGGTATATTTTCAGAGAGATTCATACATTTAAACACAAGTTAGTGTCTGAAAACAACAAAAATTCTTATATGAACCCCTTTTTTGGCCCCTAATTCATAAACTGTTAAGACCATAACCCCCAAAATCAATCCCAACCTTCCTTTTGTGGTTATAAACCTTGTGTCTAAATTGCATAGATTTCTATTGACTTACACTAAAGTTATTGTCCAGAAACCCATTGTCTTCGGACGACAACGTGAGACCAATTTTTTGCGGTCGTATAAAAAGTAAAATAACAAAAATACCAAACTTTGAGGAAAATTCCAAAAGGAAAGTCTCCAAGTAAATGGCAAAATCAAAAGCTCAAACATTTCAAACAAATGATATCAACTGTCATATTCCTGACTTGGTACAGGCATTGTTTATGTAGAAAATGGTGGATTAAACCTGGTTTTATAGCTAGCTCAACCTCTCACTTGTATGACATTCGCATAAAATTTCGATTTTATTGACAAGGATGTGTAAACAAAACAAACAAACATAATATGTAAAAATGTAAAGAAAATAGGGGTACAGCAGTCAACATGGTGTTTTAATCTTACTCAATACAACATCAAGCAAATATGTCAATAAAAACAAAGACGTCTTTCTCTGCCTCTGTTTTCCGATTTATCTCAACTCTTCGTTATTATTTTCATTCTTTTTGTCTTGATTATCCAATCTTGGTGTTATTACCAGGTATTTATACATCTCGATAGAATTCATTCCAAAAAAATTAAAATTACACTTCAATTAGATAGCAAATAAAACCTAATTGATGATCCCGGGTAAATGGACAAATTTACTGTAATGTTCATGAGACCCATGTTTGCAAACTTGTTTTTCTTATTCTGGTTAGTAATCTATTTCCAGTTTTAATTAATACTTCTCGTCATGAACATTGATGTTTTGACTTAAAAAAAATATTGTTTTTCATGTGTTGAACATTGGTTTCTGTTACAAAAAATAATACATCTTAATAAGTTGTGAAATATTTGAATTTTTTCTTCAGTGTATGTTTTTTCTTGTCAATGGGCAATCCAGACCAAAAAATTACTTGTCCTGGTATTCAAATATGTACGAGCTAAGAAAGTCCAGCATAGCATTTCCACATCCCTATCATTACACTGTTTCATGATTATAGCTCACCCAAAAAAGAAAAAAAAAGTAAAAATTGTCACAACAACTACAAAGTGTCAACAGATGATTATCTAATGAGTCAAATGTTGATTGCAGTCATGTTGTCTTATTTGTAGATCATATCGTCATTGTAGCTGATCAGCATGGTTAGTGTTTTTTCTATTTATTACAGTTTTCAAGCCAAAAACTAACAACATGGATAGCTGACTATACAATATTGGTTTTGCTCATTGTTGGCGGCTGTACGGTGACCTATAGTTTCTTAAATCTACGCCATTGGTCTCTGATGGATTCATCTTTTTTTTTCGTATAAAAATCTTCAATAAAGGGCATGCCCAATAGCTCATATAAGGAGTGATCGGTGATTTTTTTTAACTTATTTATAAATCTTTTTGCTGATAATTATTGATAAACATTTTCTTTCTACCTATTATGAATATTGTCATAAAACATAAATAAGTAAATATTTCACTGAAAAGCAACAACTCCTTTAAGCAGTAGGATGAACAAGCAAGCGGATAATTTTAATAGTGTAAAAATATGCAAGTGTTCTGTAAACAGTAAGTTGTTGAGTGATGAATCTGAAAACACATCACACGGTATAGCTGACTTGTATAAATCCTGAAACCAAATTTCAGAAATCCTTGTATTGAAGTTCCTGAGAAAAATGTGACGGAAATTTTCAACTTGGTTATCATGTGTAACATAGTACAAGTGTTCGGTAAACAGGAAGTTGTTGAGTGATGAATCTGAAAATGCATCACACAGTATAGCATACTTATATAAACCTTGAAACCAAATTTCAGAAATCCTTGTATTGTAGTTCCTGAGAAAAATGTGACGAAAATTTTCAACTTGGTTATCATGTGTAAAATAATACAAGTGTTCGGTAAACAGGAAGTTGTCGAGTGATGAATCGGAAAATGCATCAAACAGTGTAGCAAACTTATATTAACCCTGAAACCGAATTTCAGAAATCCTTTTATTGTAGTTCCTGAGAAAAATGTGACGAAAAATATTCATGGGACGGAGGGACTGACGAACTGATGGACTGACGAAAGGACAGACAGAGGTAAAACAGTATACCCTCCTTTTTTTCAAAGCGGGGGTATAAAAATTTCAGACATGTCAACTTGTTTGAAGATCTTTAGCTGATAATTTTGCTATTTCCAGGTACTCTATAACTACTATAGTTTCATGATTATAGCCAGAAGCGTAAAACAATAGTTACAATTATCATTAAAGGGTAATAACTCCTATAAGGGGGGACTTAACATTTTAGCTATGTTGAAAGGCTGATCCCATTCCTCTGTAAAAATTATAGTTGTTAACTAAAGATAATATAGAAAAAATTTAAGAATCATCATTTTAAAGTGCAATATTTTCTTATCTACCACAGGTTCCTTTACAGTTCACTACTACACACTGCTGATTAATAGCTACTGCAGCTGAATTGTAGGTTAACTACCAGAGAAAATTTGCAGTGAGAGAATTTTTCACAAATTGTTAAGGCTGTGTTATGAGTACTCTAATAAAATGTTCAATTAATCAGTATTTATTGTATATTTATTGAAAAATGAAACAAATACCAAATCAATTTCTTTCTTTTCCTTATCAAACATGAAAGCTGTTGTTAAAGGACGAAAAAAGTTTTCAAATTATTTGTCCATGTTTGGCTTCTTCAGCCTCGGAAGACTCCCAATCTTGTTCCGACAAACTAAACTATCCCTTACGATACTTCTAATTTTGCTTTCTAATTGCATAAATCCTTCAAATTCTTCACTTTCGCTATCCAATTTGATAGCCCATTTGTCAGTCAGGGGACTTTCTTAAACAAGTGATTTTCTAAATCACTGATTCAAATAACATTATTTCCATAAAGGTTGGAAGTTAGAGTTGTCTTTCTTTAATAATCACCTATTTAAGTAGTACAAATTAATCACTAGAAGAAGTGATTTAATACTAGTGTAGCTTTAAATATAGAATACTAATGATCCCGGGACTAATTATGTTTCTAAACTTATCAGAACTAACATCTGTGTTGTCTAGGATGACCAGGTCATTTCAGGTGATGACCTTGTACTGAATCTAGAATAATGACATAAAAATCACTTGTTTAAGTATCAGACCTCAAATTCCTTCCCAAAAATCACTTCTTTAAGTATCATTCTTTTAATAACCCCCACTAATTTCAACACCCCCGAACAGTGAAATTTTTATCGCCAACAGTAGAATTTTATAACATAATCTGAAAGATGAAACCTTGAACTTCACAGGAAAAATACTCCCACTGCTGTGAAAAATCTTTTAAGAAAGTATCAGCTCATTATGTAAAGCCATTATTATAGCATTTTTTCAACTGAAATAGAATTTTCAGTTAAATGATAGCATCAAAGGCATAAACCTTGCTACTTAAAGAAGCAAAAGGCTCATATTTTTTTAATTTTACTAATTAAAAGATGTTATTTAAACCTATGTGTTTAGAATTTTAAAAAAATACAAAATCCCAATTTGTGACAAAACCTCGAATTTGCTACTCAAATAAGTGATTTAAAAATCACTTATTTCAGTAAGTCCCCTGACTGTTTGTCCGCCATTGTTTTAATCGCATTCCGAACACGTGTAAAATTCATCATAATTTGTTAAAAAGGAATGTACGAGTTGAAAGATTATTCATTTGTTAAACCGAATTTCATTGGTTCATTTCGGGATTCCCCAACAGTTTTGTCCAATCTAAAGGGTTTTAATAGTGGTATATTTTCCCGAAATATCCGTCACCGGGACTGCGCTAGTGTGTGTTACAACGGATCTATCAGTCACTGCGAAAACACGCTAGATTATGCAAGCAGATTTATCAGTCACTGCGGACAGAACGATGATGAAAACCGTGTATATATCCGTCAGTGGTAGATAAAAGAGTTATAGGAAGTCTTTTGACAATCTGCATCCCTACATTTTTTGTATGTATAACAGTTTTCCTATCTTATTCAAATAACATCTAATTATGCTTAAAAGGGGGGGGGAATTATCTATTTGATGTTGTTCACCTTTGCTTATACTGCGTAAAAGCTAACATAATTAATGTTGCCAACTTAATGCACTAGATTTGCATTTGGCCAATTAATGCCTCTCATCTATTTTCCAACACGTCGAACTAATTGTGAATATTCAAGACCTGAAATCATCGAAATGGAACTTTGAATCAGATCTTGTTAGACCTATGCCTCCAGAACTGAACATCCCCAAACCAACCCAAATTATTGCTCAAAATATCTTATGTAAACTAGAAACTAAAACTGTTATAAATTACTTTCTTAAGAAAAGAGAAACATATTTAAGCTTATGCATCATACCATCTAATTTATTCCATATGCCATCATCAGACATTGCTTTGCATTTTATTTTGTGAATTTCGATTCCATTTGTACTGGTAACATCTGTAATGTCTTCACCAAACAATCGTCTAATCATTGATGTCTTCCCAGCACCTTTCTTCCCAACAACTACTAAACGTATGTCTCTCTTTTTCTCAGAGCCTGACTCAAGTAATTTGAGGTACAAATCAATAGATCTTTTGTCAGCCATTGATTTTATTTCAGTTGGAACCATTTCATCTATAAAGATAGTTTATCGTAAAGAGTTTTTTTCATATAGGAGAACATTATAACTTCACTCTATTTTTAAAATTAAGTTTACACATTTCTCTAATTCTTACACGATTTATCCTTTTCCTCACCTGTTGATTATTTTTTTCTAGACCACCTAAAAGGGACAACTGTTTTTGACAATCTATAAATTTGGGTACAGACGTGCGGCTGGGGTTTGATTAACACACCCAATTCATTTATAGATTTATGCTAAAATCCCTACCCATTCATGCATCATCAGAAAATCACAACCAATTTATATACATTTTTAAATAACACACCATTGATATATTTGACATTCCAAAACAGTGACCCATACCAGCATTATGTCTGTGTATACCTTTATATAGAAAGTGACCCCTGTGTCCTTGTAATCTTTCTGCATGTGCCTGTCACCAAGTCAGGAGCATATAGTTCAGTGGTTTTCCTTTGTTGCTGTATAACATATTTGGTTTTTTTTTGGTTGATTTTTCTGTACATAAATCAGGCCATTAGTTTTCTCCTTTGAATTATTTAACATTTGTCATTTCAGGACCTTTAATAGCAAAATTTGTGGTATGGTTTTGCTTATTTTTGAAGGCTGTAAGGTGACCTAGCTATAGTTCTTTTACTTTTACGTCATTTGTTTTCTGGTAATCATACCACATCTATATATCAACTATTATGCAACAGCAACAGTATGAATGGACTGCTGGAACTATAAGGTAATACCACATCTTCGTATTGTTATAATAATCACGTTTTTTTTTTAAATTGATGACACCACCAATAGCAGGCCCAAGTCTCAACGCCTTGACTTTGCCAAGGCTAAAACAAAAAGTAAATATGATCTTTTCTCACTTCAGAATAGATTGTTTTCATATTTAAAGATATAATAATAAATGTTGATCTGATAACAATTTACATTTCTACAAAACCAAATACTTGAGTCCTTAAAAGAGAGAACGTGGGTTTAAAAAAAACAACAACTAGGCACACAATGTTGTGCTAAGCACAGTCGGAAAGCTGACCCCGGTTGGTTTCATTAAAAAAGTCATATCAAATGAAACCAAAGCATGATGTACGCTATAAATGACAACTGCGTATTTTTATAAGTTCTAACATAAAAATTGTTTTGATAAAAAATAATGATTAGAATACGACGCCTTTAAACACGAGTTTGTCACCCGTCGAGGCAATTTTTTTCTACAAAGAAGTTGAAATTTCTTTCTTAACTTCTGAGCTATGCTGAATTTAAATTATGTGGTGAGACTTTTTCTGAACTGGCCAGTGTCAAAGTGCCACTTAATACGCTGCAATAGGCAAATGTGCCACTTCAATCAGTCAAAATTTTCTGACAAAGCGGTTGTAATAGTAATTTACGAGTTATATCCCTTTATTGACACTTCAAACAAATAGGAATATTTTTTATCTTAGCACCATATGGCGTTATTTACAAGTATTATTCGGAGTTTAGTATGACGATCATTGTATAGATATTTGTTTAGGGGCCAGCTGAAGGACGCTTTCGGGTGCGGGAGTTTCTTGCTGCATTATAGATCTATATGCTGTTATATATGTATTTACAAGTGAACATAATTTAAATAATTGATTGAAACACACTAAATGTTGTGTACATTCGGTTCACATGCATGTTGATATCCATGTTTCAGACAAAAAAAAAACTACAATGTCAAAAAATGTCTTTCTTTTGGAATTTAGTTCAAATGAGGTTTCATAAGGTGGTGACAGATCTTTAGACTTTAAATAGTTTTTTTTTACTTTCAGATACAAAATGTCTGTATTATTTTTTATATTTCTGTAAAATTTATTTAATGCAAATTTATTGGTGAAAATAGTAGAAAAACTAACAGACAATTTGCATAATTTTAATTATATTTTCTATTATAACAAGACACATGCTCAAGACATCAATTTCTGACTCCAATGGGAAGTAAGAAACAGAAACAGAAACAGAAAATTTCTAAATTGCCGCCAATTTCATTTTCCCCCAGTATAAGGCAACTTCAGAATGGTGGGTGTCTTCCTCCATCTTGGATTTTGAAGTAGCAAATAACAATTGGTCTAGATCTTTAATGAAATGTACAAATTTTGAGAGTAGTATTTAGGCCTAAAAAAAATGTTGTGTTTCCAGTCACCCGACCGACTGTCCTTCAGACCCCCGACTCAAAAGTTTTTAAAGCTGATGTGGGAAAAAAAATAATTTGTATACCTACCGACTGTTTTTTCTGAAAGAAAATAAAAAATTCTAAGTCCCTTGATCTTTTTATCGCCAACAAAGAAAACAACGCTAATTTTTAACTCGAGGCTTATTTTTAGAATGTACTGGAAAGTGGAATCTTCTTGGCTAATTATATATGTGGGAGCATGCACAGTAGTTATTTTCGTTTGTCAGTGTTTGAACATGGCAACACAACGCGTCCTATTCAATGTTCAATGCGGAAAGTGTGACCATTTCGCGGAGAAAAAAATATTTCTAAATTTTACAGAAAGTAACACCTTTTTTGACATTAGCAATGAAATTCATCCAATGTCTAACATCGATGAAAAAAAATACACAACACAAATTTTGTGCTCGGCCACCATCAAAAATGACTGTAACACAACTGTTGGAACAATGCAATCTTTTGGAATTAAATTTAAAAAATTTTCATGCCAGACCCTTCTTCAAAATGAACCAGATATTAATCTATCTGAAACTGGTCAGCCAATCAACGCTTTAGACATTCTGATGAAAAGCAACAGATGCTTTGCCAAAAGAAAGTGTCCTGCCAGGGAACAGTGTATATAATATATTTGTCTATCTGTAGGTTTGGGATGATGTTTGGTTCATGTTCCTATAAATGAATCGGCCCCACATCTTCTCAACTTCTTTCTCTGACAATTCCAAACTTTTGGTCCTGAAATAGGGGAATTGGGTTTAAAAAGCTAATTTCCTAGGGGAAATTGCTGCCCAATTTTTTTTAAAGTTTGGACTTAGTTTTTTTTCAGGGGTATTTTAAAAGGGGGTAAACTAAAAGTTATTTCAGGGGGATTTTAAAAGGGGTAAACTAAAAGTTATCTCGGGGAGATTTTTAAAGTGGGTAATCAATCTCTTTCTATTAAATCCCAAACTTTTGTCTGGTAACTGGAAATTGAGTTTTATATAACTTAAGCTTATTTCATAATATTATTAAAAAAAAAAAAAAAAAAAAAAAAAAAAAATCCCTTAATTCATGTGTTAGACTTTTCATGTTGATATAGAAAATTATTAATGTTTGATTCATTTTTATTCAACTTTGCCACATAAGAGACTTAACTCAGATAGTAGGGGAAATACCTCGTTTAAGTAATTTTTATAATAGAAAGTGTTGTGAATTTACATATTTTAATATGAAGCAAGAAAACCAGTCTGGCGACCCCATTTTTCTTCTGATCTAAAAGCATGTTATAAGATCTATCTTCTCACATTTTATCTTAAAATTATATGGTGTTGTTTTCTTTTTATCGCACAAAATTGGATTTTCCATGCATAATCTATAGAAAATCTGTCAATTTTGCACAACCTGTACATGCTGTAGCGTGAAAAAAAGTCTGATGACCCATACTGTTTATAATATTTTGGAAAAAAGCATAATTAAAAACTACATTTTGACAAATTATTAAAAAATTCTATGAATTTTAATGAAGACCCCTTAATATCAGTCCCATTGTTGTCTTTAGAAAGTAGCAACAACAGTCGTTTGTAAGGGCTTGCTTTCTGACTGAGCATACCTCCACTCTTAACTCAAAGTATTGGAAAACAAGAAGTAGGTGTCTGACGATCAGAAAAGTGCAAACACATTAATACTCAGAAATAACAAGCAGCTGACCAAATAAAGAGTCATTCTGTGTTGCAGTATTTGAGAGAAATGTGTGACAAAAATATTTGAGTTCATTAAGTTCATTCAAAATATTGAAAAATCAAGTATCTGCAAGCAGGTAGTAAATATCTGCCATGTAAGCCTTACAATCATTCCATAAAAATATATAGTTAAACTTTTACTAAAAGTATCTGTGAAATAGACCTAACCAAGAAAACTAAACTTGAACCAATGAACAATGAAAATTGAGGTCAATATAAAATAAAGGAGATGTGGTAGGATTGTCTATGAGACAACTATCTGCCAGAGTTCAAATAAGTGGAGAAAAGAAACGATTGGTCACTGCAAGGCATTCAACGATGAGAAAAGCACACACCATATATAATTGGGCACAAAACACCCTGACATGAAAAGTTTACATGAACTCTGCCAGACAGACATGCTCAACATACCTTATTTTAAATACATTGTATCAAATATAGATGACTTAATGCTTATAGTACCAGGAAACATACCTTAGAATGAAAAAAACATCGATAAAAGAACCATATATATGAGGTCAAGGTCAGATAAATCCTGCCAGACAGACTTGTACCTCTAACAATCATCCAATATAAAAAATATAGTTGACTTTTTGTTTACAGGATCAAATAAACAGACAAAACACAACTTAACATTGACCAATGAACCATGAAAATGAGGTCAAGGTCAGTTGAAAACTGCCTGACAAACATGTTCACCTTACAACTATTCTATAAATCATATATAGTTGACCTATTTGGTACATGATTCAAGAAACAGACTTAAGGGCATCCGATACAGTTTCTCGATATAATGTCATTTTTATAATTTTGATATATGTTGTAGGCCTTGGCGAGTTAAAAAATAAAACCCGAAATAAAACATAGGTCACCGTGCTTGTTTTCGAGAAAATTGAGGCTGAAAATTGGGGATTTGTGCTATTTTGTAAAAAAGTTAGGCATTGTTATAAAATTTTTGGATCAAATATTCTTCGTCGTAAATTATTAAGATCGGGTTCAATCTGAAGCTGTGATAAGTGACAATAAGGAAAAAAATAAATCCCAACACAAATGACTATACAGTTGTTCAAGCCGTGCTTGACATTGCGGACCAGATGCTCAAAGTGGTAATTTTCTAAACCTAAAAATAAGGAAATAAACTGTTTATGAAAATGTCATTTTTATCATTCTTCTGCATAAACTGCAATTTGTCATGCTTTCTCCAAATCTCAAATAAAAAATATATGTCACCGTGCTGGATTTTATGATAAACGCGATTTATTCTAAAAATTGCATCCCCCCTTTGTAACCTCAACGTTAGCACTAAAGTGCACGACGTCGCTGGCAGACAATTTCGCCGTTATCGCTGCCGGCGACATTTTTGAGATTTATAAATATTGCTTGTTCAAAGAGCTACCTAGAAATTTGTAATATTATTTTCAGAAATAAAATCATGTGAATCTTATATACATCTCTTTGTTTGTGGTCTAACAGAGAAACATAGATCTCAAGAAAAATATAAATACGGACTGTTGATAATCTTTACGGCTTTTAAAATTAAAGACTCGGCAATTTAGAAATTGACATACAGGTACATGTACTGTACACACTTAAATTTATAAATACCATATGTTGACCACTAAATGTTGATTTCAGGTATTTCACATCCAAAATTTTATGGAAATATTCTTTATAAAGCACAAAAATGTCAGTATTCTCCTCAGAAACTAACAAAACCTTTAAATAGACTTATTAAAAGGGGATATAGTTACGATACTGTTGTCAGGTCATTAAAGATTGCATATTTTGGCTTTAACATTGATTCACTGATAGGGTCTTTGCATCGGAACTAAACACATTTATTTCTAAAAAAACAGTTGTTGGCATGACACGGGTTATGTTCTTCTCATATATTTTATGATAGTATGATACTAAACCCCTAACGGGAGGGATTGTACCTGATATTCATATGATGAAGACATAATCTTTCAATCAGTTTAATTGAGGTCTGGAGCTGGCTTGTCAGTTAACTGCTAGTAGTCTGTTGTTATTTATGTATTATTGTCATTTTATTTATTTTCTTTTGTTACATCTTTTGACATCAGACTCGGACTTCTCTTGAACTGAATTTTAATGTGCGTATTGTTATTCTTTTACTTTTCTACATTGGCTAGAGGTATAGGGGGAGGGTTGAGATCTCATAAACATGTTTAACCCCGCCGCAATTTTGCGCCTGTCCCAAGTCAGGAGCCTCTGGCCTTTGTTAGTCTTGTATGATTTTAAATTTTAGTTTCTTGTGTATAATTCGGAGTTTAGTATGACGTCCATTATCACTGTACTATTATGCATATTTTAGGGGCCAGCTGAAGGACACCTACGGGTGCGGGAATCCTCGCTACATTGAAGACCCATTGGTTGCCTTCGGCTGTTGTTTGCTCTATGGTCGGGTGGTTGTCGCTTTGACATATTCACCATTTCCTTTCTCAATTTTATTTGTTTTGTTTTGGTTGGTGGGCTGCTGTTTCTTTACAACACCCCATTAAAATCCCTTTATTCACGTTTTAATCACTTTCTAGAATTTCACATGTATTCATAAAATTAAACTTTTGTCCGGGTCAATGATTACAATTGAATAAAATTGGGAGGCTCCTAAACAGTTTGAAAGTTCGCAGTTTTTATAGCTGACTATGCGGTATGGGCTTTGCACATTGTTGAAGACCTATAGGTGTTAATTTCTGTGTCATGTTTGTCTTTTGTGGAGAGTTGTCTCATTAGCAATTTTACCACATCTTCTTTTTTATGTTGTCAGAAAACAAAAACAAAACCTTATAAAGGAGAACCTTCAATTTGCTAAAGGAGGCTTTTGTCAGAGACAGACAGACAGAGAAACCATACCATAATCTTAATTTTTTTGATTTGGCAAAAAAGATTGAATTAGTAGCGAGAGGACTGGACATATTACCTATAACCCCCCCACACACACACACACATTTTTGTTCTTCTCCCAACTTTCCACACTATAACCACCCAAATTCCGATTTAAAAGAAAGTCAATTTTATTATATTGTACTATTATATACTTTCTCCTCAGTTTTTAATGCTGTTTTTTTTTGGGGTGGGGGTGGGGGGAGGGGGGTGGGGAGGGGAAAGGGTTGCAAGTTGCAAAAATCCAAATACTTCTCTCATTGCGTAATTTTATTGGTAAATAACTATATATTTTTTCACCACAGCGAGACGCATTGCGGGGTACATAAAAGATCGCACGTTCATTCCTCTGTCTGTCTTTCGGTCCTTCTGGTTAATTAGATTTTTCAAGTGTACAATTCTTGCCTAATTTCTATAAAACTAATATCGTATGGGCACGTTTGCAAATCAGTGCATATCAACTATTCCTTAAAAGAATTGTGCTATTTGGAGATATTAATTATATTGGAAATTGCATTGTATTTGCTGTCATTCCGTCATTTCTCTAATATGTTTTTTTTTAAAAAGAACAATATAAACAGCTGCGCTACGAGCACATGATACGCCCGTTGTCTTATGAAAAACACATAATACATGTTTTTAAAACAACATGGGGGTTGTACAGGTAGTCATGGTAAGTATATCCTGACTCATTCCTAATTCTTGCTCAAAAGGAAGTTTATATATCACAACATGTTTTCTATGATACCAAATTGAAGCTCAATGAAAACCCAAGAACTCAAAAATGAATTAAAGAATCATCACGAAAAGAGTACAGATCTTAAGAATAATTTAACTAAACAAGTATGTGAAATTTTATGCGCTAATTATAAATAGTTTCTGAGATACGGCGCGACATGTGAAAACCCCCTCTTTTTTCATTAACTCAATAACTCGTTAAATAAAATTTGAATCATCCTCAAAAAGTATACAGTTCTTCAGATTAATATAGCTAAGAAGTGTGTAAAGTTTTAAGCAATAATCATAAATAGTTTTTGAGATACAGCACGAACTGTGAAAAAAAACATACCTCCGTTTTAGTTAGAAAGTCCTGTAACTCAAAAAGTTCACCAAAAAGTATACAGATTGTTTGACCATCATGAAAAAAACAACCATGTTACGATCAAAGAAAAATAAGGATATCAAAGAACCTTAGTGAGCGCGCTCACATACCCACGTACCCGCTTTGTCAACTGGAGAAATAAAATAACTGTAATAAACAAAATTGTATAAGAAAAAAAATTGAATCATAATTTCCTGTCAATATGCACATCCAGGGATGATTCCACTATATAGTTTAGGGCCGCTTAACGGCCCTTAAATCGGCCAGCGGCCCCAAAAAAATGTTTGTCAATATAAATTCCCAATTCAGGAAAATAAAACAAAAATCAGTATTTCCGGAAAAGTTTCAGTCACCGATTACGGCAACTATAATTTTTCATAGTTTGTCGTCAAAACATAGTAAAATCCGGATAAAAATGCTGACTATGATATATTTTATTAACAACGATTTAATTATGTCAACATCAGGTAAACAATTTTAGCAGCTGGATTCAATTGAAGTTAAAATGTTATGAGAGTATGTGGTCTCGTAAAAGTAGATCGCTCAGCAGGTTGATAAAAAAAATATGCTTTTTGTCAAAATGGGTGTCAAAACAGACCTCGGCAAAGAGCAAATTTTATATAACATTGATGAATGAATTTGAATGGTAAAAGCAGATCGCCCAACAGAGACGGTTATGTTGATTAAAACATGTTTTGTAAAAGAAATTATTTTATATTTTGCTCTTTTTTCCGCAAAAGACAAAAGTTTGAGCGTTTTTGAAAATAATGTTGATGATAGACCATTCATGAAATGAGACCCCCCCCCTGAAATACGATGTCATCTTTATGGAACTGTTTCAAAAGATATGAAAATGATCCAAATAATTTTAAAGTTCACTGGTTCAATTGCTTTAAATAACTTATCAATTAAGCATATATATATATATATATATATATACTTTTGTAATTGCTTTTCTTAATTTAACAATTGGCCAGTTCTATTTGAAATATATTTAAATTTTGTTTTCACTGGTTAATATGGCAAGCCGTTTTGCTATTTAATCTAACTTCAAGTTATCTCATAAACTTTATAAGATATCTTATATAATAGTTCATTAGATATTTGATATAGTTTGAAAGATATCTTATAAAGTTTATAAGATATCTTATATAGTTCACGAGATATCTGAAATAATTTATGAGATGTCTTATACATGTAGTTTATAAGATATCTCATATAATTTTCTTAATATGATATCCAATGAACTATATAAGATATCTTATACAAAACATATTTATAAGATATTTCATATACTTTAAGATATCTTAAATAAATCTTATATATTATATGAGATATCATATATATTATGAGATAATTTGAAATTCGAATAAATAGCTAAAGGGCCTGCCATAGGTTTATGTTAGCTGGTACTTGTGGTATATATGTTTTTTGTAATAGGCCTCGTTTACCAAAGTTAAGATTATAGTGCGTCATATGCAATGATATTCATGTATTACAACTTCCCTGGTCTGAATCCAATAATTTCTTCAATCAGTGTACCGAAGAAATTAACTTAATATTCATTTTCCGTTTTTACAGGAAAATGATATATTATTTCGTCTTATATTGTATATGCATAAAAAAATCCCAATTGGGATAAAAATTCCCAATTTGATATTCAAGGGACCCATTTGTAAACACCTGGAATCATCCCTGACATCTGCATAGTATGTCCTTATTATCTAAAAAGGTTTTATGAAATCTGTTGTCACTTGTGTGGTTTCAGAGGAGTTGCAACGTCAAAATGTTGCAGAAGAATATTGAAGCAATCAAGTTCAAAGGGGCGTAACTCCTAGAAAAACAATGAATTGTAATGTCATGTCGATATGCACATTTATGTATGTCCTTATCATCCAACAAGGTTACATGGAATTCTGATGTGTGGTTTAAGAGGAGTTGCGATAACAAGAAACAGGATTGACGGACGGACAGACGAACGGGTCAAATCATTATACCCTCCGCAACGTGATGTATAAATATGCTGTACCATGTTTACGAAGGACAGACGGACCCCGGACATTTGTATACCATAATACGTCCCGTCAAATTTTTACGGGTGTATAAAAATATTGTTTGCTATTGCCTTTTGTTAGATAAAAAACGTACTAAGTAGAGGAATTTGATAGGAACTTTGTTCTTTTATTTAAGTTGTATCATTGTTAATATTAGGGGCATACCATTATTTACCCAACATAAATAAATAAATTAAATGAATTGTTCAGTTAGGAAGTTTACTTCTTTGTGTACCTAAATTTTTGGTATTATTTTATAAATATCATCGGTTTTCTGTGCTGTAATAAAATGACAGAAAATCTGACCCGAACCAAATCATGGATGATAAATGATAATTGAAACAAGAGGCTCTCAAGAGCCTGAATCGCTCACCTGAATTTTTTTGGTTTAATCTCTCATCAGTGATTATTTTGGCTTTTCAATTTATTTAAATGTTCTTTGAATCGTCCTATTTTCTTCAAAAGCAAAAAAAAATCATTTTCTCCTATGTTCTATTTTAGCCATAGGAGCTATGTTTCTTGACATACAAGGAAATGAAATATAAAATTTATACTAGATACTCTGAAACTCATTTAGCCTAAGTTTGGCTGAAATTGATACAGCAGTTTCATAAGAGAAGATTTTTTAAAGTAAGTCAACATGATGAACAAATTGTGAAAAATTGTCATTAAAGGGCAATAACTCCTAAAGAGGTCAATTGACAATTTTGGTCAAATTGACTTATTTGTAGATCTTACTTTGCTGATCATATTTGCTGTTTACAGTTTATCTTTATCTATAATAATATTCAAGATAATGACCAAAAACTGCAAAATTTCCTTAAAATTACCAATTAAGTGGCAGCAACCCAACAATTGGATGTTTGATTCATCTGAAAATTTCAGGGCTGATAGATATTGACCTAATGAACATTTTTACTCCATGTCAGATTTGCTCTTAATGCTTTCGTTTTTGAGATATAAGCCAAAAACTGCATTTGACCCCTATGTTCTATTTTAAGTAACGGCGGCCATGTTTTTTGACGGATCAAAAATCAAAGCACACACTTTGTGCAGGATAATCTAAGGAACAACCATGCTAAGTTTTAACCAAATCCATTCAGTAGTTTCAGAGGAGAAGATTTTTTAAAGTTAGCAAATATGATGAACAAATTGTGAAAAATTGTCATTAAAGGACAATAACCCCTTAAGGGGTCAATTGACAATTTTGGTCATATTAACTTATTTGTAGATCTTACTTTGCTGATCTTTTTTGCTGTTTACAGTTTATCTTTATCTATAATAATATTCAAGATAATGACCAAAAACTGCAAAATTTCCTTAAAATTACCAATTAAGTGGCAGCAACCCAACAATGGTTTGTTCGATTCATCTGAAAATTTCAGGGCTGATAGATCTTGACCTAATGAACATTTTTACCCCATGTCAGATTTGCTCTAAATGCTTTCGTTTTTGAGATATAAGCCAAAAACTGCATTTGACCCCTATGTTCTATTTTAAGTAACGGCGGCCATGTTTTTTGACGGATCAAAAATCGAAGCGCACATTTTGTGCAGGATATACTAAGGAACAATCATGTTAAGTTTCATTCAAATCCATTCAGTAATTTCAGAGGAGAAGATGTTTGAAAAATTGTTAACGACGACAGACGACGACGACGACGACGACGATGTCGACGACGACGACGACGGACGCCAAGTGATGAGAAAAGCTCACATGGCCTTTTAGGCCAGGTGAGCTAAAAATTATAATTGACATGCATTATATTAGTAACACAAAAAGGGTAAGTCGTTTTGAGATTGCTCACTATACGATATTTTGTTGAAGATCTCACAGAAACAGTAAATGTGTTTTATTTCTTATGATTTTCTTAGACTGTTATCATGTTAGAATCAAATGCACTAATATTAATGGTGTAGAAGTTGGCATGCGGAAGAAACAGAAAATGGGGCATCGAAAAATCCACATTACGTTTCTTATTACGGAAAATTACACGCATTACGTCCCGCAAAAAGTGACGTTTTGCGGGAATATTCAAACGCTTAATGTCGCGCCAAGAGTTACCTCCCTTGAAACTGTATCGGATGCCCTTAACACAACAACTCAACATTGACCAATAAACAATGATAATGAGGTCAAGGTCAGATGAAAACTGCCAGACAGACATGTTCACCTTACAATCATTGTATACATCAAATATAGTTGACCTACTGTTTATAGCATCTAAGATACTGACTTGACATCGACCACTTGACCTTGATCACCGAGTCATGCCATGATTGGAGTGTGATCCTTATATCTCACATTCTTAGACTTTAGTCGCACGCGAGACAAAATTATTGATTTCTAACAGCTATTATGTCAGCATGTCATCTACACAATGGCTACCTTATTCTTGGTGAAATAATTCTAGCAAAGTAGAATATTGCTTGTACTATCTGACTATAGCATTCTAAAGAAGATCATATATTTGGTGGTACTTACTATGTCGTGTATATCATATATTTGGTGGTACTTACTATGTCGTGTATATCATATATTTGGTGGTACTTACTATGTTGTGTATATCATATATTTGGTGGTACTTACTATGTCGTGTATATCATATATTTGGTGGTACTTACTATGTTGTGTATATCATATATTTGGTGGTACTTACTATGTCATGTATATCATATATTTGATGGTACTTACTATGTTGTGTATATCATATATTTGGTGGTACTTACTATGTCGTGTATATCATATATTTGGTGGTACTTACTATGTTGTGTATATCATATATTTGGTGGTACTTACTATGTCGTGTATATCATATATTTGGTGGTACTTACTATGTTGTGTATATCATATATTTGGTGGTACTTACTATGTCATGTATATCATATATTTGATGGTACTTACTATGTCGTGTATATCATATATTTGGTGGTACTTACTATGTCGTGTATATCATATATTTGAAAGGTGCTAAATGTATAGCTCCATAGTTTATTATCTATTATAGTTATTAATCTTATTTCCAATGTGTTTATTGGTTCAACTGTATGATATTTTGGAACATCAGAGATTTCCTACCATCAAGCAGGATTGTGTGAAAATGTAGGTTTTAGCAACAACAACAAAAGCCATATAAAACATTTTGGAAGCCCAGCGACTATGTAACTATATAATAATGATATAAAGTTAAAAAAAAATACCTTCTATCCTAAGTTTAGCACTAACACCTGAAGATTTCTTTGACATGACAGTCTGAAAAATGAGGAATATGCACTGTGAATATATCTTGACTCATGTCACTTGTAGAACTATTAAATTTCAAAAAATTTTGCAATGCAACAAGAATATTTGTGTTTAATTGAAACTGTGTGCCAAAACCTGTCTTGCTGATCATTTTGGCTCAACCAAGTTTTATAGTTTTAAAGATGTAAAGCAGAAATGAAAATGAAACAAGAGACTCAAACAAGACGTATCACTCATGAACTGCGGCAATTTTGCCAAAACTAAATTGATTGTATTGCTTCTTGGTGTTTAACCCTGAGACTGCTGCATTGATTTTATTGTGTCATTGTGCAATGCTGAATAAAATATGAATTATTTGTGCAATTGACTCAGATTTTTCATTTTTTGTGTTTGTTTGTGTCTGCAGTTATTTTTTACCTGTACAGGTGCAAATAACGATATACAAAGATAAAGTTTTATGATTTAATATATTTCAACAATTCAATAAACATAAAACTTTGTAAAACAAGAACATTTGTAATTATTAGATATTTGTAAAAAAAATATTTGGCAAAAAACTTGTAAAAGTCACAGGTACATGTAATACTGCAGGTATTACACAGGTGAGTCAAAAAAACTCATTAAGGACAAAAAACACGTTAAATTGTAATAAACAGTATGAACATAACACAATGAATATTTCTAAATTAAATGTTCAAAATTGCTGATCAAGCAACTATAACAACTGTTTATCCAGAACCTGTGCAGAATTTTTACCAGCAGGCAAGAGGATTACTCAATAGTTCTGGCGTGTATGGTACACCTGAAAACATTTTGGTACACACAATGCAACTTTGCGGTCTGGGAGTACTCACAGCCTTCTGCATGTTCTGAATGAGAGCATTTACTACAGATGTCCTGAAATGTAATGTTCTTTTCTGGTTTTATTTACTGGTGGATACTTTTTGATCAAAATAAAAGCATTGATAACACATAAGTTCAGCTTCAGATTGGTTTCTTTTCAGGGCATCGGGTACCCCCAAACAATTTTTTCTCATGTGCCACAGGAATAAGTATTTAATACTCCAAGTTCTGTAAATAGTTCTGGCGACACGTAATAATTGTCCATGTATACATGATGACCATTTTCCAAAAGTCCATACCGGCTCAACAAACCAATAACCTCTTTTGTGCAGGTTGCATTGCATTTATTCTCACTAAGAATAAGGTCAGCTTGTTTAGAAATCTGCCGTCAAATCCAGTAATACATTTCGTCTAGAGTGACCGGTTGCCATTTTTTTAATGCGGATTTTTACTTTCAGACCTTCATCATCATTGGTTTTTACCTTGGCAAATTTATTGGTTTGAAATACAAGTTCATTTATATATATCATCATTTATAAATAATTTTTAAAAATCCAAAGGTTCATTACTTTGCATACCATTGTTTAATTTAGATTCAACGGTAAACAGGGCAATAATTACATCACTGTCCTGACATGACCATCCATTTTGGAGATCGTCTGGGAATTTCCTGTCATTCTCTGGTGAAAAGTTAAATATTGGCAGGTTTGCAAGTATGTTACGATTAATTTTGTAAAAACATTCAGGACCGAATCCCTCAAAATTGTCTTAACTATCGCAATCATTGAAGAATTCATTAATTTGTTCTGTCACTACAGTCGGTATCCGCCATTACAGCTCATTTTTCAACAAAAAATATTTTTGTTAAGCATTTGCAATTCAACACCATATCTACCACTATATATACCTGTAAGTATTCCATCACTTCTTTATATTGCCTCCTTTGTTCTGCTGCTGCTACATCATATGGAGTCTGACCCTGAAATACAATTAAATCTTTATATTGTTTTCATCTGAAAATTAGGCCACACCAATTTAATTTCTTGTTCTACAGATTTTTGAACGAAAAAAATTGGGGCGAGCAAGCGATTTGAAAATTTTAATAAAAAAATATTTAATTTGCAAATTTTTGAGGCGAAGCTCTGTAAAAAGTAAAGGCCAGCAATTACATTTTTTTGGGGGCATAAAACATAAAATAGTAGGTTTTGAATATATTAAAACTTGATTTATCACTTGTACCTTGACATTTCTTTAATTTATGAAGTATTGTTTCCCTGTTCAAAAAGAAATAACTGAATAATTAAATCTAGTCTATGTATGTGTGACTGACAATGAGACAATTCTCCATCCAAGTCATAATCAGGTTCAGAACAACACCTTAATGTTATGAATATCCCTTTTATGAGGAGTCAATATAAGTTATAATATTATTTTTTTTTGAAAAACACTTTTAGTACAAAAGAGCTAATATTTTCCCAAAGAACTATAATATCTATATGGTATTAAATGGTCAAAACATGTCCAAGAATTTTGTAATATTCCTGGACTTTAACCATGTTAACACATTTACTTTAACAGTTTAATATTATTCAAAATAAGTGGACCCCTCTTTTAGAAAAGTTGTTTAAAATATAATGTATTTCTCCTCTTTTTGAGTAAAGAATTCTAAGTTTTCAAAGGTTTTGTATAGTAGCACTATTCAAATCCTTAGTATTTCTGTTTTCTTTTCTACAACAGTAAACATGGTAAAATGACCCCTTCAAGGCCCTTGTCTGAGGGATAACCTGATAATTTAACAAACATAGGTCAAAGTACGGCCTTTTACACAGAGCTTTGATCCAGACCAAACAGCAAGCTATAAGGGACCACAACTTAGTATTGTACACAATTCGAACAGGAAACCCAACGGTCTAATTTATATTTCCAAACGGGAAAATATCAATGAACCACAACAACAAACGATAACTGCTGAACGATAGGTCCCTGAATCAATCAGGACAGGTGCACAAACCTGCAGCGGGTATGACCGTCAGCATACATTATAATTGCAGTTGAAGGCAAATCCTTCAAAAGTTCTTTATACTTTATTTCAACAACGAACAATTATTGATAGGGAATATAAGTCAGGGGGAAAGAAACCAATGTTTTGTTCTGTACAGGTATTTCCGCTGTTATATTTATATCGGAGCACTCCAACTTGGATTAAATTGATTTCATGCTGAAACAAATATTCATACAGATATTTACAGTGTTGTGGGGTGCTTATAGGTTTAAAATCGTTATATAAAGGTTATACTGTGATTTTAAAAACAAATGTTGAGATCTTTTTATAATATTTACAAACAAGAGGCTGTCACAACGACAGCAAACCGGATTTATTAACATTTATTTGTGTCCTGGCAATATCACAAGAACCATTACTGATAAATGGTGAAAGTGAAAATAGTCAATATCAAATTTGACCTCCATTTTGTAGTCAGTATCAACATATTAAAATTTGAAAAGCTTAGATTGAATGGTTCATGAGTAAATGCAACAACGTCAATGGAAACGCCATTTTACGATCTTTCAAGAACCATAACTCCTGAACCGTAAAAATCGTCATAATTGAACTTGACCTCTATTTTGTCATCAGTAACAACATATAAAAATTTTGAAAGCTTTGGTTGAATAGTTCATGAGAAAATGCACGGACACGACTGGAAACACCATTTTTCTATCTTTCAAGAACCATAACTCCTGAACGGTAAAAGTCAAAATCGTCATTATTGAACTTGACCTCCATTTTGTCATCAGTAACAATATATTAAAATTTGGGGAGCTTTGGTAGAACAGTTCATGTGTAAATGCACGGACACGACTGGAAACTCAATTTTTCAATCTTTCAAGAACCATAACTCCTGAATTGTAAAAGTCAAAATCGTCATTATTGAACTTGACCTCCATTTTGTCATTGGTAACAACATATTAAAATTTGGGAAGCTTTGGTATAACAGTTCATGCGTAAATGCACGGACACGACTTGAAACTCAATATTTCAATCTTTCAAGAACCATAACTCCTGAACGGTAAAAGTCAAAATCGTCATTATCGAACTTGACCTCCATTTTGTCATCGGTAACAACATATTAAAAGTTTGGAAGCTTAATGGTAGAACAGTTCATGCGGAAATGCACGGACACGCCTGGAAACTCCATTTTTCAATCTTTCAAGAACCATAACTCCTGAACGGTAAAAGTCAAAAACACCATTATTGAACTTGACCTTCATTTAGTTGTCAGTAACAACATATTAAAATTCTAAAAGCTTTGGTTTATGAGTTAATGCACAGACAACATTTGATTGCCGCCCACCCGGCCGCCTGCCGTACATCCCCAAATCAATAACCGACATTTTTGTCACAAAAATACGGTTAAAAACAGTTCGAGAAATAGACATGATTACAGTTCCTGATGCAGGAAGCGGGAATATAATAAAAATAAAAAAATCTGTTTTGAAAAAAATAGGTGCGGGTGGGTCCGTCGAACAAGGAATTAAATTGGTGTGGCCTAACTACAAAGAAGATTTTTGTAACACAAATCTTACAATTAGTATAAGTAACAACTGAGTGGTGTTGTTTTTTTTAAAGATGCTAACAAAGATTATATTCCTTCATTAAATATAACTGATGAGACGACATTTAGATTATTTTTCACAATTGTTTGAAGACTTTAAATAGGCTTTTTACTTTTGTTTATAAAGCATATGAATAAAAGCTCGATCTGCAGTTTAAAGATTGGTAAATGCATCCTTATGTCTACATAAGGGATGTGGGACTTTAGGGGGTCTTCATTTTTAACTATCTTTTCTAATTTTTTAGACATATTATTCAAGTCCTTTATATTTGAACACACAAATATTATTCTCTATCTAATCTTTATATTTCAACACACAAATATTATTCTCTAATCTTTATATTTTTGCACCAATTTCTCTCCATTTTCAATGTTTTTTCTTCCATTCAAAATTTTCTAATCTGCATATCCCATCCAGACCCTCCTATATCTATATACCCCTCCACAACCTCCTATATCTGTATACCAAATCCACACCCTCCTATACCTGTATACCTCCACCACACCCTCCTATATTTGAATATCCGATTTACACCTTCCTATATCTGTATACCCAATCCTGAGCCTTCTATATCTGGGTCAGGATCCCTAATGGACCTTGAGATGAGGAACTCAGATGACGTAATTAAAAAAAATATATTAGTCCGCCATACAATTGTGGATGCTGTGATTTAAAAATGGACATAAATGAACAACCAGATGCTCCACAGGGCGCAGCTATATACGACTGCAGAGGTTGAACCCTGAACAGTTGGGGCAAGTATGGACACAACATTCAAGCTGGATTCAGCTCTAAATTTGGATTGTGATTAAATAGTTGACGCAGCATAGGTTTCTGACACAGAATGAATGTGGTCTAATGAACTTAATTTTTTTTTGCCTTTGAGCAATTCACTATGCTGTTGAATATTAATCCTCTCAAAAAAATGTTTGAAGAATTTTTTTTTTTATTCATGAAATCTGAAATGAGAGAAAAATTGACCCCCCCCCCCCCCATTTTTTTTCACATCCTCCTTTCCCTTATTCAAAAACTGATCTTAATTCAAATTTCTAATGGAGTTTGCAACAATAACTACTCAATTAAATACATCATAAAATATTAAAATGTAAAACAGTGCTTGTTATAACTGAATGGTAAAGATTGTTTTAATTTTTCAGTTGGTAGTAAAAGTGAATATACATTTTATATTGTTTAAACAATGATTTAAGTTGATTCAACTACTACCTTCTGGACAAAGAAAGATAACTCCAATTGAATATTTCTTGCTATGCAATTAGAAATTTTCTTGCTATTGCACAATACTGTGCAATTGAATATTTCTTGCTATTGCACAATACTGTGCAATTGAAGATTTCTTGCTATTGCTGAATACTGTGCAATTGAAAATTTCTTGCTATTGTACAATACTTAATATAATAATTTTGGACCAACTTGAAAACTGGGCCAAAAATAAAAAATGTAAGTACATTTTTAGATTCAGCATATCAAAGAACCCAAAGGATTCAATTCTTGTTAAAATCAAACTAAGTTTAATTTTTGACCCTTTGGACCTTAATGTAGACCAATTTAAAAACCGGACCAAAAATTAAGAATCTACATTCACAGTTAGATTCGGTATATCAAAGAACCCCTTTTATTTATTTTTCGATGAAATCGAACAAAGTTTAATTTTCGACCCTTTGGGCACCTTATTCCTAATCTGTTGGGACCAAAACTCCCAAAATCAATCCCAACCTTCCTTTTATGGTCATTAACCTTGTGTTTTAATTTCATAGATTTCTATTTACTTATACTGAAGTTATGGTGCAAAAAAACAAGAAAAATACTTATTTGGGCCCCTTTTTGGTCCCTAATTCCTAAACTGTTGGGATCTCATCTCCAAAAATCAATCCCAACCTTCCTTTTGTGGTCATTAACTTTGTGTCAAAACATCACTGATTTCTATTTATTTAAACTAAAGTTATAGTGCGAAAACCTAGAAAATGCTTATTTGGGCCCTTTTTGACCCCTAATTCCTAAACTGTTGGGACCAAAACTTCCAAAATCAATCCCAACCTTCCTTTCAAATTAAAATGAACTTTTACTAAAGTTAGAGTGCGAAAACTAAAAGTATTCGGACGACGACGACGACGACGATGCAGACGACGACGCCAACATGATAGCAATATACAACCAAAAAATTAAAATTTTTGCGGTCGTATAAAAACTAGAGGCTCTAAAGAGCCTGTGTCGCTCACCTTGGTATATGTGAATAATAAACAAAGGAAGCAGATGGATTCATGACAAAATTGTGTTTGTACATCTTACTTTACTGAACATTCTTGCTGCTTACAATTATCTCTATCTATAATGATCTTGGAAAAGTAGTTTCAGTGGAAAATGTTAGTAAAAATTTACAAATTTTATGAAAATTGTTAAAAATTGACTATAAGGCCAACTAAAATTAATTAGTAGATTTTCATCCAAATTTTTGAAAAACATGGGGCGGGTGGGAGGATTTTATTTTTTAAATTTTATTTCATATGAAACCCTTGTCACAAGTTCTTCATACCGCGGGGTATATGCTAGTGTAAAACCAGCTTGTCTAATGTTTATACAGGCTGTATAAGGAATCCTACACTATTTTTTAAACTTTAAAAAAAAAATCCCTGATTGACAACCACTGTTATACATGTAATTGCCGCTTTAGAAACCTATTTATAGTATACATCAAAAAAAAGAGAAATGCTCTCTTTAGTTGGACTATACCTACACCAAATTTATTTTGCTTTCTAAGCAATGATTTGTAGTCCCCATAAAACCAATAAAATGTATTGGTACAATTGTATGCAACACAAGTATTATGAGTACAGAATAAAATGTAAACTCAGTGTTGAAAGTAATTAATATGATGCAAAACATGACCTTAACCAAAAAGTAGTAGTTGTTTAATGACTAAATTGAGGGTATTGGGACAGTTACAGTGGGTGTTTGCTGTTTGTCAACAAAAACAACAGCCATGGGTAAATATAAGGGCTTGTTATAATTAAAATCAGCGGCTTGTTTGTCGACTTTTTCCTCAATATAAGGTCATAAATCAAACAAGTTCGTGCTTGTGTCAATTTCTTAAATCCAGTCATGTGTTTTGTACCAATTTGTTCTACGATTCTTGCGCTCTGCGTATCATTCACAGTCCAAATTTCCTGACACAAAGTCATTGTGTAAATAATAAATAAAGAAAAAAACACAGTTTTCGATTCACTTGTGACTACCGCAATTTGCGTTCAATGACAAGGCGTTTACTCGTAACTCGAATATTTCATGCCCTTCTCGTTATCAATCTCTACTCTCGGTAGATGATATTGTCATCATAGAGCAGCAGAATGTGTCGACTTAATCATATTTGTTAGATTACTCGAAGAAATACAAAAACGAAATTTGAAACAGGAAGTTTTGAATGAAACGAAATTATCGATGGTTCCCGGTAATGGACATGAACAAAATCCGGAAATCAAATTTTTGTTAAATAAAAAAAATCGGGGCGGGACGATTTCAGAGGGGCAGGCAGGGATGAAAATCTAGCAATTAATTTTAATTGGCCTAAAGGACAATAACTCCTTAGGGGGTCAATTGACCATTTAGGTCATGTTTACTTTTTTTTAGGTCTTACTTTGCTGTACATTATTGCCCTTTACAGGAAATTTCAGGGCAGATAGATCTTGACCTGATAAACAATTAAACTCAGTCAGATTTGCTCTAAATGCTTTGATTTTTGAGATATAAGCCAAAAACTGCATTTTACCCCTATGTTCTATATTTAGCTGTGGCGGCCATCTTGGTTGGATGGCCGAGTCACCGGACACATTTTTTAAACTACATACCCCAAAGATGATTGTGGCCAAGTTTGGATTAATTTAGCCCAGTAGTTTCAGAGGAGAAGATTTTTGTAAAAGATTACTAAGATATACGAACTAGAGGCTCCCAAGAGCCTGTGTCGCTCACCTGTTAATGTGTTTACAGATGTTGGCCATCTTCGTTGGTAGGCGGGGTCATTAGACACTTTTTTTTTAAAAAGATACCCTAGTATTATGATTGTGGCCAAGTTTGGTTAAATTTGGCCAAGTAGTTTTAGAAATGATTTTTATAAAAGTTAAAAAAATGACGAAAAGTTGTTCAATATTGACTATAAAGGGCAATAACTCCTTAAGGGGTCCTCTAACAATTTTGATCATGTTGACTTATTTGTAGGTCTTACTTTGCTGAACATTATTGCTGTTTACAGTTTATCTCTATCTATAATAGTATTCAAGATAATAACCAAAAACAGCAAAAATTCCCTAAAATTACCAATTCAGGGGCAGTAACCCAACAACGGGTTGTCGGATTCATCTGCAAATTTGAGGGCAGATAGATCTTGACCTGATAAACAATTTTACCCCGTGTCAGATTTGCTCTAAATGTTTTGGTTTTTGAGTTAGGCCAGGATTTTTTAATTTGTTGGTTTACGGATCCGCCGACCTGATTTTGCCGATTTCCAGAATAAAAATAAAATTGACTTTTCATGCTTTTTTATTCCTGCCGACCCTAACAAATGCATTATTCCTGAAAAATAATTAAAATATCCTTTTTTTATGAAATGAAATGCATTAATCACTAACAGAATTGATAACACTTTCTGTTGTGAAAAAAAGAAAAACTTCCAGGTTACGTTTCTAAAAATAGACAAATCAATTATTAATGACCTTGAAATGTCGTTTGCGCAAATAATTTTGCGGAACGAAACCTGTGATTCAAAAGAATTACGCAATAAGTTCTGTTTCCCTTATTTGTCACCAGTCCGTAATATGCATCTTTTCATAGAAATAGACTTGTCCAAATGTGGACAGGTGGAAGTTTAAGACATCAAGTTAAAGTACTGAATTCAATATTATTAACAAATCATTCGAAATTATCTTGTTTCATAGATAATAAAAAAATATCGTCCATTTGGATAAAAAACGGGAATGCATGACAACAGATTTACCCGATATTCTCGTTTTTCCAGTGGACGAGTCTATAACGTTTTTGACACGTGTGTTGAAACTTATTTTCGTACAAAGTTTTTACATTATTTTTTTTCTTTATCAGTTTGCATGCTTGAAGATCATTATTCACCAAGTTTTCTGGAATTGATTAAGAGCTACGTGAATCTGTTTTTCTTGTTTGTGAAATGATGATTTAATTTCGTCTTTCAAGTATCCGTGCATCCCCATTTTTTTACGGGAAATTATTAGACAATGTTATGCGATGTTTATTACAGCTGAGCAATAGTATTTCATCGAACTAAAATTTAAGAAATATGACAAAAAAGCATAACAAACATATTATTAGAAAGGTGAAATATATATTTATTTTGCGTATCTGTTTTATGTCTTGAAAGATATTTTTTTCTTTTTTTTTCCCCGACCGACCGACCCGACTTTTTCATGGAGAAAATCCGTAAACCAACAAATTAAAAAACCGTGGCCTTATAAGCCAAAAACTGTTTTTTACCCCTATGCTCTATTTGTAGCCATGGCAGCCATCTTGGTTGGTTGGCCTGGTCACCGGACACATTTTTTAAACTAGATACCCCAATGATGATTGTGGCCAAGTTTGGTTTAATTTGGCCCAGTAGTTTCAGAGGAGAAGATTTTTGTAAAAGTTAACGACGACGGACGACGACGCACGACGGACGCAAAGTGATGGGAAAAGCTCACTTGGCCCTACAGGCCAGGTGAGCTAAAAAAAGTCACTTATAATGGTTTTACATTTATTTTTAGTGTCGACTCGACCAATTTTGCACTTTTATTTTTTTTTATTTCGCCCCCTCGACCCTAATTTTTTACAAATTTTCTCGTTAAACAGATAAAATAAAAAGTCTGGCCTAATAGTTGAACACTGGTCATATACTATAAAATATTACCTTATGTGTTGTAACCAAGGGACTTGCATCTCCTTGTTCTACCAGACATCTTGTGATCAGTAGATATCCCTCCCTAGCAGCACAATGTAAAGCTGTTTCTCCATATCTCTATAATATAACCAAATAACATGTAAATATTATGTACAATACTTTGTTATCAATATCAATAATATACAACATATCCTACAACTGACATTCAAACTTGTCTGATAAACTGGACAATGTTTTGTAATATAAATATAAACAAAATATATATCACATGAACCAATGGTCAAAACTAAATAAAATGACCAGTCACACTTTGTATTTATATTGTATAAAAACAATAAATAAACATGTTTTGTTGTGAAATGTCAAAACTTCCATTAAACCTGATATCTTAAAAAAACAATTTTTTTCAAGAAATGTGTAAAATAATTATATTAATGGATTCAGTAGAATAAAACAAGTAAAATGAGACCCCACTTTATATGATTCTTACAAATATTTGTTTCGTTAAAACTGTCTAATTTTAAACAACAGAAATTAGTGTAGATTAGGTATACTCATTCATTCTAATAAAATATTTTTTTTAAGAAACATGAAAAGGAGTAATATTTTCTGATTCAGAACAATAATACGAGTAAAATGAGACCCCACTTTATATAATTATTACAAATATTTGTTCATTAAAACTGTTTAATTAACAACATGATTTTGTGTAGATTAATAGTAATGTGATCAGACTAAGTAGATAACATACTGGATCTGTGATGTCGATCTTACATCCTGTATCAATGAGGAGGCGACAGATCTCCAGGTGTCCTCCATTGGCAGCCGACATTAATGCTGTCACTCCACCCTCCTGGAATAATACAACTGACATCAAAACTTGTCTGATAAACTGGACAATGTTGTGTAATAAATATAAACAAAATATATATCACATGAATCAGTGGTCAAAACTGAATAAAATGACCAGTCACACTTGTATTTATATTGTATATAAACAACAAATAAACATGTTTTGTTGTGAAATGTCAAAACTTCCATAAAACCTGATATTTAAAAAAAAAAAACAATTTTCAAGAAATGTGTAAAATAATTATATCAATGGATTCAGTAGAACAAAACAAACAAAATGAGACCCCACTTGATATGATTCTTACAAATATTTGTTTATTAAAACTGTCTGATTAACAACAGGAATTAGTGTAGATTCAGACTGTATAATTGATCATTTTAATAAAATATTTTTTTTTAAGAAACATGAAAAGGAGGAATATTTTCTGATTCAGAACAATAATACGAGTAAAATGAGACCCCACTTGATATAATTATTACAAATATTTGTTCATTAAACTTGTCTAATTAACAACATGATTTAGTGTAGATTAATAGTAATGTGATCAGACTAAGTAGATAACATACATTTGTGATGTGGATCTTACATCCTCTATCAATGAGGAGTCTACAGATCTCCAGGTGTCCATACAAGGCAGCCAACATTAATGCTGTCCGTCCACCATACTCCTGGAATAATACAACTGACATCAAAACTTGTCTGATAAACATGTTGTGTAATAAATATAAACAAAATATATATCACATGAATCAGTGGTCAAAACTGAATAAAATGACCAGTCACACTTGTATTTATATTGTATATAAACAATAAATAAACATGTTTTGTTGTGAAATGTCAAAACTTCCATTAAACCTGATATCTTAAAAAAAAAAAATTTCAAGAAATGTGTAAAATAATTATATCAATGGATTCAGTAGAACAAAACAAGCAAAATGAGACCCCACTTTATATGATTCTTACAAATATTTGTTTATTAAATCTGTCTGATTAACAACAGGAATTAGTGTAGATTCAGTATAATTGATCATTTTAATAAAAAAAAAAATTTAAGAAACATGAAAAGGAGTAATATTTTCTAATTCAGAACAATAATACGAGTAAAATGAGACCCCACTTGATATAATTATTACAAATATTTGTTCATTAAACCTGTCTAATTAACAACATGATTTAGTGTAGATTAATAGTAATGTGATCAGACTAAGTAGATAACATACACATGTGATGTCGATCTTACATCCTCTATCAATGAGGAGTTTACAGATCTCCAGGTGTCCTCTCCTGGCAGCAAACATTAATGCTGTCCATCCTATAACCTGGAATAATACAACTGACATCAAAACTTGTCTGATAAACTGGACAATGTTGTGTAATAAATATAAACAAAATATATATCACATGGATCTGTGGTCAAAACTGAATAAAATGACCAGTCACACTTGTATTTATATTGTATATAAACAATAAATATAAACAAAATATATATCACATGAATTAGTGGTCAAAACTGAATAAAATGACCAGTCACACTTGTATTTATATTGTATATAAACAAACAATAAACATGTTTTGTTGTGAAATGTCAAAACTTCCATTAAACCTGATAACTTAAAAAAAAATTTTTTTCAAGAAATGTGTAAAATAATTATATCAATGGATTCAGTAGAACAAAACAAACAAAATGAGACCCCACTTTATATGATTCTTACACATATTTGTTTGTTAAAACTGTCTAATTAACAACAGGAATTAGTGTAGATTCAGTATAATTGTTCATTTTAATAAAATATTTTTTTTAAGAAACATGAAAAGGAGTAATATTTTCTAACTCGTATTATTGTATACGAGTAAAATGAGACCCCACTTTTAATATATAATTATTACAAATATTTGTTCATTAAACCTGTTTTATTAACAACATGATTTAGTGTAGATTAATAGTAATGTGATCAGACTAAGTAGATAACATACTGTATCTGTGATGTCGATCTTACATCCTGTATCAATGAGGAGCCTACAGATCTCCAGGCGTCCTCCATTGGCAGCCGACATTAATGCTGTCCGTCCACCACCCTGGAATAATACAACTGACATCAAAACTTGTCTGATAAACTGGACAATGTTGTGTAATAAATATAAACAAAATATATATCACATGAATCAGTGGTCAAAACTGAATAAAATGACCAGTCACACCTGTATTTATATTGATCATAAACAACAAATAAACAACTGTTTTTTTGTTGTGAGATGTCAAAACTTCCATCAGAACTGTCATGTTAATTTTTTTTTGGTTTTTTTTTTTAAGAAATGAACAAAATATTTATATCAATGGATTCATTACAATTCTCTGAGTAAAATGACATCTCACTTTATATAATTCTAACAAGTATTTGTTAATATAATGTGTCTGATTAACATGATTCAGAATAATGATCAATTTTTTAAAAAGTAACTTTTTCAAAGAAATATGAAAAATAGTTACATTTCCTGATTTAGCACTAGGAGACAAACAAAATGAGACCCCACTTTATATGATTCTTACAATTATTTGTTGTCCATTCAACCTGTTTACTTAACAACACAATTTTGTATATATTAAGGAATGTGGTCGAAGTGAAGCAATAACATACATGTGTGATATTTGTATTACACCCGCTGTAAAACCTTGGTGTAAAAAATGTTCTTGTAAATATTCAAATTAAGAACTTTATCAACTATAATTCAAAACAAACAAAAACAATTAATGAGAGAAAAAAAATATCTTTACGTACTTTTTTTTCTCTCTTTTAAACTGTTAAATTAAAAACAGATTTTGATTTAATATCGAATTCAGTATAATGATATAAATATCAGTTTCCATACAGATATATTATTATATTATGTTCAGAAGTAACTTGTAGTTATGTGTTTTATACTGCTAATGTACAATCTGTTATGTTCTGAAGTAACTTGCAGTTGTATATTTTATACTGCTGATGTACAATCTGTTATGTTCTGAAGAAACTTGTAGTTGTATATTTTATACTGCAGGTGTACAATCTGTTACGTTCTGAAGTAACTTGTATTTGTATGTTTATACTGCTGGTGTACAATCTGTTATGTTCTGAAGTAACTTGTGGTTGTGTGTTTTATTCTGCTAATGTACAATCTGTTATGTTCTGAAGTAACTTGTGGTTGTGTGTTTTATTCAGCTAGTGTACAATCTGTTATGTTCTGAAGTAACTTGTGGTTGTGTGTTTTATACTGCTAATGTACAATCTGTTATGTTCTGAAGTAACTTTTGGTTGTGTGTTTTATTCTGCTAGTGTACAATCTGTTTTGTTCTGACGTAACTTGTGGTTGTGTGTTTTATACTGCTAATGTACAATCTGTTATGTTCTGAAATAACTTGTGGTTGTGTGTTTTATACTGCTAATGCACAATCTGTTATGTTCTGAAGTAACTTGTGGTTGTGTGTTTTATACTGCTAGTGTACAATCTGTTATGTTCTGACGTAACTTTTTGTTGTGTGTTTTATACTGCTAGTGTACAATCTGTTTTGTTCTGACATAACTTGTGGTTGTGTGTTTTATACTGCTAATGCACAATCTGTTATGTTCTGAAGTAACTTGTGGTTGTGTGTTTTATTCTGCTAATGTACAATCTGTTATGTTCTGAAGTAACTTGTGGTTGTGTGTTTTATTCAGCTAGTGTACAATCTGTTATGTTCTGAAGTAACTTGTGGTTGTGTGTTTTATTCTGCTAATGTACAATCTGTTTTGTTCTGACGTAACTTGTGGTTGTGTGTTTTATACTGCTAATGTACAATCTGTTATGTTCTGAAGTAACTTGTGGTTGTGTGTTTTATACTGCTAATATACAATCTGTTATGTTCTGAAGTAACTTGTGGTTGTGTGTTTTATACTGCTAATGCACAATCTGTTATGTTCTGAAGTAACTTGTGGTTGTGTGTTTTATACTGCTAGTGTACAATCTGTTATGTTCTGAGGTAACTTGTGCTTGTGTGTTTTATACTGCTAATGTACAATCTGTTATGTTCTGAAGTAACTTGTGGTTGTGTGTTTTATACTGCTAATGTACAATCTGTTATGTTCTGAAGTAACTTGTGGTTGTGTGATTTATACTGCTAGTGTACAATCTGTTATGTTCTGAGGTAACTTGTGGTTGTGTGTTTTATACTGCTAGTGTACAATCTGTTATGTTCTGAAGTAACTTGTGGTTGTGTGTTTTATACTGCTAATGTACAATCTGTTATGTTCTGAAGTAACTTGTGGTTGTGGTTGTGTGTTTTATACTGCTAATGTACAATCTGTTATGTTCTGAAGTAACTTGTGGTTGTGTGTTTTATACTGCTAATGTACAATCTGTTATGTTCTAAAGTAACTTGTGGTTGTGTGTTTTATACTGCTAGTGTACAATCTGTTATGTTCTGAAGTAACTTGTGGTTGTGTGTTTTATACTGCTAGTGTACAATCTGTTATGTTCTGAAGTAACTTGTGGTTGTGTGTTTTATACTGCTTGTGTACAATCTGTTTTGTTCTGACGTAACTTGTGGTTGTGTGTTTTATTCTGCTAATGTACAATCTGTTATGTTCTGAAGTAACTTGTGGTTGTGTGTTTTATTCAGCTAGTGTACAATCTGTTATGTTCTGAAGTAACTTGTGGTTGTGTGTTTTATACTGCTAATGTACAATCTGTTATGTTCTGAAGTAACTTGTGGTTGTGTGTTTTATACTGCTAATGTACAATCTGTTATGTTCTGAAGTAACATGTAGCTATGTGTTTTATACTGCTTATGTACAATCTGTTATGTTCTGAGGTAACTTGTAGTTGTATATTTTATACTGCTTGTGTACAATCTGTTATGTTCTGAGGTAACTTGTGGTTGTGTGTTTTATACTGCTAATGTACAATCTGTTATGTTCTGAAGTAACATGTAGCTATGTGTTTTATACTGCTTATGTACAATCTGTTATGTTCTGAGGTAACTTGTAGTTGTATATTTTATACTGCTTGTGTACAATCTGTTTTGTTCTGAGGTAACTTGTAGTTATGTGTTTTATACTGCTTATGTACAATCTGTTATGTTCTGAGGTAACTTGTAGTTATGTGTTTTATACTGCTTATGTACAATTTGTTTTGTTCCGAAGTAATTTGTAGTTGTGTGTTTTATACTGCTTATGTACAATCTGTTATGTTCTGAGGTAACTTGTAGTTGTATATTTTATACTGTTGGTGTACAATTTGTTATGTTCTGAGGTAACTTGTAGTTATGTGTTTTATACTGCTTATGTACAATCTGTTATGTTCTGAGGTAACTTGTAGTTATGTGTTTTATACTGCTTATGTACAATCTGTTATGTTCTGAGGTAATTTGTAGTTATGTGTTTTATACTGCTTATGTACAATTTGTTTTGTTCCGAAGTAATTTGTAGTTGTGTGTTTTATACTGCTTATGTACAATCTGTTATGTTCTGAGGTAACTTGTAGTTGTATATTTTGTACTGCTTGTGTGCAATTTGTTATGTTCTGAGGTAACTTGTAGTTATGTGTTTTATACTGCTTATGTACAATCTGTTATGTTCTGACGTAACTTGTGGTTGTGTGTTTTATACTGCTGGTGTACAATCAATTATGTTCTGAAGTAACTTGTATTTGTATGTTTATACTGCTTATGTACAATGTGTTATGTTCTGAAGTAACTTGTGGTTGTGTGTTTTATACTGCTAATGTACAATCTGTTATGTTCTGAAGTTACTTGCAGTTGTATATTTTATACTGCTGATGTACAATCTGTTATGTTCTGAGGTAACTTGTAGTTATGTGTTTTATACTGCTTATGTACAATCTGTTATGTTCTGAAGTAACTTGTATTTGTATATTTTATACTGCTTGTGTACAATTTGTTATGTTCTGAGGTAACTTGTAGTTATGTGTTTTATACAGCTTATGTAAAATCTGTTATGCTGAGAAGTAATTTGTAGTTGTATATTTTATACTGCTAATGTACAATCTGTTATGTTCTGAGGTAACTTGTATTTGTGTTTATACTGCTTATGTACAATCTGTTATGTTCTGAAGTAACTTGTAGTTGTGTATTTTATGCTGTTGGTGTACAATTTGTTATGTTCTGAAGTAATTTGTAGTTGTGTGTTTTATATTTCTTTTGTACAATTTGTTCTGTTCTGAAGTAACTTGTAGTTGTGTGTTTTTTTACTGCTTATGTACAATCTGTTATGTTCTGAAGTGACTTGTAGTTGTGTGTTTTATACTGCTGGTGTACAATTTGTTTTGTTCTGAAGTAATTTGTAGAACTTTGTTTGTTTTATACTGCTTATGTACAATCTGTTATGTTCTGAAGCAACTTGTTTTTTATTTTTTATACTTCTGTTATTATAGTTCTAAAGTAAATTGTTGTTGTGTGTTTATGTACAATATTCAACATTTTGAAGTTACTTGTAGTTTTCACTGTTTCACTGTGCTCTAATTTTAAGTAACATGTAGTTTTGTGTCTTTTTTTGTTCATGTACCATAAAAGGCTGTATCTTCAAATGATTTTTCTATGAATTATTAAAATAAGGTAGTTTTGAATGTGACTATTTTACTTACATCTTGATAATCAATGTCTGCACCATTCTGTAGACTTAATTCTAAGGCTTCTATATCTCCTTTCCTAGCAGCTGTAGTAAGTTTCTGTAAGTATAACATAGAAATTACATTTAATCTTGATAATCAATGTCTGCACCATTCTGTAGACATAATTTTAAGGCTTCTACATCTCCCTTCCAAGCAGCTGTAGTACGTTTCTGTAAGTATAACATAGAAATTACATTTAATCTTGATAATCAATGTCTGCACCATTCTGTAGACATAATTTTAAGGCTTCTATATCTCTATTTCCAGCAGCTGTAGTAAGTTTCTGTAAGTAAACCGTAATAAAAATATATTGTAATGAATGTCCTTACTGTTAAATTAGGTAATAATTATGTTTTCTTCTGTTTAGCAATGACTACATAAATCAGTAGTATCCTTCCTTCAAATAACAGACAGAGAGGAATTCTTTTAATAGCATATAATTGTTGGGATTTATGCATTTTATATTATCAAGAAAAACACCAAGAGTGCACACACTGAAATGTCTCGCCTTCTTTACTAATCATTGATATTATGTTGATAGTCCTAAATAAAAAGCTTTATCACAACTGTCACATAAACTTAACATTAACCAAGAAAACTAAACATTGACCAATGAACCATGAAAATGAGGTCAAGGCATGTACAGCTAACAATTCTTCCAAACAACAGATATAGTTGACCTATTGGTTATAGTTTAAGAAAACCAGACCAAAACACAAAAACTTAACACTGAGCAATGAACTGTGAAAATGAGGTCAAGGTCTAATAAAACCTGTGCGATTGACATATACATCATAAAATATTTCCATACAACAAATATAGTTGACATACATGACATATTGCATAAAGTATTAAATAAAAAGACCAAAACTCAAAAACTGAACTTTGACCACTGAACCATGAAAATGAGGTCATGGTCAGATGACACCTGCCAGCTAGACATGTACACCTTACAATCATTCGAAACACCAAATATGGTAGACCTATTGCATACAGTATAAGAAAAACAGACCAAAACACAAAAACCTTACTGTAACCACTGAACCATGAAAATGAGTTCAAGGTCAGATGACATATACACTTGACGGTCCTTCGATACTGAATATACTAGATCTATTGCTTATAGTATCTGAGATATGGACCTGACCACCAAAACTTAACCTTGTTCACTGATTCATGAAATGAGGTCGAGGTCAAGTGAAAACTGTCTAACGGGCATGAAGACCTTGCAAGGTACACACATACCAAATGAACCATATGGAAATGAGGTCAAGGATATTGGACATGTGACTGACGGAAACTTCATAACATGAGGCATCTGTCACGAAGTATGAAGCATCCAGGTCTTCAACCTTCTAAAATATAAAGCTTTTAAGACGTTAGCCGCCATCGGATCACTACCCCTATGTCGAGCTTCCTGTGACTTAAGTCGCAGGCTCGACAAAATTGTTAACCTTCAAAAAAAATTTTTTTTTATAAAATCATGGACTAGATTTGGCATATCCTTGAATTTTCTTTCTTGTAGTATTTTCTGGACTTTGACCTTTGTCCTTTTAAAGACATGTAATACACTTAGTCCTTTAGTTGCCCCTACTTTTGTCCTTTTTAAGACATGTAGTTGTGTTTTTCATTCACTAAGTCCTTTAATTGCCTTTTGAAGACATGTAGTTGTGTTTCATTCACTTAGTCCTTGAATTGCACCTATGTACTTTCTCATCCTTTTTCATATCAGCTAGTAGAAATCTCTATTGACTAACTTAAAGAGATACATATATAAATGTATGTAGACTGAATAAATCATGTAAATGTAGATGTGGGATATAATAAAGCAATGAGAATGTAACCTAACAAGAAAAAAGTGTGTTGTATCTGAGTCGGCTCTTTATACCATTGGTCTTATTCAACTCACATGAACTTAACAATGGCAAGGGGAGATAACTTCTGTATTATTTTTTTTTATGTAGAAAAATTGTCCCAATATTTTTTTCAAATAACTCTACAGACCTACTTAGAGTTACAAATAAACAAGGATTCTGAAGGTACTACATAAATAATACACTATCTCCCACCACCTACTTTTAGAATCTTTTTTTCACCTTGCACCTTGCTTTGTCCCAGTTTTGTATTTTTTTGTTTTTGGAATAAGTAGTTTGGTAGTTCACTTAGAATTCTACTAGTTTTTATCTTAAGTTATCACATACTTGTATCTAATTGTACACTAATGGGGAACAAAAACTACAAATGACAAGGAGACTATTAAGTAAATCTTACCTCATTCCAACTTTCCATTATAGCCTAAAAATAGAAAAGAAAATTTATATTTAATATATACTGTTGAGTTTTAATTGAGGTATTTGTGTTATTGCCAATTGAAAAAAACATGATCACTATGGAAGGTAAAATACTGACCTAATATTTTCATCCTCTTATTTCATTCAAATAATATATTATAGCATTGAAACAGTCATTTATCTCAACTTTTCTGCACTATTTAAAGTTTAATAATGAACTGAACTCAAAACCTTGAAGATCTGGATTCCTGAATGAGGTACAAACGATTCTACAAGCAGGGTGTGACTGAATGAGGTACAAATGTATTCTACAAGCAGGTTGTGACTGAATGAGGTACAAATGTATTCTACAAGCAGGGTGTGACTGAATGAGGTACAAATGTATTCTACAAGCAGGGTGTGACTGAATGAGGTACAAATGTATTCTACAAGCAGTGTGTGACTGAATGACGTACAAATGTATTCTGCAAGCAGGGTGTGACTGAATGAGGTACAAATGTATTCTACAAGCAGGTTGTGACTGAATGAGGTACAAATGTATTCTACAAGCAGGGTGTGACTGAATGAGGTACAAATGTATTCTACAAGCAGGGTGTGACTGAATGAGGTACAAATGTATTCTACAAGCAGGTTGTGACTGAATGAGGTACAAATGTATTCTACAAGCAGGGTGTGACTTTTTCCATCAAACACCAGAACATCTATTGCACTTTCCCAGGTTTAAGTTCCCAGGTCTAAGAATGTCAAAAGTTTTATTTACCAGCATTAAGACACACATAAAGAACAATATTAAATATCATATTGCAGCTTCTCCAAACACTGTCTATTATCAACTAGATCAGTCACATTAAATTCAATAATTTTTTATTCTGTATGTGCCTGTTGAAAGACAGGACCTATAACGTAGTGGCTGTAGTTAGAAGCTGTGTATTCTACATACAGGGTGTGACTGTTTCCACAGACAGGACCTATAACGTAGTGGATGTAGTTAGAAGCTGTGTATTCTACATACAGGGTGTGACTCTTTCCACAGACAGGACCTATAACGTAGTGGCTGTAGTTAGAAGCTGTGTATTCTACATACAGGGTGTGACTCTTTCCACAGACAGGACCTATAACGTAGTGGCTGTATTTAGAAGCTGTGTATTCTACATACAGGGTGTGACTCTTTCCATAGACAGGACCTATATAACGTAGTGACTGTATTTAGAAGCTGTGTATTCTACATACAGGGTGTGACTATGTCCACAGACAGGACCTATATAACGTAGTGGCTGTAGTTAGAAGCTGTGTATTCTACATACAGGGTGTGACTCTTTCCACAGACAGGACCTATATAACGTAGTGACTGTATTTAGAAGCTGTGTATTCTACATACAGGGTGTGACTCTTTCCACAGACAGGACCTATAACGTAGTGGCTGTAGTTAGAAGCTGTGTACCATATTTGTTTTTCCTTCATTGTTGTAGTAGGCTGTTCGTTTTTCTTTTGGAATGTTTCACATTTTATCATAGCAAGGCTTTTTATAGATGATTATATGGTATGGGTTTTGCTCATTGTGGAAGGCTGTTGAACGACCTGCAATTGTTTATTTCTTTGTCCTATGGTCTAGGATTAATTGCTTCATTGTTAATCATACCACATCTCCTAATTATTATATGGTATGGGTTTTGCTCATTGTTGAAGGCTGTTGAACGACCTGTAATTGTTTAAATCTTTGTCCTATGGTCTAGGAATAATTGTATCATTGTTAATCATACCACATCTCCTAATTATTATATGGTATGAGTTTTGTTCATTGTTGAAGCAGGGGTTAAATAATGTTGTTACAGCTAACTAGCCCAGGACTTATTGGCAGCAGGATTTTACTAGCCCTGTTTGAAGAACTGCTAGCCCATCAAAACCGACCTGCTAGCCCATGTGTGCCTTACAAATCAGAGTTTGCTGCATAATACAGGATGGGTGTCATGTTTTGAAGGGGACATTATACACTGTATTAAACTAGTTCATTTTTATCCATTGCAGTACTATGGGTCATTAAATATTTTCTGGGAGAGAAAACATGTTCATCGGATTTATCGTGTGAAACAAGTGGTTTAATTATTATATTTGTTGTCCACACATACAAGGGAGACCTTTTATTGACGTGCTCAGGGAAACACTGGCAATATTCGCAGAACATGGTCTCGGATTTTCATCCCAGCTCCACAGCCGACCTTACCTAGAGGAATCTTTCTGTCCATGTCACTAGATATGTTCTTTTCTCATGTTTCTGCTTTTCTCGATCGTTTTTACATTTTTTTTTGATGAATTTTCAGCCTCATTTATAGTATCCCCTTCATCTACCGATTTTTGCTTTGAAACTGACAAAGTAAATCAGGTGCCCGTTCTAAAATGTTTTGAAATATATATTTTGTTGTATTGTTTCTTGTTCAACAGTTGTCGGACAAGACAAATAATAACCAGTACCTTTAATTGAAATCTCGACAGAAGCAATGTACAATACCCCCTGTACTGAGAAAAAGATATCGGAAGTATGAGATATTGCGATCAATAGATGATACCTGGCCACCCTGAGTTATTTGTTCTATTTTTAAAACATGTAACTGTACAACAGGGTTGCATTCAATATCGTAGCGGCTACGTAGTGCTACATAGATTTTTGTCTACTGAAAGTAGCTAGCCTAGCTGCTATCAATATCTATGTTGCAGCTAGGCTAGCTACACGTTCAATAGTCATAAATCTGCGTATCCCTAAGTAGCCACTACGATATTGAACGCAACCCTGGACCTGTACAAACCCAAATCCGGGATGACGTAATTGAATCTGATTTGCTAAGATAGAATAGGGATGAAGGGATTTTCCACTATCTATTTTGGAAACGCCAAGAATTTTTTGTTACTAGTCCGTCGGGCATATTGGGTTAAAAGTTTAGATTGCCCGAGGCGTAAATGCTCTAGTCCCGGGCGTCGGGCTAGTGGATTTTTTAACCCCTGACCTGTGAAGGCTATTAGACGACCTGTAATTGTTTATATCTTTGTCCTATGGTCTAGGAATAATTGTATCATTGTTAATCATACCACATCTCCTAATTATTATATGGTACAGGGGTTAAAAAATCTGCTAGCTCGACGCCCGGGAATAGAGCATTTACGCCTCGGGCAATCTAAACTTTTAACCCAATATACCCGACGGACTAGTAACAAAAAATTCTTGGCGTTACCAAAGCTCGTGTAATACGATATTTATCCACTCTCGACAGTTAAATTTTAAATATTTAAAATGCTCGGGCAAGCCTTGCGTTTTAAATTTGAAAATTTAACTGTCTCGAGTGGATAAATATCGTATTACACTCGATGAAGTGGTAGAATCTATATATATTATATAAGATATATTATTAGAGACATCGTATAGAAATTATAAGATAATTCATATAATATATCTTATATAATTTTCTTAAGATGATATCCAATAAACTATATAAGATATCTTGTATAAAAAATATTTATAAGATATTTCATATTCTTAATGAGATATCTTATAAACTTGAGAAGATATCTTATAAAGTATATAAGATATCTTATAAGTATATAAGATATCTAAGTATAAAGTATATAAGATATATCTCATTAATATAAGATATCTCATATAATATATAAGATAGCTTTAAAAAAATTAATTATATAAGATATCTCATATATTAAATGAGATATCTTATAAAAATCTAATATGTTATATAAGATATCTTATATATTATGAGATAATTTGAAAGTCGAATAAATAGCTAAAGTGCCATAGGTTTATGTTAGCTAGTATATATGCCTTGTTTACCAAAGTTAAGATGATAGTGCATCATGTGCAATGGTATTCATGGTATTCATGTATTACAACTTCCCTGGTCTGAATCCAATAACTTCTTCAAGCAGTGTTCAGGTGAAACTTAATATACATTTTCCGTTTTTACAGGTCAGGAAAATGATATTATTTCGTTTTAGATTGTATGCATAAAAAATTCCCAATTGGGATAAAAATTCCCAATTTGATGTTCAAGAGACCCATTTGAAAACACCTGGGATCATCCCTGCGCTTATATATCGTCAAATGGATTTCTGATCGTGCTCTGTGCAACCATGTTTGTGTACACAAATGTGTAATGTTCCTCCAATAATAGGAGCACCTATATATTTTTGGGAAGTCTCAGGTGTTTCCCTATGATAATAGCACCATGCGATCTAACTGATAATCCGAAAAACATAATTAACCATCATTCATGATATTTTTTTTTTATAAACACCTTTAAATTTGTGAAATTTGGCTAGTACAGATGAGATTTAACTCTAATAATAATCTCATTTAGTTTAGCTTGCTATTATTTCGATTGAAGAACCCCAAACACTTTTGGAATATATTTTTTGTCTCCATAAAAGACGCTTAACTGTCCTTGTCATTTTTTGGTCTTTGGCTCGTTTTGACATTTTGTATGACTTCAGGGATTTGTTGTTTTGTTCTATGAATTAATGATACTCTAATATACTGTTATTCTTGTCACCGTGAGGCCAAAAATAAAATATTGTTTGTTTCCCCTCACACGACCGACCCGGTAAAATCACTGCTACCCGAAAAATTTTATTGGCCATTCTTGTCCACTATTTTGTTTTTTGCTATGTTGGTTATTGGTGATATCTTTCCGATGCTGAAGTCAACGATCGTTGTGTTTTGGGGATACCTTTCTGATGCTGTAGTCAACGAGCGTTTTAAATCAATGTATTTTTGCATTGAAGCGTCTACATGATTCGGAATCAAGGAAAACAAACAAAATGTTTCCCACACGATTTGTTTGTTTGCAAGGGTGATCTTTTTTTGAAAATAAAAAAAAAATGAAGCATCTTTCAATCCGCTGAGTGCATCTTGATTTGCTTTGTGTCTAACCTCTGTTCCTGTTTAAAGGATAAAATCTTAAAGACTTTTGAGTAAAAATGGTCTGACTCTTGCTTTAAAAACTATCTACTTTGTCTTTGAACAGGTTGGGCACAAGTCAGGAAATGTGGGATACATGTATTCCCTGCTTTCAGGGAACGTCCCTGTTTTCTGGTGTAAAAAAAAAACAGTTTAAATGGGATTTCCTTTTTCAATTTATGGCATGAAAATTACAAAAGGACATGTTTTAACGTTATACCTGCATCAGTAGAATTCGTAAATACTTATTAAAAGTATTTTAGGAAATACAAAACATGAATATAAAGGGAAGCCTTGTTTCTTCTAGAACTCGAAAAAAAACATACAAATCTTTGTTTGGGAATCAAGTGACCAAGCTGCATGATCCAAGTGTAACTGAACATAACTGAATTATGTTCACTTCTATTGAAAATTTTTATTCATTGAATTTTAATTCCCAAGTGATTAACATACATGTATCTTTTTGTCATCTCATAATTGATGATCAAGGTATGAATTGGTGAACAAAGGAATTGTTTTGTTGTGAGTTATGTATCAAATTAGACTTGAAATAAGCTTGATTTTTTAACTAAAAAAACACTTGCTATCAATAGGCATTAGTATCACAAGTCAATGTGCGCTTTTGTAGATTTCATTAAATTAAATGAATAGGAAAAAAAAGACGGTCCCTGTATACTGTTTTTGTTAACACCAGAAAACTGTGGTGTACACTGAATTAGAATACAGGGAATACCCCACTTTTCTTGACTTGAGCCTTACCTGTTGAATTTTGTACAAATTCAATATAGAAAACCATATCAAGGAATAAAATAAAATAATTTGCCTACCTACCTACCCATACCCTAACAACCTCAGTCGGGAGAGGGGAAACAAAGATATTTTTAATGTTGGCCTGATAAAGTTATAATAATACAAGAAGTGCAGAGGAAATGCCTGAAATGTCCACTGATACGGAACGTCTAGAATAAGTATGGTATCGACGAAGACCCAAATTTAATGTACAAAAAAAAACTTGAACATGAACAAGGCAACAGTACCAGTTTAAACATTGTAAATAAAAGTTAACTTAAATATTGTTCTAGTTGGAAGAAGTTATTGTATATTCATTGAAATTGAAATTACAAAATCACAGGAACAATATCCATGATTTTATTTAAAATCATAAAGGTAAGTACCAACATCTCTTTGCCAAAATATACTGATACTTTTTTTTTTTACAGAAGTCAATTCAAATGGCCCACTAATTTGACAACATGGCCCATTAGTTTTTAAAATGGCCCATTGAATTTAATTTTGAGGGGCCCCAGGGTTGGCAAAGTATAACCCGCCCGGGTTTTCCCGGGCTGGGCAATACTCCCAGAAATGGGTAATACTGGGCAATATGATTTTTTAAGCTTATTTCAACAATAAATAGTAAAGACTTGTTGTAGTTTCATAGTATTATAGCTAAATATATACATTTTATACAGATAACCATATGACCATTGAGAGTCATTTAAAAAATTCAATTTCATTCTCTTCTCTACTTAAATTTCATGTACAATGTAGCATGTGTAGGCAAAACACAAGATTTACACATTTTAGGATTCTTTATTAATTTGATTTCCAAGCATTGTTTCAATAATCTAAACATTTTATTGCAGTGTTTATGTGGATTGTAAATTAAATTGCTATATATGCAATCATGATTGCTAAATAAACATCCTACAGGGTCTTGTCATTAACTCGTTATAGAAAATTTAATGAAAAGGCTGATAATGGTTATATAAACATATCTATGTTATAATATGAATAATTACTTGTCTTATTAATTAGTTATGTACATAATGTACATTTGTACATATAAATTATTTCAAAGTAATTTTTATTACATGTCATTTGTCAATTCTTTATATACATGTAGTTGAAAACAAAAATCTCAGAGTTGTTAGAATAATTCTTTCTCAAATGTATAGTATAGACTTGTACATTTGTACATGTATGTCTTATAGGACTCTCAAACAAGTAAACGTACATGTAGTTATAAATAAAAATAGGTTTATACAGAGCTCCAGATAAAAATTCATAAATTGGGGTTTTTACCCACCATTTTCTTATATAATTGGGTGATAAAGTTTTTTAATTGCATTATCAATTCCAATTCACCCCTCAAGTTAATACCAAATTGGGTTTTTCACCACCAAGCTCCTTAATGTATTGGGTTTTTTCATCAACACAATATTGAATATTTAGGCAATATCAACCCAAGATTTTTTTCCATCTTAAATATGTCATGTTGTATGTTTCTTTCTTTGTTTAGCTGTTTTATTTGGTTTAGGGTTAGGGTTAGGATTATTTGCTAGCTGTTTTATTTGGTTTATTCACTGAGGAGCAATTATAGTTTTAATTTGTGTCCCGTTTCAAACCTTCTGCCAGTTTTGTATTTTCTCACAAAAATGGATATGTGTATTCACAGGCACTCGTCTTATACCTTTATATAATAAATTCTGAGACCAGTGCCTGTGTGTGTATTCATTAATTAACTGTAAAATGAAAAAAAAAAATAGTATATAAACTCTAATTATACTTGGAATGTTTTTGTTTTATTCAATTTACATAAATCTGGGTTTAGTTGTCTTTTATTAGAACTTTTGGTTTCTGATGCTTTATCATGTCATAATTGATTTGGCCATTTCACTTTTTCCAACTGATTTCGTTTTTTGGCGAAACCCCGTGTTAATTAGCAATGTTCTCATTAGTACGCACACACGCCCGTGCGTTCGATGGACGCTTCCTAGTCTTGTTATCATCATAACTTTCCCTCAGCTTTTCAAAAGAAGCAGAAAACATGCTTCTATTCAATATTTTTACCAAACATTCACTTTCGTTTTAATTCAATGTATGTTATGATAAATCCCGAGCAATGCGAAAAAAATATGACTTCATGACACACGCTAATTCGATAAACACAGAGAAGATCGAAATGTTTTCAAAAACACATGTACCTATTGAACAAGGGAAAACTCTAACAGGACCCATTGTAGCTGCTTGATGCATGGATCTATTTCTAGAACGAAAGGAAATTTCCAATTATAAATATTATAAAAATAGATTTTTACCCGACGACTGTAAACAGATAAGAGTAAATAACGCAAACGGTAACCAATAAAAGGGTTGAGAACTCATGGTTTTGGCATATAATTGGGTTTTCCTTTGAATTAATTGGGTTATTGAACCCTGCAATGGGCAATTGCATTGGGTTTTTTTATTATTTGTATTGCGTGATCACGCAAATACGAAGCTTATCTGGAGCTCTGTTTATATATATGGACCATAATTTGGTATTCGGCCTTTGGTTTCTTTTTGTATCCTTTTTTATAAGTTCTAAAACTTTAACTTTTATTCTGTGGGTTGTGTTGGTGTTAGAATAGTATTAATGGAACAATTGAGTTTTTCAAGAAAAAAATAATACATTTTGATTCAACGTTTACATGACAGGAAACCAAACAGGAAACCAATCTTTATTTTCTTTATTTTGTACAATATATTTCAAAAGACATAAATGAACACCATTACTAGTGTTACTTGCTTCATGTTAATATTTAAAATTAATTTTCAATGTTTAATTAAAGTTTTTTTTAAACGCGACAGGAAACCATAAGAAACCAAAAGCATTTTTTTAGTTTTATTTTATTGCAAAATCTGCTTAAAATAGTCTGAACAGTATACTTTTTCTTAAAATCCACCTTAAATGTAACAGTATTATAAAACTCCTAAATATGTGCTTGTTTTGAAAACAATTAGTACAATTTATTCAGAAATTTCCATATTTTCTTCATTGATACAGGATACCATAATCGTTGTATCTTGATGTTTTAGCCAAAAAAATGTATTTATATTTGGTTTTGAAATTCCAGTTATATACAATTTATTCCAAATCATTGGCAATGTAAAATTCTTTAAATCCAGTAAAGAAAAAAACTTTTAACTTGGAATTAAAATCTTTAAAATAGGCACCATGTGATATTTGTGACCTGTACACCATCTACATGGTTTCCACATTTTAACCTACTTTAGTGGGCTAAAATCAATAAAGTACTTCCTTTCAAGTCATGCATGGAAAAGTTTACTTCTCCTTTGACAAGTTTATTGCGTTTCTGAAAAGTGTTTGCAGAACATGAATAAAAAAAAATAATTAAAAATTGTGACAAAGATACCAACTTTCTACACTCCAAGTGTAATGGTATATTAACATGTATTTTTTATTAAGTTATCTTTATTCACCTAAAATATCCAGTAATATTTACTGCTGAAGCAAAATCAATCCAACGAGCATCGGCACAATGATAAGAGACGTAATGTCGATTGAATTTTCCAAGGACCCTTTACATCGTTATCAGGAAACAAAGTGTGTCATAACGTCTGTCAAATCTGAAATCGATTTTGTCAAGTCATTGGGCATTTATTTTCACACAAGATCATATGTAACATTATGCACATAGGAAAACAATAGAGTGAATAGACCCCCGGTGCAATCTCTTTGAAAATTGTATTTTCCTTTTTTAAACAAGACGAAACAAGTCTACAGATTATGTTTGCTACATCCCGTTGGAAACAAAAACAATGTTTAGACCTAGTATTTCATACATCCGGCCGTAAGGGCGTGATCACATGTTAGTCACATGTTTCACGTATGACCGGAAATGATTAGAACTTAACGACAAAAACAATTTTAATAAAAAAAGGAAATAACTGGACTTCTGTTTCGTTTGAAATGTAACGCATAACGATAACATCATTTTCTAACTTAATTATTACGAAGAACAAAACTAGAATGTAAATCATCTCTGATTTACCTGTTTGAACATCTCGCGAGAGTTCATATTTGCATATTGTTATAAAGAATCTTATTACAACAAAGCAGATTACATCATCTAAAATTTGCGTTACGAAATTGAAAACCAAAGTAACGCTAGTGTTCTTACACCTGCTACAGAAATACTTATAGTTCTCGGCATTTTCTTCTGACTATTCTTATTGGTCGATGTTCTTTATTATTTGAAAGCAAAAGTTACGAATTTGCCGGTGACGATTATCTATAAATCAGTCAGCGTTATGCACTTCGGAAGCGAAAAGTAACGCGAGAAACGACACAAAAATACTGTCATATAATCTTTGAAATTTGTTAATTTCAATTTTTTTCTAGGGAAGAGTAGCATACACTTGTATGTTGATAAAAATAAAGGCATCTTTAGATGTAGTTACAACTTTTCTTACAGTAATACACATTTTTATCACTTTTCTATTGTTATAGGAAACGAGCCCAATAGCAAATTATGGTCCATATCTTAAATGTATTGCATTTGTGTTTGATAAATGAATCCTCTTTAAAATTCAGGCCAGTATTCTATATTACCCAGTATTACCCAGTAAAACCCAATAAAACCCGGGTTTTCCCAGTATTTCCCACTGGGCTGGGCAATACTCAGAAAACCCAGGTTTTAGCCAACCCTGAGGGGCCCTTGGCCCATAGGGAAAAAACCCTTCCAGATCACTGATTATATCTGAAAAAAGTTAGGGTAGGTACATGTAGGTAGGGATTTTTTTTTATTTTATGTTTTTTTTTTACATTGAGTCTATGGGAGCAACATTCTGACTTTAACAGTGCTTAATGAAAAATGACAATAAAATCTTTGGGCTTAAATTAAAATATTGTTTGTTTGCCCTTTACCGACCGACCCTATAAATTCGTTCCGCCTGAAAATCTTTTATTTGTGTTTACCAGCAAGATTTTATTTTATTTTATTTTTTGTTCCTTCCAAAAACCTTATATTTGTATTTCCCGCTCAAAACTTTTTTACTGGAATTCTCAGGTTTTATCTTTCCTGTATAAGGTCTAGTCCGTTTGGTATCACATGAGCGTTTGACATGAATGAACACTTGCATTTGGAGTTTCAAAGCATCTGTTTGAAATCGATGTTGAAAGCTTTGAAATCATGATTTAACGAACGTTACTCTGTGTCTTTATACATGAAGAGCAGGGTTCATTCAAAAAAAGTTTGTCCAATACTAAATTATCAACGTGTGTACAAAATATTTTGTAAACAGACTTTGTATCCTATGTAGGGATGGCCTTTGGTGGTCCGTAGATTAGGATGATTATGTTAATGATGCCTTCGACCAGCATTGATATATTCTGATTTATATCTGACATGAACCAAAGGTCTGTAAAGGGGAGAATATTTGGCAGTAAAATCGCCAAGTTTTTCCATACAGATCATTTATAAATGCGGTGTAAAATACAGTACGTGACAATTGAGTTTCAAGTCTTGTAGCATTTTTATTTGAAACACAGGCACACACAAAAATTTAAACTCTAGGGACTTTTTCTACTAGTAATGTACTGGACATATTTTACCAGAACAAAGTTATCTCTTACCTGCTTACAGAAAAACTTTTGGTCTAGGTAAGCGTTCAAGGTACATAGTACTATTAGTGCAAGTTAAAATTCTTTAAAATTCCAGGAATGTAAACGTTTAAAATATGCCGCACAGCCCTATATTTTGAAATTTGAAAAAAATTGTAGTGCATATGAATTAACTTCACATTCTACATGATATTTTTTTTTCAAAACTTGGGACTATTATACTAATAGTCCTAGAAACTTATTAGAAAAAGCATACTTAAACAAAAGCAATACAGACAAAAATGACATCATGCAGATTTTGTATCTATAAAATAAAATACTATACCTACCTGCCTACCCATGACAAAAAATGTACCGAGCTAAGTTATTTTTTGGGAAAGAAAAATAAAATATTTTACCTACCTACCTACCCTGTTTCAAAACATAGGGTCGGAAAAGGGCAAACAAACAATATTTTAATTTAGGCCTTAGGGTAGGCTGTTTTTAAGCCGAAAAAGTAGGGACAGTAGGGTTCCTGGAACCACACATATATTTTTATTTGGCCATGTTGGCCTAAGAAACATGGATAATTAGTAATTCACTTGCAAGTGAATGAGTCGACCTCTTTAAATCCGTATTCATGTGAACTTCAATTTAACCACAGCTAGAGACTGACAACGCATGCATTGTACGTGTACTGGTTATTTAAAGAAAAAGAAAGTCAACAATGAAAGTGAAACTACGGTAAATAATTTGATAACTAATTCGATGCACATAAAATCATTCTTATACGGTTAAAAACAATGAGAAACATCTATTTTTAATCTATAAACTAAAACAAAACAGACCTATAAAAATCAAATTTCACGTGTTGGTTTAATCTAGTCATATCTTTATTAATGTTTACATCTCTTATTTGGTCATCTGAGGTCAAATCGATAGGTAATTAGATGGCGTCTGGACTAAAATACACATGAAACATATCTATTTATTATCCGACTACCCCTTGCTCTGTAAACTGTTAATTTTAGACTTTTGATAGTTTGGATAAATGTTTTACATTGTTATAAATCAAATATGATAATTTGAGTCAAATCGGTGACCATGAATTTGACAGCTAGTGCCCCTTTAATCTGAAACTCCCACTTTCATTTTCTATGTTCAGTGGACCGTGAAATTGGGGTAAAAAGTCTAATTTGGCTTTAAAATTAGAAAGCTCATATCATAAGCAACAATTGTACTAAGTTTCAAGTTGATTGGACTTCAGCTTCATCAAAAACTACCTTGACCAAAAACTTTAACCTGAAACTCCCACTTTCATTTCTACATGTATGTTCAGTGGACCGTGAAATTGGGGTCAAAAGTCTAATTTGGCTTTAAAATAAGAAAGATCATATCATATTGCTTAAAGCAACAAGTGTACTAAGTTTCAAGTTGATTGGACTTCAGCTTGATCAAAAACTTCCTTGACCAAAAACTTTAACCTGAACAGCTTAACGGACGCAGACAAATGAACGGACGTCAAATGAACGAACGAACGCACCCACAGATAAGAAAACATAACAGTGGCGGATCCAGCGGGGTTGGAACCCCCCCTTTTTTTTTGACCGATCAATGCATTTGAATGGGAGCATATAGTTGAACCCCCCCTTTTTTTACTCTGTGTTGGGGAACCCCCATTTTAAAATGGCTGGATCCGCCACTGCATAATGCCCCTCTACTATCGTAGGTGAGATGGAGCATAAAAATACACTATCAAAAGGACGATTAAAATAAAGCTTCCGAACTTATTCAATACAAAACCTTTGATGCGAACATGTGGGGTGCGAATGAGAGCGAACGTGAATATTTGGGCGAACGGACCCGGATAGGAACCAAGACAACATGGGTCAACTTTATCATAATGTACGTCCGTCCTTTATCTTAATTAAAATCTCTGTGTTCTCACAATACCTTGATATATCTTTGACTAGGTTTTTACCCAAATCGTATGTTTTACTTTTTCTTTCACCAGTTCACAGGAAACATATTTTTGTCAGGGGCGCGAAATGGATGCGTATAATATACGGGAAGGTCTAAAACGCGGAAGTGAAAAGTGGGTGTATTATAACTAATATCTCTGGAACCGCTAAAGCTAAATTAATAAATAAAACTGATTTTGAAAGTTAATGTAATAGACTATCATATAAAATTAAAACATTATATATTTAAATATGCTTTTTTACCGAAAAGTTGACCGGAAGTCTTTCTTAGCGTGACTCTGGCAACACATTTTTGAACACTAAAATTTAAATTCACGAAAATGCATATAACACGTCAAAATCTGTAAACTAATTCTTAAGGTAAAGAAAATTTAATGACAAATAATATGATATAAAGAAAAATATAATATACAACTCGTTTCAGGTGTTGTTTCTCCGGACAATCTGAAGTCAGATGAGTTTTTTTTCTCGCACGAAACCATTGAATCCGGTTCCTTACCTGGAAGCAGAGGTTGTCGTTGCAGTGGCGGACCCAGGCCTGAGGAGACGTCTAGAGCGTACAATCTCTCCTTTACCTGGAAGAAGAAGAGGTTGTCGTTGCAGTGGCGGACCCAGGCCCGAGGAGACGTCTAGAACGTACAATCTCTCCTTTACCTGGAAGAAGAAGAGGTTGTCGTTGCAGTGGCGGACCCAGGCCCGAGGAGACGTCTAGAACGTACAAGTTAATCTCTCCTTTACCTGGAAGAACAAGAGGTTGTAGTTGCAGTGGCGGACCCAGGCCTGAGGAGACGTCTAGAGCGTACAATCTCTCCCTTACCTGGAAGAAGAAGAGGTTGTAGTTGCAGTGGCGGACCCAGGCCTGAGGAGACGTCTAGAGCGTACAATCTCTCCTTTACCTGGAAGAAGAAGAGGTTGTCGTTGCAGTGGCGGACCCAGGCCCGAGGAGACGTCTAGAACGTACAAGTTAATCTCTCCTTTACCTGGAAGAACAAGAGGTTGTAGTTGCAGTGGCGGACCCAGGCCTGAGGAGACGTCTAGAGCGTACAATCTCTCCCTTACCTGGAAGAAGAAGAGGTTGCCGTTGCAGTGGCGGACCCAGGCCTGAGGAGACGTCTAGAGCGTACAATCTCTCCCTTACCTGGAAGAAGAAGAGGTTGTAGTTGCAGTGGCGGACCCAGGCCTGAGGAGACGTCTAGAGCGTACAATCTCTCCCTTACCTGGAAAAAGAAGAGGTTGTAGTTGCAGTGGCGGACCCAGCTAGGCCTGAGGAGACGTCTAGAGCGTACAATCTCTCCCTTACCTGGAAGAAGAAGAGGTTGCCGTTGCAGTGGCGGACCCAGGCCTGAGGAGACGTCTAGAGCGTACAATCTCTCCCTTACCTGGAAGAAGAAGAGGCTGTAGTTGCAGTGGCGGTCCCAGGCCTGAGGAGACGTCTAGAGCGTACAATCTCTCCCTTACCTGGAAGAAGAAGAGGTTGCCGTTGCAGTGGCGGACCCAGGCCTGAGGAGACGTCTAGAGCGTATTGATGTTGAACTTTACACAATCTCTCCATTACCTGGAAGAAGAAGAAGTTGTAGTTGCAGTGGCGGACCCAGGCCTGAGAAGACGTCTAGAGCGTACAATCTCTCCCTTACCTGGAAGAAGAAGAGGTTGCCGTTGCAGTGGCGGACCCAGGCATGAGGAGACGTCTAGAGCGTACAATCTCTCCCTTACCTGGAAGAAGAAGAGGTTGCCGTTGCAGTGGCGGACCCAGGCCTGAGGAGACGTCTAGAGCGTACAATCTCTCCCTTACCTGGAAGAAGAAGAGGTTGTAGTTGCAGTGGTGGACCCAGGCCTGAGGAGACGTCTAGAGCGTACAATCTCTCCCTTACCTGGAAAAAGAAGAGGTTGTAGTTGCAGTGGCGGACCCAGCTAGGCCTGAGGAGACGTCTAGAGCGTACAATCTCTCCCTTACCTGGAAGAAGAAGAGGTTGCCGTTGCAGTGGCGGACCCAGGCCTGAGGAGACGTCTAGAGCGTACAATCTCTCCCTTACCTGGAAGAAGAAGAGGCTGTAGTTGCAGTGGCGGTCCCAGGCCTGAGGAGACGTCTAGAGCGTACAATCTCTCCCTTACCTGGAAGAAGAAGAGGTTGCCGTTGCAGTGGCGGACCCAGGCCTGAGGAGACGTCTAGAGCGTATTGATGTTGAACTTTACACAATCTCTCCCTTACCTGGAAGAAGAAGAAGTTGTAGTTGCAGTGGCGGACCCAGGCCTGAGAAGACGTCTAGAGCGTACAATCTCTCCCTTACCTGGAAGAAGAAGAGGTTGCCGTTGCAGTGGCGGACCCAGGCATGAGGAGACGTCTAGAGCGTACAATCTCTCCCTTACCTGGAAGAAGAAGAGGTTGAAGTTGCAGTGGCGGACCCAGGCCTGAGGAGACGTCTAGAGCGTACAATCTCTCCCTTACCTGGAAGAAGAAGAGGATGTAGTTGCAGTGGCGGACCCAGGCATGAGGAGACGTCTAGAGCGTACAATCTCTCCCTTACCTGGAAGAAGAAGAGGTTGAAGTTGCAGTGGCGGACCCAGGCCTGAGAAGACGTCTAGAGCGTTCAATCTCTCCCCTTTTGATCGAAAAAAATCTCATGCTAATCACGATTTATGAGGGTCGGGATGGGGGGGGGGGTGTTCTAATATTCTGTAAACATTTAATTTTCACCCCTTTCTTTCTCTCTAATCTTCAAAAAATTTCCCTTATCATTGCTTCATTTTTTAAGGGCATTATTCTTTGATCATTTATCCCCATCCAAACCCTCATTTATATGATGTTTAGGGTTACATGCAAAAGAAATAAATCAATAATCTGGGGTTATTATATAATTCGGCACCCATAGAAAAAATCAAATCGGCATCTGGTTAAATCGGCATCTAGTCAAATCGGCACCTATTTAAAGTCAATTCGGCACCGAATTATATTTGATGTAAACTATATAAACTTCAAAAATGTATAAATGATCTTTCTATTTCTAATTATTCTTAGGGTTTTCTCAACATTCTATAGATAATTCAGACTGTTGTTTTGATTAGTTTTCTTTTCAATTAATAAATTTTAAGAATTCACTAGACTAGTCAGGCTATACAAATCTTTGTTGATTGAAAAGTCAACCAAACCAATGTCTTGCTATATAATTAAAAGAGCTGCAACTCTCTTTATATATATATAATTACATTAGATGTATGTTTCATTATGATATTTTATTCTGATTGGCTAACTGCACATCACGTGTTATTCCGTAAGCAGTTGCATTGCTCAATACAACTTTTCACTCATGATAACACGTGCTCCAACAATAAAGTGCACAGGTGAATTAAATAATAAAATATATAAAATTCGTGTTTTCATGATCATAGCTAAAAAATGTAATTATAAGTATTGAATGCTTCTTTTTGTAAATTTATAGGGTTGTAAAAGCGTTGACCGTGCGTACATTTTTAGAATGAAGCGCTTCCGCGCTTCATACAAAATGTACTTCGGTTAACGCTTTTACACCCCAATAAATTTACAAAAAGAAGCATTCAATTCTTAAATATACAAGTAGTTATTGATGTTTTTTTCTTCACTGAAAAACTAAATAAAAAACAATGAAGCAGGGGCGGATCCAGCCATTTGAAAAAGGGGGGTCCCAACCCAGAGTAAAAAGGAGGGGGGGTTTCCAACTATATGCTCCTATTCAAATGCATTGATCGGCCAAAAAAGGGGGTTCCAACCCCCGGAACCCCCCCCCTTTTGGATCCGCCAATGTGAAGCCATTACGCAAGATGTTGTTTAATCATGAGAAAGTTAGAAGTAGTGATAGGGAAAACCATGAGCCCTTTTCATTAGTATCACTTATTATCGAAAAATTATACGCAATTCTAAGGTCGCTTTGCAGGAAAGTGTAAACAGCATACAGCATGCTAAACTGGATGAAACATGCATAAAAAATATTTTACTCCTTTAATACACTCACATTAATTAGACCGAAAAAATGGCATACAAAAACCCCCCGAAAATGTAAATTCGTCAATATTTTGGCACAACCCCTTCTTTATTTTAATCGTTTTGCTTAGAATATTGCAAAAAAATATATATTAATTGATATAAAATATATATTAGACATATTTAACATGGGTGCCAAAATTACTACATCAGGTGCCGATTTAACATGTTTAACCAGGTGCCAATTTGACTATACTGGGTGCAGATTTGACCAGGTGCCGATTTAACCAAGTGCCGATTTGACTAGAATTCAATTATCTGTGACTGGTTCACCTGACTGGATCAGTTTTAAATGTTACTAGAACACACCCGCGAAATCGCGGGCATATACGGCTTGTGAACTGTTTCAGGATGACTTTTTGTAAAAGATATTTTGTATGGAGAATTTCATTACTTGAAAGGTATCATAAGCCCTCTCCCTTTTTCCAAAGTCCGATATTTGTTTCTTTTATGTTTAATTCAATTATGTTCGTGTTTCTGGCCTCAGGCTACAATTATTCTTCTCCTTTGCTACAATGCATCTTTTGGTAAAAGTCAAATTAAATTAAAATTTTACGCCGCTTCAAACATGAAAAAAATGTAATTGCTTATATATAGACCATTATTTGTCTAATAAAATATGCTTCTAGAACAATCCATCATTGCTTTCTTATTAAATGCCAATGGTAGGATATGAATCTTGTATAAATGACTAAGACCGACTTAGGCTAATTTGAGGGGTGGTCGGAGGGGTCCTCAGATTCCGAAATCCCGTGCTTAAAAACATGAAATCCCGAGATGCAGAATTTAAAGAAATTCATAACCCGAAATCCCGAAATCGAAAAATATATTCCCGGATCAATCCCCAAATGCCGAGCTTTAAACACCCGATTCCGACGTTCCGACAAAGGTCCTGCCTCTCTATAATCTTTACCTTACTTTCATTTTTTGCCAAATCACTACTTCCACTTTCAACAATAATTGTTTATGCCCCTCCTATTTATCTGTGCAACGTTCGACTCGTTCCTTCGTTCGTCCGTCCGTCCGTCTGTCCGGCTTCAGGTTCAAGTTTTTGGTCGAGGTAGAGTTTGATAAAGTTGAAGTCCAATCAACTCGAAACTTAGTAATAATATAATGCCGATGTGGCATCCGTGTACTATAGACACATTCTTGTTTCAATATGTTTTACTTATTTTAATATATATGCAACTGGTTTGACCCCTTAAATAGTAAACATTTCAAAGAAAACAGCAGACAGAATACAGAAAGTCTCTATATATTAAAGTAGAATAATCGTAGTTTACATTTAGATAAACGCGAAAAATAATTGTCCTCTCTAAGGAGGTATAATAGTTGTGGTTCTTGCGATGTAAACACCATGATTTAGAGAATGCTTTCACTACTGGACAAAAACAAACTGTCCATACCAGTAACAGTCATTCTAAGACTAATAATGTTTGTTAAAGTTGTAACAGTTGTTAAATTTCACTGCTGCAGTTATTTTGTAACTGTCCCAACTTTAAAATTGTTTGTCTATAACATAAATCGACTGCCACAACGCAAGGAATAACTGTCACAGTCAATAAAGGACTGATACAACTATTTCAAAGTTGTAACAGTTGACTTACAACTGTCCCAACTCAACAGTCATGAATAAACTGATTAAACGCCTAAAGGGTTGTTACAGTCGTAATAAAACTGATGCAACCATTTCAAAGTTGTAACAGTTATGTATAAACTGTCCCAACACGGAAAACGTTGAAACAGTTTTAAACAAACTGTTTAAACGCTGAAAAGGTTGTGACAGTACAAATATGATAGTTACAACCATTGTGTAGTCATAGCTAATTTATAAGCGTAGCAACTTCCAAACATTGATCGTCATGTCGACTTAAAAGTCACGGATACAAAATGTCTGACAGTCAGCAATATAGGTTGAATTATTTGTAAAACAATTTTACCGTGTGAAATATAAGGTTGTGACAAAGAGAAACAACTATCACTCCCATTTAATACATTAATTGTAGATAGATATTGGTTTTAAAAAAAAATAGTATTTTGAAATATTTGCCGCTGAACAAATTTGTTGTATTCCTCGGTTATTTAGTGAATGTGCTGAATTTATATAATTGTTTAACACTCCCTCGCCTCTAATCTCTTCGAACAAATAAAATCGGAACCAGCACTAGATACGTGCCATTTCACTAGATAATAGATAACTCTAACAGATATAAATCGAAAAAAGTTACCCAATATATTCGTAACCAAATGTACATGTATCCTTAACTGTATTAACAGTTTACAATTTTTCAATATTATGTTATGCGGGAAAGAGGGGGGAAGCACAGACTAAGGCAGTTGCCTCCCCTTTCCCGTTGAAGGGTTAAATGTGTTTCACAGCTTTACATGTCTGTTCTCACTATTCTTAACTACAACAGTTTGGGGGACTGTCGTTCGCGTTCTTTCGAGGCCTCCCGGTGAATAAAACAAAGATGACTATATATGTTTATTTCGAGTCCAACCATACGAGTAAATTAATCAAATACATAAATATGAAATAAAGAGTTTTATTCTTAAAATGAAATTGAATTAACAATTATCAAAATACTTTATCAATTAATTAAAATAGTTTATCATGATATTAATGGTAACTTTAATAATACTTAAGATTTCTGTTATAAAATTATTACATTAAAACGTTGCAATGGTTACGTTTAATTTTTCACTAAACAAAATTTATAAGTTTACGAACCTGGGGCCGGTTTCACGAAGCTATCCTAAGACATGTCATAAGACATATCTTAGGACATGTCTTATGATCCTCTTATGACTATCCTAGGACATATCTCAGACCTCGCCTCGAAGCTGTCTTAGGATCATTTTAGCTAAGGCATCCTAAACCTGTCGCAAGTTCTTTAAATTTTCAAATATAAATATGATCTACGGGAAAAAATCATGTAAATGTAGTATGTCTTACCATAAATTATTCTAAACGTATTGATTAATATAATGACATAATTTGCAAAATAAATATAAAAAAATAAAAGTAATTTATATATAAATTATTTTTAAACCATACATCAATATCAATATGAAATTTTCAATGCAAAATTAAGAAAAAAGAATATAAAATTATGACTGTGTTGAATTTCATTTGCAAATTAGAAATTTTGTTTTAAACTTCAGTTTTTTTTTTTTTTTATATTAATGGACCTTTTGTACTTTGAATTATAAAAGTATTTGAAATTAGCTCTAGCCTTTTTTCTCTCAGGCATCGTAAAACTAACACCAAATTGGCAATCAATCTATCAATCAAAATATATGACTATATGGCTTCAGCTAACTAATATTCCTTGCTGTGGACGTTTATTTTCTGCTTTGGGAAGACTTAAAACTTGGGAAAGATCTACGATGGCCAGTGAACGGTCAAGAGAGGATTGACAATATTACATACAGGTCCACCGAAGTCCAGATATTAGTACTGCAACCAGAGTTCATTTCTTAAAACTTTAATGTTCTGGAAGAACACTCACCTTAATTATATATTGATGGAAAGAAGAAAGTGTGTACAACAAGAAAACATTGGTCGTAAACATCCAGAGTGATCTCATTTTTGTAAAATTTGGGTCAAATGTTAGGCCTAAAAATATCAATATTTCAACTACATGGACAAAAAGGAGAAAATTTCTGATATTTATTTGTTAGAATGCTACAAAAACTGTTCAATTATAAGCACATGCTGTGTAGCATGTTAAAACGCCGAACTTGACTATTTATTTTAAGAGCTGCCATTACAAAATGACGTTGATCTGGAGCCTTCTGATTTTTTTTTTTCATTTATGACATAGCAAAAGACGAAGTGACCATAACCTTTTCACATACATTAAATTTCATATTGCTTATAATTTGTCACTACAGTATATTACAGAATTATTTTCTAAACTATAAAACAACCGTTTATCGAGTTATTTCAATATTTTTCCAGGAACTAGAAATTAAAGAAACAACAGACACGGCTTCCTCCGCCTCATTTTTAGACTTATATCTCGAATTTGACTTACACAGTCATCTCATTACCAGAATCTTTGAGAAACGAGATGATTTTAATTAATACTACATTACATCTCTGAAAATTAATGACCCATAACTTTTTTTTTAATCTTTGAAAGTTTTTGTTAAAAAGCTGAAACTGTCCAGGCTAGAAAGAAGTGTATTTTCCAAATAAAACATTTCAGGCTAAATCATAAAAATTATATCATAGTACAAAGGATCAAACTGCAACTGTTTTAAAGACAGTTTTTTTTTATTTTACCATCGGTCCTACTTATTGCTGACACACAACCAAATTTTTGTTCATCAGGCACTACTTGTTAAAACATTTTACTCACTTTAATTATCTAAAAAGCTTATCGTTTGCAGTACTTTTGAATAGAGGAGAAAAAAAGTAACTGCTGGTTTGTCGACAGTCCCTTCCGATGTCATATTGCAGTTTCATCAGGTTTAATCAGAGAATATATTGTACTTGTAGTGGAATAAGATTATAAATGACTAGTTCTGCTCCGTGCAAGGTCACTTCCGGATAACATCGAGGTCATATGTCAAAAACACTAAATGGTTTTATGATTTTATAATGTACAAGTATGAAATTACGATCGATTAATCGTTTATCTATACTTTTTGGGGCAAGAATTCCTGTTATATGAAGAAATGTTTTTTAACATCAAATGAACAAAAACTGCGTTAAAACGCATCAATAATTTAGATCACAATTGTTTTTTTTGTATATGTCCATATGAGGAACACAAGTCACGGAAACGTCTCCAAATGATGCCATGATTTTTTTTTCCATTTACCATCTTCACATCACAATAGATAAAAATGAAATTGGTAATTAAAATTCTTGCAATTATAATTCCTAAATTATGCAGCCATCCTATATTTTATAGATGAAATTCCCAACCACAATTGGAAGAGTTTATTTATATGGTATGTGATATCTCTAGTTGTTGTACTTAAATGAAATTCATTAATTACTTTGAATTAAAGTGTATATGTGCGTAGCGGAATTGTTTGATACGCTTTAGGCCAACGATTTTTTCAATCTGTTTGGTCTTTTTGTCTTAAAAAAAATCAGTTATCAACTTCATTCGTAACACATATGTTGTTGCCATCGCAGACAAAACCCAAAACAATATAGTTTTTGTTTGCATATCAACTTATCTAAACTGCTTCATAAGTGAGTAAGTTTTTGACACAATTTTTTCAATGACATTTTATAGTCGTCTTTTCGGAATTTCAACAGGATGCAGAATTTGTACTGTAATGTAATGTACTTCATACTTACATAACATACTATATTTCTTTGCAAAACAAATTTAATCTGATAAAGTTGACATTAGATGATTTTTTTTAGGTTCCTTTTCATTATAAAACTCCTCAAGTATTAAGGTAATAATACAAAAAACAAAGGCAACAGTAGTATACCGGTGTTCAATAGTCATAAATCGATTGAGAGAAAACAAATCCGAGGGAAACACATCAACTATAGGAGGAAAACAAAGGAACGACAGGAACACTGAAGTGCAACAAAAACCAACTCCAACATACATAGAAACGAACTATTTGATAACAACTGCCATATTTCTGACTTGGTACAGGACATTTCAAGAACTGTCTTCCACAGTTTTGGGGTTGAGTGTACCTGGTCAAGCTAAATCAAGAAAAAAGCACTAGATTTATAAAAACTTATTACCATTTACTCGGTCTGCTTATGGCTCTACGAAGCAACTCTCCAAAGTAGTGACATGCTCTTCAACTTCGTACTTTATTTGGCCTTTTTAACTTTATTCGAGCGTCACTGATGAGTTTTTTGAAAGCCTCAACGCACGTCTGGCGCGAATACAAAATTTCAATCCAGTTATCTATGATGAGTTTATTGTACTATCAGGAAATATAATCTAGCTTCAAAATTACAGTGACATATTTATATTATTATCTTCTTTTACTTGGTTTGCTGCACACTGTCATCTGTCTGCAGGAATATCAACATACATGGGCATTTTTTATGGAAATATTCCAATAAGATGATTTTTACTAAAGTGGAAAAACCAAGAAAAAAGTAAATGTACCGCCTGAAAAATTGTTCTTTGAAAATGCCTTTGATTTTCTAATATAAAATGCTTATCTTAATATCAATCAAAAACCAATGATATTGTGTAGCTAGAAATATGCAATTAAAATAAACAGTTTTCTCTGAAGGTTCACTTTAATCTGTTAAATGTGTGTATTCATTCTTTGTGAAAATCTATATAATAAGATACATATATTTATTACGATATGAATGTGCCTTTAATTCAGTATTTTTAGAACAAATAGCTCTTATTTGAAGCGATAAAGCTGTAGCAATAAACACATTATGATAGCATAAGGAATTAAAAACTTGTCTCTGAATATTGGATTAAGTGAATTTTCATCTTATAAAACAAACGGGAAATGTATCTTCCTCATTTTTATAGATATTTTGACTTTGGAAAAGATAAATATTTACAAGACCTGACCACCGTCGGGACGATTACGTGCTATGTATCGATGATATTTAACTTGTTCGTGTTTGTTATACTGTGGCGTAAATCTCTATTCTCGCCCGCTTCGATTATTATGCAAGGCCTATCAGTGGCTGATTTTCTGACAGCATTTTCATCGTATGGTCTAGAACCAGTTTTTCAGGCACAAATGGATTGTACAGGACATTATTTTGAGAATACAACACAATTCGTACACATCTGTGGTTTAACATACCCGTACTGTACAGTTGCTACACATCTGTGGTTTAACATACCCGTACTGTTCAGTTGCTACACATCTGTCAATATTATCCGTCACATTCCATACCATATCGTACATGTTGACAACATGCCTTGGAATACAGAATGTTGTTGTAATTATGTTTCCAATTTGGACGCAAAACCAACTGACAAATAGAAAATCCTTCGTTTGTTGTGTTGCGTTTTTTTTTGCTTCCTATGACCATCAGTTTTCCTCGTCACTTTGCTGTGAAATTGGAGTCTGTAAAGTTTGATTGGTGCAAGATTATTGCCAATGATTTAGTTTTAGAGTACTCCACGCTATATTACCTAATGATTCAGACCGTGTTGGTCATATGTTGCTGTCTTGTTATGCTGATGTCGACAGTATCCATCACCTTTAAATTATTCACTAACAATTTTAGTGCCCGGATAACTCATCAAAGAGCACAGGAAAAACGGTCGATTATAATGGCGGTCATTGTCCTGGTTGTATTTCTAATGTCAGAGGTTCCAAAAGTAACAGCATACTTATTGTTTTGTGTGAGGTACATTGTTAGTAACTTTCAATTACATTATGATTTTTCTTATTTAGTGGTATTGGTTGTCACAAAATATGAACAAGTTTTGGCAGCATTGTTGACAATAAGTATAAGCGATAAAAACATGTCCTTCTGGGAAAGCTTTGAATATTATTCATATGGCATTGAGGGTATGAAATTGTTTACCATAGTAGGATGTTTATCTAACTTTTTAATATATATCATCATTAGTAAAAAGATGAGAGCAGAATTGTCATGCATTTTTGGCAAATCAACAAGTCGTTAAAACGTGTTCAATTTAAATAAGCATTAACCGCTAAAAATATCAGTGTTTGAAACCAGTCTGATGACAATGTAGAGGAATCAGAAAGTATAAACGTTTAAAAGAAATTCAGAAAAATAAAAGTTTCGTGTCAAATTTGAAACTGCCAGGCACAGATTATCCAATGTGCCAGTTAAAGTTTCCTTCCTTTTTAGCATACTATAACCGAAACTGGTGTTTTCCTTATTTGTTGACATATTTATTAGTTTTTTTGTTGATTAAAATTATAACACAATGTTGATTGTTGTACTCCTATTTTTGACATTTTTACCTATTATGTCTGTTTGATTTGTTCACACATTGTTTTCAATATAATGAAATTTTATGCGAATGTCATACAAGTCAGAGGTTTCGCTTGCCACCGTTTTTTACATAAGAAAATTCCTGTACAAAGTCAGGAATATTACAGTTGTTTTTCATTCGTTTGATGTGGTTGAGCTTTTGATTTTGCCATTTTGAATTTTCCTTGAAAGTCGCTATTTTTGTTATTTTACTTTTTAATTGTTTTTAAATTAAAAAATACATTTATAACGGAGAACCTTATTGTTTGTTTACTCTTAACAACAAAAAACACATTAAGATCAAATGGAAAAACAATTTGGTTCTTCTTTAAGCACTATAGATAAAAGATAATTGGTGTTACAAAGCTTTTTTCTGCTGGAGTGACAGGGTACTGGCGTTTTTATAAAGTTTGTTCTGTTTGGTTTTTTTTTGTTTTTGTTTGTTTGTTGCAAAAACACTTTTTTTCATCTTGATGAAATGCCCTCAATGGTCCCTTCGGTATCTTTTGCCTCTCTTTTATATAAAATATATAAACCGTTTCTTTTAAATCCTGAATATTACCAGAAGTGAATAGTAAATAAACTCATCATACATATCAGTTAATTAAATGTGTACAGGCCTTTAATTGTTCTCTTGACAATCATTAACTTCTTGTTATAAATGTTTGTTTTTCCAAATTGGCAGTTGATTGTTGGACATATTTCTAACATTCTTTTGAATGTGTTTTTTTTTTCTTTCTTATTTACATCCCGTTTACTCATAGCTTCTTGAAATTTTTTTCATTCCATATGTTGAGGTTTTTCGTATTATGCGTTCCTGATAAAAACAAATCCACAAAAAACATTTCGAATCTAAATTAACACTTTATAAATTTGGCGCGTCCGAAGAGCTATGTCATACAAATAGACAATTATATATTACTTGTATCAAACTGAAGTCTTATGTTTTGATCTTTACATATGTGATCAAGTGTTGCGCAGTTTTATTCCACTTTCGGCTGGTTAATAGTTTTTGGATTATCAACGTGTTCTTCGTCATTGGCCAAATTCAATTTAAGTGTTAGGTTTTGCCGTCTTCCAATGTTGTTTTAGTGAAGTTAGAGAACGCCAGATCGTTGATTACATGTCATCATAAAATCATTAGATTTCAACTGCGTATCACATGTAATACAATATTTATCTACTCGCTACAGTTACATTTTAAAATATAACGAACAAAAGGAGATATATTATTTTTAATCCGTTGAATTAATAAGACAAATGTACGGTGGCAGAATGCGGCCATAAAAGGAAAAAAAATAATGTTGTTCCCTCAAGATACTATGTCGTTCACTCAAGATGCTATGTCGTTCCCACAAGATAGTTATCTCGTTCCCTCAAGATACTATGTCGTTCCCTCAAGATAGTTATCTCGTTCCCTCAAGATAGTTATCTCGTTCCCTCAAGATAGTTATCTCGTTCCCTCAAGATAGTTATCTCGTTCCCTCAAGATACTATGTTGTTTCCTCAAGATGTTATGTTGTTCCCTCAAGATAGTTATCTCGTTCCCACAAGATGTTATGTCGTTCCCTCAAGATACTATGTCGTTCCCTCAAGATGTTATGTTGTTCCCTCAAGATAGTTATCTCGTTCCCTCAAGATACTATGTCGTTCCCTCAAGATAGTTATCTCGTTCCCTCAAGATAGTTATCTCGTTCCCTCAAGATAGTTATCTCGTTCCCTCAAGATACTATGTCGTTCCCTCAAGATGTTATGTTGTTCCCTCAAGATAGTTATCTCGTTCCCTCAAGATACTATGTCGTTCCCTCAAGATGTTATGTTGTTCCCTCAAGATGCTATGTCGTTCTTCCCTCAAGATACTATGTTGTTCCCTCAAGATAGTTATCTCGTTTCCTCAAGATTTTAAAATTGTATTGATATATGATTCATTTCGACCTTCGAAGCGGAACTGTAGACGTGGCCAGATCCCAAAAGTAGAATATTTGCATAATAATAATGATATAATAATTCTGTATTTAAAGAGAATAACTGAGAGGGGATAGGAGGGGTCCTGATCCAGAAATCCCGGGCTTAAAAACACGAAATCTCGAAATCCCGAATTTAAATAAAGTAAATCCCGACGTCCCGTAATCCGAAAAAAAGAATTCCCGGATCCGAAAGGGTCAATCCCGAAACCCCGAGCTTAAAAACACCCGATCCCGGAGTCCCAGTAAAGGTAGCACTCCACAGTTAGATGTGTAGTTTCATATTTTGGCCCCTGAGGATTTTTCAAATATAAGAGCTAGTGTGCAATAAAATTCATTTTTGGATAGCTGAGTATTAAAATAGCCTTCGTATTGGGTTTTTATGAACATCAAGATCATATAATGTATGTAATATAGGCTGTTTTCTGTATGACAGTCCGTAAATATCCATACCATACATTGGTCCGGCAATTTTTGTAATGTTTTTTTTCCAACTTTTTGTCGCACGAACTTTGTGATTAGATTTTAAGAAAAAATTAGGCGAAAGACACCCATTTTTTTTTTATCATTAGGAAGATTTATGAAAACAGTGTCTAAAAAGGTATCACTCAAAGGCATTGAAATTCTAGTTTGATCCAAATTTTGGGGGGATATGTGACATGCATGTTTACCCCCTTTTTGCAATATGTTATGGTGAATAAATGCAGAATGTTGCCATGGATACACAGAAAAGGAATTATTTTTCACCCTTTAAACATTTGAAAATTAAATCTGAGGAAGATACTGATTACATACATATGCACATGTACAACACAAACAGTTAGGTTAAAGTATTAGAAATCAAGGAATAGGAGAGGATAAAACATTTTGTGGCTCATTTTTAATTTTATTTTCTAAGAGGGTGGTAAAGGGTTATTTTCGTGCAACGTTTTCGGCCTTTTCATTTTACGTGTTTTCGTGATTTGGTGTTTTATTTCTCGTTTTCTCGTGTTTGGTTCGATGTGCGTGCTTCGTATTTCCCCTTATTTATTTTCCGTGTTTCGTGTCGGTGGTCTTAATTTCTCGTTCTTGCATTGTTCCGCATTTGATGAAAACGTGAATTGGAAGTAACTCCACGTCTTTACTCCACCGTTTCGAAGTTGGAAATAAAGAATAAATCAATATAATTGTATTGCTATGTTGAGGGAACGAGATAACTATCTTGAGGGAACGACATAGTATCTTGAGGGAAAGAGATAACTATCTTGAGGGAACGACATAGTATCTTGAGGGAACGAGATAACTATCTTGTGGGAACGACATATCATCTTGAGGGAACGACATAATATCTTGAGGGAACAACATAACATCTTGAGGGAACGACATAGTATCTTGAGGGAACGAGATAATTATCTTGAGGGAACGAGATAACTATCTTGAGGCAACGACATAGTATCTTGAGGGAACGAGATAACTATCTTGAGGGAACGACATAGTATCTTGAGGGAACGAGATAACTTTCTTGTGGGAACGACATAGCATCTTGAGGGAACGACATAGTATCTTGAGGGAACGAGATAACTTTCTTGTGGGAACGACATAGCATCTTGAGGGAACGACATAGTATCTTGAGGGAACAACATAATTTTTTACGTGTTTTCGTGATTTGGTGTTTTATTTCTCGTTTTCTCGTGTTTGGTTCGATGTGCGTGCTTCGTATTTCCCCTTATTTATTTTCCGTGTTTCGTGTCGGTGGTCTTAATTTCTCGTTCTTGCATTGTTCCGCATTTGATGAAAACGTGAATTGGAAGTAACTCCACGTCTTTACTCCACCGTTTCGAAGTTGGAAATAAAGAATAAATCAATATAATTGTATTGCTATGTTGAGGGAACGAGATAACTATCTTGAGGGAACGACATAGTATCTTGAGGGAAAGAGATAACTATCTTGAGGGAACGACATAGTATCTTGAGGGAACGAGATAACTATCTTGTGGGAACGACATATCATCTTGAGGGAACGACATAGTATCTTGAGGGAACAACATAACATCTTGAGGGAACGACATAGTATCTTGAGGGAACGAGATAATTATCTTGAGGGAACGAGATAACTATCTTGAGTCAACGACATAGTATCTTGAGGGAACGAGATAACTATCTTGAGGGAACGACATAGTATCTTGAGGGAACGAGATAACTTTCTTGTGGGAACGACATAGCATCTTGAGGGAACCACATAGTATCTTGAGGGAACGAGATAACTTTCTTGTGGGAACGACATAGCATCTTGAGGGAACGACATAGTATCTTGAGGGAACAACATAATTTTTTTTTCTTTCATGGCCGCATTCTGCCACCGTACAAATGCAATCTATGTTGTGTCGTCTTTTAGTCTTATTTTTTTGGCCATATCAATAATCCGGTTTTCTTCGACTTATGCATTGTGATTGGCCCATTGAAACCATATCACTTTGTTTATTATATGAAGTGTCTTCTATTGAAGACAGGTTGTGGAATGTTGTTTATGTATTTCCCTTTGACATTGCATATTTTCAAATCATAAACAGTGGCTATCATTACAACGAGTAAAAACGAGTCTGACAATAACTGGGCGTATCTGCATTAATTGTAAAAACGAATAATGGATTGAAAAATTAAAGACCTGCTATCAAAAACAATGTATATTTTATAGTTCGTTCTTATGTTGTACTGTTATACCACTGTCCCAGGTTAGGGGAGGGTTGGGGTCCCGCTAACATGTTTAACCCCGCGACATAATTTATGTATGTGCCTGCCCCAAGTCAGGAGCCTGTAATTCAGTGGTTGTCGTTTGTTTATGTGTGACATATTTGTTTTTCGTTCATTTTTTTTTACATAAATAAGGCCGTTAGTTTTCTCGTTTGAATTGTTTTACATTGTCTTATCGGGGCTTTTTATAGCTGACTATGCGGTATAGGCTTTGCACGTTGTTGAAGGCCGTACTGTGACCTATAGTTGTTAATGTATGTGTCATTTTGGTCTTTTGTGGATAGTTGTCTCATTGGCAATCATAACACATCTTCTTTTTTATATATCTAAACAAAGTGTCTTTCTTGATCCACAATTTTACAAGATAATCCAGTATCGATTTGTTTTTAAACAAAATAGATTAAAAGAATGATTTTGGATAATAGTGGTCTGTTTACCCCAAGTCATTATTCACTATCTGCTTTTGTCTACAAAACATAATTCCATTTGGAAATCAGTTTTATTAATGCTACATCACATCTCTGAAAGTTAATGGCCCCTAACTTTTTTTTTAATCATTGAAAGTTTTTGTTTAAAACCTAAAACTGTCTATCAGTCTCCAGGCTAGAAAGAAGTATATTTTCCAAATAAAACATTTCAGGCTAAATCATAAAAAAAATATCATAGTATAAAGGATCAAACTCCAACTGTTATACAGGCAGTTTATTTTCATTTAACCATCGGTCCTACTTTTTGCTGACACTCAAACAAATTTTTTGGAATGCCATATCCTTTTTATTTGTTCCAAACGAGTGCCGTTACTATCCCAGAAGTCATGTTCCAATGATGAACCTTTTTCCGATGGACCAGCTGGTATTACTTCTCATCACTTCTTATTGAGCATTATGACTTTAAAATTGAAAATGGAAATGGGGAATGTGTCAAAGCGACAACAACCCGACCATACAGCAGACAACAGCCGAAGCCCATCAATGGGTCTTCAATGTAGCGAGAAACTCCCGCACCCGGAAGCGTCTTCAGCTGGCCCCTAAACAAAATGTATACTAGTTCAGTGATAATGGACGACATACTAAACTCCGAATTATAAAAAAGAAACTAAAACTAAAAAACATACAAGACTAACAAAGGCCAGATGCTCCTGGCTTGGGACAGGCGCAAAATTGCGGCGGGGTTAAAGATATTTTGTAAGATCTCAACCCTTCCCCTATACATCTAGCCAATGAGGAAAAAACAAACGCACAACAATATGCACACTTTGTCTGTATTACGAATTCTCATCAGCCGCTAACAATTTTCTCCCCAAAAAGTTAATTCCTATTCTTACTGTAAGTAAAACAATTCGGAAACCAGGATGCCCGGATGTGTCCTGTGGCCCATCTCTCATCATTGCAATATAAAACATCGGAGTTCGATGGTAAGGGATACAATGATAAATATCTTAATTAATATGAGAAAGATTTTAATCCTTTTAGTATGCTCGTTTCTCGCGTTTTCAACTTTCCATATATTTTGTATAACCTCAAGACTTTTCGTAGACCATACACAAAACCGTTTTGCAACCTCTGCATTTAAAAACCAGGTTTAACACACTTTAGAAAATTACTGTACCAAGTCAGGAATATGGTAGTTGCTTTTCACTTGTTCCGTCTAATGTTAGCTCCTTTTTATGGACATCCCCTTTTTGAATTTGACTTGGACTTAGGTTTTTTTGTTATTATTTTTTTTCTCAGTATTTTTTTGTGAAAATTCTAGTAAAATATTAATTTTGTAGATTCTCTTTATATTTAATATATCCAGTGCATATCATACAGTCAACCATTTATTAAAATCCACATATTCCTGCCAAATATTTTAATGTTCAAATGCTTGAAAATCCTTTTTTTTCTATCTTTACATTTCATCTTTTTTTCAATAATTTTTGAAACAAGACAATTGAAATAGACGTCAGTCAGACGCTAACATCATCGAACCTTTATACAAACTTCTAAGTTAAGGTTATCGTATCAATATTGTAATTAGATCTCTGAATATAGTTTACATTGGCACTAATATCGATTTTGTCATTAGCAAATTAAAACATAACTAACTTGTATCTTCTTTTGAGGCGGGATGTATAGAGACACAGACACGTTAATTTTTATCTCTATAGAAGTCGCTCCTCACTATCCTACTACCTGGCGATAGATTTATTTTTGGCATTGCACAAATCGTGTCTTTTCTGACTGTTCATGACGTTAAAATACTTAATCCCTGTGATGTGTTTTAGTTGGTTTTAGTCTCTGATGCATGATTTTTTTTTATTATTAATTGTTTTTGGCTTTTAACTAGCTGTCAGTAACTGCGAGTACTCTCAAATCGTATTTTCTTGTTAATTCGACCTGTTGATACTGTTTATAATGCTTTTATGTTATTTTATTTTTATATTGATCTTGTCTATATACCAGCTTTGATTATTTGGAATATATTCTAAGTTTCACTTCTACTTACTACATTTGTATAAACTTCAAGATTTAACAGTATTTTTTTAAAACCGTTTTTTCTTCTAAAGTGAATATTTTCGAAGGATTAAATATTTCGCAGTGGTGATTTGCCATGGCTTTGTTTGGACTTGTTGGTTTGCTTTTTGGCCTTGAATGTTTGTCCCTAATATTTTATTAACTGTGCATTTGCATTCAGATATCGCAGATCAAATTTATTCGTTTAAAGTGTATTAATGTACGTTTTTTCATTTAGTTAAGCCTGCCAATTGATATTTATCGTGTGTTTTTCTATGTTGTGATGTTATGCTATTGTTTCAGAAAAAAGGAGAAGGTTTGGATCCATTAAAAAGTTTCATCCCGCTGCAAATGTTTGCACCTGTCCTAAGTCAGGAATCTGATGTACAGTAGTTGTCGTTTGTTTATGTAATTTATACGTGTTTCTCGTTTCTCGTTTTTTTTTTTATTTTATATAAATTAGACCGTTGGTTTTCCCGTTTGAATAGTATTACACTAGTAATTTTGGGCCCTTTATAGTTTGTTGTTCGGTGTGAGCGAATGCTCCGTTTTGAAGGCAGTACATTGACCTATAATGGTTTACTTTTTTAAAATGTTTATTTGGATGGAGAGTTGTCTCATTGGCACTCACACCACATCTTCCTATATCTATCCGTAAGGTTTTCATGGTTGAACAAAACCCATGATATTGTTTCATGGTATTCGAATCGCTTTGAAACTTCATACAATCATTTTGTGATGATTACTATAAACCAACTAATTTTAGCGAATACTTTAGTTCGCGTTCATCCCTTTCTAGCTCACTTAGCGGCTATTTAATTTTGCGATTTTCAAATTTATTTGAAGTAGTTAGATAAGGAAAAATACAAGTTTTACATATTCGTAGCGAACATTAGCTGATTTATAGTATTCCATAGCATGCATGTATGTTGGATATCTGCTTAAATCTACCGAACAGCATTCTGTAAACACTTTATTATCGTTGCATCATAACTCTTAAATGAATAACATAAGTTTTATTATATATTTTATATTATAAAAATAAAAAGATGTGGTAAAATTCTCATGAGACAACTCTCCACCAGACACCAAATGACATAGTTAACAACTATAGGATAACGTATGGCTTTTACAATGAGTTAAATCCATACCACATGGTAAGCTAAAACAAATGCCCCAAAATGACAGTGTTAATTCAAGCGAGAAAACTAAACATGTTTTTGAGTTGACACTTTCATTCGCGAGCGTAAAAAGAAGTGATTTTTAGATTGTAAAGTGCAATATATTTTGCTTTATTCTGAGTATGGCGTCTCTATCGAATGGTTAATGTTTAAATGGCAGATTTGTTTTACAATCGGTCCCATCCTACACACTGCTGACACATAAACACGTTGTTCGGATCCCATGTCTTTTTAATCTGTTCCAAACGAGCGTAGTTACTACCCCAGAAATCCTGTTTCCATGTAGGACTTTTTCCAGTGGACTCATTTGGATAACTTCCATTCCCAAACTTCTCTAACTCTGCGTTAAGTCCTTGCATATATTGTGAAAACTCATCATCTCGATCTCCATTACCGCCCCATGAAGCACCAATTCCGAGTGTCATTAAAGCCTTTCGGAAACCAGGGTGGACGGATGTCTCCTGTGGTCCAACTTCCATCATTTTACCTGAAAAAAAATGAAAGCTTTGGATTCGAAACTAACCAATATAATTGACTAACCTTGCGATAATGCAGAAAAGGATTTAGTTTTGTACCAACAATTCCTGTTTCCTGTGTAATTTCTTAAATCTGTGCAACACTTTTTCATTCTCAAATTAATTGAAAGAAGACAAACTGACAAATAGCGAAGTAAAATGATATTCAACGGATGTAATTATGCAACGAAAGTTGAGAAAACCAGAAAAGACAGCGAAATTTAACGTATCCAATAGAAACCAATAAAACTATGAATAACAATGGAAGCCAAGCAAAAAATGAACGCCAATGATATTACAAGTAAACTTTGGGAACCAATGAAACTGTTAGTAACAATGGAAGACAATGGAAGACAATGGAAGACTTTGATATTGCAGGCAAAACATGGCGGCCAAGTGATTTATAGAAGACATTGGAACTGCAATGAAAAATAGCGAAGTTAAAATCATCCTATCGTAAATGTTACGGACGCCATATACGAGTTGGTTGAAGGTTATGGGATAACTGTTTCACAGATGATATCGGATATATTCCTTAAGTCGTAACCACAATACCCTTCCCTTTTCATGAATATGGCCTACCTAATTAGACTATTTACCGGGTTCTTAATTACATGAGCATCACGATAAGTGTCACATGAGGAACAGGATCTGCTAACCCTTCCGGAGCTCCTGAGATCACCCCCAGTTTTTGATGGGGTTCGTGTTGCTTAGTTTTCTATGTTGTGTCTATCGTACTATTGTTTGTCTGTTTGTCTTTTTATTTTTGGCCATGGCGTTGTCAGTTTTTTTTTCAATATATGAGTTTGACTGTCCCTCTTGTGTCTTTCGTCCCTCCTCTTTTAGGTTAACATTGCGGCAAAGTGATTAATGGAAGACATTGAAACTTGCGATGAAAAATAAAAGTCAATGAAACTGCAAGTAAACCATGAAAACCATTGATTAGAAATAAGAAGATGTGGTTTGACTGCCAATGAAACAACTTGCATAGGACAGATGCAAAACAAATGCAGCTGGTTTAAATATTTTAACAGGTACCAACCTTTCGTCCTAACCTCAAACAGTAGTCTAATATTACAACGTAGAAAGACACACTAATAAATATCAATTGAAATGGTTCATCTCGATCTTAAAGAAATATTAACAAAACAAGTAAACATACACTGAACGAAAAGATTTGGTCTATGAAACAAGATAAATATAATATGAAAAACAATGTCAAAAAAAATAAAAAAATATTACTTGGACGAAATGGCGTTAAATAAAATAACGATATAATTGCTTAAGCTAAGAGGGAAAATAATGAAACATGTTTTAAAGTTGATCGTTTAAGTTAGCCGAAGATCGACGAAAGATTTTCTGAAATCGTTGCACGCGGCCACTCCCACGAGACCAACGGTGGTATGTACCCTTTGTATGACTATTAAAGTGTAAATCAATTTATCACTAAAAAATACCTCCAAGTAAAATCGCTGTCATTCCAGTCAATGCACCAGATTTTGGAGAAGTAATGTGTTTTCTCAAGAACTCAATCAAGTCAGATGAATTAAGACCTTCTTTTTGCACAAGAGTACCAATTATATCAGACCTGTGAAATAGAAAATCAACCATAGTTACGCTTCACGTTTTAATAATAATTTTCGTTGTCATAATTTGAATTTCTCTAAATCATAGGATATACGTTGTGTAATATATTGTTAAGTTGCAATTTTTATTGACACTGATTACATTGCTTTACATAAAAACGGGGTTTTTTTTGTGGTTTTCTTTACATATAGCTTTTCTACTGTTTCGGTTCTTATACATCTTCGTCTTTTAAATACTTGGGTTGAAGTGTTTTTCCGTACACATATGCTGTAGTATCTAATAAGGTGCATATTTTCTTTTTTCGTATTGTCGTAATCACTATCCTTTCGCTGAATGCGAATTATTAACTATTTTGCTCTTTTCACGAAGAACAGACGGCTTTCCATTCGTAGGATAGAATCTCTCTTAGCTTTCGAAGCTTCTAAGTCCCACCCCCTTCCTTTTCAATATTTAATGGTTTAAGTGTTTCATAGTCTTGAGTTTTCTGTAATTGTTGTGTTGTATGGCGTTGTTTTTACTTTTTTTTCGGTTGAAGACATTTGATTGTCCCTATGTAATTTGACCTTTTCAGAATCTAAAGAACTATGTGTAATCTCATTGTTCGTACACGCAAATAAAAATAGCGTTACGTTAGTGGCCCAATTTCCATTGTTTAGAACGTTTTAAACCAATCACAACGTTTTGGTGTACGCTTTTGAAAATGTTACCCAGAATGCATTAGGCTTTTGTGAGATATTGACTACACCCATTATTTATTCCAATGTTCCGAGACATTGTTAAATTTACCTAATGTACAAGGCATCATTAACATCTTTTTCGTAGTCCCAAAACGAGGTTAGATTTTCATAGCTACAGCTTCGTTGTAAATCTGGTCTAAAATTCAATAAATGATCCATATATGCACGGGATGGACTGTCCCAGTCTCCGAAATGATTAAAAAAAAACGATACACTCCCTACCTGGTTCACGAATTGGAATGGGTAAATGCTCAAGAAAAAATATCTGAAAATATAAAATTAATACTAGTAGTAGTATTAGTAGGAAAAACTCAGTTCTTAGCAATTGTACTCTTTTTCTACAATCTGAAATAAAATTTTGAAGACATTTTCATCTTAAATAGGAATAGTAAGCATATTAGTGATCTATCTTCTAATACTGTTGACAAAGCTTGTGTTTAAAACCGGTATCACGTTAAAATTGAGCATATAAATAGTGGTATTCAGCATGCAACTTCAAGTTAAATATTGTGTACAACTGTAATACAAGCATGCCTACGGGCTTTCATGGACTAGAGTATGTGTTAGTTTTAAGATAATTACCAAAGTATAATACACAACTCTGATATGTTAGGGTTCAAAAAATACATTTGTAGTCCAGAAAATGTAAGAATAGTTTTATGTTAAAATCAAGATTTTTTAGAAAGATTAAAGATTAAGGGGTATAAATATTTTTTTTTAAATAATAATGCAGCCACAAAAAAAATCTTATATGGCAGCCAAATCGAAGATGAGATGGCGGACATTAGCTACTACGAATCAAACATCATACACTATATATTATATAAAGATCATCAAGATATTAGGGACATAATCTGATCAAAAATTTATAAATCTAGCTTTGATCTGGTTAACTTATCTGCCGATGTATGCAAAAAAGGACGAATCGTTTATAAAAGTATATAAATGTTTGGGTTAAACATCATGGTCGTTTTTGTTTGACTTGTGAGTATTTAATGTCCCAAGACCTATTTCGTTTGATTACAACTTCATACTTCTGACGTCATGAAATGGTTTAAAGTTACTTGACCGAAAATATTAATTAACACTGAACAGACCTATTTCGTGTTATGCAACTTTATACTCCTGACGTCATGAAATGGTTTAAAGTTACTTGACCGAAAATATCAATTAACACTGAACAGACCTATTTCCTTTCTATACAACTACTCCTCTGGTATCTTTCGCTATCTTTTTTCATACTACTGACGCCATGGTATGGTTGAAAGTTCCTTGATTAAAAATATCCATTAACACTGAACAAACCTTTTTTCGTTTGTATACAACTCCATACTCCTGACGTCATTAAATGGTTTTAAGTAATCTGACCAAAAATATCAATTAACACTGACCAGACTTTTTTTCGTTTGTATACAACTTCATACTTCTGACGTCATTAAATGGTTTAAAGTTACTTGACCGAAAATATCAATTAACACTGAACAGACCTATTTCGTTTGTATACAACTATTCCTCTGGTATCTTTCGCTATCTTTTTTCATACTTCTGACGCCATGAACCGGTTAAAAGTTCCTTGACCAAAAATATCAATTAACACTGAACAAACCTTTTTTCGCTTGTATACAACTTCATACTTCTGACGTCATTAAACGGTTTAAAGTTACTTGACCGAAAATATCAATTAACACTGAACAAACCTATTTCGTTTGTATACAACTTTTAAACTCCTGACGTCATGAAATGGTTTAAAGTTACTTGACCGAAAATATCAATTAACACTAAACAGACCTATTTCATTAGTATACAACTTTAAACTCTTGTTACTTGAATTTTTTTTCTGTCAGTACGCTCACCAACGAAGGAAGACTTTCAAAAAACTATTGAAATATCATCTATAATAATATATCGGAAAAATAACTCTAAAAACGCTAAAAAATCAGAGAAAAATGAAGTTTCAATGAAGCTAAGAAAACAACTTCCAATATAAACGATGGTCTCAAATACGGGATCCTTTCATTCATTCTTTAGTCATTTAAAACGTTTTATTCTCCTCGTTTTTCTTTATCTAGTTTGACCTAAATACTTTTACTCTATAACATAATCAACTAATCTTACCCGCCCCATTGTTTTGGCATATCTGGTAGAATTGAAAAGAATTTCTCAGTAACAAGTTCGTATACGTTCATCTTCTGGGCAGCTAGATACATAGGAAAGTTGCAAGAAAATCGGACCATCTTTTTAGGTGCTTCGTGAAGACGGAAAGTAAATTTAGTAGCAACACCAAATGTCCCCCCGCCACCACCACGGGATGCCCAAATAAGGTCAGTGTTTGAAGAATGCGTTGTTTGGCCATTTATATCCGTCGAAGTAGTCCCGTTATCATTTGCAACAACGAGTCTGCTATCTGCTGTAATCATTTCAACTTCCAGGAGATTGTCAACAGCCAAACCATACATCCGGGATATTGGACTGTGTCCACCACCGAGCGTGTAGCCACCAATAGCCACTGTGTGAGCACTACCTCCTATCATTACACGATCAACTTTGTCAAGCTGGAAAATTTCAATTGATAATGTAATCTTCTTTTTTATAGTCTGTTATATTATTGTACTGGAACTCAACTGTCACAGGTTTAAAGGGGGGGGGGGGGTGGGGGTGGTCGAACATTCAAACATGTGTAACCTTGCTACATTTGTATGCACCTGTCGAAAGTTAGTAGCATGTAGGTTAAGGGTTGTCGTGGGTTCATGTATATCATATTTATTCTTTTGTAAATTGCCCTTAATTCATAAAATAGGCAGTTAGTTTTCTCAATTGTTTCTTTTTTTTTCATATAATAATAATCAGTTAATTTATAAGTATGATCATATTAATGATAATCGACATCAAGACAGATGTACTGACTACTATAGGCTGGCGAAACCATCGGGAAGGTTACCTTCACTATCATTGGCATCGACCTAAGGGGGATATCAAGACAGATGGGCTGACTACTATAGACTGGCGAAACCATCGGGAAGGAAAACTTCACTATCATTGGCATCGACCTACTATAGGCTGGCGAAACCATCGGGAAGGAAAACTTCACTATCATTGGCATCGACCTACTATAGGCTGGCGAAACCATCGGGAAGGAAAACTTCACTATCATTGGCATCGACCTACTATAGGCTGGCGAAACCATCGGGAAGGAAAACTTCACTATCATTGGCATCGACCTACTATAGGCTGGCGAAACCATCGGGAAGGAAAACTTCACTATCATTGGCATCGACCTACTATAGGCTGGCGAAACCATCGGGAAGGAAAACTTCACTATCATTGGCATCGACCTACTATAGGCTGGCGAAACCATCGGGAAGGAAAACTTCACTATCATTGGCATCGACCTACTATAGGCTGGCGAAACCATCGGGAAGGAAAACTTCACTATCATTGGCATCGACCTACTATAGGCTGGCGAAACCATCGGGAAGGAAAACTTCACTATCATTGGCATCGACCTAAGGGTTGTAAAAAATGTCAACAGAAATTTTAGGGTTTACATTATGTACGCTTGATATGTGTTTCGTTTACAACAGTCTCTTTAGTGACGCTCGAATAAAAAAATATGTTGAAGAGCATTGAGGACCAAAAATACGAAAGGTTTTGCCAAAAACAGCTAAGGTATTCTTTTCCTGTAGTATAAGATTATAATTTGTCGAAAATTTCTAAGTTTTGTAAACAGTTGATTTAAATGTTGTGCATTAGACGAAGTTATGAGAACTATTAAAGAATTGCGATAACATAAAATTCATAAAACAATATTAATACACTGCAAAACTTAGGCAAAACACTCACTGATCGGGTTCCCGATATGGAACAGGATAAATGTTGCTATGTGTCAGGGTTTTGCAAAATTTTTTTAAAAACCAAATGAACCCTTTTCATGTCGAGCAGATAAAAAACAAAACGAAACTAGAATACCATCATCAGAAAACAAGAAAACAACAAGAAAAAAATATGGAATAATGTTATCGTTAGCTTTAGCGTATTTTCTATTTGATTTAAACTTAAAAAAAAAAAAAAGAGAATTAAAAAAATTTGTATACCTCCTTGTAAACAGTTTGCCACTGGTTTCCGGATCCTAATACAATCTCTCCGTAGGGGCAATCTTTCCTTGTAGAATTAAGTTTGATACTGATTTCTGTCATATTTCCAAGGTATATCATAAAAGCGCCATCTGCAGTTGACCTTCCTTGGAAATCGTGACCAGAAGACTGGACGACAATATGCATGGATTTGGAACGTGCCCAATACAAACATTCTTGAATCTCTGCGGCATCTTTGACAACGGCAATCATAGCAGGGTATTTTGTTACTCTTAAGTTTTTCATCACTGTTAGATTCCTATACAAACTATGAGAAGGTAGGAGTAGATCGCCTTTTTTAAAAGTGTCACTGAATTTGGCAATTTCTGACTGGCTTGGCCAGCAGTTCATTCCGGGGTAGCAAAATGTATTGTTTCCCGTTCTACATGCTTGGCTCGTTTTGATTGGTTGTTTTTGGAATCCATCTGGTACCAGTAAAAATCCATTTGCGCATCCCAATACAACCACAAGAGCACTCAAAACCCTGAAATAGATAAAAATATGACGCTCAAATCCCGAAACATATACAAATAGAACGCTCAAATCTTGAGATAGAATAAAACAAGAATGTGTCCTAAGTACACACTATCATTTTATATGTTCAGTGGACCATTAAAATGGGATAAAATCTCTAATTTAGCATTAAAGTTAGAAAGGTCATATCATAGGAAACATGTTTACTAAGTTTCAGGTTGATTGGACCCAAACTTCATCAAAAACTATCTTGACCAAAACCTTTTACCAAAACTTTAACCTGAACTTTGCACTATCATTTTCTATGTTCAATGGACCGTGAAATTGGAGTCAAAACTTTAATTTGGCATTAAAATTAGAAATATCATATCATAGGGAACATGTTTACTAAGTTTCAAGTTGATTGGACTTCAACTTCATCATATAGCATTTATCTTCCTACTTGTAATGCCACTGAACATAAAAATAATAGCGCAGATGGGGCATACGTGTACTAGGGATACATTCTTGTTCCATCTGTATTATATTTGTTCCACTGATATTAGGAACTTATCTTAAATGTTGATTAGTATAACAAATATTCCTATAAAGATGATGATTTGTTTACACCTGATTGATTACATGTATTATCTAAATCAAAACAATGTTTAACAAGAATGTGTCCATAGTACACGGATGCCCCATTCGCACTATAATTTTCTGTGTTCAATGGACCATGAAAATGGGGTGAAATTTCTAATTTGGCATTAAAATTAGAAAGATCATAAGTTTACTAACTTTCAAGTTCATTGGTCTTCAACTTCATCAAAAACTATCTCGTGATAGTGGGACAGACGGACGGACGAACGCACAGACCAGAAAACATAATGCCCATAAATGAGGCATAAAAAGCTGAATATGTAATTGTTATGTAATTTAAAAAGTATGAATGAGTTAGATATATTCACCTGTAGACAATACCTGTATGAACAACATTGAGGCTGATGCATATGAAAACATATTTATGTTCCTTAAAGTGGCACTAGCTACGAGATATATAAACAATCTAATATGGTTTTTTTTGCTCAATCATCAATGAAATGCAAACAGTGAAATAATAGTTCGCTTTTATCAACCAGTATTGTTCAATTTTGTCGAAATAAGTTTCAAAGCATTGATTATGAATTATTCACTTGCAAGTGAACAATTCGACATCATTGAATCCGTATTCATGTGAACTTCGATTTAACCACTTAGCTTAAGATGGATAACATGTGAATTGTATGTGAAAAGTTATTTAAAGGAAATGAATATCAACATTAAAAGTGAAAGAAAGGTAAATCATTTGATTGACTGATTCGATCCACAAAAAATATTTTTTATAAGGTAAAAACATTTATTTTTCATATATGATATAAAATTAAATAGACCTAGAAAAATCCAACAGCGTCTAAACTAAAATACACACGAAACGAAGCTACGTATTTTCATGCCAGTGCCCTGCTTATTGTTTATTTTAGACTTTTAATAGTTTGGATAAATGTTTTACATTGTTATAAATCAAATATGAGAATTTGATTAAAATTGGTGAACATGAATTTGACGGATAGTGCCCCTTTAATGATGGATCGTAAAAGACACCCTTGTACAAAAATGCAGATTTCGAGAGCAGGCTAATGCCGCTACAAGGCAGCACTCACAGTTGCAAAGTGGAAAGGGATTAATAATAAGTTGCAATAGTTATCAAAGGTACCAGGATTATAATTTAGTACGCCAGACGCGCGTTTCGTCTACATAAGACTCATCAGTGACGCTCATATCGAAATATTTATAAAGCCAAACAAGAACAAAGTTGAAGAGCATTTAAAATCCAAAATTCCAAAAAGTTGTGCCAAATACGTCTAAGGTAATCTATGCCTGGGATAAGAAAATCCTTAGTTTTTCGAAAAATTCAAAGTTTTATAAACAAGGAAATTCATAAAAATGACCACATTATTGATATTCATGTCAACACCGAAGTGTTGACTACTGGGCTGGTGATACCCTCGGGGACGAAACGTCCACCAGCAGTGGCATCGACCCAGTGGTGTAAATAGTTATCAAAGGTACCAGGATTATAATTTAGTACGCCAGACGCGCGTTTCGTCTACATAAGACTCATCAGTGACGCTCATATCGAAATATTTATAAAGCCAAACAAGAACAAAGTTGAAGAGCATTTAAAATCCAAAATTCCAAAAAGTTGTGCCAAATACGTCTAAGGTAATCTATGCCTGGGATAAGAAAATCCTTAGTTTTTCGAAAAATTCAAAGTTTTATAAACAAGGAAATTCATAAAAATGACCACATTATTGATATTCATGTCAACACCGAAGTGTTGACTACTGGGCTGGTGATACCCTCGGGGACGAAACGTCCACCAGCAGTGGCATCGACCCAGTGGTGTAAATAGTTATCAAAGGTACCAGGATTATAATTTAGTACGCCAGACGCGCGTTTCGTCTACATAAGACTCATCAGTGACGCTCATATCGAAATATTTATAAAGCCAAACAAGAACAAAGTTGAAGAGCATTTAAAATCCAAAATTCCAAAAAGTTGTGCCAAATACGTCTAAGGTAATTTATGCCTGGGATAAGAAAATCCTTAGTTTTTCGAAAAATTCAAAGTTTTATAAACAGGAAATTTATAAAAATGACCACATTATTGATATTCATGTCAACACCGAAGTGTTGACTACTGGGCTGGTGATACCCTCGTAACTATCAATAAATATGTTCAAATCAATGATGGATCATATGTTGAAGTTAAGTAAATATGTTAAAAAGATAAGTATAAATGTCAATTCCGATGAGACAAATATCCTTTATATGAGAAAGGAGCAGTATTATAGTTTGTGTCTTTCACCTTATTTAATTTGAAAATAAATAAAACTCATTGACAAGACTGTGTTTATACTTTATCTACAGTTCAAAATTTCCACTTGTAATAATAATAGTATTTTGTTTTTTTTTAATCTTAACTAATACATTTAATGGCCTTTTATATCATGTATATATATGAGTGAAGTGAAATCTAAAATTAAAAAAATAAATAATACTATAGTAGTATACGTAATTGTAAAAATCCGAGTTTGATTGATTAAAAATATAAGATTAAACCTTGAACATGGTATTTATTTATTCATTGTCTAGATGTAGGTGACATGGAGACAAAGAGTTATTAATAACTTAAGTGGTTTCATAAAATACTTCGCATATTTAGAATCACTTTACCACAAGTTATGAAGTATGAAATCTGTTTCATTGGCAACAAAGAAATATATAAATCTTTCTTTAAATTTAATCCAAAATTCACCTGTGCTTTACGTCAAACAACCTACTTTCATCACAGTCCCGGTTAAAAATATCGCCTGAACTCAGGTTTTACAGAAAATATTCTATAAGTCGGTGCTCGATTCGACTTTATATATACTTCAACAATAATCAAATTGGAAGATGATGAAGAAAATAAACTCATCATAGATACCAGGACTAAATTTTGTATATACGCCAGACGCGCGTTTCGTCTACAAAAGACTAATCAGTGACGCTCGAATCCACAAAAGTTAAAAAGGCCAAATAAAGTACGAAGTTGAAGAGCATTGAGGACCAAAATTCCTAAAGGTTTTGCCAAATCAAGCTAAGGTAATCTATGCCTTAGGTAGAAAAGCCTTAGTTTTTAAAAAATTCTCAATTTTGTAAACGGTTAATGATAATTCATGTCAGCACAAAAAGTGCAAAAAAACCAGTTATGACAATGAGAAAGTAAGGCTGGTTAGAGTAATCCACTTGAACAGATTGATTGTATATTATGAAACCCCCCTCCGAAAAGAAAAAAACAAAAACAAAAACAAAAAAAACTTTTTATTTTAAAATTTGACCTGAGAAAACCCCACAAATGTATTTCATCAAATATTAAGCCCATATTAGATTCATCATTTTATAATAGTTTTTGCCTTCTTGTATTTTGAGGTTTAAACTGTTTCAATCATTTGTTTCAAAGAAAGAATCCATCTTTTTTTTTACTTACATGAAACACATCTTGATGGAGTTCCCAGTACCCAGTACTTCGCTGTTGAGGTATATGAAGGTACGTAATCTCTAACCAAACTTGCATAACAACAGTTATATTTATACCTGTTCACAAAATGTGACGTTACTATTCTTTCGAAATAAGTACTATCATAAATGACTACCAAGGATTTTTATCTTTGTTTTTGGACATAGGTAAATTTCTAGCACGATTTTGTTCATAGAAGATTTTTAAAGCGCATTTCTGGACACTGACTTTAAGAACATCACCCTCTTGTCTTGAGTGTCTTATTGTTTTAGTTAATTGGCCGTTTTAGAATCTTCAGCATCATGGGTAATTACATTGTTTGTACTCCAAAATGTAAATAACGTCACGTCATTGGTTAAATTTCCATTGTTTATGACATTTTTAACCAATCAGGACGTTTTGGTGTAACACTTTTGAAAATTTAAATGACATAACACATCAAAAACGAATGGACAACAACTGTCATATTCCTCACTTGGTACAGGGATTTTCAAATGTAGAAAATGGTGGATTGAACCTGATTTTATAGCGCTTAACCTCTCACTTTTATGAAAGTCGCATCAAATTCCGTTATGTTTACAACGATGCGTGACCAAAACAGACATACTCGGTGAAATAGTCAAAATATGGTTACAGCAGTTATCACTATGTTACAATCTCCAAGACAAACAAACATTTACAAATAACACCCAAAAAAATCTATCAAATTAAAAAACCTTGTTTCGCGTGTTGAGGGCCCTCAGTTTTTCTTTCTTTACAGCACTGGGTAGATACCTCTGTTGGTGGAATATCAGTCTACGCGGGTATGCTCATCTCAGTTTTTCTTTTTTTACAGCACTGGGTAGATACCTCTGTTGGTGGAATATCAGTCTACGAGGGTATGCTCATCTCAGTTTTTTTTTTTACAGCACTGGGTAGATACCTCTGTTGGTGGAATATCAGTCTACGAGGGTATGCTCATCTCAGTTTTTCTTTTTTTACAGCACTGGGTAGATACCTCTGTTGGTGGAATATCAGTCTACGCGGGTATGCTCATCTCAGTTTTTCTTTTTTTACAGCACTGGGTAGATACCTCTGTTGGTGGAATATCAGTCTACGAGGGTATGCTCATCTCAGTTTTTCTTTCTTTACAGCACTGGGTAGATACCTCTGTTGGTGGAATATCAGTCTACGAGGGTATGCTCATCTCAGTTTTTCTTTTTTTACAGCACTGGGTAGATACCTCTGTTGGTGGAATATCAGTCTACGAGGGTATGCTCATCTCAGTTTTTCTTTCTTTACAGCACAGGGTAGATACCTCTGTTGGTGGAATATCAGTCTACGAGGGTATGCTCATCTCAGTTTTTCTTTTTTTTACAGCACTGGGTAGATACCTCTGTTGGTGGAATATCAGTCTACGCGGGTATGCTCATCTCAGTTTTTCTTTTTTTACAGCACTGGGTAGATACCTCTGTTGGTGGAATATCAGTCTACGAGGGTATGCTCATTTCAGTTTTTCTTTTTTTACAGCACTGGGTAGATACCTCTGTTGGTGGAATATCAGTCTACGCGGGTATGCTCATCTCAGTTTTTCTTTCTTTACAGCACTGGGTAGATACCTCTGTTGGTGGAATATCAGTCTACGAGGGTATACTCATCTCAGTTTTTCTTTCTTTGCAGCACTGGGTAGATACCTCTGTTGGTGGAATATCAGTCTACGCGGGTATGCTCATCTCAGTTTTTCTTTCTTTACAGCACTGGGTAGATACCTCTGTTGGTGGAATATCAGTCTACGCGGGTATGCTCATCTCAGTTTTTCTTTTTTTACAGCACTGGGTAGATACCTCTGTTGGTGGAATATCAGTCTACGCGGGTATGCTCATCTCAGAAGTGAGTACTTCGGTACTGACATGATTTAAAACAAATCATTTTAAATTATTCGTTTATAATTTTCATATTAAAAAGAAACTCCCTCAGGCAAAGTTGACCTTATATGGATTTTACTATTCATATGGCCCTTTTTATCATATAGCTCTCCGACTATTAACGTCGTTATACATCCTTTACTTACACAATTTTGGCTTTGAGAGTTCATAATGAAGGTAAAATTACAACGTGTTACTAGCATTCTCATTTTTTTAAATCAAGACTTCATAAAACTAAAATCATCATTATAATAAGCCCTTTTACAGACAGGTGTTTACTCAATACCGTTAAGCTGGTTATTTTCGCGGGTGTAAAATTTCGCGATTATCGAGCAAAGTATACGAAAAAAATTTGGCGGTTTTTATTTTGGCGGATTCTTTAATCTCAATTAAATATTTTAACGGATACTGAAATGTTTGCAGTTATAAAGCTCTAAAAATTGACAAACAAGGGCATTTTATAATGGTTTAATGATTGTTTTACCTGCATGGCGTCTTATTTATTACGTCTCACAAACAAAGTTTGGAGACTTATTGTTTTTGCTCAATTCTTATTATTTTTATTCTTCTTCTTCTTTTTCTTTTTCTTTTTCTTCTTCCGCCACTTTAAAAAATGAACTTGTCCGCGGCGTTTATCCAAAACCACTTGTCCGATTTACTTAGGGTTTCATAAAATGTTAGATTAATATGTCTAGGTGAGCCATCAATCGTTCGTTTGTGCATTGGGGTCTATTAAGGGCTATTTTTTGGGGGGGGCGAAAGCAGGGAGGGGTTCACAAGAGAACCCTATGGGATTTTATTTTCGAAAATTTATAACTTAAAAACTTTAAGGAATAAACACACACAATTTTCAGAAATGATCATAAGACAATAAAAAAAATCACATGAAATAAAGGGGGAATCCCTAGGGGGTCATTCCCACCCCCTTAAACTTGATAATATGCTACTATCTTGTAAACGGTCCAAATCCCCACCCCTAAACCATATATATTCTTGAATGGGACGATAAAACAAATTTAATGAAATAAAAGGGAAGTCCCTGGGGGTCACCCCCTACCCATTCAATTTGAGAATGTGCAATTATGATGTAAACGGTCCAGAACCCCACCCCTAAACCATATATATTCTTGTAGGGGACAATAAAACAAATGAAAAGAAATAAAAGGGAAGTCCCTAGGGGGTCACCCCACCCCCTTCTTGTTTAAAAACTTGAAAACGGTCCATATCCCCCAACCCTAAACCATATATATACTTGTATGGAACAATAAAACACATCAAATGAAATATAGGGAGAGTCCATGTGGGTTACCCCCACCCCGTTCAATTTGAGAATGTTCTATTATCTTGTAAACGGTCCAGATCCCCACCCCTAAACCATATATATTCTTGTAGGGGACAATAAAACAAATCAAATGAAATTGGAGGGAAGTCCCTGAGGTTACCCCCACCCCATTCCATTTGAGAATGTTCTATTATCTTGTAAACAGTCCAGATCCCCACCCTAATCCATATATATTCTTGTAGGGGACAATAAAACAAATGCAATGAAATAAAAGGGAAGTCCCTAGGGGGTCACCCCACCCCCGCTTGTTTGAAAACTTGTAAACGGTCAAGATCCCTGCCCCTAAACCATATATATATTCTTGTATGGGACAATTAAACAAATCAAAAGAAAATAGGAGCTTTGTTTGGGAGACTTCGTTACAGTATCCTGTTACAATTACTTCTTGTTGATTATATTTTGATACAGTTATCAATAGAATACCGGTACATAGTTATTTGTCACAAGTGTACAAACTTCTTGTGAATGTTACGATTGATAAGTAACTAAATTGAACGGACCTTTGATGTACTAATTAGATTATGAAACTATCATGAGTGACTTGCAACTATTATATGATTTGACACTAATTGATAAGGATAAAATACCGGACAAGCGTACCTTACACTCTTTTATTAACCAACTAAGTGCATTATTGCCAAAAGTGACTGTTTATTAAACATTACATATTTTCTGTAATGGCCCTGTTTTTCTGTAATGGCCCTGTTTTTTTCTGTGATGGCCCTGTTTTTCTGTAATGGCCCTGTTTTTTTTCTGTAATGACCCTGTTTTTCTGTAATGGCCCTGTTTTTCTGTAATGGCCCTGTTTTTTCTGTAATGGCTCTGTTTTTCTGTAATGGCCCTGTATTAATGCCCAGTTTGTCTGTGTAAGGGTTTTTAATAAAGTTAATAAAACTTAGTTGTAAAGAGTATACTACCTTTTTGTATTTTATTTAATTTAGTAACCAGCAAGTGCCAACCAACATTAAAGAACCATATAAAGGGATCACTGTTCATCCTGTTTTTAACACATATCTCTTTCAACTTAATATCTTGAATATTTGGTATATTTAAAGCTTTATGATGGTGAAGAACAAATTATTTTGTTCAAACTAAACTGTCATTAAAAGAGTAAGACAGTACATCAAGTTAGCAGCAGCACATACACTTTTGTTCAGTTGGTATAATTTTGTTCAGTTGGTTAATAAATGTATTAATAAATGGGTGTTTTTATAATGGCCCTGTTATATGTCCTCGGTCAGTAATAATGGCCTCGGAAGTCTGTAATAGCCCTCGGTGTTGCCTCGGGCCATTACAGACTTCCTCGACCATTATTACAGACCTTGGACATATAAAAGGGCCATTATAAAAACACCCATTCATTAATACTATAATATTATTATAAATTTTATTATGTAACCAATAAACTATTTAACACATAACAGCCAGTGACCAATGGCCTTTGGCATTTATGTTGTTTAAATTAACATAAATCGTTATTGATTCGTCGAACGAAAAAAAAAAGATAGTTTCCAAAACGCTTTAGCTATTAAAAAGTATCAAACGTATGCATAATTTTTCGCGGAATTTATTTTCGCGATATCCCCGGACTCCCTAAAATAAGCGAAAATAAACGCCTTGCGAAAATAACCCACTATACGGTATGTCAAGCAAAACCATTAAATATATATGTCAAACACTACTCTATTCAATATGTTATACCATACTATATTCAATATGTCAAACCATTCTCTATTCAATATGTTATACCATACTATATTCAATATGTCAAACCATTCTCTATTCAACATGTCAAACCCTTATCTATTCAATATGTCAAACTATAATCTAATCAATATTTTAAACCAAAACATATTCAATATGTCAAACGCTAATCTACCCAATATTTCAAACCCTAACCTATTCAATATGTCAAACCCTAATATATTAAATATGTCAAACACTACTCTATTCAATATGCCAAAGACTACTCTATTCAATATGTGAAACATTACTTTATTCAATATGTTAAACCCTTATCTATTCAATATGTCAAACCATAATCTAATGAATATGTCGAGCTATAATCTACTCAATATGTCAAACCCTAATCTAATCAATATGTCAAACCCTAATCTATTCAATATGTCAAACCCTAACCTATGCAATATGTCAAACCCTAATTTATTCAATATGTCAAACTCTAATACTCTATTCAATATGTCAAACACTAATATATTTAATATGTCAAACACTACTCTATTCAATATGTCAAATATTACTCTATTCAATATGTCAAACCCTAATATTTTCAATATGTCAAACCCTAATATATTCAATATGTTTAAACCCTAATTTATTCAATATGTCAAACAGTAATTTATTCAATATATTAAGCTCTAACCTATTCAATACGTAAAACCCTAGGCTTTGCAATATGTCAAACCTTAACCTATATAATAAGATAAACTCTAGCCTATTCAATATATTGAGATTACATCTATTTTGTAAATCAAGTTTAGCAAAGTTGAATATGTAACAATTGTAGCAAAGTTGAATATATATAACAAGTAAAGCAAAGTTAAATATTATAACAAGTGTAGCAAAGTTGAATATGTATAACAAGTGTAGCAAAGTTGAATATATATATAACAAGTGTAGCAAAGTTAAATATATATATAACAAGTGTAGCAAAGTTAAATATATATATAACAAGTGTAGCAAAGTTGAATATATATATAACAAGTGTAGCAAAGTTGAATATGTATAACAAGTGTAGCAAAGTTAAATATATATATAACAAGTGTGGCAAAGTTGAATATGTATGACAACCCTACTATCAGACGAACCAATGTACCAGATAACAACTCACCTAGCCGTGTTGATCAATGAAACCAATAGTCCTTTATAATAATATTGAATAAGAAATTAGGAACGTCTGAAAGATTTATACCTCAGTACCGTGATCACTAATTGATATTCAATCAACTGATGATATATATGTTAGACCCTCACGACGGGTACACATGTGGTGCAGGATCTGCTTACCCTCCCTGAACACTTGAGATCACCACAGTTGTTTTTTTTTTGTTTCTTTGATGGGTTTCTTTTGGGGGTGGGGGTTCGTGTTGCCCAGTCTTTATTTTTCTATGTTGTGTCTTGTACACTATTATTTGTCTGTTAGTCGTTTTCTTTTTTAGCCATGGCGTTGTCAGTTAATTTTCGACTTATGAGTTTGAATGTCCATTTGTTATTACCAATGGTATTTCAACTGATCGGGTGGAACTTAGGTTTTAATTTGCAAAAGGACAGTCTTTTTAAAGATATATGCGATAAGAATATAATTGATATTGAATTTTAATCACCTGTCAGTGTCACCAAACGCATATACAAAATAATTGAGTGTATGATATGGGACGAATAACTGGAAACTTCATTGATGAGTCAATTCCAAAACTCCTGTCTATAAATGGACTGGTCTTAAATAAGCTAGCTTCCTAAACCGAGTCATGTGAAATAAATGTAGAAATATCTTTCGACCCTCTTTTACAGAACCACTAGTATAAACATTATTGTTTATGTACCATACTATACGACACCAGACAATTCTAAGTTATCAGTTATATTGATGCATTTTTAGACTAAGTCAGAACATCATTGTGCTTAAACTCGTATGCTGATTATTGTTTGATAAAATATATTATTGATTGCACAAGCCCTTACCTTAAGCTTGCGTATATTCAATATTCAATCTATAACCTATGCAGTATATTGTATCCTACGCCTTTTTCGACGTATATCAAACTCAAATCAATTCAAGATGTCATTCTAAAACATTATTATGTTTATCTATCGCGTCTGGCTTAAATACAAACTTTAATCCTGGTATATATGATATGCTTATTTAAAACCACAGTAGTCAGTAATTCTGTGCTGACACGAATTATCATTGATATGGTAATATTTACATTGTATAAATTAACTGTTTAGAAAACTTTTGAATTTTTGAAATACTAAAGCTTTTCTACCTCAGGAATAGATTATTTTAGCGGCATTTGGCAAAAAATTTAGGAAATTTGGTCCTCAATGCTCTTCAACTTCGTACTTTATTTGGCATTTTTAATTTTTTTGGATTCGCGCGTCACTGATGAGTCTTTAATAGACGAAACGCGCGGCTGGCGTAAATACAAAATTTAATCCTGTATCTATGATGAGTTTATCTAGCTATTCAATATCCAGATCGTATACTTATAGAAAGTGCCAAACTTGTCTTATTTTATATACAATATCTTACTATTTTGATATGTCAAGCTCTTACCTATATAGTATGTCCAGACTATCGTCGTTAACTTATTCAATGTATCAAGCGCATACCTAACTCTATTGACCTATTCAATGACCTACTTCTTGTTTAATGGCAGGCTTTATCCTGCATGTTTAATGTCAAACTCTATTCTGTTCAATGTCAAGATATATCCAGTTCAATGTCAAGCTCTATCCTGTATAAAGTCAAATTCTATCCTGTTCAATTTCAAGATCAAATTTTTCAATGTCAAACTCTATCCTGTTCAATGTCAACCTCTATCCTGTTCAATGTCAAACTCTATTTTATTCAATGTCAAGCTCTGTTCTGTTCAAGGTCAAACTATATCCTGTTCAAGGTCAACCTCTATCCTGTTCAAGGTCAAGCTCTTACTTGTTCAATGTCACCCTTTTATCTGGTCAATATACAAAGCTCTAATCTATTCAATATGTCAAGCTCAATTCTATTCAATATGTCAGGCTAAATTCTATTCAATATGTCAAGCGTAACTCTATTCAATATGTCAAGCTCAATTCTATTCAATATGTCAAGCCCTTACCTATCCAATCTGTAATGGTCGGACATTTTCAATATCGGGTCAATAGTCCATTTGCCAATTACCGATTTGATTCTGTTCTAACACACTTTTAAAATTAATTACTTCCCTTTGTCAATCATCAACTGGTTCCATACCGGACAAAATTGGCTTTTGCCAATGCAAAGTATGATAAATTGAAAGTGATGTATAGTCGGTTAACTTATTTTTCAGTAAAAATAATGTCTAACGTCAGAAGTACTCAGCTGAACAACATATTAATGTAATAACAAGATTTAAAAGCCTTAAAGATTACTCACATTACGCACAGGTGAATTTGCTCTTTCTCCTAGCTCTCCATTGTAAATAAAAATTAATGTCCTCCATAAGGGAGACAACTAAAAAAGGGATACAGGGATTATTGTTTAAAGTATGTGCTCTTTCTATTTTAACAGTTTCGTGTGATATAATTGATGATCATCAGCGGCATATTTTTTGGGTACCTTTATAATATCAACATTCTGCATTATGGAAGAAAATATAATGTTTATACAGTCCTTATTGTGTTTTTGAAGCATATAATGATTACCACAATTTTCTTGTGTTTAATTTTCTTTTTAATTATGTTGGACTGCCTATGATTTCCCCATGGGCATATTCCCCATCTTATTTCAATTTAATAAATTTCCTGTTACAAAACTTTGAATTTTGCGCAAAACTAAATTTTCAGAACCTAGGAATAGATTACCTTGGAATTTCGGGTCCTCAATGCTCTTTAACTTTGTACGTTATAACTATTTTGATGTGAGCGTCAAAGATGAGTCTCTGGTACTTTTGATAACTATTTACACCACTGGGTCGATGCCACTGCTGGTGGACGTTTCGTCCCGGAGGGTATCACCAGCCCAGTAGTCAGCACTTCGGTGTTGACATGAATATCAGTTGTATGATCTTTTTTTATAATTTTCCTGTACAAAACTTTGAATTTTTCGAAAAACTAAGGATTTCATATCCCAGGAATAGATTACCTTAGCCGTATTTGATACAACTTTGTTGGAATGTTTGGCCCTCAATGCTCTTCAACTTTGTTCTTGTTTTGCTTTAGAACTATTTTGATGTGAGCATCACCGATGAGTCCCATGTAGACGAAACGCACGTCTGGCGTACTAAATTATAATCCAGGTGTCTATGTTAACTATATATTGTATACCTATCTATGCTTTATGATCTATTTCCATTGTAACTATTAAACAGATTGATTGGTGGTGTTTAACACCACTTTTAAACTCCGAATAATATACAAGAAACTAAAATTAAAAATCATACATGGCTAAAAAAGTCAGAGGTTTTATGATATCCAAATCCTATCCTATACCTCTAGTCAATGTAGAACAAACAAACACACAGCAATACACAGTAAAACTCAGTTTAAAAGAAGGCCGTATAGTGGCCTATAGTTGTTAATTTCTGTGTCATTTTGGTCTCTTGTGGAGAGTTGCTTCATTGGCAATCATACCTCATCATCTTTTTTTATGAGTATGATGTCAGAATAATTAACATGTAATAGGTAGTAGATAAATAAAGGCAACAGTAGTATACCGCTGTTCAAAACTCGTAAATCTATGGAGAAAAAACAAAATTAGGGTAACAAACCAAAACTGGTGGAAATGCATTATAAAAAGAGTATAGTAGGTATGTTGTTTCCTGGACACCCATTCTGTCATATGACACAGAAATAGTTTTGTCACATCTATAAACAAGGAAGCACACATTTTGATTCATTGTTTTATTTTTTACATATTTTTTCTTTAAAATATAGCATTTCTGATGAAAAAAATGGACGGCATCATAAAATATAATAAACAATAGACAACAATATAATAATACAGTTTTATCTTGTGAAACAATGAAATGAATTGATTTAAAATTCAATCTTTCTCAATATGGGATTATGTACCCTTTTTGAGTTCTGTATCAACCTAAATTTCTAATTGCTCAGAAATAAAGCCAGTTAAAAAATATCAAAATCTTCCTCCAGGGTATTTAACAAACTGCAAGCATATGTATGGAGTAAAATTGTATTTAACATCTTTTGTCTATTGTGAAAGAAAGCATAGCATATGATGTTTTGCTTTATATTCACTTGTTTTATTAGGACTTAAATTTCATGCATTTATTCAAATTTAAAAAAAAAACACTGGTTAGAAATAAAATCATTTACAAGAGTTCAAAGCATTGTTTTTCTAAATCTTAAATATTTAGATTAGTAACTGAAGTGAAGAGAATGGCATTTTGCAAACAGTTAAATTATTATATTTTATTTTATCTAAGTGAGAGGCCATTCTCAGAATACATTTTTTTCTTCTTAAAAAATCCCAACCTAAACCAAAATTTTTCATAATTTTTTTGTCAAATTGAAATTTAATTGCAGTGATTATATAGAGGTAGGCACTAGAAACATTTTTTGCATTGTTTAACAAATTCTCAATTAAAGACTAATAAGGCTAAATACACTGCATTTAAAAACACTATTGAAAATTTAAAGATTTCGGAATAAAATTCAACATACTTGTAACAGTTGGGTCTAATAAAAAATTATAGATAATGCATTTTATTTATTGTCATTTTTGATAAAGGCTGCACCTTTTTTTAAACACTTATAAAAGTTTTTAATTGCAATATTTAAACATGGAAAAAAATACCAATTTGAATCTTTAATACACCTTTTTTTTTTTTTTTTTTTTAAATTGATACTTGTTTATTCCAAATATTTCCTGTTTACAATATCCTCAGTTGCCCAGGATGCAAACTGTGGATTCCCGTTTACATTTAAACCAACTGTTTGATACACCTTCATACAATTAAGATCAGAGAAAATTTAAACTGTTTCCAGTTCATCACCTCTAAGAGTACAATTGAACTTCCTTGTCCATTATCACATAATGAAATTTCAATGGCATTTTCAAATGCAGTGTAACTATATTTTGAAAACTATGCAGGCTTTGCCTGTAGGGATTATCCTACTTATACAACTAACTTGTTCTATCCTAATCTACTTAATCAGTCATTTAACCAAAATATCTTAGTTTAAAAGGAGACAATTATTTTCAATTCAAATTTCAAAACACTTCTTGTTGGAAATTGTCACATCAGGTTAAATTAATCAACAAAGATTTAAAAGAAAAATCTCAACTGCAAATAATAATGAAGAATTTTTATTTATTTTTTTCAATTATTTTCTAAGCTTCTGTATATATATAGAATTTGAAGAATATTTTCTATTTTTGAAAGAAATATACATGTACATATTTTTTATCCAAAAACAAATGTTTGGAAAGAATATTAATTTGAAGTTTTTTTCAGAAAATTTCTCATTAAAAAAAATATTTTGGTAAAATAACTGGATTTTCTTTTCTATACATTTATTGCATATATTGCATTGTATATTTATTGCCATTTACAAATAAATGCTGCATTTTTTTTAAGAAACAATTAAAATTTCTCCATTGCAAAATTTCTTGAAATAACGATAATACGAGACCTGTCTTAAATAAAACCCTAAAATGGACATTTCAACCAGGATATAACAAACTGCTGCACCCGGGCTAATCAGATGATAGTTTTAAATGTCCCAACAGTTTTCTTACACAGGTTTCAGTGTATTTTGGGGAAATAACACTTTTAAGATTGTTATTGGCATAACACACTACTCAGAAAGTTTGACTTCAATAGGTAACAGTATCTTAAAAAGTTAATACAACAGCCCATTTAAATCTTAATTACTACTACAGGAACATTGGTAAATTGGTGAAGTTAAAAATTCATCTACCCTGGGAAGCCATTCCCAATTCAAGTACAATAATTTTGTAGGCATTTTAAAATAAATCAATATAATATATATACCGTATAGGGGGTCATTTTAGCGGGGAGTAAATTTTTGCTTTTTCCGCAGATAGAACAAAATCGCCAAAATAAATTCTGCCAAATTAAAATTGTTCATTCAAAGGTATTGATAAAAGTTTTGAATCCGCCAAAATATTTCGTATACCTCTTTTAATGAAATCGCGAAATTTTACACCTGAGTAAATAACCCGCTATACGGTATGCACCTTTGTAAATAATTTTGCTTACTTCTAAATTGTATTTTATAAATTTGGTAAATAAATTTTAACAGGACAATCAGATTTATCAAAAGTAACATATTCTGTTTCTATTCTTCCCATTTCTAAAATTCATTTCATAAACAGACTTGCAATAAAAGCAATATAAATGCCCAAAACAATCACATAATATTGATAAAATAAGTAGTTATATCATGGCCATAGTTATAATATTATGCATTCAGCCTATTTACATTTAAAATACTGATAATGGTAAGATTACTCAGCTCTGTAGAGCATGATGGGAAATGTGTTACAATGAGGCATTGTGGGAATCTGCTATAATAGAGCATGATGGGAAATCTGATATAATAGAGCATAATGGGAAATCTGCTAAAATAGGGCATTATGGGTAATCTGCTACAATGGAGCATGAGGGGAAATCTGCTATAATAGAACATGATGGGTAATCTGCTACAATAGAGCATGATGGGAATTGTGCTACAATGGAGCATGATTGGAAATATACTACAATAGAGCATGATGGGAATTTTTTATTCAACAGAGCATAACAGGAAATTAACTGCAACAGGGTATGATGGGTATTAAATTAAGCATGAATTTTCTACAATGTAGCATATCTGGACAAACTGCTGAATGAAATTATGTTATTAATGTGCTATAAACCACACTTGAGTGTAAAAATGTTATAATTGACAGCAATACACAAAAATAGAAAACCTGCTGGCAATTTGTTGTGATAAATTTGGAATCTTAAATGAGTTCTTGTTTCTGTGATGATTTCATTCAGTTAAAACTATTTTTTACTCAAAAGTCAAAATTTTACTGAGCATGACACTGATTTTCTTTTGAAAATGTTAATATCATGAGTATCGGTAAATTTAGATAAATTAACTTATAATTCATAAACTTCCAATATAAATGTGGTTAGTATGAAATTGTTCAATATTAATTTCAATAAACTAAGTTTTGGAGAAATTTCATTTTAGCTACACAAATTTTACCACTTTTAAGAAGAAAGAAACTCTAAAATGATATGATCTAAATGATTTAATATACAATAAAAAATTCAGTAAAAACTGTCAAAGTATGGTTTAGTTTCTTTTAGTATAGAGAATATGGTCTGTATATCTTAAAATTTTTAGTGTATTTTCTAATTTTACAGCAAAATGTTCCTGCTTAATTATAAAGAAATTATTCTCTAGTATTTTATTAAAAATAGTTCATTTTGACATTTTTTTTTTACGATAGCAAGATTGTATACATGTGACATACAATCTGAAACCAAAATTAAAATTTTTAATGAATATTTCTCATTTATGCCTACTCAGATTATATTGTACCATATATTCAACTAAATAAATGAAGACAAGATATCTAAGTTTAACAAAAGAGACAGTAAATTAGATTCTTAAAAGGAGGCTATAAATTTGATTATTAAAGGTAGACAATAATTTTGATTATTAAAAGGAGACAATAATTTTGATTATTAAAAGGAGACAATAATTTTGATTATTAAAGGGAGACAATAATTTTGATTACTAAGGGGAGACAATTTAGCAACATTTGATTGTCTGTTTAATAAATCAAAGTGACTAGTTCATTACACATGAAACAAAACACATTAAAACAAATAAAATAAAAATATTGAGATATAAAAACAAAAATCTACTAGAAGACTTAAAATAATAAATAAATGAATGAAAGATTTATAGAAGAAAGAATAATATTCACTTGGTTCATTTTTCTTTGCCTTTTAGAACCATGTTTGCCTGTGAAAATCCTGATAAATTGAGGTCATCTTTTATCTATGTGATGTATTTGTACAGATTTTTTTTTATTCTTTAGAAATGGCAAATGATCAAGTTTCATATGATCCAGAATTAAGCATGTGAGTACAAAACATTAAATATTACTTTTCAAATACTTCAGAAAGCATCAAGATTGTTGAATATGGTTTATTTATTCTAAAATCCCTTATCAAATAAAACGATACAAGCAAGCAAGCATGCAAAAAAATAAAAAAATAAAAGGATAACAATCAAAAAATGTCGGCCTTAAATATTGATAGTATATTTTTCTTTTCTAAATTTGGCTTGCCTATTTTTCTTCAAAAAATGGCCTTTCTTTTTCATAAATTTGATCATTTAGAGTTAAGTATGAAACTTTAAATACTATATGCATCTACAAAGTTACTGAGAACTCGAAAAATAATAATAAGCGTAACTTATCGAAACTTAAAGAAAAATACATAACCATGACTTATCTCATACAACAAACTTTAATATTCTAATAGGCGCGTTTGTCTTGTTTATCAAGTTTTTAATGGATAAACTACCAGTATGTCCACCAGGCACCATTTTGGTTGGGATAAATATTTACAGCAAGATATACACTGTAGTTGGGTGTTATGTTTGACATCCTTCAACTAAAATTGGAATTTCGTGGGTGAATCTAAATTTATTGAAAACTAAACAAAAACCACAATTTTCAACAATCTTGATGCAAAAGTTAATCGAAATGAATTTTCATTCTGGAAGTAAATCAAAACAAAAAGTACTAAATAATTTAAGATTTACTCACTATATGAATCGTTGAATTGGAATTTCAAAATAGACGATGACCTCTACAAAATTAACTCTCCTTGTGGATTGATCTACAGCCCAAAAAAATCACTACAGTTAAAATCAAAAAGAAATTCTATAGGAAAATTCAGCTGGTCAGATTCAACATGACTGTTTAAATATATCCTTTAAAAATGGATTAGATATAAAAAGAAATGATGTCCTTTTCTATAGAAAAAAATTCAACTGGACGGATTCGACATGACTGTTAAAATATACTTTGTAAAAATCAAAAAATAAATATGAGGGACGAAATAACAATAACAATTTATCATTCACACATTCATACCCTTATAAGTGATGATAAAAGAATTCAAGAATTTTGTAATGTCCTCTGAATTCAATGGAAGTTTGGTGAGAAAGTTGGATTTTAACTTGTTTCAAAAATATCAAAATCAATCGAAATCCTGATAATTAAATGGAGAAACTTGAATTTGACTAGAAATTTAACTTTATAGCAGTTACAATTATCAGATATTTAAAAAAATCATTAACCAGCATCTATCAATGATAACCGAAAAAATCTGTGTTAAAAATGTAAACAATTCTGAATCATCTTTTATTTTATGCAAGATTGGAATAAATAGAAGTTAAAAATAATGTGATCTGATTTCCATCAAATTTGCTTATTAATGAATCGTCACATAAATTTTCTGAACTAAAAAAAATAATGTCTGCACTGCTATATCAGCCATTTTTTTGAGTGACTTTTAATGACTGAAGTTATGTCATGAATGTAATCTATTTTGATTTTTTCTTGGTCTTTTTTTTTCATGGTTCATTATTCTTTTACAGATATTTTTTAATTCTCTTGAAGCTGAGGACTGTCAATTTGATTAAAACTCTGTAAACATTCACAAATGGAAAAAAAAGATACTTTTAAAACTAAGACTTATATCTTTTACCATCAATTATAATTCTGAACATATTCCTGCTGTTCTATAACAATTCAACCATAACAATTAAAGTAATAACAATTATCATAAATAATAATCATAACAATCATAAAAATCATAAATATCAGGTTTGTTCTTTTCAATCATAACAATCATAAAAATCATAAATATCATATTTGTTCCTTTTCAATCACAACCATATCAAAAGTCATCACAGTTATCAAGTTAATACAGCTCTCAATCATAATCATATACACAGTAAGCACAGTTATCATATTTATGTTCCAATCACAATCGTGATTATTTGTTTCCGATTGGTGGCAAGAATTTTCCTTCTTCAATACTGGTCTCCTGCTTATGTAATTTGTCCTCCGATAAATTACTTTCTTCCTTCCTTCCACTTTTGATGGAGGTTTTTGCACTTGGAGCTGTAAAATAATGAGGACCTGCATGATTAGTTTGGTAAAGCTTTGTTCTATGCTAATGTCGTTACATATATATCTATATCTATTAACAAATAATAAACTGATTTGTGTGATTAAGGCGCTTACACTGCTTTCTTATTATTTGTACATTTTTACAGTAATTGTATTTCTATACAGGGTGTAACACCATGTTTAAATATACCATGGAGTATTATTTCAAAGTTTGTGGTTTGTACTTTTTGTCATTCTTTTTGAAGGAAAATTGCAAAACAGTAAATTCAAAAATTCCTGGTTGCATTCATTACTGGGATGGACAAAATTCAAGATAATTTTCTGTAAATAAACTTCTTTTTGCAGATAATGATAATCTAAATGCATTTCTCATTTTACCAATCTCCACAGCAAATTCTGATTGTTTTATCTTAGTTTGTGTATCCATGAAAGAGAGGATCCAAGTTGGACATAATTACAGTAATACTGTACTATTTGTGCAGCGTTTTTTCCTCACATATTTAAGAATTGAATGCTCTTTTTTGTAAATTTATTGGGGTGTAAAAGCGTTGACCGAAGTACATTTTGTATGAAGCGCGGAAGCGCTTCATACTTAAAATGTGCGCATGGTCAACGCTTTTACAACCCTATAAAATTACAAAAAAAAGCATTCAATACTTATAATTACATTTTTACCTATAGGATCATGAAAACACGCCTTTTATCAAGTTTTTATTTCATTTACCTGTGCACTTTATTGTGGGACCTCGTGTCATCATGAATGAGAAGTTTTATTGAGTGATACAACTGCTTAATTAGCCAATCAGAATGACGTATTGTAATGAAACATACATCTAATGTAATTATTGTAATATGAATGTCAGAGAAGTAAAATTATAATATATTTTTAACATGTGAAATGAAATGTTTTTCTTAGATAGGAAATCATGGTATTTTCTAGCATATAATAATGTTCTGTAATTGTGGTTTTTTTTCAGGCTTTCTAACTTTTGGTTCACAGAGCCACAAAAACAAAAGAGCTTTTTCAAATCAGTATCAGTGATTTTCATACCATAAATATTTAGTTCACTTAATATCTTCAAATAATTCTAATTAATTTCCGAGAAAGATTTGCTCATTATAAAAAAGAACGGAATTGTACCAGGAGTCAATTACTTGGTATTATAAGGATATCCTAATGGACAAATGTATATAAACAATAGCAGAAAATTGCTTAATAGAAAATCTTAAACATTCTATAAATCATCAATAAATTATTGTCATATAAAACTGCAAATCTAATCAAGAGAAAACAAATGTACTTAAATTCAAACCTCATATAATTTTTTTTTTATTTCATAGATATCAACAAAATCAATAGTTACCTCCAAGTGTTATTATGTAAGAATTGTGTTAAATTGTATTAGTGTGACATAAAACCACAAACAGACAGACAGACAATTAAACAACAAACACACAATCATTATTTTTTTTATCATTAGTGCAGCATAACATGGCCCAGCACTAAGCTACGCATATATCCTACGATCATATTAGATATTTATCGTCTCAGAGAACGTGTTTAATAAGAACTTATTCTTATTCAATTAGTACCCTATAAATTATAAATTGGAATATTGACGAACTTAAAATAATGATAAAAAGAAAGTTAAAAAGTATATTTAAAGAGAAATAGGTGGATTCCAATTAATGTCAGGTTTATTAAAAGCAGGCAATAAACATACTGAGGGTTTAAAGGAAGGAAAAAGGCAGAAAACAATCAAAAAATTACCAATAGTTTTAGTTTCATTAGTGTCCGGATTATTTGAAGACAGACGGAACTGAACAACTGGAACTAAAATATAAATTTGGAAAACTTTAATAATTATTATTCCCAAAACATTGACACTCTCATTTCACATTTCCATGTGAACCATAATTTTGCAAACATTTTTAAAAGTTCACAACATAATGAACACATTGACTTTGTTCCAAGAGGATGTGGCCACAAGTTTATGACAATTTACCTTCTTCAAAATCTTTAATCATATACAGACAGGCTCACAGACTGGAAAACATAATGCACCACTACTATCCATTAGGGTATACATATAATCTGACAACTCAAAAATTGAGCATCGACCAAAACAAAATGTGTGCTCCAGTGACATATACTAGCTTATATGAGTAATCTGTAGTCAGGATTAAAGAAAGTTAACAAATCTTAAGCTTTTCTCTTCCCTAAACATCATAGCTATCACATTTATCAAGAAGAAATAGAACACACCTTTTTGAGGTGATGCTTGTTTACAAAGTAAATCCATTCATTTTCCATTTAGACAGTCAGAACTTGCATTAAATGCCTGTACCACTCCTGAATATGTCAAGAGACAAATAAAAATCCTGTCTAAATGAGTTACAACATTTTTAAACCAGACTATTTAATGCATCATGAAAACATAGTTACAACTTCTCCTGTCCAGGGTGAATTTTGTCCTCATCTCATTTAGTGTATTATTTAAAAGCAGTACAAATTTGACTGTGATTCAATGAAGAGATATTTTTAGTGTATAAAATGAGTATGACCAAAACTAAAATAAACTCCCACAACTTAGTGTAAATCAATTCAAAGCCATTAGTGAATTTTGAGTGCCCCAAAACCAATCTTCTGATCAAATTGACTACCTGTTATTCTACCAGTTTCCTGGAATTTAAATCAGTAATTTTAGTCTATAATTTTAGTTTACTATAATCTATTTTATCAAAACAATTTCTATCAGTAATTTTAGCCTGTCTAAACTACAATGGTTTTCAACATATAGGATTAATGTGACTCATTTAGTTACTTTTAGAAACTTCAGAACTACATAGCAATCACTTTACATAGAAAAGATAATTCAAATAGAGTTATTGCCCTTAGATCTATTTAAAAAAAAAAAAAAATATATATATAATGACAAAAGCAAATCTTTTTTTTTATCTTCAGCAAATTTTCAGGTAGTTAAAACTGTTTAAAAAACTTTACACACCTGCTTAAAAAAACTCAAAATTTTATCATTGTCATAATAGGAAAACTAATTTAAAAAAATCAATATATCATATGCCAAAAAAAAATCTAACTATAATTCTTGTGCTTTTCCCAAACTGAACAATTAAAATGAGTGCTTTCTAGAAAAATAATCTTTTAAAAATCCTATAATATTTATATTTCAATTAATTGCCATCGTTTGTGATAATCTTTAATCGAATCACTACAAAACATATATTTGTAAATAAATATAATAGCCAAATGCTTATAGCAGCCATCAAAATACTTCCATTTGAGAAATGGTAGTGCCTGTATCAGTAGTTCTGAAGTAGCTAAAACAAGGAATTACTAGTTTCTGATCTACAGTGCTAACTCACTAGGGCACCACACAAATGTCTTACATATCAGGATTTATGTTGTTGAAAGTACAATCCCAAATTCAGCGGTACTTTAGGCTTGTGGTCTTTAACTACTATTAAAGTAAAAATACTCTACAAACTTTCTGACATGACATTGCATAAGATGCTATCAGTAATGTTAAGAAGATCCTAATACAATAGCTCTTTTCTTTTATCAAATATCTTATAAGTAAAAGTTGTTGAAGAGTCGTACGTTTTTCATTATAACTGAAAATTTTATTTTTTTAGATTATCTCCCTTAAGTAATTCAATATGGTAACTAACTAGCTCATGTCGTTTAAGAGAGTCAGAACAATTCATTCAACCAATAAAAAATGCCAGCATCTAAAGCATTATAGGTAATTTTCAATTTGATGCACCAAAAAAAACCCAAACAATTCTGTTCTGCCATTGGCTAACTATCAATTTTTCTTACCAATTATAATCATTGATGCCATTGGTGGATCAGTATTCTGGTTTTTTTTTTTTATGCATGAAATAAAAGTAACGTTTGAAAATATTACCCAGAATGCCTCAAATACTGAAATGGTTGATTGACATCACTGTTGATATGAAAACCAACCTACCATTCTGTCAACATTATAAACTACTGTAATGCTATTTATTTTCATGGATTTCAAATTTCTTTGACAAAAAACTTATCTTGTATTGTTTTATTGGCCCATTTTCTGATTTTGCTTGTGCATAAAATTTGCATAAAGGAACTTTTTATGATTTAATCTTGACTGTGAAATTTGCAAAGCTAAATTAAAGTCCTAACAAAAGTTTCCCTTTTTAGGATGTTTTCCTTATCTACTGAAACCTAAAAAAATGCCATTAAAAGTCTTTATTCCTTATCATAAACAAGAGTACACTGACAAATTCATTTTCCCACGATTTTGGAAGCAAGCTGAGTGCTGTTCCCATATTAGTGTGAAAACTGTGAACAAATGAGTTTTTTAAAAACCAAATCAGCAAAAACATTCCCTAAAATAGTAGATGATAAAAAAAATCATGCGGTTTTAACTTCTTTATTTTTTTTTAAATTAAGAAAATCTATATATTTATAAAATTTTGTTACCTGTGTACTTTCGACTACCAGAATATAATTTTTTCCACACAAGCCAGTTTAATGGGGCTTGGTAATATTGCCCTATTTTCACTTCAGGAATTTATAGAAGAAAAAAAATATGCATTCTGAAATCTTTCATTTTACTGGTAAATTATTTTAATCAAGATCAAAGCACTGAAAGTACTTTTTTTTGGTTTGTTTTGCATTTTTTGATGGATCATTCTTATTCTATCAATCATCAAAAGACAACATAGTTTTAATTTTACTTAACAAATGAAATTACTTAAAACTCTTAAAAAAAAGTCAATGAAAATGAAATTGCAGAACAAAGTTTGGCATGAGCAAATGAAGTGTTGATCATCTTCAATTAAACTAAACATCATTATTCATGTTTATAAACACCCAACTTTTTTCACACATAATCAGCTAAAAAAACCAAAATACACTCAGTTCATTCTTAGCCATAAAATTTCTCCACACCTTAAATCACAGTTTCATTTACACTCAGTCTAAAACCAGCATGAAATATGGACATTTATCTTTTCCATTCTTATGTTTTAAGGGAAAAACTTTTTTTTTTTTAAATCAATACCATTACACATTGGTCATTGAAAATATTTGCATTTTAACACATTTTATTCCAATATCAGAAAAATTAAATTGTTCAGAAACACATGAATGGAATTACACTGTGTTTAAAAATACCAGTGGAAGTTTATAATCTAATCATAGATATCTGAATGTACTTTTCACTGCTCTCTCTATAAGTAAGATTGAATGAATTTCTATTTTTTTTCTATTTGGTTGACATAGTTTCATCAATTCTATTTAATTTATAGTTGCTCCTGACATTTTAAACTTCTAACTAAATTCTATACAAACTGGCTAATTCCAAGACTATGCACTAAAACAAAATTGGGCCCAGCAGCTGCCTTATTTGGAAATATTCTACGAAAGGAGAACACCTCACATTTATTTCTTGTGAAATGATTAAAATATTTGCTTTTCAACAATTTTGCAATATGTAATAAATGAAAATGAATTACGACCAAAGATGTTTTTTTTTACATTAACAGAAAATTGTTCAATTTTAAAATGAGGCTCATTGAGAAAGAGAACAATTCAGTTGATCTTTAATCCAAAAATTGACTTTCAATGGTATCATCAAACACAATTGTAAAAACAAAACTGTCCAAATTTCTATGACAAATTATGTCACATAAACAGACCTGAGCTAACTCACTTTTCACATGTTGACAATGGATATATTTTTTAATGCTACAATGCAAACTTGGCTTTTAAAAAACAAAACTTAAAATTATGTGTACAAAAAAATAGCTTATCAAAATTGAAGATATAATAATATTTTTGTTTTATCTTTATATAGTTTAAAGGAATGAACATTGAGGACCTTGGTAAACTGAATAATACTTAATGTTCACTATTTTTCACATTAAAGTTCAGTTTGAATGTGAGCTGTGGACTGCTGATAGCCTGATGGTGGGCAGAAAAAAAATATTGTTGCAATCTGTAAAAAAAATCTTCAGTTCCATGGTACACTTTCAAAATATTTGTTAGAAATTTCTATGTTCTGTCTAGGTACTTTTTAACGGGAGTTTTGGTGAAAGAAAGAGTCCTATAAATAGGAGTTTACATTATGTATCAAGTATGTAATTTTTTAAAGGACCTTAAAATATTTGTTTAAATTTCTAGGTTCTGTCTAGGTACAATGTGTACATACCTCTGGCACTGAGTTGTTCTTCATGTTTTTGTGTATCAGCTGATGCACCGATCGGGGGCACTCGTTTGGCACTCTTTCTATCCTTTAAAGTTACCCTCCACTCTTCTGACTTTTGGGTATCTATAATGTATGGTAACAGATTTTTATAAATTTGCATGAGAGTTCCATGACTTTAAAATATATAACCGTAAAGCTGGTTATTTTCGCGGATGTAAAATTTTGGGATTTTTCATTTAATAAGGTATACAAAATATTTTGGCGGTTTTTATCTTGGCGGATTCAAAACTTTTACCAAAACGTTTGCATGAGCACTTTTAAATTGGCAGAATTTATTTTGGCAATTTTCTCTATCCGCGAAAATAAGTTAAAATTTACACCCCGCGAAAATAACCCACTATACGGTATAATGCCATATTATCTTCTTTTTACTTGGAGAAACTTTGTCATAACTAAGGAGTGACTTGCCATTTTGAATTGTTTAGATCAACATATGTTCAATTACTAAAATTGTTTTGGTGAAATTGAATCTAAATTTGAATCATAGATTTAACATAATAAACATTCATGAAGTACACCAATTAATGTGTTGTCCAGTCATCTGTTGAATATTTTCTATATTTCAATTCTTGAATTACTATTATTAGTAAATCTATCAATAAATTCAAAACTAAAACTTTTTTATGGACAGAGAAAATTGGCGATTTAAACAGAATGTCAAAAGACCATTATTCTGACCTTTAACCGGAGGTTGTGCTGGCACTTTATAAGGATCTGGTTGTCCAGAAGATTCTGATTGAGCAGGAGATGGCCTATGACTAGGTTTAGTTTTGTCCCTATTGGACTCTCCACGTGGACGTCGATGGACTAAACCTTCCTTTATCCACTCATGTTGTAAGGCCTCTTCTGGTGTCATTCTAATACTAGGGTCCCATCTACAAGGTATAAAGACATGTCTATACTTAAGGAGGTAGACCTAGGTTAAGGGAAATAACTCTTAAAATCATCAGTACGTTTGTGTCAGCCATTTTCATAAATATGTTCTAAGCTTCTAGGATACATAGATTATTTCCAATCTGTTTCAGGTAAATGCTTAAAATCATTGACAAAACTTGACTTTTACAAACGCATAACTGATTAAAAGAGTTATCTCCCTGAACCAAGGTCTATACTTAAACTTCTGTGGAATGTTATCTCATGATCAGTCTGCTTACTTTCAATATGTGTACTGAATCTCTATATATATTCATATTTTTGCATGCATTTTCCATTTTTGTAATTGGAATAAGGGTCATCAATATTTTTCAAATAAAGCTGAATTATAGATATTTACAAAAAAATGAACTCCAAATAAAAAAAAACAAACAAACAAACAAAGAAATAAAAATCAATCTGTACTACAGGCCAATAGAATCTACACAATATTTTCATAACAATTATTATAGCTTCTGGTCTGTGGCTATACATGTTGCCATATAAGAGGGAGGTTTGGTTAGCCATAAAACCAGGTTTAACCCTCCATTTTTTTAAAAATGTCCTGAACCAAGTCAGGAATATGACAGTTGTTATCAAATAGGTTGTTTCTATGCATGTTGTAGTTTGTTTTTGTTGAAGATCAGTGTATCTTTTGTTTTGTTGTTTTCCTCTAATAGCTTAAGTATTCCTTAGTTTTAGTTGGTAACAATGCATTTGCTATTCGCTTAATCAACTTATGACTAGTGAACTTCAGTAACCTACTGTTGCCTTTATTTATCGAGAAGACTTCAGATACCAATTTTTGTCCTAATACAACAGAAAACTTGATGGATATTTTGTTTGTTTCACATATATAGTAACTTACTCTAAACATCTCCGTATAAAATCTAAGAAGTTAGCATCACTAGTTTTAACAGCCTGCTGTAAGTCTGACTAATATATATAGTTACCTACTCTAAGCATCTCCGTATAAAATCTAAGAAGTTAGCATCACTAGTTTTAACAGCCTGCTGTAAGTCTGACTAATATATATAGTTACTTACTCTAAGCATCTCCGTATAAAATCTAAGAAGTTAGCATCACTAGTTTTAACAGCCTGCTGTAAGTCTTTAGATCCCACTCGTCTTTTCTTCCCTTTACTGTTTGTAATACTTCTAGGATTACCCTTAGAATCTGTTACAGAAAAAAAACATGTTTAGCAAATTAAAGGTTATTTACTGCATTTGCTTGTAAGTCGTGCAATTCAAAATTAAGAGTAAAAATATCTAAAGTGCATTTTCTGACAATTAAAGGGAGATAAACCTACGGAAGAAAATCTTTTTATTAAAAATAATCTCCTTTGGCTCTTTTCACAAAGTAAAATTATAGTCAAAATACTCACAAGTCATTTATATTTCAGAATAACCTATTCTAACTTCTAATCAAAGATTTTTTATGAAAATAGTCACTGGTTACTCTTTCATTTTTATCAAAAAGAAGTAAGTCTTACCAAAAAATAATCTCCTTCTGGTTGCCTGTTCTAATACATTATTTGGAGGTAGTCCCATAACTTCCATGATGCAAGCTAGCTGCTCAACCTCATTTTCCCCAGGAAATAAAGGATACCCTGTGTATAACTCAGCTAAAATACAACCAAAACTCCACATATCTATAGGCATGGAGTAAGGCAGACCTAAGATCACTTCTGGCGATCGGTAGAATCGACTCTGGATATAAGTATATACTGAAAAATAATAATCAAAATTACTAAAAGCATTCTTTTAGGTTCTCGAAGAAAATCTGTTTTAAGGGAGATAACTTGTTTTACAAATGCATTTTTTTATTTATTCTAATACTGGGTTGCTGTCTTATTGAGGTTCATTCCACATTTCTTTTTCATAAGAATTATGACTTTTGATTGGCTGAGGCATTCCAAAAGTTATATTTCATTTCCCTTTAAATTGCAACATCTATGACTACCCATGCTATCAGTAACAATTTTAGAATATGCAAAATTTGTGGTTCATACAAAATATGCTTCTATCAACTCTTTTACACCAATACAAAGTTACAAAAAGGACCATTCAATTCTTAATTAACCACAAGATATAAAACTGGTCCAAGTAGACATACTTACCACGTTGATGCTCATAGCAACTAGAGCCAAAATCTATCACTTTGATTGAACTTTGACCTCTTTGTCGTAATAATATATTTTCCTGAAAAATAAAGAAAATATTTTTAATAGAAAATCTTGCACTTATTCATGGAACATTCATAATAGAAAACCATGAGATCCAACGACTTTATAAAATCTTTATTCCAAAATTTCACAGAAAAAAACCTACATGTTGGACTAAAACCCTAACAAAAGTTATTGAATTCGTCAAACCAAATATTTTTTTTATCTCACCTAACTATTTTATACATAAAGAAATACATTCCTACATCAATTGTTTTGTCTTAACTTCGTTTTACTGATTGATTGAGTAATGGTGTTTAAAGCCACATTCAACTTTATTAGCTATCTATATATAGCTAGTAATAATAATAATAATAAATTCTTTATTTTAAGAGGGTAAACTCAGTTAGTTACAATAAACTAATCTTCCCTGAGGCCCTCACATACAAATTCCAATACAATCATAAACAGATATTTACATATAGTTAATTTACAGTCATGTAGTCTAATGTATAGTGACCCTCATTAAGGTTATCGGTACAGGAAACCAGGGTGCTCAGAGAGAACCTTGACATTCGTTTGGAAAAATGACAATCAAATAAGTTGAGAGACCAGTGTATTTACCGTAGTTATAATACTTAGACCACTTGACCCCAGTGGTCCATGGTTTTACTGACTTGACCACAGTGGCCCATGGTTTTACTGACTTGACCACATTGGCCCATGGTTTAACTGATTTGACCCCAGTGGTCCATGGTTTTACTGATTTGACCTCAGTGGTCCATGGTTTTACTGATTTGACCCCAGTGGTCCATGGTTTCACTGATTTGACCCCAGTGGTCCATGGTTTTACTGATTTGACCCCAGTGGTCCATGGTTTCACTGATTTGACCCCAGTGGCCCATGGTTTTACTGATTTGACCCCAGTGGTCCATGGTTTTACTGATTTGACCCCAGTGGTCCATGGTTTTACTGATTTGACCCCAGTGGTCCATGGTTTTACTGATTTGACCCCAGTGGTCCATGGTTTTACTGACTTGACCCCAGTGGTCCATGGTTTTACTGATTTGACCCCAGTGGTCCATGGTTTTACTGATGTCATACTTACTGGTTTTAAATCACAGTGGATTATTTTGTCTCGTTGTAACAACTTAAGACATTGTAGTAGAGAGAAGGCAAATCTACGTATTAAAGCTATACTAAATCCTTGGAAGTTGTTCTTCTTTATCAATTCATATAAATTCATACTGAAATAAAAAATAATAAGATTTCTAAATAAATATATTCTTGGCAATTAGACTGAATTAGTTCATTGACAATTTTTTGTGTAGGGTTTTTTAAGTGTTCAAATGATGTTTTTTGGAATTTTGTTGTTTTCTTTTTTAAATTTTGTTCTAAATGCTGTTTGTTATTTTTTATTTATGTTTTTTTATTGGTATATTCTCTCTTTCTTTCCCTTGACAAGTGACCACAACCAACCTGCTCAATATTTGTTATTTCAAAGCTGAAAATTTCCACCAAAGATCCAAAAATAAAAGAAGAATGGACACAGATGCCCACTACTTATTAATATTATTCAACAAATGTTCTATTCATAAAGAGACATAATTTGAAAAGAGTGAAATATGTATGACCTAAATTATTCTTGATTTGTTTGATGGTTACATGTATAATACAGGCATGGGAACAATTGATCATGTTTGTGCATAATTCTTGTCTTGAATTGATTCACATTTTATCATACCAAATCCATGTATAGCTTACATAATGGTAAAGCCTTTCCATTGTTGAAGGTCATAGTGTTCTCATTATTGAAGGTCATACAGTGACCTTCAATTGTTCACTATTTTGTCCTTTGATCTAATGGATAGTTGTCTTATTGGCCATCATTTCATATCAACTTATTTTCATATACTTTTTTTTTTTTTTTTTTTATTTCAATAAATATTTTATTAACAATTATTAACAATTATTATTTTCATATTCTTACCCCATAAGTTCGAAGGTGATACATAAATGATTTCTAAAGTAGAAATATTCTCCCATATGTATGATGTTATATTGAGAGTCTTTGTCTTTCCTACGCAGAGCATCTAATATTTTAACTTCTACTAAGGCTTGATGATGAAATCTACAATAACAATAGCAATGAAAAGTAATTTCTTAAATTTCTTTTTTTACTATATGCAGCAATATAAAGGTAGAACAAATTCTTTTATTGAATTCCTTATTAGTCCCATATCTTGAACTGTAAAAGAAACTTTTCTGTATGATTATCAAAATAAATTATTATAAATTCTGAATATTTTGTGATTTGTTTCATTAATTAATGCAAAAATGAGGGCAGCAGTCCCTTTGCACCAATTACTGTTTTTCAGGGGTATCATTTGCGCCAAATTTTGTTTTCCAAATGTATCAATTGCGCCAATATTCGGAGTTCATTTGCACCAATTTACCTGTACACATCATGCACATATCTATCATAAATATATATTTATTCTTATTTTTGGCTTAAAAAGTATCATATGTTCGGAGATATTTCACCATGTAGATGAGCATCTGGAGAGAAATAACTTAAAATGCATTAGACAGTCCATATACAGAGGGAGAAGAAAACTTATTGCTTTGCTGAATATTGAATACAAGATATGCCAAAAGAGAAGAACATAGATGCATTTGCTGATTATGATTTAGTCACATATGTTGATGACACCATGCATATGGGCTGAAACTACATGTATCTACCGCAAGACATATCAGTAATGGAGCAGAAGCATTCCACAAGAATTACATTGAACTGTTTAATGCATCTCATACTTCTATTTTTGTATTTTTTGGACAATAAAGTGAAGTTACAAGCTACTAACTAAATACAATAATTTGGGAAATATACCCAAGCAGCAACAGTAAGAAGAAGATATGTTTCAGAAAAGGAAACATTTGCCGTGTAAACTGCCGGTTCTAAGTCAGAATAAAGGTAGAGGGAATTCATTTTTCTTGTAATTGGCGCAATCGTATGTTTTATTTTTGGCGCAAATGATACCATGTAATTTTAAAGCAGGTGGCGCAAACGTAGCATTGGAGAAAAAAAGTTGTTGCGCAAAAGGACGCATTTTTGGCACTAATGGATTTCTCCCAAAATGAACAAGGTTGCTCCCTAAAAATTAATGTCCCTCGTTTTTAATTAAATACCTGTAGCATTATCAATTTTAAGAATTTTCTTTTAATAAATTAGTTTTAATTACATGTACCATAATTTTTTTATCTTGTATGCTTGTCAATTTTTAAAATATTGCAATAACAAATATACCAAAAAATTTGAGAATTTTTACAGTAGTAACTTAAGTTAAGGAAATGCAAGTTATTTTGACTGTTCATATATATAAGCACGTTAAGTAATATAATTTGGATTAATCCATTTTTAAGACCAAAAATCTAGTACTCAGGTAAGTACTGTATTGAAACCTTGATTAAAGATTTCTTCCTAAAAGTATGATGAAAATGTATATTGTTTTTTCTTTTTCTTTCTCTTTAAAAATAAAAGTACTAAATGAAAAAAAAAAAACAAAAAAAAAAAACAGTTGGACATTATCTTTGAAAGGTAACCTGATATATAACTATAGGAATAACATGTTTATGCATGCAGGGTGGAATATAACATGCCTTCCTTAAAAAACGTATATTTCTAGATCAGAGCTAACAGCCTAACTATGATATCAACAGGAATTAACATTTTTTTCTTCTTCAAAAGCATGTTAAGTAATATAATTTGGATTAATCCATTTTTAAGACCAAAAATCTAGTACTCAGGTAAGTACTGTATTGAAACTTTGATTAAAGATTTCTTCCTAAAAGTATGATGAAAATGTATATTGTTTTTTCTTTTTCTTTCTCTTTAAAAATAAAAGTACTAAATGAAAAAAAAAAAAACAAAAAAAAAAAACAGTTGGACATTATCTTTGAAAGGTAACCTGATATATAACTATAGGAATAACATGTTTATGCATGCAGGGTGGAATATAACATGCCTTCCTTGAAAAACGTATATTTCTAGATCAGAGCTAACAGCCTAACTATGATATCAACAGGAATTAACATTTTTTTCTTCTTCAAAATAAAACATTTTAAAAATAAGTTTTTCGTTAAGAGAAAATCACCACATTTGACCTTTTAAATGGTCCAATATATAATTTAAGAGTCTGAAACTGCAAATTGCACTTTCTAACTGTCTAACTTGTTATATTCTGAATTTATAAATTAAAACTGACAGATAACTCACAACTATATACTTAACAACTGTGATGAAGTTGGCAAAGATTAAAAGATAGATTTCAATTTACATAATTTGATTGGATTATTTTCCCTTGGGTCATCATTTTGGAGGTCTGTATGCAGAAATTCCTTCATAATTTGAAGTGAACTCATCTTGTGTTACTGAAATCTAGATTGTAGAATAAATGCTCCTGAACAAGCTCCTTTTGTTCCACTGGAAACTTTGTTATAAACATTGTCATAATACCTATTCCATTTGGAACAAATATTCTATACCATTTATTCCGTTAGGAACATATACTGTAATATTTGTTCCTGTGGAAATAATATTCCAGAATATTTCATCCTTTTGGAACTTATATTATGAAGGAACTTGTATTCCGTGACAGTTGTACCAAACACCTTGACTAAAATTAATTTCGCTCAATACATTTTCATAAAATTTTGACAAAACTTTAACTTTGACCCTTTGACTAAAATATAAAAATTTCAAAAAATTTGAACCAGATGAAGAAAAATTAAGTAGTTTGACGTCCAAAATGGTCACCAAGGAAGATAACTGCAACTCAAATTACATCCTATATTCCACACGTGTATATTACCTCTTTTTGTTCCGTATAATTTTAACAGCTACCATCTGGTCAGTTTTATGGTCGTAACACTTGACTACTTGACCAAACGACCCTTTCCCAAGCACTTCTAAAATCTCATACCGGTAAACCATGTGATCATGCATAACCTATAGTGCATAGATATAGAGAAAGCGTTGTTAGTATGGCTAGCCTAGTTATGGTTGTACTAAAGCAGTTATACAATATATACATGTATGGATTGGTAAGAATGACACCTGGCTTTCATATCTTAATTCTTAAATAAAAAAAATAAAAAATTTTGAACTGGAAAAAAAATCATGCACAAAGTTAAAAGTTTTTTCTATTCATGGGAGAGTTAAAAAATCATTTTTGTTTCTCTATCCTGTCAATTTACTCTTCACTTCTGAAAAATTGAAATTGTCTGGCCCTAAAACTAGCTTAAAAAATTAAGTCAAATCTAATTTAACCAATTTTGCCACTAAATGTATCTAGACTTAAATACCCTCCCCCCCTTTTTTTAAATTCTGATAATGTTTTGAGTCACTATGTGGCATAAATAACAAACATACCAAAAAATTTCCTTCCAACTTAACTTTTTCCATGAAGAATTTAATCTTTGTCAAATATGCATTTAAAGCCATTCACTTAAAATGAAATTTAAATAGGCTTTTGAAAAATTAATTTCAACAACAATTTAAAGAAAAATATCCTAAAATCTACTTCTTACAAATTTACAACCATGCAAGGCTAGGTTTACTACCTACAGATACACACACTATATAGGATCTAAACAGTTCAAATTCAAACATGTGCAAAATAAATAACTTCATCAGACCACATGATTCAAGGTAGATAACTCTACTAAAAACAAGGGAGATAACTTGACAATTCAAGCTATATTATCCTGGTAGAATTATCTAAAGCTATGATGGTCTGGTAAAATAGTGATGAATTTCAAAGCAAAACTGATGCTACATGTGCTTGGCAAGCTGAGTACAGAGTCTTAGACAAATTTAAGAATTTTTTTCATTTTAAGATTAGAGGATCTTTCAAAAAAATCCTTAGTCACACTGAAATTACCCACATGTCTTGAACAACTTGAAGTGTAAACTAAATCTTCTTGCAAGTGATATCTTTTCATATTAATTCATCAAAAGTTTGTTTTTTTGGTGTAAGTTTTACTCAAAAATACCAATCCCGGTATTCAAAATTTGTTTCCTATGAGGCATTTGTTTTTCTTAAATTTGTCTTTCCAAGATGCATCTAACTATCTATCTACTCAGCCAAGCAAAATTTCAAAAATGTACCTCTTTTTATTTCTAATGATTTTTATTGCAACATCCATACGTCGTTTATGGTCAATTGCTCGAACCACCTGACCAAATGACCCTTTACCTATAACTTCGACTAGTTCATATCTATATCCTATATGGTCACCAAGGATCTGTTTCAAATAATCATATTGACAACTATAAACATTGGACACCCTTGTTTTTTTATCATATATTCAATCTTAAGCATGGCGATATATATTTCTAGTTTCATGCATGTTATATACACTTAAAGGTGTAAAGTATGGTAGTCAACAAAATGTTCTAACAGTACTGTGAAATAGAAGTATCTCTTTGATACAGACTATCGTTTTCATAGCATAAAACATTTTATAGTTGTAGCATTAAATTTTCGGTGATTTTTTTTCTTTTCTTAAATCAAACTGTGCAATACCCTGTGAAAGATCACCCATAAATGTCAATCTTAAACCCGATAGATAATATATCTATTGAATATGAATGAAACTTAAGAATGCTCAATTACAAAATGTAATACACTAATAGAAGGCTTTGATACACTAAAAAATATGTTACTGTGGATTCATTATTATTCGTTGGATACCAACTTTTGTGGAATCTCTGGGTATAGGTGAACCACTAAATTAAATGGTCAACGAATGACAAATTTCTTATAGGCTTGAATGCAAACTTCCGCAAAACCACGAAATCAAATATCCAAGAACATGTAAATTTTCCTTAATCCACAAAAATTGGTACCCACAAAAACAAGTAAAACAACTGTGAGCTACTGCTCACTGATGATACACCCCCCCCCAAAAAAAAATAAATATTGCAGTTAACAGGAAGTTGTCGAGTGATGAATCTGAAAAGGCATCCCATGGTATAACTGACTTATATAACGCTGAAATTAAATTTCAGAATTCCTTGTCAAGTAGTTTCTGAGAAAAATGTGACGAAAATTTTCAACTTGGCTATTATGTGTAAAATGATACCAGTGATCCGTTAACAGGAAGTTGTTGAGTGATGAATCTGAAAAGGCATCACACAGTATAACTGACTTATATAAACCCTGAAACCAAATTTCAGAAATCCTTGTCAAGTAGTTCCTGAGAAAAAGTGACAAAAATATTCATGGGACGGATGGACTAAGGGATGGATGGATGGATGGACAGATAGAGGTAAAACAGTATACCCCCCTTTTTTTAAAGCGGGGGTTTTCAAAGCTGGGGTATAATAAGTGAATCAAGAGCAACTGATTTTTATGTGTCAGTACAAAGTCTGTCATTTTTCCCAAATGATCAATGTTTTCATAACTTACAACTTCAATAGAAAGTAACATAAAATTTAACTCAGTACTTTGGAGTGCAAAACTTGAACTGGAAACACCAAATCCAGTATTTTGATTGGTTGATTTCTGAGCCTTAGTACTATAATCTAATAAATTTTGTAGCCACAAGGCGAGAATGTTCCAACACCAAATGTCACCCACCTTGATATATGACCCACTCTCGTCATCATAGCCATTATTTTGAGCACCACCCGGAACACCCTCTATCTTCTTGGCTTCTAATCCAAGGAACCATATCTCTGGATAATCTAAAATTTCTGTTTGTTCAAATGCAGACAATTTACCCCTGTATAGCTTTAAGGCCTCTGTCAATTAGAAAAATAATGATAAATCATTTATATCATAAACCATACCTGTATCAACTAATTTACTAGCATACTGTGGGTTCATTAATATTCGTTGGATACCAATTTTCGTGGATTTCGATGGGACAGGGGAACCACAAATTTAAATGTTCAACGAAATACAGATTTTCTAAAGGAATGTATGCAGAAATTGCCAAAACAACAAATTTAAATATCCACAAACATGCAAGTTTTCATTAATGCACGAAAATTGGTACCCACGAAAAAATAAATGATTCCATAGTAGGTGTCTTCTAAAACAACAAAAAATAACAAGCAATTGGGACTCAAATTGGACCTGCTTTACAATTACATTAGGTTTTTACTTAGCAGGTTACCAATGATGGGGAAATCATCATCATTAAAGTATATCAACTCAATGTTCTCTGAAAAAAATGGTAAAAATATCTATACAAAATTTTCCTTGAAAGACTATCAAAATAAGTCTCAAGAGTAATTTTAAATAAACAATGATTTGAATTTATCCATAAAAAATGTTCAAATATTTCACCAATTTCTGAATATAGTCTGTACTCTAATCTTTATCAAACTGACCTTGAGGGGTCATTGGCAACTTGTTCCCATACTGGTCCCGTTTCGCTCTGTCAGGGGTACCAGTTGTGGAAAATGAGTTCTGTCTTGTGATGTTTGAATCTGAAGTTTGTTGTTTATTGAGTTGAGGTAGTGTATTGTCTTCATGATGCTGGCGATGGTGGGAGTGTTTCTGGTCATGTGACTGACCAAGATGAGGTAAGGTCGTTGTTGGGGCAACAGTAGCAACTAATTTGCCACTCTGTAAAAAAGAGATAGAAAAGAATATTATTGGATAGCAATATAATATTTCCCAAAGAAAGTAACCAAAAGTTGGCATGCAATAAATCTTCAAAATTCATGACATCATCAATGACAAAATCTTATATTATACTGCTATACAATAAAAGGGTTATTCCATGAACATTTGGTAATATTGTCCCTAGGAAAACAAATATTGCACTCACAAGCTCATGCAATAGAAAATTCTACTGGGGACATTATTCCCCAATATTCATGCAATAACCCTATATTATAAGATATATTGAAGATATATTTATATATATAAATACAGTTGAACCTAATGTTGTGTCAAACTCTTGTATTAAACACCTGGATAAATTGAGGTATTTGACACTCCCAGTAAAATTCCTGTTTGTTCAATGCATTTCTAAATCTGATGACTAATTGTATCTGGCTGATTTTAAATTTCAATTAACTTGAGTATATTTGAAGTCCCCTTGAATAAAAACACACTAAACTTCACCCAAATGTTTCAAAGAGCAAGAGAATTCATGTGCATTCAAAGCAGCAACAAAATCATCTTCAACCTGATCATATAAGATTGAATAAATGTTAAAAAATTAAAAAGGTCAAAATGTGAAAGATATGTGCTACAAACAGACAGACAGACAAGCTGACACAAAATTATTAATCAGCATATATAATTCTTCATTGAAATAAGGCCAATCTTAGTAAATAATTCTACAATAAGAGTTATCTCCCCTTACCTCTGTTGTATGGACTGTATTTTTGTGTTGTTTATTATGTGTATGTGACACTGGTTGCTGTTTGTTGACTGTTATCTGTGATTGATATCGCCCCTCACCAAGTGATCGATGTGTTTTATGGCCTTGACTGGGGCTCTGCAAATATAAAGAAAAATTATTTGAAATACAATAAAATATATATATATAATAAGTTGTATAAAAGTTATCAAAGGTACCAGGATTATAATTTAGTATGCTAGACACGCGTTTCGTCTACTACAAGACTCATCAGTGACGCTCAGTTCAAAATAGTTATAAAGCCAAACAAGTACAAAGTTGAAGAGCATTGAGGACTCAAAATTCCAAAAAGTTTAACTGATATACATCAACACATTTTTTTTTTTTACTTACTGTTTTTCCAAGTTGTCTTAGCTAGAGTGGACAGTAAATATTGAGATTTACAGCATAGACATTTTTCTTATCCTCTCTCATTCAGACCAGTCAGTTCAACTAACCAAACATACCAAACCTATTCTGCATGTTATCCTTAAATTTTGCATTCAATCATTAATGAAACATGTTCTATCACTTGCTAATTATTAATTTTGAATACCATTTACACTCTTGAAAATTCAATTATCTAAAGTGGAAGGCAATTTTCATATTTTAAAAATTGAAATTTTAGTATCCCTAGAGGATAAATATCATTATTGACATGATATTGTGGTATCTAGATTCTATTTACTTTGAAATTTTAAGGTTATTGTATATAATGTACATCCCACTCCGTGACAGTAAGTATAAATTATAAATGTTTATGAAATATTTATGTTCATATACATGTAAAGTTGTAAACTATGGTACATCATACATAAATTATGCCACTTCAGAGAAGCCATTGAATAAACCAATTAACGCAGATTCATGCATTTCCTGAGGTTGAAATTGTTATTCCATTTCTAAATACTTGTAAAAGTCAATGATTCACAAGACTTCAAACATCTCTGTACTGTGAGTATTTTCACAAAGTGCAATATGCACACCTTTTACTCCTTTTAGAAATATAAGCCTCTAACTCATCTGTCTTATATTTCTACTTTTTTTTACTTTTCATCATTTCAAATTTTCTAATTTAAATATAAATTACCGTCATACTCCAGTAGATTTGCTGAAGCTAATATGTAAGGTATTTCTTCACTAACAACCCTTTATTTATAAATGAGTTATCTCCCTTTGACAGCAAAATAATCTCCTTTTAATAACAGAATTTGAACTGTCTTATTACAGATTGTGATATAACAAATGTTTTTTTTTTCATTAAGTCCAATATAATTATGGTATATCCCTATATTTAAAGCGTATTTCTTTATCACATCAAGAAATAAAAGCATTCATTCTCATATCAATTTGTCGTAGAATTTTCTGAATAATACATTATTCAAAACTTCCAGATCAATTCTTCTGCTTTCTTTTCACTTGCTTCTTAATTTTCAGAATTAAAACACATTAAATTGTAAATTGACCATTTTTTTGTTTCTCAAACATTCACTACACTTGCTTGATGAATCTGTAATATATCCCGTAAGAACTTATTGTCTTAAAAAAATCACCAAAAAGAAAATAATAAAATATTCCCCGTTCAAATTGTTGTCACACAAAAGGTCCTATTTTCTATACAGCAATACACATTCACATCAATTAAAGAAAACCCTGATCACAGATGATCCCACATAACTGTTTTCCTTTAAAAAAAAACCCACTTTTTCCTTGGTCAAAAATATTGATACACACAAAATGGGCACTAGGTTCCCAAAATCACGACACAGTTTATCGCACCAAAATAAATTGATTACGGCTTAAAATATAATAATTAGCAACGTTTATGTGATCAACAAAGCCAATATAGTATTAAATCAAAACCCATTGGATTAAAGTTAAATTAAGACCAAGTACTTTCTGCCTATATGCATGTGTTCAGTTTATAAGATTAAATGAAACATCGTAGCGAAGAATTTACTTGGTGAACTGGTCAGAATTAAAATTTTAAGGTACATTAACCTAGCTAGCATAAAAGATGTTAGCCTTATTAATGGTCGTCTGTCTGACGTCTGTAAGAACAAATATTACTGCACTATAATTGGATATTAAATTCAATAATCTTTTGCAGACTTAATTATGATTTAATGATTTTTGGGAGATTTTTTTTATATTGTTTATAGAAAGATGTTGTGCTCAGAAAAAATAGTTACACTAGTTTTACTTTAGAATGGAAATATAGTTATGTTTCAAGAAGCATGTTTCTAATTGCATTGAATTAATCCCAAGAAACCAGACTTCGATTTTTTTCTTACCAATTTTTTAACAACACAATTTCAAAGGTGTTAATTAACTCATCAAATATGGGTTGAAACGTCTTATATTTATTCATTTTAGAAATCTTTCTTTGAAGTCCCACCTTGTAAAGAAGTGGGGTCAAATCTCCAACTATGAAGACAACATTACTCCCTTTCTCTTCATTTTTTTTATCTGAAGTAGTAGTTTGCAGTGTAAAAATTGACTACTAACAATTATGGTCAAATATTAATAATTGGCAAAGTTCTTAATTTTTTTTTAATTTTAAAATTCTATATACTTTAATTGATATTTAAGAAGTCCCCCTGTAGTTCTGAGTTAATTTTAAAGCATTTTTCAATAAACTTAATTGCATCATCATTCGTCAAGTATAATATCAACCACCTGTGAAATAAACATTCAAATATAATTACTTTCTCTTCAAATCAAGGCCATAATATTTCGTAGTCAATTTCAAAATGCAATACAACCAAAACCACTGTATAACTTTCAATTGTCAAACATGCCCGGTGTCATAAATTCTTATTTTTTAAATTTTACTTCAAAGACTCCTTTTTTCATCATTTAATAAAATCTTGTATCAACCCTAACTTTCTACTTATCAAATACTTGTAAAATTCAACATTCAAACAGCTTCAATCTTTAACAATTACCGACTTAAAATACCAACTTGTTTCAATCTATCAAAAGATTGTCAAATCATTATACTGTTAAATTTAACATTAAATACTGAATGAAATTGAAAATCAAACAGCCCTAACTTCAAACAATTGTCACCTTTAAAAAAAGACCCACTCCAAAATACCATGAGGTCCACAGATCATTAAATACTGAATGAAATTGAAAATCAAACAGCCCTAACTTTAAACAATTGTCGCCTTTAAATAAAGACCTACTCCAAAATACCATGAGGTCCACAGATCATTAACATTGTCAAAATTCAACAGCTGACTGCACTTGTAACAAATGTATCACAAAATCTTACATGATTTATTGTACCTGTTACTATATGATTGCTAAAATACCAATTAATCTCCTATATACAGACCTTTTTATACGACCGCAAAATTTGAAAAATTTTTCGTCGTATATTGCTATCACGTTGGCGTCAGCGTCGTCGTCGTCGTCGTCGTCCTGCGTCCGAATACTTTTAGTTTTCGCACTCTAACTTTAGTAAAAGTGAATGGAAATCTATGAAATTTTAACACAAGGTTTATGACCACAAAAGGAAGATTGGTATTGATTTTGGGAGTTTTGGTCCCAACATTTTAGGAATTAGGGGCCAAAAAGGGCCCAAATAAGCATTTTCTTGGTTTTCGCACTATAACTTTAGTTTAAGTTAATAGAAATCTATGAAATTTTGACACAAGGTTTATGACCACAAAAGAACGGTTGGGATTGATTTTGGGAGTTTTGGTTTCAACAGTTTAGGAATTAGGGGCCAAAAAAGGGCCCAAATTAGCATTATTCTTGGTTTTCGCACAATAACTTTAGTTTAAGTAAATAGAAATCAATGAAATTTAAACACAATGTTAATGGCTACAAAAGGAAGGTTGGTATTGATTTTGGGAGTTTAGGTCCCAACAGTTTAGGAATTAGGGGCCAAAAAGGGATGCAAATAAGCATTTTTCTTGGTTTTCGCACCATAACGTTAGTATAAGTAAATAGAAATCTATGAAATTTAAACACAAGGTTTATGACCATAAAAGGAAGGTTGGGTTTGATTTTGGGAGTTTTGGTCCTAACAGTTTAGGAATAAGGGGCCCAAAGGGTCCAAAATTGAACTTTGTGTGATTTCATCAAAAATTGAATAATTGGGGTTCTTTGATATGCCGAATCTAACTATGTATGTAGATTCTTAATTTTTGGTCCCGTTTTCAAATTGGTCACTATTAAGGTCCAAAGGGTCCAAAATTAAACTTAGTTTGATTTTAACAAAAATTGAATCCTTGGGGTTCTTTGTTATGCTGAATTTAAAAATGTACTTAGATTTTTAATTATTGGCCTAGTTTTCAAGTTGGTCCAAATGGGGGTCCAAAATTAAACTTTGTTTGATTTCATCAAAAATTGAATAAATGGGTTCTTTGATATGCCAAATCTAACTGTGTATGTAGATTCTTAATTTTTGGTCCAGTTTTCAAATTGGTCTACATTAAGGTCCAAAGGGTCCAAAATTAAACTAAGTTTGATTTTAACAAAAATTAAATTCTTGGGCTTATTTGATATGCTTTATCTAAATATGTACTTTGATTTTTGATTATGGGCCCAGTTTTCAAGTTGGTCCAAATCAGGATTCCATATCAAGTATTGTGCAATAGCAAGAAATTTTCAATTGCACAGTATTGCACAATAGCAAGAAATATCTAATTGCACAATATTGTGCAATAGCAATTAATTTTCAATTGGAGTTATCTTTCTTTGTATAGAATAGTAGTTGATAATATATGTTGGAAATTTGCCAGACATGACTATGATGTCATTTTATATTTTCATTTGCCAATAACTTTATGTAAATAACTTTATTGGAAATTTGCCAATATAAAATGTTGCTGATGAAGCTTTTGTTTCTTATCTTATCTAAAATGTTTTTAGATAATGTATGTTGGACATTTGCCAGACATGACTATGATGTCATTTTCTATTTTTATTTGCCAATAACTTTATGTAAATAACTTCATTGGAAATTTGCCAATATAAAATGTTGCTGATGAAGTTTTTTTTATTGTTTTATACAATAAACAATGTATATTCACTTTTACTACCAACCAATCTTTACCATTCAGTGATAACAAGCACTTTATTTTACATTTTAATATTTTATGATGTATTTAAAAGAGTAGTTATTGTTGCAAACTCCATTAGAAACTTGAATTGATATCAGTTTTGGAAAAAGGGAAACGAGGATGTGAAAAAAGGAGGGGGGGTTTAATTTTTGTCATTTCAGATTTCATAAATAAAAAGAAAATTTCTTCAAACATTTTTTTGAGAGGATTAATATTCAACAGCATAGTGAATTGCTCAAAGGCAAAAAAAACTTTTAAGTTCATTAAACCACATTCATTCTGTGTCAGAAACCTATGCTGTGTCAACCATTTAATTTTAGATTTAAAAAGTTTGAAGAAGAAATTTTTAATTGATTTGTAAAATCTTGACATTTGTTTTGTGTAAAAAAAAACCATGTAATGTCAAAAATTTGATCACAATCCAAATTCAGAGCTGTATCACGCTTGAATGTTTTGTCCATACTTGCCCCAACTGTTCAGGGTTCGACCTCTGCGGTCGTATAAAGCTGCGCCCTGCGGAGCACCTGGTTTAAAATTATTTTAATATAAATTTAATTTTGACAGGTTGAAAAAGTCTAGATATAATAAATTTAACCCCTTTCAAAATTGTTAAAAAGATTTTTTTTTAATATAAAACTAGTAATTTTCCTTTAAGGACATCTTCACACATCTGAAAGATAATGCAGTGGTGGATTCGGAAATTGGGGGCCTGCTCAGGTCGTGCATCTGAGTGCTTCTCTCTGTAATCAACCAAATTACCCCCAAGGGACCCTCCTCTATTTCTGAATCCCACTCTGCTATAGGAAGGTTTTGATAAATGTTACCCAGAATGCATGAGATTCTGAAATCGCTAACTGTTTAGCAAAATACAAAGGTTGAATACTTAATGAGGAGTCCATGTATAACCACTGGCACTTATTTTGAGAAATTGATTAGAAAAATCAAGTTATTTCCATATGCGAATCTCTCATTTGTCTTATGTACAATTGTTCTACAAAAAAAATTTCTACTGTAAGAGGAGTTCAAAGAGTGCAGAAAGATATAGTACACTCATTTCTTTTTTATAAGGGTCATACAGTGGGAAATTCACCTTAACTAAAAAAAAACTAAAATTACATAAAAAATTCAGATGCATTAACCCCCTCATACAATCTTTTTTTAAATACAATAAATTAAATATGAAAACATACTCTAGTGACTTTTTACATTAACCTACACAAAAAAGCTCATAATAAGCAATATAAAAAAAACATTTATCCGCTCAGAACCCCATACTATTAAAGACTTGCATATATCAAAGTATCTCGTAAAAAGTATTTAATGTTTGTAGTATAATAGGTAAAATGTATCTAAACTTCCGTTAGTCATTAAAATAGGTATAATAGGGGAAAATGTAACTAACTACTTCTTGGTCATTCTAAATAGAATCAATTAAAATGGCCGTTTATTCTTTGAAAAAATTCATTCACTTGGAAAACATGACAATTCTCCTGATAAAGAAAGTTTTTAAAGTCACAAGATATTGGAGCTCTTACTTTTTTTTTATTACCTATGTCCATTTTTAATAGGAAATTCATTAATTGTAAAAACTAAATGACAGCAACTGAAAGATAAAATTGGCTGTTCTATAGAATGTTCAAAGGAGGTTCCTATAATTTCATATTTTACCCAAAGAACCATAAATTAATTGTTAAAGAAAGGATAACAGCATTTTAATTGTTGATACCGACTTTTAATAATTAGCTTGAATTTCAGCTAACCTTTAATGCAAAGTTTGAAAGCAAAAATTTCGTTAATCTATGTATAGAGGCCAAATTTAATACAAAATGTAAAATAATATGGCTAAGAGTACTATCAGCTAAATAAACTTGTGTATTTTAAACTATTGTTTTCCGACAAAAAATCTAAACAATCGTGAAGTACCTTTAGCCAGACCATGTGACTAAAGTCTATAATTATGTTCTGTTAAATTAATGATCGACTTCTTATTATGAAATTTGTAGATAAGATCTGACCGATTTTTAAGCTTTCTACATGTACATGTACTTTTGAGTGGTGAAATAAAACATTTCTTATTTGTAAGTTGAAAAGGCTTTATAAATGGATGCAAATCTTACTGGTGCATTTACTTATAGGAAAGAGATTAGAATTTTCAATGAATAGATAAAATAAAGGCTGGCTTAGAATGAACAGTAAGGAAAGAAGAGATTTGGTAGTAAATCTTTTTAAAATATTTGTTTTTCAATCGGCGATCAGAGTAAATATATCATGTATCCCAGAGTCCTTAAAGAATTAAGCTTGTATAATTAGTTTCAAAACATTTTGTTTTAGGCAAACTTTTAAAGTTAGAGAACAGAAACTAAGAATTCAGCAATTTTTCTATTTATAAGGGGCATAAATCTGTGTTTTGCGCTTATAAGCATTGTGTATAAGTTTCATAACATTTAGTTGAGGCAAACTCAAGTTAGAGAACAGAAACCAATGTCTGGACATACGGATGAGTGTTACGTACAGACAGACAAGGGTAAAACTTAATGCTCCCTAAGCTACTGCGGAGGCATAAAAAGGTTATGGGACATTCTTGACAGAAGGGGAAACACTTAATGCCCCCTTCACCTAGCAGCTGTTATATTTGTTATATCTGTATATTATGTAATGTTTCCACAGGAGATGGAGTTATAATTATTAGCGGTGGCAAAACAAGCAAACAGAACTTGTTAAGGTGTTACCTAACACTTTCACTAAAATCAATTTGGCTCGTTTAATTTTCATAAAATTTTGACAAAGTATTTACTTTCAAATTGGCCCTTTGACAAAAATATAAAAATTTCAAAAAATTTGAACCAACCATTTTATCAGAAAAAATACACTGGTTGTATAGCAGTTTGACATACACTAATTTTGATCATTGAGAAGCTTAATATTCTCTTAACAACAGAACATAGTTAAAACGTTCAACTGATTTTACAGAGTTATCTCCCTGTAGTGTTAGGTACCACCTTAAAAGAAGACAACAAATTATAAAGACTTCATCAAGTGCTTCCCACAAAACAAAATTTGAAACTGAAAGTTAACAGCCCTCAACCAGTCAATACACAATACAGGGTTAAAATGACAAATCTTAAATGTTTCAAAATCACAGCTTTAAATGTTAAAAGTGTCACAATTTATATATCTTATTCTGTTATTTACTTATTTTATATATTTACTTTAAACCCCACAACAAGGGATTATACCATACTTTGTCTCATTTCATTGGAAAATATCAATATTTATTTAAACATGACACTAATATGGATAAATTCAATTTTGTGAGGTTAATTTGTAGAAAGTCTCATCGAAAGTAGACTCCATAAATGATTTGTAATCCTATGAACAACCTTGGGAGTTAATAAAATATCATTTACCCACAAAAAGTCTGACAGAGTAAGAAGACTCTTTAGGTGATTAATAATTCTATGAACAACCATGAGACTTAACAAAATATCATTTACCCATAGAGGTCAAAAGACCATAAATATGACAGCAAGAAGTACATCAATATTCAGTCTTTTTGGACAAACTTTTACGATAAGGGCCATTATCTGCAACCACCAATTAACCCCAGACTCCTCAACTTATATAAGCCCTACAAACTTAAGCATGGGAACAAATAGCCAGAAATTAACACAAAATTTAGATGTGGTATGAGTGCCAATGAGACAATTCTCCATCCCAGTCACAATTTATAAAAGTAAACCATTATAGGTCAAAGTACAGTCTTCAATACAGAGCCTTGGCTCACACTGAACGGCAAGCTATAAAGCTTAAAAGCTTGGCTCACACTGATCAGCAAGCTATAAAGCTATTTACATGCCTGTCACAAACCTCCCAAATAGTCTAAGAAGAGACAAAATAGGAGAAATTAGTTTTGAAATATATTATGACAGTTATATTCAAATACTATAACTTAAAATGACCAATATTACCTTAACTTTCTGAAACATGAAGCCTCCATTGATTGCATTGTGTCTTTTAAGGGCTGAGTGAAGATCCCTTAATTCTAACAGTGTAGCAAAGTCCATCTGCATGTTGATAATCTATCCTAAGTCTCCAGATTTCAACTAATTTTGTAAAATCCACATTTGATGTTTTCAACAGTATTGTAAGCACCAAACTGTAAACTTTCTCCAATTAAATTTCTTTCTTGCTATTGCTTAACTTTCATTTTTCTTAGTAAGAATATCATTTCAATTATTGTTCCCAACTTTACTGTCAACAAGATGTTATAAACTCCTTAAAATTTTCACTGGCAAATTGTTGTAGAAAATGAAGACAAAATTTAATTATTATAAGCACAATTGAACTCCTCACATGCAAATTCAATCATGTGCAAAACTACTACAAAATGCACAAGCAGTCATCATTCAAGAATTTTTTTAAACTTTATAAAGCCAGAAAACTTTAAAATATTGATCTGTAGTTATATTCAGCTTCCATTTACAAAAGTTTTATTTTTCAAATATTCCTTTATTCCGTTTTTGTAAACAGGAATTAAGAACAAAACACATGATTTTATCTTGCCATATTTACATCAGTGGTCCGCTATTTAATTTTTTCCCACGATCCCTTACACCACTTCAAGTTTAAAATCTATCGCTGATCACAATGTTTTAATTATACACATTAATTAACATCAAGATGCCCAACGCTTCCAAATTTAACACAGAAACAATTGACGAATTATCCACTTGACGGAACTTAATTGACGGATCTGTAGATCTATGTGTCCACGTTAATATTCAAATTGTCAAATTTATCCAAAGATTTCAATGTTTTGCTTAAGGATTTTTATAAATATTTGAGGCACTAAGTAGGATTTTTAATTTGTTTTCTTGATTAAATTTAATAGCATTTTGACCAGTTGACATTTTTTCCCTTGACAATTTAAGTTTGGAAGATTTTAATTGATTAAAATTAAATGTTAATTTATACTATAAATCATATGTATGTTGATTTAAATACACTGTGATTTGTATTGAATAATATGTTATTATTTCAAACAATGTCTAATGGAATCAAGAAAATTCTTAAACCAGTTAATATCCAATCAAAAGCATCTAAAATTTACCTCTATAGATTCTTAATATTTCTGTTATTTCATGTTTCATCTTCAGAAATTTTGTGAAAAATTATTTAGAAAAAAAAAGATTCATTTGATGTCCTAGTTTAATAAAATCTAATTATTTCAATCCACTGACATTTATAAAACAATAAAGTTCGATAACTATAGTGCCATCACAACAACTTCAGAATGCAAAGTGAATATAGTTTACTGTATTTTTTCTTGGTCAAAATAAACATGATGCCAACCTTTAACCTTCCTACTTTGAAGGACCCTGAGTCATTCTCAGTTAGAAATGGTAGCTGAGTCCTTCATTTCTGCCATGCATGTCTGGTAGTTTGAAAAATATTTAGCTAACTTTTGCTTAACATGATAGCAAATTACAGAGTTATCTCCCCTCAAATGATAATTTTCAATCAAATTATATCTTGAATTACCAGAACAGGAAAATGAATCAAATGTTCCTTCATCCAAGCATATCTTGGATGTGCAGGATGAAGGTCATTCTTAGAATATGAGCCTGAGGCTCGAAAGTAATAAATTAGCTTTACTTCTCTATGAGGGGTGAAGCTTACATATAATATCTCTGTTTAAAGAAACAAACTATATAACCACCTATAGCTGGCCAGTGACCTTGACCCTAGTATATAAGCACCTGTTCCATAATAACTTGTCATAATTAAAAGCAAGTTTGTGTCGACCAAATATAAAACCCAGTGGAAAAGGGTGGGTCTGACTGATAATCCCTAGGGTGGGAATTAATTACTTTCGAGCCTCAGGCTCATATTCTAAGAATGACCTTCATCCTGCACATCCAAGATATGCTTGGATGAAGGAACATTCTTATTCATATTTCGCCTTCGGTCTCAAGTAATAAATTAGCTTGTTTAAAGTGTAGACACAAACTAAAAACAATTTTTATATAAATGCCAACATTTAATAAAGGATAAAAATCACAAGATCATCCAGTAACTACAACTGAAGAAAAGTGTTTTAGTACTGATATTATTTACTTTCCTGTTATAGAACTTGTAAAAAGTTTTACCATATGTCCAGACAAAACTGTTGCCATAATGTCCTTAATAGAACATCCTGAAGCTAAATGCACTTATGAAGAGGTTCCTCCAAATGAGTTAACCTTAAAACCTCGGAAAAAATTAGAACTCTCTCTAACTATCTAAACTTTACGAAAAGACTTAGATGAATTCTCTCACCTATTTTGTACACAAAACATGATAAATCATTGTCTTAATCAACACAAAGTTTTGGTTTATCAAAACCTTTGATCACCTCATTAGGTAAACTAACTAACAGATCTAGTATTTTTCAAAAACTCATGTATATGAAAAAATAAAGTGCCATGTCTCTGAATGAAAGACATAGAATGTAAATCTACAGCTGATAAAGATAGTACTTCAAGGCAGATGTAGTCAAGGCAAATAAAGACACAAGTATAAAAGACAGTTTCAATGTTAAATACTCCAATGAATATTAAGAACTTAAAAAAGATAGCGCTAAATTCATCTCCCAAGTGAAAGAGTATCTAACTCTTCAATTGCAGATTCAGGTTTAAGCAACCTTCCACAAATACATGTAGTAAACAAACAAATTCAGTAAAATCTATTTCTTAAAGGATAAAGTCTGTTTCAACATAGACCAAGAAAAATTCACATTAAACATGCTGAATATGAAAAGCTTGTGTTTTACAAAAATTTCAATAATCCGTGACTAACATCCTTTTTAGATGGTGATAAGGAATTGGTTCTCTAATTGAACACACCAAATAATGAAATTTCTCAAAAAAATATTGATAATGCTTGATTATAGATGCATGGTCTCCAAGATGAAGTGTAAATATATTTTACAAATGATTCTGAAACCTCCTGTTTATATTAAAGTGATTTCTGAGTATAATACACACGTTTTTACCCTACTGCACAATCAACCCTTCAGGTGTTGGTTCACTTTAATTTTTTACAATATACAGTTAAATTAAGTCTCTTCCTGACGGAAAGACATTATCTTCAGTATGTAACATTGTTACTAATTTTTATGCTTAACAGTTTAACTGGCAAATAAATTAAAATTGGTCTTAGCAAAGAAAACCAACTCTGAGCAAGCCAAAAAGGATAATCAAAAGAGCCTTCTGAACTTTATCACTAATAATTTTCTTTATAAATATCCCCAACAATGAAAAAGATGGGAAAATATAAGGTCATAATTCTGATCATGAAAATAAAAACATCTCTGAAAGGAGCTTGTTGGTCAAAAGACAACGAAGTAATTATCTACAGATTGAAAATGAAAACGTAATAACAACAAAACAAATATATCTTCTTTCAATTGACATCCTTTTGAATCTGTAAATTTTTTAGACATATGATAAGCATCAAAAATTTTCTTACCAGGAATATAAAGAGCTGTGATAAAAATGTTCTTTCTTGAACACCAAGCCCAAATAATGAAATATTTGTAGTAAGCATGTTAAGTGACAAAGAGGTTACACCTCCTATTGCATAATAAAAGCTACTGAAATTGTATCTTCTGATTGTATAACTCTCTGTGACTAAAACTTTTTCTCCAGAAGAATATTATAGCCAACAATACTATGAAATCTATATGAAATGAGTGCATACTCTTAAAGAAGCTCCGTCTACCAACAGAAACATTTTCTTCAAATTTGGATCCCAAATCCTTATGTCAGAGGAATCTGGTACAACCCAAAAACTTATTTGGATGGGTCTATAAATCAAATTTTTAATTTCTGATTTTAAATTGTTAAAAAATTTCACCTATTGATGATAATAAACACTGTAACAACTATACAGTGTTTCAACATTATTTCTCGCCATGTTTCTGCAATGTAACATTCCTATGCATGCCACAGATACTGCATTAAAAGCATTCATCACAAGACCAATAAATGATGTAAAACATCTATAATACCGTTACACAATTCTATTTAAAAAGAATTTCCCAAGGGAGATAATTTTACCATTTCTCATCTGTCAGAAAAAACTTAAATAGCTCAGTATCAATAATGAGACAAAGGAAAACAATGTGCTTCCAAGGAATGAGTACCAACTTCTCAAAATTTTTCTGAAGCACAGCTTATCAAGCATTTGCACAACTTCTTCTGTATTCACAATACAATCATCTAAACTCTGATCCATAATAAAATAATCATCAATGTATAAACTATAGCATCAGACTATAGCATGTATATACTTCAAGTGACATTATTTCATAAATACATAGACAGGTTTTAAAACCTTAGTGAAAACTCTTGATGCAGAAGCCAATCCAAAACAAAAAAACATAAATATCATATCAATGTCTTTTCCACATAAATCAGGAAATTGTGATATAAACATAAATGATACTTAAATATGCATCTGTGAGATCTATAGATGTTAGCTCTATCTATATATATATATAGATAATTATTCTAAAGAATTACATCTAAACAAAAGATAAATGGTCCTGCTCCAAATGCTGATAAGCCACAAACTTAGTTTGTTTTAATTTTTCAAATAGATACAGGCCTTGAAGACCAATCTTTCTTAGGAACCAAGAAAATATAGGAAATAAACTGATTTTCCATTGATCGATCAACCTTTTAAATAGCTCTCTTAGCTATCAATTTTTGGACTTCTGAAATTAATTCATCCTTATGAAAGGTGAAATGTATTTAATTCAAAAAGGATAAACCTTGTGGTACATCATTAAAAATAATTTTATAACCATTTCTTAATAAATCTAATATCAATAGATCATTAGTAACATTTTCCAAATCATAATATTTAAGTTATCTACTGTATATATAGCAACTGATTGAGAAAAGTGACCTCTTCGAGATTCTCTGTTCCCTTTTTGGAAACGTCTCCCTCTCAATGAAGGGAATTGCCTACTACATGTAGTATAGTCGCCCTGTTGACCAACAGAGCCTCTGCAGTTAAAAAACTGATATTGCCTTTCCCATAACAGCTGGTAGTAAATTAATTGCTAGACCTGGAACCTCTTCCAAGGAATCTATAATTTGCTAAGAATCTTTGTATAAACACTAAGTTTGCTTTTTGCAATCATAACTAGAAATGTGATAAAGCAACTATCACAACAGAATTACAAATAAGTTTTATCATCTAAATATTTCTGAGCATCTCCTATGGGTTTAACCAGAAAACCATGGTAAAACAAACAAATATAATTTTACAATAAAATCCTTGTATTATCAAGATCCAAAAGCTCATTCCTACAACAAGAAATAGCAAACTCAACAATAGGGGTGATGATCAACCCCTTAATAAAGTATCTCTGGGTTTCCTGCATCTTTGAAACCACAGAGTGGGCCTGTCTAGGCATTGCCATTTCGATTTTTTAATTATCCTAGACACACTAGGATTGTCACAGTTCTCAGTGTGATAGTATTTCCTCTAAGAACTTTATATATTCCTGATTTTATCAAAATCATGATTAAACTGTTCAACAAACAGGATTAGATAATGGACCATTAATCTCACTAAAAGAAGCCTTAAAGGCTTCTGAAAACCTTAATGCAGGATCAAAAGACCTTAATGCAGGATCAAAAGACGTATCAAATTCAACTCCGGCTGGACTATCATCAGCCATGGCACATACTCCAAAAGGAGGTACATACACCGTATCAATTCAGTAGATAAGATCAAAATTTAGAACTAAATCTTCATTAAAGTAAGCCTCTAATGGCAAAAATTCAAATATAGCAGCAGGTTTCTCTACAAACTCTGCTAGAGTTGAAGGCAGTGAAACTGTCTCAAACCTCATGATTCATACAGGTTCTTTAATACATTAATAATAAATAGTAAATGTATCAATATACATGCCTATCTAAATCTCAACAGCACTTTCGTTAGAAACAATCACAAATCAAGTAGATTTTGAAGTTATACAAGTAACACTAGATTTTAAAACTTACTTTTTACAGGTTCTGTTGCTTTGTCAATTATTTCCAATTGCCATGCCATTATGATCTATTATAAAACTACTAGGTTTTATAACTGTTTAAGAAGAGGATTTATTCAAAATACCTCTTGTATTCCTATTAAATTTATCATCTTTAATTTCTAAAACATTCCAGAGGTGATGAAAATCATAACCATCACCCTTGTAAGTGTAAGCATCATTCTAAACATCTTGCAAAAACAATACATTTGCATAAACAAATTCAGCCATTGTAATACAAAAATGTGTACCTGTGCAGGTAAAACACGTGTAAATTGTGAAAAGACACTAACTTTATATTAGACCCTAGTAGCTTTATTTGTGCTTGTGGTTGTAAATGTAAATGCATGGATTTCTGCTACACTGTAGAATACATCACAAGGAAGCTTTGCTTTGCTCTACATGGACTACGGTCCCGTATTATTAAAAACCTTCCGCCAAGCAAGCGTAAGGGTCTTTGACAGTGACCAACACTCATCTCACGAGGCGTACGTAGTATGTCTTTTTAGGTACATATAATTATATATATAAACATTATTCGTCATTGTGCGAAGTGCTCCTTTGAAGGAGGGATTTTCTCAAACAGAACAGAACAGAACAGAACTCACGACCTTCAGATGAATAGAAATACTTTTAAATATCTACCTGTTTAACAAACAGGAGTATGAATTAAGTAACAAATGTGCTATTAGGCAAAAACTTAATGAATATATAAAATTGTCATACATCGTAGACAATAAAATATTTAATTAATTTCCATGAACACTTGTCATACATCGTAGACAAGAAATTTTTAAATTCATTTCCATCAACAATTGTCATACATCGTAGACAATTGAGGAATTATTGTTTGTAAATAACAAAATAACATTAGAACTTGTCGTACATCGTAGACAAGTTAATGTAACTTTAATAACCTTCTGCCAAATTTAAGATAAAAATAAAATAACTAAAAAGAACTTATGTGAAGTGTTCACTTCAACCCTCTAGAAAAATAATGACAAGTTATTATGGAACAGGTGCTTATATACTAGGGTCAAGGTCACTGGCCAGCTATAGGTGGTTATATAGTTTGTTTCTTTAAACAGAGATATTATATGTAAGCTTCACCCCTCATAGAGAAGTAAAGCTAATTTATTACTTGAGACCGAAGGCGAAATATGAATAAGAATGGTAAATTCATTCGTCATTTTACATTCTGAACTTAAATTAATGTCAAGTTTAGTGTTTTATGTTTTCACCACTGCCTGATTTTTAGACAGTACTTAAGAATTGTTACAGATCAGTCTTCAACCATAGACTATCACATGAGTGAGCAGTCTGAAAAATATGTAAAGCTCTAAAAAAAAAAAAAAATCTAATAAATTTGTGAAAGGTCAGTTACCTCTATATCATTGTAGATTAAAATCTTTTAAATTTTTAATAACCGTCACTTTTTATATCAATCAAATATTTCATTCATTTTAAATTCTGTATATTTTTCTTTATATCTATAATATACCACAATTATGTGACAATATATAATATCCTTATTGTTGAAATTGGTATTTTTTTCTACAAAAAAGGAATATTTAAATTGATACACATCAAATTTAGGCGAGTAATTAAAGGCTCACTTGAAATCTTTAAACCTGCAGTCAAAATAACACGGTCATCAGTATCTAAAATGTGTATTGACCGAATTCATCGATTGTCACTTAAAGAGTTTAGATTAGAAAGCTTAGTAATTATGTTCAGATATTAATCAAAGGGCTTTTATTTAGTAAACTGAATACCACAATTTAAAAGAAATTTTATCTTAAATCAGTATTATTGATGTGTCACTGAAACCAAGGTCTTTGTAAAATTTAAAATGTGTAATTCATTAATGTTTTATTATTGTTAAAAGGAGCAATTATTAAAAGTAAAAACATGTCTTGACAGTTCTAGTACAAAATGTATATCTTAATTAATTGTAGTTTATTTGAGTTCTTTTTCATTTCATTTTGCGATATGTTAAATGAATTTGAATGATTTAATAGATATACAATTAGTCAATTCACTGCTAATTATATAGATTCAATGCTGAAAGAAATTTAAAATATTTTGTATACCAGAAAACAGTGAAAAATCACTGCATATGGTGCTATGAAAATGTTGTGTTGTTTTTTCTCAATATAAATCAATTTAAAAGTATTTGTGTATTTTTTTACTTTTTAAAAGCAACTATATCTTAAACATGTCCAAACATTCTTAACACTACTTAACTGAAAATCATTTAAAACAAAATCCAATGTATAATAATAAAGGGCCGGCCATTTACATATAATGTTATAAACGGACGTCACTCAACAGTAAAAGTGACTAAACCCAAATTCATATGGATCTGTGTTTTCTGGCAAAAAGCATATTGTATAAGAGTTTCATAACATTTGGGGCAAACTAAAGTTACAGAATTGAAACTAATTTTTGGACTTACCCCCTGCAGCAGGTCAGTATAAAAAAGAAGAAAGTTTTTCATCTTTCTCATTTTCAGATCCCCCTTTTATTATTTCAAATCCTGATACTGTCCAAAACATTCAATAATACATTTCACACTTTAAGCAATTAAAAACAGCTCAATGATGAAGGTCCTGCAAACCAAGTGAGCAGTAACAGCTCCCCATGCTGAAGGTCCAGTGAACCAGGTGAGCAAAATGCAAGGTTTCCATTTTATATCCCTTACAGACCCCACAATCCCTTTTATTTATTTTCCTCCATAACAATTAAGTAACATAAATGACTATGTGCCATGATGTATTTGGACAATAAAGTGTTTTATAAATTTAACACCAATTTTCAATTCCATGTCAAAATATTTTGATTTTTAAATTTTGTTGTTATTTAATGGGTCCATTAAAGTAGTTAAACATGTAATTGTATAATAAATTTGTAATCGTAAAACAGGATAATAGGAAAGGCAAATAAAGAAAAACATAACATTACTTATACTAGTCAGACAAATGATTTTGGGTTCACACTTATGGTCTATTATTTTCATTGAAGATGTTTTACTTATATCAAAGGGCAGGAAATAGGATTAATTTTCATTGGTCCTTGTCTGTCAATTTTTCTTTTTTGAAAAAATATTTTGTTATAAATCAGGCTGATAGTTTTCTGGATTGAATGTTTCATATTTTTCATGTCAGGCAGACACTGAAGTGAGCAATTTCAAGTTTGTGCTGGTCCTTAGACAGCCCCAACAATCCATGGCATCGCAAGTCCAAAAATGTAAGTGGTCAGATGTTTAGGGGTCAAGTTTCTTTTTGATTGTGCAAAGTTTTCAAAGCTGGGCAATTGATTAATCATTTTAAAACATCTTAATTAAGTTAATTCAAAATACCAAAACCATATTGATTAAAAAAAAAGAAGAAAATAAAATCTATCTTTTAAAAATAATAACCCAACAATTGAGCTGAAGAATAAAATTCTGACATAATTTCACAACTTCAAAGAAATTATAAATAGAACAAAATATTTTTTTGTGTTATACAATTGACCTCCAATAAATATTTATAAATCGATACCACAAAAATGTTTAATTTCAATTATTCATACAGCTTACTTATACAAGTGCATGGTTCATTTGACGATTTTATATAGTAGGTTTTAAGCTTACTTAAATTTTATTGATAGCTTTCTCCGATTAAATCTTTTAACTATGAGTGTATTAGTAAGACTTAATTTATTTACTTTTACATTGTATTTTCAAATATTTTAACATTTATACAGAAAAGAAAATATTCAAATGTGTCACATGCACTAATCATTATATATAGTTTGCAACTTTTTAAGATAACAAGATTTTCTATCTTCATTTATATGTTATGTTTAATGGTAAAATGTTTTGCTTATATATAAAAAAGAAGATGTGGTATGATTGCCAATGAGACAACTATCCACAAAAGACCAAAATGACACAGACATTAACAACTATAGGTCACCATACGGCCTTCAACAATGAGCAAAGCCCATACCGCATAGTGAGCTATAAAAGGCCCTGATAAAGCAATGTAAAAAATGTTTCTTTGTTTGTTTTTTCATGAAGCTAAGAGACTTTAAGGGTTTAATTGACCAATAAAGGACACTTTATGGTTAAATATTAGGCAGTAATATTAGCTTAGGTCGATTATATCAATTTACAGAGGCAGAACAAATATATTTATGTAAACTTTTTCTCCTTGTTTTCAAAATTCCAATAGGGAACATACCTTTTATAATTGTAAAAATAAACCATTTTTCCAGACGTTTTGGCCATTGGCCTTCTTCAGTTGTTTATTTTTCCTCTAAACTACTAGTGCTGTTATTTAGCTATAACATTTTTTCAATGATAGTGAAAAAGAAATGTCAGCCATGTAGTTTAGAGGAAAAATAAACAACTGAAGAAGGTCAATGGCCAAAACGTCTGGAAAAAATAGTTTATTTTTACAATTATAAACTTTTTCTCTTCTTATTTTTTAATTCTAATCTACATATATTAAGTGTGGAAATCTCCCCACCAAGGAGAAGTGTGCAAAATATGTCTGAACTATGTATATGCACCCTAAAAAGTTCCAGATTGTATATAAACTCTATAGAATGCATTAATAAAACTCATTTTAAGGGAGATAACTCCAATAAAATTTTACAAAATTTATTGCAAAATAGATGTTAATCATCTATCCAATCTATTTAAGGCAGTTAATGGAAAATAATTACTCAATCCTTTTATCTATACCCATAAATTGTTGGTTGACAAAAATATACATAAGACTATAGCAATGCATGGAGTGTATCACAAAATTTGGATTTTGTATTATTCTTGTTTCAGACTTTCAACTCTATTATAAAAAAAATCTGAAGCACACCTCTGGGTGCAGGATTTTCTCATTGTGTTGAAGACCCATTGTTGGCCTAATCAGCTGTTGTCTGCTCTTTAGTTGGTTGTTGTCTCTATCCTCAATTTTATCACAATATTTTGCATGATTTCTTTACGAATTCTAACTTTGTTAAATCATTTTCTTACAACAAGACCAATTTCCCTGTCAAGTTAACTCATACCTGTCAACTCACCCGTTTTTTGCGGGTGACACCCGTTATTTTCACCTCTCACCCGGGAGTTTTTCTTTACCCGGCGGGTCCCGGGAATTTCTAACATTACCCGTTTCACCCGGATTTCTGACCGGAATTGTTTCCGGTATTTAGAAGTAATACGACCTTCGGTTTTATCGGTCTTTTTCAATGTAACCAAAAGTCAAAATGTAGGACTGTTTACCTGAGCTACGTAACGATATGAAGAGACAACAAAGCTACAAGATGAGTTCAGTGACTATCAGTTGACCCCATTAGATGAACTTCCACTTTGCACTTCCCCTGAAACTGACATTGGTTCATTTTGGGGAGAAATGTCCAAGTTGCATGACATTTTTATTAACAAGCCAAGATTTTTTGTTTTGTCAAAACTTGCTAAAACATTACTGGTTTTGCCAAACAGCAATGCAGACAGTGAGAGGGCATTTTCTTTAGTAAAGAAAATAGCTACAGAGTTTAGGGCTGATCTTAATAAGGATACACTGTGTGCTCTTCTTTCTTGTAAAATGAATACACATTTGCATTGCTATGAACTGAAACCAAGTGCAGTTCTTTTAAAGAATGCCAAGTCTGCTACTATGGAATATAACAATAGTCTGAAATAAACTTGTAAACATATTTTTGTTCTTCAATTGAGCCCGCAAAATGTCGTACGCGTTATGACCTGAGATTTTTTTTCTCAATGCAGGTCATGACCTGACTTTTCATTTTCAGAGGTTGACAGGTATGAGTTAACTTGATTTTTAAAAATAGATCTAATTAAAACTTACACCAGGTGGCATAAAAACTTTCTCTGCCGGTACAATTTTTTCTCCGGCATGAACTTTCTCTATTGTTATTTTGTCCTTAGGTGGCGCTGCTATAATCTTATCCTTAATCACTGCTTCTGAAGAGAGAGCAATTTTTTTCCGATTTTTATTCACCATAGGCAGCCTCATAAGAGGAGAATCAAATGGAACCGAAAAACCTGGACCTGCCATTGTGATTCTGAATTCAATTAATTATATATTCCTTCCTTTTACGGGTAACGATATATCATATTCCCAAAGTCATTTTTATTTCTTCTTTCCGTAACAAAAAACATATCCAAGCACTAAATAATAGAAGTCCATAAGAACAAACCAGCCACTTTAATTAATATTTCATCGAAAATTTTAAGTGACTTTTAAACGACTTTAAATTATTATCCATAGTACGTTTTAACTATTCGGAAATGATACATCCAAAATCAGCATTTAAACCATTTACTGAGGTATCATATTGCAATGAAAACAAAGACTAATTTATGCAATACTGTCGATTCAAAGGAGTTGTAAGCTCAACGACTAAAATATAAATATTTAACTAGAAGGAATTGTTAGTCTATCTAACATATAATTGGACCATAACAATGATGATCATTATGGCTATTCAATTTGATTTTTTTCACGCTATATAATTATACAATGGAAGAGATATATTCAAAACATTGGGCATAGTTTTATGAAAAATATATATATACATATCATATGATGATAGAGACAGATACTATAGAATTTAACAATGTGGTTGTATCAGTTTGGCGGCTGCCATGTTGATCTTGAATACTAAATTGATCACCGATTTTGTAAATCTCTATTATTCCATCAGATTAGATTCAAGCGCCCATAATAATCATTAAAGTCAACAGAATGCATTATAGTCGGAATTAAATCTGATAACCTTAAATTGCTCGTAGAATCCATTTATACAGATTTTATGAAAAATATGTTATGATAGACTGTTAAATAATGATAAATCAAATATTGTATTTTATTTACTGATTTTAGAACCATTGTCGAAAAAAAGTGATCAAAACTTCAGAAAAATCTGAAATAGTCTACTCAACCGTCCCGAAATTCCTCTTCTTTAAATATTGTTTTTTCACCTTTATTTATATTCTTCATACCCCTTATATACTACCTAGTTGTTACCCTTATGGTGTTTCAATTTCATTTTAATTGTTTACGTTGAAAGAAACTTTTCAAATTATTTACATTATGTCTTAAAAGATCAATCTTAACAGAGACTTTCTACACTTAGCATAGAAAGTCCCTGATCTTAAGCACCACAGTTGATAATTATCTGACATAATATATCATTTTAACAAAACTAAGAAATGACAAAAGGTCTATCTCCAACAGTTCTACTATTCTGATCAACATCTCACTATAAAAACAGGTGCATGAAAAGTCATGGTAAAGGTCACCAAGGTCACACAGTTAGGAGAACTTCCTTCTATTCTAAATTAGGGTCAGATAAATCAATAAATTATAAAAGGTTCTCACAATATTTGCCAATTATGATATTTTTTTCTTTTGTAATCTTTATAATTAAACAGAAATGCCTATATTGTTAGTACTGTAAAGTCAGAATTAAAAATTATTGTGTTCTTATAATAAGCATTAGAATTGAGGACAGGGGACTCTTGATTTATTTATAAAATATATTTATAATATCATATAGATAGATAATTGATTTGCTTTTTTACTTTTTTTGTTTTTATGGTTTTGTTTGCTAAATGTATTTTGTGTATGTTATATTATTTGTCACAAACTTATTGTTCAGAGTTTATAGATATAGGAAGATGTGGTGTGAGTTATATGACAATAAATATTTGAATTGGAATTGAATATAATTGATATTAGGTGATTTTTTAGCTCACCGGGCCCGAAGGGCCAAGTGAGCTTTTCCCATCACTTTGCGTCCGGCGTCCGTCGTCGTCGTCCGTCGTCTGTCGTCCGTCGTCGTCCGTCGTCGTTAACTTTTACAAAAATCTTCTCCTCTGAAACTACTGGGCCAAATTGAACCAAACTTGGCCACAATCATCATTGGGGTATCTAGTTTAAAAAATGTGTGGCGTGACCCGGTCAACCAACCAAGATGGCCGCCACAGCTAAAAATAGAACATAGGGGTAAAATGCAGTTTTTGGCTTATAACTCAAAAACCAAAGCATTTAAAGGAAATCTGACATGGGGTAAATATGTTTATCAGGTCAAGATCTATCTGCCCTGAAATTTTCAGATGAATCGGTCAACCCGTTGTTGGGTTGCTGCCCCTGAATTGGTCATTTTGAGGAAATTTTGCTGTTTTTGGTTATTATCTTGAATATTATTATAGATAGAGATAAACTGTAAACAGCAATAATGTTCATCAAAGTAAGATTTACAAATAAGTCAACATGACCGAAATGGTCAGTTGACCCCTTTAGGAGTTATTGCCCTTTATAGTCAATTTTTAACCATTTTTCGTAAATCTTAGTTATCTTTTACAAAAATCTTCTCCTCTGAAACTACTGGGCCAAATTAATCCAAACTTGGCCACAATCATGTTTGGGGTATCTAGTTTAAAAAATGTGTGGCGTGACCCGGTCAACCAACCAAGATGGCCGCCACAGCTAAAAATAGAACATAGGGGTAAAATGCAGTTTTTGGCTTATAACTCAAAAACCAAAGCATTTAGAGGAAATCTGATGTGGGGTAAATATGTTTATCAGGTCAAGATCTATCTGCCCTGCAATTTTCAGATGAATCGGTCAACCTGTTGTTGGGTTGCTGCCCTGAATTGGTAATTTTGAGGAAATTTTGCCGTTTTTGGTTATTATCTTGAATATTATTTAAGATAGAGATAAACTGTAAACAGCAATAATGTTCAGCAAAGTTAGATTTACAATCAAGTCAACATGACCGAAATGGTCAGTTGACCCCTTAAGGAGTTATTGCCCTTTATAGTCAATTTTTAACCATTTTTCATAAATCTAAGTAATCTTTTACAAAAATCTTCTCCTCTGAAACTAATGGGCCAAATTAATCCAAAGTTGGCCACAATCATCTTTGGGGTATCTAGTTTAAAAATGTGTGGCGTGACCCGGTCAACCAACCAAGATGGCCGCCACGGCTAAAAATAGAACATGGGGGTAAAATGCAGTTTTTGGCTTATAACTCAAAAACCAAAGCATTTAGAAGAAATCTGACATGAGGGTAAATATGTTTATCAGGTCAAGATCTATCTGCCCTGAAATTTTCAGATGAATCGGTCAACCCGTTGTTGGGTTGCTGCCCTTGAATTGGTCATTTTGAGGAAATTTTGCTGTTTTTGTATATTATCTTGAATATTATTATAGATAGAGATAAACTGTAAACAGCAATAATGTTCATCAAAGTAAGATTTACAAATAAGTCAACATGACCGAAATTGTCAGTTGACCCCTTTAGGAGTTATTGCCCTTTATAATCAATTTTTAACCATTTTTCGTAAATCTTAGTTATCTTTTACAAAAATCTTCTCCTCTGAAACTACTGGGCCAAATTAAATCAAACTTAACCACAATCATCTTTGATGTACCTTATTTGAAAAATGTGTCCGATGACCTGGCCATCCAACCAAGATGGCCACCACGGCTAAAAATAGAACAGGAGTAAAATGTAGTTTTTTGCTTATAACTCTGAAACCAAATCATTTAGAGGAAATCTGACAAGGAGTTAAATTGTTAATCAAGTCAATATATATCTGCCCTGAAATACTCAAATGAATTGGACAACCGGTTGTTGGGTTGCTGCCCTCCAATTGGTAATTTTTAAAGAAATTTTGCTGTTTTTGGTTATTATCTTGAATACTATTATAGATAGCGATAAACTGTAAACAGCGATAATATTCATCAAAGTAAGATCTACAAATAAGTCCACACGACCTAAATGGTCAATTGACCCCTTAAGGAGTTATTGCCCTTTATAGTCAATTTTTAACAATTTTCATTAATTTGGTAAATTTATGTAAATTTTTACCAAATATTTTTGTCTGTTACTAATGGGCAAAGTTCATTATAGATATAATTGTAAGAAGCAAGAATGTTCAGTAAAGTAAGAACTTCAAACACATCACCATCACCAAAATACAATTTTGTCATGAATCCTTTGTTTAATATGCACATAGACCAAGGTGAGCGACACAGGCTCTTTAGAGCCTCTAGTTTTTATATGGCAAAAAAAAATCTGAAATCTTGCAAATTCAGTAAAAATGTTGCATACAAATAAATCGTATTCCATCCCAATTTTCCAAGAATAAAAAACATCACAAAATTTCTGAATTTACATGCAGAAGTTGACAATTACAGCATATAATTATACAGTTTACTGGTGTATCCTCTTGTTCCCCTTTAAGGGTCTTTTTTTTTGGCATTAAAAGGGTTAGCCAAAATAAATACACACTCAATATCTTTCAATCTTTTTACGAACTGCTACAAATTTAAATGCTTAAATCATTTTAAAGTGCCAATATTAGTAGCCTACAGAATTTGGCAGTTGCAAGAGCATGAGACACAAAAACCCACTCTAGTTGACATTAGTTTATGTTCAATAATGGTGCACGAATATATAATTGTTTACTTAATTTGTTTGAAAAGCACCAGAAATTTACAATTGAAGGGCGCTAACTCTGTAATTTGCTATCATTCTTAAATCACATGTTAATATAAATGTTTTTATTTTACCTGAATGTGAAATCAAAAGACCATGCAATCATTTCTAACTCAGGATGTGACTTTAACCTCAAAATATGATGGTAAAGTAGGTGCTAATATAACGATGGGTTTTTTTGGGCCATGCATGATTTGAAATTTTTCTTAATTGCCAGGAGATTCTTACAAAACTTAAAATGCACTGGATTGAAATATTTATAATCATCACCAAAAAAAAAATCAATTCTTAACAATGTGACAGATTGATTGGTTTAATTGGTGTTCATTACCATTTCAGCATTGCTAGCTGTATTGGGGTGGTCAATTTTAATTGGCAGAGAATTATGGACGTACTGCAGGAGAGCTCAACAATCCTAATTTTCTAAGATTCAATTGTTACGCACAGGTCTACCACAAAAGGGTTTGAACTCATGTAACCTCAGAAAAACAAACTACTGAATAAGTATCAATGCAGTCTCATTTACTATGGATTAATATATCTTTTGTGGGTATCAATTTATATGGTTTTAGGAAAACTTGCATTTTCATGGATATTTCAATTCTTAGTTTTGCCAATCTCTGCATATAATGCTAAAGAAATCTATAATTGGTTCGCCTGTACCCAAGAAACCCTAGAAAATTGGTATCCAACAAATAATAATGAATCCACAGTGATTTAGAAAAAAAAATTTCATGGTGACCTAATTAAGTGTCCCATATCTTCCAAAAATCCTGACCTCAATTCATAAAGGTTATATATCTTTTACTTGTATATATTTCCATGGGCAATTATAAAGTATATTGTTATTTTTAAGAGCTTTAGAAAAACTTGAAGAAAAAACAAAAATATAAAACAAATATAGAAATCAAAGTATTGATGAAGTTTAAAAAATACAAGATTCCTTTTTGGAGTATTTGATGCAGCATTAGTCCTCTTTGATTAAAAAGAGGATAAGGGGGGATCACCTTTCAACAGTGATTCGTCCATATGATTTACAATGTTTTAATTACTCCTAGCCCTACAAATTATCTGAACTGTCACTGATTTAAAAATTTTTAGAGCTGCGAGTAAACTAAAATTCATGAAATATAAATTAAAAAAAAATGTTTTATCTTTACCTTTATATTCAAATAATATATAACAATTATTATACACAAATTTTGTTAGAAATCTGTTTGAAAAAAAGCATTGAGTTGAACAACCACAATGGGTAAATCCCTTAACAACCATTATTTGGATTGGACACATGAAAAAGAATAGTGGTTCTGCCGATTTCACAAACAAACAACAACAATGAAACATGTGTCTTACCTTCTTTCTATAAATAGTCTCGTGCATATTTATATTGTCAGGTCATCATGTCATCACAATTTTTTAACAGTTTTTCTCCAAGTTTTTTTTTGAAAATATAAATATTTAATAACCAATAATACAGATTTAGAGGATTATATTTTACACAAGATTATTATTATTCTCAAAAGGGCCCATGACAGGATAATCTAATTATTTAGAAAGTAATTTATGTAATTTACCTGGAAATATCAATAATCTCTGTAAAGTTATATATTACTTTTTATCTAAAAAAAATTATAGGCCTTATTGTAAAGTGGCTTAGACAAATGGACCTTAGAAAAAAAGACAAATTTTAATTTTAAAATGTTATCAAAATTCTTAAATGGGAGATTGGGCCACATATCAATTCAAACTTTTTACATCTTTAGTGGTTGAATATTTAAATTCATCCCATTTACATGGATATTTTGCAACTTATAGTAAATTATTTTTATTATTCTTTGCAGTTATCAAATATTTTTGGTGTTTAATTTTGAATTCTAGAATAAAATGAAAAATTGCATAAAAGTAAAATGTGGAAAATTCCCTCGGGTACCCCATACTTGTACTTTTTAAAAAACTATATAAGTATTTCTATTCTTTAAAGTGGAAAGTTAGATAATGAGAATTAAATGGAATTAATTAGGATATAAATAATTCTTCAAATCTCTATTTAAGATTACTCTGACCTTGTCGTCATAACTGTAAAGTGGAAAATTTATGTACATATCAAACAGCACGTGAATAAATAAGGATGCATCCAGGATTTTTGAGAAATAAAAGGGGGGGGGGCGAAATTCCATAAAACTAATTATGAGATTTGAGAATAATTTCTGAGCTTCAGTCACCTAAGTCATAATAAACTTGATATATCTAATTTTTTTGGCAGATCAAAAAGTGTGAGGGGTGTGGCCAGGGGAATTGTCGGAGTATGATAATATTAATGATACTAAAAAGTATTTTGACTGTATTTAGCCCTGGTTGTCCCAAACAATTGCATATAATATTTGCCACTGATAATTAAGCAAAAAAGGTCAGCAGTTGTCCTTGTAGAGTTTTCTGTCCATAATGTCCATTGTCCAAGTTTTCAGATTTAGTATTTTGTCATTTCACTGACACGGCCACATCTTATTTTCAGATTCAGATTAACAACTAGATTTATGTTATTGACAACAAAGTATATCATGTTAACTTTTTCATTAACATTGATACCTGTTGAGGCATCCCCCTTACCACTTGTCCTACGACTCCTACTTGGATGGACTTATAGTAATTGATAAAAAATATCTGCTGAAAAATTTAATGAAAACTCTTATAATAGCTGAGTTGAAAAACAACTCATTTGATTAAAATGATTTTGCTTGCCACTCACCTCTAGGTCTATACTCCGAAAGTTTACAGTTAAATCTGGAAATTCTGTTTTCACCATCTTGTATGTAAAATCCTCAATTTAAATCGGCCAAGAAAAATTATCTCTTCAAAAATTGAACGATTTTCTGATCATTTGAAAGTTGTCTTGTCCTTTTCTCTATTATCGCACTATATTACAGTGACATGAAAAGATTTGGCGTATTTTCTTTATTTTCTAATCCGTCTATTTATCACTGACACTTTATTAAAGCTTCTTCATACCTAATCTCACTAAAATCCATCCAATTATCCAAAAGCATGACAATATATGTCATAACTTATTCTACAGTTGCACTTCAATTATTGAAATCGCAATTCATCATATATAAAATTTTGAAGTGTTTAGTTAAAGCGTGATTTGAAATTTAAGTGTACTTAAATGCACTCTGTTTGAAATTATGTTTAATAATTTCATTTTTCTTTTCATAATGCAAACAAAACCAACTTGTGTAAAATTTTAAATTACCAACTAAAATGTATGTCCCAGTAATGCACTTTAATGCAAAATTTATGTTCCAACGCTGGTTAAAAATAAAATTTATTGTCAAATTATATTATTTCAAAATTAAATTGTCAAACTTTTAAACACATTAAAGTTTCAAATTGCTTTTAATTTCTGCCATTTTTCATGTTTCAATACAGCAAACACTTAATAGTTAGGCACACATTCTATTGTATCAGTTATAATAATGACATATCATGAGCTAGATAGATCCCAAAGTTGTGAAAAACATTGCTATTCTTGAACTCTATAGTAATGAAAAGTCATGAAAAACATAGCTGTTCTTGAACTCTTAAGATAATAATATGTCACTATTCTTTCATATGAAAAACACAACTAATATTAAACACCATTTCACCAATAATTGAATATACCACAAATATTGTGCACACCTTGATTTAGCTTAAAATTGAAATCATTAGCATTTACCATTAATCATTTTAATCAATTTTTTTAAGGTAAAAATTTCCAGCAGCAGCATGAATTTGAGCTTTTAAAGTCACATAATTGATAATCCAATTTGTTAATGCATTAATTGTACTTATGCCAGTCATGTCCAAGGATATATATATATATATATATTGCAACTTAAATTTCCCTCTGGCAGTAAAAACAGTGACTGGCTACAAAATTTAAGAAACAAATTACTACACTTCAGTACAGGCTGTTAAATTATTGTCAATACAGCACTTTGAATACTTTATATTTTTTTTTACCAAATATGCAGTATAAACCCTTTGAAGGATAACCATTTATATATTTTCAATCTTAAGGCACTGCTCCTCTATTACCATTTGAAAACTCAAATTCAAGATTATTTTTTTAACATGAGTTCCTTTGATCTCAGGAGCATTAATTAAAGTGATGTTTAGGTAGGCTATCCTCTTCCAAACTTTTAGTGATCAATTAGAAAAAAAATAAACTTTGAATGTTCAAATTTGTGTTTTACCCCTTTATGTTGGTAAAACACAATTACATTATAACTTTGTAGAATCAAAACCTGCCAATCATTCTCATTGGGTAATTCTTTTTGTTTGAGACGATACATCAATCATAAAACACTTGTAATGAAAACAGTACCAGTCTGGACTGTTACCCAGGGTTGAAAACCAGTAATTAAATAAACAATTCTTTTAAAAAAACCAAGGTGCAGCGTTAATAAATTAACCTTCATCAATCATAAATTTACTAAATATTAACTTTTATTTTTTAAACTGATAAAATCGCTTGGGTTTTTTTTTCAGAATTAAAATAACTTTCAATCTACTACGAATACGAATACTTTATTTCTCATAAAACTACAATTACATAGTTATAGAGAACATACATAAATATAACTATAAGGTACAATTTTTACAAGCATGTGTGAACAATACAATGAAATTAACTTGGAGGACTGACTTTCACATTTATAACTTTGATAAATTTACATAGTTTTTCTAATATTACAATATTACATGAATTAAACAGTTGATCAAACTTATAGATATTAGGGTTAGACCAGCAGTATGTAGGTAAAAATTTCGTTCTTTCAAACATAAAAGATCCACAATTCATAATATAATGGTACTCGTCACCAATGTCGTTTGAGTCACAGAGACGGCAGATTCTGTCTTCTCTCGGTAAACCCTGCCACCTTCCAGACTCAATCGGCAAGTGGTGACTACCACATCTATATTTGCATAATGTATAAATGAATTTGTAAGGTAAAACAGAAAAATATTTTTCCAATTGAAAATTATTTTTAAAAATACGATAGCATAAAGTTTTAGGTGATTCTGCAACAAATGCAAAGCATTCTTGTTGAAACTGATCTTTGAGTTTTTGTTCAATACATTTTGACACCCATTTATCAGCAAACTGTGCATTCCATATATTGGACATACCACAATTATCAAAAATATTTTTAATATATGATATCCACTTAGTGTCAATTCCGTAATCCTTGTAATATAAAAATACAAGTTTATATAATACAGCACAAATTTTACTTTCTTTTCCATTAAGAAGTCTACTCCAGAAATTAATCATTCGCAGTTTTACAGACACAGTAATAGGGTATCTGCCAAGTTCTGCATACACTATGAAATTTGGAGTAGACTGTTTTAAATGTAAAATCATTTTACAAAATTGTAAATGTACACGTTCAAGTATATCTATATTTTCAAACCCCCATATTTCTGATCCATATATCAATATTGGTAAAACCATTTTGTCAAATAAATCAAGTTGACATTCTATTGACAAATTGTTTTGTCTACCTTTTTTTAAAACACTATACATAGCTTTTGTGGCTTGTTCTTTTAAATATTTTTTATTTGATAAAAAGGATCCACTTCTAGAAAATAAAATACCTAAATATTTGTATTCTTTTACAATTTCAATGTCGTTACAATTAACTGTGAACTTGAGATTTGCTGGCATTCTGCCACTCGAAAAGATCAAAACTTTAGTTTTATTTGTATTGATTTTCATTTTCCATTCTTCACTGGAGGTGATGTTTTTTTACTTAAATAATAAATTATTTTCATTATTCATTTGAAGCCTGATTAGATGTTAATCTCATTAATCCCTTAAAGATTATCAATAACCTGTCAAAAACAACAAATGTGTAATAAATTGTAAGTAGTGATTAAAACATCTGTCAAACTTGATTAATTAATCATTCTTTCAAATTATAAATCAATTTAATTAATATATATATTTAATAATAGTAAATGTAAATTCATTTTGCATATGACAGTTTAAGATCTAGAAAAAAAAACAGACTGGAGGAGTCAAGAATCAGAATTCTGGACAGATTTTTAGGTAGGATTTATATCCAAATTTTTTTTTTATCTTTTAAATACATATTCACAAAAAAATCTAAGTACAAAGATGTAGTATGAATGCCAAAAAGACAAAATTGACCAGTCTCAAGACCAAACAATACAAAGTTAACAACTAATTAGATCACCTTCAACAATGAGCAAAACCCATATACTGCAAAGGTCCAAAATGAAAAAAAAATGTAAAACAAATTAATGTATAGCTAGATGTTCTGCACGTTGCCAAATTGAAATCTATAAAAAAAAAAAAAAAAAAAAAAAAAATTGAAATCTATAAAAAAAAAAAAAAAAAAAAAAAACAGAATCATATTCACCAAGATCAATACCTAGACTGAAAAGATTGGGACATTTTTATTACTTTAAAAAATGTCTTTTTCAGACATAAAATGTGAAAAATTATAAGTATTAATTGTGTTTGAAAAATATAAAACACAAATAAAACTACCACTTGAATCTAACATGTTTCAATTCCTTCGTATTGGAGACCTTGATACATCAAAATAACAATTTAAACTTCATAGTCTAGTCCTCGTTATATCAAACCACCCACATCCCTCCCATACCTTCTATTTAATAGATACAATATAACGTAACTACAATACACATACACATAGTTTAAAGTGAGTATATAAAATGAAATGGTCTAGTATTTCAGTGCTATTTGGTCTCTTGTGAAGAGTTGTCTCATTGGCAATCATACCACATTTTCTTTCTTATTTTTTTTTTAAAGTAATTAGTGTTTCCTGTACATGTTTAAGAAGAAATTGAAAAAAAACAAGATGTGGTATGATAACCAGTGGGACAACTCTCCAAATGAGACCAAATGACACAGAAATTAACAACTATAGGTCACTGTAAGGCTTTCAACAATGATTAAAACCTATACACTGTAAGGCCTTCAACAATGATTAAAACCTATACCCAATAGTCAATTTTCTGTTCTGACAATTAGATATCAGTCAATGAAATGTCTAAATTCAAATTGTTTGAAAGTTTGATCAAATCACTACAACAAAACCAGAGTGCCTAAATTATCTCAACCAATTACCTAGTAATTTTAGGGTTGTGTTTGTAGCTTACTGACTTTACATTGACTAGCTTTATTAGCAACATCATAAAGACATACAGTCCTAAATGAGTCAAATAGTGAAATTTCTAAAAAACAAAACTGCATATATTCTTGATCCCTCATATTGCTACAACTCCATTGTATAATTTTTTGTCATTTGAAGAATTTTGAGTAGACTGATTGATTGATTGTTGTTTAATGCCACTATTAGAACTATTGTGTTAAAAAAAACTTTTAATTTCCTTAAAATTGAATATTTATCTTTCAATTATCTATTAAATTATTTATTTTAACTTTGTTTCTTTTTCTTTTTTTTTTTTGTTTTTAAAAAAAATGAAAAAAAAAAAATTTGTGGCAGTACCGGTATGTTTTATTTTGGAGGAAGCCAGAGTGCCTGTAGAAAACCAACAACCTTCAGTAGGAAAACTGACAATCATTAAGTCAATTAAAATAAGCGTCCCACAGTCTAAAAATGGCAGGGTGGATCTGCCCCTGCCTTTAAAGACAGCAATACAAATTTGACAGTACATTCAAACTATGTTTAATAATTATCTGAATGAGATGATCTTCCAGTTATTCCCAGGCCCATTTACACCCCTTAAATTAATTTGTCAAAATACAAAGAAATCTACTATGATAAAACCGAAATTTTCAACATTGAGAAACAGTTACTTTTGTTCAATAACAATATTGACTTAATGCACATGTCATACAATATGCATTATAAAGATTAATGTTTACTTATCTCACATATCGAGAGTTTAATTTACTTGTAAAGAAGTTATAACGAGAGATCAGGTCATTGTGGAAAGGATTGGGTATATCATTTAAGGCCTGAGAATATCTTTAATTTAGAGTGAAATTCTTTTGAATGACTATTTAAAAAATTCCACCTTCGTTTCTCAATAAGGTTTTTTTACAGTGTAGTACGTATAGTGTTACTGCTTTTCGGACAATTTACATCAAAATTTTATACCTAGAGGCTTTAAAGAGCCTGACCATCGCTGACCTTCATATTGACTTAATGCTCATGACATACAATATACATGATAAAGCTCTATTTACTTATCACACATTTTTAGAGTTTAATTTACTTGTAAAGAAGTTATAACGAGAGATCAGGTCATTGTGGAATAGATTGGGACTATTAATTAAGGCCTGAGAATACCTTTAATTTGGAGTGAAATTCTTTTGAATGACTTTTAAAAAAAATCCTTTGTATGTTTTCTCAATAAGAATTTTTACAGTGTAGTACATGTAGTGTACTGCTTTTTGGACAATTTACATCCAAATCTTAAAACTAGAGGCTCTATAATCATTGGGAGTATTATGAAGGCCTGAGAATATTTTTAATTTGGAGTGAAATTCTTTTGAATGACTATTTAAAAAATTCCTGTGTACTTTTTTCTCAATAAGATTATTAACAGTGTAGTATATGTAGTGTACTGCTTTTTGGACAATTTACATCAAAATTTAAAACTAGAGGCTCTAAAGAGCCTGACCATCCCCCAACTTCATATTGACTTATAATGCTCATAACATACAATATACATTATAAAGATTGTGTTTACTTATCACACATATCGAGAGTTTAATTTACTTGTAAAGAAGTTATAATGAGAGATCAGGTCATCGTAGAATAGATTGGGATTATAATAAGGGCCTGAGAATACTTTTAATTTGGAGTGAAATTCTTTTGAATGACTTTATAAAAAATTCCACCTTCATTTTCTTGTAGTTTCAGAGGAGGAGATTTTTGTTAAACAACGACAGCTGAAAACAGACGCCAATTAGTGATGCGAAATACTAAGAGGGCCAAGTGAGCTAAAAATGGTAAAAATTATCATTAAAGGGCAATTAAACTCAAATATTCAAGTCAACTTAAGGGTGCTATGAACAGTTTTGTATAAAAAAAACTAGCAGTAATATTCCCCCGACTAAAAATATATATATAGACATGGAGGGAAGTCCCTTTTATCAACATAATTAGTGAAAAAGTATCATGTTTTTTGTATTCGGTTGTAAAAATATGTTAATTAACTTCAATTAAAACAGGTTGAATGATTAAAATAATTTTAAAAATTAGATTAAATATACATGTTTTGAGGGGAGACAACACTGTAAACATCCTGTTTTTTTGGCAGTGAAAATTGAAAACTTATTTGCAGCCAAATTATAGCTCTTTTCAGAGCAGGCAAACGTACCCTGAAGCATGCAGGTAAAAATTTATGAAATTCATTGTTTTGATTATGAAAAATGTGCATGTATCATCATGTCTTAGTGGGTGTGCACATGACCTGATTTCAGGTTTTTTAAGCTAATAGATTGATTTAGGCAATGTTTTTCCCATTTTCTCTGAATTTTTTTTTTTTTATACTATTAAATGTACACTTTATTTTTATTTCATTATAAACTAGAGAACATTCTGATTCCAGTGATATCTAATTTTATACAAGTATCTTTATCAATCAGTCCACCACTAAGGGTCACTTATGCATGGTTCCTCAAAATATGAGGTCATAGAAAAAAACTGTTGATTGCACTCTAAGATTTCAACCACAAAGTTCCATCATCTTGTGTTGCTTTCATACAGCAAAGGTAATAGGTAATTGAAAACAAATGTGACAGAATCAAATATTTTGTCTTTGACAGCCATTGTCATACAAGATTAGATTAGCATTTGTATGAATTAGTCAACTACTTACATCTCAGTTACTTAATTGTCAGTGGCAAAACCAGAGTTTTCATAAGGAGGGCACCGTTTTCATAAGGAGGGCACCGCTGACTGACCTACAGGGGGAGCATCTCCAGTCCTGCTTCAGTGATTCCCTATATAATCAACCAAAAGTTTACCCAAAAAGGGGGGGGGGGCACTGCATCTGCCTATGCTTCTAGAAGAAACATAAATTTATTAAAGGCTGCAAATTGTTACTTAGTAAAAATCTTTCACTTACATTCAACCATACATGTACATGCTGGACTTGAAGAACCTGGGTTGATGACTGAGTCTGGTTTCCTGCAGCATTTCCCATAGTAGTGGGTACAGTCAAAAATTTAATACTGGACATAAGCTCCCATCATTGATGACTCAGAGACAATAAATTCTAAATTAACACTTGTAGTAACTTTTATCTTATCAGCAAAATAAAAGTATGCATTTTCATTCATGAAAAGTTTTCACTCCTGGAATATAATCATTGATTTGATGCTCTTGAATATTCCATATTTTTAACAAACTCCACATCTCAAAGTCTTTTGTCAAATAGTTTTTTTTTCACTATATTATGTCTGAAAAGTATTTTCCAATAGATATCCAAGTTAATTTAATTCACAATAGCATGAATAACAAAGTACATCTTCATATAAAACAGTGTCATATGTCTTATCCAAAATGGATGCATGTCAGCACATTTTAATTCCCTCATCCAAATGTTTAATTACATGAATGTGTTTTCATATTTAAATTATTATCATCAAATTGTCGCAAAACATTTGGGATCAAAATCTGTGCCACACTTCTTAGCATTTTGTCAAAGTTTCTGTCTGCAATTCAACTGTGGTCCAAATTTACAGAGTTCAACCGAGAAAGGATGAGCGTGTTGGCTGCAATTGATTGCACTCATTTTTGTTTCTCTGATAATTTTAGTTGTTTATAAAAGCAAACTGTAAAATTAAAATCTATATGTGACAGTCACGTCATGCTGTGAATTCTTGTCGATTCTAGACTAGTTTCCTTATTTAACAGGTAAAACAATTCAAAGTTTCTAGAGTACAAATATATTCAAATTTTATGGAATCTTCTATATCTTTTATTTATTATAAAATTGATTATAACAGACAAGTTTAAACAATTCCTACATTTAAATAAGTGTCAACAAAAGTTTCAAGTTCTTAATAAATAATGAATACAATTTAACGAAAATTTGACAACACTTCATGTTCGTCTTAAGATGCTTGTTTCTCAGATTTCACAGCTCAAGTTTATAATTTAGATTGCAAGCCTTTTATTTATACAAGTTAAAAGTTCAACAAAAGTCAAACAATAAAATTAATATTTTTTCTCTCCGAAACTCCTAGTAAAGAAATTAATAATCTATGGCTTCAGATTGTTTGAAAAGGTTACCGCTATTTTAACAACACTATAAGATTATCACCTAATCGCAATTTGCATGTCTGGTTCTTTTTGTTCTTTCTTGAACATTTAAATAACCAGAGACAGCTATTTCGTGAATTCCATAGATATAAATTAAGAAGATGTGGTATATGAGTGCCAATGAGACAATTCTCCATACAAGTCACAATTTGTAAAAGTAAATCATTATAGGTCAAAGTATGGTCTAATAGACATAGCCTTGCATGGCTCACATCGAACAGCAATATTTAGAATAATAAGACTTTATATGATGTAACAAGACAAAAAAGCTCTGCTACCAAACACGCAATAGAGAAATAGCTACCAGTAGTGAAAATCTCTTTTTAAAGCGCCGTTATTGGTCGTGTATTGTCCTCATTTGTGAATAGTCTGCACCCCCTTTCCAACCCCAAATATCACCAAAAAAAGTCTAGCTTGCTTGTAAAGTCTGCAACAACTTTTGACAAGTTTTGAGTCCTTAAATCTTTGTGACCATTTGACCATTCAAATCTTAGTTTGGTCAAAACAAAGTTCCCTGCTTAAAAAAATCAGACGGACCAGTGCTTTTCTTAGAGACTTTCTGCTTGACTGATTTATAACTGCACAAACTTATTCCAATTCAATGGATGAGTTACTCTCTAAGCTCCTTGCTTGAAAAAAGTCAGACGCACCCTGCTTTTCTTAGAGGCTTTCTGTTTGACTCAAAATCTATGAATTCCAATTGTTTGTTAAAAACGTCTTAAAGTTCCCTGCTTGTAAAATCCATTAAGCAGTAAATACCTATAGCCCTATTGTCTTTTAGTGCTTAAAATAGTGGCATGCAGTTATCTAAGAGTCAGAATATACACGACAAAATGATACTCTGCACACTCGAATCATTGATAGCTATCAATCAAAATCAAGATTGACCTTTACGTATTTGAAAGTCAAATCCACGCAAATTGAAAATTAACCGTTATTGTTTACCAATCAAACGACAATTGTTTAACTGTTGTTAATTTTTCAATAAATAATCAACCTACAGATATTCAGCTTTACATTTATCAAACCATAAAATAGCCTGAATTTCTTTCCATTAATTAGATTCACTGAAGGGACCGAGTCCCTCTACATGTCAGTTTGGAGGTTATATAGTAAACAGTATTTCTTCAAACAGATGAAGGCTCTTCCTGTCCCGATTTTTTGCAAAACAAAAAATAAACTTTAACTTCAAAGCAGTAATATTCAAAGGGATGTAAATATCCAGCATCTGAGTCAAAAGAATAAATAAAAATAAATCATTTTATTCCTCAATTCAGCACCAATTCTTGTTAACTCCAATGCTAGCACATTTTAAGGTGAACAGTCCTTGTTTTTACAGTATCTTGGCAATAAATTTAAGAAACTTTTTTTCAATATTTGCCTATCCAATAAACAATTCTTCTCAATCACTTGAACTTTTCCAGCTATAAGGAGGTCTTATAAATGTTATCATATGTATATCTCAATAAATCCTCACTAGAACCGAAGCTACCAAACTCTATAGTAGTAATGTGTGATTTAATATAAAACTATCCAAACACCATATTTCTTATTTAGCACGCTAAAAAATCATTGAATTCGTTAAATAACAGTCAAATTTTCATGGTGCTAATTTACCTCTACTCTCTAACGGTATTTAATTTTGTTAAGTTTTCATCCATTTGAAATATTTATTGTTTATTTCCAAAAGAAATGTCAACATTAAGTTCCCCGTTGTTTTTTCTTAAGTCATTTAAATACATTCAATAATAATGTATTATGACCAACTGATTTTAGTTTCACTGAATAAACACTATAATTTATCGCAAATTTAAAATTAATATTTGTATTATTAATAAAGTCATAATTCCCAATAATAAATTTCACATCATGATTTCTCGAACAATGTATTCCCTCGATTGAAAATTAATATCTTGTGTAACCAAATCCAAATACGAGGAAAAACATATTATGAAAATTAATAAACAAATTTCACTGTGTTTGTCCATTTCCCTATGGCTATAGTCTTCAATATTTTGTTTAGTATTATTTCCTATTTAATCAACCAGAAGAAACAAAACACAATTGGAGACGATCGTATTACAGCAAAATCAATTAGCGGAATATTTATAGACAGTCAAAGTGTTGAATATCTCAAGTCTTTTGACAAGTGTCCCATTTTTTCATACTTTTTATTCCTTAACTCAAATTCTGTTTTTAGATTCTAAATTATCATATATCTAAAAAAAAAAAAAAAAGTTATTAAATTAGATTGAAATGAAATTCAATATTTAACATATTTATATTTGCATGAGTAAATTTAAAGTGAAAAGACCTTTCTTTTTAAAAAGTAATTGACAACTACTGTACATGGAAAGTGCCTTTGATTCCAATTGATTTAGATTGCCAGTTTTCCTGCCAAGGGTTGTGGTTCACAGGAATAGAAGACTAGCAATGCAATTTACTCACAGTATATGAGTTGCCAAAACTTAAAGAATGTGTTTCAAAAGAGGGACGAAAGATCATACCAGAGGAATAGTCAAACTCATAGATAGAACATAAACTGACAACGCCATGGCTAAAAATAAAAAGACAGACAAATATTAGTACAGAAGACACAACATAGAAAACTAAAGACTATAAGCAACACAAACCCCACCAAAAACCAGGGGTGATCTCTGCTGCTCCAGAAGGGTAAGCAGATCCTGCTCCACGTCATGTGGCACCAGTCGTTTTATTAACCTTAAATATTACTTACATATATACAGTCATCAAATTATGTATGTTATATTGAATGGGGATGACAAATTATTTGCTTGTTGATCGACAGCATCTCGTATTCCAGGTTAGACAATAACCCATTACATGCCCTGAGAAACCTGTGAAATCTAATAGTTTACTATCTAATTTATCATTACTTATAATTAAATATTCTAAAACATCACTAATTGAAAACTGTGAAACACAATAGTAATTAATTATTACTAAAACCAATATGTTTCAAAAGAGAGACAACTTTTGCAAATATAAAAACAAATGAGCAACCTAAAATGCTATTAAATAACCCTAAAAAGCAGCTTAAAAATAAACCATGATATCTTCATTACAATTTTTTGAAATTTACATTTGTTTGAGAAATCTAAGCCACAAGCTGCACCACAAATCATGAAAATTTCTATCCACAACTAAATATACAAGAGGCTCTCAAGAGCCTGAATCGCTCACCTGGTAAACAATGCCTTATTGAACATATTGAACCATGCCAGGCAAACATGTATAGCTAACAATTCTTCAATATTACAAATATATATGACTTACTGTTTATAAATAAAGAAAATGAGACCAAAACACAAACACTTAAAACTTAGCAATGGACTGTGAAAATGAGGTCAAGTTCAAATAAAATCTGCATAACCGACATATAGATCATAAAATATTTTCATACACCAAATATAGTTGACCTAACGCATAAAGTATTAAAAAAATAGACCAAAACTAAAACAGTTAACTTTGACCACTGAATTATGAAAATGAGGTCAAGGTTAGATGACACCTGTCAGCTAGAGTAGACATGTACACCTTACAATCATTAATTCTATACACCAATTTTAGTAGACCTATTGCATATAGTATAAGAAAAACAGACCAAAACACAAAAACTTAACTATAACCACTGAACCATGAAAATGAGGTCAAGGTGAGATGACACCTGTCAGTTGGACATGTACACTTTACAGTTTTTCTATACACCAAATCTACTAGACTTATTGCTTATAGTATCTGAGATATGGACTTGACTACGAAAATTTAACGTTGTTCACTGATCCATGAAATGAGGTCGAGGTCAAGTGAAAACTGTCCGACAGGCATGAGGACCTTGCAAGGAACGCACGTACCAAATATAGTTATTCAATTCTGCCGCCGGATCACTATCCCTATATCAAGCTAACTGCAACAAAAGTTGCAGGCTCGACAAAAATGATCAATATCATTTTTTTAACTAATCATTTATTAAGAGAAAAAACTTGCATACATGTACTTACTATACATCTTTTTCTAAAATAAAATTTTACCCTGCTAGGTAGAGAATAGGTAGGTAGATTATGTTGGACATTGTTAAACTTTGAACCCCTGAACTAATGATATTCAAGATAATGACCAAAAACTGCAAAATTTCCTTAAAATTACCAATTTAGTGGCAGCAACCCAACAATGGTTTGTTTGATTCGTCTGAAAATTTCAGGGCTGATAGATCTTGACCTAATGAACATTTTTACCCCATGTCAGATTTGCTCTAAATGCTTTCGTTTTTCAGATATAAGCCAAAAACTGCATTTGACCCCTATGTTCTATTTAAAGTAAGGGCGGCAATGTTTTTTGACGGATCAAAAATCGAAGCACACACTTTGTGCAGGATAATCTAAGGAACTATCATGCTAAGTTTCATCCAAATCCGTTCAGTAGTTTCAGAGGAGAAGATTTTTTAAAGTTAGCAAATATGATGAACAAATTGTGAAAAATTGTCATTAAAGGACATTTACCCCTTAAGGGGTCAATTGACAATTTTGGTCATATTTAACTTATTTGTAGATCTTACTTTGCTGATCATTTTTGCTGTTTACAGTTTATCTTTATCTATAATGATATTCAAGATAATGACCAAAAACTGCAAAATTTCCTTAAAATTACCAATTAAGTGGCAGCAACCCAACAATGGTTTGTTTGATTCATCTGAAAATTTCTGGGCTGATAGATCTTGACCTAATGAACATTTTTACCCCATGTCAGATTTGCTCTAAATGCTTTCGTTTTTGAGATATAAGCCAAAAACTGCATTTGACCCCTATGATCTATTTTAAGTAACGGCGGCCATGTTTTTTGGCGGATCAAAAATCGAAGCACACACTTTGTGCAGGATAATCTAAGGAACAATCATTTTAAGTTTCATTCAAATCCATTCAGTAGTTTCAGAGGAGAAGATGTTTGAAAAATTGTTAACGACGACGACGGACGCCAAGTGATGAGAAAAGCTCACATGGCCTTTTAGGCCAGGTGAGCTAATAACAAGAGGCTCTCAAGAGCCTGAATCGCTCACCTTAATTTTTTTGGTTAAATCTCTCATCAATGATTATTTTGGCTTTTCAATTTATTTAAATGTTCTTTGAATCGTCCTATTTTCTTCAAAAGCAAAAAAAAAAATCATTTTCTCCTATGTTCTATTTTAGCCATAGGAGCTATGTTTCTGACATACAAGGAAATGAAATATAAAATTTAAACTAGATACTCTGAAACTCATTTAGCCTAAGTCTGGCTGAAATTGATACAGCAGTTTCAAAGGAGAAGATTTTTTAAAGTAAGTCAACATGATGAACAAATTGTGAAAAAAAGTCTTTAAAGGGCAATAACTCCTTAAGGGGTCAATTGACAATTTTGGTCAAATTGACTTATTTGTAGATCTTACTTTGCTTAACATTTTTGCTATTAACAGTTTATCTGTATCTATAATAATATTCAAGATAATAACCAAAAACTGCAAAATTTCTTTAAAATCATCAATTCAGGGGCATTATACCTGAAAAACCAGTTACCCAATTCGGCTGAAAATTTCAGGACAGGTAGACCTTGACCTAATAAATACTTTAACTTCTTGTCTTATTTGCTCTAAATGCTGGAGTTTTTGAGATATAAGCCAAAAACTGCATTTTTACCCTGTGTTCTATTTTTAGCCATGACGGCCATGTTTTTTGACGAAATAAAAAATAAAGCACAAACTTTATTAAATACACCCTACTGATCATTCAGTTGAAGTTTGGTTGAATTTGGTTTAGTAGTTTTAGAGGAGAAGATTTTTTAAAGTTAGCAAATATGATGAACAAATTTTGAAAAATTGTCATTAAAGGACAATAACCCCTTAAGGGGTCAATTGACAATTTTGGTCATATTAACTTATTTGTAGATCTTACTTTGCTGATCATTTTTGCTGTTTACAGTTTATCTTTATCTATAATAATATTCAAGATAATGACCAAAAACTGCAAAATTTCCTTAAAATTACCAATTAAGTGGCAGCAACTCAACAATGGTTTGTTTGATTCATCTGAAAATTTCAGGGCTGATAGATCTTGACCTAATGAACATTTTTACCCCATGTCAGATTTGCTCTAAATGCTTTCGTTTTTGAGATATAAGCCAAAAACTGCATTTGACCCCTATGTTCTATTTTAAGTAACGACGGCCATGTTTTTTGACGGATCAAAAATCAAAGCACACACTTTGTGCAGGATAATCTAAGGAACAATCATGCTAAGTTTCATCCAAATCCATTCAGTAGTTTCAGAGGAGAAGATTTTTTAAAGTTAGCAAATGTGATGAACAAATTGTGAAAAATTGTCATTAAAGGACAATAACCCCTTAAGGGGTCAATTGACAATTTTGGTCATATTAACTTATTTGTAGATCTTACTTTGCTGATCATTTTTGCTGTTTACAGTTTATCTTTATCTATAATAATATTCAAGATAATGACCAAAAACTGCAAAATTTCCTTAAAATTACCAATTAAGTGGCAGCAACCCAACAATGGTTGTTTGATTCATCTGAAAATTTCAGGGCTGATAGATCTTGACCTAATGAACATTTTTACCCCATGTCAGATTTGCTCTAAATGCTTTCGTTTTTGAGATATAAGCCAAAAACTGCATTTGACCCCTATGTTCTATTTTAAGTAACGGCGGCCATGTTTTTTGACGGATCAAAAATCGAAGCACACACTTTGTGCAGGATAATCTAAGGAACAATCATGCTAAGTTTCATTCAAATCCATTCATTAGTTTCAGAGGAGAAGATGTTTGAAAAATTGTTAACGACGACGACGACGACGACGTCGACGACGACGACGACGAAGACGACGGACGCCAAGTGATGAGAAAAGCTCACATGGCCTTTTAGGCCAGGTGAACTAATAATACTTTCTGTTTCATTTCTCTTTTGGTTATTTGATTTATTGGCCCATGGGTTACTGCAATTGTCTGATTGTTGGTTGGTAATTATAATATACAGTGGCAAATATTTCATGCATGTTCAGAATGAAGGGTTATACTGTGACTCATTGAAGTATTTCTGATCTTTTTTTTAATTCATATTTCAAAACTTATATATACATGTATACATGAACATGAACACTTTTGTACATATAAAATTGAGAATGTAAATGGGGAATGTGCCAAAGAGATAACAACCCGACCATAGAGCAGACAACAGCAGAAGGTCACCAACAGGTCTTCAATGCAACGAGAAATTCTCGCACCCAGAGGCGTCCTTCAGCTGGCACCATAACAAATATATACTAATTCAGTGATAATGAACGCCATACTTAACTCCAAATTGTACACAAGAAACTAAAAGTTAAAATAATACAAGACTAACAAAGGCCAGAGACTCCTGACTTGGGACAGGCGCAAAAATGCGGCGTGGTTAAACATGTTTGTGAGATCTTAACCCTCTCCCTATACCTCTAGCCAATGCAGAAAAGATGAAAAGTTAAGTCAACCTAAATTAAAAATATAATAAACAGTTGCGCTATGAGCGCATGATACACCCTTTGTTTTGTGAGTGAAGTTTTTCGAATAATCATAAATAGTTTCTGAGATACAGTGCAACATGTGAAAAAAAACTCTTTTTACCAAAAAAACTCTAAAATTAAATTTTGAATCATCACCAAAAAGTATACAGATCTTTAGATTAATGATTTATATAAATAAGAAGTGTGTAAAGTTTTAAGCAATAATCATGAATGGTTTTTAAGATGCGATGCAACATGTGTAAACCTCCCTTTTTTTTAACAAAAAACTCAATAACTCTAAATAATTTTTTTAAATCATCATCAAAATTATACAGATCTTAAGATTAATATAAGTAAGAAATGTGTATAGTTTTAAGCAATAATTATAAATCGTTTTTGATATACTGCATGACATGTGAAACACCCCCCTTTTTTTTGAATAAAAAAACTCAAAAACAAAAATTTGAATCATCACCAAAGAGTAAACAGATCTTTGGATTAATATAACTAAAAAGTTTGTAAAGTTTTAAGCAATAATCATAAATCATTTGTGAGATACAGCACAACATGTGAAAAAACACACCCCAATAGCTAGCTGTTTTAGTTATTATAAGTCCCATAACTCAAAAAGTTTAAATACTATTTTCACTAAAAAAATATGGATATCGTTTGACCATCATATGAAACAACTATTTTAAGTTTCATGAAATTTGGATAGGGGATTCTCAAGTTACGGTGCGACCTGTGGACCGTGCTGAGGGCGTATAAAAATAAAGAGATGTGGTAGGATTGTCAGTGAGACAACTTATAATACACCAAAGTTCAAAATGTGTGGAGATTACAAAGCAATTATAGGTAACAGTACAACCTTCAACAATGAGAAAACTCATCCTTAAAAACAGCTATAAAAGTTGCATCATCATGAAAAATATGAAAAAAATTAGAAGAGAAAGCTAAAAGTTCATATCATCCTAACTAAGTTTATTGTTTGATTTGATGTTATCGTTAATCCAATATGTACACTCTTTGTATAAAAATAGTCCCCTTGACATAAGTATGTATTCATACCAAAGTGACTTATTGACTTAGCCATCAACATGATGTAAGCTTTAAATGCAGTTAAAAGTGTAATAAGTACCTTTGCTGTACAGATATGACTCATATAAGTACTACATTGGCTAGAGGTATAGGGGGAGGGTTGAGATCTCATAAACATGTTTAACCCCGCCGCAATTTTGCGCCTGTCCCAAGTCAGGAGCCTCTGGCCTTTGTTAGTCTTGTATGATTTTAAATTTTGGTTTCTTGTGTATAATTCGGAGTTTAGTATGGCGTCCATTGTCACTGTACTATTATGCATATTTTAGGGGCCGGCTGAGTGACACCTACGGGTGCGGGAATTCTCGCTGCATTGAAGACCCATTGGTTGCCTTCGGCTGTTGTTTGCTCTATGGTCGGGTGGTTGTCGCTTTGACATATTCACCATTTCCTTTCTCAATTTTACTACTAATAAAATTGAGAATGTGTCAGTTAGAGACATTAACCTGACCAAAGAGCAGTATATATACAAAGTATATAAGTAACCTTATATTACTAAGAACAAAAAAAATCAACTGTTAACACAGGGACATATATGTCTGTTTAACTTTAGCAACAAACTTTTTGTAGACATTTTGACACCGATAACAACCTGTGTAAGGGTCAAGAATTCATTGGCAGGCCTCTACATTAACATTTTTTCTAACTTGTCTCTTCGGACAAGTGGCAAGAAAATCAGCTTGTCCGAACTCTTAACTCACTTGTCCGAATTCATAATTGAAAATCTAACATATTGATGATTTATGCAATAATAACACTTGGGCTTTGATTGTCATGATTGTACCTAATAAAAGGAGCATTTTGTAATGTTATATGAATACCGCATCAAAATACATTTCATTATTTCAGAATGAAAGTTTTTTTGCAAGACTGTGTTCTCTGACTCAATGTCACTATCATTTGTCAATCATTAAATCATCATTTCTTCCCACACCACTACGTTCCCCTATGGACCTATTCATTCTTTAGTAGTGGTATGGGTTAAACCAAGGATGTAAATACACCTGGCCACCTTGAACATGTATATGAGTAAACCTTTTTAATTTATTGATGATGTCAAAACAAGCTTTTACAATTTATTTTGATTTGTATATACATTGATATATGATCATGAAGTACATACACATTTCACTAAAAAATCTGCCTTTTTAGATTTTTTTTTTTTTTTTTTCATCTAAAATTTTTATATCACATATGTCATAGATCTTATCAAATAAAACCTCTTTTAATGTATTGTTATGCATAAAAGCAAAATCAAATGAAACATACTTTAATTTAATATTTTAAAGTTTAGGTAAAACTAAACATGGAGGTGCTCCTATTTCAAGGAAGCTTATACTAAGAAGATACATTAACATTGGTTTCTTTCCCCTTACTTATATCCCCCTGGTCAATGGCTGCCAGCATGTTTAATACTCCAAATCAGAGACATATTATACAAGTTTTATATGTCTCTGGTTCAATCAATGAATAATTATTTCATTAAGTATGATCAATTAAACAATCATTCATATTTTTGGGAATGTATAAGTCTTGAATTTGATCTATTTTTATCTGACCTTGATTTTTCACTTGTCCCATCGGACAAGTAGTATGGTGAATCTACTTGCCCGACACATGTGTGCACTTGTCCCGGACAATCGGACAAGCGTTAATGTCGAGCCCTGATTGGTGTATTTTTTAATTTTGATGCCATTTTCTTTCTCTTAGCCTTCCAGGGGCGGATGCAGGAATTTTCGAAAGGGGGGTGCTAACCCAGGGCAAATGGGGGTGCAGGGGGTGCAAAACATATGTCCCGATACAAATGCATTGATCGGCAAAAATAAAGGGGGGGTGCGCACCCCCGGAACCCCCCCCTGGATCCGCCACTGCCTTCTTTATTTTTTGCTCATCATTCTCATAGTCAGATTACAATAAAAGGCCATGAAATGAAATGACAAATGTAAAACAAATCAACAGACAAAATCAAGTCTTTAAAACAGAAAGACTAAGAACCAAATGTAACATCAGATCCTTATGTAAGCAAAGCATGGAGGACACCAGATCTGTATTTCATTAAGACTAGTTTGGGAGTTTATTCAATTGGTAAATCATCAAAAGACCAGTGAGGTACATTCCAACACTAAGTCAACTCTTCTATCACATATAAGTTATCAATTAAGATAGAATAAGTGTTTGAATGGTAGATAAACTCGATAGTTAAATAAATATATCTCCAGGGACATCCACTCATAACAAAATTATGAATATCAGTACCTTCTGACCTTTTATATTTAACTTCCTAAATCATAAAACTTGTTTGACCCTCTATTGTGTGAACGTGCATCAAGTCACTATAGCTTTTTGGACCATATGTTGCTATGTTTATTTTGTAAATGATTTTTTTTTGTAGATGGAGATTGGGGTCATGATGATAATATCAAGTTTGATAATTCCTGTTAACCCTTTCTATGTATTGATGGAAATGAGAACAGATCATAAAAAAAATATTCTTAATTTATTTGGGACTTATCAGGGATAAAAACTTAAAAATTTTACAGTTATATTTTCGTTTATAAAACTAAGAGATTTAAAGCTGAAACGATTTTTTTTTAATATAATTGGATAAAAATCGTAAAGCATTTTTTCACATCAAAACTTTCTTAGTGGCTTCACCAAATATCATTTAATGCTTCACTTTACTTTTTAGAAAGGACCTGTTATAAGTCAAAATTTAATGCTTGCCTTTTAATAAAATTAGGGTAACAGTTTAGTTTACCGAAAAGCAATTTAAAAGACAAATCAAGAGTACCAATGAAAACTGAGGGAAGCAAACGTAATGAAGGAGCAAGACTGGGTGTAATGACAACATAAGCTAGATATATCATTTAATGCTTCTCTTTCTTTTTAGAAAGACCAAATAAAAAGTACCAATATTTCATTCAATGCTTTTTTTGCAATTTAAGTATGGATCAGATATGTCATTCAATGCTTTCCTTACTTTTCAGTATGGATCAAATATGTCACATCAATGTTTTCCTTACTTTTCAGTATGGATCAGATATGTCATTCAATGCTTTCCTTACTTTTCAGTATGAATCAGATATGTCATTCCATGCATTCTTTACTTTTAAGTATGGATCAGATATGTCATTCAATGCTTTCCTTACTTTTAAGTATGGATCAGATATTTCATGCAATGCTTTTCTTACTGTTCATTATGGATCAGATATGTCTTTCAATGCTTTCCTTACTTTTAAGTATGGATCAGATATGTCATTCAATGCTTTCCTTACTTTTAAGTATGGATCAGATATGTCATTCAATGCTTTCCTTACTTTTCAGTTTGGATCAGATATGTCATTCAATGCTTTCCTTACTATTAAGTATGGATCAGATATGTCATTCAATGCTTTCCTTACTTTTCAGTATGGATCAGATATGTCATTCAATGCTTTCCTTACTTTTCAGTATGGATCAGATATGTCATTCAATACTTTCCTTACTTTAAGGTATGGATCAGATATGTCATGCAATGCTTTCCTTACTTTTCAGTATGAATCAGATATGTCATTCAATGCTTTCCTTACTTTTCATTATGGGTCAGATGTGTCATTCAATGCTTTCCTTACTTTTCAGTTTGAATCAGATGTGTCATTCAATGTTTTCCTTACTCTTAGTATCGATCAGATATTTCATGCCATGCTTTTCTTACTGTTCATTATGGTTCAGGTATGTCTTTCAATGCTTTCCTTACTTTTAAGTATGGATCAGATATGTCATTCAATGCTTTCCTTACTTTTCATTATAGATAAAATATGTCATTCAATGCTTTCCTTAATTTTCATTATGGATCAGATATGTCATTAAGTGCCTACCATACTTTTCCCCACACCTATTTTCTATTATTTATAAATACCAATTACAAAATAAAGTCAGACAGTATTTTTTATACAGAATCCAGCTCTCCTATATAATTCATTCCAGGAAGGTTCCAAAAATTGATTTTCATTGATAAAGGTAGAAAATTACAGGAAAACAAGAATTAACCAAGTTCTGAAAAAAACATTAACCAAGTTATCAGGTTTTGTTGGAAAAATTCAATAGTTAAATCGATTAAAACATCCGACCAATTTTCCAAGTACAAACAAATTTCTTAAAATACAAAATTCTTGAATATATTTTGTTTTCTATCTTTTCATTTCAATGTTTCGCCTAAATTTATTGAGTATAGTTTTGTTCAACTTCCTACAACATATATGATATAAATATAAACATGCATACACCTAAAATCTCTATAGCTATCATTTAGAACCGCATCATTTTTTTTTGGTTGCTTTATTTTTCATTATTTTGGCATCCAATATTATTATCTTGCTATTCTTAATTTGTTTGGTCCATTTAATTCTTTTATTCTTTTTAACCCATCCAGATTTGTACATATATTTGGACTAAAATATGCAGTTATAAACAGAAATGCAGGCTTTAAAATTTTTTGAAAATAAAAACAAGATTAATAATTAAAGTCTTGAAACAGAATAAATACGACAACTAAACTGAAATGAAACATCTCCCCCTTTTTTTGATTATTTTTAAACGACTGACATTAACTTTACCTGTGACTCTTCATTCATTACAAACTGGTATCCCATACTGAATTCTAGACATCACAAACCAAAGGTGTATTATAATCCAGTAACTTCCTGTTCCTAACTTTCCCTTTTTTCCTCTTTTTTCATTAACAATATAATTCTTAACACAAAGTTATCAATTACTCCGTTACTGTACTTTTTTCAGCTGTTTTTTTGTAACTTTGAGTCTGTCATCAGCATTAAATTTCTGTCACAAAACATCAAACATACTAAATTAAATTCTGTAACTAAAGTTAAACGTTATTCCAAATCAACACTTTCGAAAAGCTGCTTCCCTGCAGGTTCTTTAAAATATACAGCTAATTAACACTTCATGGAAGATCACATATATCAAAGAATCTCTGTTTCTGCTTAGAAATCAACACTTTACAACCAAGATGTTGTTGTCCTGAACATCAAGCTCTAAACTCAGACACTAATGTATTGACCTGTAGAGTTCAATAATCGGAAAATACATTAAAGCAAGGCCATCTATACTCAGACAGACAATATTTGACCACAATTTTTATTCACAAGTGCTACAATAAATAGCTAAATCCATATAGCAAACAATATTAAATAAACTTTTTCCATTAAAGTTTTCTGAAACGCTGATTCAATGTGATTTTTAATTCTAAAGTTATCGATTTTAAAAACATTAATCTGAAAGATTGTTCTAAATGGTATATTTTTAACCAATAAACTTTCTAAAGACAAAGATCACAGATTATAAACACATACATCTAATCAGTAATCTTTCAAGAGGGGATCACTGTCAAAAACACAATTTTTTTCTTCTCCCATTTTTAAATCAATTGATTCCTGTAAATATCCAATATTAACTTTCATGTAATTTCATAAATGTCACATAAAAATATAAGTCACGACTTTCTTTCAAAATTCAGTAAAAATCAAATTGATTGATTGTTGGATGCTTAATGTCCAGTGGCAAGCATTTCATGCATTTTCTAGACGATCTCTTAATCAGATTAAACTTTCAGTTGGTTCAGGTTTTTTCAAGTGTAGACCTTGTATATTAAGAGTCAACTGAGTCCAAATCTTTGAAAATGTTCAACCGAGTTTCCTTAGTACAAAATGACTATTATCATTAACCTTCCAATAAATTTTCTCATGCAAATCCTACAGAAAAAAAAACCCACTCCTTTATTTATTGCTTTCCCATATATTATATAGTAACTTGACTATTGTCGTACCACTTTGAGCATAGAGCAACCACTTTGCAAAAATCATCATCAACAATACCTAATTAATTTTTAGTATCTGTATTATGGCATAGAATTGCTGACAATGCTATATATATATATAGTTACCGTATGGTTCCATTAGTGGTCATTTATTAATAATTAAGACATTAATAATTAGTTAACCACTTTTATGATCATAGTTCTTAAATTCAATTATGGAAGACATTATAATTGAAAACAAAGGACATGGTATGTAAATTCGCCTATTCAAAATCTAAAGGCATATATATGGGTAAATAATGCTCTGTATTACTTTAATGTCCACGACTTTATGCAATAAAGCATTTTAGTGTACTCTTTGAAATGTTTTTCAAAGAGTATGAAACAGCAAACTTTAGTGTCATGAATTAAAACATTTTTTAGCTCTTGAAAAATAAAAAAATAAAAAGAACATTAAAAGTTAATACTAATAATGTATTGCTATTCTTCATCCAAATGTTATGGTGATGCTTTAAAATCATGGAGTAAAAACGCTGATCTAACTGATAAATCAAGAGTACCTGTATGTGAAACCTATAAATGTTGAACTGATTAAACCCTTCTTTAGCCTCCAAGTTCAATTCTCAATAGAAATAGAAGGGATATGAGGGTATAATCCACCCATGACACAAAATCAGTACAAACACAGCAAATAACACAGAAAAGACAAATCACTTCTGTTGCTATTCTTCAGAGCTGAATTCTTTGCAAAAATAATTTGGATGTACAGTGAAACCTGGCTAAACCGAATCCTGCATAAACCGAAAACCTGTATAAACCAAACATGTTCTTAAGCACTGTCATATCAAATTGTATGCGTTGTGAACCTGATAAAACCGAACATCAGCCAAAACCGAACACAATCTTAAGTCCCGAAGAGGTTTGGTTTTAACAGGTTTCACTGTATTATCAAATCGGGTTTGGTCTAAAAATGAACACACTGGAAAGTAGAACATTTTCCAAATAAAATAGTTTCAATGCATTATTGATGAAAGTTTTTGTTGCTTACATGAATTTGAGATTCTGGACATTTTCACACATTAGCCTTGGTCAAGTTATATTAAAGTATGGGGACAAGTGAGTTGTTGAATATTGTAAGATCTTTCTGTCCAATGCAGTTTTAACTATGACATCAGTTTATGACTTTTAAATGATAGGTATAAAAAGTACATTATTCCTTGCGATAATACATGTGATGGACTGTGAAACTCAGATCAGGAGATCTGGAAATTTTGGTCAGGAGATTAGGACTCAGATCAGGGTTTTTTTTATCGACATAAATTTTGTCGTAAATGTAACCGTATGATGTAGAAATTGTGTCAATTACACCAGTACAGTAGTAAGAAATTATTAAATATGGCGTCCATAATTTCATTCATGAAATATTTCATACACAGGAGTTTTTTCTCCTAAACGGGAGGACGGGAGGAGACCCCTGAAAACGGGATTATTGTACTCCCGTCGGGAGGTTCACATGTATGTGCGATAATTGTCTGATTTTGTACCATTTCATTCCTGCATGTGAGCAAGTCATTTTTATTTGATAATTAATTGTCAATATCAATTTTGTGTACCTAATCATGTTATTGGTACTGTTTTATGACACCATAAAAAAAGTCACAGTTATCATCAATGTTAATATACAAGTTAGTTTTCATGCATGGTGTTATTGCTTTTTCATGACTCATGTAAACAAACAATTTCAAAGTACAAAAGAAACATCTCTTTTCGTGGTAGACCTTAAAACTTTTGATAATTCTAAAGAATTCTTCAATAAATACCATTTTATCTCCAGGCCATTTAGTGTATTGGTTAATGAACCAATGAACATTAGCCATTAAACAGAGCATACTAAATCAAGTAATTTATTCACTGAGTGCATTTGCACTTACTTTAAGTATTCACTCATGAATTAACTACAATTTAAGATGCCAGTAAATCTTTTTCTTTGAAAGTTTAATTATAAACATGATCGATTAATGATAAATGTCAATTTCGCATCAATTTTTTATTTGCGAACAATTTCAATCTGGCCAATAAAAAAACTACTTCCAGTTAATCTCTTTTTGAAAAACATGATAAAAAATTCTTATCCTAATGCATTGAATTGATTAATTGCTGTTTGCTAAATTTAGGCCCAGTGGCAAATATTTGATGCATATGTTGGACATTCCCAGATGACTTTCTGTTTGGTATATTGCCTGATTGATTGCCCTTTGCTTTGGGCCCAGTGGCAAATATCTGATGCATATGTTGGACAATCCTTGATGACTTTTTGTTTGGTATATTGCATGTATGATTGCCCTTTGCTTTAGGCCCAGTGGCAAATATCTGATGCATATTTTGGACAATCCTTGATGACTTTCTGTTTGGTATATTGCATGAATGATTGCCCTTTGCTTTAGGCCCAGTGACAAATATGTGATGCATATGTTGGACATTCCTTGATGACTTTCTGTTTGGTATATTGCCTGATTGATTGCCCTTTGCTTTGGGCCCAGTGGCAAATATCTGATACATATGTTGGACAATCCTTGATGACTTTTTGTTTGGTATATTGCATGAATGATTGCCCTTTACTTTAGGCCCAGTGACAAATATGTGATGCATATGTTGGACAATCCTTGATGACTTTCTGTTTAGTATATTGCATGATAGTCATGCTACTTCTTGTTGTTAAGTGGTTTGTGGAATATAGAAGTACTTTTTATACAGATATGTAATTAATGTACTAATGAGAACTTTGAGAAATAAAAACTAGAGAGCACATGTTGAAATGTTTCCAATACTTTACTGACCATTGATTTTATGATTAACCATAAAGATAGAGACTTTACTAAAAGTTTCACATAAACTTAACATTTTTTCGAAGATCCATGATAATAAGGTTAAGGTCGGATAAATCCTGTCAGACAGAAATGTCTACTTTCAAATTTTCTTAAAATATTACTTATGATAATTGAAAAGCAGACCAAAACACAGAAACTTAACATTGTCCAATGAACCATGAAAATAAAAGTCAAGGTCAAATGATACCTGCCAGACAGACATGTACATCTTGCAGTTATTCCATCTACCAATAAAACTGACCAGTTGCTATTCAAGTATTTGAAAAAGAAACCGAAACACGAAATCTAAACATTGACCAATTAATCATGAAAATGAGGTCAAGATCATTTCATGATCCTGGCTAGACCTACATGTACATCTTACAATCATTCCATCCACCAAATAAATTTGACGTATTGGTTATGGTACTCGAAAAATAGACCACTAAAACAAAACAAAAAATAACATTGAACAATTAATCTAAAAATTATGTCAAGGTCAGATGAAACCTGCCAGACTGAATGAACCCTGTCTGACGTACATTTAGACGGTGCAAGGAACCCATATACTATAGTAATTATATTGCTCATAATAAAGGAAATGATTCACCTGACAAAAAAACTTTTAATTTTGTTCTACAGCAGTAGCTCAACCATGACAATAAGGTCAAGGACAATTGTCATATGAGACAGAAACTTCTTAACATAAGGTATCATACTTCTCAGATGTTTGCTGGAAGTATTAGTTTTACCTTCCTCAGTTCAATATATCTACTTATAAAGTCAGGTAAAATATTCCAAAGAAATTCAATTCAATCCATTTTATGATCTACCAATTAGTGTCCAAGCCAATTTAACTGCCATTTATACAGGTTAATTGTCTAGCCAGTAAATAATTAACTATGTTCGCCTGACAAACAGTCGTTCCAAGTCATTTCGACCGTATTGTACAGCCTTGATCAATGGCTAGAACGTGACATTGTTTTATGACATAATTAGTCTTTTTTTTACCTTTAAAAGACTGGTAGTGAATGTTTGTTTTTTACTTTGTAATTGAAACTGATTTTTAATCAATCTTACGATCGGTAATCGAATGTATTATAGGCTTTATAGTCAGTTCATCCCTTAGGGCTTATAGAAACAGGTTGAAATACAAGGTTTATAGCCAAGACACAGCTGGGGGTCAGAAGAAGTAGGAACACACAGGGTTAAGGTGGTACATTAAACTACAGGGAGATAACTCTGTGAAAACAGCTGAACTTTTTAAACACCTTCTACTTTTAAGGAAATATTAAGCTTCTCATGCAATGATCCAAATTAGTATCAAACTGCTATATACTTATATATATATATATATTTATAGATTATCGTTGATCATCTTAACAAGATTGATTTTCTGGCTTGAGCCAGGACGGCGAAACGAGAAAAGCAATTGAGTTGAGATGACCAATGATAATCTGTTTATCACTTTTTACCTATCAGGACATTGTAAAATTTCTTGTCAAATTCATTAGAAATGCCATGTGCCTCTTTAGTTTCTAGCGATAATTTTCCATCTCAAGCGAGAAGCATGATATGAAAAATTATCACAAAAAAAGATCAAAGGAAAAATGCACAAAATAGCGATAAATATATATATCAAGTGAATATTTTCCATTAAAGTTTGTGGTTCAAGTTTTTTTTAATTTTTAAATTTTTGTCAAAGGATCAAAGTAAATATTTTGTCAAAATATAATTTATTATGAAAAATTAGACAAGCCAAAATAATTTTAGTCAAGGTGTTGGTAACACCTTAAAATTGGTTAAAGATTTTAGTTTTTTTTATCTGGCCAATTTACTATCAATTTTAAATAAAAATAGTTGTGATATAACTATTGAAACAATATAGCTTCGTAATGTCAGTGTTTTGGCACACTTTTCCTTTAATTTAAAGTTCATATAATTATATAATCAATATACATTTTTAAACAAAACTAACTTTTGCTGCAACCCCTAATCCAGAAAGCAGTTGTGTTTAGTGAATCCTGGTAAAAACATATTATATAGCATGTTAAAAAGGAGCATAAACTCTAGAACAGCATGACTTGACAAAATTTAGCATCTGTCTGCAAGTTTTGTGCATGAGTTTCATTAAATATGGATGAGGAAAACTTAAGTTAGAGTGAGGGAACTAAAAATGTAAATGACAGACAGGCAGACAGATAGACATAAAGACAGAATAATAGTCAAAGGTAACAATTCCTCCATTGCCTATGGCAGGCCTAGCCGGGACAATAAAAATCAGTTTCCATCATATAAAAGTCAGTTCTAATTAGATATAAGAAGATGTGGTATGAGTGCCAATGAGACAATTATTCATCCAGGTCACAATTGGAACATGTACCTAAGCGTCAACACAGGATAGTAATACAGTAGTTTAACAACTGAGACCACCTGGTCACCAAGCTTATAAGGCTTCTGGTATATTTGATTTGATTTATTTATTTTTTTAACGCCACTTTGAAGCACCATTTTTGGGCTATTTTGTGGCAGGCACTTTTTATTGGTGGATAAAAAGAAGATGTGGTATGATTGCCAATGAGACAACTGTCCAAAAGAGACCAAAATGACACAGAAATTAACAACCATAGGTCACTATAGGAATAAACTGGACTGCCCAGAGAAAACCACTGACCTTCGATTGTAAAACTGACAATCCTTGTCAATTAAGATTGGAGTCCACTCACAGTGCACCTGCACCAGCAGCTTTGAACTTACAACCTCTGTGTTGACTGGCTACTGTGATTCCCCTGTTATATTAAGTACAGGTGTAATAAACCAGAATTGAAGTGTTTATTGTCTTAATTTTGATAAAATTTTACAATCAACTTGAGTTTTACACTTTTCACATTTTTAACAACTTTACAATTTACAATAGGGTAAACCATTTATAATGTAACAACTACAATTTACAATAGGTTAATGTTTGTATCAGCTTGAAGGGGTCAAAATTTTGGAATGCACATAATTTTTTGTTATTTTGTATTCATTAGTTTTACCCATTACAGGATGGTGGTACCTAACACTACAGGGAGATAACTCTGTAAATTCAGCTAAACGTTTTAATTACGTTGTGTTTTTAAGGGAATATTTAGCTTCTCAATGATCAAAATAAGTGTTAGTCAAACTGCTATATATAACCAGTGTAATTTTTCTGATAAAATGGTTGGTTCAAATTTTTTGAAATTTTCATATTTTTGTCAAAGGGTCAAAGTAAATACTTTGTCAAAATCTTATGAAAATTAAACGAGCCAAATTAATTTTAGTGAAGGTGTTGGGTACCACCTTAAGTGTGGATAAAAAGTAAAAATAACAAAAATATCGAACTCAAAGGAAAATTTAAAACCGAAAAGTCACTTTTATACTGCAATCAGCTATTTTACTATACAGATAAAGCTTTACGTATAAACATTAGCTTTATACGTCAATTACCTCAACTAACCTATAAGCTCCGCCTTCTTACCGGAACAACTGTGTTTCATCAACAATGTCACGTCACAACCATGACAACGTGTAGTAACAATGGTCAAACTTTTATGAATTTAAACATGTTATGTCTTCAAATTGGTAATTTATATACCATGTTTATGAAATGTTATTAATTAAGTTCATTTTTCCTTTCTTATTCCTTAAAATGTCATTGTCCTACCACCTGGACTACGGTCATAGGGAAACACCCCCAAATGGTACCCCAAGAGGGAAATTCCAAACACTTTTTTTTTAACAATATTTGTTACATATTTTTTTATAATTTTTGATTTTTTTATCGATTTCAGTATAAAAACAATATACGTATAGTGTCTTGAAATATGAAATTTATTTGTATTTGGCACGAAACAGGGGAAATGCTCGGTAGAACCTCGCATTTCCCCCTTTTCTAAACCTCATACAAATAAATGTCATATTTCAAGACACTATACGTATATTGTCTAAATCTAATGACAAAACGGAAGTCACTAATTTCAAATGCATATGACAAAATCAAAAACTTAAACACATCAAACGAATGCAATTATAACTGTCATATAAAACTTTTTTTTTTAAAATGGCCTAAAAGCTTTTACAAATCACATTGGCAACTCTCCTTGATAACAACAACTGAATGTTAAAGGCCATGACAAGATGAAAATTTTAAATCTATCTACAAATAAGAATATTGACAGTAAATGTCAGCATAGACTAGCAAAAAATGAAATTTATATGGTACAAATTCAAATTATCTAAGATACTAATAACTATTTTCTATTTTGAGAAGCACATTGAAGCACTTCAATAAATCTTAAGAAATGGACTTAATTGCAGACTGAAAAACATCTTATAACAAGATTTTTACCTTACAGCTAATTTCCTACTGCTTGTAGAGTAAAACTTTGATTCACAGTCTTGCTTGCTTTGTTTGTATAAATGTTTAATCAAGCTTTGTAATTGAAGAATGACATCTTCAAACAATATATATAGACATATAACTATATATATATATTATATCTAAATTTAATTGGACATTATCCCAATATAATTGTACAATATACAAACAAAGCAAGCACGCTAACCAAAGTCTTGCCCTACATGCATTAGAAAATTAGCTGTTAAATTTGAATCTGTAAATTTAAAGTCGTCTTGCTCATTGTATTAAATTATCCCTATATATACATCAATGAAAAAGATAATGTTAGTAATTATCTTGTCCATTGTATTGAAGTCCAATATATATAGTAATAAAAAGAATGTGTCCATAGTACATGGATGCATAATCACATTTTCATTTTCTATGTCAGTGGACCGTGCAATTGGGGTAAAAGCTCTAAATATGGCATTAAAATTAGTAAAATCATATCAAAGGGAACATGTGTACTCAGTTTCAAGTTGATTCAGGACTTCAACTTCGTCAAAAACTACCCTGACCAAACCCTTTAACTTGAGAGCGCCGTGGTGTAGTGGTTAGTGCATCTGACTACTAACACAAAGGTTCCTGGTTCGATTCCCGTCTGGGATGAAAATTTCTTGGACTTAATTTTCAGCTCTCCCTTGACACCATTTGCGAGTATGGTCTTGAGGAAACGATGATAGTCCGTCGGACAGGAACGATAAATGGCTGACTCGTGTTAAGAGAGAGCCATATCTCTTGCACGTTAGAGACACCCTTGTAGATTTTGAAAAAGAGCAGGCTAATGCCGCTACAAGGCAGCACTCGCACCTGTAAAGTGGAAAGGAATTAATATAAGTTGCAAAACTTGTTTCCCAATCCACTATAAATAAATATGTTTAAACTTAAACTAAGTTAGACAGACAGACGAATAGTCAGACGAACAGTCTGAAAAACATAATGCCCCTAGGTGGGCCATAAAAAATTTCTATAAGGTTATAGCATGGTATCACAAACTCATTGCTCTCACTCTAACAGCGTTACAACACAATACCTGAATAACCATATTAGAACATATAGTGTCTTGGTGATAACACACAAAACCCAGTGATGGTTTGAAACTAATACTTACTGAAGATATCAGCAAGCAAAAATTCTGTCAATAGCTGAAATGATACCCGAATCTAATCTATTACTACCAAAATGTAATCTGTTACTATCAAAATCTAATCTGTTACTACCCATTTCATTGGTGATTGATTTATGGGGCATTTGCTCAAAAAGGCTACCTGAATTATAACGCTGCAACAGCACAATATCGCTGCAAGGCTATCCAGTTAATGAAGTACTTCCCCGAAAGGTCAACAAATTATGACTGATTAGATATGTACTGTATACAAGGCTAAAATTAAAATATTGTTTGTTTCCCCAATCCCGACCCTGCCATGCCAGGTGTGGGTAGGTTGGTAGGGAAATAATTTTATTTTTCCAAAAAGCTTAATTGACATTATCGGTCTATCCGGCAAGCCTGAAAATCCAAAATGAATAAAATAATATTTAATTTTGCATGGTTGGTCGGGATTGGGGAAACAAACAATATTTTATTTTAGGCCCAACGGATTGACTATAATCCTGTACCTTCTTTAATGTATCCTAAAAAACAATAAAAAATTTTGAACATTCCTGTAAAATGATAAGCAAACTGACTTCTTGATAGTAGTTGGCTGAGACTTTAAAAGAGACTGATTGACTGGTGTTTAAATGGAACTCCTGAATGGTCAGTTTTTATTGGTGGAGGAAGCTTGAGTGCCTGAAGAGTAACCTGGTTGGTTACTGTATAACCTTCTGTACAATCACTGACAATCCTAGTCAATTAAGATTGGTGTCAAAAGCTATGTGTGAGAATCAAACGGGCAACCTCAGTGTTGACTTGCTAGTGATACAGTGGTTTCACTACTTAGACCACTCAGTCGCAGAGGTCTGAATTTGAACTAAACCCCAACAAAACATTACTACAGTTTTGTGTCTTAAATTGCTTGATATCAAATAACAGACTATTAAAGGCAAAGAAAGTTAATACAAAACAAGTGAAACTGCGAGCTACTGCTCACTGATGATACCCCCGCCGCAAGTGGATAATATTAATAGTGTAAAAATATGCAAGTGTTCGGTAAACAGGAAGTTGTCGAGTGATGAATCTGAAAACGCATCACACGGTATAGCTGACTTATATAAATCCTGAAACCAAATTTCAGAAATCCTTGTATTGTAGTTCCTGAGAAAAATGTGACGAAAATTTTTTACTTGGTTATCATGTGTAAAATCATACAAGTGTTCGGTAAACAGGAAGTTGTCGAGTGATGAATCTGAAAACGCATCACACGGTATAGCTGACTTATATAAATCCTGAAACCAAATTTCAGAAATCCTTGTATTGTAGTTCCTGAGAAAAATGTGACGAAAATTTTCAACTTGGCTATCATGTGTAAAATCATACAAGTGTTCGGTAAACAGGAAGTTGTCGAGTGATGAATCTGAAAACGCATCACACGGTATAGCTGACTTATATAAATCCTGAAACCAAATTTCAGAAATCCTTGTATTGTAGTTCCTGAGAAAAATGTGACGAAAATTTTCAACTTGGCTATCATGTGTAAAATCAGACAAGTGTTCGGTAAACAGGAAGTTGTCAAGTGATGAATCTGAAAACGCATCACACGGTATGGCTGACATATATAAATGTTGATACCAAATTACAGAAAGGGTGGATGTGTAGTTCCTGAGAAAAATGTGACGAAAGTTTCATGGGACGGACTGACTGACGGACTGACGGACTGATGGACGGACGGACGGACGGACTGACAGACAGAGGTAAAACAGTATACCCCCCCTTTTTTAAAGCGGGGGTATAATATTAACTGCAAGACAATCTAAATAGTTATCAAAGTTACCAGGTTAATACGCCAGACGCACGTTTCGTCTACATAAGAATCATCAGTGACACTAGGACCAAAACACTCATAAAGCCAAACAAGTACAAAGTTTAAAAGAATTGAGGACCCAAAATTCCAACAAAAAAGTTGTGCCAAATACAGACAGAGAGATATAATTAAATAGCAAATGTGCACATAAATATATATAAGTTTTTAAAACTCTTGTGCATACTCTGGTCCCATGAGGGGGCATTGTAATTTTTTTATAAACAGAAATTTAGTATTGATCTAGTTCCTCAGACAATCTAATTGTTAAAAGCAGACCACAGTGTAACATATGTCTTCATTCTTCTAAAAGTTGTAAAACTTTTTTGCATACCCACGAGGGGTCAATGTCATCATTATTATAAACAGAAATCTTGTTTTAATTTAGTCCCTGCATTCTGTAGGTGGTATTATGTAAGGGTTCTCAACATGTTTTGTACATATATAAATACTATAAAATCTGCAATTCACTGCACTTGAGATGATATTTGGTGCATTAAAACGATTTTACAACACTTGAACAAATAATCCTCCACTCTTGGTTTTAGAGATTTATTACATCATCCCATTGTTATATAGCAATTACATATTAAACATTTCACAAAGTTCAAATCGAAATTTAAAACTCAATAATAAAACATGGCTGACTTTTGAAACGTCAAACATTTTCATACTTTTTTTTATTCATATTATGATATCAACGTTTCATAGATGGATCGAGATATCCTAGCATCAATTAGTGAAGAATTTACAGAAACTCTAACAATAACGGAACATTTAAGTGCCTGGAGTCGGCTTCACAAAAAAACTTACGATTAAGATTGATCGTAAGTATTCTGAATTGCTTATGACTTACCATCAATCTTAATCATAAGCTTTTTTTGTAAAGAATTTAAGATTTAGAAGAATTTCAAAACATGGTGAAAAAAACTGACCCAACCATCCCAATTTTAAGTCATGATCCTCATCTTGAGTCTTTTGTTTCTGCATGTCTGGTAATTCCAGAAATATCTAGATATTAACTTTTGGTTAGAATGATAGCAAATTACAGAGTTATCTACCCTTTTACATTGGAAAATTCATCAAACTAGTTACTACAATCATGCTTAACATAATCAAGCTTTAGATAGGTTAGATTAAATATCAAATTAGTTAGTACTGAATCATAGGTTTTAACCATTGCTTATGTTGTTTAGTATATATATATACATGTATATTATTATACTGGTATATCAACTTGAACTTAACCAAAATTTTAATCTTTCAAAGATCTTCGTAATAATAATACAATTCTTTGACACTGGGCAAATCTTTAACATTATTTTCAATTATTTTGGGATCATATTCCATTTTAAATACTTCTAATTATCCTATACTATTATTAGTCCATAGATAAACAGGTAGCTGGGTAAACGTATATCCACGTCCATTCAAATACAAAAATAGTCTCAATAAGTTGCAAATCAATTTTGTGTAATAAATCATGCCTGAATTCTTTTTTATTAAACTACTAGTATACACCCTGGTAATAAAGTGCATCATGGTATAACCTTTTTGAACCTTAAACCGAATTTAGGTATTTTACTCATGTGAATTTTCAAGTTCAAATTTCAATAATTTTGAAATGAAAATGAAAACTAACAATGATCTGTAATATATATATATATAAGGTTTATCTTTTAGTTTAGAGGTTCCAAATTGTGTATGACCTTGGTAATTGGTATACAACTGTCTTATAGACCCTCGTACGGTAGCCAAGGTCATTAGAAAATACTTTTTCATCATAAACTTGTGTTAAACTGGCAACATACATTTGTTCCTCCTAACAGAATTTACATTGTAGGTAAATTGGAAATTTTATTATTTAACATATAAAATGTAAGCCATGAGGATTGCATTATAAGTTGCCATGGTTACACACATTGTGTGTTAAAGCCATTGTAAGGACTATTGTGTTAAGTATTGTATTCATTTCAAGAAACGTATCAGTGGTGCTTTGATATCAGAATACAAATAATCTAATTCTCCATATAGCAATAAACAATGTTATTGCTATTTTGTGCATCTTTCCTTTGATCTTTTTCTGTGATAATTTTCATTTCATGCTACTTGCTTGAGATGGAAAACTATGGCTAGAAACTAAGGAGCCACGTGGCGTTGCTAATGAAATTGAGATGAAATTTACAACATCGTCATAGGTAAAAAAGCGATAAACAGATTATCATTGGTCATCTCAACTTGATTGCTTTTCTCGCTTTCGTTGTGACCGGCTCAAGCGAGAAAATCAATCTCGTTGAGATAACCAATGATAATCTATAAATCTCTAAACTTGTGAAACTTCGATCTGAATTTGAGCTTTGTCCTAATTACTATTTCCTTTTTAAAGGATGGATGATCCTCTCTGACCAGCCTGGCTCATAGATATGTCTGCCTCCAAGATTGACAAATGTTATGTGCATCTATATGTATTCAAATACACTTTATAGTAAAAGGCAAACTTTGCTGTGAAAATCATTGTTGGTGTACTTACGAATTCAGGAATACTTTGAGTGATACCAAGTGGAACAATGAATGGAAGATGACAATATTGTTGGTGTACTTACGAATTCAGGTATACTTTGAGTGATACCAAGTGGAACAATGAATGGAAGATGAAGTGGTTTCAGTGGTTTGGCTTGTGATTCTGTCTTGGAACGATCTTTCATTCTTCGTATCCTAGAAAAAGAGAAATCAAATGGAAAATGAAAAAAAATATTATTATATACAAAAAACGCTTTGAGTTGGAGTCTTCAGTAAGATAAGTTCAATGTTTCAAAAATCAGGGCTGTTTTACATTCTTTGTTGGGTCTCTGTTGTCTCTCTGACACATTCCTTATTTCCATTCTTATTTTCTAAAATATTTAATTAATAATTTCAAAAATAACATATTAAGTAGAAATAAATCATTTCTTCTGAAAACTATAATAAATTATCTTTTTAATGTTGATCATACACTAATTTACAAATACCAGAAAAATTAACATGAAAAAAATGTATGAAATATAAATCAAAACAAATCATAACATAACATAAAAACTATGGGCTCAACTCAAGGGAACATGAACCTTAACTTAGTAGGGCACAAGTCAAACGACAGCAGTTAAAAGTGAGGTAAAGTTTTAAAAGCCAAAAAGTTAAATGGAAGACATTATATGTATGACAAAGCTGTCCAGACCTATTCAGTAAAGTATTTAAGCAAAATTTATAAAAAAAAAACATGGATTAATTAAATGCAAAACATGCCATTTATCATTGGCCTTAAATTACTGCACATTGTATTTAAAAGGCTAAACCACATCAACATCTGATGTGTTGACTGGCAACAGCATTTTACCTCCACTAGTAGACAAGCATTTTCTAATGTTTACCTTATTATAATCTTTTTTCCACCACAGTTAAAATTGTGGAGTTTTGACACAATTTGAATTTTTAGTGTAGGTCAAATCAAAACTATATTTTTGCTTCTATCCAGCTATTGAATTATTGCAATCTTTGAAAATCATGTTCAATGGACCATTACATTGGGGTCAAAACTCGAATTTGGTGTTAAAACTATAAGGATCGTATCATAAGGAACATCTGTACTATAAGTTTCAAGTTGATTGAACTTCAACTTCATCAAAAACTACCTTGACTAAAACTTTAACCTGAAGTGTGACAGACAGAAGAGCACAACAAACAAACAAACAGACAAACAAACAAACAGACTAACCAAGTCGGAAAAACATAATGCCCATAAGCGGGTCGTAAAAAGCTACCAACTGGATTTAAATCATACTTCATTTATCTTTTCCATAATACTGCATTCATGGCAGATATGTAGCAATTAAATACCAATATAAAGTCTTCCTTTTAACCTCCATCAGGAGCAATCTTCAATGACTCTTGTTGCAGCAATTTTTAGAAAAGCGAAAGTATTTACCAATACCAAACCATGCACAGATTAATAAGTAAATTAGTTATAGAAATAAAACAAAAAGAACACACAATTCAACAATTATGTATTAATTTTCAAGACAAAATGTATATTTTCTTAACTTGACCAAAACTGAGGTAAACAATTTACTATACCGGTGTCATATGGTATTTTGAACCCCATGGTAAATTGACCCCGGGGTCAAAATACCGCTATGGTAAATTGAACCCCCCCATGGTAAATTGAACCCCCCCTGTATGGAAAATTGAACCCCCATGGTAAATTGAACCCCCCTGTTTTTTTCATCTTAGATGAATATTAGAACATTTTACATTATTTTAAAGCTTATCATAGATTAAAAAATCATTCATACAAGAAGGGGAGGTACATTTTCCATGCTTAATTAAAAGAAATATCTTTGCTTGGTATAAGTGCTCTGAAGTCTTTACCAACAAAATGTCATTCAAAATACTTATTAACACATTATAACTAGACCATATGTAGCTTGAATGCTTTAATTAATTGTAATTATAACATATGTATATATATATATATATATATATATATATATATATATATATATATATATATATATAAGGGTAGTTTTGATTTTCCATGGTAAAAAAAGGGGGAGGAGGTCAAAATACCATGGCAAAGTAAAATTTTAAAAATATCTTTTCCAGCAGGTTAAATACATACAAACTACTTATTGGTGAATTCTAACTACATAAAAGAGTTAGAATTGCCAGATTTTTGGAAATTAAAGGCCTAGAGTAGGGGGCTCAGTATACCGCAGGGGGGCCAAAATACCATGGCAAAGTAAAATTTTCAAAATATCTTTTCCAGCAGGTTAAATACATACAAACTACTTATTTGTGTATTCTTACTACATAAAAGAGTTCGAATTGTCAGAATTTCTGAAATTAAAGGCCTAGAGTAGGGGGTTCAATATACTGCAGGGGGGTCAAAATACCATGGCAAAGTAAAATTTTCAAAATAACTTTTTCCAGCAAGTTTAATACATACAAACTGCTTATTTGTGTATTTTAACTATATAAAAAAGTTAGAATTGCCAGAATTTTTTTAATTAAAGGTCTACAGTAAGGGGTTCAATATACCGCAGGGGGGTCAAAATACCATGGCAAAGTAAAATTTTCAAAATATCTTTTCCATCAAGTTTAATACATACAAACTACTTGTTGGTGTATATTAACTACATATTAAGAGTTAAAATTGCCAGAATTTTTTGAATTGTCTAGAGTAGGGGGTTCAATATACCGCAAGGGTGGGGGGGTCAAAATACCATGGCAAAGTTAAATTTTCAAAATATCTTTTCCAGCAAGTTAAATACATACAAACTACTTATTGGTGTATTTTTACTACATAAAAGAGTAAGAATTGCCAGATTTTTGGAAATTAAAGGTCTAGAGTAGGGGGTACAACATACTGCAGGGGGTCAAAATACCATGGCAAAGTAAAATTTTAAAAATATCTTTTCCAACAAGTTTAATACATACAAACTACTTATTGGTGTATTCTAACTACATAAAAGAGTTAGAATTGCCAGAATTTCTGAAATTAAAGGCCTAGAGTAGGGGGTTCAATATACTGCAGGGGGGGTCAAAATACCACGGCAAAGTAAAATTTTCAAAATAACTTTTCCAGCAAGTTTAATACATACAAACTGCTTATTTGTGTATTCTAACTATATAAAAAAGTTAGAATTGCCAGAATTTTTTTAATTAAAGGTCTAGAGTAAGGGGTTCAATATACCGCAGGGGGGTCAAAATACCATGGCAAAGTAAAATTTTCAAAATATCTTTTCCATCAAGTTTAATTCATACAAACTACTTGTTGGTGTATATTAACTACATATAAGAGTTAAAATTGCCAGTATTTTTTGAATTGTCTAGAGTAAGGGGTTCAGTATATCGCAGGGGGTCAAAAATACCATGGCAAAGTAAAATTTTCAAAATATCTTTTCCAGCAAGTTAAATACATACAAACTATTTATTTGTGTATTCTAACTACATAAAAGAGTTCGAATTGCCAGAATTTCTGAAATTAAAGGCCTAGAGCAGGGGGTTCAATATACCGCAGGGGGGTCAAAATACCATGGCAAAGTAAAATTTTCAAAATAACTTTTCCAGCAAGTTTAATACATACAAACTGCTTATTTGTGTATTCTAACTACATAAAAAAGTTAGAAATGCCAGAACTTTTTAAATTAAAGGTCTAGAGTGAGGGGTTCAATATACCGCAGGGGGGTCAAAATACCATGGCAAAGTAAAATTTTCGAAATATCTTTTCCATCAAAGTTAATACATGCAAACTACTTGTGTGTGTATATTAACTACATATAAGAGTTAAAATTGACAGATTTTTTTGAATTGTCTATAGTAAGGGGTTCAATATATCGCAGGGGGTCAAAATACCATGGCAAAGTAAAATTTTCAAAATATCTTTTCCAGCAAGTTTAATACATACAAACTACTTATTGGTGTATTCTAACTACATAAAAGAGTTCAAATTGCCAGAATTTCTGAAATTAAAGGCCTAGAGAAGGGGGTTTAAAATACCATGGCAAAGTAAAATTTTCAAAATATCTTTTCCAGTATATTAAATACATACAAACTACTTATTGGAGTATTACAACTATGTTAAGGAGTTGGAATAGCTTGAATTTTTGAAATTCAAGGTCTATAGTAGGGGGTTCAATATACCGCAGGGGGGTCAAAATACCATGGCTAAGTAAACTGTATGTAAACTGTAAAAAATCATAACCACGTGCTTTGTTTTCAACTGTACTGCCGCGGGACAGTTCGACCCTAGAAAATACTGACTACTGTCCTAAATAATGCGGCCACTATCTTATCCGCATGCACCATGTGCCGATTAATAAAGTATAATTTTCTTATATTTAGTAAAAACTGCCCAGTAATTAATACTTTTATGCGATACCCTTAATTTATTTATATTACCGTTACGGAGACAGATCAACTTGGCCGATATAATTTGGGGCGAGATTGTCACGTCGACGTTTGTGTACTGGTAAAAACGTCATCAAAATTTGTTTACGCTGAATTATGGACAGGACGAAGATGAAGATGTTTTCAGATAAGTGCATTAATAATTTAATTTAACATGTGTACATGTGCATATAATGATTATAAAAATAATTTATTGAGGAACTATGATTTGTATGGTTTTTATCTGAGCAAATCAACATCAGAAAGTCTGAAAGCATAAACTGAAAATATATTTATTTTTAACATTTACAATGAATAAACTTGTTAACTTGTCACATAACAGGCATAAATAGTAGGTATGTCAAAATTTAATTCAGTTGTGTGTATGTTTATTTGGTGAAAATAATAAGTCGCTATAGTTATTTATCGTCAGGGGATAAAAAAGGGGGAAGGTAATTAATTTGCCAAAAAATTAAAATAACCTTCCAAGACTTCATAATTATTTGGACTAGCTTCCAATCTACTGTATTCTATAAACATTAAACATGCAATAATATTTCTATTGAATTTGTTGCTTCAAAACGTATTGAACAAATGATTCTTTGTGGATTTTTTTGATACTTTTAAGGGATATACTGATCTTTTTAAATGGAGCTTCCAACGAAACAGATTGCATGCAGATATTCCAGTTACCATAATTTACTCAGCAATTCTAGTTGGAAGTACAGAGACAGCAAATTGATTAACAGAAAGGAAAACATGACATGTATCCTTTTGCATAAATAACCCAGGATTCCCAGTGGCAGTGCAATTTAAATAGGTGCATGTATATCCTGCTGGTATTTATTTTTGGGATCCCGCTTTTTTTTCCGGGAATCCCAGTATATTTCCACTGGGATTTACATCGGGATCCCGCTTCTTTTACGGGAATCCCGAAATTTATCCCAATACATTTACATCGGGATCCCGCTTATTTAGCGGGAATCCCGAAATTTTATCCCAGTGGGATCCCAATCAAAATCCCACAATATCCCAGTGGGATCCCACCTAATTCCACCGGGATAAAATTTCGGGAATCCCGGACTTTTGGCGGGATTCCCGAAATTTTATCCCGGTGGAATTAGGTGGGATCCCACTTGGAATCCCATCAAAATTCCAGCCGGGATTCCAGTGGAATTCCAGATTTATTTTCTCTTGGGTAACTCCTTAACATAGTTATAATACTCCAACAAGTGGTTTGTATGTGTTAAAAATGCTGGAAAAGATATTTTGAAAATTTTGCTTAGGCATGGTATTTTGACCCCCCTGCGGTATATTGAACCCCCTACTTAAAACCACAAATTTTAAAAAAATGATAGCCAATAAATTGTAAATAAGATTATCTGCAATACTATTTATCAAAAACAGGGGGGTTCAATATACCGCAGGGGGGTTCAAAATACCATATGTGAAAAATGACCCCGGGGTCAAAATACCATGCGGTATAATGACCCCGGGGTCATTTTACCGCATGGTATTTTGACCCCGGGTTCACTTTTTAGGGGGTTCAAAATACCATATGACACCGGGTTTTTTCTCGGTCCAAGGTTGTTCTGATGTAACTGATGCCATCAGGGAATGTTATCCCTGGCCTAATGAATGAATAAATAAACAGATATATACCGGTAATACAAAACAATCAGGTATGGAGTCAAGTTAAACTATTCAATTCCATGACTGAATTGCTATGTGTAAAAGATATATTTTCATATATTTTATATTTTACTCAGCTTACTCAGTTTGAAATATTTATGTGCATACACATGTATCTAAAAAATGAAACTGAAAAATAAACATTGGACATAGTATTTTTAAATATCAAAGAAATGTAGGATAAAAATTAAAAAAAAACATAAATTCAATTGACATTCTTGTAGATGTTAGAACTAGCATTTATCACCATTCAGAAATATATTCTTATGCCCTGCCTCTTGACCAAATGTAGGACAGATCAAATAATATTATTCTAAAATAAATGGGGAAGTGTCCATGGGACACAGATGATGTCCAGACTGCTTGCATATCATATAAAGTTATAAAGGGATATAACTGAAGAACAGTAAAAGTGACACCATCAAAATTCAAACTGGATCTGTATTTTGTGGCAATAAGCATCGTGTATATTAGTTTCATAGCATTTGGTTGAGACAAATTATATAGAACAGAAACGAAAATTCAGCAATTTTTCCATTTGTTAAGGGGCATAACTCAAGAACGTTTAAAGTGACGCCACCAAACAGTGTTTTTCGGTAATAAGTTTCATAATGTTTGGTTCAGGCAATTGAAGTTAAAGAACGTAAACCAACTTTGAGATGTACAAAGACCTATAAACGGACAAGGGAAAAACTTAATGGAGGGGGCATAAAAATATTTTTTATAGAAATCATTTGAAAAAGTTCCATTCTTTTAAATTATCTGTGCTTGATATGCCAAAAAATGGTTGAATTTTACTTTTCCCACAAGTGTTGTAGGTTAGCAGTCTCATTTGACATTTATCATGGGAATGTCATATCTGAGCAACTCTTTGTGGCCTTGAGGTGAGAGGTCATAAGTTCAAAACCTGGTTGGATTATTTAAAACAAAAACTAATATTCACTGGTATTTGCTACTTCTCCACTGAGGATTCTGCTTTGTATGAGGGAAATTTCAGTTTATTATTTAAATTTAAGTATTCTTTTATAAAACTTTCAGAGAAATATATTGTTTTCAATTTCGTTTAATTATCCCATTTGTTTATGAGTGGGTCAGTTAGTCAAATATTCTGTATAAACAAATTTTGGTAGTTTATAATAAATCATCAATAAAATTTGGAAAAAAATCCCCGGATTATATGAAAGTTTACATATTTACCTTTCGATATTTATTAAGATGTCAATCCATAAAATGAGAATCTACGATTGATCTTGACTATCACAAGAGAAATTTACATTGACGACACAGTAACATTAAAATCATAATTTATCACAACACAATATCAATGCACCGGGATCTTTTCAATGATATTTAATTTATCCTGCCACAACACAATTAAACTATATGGATTTTCCTCTTATCACACCGAAAATAAACGTTTGTAATTTAGACGAAATATTTATATCGTTACAAGACACCATGAAAATTTAACCAATATTTTACTAAGCAGTTCATCATCAGTTCTAATTGTAAAATAACCTATTTAAAAGCTAGCATTAAATTATGTATTGAGATTTATTTTTAATTTTTTCATACTTTATACTTTTTAAATACTCAATCATAAGATTCAAATTTCCATTCAAAATCTTTGATCCATCTATTTTTAAAATGAAATTTAAAAAAAATAAAACTTATTCATTTTCATAATAATAATTTTGTTTTAATAAATCTGGCGCCAAATGTGAAACTCAATTTATACTGATAATTATTTAATTAAACTAACAGATTATGGTTTGATTCAACAACAATAGTTTCATTATTGGAGCGCGGTAGCCTTTGGCTGTCTTCTGCTCTTTGGGTTGTTGTCTATTTGACACATTCCCCGTTTTCAATTTCATCATTAATAGTTTTTAATTGATTTCATTTGAGTTCATTCTTCTAGCTATAATCCTCAGTGAGGTCGAAAAATTTGGACCAAAGCAATTTAGTTGCTTTCTTCCAACAAATAAATATTTATGTGATCAAAGCCTTTAATTCCACACTAAAAAGGTTTCAAAGTTTACTCTTCCTTAAAAAAGGGAAAATCTTAAAACATTCAATGAAAAGGACCAGTTTGATGGCCCTTGAAAGGAACCAGTAACAGTCTGATTTTATGCTGACCTAGTTATAGGCGCTATTAATTGACTTCTAGTTGGCATTTTTAACCGGATTTTTGTGACAAAAATGTCGGTTATTGATTTGGGGATGTACGGCGGGCGGGCGGGCGGGCGGTCGGGCAGTCGGGCGGGCGGGCGGGCGGGCGGGCGGGCGGCAATCAAATGTTGTCCGTGCATTAACTCATGAACCGTTCAACCAAAGCTTTTAAAATTTTAATATGTTGTTACTGACAACTAAATGAAGGTCAAGTTCAATAATGGCGATTTTGACTTTTACCGTTCAGGAGTTATGGTTCTTGAAAGATTGGAAAAATGAAGTTTCCAGTCATGTCCGTGCATTTACGCATGAACTGTTCTACCAAAGCTTCCCAAATTTTAATATGTTGTTACTGATGACAAAATGGAGGTCAAGTTCAATAATGACGATTTTGACTTTTACCGTTCAGGAGTTATGGTTCTTGAAAGATTGAAAAATGGAGTTTCCAGTCGTGTCCGTGCATTTACGCATGAACTGTTCTACCAAAGCTTCCCAAATTTTATTATGTTGTTACTGATGACAAAATAGAGGTCAAATTTAATAAAGACGATTTTGACTTTTACCGTTCAGGAGTTATGGTTCTTGAAAGATTGAAAAATGGTGTTTCCAGTCGTGTCGGTGCATTTTCTCATGAACCATTCAACCAAAGCTTTTGAAATTTTTATATGTTGTTACTGATGGCAAAATAGAGGTCAAGTTCAATAATGACGATTTTGACTTTTACCGTTCAGGAGTTATGGTTCTTGAAAGATTGTAAAATGGCGTTTCCATTCACGTTGTTGCATTTACTCATGAACCATTCAATCTAAGCTTTTCAAATTTTAATATGTTGATACTGATGACAAAATGGAGGTCAAATTTGATATTGACGATTTTCACTTTCACCATTCATCAGTAATGGTTCTTGTGATATTACCAGGACACAAATAAATATTAATAAATCCGGTTTGCTGTCGTTGTGACAGCCTCTTGTTTGTTGTTGTTCTGATGTTTTATCATGGTATACTTCCTAAATCTTGTTCTCTTAAACCAATTGACCAATTTTAGAGCACAAATTCCATTTCTGCCAAAATTATCATTGCTTTGTCTTTTGCTATATCAGCAGTAATAATTGGACTGTTCCTGTCAAAAACATATTACAAACAGGATATCCATCTTATTTAGTTTTACTGTGATGTTGTTTATAGAGCCCATAAGTTTAGATGCAATCCGTGTCAGTTCAGTAGTTTTTTTTGGACTTCAGCTAAATTGGTACCCATTTAAACAATTGGTTTTGTAAGTGTCTTGTACAGGTTATTCACACATCTTACCATAATTAAGTCCACATAAAATCAGACTGTTACTAATAACACAATTCAGGTCAAACCGACAAAAGTATTTCATATAAATGCATAAGAATTGAAATATAACAATAAAGATTAAAGGCAATTCTTTAAGCATCAGTTTTTTTTATCCACAAAACAACATAACGTATGTTTTTATTTTCATATTTATGTCTATAAATAGTGACTTATGGGACTTATATCATGACTTTTGCTCAATGTTCAAGTATTGTTGTTGTTTGTCCTTGTAATTAGATTGGGTTTTTCCCTTTTTTGAAGGCCATTATACCATCACCTATACGCTTCCTTACATGCATGTCCTTTTGACTCTGCTGGATAGCTACCCGTCTCATTGGCAATCATACCATATATCTTCTTATTTTTAAATTACATTCAGTATAACTCCTTCATAAACTAAGCTCTTGAACTTCACTAAGCATATTTCATGGTCTATTTTTTTGAAAGGACATCATTTATATTACCGATTTAATAATGCGTACAGAATATCGTCAAATCTCCTGATCAATGAACGAGGCTATAAAACAGCTTAGATTTATCTCTTTTTATGGCAAAATTGATTGAATTTAGATTCTATTATGTCAATTTCTGTAAATAAATATTATTAATGTGTCGTTATTACCACTGATTGTGATGAATTTATGCAGTTTTTTCCAGTAAACTAGGTTGGTTATTTTAAATAGCTGTGATATTTGATCTCTGGATTAAATTATGCATTAAAATTCTTCCGGTTGCAGTTTAGTTTTATCGTTGCATTTAAAATTTCAATTATGTGTTTTGAAACATTTTGTAAGTTTTAAATAAAACGTGTTTTGGTATGTTTTAAGTGTTCAAGTTTTGAATAAAATACAATTTTAATTATATGAATAGTACATAGCTGAAGGGTCGATAAAGCACATATTGTTACCCAGAAAAAACATGGTCAAACCCGGTTGAAAATATTTATTGGGGAAAACAGTCTGCTCTATCACCCATCATGCCTCAGATATATGTTTTCTTTATCTCATTACACTAAATTCAGTAGTAAATTATCCTTCAATATTCAAATTTCAAATAATAAACAAAGATGTCATGTACATAACAGCCATTAATATCTAATTAAGTGCATAAATGATTATGCTTCTCCATGAAGGGTAACAAGATTTTATAAGCCATGAGATAGTGTAGATTGTCTCCCTCGTATTAACCTATCAAAAATTGGCATTTCAACTTGAGGTTCATACAGGAACCTGATCATTTCCAAAGAATCCTTCGTATATACAGTACAACTCAAATAGATTTTGCATTTTCCACCTGTCCAATTTGGCAGTGGATAAGAGTCAGAAAACTACTAGATGTACGTTTCCTTGCATTTATGTTATGAAGAAGGATGGCAGTGAGTATTCCATTTGCTTCAATCATATAAGACTAGCAAGTAAAACTAATCGGCATGAAAAAGAAACTAGACTGTTCAATATTGCTACAAAAAAAAGAAAATAAGCTAGAATGAACTAGTGGAAATAACAAAATCTGCAGTGTAATCTCATGCTAGAAGCATGGTTTCAGATAATAGACAATGTAAGTAAAACCTTATGTAGCCCATCAACAAGTACAGTCCTTAACTGGTATTTGAATGTCAAAAGGTCATGTGGCCTTTCAGTATTTTCAGTTCACTGGTATTTGAATGTCAAAAGGTCATCTAAATTCTTATTTTTGAGAATAACATTGTACTTTTTATAGCATTATAGTTTTTAACTAAGATTCTCCTATGTGTTCTTAATGAACAATCCTGAAAATTTAGTGTATTTTTTTTCATTTTGAGCTGTATTACAATTGTCATGACATTGACAGGATCATTTATAAATTGGTATAAATTTGGATCATAGTTGAAGGCTGTACATTGACCTTATTAAAATTTTAACATCTTGGTGGTTTGATCTTAAAATTGGTAAATATGTTATAGAGAGGAAGGTTTTAAGAAGTGTAGGATGATTAAATACGACAACAAGAAATAATGCCAAGTGAGGTCAATAGATTATATATAGATATAGGAAGATGTGGTGTGAGTGCCAATGAGACAACTCTCCATCTAAATAACAATTTAAAAAAAGTAAACCATTATAGGTCAATGTACGGCCTTCAACACAGAGCCTTGGCTCACACCGAACAACAAGCTATGAAGGGCCCCAAAATTACTAGTGTAAAACCATTCGAAGAATTTCAAACGGGAAATCATATGACCAGTTGAGCTTATATACATGTATGTTATAAATTAGCCAGACATATCAAATACAACCAGTCAGGTGTTCACAACACCAAAAGCAGATGTAAGCTATGTAGCAGACTAATTATATATATGCTTCTAATTAATTCCATCAAAAATGTGAACTAAATGTAATTATTATTGTTAAAAGCCTTTAAAGGCTGACTATATAATATGTGTTTTGATCTTTATTGAAGGCCATACAATGACCTACAGCTGATTACGTAAAATGATCAGAAAACAGGGAATATGTCAAAGAAAAAACAACCCCACCGAAGATCAGAAACAGAGAATGTGTCAATCAGAAAACAGGGAATGTGTCAATCAGAAAAAAACAACCCCACGGAAGAGCTGAAAACAGCCCAAGTCCACCAATGGTTACTCAATACAACAAGAATATCCTGTCATTTGGTCACTGGTTGATAGTTGTCTCATTGGGAATAATAAAATAATTCATTATTTCTATGATATATATCTTAATTTTGAAAAAAAGCTTTTAAGTAACTGAGAGTATATCAGTTTCTGATAAATACCTTGTTGTTTTTTGGTGTCTTTTTTTAATTTGTGTGCTTCGTGCAAGACAATCTGAAAACGTTAGGCCTTTTCAATTGATTTTTACAGTTTGTTCTTATGTTGTGCTGTAACAACTTACACCAGTGTTCTAGGGTTATTGGATATTCATTATACCTAACAGTGTCCCAAGCTTATGTTGTGATGTAACAACTTACATCAGTGCTCTAGGGTTATTGGATATTCATTATACCTAACAGTGTCCCAAGCTATCAAGTCAGTTCAGTCTTGTGCTGTAACAACTTACACCAGTGTTCTAGGGTTATTGGATATTCATTATACCTAACAGTGTCCCAAGCTTATGTTGTGCTGTAACAACTTACATCAGTGCTCTAGGGTTATTGGATATTCATTATACCTAACAGTGTCCCAAGCTTATGTTGTGCTGTAACAACTTACATCAGTGCTCTAGGGTTATTGGATATTCATTATACCTAACAGTGTCCCAAGCTTATGTTGTGCTGTAACAACTTACATCAGTGCTCTAGGGTTATTGGATATTCATTATACCTAACAGTGTCCCAAGCTTATGTTGTGCTGTAACAACTTACACCAGTGTTCTAGGGTTATTGGATATTCATTATACCTAACAGTGTCCCAAGCTTATGTTGTGCTGTAACAACTTTCACCAGTGCTCTAGGGTTATTGGATATTCATTATACCTAACAGTGTCCCAAGCTTATATTGTGCTGTAACAACTTACACCAGTGCTCTAGGGTTATTGGATATTCATTATACCTAACAGTGTCCCAAGCTTATGTTGTGCTGTAACAACTTACACCAGTGCTCCAGGGTTATTGGATATTCATTATACCTAACAGTGTCCCAAGCTTATGTTGTGCTGTAACAACTTACACCAGTGCTCTAGGGTTATTGGATATTCATTATACCTAACAGTGTCCCAAGCTTATGTTGTGCTGTAACAACTTACATCAGTGCTCTAGGGTTATTGGATATTCATTATACCTAACAGTGTCCCAAGCTTATGTTGTGCTGTAACAACTTTCACCAGTGCTCTAGGGTTATTGGATATTCATTATACCTAACAGTGTCCCAAGCTTATGTTGTGCTGTAACAACTTACACCAGTGCTCTAGGGTTATTGGATATTCATTATACCTAACAGTGTCCCAAGCTTATGTTGTGATGTAACAACTTTCACCAGTGCTCTAGGGTTATTGGATATTCATTATACCTAACAGTGTCCCAAGCTTATGTTGTGCTGTAACAACTTACACCAGTGCTCTAGGGTTATTGGATATTCATTATACCTAACAGTGTCCCAAGCTTATGTTGTGCTGTAACAACTTACACCAGTGCTCTAGGGTTATTGGATATTCATTATACCTAACAGTGTCCCAAGCTTATGTTGTGATGTAACAACTTTCACCAGTGCTCTAGGGTTATTGGATATTCATTATACCTAACAGTGTCCCAAGCTTATGTTGTACTGTAACAACTTACACCAGTGCTCTAGGGTTATTGGATATTCATTATACCTAACAGTGTCCCAAGCTTATGTTGTGCTGTAACAACTTACACCAGTGCTCTAGGGTTATTGGATATTCATTATACCTAACAGTGTCCCAAGCTTATGTTGTGCTGTAACAACTTTCACCAGTGCTCTAGGGTTATTGGATATTCATTATACCTAACAGTGTCCCAAGCTTATGTTGTGCTGTAACAACTTACACCAGTGCTCTAGGGTTATTGGATATTCATTATACCTAACAGTGTCCCAAGCTTATGTTGTGATGTAACAACTTTCACCAGTGCTCTAGGGTTATTGGATATTCATTATACCTAACAGTGTCCCAAGCTTATGTTGTGCTGTAACAACTTACACCAGTGCTCTAGGGTTATTGGATATTCATTATACCTAACAGTGTCCCAAGCTTATGTTGTGCTGTAACAACTTACACCAGTGCTCTAGGGTAAATGGATATTCATTATACCTAACAGTGTCCCAAGCTTATGTTGTGATGTAACAACTTTCACCAGTGCTCTAGGGTTATTGGATATTCATTATACCTAACAGTGTCCCAAGCTTATGTTGTGCTGTAACAACTTACACCAGTGCTCTAGGGTTATTGGATATTCATTATACCTAACAGTGTCCCAAGCTTATGTTGTGCTGTAACAACTTACACCAGTGCTCTAGGGTTATTGGATATTCATTATACCTAACAGTGTCCCAAGCTTATGTTGTGCTGTAACAACTTTCACCAGTGCTCTAGGGTTATTGGATATTCATTATACCTAACAGTGTCCCAAGCTTATGTTGTGCTGTAACAACTTACACCAGTGCTCTAGGGTTATTGGATATTCATTATACCTAACAGTGTCCCAAGCTTATGTTGTGCTGTAACAACTTACACCAGTGCTCTAGGGTTATTGGATATTCATTATACCTAACAGTGTCCCAAGCTTATGTTGTGCTGTAACAACTTACATCAGTGCTCTAGGGTTATTGGACATTCATTATACCTAACAGTGTCCCAAGCTTATGTTGTGCTGTAACAACTTACACCAGTGCTCTAGGGTTATTGGATATTCATTATACCTAACAGTGTCCCAAGCTTATGTTGTGCTGTAACAACTTACACCAGTGCTCTAGGGTTATTGGATATTCATTATACCTAACAGTGTCCCAAGCTTATGTTGTGCTGTAACAACTTACACCAGTGCTCTAGGGTTATTGGATATTCATTATACCTAACAGTGTCCCAAGCTTATGTTGTGCTGTAACAACTTACACCAGTGCTCTAGGGTTATTGGATATTCATTATACCTAACAGTGTCCCAAGCTTATGTTGTGCTGTAACAACTTACACCAGTGCTCTAGGGTTATTGGATATTCATTATACCTAACAGTGTCCCAAGCTTATGTTGTGCTGTAACAACTTACACCAGTGCTCTAGGGTTATTGGATATTCATTATACCTAACAGTGTCCCAAGCTTATGTTGTGATGTAACAACTTACACCAGTGCTCTAGGGTTATTGGATATTCATTATACCTAACAGTGTCCCAAGCTTATGTTGTGCTGTAACAACTTACACCAGTGCTCTAGGGTTATTGGATATTCATTATACCTAACAGTGTCCCAAGCTTATGTTGTGCTGTAACAACTTACACCAGTGTTCTAGGGTTATAGGATATTCATTATACCTAACAGTGTCCCAAGCTTATGTTGTGCTGTAACAACTTACACCAGTGTTCTAGGGTTATAGGATATTCATTATACCTAACAGTGTCCCAAGCTTATGTTGTGCTGTAACAACTTACACCAGTGTTCTAGGGTTATTGGATATTCATTTATACAATGTACATGATGTACCTAACAGTGTCCCAAGCTATCAAGTCAGTTCAGTCTTATTATTTTATCATATTGTACATTGTATATATAGAATAACCATACATTGTCTGGAAATATCAATGTTATTTGTACAAGGCTTAGAAACAGGTAGAAAGCGAGGCTGTGCTGAGCATTTCTACCTGTTTCAGGCCGAGTACAAATAACAAATTGATATTTCGAGACAATGTATGATTATTCTTTATATACTGCAACTCTCATAACTGTTCTAAATGAAGTATTTAGGGAAAAAACCATCATTTCTTAATTTTGAGCAGAAGACGTAAAATTTCCGCGAACCTGTATGTTTTATTGACGTCATAAATAAAACTCTACAGAAACACATTGTCAACGTCATAAACAAGGTGAAATACGGTCAGTGACTGTATATCACATATGAATATACAGTCAATGCAATTTGAATGTTCAAATAGCGCAGCTGCAGTATATATATATATAAATACATTTTCTTAGCTAGATAATAAATTATTTCAAGACCACTAATATAAATAAGCCCTAAAATGGATCTTTTTTTCTGGATATATTTTCAAAACAACTTTTTATATGTTGAAAACTGTCATCATGAGTACAAAATAAAATTAAAATTAATTTATAAAATACAATGCAATATATAATCTTCTACACCCTTAATCCAGGACTTACCAGATTGCTTAAAATTCACTTTCCCACGGATTGAAATGAAAGAAAAATAACACAATTGATAAGTTTGTATCTAGAACGTTCATTCTAAAGATTAAAACACATAAAATCTCATATGTGACAGTGGATATACTCTTTCTGAGCAACGTAAAAGAGGGACAACTTTACACTACATAGATAATCTTTGTCTATAAATTTTGAAATTATTATGAAACTAAGGTTTCAACTCCCTCAGGCGAAGTTGGCTTTAGATGAATTGGCTATTTATTTTAGGTATTTTTGACATAAAGGTCTTCAACGATTTTCGGTACTTATACATCTTCTGATTTCAATTGTTTGGCTTTGAGCGTTCCTGATGAAGGTAAATCCAGAAAAGCGCTTCGGACGCAATAAATTATAAAACGTGTTGTTTTCCATTTTTTTTCAACTAGATGATGTAGTCTTACTTCAGTTGTGTATGGTATCTATAGAAAGATTTAGATAGGATGTAAATTCAGAGTGAGTTATTTCCCTTGACTACTTTGTTTATTCAGAGTGAGTTATTTCCCTTGGCTACTTTGTTTATTCAGGGTGAGTTATTTCCCTTGGCTACTTTGTTTATTCAGGGTGAGTTATTTCCCTTGGCTACTTTGTTTATTCAGGGTGAGTTATTTCCCTTGGCTACTTTGTTTATTCAGGGTGAGTTATTTCCCTTGGCTACTTTGTTTATTCAGGGTGAGTTATTTCCCTTGGCTACTTTGTAAATTCAGAGTGAGTTATTTCCCTTGGCTACTTTGTTTATTCAGAGTGAGTTATTTCCCTTGGCTACTTTGTTTATTCAGAGTGAGTTATTTCCCTTGGCTACTTTGTAAATTCAGAGTGAGTTATTTCCCTTGGCTACTTTGTTTATTCAGAGTGAGTTATTTCCCTTGGCTACTTTGTTTATTCAGAGTGAGTTATTTCCCTTGGCTACTTTGTTTATTCAGAGTGAGTTATTTCCCTTGGCTATTTTGTTTATTCAGAGTGAGTTATTTCCCTTGGCTATTTGGTTGACCATGTTTCTTGTTGATCTCATTGACAAACCAAATTAAAACATGTGGTAAGAGCAAGTGTGAGATAATATCCTTAGATCTTTGTGATAAATTATGTAAGGCCAAGAAATTTAAATGCTCCTCCAACATGGCAACACAAGGGAAATGTTGTTATTAAGTTGATGTTTAATCAATTTTTTTACCCAGCTCACAGATGCACTGTGTCGCACACAAACATCCCCTTTCATTTAAAAAGAGCTTAATTAATCAATAACTTGTCTGAACTTTTGTACTTCTGATTAAAAAAATTTCATACAAGACAAATCCAATAAACCAGTACATGTAAGTGGTCACACAGCCAGTTGAAACTGATCGAGTTTTTGCTTTTCAAAATTTTAGTGGGTCTCATTGGGGTTTAAGTGCGACGCGGGATTGCCCATTTTTTGTAAGCGTGACACGTTAAAGTCAAATTATTGAGTTTAAAAACAGGAAATGAGGTCTAGCGCGACCTGGGAAATGACAAAAAAATGAGAATTGCTTACGTACATAGTGTAAGCGGGATACAGGAATCTGACAAAACAGTAAGCGGGATCCGGGATCAGAACCCCCAATGAGACCCCCATTTAAAGATGAATTTTGAATTTGCAGTGAGTTTTTTGCTCCTTATTGAAAGCCTGGTTGAGGCCATAAAAAAGAATAGGGTTGTTTGCCCTAACCCTACCTACCCAGTAAAAAGCTGCCTACTTTAAATCTTTTATTGTCCTGATTTTGAGGTTTTTTTTAATCAGATAGGCATGAAGACAAATAAGCATCCGATACTTCAATTTCTTTCTGTGTAAAAAAAAAAAATGCATAGCTACCTACCCACTGTCTCATCCTTTGGGTAGGGTTTGGGCAAACCAATATATTTTGAAGTGTGGGCTGACTCTTCAGATGCAACAACAATAAAATCACTCGTCCTTTGTTTTAGTTTTGTTCAAAAATTGCTACTGAAAATTATGCATGGATTATGCATGCACCTGTCATCATACTTGACTATCACAGTTTCCCCCATTTATTAAAAACATAAAATAATTTCTGAATTTATGGTAATTTCATTTGACTAACCAGAATGCTTCTACAGTTAAACAACTATGTTTATGCAGGAACATATATATTGACATACTGTTTACTGGTTTATGTTAATTTCATTAACTAACAAATCCCCTAATTTAGCGACTATGTTTATGCAGGAACATATATATTGACATTCTGTTCCCAGGTTTATGTTAATTTTATTACCTAACAAATTCCCCTAATTTCACCTTACAAACAAAAGCCACCTTGTGAGATAAAAATATCTTCAAATGTTTGAATTCTGACACATTTTTCTGATAATTTAATAAACTTGACTATTTGAAGTACAATTGAAATGCCTATCTTTTCCTTCCATTTCTCCGACTCGATCACATTTAAGTCAATATTAGTCTGAAAGACCGACATAAAAACTTGTCAAAATAAACGTAATCTAAAAAATCACCATTTATTGATAAATAAATACTTTGAGAGCTTAGATAACGGGATCTTGTGGTACGATATCATATTATTAAAGCTTAACTTTTATGCTTATTTCCCACTTTTTATGGTATGGTGTAACAGCTAAAATATTTACATAAAAAAAAGAGTTTAACACCTCCTCAGTGTTTTTTCAACTTTCAAGTGCACATACTTGACCAAATTTTTCCTCTAACAACAAGTTTTATTCTATAAACATGACTTTGAATCAAATTTTTGTCATTCTTTATTTGTTTAAGTTTTTACATTCAAACCTTGTGAAATAAATGGAGTCTGTGTCTGTGATGATACCCCCTCTTTTAATAAAGTTATAAAGGGACATTACTCAAGTTTGATTAAAGTGACAATAACCAAAATTCCTACTTTAATGATGTGTTGTTTTATTTAAAAACATTGTGCATAAGTTCCATAACATTTGGTTGAGAAAAACTAAAGTTTGAGAACAGAAATAAACTTTGGGAAGTATGGTGGTACAGACAAGGGTAATACTTATTAATGCCACGGCAGAGGCTTAAAAATCACATATCTTGTGTTCATGCAATGCCTGATATTGCAAAACAAAATGCATTTAAATTTTTAAGATTATATGATACATTAATTACTGAAATATTTGCCACTGGGCAGCAATCAAACACTAATGAATCTTATCTATAATAAATAACATCCATCAGCCTTTCCTTAATACATAAAACAGTAAATATATTTCTTGGTCATAGAACGAAAGACAGTTAAAAAGTACTTTCATCTTCTTTAAAAGGGTAAAAGGCTTAGAACTAATTAAACTTTAAACATATAAATCTATTTTTAGTAAAATAGTAAAATAAAGAATGGGATATACTAATTTAAATGTAAATGATATTACTGTTTACCCGTTTAAATGTATAAAACGCCTTGTGGTATACATATATCGCATTTATCAGCGTCATAAAATAAGTTTCAAGGTGGTAGAATAATATATAAAACCACCCATCAATTTGAAAATATTAGTGATGAGCATCGACACGTCTTTCTGTATTTTTTAATATAATTTTTCCATTATAAAATGCATATTGATATTGTTATGTGACAATATTCTAACTTTCCTGCATAATCATGAGTGCTATTTCTTTTCTGTTTTAACTTAGATCCTATATGATTTTGTTACAAGTCTTTACACATAATTTTAAATGTATCTTATTTCAATTTGCAAATTTTATGTATATCAATATATCTAATTGGAAATGGCTTGCTTTCATGTAAAAAATTCAAAAGAAGTGTACCCTGTCTTCCTTTTTCTAATAAGTAATTTTGTAATAAATTTTGAAGTAAAATTGAAATGATCTTTTATGGGTTATAATACTTTGGGACAAAATTACATGTTGAATTTTGTACAAGCATGCCATTTGGTTAACAATTTTTAGAAAATAAATATGGACCATAATTTGCTATATACTTTTGATAAAAATCTACCAATTTCCACTTTGTTATGCATGAACTGTTTGTCACTGGACTGTGGAAATTTAGAAAAAACATAATCAGTTGTTCACTATTGTTTTATTATTCATTACATTTTGTATGTTCATGTATTTCTAAAAAAAAAAAAATCTCTCCAGGGCACAGCTTGATATGACCACAGAGGTCGAAACACCTGAACTCAACTGTTGGGGCAAGTATGGACACAACATTCAAGCTTGAAACAGCACTGAATTTGAATTGTGATTAAATATTTAACACAACGTATACATGTTTTTTGACACAGGATTAATGTGGATGAGAACTTAAAAATTTGAATTTGTACATTCACCTTATATGGTCCAATATCTAAAGTCTAAATATATGGTTCCATTCAGGATATCAAAGATCCTCTGTGTCCTCATGCATTCAATTATTGTGGAAATCAAACAGATTTAATTTTAGACCAAAAACCAAAAATCTAAATACATGATTAAGATTCTACGCTAATTCTAGTCTTATCAAAGAACCGTGGTAACATACATTATTGTATTATTTTTTTAATTTTATGAAATCAATACAAGTTAAATTTTTAACCCTTTGGAACTAAACATCGACCAATTCTAAAACAAGTTTATGGCCCAAAATCCTAAATCTGAAAACACATGTACATGTAGATTCACCATAAATATGAAAGATTCTCATGCAAGAATTCATACTAAATAACTTAACAATGCTTTTATGGAACCACCAGTTTTCAAGTCACTCTTTCAAATGAAAATCAAACTGTATTTGAAATTATTAATAGGGCCAAATAAAAATATGTGTGTGGTTCCAGTAACCCTACCGTCCCTACTTTTTCGACTTAAAAATAGCCTACCCTAAAGATTTTATTGTCATTTTTCATTAAGCACTGTTAAAGTCAGAATGTTGCTCCTATAGACGCAAGTAAAAAAAAAACTTAAAATAATTTTTTTTTAAAATCCCTACCTACCTACCCTAACTTTTTTTCAGATGTAACTGGAACCACACATACTTTTTTATTTGGCCTAAGCATATTTGTGTTGATTCAGAATTACAAAAAGACATATAATGAGACTAGAAGGGTCTGGATGGAATGTACAGAATAGAGAATTGAAGGCTAAAACTACAGAAAAATTGGTACTAGTATAATAGGCAAAAAATATAAAGAATGCAGAAAAATAACCTAAAATTTTTTAAAAATACAGAAATGAAAAACCCCCATCTAGATCTTCATATAAAATGACACTGCTATTAAAATTTTTTATCTATTAATAACTGTGAAAATCAGATAATAATTATCTGCATTTTGACTAAAATTGTAATCTAAAGACTCATTTAAGAATAAACTATTACGAAAGTTTATCTATTAATTACCGTGAAATAGATATCATATTAATCTGATTTTTAACCAAAAATGTCATCTAAAGAATAAACAAAACAACCAAAATCAATACAAAAACCAATTTAAACTTTCCACCTAAAGTGGCTAACGGTAAATCAATATATAGATATATATGATAAAGATGATGATGGCCTACCTTTTCTTACGTTGTTTTGACACACGCGGATTCATTCTCTAACCCCTCGCCATGCTACGTGAATCTTTTGGACTGGTCAGTTTTATTCTATTTATTCCGCTGCAAGATAAAATTGACACTGCGTTGTAATCACTCCATTTAAGCCATGAGGCAATTATATCATTTTAAACTGTGATTTTATTTCCATTCACTGTTCAACTACAATAATTAACTTAGTTAAGCTTACTCAAGAAAAACATTATAACAACCGAACGGTAGTTTCTGACTTAATGAACAGTAACTTTTTAAACAGGTGAATTTTCTTTTTTTTACCTTGAATCTGAATATTGATCTTAACAATCACCGAACTTTTAAGGAGGTTAATTTTTACCTGTCAGATAAACACAGAAGATGAGTTGATTTTATAACTATTTTTATTTAGGTGATAATTCTAAAATCAATACTATTAACGTCCAGACAATATGTAAACATGTAAAATCGTTTGTATGCCTCAACAAATGTCATTCAAATCAAATTGGATTATTTACATCATTGACAATTAGATTTGATTTAGCGATAAAAATTTCATAGACGTTTTGTTAATAGATAGATCTGCATTTAATAATGTTAATGTTCTGTATAAGTTCAATCAAACCTTTTAATATACATGATATAGGGTAAAATAAACAATTTTGATGGTTGATGTCATATTCTGAAGGCTCTCCATTCATTAGTGACTCTAAAGGGGTCGATTCGTCTATACAAATACTCATATGAAATTTTAGGTATCATTGGAACTAGAATTTTTTTTTTTTTTAAATTTAAAAATTAAAAAAAAAAATATTTTTAAATTAAAAAAAATATGTCAGAAAACTTTTATGTGTTAAAATAAACAAAAAAAAACAAAAAAATCAGATTGTTTTAAGTTCAAAGAAACAATTTCTTCTGTATACCAATAATAAAATTTATAACATTATAATGTGGTCCTTGTAATTATCATGATTATAAATGTAAAACTTTTATACATTACAGTACATTCTGAATGAGAGCTCATAAGAACGATTTAGCCTACCTTCTTGAAATTATACTATTATTATTATTATCAGTATTTTTCTACCGCAGTCTGCACCAAAAACTTTTCCAACTATTAGTCCGAAGATCAATGTTCAGACATTTTTCTTATTTGTCCCAACAAAGTTTTGCTAAAATTTACTAGACCGAATGTAATTTTACTAGTCTGGGGCATCGGACTAGTGGCTAACCGTGCAGACTGCTACCAACTTGAAATGATAAAAAAATAGTGCCCCTGCTTACCCCAAGTCATTGGTTCAAATTTAACTTATGATACTCATGTACATTTCAGATTATAAGAACTGTTGAATCAAAATTTTCATCTGCTCTTTTAAAAGAGTTTTTTTACCTCACCATGTGATACCAGAAGAGGGACGACATTGTGCACACATCATACTATTTTTTCTTATATTATCGATTAGGTAAAGTTTTGTTATGTCATTACTAGCAATCTACATAGTGTGAAAATTACCTTGGCTTTTGAAATTCGTAGAACAAGATTTTAAACTTAAGCAGAGTATGATTGTTATGAATACATTTAATGTATACTGTACATGTATAAGAAGATGTGGTATGAGTGCCAATGAGACAACTCTCTCTCCAAGTCACATTTTATAAAAGTAAACCATTATAGGTATGAATACAGTCTTCAACATAGAGCCTTGGCTCACACCATACAGCAAGCTATAGAGGGCCCCAATAATCACTAGTGTTAAACCATTCAAAAAATGATGTTGGGCTTATCATCTGCACAACTTAGAAAAAAAACATAATTTCATATTAAACTGTCACTCCAATTAAAATTTGTTAGATGACAGGAACCACATGTTATTTTATTCTGATCCACAACTGATAATTGTTGCATGAATGGATTAATAGTAATTAATAAATACACAGCACTGTCTCTCCCTTTTTGAGAGGTTCTATACAAAATTGACCCTTCTTTTTATTATATACTATATAAAAATGCATTTACGTTTGATAACTATATATTGATTTGGGGTATGTATGATCCTCGCATCATATATAAATATATAAACAGGAAATCAATTGCAGAGGGTTTAAATATTTTAATGGTACCAAACCTTCACCGTTTTCTGAAATCTTATTTTTTTATTTTAATATAAAAGGAGATGACTTATTGACCACGCTCTCATGTGTCATACTGGAATTAAGATTATGCACATGCACTTTATGGAACATAAATTATTTTCATATCTGCCAACTTTTCAAAACGCCCATGGGGGTTTTACAGGCAAGATGGCTCATTGTTCTACAAAACCTTCAAATGTATTTTAAAGTTGTTTTTTGGTTTCTTCATACTTTAACAAACCTATTTAAAAGTCATTGTTAAATTAATTGTTTTGCTTAAAATTGTGGACAGAATTGCTCTTTTAAAATATTCATTTGGGAGCCTCCATGGGGAAAATCCCCGACAAATAATGACAGTTGGCAGGTATGTATTTCTATATTAGTCACTACCCTGCAGAATGACAATTCTGAAAGATCTATTCTTTTTTATTCTATCTGGTGAAAAACACGATTAGAGAAATAGCCAATAGGTTAATGTTTCACCATTACTGCACTGGAGTAGTTATTATGAATTAAAACTGCAAAAAGGATGTTACTCCATGCAAAAAAGCCTTGTTCATGTTGTTACAGTTTAATAGACAATATTTATTAGCACAAACACATTTACGATGTTACTCCATGCAAAAAAGCCTTGTTCATGTTGTTACAGTTTAATAGACAATATTTATTAGCACAAACACATTTACATTAAATGGTTATGGCATACAAAATTAAGACCATAAACTTTAAATTGATTATAATTATTTTAGAGTGACAGTGGTATTCACAGCGAAGAAAAAAAAGACTATAAATTAATGTTCATGAACAATTGAAAAAGAACACAAACAAAAATTAGGTTGCATATTAAAAGAAATACAAGTTATACAGATATTCACAATAAAAAACAATCATTAATGTACTTTATGGTGATTTTATAATGACTGGTAGACTGCTATTTAAAAGTGCAGTCAAATGCTTCAGTGTTATAGCGGACTGCAATTTAATAAAATTGAAATTAAAGATTTTTATTTTAGTGATCCATTCTGTTCTTAAAGGCTAGGGTAGAGGTTTTTGTTTAGTATAAATCTATTGTATATCACTGTATGGATTGAAAGTATAACCCGATTGCGAAACTAGAGATCACCCAAGACAGCAAAGTTCTGTGAACTGACCAAGCAAACAAGACAATATTTTCAAAAGAGACATAATCACACATTTGTTATTTGTGGGATTTTTTTATCAAATAAGGAAGTTTATTCCAATCTTACTATCAGTTTCTGCAAATGTGACACTATGTAAGTATTTTCAGTTTGGTCTTGAGTCTAATGAGTTTGGTCAAGATCTGCTGGAGCGTTGCCATGAGAGAGATGCTGAATGAGAAGACTTCCGGTTCGGTTTAACGATGGAATAAAATATAGAAATGACGTAGAAAACGAACGTTATGTTGTTTATTCTTTAGTTTTCTATGTTGTGTCATGTGTACTGTTGTTTGTCTGTTTGTCTTTTTCATTTTTAGCCATGGCGTTGTCAGTTTGTTTTAGATTTATGAGTTTAACTGTACCTTTGGTATCTTTCGTCCCTCTTTTATGATCTTTCAATCAATTTTGGATGAGGGTCTGGATGCATGAGGTTTACACAATCTGAGACCAAAGCCCTTCTAAGACTAACACGCTCTGTTACCAGGTTAAAGAAGTCCCGTATCAAACGAAACAGAGAATAAACGACAAATCATACTGAATAAAAGGAAAATAAGATAAAGAATACAAAAATAATTAAGAGCTGAAAGATCATAAAACACTAAGAGAGTAGTAGGAATACAAAGTAAAGAATAGAAATAAATCGTAACTAATATTTTTTGTGTTTTAGCTCCTAATTATTATAATAAATTTTGAATTCAATTGTGGTAAACACCCCCCCCCCCCCTTTTATTTTTTATTTTAAGTATAATCTTAAACTGCACAAGAACTCAGAGACAAATTAAGGGGTAGGCTACTCAACACTATACACAAAAAAAAGCCGTTTGTCTGGAATATATATAATGACTGATAAAAAAGGACATCTTAGTCTATCCAATAATTTTATTTTTGTATAAAGCAAAGATATCAGAAAGATCTCAAAATCATTTTTCTTTGGTGGTCCTCGAAGAAAATCTTCTGGTCCTAACTCAGTCTTGCAACTAAACCCGAGAAATCACATCGAAATGATGTTGGGCTTATCATCTGCACAACTTAGAAAAAAAACATAATTTCATATTAAACTGTCACTCCAAATTATTTGTTAGATGACAGGAACCACATGTTATTTTATTCTGATCCACAACTGGTAATTCTTGCATAAATGGATTAATAGTAAATACACAGCACTGTCTCTCCCTTTTTGAGAGGTTCTATACAAAATTGACCCTCCTTTTTATTATATACTATATAAAAATGCATTTACGTTTGATAACTATATATTGATTTGGGGTATGTATGATCCTCGCCAGTCGCATCATATATAAATATGCTTTTCGGAATCTTAAATTATAAATGGTCAATATTATTAATAAGTTAAACTAATATATGGATATTTGTCTCCTGATTAATATCCAGCCTCCAGGTTTTTTATCATACGAAATACGATATACGAAATATTTTATTAAAGAAAGCTGAATTATGAACATAATCATTAATAGCATAGATACAACAAAGAATAACATATTTATATATAAGTATGTTAGACATTCTTTCTTTGTTTTAAATAACTATCATAGGCAGATCCAGGGGGCCTGGGGAGCCCCCCCCCCCCGCCCCCCTTTTCATGGGAAAAACATGGTTGATTTCATAGTAAATCAATGATGACTGTAGCAGCCCCTATTAGGTCAGTTAGTCCCCCTTTTCACACTGTTACATGTATATTAAAATGGGTAAATTTTTTAGGCAAGAATGGCACAACCCTACCATAAAAATATTGAGGTATCATTTAGTATCAATGGGATCTATCCCCTAGATGAGGAAAGACCTAATATATTGTTCTTCATATATTTTTGTCGAGCCTTCGACTTTAGTCGAAAAAGCGAGACATAGCAATCCTATATTCCGTTGGCGTTGTCGTCGTCAGCGGCGGCGTCCACAAATATTCACTCTGTGGTTAGAGTTTTTGATACTTTCTTAAACTATCCTGGATTTCTTCCAAACTTGGACAGAAGCTTGTTTATGTTTATCAGATAGTATCCAGAAGTAAATTTTGTAAAAATAAAATTCCATTTTTCCAGTATTTTACTTATAAATGGACTTAGTTTTTTTGCCAGGAAACTTTACATTCATAACTTTCTTAAACTATCCTGGATTTGTACCAAACTTGAACAGAACCTTGTTATGATCATAAGATAGTAACCAGAAGTAAATTTTGTAAAATAGAATCAATTTTTTCCGTATTTTACATATACATGGACTTAATTTTTCCTCCAGTTAACATTTCATTCAGTCTGCAGCTTTTAAAACATTTATAAGATTCATAATCTATACTGGATTTTTACCAAACTTGGACAGAAACTTTTTACAATCAAAAGATATTATCGAGAGGAATATTTTTATTGATTTTTTTCCTCATTTTTGTTGAGTGCGATTAACAGCAAAGCAAAAGTAGGCGAGACACGAACCCTTAATAATTATTTTTTTTCTTATTCAAAACATCTTTTCACAATCTATTAATACATGCAATAAGAGGGTGTGGTAGAGCTCTCATAGTATTTTAGTAACAACAACTTCATTATATGTAATGAACTTAATTAAGCTGTTGAAATTTACCATATTTAAGATTCAATGCTAAAATATAACGTATAAAACTATGAAAAATACATTATTCAAAACTTGTGCTTCTTCTTTTTAATATCTGATGAAGTAATGTGTAGATGTAAAACTAAATCAGAATATTTACTATTTACTTTGTAATTTCTTTACTTGAGGGTTTATCAAAAATTTACAAACTCAGATTTTGTTTTAAACATCTGTTTTATGTAATATCATCTGTCCCCTTACCAGTAGTGGATGACATATTAATATCTATACTTAACCATTTTATAATTGAGAGAAGATATGAAATAAACTCATCATAGATACCAGGACTAAATTTTGTATATATGCCAGACGCGCGTTTCGTCTATACATAAGACTCATCAGTGACGATCGAATCCAAAAAAGTTAAATAGGTCAAATAAAGTACGAAGTTGAAGAGCACTGAGGACCAAAATTCATAATTTCACTCCGAAAGGCTTAGTTGCAAGACTGAACTATTATTTCTAATGCAAAATTTCGATGTTCAAAACCGTCAGTCGGACCACCACTTTTCAAAAAATTTCATTGTATCAGGATCTATGTGTAAGTATATAAAACGTGTACAAGACGATTCTTGGACGTTTTTTAATAAATCAGTTGTTTGTTAACTGATTGGTACTTCAGTCTGGGAGAACAAGATTTATTTCAGTACTAGTTGCAACTAGCGTTGGACAAACTCCCAGTAATTACAATTACTCTTAGTTCGATGGTTTGAGTCTATTGTCTTAATGTTAGTTGGCCGGTTTATTTTGAGTGTCTCGTATCGTTTTGATCTAATTCCAACTGATTCGCGCAGGTTGTTCTTATATTGTACAGAACTGCTACACTACTGTTTCAGCTTCGTTGAGGATTGAGCGCTCACAAGCAAGTTGTTGTACTGTCCGTTCGTCCGTCTGTCCCGCTTTGAGGTTAATTTAAAGTTTTTTTTTGCTCGAGGTAGTGTTTGATGAAGTTGAAGTCCAATCAACTTCAAACTTAGTACAAATGATATTATTTTTCTAATCTTAATGCCAAGTTAGATTTTTGACCCCTATTTCACGGTCCAATGAACAAAGGAATGATAGTGTAAGCCGTTTCAGATTAAAGTGTTTGGTCAATTTAGTTTTTGATGAAGTTGGAGTCTAATCAACTTGAAACTTATTTCACATGTTCCCTATGATATGATCATTCTAATTTCAATGCCAAATAAGATTTTTACACCAATTTCACGGTCCACTGAACATAGAAATTGATAGTGCGAGTGGGGCAGTTGTGCTGAGGACACATTCTTGTTTATATATATGTCCGTAAGTCTGTTATTAAATTTCGATCATGATTTAATTAAGAACAGAACCATAAATTTAATGCAAAATCATTATAATAAATATATAGGAAATGGGGGTCAAAAAAGAATAAAATTAACAAAAAATCGATAAGTTATTGGCATATTTTAATTGAAAGGCCAAAAATATGTCATACAATTTTGGAACTGTCGAGTCAAATAGTCAACTGAAGGATCTTTCTGCCGTAAAATAAAATACTAAGAAAGAAACATTTTTTAAAATTTTCATGTAAGCAATAATTTATTTTAAATCTCAGAATATAATACAGATTCTTTGATAAAAAGTCATGAAATTTTCATTTCAATCTAGTGATTGCCAATAAAGCAACACTCCATTCTTTGTGGGGTTGTGTTGCTGAATTAAAATAAGAAGATGTGGTATGATTGCCTATGAAGCAACACTCCATTCATTGTGGGGTTATGTTGCCGAATTAAAATAATAAGATGTGGTATGATTGCCAATGAAGCAACACTCCATTCATTCTGGGGTTGTGTTGCCGAATTGAAATAAGAAGATGTGGTATGATTGCCTATGAAGCAACACTTCATTCTTTGTGGGGTTATGTTGCCGAATTAAAATAAGAAGATGTGGTATGATTGCCAATGAAGCAACACTACATTCATTGTGGGGTTGTGTTGCTGAATTGAAATAAGAAGATGTGGTATGATTGCCAATGACGCAACACTCCATTCATTGTGGGGTTATGTTGCAGAATTAAAATAAGATGTGGTATGATTGCCAATGAAGCAACACTCCATTCTTTGTGGGGTTATGTTGCAGAATTAAAATAAGAAGATGTGGTATGACTGCCAATGACGCAACACTCCATTCTTTGTGGGGTTGTGTTGCCGAATTGAAATAAGAAGATGTGGTATGATTGCCTATGAAGCAACACTCCATTCTTTGTGGGGTTGTGTTGCCGATTGAAATAAGAAGATGTGGTATGATTGCCTATGAAGCAACACTCCATTCATTATGGGGTTGTGTTGCCGAATTAAAATAATAAGATGTGTTATGATTGCCTATGAAGCAACACTCCATTCATTGTGGGGTTGTGTTGCCGAATTAAAATAATAAGATGTGGTATGTTTGCCAATGAAGCAACACTCCATTCTTTGTTGGGTTGTGTTGCCGAATTAGAATAATAAGATGTGGTATGATTGCCTATGAAGCAACACTCCATTCATTGTGGGGTTGTGTTGCCGAATTAGAATAATAAGATGTGGTATGATTGCCTATGAAGCAACACTCTGTTCTTTGTAGGGTTATGTCGCTGAATTAAAATAAGAAGATGTGGTATGAGTGCCAATGACACAACACTTCATCCATGTCACAATGTGTAAATGAACCTTCCTTTTGTGGTTATAAACCTTGTGTTTAAATTTCATAGATTTCTATTTACTCATACTAAAGAAAATTAGATATTGTGCAAAAACCAAGAATAATGCTTATTTGGGCCCTTTTTTGGTCCCTAATTCCTAAACTGTTGGAACCAAAACTCCCAAAATCAATCCCAACCTTCCTTTTGTGGTCATAAACCTTGTTTTAAAATTTCATAGATTTTTATTCACTTTTACTAAAGTTAGAGTGCAAAAACTAAAAGTATTCGAATGAAGACGACACAGACGACGACGCCAACGTGATACCAATATACGACCAAAAAATTTGCAATTTTTGCGTTCGCATAAAAAATCATCTGTAAAATATTTTAAAAGTTGTTGACACACACATATTTCCCAGTTTGCATTTGTATTATAGTATTAATGAATGGGTGTTTTTATAATGGCCCTGTTATATGTCCAAGGTCTGTAACTAGAGGCTCTAAAGAGCCTGTGTCCCTCACCTAGGTCTATGTGAATATTAAACAAAGGAAGCAGATGGATTCATGACAAAATTGTGTTTTGGTGATGGTGATGTGTGTGTACATCTTACTTTACTGAACATTCTTGCTGCTTACAATTATCTCTATCTATAATGCACTTGGCCCAGTAGTTTCAGTGGAAAATGTTAGTAAAAATTTACAAATTTTATGAAAATTGTTAAAAATTGACTATAAAGGACAATAACTCCTTAGGGAGTCAATTGACCATTTCAGTCATGTTGACTTAATTTGTAAATCTTACTTGGCTGTACAGTATTGCTGTTTACAGTTTATCTCTATCTATAATAATATTCAAGATAATAACCCAAAACAGTAAAGTTTCCTTAAAATTACCAATTTCGGGGCAGCAACCCAACAACAGGTTGTCTGATTCATCTGAAAATTTCAGGGCAGATAGATCTTGACCAGATAAACAAGAATTTTTAACAAGTCATTATTACTGACTGAGGACATATAACAGGGCCATTATAAAAACACCCATTTCTGAATACATTTATTAACCAACTGAACATTGTGTATGTGTTGCTGCCAACTTGATGTATCCTCTTACTCTTTTAATGAAAATTTTGTTTGAAAAAAATAATTTGTACTTCACACTCATGATAAAGCTTTAAATATACCAAATATCCAAGGTATTAAGTTGAAAGAACTTATGTGTTGAAAAACAGGATGACCAGTGATCCCTTTATATGGTTCTTTAATGTTGGTTGCTGGTTACTAAATAAAATAAAATACAAAAAAGGTATTATACTCTTTACAACTAAATTTTATTAACTTTATTAAAAACCCTAACTGGGCTTAATACAGACAAACTGGGCATTAATACAGGGCCATTACAGAAAAACAGAGCCATTACAGAAAAAACAGGGCCATTACAGAAATATGTAATTTTTAATAAACAGTCTTTGTTGGCAATAATGTACTTAGTTGGTTAATAAACAACAATATTCATACCATACTATCATTGGCAATCATACCACATCTTCTTTTTTTTTTATATCTATATCCATTTAAAATTGGCACTTTCTCTTGGAAAAGAAATACTTTCAGAAGAACAATAATGATTCCATTATAGATACAGATTCCAAGTGTAAAAAAGTCTTGAAGATAACATTCTACAATATCCCATGTTAGGTTTGTGGTTTTGGTGACCATCATAGATTTAAGATGTATGTAAAATCAAAGAGCTGAATAGCTCTGAGGGGAAAGACGGCCCTTGTTTCTATTTCATTTTTTGGGGTGGGGGTTGGGGGTGGGTTTGGGGGGTTATCTTTTGATAGTCTTCATATAAAGAATGAAAAAAAGAACAGCTAGAACATGTGGAAGGTTGACACTATTGGAATCAATTGTAGTTTAATGTAATTTCGTTTCTTTAGTTTAGTTTAGGATTCAATTTAGACCAATGGAAGAGATCTGCATCTTCTAAATCTAAACATTCAATTAAAGTTGATAGTTAATTATCTAAAATGCAACTAGTTGAATTCTGTCATTTAACAACAACTACAATTATTTTTGAAATCTTAATAGTGTATGACTGAACTGTAGGCTAGGGCCATTTTCCATTTTTTTGTGACAGTACTCTTAAAATTGTTAATTTTTTTCTTAAGAAAGTTAGGACTGAAAAATCTATTCAGTTTTAAATTTCCATTGATAAAGTTCCCAGTTATATCTCTCATCACAGGGTTACAGGTACTAATAAAAATAACAATATGATTGATATTAACTGTGTGAAGCTTGTTTCCAAATCCTACATTTTGAAATATTTGTAAAATTTCATGAATAAATATAGGTTTAAACTACAAAATGCAACATTTGTAATTTTTTTGTAACTATTACAATGATTATGTTGGTACACAAAATTTAGTTTTAATGAAAGACTACTTATCATATACTGAATGTCACATTTTAAGTGTTTATTTTAGTGGATAATTAGCTCATAAATTGAGGTGCTCCTGAATTGGAGGAAGATTCTCAAAACAGAGTTTTACAGAAAAAAATGGAAAAGATCGTTTCTCTCCTCGATCTCATGTAGCCCCTCAGACTTCCTGATTACTTTGAAAGTTGTTGACCTATGACCGAGAATGATTTAAATAACCAGTGAAGGATATCCCTGCTTATGCGTAGTGTGGCATTCCAACAATGACGTCACTATAAAATATAATGTAGGTTGGATATATTTAGAATATCTCGTCATACTGATTTTTCCGGATTGTAAAAGAAACGTAAATAGTGTAAAGGAGAGCTCGATATACGATAATTTCGAGAGAAACAGAAGGGAAATGTGTAAAAAAGTGTTTAAAGTCAATTCATTCATTTGTGTCTCCCCATCTCATCATTCTTAGTAAGATTTGTTGGGGGGGGTTTTCCACACTATAAAAACAAAATGAATGATGTGAGGGAATGTCACTCTGGTCAACCCCATTGGGGATTGACGGCTTGAAGCAGTCTTCCAACAGATAACCAATATATCTTGTCTATTTGACTAGTCTACTTCGAAAGGAGGGTAGTATAGCTGACCTTATAATGACTTCCTGGTTCAGCTAACAAGCAAGCTAACCAAAGATATTACCCTTAGCTACACACTCAATGAAATCAGCTGTAACAAATTATAATTCCTAACCTTTTTGTCATATATTTTATTTAAATTACAATTTATGTCAGATCAAACACATATAACAGAAAAGTTTATTTGAACACTACTGCATGTAACATTGCTCCTAGACACTGGACAATATTCTTGGTCATTAGTACATCTACATGTTCTTCTAAATGTCTCTTGGGATCCTGTAAAAAAAAAAATATATAACTTTTATACAACTTCTAACATGTAATATCTGAGTGGTGTTTAAGAATCATGATTTTTATGGCAATGAAGTTGTTAGTGCCATATAGTTTTACCCTTGTCTGTAATTCTGAAATTCTCAAATTCCGTAATTCTGTTATTCTGTCATTCCGTCATTCCGCAACAAGCCATTATACAGAGTTTTTTTCTAAACGCCTTCAGATATTGGGCTGATTATTGGTATGTGAGTTAACCTTGATGAGTTACAGATCAAGTTTAAGTTTTGTTTCGCTCTTCTTATTTGACCAAAATTACGGGCTTTGGACTTTGAAAAATTGTTGAAAATCACAGTTATAGAAATTTTTTTTCTATAGTAAATGCTTTCAGATATTGGGATGATTTTTGGCATGTGAGTTAACCAAGATGAGTTATAGATCAAGTTCAAGTTTTGTTATGCTCCGCTAATTTTAGGTAAAATTACAGGCTATGGACTTTGATAAATTGTTGAAAATTACAGTTATACAGACTTTTTTTCTAAATGCTTTCAGATATTGGGCTGATATTTGGTATGTGAGTTATCCATGATGAGTTACAGATCAAGTTTAAGTTTCGTTCCGCTCGGCTTATTTTTGCTGTAATATTGGGCTTTGGACTTGTATAAATATTTGAAAATCACAGATATACAGACCTTTTTTCTATATGCTTTCAGATATTATGCTGATTTTTGGTATGTGTGCTAACCATGATGAGTTACAGATCAAGTTTAAGTTTTGTTCCGCTCAGCTATTTTTTTCCAAAATTAAGGGTTTACAACTTAAAAAATTGTTGATTTTTGATATGCGAGACCACCATCATGTTTGTATCCACATGTATTATTAAAATTGCAGATTTTTCAAATTTTTGAGACGGGGCCATTCATGTCGCTTTGACACATCTAGTTTTTTTATGGTATTTAGGATAATTTATACCAGACTTCTTAAGTCAGAGTAAATTATTTTCTAACTGTAATATCAGTCTGTTGTTTAAGATCAAGAACTCTTTTCATGCTTTTTCAGTCAATTTTAAGGGACTTGGTGAAGCCCGAGAAAATTCTTTAACTGTCAAATTCATAGTAGAAGACACGAATAAATTAACCTATATCATATGGTTTTACTCCACGGACTGCAAGAAATTCATTGATTGTTCACAAACACAACCAATACTGTAAATTCAGATATTGATGCGATGTTTTTATTATTGCGAAAAATGCAAAAGGGTAATAATCGCAATAATTAAAACTCGCATTCTGAAATTCTTTATACAAATCAAGCAGGATTTTTCTGAATATAAAAAATTAAAATCGCATTTTAGTATAAAATGGAAAAATGGCAATAATAAATGCACGCAATAATTTCTGCATTTACAGTACTACATAGATTGCCATTTTCCCATTTTATATCTAGTGTTCAGTATCTAGGTTTAATTGCCAATAAAGATTAATCATCTTAAAAAAACACTAGGCAGTACACTTACCAATTTTCCCACATTTTTAATTGCCAACTGTTCTGGTGTCATCTTTTCTTCTTCTTCAAGAGCCTGTTAAAGTTAAATCACAGTTTAATTTACTTACAAAATTTTTCTGAGCTAATTTAACAAAATATGGCATGGTTTCTTGATTGTTTTTTTGTGTGTTTATAACTTTTTTCAGGAATAATGATTTTGTGGTGGGCAGTTTTTCTTGGTGGAGGAAGCTGTGGTGCCTGGTTAGTACCACAACTTTTGCTGTTAATTGGAAATTCTACTAAATTAAAATTGCCACATTAGAGAATCCAATTTGCAACCTCAGCTGCAGTTTCAGTAGATTAATATTTTAAACTAGTCATCCAACAAGGCCTTAAAAATTGGAAATTGACAATTTCTTGAAGACTAGTTTTAACCTGATATTCTGTATGCATGAATCAGTGGTATAATATATCTATAACTTACACTCATTTAAACTAAGATTCTTTCAGACTTTAAAAAAAAAAATTGTTTGTTTAATATTTAGATGTCAGAATAATGCTAATTATCTCCCTTTCAATCTTTTGAAGCATACTTAAGCAAAAATAATTTATGACATTAAACATAAGGGCTATTCCAGAAAAAATTGTATGGGGGGGTTGGAAGGCAGTTTTTGTCAGCACCCACCACCCATCCAATTGTAATTGAGAATTATAGTGCATTATAGTGTGAAAGTTGCTCTGATACCCATCACCCATGTATTATTAATACAATGTGCCTTCCAACCCCCCCATTCATTTTTTTCTGGAATAGCCCTAATAAGAAAAATGCTATCTAGTTATCAAATGTTTTGGACATAAAAGATTTGTTTAAACCCTTAAAACATATTATGTATCCTCAGTCACAATATATTTTCTTGAATTGAAATTTTGTGCAACAGTACATAATTTGAAAATTTTGTATTAAAATATAACTGCACTTTATTTTGCAAAAATAACTACTATTAATCATGGAAATGGACAATTTGTATCTTTGAAAAGTACTTTCTAAATCTTTAAAAAAACTCTTTTAGAAAAAAAACAAGTATAAAGAAAATTGGAAAAAACATGAGTTATCTCCCATTTTTAATGGCAGTTTTTCATTATAAAGTATTGATTTATTTTGTGTCTTAGGTTTAACTTATTGAAACTTAGCTAATTTTTTTATTAAAGAAAGTGACAAAAGGAAAGAAACAATCTGTTCTATTTTTGCCTTGAAGATCAAATAGTGACTGGTTTGCTGTTACACTCATATTTACTAACATATTTTCTTTTGAACACAAACCAGAACATACCTTGTGATAGTTCTTTGCCAACTCTAACATATCTTTGACAGTCTTTTCATTATTAGTACAATGTGTATTATAATCTTCTAAAGATAAGCCATCAACCCAACTCTTCTTGTGTAGGTTGAGTAACATCTACAATACACAAATACATTTACAAATAAAGCATATTATATCGTATACAGAACTACCATCTACACAACTCTTCAGTTTATGAATATATAGCTTGCTCAATTTAAGCTTTATTATCATTAGAGAAACAGATTCCACTACCAAATCTCTTGTAATACGATATTTATCCCCTCTCGACAGTTAAATTTTGAATATTTAAAAATATAACGGTCTCAAGCTGATAAATATCTTATCATACTCAATGCAGTGGTAGAATTTATATATAACAGGGAAAGAATGCTCACATGAAGCTTGCATCTTAATTTTCAGGAAGCAATGATTTATAGTACACAGGAGAAATGAAATAAAAAGATAACGGGTATAATCAGCATCTTATTTTTAGGGTGAAAAAGAGACCTGCCATTAAAAGAAACAAATACAAAAGCAAAAGTTACTACAGAATTATCTGTATTACACACCTGACAGTTGACTATCTCATAACCTCAATGTTTTTATACTTTTTTTTGTTGTTGGGTTGCAAAACATGTATACCCATATTCTCCTTTTATTAATACTAGAAGATGCATCGAAATCACAGAATAATTCAGAATTGGGCAAGTGTTGAAACAAAGAGCTTGTAAATTGTTCGGGCTGTGTCAACTTATATTAGCATGCAGTAAAGTGTATAAGACATGAATCGATAATGGTCTATGAAATAGGATATTTTCTCAAAAATTGATGTTTTCCATGGACAAAATGTTGTTTCAAAGACAAAGGAGTAGGTCCAGTAAGACCCCTTTTTGGCCCCAAAATATAGCAGTTTTACAAAATTGTTAAAATGTAAACTTTTAGTTATTTATTGGATAGTAGAATGGTTCTGCTACATAAATATGGGCTGTTTTTGACAATACAATGCACATATATTGGGTACTAGCACCATTAAGTCATGCTAAATTACTGAAATCTTTACAATTCCAGCATTTTAGTTAAATTTTAGACGGTTTTCGTGTAAAACGAAAGTGGCCGCATTCGTGTTCATCCAAAATAGTTGTATTTGATGATAATACATAACATATATAAAGATTTAGGATGAACACGAATGCGGCCACTTTCGTTTTCAACAAAAACCATCTGAAAAGTGACATTTTTTCACATATTTGGTAGATTTTTCATATTTGAGCTTGAATCGGATTATTTTTTATGATTAAATAAGTTAAAATCTTTCACATAAATAAATTGAATCCTATGAAATAGACACTTAAAAGTGTTTAAAAAGTGGTCAAAATCTTTCGTCAGATGAACCTGAAATTTGAGGCCAAAATCGGTCCTTACCGGACCTACTCCTTTAGGAAGTATCAAACACTAAATTTATATCAGAAACATTTCTGACTTTGTATGGTTTCAGAGGAGTTGCTGCACAATGAAATCGGTCTCTTCCTTTAGTACTATAGAGAAGTTAACAAACCTTCTGTTCTAGTTCATTTTTTCTATAGTTAATGGCAATGGAGTAGTAATGTCTGTTTAGTCCATGAATCAATGCCTACAAAATATAAATACAGCAATGTATGACATATATATGAGATCATGTGAATTTAATACTCAATTCATTGTATCACCATTTACCTAAGAAGGTCTTAATAATGGCCTTTTGTTTGTAGCTTTTGTAATCATCTTTAATTGTTGATACAGTAGACTCCGGCCAATCGGATACCCCAAATGTCAGCTAAAAATATCCGATTACCCGATATATTCAATTAGATGATGAATGTATATTCATTGAATATTCTGCAATAATGAGTAGATCTAATCCCCAGATGTTACTAACCCTATCAATTGCTTAATATGTGAAAGGGATGGAGGATTGATGGAGTGATTTTTATCAGTTACATCACCAGGAAGTTTGCGTAAAAAATTATCAGCTGATTATGTAATGATTAAAATTGTTTGCACTTGCAGTTTTTAAATCCTATATTTATTAATAAATCAAATGTCCTGAAATATTTATGTGAATTATTATCTTCCATCCATAGTTTGTCTTTATTTGTTTAGTAAACAAATTAATATCCATTATTTACATTTTCACACAGGTAAACTAATTTGGCTATAAATAGATGAAAGCATGTCTGTGTAGAATCTCTAATCTAAAATCGTAATTGTTATAATTTTATTTCTTTAAATTATCAAATTTAAATTTATGAAAATTATCATGATTGATAAAATAGTATTGCATAACGTTTACGTTTTCTGAAGACTATTTATGTTTAGGTCATGGTTCTAGAGGCTTCTTCACAAATTTGTAAACAAACCAATATGGCCGCCACACGTGATTACCTTTGCACATGTGAAAAAAATATTTCTGACAAAAGTCAGATTTCTCTTGTAAAAGGGATTTATATTTATATTGCAATAAATTATTCAGAAGGAGGTACATTCAGTTTAGATTATATTTCTCATTCTATGAGCATTTAGAGTTTAATCAAAATTCTCCCAACAGGAACATACTGCTCTTGTCAACTCAGTCTTGTATAATTTATAAATAGATTCAAACCATTTGAAGTAAAAGGGCATCTAATTCACATGACAAAGGTAAACAATGAATAAAGACAACAATTTAATAAGAAATAGATCCTTTTTATCTATTAACAAGAATGTGTCCAAAGTACACGGATGCCCCACTCGCACTATCCTTTTCCATGTTCCATGGACCGTGAAATTGGGTAATAATCTAATTTGGTATTAGAATTAGAAAGATTATACTATAGGGAACATATGTACTAAGTTTCAAGTTGATTGTACTTCAATTTTATCAAAAACTACCTTGACCAAAAACTTTAACCTGAAACTCCCACTTTCATTTTCTATGTTTAGTGGACCGTGAAATTGGGGTCAAAAGTCTAATTTGGCTTCAAAATTAAAAAGATTATATCATAAGCAACAAGTTTACTAAGTTTCAAGTTGATTGGACTTCAGCTTCACCAAAAACTACCTTGACCAAAAACTTTAACCTGAAACTCCCACTTTCATTTTCTATGTTCAGTGGACCGTGAAATTGGGGTCAAAAGTCTAATTTGACTTTAAAATTAGAAAGATCATATCATAAGCAACAAGTGTACTAAGTTTCAAGTTGATTGGACTTCAGCTTCATCAAAAACTACCTTGACCAAAAACTTTAACCTGAATGGACGGATGGACGCACAGACGAACGGAGCCTCAGACCAGAAAACATAATGCCCCTCTACTATCGTAGGTGGGCATAAAAACAAAATCTTCTTGTCTGCAAGGTTGCAAATTCGTAACTTCCGGGTCTATTTCCTGTCAGAGAAACATTGAAAATATCTGATTGTACATGGTTTTTAACCAAATTAACTGAATATTCTTATCCGATTTGCCGATATATTCTTATATCCGATATTCGATTACACGATAAAATTAACATTAAACATATAGGAAAGGGTTTGGTGTTTTGAAATAATATTACAATAGCCGATATATTCGTTTAGCCGATATCCAATTAGGTGGAGTCTACTGTAACTCCAATGCTGGAAACAGCATACCTAAGTGTCCGCTGTTTGATTTCATCAAAGTTTAAAATAAATTGGAAATAATGAATGTATGTAAAATCAACAATTTTATCTTATCATATATCACAGTAAAACGGTAAAATGATATTTCCCAATTTAAGAGTACAAAAGTCTCCTGAATCTTATAAAATCTATGGCAAAACCAATTTATTGACTTCAATCAAAGCTAGCCTTATGATATATACATACCTGAATTGATGGTTTTTGTAAATGACCTAGATTTGATGTCGTCTGTCTTGGTTCTTGTCCTAATACCATCATGTTTGGGTTGATTAATCGAAAAGCATCAATTACAACCTACAAAATCAGTATTATTCAAAGTAGATCTTTCCTCAACCATAAAACAGTACTCCGTATCAGTTTTTGTCTTGTGTAATGCTGATAATTGTTCTGTCTTGTGTTACGTGAATCATCATTCAGTTTTGTGATAATTGAATCAATGTTATGTCTTGTGATAATTGAAAAATCGTTCTGGCTTGTGTTTTGTGAGTCCTAATTGTAAATTGTTTTATGTAAATCATTGTTCTGTATTGTGTTATGTGAATGATCCATTTGTGTTATGTAATGTGAATCATCATTACACTTGTGGTTATATCAACTTAAAACTTTTAACAGAGCCTCAACATACTGTTGTGTGTACTGACCTTGCCCTTTACAGACTGAATGGGATCAACCACAACAGCTACAGCTCTCTCAGACAGAGCCTCAAAACTCTGTTGTGTATTAATATCTACACCAGACAACCAACAACCAAATCCTGGATGGGAGTGATACCAACCAACTACCATTTCTGGTCTGAAAAAAATATGGTAATATTACACTGTCTCCTACCATTGCTACAATGCTCCAAAGACAAAGTTGTTGAAAAATATATATGGTAAACATGACATATTATATGCATTCATACATTATTACATAAATTATAGCTCCCTATGCGGTATAGGCTTTGCTCATTGTTGAAGGCCATACGGTGACCTATAGTTGTTAATGTCATTAGCTTTCAGTGTCATTTTGGTCTCTTGTGGACAGTTGTCTCATTGGCAATCATACCACATCTTCTTTTTTATATTCTTGTGTCTGATAAAATAATTTTTATATTTTCTTTTACTTTTTATATATTAAACTATTTATGTAAACAAAAAACAAAAAAGTGTCCAAAAATGAATAGAAAATAAATCATATTTAATTAAGTTCAGTTATTTATTTCACAGAAATAATATATACAAACAATCAGATTCAAAACTGACTATTGGTCAACATTATTTTAGTTTTCACATCAAAATGTTAGTTCAAATTGTTGCCACATTTTTGGCAATGATTACAAGGAATAATCAGATGATACACAGGGCACAGCTTTATACGACCACAAAGGTCAAACCCTGAACAGTTGGGGCTAGTATGGACACAACATTTAAGCTTGATACAGCTCTGAATTTGGATTGTGATTAAATAGATGACACAACATAGGTTTCTGACACAGAATGAATGTGGTCTAAGAACTTAAACTTAACAATTTTAATTTGGACATTTACCTATTATGGTCCAATATCCAAAATCTAAATACATGTTTAGATTCGGCATATCAAAGAATCCCAAGTATTATTTTTTGTTAAAATCAAACAAAGTTTAATTTTGGACCATTTGGACCTTAATGTAAACCAATTTGAAAACAGGACCAAAAATTAAGAATCTAAATACACGGTTAGCATGGTTAGATTTGGCATATCAAAGAACCCCAGTAATTCATTTTTTGATGAAATCAAAGAAAGTTTAATTTTAGACCCTTTTGGCCCCTAATTCCTAAACTGTTGGGACCAGAACTCCCAAAATCAATCCCAACCTTCTTTTTGTGGTCATAAACCTTATGTTAAAATTTCATAGATTTCTGTTTACTTATACTAGTTATTGTGTGTGAAAACCAAGAAAACCAAGAAAAATGCTTATTTGGGCTCTTTTTTGGCCCCTTATTCCTAAACTGATGGGACCAAAACTTCAAAAATCAATCCCAATCTTCCTTTTATGGTCATAAACCTTGTGTTTAAATTTCATAGATTTTTATTTACTTATACTAAAGTTATAGTGGGAAAACCAAATGTCTTCGGACGACGACGCCAACATCATACCAATATACGACCAAAAAATTTTTAATTTTCGCTGTTGTATAATAAAAAGGTTTCAATAGTTTTAGCATTTAGTTTTTAACAGAAAATAAAAGAAATAAATGCATAATTTTTTCAGTTAATATTCAACAAGCCAAAGTTGTATTCAAAATTTTCAGAAAATTTATGACATAGCCTATTTATAGAAACGTGACCTTTATTTATAAGTCTACAATACCTTCCTGTTTGTTTGAGCATGTCCAACATCTTGGCCTGGAATACTGGATCTACAGCTTCTACACTTACACCCTGTGTAAAAAACAATTCATAAAAAGTTAATGAATTATCTCCCTTGCTACATACTCATCTACACAAAGAGGAAGGAAACAAATGCCTATTTTGTGAATTGTTAGGACTATTTATATCATTTGTAACATCTTAGTATGTTTTATACTTAATTCAATTGGTTATTTTGTCATCAAACTGTTTTCTATCTACAATAACAAGAACTTTGAAGTAAAATGATGCAGTATAATATTTGCCTGTATCTTCCTGCCCAAATTTTTTTTATGAATAGTAGAAAATTAGTGAGACAAAAAACTCTTATAGAAAAATATAGAGACATCCTATATAAATGATTTAGACCCGCGAACCCCCTTAAGGAAGTTTGATTGTCATGTTTTGAGAATTTTGTCAGATTTTCGGTATCCATTGGCTTTATCCATTAGAATGCCTTAAAAAAAATTGCCCACTGACCCCCATTTTTCTTTTTATAAATCTTTTACATGAATAATAAGCCATCTGTAAAAGTCTTATAAAATTTTAATTATTTTTTGATAGTTTTTGAGAACTTAAACTTGTCAATGATAAAGCTATGAAAAGTCAAGAGAGAATATTTTCCTGCCAAAATTTCAATGGCTAATATCTCTAAAACAAGCACATTGACCTTTATATTTTTTTGCTCTTTTGATTCTTTTTTAATCCTCTATCAATATAAACTAGTGTTTTGAAAAGCTAATTATTTTGAAACTGAGTAGCGAACTCCCTTAAGTTGTCCTGCAATTGCTTTAAATTTGACACTGTTCGTTGTCATCCTTCGGACAAAAGAGTTTATGATAGGTATGGTTTAGCCAACTGTTTTTTTTTCTTTTTAGACTGGTATCCTTTTAATACTTACAGTTCCTGACTGAGGCATAGCAAACACATCAATGACTCTGACCGTGTAATCGTCAACAAATTCTCCCAACATCAGACCCATAACTTCCATGGGAACACCAGCTCTACCATGCTTTAACATCTGTAATTAAATATTGAGAAATTATTAATTCAGATGTTTTATTATATTTTCACCTCAGACATGTATTTTTTTTCAACCATCATCATGATTATCAGAGAAGAGTTGATATATTTAAAGACACTAATTTATTACTGGACACACACTGTTGGTTGCTGTTTCATCGAGTTATACCCCACTATTTATTCATATTTCTCAAAGCATTTTTTTTACATGTATGGCTGTTTCATTGGTACAATATTCTATTTTGAAAACATGTACAAAGAAAGTTGTCACAGCCTGACTGTCAACTGTATTCAGAAAAGTTTACATTCAATACAATATCTGTATTAAAATTCAGGTGATTCTTGTTTCTAATTTCTGTTTTCAACATTGACATCAACGACATGTCTACATCATTCACCAAAGTCTGCCACTATAGTGTTTCCTACAGGTGGTTTTGGCGTGTAATGGCGCCCTGCCGCGATTTCTCGACGCCCTGCCCTAATTTTGTCGAAATTACTGACGCCATGCCTTTATCGTCGTAATTAACAACCAGTACTGAAAGACATATTTTATGAATACCGCTCGAGTTATATCCCTTCAAAGTAAACAAAAGTTCACTAGGACCCCATTTTGTAATCGATTTCGTAATCAGCTGATTAGCAAACTGCAATAGATTGAATAGTGAATACAGATACTAATCATGCCATCAACAAATCGGATGAAGCGAAAACGTGAGGAAGAAAATGAGAAACAGGCAGCAAAATGCAGAAAGCTTTTATCATTTTTTCAAAGGTTTGTAGATCTTTATTACAAAATAGTTACGCACTTGCAACGGTGTTAGTACGGGGGTAAAAATAAACTTTTGTCAAAGGGATAAATAATTTAAGGTTAAAGTTGAGTTAGGCCAAGGATCTCATGAAATTACTTGCATATTAATTACTTTCAATTAATTCATTTTTTCATCAAATTATTTTTTTTAAATTTACTTCTTCAGTTTTTAATTTGAATTAATTTTAAGAAAGGAACAATTTATGAAAAAACTTCCAGATTATTTAAGATATTCTTGTTTTATGTGTAATTTATTTATTTTCAGCACCAAAGAGGCAAAAATAGACTGAATGTGTGAACTGTAAACAATCTTGTTCTAGTGTCAGCAAATACCAAATCAATAGATGATTTGGATATCAGGGAATGTATCAACCTGTTTTTTAGGGGAAAAAAAGGAGGATTTGTCAATGACAATTGATATGACCAAAGCAATATTTTTATATATATGACATAGTTCTTTCTTGTTTTTAAACATTTTAAAGAACTGATTTTGTTTTTAATAGTGTTTATTGTTTTAAATATTTCATATATATGTTTTAAACACTTTTTCTTGTTTAACAATTTGTTTTAATGATTGATTACAGACTCTATGTATATGTCCTTTTTATAGCATTAAACTAGTATGTTTTAAATGAATCTATTTTATAGAAATTGCCTGTTTATATTAAGTAAGTGCCCTAAAATTGTTGTCCATCACGCTTAATGTGCCCTCTGAGCTAACAATTACCCTGCCCTTTTTAAAAGCTGCAGGAAACACTACACTATGCCAAACATTACAGCATTCCATTGTCAAAATACAATGTTGTAAAATTATAAATCTACTTTAGGCCAAATAAAAATATATGTGTGGTTCCAGTTACATACTTTTAGAAAATAGGGTCTTTATGTCGGCATTTTTTTTTTTTTATATTAATTTTTGAATGTCAAAATCCAGAAAAAAATCGTGTGTTAACCGAAATTGTTTCCAGTATTATACACGCCCCAACCGGAAGTCCACCATTTTTACATGTGTTTGGTTGTAAAATAAACAGTCATGGTACGTTTTTAGTTAATTTTGTTGCATTTTGTTATGAATTGTTGCATTTTAGCCATAACAGATACTTGTGATGGAAATTCAGATGACAGAAATCTATGAATTTAATTATTTTAATTCACAATCCTCAAAATTTAATCGTTTGAAAATTTATTTTGTCAGAAATGAAAAAAAAAGTTCTAGGGTCGTTTTTTTTTTAACTAGGGTCGGTTGGGTTACTGGAACCACACATATATTTTTATTTGGCCTTATGTTAGTACTGTATAGAAGTTATATTTACCTTCAACAGAGCTAAAGATGATATGTACACTTGTTCTTGTGTGTCTACTGCAGGGGCATCTGATGGAGGGGCACCCTGGAATTTATAAAAACATACATTATGAGATTGTTTTTGTTATGTGTGTAGCAGATTTGTGACGTGGATTAATAAAATGTATGCTAATAAATATGTACAATGTACAGCCATTTCAGAGATAACTGTATTGTATTTTAAGCTCTAACGGCTTCAATTGGTGATTTGATGGTCACAATTAGGTATTTTGGTAATCACTAATTGATGCTGTTGATCCTAAAATACAATATTGTTATCTTTATTCTTATGAAACTGACAGCAAACAATGTCAAATCATACATCTAAAATCTGTGATACTTTGTCTGCACTTGGGCATACATTTTCAAAGCATCAGGGAGACGGATTTATAAAAGTTTTTCCAAACTTGTTGCCGAATCCCATATTTGAACTTTATGTAACATTGTCATATATATCTTGTAATTTTTCATTAATAAATACTGTTTAAACTAAAGCATCAGTTGTGTGAAATGATGCCATAAAAATTAGAGATGTTATCCAGTCAAAATGAATGTTACATATGAAGTTGCATTAGAATCATATATAGTAATACCTGGCCTAGTCCTGGCATACCACCACCTAATCTGAGTAGTCTGTCCATTTCTGAAATCAAAACGATCAACATGATTAAAGCTAAAGTTTGCATTTAGAGAACTGCTATCTTCCTTTTTCATGTTTGTCTATAGTTGTAGTACTAGTTGAACTTCATCCTTTTTTTAAGATAGATTCATAAACCAAGCACACATTATATGATGGATTGTAACCTCTAGCAGTCTAGCTATAACTAATTTAACAAATCCCTTTGTTTCCTTCAAGGTATATATTGTCTTGAAATTATAAGACACTAGTTGATAATTAGCTTAATTGATGGTTAATCCATAAGTGTGTAATGTAAACACATTTTTTTTTTCATTTTATTTTCTTGTCAAATTTAAAGCATATAAATGCAAGGTAAATAATTTGGTAATAATGACTAAGCTCTGACTTTTCACGGCCCCAGCTTGTCTGGCAAAACAGCCGTTGGACGTCAGAGTAATCTCGGACTATACATGTATATACCCTGTTGTCACATGATTTTTTTTGGGTGCATATGTGGAGAGGAGTAGGGCACAACAAGTCATAAGTTTGTTGTATTTTGTCAGATAATATACATGTACAATTAGATTTAAAAAAAAAAATGGTCTGGTAAAGTTTCATTCGGTCTGGTTATAAAGCTAGGTTGTTTTATGTTCATTGATGTTTACCAGACCGAATGTCCTGTAAAAATAAAATTCATTTGTGTAGTTTGAGGGACCAATCTGCTGAAGGCAAAACAAGACAGGATCTTATCACCCATGGTCAGACTCCCCATGATCAACCCGATGCTGATGGATGAACAAAATTCAAGATGAAGACTCTCAAGTTGGCTTGTATGAACATGTGTTATTCATGAAACTCTTCAAACCACCAACTAAAACAACTTAAATAAAGAAAAGATGAGTGCTCCATCCTAATTTGGGTTCTACAACGTATACAAGTTCATTTTTGGTTGTGAATGACAGTGCAAAAAATCGTTTTTGTTCATGAAGATTTTAAAAACATTGATTTATTCTAACACCTCGGAGCAGACACAGTTTTTATGTCGGATGGGAACACGCTTTTATTGATTCTATGTGAAATTATACTTTTCAGTTTCTATAACGTTCAAAAATGGAGGCTTTACATATATAAATATTGTTTTCAATTTTTCTCTTACCAAAATGCCGACCGGAAATGCAATCAAGTATAAACAGAAAACAAGTCACGGTAAGGCTAAGATTGGAATTCCGTGATTTCGCTTATGCTATAATTTTATATTTCTTCTTCGGCTACAAAAAAACAATCAGAATTAAAGTTTACTTTCCAGGGTGTACATTAAAGTTTTGCATGTTAATAAACATTAGCAAAATAAAGATTATCAAAAATTAAAATCACAAAAATTTATAGTTTTTACTTTATTTAGTCATGAATAATGAATATATTGTTTTATCATATACTTGTATAGAATATCACTAAAATTTTACAGTTCAATAACATTTGAAAATATCAAAAGGCTATGAAAGGATTACTAAGTTTATTGACCAGATTCTTAAGAATTTCAAAGCGGGCTGATAAAGGTACCTTTATTGACTGCTTCCGGAATGTTATCACATGCCTTTCCGTTGATTTCCGTGACGTTTATCACATGCAACTTCGTGCATTTCCGTAAATTTGATTGAAACAACAGAACGCGGAAAACGGCACTGAGCGATAAGACTTTTCCCAAAATAGTTGAGGAGCAAAAATGAATTAAGTTAAACTTGTTTTGAAAGACATAAATGAGGTGACAATATTATTAAAGAACATAAAAAAAAAACCAAATAAAATGCTTTTTCTTTTTTCAATAAAACAATTAAAGTAAAGAATTTGTTTTGGTTGTCTGTAAATATTTTCTGAAAGGGCAAAGACAAACAAAATTAAATTTTAATAGTTCTTGTCTGTATATCTTCTGCTTAAGTATATGATAAAAAGATAATTACATGTCATTTTTCATATCAGACCCTTTATCGGCCCTCGTTCATGATATCAGCCCTCGAGCCTGCGGCTCTTGGGCTGATATCACAACCTTGGGCCGATAAAGGGTCTGATATGAAAAATGCCATGTAATAATCTATACTTATTGCATAGCAATATATATTTCCAACAGAAAGTAACCAAAAGTTAGCATGCAATAAATTCCAATATTGCACTAGCGCAATAAATCTTCAAAATTCATGACGTCTTCAACGACAAAATCTTAGTTTAAATTAATTTTTAAATTCAAATATTATGCTATACAATAAAAGGGTTATTCATGAATATTGGGGAATATTGTCCCTCGTAGAAGATATATTACAAGCGCAAACTCGTGCAATATATACTCTTTTGTTTTTAGATTTTACCTGGGACTATTATACTAACGTTAACGGGTCGGTTGACACGCATTTGTCTACAAAAGACTCATCAGTGACGTCAGAATAAAAAATTAAATAAACGTGAAGGTTAAATAAAGTACAAACTTGAAGAGCAATGAGGACCCAAAATTCCGTAAAGTTTTTCCAAACACAGCTAAGGTAAACTCTTCAAGGGGTAGAAAAAACATGTGATGCAATTGCCATAGTTTCATTTCCTATTTGGTGGAATATTATTAGTTTAGTTCTTAGACGGTGTTCTTGGAGATTTTGCCAATTCATGGTCTAACATCTCAGACACACTACTGGTGTTGTGATGTCTTTTGTATGCATACCTAGACGACCGTCTCAGTTCTTTTCTAATGGTCTTATGTTTTCATTTGAATATGGTTATATATGTACATACAGTACAACAGTGATCAACGTTGGATCCTATAATGGCAAAATCAAAAGCTCAAACATATCAAACGAATTGACAACAACTGTCATATTCCCGACTTGGTACAGACATTTTATTATGCAGAAAATGATGGATAGAACCTGGTTTTATAGCTAGTTTGATAAGAGTTTCATTTCTAATGATCTTATCTTTTCATTTGTATATGGTTATTTATATCTACATATAGTACAACAGTGATCAACGTTGGATCCTATAAAAAGTAAAATCACGAAGATACTGTACTCCGAAGAAAATTCAAGACGGAAAGTTCCTAATCAAATAGCAAAATAAAAAGCTCCAACACATCAAACGATAAGGATAACAACTGTCATATTTTTGTCTTGGTACAGGCATTTTATTTTGCAAAAATTTATGAATCGAAACTGGTTTTATAGCTAGTTTGATAAGAGTTTGATATACTATTTCTTCAATTGTTTGTGAATGAAATTTGAGATGATTCTGTCGATGAAACATTAGGATTTATTAGCTTTCGTGGCTGCTTGTTGAATGTGAGTGTTTCATTTTAAATCTGCTGAAATTGCGATGCACATTAAAGTACCTTGCATGTCGTACTGATTCTAATATATGGACATGTATGTTGTAGTTGTAGTTGGGATTTCATTTTATAGCAGCTTCTTGAAGCTCGAGACAGTCGTGTAATAATTAAATTTGTCTGTAGATTATTCTGTCACCTACAAAAAGTCTGATACGGATTTGTTTGAATTGTCTGGAAGATTATTGAGGTAGACTAAGAATAATATTGGTCATATCAATGTACCAAGTGGGACACCTGATGTGACTGGTATTTTTGAAGATGTCATATTTTCTAAAAGTAGAGCTTGATAAATTTGACATCTTTTTGAAAGAAAGGATTCAATAGTTATCAAAGGTACCAGGCTTATAATTTGATATACCAGACTTATAATTTGATATACCAGACGCGCGTTTCGTCTCATCAGTGACGCTCGGGTTCAAATAGTTAGAAAACCAAACAAGTAAAATAAAAAAATAAAGTCGAAAAGCATTGAGCACCCGAAATTCCAAGATTGTGCCAAATACGCGTAAGAAAATATAAGCCTGGGATAAGACGCGTAAGAAAATATATGCCTGGGATAAGAACATCCTTAGTACTTTGAATAATTCATACTTTTGCAAACAGTAAATAAAAAAAAAAACAACATATAATTGACATTCATGTCAACACGCTGACTGCTGGTCTGGTGATTTCCACAGGAACAAATCGTCCTCCAGCTGTGGCATCGTGCCAGTGGTGTAAGGGACCGTTCAATATTTATCAGATGGATGGTCCGGTGCATTCTTAATATTGTTTCATTAAAAAAGTTATTGCCCATCCTTTTAAATTCTGAAAAAAGTCCTTGCCCATCTAAAAAAATCTATAAAAAAAGTCCTTGCCCCTCTAAAACTCTAAGACAATCAAACATGATTTAGGTTCTTTTTCTATTTTTAAGTTTTTAAATTTTTATGTCTTGAAATCAAAGAATTGAGTTTATACAAAATTTAAAATGTGCTAGTTAATTCTATATGTATATATCTATGTGTGTATCAGAACCATACATTTTACTGATTTTCAAAACCAGTATGAATATACATGTACAGATTTGATTTTAATTATATGTACAGCCTCAAATACAATATTGATTTAAAATAAAGGAAATAATTTAAATTAAGGGACAATAACTCTTGGACTAGTAAACATATTATCATATACTGAATTACTAATTATTGTCCTAATAACAGAACATGTTTATAGTTCAAATATTAATGTCCCTTTATCTATTCTACTTTTCAAAAAAGAAATTTAATATGGTCTTTTTAAGCAAATATAGGCAGACATGTTTTTGACTTTAATGATGCAGCCTTTTTTGACAGCTTAACACAAAACTATAAAATAACCTGGCATTCTTTAAGATCAATATATAAATGAGATAGCTGTACAGTTATATGAAAATCTATGTTGATTTGAAGAAGTTATAAAAAAAATGAAAGGTGACCATCTGAACTTAGTCTAAACTTAAAATTGTAGCTTTTTTTCAACCTATTAACTAAATTCATAAAATGACAGCAAACACCAAAGAACTAAACAGCCTGGCATTCAGTAAGATCAATATAAAAATGATATAGCAGTAGAGTTTGATGAAAATGCAAGTTGATTTGAAAAAGTTATGAAAAAAATGAAAGATGACTATCTTGAAATAACCAAAAACTGAAATTTAAGCTTTTTCTTAAACCTTTTTATTAAATCCACAAGAATGACAGCAATACACCAAACTACCAAATAACTAGGCATTCTATAAGATCAATATATAAATGAAATAGCTGTAAAGTTTTATGAAAATCCATGTTGATTTGAAAAAGTTATAAAAATATTTAAAGATGACTATCTGGATTTAGCCTAAACTGAAAATTTGATTTTTTTTAAACCTTTTTATTAAATCCATAAGAATGACAGCAATACACCAAACTACCAATCAACCTGGCATTCTTTAAGATCAATATATAAATGAAATAGCTGTAGAGTTTTATGAAAGTCCATGTTGATTTAAAAAAGTTATAAAAAAAAATCAAAGATGACTATCTAGATTCAGCCTAAACTTAAAATTTGAGCTTTTTTTCTTCTTAAGCCAAACAAGTACAAAGTTGAAGAGCATTGAGGATCCAAAATTCAAAAAAGTTGTGCCAAATACGGCTAAGGTAATTTATGTCTTTCGCCGTTGCATTTTTCATATAAGAGAGGTTGTTTTGACAATATAATTTAGAAAGTATGCTTGTCAATGGGAAAACTTTTCACCCAAGACCAGGACACAGAAATAATTTAACAGAATAAAAAATGTGTCTTTTTTTCTTTTTCTTTTTCTTTTACTATTTGAATTATTTTAATTCAAAATGTATGTGAGCGCCCACTATAGCATTTATAATGGACAGAAGCGTAACTGCATTATATAAAAAAGGTAAATGTCCGTTATTTTGAGCAAGACTCGTCAGTTCTACACCACACACAAAACGAATATTAGAAAGACAAGAGTAACAATGCACCTATACAAATGGTGCTCATGAAGTTACTGTTACATATTGAGTAGGATCCGTTTAACCTTCCGTTGCAACCCGGGGTTTGGTGGGATTTGTGTTGCTCATTCTTTAGTCTTCTATTTTGTGTTTTGTTAACTGTTGATTGTCTTATTGTTTTTTTTTTAAATGTTTTGCTTATGAGTTACTGTCCATTTGATATGTTTCGCCTCTCTTTTATTGTAGGCTAGTTCGGAGCATTATTTAAAGATTAAAAAAATCAACTACACTTTTTTTTCACTATGTCATTTTCATAGTGACGCTACAACTGTCAGGCTTGTAGTTTCGCGATAATATTACCATTATACTCTCTTGTTCTTCTGATATTTGTCGTTATTACAACCACTGTCAATGTGTCTCAGAACATCATTTCAATGTTATAAAATAATAAGAACCACACAAGGGTTCATCGTTATTGCATTTTACAGAACACGACTTCCAACAAAAAAACCTGCAACAACTTTGCAGTTTCAGTTTTAGCTGTCGTTTTCGTCTTCATTGACTGCCATCCTGTCAGTACGACAAAAGAATAAAACATATAGCTGTTAAATAATTAATGAGTGATCTTGATGCAATTATTTCAAAATGAGCTTTTGGTTTTGTTATTTGATTGGAGAATCTCTCCGTTTTGAATTTTACTCGGAGTTCCGTTTTTTTGGCTATTTTACATTTTAGTAAAGTTGCATTTTTCTCTAAGGACCAGATAGCGTCGTCAGTAATAGAAGTTTTAAGAATAATTAACTATCTTTCGAACTTTTGAAATGAAAAGATCGTATAATAAACTGCAATAAAGTGAAATATAAAGAAACATTGGAAAGTTGTATATTATGCAAAGAATATTGGAAAAAAATTGATAAATCATTTACCAATGCATATGTTTACTGCCACTAGTTTCTAAATCTGTTCAAAGTGAGAAAAAAACAACACTAATACATTGCATGCATTCGAAGCTCTTTCATGTATTTACATTCATCTGGAACGCTTAAACTTTAAATTTCAAGAACCATATAAAAAAAAAATAATTTCAAGCCCTGCATGACTATATTTTGATCAGCATTATACACATACAGTTACATTTAATAAACTGATAAATAATATTCTCCTTTGCTTTTTTTTTTATCTATTGACTATTAATTAATTACTTCAAATATGTGAACCTTTCCTTCTTTCGTAGCTACAAAAAGACGATTTTGAGGTATATCATAATATAGTGCCCTTGGATTTCTGGTTCCGTTATCCTTCGAGAGCAGCTGCTGACATTGTTGTCCGTTCGAACACAAAAGCATAACATTTGACGACGTGTTTCCGGCAATGTAAATGTATCCTCTATCGTCAATAGCCAAACCTCTCGGGTCTTTTAACGTCTGATCTTGAAATACCCAGAGTATCTCACCAACCATACTAGAGCAAGTGACGGTGTGCAGCGTAGGATTTGTAAAATACAGGTGGTTGGCTGTTAACGTTACATACGACCACTGAGATAGGTTGCTAGTGACGACGGTTTCAACTTTTCGATTCTCTAATTTAACTTTTTGAATTCCTTCTCCTTCAACGCATACGAATAACCACCCAATTCTATATTATATTCCATAACATCTCCCGCTAAATGGAATATAATTTGTTGTTTTCCGCTTTGTTATGTCTACAAAACAAATTTGCGGATTGTTTTTGGAACAAGAGCTAACAGCTACATTTGAGTCATCGATATACGTTACATCAGAAACCGTTAACGTCAGCTGGTTTCATACATTTTTCGAATAAAAGTTTTCCTTCCGAATCAGTTAGGATTAACTTATCTTTCTCAAAGTTGCAGAACAATAATTTCCCATCTTTCAACATACAAAACCCTGACAGCATTCTGGCATCGACTTCAAAATCGCAAATTGGTTTTACTTTCATTACGTTGACATCATTGGCGGACGTTTTGCATGGTTTACCAACAAGTTGAGCTAGCATGTCTTTATGTCTAACCAGAGAAATGTTACTACGACTTTTAAGTACCTGGATACACCAAAACGCCTGGACTTGTGTGTGATCAATTCTTAGGATACTGTTGATTTTCTCATCAACTGTAAAATCAAATTTCAATTTATCTAAGCTGTCATCTTCCACAATGGATTGCAAATATGATTCTATTTTGTTAATATCACTTGCTATTTGTCTCATGCTAAAATAAGTTTGTAGATCGGATGCATATTTGCTTGATTGGTCCAAAATTGTTCGTGCTTCTTTTACCCTAAGTTTCTTTTCCTCGACCTTTTTCATTACAACTTTGATTTTAATACTTTCTTGGTCTACAGAGTTAGACAATTCGTTTGTCAGGATTTGTTGCATATCATCCAGACGTTTATTAATTTCTATTTTGTTCTTTCAGTTTTTCCAAATTTTCTTGTAACACACAATCCATTTGCTCAAAATTCTGTTCTGTATCTTCAGTTTCCTTTATTGTTTCTCGGAACGACTCTGACGTTTTAATGTCTTTTATCCTCTCCTTTAAAGTAACCATATCTTTACATTCGGAGTGTTTTTTAAGACATGTGGGACAAACAAGTTCGTCGTGTGTTTGACAAAAAAATTGGAACCTTTCATTGTGTTCTGTGCAATAGGTGGACACGACTGTAACAGTATCTCCCTCATGCAAAGCTCTGATTCCTTTCACGGATTTGGCTATACTTTTTGGACCTTTTGGATTATAGCTCTTCATCTTTTATATAAGCTTTGGATTTCAAATATTTTGGCCACGAGCATCACTGAAGAGACATGTATTGTCGAAATGCGCATCTGGTGCAAGAAAATTGGTACCGTTAATTTTATTACTACCACTGGGTCGATGCCTCTGCTGGTGGACTATTAGTCCCCGAATCACCAGCCCAGTAGCCAGTACTTCGGTACTGGCATGAAAATACGGATTTTTTGTGTTATTAAAATTTGCTGTTACAAAATATTAGAAATTATTTTAAATTAAGGAATGTATCTCCCTCATGCAAAGCTCTGATTCCTTTCACGGATTTGGCTATACTTTTTGGACCTTTTGGATTATAGCTCTTCATCTTTTATATAAGCTTTGGATTTCAAATATTTTGGCCACGAGCATCACTGAAGAGACATGTATTGTCGAAATGCGCATCTGGTGCAAGAAAATTGGTACCGTTAATTTTATTGACTTCAGTGAAAGATAACTTGATATTGGAATTGTATCGTGACTCTCAGATGACCTTGAATATGTATGGACATCTAGACATTCACTGCATAGACTTTGTTCACATTCATAACACCAGACAGTTGATGGCTTAGAAATGTGACGTCGATCGCAAATACTGCATATATCAGCATTATCTGTCATCTAGTAGAAAAAAAACATATATAGATATACTAGACTGTTTTCATGTTACCGACTTTTTCACTCCGGAGTTACTAATTTTTTGACAGATTACATAATTTGTGGTAGGACATCCTGGTTCTTGATCAAGAAATAACCACAACTTAAAGAAGTAAAATCAAGCTTACACTCGGTACAAAGTAGGGGAACAATTGTTTCGAGTTTTCTATGCACGACAAGGTAATCAGAAAACAGTAAATGTCCACCCAAAATTCATTGATTATATGTCTGATTTAACTACTTTTGAGCAAATACATGTACCAGACTGTTTTATCACAAAGTACGTTACCAGTCGAAAAATTATATAATCTGAAATCAAAAGTCAGTAATATGAATAAATTCTATTAGCATAAACAACATTAAGAAACTAAACAAAACAACTTGTACACGTAGGTTAATGTTTCATTTTTACTATTAAGAACAACCATAAGTGTTATGGTATACTAATTTTTACCGCTATTTTGTGCATTTTTCATTTGATCTTGTTTTGTGATAATTTTTCATATGATGCTACCCGCTTTAGATGGAAAATTATCACTAGAAACTAAGGAGGCATGTGGCGTTGCTAATGAATTTGACAATTGACACGAAATTGACAACATCGTCATAGGTAAAAAAAGCGATAAACAGATTATCATTGGCCATCCCGGCCGTACCGGCTCATGCAAGAAAATCAATCTCGTTGAGATGATCAACGATAATTTATAATTGTATGTATAGCGTGGCACTATTTGACTTTATTTTTTTTCTTTAACCATGAAATAATTTTTGTTTAGTTGAATTAAAAGTATGGTTTGTATTTGATCTCGATTGTACTCTTAATTTCTTCACATTTTCTCACCTTTCAACATGTTCAATGACATGAACAATTCATAAACATTGTTCCTGGTTTTTTAACCCGGAAGAAAAACTGTCACATGATCAAAATATAAATATAGTTCTTGCTATCTTTTGCAATGCAATATTGCAGAAGACGTTTTTATTCAAAATAATTATTAAGTAGATATATTGTTCCTTCGGCTATGGAAAAAATATCGTGATCTTATCATTTTTATTGGTGAAGCGAGAATAATAGCCTCATGATGCATTTGTATCAGTTACTGTTGATTCATTTATTTTCATAGGTATCAATTTCGTGGATTGTTGAACACTTGCATATTCGTGAATATTTGATTTCGTGGTTTTGTCAATCTTTGTTTACAGAGCCTATGGAATAATGTTATTCGTTGAATATTGTTCACTTGTTACCACGAAATCCACGAAGATTGGTATCCAACGAATTGAAATTAATCCACAGTAAACTAATTAGCCATTCTATTCATTGTCACTTGAACATTCAATATATGCATTACCATCTTCGTTAAAATTCAACGATTAAAAAGTAATGGTTGTTCATGTTATTTTTTTTTATCAAGAAACCTATGAGCTGCGTCGACTAGAAATCGGCCTTATTCAAATGAATATCGATACACCTGTAAAATTAATAAGTATTGAAAAATCTTCACTGGAAGTCTATAAAAGTATGTTTTAAGATAGTTTGCTATACGTTCCGTACAAAACCGCTAATGGATTTTCCGATTTTAAAAATTTGTTTTTGGTTTAATATTGTACAAATATGGACAATCAGAGAAAGCAATGTATATACAATATGCACAAGGGTCGACCTAATATACTGCCTTATTATCATTTTCTCATCGAACTACTAGATATATCTCACTTAGTTTATTGATCTATTTTGTAGAATTTATATCTTAATATTGAGTTATTAGTATACATGTTTATCTAAATTTACTAGAGTCCATTCTTTTAGCTTATTTGCATGATTGAAAACATAATATTATATTAATTTTTGAAATTTTATATAAATGAAGGCAATAGTAGTTTATCGCTGTTCAATAGTCAAAAATCGATTAATCTATAATAAAACCGAGTCATAAATCAAACCAGAGGGAAATCCATCATGAAATAAATAAGAAAAAAACAATCGAACAGGAGAAACACTTAAGGGGGTAGACCTTGGTCCAGGGAGATAACTCTTTAATTCAGTGATGCGTTTGTAATAGTCAAGTTTTATTAATGTATTTTAAGCATTTACCTGACACAGATTGAAAATAATCTATGTATCCTAGAAGCTTAGACCGTATTTATGAAAATGGCTGACACAAATGTACTGATGATTTTAAGAGTTATTTCCCTTAACCTAGGTCTACCTCCTAAACTGTTACAAAAGCATGGAAATTTTTACTTGTGTGGTTTTATTCATTAAATTGAATTTACTAGCCTCAAACAATCGTGACGTTCATGTCTTTTTATTTATCAACAATTAATCTTATAATCGCAACAACTATTTGATTACTTTTAAAAGATAACGGTATTTTGTATGTTCTTAATTGCAAGACAATGCATTATGTACTTGACCTATTAAATCTATTAAACCATTTCCTTGATTAAATATATCAAATATATTTATAATTTAGTAGGATTGCATAAAAAAAGGCATTTAATGTTTTTCATGTCTCTATTCTAGTAGTACACACCAGAATGTAAACTAATGAAAGATAACTTATCATAAAAAGAAGATGTGGCACGATTGTCATGCAATGAGACAACTGCCAACAAGAGACCAAATGACAAAGAAATTAACAACTATAGGTCACCGTACGTATTAGGAAATATACTGGCACTAAATACAATATTCGCGTCTTTACTATAGCAATGATTATCATCTGGAACTTTGTTTTACATTTTCGAAATCATTATGACAGGGAAATCAATGCATCAACTTTTTTTTCTATTTGTAGAGCAATTAAAACGTAAATTATCCGAACACTTTATTAATTTATTTTTGATTAAACTTTGGATAAGAGCACATTATTGAAATTGATGTTGTAAAATCTATCGAAAAAAAAAGTTCAATATTTACATTTCTAATAACGCTATATTTACCTAAACTGATCGTAAAAAAAGAATAAAGAAAAACATAAAATGACAATTAAAATCATGTTAAATGTTTAATGTTAATAGGGGGTGGTAAATGATTATTTTCGTGTAACGTGTTTTGGCATCTTTATTTCAAGTGTTTCGTAAAATCGGTAAAAAGATTAAAGTGAAAGATATTTTTAATTGTTCGTTCATCGTGAAATTGCCATTTTGTTTCGCGTTCTTCCGTGCAGATAGCCCCTTTACGCCCCTCTCAATAGGTAATATCTAAATTAATTGGTAAAATCCCCACAGCCCACCTCCGTAAAAACTTCCTGTACACATGCCATATGTTGAACTAACATTAACGGTACAACATTTCACCGCTCCAGATGCGCATTTTTCCAGAAAGTAAATTGCCTTTTGATTTTTATTTTTTAATCCAAAACCTAATATATTTTTGATACTTTAGTTTAAAATCTGGGTTAATGCGTTGTTATGTGTTAATAAGTTAATTTTAACTGATTCAACATTTTGTTTTAATCCGACTTAAAAAGGATACGTCGGAAAACATTTTGTCAACCGTGATACTACACGTTACAGTTTTTTTATATACCCACTTATGGTTACTTTTCATCGGACTGGTACTTGAAATAGCATCCTTTTGAGGCTGAAGTGACTTCTCAATAAACATATCTGAGTTTAGTCAAATTTGCATAAAGCTAGTGATACACCATTTATAAGTTCTATGTGTTTTGTCTGTTCATCGTTTGTATTCTGTTAATGACGTCTGCCTCCCTCTTCTTGTTTTTGAATGTCCCTTTGTATCCCAAAATGGTTGACGGTCGTGACATCTATACTACTAAAGTAAAAGACCGATTTCATACAGCGTAGAACATATTTGTGATGTGACGTATAAATGTAGAATTTGTACTTTTAAATGTTTTTTGAAACAGCATTTTTTCCCACAGATAACGCCATTCCCTTAGAAAATGAAGATACCGTTATCGATCCGTGACTTATACTCTTTCACACATGCTCAGTCAACGTACTGCCCGCGAAATATATAATACTATGTCATGAACTTCGTCAGTACACAGGAAATATTACTATTACATTCAATTTTTGTCAAATGAATTTTCCGGTTGTAGTTAGGAAACCAGGACGGTTTCAAACATAAAGATGTTGATTCCAGAGAAAACTATGCACTTTAGAATGAGCACGACTTTATCAGATGATAACGAATACTAAAAATTCAGGATCAAAAAGGCGTTGGCACTTTGAATAAGTCACTGATTCGCGATGTTGCGGGTGTTTTCCTCTAGTGTAAATAGATGGTAAATGACGAATGTACTTAGTGCTGCCACGACATAGAGTTCCTTCAAAATATAATTTCTAAATAGAAACAAATATTCTGAAATATCTTTTCCACAGGAATGATTATAATAGTTTATGATCCCAACAGAATAATTGGTATGCTACTAGTATATTTTTCAAACAGGAACCGATATTTTGATACTATTTATAACATTTTTCCCAGTGGAAATTCTGTTTAATGGAACACATATATCTTAACATCACGAAGATAAGACATTAATGATGAATAAAGTAAAATCACAAAAATACTGAACTCCGAGGAAAATTTAAAACAGAAATTCCCTAATCAAATGGCAAAATTAAATGATAAAACTCATCAAACGAATGGACAACAATTGTCATATTCCGGACTTGGTACAGGCATTTTCAAATGTAAAAAATGGTGGATTGAACCTGGTTTGATAGCGCTAAACCTCTCACTTATATAACAGTTGGATTTCGATGACGATAAATTCAGAAATGCATATATATCTAACAGATAGTTCGCCCTGGCCAAACAATGTAATTATTTAGATATGAGCGTCACTGATGAGTCTTATGAAGATGAAACGTGAGTCTGGCGTATTACATTATAATCCTGGTACCTTTGATAACTATATTCATTATGGAGTATAAATAATTGGGAACTGATACTTTGCAAACATAAATGACAGTCCTGTGTTTGTTGCAACAAAACTTTTCAATACATTTTTGACTGAAATAGGAACAGAGTATCGACTCCGCTTCTATTTTGATGATTCCGACCTTATTTACAATGAGAAGAACATAGCGGCGGATGCGACATTGAAAAAGGGAAATCTTTGTCAATGTGAATAAGTGACAACTTTTGTCTTTTGAAAGGAAAATTTCAGGCAAAAATAATAATTTGCTAATTTTGTGATCGAAATGAAATATAAATTGGATTAATGGGGTTCGTGTTGTTTATTCTTTAGTTTAATGTTGTGTCATGTGTTATATTGTTTGTCTGTTTGTCCTTTTCATTTTTTAGCCATGGCGTTGTCATTTTATTTTCGATTTATGAGTTTGAATGTCCCTCTGGTATCTTTCGTCCCTCTTTAGTGTTTCACTTGTATAAAAGGAATACTCTATTTCTAGATTTTGTAATTATTTAGATATAAAATCATGACGAAATTTTCTAATTTAAAAAACCATGACAAACGGGCGAGAATATTACCATTTGCCAAATTTGTTATGAATTCCATAGCACGACATACATTGGATTCATTTACTCTATACTTCACAACACAATGATTTTTCATTGTAATAATTTTAATGAAAATTTCATATTTCATTGTAATCGCTCAACCATTTCATGTTCAATTATCCCGAAAGATATAACGGGGCATTTTAAATGAAGATAATCCCAAAAGCAATGCATAGACATCAATTAATATATTTATTTTTATATGCTGAAATTAACCAATTAATAATTGGAATTTGAATGTATAGTGGAATGGGTTTTAACAATTCAAAAGCTGCATGTACTAATTAGATCCGGACACCCACAGTTCTATTAAACTGGTAGATCGATTGAGAGTTGTCTCATTGGCACACATACCACATATCTAGATGTTAATTTAAGAAGAAAAAAACAACAATCAATTTGTAAATGTATTAAGGGCATACGATACAGTTACAGGGGAGGTAATGACGTTGCTAACGATACAGTTACAGGGGAGGTAATGACGTTGCTAACGTCAAATGTTATTTTGGCGACGTCAAAATGTGACATATCGGGAAAAGATTGATTTTTATCATTCAAACTGATTTAATTTGAAAACGAGTGCATGGACCCCTATTTTTGAAAACAACATTTTGTTTCATTTTGCAGGGAGATTATGTGGACAAAATTTGATAAAACTGTAAATAGTGCATTTTTTTAAATTTTGATAAATATACATCACAAAATGACGCTTTTTTCTCAATTCATGACCATTTGATAAATATGAGTTATTTATGAATAAAACAAGCATAAATTTGTAGGATACTTATAGAATACAGAAATTACAAACTATTTAACAAAAAACAATTTGTGTTTATCTTTTAAAGTTATTTATGAACAAAAAATGCAAAAATTTGTAGGATACTTATAAAATACAGAAATTACAAACTATTTAACAAAAAGAATTTGTATTTATCTTTTAAAATAAAAAAAGTTATGTCTTTCTTTCGAAAGGGAAAATACGGCCACAAATCCGAATTTTGAGCAAATATTCCAAATTGCGACCTTATTTAACTAAAAAAGTACATGAAGGTATATTTTTTATTACATATTTGATTTAATCAGGCAAAAAATAGCCTATATGGAGATTTTCATCAAACTTTAAATACGGAATCAAAACTGTATCGTATGCCCTGAAAATGTATTGTTTGCAAACCTTTAAAGGATTACTTGTATTTGTATTCAAATGAAGCGGAATTCATACAGAATCTATCAGTCTTGTAAAGTTCTTTTTATTAACTTTTAGATTTATAAATGATGCACTACCACTCAATAACCATGATATTTCTATTAGTGCAATTGAAATTAAGGATACTCGTTTGCTTTATATCCTGATCATTTTGTCGATATTGACACAGATGAACGACATCAAACTAATACCTTTAACAAACGTATTGCTTTCTAACTACAAATTTAGATTTAAGGTGGTACCCAACACTTTCACTAAAATTAATTTGGCTCGTTTAATTTTCAAAAAATTTTGAAAAAGTATTTACTTTGACCCTTTGATAAAAGTATAAAAATTTAAAAAACTTTGAACCAACCGTTTTGTCAGAAAAATTACACTGGTTATATAGCAATTTGGCAAACACCAATTTTGATCATTGAGAAGCTTAATATTCCTTTTATCCCATTCGTTTTTGATGCGTTTTGTTATTTGATTTTGCCATGTGATTATGGACTTTCCCAATTGATCTTCCTCTAAGTTCAGTATTTTTGTGATTTTACTTTTTACAACACAACGTAATTAAAACATTAAGCTAACTTTACAGAGTTATCTCCCTGTAGTGTTAGGTACCACCTTAACCCTCCATTTTCCTCGGAAAATGACTGCACCGAGTTATGAATACAACATTTAATTTGTTTGTCAGTTTTTGTGGACTTCCCATTTTGAATTGGCCGTTTCAGAATCTAAAGCATCATGGGTAATTTCATTGTTCGTACCCCAAAATGAAAATAACGTCACGTCATTGATTAAATTTCCATTGTTTATGACATTTTTAATCAATCAGGACGTTTTGGTTTACACTTTTGAAGATATTACCCAGGATGCATTAGATTCTGAAACGGCGAATTACTAAGTAACTTGATGTTCGATATTTTTGGTTACAGTTTTTTTTATTAAAGAAGTTGACATTCAAATGAAACTAATTTTGATTGATATAGTGTTGTTTGTTCAAGGATTTTTTGCTATTCCATTCAAAATTACATATTTTTTTTCTTCACAACTGTTATGAATTGATAGTATATAAATAAAGAAACTAATTAGGCAGAAACAAATGAAGGATCCGTGTTCTTGTGTTTAACAGTGACACAATTTTTCTCTAAAAAAATATAAAAAATAACAAAGGTTTGAAAGGATTTTTAATATGACTTTTAAAAATATATAAAATAAAATGATGAAAAAAAATACGGAAATTTTAATGGCTATACATAGATAAAATCAGAGGATTCCAAAAATCTGGCAAAAAAAAAAAAAAAACAAAGAGCGATCATCATTCAAATCTATAAGCATGTTCTGTAAAGTTGGTCGTCGGGTTAATTGACCGGAATTTCGATTGTCGCTGGAAAAATCAAGGTATGATGCACAGAGACATAAATTTGGATCGTTACATGATACATAAGTAACCACGAAAGAGTAGCTGCAAGGGTTCCTCAATTAACAGAAGACGTTGGTCTCTCCTCGCACGATGCATCGGATTCAAAGTGTTCATTTTAATCGGATTGGACTATAGATGGATATACTTTCCCTTCCGGAGCACCTTAGATTACTCCCAGTTTTTGATGGGGTTCGTAACCCTTAGTTTTCTATGTTGGGTCTTTGTACTATTATTTGTCTATTTGTCTTTTGCTATTTTAACCATGGCGTTGTCAGTTTTTTCTATCTGTGAGTTTGACTGTCTCTCTTGTATCTTTCTCCCCTCTTTTAATCACCTTGTATAGCCAAACAAACAGACACCCCTACTAAGCATTGGTCTACTTCAGAATGGAAGATTGACTGAGATGATCATATTCCTTTTTTAGAGTCAGCCTTGGGAATATTTTATTTTATCATGAAAGATCAATTGGGTATGCTTAGTATTTTAAAGTGTGAGATTAACAAACTTTAAAGAATTGTTGATTGAGTAATATAATGATGATGAACGGAATTGATTCAATAACTCAGATATTTAAAATTGACATAACAATTAAATTTAGCTGAATATAGGAAAATCAATACCAATTGACCACAAAATCAACTAGTGACATCCTAAAATGATATTCGATACCATAAATTATAAGAGAACCCAGTCTATAGACAGGTCCGTGTAATTGGTTAAAATTATTTGTTTACACTTAAATAAATGTTTTCAGTTTTAATTAATATATTTGCATGAGTGAGTTTTTTCGTCATTAAAATTGAATAACGGAAGAATAAACAGTTGATATCTTGTTGGAGTGCAGATTACTTTTAAATTGAATTATCGAACAATTCATTGTGAATTCAAACAGATCATAAGGCATACAAATTGACTCTAAACGATCGCAGAAGAGGGAAAAGAGAAATTATTTCGTTTTTTGGATACTTAAAACTTTGAATTTCTTAATCATGAAAATAAATGGAAATAGAGTGAATATTAAAACACTTCACGAAGATATTTCATATATTTAAAACTGAATTGGGAACGGATTTTATTTTCATAGCTATGAACATATGCATATTGTAGTGACAGTGTATCCAAACATACATTGAAGCAGGTCAGCTGACTTAAAAGAAACAAATCAGAATTATCACATTTCTATATACGAAACTAACACATCTGCAAAATGAATATTTTATGTTTGTTTTATTTTATTCCATTGTAAGAGTACTGTTAATTTAGAAACAGTCCACAACGTAACGGGTGGTATCTACCAGAAGTTGTTATACATATCAACATACTTTGAAGCAAGTAAGCTGACTTAAAAGAAACGATACGTAATTGTGTCATTTATTTTTCGTTGCGAAACTGAATCAGCTGAAAAATGAAAACTGTGATCTGTTTACTTTTATTCCATTTCATGAGAACTGTTAAACTTGTAACAGTGCACAACGTTACAGGAGGTACATACACGAAGAACAAACAATTGGACTCGTTTGTCATGCTTGCCTTTCCTCATATGGGACCACAGATGTGCATGAAGGAATGTTTAATGCATACAAACTGCAATGCAGTCAATTTTGACAAAAATAATTATATTTGCCATTTACTACAAGCTAACTATCCAGGAGATGCACTTGAAAGTTCTGATGGCATATTTTTCTCAGAAAAAGCTCATTGGAAGAAGGTAAAGATTTTTTTTAATATAAATTTCCTGTTTACAAAACTATGAATTTTTCGAAAAACTAAGGATTTTCTTATCTCAGGTATAGATTACCTTAGTCGTATTTGGCACAACCTTTTGCAATTTGGGTACTCAATACGCTTACAATTTATACTTGTTTGGCTTCATAACTGTGCGTCACTGATGAGTTTTATGTAAACAAACTGCGCATCTGCCGTATTCAATTATAATCTTGGCACCTTAGATAACTATTATCATGACTTATTTATTTCTATTTTTTTTTATATAATACTTATTTCTATTATGATCATAGTAGCTATGTTCTTTCTGAAATCAACTTCGTTTGTTTTATTTTTGCCTTATGTTGTTTTTTGATTCGATGGTTACAATTTTGTTGCTATTTTTTTTTTAAATGTGAAGCTCTTCTAAATGAATTACACGGAAGATTATCATCGTGATTTTCAAACTTAAGTGATATTTCTATTTAATGATTTTAAATTTACATTTTTGAAAAAAGAAAAAAGACAAAACAAGAAAAGTCGCATTAGGTCTTTGTCTATTTGCATCGTTCGAATGGCTTCGGTTTTGTCTCAAATATCATACTAGAACACCAATTTGTTCTTGTCTTAGTATAGTGCTTTTAATGCACTATTTTTCAATACAAAATAAGTTACCATTTACAGCTTGAAAGGAAAACTGTTCCAAGTTTCAAGAAGATTTTGTTGTCATCTGCCTTTTTCTATATCTGAGTGGCACTGAATAATTTGGCGTCTATCTTTCAGGATTTTGATGCTTGTTGGCCAAACACATGTCCACCGGATACCAAATGCTATGTTCTCTATCCAGACGAAAGGTTCTGTCATACATACGGTAAGTGACATCAAAGTTTATCGTTATTTGGTAAACACATTGTATATACATGTATATATAAAACCGTATTCTGTACATTTATTTTTACATATTTATATATAGAGATATTTCATCTTGATTAAGTCAGAACCTCCCTCTAAAAATATGTGGTATGCTAAATGTATTACCGTATACAAATAAAGGCACATGTTATATTTTTGATTTGATATTTCAATCTCAATCATATTCAAATTCATTTCAATTTTTGAAATACTAAGGCTTTTCGACCTCAGGATTAGATCACTTAGCTGTATTTTGCAAAACCTTAAGAATTTTTGGCACTAAATGCTCTTCAACTTCGTACCTTTTTTGACCTTTCAACATTTTTTTATTCAAGCGTCACTGATGTGTCTTTTGTAGACGAAACTCGCGTTTGGCGTAAATATAAAACTTCAACCCTGGTATTTATGATGAGTTTATCTATTACCGATTATAACGTATGGGTGTTCTATTTATATTAGGTCATATGATCCCGTTTTGAGCACGGTTTGTTTTCACTGCCTTTCTGTTATAAACCTGAACTAACGATACATGTTAAACATTCTTTTTTTAAGTGTGTTCCTGTCAGTCATAAAGTTCTATTCAGTACTCGGAGTACGATATATTTTTGTTTGTTTTAGTACGAGATTTGTACTAAAATACCAAATCAAATACATCTTGACTTTTTGCGACTTAGTGCGATAATAGTGCTCGATAATTGTATGACTGTAAGCCCTGAGATTTCGATACATATATTAAAATATGTAGGTATACTACTTATAGAAAGAAGAAAGGAATATTTCATGTTTTTTTCATTAATAAACCTCCTTATCCGCACATGACAAAACCCGATGTGCTTTAATCTCTTGTTTTTTCTTTATTTTCTAACGATGAGAACAGAAGAAAAGATGGTTCAAGCTAGAAATTATATATCAATATTGCTATATTTTGCTATATTGTATTAAGTTTGTTCCGACATATCACTAAACACAACTTATATTACACCTAAAATAAAACGTTCTCAACTGAAATTGCCTACTTAATATTAGGCGCTTTGAATTATTTTGTTCGGGCGCTTCGGACTTCAATGTTTCAACACCCGTGGCTTCCATTAAGGTGATATGAAATGCTCTGTTTATGTGCTTTGATCTATTCAGTCCCAGCGCTATTCTTTCGTTCAAGTGTTTTGAGATGTTCTGTTCTTATATATTTCCACAACAAAAATACACTAAGTACAGATCTTAGTTACTTACAGCTAGTTCAAAGTCAATAACAATTCATAACACTACAAAAGTCAAAAAGTCTGAAAAGACCAGTTTTTGTCTGAATTTGCATGAATTTTTACTCGACATTATTAATTTGTCTGAATAATTTAAAAAAATTCTTGACATAGTATTAATTTGTCTAAAAGCTTCTTGATTTTTCTTGACAAGTGTCCTGACAGTCTGAACATTGTCTTAATATTCTCGACACTTCCTGTTTCATCTGATAAGAGTTTGGATTAGTCTCGACCAATTCTTGACTGTCTTTAATTTGTCTCGATCTGTCTTGACATATTCTTGACATTCATAATAATGTCTGAATATGTCTTGACATATTCTTGACGTTCTAAATAATGTCTAAATATGTCTCGACACATTCTTGACAGTCTTAAATATGTCTTGACAGGATACATTTGGTATAGTAAGATACCTTTTTTGTGCACCAAAGTTGGAATACCCTGAATAATCCCCTATGTAGTTTAATTTTGATTTATTTTTATTAAACATTTAAATAATTGTTTTCACTTGGAATATAAGTTAAAATGTGACCATGTGTCTCTTTTGGACCCCACAATTCATGTTTTGGGTTTGAGTGGCTAACAAACAAGTGGGTGGGAGGGGGGTGGGGGGGGGGTCGTGTAAGTCAAAGAATTTGTTCTCATCTTGATTCAAAAACCTTATTAATTTTTTAGAACAACCCAAAAACATTTTTTATTCAAATTTGAGTGTTGAATTTTATAAAAAAAAAATCTTTACCGAACAAAATATGTTTGGATCGATATTGTGCATTTCTGTTTGAGATCCATTTCATAGAAAATTTCTATAGAAATCATTGATACATGTAGGACCCATTATGAATACATTTTTTTAAAATTTATTTATATTATTACTGCATCCTTTTCTTTTAATCTTTTGAATGGTCAACCGATAAGTTGTATGACTACTTACAGGTAAATCAGTAAGTTCTATTTGACAGTTGCGTGTATTTTGGGTGTGGAATACCTTAATTTTATGGGAACATCCTGTCCATGTGTAATACTTAATATATTAACAGATGACATTTCACACATTTTTTCTTCTGTTAAATGAATGCTTTGTTTATCATCATAATTTGCCATTTATATAAACCACATTTTTGTACAATAATTATTTACCATATTAACATTCAATATTATGAATGTAGAATGAAATATGTAAACAGTATGATTGGTTTTAATTATTTAATTAATAAGATTTAGGAATCAAAATTTTAATTTTTTCAAAAACCCACATTTAAATTGTTTTATATCAACACACTCATATTTAAATTATTTTTTACATTAGATTTCATAGCCATATTTGCATTTGTAAAAATATTTAGATGCTCAAATTTTCAATTATTTTTCATGCCTAACTTTCATATTTTTTGTAAGTAGTGTTACTTAAAACAGCAGTATATTATGTAAAGAGAAATAAAGATTGAAGTTATATCATGAATATTGGTCTTGATTTGTAAAACTCAGAACTGTTAAGTAAATTTAAGACACAATTCCAAATGTTCAGAATATGTCAAGTGATACTGAGAAAAAATAAGAATGTCGAGAATATGTCGAGAAATTTCAAGACCATATTCAGAATGTCAAGAATATGTCGAGAAAATTTCAGACAAATTTGATATAAATGAGAATTTGTCAGGAAAAATTAAGACACAAGTCATACTTTTGGAGAATGTCGAGTAAAAATTCATGCAAATCAAGACAAAAACTGGTCTTTTCAGACTTTTTGACTTTTGTAGTGTAAAATATCATTCACTCATCGGGTTTTGTCTATTGCTTAGTTCGTTTCTGCGTGTGTTTCATTTTCATGTTGTGTCGTTGTTCTCCTCTTATATTTAATGCCTTTCCCTCAGTTTAAGTTTGTAACCCAGATTTTTTTTTATATCGATTTATGAGTTTTGAATAGCGGTATACTACTGTTGCCTCTTTTTGTGTGCTTAGAATATCAATTCGTACAGCTAGTTCATAACTAATTACAACTAATAAAATATCATGTATCTAACACTAAAATATCAAACAGTACACATCCAATATCCAATTGAATGTTAAGACGTCTTAACAATCAACGAAAAATATGACATTGTGCTTTGCCAAATTAAAGGTATAGATTTTTGAACCGTAAACGTACATATGTGTAATATTTCATGTATTTAGTGTGGTATTAATTTTCTGATAACTGAGAGTATGTTTTAATTCTTGATCTATTTAGTTATCGTCAGTTTTATTCATTTTTTTTTCGTTTATTGTGTTTCTCAATGCAAGTTTGAATCTTTAACAAAGGTACTAGGCTTATAATTTGATACGCAAGACGTCCGTTTCATCTACGTAAGACTCATCAGTGATGGTCATATCAAAATAGTTAGAAAGCCAAACATTATTTTTTTTATTAGTTGTTTGTGGCTCGAACGAGCTGTCAGTTAACTGCGAGTACTCTCAGACCTGTACCTAGTGTCTTTGTGTTGTTGGGATGTACAAGTACCCGGCCACGTCCACTTGTATTTTTGTTCAACTGATGAGTTAAGCCTTTTTAAGCTGATTTGTTTAGTTCGTTCTCATGTTATACTGTATACCACTGTCTCAGGTTAGGAAAGGGTTTGGATCCCGCTTACATGTTTAACCCCGCCATATTCTCTATGTATGTGCCTGTCCCAAGTCAGGAGCCTGTAATTCAGTGGTTGTCGTTTGTTTATATGTTAAATAATTGTTTTTCGTTCATTTTTTACATAAATTAGGCCGTTAGTTTTCTCGTTTGAATTGTTTTACATTGTCATTTCGGCGCCTTTTATAGCTGACTATGCGGTATGGACTTTGCACATTGTTGAAGGCCGTACGCTGACCTATAGTTGTTAATTGCTGTGTCATTTTGGTCTCTTGTGGAGAGTTGTTTTATTGGTAATCATACCACACCTTTTTTTTCTTTTTTTATATTCTATATCAGATGAAAGGTAAAGTACTGGTGATATTTGGTAAACAAACACTTTACTGTTAATTTTGAATAATACAAAAATATATGAATGAGTTCTAAAATTGTGGGCACATGTAGACTGTTTCTCATATATAAAATTCCTGTTTTATGTACTAGTATAAAAAAATCCGATAACCAATGCAGTACGGTCTAAAATAGGAATGCAGGTATTTTGATCCCGCTTCGATAACATTTTTTGATGTGAAAAGTTTAAAATGGATAGGAGTGAGGACCAAAAACAGATGGTGTGCGTCTTATGAAATTGTGATATACAAACTTGCCTGAACCTGAGAGAATAATGTGACAAACATAACAGAAGTTATCTGAAGAATGAATATTAAAAAGGCATGGGACGAATTACTTTGCAATGTAATGCATTATTTTACAATTACTTACACAAAACCATGCATTAAATTACAATTAGATACATTTATCAAAATAGTGCATTATATTACAATCCCTTTAACAAAGTAATGCATTGAATTACACATTACATTTCTGAAAATAAATTGCTGGATTACACACTAAATGCATTACCATGCATTACAATTATAAAATTTGCATTTCCTCATGCCTGATATACAAAAACTTAAAAATATAGAAGAGCATGCATATCAAATTCGTGTTTTCTAGTCAGGTCAGTTGGTTTTGTTAGTTGGAGATAGCTTAAGTCAATTAATTGCGTCGAAGCACTCAATAAACGCCCCCAAAACACCAAGCTATAAAAACAATTTACTATACATTATGTTCTCCCAGACTTGAATTCTTCAATATCTGTTTTTGACTTTTTGTGCTTACGCTGTATGTTGAACAAAATAAATTAACTATTCGTCTCAATTTGTTTAATGTCAATATTCAAAAGATGCATTCAAAAGTGTTTCTTTTCACAAATTCAATTTTAGTTTTAATTAGTAAAGCACTATGTAATGTTGTCGATTTTTCAATTTAAACAGTGTACAAGATACGCAGACGAACAATACATAAATGCAATCCATCAACGCACCATTTCTCTTAACGGATGTGCAAATAACAAAACCAAAGACCATTTAATAAATAATGAATCTAGAATTAAATACAATAGTAAAAATTAGTATTTAAAACATTTCAATTGTATTTTAGATTACTATACACCAGTGTGATGACGTCATTAATACGCAGATGACAAAAAGTCTATATTTATTATTCAAGTATCACTAGTGAGCCTTTTTTGTAGATAAAATTGGCGTACACTATTTTTGTACTTGAATCTATGATAAGTCTTTGCTAGAGATGCTGAAAATGAAAAGTGTTTCTTTTAAAAAATTAAATTTTAATTAGTAAAACTCTATGCAATGTTGTCGATTTTTCAATTTAAACAGTGTACACGATACATAGACGAACAATACATAAATGCAATCCATCAACGCACCATTTCTCTTAACGGATGTTCAAATAACAAAAACAAAGACAATTTAATAAACAATGAATCTAGAATTAAAAACAATAGTCAAAATGAGTATTTAAAACATTTCAATTGTATAGAAGATTACTATACACCAGTGTGATGACGTCATTAATACGAAGATGACAAAAAGTCTGTCTTTTTTATTCAAGTATCACTGATGAGTCTTTTTATACCCCACGCAACGAAGTTGCGGAGGGTATACTGTTTTTATACGTCCGTCGTCTTTTAGACGGGACGTATTATGGTGTACCGTTGTCCGTCCGTCCGTCCGTCTGTCCGTCCGTCGTCCACACTTCGGACAATAACTCAAAAACACTTTCACCAATTTTCATGAAACTTAAGTGAATTGTTTATATCTATTGACGTAAGCTCACTTTCGTTTTTTTTTAATTTCAGATTTTAAGTTTTGGATTTATGGGGCTTTATTCATAAAAAAGGGGGGATTTTCAACACTTCGGACAATAACTCAAAAAGGCTTTCACCAATGTCCATGAAACTTTGGTGAATTGTTTATATCTATTGATGTAAGCTCCCTTTCAATTTTTATAAATTTCAGATTTTAAGTCTTGGATTTATGGGGCTTTATTCATAAAAAAAGGGGGATTTTCAACACTTCGGACAATAACTCAAAAAGACTTTCACCAATGTCCATGAAACTTTGGTGAATTGTTTATATCTATTGATGTAAGCTCTCTTTCAATTTTTATAAATTTCAGATTTTAAGTCTTGGATTTATGGGGCTTTATTCATAAAAAAACGGGGATTTTCTACACTTCGGACAATAAGTCAAAAAGGCTTTCACCAATGTCCATGAAACTTTGGTGAATTGTTTATATTTATTGATGTAAGCTCCCTTTCAATTTTTATAAATTTCAGATTTTAAGTTTTGGATTTATGGGGCTTTATTCATAAAAAAAGGGGGATTCTCAACACTTCGGACAATAACTCAAAAAGGCTTTCACCAATGTCCATGAAACTTAGGTGAATTGTTTATATCTATTGATGTAAGCTCCCTTTCAATTTTTATAAATTTCAGATTTTAAGTTTTGGATTTATGGGGCTTTATTCATAAAAAAAGGGGGATTCTCAACACTTCGGACAATAACTCAAAAAGGCTTTCACCAATGTCCATGAAACTTAGGTGAATTGTTTATATCTATTGATGTAAGCTCCCTTTCAATTTTTATAAATTTCAGATTTTAAGTTTTGGATTTATGGGGCTTTATTCATAAAAAAGGGGGATTCTCAACACTTCGGACAATAACTCAAAAAGGCTTTCACCAATGTCCATGAAACTTAGGTGAATTGTTTATATCTATTGATGTAAGCTCCCTTTCAATTTTTATAAATTTCAGATTTTAAGTTTTGGATTTATGGGGCTTTATTCATAAAAATGTTAAATGTTGTGTGATGCGTCTAGTGTGCTGTGTTTTGTGTCTGTGTGCTTGTCACCTCTCGCTTTCAGCGCCGCTGGCTAACAGAAATGTGATAAGGTGAGCAGTTTGTCAGTCTCACCCTGCCAGTACATAGCCTCTCCACATCAAGTCCTATGTAGTACCTCCCCGTGGGAACAGATGGATACTGAGCACCGAAAGGCCTCAGGCATAACTACAAGGGCGACGGGAAGATGGGTCTCGTGAGCCTAGGAAGGCAGCCTGTCTAGGAGAAGGAAAACTCTGATTTCAAATCCCGGTTGGTGGTAACCGTTAGTCCTTTTAAGACAACCACTCCAGCTATTGGACAAATAGTGGGGAGATCACTGCCCCGGCGGAAGATTGCTGCCAAGCGACAACGGCAAAGGGCGTATGAGGGCAAAAAATGCCCCACCGGCCAGTGACCCGTATGTAGAAGGCTACATTCCAGATGCCTTTACAAAACCACCTGGAACCTTTAGGTAGGCTAATCCCCCGCTTAGAGGTTAAATCGGATTACAGAAACACGAAACGAAAATTTACAAACCTTGGATGAAAGAGAAAGAAGACCTTTACATAGAAGGAGAATGACGTTGGATGGCCAAAACCGAAAGGAAGCTACACAACTGAGACTTCTGAACTCTAAATCCGCAACAAAGATAGGAACATGGAATGTGAGATCTATGTACATTCCAGGAAAAGCGCAAACCATCGCCAATGAAATGAAGGCATATGCAATAGGCATACTAGGAATAGCGGAAGCAAGATGAAATGATGCAGGACAATCAAAACTAACATCAGGAGAAATGATTATATACTCTGGACATATGGAGGAGAACGCTCAACATTCTGAAGGAGTTGCCATTATGCTGTCAAAAGAAGCTCAGAAAACATTAATTGGATGGGAGCCAATAAGTGCAAGAATCATCATGGCAAAATTCAAGACCACAAATAAAAGGATATCATTAAACATCATCCAATGCTATGCCCCTACAAATGGTGCAGAGGACAATATCAAGGAAGAATTCTATCAATTGCTGGAAGAAACCACCAGGAAATGTAGCTCCAAAGACATCACAATCTTAATGGGAGACCTAAATGCTAAGGTAGGAAGCGACAACACCGGTTATGAACAAGTGATGGGAAGACATGGGCTAGGAGAAATGAATGAGAATGGAGAGCTCTTTGCCAACCACTGTGCAAATCACAATCTGGTCATCGGTGGAACAGTTTTCCCACACAAAAAATGTCATCTAGCAACATGGGTATCTCCAGACATGAACACTGAAAACCAAATAGATCATGTCTGCATCTCCAAGAAGTTTAGGAGAAGTTTACAAGATGTCCGAGTTAAAAGAGGAGCTGACGCCTGCCACTGACCACCACCTTATTGTAGCTAATGTCAAATTGAAGCTGAAGAAACATCAAAATATTGAATCAACAGGAAAACGATTTAACGTATCAATGTTGGAAAACAAAACAAAGAAATCAGAATTCCAGATAGAGCTAAAAAATCGCTTCTCAATATTTCAGAATGCAGCAGAGGAAATAATTTCAATAGAAGATCACTGGCAAGAGATTAAAAATGCTTTCACGACAGCTTGCGAAACATCAGTTGGTTTAAAAAATAGGAAACATCAGGAATTTATAACGCCAGAAATACTTGTAAAAGTAGAAAAAAGGAAAAATATAAAAAATATCCTGAACAACAGCAAAACAAGATCAGCAAAGCAATCAGCCTCAAGAGAGTATACTATAGCTAACAAGGATGTCAGGAACAGTGCAAGGAGAGATAAGAGGGCATTTGTAGACAAACTGACAGCAGAAGCAGAAGAAGCAGCCAGAACAAACAACATCAAAGCTCTGTATGACAACATTAAACTGCTAACAGGGAAATACCAGAAAGGAAGTAGACCAGTCAAAAGCAAAGAAGGGAAAACACTCAACACACATGAAGAGCAAATGAAAAGATGGGTTGAGCATTTCAAGAATGTGCTAAACCAGGACCCACCTGTAAGAAAAGCTGACATCCCACCCTCGGAAGAGCTTTTGGCAGTAGACTGTAAAAGACCATCAACAGGAGAAATAAAGAAAGCCATAAAAATGCTAAAGAACAACAAAGCTCCAGGTCCTGACAACATACCTGCAGAAGCACTGAAAGCAGACATTGAAACATCAACTCAAATGCTATATGAGCTATTTGGAAAGATCTGGGAAGAAGAAGAGGTCCCGCTAGAATGGAAAGAAGGACACATGGTAAAGCTTCCAAAGAAGGGCAATTTAAGCATTTGTGACAACTATAGAGGAATAATGCTACTATCAGTTCCAGGGAAAGTTTTAAATAGAGTTATGTTAGATCGACTCAAAAATGCAATAGATGAAAAGCTTCGTGACAACCAAGCTGGATTTAGACAAAACCGATCATGTGCAGACCAAATAGCAACCTTACGTATCATCCTTGAACAATCACAAGAGTTCAATTCATCACTCTATTCTGTTTTTGTCGACTTTGCCAAAGCCTTTGACAGCTTAGATAGAGATATGTTGTGGCAGTTGATGAGACACTATGGCATTCCTGAAAAATTTATTACCATCATCAGAAACACCTATACAGGAATGCAGAGTAAGGTTATACATGAAGGTCAATTAACAGAGGCCTTTGATATAACAACTGGGGTAAGACAAGGACTAGAGCAGGTTGAAAAGAGAGCAGCAGAAACGGGCTTTTCCATCAATCAAAACAAGACCAAAGTGTTAAAGTCAAACACAAAGTCCCAAGCCAGTCTGATGGTTAACACCCAAGCATTAGAAGAAGTGGAATCCTTTACATACCTTGGAAGCGTAGTGGATAATCTTGGCGGCTCAGATAAAGATGTAAAGATCAGAATTGGCAAAGCCAGAACTGCATTTAACATGATGCGGTCAATCTGGAAAGCACGAAATATCACACTTAAGACCAAAATACGCTTGTTCAATCCAAACGTAAAAACCATTCTCTTATATGGAGCTGAGACTTGGAAAACAACAAAAAACCTGCTTCATAAACTTCAAGTCTTCATTAACAACTGCCTCAGGCGCATCCTTAACATCAGATGGCCTGAGAAGATATCAAACAAAGATCTTTGGGAAAAGACCAACCAATCCCGAGTTGATGAAGAGTTAAAAAAGAGAAAATGGCGATGAATAGGACACACTAGTAACCCGAATTTAGCTTGAACGGACAAAAACGTGTTAACGCTATTTAAATGAGATTAATTGTTATTTGATAAAGATTGACAAAAATTAAAAAAATATTTTTAATTCATTTCAATTCATTTCAATTCATTTTAACGCCAGTCAAATAGATTTCTTTGCGGTGAATCAATTAAAATCAAGTTGCTGGTAATGTACGTCAAACTATTAGGCCACGCCCCCGTTAAACTTTTTCAAACTGGCATCAATTCGTTTTAAACATCGTTGAGACCCGAGCCTTGTACAGGTAAATCACTCAAGCAAGACAAACTTCATTTATTTATCTTTTTTTTTCATCAAATTTAATCGAATTTAGTTATATGCGTGTATTCTCAGTTAAGTCGCATGCTTCACAATTTTTAACAAATGAATAAAAGAAATTTAGATAAACACATTAAAATATTGATGCACGGTTTAAGAAATGTGAATCTGTTGAAAATAAAATAGTAGTATAACATAATTTGAATTTGCCAAAATGCAGTAGATCTTTATCTCACATATTCGTTTTAAAAATTGCTAATTGCTATGAAAACTCGTGGAATCTAAGTAACGTGTGATACCTTGCAATTGCTTACGAAACTTTAGGTATTCCTGAATATTTATCGTTTCTATTTTTCTGTTTTACTATTTTGTACTCGTAAATTAGATATGTAACGGAAATAAAAGTAACATCACAGAAATTATTGATTGCGTATATAATTTAAATCTTATATTTTCGGTAGACAACAAATATTCACTAGCTGTATATTAATATATGAAATTGCTTGTAATGAAAAACAATGTTTTGTTAAATAATAAAATTGATGAAGATAATGTTGACATTTGTTGAATTTTAATAATAAACAGTTAAGTCTTGCTCAAAATTGTAAATAAAGTAACAGATCAATGAGCTTTTAAACTATGTTAAACTGTAATACCGGTCGCTGGAGCAAAACAGGCGTAAATTGTGGAAGAGCATATAGTAGACGAGCATATTGAAGCGTTGTTACGATTCGTATATTATCGTGCTATCATACACCTTGACGTACAAAAATTCTTGTAATAAATGAACATGTATCCTGTATATATGAGATAAATTTTAGTTTGCGATAACAACGGGTAGGTTTAGTTAAACGATCTTGACTGGCTATTAGTCGGCATTCTCTTACGCCTTTTGATATGCTCTAGCGTTAAATCCAGTCTGTTAAGACTGTTTTGGACAAACCTAGACAAATCATAAAAAGTAACGTTTAAAAGTTTCAGATCGGGTCAAGATCCGTTTAGTGTGTCAGAATGATATTAGGAGTTACGCCCTTTTATGTGGAAGATACATTGTATCATAAATGCTAAAATAAAAAAAGTATAATATTTTTAATTATGAAACATAAAATCATTCGTTGATATTATTTAAAAAAAAAAAAAAGGAATTCATTCATTTGATTGTATAGCTCAAATTTTGGGCACCTTGATTGGTTAATAAAATTATCTTATCTTATCTTATCTTATAAATTTCATACGTCCAATTCACGTTTCTGGATTTTACTTCATCAGGAACGATCAATAACGCAAAATACAAATATTTTATATGTAAGATCATTTATATAGTTAATTTCGTTATCCTCTTTAGGCCGCATCAAGGAACCGTGTCTCCGTTTGAACTAAGCTTCTGAAACTGCTCTTAGGCCGTGAAGTGAGAGTGATAAAACTATAATAAAAACAGAAATGAAGGACCCCGTCAAGATCCTCATAGATTTAAACAATACATATGTATGACCTAAATTTAAGTGTAGCATTGAGTATATGTACATTTGTTTGTAAATGCGCTTATCCTATCTTTCATTTGAATAAAAAACTTGTTTAATATAAATATAAATATGTATTTATTTATTTGCTTGTTCAGATTGCACTATTATAAATAAATCTTCTTCGTCTTCTACCTCTAAACTGTAAAATTAGCGTATGTATGCGTTGAATATACGGTCTATAAAGATTAAGTTCGATGGCACTTGTTAATAATCTAAAGGTAATAAAATGAACGATCCATAAAATAACGTGGCAATTACAATGGCTATTTCACATTTATATCATACGTTCACTCGTAATGGTATCATACATGTACCTCCGTATGTGGTGTATAAGGTTTTAAATCATGTTTTATAGCTTCTTTCAAACACTATTGACGACGTTGTTCAAACTACATGCACATATCACAAAACCGCAAATTTAATATAGTTAAAAAGATTATACGATATTGAAAATGCATTTTTTTCTATCAAAAATGTAGGGTCGTGTATGTGTAACTCTAAGTGTTTACCTAAAATGTATTGAATTGAAAAAGAATAGATTTGTTATCAAATATTTGACAAATGAAACATTTTCCGAAAAAAAAATCCACATAATAACGTTTTGTCCTTTAATTCTTTTTTGGGGTGTCCGTTAAAATACCGCAGAAGTCCCCCTTAGTGCACTTAGAACAAAAGATTGCACTAAAGGACCTGATGGAATGATACAATTGACACAAAAGGCATTGCATATATAAGTCAACGTTTTAAAAATAAACAATTTTATAATCACATTTAGAAAGTTATTTTATATTTTATCGACACGCGCCACACTCAGTTGACAGTAATATATAGAAATTCATGTTCATTCAACCTTGACCCGTTTTGAATACACTAGTATACTTATAAAGAATGTATATATTATGTTATTTTATGTTGTTCTTGGTTTTTTTATGATACAGTTATTACTGTCATATCTATTTTGCTTTTCTGACTGTTATAGTTTTTACTTCTATGTAAGAGTGTATTTTCTTCTTATTTTTGTTTCTTTTAAGTTCGTTTGCTTGTTCCGTAAGTTCACTTTTTTAAGTTCTGTTGAAATGTTTTATAAAGATATTTTGAAATAGTAAAAAATATATAGAGATTTTATTTTAACCAACACATACTGATATAATAGAAGATACACATATTTCGCAAAGTATAATAGTTTATTACATTTTTGTTGAGCCTTCCGACTTTTGTTGCAATAGCTATCTACAAACCACAAAAAATTACTCTGTGGGTAAAGTGTTTGAAACTTAAATTACTTTCTTAACTATCCTGGATTTCTAATAAACTAGGACAGAAGCTTGTTTATGATTAAGATAGCTTAAAAAAAATGTTTATCCGTATTTTTATTTATAACTGATTTTTTTGGTTTTCAAGTTCTGTAAGCTGATAAACATGCACTCTGGTTAGAGTTTAAAAAAAATCACATTTTCCAGTCGGGGCCTTTTAGTGATCGGTCGACTATATGGAAGGGGTTTTCTCGTTTTTGAAGGCCGGATTGTTGCCTATAATTGCTTACATCCACTTCAGTTTAGGAGGTTGAGCGTACACACACATGCATGCTTATCACGTCATCTTCTTTCTGTGAAAATCCCAAGTCAGTGGCTTGTAGTTCAGTGGTTGCTGTTGGTTCATGTCTGGCATATTATTTTATTTTTGGTTTTTGTAAATTGTTGTTTTTTCTAGAAAATGCCGTTAGTTTTCGAATTTAATTGTTCAAAACTTGTTTATGTTGGGACCTTTTATATATATATATATATATATATATATATATATATAGCCGATTATAAGGTATGGTCGCCTAATATAGCTTACATGCAATGTGTTCATCCAATTAATTTGATGGATAGTTGTATAATTGCAAATTATATCACATCATTATTGAATATAAGCTTTGATAAGTTGGACAAGCGATTGTACAGGAAAGGCCCAAGTGATAGTACAGTAAACTCGTAAGCGATTGTACAGTCAATTAATTTATCCGATATTGAAAAAAATATAATTTGTGAATCTCTACTGGTGCAATGGCTGTCAAACTTTCAGACAGGTAAGACCATACATCAGAAATAGTACTTTTAAAATTTCTGGACTCAACGATGTGTATTTCAATGATTATTGACATTTTTATCGCTGTTGTGTGACAGTTCTGATCGATATATTAAAAGCTCCTCCATTCGACGAAAAACGTTTGTATGCATACGTCGTTTATTATTTGATTGGTTCATATATACATATAGAATGTTTTGAATGTCTAGAAGAAACGTTATATTGTATCATTTGATTCACTATTGGAAAACTTTCCATGTTGCAACTTGTTATATTTTCGAATGTCGAAAATGTAGAAACCGTACAGTTCCGTTCCCACACAATATAATAATGATGTAATCGGGTTTTTAAGATCCCCACGAATGCCACATTTTCCCATCTTAATGTCTATCAATCTCTTATGAAAGTATGTACAAATGTAAACTCCTGTGTTGTTAAGATGGACATAAAATAAAATTATTCTTTCATCAAGTTGAAAATAAACTACGCTAAATCATTAAGTTTATTCTACAACTATCATAAACTTATCAATAAGTAACGATCAAATGACAATTGTTTATTGGATAAGGTTGACTGAACATTGATGTTTGGGAATTTGCAATAAGCCTTCGGTCACATGGCATGCGCTGATAAAAAAGAAAGTCAATTTCAAAATTATGATATATATTGATACCCAAATTTATATTTATGAGTTATATACTTATATCTTCTCATATCCATGTTTGTGGTCTAATAACATCGTTTTAATGTCCTTAGTGCAAAACCTTTGTTCTTAATGCACCAATGATTTGTATAGTCCTTCAGTGCACTAAGAAGTCCTTTGCGGTATTTCTACACACCGTACAAAATTTGGCTGTGATCAAAATGTTAAAAAAAAATACCCATTTATTATAACAATTTTTAAATATTTAAGATTAAATTATGCAAGGAAAAGTGTCTTTGTTTTCTGTCAAAATGATTTACCTTTTTTGACATAAAGTTGTCGATAAATAAATTGGATATGCATTTCAATAGCATATTATCAAATTGCTGAAAGATCACCTACATTTTCTTAACAGGGAATCTGTTAGTATTGAAACCCCCTGTCCTTTAGGGTGAATGGGGTATAGAAATATGGTCACTTGGCCAGTCTTCTCCCGACCGGCAGTAAAACACTTGCCAAAATGGGGCGTCCATTTGGCTGTGCGGGATGTATCAAGTTCGCAGTCACGTCCGGTCAGAAGGGGGACGTGAAATCTGATGCCTCGTGTAAAGAGACTGCAACGCTCTTTGCTCTTTGCACGTTAAGAATCCTTGCAACAACTCTTTTGAGGGGTCCGTAGGTGGCCTGTTGCAAGACAAAATTTCTGTCCCTATACAAGGTATCCTCATTTTCCAGTGGCAGTCCAAATTTCCCTGACCATCATCCCAGATGGCCTCTATCGTATCAACATACCTAGTGTATATATTGTGAACTTGTTCTCGTCCTGAATATTCATGAAATATTTGCCACTGGACGTTAAGCAACAAACAATCAATCAATCATTCAATCAATCCCTGTCCTTAATAATTCAATTTGTCGTTCTGCATTATTTTGGCGTAAGAAAGACGCACACATTCAGGCTAACGCCCTTAAGGTGTATAAAAATAGATATAGGAAGATGTGGTGTGAGTGCCAATGAGACAATTCTCCATCCAAATTACAATTAATGAAAGTAAACCATGGTAGGCTTATGTACAGCCTTCAACACGGAGCCTTGGCTAGCAACGAACAACAAGCTATAAAGGGCCCCATGATTACTAGTGTAAAACCATTCAAACGGGGAAAACAACGGTTTAATAGTTTTGTATTTTATATAACTTTCCTGCCCTTACACCCACACTAATATAAGCTGTGATTTCTGTGTGAATAAATTTTTTTAAAGTTTCAAATGAAGTGCATGGATGTAAGTAATGATAGGCAACCGCAATGCCTTCAATAATGAGAAGAAAACATAACGTATAATCGGCTTTAAATTGTCCCGCTTGATCATTATACGTTGTTGTTTCCTATAGAGAAATAAATTATCGATTTAAATTATTTTTTATATCATAAAAAAGGGTACAATATCATAAAATCAATTTTGTGAAAAGCGATGAAAATTTAGTGACCCCAATATAAATTTGAACCCCTCTTAATCTTTCCTGTGTTTACGAGAACAAAATTCAAGGATCACTAATTTTTTTAACTGTCTTTATGAAAGTTAGCACCGACTGTTAGCTTTACACTAGTAAGTTTGTCTTAAAGATAATTGGCTTTGTGTTAAAACTGTCGTTACGTTGCTGTCTTGCGGACGAATACCCGAAATCTCTGTGTCATCAGCAATCATACAGAAATGACTTTATATCGGGTTATTTGGTTATTTAATACTCTGTTCTTTGCATAGAAATAATTCTTCGTTAATCTGAGCATTGAAAGAATACTTCATATCACAAGATATAAATATGGATACAAAAAAAAAATCTGAGCGAAATTGATAATACCGCAAAGCATGAATAAATGTGTTGTATTTCAGTAAATAACACTTGTTTTCGTTTGATTGTAAACATGTTGTAGCCCATCATGCATTGTTTCTTGTTTAGTGGATTGGTAAAAAAAGCGCCCAAAAAAAAAGAGTTCAAAATAAATTACGTCACACGTTAATACATTATAACAAATGCTCGGACATACGTATGGTAATTCATGCATATCCTAAAAGGTCGTGTTCTCGATCTATTAAAACGGAAATGACACGGCCGGGTATTGTAAAGGTTTGAGGGACTTTTAATGTCAAATTCATATCCCTGGGCAACGAAATTATCGATTTGTTAAAAAAAAAACACCGTGTTTACGCTGGTGTCTTCCTCGAATGCCAACATTTTATATGTTACCTATTCCTTGAATGCCAACAAAAATATTTCTGTTTTTATAAGTATTTAACTTTAAAAAATAATTAGTGAACTTGATGAAATTGTAACATTTTATCCCATTTTGATAAGAAAAGTAGCAAAATTTAAGGGTTAAATAATTATGAATATAAAGATAGAAAGAACATGATTTTTGTTACTATTTATTAAAAAATAAATAAATTTGGGAATGAACAAGTTTTATTAACATAAGACATATATATAAATATAACATTTATATTTAGTTAAATATAATTATTTCAAACTAAAAGAGGATATTAGAGATTTATTTTGTTCCATATTATTATAAATATTTATTTGTTACGTATATATACATGAATTGTATGAATATTTTAATTAAACAATTAACCATAAAATAGGGTAACAAGAATTTAGTCTATAGCGGATTGATTTTTTTAGTTGTTTGTGGCTTTGAACTAGCTGCCAGTAACTGCAAGTTTTCTCAGAGTATGTACTTTACAAGTGTTTTTTGTTTGTTTGGATATACAAGAACCTGACCACGTCTATTCTGTGTAGTATTTCTATTTATTTACATCTGATAAGTTAAACCGGTTTCATCTGATGTGTGTAGTTAGTTCCACTATGTGGTATGGGCTTTGCTCATAGTTGAAGACTGTACGGTGGCCTATACTTGTGAATTTCTGGTTCATTTGGTCTCTTGTGGAAATTTGTCTCAATTCCAATCAAACTACATTACTTTGTTTTATAAGAACACCGATGATTTGCGAACACGATAAACCCCTTACCAGTATCATTTTATGAATCACTTGCAAAAAAGTGTGTAGTATTATTACCAAGAAAAATATCCTGAACAAACTGAACATAATACATCAATAGTATTCTAACACGTGATACAAAGTTTCAAGAAATTTAATCAAGTAATATGGTAGGATGTTACAGCACACACAACTATAGAAATATTGAAAAAAACCTTCAAAGTCCAAAGAGGCTTCAAATTTGTGTAAACTGGAATTTCTCACAATATGCACATGTGATGCAACACTTTTCAAAGTTTCATTTTAAGAGAATCCATATTCGTTCAAGTAGTATCATCAGAAAAAAAAATTCAACAACGTAACAAACATGAATTAGATTTTAACTATCTGTTTAATTATGCCTCGTTCACACGGACATTTAATTCGAATAAAAAAGAAGCGTGTATGTACGCGATTAGCGAATTCGATTCGCATTCAATTCGAATTAAATAAAATTGAGAATGGAAATGGGGAATGTGTCAAAGAGACAACAACCCGACCAAATAAAAAAACAGCAAAAGGTCACCAACAGGTCTTCAATGTAGCGAGACATTCCCGCACCGGAGGCGTCCTTCAGCTGGCTCCTAAACAAATATATACTAGTTTAGTGATAATGAACGCCATACTAATTTCCAAATTGTACACAAGAAACTAAAATAAAATAATACAAGACTAAGAAAGGCCAGAGGCTCCTGACTTGGGACAGGCGCAAAAATGCGGCGGGGTTAAACATGTTTGTGAGATCTCAACCCTCCCCCTATACCTCTAAATGTCCATTTTTGATAAATTTTTGGTTGCCGTCAAATTGAATTATATCCCATATCTCTTATATTATGAGCTTTAACATCAGCTTATAAGAATTCATTATTGAAAGGTTTATTTGTAATTTTATATGAATATGCCGTAATATATTTATCGGTGTGAGCTGTACCACATCATGACTTATATATGAACTTTATTAATTTCGATCTAAAAAAAGTTCCTAGAAATAGATATTTTAAAAAGTCTTAATAAATTCCAATGATCACAAATCTAATCTAAATCCATTTTTTTCCTGATTCTAACATACGTTGTTCCTTTTTTTTTTGGTTTAATTTTGTAGTAATTTGCTAGTCAGTCAGATTCGGATTCCGGGTGACATTGCGTACGCTTTGTCCTTTGATTTAAAAATACATAATTTTAGCATTATTATTTTTTTTATCTTTGCTACGCTCGATGTTTTTGCTTCCGCTGTATCAAAGCTAGTGAATTAGTCAAAATGTCCGTACAATGTATAGTAATATTTCTTTTCATGACTTGTTTATTCTTCAATATAAGCGTTGGCTATTTTTATCTGACAATATCAAATTTGTCTAGAAAGTTTGCTGTAGTGTTCCATAAATGTCTTAGGGCTTAGTGCACCAAAGCGGCCTGGGTGGGTTTTAGACGTTCCGGCAAGTCCCTGGACCACAATTGCACAACCGTCCTTTTGATGACCAATTTGTTAAATTGCTGGGACTATCATACTAATAACATAGTAGTCCCCGTTAATTTCAGAGCTCTACCGTTAAATAGTAATTATTATTAATGTTATTATTTTATTTTTACGCTGTCTTAATTTGTAAATAATTATTAAGTATAATATGTATAGTATAGCGTCGTGTTAGTCATTTTTGGGCTAGACATTGTTTGCTTTATAGTGTATTGAATAATTTTTATTGCAATCAATTTATAATTCATTACAAGGAAAAAGTGGACCGTATGTCATCGCACACAAGACAGCTGATTGGATAAATATGATAGGCTGTTACGCCTACATTGATACTGATGTCCAATCGAATACCAGCAGACACCTGTCAGTAAAAACAAATTTCAAGCGTGGATAAATTAGAGATTTATTTGTGTATTCGATATTTGAAAAGTAAGTTAAACTATTCGTTTAATCTTTTTTAGGTGAATTTCAAAAACTGTTTTTTTCACTTTCTTATAGGAAGGTATTCAAATATGAGCGTACCACATGTAACGGAATTTTACAAGCATTTTATATAGCGAATTGTGTTTTCCGGAACCAGAGACACTGCCGGAACGTACTATTTTCAATATTTCACAAACCTCTGAAAAAATTAGATCATACAGGTTTCATCTACCATGTGCATAAAAAGCACTATCAAATTTTATTTGTAAATTGTAAAAGATTAAGAATATTTTTGTATATGTACTAAATAATCTGAAATAAAACAAAACATATTTCTCTCGGCCTGAATTCAATCGTAATCTGAAATAAAACAAAACATATTTCTCTCGGCCTGAATTCAGTCGTAAGCAAATTTTCATACTTTTTTTTTATCTACTTGCAAATGACGAAGAATTCTCCTTAAACTGTGATTCATTAATATTTAATATTACTTCCATGATTAAACCGACAGACTAACTTTAAAGGACAAAATACAAGCGTGTACTACCAGCCAAGGAAATGAGTTTAATTAAAGTAACTAATCTAAGTGGTCATCGATGTGTAATATTTGACACTGGGCATTATTTGTGGACCAATGCAATAAAAATAATGTATACTATCAATCAAAATTAAATACTTTTGAATGTAACAATATGCTACAAATTCATTTGATTCACTGAATTTTTATATTTTTTTTTATCTAAATGAAAATGTAATAAACTGCTCCCGTTTAATATAAATAAGAAGATGTGGTATGTGTGCCAATGAAACAACTCTCCGTCAAGTCACATGGTATAATTTAATTAGAGGTCAAAAGTACGGCCTCAACACGGAGCTTTGGTCCTCATTGAACAGCAAGCTATAACGGTCCCTAAAATGACAATACAATTAAGATGGAAAACAAAAGTATAATCTATAAGTACAGTAATTTCGCTACGTTTATTCGTCAATTCCGAATTACAAGTAAGCGTCTCACTGTTTATCAAAATGAGTAGTAACACTTGTGCCTAAAAAAATCTGATTCGAAACTGAAATATAAACCATTAGATTTTATCCATCGTGTCTTAACTAACGTTGTTTGATATTTTTTCTATGATATGATTAACTCCTGTATTTATTTCGTGCTAAAAATATAACGATAAAAAAGATCAATGGAGTTATCGACATCGGTCTTTAAATGTATATAATGGTCAATATAAACTGTCAATTAAATTTTTAAAATATACTTATATTGTTTTTGAATTTATTTTAAAAATAAAATGATGTTTTTTTGTAAATGTAATAATTCAACCCGGTTGAACCTTTTAAATTTTATATAAAAGATAAAACATGGAACTTCATTCATCATACGTCCATTACGTTCACGAATGGGGAACTGATATTAGAGTATAAGGCAGCATATCATTCGTTAATAAACTTCCGAAAAAAAACGCAATTTGTAATCTGTGGTTTGAATTTTCGTCAGATGTGCCACTGACATAATGGCTGTATTATGGGTGAAATATTTGCCACTAGACGTTTAGTAAAACCCATTCAAATCCAAATCAAACCGCTCTATTTGATGCAAAAGAAACGTGACAGGCAGTGCTATCGAGGTATATGATCAGATTTTTTTCAGCCATCAGTGCACATGATAAATAAGTGATGCACGAAAAAAAGGAGATGTAAGATATACGCCAATGAGACAGCAACCGAACTACGGAAATAACCGAAAGCCATCTAAAGGGAGACGTGTCGACTTCAACAAAAGACAAATATTCCAACATTATGTCTTATAAGTGCTATCAATTATTTATTTCGGACAGAACTCGGACATCGTAGAGTCTATGATTTGTAACATATTGGACTTTCATGTTACGTATCGCATTGAAACATGAACGCGGACCTCGATGAGAACAAATGGATTGAAAGTTTGCAAGTTTACTATTTTATTTTCAACAGAATCACATTTTTTAAACCGTGCATCAATATTTTAATGTTTTTATTTAAATTTCTTTTAAAAATGTCACATCTATTGTTCATTCATTTGTTAACAATTGTGAAGCATGCGACTTTACTAATAATACACACATTTAACTGAATTCGATAAAATTGGATGAAAAAAAACCCGATAAATAAATAAAGTTTGTCTTGCTTGAGTGATTTACCTGTACAAAGCTCGGGTCTCAACGATGTTTAAAACGAATTGATGCCTGTTTGAAATAGTTTAACGGGGGCGTGGCCTAATAGTTGGACGTACATTACCAGCAACTTGATTTCAATTGATTCACCGCAAAGAAATCTATTTGACTGGCGTTAAAATGAATTGAAATGAATTGAAATGAAGTAAAAATATATTTTAATTTTTGTCAATCTTTATCAAATAACAATTAATCTCATTTAAATAGCGTTAACACGTTTTTGTCCGTTCAAGCTAAATTCGGGTTACTAGTGACACACACTGAGGAAGCCAAAAACTAACATTACAAGGCAAGCCTTACAGTGGAACCCACAAGGAAAGCGTAGCAGGGGCAGACCAAGATACACCTGGAGAAGGAATGTTGCAGCCGAGATGGAGAAAGAAGGGTACAAGTGGCACGATCTGGAGAGGCTAGCAAAGAACAGAACAAGGTGGAGAAATATCGTTAGTGGCCTATGCTCCACCAAGGGGCAACAGGATTAAGCAAGTAAGCATTCATAAAAAAAAGGGGATTTTCAACACTTCGGACAATAACTCAAAAAGGCTTTCACCAATGTCCATGAAACTTTGGTGAATTGTTTATATCTATTGATGTAAGCTCCCTTTCAATTTTTATGAATTTTAGATTTTACATTTCCGTGTTATGAATTTTTATGCTTAAAAAAGGGGGGATTTTCCAATTTTGGGACAATAACTAACACTTTCACAAAATTTTATGCAACTTTGATAAATTGCTTATATCTATTGACATAAGCTCCCTTTCCATTTTTATAAATTTTAGATTTTACATTTTCTTAAGTAATGAATTTTTATACTTAAAAAAGGGGGATTGACAAATTGAAAAGACAAGTTAAAAGAGCAACGGGCGTATCATGCGCTAAAGCGCAGCCCTTTATTGACCCGTCCGTTCGTCCATCAGTCCGTCAGTCCTGTTGCTTGTCATCGCAACTACACTCAAACCACACAACAGAATTTCATGAAACCTTTTTTGATAATAAAGACGTACTATGTAGATGTGCATATCGACAGGAAATTACCATTCAACTTTTTTTTTCTAGGAGTAACGCCCCTTTGAACTTATTTGCTTCAATATGCTACTGCAACAGTTTGTCATTGCAACTCCTCTGAAACCACACAACACAATTTCATGAAACTTTGTAGATAATAAGGACATACTATGAAGATGTGCATATCCACAGGAAATTAAGATTAAATTTTATTTTTTTACATTTAGTTTATTCATCCAGTGACAATGTGAGGACAAGGGTATGTGAGCGCGCTCACTAAGGTTGTTTAATTGTAGAGGAAACTTGTGTACACTATTTTAGAACTTGAATCTATGATAAGTCTATGCTAGAGATGCTGAAAATGGCGATTTATCTCATGTACTAGTATATTCCGTGTTGGTTTCATCACTGATCGTTATTCATCTATAGACCTTGTTCTATGAAAATACGAATGTGTCTTAGTCATTTGGGCATTAAAAACTTCAGTTGTCAACATAATGTTTTATTCCATACTGGGATAATTTTGTACAAAAACCTAAAATAATAAAAATATCGAACTCCAAGCTTAATTTTTTTTTTAGATATTCTCGTATAAAAAGGCAATCGAATGGTAAAAAGACCTTTCATAATCCTGATTTTGTGCAGGAATTATGTTTAAAAAATAGGTATAGTGGTTAAAGCAGAAATTCGACAAAATATTCCGACACGTAAAAGTTGATATATATATACTATACGTTGATGTGAAAACCAGAATGTACTTGAACGCACAAAACCTTTCCAATTTTATTAGTTTATTTTTTGTTCATTTAGCAGTGTACATTACTAGTATTGACAAGGTGATATTATTAGTTACATAGTGTGCTAGTGACCTAATACGGTATATATGGGGTCAGTAAATTCCATATGGGGTGAGAGAGAAGCTCGAATCCCCATATGGAATTTACTGACCCCATATATACCGTATTACGTCACAAGCACACTATGTAACGAATTTATCTTACCGACTATCTTAACGTGTGAAATTAAGACTAGTGATTCTCAAAATGAGAAAGTCTACTAAGAAAATACTTCCATTGATCCTACAAAAACAGACGCCAACAATAACGACTTGTAAGGTTTAAATGTGTTTTATGAATTTTTTTCAATCTTAATCATCAATTTCTTCGTCTGTTGGAACTTTTAAGATTTTTTCTCAGTACTGTTTTGTTTTTTATAAAGGGACATAACACCTTTACTAACCGTGTATGAAATAAGCCCCGCCCCCTTCTTACCTAATAAGGAATATAAAGGGACGTAACTCCACTACTAACCGTGTATGAGATAAGCCCCGCCTCCCTACTAACATAATATCAAATATACACGGTTTGCACGCGGACGCTTTTAACCAATCATATTCCTGGAAATGTATAGGAGGTAAGATAATATAAGTTATCTATATTCATATCCGTAGATATGGATATTTTAACATCATGAAGTATCCAAATACACCCTGGGGCGAAACCGAATGGTGTACAGGATACCGTGCGTCATCTTACGTTGTTTATATATCACATCTATATTTCCATGGCTGTATTTAAATCAATGGACATAATCTATGTAGTACTGGTAAATGATAAAATCGTGTATTTCTTACCGACAAATTACTTAAAACCGTTGATAAATTATTCCATAGTAACGAAGATTTGGGTTGAGAGTTGGTCTATATCTGTAGAAAACTTATTTCACACTGGATAGAACATTCTTAATTTTTGCGAAGATGTTGTTTACTGAACACAGAAACAGAGATACGATCCGGGTTAACTTTTCGATCGTCAAGATACATTTATTCTTAAAGGATAATAATTCAACAATGTAATTACGTCTTTGAATATAGTTTTATTTGTATAAATATTGATATTGTTATCAGTAAATTAAAACTAAACTGATATTATTGTTATATACATATGGATTTTTAAGGTTCTACAATTTGTCGATACCATTTGTATTTTGGCATTGCACAAGGTCCTGTTTTTCACTGATTGTAAATGACGTCCTTACACTAAATCCATTTGTTGTTAGATGTGTGCTATTTTAGTCGTCGATACCTGTTTGTTAAGGTTGTACCCAACACTTTAACTAAAATTAATTTGGCTCGTTTAATTTTCTTAAAATTTTGACAAAGTATTTACTTTGACCCTTTTACAAAAATATAAAAAAATTTGAACCAACCGTTTTATCAATAAAATTACACTGGTTATATAGCAGTTTGACAAACACTTATTTTGATCATTGAGAAGCTTAATATTCCCGTAACAACACAACGTAATTAAAACGTTTACCTGATTTTACAGAGTTATCTCCCTGTAGTGTTAGGTACCACCTTAAAGAGTTTGTTAGTGCTTTGAACTAGCTTTCAGTAAGCGCGATTACTCTTAGATCTGCGTTCGGTGTCTTCTTGTTGTTGCTTAGTGGATGTATAGATACCCGCCACGTATGGTCTGTATTTTCTTACATTTTTTCTATTTATACCTTTTCGTTTTTATATAGTTTAATCATATTTTGTGCTGTTATACAACATTCCTAGTTTAGGATAGACGCTGGGAAACATGTTTAGGCCCTCTACGTTTTTTATGTGTCTGTCAGAAGCCAAGCGCCTGTCATTAAGTGATTGTCGTATGTTGCCGTGGTATCATGTCTTTTTCGTTAAGTGTTTTGTAAATTAATCAGGCCGTTAGTTTTGCTCATTATTGAAAGCTCTATGTTCACCTACGATGCATACACTTTTTGTTTGCTGTCCTAAAAACCATTTTTAAATTTGTATATATCAATTATTTATAGAAATTTGATTGTAAATTATACTGTTAAATATAATATTTATTGACTATATACTTTGCAATCAACATTATCACCTACATGGAACTGTTGGAAAGCAATTAGCATTAAAAAAGTACATCCCACATATATGACCCATAATTGATTGTATGTAAGACGATACTGCTGTGTTGGTATGAAGTATTATTGAAATGGTCATAATTATAAATCAACTGTTTACAAAAGTTTACATTGTCTAACTCTGGAATAGATTACCTAATCTGGTATAGATTACTGTATTTGGTCAAACTTTTTTTTAATCATCAATGCTCTTTAACTTTGTCAATTTTTTTAGCCATTTAAAAAATAATTTTGGATTCGAGCGTCACTAATGAGTACTTTGCAGACGAAACGCGCGTCTCCCGCAAATGCAAAATTTTAATCTTGGTATCTATGATGAGTTTAATCCAACAGTTCCAATTCCTGATATTTTCCCACATACAGACATTATTAATTTTGTATTGCTTTATGTAAAAGTATAAAAATTGTACAATGAAGACAACTATATCAAAAGACTTATTTCAACATTAGGGACGACATCAAAAGATCGATGTAGGATAAAAAAAACTTAAATCAAATAGTTTGGGGTTGGGGGGTGGGGGTGGGGGGGGGGGGGTCAACTGCTGCAAGTTTTGTTAATCTAAAATCGATTTTATATATATCAATTTTTCCCAAATTAAGTTAAGAGGGGGGTGTGGGGGTCAGTGAAAAAACTATGTGAATTAAGTTTTTTATCCTTCATTGAACTTTTGATGTCGTCCCTTAGAAGTGGACTAAAATGATTCATTGATTTTTCATACATACATACGGGAGAAATAAATAATCCACTCCCCAAAGAAATAATAATCTCTGCACACAAAAGCATAAAAACAAGAAGAAATTGAAGAGAACAGATTCTCGTTTTTACTACGCATGATTTAGTGAATATAGCAAATGGAGTCAATACTGTTTCAAAGATATAAAGCCATAAGACTGAATTTATTCAAAATATCAAATATGTGGTAAAATTGCCAATGAGACAACTTTCCAGCAGACACCAATGGCTTAGAAATGAGCAATTATTGGTGGCCGTAATTCGACTGTTGTCTCCTCTTTGGTCGGGTTGTTGTCTACTTGAATATTCCCCATTCCCATTCTAAATTATATATTATTTTTAGCTTCTCCGTGCGATGACTACAATGATGAGTGTCAAAATGGCGGAATATGCCGAAATATGGCAAATGGTTTTGGTTGTCGATGTGCAACGGGATACTATGGAGAATATTGCGAATGTAAGTAAAGGAACAACAACTTAATACAAAGCAACTTTCTATTAACTACTTTAGGTTGCCAAAGTGACAAAAGCTTATTTCACAACATATTGATTCAACATCTAAAAATAATACTAAAGTTTGTTCAAACATCATTTAGTTTCTAAATTGCACCAAGACAGAAAATAGTATTAGTTTTCATATTTATATTTAACTTGTTGCAATTATAAACTATATCATAACATTTGATTAACTATAGAGAGGTTTTCCTGTCTCTTCAACTGCGTACTTTTGACCTTTTAGATTGATATATGAGCGTCCCTGATCAGACTTTTAAAACGAAACTCGCGCCTTACATACTCTTTTATAAGTCTGATGATTTTTGATGCATGTCTGCTATACACTTACTATATTTGTTAATAATGTCAAAAAATTGATAGAATGAACATGTTTTACAATAAATTTAATTTTAAATTGCATTGATTTTTTTGCTATGAAAATAAACAAAAAAGTTAATGAATTAAAAATTCTTCATATTTCATCACGTCTTACAAGGCTTTTATCATGTTTAATGTGACGTTCAAGCTGTCGAAATACTCTGAAGTAGTAAGTGCACTATACCATGAAGACTAACTAATCACCTGCAGTAACTCGGTTGGAACCTAAACCAACAACATAACTTTTAGCTCATAACTACCTTTCTTATACAATCAGTTGTCAACTTGTGATAGTGTCGTAGGATATTTCCCCTGTTTTTTTTATGTACAATTTATGTTCTTTCTGAGTGTTTAATTCGAAACGGGTCGTAAGAGATGATAGAGCTAAATTCATTCAAGTGAACTTATCCAGATTTTGCCACTAATTACATAATAATTGATTACATAATGATTGCATAATAAAAATGTTGCATTCATTTAAAAGATTAATCTTTTATCTATCTATATATACCTCTTTTGTTATTTTCTATGCGTATATCACTTTATGTTTAGTTTTACACATTTTATTTCAGCAACACCATGTACATCATCACCATGTGTCCATGGAAACTGTGAAGTCAGTGGTTCAGGATATACTTGTAACTGCTTAGACGGATATTACGGAGACACTTGTCAAAGTACGTAACGGCGCATGCGTTAGTTAGTAATGGTGTTTTGTAACAATTTGATTTTTTGGCGATATTTGATATCTTTCATACAGGATAATCACGGTAATTGATTTCAACCAAAGTTATTATAAATGTTACTTATACCACTGCCGTTTGTCGTTTTACTGTAATATGAATGTTATATATCTAATCAAATTATTTTTTTTCAAGAAAAACATATACAAAACAATCGAAGTTCAAATTTTAATCAAGACAGAATTACGAATGCATATTAATAGTTAAACATGTAATTATATCCCCGCTAGAGATAAAAATATATTAAAGCAAACCAATTCCATTGTATATGTATATTCATCTTTGTATCCAAGAGCTGTTCGAATGCTTTTAAATGTTTAATAAGTAAAATCACAAAAATACTGAACTTAGAGGAAAATCAATTCGATAAGTCCATAAGCACATGGCAAAATCAAATAACAAGACGCATCAAAAACGAATGGACAAGAACTGTCAAATTCCTGACTTGGTACAGGCATTTTCAAAACTAGGTGGATTAAACCTGGTTTTATAGCGCTAACCCTCTCACTTTGATGACGGTCTAATAAAATTCCGTTATATTTACAATGATGCGTTAACTTAACAGACACAATAAATAAAATGGTCAAAATATGGGTACAGCAGTCATCATCGTGTAACAATTTTAAAAGGAACCAAATGTTCAATTTTGTTGGGTTTTGTAGACTTCCCTATCTGTGAATTTAACTGAGAGTCGGGTATACATCGATTATAGCTTTAATACATAAACACTTCATTATTTAATCTTTATATTTCTCAGATACTCCATGTACGTCTGATCCTTGTTTGAACAATGGCGTTTGTTCTATTTCCGGTTCGAGTTTTGCATGCACTTGTCCTAGCGGGTACAGTGGACCAGTATGCGAGTTTATAGTGTTTGATTTCTTAACGGGCTACTTCTTGCAGGTGGTTGTAAAAAAAACTCCTTTAAGGCCGCATCGTAGGCAAAGAACACATTTGGCGTTAGAATGTTATGTTTACAATTTCCTTGTTTTGATGTTTGGGTTTGATGTTCTAAAACGTTTAACATTTTTGGCTTTCCATACATATATCCTAGATCATACCCGATGAATGTTAAAAATGAATCACATGTCGTATACAATGAATTCTGATTCAGATTCTTAATATTGTTTTCTTAACCTAACTTGAACTATACATATCGAAAGTATTTGCATGTCATTTGTCTTTCTGTTCCCTTAATAAATTGATTAATTAAAAAGTATTGGTTTGAGCTCAGCAAAAGAAGTTTTTCAAGTTTCATATAAAGAACATGTTACATTAAAACTTTGTTTTCCTGTTATTTCACAGATACTCCATGCACTACACAACCTTGTTTGAATAGTGGAACCTGCTCAATTGCTGGATCCAGTTATACATGTAACTGCCCAACAGGGTATTCAGGTACAACATGTCAGAGTAAGTAAACAATAATTATTACGCACCAATATGATTCACTCTAAGACAGCTGTGGATAAGTTAGTATCAGGCTTTCCCCGTCAACGCACTATAGAAGGTAACATGTATGTGATTCCCTCATTTTGTTTTTTTCCTTTGAACTTCTGTTGCGCCCATGACATGTTAATCAGTAGATATTTTTGTCTAGATAAGATCCGCTTAAAACATTTTGCTTAATTTTATGTTGACTTTAAACGGTTTCTTACAAAGCGTTAGTCTTGTAGGTTGAAGTAAAAAGGTATTTTTAGGCTGCAACTTAGACACACATATTTGCTTGTGTATTACTTGGGTTCAAAATTGAAAGAAAAGAAATGTTAAACCTGCCTTAATTTGTGTAAATGTCATTTTATGAACTATTGAAGTCTGAAATAAAAATTGTATGCGTATCTAAAGAAGTACGCATACGATCCGGACCTTACTCATATGGTCTGGAACTACCACATTAAAACTTTGCCTTCCTGTATTTTCACAGATACTCCATGCACTCCACAACCTTGTTTGAATAGTGGAACCTGCTCAATTGCTGGATCCAGTTATACATGTAACTGCCCAACAGGGTATTCAGGTACAACATGTCAGAGTAAGTAAACCATAACTATTACAAGATGCCAAATTAATTTGATGTACCATATACGTAATAGCTTTGATGTACCATATACGGTAGAATTTTGATGTGCAATATGTTAAATAACTTTATGTAAAATTGTACATTTTAAGAAGTGCTGGACATCATGTATTGAGCATTCAAAGTATTAAAACTTGATCAGAATCAAAACCCCAAATAGTAAATAGATAGGATTAAATATATATATTTTTATTTGAAATAAAAAGACACCAAACTTGATATCAAACATCGTGAATGAAAAACAATATAAAAATGTCTGTAAAAAATGTTAAAATCTATATAGAAATCCATTTTTTGTAGTTTTTATATCAACATACTGTGGATTCATTAATATTCAAGGGATACCAATTTTTCATGGATTTCGTGGTTTTAGGTGAACCACGAATTTCAATACTAAACGAGGCTAAAAGCTTATATGCAGACATTGCCTAAACCACAAATTCAAATATCCACAAAAACATGATTTTTCAAAAATCTTCGAAAATAAGCATTGATAAGTAGCCTGGAAAAAAATTGAATCGTCGGACAGCCACGCAGAGTAGTTAATCAGGCACGAATATAGTTGAGGTTACACCTTAAGCTTACAAAGTATGCTATTCAATAAATATTGTATAAAGCATAATAAAAGGTGTAACCTGCATTATGAGCCTAGTGGAAGGTAAAGATGTTCAAAAGGGGGCGGTACTGTACAGGTACTAGAGAAAATAAGGCACATGGCAGGCGCGTTTGACCATTATGGGATATTTATTTTTTCTCCATGCACTCCATCTTCCCTCCTTCACCAACAAAAGACTCACTGCCATGAAATATCAAAGAGTGCTGAATGTGGTATAAAAACATCAACAAATCAATCAACCAATCATGTATTATACATGTAAATATATGCAGAAATGTTGACTTAGTGAAGGCCACCTTTGTAGTTCACCTCTCAAATAGTTGGAGCAAGGGTTCAGTAGCATGCAGAAAGCGTGCATATGACCTTCAACCTACACGAGGCATCTGATTTAAAGTTCCTATTCAGACTAGGTGTTCTGGCAACATAGTTTACTATAATTAACAATTTTTAATTTCTATACAACTATGTCAAACTTTGAATTCTCCTGAGTCTATTAAAGGTTTATTTTAAAACCAATTAAACCGAATGATCAGTGGTCGATCCAGGTTTTTTTTTAAAGGAGTGGATGTAGTTCTTTAAAACTGAATAAATAGAAAACTTAGCAATGGGTAATAGTTTTGATTGGTTTAAAAAAAAAGACAGGATGCCAATTCATGTGAAAAAAAGTCATGATTAACTAATAAAAAGGCAAAACCGAATAGATTGAAAAATTAAAAGGCAGGACAGAGATAACAACTAAAATAAAAGGAAGGACACACATTTTCATTCTAGCTCCCCATCCCCCGACATAAAAATCAAATAGTAGCTCTCTTAAATGTAACACACATCTTTTCCTGTTTACACCAAATTGTAACACACACTTTTAAATTACTGCATTTATTCATTGACATCACACAAGTGAACGAAGAAGTTGTATGAAGTTATAGAAATCTTAAATTGTATGTGTATATTTGTTTGTAGATGACCCCTGTCACAGTCAACCATGCAAAAATAGTGGCAGTTGTACTGTTTCTGGGTCAGGGTATACGTGTTCCTGTACTACAGGGTTTCAAGGAACTCTTTGCGAAGGTATTATATTCTTCCTCAGTCATAATAACCTTCCATCATTACCGAACTGAACAAAGAAATAACACGACGGATGCCGTATACGGTGCAGGAAATGCTTACCCTTCCGGAGCACCTGATTTCACTCCCGGATTTTAGTAGAGTTCGTGTTATTACTTATTCATTATTTATAACTATTGATGTAAATGTCTTTTGGTTTTGTGAGTCTTTGTTTACTCCGTTGTTTTGATTGTTATTGTCTTATGCATATGAAATTATAATTTGATCGGCATAACGGAAAGGTTGTGTGATTGGATGGATTGTAGAAAAAAAGCTGCACTTTGTTTGAGCATGTAACAATCACTTTCCATGTACAAATGATGGCATTGAATCCTTATGGTGTGCCCTTTCGAAAGAAAGAGGTGAAAATGTTAAACGGATATTCAAACTCATAAATCGAAAACAAACTGACAATGACGTGGATAAAAACGAATAAAAAATCAAAAGACAATCAATTGTACACAAAGCACAACATATAAACCTTAAACCTGAGCACCACGAACCCAACTACCAAAAAGTAGTGATCGTAGTAACAGGAACACATTATATATCTATTTTAGATTCCACTAAACTCTACCGTGTTATGTTATTCGGAAACACGTTTTCCTTCAGGTGGTTTCAAGTTTTCCATAGTGAGGTTTTAGAGCAACGAATGTAATCTGCAAAAGCGAACACCATGAAGTACGGTGTATTTTTAAGTTAATCAACGGTTGATTCCCGATGTTTAAAAACAAATACGCTGGTACAGTTATGAATAAGTTTTACGATTTAACAAGTTGTATGTTACCTAACTATAAAACCAGGTTCAATCTAACACTTTCCGAAGCTGGTACAAAGCAGGAATAATGCAGTTTGTTTTCTCGTTTGATTTTGTCAGTTTTAATGAGCTTCTTTTTTTGAATTTGCCTTGAAGTTCGGCATTTATTTCATACTTTTTTTATGACCCCCCCGCTGTCATTCTTTTATTTAGTTTTATCGATTCACTCAGTTCATTTCTTTAGATGTATGGATTTTTAACATCGGTCAACTACTGTTGTCTTAAAAATGGAAAAACACAAAAATTAAGATCTTTTTCGCCTAATCCCACTTTCACACATATTTACAAAACTGATAAAAACTAATAGTTCTCTACATATAAATAAGAATATGGGGTAGGAGTTTGATTTTAACGTTGGCCAACTACTGTTGCCTTCATTGCATGTAAGACAATCTTTTCTAATTTTAAGTTTAGGTACATTTTTGTTCTTATTATGCCGACTTCGAAAAGGCATTTAGCTTGATTAACAAGGACGAAATTACAAACTATACTAAATTATTGTAGAGTGTTTTTGTTTTTGTTTATGAAACAATCCATGTACTAATTTTAAATTCCTAATCATTCCAGTTTTAATGAACTAGTTTCATGTTTCAAATGGCAGAAATGGTCCTGGGTTTTCAAAGATAAACTGAAATATATGTTACTTTTTAAAAATGTTACTCTATAATTAGTATGATACATTATAACTGGCTTAAACATTGGCCAATATCATCTTAATTAACCGTTGACCACGAATCATTTTAACATGAAATTATACAGTATGAGTCGTATGTAGTTTATTTAAAAAAAGACAAAAACTTCCAGAGGGACAGTCAAACTAATAAGTCGAAAAAAATCTGAGAATTTAATGAAACTTTGCACGAAAAATAAACGAATATAATTGTGTTTGTGTTTGTAAACTAATTTTGAAACAATATATTTTTCTCATGTTTCAGTTCCTGTGGCTGTGTAAAAAGAACGGACATCAATAGATGTGATTTGAAAACGAGACCGAGGACTACATGCTTTGTTTGGAATACAATCCGAACTATTATCTTCTTTGTTTGTCTATGTCATGAGTAAAAATATATTCAATTTCAATTGAAGCCTGTTTCTGAATCCTATCTGTGAATATGAATTTATGTTGTAATTTCTATAATTCATAATAAAATATTGTTAACACTGTACAAAGCCTTCTACATACTATACTTTGGAAGACATAAATACTATCGGACTAGGACTTCTCTTGAACTGAATTTTACTGTGCGTATTGTTATGTGTTTACTTTTCTAAATTGGCTAGAGGTATAGGGGAGGGTTGAGATCTCAAAAAACATGTTTAACCCGCCGCATTTTTGCGCCTGTCCCAAGTCAGGAGCTTTTGACCTTTTTTAGTCTTTGTAATATTTTTAATTTTAGTTTCTTGTCTATAATTTGGAGTTTAGTATGGCGTCCATTATCACTGAACTAGTATATATATTTGTTTAGGGGCCAACTGAAGGACGCCTCCGGGTGCGGGAGTTTCTCTCGCTTTATGGAAGACCTATTGGTGACCTTTTGGTGTTGTCTGTTCTATGGTCGGGTTGTTGTCTCTTTGACACATTCCCAATTTCCAATCTCAATTTTCAGTACAAATTGTAACAGTTTTTGACAGACGTTTACTGTAAATATATGTTTTTTCTATCTTATTTCAAGATTTAAATAAATATTGTAAATCTGTTAAATCAATAAAGTTTTATTGTCTGATCGTATTATAATGTTTCTACTGGTTAAAAAGTAACAAATAACTAATAGTAAAAATCAAAGAGGTAAACAAATGCATATTAAGGTATGAATTATGCCGCTTCGTACGACAAAAATAAAATTTGACAACTGCAATTGATAAAAAATGGAAAACCATACAAGACCTTTGTCGCCTCAATCAACACTCACACAAATTTATAAAACTGCTAAAACTAATAGTACTTCATATATAAATAAAAAGATGTGATATGAGTGCCAATGAGACAACTGTCCATCCAAATCAAAATCACCATGTATAAAAAGTTAACAATTACGTACGGACTTCAACACGTAACCTTGGCTCACACTGAACAGCAAGCTATAAAGGGTCCCGAAATGACTAGTGTAAAACCATTCAAACATGAGCGAGCAGCAAAGGAAAACAACTGTGAAAGTTTATACCAGAGGATCCTCATGCGTTTTTTGAATATGTGATTTTAAGTAATTGTTTGATGACCAGACCAAATATTTCACGATTTGTTTATTATTTGATAATGGAGGACTATAGTTTCGATTATTTGATTGTCTTAAATTAAATAATAAATGATTATGTGATAATATTGGCAAACAAATTGTGATTATGTGATTACTATGAGGGGCCTCATACCATCACATACACACACCTGTTAATGTGTTTAACAGGCACAGTTCGACCAATACCGTGTAGCGGGTTATTTTCACGGGTGTAAAATTTCGCGATTTTTTTTATCAATACCTCTGCATGTACACTTTTAAATTTGCGGAATTTATTTTAGCGATTTCGTTCAATCTGCGAAAAATAAGCAAAAATTTATAACCCGCGAAAATAACCCGCTATACGGTATCTTCTAACAAACTCATATGATATCCAATAACTTCCAATATACCAATGTACTGCATCAGCTACAATAAGTGTTTTTTTCAGATATACCCGAAGAGGAAAGTTTAGAAACTGAAGGTCTAATACTAACGTTGAAGAACTGAAAAAAAAGACTGGACTTATAGCCAGATCCAGACAGTGAAGTAGATATTTGCATGTGCAAAATACATTTTATAATGTTAAATAATTTCCGAAATTTATAACAGCAAATGTGCCACATGTGGAGCAGGGTCTGATTGAATCCGGGGCACTTGAGAACACCCCGGGTTTTGGTGGGGTTCGTGTTGCTTTGTCTTTAGTTTTCTATGTTGTGTCTTATGTGCTTTTATTTGTCTGTTTGTCTTTTTAATTTTTAGCCATGGCGTTGTCAGTTTGTTTACAATATATGAGTTTGACTGTCCCTCTAAATTAAACAATATCCGTATTTCAATGCAAATACCGAAGTATTGGTTATAACTAGGCTGTTGATATCTCTAATCTAGGAGAGGAATTGACCCAGTGGTAGTAATAACATTTACGATACCAATTAAAATGCACCAGACGAGCATTTTCCCAACTAATGTTTCTGCAAGTAGATTCCATGACACGAGTCATTTTGTTTCTTCTTCTGTAAGGAAACGTTTCATATTTGTTGAATTTGGAGGTAGACCTTTTCAACAAATTGTCAGCCTTCTTATGGGAACGTACTGTGCGCAACTCCATATCGTCCTTTTCTTATTTTCATATGAATTGGAGTTTCTTCAGTCACTCTTCAAAACAAAAAGATTAAAGAAGCTAGGTCATTTAACTTCACATTCAGATATATTGCTAGTGGTCTTCCCATTAACATTTTAAACATTTCTGATTGGATTTCATTTATATAACCCCTAGAACCCAAAATTTAAAGATACAACAGGCTTCGTCTGCCTCATTTTTAGACTTATACCTCGAATTTGATATACATGGTCATCTCAGTGCCAGAATTTATGACAAACGAGACGATTTTTGTTTTGAAATTATCAATTTCAACACTTAGTATCAATATAACAACTTCATCTGCATATGGAATATACATCTACCTACATATTTGTTATTCGAGAGCTTGCAGTTCCTACTATGACTTTGTAAAACGTCACCAGTGTCTGAGGAGAAAGTTGACGAACAAGGGTTATGTCAAAGAACGTCCCGTCCGTTTTCTAAAAAGTTCACTAGAAGGTATCAAGACCTTGTTGATAAATATTCCGTATCAACTTCACAAATGATAAACAATGGTCTTGAAAGTTTAGATGCTGGGTACTGGTGATGTTTATCATCATAATAACGAGTTATAGTATTATTTGTCTTTATGAATATTACTTTTACTGTTTGGACTACTTTTGTGATATCAATTTGTTTCCATACTTATACATTCTGTCATTTTGTCATTGTGCTATGGTATATTCTAGTAATCTTGTCTTTCATTTTTGGTAATGTGCTTTATCCATTTGACTTTATGTGCCTCTTTTGTTACTATATGTTTGTTTTATAGTGATTTAGATGATAACACAATGTTGACGGCTGTATCCCTACGTTTGACATTTTTACCCAGTATTATGTCTGAGGGTTTTTCACACATCGTTGTCAATATAATTGAATTTAATGCGACTGTGAAACAAGTGAGAGGTATAGCAAGGTATAACACCAGGATTAATCCACCATTTTTTAAACAAGAAAATGCATATACCAAGTCAGGAATATGACAGTTGTTTTCAATTCGTTTGACATGTTTGATGTAGTTAAGTTTTTGAATTTGCAGTTTGCATGTACGGACTTCCTGTTTTGAACTTTCCTTAGAGTTCAGAATTTTTGTGGTTTTATTATTTTCTATGACGTAACAGTTTTGATAATAGTTTTGATTTTCTAAAAATTCATGTTTATCGTTGATGCAAGGCTTATAATTCGGCACAGCAGATGCGCAATTTGAATGAACAAAGCCCTTTATAGCTGGTTGTTTGGTGTGAGCCAAGGCTCAGTGTTGAAGACCGTACGGCCTTCAACAATGAGCAAAGCCCATACCGCATAGTCAGCTATGAAAGGCTCCGATAAGACAATGTAAAACAATTCAAACAAGAAAACTAACGGCCTTATCTATGTAAAAAAAAGGAACGAAAAACAAATATGTAACACATAAACAAACGACAACCACTTTATTACAGACTCCTGACTTGGGACAGACACAAACATAAATAATGTGGCGGGGTTAAACATGTTAGCGGGATCCCAACCCTCCTCTAACCTGGGACAGTGGTATAACAGTACAACATAAGAACGAACTATACAAATCAGTTGAAAAAGTCTTAACTCATCAGACGCACAAAAATACAAGTGGACGTGACCCGGTACTTTTACATCCCGACACAAAAAGACACAATGAACAGATCTGAGAGTACTCGCAGTTATCTGACAGCTAGTTCAAAGCCACTAACAACTAATAAAAAAATCATGCAGCTCAGACTAAACTATCAATCCGTACACATCCAACATCCAATGGATTTGTAAAGACGTTATAAGCAGCCAGAGAAAAACATGACGTTGTGCAATGCCAAGTTACAGGTATCGACAGATTGTAGATCCATGAATATGTATATGCATATAACATACTAGTAATATTAAGTTAGCTTTTAATTTACTGATAACAAAATCAATATTTATACCAATACAAATAATATTCAATGATCTTATTACAGTGTTGAATAGGTAACCTTTTAGAATAAGTTTATTTAAAGGAGCGACAAGTTTACATGGATTATTTCTAAATTTCCTGGCACGGTTAACAACATTTCCGTAAAAATGAGGATGTGCTATCCCGTTTGAAATACGTTTTCTACAGGTACAACCAAACTTCAAAACCAATTCTTTATATCTATGGAAAAATTTAGTAAAGGTTTTAAGTAATTTATGGTAACGATATCCCTGGTTTAATAATTTACCAGTAATACATAGGTTGCGTTCGTTAAAATCAAAAACGTCACAACAGACACGGGCATAGCGAACAAGTTGTGAAATATAAACACCGTAAGATGGTGCAAAAGAACATCACCATCTAAAAATGGAAAATTAGCAATAGGGAACGAAAAATCGTCTCTTTTGTCGTAAATTGTAGTGTGGAGTTTCCCGTTTAAAACCGAAATATCTAAATCCAGGAAAGGACAGTCATTACCGAATAAATTTGATTTATTTAAAGTAAGTTCCTTGGGGTATATTTCCGCAGTATATTGAGAAAATTCTTGATTATTTAACGAAAAAATATCATCCAGATAACGGTAAGTGTTGTTGAATTTATCAATTGAATGCAATTTCGACGGGTCTTAACTGAGTTTAGTCATGAACTGTGAATCGTAACCGTACAAAAACAAGTCTGCTATTAAAGGGGTACAATTGGTGCCCATGGGGATACCTACAACCTGTCGATAAACTTTGTTGCCGAAACGTACATAAATATTATCAAGGAGAAAATTAACAGCTTTAATCATTTCATCACAATGGTATACTTTTATAAATTGTTATTGGGATGGAGAGTTGTCTCATTGGCACTCACGTCACATCTTCCTATATCTATAAAACATAAAGATATCTTTGCAGTAGTTTATTTGTAAAGTATGAAAAATTATTATGTAACATTACATTACTAAGTATACAATTATGCATATATAATCTATGACATATAAATCAATCCTGTTATACATACAATGTATGAATTATTCATCCATTTGATTTTTTTTACCATTCTTCTTTTACGTCGGGATTCCACTCTTTCCACTTATCATTCCATTTATTCCTTCTTTCGTTCTTTTCTCATTCATTTTATTCTCACTTAGTACCCGAATCTTTACATTTTGGTATCATATACCTTATTAGATTAGACTTACATACACATAATATATAAAATAGAAAATAAAAATAAAATCGTTTTCAACCATTATATTAATGATTTTAAACGTAAATTCCGAAATTAAATGCTTAAATGTGTATCTTATTTGTTGGTATTTATATAAATAGGAAGATGTGGTATGAATGCCAATGAGACAATTTCACCCAAGTCACAATGTGAAGTATTTATAATAACCGACGCATTTTTACACAAGTAACGACTCTTCGGTCCCGCTCGAAGGCAAAATATTTGACAGTCCAAAACCCAAGTTAAAGAGCAGATAAATTCACTACGGACCAAAAGTAAAGAAAATACACAGACAAGGAATCAGAGCTATGCATGAAAATAAGCCAGGCTATAACGACTGGATTATTAAGGTTGATGATTACTTGAAAAGGGTTTATGTCAGTCACTTGAAAAGGACTTGAAAATCAGAACATTTAAAATATTGACATTCTTTAAACATTAAGAATCATAAGCTGAACTTATCCTTTTATAACTTACTATGTAGTATTGGTTTTACTCATTGTTGAAGGCCATACGGTGATCAATATTTGTGTGTAATTTCTGTTACATTTGGTATCTTGTGAAATTTTGTCTCATTGGTATTGTAACACATCTTCTTATTCATATAAAGACCAACTTCAGTTATATTGTTGTTTTAAAAAGTATTATTCAAGCAGTAATAAATATAAAACAGATAATCAACAACGTTTTTGATGTAATATCTCTTATATTCTAAATAGAAATGATCAAAAGTATTTCGTATGATTGAAATAATTCATAAATAATATAAATTGGCTTATCACACATGCATTGGCAAAAGTGAAATCCTAAAAAGGAAATACATGATATCATCTTAAAATATTGTCATTTTTAATTATTTCCTTGATTTTTATTTCATATAAACATGATAAAAGAATAAGGTAGTTTGATGAAAAATTCATATTTATTTTTTGGTCTCAGAACATTAATCATGATCTATTTTAAGATGATAAAAGAATTCAGTCAAAAATCTATACAATGTGTACAATGTACCATGTACCAATAGATAATTTGTTTAAATCCATAAAAATTTGTTATGCTAAAAATTAAAATTTTTTGCAATACTTCAATTTATATTTGTATCACGTCAGTGCATATTATACATACACTCAACATATAAACATCACATGTTAAATTTTATTGAATACTAGTAACTGGGAAAAGAATGCAAATTTAAAGCTTGTTAATATACTTTACCGGAATTCCTTAACTTGTATTTAAATCTGTCGATGTTTAAACAATTGTAATTTTAAAGTTTTTGATTAAAAAAAATACAATATACAACACGCATGATTTTTTTAAGTTTCTTGTTAACATTTCATTCTTACATAATTGAAATCATTTGACAATTAAAAAAAAAATCTTTGATGAAATTAACTTTATACATGTCTATGTGCACATACTAATTTTGAGTGAAAGGTTTGATAAATATTTACGTCATTCAGAAAGAAAAAAACATAAGTATTAAACCTTAAATGTTCAAATCTTTTGAAAGGTTTGGAAATTCGTTCTGCCGGTAACGTTGAACGACATTTCTTTGTTACTAACCCCAAAAGCGGTTTCATGAAAAAAAAATGCTTAACAAAAGCATACAAGGATAACTTTGAACCCTAGCTAAGCGAAAACGATTACTCTGAAATTGTAATTTGCTCCTTTCCTGTCGAGCAGGTGGTATAAGAATATAAGTTCAAGTCATATACTTACTTTGGTATATAACATTTTCTGGACGAGGGGGAAGGTGGGGAGTACCATTTTTGAATTTTATACTATTTGTGTTGTTTTTAGTTTGTCTTCTTTTTTTGCCCTTATTTCTAACTTTATCTTTTTTTATTAATTCTCTTTTGCATAAATCTTATCCAGACCCTCAGGTAGCAGTTCTGTTTATTCAGAATTGATAATGGAAATGGGGGATATGTCAAAAAGACAACAACAACGCGACCAAAGAGCAGATAACAGCGGAAGGCCACCAATGGGTCTTGAATGCAGCAAGACAATCCCGCACCTGGAAGTTGGCTTCAGCTGGCTACTAAATAAAGATGTGTACTAGTTCAGTGAAAGTTCAGTGAAAAGTTGAATGATTTGAAACTATCACATAGTTTTCGCAGAAACGAAAGAACACAATCTACACCAAATTAGAAAATAAAGCAACAATAATGACTATGTTAATAGTACCCGCCCTACTGACATCGTAGAGAAGAATAGAATATTCGAAAGTCAAGTTAGACTCTAGAATCATTTAGATATGCAGAATTCAATGACTATCCATAAACGTAATAGCTGTAGCATGTATGTATTTCTTATTATTGAATAACGAAACTATCATATTTTTGCGCAGAAAAATGAAAACATGGAGTTCAACTAGGATGGAATGGACAAATATGGCAAGTGGCAATTGGCTTGCTTTGTAAGGCCAGGATTTTTTAATTTATTGGTTTACGGATCCGCCGACCCGATTTTGCTGATTTCCAGAATAAAAATAAAATTCACTTTTCACGCTTTTTTATTCCCGCCGACCTTAACAAATGCATTATCCCTGAAAAATAATTAAAATATTTTTTTTCCTGAAATGAAATGCATTAATCACTAACAAAATTGACAACACTTTCTGGTGTGAAAAAAACCCTTCCAGTTTACGTTTCTAAATATAGACAAATCAATTATAACTGACCTTGAAATGTCGTTTGCGCAAATAATTTTGCGGAACGAAACTTGTTTTTAAAACCAATTACACAATAAGTTCGTTTACCTTATTTGTCATCAGTCCGTAAGATGCATCATCTCATAGAAATAGACTTGTCCAAATGTGGACAGGGTGAAGGCGTCAAATTAAAGAACTGAATATTAACAAATCATTAGGAATTTTCTTGTTTTTATAGGTAATAAAAAAAATGTCGTTCATTTGGATAAAAAAACGGGAATGCAAGACAACAGATTAACCCGATATCGTTTTTCCAGTGGACGATTCTATTAGGTTTTTGACACGTGTGTTGAAACATATTTTCTTACGACGTTTATGCATTTTTTCTTTATCAGTTTTCGTGCTTGAAGATCATTTTTTACCAAGTTTTCTGGAATTGATTAAGAGCTACGCGAATCTATTTTTCTTGTTTCTGAAATGATGATTTAATTTCGTCTTTGTCCGTGCATCCCCTTTTTTTTACTGTAAATTACTAGACAATGTCATGCGTAGTTTATAACAGCTGAGCAATAATATTTCATCGAACTAAAATTTTAGAAATGATGATAAAATAGCATAACAAACATATTGCTAGAAAGGTGAAATATATATTGATTTTGCATATTTTTTTGTCTTCAAAGATGATTTTTTTTTCTTTTTTTTTTCCCGACCGACCGACCCGACTTTTTCATGGGGAAAATCCGTAAACCAACAAATTAAAAAACTGTGGCCTAATATAAGAATAATATATTATAAAAGTTATATATATATATATATAAACAAAATATCACAGTTACTTTTGTCATGTCTGATAGAAGCAATAGATGGTGAACCCTTGTTACATTAAAATTAGTCTCATTTAATTTACATACGTTTAACTCTAGGGAAGCTAGCTCATTCTAATCTCCAAATTCTAATTACAAAACAATATACGGACCATAATATTGAAGAAACTATACAAAGAACGATAACTCTATGAAAACTAACTGACCATGGCAATCTACATTCTAACATAACGTACATGAGTCATGAAACTTCAATCATGGTTTTTGTTGTCCTTGTCATATTACCTCCATTATTTTAGTCTATGAAAACTAATGAGGAATTTAGTACTCCCTGGCTTTAGTTAATTCCATCGGTATGACAAGTTTGATCTTTGCCTCATGATAAAGTTAGTATATATTGCACCCTTAGACGTAAAAGTGAATAAAAACTTTGTTCGTTCAATCGTCTTAGCTACGTTGGATTCTATTCCCGAGTAACAGTTTTGATCAACTCTGATTGTTATTCTTTGTTCGTCCATAAATCACCTTTTTGTTACCTCTAAATCACCTTTTAGTAACCTCTATATCACGTTTTCACTTTGTTAATTCTCCTACATTCATATAAGGATTCTCTCTATTAAAATTTTCATAATCTTCCGATGGTTCGTCATCGGCAATCATCATATTTGTTCTATTAGGAATTGTGGGTATAATAGCACAATTTTCATAATCCTCCATATCATCTTCATCGTCTATTTTAGTTTTAGAAAGAGCATTTTGCACATTTTCATAGTCTTCCAGATCCTCGTCGTCCTCGACGGTCTGGTTCTGATTAACTAACGCAGAAGTTTTACCGAAATTTTCATAATCTTCCAGTGGCATGTCACTGTCAAATTGGTCTTTTTGGTAATTCGCATAATCCTCTTGAGGATCTTCTGCGGTGGCATCTAATTGAGCGGAACTAGGTGGCGCTGGTTGTTGTCCCGACATATCTTCGTAATCCTCTTGATCGTCCATTCCCTGATTTATTGCACCTTCCGGTTGTTTAGATTTCTTTAATGATATTTTTTTCATAGAAATTTTGAACATAGATTTCTTCTTCTTTTTGGAGATAGCTGCAGGGGGTCTCGGTGCTTCCCCTAACATTGATAATTCTACGTCTTCAGACGACACACCTTCAATATTTTTTTGTAAGCGTATGGCAGACGCATTCGAATAAACATCACTTTCTCGGTTCACATTCTGAAAAAGAAATTCTGATAATAAAAAAGAGCCAATCATTGATTTTTTTAATTTTTAGATTAAAACATTACATAGATCCACCTAATTTGGATTCTGGTGGATAGTTAGCTCATTGGTTGTCATATCACATCTTCTAATTCTTGATATCACAAGCCGGAAGTTGGTCCAAGTTAACCAAACCCACTTCATTTGGATTCTGGCGGCTAGATGTTCCATTGGCAATCATATTTAATTACACCTCCTCATCTTTAAAATGACAAGTCGGTAGTCGCTAGTCGATTTTAAAAAGTACCAAAACATTTCATTCATGCACACCTAGGAGTAAAAACTACTCTAATTTAGAGTTATTTGAGTTTTGTCTCTATTTGAACCTTGTTAAACTTTATCCCAAACATACTTTCTCATCTATGTGTTTTTGAAAAATGTAGCTTTTAATAGAGCTTTCTAATTAAAAAATGGTGAATATTACTGAGATGAAAGTTTTTTTATTGTTCATTATTAATCATTGATATTTGCTCATACGAAAAATAAAGATAAAAAAGATTTGCAACAGTTGTTTCTAGCCTACAAATCTTCAAATGAACTGACTATGCCGTATGAGTTTTACTCATTGTTGAAGGCCGTACATTGTCCTATATTTGTTAATTTCTGTGTCGTTTGATCTCTTGTAAAATATTGTCTTATTGGCAATCCCACCACATCTTCCTATTTTTTTATCAGTGGTTGTCGTTGGTTCGTTGCACCACCACCGTGCTAATTATCATTATTTCATTTAACTGTGTATATTATTCTATTTAGTGACATTTTGTTTAAGGTTTTCTTTTTGGTCTGAAATTGTTTAACACCTCACCCCTTATTTTATGGACTTTATATTTACATTGTGTCATAGATCAAATTCATTGTGCAGTGTATGTTCGCTTGTTTGTGTTAATATGTCTTTTGATTGAGTTAAGCCATTTCAATTGATATTTTATAGTGTGTCTTTATATGTTGTGATGTTACACTATTGTTTCAGGTAAGGCTGAAGGTTGGTAACTACTAAAACGTTTAAGACCGTTGCATTTGTTTGCAACTGTCCTAAGTCAAAAACCTGATGTTATGTAGTTGGCGTTTGTCGATGTGGTTTATAAGTGTTTCTCGTTTCTCGTTTTTATATATATTAGAGGGTTGGTTTTCTCGTTTGAATGGTTTTACCCTTATCCTGTTTGGTGCCCTTTATAGCATGCTGTCTGTGTGAGCGAAGGCTCCGTGCTGAAAACCGTACTTTGACCAATAATTCGAAATTGTGACTGGGATAGAGAGTTGTCTCATTAGCGCTCATACCATATCTTCTTATATCTATAGACAAATCTAAAAATGCGTGGCATTACCTCCAAAACTTTGGTTGTTTTGCCTGTGGCAGGATCTTTAACGTATCTAAATATTTTATCCTGGTTCCGCTGTGCTTGGGCAGCTACTTTAGAATCATCTATTGTATTAGTATTTTCATAGTTTTGTCGTTGAAGTGTCGGATTCTTTCCGCGTCGTTGGTCGTTTTCTGTTTCAATGATATGGACTGTGTTATCTTTGCTGTCATCTCGAGTCTACAAAAAACATATTTCAATATAAGTAATTTATTTATTATAGTGATATGTGTGTTTTTTACAAAGTATCATATTATTATACACGAAATATAAAAACAATAATAAGAGCACCCGATCCTTTTATTTTATCGAAAATGTTCATTTAATTTGTTTTTCTCTTTCTGAAAGCTTGCAATGATTTGCAATAGGTATTTAGCAGTTTTTATCGGATGTTGACATAGTAAATATTTAAACTGTTCATCGTTTGATATAAGCGAACATTTCAAGAGAAATCACGGAATATCAGGAGACAAGAAAAACCTACGTTCATAAAACTTAAACTTAGTAATAAGGGTACAAAAGGTGTGATTGAAATACCATATCCAGCATTTTGATTGGTTGAGTTGTGAGTCTCAGCACGATAATCATAATCAATTTCGTACCCTAAAAACATTTCGTAGTATCCTGACCAGTTTCGTATAGAACTATGTGTATCATTTTGTAGATTTAAAAGTTTCTATAGAATACCGAACGGAAACAGAGAACGTGTAAATGAGACTAAAACCCGACTTAGGAGCAGAAAACAGCTCAAGCCCAAATATAATTCCGTACCACATAGAAAACTATGGCCATATCATGGCATATGTAAGATTTATATAAATGTAATTTCATGTTATACGGAATATTGATTTACATGCCATTTTATATAATATGTATGCACTGTGTAAGTATTATATCAGATATTCACCAACTCCACGACCGATATAACAATATTCCATTTTTTTGCTTTTTAAGCGAGTTTTCTGATTCAAGTGATTTGTCTGATTGATACTACAAATAATAGTTATTATTTAGAATTATACTTCGGTGTATAGTAATGTTTATTTAATAACATGATATTCGTATTCAAAATGTTCAGTTCTTACATCTAAAATCACACTCATCCGGGAGGATTTCTGAATATTCATTCGTCTTGTTCTTTGGCAAATGTACACTATAGAAACGATAAGGATGATCACCACTACTGCACCGCCACCAGCAGCAGCACCAATGATAATGGCCTTATCAAAGCCTGTTTCTGGTTGTTTAGCAGCAAGACATGTACCATTTTTACTCCCATGAAGACATGAACAAACGTCCACTGTAGACCCACTTCCGGTACAGTTATTGCATTTTGAATCACAGACAACGCAGACATTACTACTGTTTGCAAAGAAACCCTCTGGACAGGAAGACAAACATAAATAAAACACTTCCGGTTTTGGTTCTCCAGAAATTTCAGTCGTAGTGTTCTTTGTATTTGTACTCATCGATTGTGTCGTTGTTTCTGCTGTAGACATATCTGTGCTGGTATATGATGAGGTTGTTGTTGGATAAACACACTCTGATTTATTGACAAATTCATTAGAAATGTTTAAATACAACCCAGCTGGACAAGCATTGTCACATGGTGTCTGGCATATACAATCGTTTTCTGACTGCTGAAATGACATAAAAAAAAACAACATTCTAAACGTTTTATTTCAACAGTTGAACGAGAAACGTAGTAGCTCAGTTTAAAGTCAAATTATTTCAATGAACTATTGTGTTAAGATGCCTTTCTCTAAGAATGAATATTGTTGGCGATTTTTTTTTGTTTTTGTCTCGTTTTTTTGTCTTTTCTGTTGCGAATGCTGATGTTGGTTTTTATAACTGCATGGACATACTTTAACATTTTCAGAAATGGCCGTGGCGATCCGTTGTCCATCGTTGCAAATACTTGTATTTTGTTAACTAAGTCTGTTATGAGGTTGCTTTCTTATTAACATTTTACCCTTCCTCGCATTTGACTCATCTAAATGCTAAATATAAAGATTTAGAAAAGGTCGAGTAATGACACATTACACTAGTTTTCTTTATGATATAATTCTATTAAGGTACAACAGGTATTAATGGCAAATATTAATCTATTTAAAACTCATATTCTTCGGTGGAGAATACAAACACAAACAAAGCAATTTCTGCCAACACTGATATGTGTCCACACTTTGTTTTTAATATAAATTTGATAAATAGAAGCTATTTAAAAATCAAACATTTGGTGATATATTTATCATTTCAGTGAATAGATTTGGATGTTTGCCAAATATATTAGAAAACTTCTGTCTTTGTGTCACGGAAAACATTTGACCTACCCGGTCTTCCGGGTTCGTTTTCCCTAAATATTGACTAACCACTTTTCTTTTGTATTCATACATTATTTAGAAATAAAGTTTTCTTATATATATGTAATTTTGTTTTGATACGTCTTAATACAAAATCGCAATATTTGAACTTGAATGTATGTTCGAAAACTTAAATATCTTTATTTTATTTTGAGAAAGAGAATTGTTGCAACATATTTGTTTTTCAATCGTGATTTTGTATATACATTAGGTCGTTCGTTTTCTCGTTTATTTCATTTACACTTGTCCTTGCGAGGCATTTTATAGCTGATTATGTGGTGTGGGTTTTTATTAATTGTTGAGGCCGTACGGTGAACTATAGTTGTTAATTACTGTGTCAGTTGTTTCTTGTGGAGATTTTTATCTATGGCAATCATACTACATGATAATATAATCTTTTTATTTTTAAATGACTATATTTGCCACATTTGCACCAATTTCTTTCTACAAAATGCACTCACTACCTTATGAACAAGTGATTTGCGACCATTTGAACAGTTTGCAACTTAGGCAATTATAATTTATTAGAATTGTCATAGAAATGAATCATATTTTCCATTTCACCATTTATCGTCATAAAAATATGGAAGAAGATGCTTTATTTCCATCAAATGGGCTCACAAGGAGCATAATATAATATCATTATAATATTATTCTTTTACAAATACATGTATAATAAACAATACAGTATACATAGTCACAAACACAAATAAGAAACAACAGTTTTCATATATTCGTATATATAGGAGTATATATAAAACCTTCGTCTCAGACACACCTCTAGAAAGTAACAAAAAAAAAATTCTGTGAGTAGGCTAAATATATCTAGCTTAACTTAGGAGGCACCAAATATATACAGTATATATAATATGTAATCAATTTACATAAAGTCAAGAACGTGTGGGATGGGTTTCAAGTTATCTATTTTGATGAATGGACCATGAGTGGAATTTCCTCTTTCACCAGGAAGTGAAATATATATGATAAATTCCACGTGATCTAATCGATTAAAGTTCAGAAAAAATAACAATACATTTACCGCTTTAAAAAAACACTCGAACTAACTGACATTTGTTATTCATTTATTTGATCATTTAATTAATTTGAGTTGATGTAAAATAAGAAAAGTTTTCTAAAATTTGTACGAATCACTTTTACTGAAAAAAAGATAAAATATTCATACTGATATATAATGATATACTGTGGATTCAATATTAGTCGTTAAATTAAACGTTCAACGAATGACAAATTTCCAAGAGGCTTGTATGCAGACTTCGGCAAAACCACGAAATTAAATATCCACGAACATGTAAATTTACCTTAATCCACTAAAATTGGTACCCATGAAAATAAATGAATCCACAGTATGGGATTTACAGAATAGAGAATTAGAAATAATAGGTTGCTTAAATACTAGTAGTTGCTTTGGTCAAACAGTATGCTTTATATGAGACTATATTAAAATACAATAATTTTGACTAACACCGTGCCTCATAGGAAGAGACTGGATAAATTTGTGCAAAAAATACCGACGTCGGTAAAAAATGTGATCAATCCGGATCAAAAGTATTATTTACAAATCGAAAAATGTCACTTATAGCTGTGAAGAGACGAGGGGAATTATTTACAAGGATAGTGAGGACTAACTTTTATCTTATTTACATAAACAAACAAAAAATGCTTGGAATGTACTGATATAATATGGCATGTATTTTTTTTTATTTAACTTTCATTAGTCCACTAATATAGACCCAATTAACGCACTTTTCAACCTCGCCACATAACTCACTAGTTCATACTCGCCACATAACTCACTAGTTCAACCTCGCCACATAACTCACTAGTTCAACCTCGCCACATAACTCACTAGTTCAACCCCGACACATAATTCACTAGTTCAACCTCGCCACATAACTCACAAGTTCAACCCCGACACATGATCATGTAGCTGTCTTAACTCAATAAGCTACTAAGTGATTGTCTTAAGTCATATGTAAGTTAATAGTTGAGAGCTAAACACAGTTGTCCCATCTCGCCTCATAATCATATAGCTGTCTACCTCAGGAATCTACTGAGTTATCGTCTAAAGGAGGAACAAACGATACCAGAGGGACAGTCAAACTCTTAAATCGAAAATAAACTGACAACACCATGGCTAAAAATGAAAAAGACAAACAGACAAAAGTACACATGACATAACATAGAAAACTAAAGAATAAGCAACACGAACCCTACCAAACACTGGGGCTGATCTCAGGTGCTCCGGAAAGGTAAGCAGATCCTGCTCCATATATGGCCCCCGCCGTGTTGCTCATGTTATAACTAAAGTTATGAGGCATGTGTTAAGCAAGAGAATATAGTGATCAAGTTAATAATGTTAAAATCCAAATAGCAACATTTAAGCAAGACTTTTTATACTACATGTATAAACAATTTATGTGTTTTCAATTTAATTACAGGAAGGATTTTAAAGTAAGAAAGTCTGGTATTTCGTTGTCAATTTGCATTGAAATAACAATAAAATAAAAAATAGCTATATATATAAAGAATATCAGTCAGAAAAATAAGGAACAAAAGAACAACCATATTCAGTGATCTATAATCTAATAATTATCTTTCAATAGATTTTTCAAAAGTATTTTTATATACAAACTCGAAACTTGAAACTTTGGGAACAAATTATTTAACTTACATGCGATGATCTATAATGATAATTATCTTTCGATGGCATTTTTAAACTTGGTTTATTACTCTACAGATACCCAATTTTCTTACTACATATTGTGTAGAGGAAAACTAACAAATATGGTGACCCAAGCCTGGTCGTTAGTTTTCTTGTTTAAATTGTTTTACATTTGTTATTTTGAGTCTTTTGCAGCTTCCTATTATGTATGGGTTTTGCTCACTGTTCAAGTGAATGTGGTACCGCGTCCTATGCGGTTATTAATTTCTTTGATATTTGGTTCTGTCGGGGAGTTATCATATTGGCAATTATATAGCAGTTATTGATTTCAGTGACCTTAAAGTACTCAGTTTGAGTGTCGTCTGGTAAATGGCTAGATAAAATAGTGGATTTTCAGCATATAAGGAAGGAAGCTGGTTGAGTGGACTTGGTTAGATTGTTCCTGCGTAGTCAAGGTTAAAGTATAAATCGGAAGTACTTAATTGATAATAACAAGTATCCGTCAATTTCCGTTTATATCATTTATGCATTCATTTAATTGTGTGCATGACGAATATTGAAGAGATCTTGTGACCAATTTCTCGAGAACATTTCAAAGAAATTTTCAAGAACTATTTTTGCTTGAGTTTCGTATTTATTATTAATAGAAAAACTAAAAATTTGGGGAAATCAGCACATGCACAGCAAACAACACACAAAAAGAAAAAAAAAAGTAACAGCGACAACTGTATTGAGTTTTGCCTTCATACAAGTGTGAATTCTTTATTAATTCATAAATTTCTCATTCCCCCCTCTCATAGTCTTTCCCTTCCCACTTAAAACTCTCTCCTCTCATACATTCGCTATCCTATCACACTCACACACATAAGCTCTCTATCGTCTCTCCAAAACACACAACGACATTAAGTCGTAGGCTATAACTGCACTCTCCTACTCTCTCCTCTCTACACTTTTTACACTTTCTCTTCTCTCACACTCTCTACATACTCTCTCTCTCTCTTCACTCTCACTCTCTTCCCTTTCTCCTCTCACGATCTGTCCCCAGTCTCCCCTCTCACACTATCTTTCCACACTCTCATCTCTCTCACTCATAGTATCTCCTATTACACACACACCTTGCACTTAATACCCCTCAACCAACCATCATACGCTTAATCCTCTCAACCCTACGCATATATAAAAAAGAAGATGCGGTATGATTGCCAATGAGACAACTATCCACAAAAGACCAAAATGACACAGACATTAACAACTATAGGTCACCTTACGGCCTTCAACAATACGCAAAGCCCATACCGCTAAGTCAGCTATAAAAGGCCCCGATAAGACAATGTAAAACAATTCAAACGAGAAAACTAAGGGCCTTGTTTATGTAAAAAAAATGAACGAAAAACAAATATGTAACACATAAAACATGCTTACTCGTAAACACCTAACCCATAATCCTAGCAACCCCTACCATTCAGGACACTTAACCCTTACTCCTGATGTCTGGATTTAAATTAATTTCTTTAAATTCGGGACCTCGTGATTTCATGTTTTTAAGCCGAGGATTTCGGAATCAGGACCCCTCCTACACCCTCAAGATTTAAAGTTTTAGTGTGTTACTTTGTAGTTGTAACACAATTATTTCTAATTTCGAAAAAAAATGTTACCAAAACATATTAGCAGATGCTTCTCAGTAAGAATTGCATTCAACAAATGAGCTGGTACCATATCTTTTAATGCTTATAAGAGCTTTCCAGTATGCCAGTGAAGTTTGTCTGCTCATTTCATAACTTGGAAAAGTTGTTCTATATAAAATTGAGAATGGAAATGGGGAATGTCAAAGAGACAACAACCCGACCAAAGAGCAGACAGCATATATATACATGTACAAAGACTGAAGTTAAATGTTTTTTTTATTGTATATTATCAATTTATTGTAAAATTTGACCTTTGTAACTTACAGCTTTATCGATTGTTGACATGTTTAACCTTTTAAAGAATTTATAAATTACGTATAAAACAAACATACATCTTATCTCTTCATATGTCGTAACTTATATTTATTGGTGATTTATGAATGCACATTTTATGGGATTAAACTGTCGATTTATATTTTCTCAATTGTTTATTTTTCTTATACTCATAAAAGGTGAGTCTGTCTTTGACATCGTGATCTTATTCTTTGGCAGGTGAATTTCGACATGAATTGTTTTGCCAAAAATTTGTGAAACAAACATGTATTGCGCAAGAACGGAAGCAATATAGAAATGTGTACGGATTTAAACTTTGACATTATTAGGCCAAAATACCATTCTAAATTCCGGGCACAGATGTGAAATGAAGTTATAGGATAGACAATTACACAAAATGATGAAATTTTATTTAGAAAACATTTAAAGCCAAATCTTTGTCTCTAGAATTACTTTACAAAAACACATTTTTCTGTTTTGGTTGGTGTGTCGAATTTTTACATTAAAAGTTTGTCCAAGATATTTTAAAATAATATTCTTTCATGTTTCATGACAATCATTTTGATAAGCCATTGTTTCGGTTATAATTGAAGCTTAAATCAGCACATCTCTATCGAAAAAGATATCCCAAACCTAACAACAGCCCACGAAGTACTAAGCCAAAATAATAGTATGTGTGTTTTCTATTACATCTTTGGAAAAAATAAGGTAGGTAGGTAGATAGGGCTTTTTTGTATTTACCTTTGTTTTTACATTGAGTCTATGGGAGGGACATTCTGACTTTAACAGTGCTTATTGAAATATGAATTTTTTTTTAGGGTAGGTTAATTTTAAGCTTAAAAAATAGAGTGGGTACCGTAATAGGATTTATTTGGCCTTATACAAATAACTAAATGTACCGTTTAACCAAATATTTTTTTTTAAATTTTGACAATGTTTATACAAACTTCTGATGTTAATATTTGTCTTTTTCCTGTAACATTTCAAACTGTACAACGTAAACATTTATCTCCGACGTTCTATAACTAGGTCGAGAAAGGGAACAATTTATTTTATAGGTCACCAACTAGAAGGAAGAGACGCTGATTGGATAATAACATCTTGTTTGCATCATCATAATCTCTATATCTAAAGATTAAAGACGCTGATTGGATAGTCTTGTCTCGTCTGCTTCATCATAATCACTTTATCTGAAGTATGCTTATCACAAAACGACTTTGAATCGGAGATCAGTCGGATATCGGCGGAATATAGCGATTGACACAATTCGGGTTAGTTTAAATTCTGATTATTACAGAACGACAGAGCCACTCCTCTTAATTATACAGACGAACAACGATATTGATATTTTTTCCTCAACTTGGCCAAAAAAGGAGATGAAAATAAACGTCAAAAGTTGAAATAAGACACACAGGTTACACTATTGACAAACGGAAGAAGAAATTGAACAGACAAGCAAGAGTCAACTAAACACTGCATTGACAATTACAGATTGCGATAAAATAAATCCCTTGCAGAAACCTTTGGTGAATACACTTTTTATCATATATATAACCGTCTTTCGACTCCGAAATCTTTGGGTAAGACGCTCTGGCACTCGCTCAAGTAAGTAACTGAAAGAAGTAAATCAAGATTGCAATCTGTACAAATTGGGGGAAATTTACTTAATTTCAACTTTTTCCCGATGATATTGTGCATGTAGAGAAATATACAGCAATAACCCCCCCCCCCCCCCCGAAATAAAAAAAAAAATTGCACGGATAGAAAGCTTGTATTGACTAATAATTGCTCTTATTTAACCAAGTAGCAGATGGTCCCGCCTATTAAGGTAACATGTCGAAAAATTCTATTCGAGTTGTCCAGAGGGCAGTGTCGGATCCAGACATTTTTATAATGGGGTCCACTGACTGGCTAAGAGGGGCCCCCGCTCCAGACATGATTCAATAATTTCCTAAATAATCAGCCAATGTTTTTCCTACATAAAAGTGTGACCCCTGGAAACCCCCTAAATCTGCGTCTGGAAGGATGGACAGTTCCTGCTGCACTAGTGACCTGCAAGGATAAAGTTGGCTGTCACAGCACTTCTATTTCTCTTAACCGAATATTTTAATACATATTATTAATTATAAAGTGTTCCTGACAGCGTTTCGTTTTCAGTTTTTGTTTTAAAACAAATGAATTAATATTTATTTTAATTAAGTCAATAGTGGCATTTTTAAAATAAAAAAGGCAGTTTTGATTCCATGTGTTGAACAGTTCTTCCTGATGTACCATCACTACATGACGACAAACAGGATGAATTGTGCCTTTGTTGTTTAATTTCTAAATTTGATAAATATCTTCCTTAGATAACTAATAAAATACAACAAGAATGAATTATTTATTGTTAATTTAAAAGTTAATCTGAAAGGAAACAAACTATGTTGTTAGTTTCCTTTTTTTTGAAGGGGTTGATTGTTCAGATATAACATTTTATCTTTAAAGAAGAAACGAACTGAGAAGAATTTTATGGAGGCGTTTTGCAAGAGCTAACTTATATCATATATACACGTATGCCTGATGCATTGGGGTCTGTAAGGAGGGGTTCTTTTTTCTGTATTATTTAGTTAAGTGCCATTTTTTCATTTTTTTTTATTCTAGCATACCATTTTTCTCTATTGGTGTAAACAATATTTTATTATGAATTATACAAGTACATTTCATATACACATTCACAAAAAAGATTCAGAAAAAGCAACAAATGCTTACGTTAATCTGTCTCCTTATGCTCTATTCTTAATTTTTTATGCTTTTTCTCTATATTCATTATTTCCCCCTCTATTATTCTTTATTTTTTTGTCTATTATTCTCTATTTGGTATACAACATCTAGACCCTCATGTATAACAGCTCAAATGTCCTTACATTACTGGAGTGGACCGTAACTTGGCATAAGTTTTTAAATTGTTTCAATATATAGTTGTCTCCATAAAAACCATGATAATATTTACTTATTATAACAAGAGTTTTATATTTAAACATATAGTACGTCAATTTGGGATATGAGAAATGCATACGTCAATTAAATATCAGTCAGAGAGTGGTTGTCTTGTATGAATACAATCTCTTTTCAATTTCAACAAAAATTCTGCATTTTTCTATTAGTAAAACCCTATTAAATTAAACTAATGGTTATTGAACGACTTCTACATCTACACTTTAAATTTGCATATAAAATATTATATCATACAAGATGAGATATTTCATCAACTGAATACAAATACAATAACACTGTGTTTAAAAATTCTATTGAAAGTTTGTGAAAGAGTGAAGTGAAAAACATTAACTAAGAATTAAAGAACGTCTACGGCGATGATTTCATTACTAAGAGAATAACATCGTGTTAAAAAAACGATTGAAAACTTATCATTACACGTGTGGTTGTATTATTGCATGTGTGTCAAACTAGATAATCTTCGACCAGTAAAAAAAAACAAAAAAAAAAACATTTAATTTTAATACGACTGCGTTTGAAAATCCCATTGAAAGATTATTATTACAGGTGTGGTTGTAATTATTCCTCGGGGCCTTTTATAGCTGACTATGCGGTATGGACGTGACTCATTGTTGAAGGCCGTACGGTGACCTATAGTTGTTAATTTCTATGTCATTTTGGTCTCTTGTGGAGAGTTGTCTCACTGGCAATCATACCACATTTTCTTTTTTTATATTGACACCGAATCTTCAACGTTAACTTTATATATACTACTTTTAAACACCCAGGAACCTACTGAAGTAGATTAGACTTTGAAGAAATATGTAAGTTGTTTAAAAAAATAAGATCAAAGTTTTTTTCCAGTATGTTTTAAGATTAAAGTGAGTACATCGTGTTTATTAAATGGTAGGTTTTATCAGATTCCTATCCTTTGTATCGTTACAAATGTAACATTCTAAGCCGACTGACTGGTCAAAATTGTACGTCAAGCAAGTTACAATTGATTAATCCAACTGACCTTGAACTAACTTATAATTTTGCACCAATCTGACAGATGACTAAATATATATGCCAATGGTATGACAACCGATATGAGAGGTACGTGTCATGATATAAGAAGAGCACAAGCCTATGAATATGATGTGCAATGGCACACAATAAAAGAATTGCGCTTATAAGTACAATGTATGAACACTATCCCCTTGGACCCCAATTACTCTAGTATATAGAAATAACATAACGAAATTAAAAAAAATATACAAGTTTGAAGTGAAATAAACATGCTGAATATCTTCTAGTTAACAGTAAGTCGTTCACGAATTCTACAGTTTAAGGTAGATATACAATTCCGATGAGGGTATGGATTGTGGACCTATATTTCTCATTTTTTTTAAAATTTTTTAGATGATTTTACCTTAATATTTATTAATGTTGCTAAATATTCTCTAATCTGAATATTTCAACACCCTGTTATTCTGTATTCATTTTTTTTGCTTATATTTATCTATTTTTTATTTCTATCTCTTTATCCTGCATATTTTTTACAGTACGCTTTATCATCTGCAAACCCCATCCAAACCCTCCCATATGTGTATAGCTGCCACTGACAACTGAAGCATCTAGGTTTATCACTTTATATAAGTGAAAAGTATGTTTGTTTAAGGTTATTACTAAGACAAATACTGTATACTACTTATATAACATTTATGTCAGAATAGTGTATGCTAAAGTCTTAAAAACACAGATAAGCAGCGAAATTTGACATAAAGCTATGATAAATACATACTAGTATTTGAAAGTAAGAATTTTTAATGTGTTAAAACAAAACCTCTTTCCCAATGTGAAAAGAGTTATTACGGAAGACTTCCAAAAATATGACTTTTACCCTATTTCGTAGTATAAAAATAGTTTTTACGGAATCAAGAAGTCTATAATGTGAATTTTACGTAAATTATTAAATGCATGTTGAAGAAAAAATGATTGCTTTTATTGTTTATTTTTTAATTTTCAGAAAGAAAAGTGACATTCATATAAATTACCCGTCTCAATTTCCTCATCACTCTAATAATCTTTAAAAAAAAGTATCTTTAAAAAAAGTACTTTTTTTTTATCAAGGACAAATTAAAAAAGTTCATTCTACACCAGGTCACATAACATACTCACACATAATACGAATATTGAAATACAACACTAACCCTAACCCACAAGTAAAATGATTTCTACCAAAATAGTTTTTTTTTCTCATTGATATGCCAGCCTTTAATTTATACAAGATGTCATGTCTTTTCCAGGAATTTAATTGACAACTTAGATGTTTCGTAAGATGAGAAAAATCTTCCGGGAAAATAATCAGATAAAAGGTAAATAAACTGTTCAATCTTCAATTGGCCGTTTCAGAATCTAAAGAATCAAGGGTAATTTCATTGTTCGTACCCCTAAATGAAAATAACGTCACGTCATTTGTTAAATTTTCATTGTTTATGACATTTTTAACCAATCAGGACGTTTTGGTGTACACTTTTGAAAATATTACCCAGGATGCATTAGATACTGAAACGGCGAATTATAAGTACATGTCTTGCCATTTTGTTGAATGAAATCTAAATGGATCTTTTTATTAAAATCTTTATTTATGATAAGTTTAAAAGGATATGATGGATATACGTCGACGAGACAGTCATCCAACAACACAAATAACCAAACAATATTTTAATGGCAACATTCAGTGATCAACAAATGCCTAAGAAATACAAAAAAAAAAAAAAATGCATGCCAAGCTCCAAATCGTCTGCAATTTATCATTTTTTTACTTTTCAATGACAAAATTTTATTTATCACATGCATGCACGTGAGTTCACAATATTTCATGTTTTTTTTTTATCTTAACACTCTCCCTCAAAACTTCAATTACACACGATTTAAAAAGTAGAATAACAAAAATATCCAACACAAATTCAATGCAAAAAGTCCTTTACCATATGGAAAAAATAAAAGCTCTAACTCATCAAACGAATCGAAATCAGCTATCGAACAAACGAACGTACAGACTAACTTGTTATGAGCTAGAATCTGTGTTCGAATATTCATGAACATACATGTACCTTGAGGTATAGGAGTGAAAAACACATTTTTCTTCCTTAGTTTAATTTTTGGCAAGAAATTTTATAGACTTGTACAATGCTTTCAAGTACAAAAAATGTATGTATTACTACTGCTAATATTTATCACAACCTCCTTTTATCTTTCAGTAGGGTTATATATATAATTTTATAACATCTAACAATATTTTCAAACTAAGTCACGTATAGCACAGAGGTACTTGCAGGATCGCCATGCAGTTACTGAAATCTCTTTATTTTGGTAAAAAAATCAGTTCTTCCATTGTTTAAATATTAATTGTTAAAGCTGTATATTTTTTGCCTATTTAGGTTTAATTTTTGCATGGTTTGCATTTAACAAAATGAGTTTCACCACATCTTTCGTTTCACATAATTTCTAGCACCTTTATTGCTTCGTGATATATTGTGTTAATCTGAACACATGTACGCATCTAGACTGTTTGTCCAAATATGGACATTGGTTTAGTCGAAGCAAGTAGTATATAAGGGTATACAGTTACAGTGGAAGAATTATTTAAGGAGAAGTTCGGTTTAAAGTCATGACTTTATATATATAATAGTGGATAGAAGTAAATGCAGTTTAATTTAGCCTCACTACTAATGACACACATCATGATATTTAAGGGGGTACCCAGCAATTTGACTAAAACCGGTTTGGCTCGTTTAATTTCTATAAACACCCTATTTGGTCATTGAGAACCCTGATTTCCCTTTACAGATAGTTTGTAAGACATAAGACATAAGACATTTTATTTCACTAAAGCCCCAACATGGGATATGTTAGTACAACATGTTTTAACAAACAATAAAAGTGTGAACATATTTACATTAGAACAACATGGTTAACAAAGGTGCAATAATAGTATATATATAATTAATACAAATATTTGACAGGAAGTACAAATTATAGTAACATGATTAAGCACATATATTAAAAGGTTTTAATAACACTTTTGCAAAATTTTGCTATTCCAGTAAGTGTAAATAAATCTGATGTATTCATCAATTCTTTAAATTTTAAAACATTTGGGTTTTTACATATATTTAAAGGTAAAAATTTAGCTCTTACATTGTTGAAAAAGGTACATTTGAATAAGTAATGAAACTCATCACCAAGTTCATTAGCATTACAAAGATTACAATGTCTTTCAGATCTATCAATATTTAAAAATCTGCCCGTTTGTGATTAAAACGTCCAGCTAATTTTTAAAGAGTTAATTCCCTTTAGTGCTCTGTTCACCTTTCAGTACATTCGTCTCAAATCGGCCGATTCCGTACCCTCATGGAGAGTAGCGGATTCTAACGAGGATTGCCGAATGTTTTCGAAAGTATCAGGAAGGAATGGCTATCAAATAGTTGCATGGAGTACTATTTTTGTTATTGTATAATAACATAATATCCAGGAAACAAAATGTCAATTACTAATGTCGGTCCATTTATGGACACGTGCTAAATTACAATAAATTTCATTATCATGATCAAAATTAATCATCTTTCATTTCATTGTTTTTCAAGCAATTCCAAAAAATTGGAATCGTTTGCGACATTCTATCATGACACATTTCCTGACTGAGAAATCACCCTGAAAATAGTGTCCATTTTATTCACAAAGTTATTTTTTTTGCATGATTAATCTGATATGACTGTTGTCACTTCAACGTGACTGTTGTGTCATTGTAGTCAGCGGGTCAATTCTCTTCTTTTTTATACACAAATAAGGCCTTTAGTTTTTTGTTTGAATGGTTTTACATTGTCATTTCGGGGCCTTTTATAGCTGACTATGTGGTATGGGGCTTGCTCATTATTGAAGGCCGTACGGTGACCTATAATGTTAGTTTGTGTGTCATTTTGGTCTCTTGCGGACAGTTGTATCCATTGCAATCATACCACATCTTCTTTTTTATATTTAAATCAATGACAGGATATATAATTAATTATGTTTTGTTAAGCATTTTCGACTCAAAGTTTAATTCATCCTTGGTTCTAAGAATACTGATTTAAAAAAAAACTTAAGATCACTAATTCAACAAATGATCAAAGAGATAACACACATTTAAGTACTAAAAAAACTGAAACAAATCTATTATATATTGCCTATGATTGTTTACATCCACTCCATTGAATATTTGGTGGATAGTTGTCTTATTGGCAATCATACCATATTCCCTCATTTTATATCAAAAACACAAATCAAGGCATTTGTTTTAGGGGGTCGATATTGATAAATTGGTCGAAGCAACAATCATTATGTTTAAATGTTAAAGGTAAAATAGTGACGTTTTACTAATTTTTTTTCCGATGGTATGCACGTGATTGAAAAGTAGCATACTTCCTCTCTAAAACTTATAACATTATGCTATGAAAATATAAAAAGAAGATGTGGTATGATTGCCAATGAGACAACTATGCAAAAAAGACCAAAATGACACAGACATTAATAACTATAGGTCACCGTACGGCCTTCAACAATGAGCAAAGCCCATACCGTATAGTGAGCTATAAAAGGCCCCGATATGACAATGTAAAACAATTCATGGCATAGATACATGTACTAAGGTGGAGATAACAAAACTACTAGTATGACAAAGAACCAAACAAAAGTCTAAAACAGCCAAAAGGTAAAAAAAAAAAAACAGCCTATAAACAGTCGTAACCAAGAAAAAGGTTTGAACTTAGTTGTCCTGGAAGATGAATTTATTCCATCGCTGACAGACAACAAATTAAAATTACTTAGTACATGTGCATTCAGTGATGTAATTACAAAAAAAAGTAAACTGTTACAGTCACATGTTGTGTGTATAACAAATTTATTATTCAGTCAAGAAAACCACATAATACATCATTAGAATGAAAACACTTTTCAAAACAACCACATGACCAAACATCAAAAGTAACACTCACGTGTAACATGTTAATAAGTCGCGAATAACAACTTTTTTTTTTAACTTTGTACTACATAAATCCGCAGGACATTAAATTGATTTATTTTTGTTTTTTAACGTCTTGACAATTACTTCAAATGTACGCAATCAAAATCTTCATTATTTCTTGCTTATCACTAAATTTATGCATCCATTTATTTGAAATAAAAAAAAACCCATAAATATATAAACAAAAGAAGATGTGGTATGATTGCCAATGAGACAACTCTCCAAAAGAGACCAAATGACATAGAAACTAACAAATATAGGTCACCATACGGCTTTCAACAATGAACAAAGTCCATACCGCACAGTCAGCTATAAAAGGCCCCGAAATGACAAATGTAAAACAATTCTAACGAGAAAACTAACGGACTTATTGTGTAACACATCAGCAACAACATCAACTGAGTTACAAGCTCCTGACTTGGGATAGGTACATATATACAGAATGTGGCGGAATTGAACATGACAGCGGAACCCAATCCTCCCCTAACCTGGAAGAGTGGTGTAACAGTATAACATCACAACGAACCATACAAGTTTGTGTTTTGTAAATCTATCGTAAGCCGAATTTAGTGTATGTTGCGTGAACTTTTAAGTGGTAGCAGACCCCTCCACCTTAAATAATGTAGTCTTAAATGGAAATCTTTACCAGAAAAATAGTAGATAAGAAGATTTGAGCAGTGAAAAGAGAAGAGCAGCGTTATTTTATAATCATATAAACCCTTGTTTTAACCAACAATTTCTACAGATTACAGAAAGTACATTATGTCTTGATTGCTAAAGTTGAGGAAATATATCAATATGACCACCCGTTTAAAACACCCATGCCGTTGAAATATTTTCAACTGGACATTAAGCGAACAGTAATTAATCAGTCAATCAACAGGACTTAAATAGTGGGATTTTTTTAAGGTGGTACCTAACACCTGAACTAAAATTAATTTGGCTCGTTTAATTTTCTTTAAGTTTTGACAAAGTATTTAGTTTGACCCTTTGACAAAAATATAAAAATTTCAAAAACTTTGAACCAACCGTTTAATCAGAAAAATTACATTGGTTATATAGCAGTTTGACAAAAACTTATTTTGATCATTGAGAAGCTTAATATTCCCTTAACAACACAACGTCATTAAAACGTTCTGCTGATTTTACAGAGTTATGTCCCTGTAGTTTTAGGTACCACCTTAAGAACCAGCCACTAAGTCCTATGACTCCTCTGAATCCCCCATGTAACAACCAAGAACGCAGATGTACAATGTAATTAGCTGTCATTGTTTACAAATGTTAAGCAAAATAATGTCTTTGAAATACAAACGAAATGTCATAAATAAAGACATAAATTGTATCTTTTGTTTAGTTAAAAAAAAATCATAGTCGTCTTCCGTTTAATACAATAACTGATAAACGAAAAAGGGTCGTACATTGGGAAGCTATTAAACCAATAGTTTCAAATGGTGCAGTTGAAATAATCCATTCGTAAATTTAGCGGACGCCATCACGAATTGGTTGATCGATATGGAAGAACCGTTTCACAGATGATATCGGACATGTTCCTTATTTCGTTACTATAATCACCTTCCCTTTTCACGAATGTGACCTTCCAAATCAGACTATTTACCGGATTTGTAATAACTTTAGTAACACGACGGTTGCCATATGTGAAGCAGGATCTGTTTACCCTTCCAGCGCACCCGAGATTAAGTGTTAATGACAATATACTGATACGAAACACATCAGTTATACCAAACTATATGCCAGCTAGTACTTGTGAGGAGTGTTTTTAAAACCTAAATAGTCCAGATCTATTTGTAGTGGTTCCGATTGAGGATAATGTCGAGCGTGTGGGTTTATCAGTTGTCATGGACATTCTCTTCCAGAATTAACCTCAAAGTTCTTTATTTTTTTATAACTGTCTTTTCGGATTTTATGGAAATACATATATACATGGAAAACCCCTTAACAAACACTTTCACCTCGATTACAATACAATATGAAATGTACATATGTATAGTAAAGAAAATGTCACATCCGGATTTATTTCACGTTTGTCCCATTTATGTCCATTATCTGGTCATTTATCTCAAAGTAGTCATTGAAGAAACACTTTGATAACAGTTTTAGTTCTTTTGTTGTTGAAGTTAACGTCTATGGGGTATACACCCTTGCAGTAATTACATTTTGTTTGACAAGACCGTGTCATGTTTTTTTTGTGTTCTATCAAGTCAAATATTTAAACCAAGATATAAACGCGCACTTATTTGTATCAACATACAAAATAAACAATATACACACACAAACATGCACAGATTAAACAAATATTTTAAACATTAAAATTACTTTTTTTGTAAAAATAAATTAACTATCAAACTATATATTTGTCGCATGCAGTGATTTTTATTCCAACCATTGAACTCGGCCTTTTATGAGTTTAATTTATTAAGAGAACATGCAGAAGACTACAGTAAAAAAGCCCCCTTAAAAATATAGTTTTTAGTCCGAAACATCTTTTGTGTTTGTTTTGTGGTTCTAACCACCAAAGCGTACAAGAAAGGAACAAACAAACTAAGAAAAACATATCCTTTGCCTACAATAGCAAGACAGACTCAACATTTCAGATGACTTCCTACATACATGTACAATTTACACACTGTATGTACTTGTAACCTAAAGTTTAAACAGTGCATAGATTGATCTGTTAACGTATACATTTATCGCTTAACTTGTATGACATCTTCAAATTACCCATGCGCTTAATGTGAATATAAAATAATGTGATTGGCAGTAATGAGTCTGCCCCCTCCCCTATACGTATTAGATACACCCTGAGGTCGTAAGCCCAAATGGATATATCTAGTTAACACCAATATATCATTGTTGATGCAGAATGATAGTACATTGTAATAATAATCTAGGAGGGGTCTTTCAGCGATTTGACCATGTTATTGAAAAGCATGATAAATGCAGGGTTTCTAATTTCAGTTAACGACTACTTGGTGTGAAAATTTATAATGATTTCAATTTTTGTCACGTTATCTTTTATTTTTAAATAATTAAGTTTGCTATGGACTTAAGTTAAAGTATATTGAACGACCTTGTGTCCAATTTGTAAAACTACCTTTTGCCTTAAAACATATTTGAAATAGCTCTCGCCGCGTTGAAGCCCCTTTGCTCTGATGTAAAGCATACATACATCAATAAGTCAACCAGCCTCAAACATTCTCTTCGGAAAAAAGTTTTAAAGCATAAGTCGAAAAGGATTCGCCGCAGAGATTACATGAAATTATGATATCTATAGAAATGAATTACGACTCTTCACTGTGCTAGCTTACCCTTCAAAAATTCAAATTGCAAACCTTTTATTTCAAATAATTAATACGTTTAATGCCATTGAATAATCAGATGGAAAAGAATGAAACAAATAGACAAGACATTATGTAAGAATTTCAAAGCTGATCATTACCATACACCTATATTAGTAGAGTGACAGATCAAGAAAATGGTGCTTATTTTACGACTTTAATGGAACGGCAGGCTAAAAACGATTTGTTTGGAAAGTCAATACCTTGAGCTAACTTTTTTCCCCGGTCGTAATAAAACAATTTAGCGTGCATTAAAGTTGAAAAAATGTTGGCTTGGTCACTCCACTACATTGCTTGATTGTATTTATTTAAAAACCAAGGAACTATTGTGTGTCAAAGTATAAATGCACATCCATATCATTTTATATTACCAATGAATTTGGTGAATAATGCATGTCAAGTAAAAGTTAAAAAAAATATATCTATTGGTGTTGCGTCACAACAATTTAAATGCCTTTGATACGAAAATAGTTTTTGGAATACAATGATATGTACGAATGGGTAATAAAGAATATCATGCCATAAATAGATCATTGTACTCCTAAAATAAAACGGGCACAAGATATAAAACAATGAACACTGATAAATTTCTCATTATCTATATTTACATTGATAGATACAAAATAGTCATAATTTGAGATTTGGGCTATACACATGAAAAGTTTAAAAAGTTATCAGATGCAAAGTAAACAATTTGAAAAATGTATGACGTGAACTTGAAGATAACTTAGTAGGCCATAAAACAATAAATATCTTGAAGGAACCACTTTTGATAAATTTAGAAATTCTTAATAAACTAAGGCAAAAAACTACCTCGGGCGAAAACTGATCCTTTAAGTTAATTGATTTATAGGTATAGAACCACTAATTCAGGCCCGGTCGGAAAGAACATACAAGAAAGTAGTACATATCTTAAACAAAGTAGTTCCTACGCATAGCTGTATCTTTGTCAATAGCGGGTATTTTTGGTTAATTGTGGTATTTAATGAAAGTTTGGGGACTTGGGATCACTGTACAAACCTTGTTGAAAGATCTTTTCGAATAATAAAGCAGTATATTCTTTATATATGGACCCCTTACGTAAACACCTAACTTATTGCTTAGTTGTCATTTCAGCATACAAAGGGCGTTGATATCAATATTATATATTTTCTTTTGTACATTATATTTTGATAAAAAAGTTAAACACCAAATCATAGTTTTTCATAGAATGAAATTCAAAACAGTGTGGCTGTGGCCATTGATTGACACATTAAATTCATCCATTGACTGGGACAATTTAGGTGAACGTTTCTATGTAACGACCAATGCTAACTATGTACTTTTTAAAAACACTTAAACTGTGGGGTCACCAAAGGTTCTCAACACCTTAATAAAGTAATTCGAAAAATTAATCAGAAATAACACGATGTTTTGATTTATATCAATTATATAAATCAAAACATAAAGGTTATTCCTGATTAATATTTCGAATTATTTTATAATTAAAGGCGTTAAGAAACCTTTGGTGACCCCACAGTTTAAATGTCTATCGTAGGTACGTCGTGAACAGTGGTCGTTACAGACAAACGTTCACGTAAATTTTCCCAGTCAATGGATGAATTTAATGTGTCAATCAATGGCCACAGCCACACTGTTTTGAATTTCATTCTAAATCTGTTTAAACTAATACATGTATTACAATGTACCATATATCTGAACACATACAATTGTGCAATAGTTACAGAAGAGAAGCGAAAGATACCAAGGGACATTCAAACTCATAAGTCGAAAAAAAACTGACAACACCATAGGTAAAAAAGAAAAAGACCAACACACAAAACACAACATGGACCACTAAAGACTGAGCAGCACGAAATCAGTTTTATTTTGGTCTAAGACCCTAACCTCACCCATACAACTAACTACAAGAGGGTATGGAAGGGCATTTACAGATTACAGTAAGGAATAATGGGCAATACATAGAGAATAATAGGCAAATTAATAAAAAAAATTAAAAAAATTAGGGTATATTACTAGCAGAGGAACATGGTTTAAAAAAGATTACAGAGATATAGACCCCTCCCATCCAAACCTTCCAATAATAGTTAACATTAGTTTAAAACAAATATGCACTATGTCAATTCAAATTTTACATAATACGATCTACAGACTACATGTATTTCATAATCGGAAAAATACCACTTAACAATGTTCAACACATGTCATTTGTACCAGCGGAAGCGTGTTCTTCAACCGATTTACATGTATCAGTTTATTATGAATTGTTAACACTTATGCTATCTATTATAAAGGCTCGGTTTCTTTCTGTCTAATTTAAAATACTGAGTATGAGGAAGTTTACATTTTCTATTTTTTCGACCATAAAGTTTCAACTTTCTATTATTTAAAAGAAAATTTCCAACTTTTTTTTAGTGTTCCTTATATAGATGTGTTGTAATTCTGTTTTGTATTATCTAATTTCAAACAAGTCATTAATTGACCGACAATCTTTACTATTTAAAGAATATGCATTTGCAATGGTCTGTTAGTTTTGCATGAAACTGTACTTTCCTTGTTAACATTTAAATACAGGTATATCACTTTCACTTCGAAATGATTAATTAACCGCTTACAATAGTTTTAAAAAGAAATGCATACAATTTGTATACCATCGTAACTTTAATAAACTCGTCTTGTGACTTTTACATCATACGTCATGCATCAGTGCACAGTGTAATAACATGTTTCGGCATTTTTTTGTTTTTGCTTCATCTGCATAATTTGCAAGCAAACACATACATGTAACGTATATCACTTTAAAGTTTTTGTTTTATCTTGAGTGATTAATTTTGTTTACCACTTTGTGATTAAGCTTGTATATAGATACCTATCTATTGATAAAGAATGCAACTGCCTCGCTGGTCTCGTGGTAGCGAGTTCGCATCGAATGTAGGGAATTGTTGATCGAATCCCGACTGGGTAAAACCAAAGACTTTAAAATTGTCGTGCGCTGCTTCTCCGCTAAGCACGCGGCCTGGTCGGCACGAAACCAGAATGACGTGCCCGGGTAAGGTGACATGTCTCCATACGGACTTGTGAACTAGAACGTTAACAATCCGACTCAGCGTGTCACTCTTTGAGGTTTTATAATCATGTTACATTAAAATGTTTTTTTGGTCCTGAATATGAATATTAGTTTGCCGCTGAACGTTAAACAGTTACCCATCATCAACTGAAGAATAACTACTATCCTCTACATTATTTATGAAAAATTCAGTTCAGTGTGTCAAACTAATACAAGGGAAGATTATAATTATGTTACATTAACATATTATTGTCCTGAATATCAATATCAGTTTGTCGCTGAACGTTGAGCAGCTACTCATCACCATCTTAAGAATACATATTATCCTTTACATTATTTATGTCTTTGCAACTTACCTTGATGTCTCATTGATAGTGACTTTTTCCAAATATTTTCTGAGATCGTTATAAAGCTTCATGTACACATTAATATGCAACTTACTTTATAAATATAATTGTATGATATGACGGACATAGATGGATGTATTTCTGATTCAATTATGTCTAATGTCTGTAATCATTAAACTACAAATGGTTTTGGCAGTCGGATTGTTATTATATTTTGATATATTACAAGATCTTAATAGTATGTCTTTTAAAAACATCCCAGATATTGACTGATACAAATTCCATTAAGAGGGGTCCAGGAAAAAGTCAGACACTTACAATTACAGCTGCTGATCGTGTATTTTAGTGAAGATTTGACATGACCGTGACCAAATTCTTAGGCTGACATTTTGTTTGAAATGAAGGGTTCGCAAACTTTTAAACCCGTCCCCGATAAAAAAAAATGGATTGAGAACCTGCTTGTTTAAAATTCCACCAATTAACACTCTATTGAACATGTTGAACTTATTGTATTGTATTAGTTTAATCATATTTTACATGCCTGCCCTCGTCAGGAATGTCAACCTGATAAGTGTATAAATATAAGTTTTAAGATCACACATAGAAGATTTAATTATATACATATTTAGATATATACACAAACTTCACTTACCTGTGAACTGACTGCTACTACAGTAAACACCATATAAATCACAAAAAATAACATATTTTCTTATTAATAAAGTCACTTTTATTCCTCAAGGCAGTTGTGTATTATCTCTTTTAATTTGTGCATCCCCTTCCTACATAACTTTCACAAAAATGCGCATTTACTGTTTAAAACTCTAACAAGGAAGTGATCTCGTTTGATATCACAAAGTACATAGTTAATAGTATCCACTTCACCGCATGACTATAGCCTATTTTGTATATGATTTAAAGTATATATCGTTGGCGATTTAAATAAACTTCATTTGGGATTCCCCAGTAGGTTAGAACTCGATCTATAAATAGAACAAAACACGTTTTAATGTACTGTATATTCATATGGAGATTTGTTTTTGTGAATGAAATGACAACGTAAAATGTGGGAACAATTTTCCTTTTTCTTTGCCAAGAAGGGTTTGGTTTTATTGTCGTTTATAGTTTATGATCACAAATATTAACGTTCATGTCAAAAAAACCTTTCATGGAAACATTAGAATATAAAGTCACAGAGCAACGATGAAATTTACCTAATAAAACATTGCTTATGAATTAAAATCAACTTGCAAAAATGTAAAGTGACGGGGAAATGAAGAACATGCATAAAAGTTGTCTGCTCTATGACCGAGTTGTTGTCGCTTTGACACATTCCCCATTTCCATTCTCAGTTTTATAAAAGAAAAAAAGTTAAAAATGAAAAACAACAGTGCACTGAACTATACACAACAGACCATTGTTTGAGCAACACGAATCCTCCCAAATAAATAAATAAATAAATTGTGTAGTTCATGCATCAATATGTCATCAATAGCTTCCAAGATTTAGAATATTCCAGAAGGGAAACATTTTCATTTATGAGAAAAAAATCTTGGTAGGGTAATATTTAATACTGTTGAATAACCTTCTGAAATAGCACGTTTAAAATCGGACTCAGCTTGTTAATATAGTACAAGTTAGGTTTCAAGTATATACTTTTAATTTATGTAATATCGGTATTCTCTGCTGTACATGTTCTATTAACATCTAGCCATCCTTTTGATACTTGTTTATCCTTTCTCATACCCTCTGCCTGTCATATAGTAAATAGGAAATGTATATAAAAATTGTCGTATTTTTAGAATTTTAGAATAAACGGTTTGATTTGTGAGTAGATATGCATTGCTAATCTATAAACATCTGATTTCTTATGCATTGTTATAATTTCAGAAACATCTATTGCTAAATCAGTTAAAGGCTGTATTTTTGACCAAACAAAAATCCGATCATAAACCACGTCATGGTAGCATGATTTGATTTGGGTCAAACACTTGAGTAAATGATGATAAGTCGCAAAGAATTTTTAGATAAATACTGATTGAAGTTTAATTTGAATCTGAAAGGATTTGCTTATTTGTCTTGTCCTGTTCAACCGGTGTTTTTTTTTATGCCCCATCTATTATGACCCATTTATGGGCATTATGTTTTCTCGTCTGTGCGTCAGTTCGTCAGTTCGTCAGTTCGTCCGTCCGTCCATCTGTTCGTTCGTTCGGTCGTCCGTCCTTCCGTTTGTTTGTTCGTTTGTCCTGTCCCGCTTCAGGTTGAAGTATTTGGCTAAAGTTCTTGGTCAAGGTAGTTGTTGATGAAGTTGAAGTCCAATCAATTTGAAGCATAGAACACATGTTTCCTATGATATAATCTTTATAATTTTAATGCCAAATTAGAGTTTTTACCCCAATTTCACGGTCTAATGAACATAGAAAAAATGGAAGTGTAATTGGATCATCCGTATACTATGGACACATTGTTGTTATTTATAAATTTAGCAATTAAAGAACTATTTTACTGTTCATATCAGGTTGTTGCAAAATGAACTCTTGTAACAAAATTACTCTTATCAAGACGTTTTATTAGCAAAATAAAGTGTGACATCTGATTCTCAGGATCAGATGAGTTCATCTTCAGAGTTTTGATATATTTTTATTGCATCAACGACGGAATTTAATAAAAAATTACCTATCGAAACGATATCTTTCACTTGTAGAACAACATACTGTTTTTTGTTGTTGAATGCGTCATCTCATGTAATGAGACAAACAGACATATGATATACTATAATTATAATCATTGTGTAATATAATTAACACACAGCTTAACATAAAACAGGAAAACACAAAATAAAATTCCATATTTGGAGAAAAAAAATATAATTTACTTGTTTTCGGAATTAGCACTTTCAGTTTTCAAACGGCACTGTTTGCTCTATTCATAATAATAGGCACATAATACCAGATCCAAAATGGTCTCTCAGATTTCTGATATCATGTCCTAATAAGAAATAACGGCTGGATCTATTTTTGTTGATTTCAAATATATTAAAGATTGGTCTTCGTTCACTAAATCTGAGACAAGCTTTAGTAGCATTTGCGTGCTCTTTAAGACAAAATAAACATACATTGTAATAGTGTCTAACGTTATATGACTTTACATTTTTATTCAATAACACTGGTGTATTTTTTAAAATTTCCATCCAAAAAAAGGCCAATTTAAATACTTTTAGAAAATGTTAGATTAATCATTTCTTTTGAAATCATAGTTTGTGATATTTCCTTTAAAATTGTTTTTTACTTTCATGACTGTCCTTATTATCAATTAAAATTACAAAGTTATAACTGTGTAAATACGACTATCTAAATATGTCCTGTAGTAATCAAGTTGTTCTACTTTTCTATCACCCCCAGATTTTGGTGGGGTTCGTGTTGATTAGTCTTTAGTTTTTTATGTTGTGTCTTCTGTACTATTTTTGTTTGTTTGTCTTTTTATCTTTTAGCCATGACGTTGTCAGTTTATGAGTTTGACTGTGCCTCTGGTATCGTTCGCCCCTCTTTTAATTCACTATAATGTAATAAATAAACTTATCAAAGATACCAGGATTGAAATTTTGTATTTGCGCCAGACGTACGTTTCGTCAACAAAATGTTCATCAGTGACGCTCGAATACAAAGCATTTTAAAATGGCCCCAAAAAAGTACGAGGTTGAAGAGCATTGAGGATAAAAAAAAAATCGCAGTCTTGTAAACAGTGATTTATAGTTATGACCATATATGATTCAATAATAATTCATGTCAACACAGCAGTGCTGACTACTGGACTGTTGATCCCTTGACGAAATTGAAACTAAGATGTCACTTCATGGTTTATAAGTACACCCCGGTCTCAAACAAGTCGAAATTAAGGAACGAATTGACCATGTGAAACTGATATATCGAAGTACAAGTTTGTATTTAAAATATTTTGAAAACATTACGCTGTCGTTAAAAAAGTATTCAACAGGATTTTTTAAATTTGTCATAGAAAAGGGACGAAAGATACCAGAGGGAGAGCCAAACTCATACATCGAAAATAAACTGACAACGCCATGCCTAAAACGAAAAAGAAAAACAGACAAATAATAACACAGAAGACACAACAAAGAAAACTAAAGACTAAGCAACAAGAACCCCACCAAAAACTGAGGGTGATCTCAGGTGTTCCTGAAAGGTAAGCAGATCCTGCTCCACGTATGGCACACGTCGTGTTGCTTAGGTAGCACTCCACAGTTAGAAAATAAAATGAAAAATGAGCCACAAAATGTTTTATCATATCCTATTCCTGGATTTCTAATACATAAACCTAACTGTTGGTGTTGTACATGTGCATATGCTTGAAATCAGTATCTTCCATAGATTTGATTTTCAAAAGTTAAAAGGTTGAAAAATAATTCCTTTTATGTGTATCTGTTCCAGACCATACGAGTATTTGGACCGTACGCGTACGGTCCGGACCGTATACGTATACTCGTACGGTCCGACCATACGCGTACGGTCGGACCGTATGAGTATACTCGTACGGTCCAGCTGACCATACATGTTTTGGTATCATATGGGTTAAATTAAAAAAAATAAACAATAACCAAAAATGTGTAGCTTTAGTTCTCCAAGAAGCTATTTTTACATCAGATGGGTAAGTGAATAAGCGTACAATTTAAATTAAATGTTTGTTTAATTCTATATCTGAATCCCATGTTTGTACTCTCGCTCCAGTTGACACTAACTACCACAAGGAATGTTATGTTTTTTTTTATTAATTTACATTTACATGTTTGCGGTCCATTCATGATCCTTTGCATATGCATTTTTTTTCAAAGTTCACAAATATTATAAAACAATTGTCCTTGTACGTTTTGACCTCAATTTCAATGAGCATACTGGCCTTTAATTAATTACTGACATGCTAATTACAGGAGATTAACAGATTAAACTAGCGTGACCTTTTTAAAAAGTTAGAATATTAAGTTTTCATTTCAATATCAATTGAACTTTTTATATTAATTTGAGATATAAGATTTTTTTATCTGTTATTTACATTTGTATCTGATAAACTTGACCATCTTCTTATTATTAGTTGGACCGTACGCGTACGGTCCGACCGTATGCGTATTTTGAAAAAGTACGCATACGGTCCAGACCGTACGCGTACGGTCCAAATACTCATACGGTCTGGAACATATCCATGGCAACATTGTGCATTTATTTACCATAAAATATTGCAAAAATGGGGGGGGGGGGGGGGGGTGAACATTTCACATATCCCCCAAAAATTTGGATCAAACTAGAGTTTCAATGCCTTTGAGTGATACCTTTTTAGAAACTGTTGACATACATCTTCCTAATGATCAAATAAAAATACGGACTGTCATACAGAAAACAGCCTATATTACATACATGACATAATTTTGATGTTCATATAAACCCAATACGAAGGCTATTTTGATACTCAGCTATTCAAAAATGAATTTTATTGCACACTAGCTCTCATATTTGAAAAATCCACAGGGGCCAAAATGCGAAACTACACACCTATCTGTGGAGTGCTACTTTATGTTATTACAATTCCGGTAAATAGTCTAATTCGGTAGGTCTTTATATATACGAACTATATACGAAGTAACAATTTACCATGTTTACTGCTTATCAACTTTCGTCCTTCGAGAAATAATGTGCGTCTGGCATACATAAAAGTACTGTTTCATTAAGATATACTACGTTTCTTCACATATGATAATGTATATTTGGTGTTAAACATTCGCAAGTCCTATAAAAAATTACCAAATTTCACAAAGAAGACAAGTTAATAAAATTGTCGGTTGTAATGCGTATATACAAAAGTAAGACGATATGGTGTAATTGCCAATGAGATTTTCCATCAGAGACGACATGACATAAAAGTTCTCAACTATAAGTCACCGTACGGGCAAACGACAAAGAGCAATGACAAATGTTATACAATGTGTCTAACCATTTACAGCATGGTTGTTCATTGGTTTAGGTTTCCTTACTCCGAATATATTCTTTTTCATTTGTATATGTGTACGGTTTAATTTGGTACTTTGTATCGGAATATTCATCCTTATTTCGGGTTCATTTCTATCCAAATTTTACGGCAGATTTTCCATTACTATTGTTAAATCATGAAAATCTCCTTTTTGTTCTCTTTCTGGTATCTTGCTGTTATACTCGTACAGCCATTTTCTTTCATTTTGAAAATTAATTTGAACATTCACCTAACAATTGTAAATAGTTTATACCCTCAATGTGAATGAAGATCATTCAGTTTGCACTATATTCCACTAAAAAGTGAACATAAGTATCAACCATACCGTTACCGGAGCAACAGGAAATGGACCTAATGGCCCAATAGATGTTGTCAATTTGTTTTTTTTGTGATTGAAACACCCCATTGAGTGTAGCTTACTTTAGGAATTTCTGAAAGTAATCAGAACCATAAAATTAATAATATTATAACTTATCTTCTTTCCCACTTTTTCTATTTTTTTCATCTTACATATCGGAATTTGTTGGTGAATAATTTCAATTTGATAAAAATATAGTAGAATGACGTTGACGAGGCATTTCTAAATATGCAACACAATTGACTTGGAACATCTGGTTATATACGGAGGCATATTCGGCTTATATCTCTTATGATTCGAAAGCACACATCTGTTGTTAACACAGTTATTGTCCTGCCAAAAAGTAATCCTTTATTGTCGCAGATAATGGCTTTGTTGTCGGTCAGCTGAATCTTTTCAAACTATATGTATAATACATTGTGGAGCATAACAATCCCAATCAAGTTAATAACACCATCATATTGTTGTCACGATTAAAATATTTTATGCCAGACGCGCGTTTCACCTTCAAAAGACTCAACAGAAATGCTCGAATCAAAAAAGCTTAAAAGCCCAAACAAAGAACAAAGTTGAAGAGCGTTGAGGACCCAAAACTCCGAAACGTTTTGCAAAATACAGCTAAGATTATCAATTCTTGGGGGAAAAAAACCCTTAGTATTTCGATAAATTCAAATTTATAACAGTAAAGTTATAAGGTGAAACAAACGGAGAGGAAACCTTAACCAACAGTGGCATCGACCCAGTTGCTGAAAATAAATTTATCATAGATAGCATGATTAAAATCTTTTACGCCAGACACTTATTTCGTTTACAAAAGAATAAAAAATGACACTGGAATCAATAAGGATTAAAGGTCGAAAGAAAATACAAAGGAGCATTAATTGAAGAGCCAAAATTCCTAAACATTTTGCCAAAAAAAGCTAAGAGAATATATTCCTTTGGCAAAATATCCTCAGTATTTTAACAGTTTTAACAAAAATACTTATAATTATGACAAGTTCAATGTAAATTTGTATCATCACACGTCTTGACTACTGTGTTGGTGATACACCCGGGGAGAACAAATTATAAAAATTCGAGAAGATAGCTTTTAGAAAATGCTTTGAGAATATCAAAAGAAAAAAATAGGTTTACCGTAAGTTTCTGTCCGGTTAAAATTTAAAAAAGCAAAATTCTATGTAAATTCCTTCAGAAAATGCCTCCCCTTATAATTCCAATTTAAAAACCTGAAAAGCCATACACAAATAATTCATTTTTGTTCATTTTTTTTATTATTCATAAGTTCAAATATTGTAAATGTATTCTTTAAAGGTCAAACTTTGCTGATTTGATTGAAATCTGGATCTTAATGTTCTCTGCTGTTAACAATCAAAGATTATGGAAAAAAAGTAAAATAACAAAAATACTCCGAGAAAAAATCAATTAAATGGCAAAATCAAATGATAAAAGACACCAATATTACTTTAATTGTGTTAACTGTATCATAATCTTAATAGATGGAAAATAAATTACGCGTTGAACATTTAATTTGCAAGATGCGGAGAAGGACATATCTGTTTGATGTTCGTACAGCAATTTGTTTTGTTCCTTTTATTTTGAAATGTTTTTATGCAAATGTTCACAAATATAGCAACCTTTACAGTTATCGCTTCGCTGCAAAAGGGACGTTATCATATTTAAGGGTTTGTTGTTACAAGTAATGGATAAATTCCGGATTTGTCATGCTTTTTCATTGTTAGTTGGTCTATCTATGTCTGATGATACGGATAAATCTTTATAGATGGATAAAGTAATATAAAAAAATCAATAGAAATAAATAAATGGATACGAGTTTAGACTCAAATAACTCATCCTCCGAGTTGGCATGCATTTTGGACTATTAAAAATATTCCTGAATTTTAAACGAACATGTTCTGTGGTTTAATCAAAATTCAAATATTTATGTAAGTGTTGTGAAGACATGGTAATTTTTATAATTTATTGCTTAGGCCACACCAATTTGATTCCTTGTTCGACGGACCCGCCCGCACCTATTTTTTTCAAAACAGAATTTTTTTATTTTTTTTATATTCCCGCTCCCCGCATCCGGAAATGTAATCATGTCCATTTCCCGCACCGTTTTTTTTGGTAAATATTATTAAATGAGATCAAGATTTGTTTTTTAAATCACAGTCTAACCTGTATATAACGATTTAAACATAAAAGCACCCCACCACACTGTGTAATTATATGTGAGAATATTTGTTTCAGCATGAAACCTATTTATCCAAAAGGGGAGTGCTCCGATATAAATTTATAACAGCGGAAATACCCGTAAAGAACAAAAAAAATGGTTTCTTTCCCTCTTACTTTTATTCCCTATCAAAAATGTTCGTTGTTAAAATAAAGTACAAAGAACTTCTGAAGGATTTGCCTTCAACTGCAATTATATTGTATGCTGACGAAACAAAACAATCCATAGCCGCTGCATGTTTATGAACCTGTCCTGATTGATTCAGGGGTCTGTCGTTCAGCAGTTATCGTTTGTTGATGTTGTTCATTGGTATTTTCCCGTTTGGATATATAAATTAGATCGTTGGTTTTCCTGTTCGAATTGTGTACATTAATAATTTTGGGGTCCTTTATAGCTTGCTGCCCTTTGTTTAAGGCTGTACTTTGACCTGTGTTTGTTATTATCAGGTTGAGAACAACCCTCCCTCAGACAAAAGGTCATTTTACTGATGTAGAAAAAAAAATAAAATAGAAATACCAAGGATTTGTATAGTTCATCTATACAAAACCTTTGAAAACAATTTTTTTGAGGGGTCCACTTACATGACTTATTTTGAAATATAATGATATTAAAATGTTAAAGCAGAGACATATAATATGTTTCTGGTTAAAGTAAATGTGTTAATTTAACATGGTTATACCAGGAATATTACAAAATTCTTGGACATGTTTTGACCATTTGATACCAGATAGATATATAGTTCTTTGAGAAAATATGAGCCCTTTGTACAAACAAATAATTACTCGACCCAAATTTTGGAGTCCAAAAATCCGTAGAACAAGAAATTAAATTGGTGTGGCCTTATAGTCTATTGACTATGCTGAACCTATATGGTATAACGATACACAAGAACAGAGTTATCATAATTCGCAGTATAAGTTGTCAAATGGTTCTACACGCGAGTACGAACTTATACAAAATTTAGTCCTGGTATCTATGATGAGTTTATTTACCACCATATGCGTAAGAAGTGTATATACCTTTAGTATTTAAAACAGTGGCTAATGTGTCTTAAGATAATAGATAAAAGCACTCAAATCAGCAAGAATTAAACTATTGTCTGGAATCGATTATTCTCCACCAGACACCAAATGAGATAAAGAAATATAATCACTCTGGCAACAACTCAATGCCATATCACAATTTAAAGCAATCATGCCCTTTCTTGCTTATAAATAGCAAACTTGATAGTTAATATTATGCAAGGTTGCTGTGTTTAAATCAACAGAATACTTGTATAAACAAAATTTGTGTGTAAGTATGACCATCAGTATCCAAATCAGATAGCTGTTTGGAACTTCTTTTAGAAGACACATTTTTTTTAGCAAAATGATATCACTTGGCGATATTTTCCCTTTGCTACAGATTATTCTATTATACGGCACAAAAGAAGTGTTCTATGAAACAGCATACTGTTTAAAGTATATTATCTATCTTACAGTAAATTGCTAGCAGTTCAACTCTGATTATAATGCGCATGATGTCGTGAAAAAAAAAACCCTACTCACATTCAAAAAGAAATATTACATATGCCTAACTCTCTAGATATCACACAGGTACCTGTAAAATATTGACGTCATAAAACAAAACATCTGACGCCACAATGGAAAAGTGATTGTGTATGATGTCAAAAGTTCAAGCGGCCAGGTCAGCCGGGATTAGCGATAAGGTGTATCTTCATGGTAATGTTGTCGAAGAGGACATTACTCTGGATTTAGAAAAGAAGACTATGATAGTAAATGCTGGTGATGTTAATCATCTAGGTCCCACATGGCATCAAACTATTTATCATCATGATTTCAACTTGGTATGTAATTTTCTCATGAGCTAAGATTTGTTGCGCGAAAATATAATTCTCGAATTTGTCAATGTTTGACATGTCGGAATATTCGTTATGAAGTCTGAGGTATATTGGACTTCATTTCTTCCACATAATAACATTATTATATTAATTATCTGAAAATATAAATAAATGTATATGTTTACATGGAGCAGAATTGTCACAAAATCGTTTTAAAATAGAACAGGCAGTGCTTTTACGTTTATACACTATATCGAAGGGAAAATGAAAAGAACAAAAAAATCAACCGAAAATAAAAAGGTCCACAGTGATAACCATATTTTCTACCAAGCGTTTGAAAATCTCAATTTATAAATCACAACATTTTAAGCTAAGATATATACTAACAACATTTTCAGGGTATCAAAACAAAATACCAATTGCTTTGTTACGCGTTAATCGTTTATGGTCATGTTATACGGACTTCATTTACATGTTTCTTTCCTGATGAAAAACTGCTCCCTCAGGTATGCGAGGAAGGACAATACCACTACGAAGAACTAGCTGACTAATACAATAAATTGTTTTTGAACCTAAATGTTGAAAGACTAAAACAAAAACCAAAATAAAGTTCACCCTATTTCTAGGCATGATTTTTCGAATGCGTATTGATTCGCATATATCCTGATGTATACACACCAGAACACGCTTATCCCGTTTTAAACCTGTTAGGAATTCACACATCACTATGACATTTTCATTTGGTTATGACATGGAATTTTAAGAATCGACACAAAACCTTTGTCCCTTATACATTGAGGTAAATACTATAAGGATGAGGTAAATTCTCTGAATTTTAAGCCACTGTCATACAAGTGAGAAGTTTAGCTAGCTATAGAACCAGGCTTAATCTCACATGTTATACATAATAAAATGCATGCACCAAGTCACGATGATAAAAATTGTTATCCATTCGATTGAAGTATTTTACAATTTGCTTATGGACTTTCCGTTTAGAAGTTTCTTAGGAGTTCAGTATTATCCTTTTTACAAATACACGGATGTTCAATTGAATGCAACTTAATTGTTCGCAGGTGGAATCAGATTTAAACCTTATTTTTAGAGAGCAATATTTTGATCGATTATTTTCAGGCACGGTTGGCTATAAAAAAGTGTTGATGATGGGATATGTTTTATAACACGTATAGAGGAGAATCTAGCAGAAATAAGTGGCAGATTGCACAATATGACAAGGTCAGTATTATTTGTGTGTTTATCCGATATCTATATGTATCCTTGTTTTTATCCAATTGGTTAGCATTTAAGATACACAACGACATATTGTAACAAAAATGTTTCGTTGGGATACTGTTTAATTCACTGGTGACCCAGATTTGTTGTTTTTCTCAATCGATGGATGGATTGAACACCGGTATACAATGCTGCCTTTATGTACCACTTTGTTGCCTTTACTACATTTACAGTATAGGTGTACATTTTGCTGAGTACACTTTTGGTTCATAATATTGCCATATTGTCTACATTTAAAAAAATCACAAAACTGCAAAGAAAATTCAAAACGGAAAGTCCCTAAGCGAATGGCGAAATCAAAAGCTCAAACACATCAAACGAATGTATAACTACTGTCACCTTCATAACTTGATACACACAAATTCTTATGTAGAAAATGGTGGATTAAACCTGATTTTATAGCTAGCTAAACCTCTCACTTGTATGCCAGTATTTTCTAGTTCGTAAAAATATTCTTAGGAGGATAATATACTAATTTGTTATGAATATGGATGAATTGAAAGGTTAAATTTCTCGCTACATTGAAGACTTGTTGGTGACCTTCTGCTGTTGTTTTTTTCTATGGTCGGCTGGTTGTCTCTTTGGCACATTCCCCATTTCCATTCTTAATTTTAAATATACGTCGATGACACAGCAACCCAACCAACGGTAAATACAAGAAAATAAAGACACTGTCTTTAACAATAGACTCTTGTAGAAATACAATATTTTAAGCTCTGAATGGCCCTCCCCTATCTATAATACCATTATTTATATCACATTAGATACAAGTAATAGTTTGATTGAATGTTTTATATAATTTTAAATATTGATGATTGGCCTACTATTGCATCATCATTTTATTTACACATATTTCAGCCACGTTTTTGCAACAAACCCACCTCATCACAGGTATAAAGTAAATGCTCATAGTTTGAAGCGAACGGATGTAGTAAGATTTGCTGGAACTAAATAGCTAACTTTTGATACAAAACTATATACGCGCACAGATTAGCAAACGGTAACGTACAATTTGCAATTTGATCTAAAAATGTATTTAATTCTACGAGAAAAATAAAAAATTAAAAAAAAACCAAGACGATGATTACATACTCTAAAGTGCGATGATCATGTTAATGGCGATGGTCTACGCTCAAGTACGATGATGTCTCACGCTAAAGTGCGATGGAAGATCGCGCTAAAGTGAGATAGACTAAAATTTAAAGGTAGAGGGTTTAAACGTTAAAGTACATAATTGTTTGAAAAAAACCTCATTTTGCAAAAGCTATAATGCTAAGGTATAACATATGTGATAGGCTTTATAACTCACCGGTAGTCTTAAGTTATTGTTTGCATATAAGAAGACTGATCACGTTATAATTGTTAAAAAAGGTAATTTGGGTGTCACAAAAAAACTATTCTTCCTGTAATGATTTTTTTCACAATTCGGGGGAATTAAGTATACTATTTGGACATTTGGCGTAACTGGTATTTCTTCTTGTCTTTCAATTATGTGAACACCTCCCCTTAAAGTCGCCATTGTAAATTACAAATAAAAAATTCATTCATTTTCGGAATATGTTACAATAGGTTTAAGCTTTAATTTAAATGAGGGAAAAGGGCGATGTTCTCAGAGCTTTCTCCTTTTTCGTATCGTATACAAATACATGATATATTTTTCATGAAAATTTATCGACGTTACTTTTCAATAACATCGACAATATTTTAACTGGAAACGAAAAGTAAACTGCATGATAAAGAATGATTCATATTATGTATCCATTCGCTTCCAATAGACACATGTTGTAGCTAGGAGACTCATGCGTAAACTATATTGTATCTATATAGTAAAATGGTCGACTGAAGGATACTAGTATTTCTTCCAACATACGAAAAAAAACCCCACATTTGCTTCATTCGACAAAGCAATTAAGTCATGTACATTTGGTTTAAAAGTTTGGAATCATATATATATTACATTCATCTTCCGTCCATCTTTGGTTGGTATTGATTACTGTTTACGTCATAATCTAAGTACGTTTCTTACATCTATACTTTCGCAGACCATTGGACTTTAGCATATGGATGCATTGCACTTAAGAAGCGCAAACTATTAAACTTTAGCGTATGGATGCATCGCACTTAAGCGCAGACCATTGGACTTAAGCGTATGGTGGCATCGCACTTAGGCATAAACCATCATACTGAAGGGTATCGAGGGATCGCACTTAAGCGCAGACAATCATACTTTATGGTATGGAGGCATCGTACTTAAGGGCTTACCATCAGACTTTATTGTGTTGAGGCATAGCAATGTAGCGAACAGCCAGACTTTAGCGTATGGATGCATCGCCCTTAAGCGCAGATCATCATACTTTAGCGTTTGGACGCAACACACATAAATGCAGACCACCCGACTTTAACGTATGGATGGATCGCACTTTAGCGTAACCGTCATACTTTAGCATTCCCATTGCATTTTAGAGTCCCACATATATATGTTAACTAATTGCACGAAACTACTACTGTGTCTCAGCTTTTATGAAATAGTTTTTGCTGTCTTATGTTGCACATATTTAGATACCATAATATTTACCAGCAATTAGTACATAAAATGTTTATTTTCTGCGTTTGTGACAATTTTGAATTTGCAAGTTGGGAGCCCAACATGGCGACGCACCAAGTCTGACTTCCTTTGGTTAAAGTGTAGTTTTAAATTCTTTATAATTTATGAGATTTGAACATCACAATATGGAATAATTATTTCAACGGTATCACAGAAAATGAGCAATTACCTGTTGACTAAAAACAATAAGGCCTTATTTTGTAATTCATTTATCAATATTCAGCAAACTTGCACTGAATACAAAAGTTAATATAATTAGAAAAAGCTACAACTTCCAAGTTGAAAGTGGTGAGGCTGCAAATATCCTTTCGGAAATTTTACGGATGCCATCACGAGTTGGGTGACCGTTACAGAATATTTGTTTCACGTATGACGACATATATATTCAAATCGTCGTAACAACAATCCCGTCCTGCTTTCACGAATATGACCTACCAAATTAGATTTATCATCATTTACTTACATCAGTAACACAATGGGTGACACAAGATCAAGTTAACCGACCTGTTCGACTATGATCAGCCACGAATTTGACGTATAAAAATATACTTTAACTCATTGACGTTCCCATCGATACTCTGGTACCGATGGGCTATGTTTTTGGGCAACTAGCTTGCGTAAAGTATTGAATCTTTGACATTTGTCTACGTACAGAAGTGGTTGAAGGCTCAAAAATCAATTCCCTATATCACAGCTGTGTGATTCATGGTGCCTTAAACTTCTTCCGAGTACGGTTTGGTATCAAATCGTCCCTAACGGACAAAATTTTCTCCTGTGAAAACCGTTTTTTTTTTAAATTTGAACACAATATTTCCGTAGAGTATGGAAAAATATACTGTTGATTTTGGGGGCAACATAACTTTTTTTTATTAACTACGCCGTGTATTTTTGAGGGAAACTATTTACAGTATGATTAAAACTTGTATTCAAGTTAAATAAACGATTAAAGAGTACCAACGCAATCATTAACTTGAAATGCACTCTCAATGTGTGGTCAGTTCTTACCAAACTAACTGAAAAAGAGACAAAAAAAAAAAAAGACAATAAGTCATGAAATGATTTTGAGAAGTTGAAATAGACGTAACAGAACATTGTTTCTGAAGTGCATGGTTATGGAAATGCCGAAAACACTTTTGTTGAAATAAAGGAACCGGTAAAAGTTTAGAAAAAAAAAAAGGCAGACTAAAGTATGATATCATCCTTTATTTGCTCAAAATGATGGGATTTACAACAATTATATGTTATATTGAGACTTAATTTCTAAACGTAAACAGGCTGATTATTTGTTTACTCTCACTTCGTTAATGGAAGAGTTAACTACTAAAATTTCAATACTTTAAACTGGTACTCCAGCGGTTTAGTGGGAAGCTGTACTAGCCCACAGCAGGAAGATTGCATGTTCGAACCTCAAAGCCGGAAGTGAAAAAATAATTTCCTATATTAAATGTAACTTAACTTAATTTTACTTTACTTTCAATTTCAAAAAGAGAGTCATGAATACATACAAAACTCAAATTAAAAACAATGTTTGTATGTTTTTAAAGAATGTGTGTCCAAATTGCACCCCCCTCCCCTAAACAAAAACATCATAGGCCCAAAACCCCAAAGTTATTATTGGTAATTCATTGAATTTTTACTTTTAAAGTCAAAATTCTATGTACTCTTGAATAAACATAATTAAGCCTGAAATTTGTGTCAAGGATTAGATTTGGACGAAAAAACGGCTGAAATCCGTTATTTTGCATGTTGCATCAACTTTTGGAAAGTATATAGCACGTATTTCCTCCAACTATACCATAATGGCAACTTTTCTGTTTCTATCAGACTTAGTCCATTGCTTTGACAACGAAACTATATCCTATTAGCCAGTAAAAAAGTCTCTACACAACCTTTTTCGCAAGAATTTTGTATTTTTTTTATTTTTTTCCGCAAGTCACGTAACTTTTAGACAGATAACACGTAACTTCAAAAGACAACATTTCTGATATATTAAATATTTTGAAATATTTAATCAATGATCTCTCAAATGGACCCGAAATGACCTTTGTGTGAGCATCAGTGCGAATGCAATATGCGATTGAACTTTGATAGTGTCTTTCCATAAGTTTTCGTCCAATTTGGTGGAACGTGAAAGGGTTTAGTAACATTCATCGTTTAATTAGGTCCATGCACAATTCGCTTTTTAATTCAGATTTGAACATAATTATCTCTACCGTACGACTATGATAACGAACACGTGCATTTGCATTTCGTTTCCAATGTGAACAACGGATCCACTACTATTATTATAAAATGACATCGACAATTCAATTGTGCAACTTTTGGAGAATATAATAATTAAAACCATTGAAATTTAGCATTTTTATTTTTTAACAGAAGTAATGCAAAAACATACAAATCGAATGCAAGCATTTCGGGCCATTTGTGGTTGCTCGGATCATGAAATGATACCAGGTTTGTAAAGTTGTGAATTATAAAAAAAACCTTACCAATCGAGTATTGGTAAAAAAAAGTTAAATACCTGGTTGGCAGGTTTTCATTTGTATACGTATGTCATACTTATAACAATTATTAAAAAACTTAATTAGTCGAGGTTATAAAGTTTGTCTGACTGATTATCATTGCCATTATGTAAAAGAAACTTTTGGCTTATCTTGACCTAAGTTAAGTGTTATAAACAACCAGGTTAATAAAGGTTATTAATCATTTGCCCTTAAGTTTATATATGTTAGGCAAGCAGAGAAATCCTTCATTGAAAAAATATAATGCTTCTCATTATTCAAGAGTTGGTTGTACCCCATGTGCAGTGCTTTTGTGTAGCTTTTGTGTTTTATATTATTTTAAGAATAGTCCCATTTCTGTCTACCCTTGTCTGATAAAATATAAAATTAATTAAGAGGTGAGATTGACATGTTTCTATTATTTTTATGTTGTCAGAATGTCTTAAAGGTTTAAAGATAATGCGAAACATAATTCTCTATTTTGTTGTGTCGACTTTAATATTATTTGTTTTTTGCTTTCTCTGTAATTAGTGTTGTTGTGTGTGTTTGTGCTTTACATTTTTACTTCTGTCAAGAAGTGTTGTCGTTTTAGCGTTTTTTTAATCATTGTCATTAAAGTAAGAGGTTTGACTAGCCACAAAACCAGGTTCAACCCACAATTTTTTTTACAATGTCCTTTACCAATTCAAGAATATGGCAGTTGTTTTAAATAGTTCGTTTCTATGTGTGTTTGGCGTTAGTCTTTGTTGCACCTCAGTATTCCTGTTGTTCTTGTGTTTTCTCATCATTTAGATAATGTGTTCCCTCGGGTTTAATGTGTAACCCGAATTTGTTTTCCCTTATTCAATTTATGAGTTTTGAACACCGGATTACTACTGTTGTCTTTGTTTATGGTACTTAATTAACAGTTTTAAATATACTACAACCTTTTCCTGACATATTTGTGCAGGAGCTGTATTTGCTCCCGTTACTTAGTGATATACGTGTTGTTCAATCTTAAAGATTTCTGTGAACTTAAACTGTCTATTCGCCGTTCGGCTATCATGCTGTCCGTCTTTTTTCGGCTTATAGGTTTTGATTGCAGAATGGTATATTGTATCTAAAGAGGGTTTGCTGTATCTTAATTCTATCCAAGAAAAAAGGGTAACATGTCAAGTTCATCTATTTGATTTTTTTTTCTAGATCAAACCATTCATTTTCCTAATGAAAAGACAGACCACGCTATGAGGGTGGATTTTGGATAGAGAGTAATATGAAATTATTTATTTTAGTGAATATTGTTAAATTGAAGCAAATATAATATTAAAATATTGTTAACAGTTCATTTGTATCGGTTGTGTTTCAATTGTATGAAGTGATTTAAACAAATTACGCTTTACTTTGGTTAACACAAACATCGTCCGTATATTCACATAGTTGGAATTAGAAAAGATACATATTGCTAGACAAATCTTTCTTATGAAGCCGAAAGATGCTAACTGTTTAAAACTGAAGGAAAAAGTAAAACAAATGATCTCAAATGAAGTGAAAACAACTTCTGTAAATTCAGAAGTTATGTCGCGTATTTATTATTGCGATTTAGTCATTTAAACTAGAATTCGATTTAAATTTTTGCGATTTTGATTAAAATTCTGTTTTATTCATACAAGAAATTTCAAAATGCGAGTTAAAACTATTACATTGATAACCCAATCACATTTTTCGCAATAATAAAAAAAACATCGCAGTATTGCCGATTTGGTAAACGCATTATTCTCCGAAGAATGACTGGTTAAATTTGGTTGTATATCAAGCTTTACCTCACACCTGTATGACATTTGTTTATAGTTCAATTGTATCAACATACCGGTGGAGCTAACCTCAAAGACGTTAAGTGATTAAGTGACAATAGTTGAAATCTAACGAACAAAAAACTGGGTTAACAGGTATCACCGACAAACAACAACAAATCTATAAAAACACAGTTAAATCTAGCAAAGGCGCAAAGGTGGTTGTTGATGGTCAATTGCCATTGACGTTGGGAAAAACACCTTTTTTTCTCTAGTTGATGGTACATACTGTATTCAGAAAACACGTTCTCGATAACGTAAACATTTTCCGAAATTTAAATACAAGGGTACAAGAAATACAAAAAAAAACCCCAGTGTGAACACATCTTGTGTTCAAATCCAACCTCCACCTGCTTAAGGGTTGCACAAAGTCTCAAATTGGATAGCGGGATACAAAAATACCGAATCCCTTTGAAGATCATTTGGCTAAAAGAAACATACTAGTACGAAAAAAAAAAAGAAGAAACTGAATTAAAATAAAAATATTCAAAACTTTATCACCAATATTCGATACTACAAGACCATCCTAAATTATCTGGCATATAAGTGAAAAAATGGTGTTTCTCCAACTCCATCGTAAGATATGATGTCTATTATGAAACTTATCTTATGCTATTCTTTAAAGCGGTTTGTAAGTATGTTACGAAAAGGGCGGGAGACGACAATGGAAAATGTAAACTCATAATTCAAGAAAATATCAAAAACGCCCGGGCCGAAAAACGAAAAAAACAACAAGACCACATCACAGTACATAGAAAATTAAAAATTTTTACTTTTGGTTTTGTTCAAAATGAACTACGTAACTATTGATGGTTGGTCAGATATTCTGCGCTTTAATTGTGCTTTTTTCAAACTATATTTGCCTTTACATGAATCTATCGCATCTTGTACAGAAAAGTTTTATAATATGTTGACATGAACTATTATCATATAGTAAAGTAACTTATTCATTTATTTTTCTATACTGAATGTTCTTGCATTTATTTGTAAAGTATTCCTGTCACGTAATATTGTCTTCTGAGTTGTATTTCAAATAAATGCCATATAAGCGGGGAGGTTTAGCTAGCCACAAAACAAAGTTCAACCTACATGTTTATATTGAAATGTCCTATACAAATTAGGGAATATGGCAGTTGTTATCATATAGATCATTTATATGTATTTTTGCGTTTATAATTGTAGCAGTTCAGTGTCTCTGTTGTTCCGCTTTGTTTCCTCTTCTAGGTGATATGTTTCTCTCAGTTTGATATGTGTTCCGGAGGCGTTTAAGTTTAAGCCAGGATTGACTATTATTAGCGGTGTACTACTATTGCTTTTAATTTTCGTTGTTTCAATACTGTTAGGGATCCATGCCAGATTTAAAAACAATATCATTTATTAGCACAGTCAATCGGTTCTGTTTAAAGTATTGCAAATTTCTACAATCGGATGGATCATATAATGATACTTAAGCCCTGTGCATAAATCATATTCAGTGCTGACAGTTTTAGGTAACATATGCGTCTTCATTTTTAGTTCAGAAAATCCGCTAACATTTGCTTTATCTGGACGTAAGCTTGATTTTTCCAGTGGCAACTCCAAGACTTGACGCCTGTCATTCTGATTGCGGACATAATACTATTTAAATGGTCTGCCAACTCTAAATCTGATGCAACAAGTTCTCTGATTACAACCTGTATTTCATACTACAGCATCGTTCGGGTTTGCATCAAACGTTGACAGTCTGAAATTGAATTGTTAATTTTTCATAATATACTTGGTGATCATCAAATAAGAATCATGTGTAAGATTTCATATGTGAAAATTCTCTATAAGGGACAAACTGACGTAGAAATCAACAAATAGAGATCACTATATAGCAATCAACAGTGAGAAAATCCCATAATAGCATAGGTATCTGTAGAAGACCCCAAAATGACAGTTACTGTAGTAAAAATAATTCAAGCGAGAAAACCAAAGACCCGATTCCAATGAATATAATTCGCTCAATCATGCAAGAACGATCGTGAATAGAAAAGTGAAAAGGACTGACATTCTGAATGTTAACTGTACATATTCTGGTTATACTGTATCATTATTCATTTTAACACTTTTGATGATCATCAAAAAATTCTATTTTTGTATGCACTTAAAAAAACTTTTGTTCTGTTTTATGAATCTTGATTAAACTGTTATTGTGTCAGCTGTATTTTGTTGTAAAAATTACTAACACAAGAGTTTTATAAATTTTTCAAGAGTAAGCTTAATCCTTCTAAAATAGATTTCCTTACATATCATAAATGGGAATATAATCTCTGGTTCTAATATGACGACCTATTAACGTCAACCAGCAAAGTCACAGTATATCTACTTTTAGCGCAAGCGCATGAATACACAAAACTTGCTGATTACGTATGTAACCCCGATTTTTTTTCTCTCAATTGATTTATGACTTTCGAAAAGCGGTTTACTACTGTTGCCTATATTTACGCCCAACTTAATTTTACTACAAGGTACTCCCAAGACTAGACATCACAACCCACATTTTGCATAGGCCAAGATTCAGATACCAATTAGTTATATCTATTCTAAAGCAAAATAAACAAATAAGTCCATTTAAATTTATTTTTAGTGGTAAAAGTGCATTAAACAAAAATTGAACCAAATAATTTTATCGTATGTGCATTGCAACGAAAGGTGACGTCATGATGTATGTTTCCGTTATCAAAAAAATAAAAAAACTTGAAATGTTATGAACTAGTAATTGGATATCGTAAAATGGACGCTATATTGATTGAAACGTCTTTAAATAACTAGTTTTCTTTCAATTACTTAAATCTGTATAATCGCTCAAAAACCCAGCTAAGGCCACACCAATTTAATTTCTTGTTCTACCGATTTTTGGACTCCAAAATTTGGGGCGAGCGAGAAATTTGAAAATTTTAATAAAAAAATATTTAATTTGCAAATTTTTGAGGCGAAGCTTGAAAAGTAAAGGCGAGCGATTATAATTTTTGTTTGTAAACATAAAATAGTAGGTTTTAACAATATTAAAGCTTGATTTATCACTTGCACTTTGACATTTCTTTAATTTCTGAAGTATTTTTTCCCAGTTCACCAAGAAATAATTAAATCTGGTCTATGTATGTGTGACTGGAAATGAGACAATTCTCCATCCAAGTCATAATCAGTTTGGGGACAGCCCCTTAATGTTATAAATATCCCTTTTACATGTTTTATGAGGGATCAATATAAGTTATAATATATTTGTTTGTACAAAAGGGCTCATATTTTCTCAAAGAACTATATATCTATCTGGTATTAAATGGTCAAAACATGTCCAAGAATTTTGTAATATACTAGGACTTAAACCATGTTAACACATTAACTTTAACAGTTTAATATTATTCAAAATAAGTGGACCCCTCTTTTAGAAAAAGTTGTTTAAAATATGATGTAACTCTCCTCTTTTTGAGTACAAAATTCTAAGTTTTCAAAGGTTTTGTATAGAAGAACTATACAAATCCTTGGTATATCTATTTTCTTTACTACATCAAAAAAAATGACCCCTTGTCTGAGGGAGGGTTGTTCTCAACCTGATAATAACAAACACAGGTCAAAGAACGGCCGTTTACACAGGGCTTTGATACAAACCAAACATCAGGCTATAAAAGACCCCAAAATTATTAGCGTACACAATTCGAACAGGAAAACCAACGATCTAATTTATATATCATGTATATCCAAACGGGAAAATACCAATGAACAACATCAACAAACGATAACTGCTGAACGACAGGCCCCTCAATCAATCAGGACAGGTGCATAAACATGCAACGGCTATGGATAGTTTTGTTTCGCCAGCATACAATATAATTGCAGTTGAAGGCAAATCCTTCAGAAGTTCTTTGTACTTTATTCTAACAACGAACATTTTTTGATAGGGAATATAAGTAAGGGGGAAAGTAACCAATTTTTTGTACTTTACAGGTATTTCCGCTGTTAATTTATTACGGAGCACTCCCGCTTTGGATTTATTTAGGTTTCATGCTGAAACAAATATTCTCACAGATATTTACAAAGTGTGGTGGGGTGCTTTTATGTTTAAAATCGTTATATACAGGTTAGACTGTGATTTTAAAAACAAATGTTGATATCTTTTTATAATATTTACAACAACAAAAAAAACGGTGCGGGAAATGGACATGATTACATTTCCGGATGCAGTGAAGCGGGAATATAAAAAAGAATAAAAAAATTCTGTTTTGAAAAAAATAAGAACGGGCGGGTCTGTCGAACAAGGAATCAAATTGGTGTGGCCTTACCGGGGATTTTCTGGGGGTACTACTAGAACAATGTACCTGAGGAGCAAAAGTTATATAGACTGTACTATTCATCACAATTCTACATATTTGATAAATGAATTTCATTTATACACCAGTTTGAGATCAATGCCTTAAATTGTAGGTTTTTTTTAAATACTGTTTCTCCAAGGTTAACAGAAGATTCTTGATGAAGGGACGTTTTGTCGGTTATAAGGAAATGAATAAGTACACAATCACGTTCGAACAGAAAAGACTGAACTCCGAGGAAATTTAATCGCAAAGTCCCCAATCAAATGGCAAAATCAAATGACCAAACACATCAAACGAATAGACAACAACTGTCATATACATGACTTCGTGCAGGCATTTTCAAATGTAGAAATTGGTGGATTGAACCTGGTTTTATAGCGCTTATCCTCTCACTTATATGACAGACGCATCAAATTCCGTTATATTTACAACGATGGTAAACAAAACAGACATAATAAACAGAAGTCATAAGCATTTATCAGATTAAAAAACACATTCATTGCTTTGCATGTCTGACGTCCAAAAATATAAACGTCAGAAAAGAAAAACATTTTGTCGTTCAATGTTAATTTAAAACAATTATAATGTCACTTTGGGAATGGTGGTATACAGGATTAAAAAAATCAAAAGTTATGTTAGAACTAATTTCAGAAATAGACCGAGATGAAAAATTGTCCAGCAGTTAATTAGAATTTTTAAAGAATCCACATATAGTTAATACCATTACGCGAGTAAAATAATTTTTGCGTTTGTCGTTTATCATAGAACAATGTAGAACATAATGACATATAATAGAACAATAACATAATGACGGGATCTTTTAAAGATCACCACGAAGTATGTTGTTGTTCAAGTAGACAGAGCCTTGCACAAAATTGTTTTATATGCACAAAGTTATCAAAGGTACCAGGATTATAATTAAGTACGCCAGACGCGCGTTTCGTCTACATAAGCCTCATCAGTGACGCCCACACCAAAATATTCATTAATCCAAACAAGTACAAAGTTGAAGAGCATTCAGTATCCAAAATTCCAAACAGTTGTGCCAAATACGGCTAAGGTTATATATGCCTGGAATAAGAAAATCCTTAGTTTTTCGAAAAATTCAAAGTTTTGTTAGAAGGAAATTTATAAAAATGACCACATTATTGATATGCATGTCAACACCGAAGACTACTGGGCTGTTAATACCCCGAGGACAAAACGTCCACTAGCAGTGGCATCGACCCAGTGGTGTAAAGCTCATTATTTAACTTCACAGCATCATTGAAAATCCAATGTATACCCCTTCATCGTTAAATTAATTCCTTCACACAATTACCGATAGAGAAAGATGTAAAGCTGGGTCTTTAAAAAGATTGACGAAACATCTCCCTGAAGTGCTTACTTCCATACTTTTGTCTGTCACAAAGCTTTCACACAACCAATAATCATTTATTTCATTTACATGTTGCCCACAAACAAATGCATGAATAAACCTTGCCAATTGTAAAGAGTATTTAACTTCTTTGATTTAATTAGATAAGAACTTTTCACTCGATCGTTTGCACGTTTATAGGCTACTGGCATGCATTCCTATAAATAATAACCTGATTATCAGGTAATATTCAACAAATCTAATTTTCGATTCTATAATAATACATGTATGTTAAATCTTATCGCTGCGTATGGTTCTTTCTCACCTTACATTTAATTTGTAGCTTTGAATTGATAATTGCCTGTCCTTGAATTGTGACATGTTTATAATAGTTATATAATGTGACCAGAAAAGGTGTTTCAAAACATTCAAACGTTATAAGACACTGGTTAAATTTGAATATACCAAATGTCATCTTTGGTACTCTGAGTAATGTTAAACCGCAATATCCTCATTACTATTAAAAAGGGTACATAGGGTGGTAATTGCAAATTTTATTTTTTTTAAATCGGTGCTCCGTGGTTTGTCATTTAATATAATCTTGAATAAACACCATCTGAAAAAAATGCATTTCGTTTAGTATCTTCATCAATCCAAATAAATGAACATAAGTTCTTGGTTCAATCCAATTAAGTCTGAAAAAATGCTCAATAATAACTAGTTTCCACATGGACATTCCAACTGTGTTATCAGTTGATTGTTTTCAGAAAATTATTAATATCTTGAAAAAAAGTTTATGTTGATATCAGTTTATGTTTGTTGCAACCCAATTAGTATTAACAAATTGAGTGGTAAACGATATATGAATTTTCCGAAACAAGGGGTACAATCAAAATCACGTGATGGATATACACACACCGGAAGTTACAGTCGAACTCGCCGCTTGAAAGGTTAGTAGTTGCATTTTATTGTTTATTTCAATTAAATTTTGATTAATAAGTTGGCACACCGAATGTCGGATAGTATGCAGTTTTAAAATACACAATTGTTTTTGCTAGAAAGCGTGCAGTTATTGCAAACACTTCGACGGTGAAATTTTGGAACTGTGTCGAAGTGTTCGCATTAACTGCACGCTTTCCAGCAAGGATAATTGTGTATTTCAAAACTAGATAGTATCCTACATTCGGTGCACTACCTTATTTATTAAATTTTATTGATATAAACAAGTAAATACGACTACTTACCTTTCAAGCGGTCTGCTCGACTGTTACTTCCGGTGTGTGTATATTCATCACGTGATTTTGATTGTACCCCTTGCGAAAAATACATATTCAATTGGTGTACGTTAAATCTTTACTTTTGCGTATAACAGTGTTGTGCTAATGGGTAAATAATTAGCTATAAAGAAAGCAATAATTATAATTGATAAACATAAACAAATAATGTGATTTGGTAAGAATATGCTTGAAAAAGATAACATTTATTTTAATATCTTTGGATATCGGATATTTGCAATATATTCGTTTTCATAAGTGATACAGATTGCCTCGAACTTGAGATAAGTGTGCATGTTTAGGTGTGGATCATCTCTTAATTTTATAACGGGGTCCCACATGTTAATAACCAATCTAGTATAATAAAGGCAACAGTAGTATATCGCTGTTAGTATAATGTATAATGCATGTGCTCATATGGTTCGACCATACGTATATGGTCGGACCCCACGAGTATACGCATATGTTCATGACCAAACGCGTATGGTCCAAATATTCATAATGTTCGGTTCGTAAATACAGTGCTACTGGGTCGATACCATTGCTGGAGGAGATTTATTTACTAGAGGATATCACCATCCCAGTAGTCAGCACTTCTGTGTTGACTTGAGTTATCATTGATATGTTCATAATAATAAATTAACTGTTAACAACACTTTGAATTTGTGAAATACTAAGGCCTTTCTACCTCAGGAATAGATTACCTTAGCTGTATTTGGCAAAAACTTTATGAAGTTTTGGTCTTCAATGCTTTTAAACTTCGTACTTTATTTGGCCTTTTAAACACTTTTGATTCGAGCGTCACTGATGAGTCTGTTGTAGACAAAACGCGCGTCTGGCGTAAGTGTAAAATTTTAGTTCTGGTATCTATGATGAGTTTATTTAGTATATCAAATTAATAATGATGCCCCAAACAAATAATTGAATCGTTTGCATTATGTTATACACTCATATTAAACTAAGTTAGCTACCTACATGTAAAAGTATGCACATGATTACATATTTTAATGCACTAAAAACAAGACAAGTTCAAAAGTCAAATAATAGATTTGATATCTTAAAATGAAAGTTTCAACCCCAAAAGGTCGAATCTAAGATAAGCATTGCATATAAAAATGAATCTTGCTAAGTTTTAGCTAAAAGGGAAAAACAATTACAGGTAAGGCTGTGCTAACTTTAAACCAACATTACATTTTTGTTAAAATAAATATATGCAAAGTTATCTGTTTGCATATGGTTGTTACATTTATTTTCCTGTTGATCAGGGCGAACCTTGCTAAAATGTTTTAATATCACTTTTAGTTAGCATCATATTAATTTTATATATATATATTACAGTATCTGTTTTTATTTTTATAGTCTCTGTTTTTATTTTTTACCTTGCTCATCTCTAAAATAAATCTGTTGAATATAACAATTTAAATTGCTTAATTTTTTGAGGGATGTATAAGTACCAAGCCACGTTCAACTAGTTTACTTTAGTCAAAATTTATTATTATATTTTAACGGCCGTTTGTTTTAAACATCGCAGACTCTAATGTAACTACGCTGCCGTTGTCAATCTGAAATTTTTACAAATTTAGACCGTTCAGTGCTGTTTATTTGGAATTCTTATTGACGCAATCTTTCTTGTAACATCATAATTGTCGACACCATTAAAGCTTTAGGTGGCACAGTAGTATTTGCATTCCAGAATTTAGGTTGCTCTTTGTAAAATGTAAATGTATCTAAACAGTGTGATTGGACAAAAAATACAGTATCAACTGAACATACTCGCCCAAACTGAGTGATGATTCAGGTGTAGAAAAATATGAAATAATTTTACATACAGATGAAAATGAATTTTTGAGAATTTTTTTTAATTTTGTATTCACTGCACCACAAAAGATCTAAAAGTACTAGTGGCCTTAGGTTTTTAAAAATATCAAAAAAAGTAAACGGTCATGATACATATTCAAATTTATTTCTGAAAAGTAAAATGAAAGTACTTCAGTTAAATGTGAATGTAGAATTTTTGGCAGTGTTAGAAAGTTCTAAAAAGGCTATCATTATCCCTTATGGACCAGGAAATACTACCGTGCCACCTTAAGGGGGATATATATTTTTACACTAAATCAATAAAGGAACTTTTTTTACCTATGCAATTTGTAAGTTTATCAATACAAAGTTGATAAAGGGCAACTATGATAAAAACAAGCCTTAAACTCCACCCCTGAGAGTAAAAATTGCTGATTCAGCAAATTTTGCCTGACCTGTAGGTAATAATGTAAAAATTTACCTAGAAAGTAGAACTTCATTATTTTTATATAACTTTCAATACAGTTTTAATTATAAATGCTCGCTTTGACTTTTCGCAGTGTCTGACACATGTGCAACCACTGAAATTTGAGATGCGACATTCTTCGGTTGCATGTACATTCTATTATTTTCACCGAAATAAATACATTGCATAATTTCTTATTTTTTTTCAACACAAGTACAGCTATACTAGTTTTCTTGAGGTTTAATATGTAGTTTTGATACAACATGACACCAGTTAAAGCTTTTGGGGAACCAGTAAGTGGTTAAGGGGTCCTTACTTATTAATTTAGCTCTCATATTGGTCTGAAAAAGAGATAGAAATAGGGGTTTCTATACATTGACTAGACATTATTTTTGACAAAGAATGTATTTATGATGTTATATCAGCAAGATTAAATGGTTCATTCATTTTCCATGCAAATACCATTAGTTGTTCAGATTTCTGACAGTGAAAAGCACAATAAACGCACATTGATTATGTAAGGGGACATAATTTAACTTAATGCATACATGCGAAATAGACAAACAGTCAACTTAGAGATGTATTCTAGTACATGTATTGTCAAAAAGATTTTGGAGTAATAGTTAACTGCAATCTAAAGACTCTTGTTGTATTACCCTCATAATCTGGAAATGTTTAAAGTAATATAAGGCATGCTGTAAAATGTGGAATGGACTTTAATATCAGTTTTCATGATTTGGTGCTTAAACTGTTTCTTTCAGTCAGATTAACCATAAACAGAGTTGGCAATCCAATAATTCCTCCTGAATCACCATGTTTGACTTCTGTGTTAAATTGAAACATCATATATTTGGGTTTTGTTCACTCCTTAAGTAAAAATGGTAAGATGAAAAAAAAAGTGAAAATCTGCCAGATGGGTAGGGATGTAATGTTTTTTTTTTTGTAAGAAATAAGTGCAGACTAGTATTCTTTATTGTAATATGTTTTAAAGTAAGAAGTCCATGCATCATAGGTGTCATGACTGGTTCCAAGTTTGTTATGTCTTGGTTAAGGTGGCACGGTAGTATTTGCATTCCAGAATTTAGGTTGCTCTTTTGTGTACCCTACTTAGGTAAATGTATCTAAACAGTGTGATTGGACAAAAAAACAGTATCAACTGAACCTACTTTCCCAAACTGAGTGATGAATCAGGTGTAGAAAAATATGAAATAATTTTACATACAGATGAAAATGAATTTTTGAGAATTTTTTTTAATTTTGTATTCACTGCACCATAAAAGATCTAAAAGTACTAGTGGCCTTAGGTTTTTAAAAATAGCAAAAAAATTAAACGGTCATGATATATATTCAAATTTATTTCTGAATAGTAAAATGAAAGTACTTCAGTTAACTGCGAATGTAGAATTTTTTGCAGTGTTAGAAAGTGGTGAAAATTCTAAAAAGGCTATCATTATCCCTTATGGGCCAGGAAATACTACCATGCCACCTTCTGAATTGTGCTAGTTCATATCGCACATTATTATTTTTATTTAAAGCATAATGTATTTGAACTCTCTGATGTAATTAGTTATAACCTTTATCGTGTTTAACAAATTTTTAGAATTGTGCAAGCGTCTTACTTGATGTTCGGTTTGACTTTTTTATTGTATAAATTTCAAGATTGTAACAGCTAAATCTAAGTAGACTGATAATTAATTCATTCAACTTCACAATCATATATACCGATAAAGGATATCTGTTATCCGAAATATTTTTAAATAATTACATTTATAGTTCCTTTTTATGTTATTGGTGTTGTTATCTACACTTCTTAGGCATTTATATATATATATACATATATATTCTTTTTTTAATTTAAATTCGATTGAAGACTGGGCTTAAAAAATAACAAAATCTGTTTTAATTCGCCTTTTAAAGAAGAGGTTTAAACCTCTAGTAAATGAACAATGTAAAGCATAATTTTACCCGAAAAGTAAACGTTTTTAGGGGGAAACCAAAAGAATTACAAAAAATAAATATAGATTAAAAAAAAAACAACCAACATAGGATAATAACATGTACTTTTTTCCTTAATTATGTTTATAGATTGAAATGGTTTTGATCCTATTACTGATTGCAAGCGTATCTTGTTTTCCAGAGGCAAGTTTATTAACATATTTTCATATATTATATACAATACGAGAAGGGAAGTAATTAGTTCCAAACGAAAAATCTTTATGTGGATTGTAATTAATCTGTGTTGCGATCTATAAATCATTGAAATAAAATCATTTAACCTTCTTCGATATAATTATTTGAAGACCTCCCTCTGTATTTCTCTGGCTGTAGACGAACACTATTGAAAGCCTAATATAATATTATACCGATATTTAGAGCAGACATTGTAATTGTAATTGCCACTGTCAGGTCAAAAACATCTAGAGAATGAATTAGGTAAACTGAAATTACTTTTGAAATAGCTAATAAACAAAGGACAAAACATTTAAACAGCGTTAGTGTAAATAAGACATTCAGAAGTGATAAATTTGTATAAGTCTTTAACACAGTGAGAAAATCCGGCAACCGGAGTTTGGCTTCAGCTGGACCCTAAACAAAAAAATGTTACTATCTTTTTATGAAAGAATGGGTGCGAATATTTTAATTTAAAATTATTTTGTAACAGAAATACATTCTTCCGAATCAGTTATGTTCTCGAACCGTGTCAATCATTAGCTTTCTTAAGGTCAATTTTCTTAATTGATTTTCACTTTTTTTTGGCCTTTTAACTAGCAAAAAATAAAATAAAAATAAAAATTGATGATAACTAAAACACATTTCATTTTGAAGAATTTTCGAGTTATAGTAAAAGTTGATCAGAAACCAGTCAACGAAGATCTAGTTCTCGATCTTGAGAAAAACTCCTTTTTGGTCAATGTTGGTGATGTGACCAACCTTGGAACAGAATGGTCGAGCTCCATTAATCTTCATGACTTTAATGTGGTATGTTTATTTAAAAGAAGTTGATTAATCGCATTTGAAAGGTTACTCATGACTTAATGTAATATTACTGCTAAAAATAATTAAAACTAGTTAGGCATCTACGAAAAAAGTTGGTAAACACTTTTAAATTCGTTTAAATAATATGATTTGCTCATAATTACACACAAATCATTTCTTGTGCTGAAATATATATGATATTATTGCATCTATTTTTTTTCTATTATCTTGTTCTGAGACAGTCGCAGAAAATGTCAGAAGACTTGTTTATATTTAATATATATTCATTGTTTTCCTTTTAAAATGTGACTTGAATGAAACAAAATAACTTGTTCAGACGATGCATATTAAATTTGGTGGTATGATAGACATATATATATATTTACAATCGTCAAAATTTAAGCACCACCTAAATATAACTGGCATTTGGTTTAACAATTGCGAAAAATATATCAATGTTTGGTTTTACGGACTCGCCATTTACATACACAGAAAAATCATAACGACAAAAAGATTAAACTCCGATAAACCTATCAAGTAACTTTTTATTAAAGATAATCTGCATTTTTACAAAATCGCTGTTTCGATACCTTTTATCATCACGCGTACAGATGAAATTTTACCTTCATCAAGTGATTGTGTAATATGGTAAGGCGTAATTTACCTGTTGTTGAACGTTTGCAAGCAATTTGTATGTCAAATGCCGGAAGGAGTACAAGGATCACAGATGAGTGTCGGTTTCTGTTGCGACTAGATAAAAAGAAAGGATAAAAATCAAAAGAGAAACATATTCCAATACTTTCATTCACGAATTACGATATTTCAAAACAGTTAAACTTTTATTATATAATAATTTTGGCAAGGCTCGCATTTAAAATATTTAAATCTAACTGTCTCGAGTTGAAAAAAATCATTACACACAATTTCAGGAATAATAAATTCAACAATAATGAATCGAATTTAAAATCATCTAATACATATATTTACATATATTTGTCATTTAGCAAAAACTGGCCTTTAAATATGTCGATACTGGAATATGTTATGTTACTGATATGACTGAGGATCTTGCAGACATAAGTGCTCGCTTGCATAACATGACAAGGTAATGAAGAAATGTTACTCAAAGTACAGGATTTACAAAATAGAGACACTAAAAGTTATAAGAAGCTTGGTAAAAGAGATCAATTAAGTCACCACAGAGAGGGAACATTTCGTTTTTAGCTTCATTACTCGGTTTTTAATTATAGCTGATCTATCAAGTTGGTATCAATTTTTTAGACTTACATATTATATAATCAATGTAAGCAGGGCACATGGAACCTGCATATAAATATATATGTATATATATATATAAAAACTATAAAACAATTTTCTAAACGTTTTGGTCATTAAGACCCTTTTCATTGGTGTACATTACAATATTGAAATAACCTTTTATATAAGCTTTGGATTTCAAATATTTTGGCCACGAGCATCACCTAAGAGACATGTATTGTCGAAATGCGCATCTGGTGCAAGAAAATTGATACCGTTAATTTTAATACATCGGTTGGATCCATTACGTTATAAATACTATTGTGATGTTCATTTTCCACGTTTTTCTTCTTTTTTAAATATTTTCACTATCATTCGTACATAGTGTATTATCTATAAATATAAGTATTCTTGGTATCAGCACAATAATGTTGAATCTACAAATTTGCGGATGCATATACATGATATATTTGTTCTCCCCTCGCAGGGATTCGAACACATCCTATTTTGATATCACAAAAAAATAACAAAAAAAAAACCAACAAATGCCTAAAATCAGTAAGCATGAGCATTTCATGACGTTTCTGGACGGATAAACTAACAATGCTATATCATACGACGTCCGTTGTTTAAAAGCTTATAAATAGAATACATTTTGTTTTTTTCAATTTTATATTTATTCTGTTTTAGTCAAATATTTGCGACTAATCTGACACAACATTTTTACCGACTAACCAAAACCAGCATGACAAATGAAAACCTGATTGCTTATGCCGGTTCAAAGATTGCAAGCTTTTGTCGGGGTTATAGAACAATATATGCACATAGATTAGAAAACGGTGAGTAAAATTATAGTTATAACAAATGTTGAAACAGAATTTATTTTGACAGGGTTATCTCAGCTTCGAAATTAGAATGATAGAGTGAAACATATGAAACAGTCAAATTTAGTTGAGCATGTTTGACAATATTGAAGTCACACCTTGCCGATAGTTTCCGTGTCCGATATCCTTCAAGACAAAACGTCATACACACACTATACTCATGCCTAGATTCAATTTACTTTGATCCAATATTGATAGCACTTATCATGTAATTTGATGACTACTGATAATAAACAGACTTGTTGTTCTTTGTGGCTTAAAAACAAGGAAGTGCCACTAAAAATAAAAATTAAAATGGATAGAATGTTGCTAGTCCTTGTCCCCGGAACACCTCACCTTACACGTAAAATCCCTAAGATCTGCATTACAATTTTGCTGCACGTGTTTTAGTTCGCATCGTTACTCCTACAGTAACTTACTGACATGCAAACCTTTAAAGCACTGCATTCACATTGTGTTTGATATATACTATATATGCTAGCTTTTCTAATATTACACTAACTCTCATTTAATGAACAATTGAAGGTTCAAATAGTCTTAAGTTGAGTTATATTAAAGAAAGAAAATTAATAACTCAATACGAATTCCAATTTTTGAAATTTAGATGTTCTTTTTATCATCAATTGCAATGCACAAAGCAGAGGGAAGGACAATTCATTTTCGAAGTTTCAAATCGTTGTAAACCGTAAATTTCAAACCATGGTCATACAGTCTAGAACCTGGGTAGCAAATCTATACTTGTGTTCGTAAAATATTTGATGGCGCAATGTCATTAAGAAACGAATAACAAAATAAAATGTAACATGCATTTCGGTTTTACCATTTTTGTTAGCTGTTTTAAATAGCAATACCATAAAATCATTGTTTATCCAACCAATATTGACATGTTTAAACACTGCATGTTTTATACATCAACACACATAAAAAAAACATGTGGGACCAAGCTTAATCAAACTTAATGCCTCTACTAAATCAGGAATATGACAGTCTTTTTCAATTTGTTTGATGCGTTTTGGCTTTTGATTTTGGCATTTGATAAAGGAATTTCCGTTTTGATTTTCCTTAGAGTTGGTTATTATCTTCCTTTTAATATCTAACCTTTTCTAGTAGAACTTTCAGAATAATCAATATATTTGCATACCATATAATTATTTGGAGCTGTTATAGGTAAAAACTGCCCAAAAATAGTCTTAAACGAAACTGTCGGAATCGGAGTAGGAATATCCGAATCTTTTATTTTTACGTGAAAATGTTTTTGATATTAATTAACGCAACTCTCTGATTTGATTTAAAACATATATTGGCCCACATCCGGGTGAGGAATTTCTTTGCTGTATTGAAGACCCATTGGTGGCCTTCTGTTGTAACTGCTCTTTGGTCGGGTTGTTGTGTGTTTGACATATTCCCCACTTCTATTCTCAATTTTATTTATAGTCGTTGAGTAAATAATGGGCAGCTAATTTGAATTGGTTGAAGAGCATATTAAATAGTTAAAATGAAACCTTCTGGTATATAAGTGTGTTAATATATCTGCATGCAAATAATGAATTTTAATGAAAAATATTTAATTTTTAAATAATAATGATTAAAAATGTAATGTCAAAGATTTTTATTATTTCCGTAATTATTTTCCAAATTTTATTTTATGGAATGCACCTAAGACCTAAAGAACATATCTGATATCATCTGTGAAACGGTTATTCCATAACGATTAACGAATGCAAGATGGTGTCCATAAAATTTACTAAGAGATGCTTTCAACTTCACCATTTGGAACTCTTGGTATAATAACTTCCTTGTTAGCAGCTATCCTCTATCAAGAAAATAATGAAAGGAAATATATGGCCGGTAATATCGTTTCAATTGTGAGATATATACTCCGTATGTTGGTGCTTCTGGAATGTTGCTACATAGAAATGGAAAGTTTACAATTGGAAAACTGAAATAATCTTTTTTTGTCGTAAAGTTTTGCTTTCAACCGACTATAATTATCAATTTCTAGATGTAAGTCAATTTATGAGGCAGCTGTAAAACTGTATCTGTTATATCCTTTATTTTTAGTGCGATGGAATAGATACATATTCATCAAATTTTGAATTATTTAATGCGAAAACATCATCTATATAGCGGAAAGTAAAGTTAAAGGATAATTCTAACGTCTTGTCTTTGTCTTTTCAAAAAAATAATTCTTTGATAGAACAACATGAATCTTTTATAGTATATGTATTTCTACAACTGATTTATGCATGCACTATCCATAACTGTTCTAGGGTAGACCAGTTTCATTTCATAATTTTTTTTAAAGTAGTCAGTTGAGCTGCTTTAAGTGGTTTGAAGAATAGTCAAATGCAAATTTAACGAGAGGTAATAACTAATCACATTTTCTGGTGTAAAAAATGTCAGCAACCTATCACGGAAATCAAAGATCCCACTGTAGGCTAATTTGAAAATGAATGAAATTTCAGATGAGCTGCATAGACGATCTGTACCACACATATCTTTCAAAAGGTCATGTTGCGGTTGCTCCAGCCATGCATTCATGGAAACGGTTAGTATACAAGTTTTACATCTCCACTGTAATGGATGTAGAGTCGTCAAAAGATGTAGAGATGACCATTTTCAATGACTATATATAATATACACAAATATAAGGTCTCGATAGTACACGGCTAAACGATTTACCTGTAAGGATGAAGATAAAGAGAACGCTACTTACGAAGTCAATATATCATATATCATGAATGATGAATTCGAAGTAACTATTTTTAGTCTATAACAGTATCAGAATCATAGTCTGTGGGATATTAAACGCAATACTTTATCAGTGTAACAAGTAATAACGTTGATATAGCTCTAATTCAAAACAAACTGTTTACTGTAGATACAAAACCATCGTACATGAAGGGTCTGTACACTCTAGTACATATATCTTCAATGACATTGCTTTTATAGATTTTGAAAATATCTACGTAAAAGATGTTTCTAATCGAATATGGCATTTAAAAACCCTTATTATGGGTGTGGTCACTGTTTTTTTCTGAACAGTTAACTAAAGTGGCACGTAACAGAACCAGTATGATACATGAGGTAAAAGATGATGCTTAAGTCCTCAATGTGAAGTTTGAAACGGCACAAAAAGAAATAAAAAACTCTTAGATATGATTTTACAGAGATAGAAAGAGGTGTCCAATGTATGGATTTACAGCTTCAAGAATTAAAAATGTAAAACTAGTAAAAAAAAAATGATTTCCAGCAGCAAATTGATGACCTTGAAGAAAAGGCCATTTTACTGGGAAAACATAACAGGAATTTATTAACCAACTAAGTGCATTATTGCCAAAAGTGACTGTTTATTAAAAATTACATATTTTCTGTAATGGCCCTGTTTTTTTCTGTAATGGCCCTGTTTTTCTGTAATGGCCCTGTTTTTTTCTGTAATGGCTATGTTTTTCTGTAATGGCCCTGTTTTTTCCGTAATGGCCCTGTTTTTCTGTAATGGCCCTGTATTAATGTCCAGTTTGTCTGTATTTAGACGTGTTAGGGTTTTTAATAAAGTAAATAAAACTAAGTTGTAAAGAGTATAATATCTTTTTGTATTTTATTTAATTTAGTAACCAGCAACCAACATTAAATAACCATATCAAGGGATCACTGTTCATCCTGTTTTTAACACATATCTCTTTCAACTTAATATCTTGAATATTTGGTATATTTAAAGCTTTATTATGGTGAAGTACAAATTATTTTGTTCAAACTAAACTGTCATTAAAAGAGTAAGACAGTACATCAAGTTAGCAGCAACACATACACTTTTGTTCAGTTGGTTAATAAATGTATTAAGAAATGGGTGTTTTTATAATGGCCCTGTTATATGTCCTCGGTCAGTAATAATGGCCTCTGATGTCTGTAATAGCCCTCGGCATTGCCTCGGGCCATTACAGACTTCCTCAACCATTATCACAGACCTTGGACATATAACAGGACCATTATAAAAACACCCATTCATTAATACTATAATAATATACTTATTCATGGTATGTATGACAGAAATCCAGAGGAAAATGTCTATTCAACAACACGAAAGCTACTCAGTGAAAAATTGCAATGGGACGCTCAAAAAGCCAAATCCATGCCGCTTGCAAATGCACATAGAGTTCCAACACATGGGAAAGGCCCAAATCCTATTCTAGTTCGTTTTGTACATTTTGGGGATTAAGACTTGTAACGTCCAATGCCTTTAAAGTGCAATAACGAATTAGAGCAAAAGGGGCCCATATTACTTTAGTGACCCGTAAAAACAACAACGATAATTGTTCGTTATGGGAATAACTCTTTTTTGTCTGTAACATATGTATATATACTAAAGAAACCCATAGTTTATAAATACAAAATTTAATAATTAATTTAGCTTTGTGTTTACAGTGCATATATTTTCTTATATCAATATTTCTTAAAAGTACTATAATCAAAGTGAAACCAATGATATTGTAATGTAAGATCTCTCTTTTAAGGAAGCGAGATATAAACCTTTGCAGGCTGATACATTTGAAGGTTTGCAGGCTGCGAGATATGAACCTTAGCAGTGATTATAGAAACGGAAAAAAGGTGTTGATTTTGATTTCTTCTCTTTATTTAGCTTTTTAATTTTGCTTATCTTTAGTGAATAGTTGAAATTGCTTACTTTGCAATCTTAGTTTTGCTTTCCCTATTTTTCGCATAAATGCATGCCATAGCTTGTTGTAGATTCTAAAGGAAAAATTTGTTGTTTACGTTTTGCTTTTTTCATATGTTAGGCAAATAGATATAGGAAGATGTGGTGTGAGTGCCAATGAGACAACTCTCCACCCCCCCCCCCAAAAAAAAAAATTAAAAAAATTTGACAAAGCTTGTTATAGATAATTATATAATATGTAGTACTATATGCAAAATTTGCTGTTTTAGTTTTGCATCTTTCATATTATGTTAAGAAACCGTATGATTGAGGTGTAACTTAATCCATATACAGTATTATGATTAAAACTTGTGCATACACAATATGAGAAATGTAAGAGAAAACTTTCTTAAACAGTACAATTTTTTTCTCCTCTGAAACTCATGATTATATATTTATTTACCGCACGAAATCTATTTACTGTCAGAACATTGATAGCTTCAATTCAATTAAATTCTTTCTTCTTTTAACGATAATATAAGAAAATATAATCAAGTAAATATCCTTTATTCGTGTATCATTACCACTAATCTCTAAATTTCAAAAACAAAACTTTGAATTTAAACTATACATCAAGTACGAGTCAGTTTTAAGTTAACTGTATTATATGTTGGTGATTCTTAGATCTCTCATCTCAATCTTTAAAATGTATTGTGTAAGCTTGCAGTAGTGATGGTGCTATAAATTTTCAGGCAAGTTTGACCAAATATGAAGAGGAAGCATAAAATAATGGACATGTTTTCGGTAACGTGCATCTTGTGTGATCTCTTCTCTTTTGCTATATTTATCCTGTTCATTTTTCAATGAATAATATAGTTTACAAATTTGAATAAATATTTCATGATAAAGGTGTCAAGATAATGACATGTATTATTCAATAATAATGTAGATCAAGTAGTTTTGCAGTATTTTTGTGATTTTACTTTTCAATATATTGTAAAGCTTAAACATATTAAAAGCAAATTTAAGTTATCTCCCCTTGACCACAGGTGTAAATCTGCAATAGAATATGAAATATCTCAGTCTTTTAAATGTGTTTCCTTCTCATTTGTTTTTGTTTAATTCATATATATATCTTATATAAAATATGGAATTTTGCTACTTGGTACATATATGGTATATTTTTGAAGCAAATAGAGCATTATGTAAACAGTCCCAATACATCAACTAAACTTTTCTTCCTTTGTGTTGCCAATTATCCACTTTCAATTCTTTGAGGACTTATTTTCGTAATGTAGGATACAAATATTAAAATAATGTCTCATAATTGTCGAGGACTTCAAATGTGAATAAATAAGGAGGGCATTTTAAATTTTCTGCTTCCAAAAGAAACCAGTGGAAAAGTCAATGCATTTTCAATTCTTATGCGTCAAATCAAAGAGGAGTTGCTATCCTGTTTTACATAATTTTAAATATAAAAAAAACAAGTTAAAAAGATGAGTATGACAAGAAATTTACTCTGATTTATGTGTATGGGCCGAATACTGATATGACAAACTAACAGACATTTTGATAATCAATTGTGTCTGATCTGTGGGGACTTTAATCATGTTCAGAATTTTGACCTAGATACTCATAACTATAAACATATAAATAATCCAAAATCAAGGGATACAATTTTAGAAATTATAGAATATAAGACTCTTGGGGATCCATTTAGAGAGAGATACCCAGATCGTCAACGATTTACATGAAGAAAGAAAAAATCCATTTAAAAAATCACGGTTATACAATGTATTTCTTTTTGATCTCTGAAAGCCATATAGATGACATAATGTGATAAAAGCATTGGCAATAACTGCAGATCAGACCATTGACCAGTAATTATGACTTTAGAAAAAAATGAGATTACAAAAAACAGAGGCCGCTGGGAATTCGAGATACGGAATATATAAAATAAATTAAAAAAACAATAATTAACACAGTTGAGCAATATGCAGTGCTAGGTTATAGAAGGGATGCTTTACACATTATTATTGATGTTTTTGATATACAATTTACAATCAGTGACCAATTATGTTTTGAAACTCTTCTTAACGAGACTCAAGGTAAGACTATTTCATATTCGACATATACAAAAAGGAAAGGGTTAAATAGGAAAAAAAAACTCAAAAAAGAAATACAAAAACTAGAACAAAATACAATCACTGAGGACAACGTAAATGTATTAGAAATTAAGATTTGAACTTAGATTTTTGCGACAAAACAAGGTTAAAGTCAATATGTTAGGCCAAGAATCCAGTGGATGGAAGAAGGAGACAGACCAACTAACTATTTTTGCAACCTAAAAACCAACAATTTTGTAAATAAAATTAATAATTGTTTTTTATTGATGATAACATTGTAGTAGAAAATCAAAAATAAATCTTGGAGCAAAATTATTCTATGAGAAGCTTTAAAGTAGAAAAGAGTGTATAAAAGATGTCAATCTATCAGGGGAAATACCATTTCAAACATCTAAATTAAAAGTTAATGAAAAAGATTCATTGGAAGGTAATATTACCGTGACTGAACTAAGTGTTTTGGATAGACATAGCAAATTTAGTCTTCAGGTCAATAAATGATGCATATGAAAAAGAGGAAATGTCTTTCACACAGAAGCAGGGAGTAATCATATGTTTTTCAAAGGAAGGAAAATCAAGACAGTCCTTTAAAAAATGGCGTCCAATAACCCTTTTAAATTCAACTTATAAATAAGCGTCTAGCTGTACAGCAGAGAGTATAAAGTCAGTTCTTAACAAACAAATAATTCTGACCAAACAGGCTTTATTAATTACTGGAAGATTTATTGGGGAGAACTGTAGGCTTGTATACGATATTTTACATTTCACGAAGGGAAACGAGATCCCTGGTATATTACTTTTGATTGATTTTGAAAAAGCTTTCGACTCTATCTCCTGGTCATTTTTATTTGAAACACTTAAATATTTTAAATTTGGGGAATACATAATGATGGATAAAAAACATTTTATAATAAAACATTTTCAACAGTAACTTAAAATTATTGTCTGTCAAATTGTTTTCGCTTTGTCTCTTTACCTTTTCCTGGTATGTGCAGAAATACTTGGCATTCTAGTTAGACATAGTAATGAGATAAGAGGTATTGCGATAGATGATACATAGTTTAAATTGTCTCAATATGCTGATGACACATCACTTATATTAGATGAATCTTTTTCCTCTTTAGACGCATCCCTCCGTATATTACAATTCTATGTCTAGATATCAGGACTGAGAATTAACTTAGATGAAACAAATTTTATATGGATAGGCAGTAAAAAAACATAGTCAAGATAACATATGTGTAATGTGGGGATTTAAATGGGTTTCCAGTACCTTTAAATTATTGGGTATTACTTTTTGTGTTGATTTGAATAGAATGTTATATCTAAATTATGCTCCTCGAATTCAAGAAATAGAAAATATTATACAAAAATGGTCCAAACGGTCACTTACTACAGTTGGTAAAAAGAACTGTTTTAAAGTTTAATTATATCAAAATTGAATTATCGGTCTAAAAAGGATTAATTTGAGTAATTTTATACAAGGGCTAAAATTGACTTGGGTTAGAAGATTATGTCATTCAAATTCAAAGCGGATCAACTTATTTACTGCTACACAAAATATAAATTTACAAAGTTAGCTTATGTTGGGACAACTAAGAAATTAGATAACGGTTTTAGTAGAGAAGTTATTTGTGCATGGGAAAATATGTCGTTATTTTGACAAAGTCATAACTTCATCTTCATGGGAAAATGAGAACATTAAAATTGATAACGTCAGTGTTCATTATAGTTGTGGGCACGAAACGGAGTATGGACTGTGAATGACCTTCAAGATGAGCAAGGAAATATATTGTCCTATCAAAATTTTAGACGGCTACATACTGTCAAACCCAAATTTTAACAATTTTATGGGATTAAAATAGCATTTTGAAAAAATGGTAACAATCCATTGGAATGAACACTGAAAGGAGAAAAACAAAACAAAAACAACACGCTTTGTTACCTTTTAATATTAACATATTTTTCAAGTCAAACAAAGGTTCAAAAGACATATATAATATTTTAATCCAAGGTGAAATAATAGTTGTAATTGCAGCTGAGCGAAAATGGGAAAGTATATTGAATAACGTTGTACGAGATTGGAAATAAATCCATAATTGTATCACTAAAATTTAAAAATACCAAGCTCTGTGTGTTTTAATACCAAAATATTTACCGTATTATAGGTACTAATACTTTACTTTTAAAAGTGAAACTTTTTCAGTATAGTTTATGTACATTTTGCAAAGAAAAACCAAAAAGCAAAGAACACGACTTGTGGGACTGTCATATTGTAGCAGACATTTGGCACCATCTGAATGTTTGGATTTTTGAAACAACACATATTGAAATTCCACTTCATGTGGATATAGTCATGTTTTGTTTTTATGAACACTATAAAGTAAACGTTATAAAACACAAAGTAATTTCACTAGAAAAATATTTGATTTACAGATCTAAGATGCAAGAGGGAAAACATCATATAGAGGAACTTAAAAACTATATCAAAGATAACTTGATTTTATAAAAGCATATACATAAAAAAAAATATATGAGAGCGAAAGATTATAACATGTACTGGAACCCTGGGATACAGCCATTAATTAATTTAATATTGAATTATAATGTATAAATGTGCTTGAAATGTAATAACGATAACCACAATATTATTGGATGAAAATGTTATATTTCGTCCATACATATGTTGTATTCTGTTATATCATATTGTAGTATTAGGTCTCTTAACTTTTCTGTGGAAAGACCTATTCTATTTGTTCTGTTTATATTAATTTTCCCCCGCCTAATTTTGTTTTGCTATATGTCGCTTAGATAATTTTTTTGTATCGTATAGCTTATGCGCTTTCAAATTTCACCCTGCTAAGACACTTTTTTTTGTAAGAGTTATCTCCCTATTTACTGTTTATCAAATGGAGGCATCTCCTCCATAACAAAAAAGAAGAAATAAAAAAAAATCTTTTTCAAAATTGTTCGTTACATCCTCAGAAATTTTTGGCTAATTTGGATCGATGCGATTCGATGAAACTTTATAGGAGTTATCTACCTTTACCAAATAAATTTGTCGGTACGTTTTTTAAACTCATAAACCATTAACCGTATAACCCTGGATTGTTTATTAACTTGGAAAATAAGGTCAAAGTCGTAATGAAGATATGTTACATTTGCTCTGAAACAAACTTATGGCATCTTATAGGGGTTAGTTCCCCTGAAATGTCTAATTATTAAGTTAATTAATTATAACTTCAACTTGGTTTATAATGATGCCATATGACCTTTTACAAAAGGTTGGGTGACATATTGCCTTGAAAATGTACCACCAGAAGTGACCTAGAGAAATCCGGAAGTAGCCATTTTTACACAAATTACTAAGAATTCATATTTTTTGTAATTTAAATCCACTTACTTATCACTAAAGACTAGAAGTGACTTTTGATTAACCGCAACTATTTACAGGCTAAAGTATATAGAAACTATATATTTTTGGAATCAGGATGAAAGAATCTATCAGATGAGACTAGAAGAGACATTTATTCACTAGAAGTAGCAAATTATCTCCCTTATTTCACTCGAAGGTATATCGAAACCATTTATGTATCGCATCAGTATAAAATAACTAGCTTCTTTTCAAATTTCTTTGATTTGAAAAGACCTTTAATTGTTCTCTGAACAAAATTGGTTTTCGATTATTACTATTGTTGATTTCTCTTATTTGCTAGATTATGCTTTTTTCTCTCGCTTGCTTTATTATGTGCCACTATATATAATATATGTAAATGCCTGAACAAAAAAAATAATTGTAAAAAAAGTTATTTTTCAATGTTATAAAGCACAAACTTTAAAGTGTTATAGAGCTTTGTAAAGTTTGACGAAAGGCACGTACAATTGATGAATCATACGTAAAATCCGTATTTGTATTAGACCAAGATGACTTTTCGCCTCAATACTATTCGCAGCAAGGAAAAAAAAACTACTGCATGGAAATACATACGTTAAACTTGAGTAGAATGTAAAAAAATAAGAAAGTTGAAGGAGATAAAACCACAAAATTAATTTGCAAAACAAAATTTGTAAATTGTTTCCACAAGAAAATTTTATCAATCGTGTCGAAGCCTATTATAGTATATTTCTCACTCATTTGGCCAATAGTGATAATGATATGAAAATAATAATTCTTTATTTAAAGAGGGCTACACAGTAAGGTATAAAACTAATCTTCCCTGAGGCCCTCCAAATCTGGTTATTCAACTTGAAGAATAATTACCTCTTATATCTTATCTTATTTCTCATTTTATCGGTATCTATATCGGTATCTCTAATCAACTGATTATGTGGAGGACAAACACAATTAACATCGAATCAACATATACTTTATGCTTCACTACGCCAGAGTCTGTTTTAGTATTGTAATACAATAAATGAAAATATTCTCACCCTTCAAAACCAAAGTGCAAAAGAACTGTTGTTATTGTTGTTACATATGTTGTTATTGTTGTTACATATGTTGTTATTGTTGTTATTACATGAATGAGAACTGCAAAATCCATTTCATATCTTCTCGTTATTCCGATTCACTAATGTCATCATTGCAGTGTAGAAGTTCTTTAATTCTAACTAAAAATATTCTTTTTTTTCATATATTTTCATATGTCAATACGCACATTTAAAAAATAATGTTTTAAATTTGGATGTACTGGCTTTGTGATGTAAACTTATATATGAGGGTATAGTATGTTTACTCTATTTTTTTTTATTCTTTAACTGAATTATGTTCAAGCTGAGTGTTCGAATTTGACTCATTTTGTCAAGTATTTGTCATTGTAGATATAATGAATAACATAACAGTCAGGATTCTACTTCGTCAAAAATATCTACCCATTACGCCAGTTCATTTTCACAATCGTAGAAATGGAAGCCATTGTAGGGATGACACACTACCAATTTTGCTCTTGGAAACCGATAAATTTATCCACATTGCACCATTACGATCCTTATATGTCAGGTGTATTGTAAAAGACAAATGTATCAACTAGCTAATGAGCATCAGTTAATGATCATGTCTGCATTGATTCAACTTAAAACTATTGTCTGATCGGTTGTCAGGTGGAATTTTCGAAAATTCATTAACATTTAAAAAATTCTAATTAAATATTTCGGGGAAAGGCAGACTAGATTTGTTTTAGTGATTGAAGACTATAAACCCTAGTTATCACACAAAAAAAAATATATAATTTTTCGAAGATATGCATTTTCATCATCCAACTTGAAAGACTGTCGTAAAGTACTTTCAGTAAAAACAAATAGTTATTCGAACACACCTACTCTGTTTTTGTGATTCATCAGATAGGTATTTCACTTGACCCATATATTTCATCTTTTAGTACTGTGATTTTTTATGTTATAAAGACAACCTGTAGCTTTGATATATAAAAATGATAGAATCTGAAGCAAGACGATGTATGAAATATTCTTGCTTTGTACGATATCAAGACAAAATGTTAAACTCAAACACGCCCTAACATAAAAAGGTGCACTCGATTTTCTCTGTTCAATACTATTGTTACCCATTTTTGTCACATAATGGAAGGGCAGACACGAAAATTACTGAACTAATAGATTGATATATATTCCGTCCGTGGTATTTTAATCGGTGGTTATGCATTTTCTACATCCAACTTGAAAGATACCCATGTCGTCGACATGGTATCTAATTGTTCTGCTTAACTATATACTAGATAAATTGAAAACTTAGGCAAACGGTGTTTTTAGAATAAAACACTTCGTAATTGAGAAGAAATTTGTAATTTTGTTTGTTTTTACTAACTTTTAATTTTTTTGTCACTATAGTAAACATTACAGTACACATTTATCGCCTTTTTTTAACAAAGAGCTTCGATTTTTTTGTTCTATTTCAACTGGGTTTCCGACTGATAATGTTTAACGCCTTTGGTACCTCTGTTTCTACTTAATGATTAATGATATAAATATGTCATGAATATCTACTGATCAATGTTCATTTTAAAACTAAACTTGTCAAATATACAAACAAAAAAACACTAAAAAAAACCCAAACTATAAACTGCAGTCAATTGCTCACCTGTGGAATATTTTAGTATATCATAATTGTGCAACTTTACTTATGTTCGTTTAATAAGTGATGTGAGGACTGCAGTTTTTGAGAACTTGATTTAAGGTATAGAAAGAAAAACCTTCATTTTGTTTGAACGTTAAGATAAATGACTTATACTGTTCTATATGTCATTAACTTTTAAGATATATAAATATCAACACATTTTTTTTTTTATAAATATCTTAAACTTATATTTTTTTATTTCTTTTATTTCAGATAGTTTTAAGATGCAGTTATGAATAAATACTGATGCTGCTTTTTTTCAAAACGAATCAACAAGAACTAAGTTTGTTATTATTTAATCTTATCTTTGTTTGTTGGTGTTTTCTTTTCTCTTTTTGGCATGTTTAGTTTTGGTTTTAAGTTGTTTGAATAAGAAACAGAAATCGTTGAAATGAAATTGCCAGCAGCAATAAAAATGTAATTGTTATACAAAATTCGATGGTCAGGTCAATGGTTAATCATTATCTAATATAAACGATATGAACTACAGAACACTACCCTATTTTGGAATATAAATGGCTTTACCGATCAGATAGAATTATCATACATAACACGTACCGGGCGATCTGTTTGGCCATGATCAAATATATTTGAAGTTACTCTTCATACATTCAGTTATTGCAGGGACTTCATTTATAATGATTAATTAGAATTTTGCCTTTTTGAATTGACACAGTCTGTGTCGTATTGCAGTTTTTTAAGATGGTAATTTAAAGCTGGAATGCTGTGAAAATCTGTAGATAGGCGAATTTAAATAATCAAGTTTATAGCGCTACCTTTTTTTTCCCCAGTAATTGACCAATGGTATGCTATGTTATTTGTAGTTATACAGCTTTAAATGGTTGTCTTTTGTATATCAAACATGAACTGTCTCTAAAAACGTACAACTAAGTTTTACCAAATATTTTTTTTTTCGTTTGGTTTTAGTTATAACGATTAATATGATATGTTGATTTATTCATGATGCTAAACATAACATTACAACATCACAAAATTCATATGCTGTATGCTACCACAGAAAGTCTGAAATTAATTAAAGAAATGCAACAGAATATCAAGCTTGAATTTTCAACTTTTATTTCTTAATTATCATTTTCAAAAAAATGACTCGTGCAATTGACATTTGATTAGATTTGATTGTCGGAGTTTTAACGCCACTTTTAAGCACCACTTTTGGGCTACTCCATGGAGGCTAGTTTTTATTGGTGGAGGAATCCGGAGTGCTTGGATAAAACCACTGCCCTTCGAGAGGAAAACTTACACTCCCAGTCGATAATGATTTGAGTGTTGACTGGATATAGTGATTACAGTAGTAGAAGAACTTATACCACTTGGTAACCAAGGCCCCTCAATTGAAATTTGTGGTATCTTTTGTGCTGCACGAACAACATTATTATGTATAAATTGCATCACTGTTACGTAAAAAAACAATATATTGACAGCGAGATACATGGTATACATTTTGTGCCTTAAACATTGAGTATATACGCATAACTTTTTTCGCGCAAAATTCAAAACAAGCGGTGTAAATATATTTTAGTATTGACCGGAATTTAAGTTACGTCATTCCGAAATATGACGTGGGTAACACCATTTCGGAATGTTACTTGGAAATTATCAAGTGGGAAAAATGGCAGGATAAAAGGAAGTGATCGAAAGCGAATAACTTATTCTATTAATTCTTGAAATAATTAACTTGAGCGATCACACATGATGTCGTCACATAAGTGTATCTTAATCTTTACCACAACACCTTAGCGTCCTACAGTTATTTTGCTAAGATTTGTATCACAAATGGTGCTTATGTTAATATCTTTAAATTAGATTAAAACTATAATGTTCCCTTTTATTCACATATTGATAAACATATGCAGGACCTTTTTAGTAATCAAGGAATAAGGAATTTTTATTTCAATCTAATTTTTATTCACTATTCATATGCTATTTGAAAGAAAGCAAAAGTCTATCAAATCTAAAACCGAACTGTGTTCCTATTACACGCTCACTTTTTTTATGCCTTGCACCTTTAAAAGTAGTTTTAGAGTTTTATTACCAATTTCACTTTTATGTTTTGTATGCACTACTATTTTCTATTTGTTCTGTCAGTTTATCCACCTTTGTTGAAAATAATCCAAATTGTCCTACGACTGGAATAAAAAATCTATCCAATGAAACAATCAGATGAGAATCACATTAGTTAATCAATAATAAACATTACACAGAAATACATAGAAAAAAAATATAGAAAACAACACGTTTAATAATTTATTGCGTCCGAACCGCTTTTCTGGATTTACTTTCATCAGGAACTCTCAAAGCTAAACAGTTGAAATCCGAAGATGGATAAGTACCGAAAGCGTTGAAGAGCTAAATGTAAAAAATACCTAAACAAAAATAGCCAAATTCAACTTAAGCAAACTTTATTTGTGGGAGTTGAAACCTTAGTTTTATGATAATTTCAAAATTTATAAACGGACAATTTAAGTAAAGTTTGTTGAATCATGTCAGTACCTGTGAAACTGTGTCAGTGAATTAACTTCTATTATAATATCCGATTCTGTATTAATATGTAAATGTAAAAAATAACTAAAATAAATAGCCAAATTCAACTTTAGCAAACGTTACCTGAGGGAGTTGAAACCTTAGTTTTATGATAATTTCAAAATTTATAAACGGACAATTTTAGTAAAGTTTGTTAAATCATGTCAGTACCTGTGAAACTGTGTCAGTGAATTAATGTCTATTCTAATATCCGATTCTGTACTAATATGTAAAATCTTATCGTTGCATATGCTCCTTTCTCATCTTACAAGGACAAATCAATGGTAAACATACTAACCATAAACTGATTTTTCATTGACCTTAATCTGGGACATGTTTACTAGACAATAATGTGACCACATTAGTAGTTTCAAAACATTCAAACATTTTAGTTATAAGTTGAATTGAAATAAACCAACTTGATACCACTGGTTCTTGGATTACATATCATATCAACATAAAAAAATTAAGGCACTACGTACAGATCTGAGAGTTCTCACAGTCTTATGTATTTGAGCCTTTGATTTTTGCCATTTGATTAGGGACTTTCCGTTTTGTATTTTCCATGTTCAGTATTTCTGTAATTTTACTGTTTATAGTTAGAATGAAATCACACGCTTGTGAATTGTATAAATTTCGACAACTTCCTATTTGAACGTGTTGAACGAACAAATTAAATCAAAAATTCATTGTTAAGGAATATCGTACTTCTCTTCTTGGAAATTAGGAATGGTACAGAGATTGGTAATTGCAAGTAACGTTTTCAATTGCTCCTTACATATCCTATTTCTGTAGGCTTTTCCCGATTTTCTTTTCTTTTTTCTGTGTTGACTCTTCATCTATTCAATATTTGTTATTCCTAACATGACAACAGTTATTATGACATTAGTTATAACTCCAATTAGACGTGTTAGAAAAGTCAACACTTCTGCTGGCCCTCGTGTTGGATGTAAGATGAATACAATACAATGTGGGGACCATCTCAAAAAGATCTTGTGAATAATTTATCGCGTTTTAACATTTAATAAACAAATGGTAAAATGGTGTAGTTGTAAAGCAAAATTATATCCGGGTGAAATTTGATCCGGAGGAAAAAATGTCACAGTAGTTGTTGTTATTTTTTTATCCGGAGGAAAATATTTCCCTGGGATATTTTTTCCTTTGCCGTGAAATTCTATCTGGGTGGTGAATTTATTGAATAGTTATTAGAAAAAACTTATCCTTCAAAATACTATCAAATAATAATAGTGTATTTGAAATAAAGCGAAATTGTTATCTCGGATTGATAATTCTTGATCTCGGATTATTAATTGGTGATCTCGAATTGATAATCTGTGATCACGGATTGCTTATCTGTGATTTAAAATTGGTAATCCTGAACTGAATAATAAAACTCGCAATTGCTGATAGTAAGCTCAAAGTCAATAACAACTAATAAATTATTCAAGATTTATTAAAATCTTCGGATTGTGTTTTTTTTTCTTTCTTTGAGCTAGCATTCAGTAGCTTCAAATACTCTAATATTGGTTTTCTGTGTGTCGATTTTTGAAAAAAAAAATTTGCAAGAACAAATAATAATAAACGTATCTTCAGTTGACTTTAATTTGTTTCTCGTAGTTACATTCGCATACCCTATAACGGGTTTTCATTAATGTAAATAAATCGACCATTTATGCCTCCTTTGACATCACATAAAATAAAATATCTGCAATTGTGATTCCAATGGCTTTTATCCCATCACTTACACAATTGGAGAGGATCTTGTAACGGTATTTCCGTCATTCCGTCAACTTTCCAACTGCACCAACCTAGCTTGTGAACACTCTATATTCAACATCGTTCCAGGTTTTTCACCAAACCTGGTAAATACTTAGTCCTTATAGGAATATCTTCGGCACTATGAATGTTCGAGGTCACTGTTAGACTTGTAATTTTTTTGATATCCTTGCTAACACTCTAGACCTGATTATGAACTTTCTTAGCAAATACGTAACCCTTATGAATATCTAGAACCAAATTCAAAGATAAATTGACCACCAACTACAGTACTTGCAACCTTAGGCGTTACTATTTCAGCGATCAATCAGCGGTCATCGATCAGTCACCGATCAGTCAAGTTCGCGTCAAACTCACGTCAGCAATCCGTCAGACTTATAGTAAAAGTAATTGACTGATCGGACTGATCGGACGGATAGTACCGATCGACCTTGATGACGGATTGAACTTTAATACGTCACATGATAAACTAATACAAATTACGGAATCTTATTTTCGTTTAATTTAATTAAAATGGCGACTCGTGAAAATCGAACCTTCAATGATACATTTTGTTTATTAATTATTTAGCAAAGTTTTATGAATTGAAATGAAAAGAATTGTACAGATAAAACCTAAATTAAAATTTCATAATTAAAGAATGGTCTTTTTCGTTTTATTTAGGTTATATATTTTCAAACCCGGCGAGTGTCTACATCGCGAAATTGATTTTATTATTTTCCAAACATACTCGGGAAAAACAAAATGAAAGGATCAGTTATTGAAAAATGTAGTCTATTTTTTTCAATATTTTAATTTTTTTATCCTTATCATCATAAAATTCTGTAAAAAAAACTTATCATAATCATGGACTTTCTATATTCTCGTACCAATCGAAGCCTTTAAAATAACAAATATCAAGAATAAATGCTGTTTTTTTAACAAGAAATATGAATAATTTTAAACAATGCAAACAACATTACATTATATTTTTCTGATTGTCTATTTTTACCTTAATAAAAAAATAACTACTCCTAAACAATAAAAAGTACAAAAATCCAATGGTGGTAAACATAAATATATTCCGTAAAAGAAAGAAATAATTTTAAGCAGATTTATTCTTGAATAATTCACATTTTCTACAAAAAACATATGAAAATCATTTATAACAACTGATTGCAATTGAAATTGCAATATTTTACAATATGAGAAGAAATATTTGCATTTTTGGCAACTCTTACAAAAAAATAATATCTTTTTCCTTAAAGTAAACATAATTTATGAAGAACAACCAATCCTGATGAACAAAAAGTAATGAAATCATATGGCGGTTAATAATTTATATCATAATAAAGCAATAAATGCATTCTTATTCCACAAAAAATAAAAGTTTAAGTATTTTAAGTCTCATTATATCTTAATTCTAATTAGCAGACTTGTCTCAAGATGGTAAAAGAACTGATTTCAAATAAAATAGTATCAGTTTTAATAAAAAGAACAATAATTTTGGTTATTTTAAAGAATGCGAAGAAAATTTTAGGAAGACTTTTCTGATATTCTTTTAATTTTATGAAAAAAAACTATTCTAAACTATAAAAAGTACAAAAATTTAATGGCGGTTAATAATTTTCAGCAAAAATGAAGAAATATTTGCATTTTAGGCAACGCGTACAAAAATTTAGTATCTTTTTCCTTAAAGTAAGCATATTTTATGAAGAACAGCCAATCTTGATGTACAAAAAGTACTCAAATCATATGACGGTTAATAATTTGTATCAAAATAAATCAATAACTGCATTCTTATTCCACAAAAATAAAAGTTTAAGTATTTTAGTTCTCATTATATCTCAATTCGGATTAGAAGACTTGTCTCAAGATGGTAAAAATAACTGATTTCAAATAAAATAGTATCATATTTGATAAAAAGAAGAAGAATTTTGGTTATTTTAAACAATGCAAACAAAATTTTGATATGATTTTTCTGATATTCTTTTAATTTTATGAAAAAAACTATTCTAAACTTTAAATAGTACAAAAATTTAATGGCGGTCAATAATTTTCAGTAAAATGAAGAAATATTTGCATTTTAGGCAACGCGTACAAAAATTTAGTATCTTTTTCCTTAAAGTAAGCATATTTTATGAAGAACAGCCAATCTTGATGTACAAAAAGTACTCAAATCATACATTGTCATATGACGGTTAATAATTTGTATCAAAATAAATCAATAACTGCATTCTTATTCCACAAAAATAAAAGTTTAAGTATTTTAATTCTCATTATATCTCAATTCAGATTAGAAGACTTGTCTCAAGATGGTAAAAATAACTGATTTTAAATAAAATAGTATCATTTTTGATAAAATGAAGAATAATTTTGGTTATTTTAAACAATGCGAACAAAATTTGAGTATGATTTTTTTGATATTCTTTTAATTTGATGAAAAAAAAAACTATTCTCAACTATAAAAAGTACAAAAATTTAATGGCGGTCAATAATTTTCAGTAAAATGAAGAAATATTTGCATTTTAGGCAAAGCGTACAAAAATTTAGTATCTTTTTCCTTAAAGTAAGCATATTTTATGAAGAACAGCCAATCTTGATGTTCAAAAAGTACTCAAATCATATGACGGTTAATAATTTGTATCAAAATAAATCAATAACTGCATTCTTATTCCACAAAAATAAAAGTTTAAGTATTTTAATTCTCATTATATCTCAATTCTGATTAGAAGACTTGTCTCAAGATGGTAACAATAACTGATTTCAAATAAAATAGTATCATATTTGATAAAAAGAAGAAGAATTTTGGATATTTTAAACAATGCAAACAAAATTTTTATATGATTTTTCTGATATTCTTATAATTTTATGAAAAAAACTATTCTAAACTATAAATAGTACAAAAATTTAATGGCGGTCAATAATTTTCAGTAAAATGAAGAAATGTTTGCATTTTAGGCAACGCGTACAAAAATTTAGTATCTTTTTCCTTAAAGTAAGCATATTTTATGAAGAACAGCTAATCTTGATGTACAAAAAGTAGTCAAATCATATGACGGTTAATAATTTGTATCAAAATAAATCAATAACTGCATTCTTATTCCACAAAAATAAAAGTTTAAGTATTTTAGTTCTCATTATATCTCAATTCGGATTAGAAGACTTGTCTCAAGATGGTAAAAATAACTGATTTCAAATAAAATAGTATCATATTTGATAAAAAGAAGAAGAATTTTGGTTATTTTAAACAATGCAAACAAAATTTTTATATGATTTTTCTGATATTCTTTTAATTTTATGAAAAAAACTATTCTAAACTATATATAGTACAAAAATTTAATGGCGGTCAATAATTTTCAGTAAAATGAAGAAATATTTGCATTTTAGGCAACGCGTACAAAAATTTAGTATCTTTTTCCTTAAAGTAAGCATATTTTATAAAGAACAGCCAATCTTGATGTACAAAAAGTACTCAAATCATATGACGGTTAATAATTTGTATCAAAATAAATCAATAACTGCATTCTTATTCCACAAAAATAAAAGTTTAAGTATTTTAATTCTCATTATATCTCAATTCTGATTAGAAGACTTGTCTCAAGATGGTAAAAATAATTGATTTCAAATCAAATAGTATCATATTTGATAAAAAGAAGAAGAATTTTGGTTATTTTAAACAACGGAACAAAATTTTAATATGATTTTTCTGATAATCTTTTAATTTTATGAAAAAAAAAACTATTCTAAACTATAAATAGTACAAAAATTTAATGGCGGTCAATAATTTTCAGTAAAATGAAGAAATATTTGCATTTTAGGCAACGCGTACAAAAATTTAGTATCTTTTTCCTTAAAGTAAGCATATTTTATGAAGAACAGCCAATCTTGATGTACAAAAATGACTCAAATCATATGACGGTTAATAATTTGTATCAAAATAAAGTAAATAACTGCATTCTTATTCCACAAAAATAAAAGTTTAAGTATTTTGATTCTCATTATATCTCAATTCGGATTAGAAGACTTGTCTCAAGATGGTAAAAATAACTGATTTTAAATCAAATAGTATCATTTTTGATAAAAAATGAAGAATAATTTTGTTTTTTTGGTTATTTTTAACAATGCGAAGAAAATTCTAGCATGATTTTTCTGACATTCTTTTAATTTGATGAAGAAAAACTATTCTAAACTATAAAAAGTACAAAAATTTAATGGCAGTCAATAATTTTCAGTAAAATGAAGAAATATTTGCATTTTAGGCACCGCGTACAAAAATTTAGTATCTTTTTCCTTAAAGTAAGCATATTTGATGAAGAACAGCCAATCTTGATGTACAAAAAGTACTCAAATCATATGACGGTTAATAATTTGTATCAAAATAAATCAATAACTGCATTCTTATTCCACAAAAATAAAAGTTAAAGTATTTTAATTCTCATTATATCTCAATTCTGATTAGAAGACTTGTCTCAAGATGGTAAAAATAACTATTTTCAAATAAAATAGTATCATTTTTGATAAAAAGAAGAATAATTTTGGTAATTCTAAACAATGCGAACAAAATTTTAATATTATTTCTTTGACATTCTTTTAATTTCATGAAAAAACAACCTATTCGAAACTATAAAAAGTTCAAAAATCCGATGGCGGTCAATAATAATCATTTTCGTAGGAATAAGTTTATGTTAACAGAGTCATATAAGTCATATAATACAATTATGTATTATATGTCTCTGATGTTAACAATATTTGATACAAAACTATTGATCAACAAAAACAATTTAACGCTCTAAGTATCTTATTCTGTTATACTATTTTCACTTTTTTATTGCAACTAATTTTATTACAAATTAACGTGTAAATTAAGGTGTCTTCGTAGAGGTCCGCGTTCATCGTTTGTAAACACTGTCGAGTTCGGTTTACATAAGAATTTTAAATATATACGTATCCGTCCGATCCGTGCATAAATTTAATTTACTGATTGATCGGTGACAGTTGTCAGGGTAACTCTCACATAGGTTATTTGACTTATCTGACGGATCCTATGGGTCACCGATCACCGATCACTCATCGATCAGTCAAACATCCGTCACCGATCATTCACCGATCAGTACAGTTCACGTCAAACAGTAACGCCTAAGGTTGCAAGTACTGTATTACACCATAAATGAGACATTAATTAATACAGACAATGCCGAGAAAAAAAATGTCAAAATTGAACAAAAGAATGTCTGAGTGTCCTTGTTAATAGGCAAGTGACCACAGAACCCCGAATTCGCGGTTGAGATTAAATCATAGAGCTTTCATCTCATGTAAAAGCGGAACTTAAGCTTTCTAAAATTAGTTATTCTTTCTACAACACATATGTAATGAGATGTTTTCATCTTAATCTGTTATTATTATTATACAAATCGTTAGTAGACTTGTATATCTTTAATTATAATAATAGAGAAAGAGTTATGGGTATCCATCCATATAACAAAATCAGTACATACACAGTATAAAACATACAAAGAGCAAAGTATCACCGCTTAGTTGCTTTTCTTACTATTAAAATCAGAGTGGCGCCATAAAAAAAGTTCTTATCTCACTAAATCAAGCTTAATAAAACAAAAATGTACATACTAGTAATTTTTTGTTGAACTTTATAACTTGTTGTTCGGTGTGAGCCAAGGCTCCGTGTTGAAGACCGTACTTTGACCTATAATGGTTTATTTTTATAAACTGTGATTTTGATGGAGATTTGTCTGATCGGCGCTCATACCATATCTTTCTATATCAATATATTTTAAAACGGTGTATAAATAACGGTATATTGATTCTGTTTCCATAACTTATGTAACCTGTATGGAATCATGTTATTTTTTGTTAAATGATAAGCATAAGCTTATTATTTCATTTCTCATCAATATATATAATACTAACAGAAAATTACACAATATAAAGAAAAACAGAGGGAATCTCATAGCATTAAAAGTGTTATTCAGAACATAAATATAATTTAAAAGTTCTTCTCTTATATCTGCATAAAAATTACAGTCTATCAACAAATGTTGTTCTGTCTCAATTAAAATATCATTGCAGAAAAGACAAAGTCTATCACATAATGGAGTGGTCGGCTTGGTGTATCATCCGGTCTCAACCGCAAGCGCCAGCGATCCACATAAAAAAATTGATGAACTGTGTCGATGGTCACGAAAGTTGAATGTTTAAACAAATACACTACTTTTGCAATTGTTTTTTAAAACCTTCTGAAAGTTCTAAGCTTGTTTCCATTTACATAATTTTTATCGCAAAAACACCAATTAACCATTTCTCTTGATATATAACTGTTAACTTGTCTTGAGCCGTTCGTAGCTTTTGTTTGGTTGTAATGTTGAGATTGATTAAAAAGTTCAATTCAGATTTTCTCCATAAAGCTAATACACGTGAATGCCATGATCGTTGTTTTGTCTTACTAGTTTCATGTATAGTCCGAACTATTATATCATCCTCTAAATTAGAAAGTTTGAAAAATAATCTCTGTTTTCTTTTTAACTGTTGTCCATCCCATATCTCCACGAATGGCTTCCACGAATGGCTAGATTGGTAGAGTTTTTAAAGGCCCCTAAAACGTATAGACATGCCCTATTTTGCACAGTTTCTAGTTGCTTCTGTTCTGATATACCCCAGATACTAGATTCATACAACAATACAGGTTGAACAAGGTTTTTATATTATTTTTCGTATATATCAAAGTCCAATCCGCCACAGGCTATAAATTTGGCATAAAGTGCCGACAAAGCTCGACTGGCCGATTTTCTCACGTCTCGAACGGTAAACATCCAGTCTAGGTGTTCATCTATCCAAATACCAATATGTCTATATTTGCTGTCGTATTTTACAACGGTATTTCCATAGGTAAAACCAAAGTAAGATAAAGGTGAAGATCCACATCTGAAATGCACTACACTAGTTTTTTTCAAAATTTATACATACTCTCCATTTCGAACACCATTTATGAACAATATTTAACATTTGCTGAAGTGATTCTTCGTCGGGCGCCAATAGAACAATGTCATCTGCGTATAATAATATCGAAATCATACTAACTGCATTTATTGGTATACCAAAATTTGAGTTGATTTCATCTGCGAGATCGTTTACATAAACTGAGAACAACGTCGGGGATAATTTACATCCTTGATTCATATCCTAAATAACGTTAAACATATCTGTCATTTACCCATTGATTTTTACTGCGTAACGAACATCTCCGTACAAAGACTGTAACCCTTTCAGGAACTTTCCATTTATACTAAGTGCCATCAATTTATACCGCAACATTTCTCTGTTCACGGTGTCAAAGGCTTTTTGTTTGTGTCGATGAGGCACGCAAATGTCGACTTACATTCAATTTTCCTATAAGTGATTAAAGTTGTTAAAGCGTGCAGATGTTCCATACAGACACGATCCTTCCTGAAACCGTTTTGCTTGTCAGCAAGAATGGCGTTGTCTTCTAACCAAGATTACAATCGTACATTTAAAATGTCAGCATATATTTTACAAGGAACTGACGTAAGAGCTATTCCTTTATATTCCAGAGGATCACGGTTGTCTTTATCTGGTTTTAAAATCGGATTGATCATAATTTGGTTCCAAGTTTCTGGTACAACTCCGTTATCGAATGCAAATTGTTGCGGAGAAATTTTGCGCATATCTGGTCTAACCCGGTGGACCTGTTCAACTTTGCACATTACACAGATTTTTCTACGGCCTCATACATGTCATATGAAAGAGTTTAATGTGTCCGAGTTATTCTCAATATTGCTCACTAGGTCATGATCTACTTATTGTTGAATAAATGTTTGAAATCCCTTATCGTATTCCCCGTCGCTAGTGTTAAACAAATGTTCATATTCATTTTTCAAGGTTTTATAAACAATATTAATATCCTTGCTGATGTTGCCATTTGGTAGACGAACTTCCATTGGTATTTCGTCATGTCTATCTATTGTTATTTCTAGTTTTCCTATTTGTCGCCAAAAATCCCTCGTATTACTTTCTTTCGATAGGTCAAAAAGTTCTTTTTGTTGACGCAATCAATAATTACGTTTTTCCTTTCGCAGAAGTTTATCAAAATCATTTCTAGCTGTTACAAAATGTTCTCTTAAACGTTTTTTCTTCGGACCACATATCTTATACTTAAGCAAAATTTTCTCTTGTTCACATGCATTCTTCCAATATTCTTGAAGATTTTCGTTCCAGTATGGTTTATATTTTGACTTTCTACTGCATTTTGTAGTTATTTTATGCTGGTCATCACGTGCAGTCTTGTGTCCTATTTTTGAGATAACTTCAACGTTAATCAATTGAAATAAATTACTATATGCTTCGTCAACGTCTCGTCTATCTGCAAGTGCATTTTCTATTTTGTTGATATTTTGTTAAGTTTTTTCTCGAGCATTGTCATCATTTAAGAAATCGTCAGAATTTGGTAAGATTTTGGATTATTTGGAATTCGTTTTAAATTTGTCGGGAATTTTAACACGGTATTATGAGGTACAGATGCTTCCCTTCGTATTACTGCCTGTAGCACTTAATAATCTTGTATTTGGCTGCACTCTTGAAGATCGAAGAAATGAGTTATATCAGACATGGTTTTCTCATTGAAGTCTATGCACGAGTTTAAATTTTCGTGAGTTGTGAATATAAAGTCAACTACCGATTTACCACGTTTTGAGATGCATGTACAAAAATAAAAAAAAGTGCGATTTATTCAACACAAAGTGTTAACGCTATATAAAAAAGTAGTAATTACAATTTTCATATATAGTTTACTTAGTATTTGTGAACCGTCGGAAATAAATCTTACCTGATTATGTACACCATCTGAACAAGCAATGATTAGAGATACATTTCATATAGTATAAAATATGAACCGATTATCAAGTTGTCTGCTTATATATACGGTCAAATATCAGCTGCGAGTATCAATATGAAGTTCTTGTCGAGTGAGCGTAGTCTTTGTATTGTGCCGAGACGCTGATATTTCACAATATTAATATGCAGAGAACCTGATAATTGATTTATCGAGGCGTATTTGCGTCTTTTTGAAGTCCTTTATTTGTTTCACCAGCAAACCGGAATATGACTTGAATAGTATGAACACTCTCAAATTTATATTAAAGGTGAAAATCGAATGAATTAGAGATCTGTTAAATGTGTATGTCTCCTCACTAAAATACCTTTCCTACAAATAGTTCATTACTGCTCAAGGTTGTTTAATTACAGAACAAGCGAAATAAACGATAAATAAATGCAATTTGACTGAGTAAAATGCACAGCTGCAGTTTATAATAAAAATTCCCTACTGCGCAAATGATTACAAAATTTACGACCGAATACAAGGCCAATGCATTGAAAATAACAATATTTTCTTAACTAAAGAGGTCGACAGTTGATAAGAAATTCATATAAAACAATGAATATATGTCTATCTAAGAGCTAGCAGATAATTCAAAGGGTAAGGTAATGCTTCTTGGAGCTTTTAAAACAGCGTTTTTTGTTTATGATTTTAAGCATTTGAAGGTTTTTCAACGTTTACACGTTATAGTTCATTTTGAGTTGCTGTGATTTAATTTTTTTTTGTTACTTGGATTTGTTTCTCATTTATCTTTATAAAGTTCTTTGCCAAAAAGTTGGGAATAGAAGATTTGTTAGAAGTGTTTTTACTTTAAAAAGGCAAGGTTGTGTCTGTTCTATGGATTCGTGTGGTTTTAATATTCATTAACTTGAAGGTGAATAAAATATCAAGCGAAACCGAAAGTAAAAGGCATAATACTCCTAGAATATTTTTTAAGAAATGGTTGCGTTAAATATTTGATAGAAGGAATTCAATCTAATTTTATGGGAAAGGTGATGTTTTCTCTGCTGATATCTAATAACAAGGCATCGTCATTGATAGTGTATATCTTTTAACTCCTTGACAGATAATGATGATTTTGTTCCTAGTGTTGATTGCCAGTGTGTCATGTTTTCAAGAGGTAAGTTAAACATTTTTGTACTTTATAATAGAAGCATTGTACTAAAGTAAGTAATAAAAATACTATTCGCTGACAAATATGAAAAAAATTGAAAATCCTAAGTTAACCTTTTGTATTTATATCTGGTTATAAATCAGTCTAAATAAAATTTAAAATAGTGTTGATTATAAAACTGTTAAGCTGTCTCAGGTTTAATACATCCTTGGCTTTAACATATTCAAATTTGAGCGTTTATGATGAAGGAAACTCAAGAAAAGCGCGTTGCATGCATAAAGTTTATAACGTGTTGTTTTAAGTTTTGAAAAATTCTATGCTTAATGGTTTTATGTCATTATTCCGAAGTCATCATATACAAAACTACGAGCTAATGAATTTTCATTCATGCGCTAGTTTTATCTCAACATGGTATATATAAAGGCTACTTGTAAGCTGTACCTTATGATTCAATTTTTTTTTTAAATTCACAAAGCTACTCTATGAATGCAAAAACGAGACATTTTGAATACGATTATACACGTGACAGTTGAAAATAATAAATTGATCACAAATCGTCGTTTGAAGAAATCGATAGAATTGACCTGAAATTGCATGACATGAGCAGAGTATAATATGCAAAAATGCATCACAAAACATGTGTTTAAAAAGATAACTTGAGTTAACAGTTTGCATTTAAAGGCATAGTTTGAAGAACTGAAGAAAAAAGTTAGAGACATACATTTTAAAGTGAATGTTTTTTAAGAAGCCGTTTTATCTTAGGCAAAATGTATAGTAACGTGTCTGATATTTGTAAACAAAAAATGTGAGGAATCTCCATTATGACAAAAGATACAAGGCTGATAATGTGTTATGTCATACAGTACAAAGAACTAATCACTTAGACTCAATCATGTAAATTGTTACATTAGTGCTTGACAATTACACGCTTGTAAAGGTGACTTGCAGAATTAAATAGAAAAATCTCATAAAAGAATAATTATCTATTCACAATGTACTAACAAAAAATCACAAAAACACCGAACACGGCGGAAAATTAAAAGAGGAAAGTCCCCAATCAAATGGCAAAATCAAAAACCCAAACACACCAAACGATTTGATAACAATTGTCATATTCCTGACTTGGTATATGAGATAATGGCAAATTTGACTAACGGTAAGCTAACTTCGGTCTACAAAATTAGTTAACGTCTTTGCATTATATCTGATTTTAAAGCATTTTCCCAAACACATTTATTATTATTTCGCTTTACAGAACTTTAGAGCAGTTGTGAAAGTTGACGGGAAACCAGTTAACGTAGATTTCGTTCTCGATCTTGAGAAAAACACATTTGTGGTCACTGTTGGTGGAGTCAGCCATCTTGGACCAACATTCTCAAGTACCGTTAATCTTCATGACTTTAATATGGTATGTTCACTTACAATTTACTTTACAGTTATCGGATTGTATTTTGTTATTTTGTCTTATGCCACTATCTAATTGATAACACCAAAAGAGAGGGGTAAAGTACTAAATACATGTTGAACTATTACGTCTAGGTTCAATTGCATGGCCAATAACACTACATTGATCATGTATTGGTTGTTTCTTAACTTACGAACTCGTTTAACAACGTCGTAAAATTTGTTTTTAAATTGTGACGAATAGTATGAATGGTGTATATCTCCATATATATTCTTCTTCAATTCAGCAAAAACTAGCCTTTAAACGGATAGATGCTGGAATTTGTTATGTTATTCATATGGACGAAGATCTTGCAGAACTAAGTACTCGACTGCATAACATGACAAGGTAATGTAAATTTATTAGTACTAAATGTACAATACAAACACGCCGAAAAATTAAGACACAACAAAAAGGTTTGTTTTGGATAGAATCAGAATAACCGTATGAATTTGATATGCAAAATGTCTTAAAGACAGCGAGATTACCCATTTATGCACCTATTTATTAAACTGATTGCAGCAATAGCATGTAGAAAACAAGGAAGAAACAGGGTTGTCTATGTAATGTAGACGGCACATATAAACTTAAAACAATGACAGCCTTTTATTTATAAAGTTCTTTATTATAGTTTGTTTTTTTTGTACTATTTTCGATTATTGTAAAAACTGCATGTCACCATACACAAATAGGAGATTTGGTATTGGTGCAAATAGATCTACTCTAAACTAGAGTCTAACTGGTGTGGAATTTAAAACCAACGTCCCTTAAGTGCTCAAAATCAAAACCGTATCGTCCGCTTCAAAAACAAAACCGTATCGTCAGCTTCTCAATTCTCCAACATGACAAAATAAAAGTTCAAGCGAGATAACATGAGAGATACAATTGGTAACTCTAGCTAGGCACTGAGCTCAATTTTATAGTAATGTATACGTAAAAGCAATAGAATGTAATTAGAAATTGTTGAAATTCAATAGCATAGATAGCTCGAAAAATACTTTCAGAGAACAAGGAAAGCTATTAGATCACCTTATACGTGTTTGAATATTATAATACGCAGTTTGTAAAGAGGATGAACAAACAAATTAAGGAGGAAGCAGCAACTCCGAAAGGATCTATTCTTCTGATGTTTCGTTCTTGTAATATCTCGTTCGGAAATAATTTCATTAACATGTGACACAAGTGGAAAGTATCGATAATTTTAGAACACAATATTTTTATACGTACTAAACGGAGTGTAAAAAATGTGCACTTACAATAATCAGTCTTTGAGTATGACGTTTGTTAACAAGTAATGTGATTGTTTTCATGAGAGTCGCCAAAAAATGGGCAACAATTGATGAAAAATGGGAAAATTATTAAAAACGTTTAATGACCGTAGCAAACAATAGGTGTCTGATTTTGTCTTAATCAATTACTTTCTTAGTCATATATATATCAACCCTTGAATCTGGATCACTAAAAAATGTTCACTCAAAAAGATTTCGGCTCATCTGGGTGTACATCCTTAATGAAAAACAATAAAGAAACTGACGAAACAATGGTAAAAAAAAAACAACGAATATTCTACAAAGCAATTGAAATTAAAAAAATCTCATCATTTACACGCGGATGAGCAGTTCCTATTCAATTTGTTACACGTGGTAAGAAAGAACTCAATTGTAGGAAACATTGGGTGATGTGTCAATAAATAGAATGAGGTCGAAATAGTGACTACGACAATCAGACCGTACTTGTGGGCGACTTTTACCCCACCATTGGAAAGGGACCATTGGTTCAACAGCTTTATTGAATTATCGTTGTATATAACATGTATAAGTAAGAAAAAGAAATCATGGAAAAAAACATTTAATAAACACCAACGATTCGTCTATAAAAAAGTCATCACAGAAGCAAAAGATACAAAAGTCATACAAATTTGCCCAAAAATGCTTATCTGTTCCAGGCTAGAAAATGCTAATCACTGCTTACTTTTAAAAATTTAAAGTAACTTCACATATGTTTCAAATTGTGACCTTATTAACAATAATTAGTAAAAGTTTGAACAAGTGTTAAAATGACAGAAAAAATTGAAACGAAATTCAAGTTGTAAACTGAACAAATCAGTTACAGATTAAGACGTACTTTAATGGAGTACAGGCATCGTATTACTCTTTAATCTTGATTGGGTCTATATATGCATGTTATACAAAATAATTATTGCATTTCTGTTTTAGTGAAATATTTGCACCTCATCTACCAACACATGTTTATCGACTTACCAAAACCAGTATGTCGAATTAAAATCTGCTTGCCTATGCCGGTTCAAAGATTGCAAACTTTTGTCGTGGTTATCAGACCAAATATGCACATAGAGTGGAAGATGGTGAGTTTAATAGTTTTGTAGGAAGAATCCTTCGTAAAATGGACTGAAACATCTTGTTGTTAAATTTAGAATTATTCATGCATGATTGTTATGGTAAAATCAAAATAGATCGATTTGATTAATTTTGTATCAAAAAAATAAAGGATATCTGTATTTCCAAACACATTTTTGATTTGTGTATATAATGTTTCCTTTTTTTAAATAATTTTCATGTCTTATACACTTTTTATGTGCATCTAGATCTTCCCATTACTACGGAGTTTTGATATTTTGATTCTACCATAATTTTCGAAAAATAAATTTTCGAAGTGTTCATATGGTGTTTCAAATATCTATTGGCATCTGGCAATTTTGGATTAATATGTTTAGAGTTTTAGTCTCAATGAGACCTTATATCTATTCATTCAATGATATATTGTCTAAAATATGCTGTAATGCTAGCTTTTTATCAATTGTCGAATTCAGTTTAATAAATAGGTGCACAAATGGCTAGGCAAACCTCGCATGTTATGATAAAATTAAAAATACCATTCCATCGATCTAGAGATAAAGGATACTACAGTTAAGTCTGCCTCATATCTTGACTTATATTTAGAAATTGACAATGAGGGTCGGTTGAAAACAAAACTTTACGACAAAAAGAGAAGATTTCAACTTCCCAATTGTGAACTTTCCATTTCTATGTAACAACATTCCAGCAGCGCCTGCATACGGAATATATTTCTCCCAATTTATACGATATTCAAGGGCTTTCATTTCCTATCATGATTTCCTTGATATAGGGTTGCTGCTCACAAGGAAGCTATCAAACCAAGAGTTGGAAATGGTGAAATTGAAATCATCCTTTCGTAAATGTACGGACGCCATCACGAGTTGGTTGACCGTGATTGAATAACCGTTTCATTGATGACATCAGATATGTTTCTGATGTCGTTACTCCCTTTCTTTTTCACGAATGTGACCTACTGAAATATACTATTTACTGGAATTGTTATAACATAAGCAGCATGACGGGTGCCACATGTTGAGCAGGATCTGCTTATCCTTCCGGACCACCTGAGATCTCCCCAATTATTGGTTGGGTTCGTGTTGCTAGTCTTTAGTTTTCTATGTTGTGACTTGTGTAATTATATTTGTATGTTTGTCTTTTTCTTTTTAAGCCATGGCGTTATGTTTATTTTTGATCTATGAGTTTGACACTCTGTTTGGTATCTTTCGCACCTCCTGGTGTCTAGATAATTCTCTAATCTGTATTCTACACATTTTAAAATTATATTTACTTTTCTATTTTCTATTTCATAAGCTATCCCTGCAATTAAAAGATAATCTACTAATGTCAGACATTAGATTAACGTGATTAAACCTATAAACGCTGATATGAAATGTTTTTATGAAAAATAAAAAAAAATAAAAAAAAATAGCCATGTTGGTTTCTATATTAAAAACTTGAAGTAAGTATTATAGATATATTAGACCGTTGGTTTTCCCGTTTGAATGGTTTTACACTAGTAATTTTGGGGCCCTTTATAGCTTGTTGTTCGGTGTGAGCCAAGGCTCCGTGTTGAAGGCCGTACTTTAACCTATAATGGTTTACTTTTTCAATTGTTATTTGTATGGAGAGTTGTCTCATTGACACTCACACCACATCTTCCTATATCTATAATTCAAGGAAGCTTAATTTTTTTCAATTGATATTTATATTCTTTTGGTTAACCAATAGTCGACTTTCTATCATTTTGTAGGTGTTCTGTTCTTTCTAATTATTTGATTTAAAGATGATCAATTTTCCAAGAGAGGAGACATACAGATCATAAAACAGTACGCCAGACTCGCGTTTCGTCTACACAAGACTCATCAGTGACGCTTATATCAAAATATTTTTTCAGCTAAATAAGTAAAAAGTTGAAGAGCATTGAGGATCCAAAATTTCAAAAAGTTGTGCCAAATACGGCTAAGGTAATCTATGCCTGGGATAAGAAAATCCTTAGTTTTTCGAACAATTCAAAGTTTTGACTACTGAGCTGGTGATACCCTCGGGAACGAAAAATAAATTTGACTTATCACCTCCTTGTATCTAGATATTTTTCAAAACTGTATCTTTCTTGTCTCTAGATATTTTTCTAAACACATTTTTAAATTATAATTTCTTTTCTAGTTTTTTTTTCACAAGCTTCCACTGCAATTAAAAGATAATCTACTAATGTCAGACAGAAGATTAAAACTATAAACGCTGATGTAAAATATTTCTATGAAAATAACAATTTCAAATGACCATTTTGGTTTCTACATTGACCACTTGAAGTCTGTAGTATAAATATAATTCAAGGAAGCTTATGTTTTTTAAATTGATTTTTATATTCTTTTGGATAACCAATAGTCGACTTTCTATCATTTTGTAGGTGTTCTGTAAGTTTCTAATTATTTGATTTAAAGATGATTAATTTTCCAAGAGAGAAGACATGCAGATCCTATAAACAAGTCAAGGAAAATGAATCTGAAAATTGTGTTTTTTCATCTTAACTTACTCATTAAAACATACAGCGGAACGATATTTATATCAGCACATCATAAGCCAGATGCAGATGGCAAATTTGAGGATCAGAACAATGATGAAATAATAGTTTCTATATCAATAGCTGAATGTGACATGAGATGTTCATTAAATCCTCGTTGTGTATCTTTTTTCTATAATTCGTTGACAAAACTGTGTATTGTACATTCAAATCCTTTTACTTATACTGTTATAACAAAATCAGGAACTGGATGGAGATTTTATGTAACTCGAGATAGTAAGTTCATATTAAAAATGTATTCTAAACTACGTATTCGCATAATAACATTAATCAAATGAAATTCAATTATTTGAAAGAATATTACTCGAATTAAATGTAGTTAACAAAAATAAAGAAGAAATATTCATTTTGGGTATTATTGATTCAAATAACATGAGACTTTTTATTTTCGCTGTTGTAAAATAAGGTGATAACAATTTTTTCAGGAACCGGTCGCTGTCCTGATAATTTCTTTCTCTATAGACAACTTGACTTTTGTTACCAGTTCATGCCATCTATCATGGCTGCTTACATTTCTTGTCCGTTTGGTACACTCCAAAGAATTGATACTGAGGAAAAACAGAACTATACAATGAAAATCACAGGTAAATAAATATAACACGGTATCAATTTCACTGGGAGGAAATCTTATAAATAAACGCATCATAGATACCAGGACTAAATTTTTTATATAATCCAGACGCGTTTTTCGTCTACAAAGGACTCATCAGTGACGCTCGAATCCAAAAAAGTAAAAAAAGGGCCAAATAAAGTACGAAGTGAGGTCAACGATATAATTGTGAAGGAGAAGATATGTTAACATCTGATCATGCATTATCCAACTGAAGTGTAAACATAAACACGTTTTGACACATTCGATATTTAGACTTGGATTGATACATTTTTGCTTTTAATTACCATTGAGGGGGAGGACAGGGGTAAGGGAGACAGGGAGAAAGGGGGTAGGAGAAAGGAGAAAGGGGGTGGGAGAAAGGAGAAAGGGGGTAGGAGAAAGAGAAGAGGGGTGGGAGAAGGGAGAAGGGTACCCCCTGTCCTCCCCCTCACCATTTGGTCCTTAAGGATTTTTAGTTTCGTACTTTATTTAGTTTCTTTAACTATTTTGATTCAGGAGTAACTGGTGAGTCTTTTGTAGACGGATTGCGAATCTGGCTTACAAATTTTTAATTCTGGTTTCAATGATGCTTTCATTATTGTTAATGTCAATAGGGATTAACATTTGATTCCTTATTTTATTAATTCAGACGTTGTCGTTCATTAAAACACAAGTGTTTTATAATACATATTTTAATGTTATTGTACATGGTAACTAAACACTGCTTTACATTGTAATTTCGGGGCCTTTTATAGCTGATTATGCGATATGGGCTTTGCTCGTTTTTGAAGGTCATACGGTGACCTATACTAGTTTATTCCTGCGTCATTTTGGTCTCTTACGGATAGTTTTCTCATTAGAAATCATACCACATCTTCTTTTTCATATTGTGGAAAATAATTTTTGAATGAGTGTCATACAAATCAATATCTGAAGACTACAATTTGTATCACATTAATTTTGAAATTGTTTTTTTTTTATATATTTATTCGTTCGGCAAAATGAATTTTTGGTCCATAATGCTCTTCAGCTTCGTACTTTATTTGGTCTTTTTACCATTTTGTTATTCGAGCGTCACTGATGAGTTTTTTGTAGATGAAACGCGCGCCTGGCTTAAATATAGAATTTCAATCCTGGTATATATGATAAGTTTATTTGATAGTGATTAAGATAATAAAACAATGTTTACTGCTGTACCCCTATTTTGACATTTATACCTATTATGTCTGTTTGATTTATTTCATACATCGTTGTCGATATAATTGAACTCTATCCGAATTTCATACAAGAAATGGGTTTAGCTAGCTATTATACCAGGTTCAAAAAAGAAGGGCAAAAGATACTAGAGGGACAGCAAAACTCATTATTCTAAAATTAACTGACAATGTTATAGCTGAAAAAGAAAAAGGCAAACAGACAAATAATTGTAAACAGGAAACAACGTAAAAAAAATAAAGACAAAGCAACATAAACCCTACCAAAACTGAGATGCTCCGGAAATCTAAGCAGATCCTACTCCACATCTGACACGCGTCGTGTTGCTCGTGTTATTACAAATCCAATAAATAGTTGTTTTCGGTATGTTATATTTGCGAAAAGGGAACGGAATTATACTTACAAAACAAGGAACATATTCGATATCTTCTGTAAAACGGATATTCCATTACGGTCAACCATTTTGTGAAGGCGTCCGTAAAATTTACTAAGGCATGCTTCAACCTCACCTATTGGAACTCTTGGTTTAATTGCTTCCTTGAGAGCACCAACCCTCTATCAAGTAGATCATGGTAGGAAATCTACCATTTTATAAATAGGAAAGTGCCTGTACCAAATCATGAATATTACAGTTGTTATCCATTTGTTTTATGTGTTTGAGCGTCTGATTTTGCCATTTGATAAGGGACTTGTCTATTTGTATTTTATTAGGCGCTCATTATTTTTGTGATTTTACTGTTTGTTATATAATGTCTAGGGGAGTTAAAGCAATACTTTTTTTTGTTTTCTTTGATGTGATATTTCTAACAGTGTTCTTTCGTAGTGTTGTATTTACTTCAAACAAATTGCATAATTATAATTTCAACTGAAAGGGTCAGTTTCAAAAGCTTTCAAAATATTAAAATGAGAAGCCAAATTATGCTTTTTTTTCGAATCAATGTAATTTGTTTTAATTTCCATTATAGCTTAAGAATTATAAAGTACTATATACAAACACAACTGGGATTTTTTGTTAAAAAAAAACTGTTTGAGCTAAAGGACAATGAAGATTTAATCCTGTATATAGCCGTTAAGAAATGGATCTTGTCCATTACTTAGTTAGTTTGTAAGAAGATGAATTGAAAACGAAACACAAAACAAAATATGTTTAAGCGGATACATCAATAGTATGCTTTAAAAACAAATTAAGTAAAAAGCAAATTGAAAAAAAGAAGAAGGATCGCGTGTGAAGAAGTTGGTAATGAAATAAATTATGCTTGGAGATTATGTCCAATAAACTGAAACAGAAAAAAGCATGATATTTTTTCTATGACAATACATTCAAATATATACAGAAAAATTAAGCTTTATCAAACATAAAAGATATTTTCAGTAGCGATGATGAATTAAGATATATAAAAAAATAAAATGACAAACCTGTTAAAAAACATAAACCTTATGATTAATTGTCTAAAAAATTGGAATAAATGTGTAATTATGAAATGCATGCCTTTGAAAAAAGACTTTCATGAGTATTTAAGAATCAAAAATTCATTCTGATCTACTCTCGCAATAATCAATAATAATAAAACAGGTGAATAATGTTACATAAGCAAGAAGGGGATATGTTTATTGTATCAAGACGAAAAAAAACCCTCATTATAAGAGAGGTTTAAATGTATTGGTATAATAATAAAAAAAAATCGGTTTTGTGTGATGGAGGTAAAATCAAATTTATCTTTGGCTTTTTTATATCCCTTTACTCCGTAATAAATTACCTAAGCTGTATTTTGCAAAATCTTAAGGCAATGTTGGTCCTCAATACTCTTCAACTTCTGTGTTTTTGGTAATATTCATTTGCCATGGCTTGGTACTTATAAATCATTTTGTTGTTTGAACTATCTTTAATATTTGCTTTGTCCGTGTGATCTTTTGTGTTTCTTTGATACAAATGACTTGGCTCTATTCTTAAACACCTTGATAATGTGTTATTGACCTTTTATAAATGTTTACTGGTCGTTCATATTTGCTTATGATTTGCCTATAATTGTGACCAGCCACGACATATCCAGGCTTATGGAGGTAGAAATTCATTGTGAGAAAAACGCCGTTAACTATATGTGACTAGCCACTTCAAGGCTTAGGAGGGTACATTGTCTAAAATTTGCTTTTTGTATATTTATCTAGTCATGTTTTATGACATATTTGTTGTAAAAGCAACGAGTCATTTCGAATACCGGTATGAAAATGAGACTGTTCTATGACGACTTTTATTTATCGAAGGCACTAATTTATAAAACACAAAATTATTGTATTTATTGGCTCTTAGTGATGTTCAATAGCGTATTTGAATAAAAAATCAAAGACTTAAATTTACTACAATACAAACAATTCTTATCTCTATTTTAGAACCTGTAATTTAAACTTGTTGAAATGAAGTTAGTTGAAAATTTGTCAAAGTAAACTTTAAGAATTCCTTTTTTTTAAATTTAGATTTATTATGCATGTCTCTAAACATAGTATGCGACGCGTAACAGTTTATGATGTGTTTTTATATATGCATTTGATACGGTGAATTTATTATGGATATATTTCAGACTTCATGATCATTTATGAAAGAAAATCTTTAGAGCAGAGCATTTTTGTTTTGTTTGTAGCTCTATTTTAGAACATGTAATTTAAACTTGTTGAAATATATTTAATATTTTTCAAAGTAAGCGTTAAGAATTCCTTTTTTTAATTTAGATTTATTATGCATGTCTTTACATAGTATGCGACGCGTAACAATTTATAAGTAGGTGTTCTCTTATATGCATTTGATACGGTGCATTTATTATGGATATATTTCAAACTTCATTTATGAAAGGAAATCTATAGAGCAGAATTGTTTTTTTGTATCAATTTAAAATGTAGATTCAAATATTTTTCACTTCAAACGATAAACTAAAACTTCTTCAAAACTTATATTTGATGTATAGTTCGGCGTCCGCAAAAAAGAAGCCAAGGAAAGTGTTTATTCCTTCTTCACAATACGTATTTCATTGAATCTCGATATTTATCATGTTTATAATTTTCTAACAATGACGTTCTACCTCCATAAGCCTGCAAATGTCATGGCGGGTCACATATGCCCTTTTGTGCTTCTTTATACTTTCCATTTTGAATTTTCTGCGGAGTTCAGTATATTTGTGATTTTACTTTTTTTGTACTTCATTTGGCCTTTAACATTTTTTTATTCGAGTGTCACTGATAAGTCATTTGTAGGCGAAACGTGCGTCTGACGCAAATATAAAATTGCAACCCTGGTATCTATGTTGAGTGCATTCTCACTTAATGGTATCAATGTAATGTGTAGTGTCATCTCAATGTAAATTTGTATAATATGAATAAAATTTCACAAACTATGAGTTATTTGATATTTCGTTCAAATGTGACTAAGCTTAGTGAACTAATTTCTCCTGGTTTAGTTATAGAAAAGAATGCCAAAGAGTTTTAATTTGTTAAAAAAAATATTAAATGTATCATGTTTGTTGTTTTGTAATGAATAAATCAGGACCCTGATGTTCAGTGATTGCCGTTTCTTGACGTGGTTCATAGGTCTTTCTTGTTTTTTAAAAATTAAAATAAGAAAGTTGGTTTTGCTGTTTGAATGGTTTTATACTAGTCATTTTTCATTTTGGGGCAATTTCTTTTGCAGTTTGGTTTTTATAGACTGTACTTTGACCTATACTGGTTTACTTTTAAATTACAAATTGTGACTTGGATGGATAATTGTATCATTGGCACTACTACCACATCTTCTTATATCTATTTACAATACACCTTAAGGATAAACTGGCTCGTTCACACAGCATATATTCTTATCACACATATATATATATAACTCGTCTAAAAATATATATATGGGTGCATGGGTTCGAATCCAGGCGAGGGAAGAACCAAAAATTTGCGAAAGCAAATTTACAGATCTAACATTGTTGGGTTGATGTTTAGACGATTTGTATATATATATATATATATATATATATATATATATATATATATATATATAAACTGGGCACTAAAATAAAGCCGTTCCGAGAAAAAAAATAATGATAAAGACAAAAACATAAATAACAATGTACAGTAATGGTAATAAAATGCATTTAAATTAATACAGCTATACAAAACCTAAATCAAAATCGTAACAGCAAAATCCCCTAAAATGCTCGTAATATCAGTAAAATATGGAAGGCTTTTTAAAAAACACTTAACATCAGACATTATCTCTAAATCATAAAAAGATTTTGGCCAAATTGTATAATTTTTTTCAAAGTTTTGTGTAAGCTATTTATGATTACTAATATATAAGTACTTAATAAGGCCGTATAACAATTTTCCCAATTATGTGAATATATTACGCTTGTTGTCCTTGAAATAAGCAGAGTTTAACATATCCTTTTAGTTTTTAATTTTTTATTTATCAATGTACAATTTTAGCTAATATAGAACTCGTTTACAACGATGCAATTTGCATGCAAGGCAAGAATACAGGAGAAGGTTGGAAATTCCTGGATGGAACACCAATGACGTATTTCAACTGGGAGTGGAACCAACCAAAATTTGATTCAAATCAACTACGCATGATAAGAAATAGAAATTACGTGTGGTGCACTACTGGTGATACTAAGTATTGCAGTTACCTATGTGAATATCCATGATATATGGCGACAGTACAGATTTACATACTTTTTCACAATTATTTGTTCCCAGTTGCGCAGTTACCTGTGTTAATACATATATTTCTTTTACAAATTGTGACTTGGATGGAGAGTTGTCTAATTGGCACTTACACCACATCTGCTTATATATATCTACAGACAAGATTTTTGAATTATAATGTTGTGTATTTATGTTCTAATATTGTATTGTCATAACAACTCATTATACGTATAAAAGTAATGCAATGAGCAGATTTTTGTATTAGACGAATTTTTGTAAATAAATTGAATGTTTTCTATTTTAATTGTTGCTGGTATGGTCACAGTCACCAAGGTAGAACTATTAGGCTTTCGTTGGTTAACCAAACAAGAATTCGTAGTCCCATTTTTTTACTGCAAAGTAGACCAGTGTTTGCCCGACATGATGAAATAAAGTTAGGCATGTTTGAAGATAAACTTGTCTATCCTAACGTTAACTACTGTTTAGAATAATATTGTCCTAGACATTAACTTAGAACTTCACCATGTACCATGTGTTATACTTTACTTTTCGTTATAAAGATGATGTTCTTTCACTAAAAAAATCAAAGGAGTAGGTCCGTTAAGGGCCGATTTTGGCTTCAAATTTCAGGTTCATATGACGAAAGATTTTGGACACTTTTTAAACACTTAAGTGTCTATTTCAGTTGATTCAATTAGTTTATGTGAATGATTTAAACTGATTTACTCATTATAAACGCTTCAATTTTGCTTAAACATGAAAAATCTATCAAATATGATGGTTTTTGTCAAAAAGGAAAGTGGCCGCATCCGTGTTCATCCTCAACCTTTATATATGTTATGTATTATCATCAAATACAACTTACATTTCAATATTTAGAATGAACACACATGCGACCAATTTCATTTAAAACGTAAACCGTCTCAAAATTTAACTAAAATGCTAAAATTGAAGATTTTAATAATTTAGCATGACTTTATGATGCTAGTACCCGATACATGTGCATTATATTGTCAAAACAGTCCATGTTTATATAGCAGAAGCATTCTTCATTCCAATAAATAACACAAAGTATACATTTTAACAATTTTGTAAAACTGCTACTTTTTGGGGCCAAAAAGGGGTCTTATTGGATCTACTCCTTTGATGACTATGTAAAACGCATCTATCCAACGACTTTGGGATAAAGGATACAACAGATTCAGTTACTGTGGATTCATTTTTTTCGTCGGATACCAATTTTCGTGGTTTTCGTGAGTACAGGTAAACCACAAATTTAACTGTTCAACAGATAACAAATTTGGTATAAGGTTGTATGCAGACTTTGGCAAAATCACGAAATTAAAGAAATCCACCATATATTTTTGTAAGTCTATCGTTTATCTGGACTTACATCTATAAATTGACAATGAGGTAATTTAAGCTTCCCAATAGTGAAATTTCTATTTCTATATACCAACATTCCAGCAGCGCAAGCACACGAATTATTTATCTCCAAAATTATTACGATATTCCCGGGCTTGTATTTCCTATTATGATTTTTTCGATAGAGGATTGCTGCTCACAATGAAGCTATTCAATCAAGAGTTCCAAACGGTGACATTAAAATTATCATTTCATAAATCTTAACAGATACTAGTACTTACACGAGTTGGTTGATTGTTATGGTATATCTGTTTCACAGATGACAGCGAATATGTTCCTAATGTCGTAACTTAAATCCCGTCCCCTTTTCACGAATGTAACATACCGAATTAGACTTGGTACCGGGTTTACACTTACATGATCAATACGACCGGTGAAACATGTGAAGCAGGACCTGCTTATCCTTCCGGCTAACTTAAGACCACTCCGAGTGTGTGGTAGAGTTCGTGTTGCTTAGTCTGTAGTTTCCTATGTTCTGTTTTGTGTAGTATTGTTTATCAGTTTGTCATGACGCTGTCAGTTTATTTTCAATTTATGAGTTTTATTGTCCCTCTAGTATGTTTCGCTAATATGTTCATGACGCCACAAAGGAAAGTTATTGTTGTACAAATTCAAAAGTCCAAGTGTAACAATTAAGTCTTTACTGACAAGAACAATATTATAAACACAAAAGGGCAACAATACACCAACATAAAAACAAACACTTTATAATTAACATTTGGTCGAAAATAAACGGCACTAGATTATGTGTACGCGTTGTCAATTTGTTTTGTGGTAACGCCATCAACTAATTGAGGACAACAATCATGAATTATCAAATAACAAAAGTGTTTTTGCAGAATTTATTTTTAGTTATCCAACGCTGTCAAACACATGTTTTCTCCTCCAAAATGTAACACTGTAAGGTATTAGGAGCAACTGTATTTAGATTGTTTTTTCATCTAATTTGGGAGCAGAATATTTTTGTAAGAAAATACATTAATATGTCAGTTCTTGTCCATTCGTTTCTGATGTGTTTTGTCATTTGATTTTGCCATGTGATTATGGACTTTCAGATTAGAATTTCCTCTGAGTTTAGTATTTTTGTGATTTCAATTCCCCCTCCCCTTTTTTTAAAGTTAAATGGTCGTTATGTTAAAAACAGTGTTCTGAAACTGTAATAATATTTAAAATATCAAATTTGCGATTCAATATTTCACAATGTAAGAAGTATTTTCTCTAATACACTAATATGATAAAAATCAGAATTTTTTGTAGTAAAACAAAACTTAAGTTTTCTGCTGTGAAAAGACCACTAAATTGATATCAATATCAAACACGTTCATCTTCAAGGAACTTATAAATTATGCAACACAATATACATATAGCAGCTGAGATCACTGGTGGGGTTCGTGTTGCTTAGTCTTTAGTTTTCTATGTTTTGTCTTCGGTACTATTATTTGTTTGTTTGTCTTTTTAGTTTTAGCCATGTCGATGTCAGTTTTTTTTAATCTATGAGTTGAACTGTTCCTGTAGTATCTTTCGTGTCTCTTTTCTAAACTTCCATTAACAGAAAGTTCTAATGTCATCTCATACACTTCAAGACATCAATCATTTACTGAGAATGAATCATTTCGATATATTTTTAAATGGTTAGGGCTTTCATAATTCCCTTGTCTAACTCCACAGTGGATCTCACATGTGGAATAAAAGGATAATATATGTATTTGGCCAAGTTTCATGATAAACACGTGATGACAAACAGTAGCATACTTAACATTAACATATATATATATATATATATATATATATATATATATAAGTCTGAAAATTACACCAAACAGTGTTAGAGTTAGATTTTATACTGACAAATTTTTGTCCGTCCCTCAGCGGGATTCGAACTCACACCTTTGATACACTACAGCACCAATCGCTTAGCCTCATGTCCAGCGCTCTAGACCACTCGACCACATCCGCTATATAAAAATATAACTTCAATAGTCGTAGTGTTACCTTGTCACGGAAGGTGAATCTAGAGATAGACATGAGACACGTGTTTTTTAAGCGTGTGTAGATGTTATATTATTATTTTCATACACAATGTATTTATTATTTGTCAGCAATCTAACTCAACAATTTTTATATATCATATAGGATCATAGATACATATGTGGACAATAAACAACAAATTATTTAATTTAAAGAAAAAAATCGTTCTCCATTTTTACTGTATACCTTACAACAAAATTATATTCATGTACCAGTTTAATTATTCTTTTGGCGACATTTTTTAGGTTATTGTTGTTTTTTGTCTGAAATAGGTTAACATCTAACCCTTTATTTTATTAATTTTGTATTTGCATTGTGTCATACATCAAATGTATTCGCCAAGTGTATGCTCACTTTTATTCTAAAAGATGAGTTAAGCCTTTCACTTGATATTTCATAAAAAACAACAGTGTGTTTTTTGTTGTTGAGATTTTGTGATGTTTTACTATTATTAAACATATTAACAGAATAGACATACGATCTAGGAAACAGTACAAACTTTTTAATATTATATGTTATTAACTATACCTTAAAATAACTGCAAAACCCTATGATATAGGATTAATGTATATTAATGACATGCAAACAAAACGCATTGAAATTATACAAATTAATCGACTGCGAAACATTTTAACCAAAATGAGCAACAGCGCGAACGTTTGTTAACATCGTTTCTTTTCCAAATCAAGTACCGTCTTTCCATCATTTCTGCAGAAAATCTACAAAAATGCAAATACCTTTTGTCAGTGTTATATTATAGTTCGTTTCTGTGTGTGTTACATTTTAACGTTGTGTGTCCGTTGTGTCGTTTTTTTTTCTCTTATTTGTGACTGTGAATTAACATTACTATAAGACGTGTCAAGGTACGTATCTATCCCAAATTCATGAATTTGGTTTTGATGTTAAATTTGTTATTTTCATAGGATTTTGTCAGATGCTTAGTCCGTTTCTGTGTGTGTTACATTTTAATGTTGTGTCCTTGTTCTCCTCTTATATTTAATGCGTTTCTCTCAGGTTTAGTTTGTTCCCCGATTTTGTTTTTTTTTGTCCATGGATTTAGGAGTTTTTAACACAGGTATACTACTGTTGTCTTTATTTATGTAAGTGAAACCTCTAGTTTTTAGATCTATTATTTTGAGACCCTTATCAGTGAACACATAAATAGAAATTTGACTTTCAATATTGTCCAATACAACAGTTAGAGTGACTGTAGTAAAGCAAAACGAAAATGAAAAGGTATAGGAAACTAAAATGAACAACATGACAAACGTACACGCTGCGTAAACTAATTGCTCTTTAAATCTATTTTAAGTTTTCTGAATTCATGTTCACCATGTTTCATATGCAAATTTTATCAGACCATATGCTCATTTCACAATTTACAAGGATAAATTAATGATAAACACGTAATTGACGAACTTTATGCAAATAACTTTGAATGGTCTTGAACTGTCAACTGTCCCATATATACATATTCTGACCCCAAAGATATATCAAACGTAGCTTAATGTAAATACTAATACACAAAATGTGACTTCTTGTTCATATGGCATATAATAAACCTAGTATATATATTGCCGGCTGGCCTCAACATGTCTGACATCTCAAAACACTTCAATATTGTTGGGTTAAGAGATGAACTGACTGACTGCCACTTTATGAATTGTAAATGTTAAAGAAAAACACTTTTCGACATTATTTTGAGAGGTTTTCAGAAGTGGTCGACAATAGCAAACAAAGTGTGTATCCCTTGATCATGTTGCTTTTCCCCGACTAGGGATTTTCAGAAGTGGTCGACAATAGCAAACACAGTGTGTATCCCTTGATCATGTTGCTTTTCCCCGACTAGAGATTTTCAGAAGTGGTCGACAATAGCAAACACAGTGTGTATCCCTTGATCATGTTGCTTTTCCCCGACTAGAGATTTTCAGAAGTGGTCGACAATAGCAAACACAGTGTGTATCCCTTGATCATGTTGCTTTTCCCCGACTAGAGATTTTCAGAAGTGGTCGACAATAGCAAAGACAGTGTGTATCCCTTGATCATGTTGCTTTTCCCTGACTAGAGATTTTCAGAAGTGGTCGACAATAGCAAAGACAGTGTGTATCCCTTGATCATGTTGCTTTTCCCCGACTAGAGATTTTCAGAAGTGGTCGACAATAGCAAGCACAGTGTGTATCCCTTGATCATGTTGCTTTTCCCCGACTAGAGATTTTCAGAAGTGGTCGACAATAGCAAACACAGTGTGTATCCCTTGATCATGTTGCTTTTCCCCGACTAGAGATTTTCAGAAGTGGTCGACAATAGCAAACACAGTGTGTATCCCTTGATCATGTTGCTTTTCCCCGACTAGAGATTTTCAGAAGTGGTCGACAATAGCAAACACAGTGTGTATCCCTTGATCATGTTGCTTTTCCCTGACTAGAGATTTTCAGAAGTGGTCGACAATAGCAAACGCAGTGTGTATCCCTTGATCATGTTGCTTTTCCCTGACTAGAGATTTTCAGAAGTGGTCGACAATAGCAAACACAGTGTGTATCCCTTGATCATGTTGCTTTTCCCCGACTAGAGGTTTTCAGAAGTGGTCGACAATAGCAAACACAGTCTGTATCCCTTGATCATGTTGCTTTTCCCCGACTAGAGATTTTCAGAAGTGGTCGACAATAGCAAACACAGTGTGTATCCCTTGATCATGTTGCTTTTCCCCGACTAGAGATTTTCAGAAGTGGTCGACAATAGCAAACACAGTGTGTATCCCTTGATCATGTTGCTTTTCTCCGACTAGAGATTTTTAGAAGTGGTCGACAATAGCAAACACAGTGTGTATCCCTTGATCATGTTGCTTTCCCCGACTAGAGATTTTTAGAAGTGGTCGACAATAGCAAACACAGTGTGTATCCCTTGATCATGTTGCTTTTCCCCGACTAGAGATTTTCAGAAGTGGTCGACAATAGCAAACACAGTGTGTATCCCTTGATCATGTTGCTTTTCCCCGACTAGAGATTTTAAGAAGTGGTCGACAATAGCAAACACAGTGTGTATCCCTTGATCATGTTGCTTTTCCCCGACTAGAGATTTTCAGAAGTGGTCGACAATAGCAAACACAGTGTGTATCCCTTGATCATGTTGCTTTCCCCCGACTAGAGATTTTCAGAAGTGTTCGGCAATAGCAAACACAGTGTGTATTCCTTGATCATGTTGCTTTTCCCCGACTAGATATTTTCAGAAGTGGTCGACAATAGCAAACACAGTGTGTATCCCTTGATCATATTGCTTTTCCCCGACTAGAGATTTTGCGAAGTGGTCGGCAATAGCAAACACAGTGTGTATCCCTTGATCATGTTGCCTTCCCCCAACTAAAGATTTTCAGAAGTGGTCGGCGATAGCAAACACAGTGTGTATTCCTTGATCATGTTGCTTTCCCCCGACTGAGTCAGGATTTTTCCCTTTTCGTTTCATTTTAGACTTATTGGTTTGATATGTGGTTGTTGAATTGAAATGGGTCAATATCAACATACCTACGTCAATTTTAAATATCCAAATGTTGCAAAACACTTGTCCTACCTCCATAAGAAATATGTTGCTGTCCCCCAGATAAAGCCCCAAAACTAGATCGTTTTTGTGTGTAAATCTCATTACATAAACTGCTTAATAATGAATAAGGTATAACTATATAGATGATGTTTTCTCACACAAAAATACAAATTTGCTGACTATGTTGAACAAATCGATCCCATCGAACTAAAAATAAAGGATACAACAGATACAGTTAAGTCTGCCTCATATTTTGACTTACATAAAGAAATTGACAATGAGGGTCGGTTGAAAACAAAACTTTAAGACAAAAGAGATGATTTCAGCTTCCAAATTGTGAACTTTCCATTTGTTTTTAACAACATACCAAATTAGACTATATCCCGGATTTGCTTACGTTCCGGAGCACCCGAGATCACCCGCAGTTTTTGGTGGGATTGGTGTTGCTAAGTCTTTCTATGTTGTGTCTTCTGTTCATTTATTTGTCTGTTTTTTTTTATGTTTAGCCATAGCATTGTCAGTTTATTCTCTATTTATGAGTGTGGCTGTCACTCTGGTATCTTTCGCCACTGTTATATACTTTTGATGATACTAAAATACAAAACTGTTACGTAACAACAAACAAATAAAAAAAACCGGAGCAGTTGTTGGCAACAACTTAACAGGTCGGGAACTCTACCTTATATGGATATGCATAAATTAGCATACTTATGTCCTTGCACATGTTATTGTGTATTTACGCGTCACACATTAATTTTTACCTAGGTTTTTTACCAATCCAATAAATGAGTAACAATGCATGATGGACTCCTACATGTTTATAATCAACTGAAAACACGTGTTAATTACTGAAATACAACACAATTTTTCATGCATTGCGGGATTTACAATTTTGCTTAGTTTTCCACTTTTTGTACACACATTCATAGTTCGTGATATAAAGTGTTCTTTCCATGCTCAGATAAACGAAGAGTTGTTTCTATGCAATGAACAGAGTATATGAATTAGCCGATATATAGCCATTAATATGATTGATGATGACACGGAGATTTTAGGTATTTGTGCACAAGACAGCAACGAAACAACAGTGAAGAACACAATTACCAATAAGACAAACCAACTCGTCTAAGGCTAGCCATTGATAACAGTCGGTGCAAATATTCACGAGGGCAGAAACTTTCGTATCTATTTTTAGATATTTGAAAAAAATAGGGGATCTTTGAATTTTGTGTTCGTAAAACAGAGGAAGACTTAGAGAGTGTCAAATATCAGTTGGGGTCACTAAAATTTCACGGTTGTTCATTGTTGAAGGCATCACGGTTGCCTATCTTTACTAACATCAACTTTGTTTGAACTTAAGTGGATAGATGTCCACTGGCAATCCCACATCTCCTTATTTTTGTATACAAACATCTTTCAGAAAGATCGGTTTTCCGTTATGATATTTACTGTAGAATACAAAATAATATTTTCATATCTAGAATTTGACAGGTATATGCACCAAACCTATATCATCAATTATAATTCATCTAAACTGCATAAGACATTTTTTAAATCTTATCTGACAATGTTAACAAACTCTAAAAGTATTGGTGTTTGACATATTTCAGTAATTTATTTTTCTATTTCAAACTTTTTTCCTTTGTTTTTAAGGTAATGAAGCAATCAGTTGTAATTTCATTTTTGATTAGTCTTATCAAAGTTCCTTTTGTTTCTTTCTGATGAATATATTATTTATTTTTCAAGTTAGATTTTTTGACGGATTCGGACATTTGCCACTCTAAATTAAATCATTCATGATGTTATCCATGTGTATGTGAAACAAGGACGAGAACTTTGCGAAAATTGCAGCATTGGATCTAACCTATGATTGCTTACTTTATTAGAATGTGTCTTGGATGGAAAGATATAGCATTTGGCACTCATATCTCATCAATTTGTTTCTATATATGTACAAAGCACGTTTAAGAAAACCGTAGTAGAAACTACTATGCAGATATATTTTGACGTCAGAAAATCTAGAGTTCTCGACCTGCTAAACTATAAATAACATTTTCCCGACGTTTAAGATTAAGAGATATGGTTGTATTCAGGTATATCGTTGATAATCATTTCATAATTTGAAACAGTATAACGTCTAACCTTTGCCGAAAGCACAATAATTTATAGATACTGAATAACAGCATTAGCCTTATTTCACTAAAAGTATTGACTTTAAACTACAATTCATTAATGATCGTTACATATAACAGAATAAAAACCAACAACTGTACATATTTTGACGTCATTATAATGAAATTGAAGTCCTCATCATAATACCATTTAAATCACTTTACAAAAGGTAGTTTCGGTACAATCTGAATTGTCGTAATGCTCAAGCGATACTCATCTTTATACCTATAGAGGGATTATGTCCGTTATAACTATTTATTGTGCGTAATCTACGTTGTTCATGAGAACAGCTACACAATATGATTGACATTGGACACGTGGAATGTGTAATGGTACATGCGCAAAAATTACCTTGAAGTTTCAATTAGTTATAACAAAAACACTAGTAAAAGCAGCATAAAAAATCAGTAGCACTATTTAGGAATTGAAAACAAAATCTCAATACAATATTTGTAATCAAATGTATTTAAGTGGTCACTGCGTCATTTATTAAACTCAGTTACTTTCTAATACTTTTTGTTGACACGTATGCCCCTTTTGGTCATATATATCAAAACGATTATTAACATTTATACATCCATGACTATCAAATCTTGGATCTTGAGCGTCCGAATAAAGGTTAATTACGAAAGGTGCGATTTTCAACACCAAGTGGTAACGCTATATAAAAAAAGCAGGAAAAACAATTTTCATATACAATTTACTAGTAGTTGTGTACAGTCGATTATAGATCTGAAATGATTTATATATACTTTTATAGCGACGATATAATAAAAAATAGATTCAAAATCCTTTATTGTTTTTAAGAAGAAGAAAAAAATCGAATAATTTAAGTAAGGACGATAGGTTTAATAGCAATTTAGTTTAAGCTCATATTGTGAATAGACTCGTCATAGATACCAGCAATACAATTTTATATCTACGCCAGACGCGCGATTCGTCTACAAAAGACTCATCAGTGACGCTCGAATAAAAAATGTTTTAAACATGTTAAAGGGCCAAATAAAGTTCGTAGTTAAAGAGCATTGATGACCAAAAATTCCTAAAAGTTTTGCCAAATACAGCTAAAGTAATCTATTCCTGAGGTTAAAAAAAAACTTAGTATTTTAAAAATTCAAAGGTTTCGTAATAGTGAATTTATTAATATGAACATATCAATGATAACTCGTGTCAACACATAGGTGCTGACTATTTGTTGATATTTAAAATCCAACAAATAGAGAGGAGTATGCATACTTACAAATTAATGTTTAATTGGTTGTAAAATTTTCGATAGAAAGGTGACAATCGAATGAATTAGAGATCTGTAACACATGTATGTCTTATCTCTTTTCCTATAAATAGTTCCTTACCTTTCAAGGCTACTTGATACATAACAAGCACAATAAACGAAATATGTACACATTAAGGTGGTACCTAACACCTTAACTAAAATTAATTCGGCTCGTTTAAGTTTCATAAAATTTTAACAAAATATTTACCTTGATCCTTTGAACAAAATATCAAAATTTTGATAGAAACAAATAATCCGAAAAAAATTGGTTTGAAATATAGCAGTTTGATAAATACTAATTTTGATCTCTGAGAAGCTTCATATTTTCTTAGCAATATAACGTGATTAAAACGTTCAGCTGCTTTTAGAGTTATCTCCCTGTAGTGGTATGTTCCACCTGAAAGATTCTTTTGGGTGACTATACTAAAAATATATGCAATGAAAAAGTGTCCAAGGGAAAATTGCCAGTTCGTACAAAAATACAAATAATAGTCTAGTTGAAGCCTGATCCAAGTATATGCGTATCTACCTGTCATATCTGAAATCATCGTTTGCAATCATACCACATCTTTTTTGTTATAATAACAATTATCATCAGTCTAATAATAATGTTATTAATTCGGTGGTGGTGGTGATGTATAACTGGATAATTGTAAGTAGATATTTATTAAAGTTCTGCTGTCGGAAAAAAGAAGACACCAAAGCTGATAATCATGTAAAATAAAGAATGCAAACAACATTTGAAATGCATAATAAGTGTGAAAGGGGTTTTCATGTGTCTGCATATCATTCAATTTCATTGACTATCTTACCGCTGTCATATACCTAAAATTGTTTAACTTTGCTATTATTCCATCTCTGATTTGCATCTTCTTACAACTATGTAACCTAGTTTTTTTTAATTCTTTCCTGATCAAGTGAAAGTCTACGATGTTCGCCCTGTCTTTGAAATGATGTAAAAATTAGTGTAGTAGAACTGAGAACTTTTCATTTTCAACACGCCATTATGTATGCTGTGTAATATTTTTTACAGCACTGTTTTGCAGCCGTTTTCAACTATATCATCAACTCCATATTTTAACTGCATTACACAGATTGTTAGATGCAATTGCACTCCGGTATATGAAAAAATAATACAACTGAATAATTTGCTTCTGTAGGTTTTGATATGAAATATAGTAGGATGCATCTCGTACAACAGTGATGGTAATACATTCTGCTGAAATATGGATTAACTATACATTGCCTTAAAATATAAATTGTATTTCTAGGTTGAAAGAAAGGAATTGTCGAGCAAATCAATCCTGTTTCAAGACGAGTACAGATAAGACTTATATTTCAGGTCAATGTGTAGTTTTGCTTTACAGACTGCAACTCCAAGTTTGTTCCAAATGAAATATCCATGGAAACCAATCATTATATTCTATTAAATTTGAATCGTGAAAGACGTTAAAAATCAGCGAACCTGTACTTTTAATGATTTCATAAATAAAACTCTACGAAAATGCATTGTCACAAATGAGTATACGGTCAATGCCATTTGACTGCGCAAAAAGCACAGCTGTAATATACAATAAAAAATCCCTATTTAATACTGCGCAAATGATTACAAAATTCTAGTTTACGACCAGATACAAGGCCAACGCATTGAAAATAACAATATTTTCTTAACTACAGAGGTCGACATTTGATAAGCAATGAATATAAAAACAATGAATATTGATGCCTATCTGAGAGCAAGCAGATAATTCAACGGGTAAGGTAGTGCTACTTCGAGGCTTATAGAACACAATTCTTGGTTTATAATTCAGCATTTGAATGTTTTCAATGTTTCCGCGTTGTAGCTCATTTTGAGTTGTGATTTCAATAGATTTTGTTCCTCATTTATCATCAAGTTCTATGCGAACAAGTTGGGAAAAGAAGGTTTGTCTCGTAGGGTGTTTTAAAAAGGCAAGGTTGTGTCTGTTCTATAGATTCTTGTGGTTTTGATATTCATTAACTTGAAAATGAATAGAATATCGTCCTGGATGGGCGTATAAGGACGACGTCAAATAATATACCCGATGTCATCTGTGTTATATAAAGTTGCTGTCCTCCTTTTGATTTTGACTACCATCGGATGTTTACAACGTAAAATTGTGATTGATTCATAAGCTGATAACAATTTTGAAACCTTTAACTCTGAAGCACATGGACGAACATACTATATATCCATATTCAAGGTTGAATACTTTCATTCAATTGCAATGGTAGCAAATTTGAAACTAATAAAACATTCAAAGACGGTCTTTCAATAAAAGGTTGATCTGAATTTATTGTCGATTTTTTGTTGGAATTATAAAATTACGAATTATAATTTGTAATTTCAAAATGATTTGCATGATGGATAGTGTATATCTTTTAACTCCTTGACAGATAATGATGATTTTGTTCCTAGTGTTGATTGCCAGTGTGTCATGTTTTCCAGAGGTAAGTTAAACATTTTTGTACTTTATATTAGATATAGAAGCAGTGTACTAAAGTAAGTAATAAAAATACTATTCGATAACAAATATGAAAAAAATTGAAAATCCTAAGTTAACCTTTTGTATTTATATCTGGTTATAAATCAGTCTAAATAAAATTTAAAATAGTGCTGATTATAAAACTGTTAAGCTGTTTCAGGTTTAATACATCCTTGGCTTTAACATATTCGAATTTGAGCGTTTATGATGAAGGAAACTCAAGAAAAGCGCGTTGCATGCATAGAATTTATAACGTGTTGTTTTAAGTTTTGAAAAATTCTATGCTTAAAGGTTTTATGTCGTTATTCCGAAGTCATCATATACAAAACTACGTGCTAATTAATTTTCATTCATGCGCTAGTTTTATCTCAACATGATATATATAAAGGCAACTTGTAAGCTGTACCTTATGATTCAATTGTTGTTTTTTAAATTCACAAAGCTACTCTATGAATGCAAAAACGAGGCATTTGGAATACGATTATACACGTGACAGTTGAAAATAATGAATTGATCACAAATCGTCGATTGAAGAAATTGATAGAGTTGACCTGAAATTGCATGACATGAGCAGAGTATAATATGCGCAAATGCATCACAAAACATGTGTTTTAAAAGATAACTTGAGTTAACAGTTTTGCATTTAAAGGCATGGTTTGAAGAACTGAAGAAAAAAGTTAAAGACATACATTTTAAAGTGAATGTTTTTTTTTAGAAGCCGTTTTATCTTAGGCAAAATGTATAGTAACGTTTCTGATATTTGTAAACAAAAAATGTGAGGAATCTCCATTATGACAAAAACTACAAGGCTGATAATTTGTTATGCCATACAATACAAAGGACTAATCACTTAGACTCGATCATGTAAATTGTTACATTAGTGCTTGACAATTACACGCTTGTAAAGGTGACTTGCACAATTAAATAGAAAAATCACATAAAAGAATTATAATCTATTCACCATGTACTAAAAAAAAAATCACAAAAAAACCGAACACGGCGGAAAATTAAAAGAAGAAAGTCCCCAATCAAATGGCAAAATCAAAAACCCAAACACACCAAACGAATGGATAACAATTGTTATATTCCTGACTTGGTATATGAGATAATGGCAAATTTGACTAGCGGTAAGCTAACCTGCGGTCTACAAAATTAGTGAACGTCTTTAATTGCATTTTATCTGATTTTAAAGCATTTAAAATTAACATTTATTATAATTTCGCTTTACAGAACTTCAGAGCAATTGTGAAAGTTGACGGGAAACCAGTTAACGTAGATTTCGTTCTCGATCTTGAGAAAAACACATTTGTGGTCACTGTTGGTGGAGTCAGCCATCTTGGACCAACATTTTCAAGTACCGTTAATCTTCATGACTTTAATATGATATGTTCACTTACAATTTAATTTACTTCTAAACAGTTATCTGATTATAATTTTATTTTGGATGTAACACGTCTTCTGATTGGCTGACGTTATTTTGTTATGAGCCCATAGACATAATTTAGTCATGTGACCGTGACGTCATCAACGTTTTTTTATGGTTTTCTACGGTTTAAAATGGAATTTAGACAGAAAATATATTACAGTCATTCATTAAGTATTTTATTAAAACAACAAAGTTGTGCATTTTGTTTGAAAATCACTTTCCATATTTACGATTGATTCCTATAATGTAAGAACTGATATAAAAGACAAATATTCAAAGGTCTTATCACACTATCTAATTGATAAAAGAGAGGGGCAAAGTACTAAATAAACGTTGAACTTATACGTATAGGTTCAACTGAATGGCCAATAACACTACATTGATCATGTATTGATTGTTTCTAAACTTACGAACTCGTTTAACATCGCCGTAAAAAAACTATAAAACCAAATTGATATTTTCTGAACGAATTGGGTATTTGTTTTTTAATTGTAATGAATTTTATGAATGGTTTATATCTCCATATATGTTTTTCTAAAATTCAGCAAAAACTAGCCTTTAAAAGGATAGATGCTGGAATATGTTATGTTATTCATATGGACGAAAATCTTGCAGAACTAAGTACTCGACTGCATAACATGACAAGGTAATGTAAATTTATTAGTACTCGATGTACAATACAAACACGCCGAACAATTAAGACACAACAAAAAGGTTTGTTTTGGATTGACGTTGCTCTGTTTGCGATAGAGTTAGGATAACCGTATGAATTTTATATGCAAAATGTCTTAAAGACAGCGAGATTACCCATTTATGCACCTATTTATTAAACTGATTGCAGCAATAGCATGTAGAAAACAAGGAAGAAACAGGGTTGTCTATTTAATGTAGACGGCACATATAAACTAAAAACAATGACAGCCTTTTATTTATAAAGTTCTTTATTTTAGTTTTTTTTTATATTGTGCTATTTTCGATTATTGTAAAAACTGCATGTCACTATACACAAAAAGGAGATTTGGTATTGGTGCAAATAGATCTACTCTAAACTAGAGTCTAACTGATGTGGAATTCAAAACCAACGTCCCTTAAGTGCTCAAAATCAAAACCGTATCGTCCGCTTCAAAAACAAAACCGTATCGTCAGCTTCTCAATTCTCCAACATGACAAAATAAAAGTTCAAGCGAGATAACATGAGAGATACAATTGGTAACTCTAGCTAGGCACTGAGCTCAATTTTATAGTAATGTATACGTAAAAGCAATAGAATGTAATTAGAAAAAAAGTTACTCAATCGATTGTTGAAATTCAATAGCATAGATAGCTCGAAAAATACTTTCAGAGAACAAGGAAAGCTATTAGATCACCTTATACGTGTTTGAATATTATTATACGCAGTTTGTAAAGAGGATGAACAAACAAATTAAGGAGGAAGCAGCAACTCCGAAAGGATCTATTCTTCTGATGTTTCGTTCTTGTAATATCTCGTTCGGGAATAATTTCATTAACATGTGACACAAGTGGAAAGTATCGATAATTTTAGAACATTATTTTTATACGTACTAAACGGAGTGTAAAAAATGTGCACTTACAATAATCAGTCTTTGAGTATGACGTTTGTTAACAAGTAATGTGATTGTTTTCATGAGAGTCGCCAAAAAATGGGCAACAATTGATGAAAAATGAGAAAATTATTAAAAACGTTTAATGACCGTAGCAAACAATAGGTGTCTGATTTTGTCTTAATCAATTACTTTCTTAGTCATATATATATCAACCCTTGAATCTGGATCACTAAAAAATGTTCACTCAAAAAGATTTCGGCTCATCTGGGTGTACATCCTTAATGAAAAACAATAAAGAAACTGACGAAACAATGGTAAAAAAAACAACGAATATTCTACAAAGCAATTGAAATTAAAAAAACCTCATCATTTACACGCGGATGAGCAGTTTCTATTCAATTTGTTACACGTGGTAAGAAAGAACTCAATTGTAGGAAACATTGGGTGATGTGTCAATAAATAGAATGAGGTCGAAATAGTGACTACGACAATCAGATCGTACTTTTGGGCGACTTTTACCCCACCATTGGAAAAGAAACATTGGTTCAACAGCTTTATTGAATTATCGTTGTATATAACATGTATAAGTAAGGAAAAGAAATCATGGAAAAAAATATTTAATAGACACCAACGATTCGTCTATAAAAAAGTCACAGAAGTAAAAGATACAAAAGCCATACACATTTGCCCAAAAATGCTTATCTAATCCAGGCTAGAAAATGCTAAGCACTGCTTACTTTTAAAAATTTAAAGTAACTTCACATATGTTTCAAATTACGACCTTATTAACAATAATAAGTAAAAGTTTGAACAATTGTTAAAATGACAGAATAAATTGAAACGAAATTCAAGTTGTAAACTGAACAAATCAGTTACAGATTAAGACGTACTTTAATAGAGTACAGGAATCGTATTACTCTTTAATCTTGATTGGGTCTATATATGCATGTTATACAAAATAATTATTGCATTTCTGTTTTAGTGAAATATTTGCACCTCATCTACCAACACATGTTTATCGACTTACCAAAACCAGCATGTCGAATGAAAACCTGCTTGCCTATGCCGGTTCAAAGATTGCAAATTTTTGTCGTGGTTATCAGACCAAATATGCACATAGAGTGGAAGATGGTGAGTTTAATAGTTTTGTAGGAAGAATCCTTCGTAAAATGGACTGAAGCATCTTGTTGTTAAATTTAGAATTATTTATGCATGATTGTTACGGTAAAATCAAAATAGATCGATTTGATTAATTTTGTATCAAATAAATAAAGGATATCTGTATCTCCAAACACAAATTTTGATTTGTGTATATAATGTTTCCTTTTTTAAATAATTTTCATGTCTTACACACTTTTTATGTGCAACTTGATCTTTCCATTACTACGGAGTTTTGATATTTCGATTCTACCATAATTTTCGAAAAATAAATTTTCGAAGTGTTCATATGGTGTTTCAAATATCTATTGGCATCTGGCAATTTTGGATTAATATGTTTAGGGTTTTTGTCTCAATAAGACCTTATATCTATTCATTCAATGATATATTGTCTAAAATATGCTGTAATGCTAGCTTTTTTTTATCAATTGTCGAATTCGTTTTATAAAATACTTTATGTTTACAAGAAATGCTGCTAGAATTAGTCAATTAAAGCGGAATTAGTATTGATACCAATAAAAACATTATTCAGAGATACACTTATAGTGTTGAATTGATATCTTTTAAGAATAAGTTTATCTTACTTTTTTTTTTAAATTTCCGGGCTCGGTAAAAAAATTCTCCGTAAAAATAAGGATGTCCTATCCCGTTTGAAATAAGTTTTCTATAAGTACAAACAAACTTCAATAACCAAATCTTTATATCTAGTAGTCAGCATTTCTGTGATGACAATAATAAATTTTCGAAGTGTTTATACGGTGTTTCAAATATCTATTGGCATCTGGCAATTTTGGATTAATATGTTTAGGGTTTTAGTCTCAATGAGACCGTATATCTATTCATTCAATGATATATTGTCTAAAATATGCTGTAATGCTAGCTTTTTATCAATTGTCGAATTCATTTTATAAAATACTTTATGTTTACAAGAAATGCTGCTAGAATTAGTCAATCAAAGCGTCAATTAATAAAGAATATAAAATCAGTGTTCAACCTTTTAGTTGTCAAGCTAGAAGTTAGGTAAATCTAAATAGACAAAAATCAAATCAAATTTACGTAATAGACAATTGCAAATGTGTATTTTACGTGTAAATATTAAGAGATCAGGAATTTTGACTAACATTATTTGTTTTGGTATTGTTGTATGAATGGAACTGAAATATAAACTTTAGTTTATTGTACAGAGCAAACTAATTTGGTGACCTACAATACATATCGTATCACTAGAAACAAGGGTTTTTAAGACATTTGTTTGATATTATTGCGTAGATACGTTAATTTTTTCTGCACCTTAACACTTTCTGTTAATAAAATTAACTAAATGCTATTACCTTCATCCTTTTCAGTCCGTTCAAATTTGTTTTGATACAACTTCACTGACAATCACTTTAAACACCTATTTGTCAATAATGTCGACGGATTACTACAAAAATCTGCATTATCCCACACTCTATCATTTGACTGTTTTATTTAAATGTGAACCAAGGCTGCTCCGTGTTGAAGGCCGTACATTGACCTATAATTGTTTACTTATATAAATTGTTATTTGGATGGAGAGTTGTCTCATTGGCACTCACACTACATCTTCCTAAATCTATAAGCAATGTATTTATATCGCTTTGATTATTAGTGAAGGCACTTTTCTTTTTTGTAGATGAGATTCACAGACGGGCGTTGTTACAACAGGTATCGAATAATGTTGTTTGCGGCTGTGACGTTATCAAAATGATTATTTAAAATTTCAGCATTTAACAAATTATCACAATAAAGTGGTATTAATTAGTTGGACTTAAATGACTTATTGGTTATTTATTCTCAAAGAATATAAAAAATAACATAGCAGTTAAAAGTAAAAAAAAACCTGTAATGCAATATTACCAATATTGCTATGTAATTCAACTAATATGCTACTTTTGTTGATCTTATCTTTATTTCAATCGTCCCTTTCGAATGGTTTATACCAAAGACGATGTAGTATGATTGCCAATATGAGAATTCTCCACAAGAGAACAAACGACACATAAATTAACAACTATAGGTCATCGTACGGTCTAGAACAACTAGCAAAGCCCATACCACATACTAGTAGCTAGCTATAAAGGCCCCGAAATCAAAAATGTAAAAAAAAAAAATATCAAACGAGAAAACTAAAGGCATAATCAATGAACATTACATGAACATAAAACAATATCTTACACAGCAACAAAGACAACCATTGAATTACAGGCTTTGAACTTCGGACCGACAAAAACAGAATGTGGCGAGCTAAAACATGTTAGCGTGTGGCCAATCTTCTCCTGAATCCGTGGTATTTGATGAGACTGTCATCAAAGTGAGAGGTTTAGCGCTTTAAAACCAGGTTTACTCCACCATTTTCTGCATTTGAAAATGCCTGTAACAAGTCAGGAATATGACATTTTCGATTTTGATGTGTTTTTGAATTTGATTTTGCCATGTGATTATGGACTTTCCGATTGGATTCTATTCTGAGTTCGGTATACTTATGATTTTACTTTTTGTGCAGCAGAACAAAACAAAACAATAAACAAACAACATATATGATCAACAGCAACAGACAACTGGCGATAAATGTATGGCTCCAAACTAAGAAAAGTCACATATAAAATATGTTAGCCGGCGCCTAACCATCCTCTCAACCTGGTAGAGAGGCGTAACAGTACATCATAAGAACAAACTATAAAAACTAGTTGGTAACGAATTTATTCATCAGATGGCTATACATACATTTAGAAATACAACTGAGTAAACACAGACTAGACGTGGCCGGGTATATACATTCCAACAAAAAAGACATAAGTACAGATCTGAGATTACCCTCAGTTACTGACAGCTAGCTCAAAATGCAATGTATTAACTTGTCCTTTATATACACGTTACACAATCACACCATCCATCATACACCATTACACCATGCTCTTTACCCAATACACCATAGCACAATACACCTTTCACCATTGCACCATATGACATAAATCGATCATTACTCTATATACGTGATTTTGGTAAGTTGTATGTGTTTCTCGTTTCTTATTTTTTTTTATAAAAATTAAACCGGTAGTTTTCCTGATTAAATGGGTTTACACTAGTCATTTTGGGATTCCTTGATAGCTTCTAGTTCGGCGTGTAGGCCATACTTTGATCTGTTTACTTTTACAAATGGTGAACTGGATGGAGAGTTGTCATATTGGCGCTCATACCACATCTTCTTATGTTTAATACATCTAATATAATATAATCGTGCATTTAAGACTACATCATCAATCAGTACCCTTCCAACATTCAATATATTTAATGTAAAGGCATCACAAACAGTCAGAGATACAGCCAAAATACATGTATCGACAGTTTGTAAAGCCATGAATGTAAATTTATATATAACCATGATATTTAGTTTGCTTATATGTACTCACGTTACTGAAAACAGAATTAGCATTGATACCAATAAAAACATTATTCAAAGATACACTTATAGTGTTGAATTGGTATCTTTTAAGAATAAGTTTATCTTAATTTTTTTTTTAAATTTCCAGGCTCGGTAAAAAACTTCTCCGTAAAATGAGGATGTCCTATCCCGTTTGAAATAAGTTTTCTACAAGTACAAACAAATAACCAAATCTTTATATCTAGTAGTCAGCATTTCTGTGATGACAAAAATTATCATTGATATTTAAAACCACTGGATCGATACCACTGATGGTTTTTATCCCCGAGGGTATCAGCAACCAAGTAGTCGAGCGTCACTGTTGAATCTAGCTCATATTCAAAATTTCAATCCTGGTATCTATGATGAGTTTATTTGGTATCGACTCAAGCATCGAATCGAGAATATATTTTCCATAACAAAAAACTAACGCAACAAAAGTATCAATGAAAGGGAAATTACCAACATGGAAAAATAAAGGCACCATTAGAAGACCGGAGTTCAAAATTTATCAATCGATTGGTGGAAAATAAATGGGAAAGAAACACACTTCGGGTGGAAAACAACGAAGCAACAGAAGCTCTGAAGTGCAACAAAAACAATTAAAACGACAATGCAACATACATAGAAAATAATTATTATATAACAACTGCTATATTCTAGACATGGTACAGAACATTTTAAGAAAAAAATGGTAGGATATTTTAAGAAAAAAAATGGTGGATTGAAACTGGTTTTATGGCTAGGCAAACCTCGCATTTTATGAAAAAATTAAATATACCATTCCATCGATCTAGAGATAAAGGATACTACAGATACAGTTAAGTCTGCCTCATATCTTGACTTATATTTAGAAATTAACAATGAGGGTCGGTTGAAAACAAAACTTTACGACAAAAAGAGAAGATTGCAACTTCCCAATTGTGAACTTTCCATTTCTATGTAACAACATTCCAGCAGCGCCTGCATACGGAATATATATCTCCCAATTTATACGATATTCTAAGGCTTTCATTTCCTATCATGATTTCCTTGATAGAGGGTTGCTGCTCACAAGGAAGCTATCAAACCAAGAGTTGAAAATTGTGAAATTGAAATCATCCTTTCGTAAATGTACGGACGCCATCACGAGTTGGTTGACCGTGATTGAATAACCGTTTCATTGATGACATCAGATATGTTTCTGATGTCGTTACTCCCTTTCTTTTTCACGAATGTGACCTACTGAAATATACTATTTACTGGAATTGTTATAACATAAGCAGCATGACGGGTGCCACATGTTGAGCAGGATCTGCTTATCCTTCCGGACCACCTGAGATCTCCCCAATTATTGGTTGGGTTCGTGTTGCTAGTCTTTAGTTTTCTATGTTGTGACTTGTGTAATTATATTTGTGTGTTTGTCTTTTTCTTTTTAAGCCATGGCGTTATGTTTATTTTTGATCTATGAGTTTGACACTCTGTTTGGTATCTTTCGCACCTCCTGGTGTCTAGATAATTCTCTAATCTGTATCCTACACATTTTTAAATTACATTTACTTTTTTATTTTCTATTTTCTATTTTCTATTTCATAAGCTATCACTGCAATTAAAAGATAATCTACTAATGTCAGACATTAGATTAACGTGATTAAACCTATAAACGCTGATATGAAATATTTTTATGAAAAATAAAAATAAATAAAAATAGCCATGTTGGTTTCTACATTAAAAACTTGAAGTAAGTATTATAGATATAATTCAAGGAAGCTTAAGTTTTTTCAATTGATATTTATATTCTTTTGGTTAACCAATAGTCGACTTTCTATCATTTTGTAGGTGTTCTGTTCTTTCTAATTATTTGATTTAAAGATGATCAATTTTCCAAGAGAGAAGACATACAGATCCTAAAACAGTACGCCAGACGCGTGTTTCGTCTACATAAGACTCATCAGTGACGCTTATATCAAAATATTTATTCAGCTAAATAAGTAAAAAGTTGAAGAGCATTGATGATCCAAAATTCCAAAAAGTTGTGCCAAATACGGCTAAGGTAATCTATGCCTGGGATAAGAAAATCCTTAGTTTTTCGAACAATTCAAAGTTTTGTAAACGGGAAATTTGTAAAATAGACTACATTATTGATATTCATGTCAACACTGAAGTGTTGACTACTGGGCTGGTGATACCCTCGGGGACGAAAATTTTTTTTGACTTATCACCTCCTTGTATCTAGATATTTTTCAAAACTGTATCTTTCGCCCCTCCTTGTCTCTAGATATTTTTCTAAACACATTTTTAAATTATAATTTCTTTTCTAGTTTTTTTTCACAAGCTTCCACTGCAATTAAAAGATAATCTACTAATGTCAGACAGTAGATTAAAACTATAAACGCTGATGTAAAATGATTCTATGAAAATAACAATTTTAAATGACCATTTTGGTTTCTACATTGACCACTTGAAGTCTGTAGTATAAATATAATTCAAGGAAGCTTATGTTTTTTAAATTGATTTTTATATTCTTTTGGTTAACCAATAGTCGACTTTCTATCATTTTGTGGGTGTTCTGTAACTTTCTAATTATTTGATTTAAAGATGATTAATTTTCTAAGAGAGAAGACATGCAGATCCTATAAACAAGTCAAGGAAAATGAATCTGAAAATTGTGTTTTTTCATCTTAACTTACTCATTAAAATATACAGCGATAATTATATCAGCACATCATAAGCCAGATGCAGATGGCAAATTTGAGGATCAGAACAATGATGAAATAATAATTTCTATATCAGTAGCTGAATGTGACATGAGATGTTCATTAAATCCTCGTTGTGTATCTTTTTTCTATAATTCGTTGACAAAAGTGTGTATTGTACATTCAAATCCTTTTACTTATACTGTTATAACTAAATCAGGAACTGGATGGAGATTTTATGTAACTCGAGATAGTAAGTTCATATTAAAAATGTATTCTAAACTACGTATTCGCATAATAACACTCATCAAATGAAATTCATTTATTTGAACGAATATTACTCGAATTAAATGTAGTTAACAAAAATAAAGAAGAACTATTCATTTTGGGTATTATTGATTCAAATAACATGTGACTTTTTATTTTCGCTGTTGTAAAATAGTGTGATTACAATTTTTTCAGGAACCGGTCGCTGTCCTGATAATTTCTTTCTCTATAGACAACTTGACTTTTGCTACCAGTTCATGCCATCTATCATGGCTGCTTACATTTCTTGTCCGGTTGGTACACTCCAAAGAATTGATACTGAGGAAAAACAGAATTATACAATGAAAATCACAGGTAAATAAATATAACACGATATCAATTTCACTGGGAGGAAATCTTATAAATAAACGCATCATAGATACCAGGACTAAATTTTTTATATACTCCAGACGCGTGTTTCGTCTACAAAGGACTCATCAGTGACGCTCGAATCCAAAAAAGTAAAAAAAGGGCCAAACAAAGTACGAAGTGGGGTCAACGATATAATTGTGAAGGAGAAGATATGTTAACATCTGAGCTTGCATTATCCAACTGAAGTGTAAACATAAACACGTTTGAACACATTCGATATTTAGACTTGGATTGATAAATTTTTGCTTTTAATGACCATTTGGTCCTTAAGGATTTTTAGTTTCGTACTTTATTTAGTTTATTTAACTATTTTGATTCAGGAGTCACTGTTGAGTCTTTTGTAGACGGAACGCGAATCTGGCTTACAAATTTTTAATTCTGGTTTCAATGATGCTTTCATTAATAGTAATGTCAATAGGGGTTAACATTTGATTCTTTATTTCATTAATTCAGACGTTTTCCTTCATTAAAACACAAGTGTTTTATAATACATATTTTAATGTTGTTGTACATGGTAACTGGACACTGCTTTACATTGTAATTTCGGGGCCTTTTATAGCTGATTATGCGGTATGGGCTTTGCGCGTTTTTGAAGGTCATACGGTGACCTATACTTGTTTATTCATGCGTCATTCTGGTCTCTTGCGGATAGTTGTCTCATTGGCAGTCATACCACATCTTCTTTTTCATAATGTGGAAAGTAATTTGTGAATAAGTGTCATACAAATCAATCTCTGAAGACTACAATTTATATCACACGAATTTTGAAAATGTTTTTTTTTTATATATTTATTCGGTCGGTAAAATGAATTTTTGGTCCATAATGCTCTTCAGCTTCGTACTTTATTTGGTCTTTTTACCATTTTGTTATTTGAGCGTCACTGATGAGTTTTTTTGTAGATGAAATGCGCGTCTGGCGTATATATAGAATTTCAATCCTGGTATATATGATAAATTTATTTTATAGTGATTAAAATAATAGCACAATGTTAACTGCTGTACCCTTATTTTGACATTTATAACTATTATGTGTGTTTGGTTTATTTCATACATCGTTGTCGATATAATTGAATTTTATTCGAATTTCATACAAGTAATGGGTTTAGCTAGCTATTATACCAGGTTCAAAAAAGAAGGGCAAAAGATACTAGAGGGACAGCAAAACTCATTATTCTAAAATTAACTGACAATGTTATAGCTGAAAAAGAAAAAGGCAAACAGACAAATAATTGTAAACAGGACACAACGTCAAAAACTAAAGACAAAGCAACATAAACCCTACCAAAACTGAAGGTATTCCTAGATGCTCCGGAAATCTAAGCAGACCCTACTCCACATCTGACACCCGTCGTGTTGCTCGTGTTATTACAAATCCAATAAATAGTTGTTTTCGGTATGTTATATTTGCGAAAAGGGAACGGAATTATACTAACAAAACAAGGAACATAATCAATATCTTCTGTAAAACGGATATTCCATTACGGTCAACCAATTCGTGAAGGCGTCCGTAAAGTTTACTAAGGCATGATTCAACCTCACCTATTGGAACTCTTGGTTTAATTGCTTTCTTGAGAGCACCAACCCTCTATCAAGTAGATCATGGTAGGAAATCTACCATTTTATAAATAGGAAAGTGCCTGTACCAAATCATGAATATTACAGTTGTTATCCATTTGTTTTATGTGTTTGAGCGTCTGATTTTGCCATTTGATTAGGGACTTGTCTATTTGTATTTTATTAGGCGTTCATTATTTTTGTGATTTTACTGTTTGTTATATAATGTCTAGGGGAGTTAAAGCAATACTTTTTTTTGTTTTCTTTGATGTGATATTTCTAACAGTGTTCTTTCGTAGTGTTGTATTTACTTCAAACAAATTTCATAATTATAATTTCAACTGAAAGGGTCAGTTTCAAAAGCTTTCAAAATATTAAAATGAGAAGCCAAATTATGCTTTTTTTTCGAATCAATGTAATTTGTTTTAATTTCCATTATAGCTAAAGAATTATAAATCACTATATACAAACACAACTGGGATTTTTTGTTAAAAAAAAACTGTTTGAGCTAAAGGACAATGAAGATTTAATCCTGTATATAGCCGTTAAGAAATGGATCTTGTCCATTACTTAGTTAGTTTGAAAGAAGATGAATTGAAAACGAAACACAAAACAAAATATGTTTAAGCGGATACATCAATAGTATGCTTTAAAAACAAATTAAGTTACAAGCAAATTGAAAAAAAATTAGAAGAATCGCGTGTTGGGAAGCTGGTAATGAAATAATTTATGCTTGGAGATTATGTCCAATAAACAGAAACAGAAAAAAGCATGATATGACAATACATTCAAATATATACAGAAAAATTAAGCTTTATCAAACATAAAAGATATTTTCAGTAGCGATGATGAATTAAGATATCAAAAAAAAAAAAAATGACAAACATTTTAAAAAACATAAACCTTATGATTTATTGCCTAAAAAATTGGAATAAATGTGTAATTATGAAATGCATGCTTTTGAAAAAAGACTTTCATGAGTATTCAAGAATCAAAAATTCATTCTGATCTACTCTCGCAATAATCAATAATAATAAAACAGGTGAGTAATGTTACATAAGCAAGAAGGGGATATGTTTATTGTATCAAGACGAAAAAAACCCCTCATTATAAGAGAGGTTTAAATGTATTGGTATAATAATAAAAAAAAAATCGGTTTTGTGTAATGGAGTTAAAATCAAATTTATCTTTGGCTTTTTTATATCCCTTTACTCCGTAATAAATTACCTAAGCTGTATTTTGCAAAATTTTAAGGCAATGTTGGTCCTCAATACTCTTCAACTTCTGTGTTTTTGGTAATATTCATTTGCCATGGCTTAGTACTTATAAATCATTTTGTTGTTTGAACTATCTTTAATAATTGCTTTGTCCGTGTGATCTTTTGTGTTACTTTGATACATATGACTTGGCTCTATTCTTAAACACCTTGATAATTTGTTATTGACCTTTTATAAAAATGTATACTGGTCGTTCATATTTGCTTATCCTTTGCCTATAATATATGTGACTAGCCACTTCAAGGCTTAGGAGGGTACATTGTCTAAAATTTGCTTTTTGTATATTTATCTAGAAGATCTAGTCATGTATTATGACATATTTGTTGTAAAAGCAACGAGTCATTTCGAATACCGGTATGAAAATGAGACTGTTCTATGACGACTTTTATTTATTGAAGGCACTAATTTATAAAACACAAAATTATTGTATTTATTGGCTCTTAGTGATGTTCAATAGCGTATTTGAATAAAAAATCAAAGACTTAAATTTACTACAATACAAACAATTCTTATCTCTATTTTAGAACATGTAATTTAAACTTGTTGAAATGAAGTTAGTTTAAAATTTGTCAAAGTAAACTTCAAGCATTCCTTTTTTTAAATTTAAATTTATTATGCATGTCTCTAAACATAGTATGCGACGCGTAACAGTTTATGATGTGTTTTTTATATATGCATTTGATACGGTGAATTTATTATGGATATATTTCAGACTTCATGATCATATATGAAAGAAAATCTTTAGAGCAGAGCATTTTTGTTTTGTTTGTAGCTCTATTTTAGAACATGTAATTTAAACTTGTTGAAATATATTTAAAATTTGTCAAAGTAAGCGTTAAGAATTCCTTTTTTTAATTTAGATTTATTATGCATGTCTTTACATAGTATGCGTAACAATTTATAAGTAGGTGTTCTCTTATATGCATTTGATACGGTGCATCTATTATGGATATATTTTGAAACTTCATTTATGAAAGGAAATCTATAAAGCAGAATTGGTTTTTTTTTGTATCAATTTAAAATGTAGATTCAAATATTTTTCACTTCAAACGATAAACTAAAACTTCTTCAAAACTTATATTTGATGTATAGTTCGGCGTCCGCAAAAAAGAAGCCAAGGAAAGTGTTTATCTCTTCTTCACAATACGTATTTTATTGAATCTCGATATTTATCATGTTTATAATTTTCTAACAATGACGTTCTACCTCCATAAGCCTGCAAATGTCATGGCGGGTCACATATGCCCTTTTGTGTTTCTTTATACTTTCCGTTTTGAATTTTCTGCGGAGTTCAGTATTTTTGTGATTTTACTTTTTTTGTACTTCATTTGGCCTTTTACATTTTTTTATTCGAGTGTCACTGATAAGATATTTGTAGGCGAAACGTGCGTCTGACGCAAATATAAAATTGCAATCCTGGTATCTATGTTGAGTGCATTCTCACTTAATGGTATCAATGTAATGTGTAGTATCATCTCAATGTAAATTTGTATAATATAAATAAAATTTCACAAACTATGAGTTATTTGATATTTCGTTCAAATGTGACTAAGCTTAGTGAACTTATTTCTCCTGGTTTAGTTATAGAAAAGGATGCCAAAGAGTTTTAATTTGTTAAAAAAAAAATTAAATGGATCATGTTTGTTGTTTTGTAATGAATAAATCAGGACCCTGATGTTCAGTGATTGCCGTTTCTTGATATGGTTCATAGGTCTTTCTTGTTTTTTAAAAATTAAAATAAGAAAGTTGGTTTTGCTGTTTGAATGGTTTTATACTAGTCATTTTTCATTTTGGGGCAATTTCTTTTGCAGTTTGGTTTTTAAAGACTGTACTTTGACCTATACTGGTTTACTTTTAAATTACAAATTGTGACTTGGATGGATAATTGTATCATTGGCACTACTACCACATCTTCTTATATCTATTTACAACACACCTTAAAGATAAACTTGCTCGTTCACACAGCATATATTCTTATCATATATATATTATATATTTATATAAACTGGGCACTAAAATAAAGCCGTTCCGAGAAAAAACATAATGATAAAGACAAAAACATAAATAACAATGTACAGTAATGGTAATAAAATGCATTTAAATTATTACAAGTATACAAAACCTAAATCAAAATCGTAACAGCAAAACCCCCTAAAATGCTCGTTATATCAGTAAAATATGGAATGCTTTTTAAAAAACACTTAACATCAGACATTATCTCTAAATCATAAAAAGATTTTGGCCAAATTGTATAATTTTTTTCAAAGTTTTGTGTAAGCTATTTATGATTACTAATATATAAGTACTTAATAAAGGCCTTATAACAATTTTCCCAATTATGTGAATATATTACGCTTGTTGTCCTTGAAATAAGCAGAGTTTAACATATCCTTTTAGTTTTTAATGTTTTATGTATCAATGTACAATTTTAGCTAATATAAAACTCGTATACAACGATGCAATTTGCATTGTAAGCTATTTATGATTACTAATATATAAGTACTTAATAAAGGCCTTATAACAATTTTCCCAATTATGTGAATATATTACGCTTGCTGTCCTTAAAATAAGCAGAGTTTAACATATCCTTTTAGTTTTTAATTTTTATTCATCAATGTACAATTTTAGCTAATATAGAACTCGTATACGACGATGCAATTTGCATGCAAGGCAAGAATACAGGAGAAGGTTGGAAATTCCTGGATGGAACACCAATGACGTATTTCAACTGGCAGTGGAACCAACCAAAACTTGATTCAAATCAACTACGCATGATAAGAAATAACAATTACGTGTGGTGCACTACTGGTGATACTAAGTATTGCAGTTACCTATGTGAATATCCATGATATATGGCGACAGTACAGGTTTACATACTTTTTCACCACAATTATTTGTTCCCTGTTGTGCAGTTACTGTGTAAATATCAATTACTTTAAGCCATTGTTCAAGAGGCAAAATTATAAATATACATATATTTCTTTTACAAATTGTGACTTGGGTCGTAGTGATACCTTGTCACGGAAGGTGAATATAGAGATAGACATGATACACGTGTTATTTAAGCGTGTGTAGATGTTATATTATTATTTTCATACACAATGTATTTATTGTTTATCAGCAATCTAACTCAACAATTTGTACATATTATATAGGATCATGGTTCATTTCATTATACAGTCACTAGAAATAAGTATATCATACAAACAAGTCTAAACAAGTGACAAACCATACAATATACATTTCCACTGGATCTAAGAGTGATATAGATACAAGGTTAAGGCAAATATTTATATAAGTCTGAAAATTACACCAAACAGTGTTAGAGTTAGATTTTCTACTAACAAATTTTTGTCCGTCGCTCAGCGGGATTCGAATTCACACCTTTGATACACTACAGCACCAATCGCGTAGCCTCATGTCCAGCGCTCTAGACCACTCGACCACATCCGCTATATAAAAAACATAACTTCAATAGTCGTAGTGTTACCTTGTCACGGAAGGTGAATCTAGATATAGACATGAGACACGTGCTGTTTATATATATATAAACTGGGCACTAAAATAAAGCCGTTCCGAGAAAAAAACATAATGATAAAGACAAAAACATAAATAACAATGTACAGTAATGTTAATAAAATGCATTTAAATTAATACAGCTATACAAAACCTAAATCAAAATCGTAACAGCAAAACCCCCTAAAATGCTCGTAATATCAGTAAAATATGGAATGCTTTTTAAAAAACACTTAACATCAGACATTATCTCTAAATCATAAAAAGATTTTGGCCAAATTGTATAATTTTTTTCAAAGTTTTGTGTAAGCTATTTATGATTACTAATATATAAGTACTTAATAAAGGCCTTATAACAATTTTCCCAATTATGTGAATATATTACGCTTGTTGTCCTTGAAATAAGCAGAGTTTAACATATCCTTTTAGTTTTTAATGTTTTATGTATCAATGTACAATTTTAGCTAATATAAAACTCGTATACAACAATGCAATTTGCATGCAAAGCAAGAATACAGGAGAAGGTTGGAAATTCCTGGATGGAACACCAATGACGTATTTCAACTGGGAGTGGAACCAACCAAAATTTGATTCAAATCAACTACGCATGATAAGAAATAGAAATTACGTGTGGTGCACTACTGGTGATACTAAGTATTGCAGTTACCTATGTGAATATCCATGATATATGGCGACAGTACAGGTTTACATACTTTTTCACCACAATTATTTGTTCCCAGTTGTGCAGTTACTGTGTAAATATCAATTACTTTAAGCCATTGTTCAAGAGGCAAAATTATAAATATACATATATTTCTTTTACAAATTGTGACTTGGGTGAAGAGTTGTCTAATTGGCACTTATACCACGTCTGCTTATATATATCTACAGACAAGATTTTTGAATTATAATGTTGTGTATTTATGTTTTAATATTGTATAGTTATACAACTTATTATGCGTATAAAAGTAATGCAATGGGCAGATTTTTTAATTAGACGAATTTTTGTAAATAAATTAAATGTTATCTATTTTAATTGTTGCTGGTACATGTATGGTCACAATCACCAAGGTAGAAATATTAGGCTTTCGTTGGTTAACCAAACTAGAATTCGCAGTCCCATGTTTTAACTGCAAAGTAGACCAGCGTTTGCCCAACATGATGGAATAAAGTTGGGCATGTTTGAAGATAAATTTGTCTATCCTAACGTTAACTACTGTTTAGAATAATATTGTCCTAGACATTAACTTCGAAGTTCACCATGTGTTATACTTTACTTTTCGTTATGATGATGTTCTTTCACTAAAAAAAATCAAAGGAGTAGATCCGATAAGGGCCGATTTTGGCTTTAAATTTCAGGTTCATCTGACGAAAGATTTTGAACACATTTTAAACAATAAAGTGTATATTTCAATTGATTCAATTAGTTTATGTGAATGATTTAAACTGATTTACTCAATTAAAACGCTCCGATTTTAGCTTAAACATGAAAAATCTGTCTAATATGATGGTTTTTGCCAAAAGGAAAGTGGCCGCATCCGTGTTCATCCTCAACCTTTATATATGTTATGTATTATCATCAAATACAACTTACATTTCAATATTTAGAATGAACCGACATGCGGCCAATTTCATTTAAAACAAAAACTGTCTTAAATTTAACTAAAATTCTAACATTGAAGATTTTAGCAATTTAGCATGACTTTATAATGCTAGTACCCGATACATGTGCATTATATTGTCAAAAACAGTCAATGTTTATATAGCAGAAGCATTCTTCATTGCAATAAATAACACAAAGTATACATTTTAACAATTTTGTAAAACTGCTATAATTTGGAGCCAAAAAGGGGTCTTATTGGATCTACTCCTTTGCTGACTTTGTAAAACGCATCTATCCAACGACTTTGAGATAAAGGATACAACAGATTCAGTTACTGTGGATTCATTTTATTTCGTCGGATACCAATTTTCGTGGTTTTCGTGAGTACAGGTAAACCACAAATTTAATCGTTCAACAAATGACAAATTTGGTTGTATGCAGACTTTGACAAAATCACGAAATTGAATAAATCCACAATTATTTTTTTTTAAGTCTATCGTTTATCTGGACTTACATCTATAAATTGACAAAGAGTTAATTTAAGCTTCCCAATAGTGAAATTTCTATTTCTATATACTAACATTCCAGCAGCGCCAGCACACGAATTATTTATCTCCAAAATTATTACGATATTCCCGGGCTTGTATTTCTTATAATGATTTCTTCGATAGAGGATTACTGCTCACAATGCAGCTATGCAATCAAGAGTTCCAAACGGTGACATTAAAATTATCATTTCATAAATCTTAACAGATACTTACACGAGTTGGTTGATTGTTATGGTATATCTGTTTCACAGATGACAGCGAATATGTTCCTAATGTCGTAACTTGAATCCCGTTCACTTTTCACGAATGTAACATACAGTATTAGACTTGTAACCGGGTTTACACTTACATGATCAATACGACCGGTGAAACATTGACGCAGGACCTGCTTATCCTTCCGGCTAACTTTAGATCACCCCGAGTGTGTGTTAGAGTTCGTGTTGCTTAGTCTGTAGTTTGATATGTTCTGTTTTGTGTAGTATTGTTTACCAGTTTGTCATAACGCTGTCAGTTTATTTTCAATTTATGAGTTGTATTGTCCCTCTAGTATGTTTCGCTAATATGTTTATGACGCCACAAAGGAAAGTTATTGTTGTACAAATTCAAAAGTCCAAGTGTAACAATTAAGTCTTTATTGGCAAGAACAATATTAAACACAAAAGGGCAACAACCAACCAACATAAAAACATGTGTTTCCAGAAAACAACAATCTATAATGTTAATATCAACATGTTAATTAACATATTTCCCTATGTAATACAATTAAAGAATAAATAATTTAAGAATTGAAATTTCAAAAATATTAAATGAGTGACCGAACACTATGCGCATAGTGCATAACTGAAAAATCAAATGACAAAAATGAAGAATTTGTTTTTAATTATCCGACGCTGTCAAACACATGTTTTTCTTCTTCTAAATGTAACACTTTAAGGTATTGGGAACAACTGCATTCAGATTTTTTTTCAACTAATTCGGGATCAGAATATTTTTGTAAAAAAATACATTTATATGACAGTTATTGTCCATTCGTTTTTTATGTGTTTTGTCATTTGATTTTGCCATGTGATTATGGACTTTCAGATTAGATTTACTCTGAGTTTAGTATTTTTGTGATTTTACTTTCCCCTTCGCCCTTTTTTTTTAAAAGTTAAATGGTCGTTATCTCAAAAAACAGTGTTATGTAAACTGTAATAATATTTAAAATATCAAATTTGCGATTCTGTATTTCACAATGTAAGAAGTATTTTCTCTAATACACTAATATGATATAAAAAATAAGTTTTCTGCTGTGAAAAGACCACCAAATTGATATCATTATCACACACGTTCATCTTCAAGGAACTTATAAATAATGCAACACAATATAAAAATAGCAGCTGAGATCACTGGTGGGGTTCGTGTTGCTAAGTCTTTAGTTTTCTATGTTTTGTCTTCTGTACTATTATTTGTCTGTTTATCTTTTTATTTTTAGCTATGTCGTTGTCAGTTTTTTTTTCAATCTATGAGTTTGACTGTTCCTCTAGTATCTTTCGTGTCTCTTTTCTAAACTTCCATTAACAGAAAGTTCTAATGTCATCTTATACACTTCAAGATATCAGTCATTTACTGAGAATGAATCATTTCGATATATATTTAAATGGTTAGGGCTTTGATAATTCTCTTGTCTAACTCCACTGTCAATATCAAAGTAGTCAGGGTACTAATTGTTAATTAGTCATCGTACTGTCGACTGCATGTAAGCTGTACAGAATAAAAAGCTGTGAGCAGGTCAATGAAGCATATATAAATTTGTCCCTTACAAAAATTTGTGTATTCGATATTGATTTAAGTTCATAGTACAAGCAAACTGCCAGTCACCTTATTTTTTTTTGTAAAATAAGAAATTGAAAGTGCTAAATCTCTCATCCATATAAATCATTTAATACTTATTTAATACTATACAAACAATGTTTGCAACACCATTTAAGAGTACAATACCTCTATAATTATTTGGGTCTAGTGGATCTCATATGTGGAAGGAAAGGATTATATATGAATTTGGCCAAGTTTCATGATGTGTTGATGGAGATTTGTCTGCTTGGCACTCATACCACATCTTTCTATATCAATAGATTTTAAAACGGTGTATAAATAACGGTATATTGATTCTGTTCCCATAACTTACGTGACATGTATGGAATCAAGTTATTTTTTTGTTAAATGATAAGCATAAGCTTATTATTGCATCATCCATATTTATGTTATACAGAAAATTACACAATATAAAGAAAAACAGAGGGAATCTCACCGGAATGGATTCCATCAAACAAACAATGGTAAAATGTCAATCAGTGAATACAATATATGTTATAGCAAATTAGATTTTTCAAATTGTGAATTTTTCAAGGGTGATGATCTTTAGGCTACTTTTTATGGAACGGATATATCTCAATTATCATTCTATAATTGAAATTGATAACTGTTAAAAAAAGGATTAACCAAGGAACTAATTAGTTTACTTGGACTGTTTCTGACGTAACGAGATCTTTCAACAAAAACATTGTAAAAGTTGCACCAACATAAGAACAGATATGTAAAATGTTTGTGATATCTGAATTGGTTTTAAATATAAATAGTTAGAGCTTATGTAAGTGTCAATTAAAAAACTCCGAAGCTATCAAGTACATTTGACAGCAGGATGACAAAATCATTATAAATAAAAAAATATATTCAGATTACAACATTAGCATCTATTTCATTTTGTATAAGTTAAGTTTCATTCAAACGTCTGGAATATTATCTATTTTTCGATTAGTTGTGACCTGATTTTGATTTTCATTTAAAACAAGTGTGCATGTTTATACGAGTTCACCGGCAACATTTCATTGTATTTGTACTCTTTTTGTTCAATCGAGTTCACCCTTCAATGGTTTGTTTGCCCTATGTTCGTTTAATTTAGATCTTAATAAAAGCTTTCATTGCACTCTGCGGATTTAATCAAATTCACCCTTCAATGTGTTTGCATTCTGCTCGTTCAATTAAGCTCACATTTCAAGTTTACATTGAACTCTGCTAATCAAGCCAATTAATCATCCGCCAATGTTTCATTATACTTAGCTTATTTCTTCGAGTTCACCCGCCTATGTTTCATTACAATCTAAATATTTAATCGATCATTCGCCCTTCAAAGTTTTATTGTACTAAGCTTATCTAATATTTTTCGGCAACATGATCAATATAATATCATCTTTAAATTCAAATTCATAAGTTTGCACATTGGTATCTTCAATTAATATTAAACGTATGGGTGTATTGAATATCAAAGTAATTTGCCTTCTTCACCTTTTGGTAGTCTACGTTTCTTATTCAAGATTATTAGGTTCAAGTTCACCGACAGGATTTGAAGGAACATGGCGACTAGTTATATACGAGTGTCTCATATTTCGCTAAATATAAATTATCTTCAATTTGCATTATTTATTAGTGTCTACGTAGATTAACGTTTTGATATTTAATTTGTGTGTATCTATAGAATAGATAAAAAGGTTTTATTTTAGGTCATGCACCCTGTAAGTCTTTACCAAAATCTATGATGTTTTTTTTTTTTATCGTTTTAGAGAAAATAGTTCTTACATTATGAAATACTGCATCGCAAATTTGACATTTTAAATTTCAATACAGTTTACATAACTCTTATGTTATGCAAAACCACCATTTAACTTCAAACGATTTGATGGCGGGTGTTGTAGATGGTATTATTGTTTAAAATTAAACATTCTCATCCCCGATTATTAGTCCGGCCGATTGGTGCAGATATAGAGCAGAATTGCTCACTTGATGAGGAAAGCATGAAACTTTGCATAGTAGTTCTTGGTTATATATCCTTTGATTTCAGCTATGGACACACTCTGAAAAATCCAATATGGCTGCCATTTTCAAGATGGCGAAAAAACGGTATAAAATTCAAGATTGTCCTAGAAGTATTCTACAAAATTTCGGAAATTAAAGTAATGATTCTTTAAAAATGGACTTCATGTTCTTGAATTTGTTATCAATTAATTCAAAAGTATAAAACACATAATTTGGGTATTTCTATAACACATAAGTTGCAAATATAGCTGCATATACAAAAACAAATAGTGAAATTCAAAATGTTAATCAATATCATAATGTTACATGTTATTGTAATTGTTCTTTAAACGCTTTCAGTTTTAATGGTTGGAATGAAATAGGTTGAAACGAGTCGATTGACGTTAATATAGGTCGGATAAATGTGATGGAATAGTAGGTAACTCCTCTGAACTTTGAGGCAGTGCCGAGGGCACCTTGTCTCGTGTCTCTTCAATGCCACGTCTTACGTCACTTATCGCGTTTGCATCTGCCGTACCCACTACATCGTCAAATTATTCTATGTAATCAATATATGTACCTTTCTTCAGGCGGATTAGACGATTGCCATCATTTAAAATGGTTAAGGGGCAACTATTTCCTTTTCCAACTACGTACGTAACCAATTTGCAACATTTCAGTGAGCATGGTCCTAAAATGCACTCCTGGTCAGCACTTTTATTAGTCTTAATGGTAACAGTCATGTTTGAATTTGGTGGAACTGTGATGGTTCGTTTTATGCAAACTAGCTGAGTTAAAATCTCGTTTCCACTATTAACAAATGACGCATTTATCTCTTTATTGTTAATGGTAATTGTGGGACTACTCAGGTTTATCACTGCGATCAGTGTGTCCAAAATAACTAGCCTAAGTATAACATCGTCTGTTAATGGCTCTTTGCACACATCCCATTGTATGTTTACTCTATTAATGTCGAGAGTCGTTCCTTATAATCTTCTCAATAACAAGCTGTTAACCTCACCACATAGCGTTACGTTCTCCAAATCTCAATTTTCTACCGGAATTAATTTCTCATTTACTAATGTTATCATTGCAGCAGTGTCCACAATCATGCTCACATTCTGGTCATGTGTAGTACCTCGTACTACTAAGCTCTTTCAAATGGTTCGTCTGATGACAATATTGGACGAGGCAGTGGGCCTCTGTTCGATTGTGTGATAAGATGATGTTTCATTGCGAATAGACTTTGGAATCTGTGTTGTCCTACTGGTCCGACCCTTTGCTCCATTGTTGAGGTTACACTTTGATTTGCTCCGTATCCTGGTGAAGGTGACCGTTGTCTGAAATATTCGGGATTTCGGGAGTTTGTCCGTGGAGATGCTAACCGTTGTCTTTAGGGACTATATGATCTCTAGCTTAGTGGGGGTGTTACTGATCGATAGGCATTAAGCTTGGATGTACTTCTATCTGCCGATTTACCGCGATTGTATTGCTCAATAGATCTTCCACGTTTATATTGATCAGGTGATCTTCCATTGAACTGGTGATCTTCCATGATTTTTTTATCAGAAGAACCGAGATTATATTGATCGGCCAATCCAGTGTGAGGTTATGCAACTCATAATCCAAAGGACTGCTCATATTTTCTTTAACGGTGGTCGATGGTCATAATTGGCACTTTTTTATCCATATATCGCCATCTGGTTTGCTTTTGAGGTTTTCACGTGTTTAAACGCCTTGTTGAATGTTTCTAGGTTCCTCTCTATTACATGCCTTGAAGATTCTTTGTCTTTACATCCTCGACGGAATGTTTTGGTTGCAATCTGGTTTGATCGTCTTCCTTGCTGAAGCGCTGCTCCAAATGAATGCTTTTTAATGCCCTGGAATCATCATCTGTGTTTACCATGCGAGCGTACTCAAAGCCAACATCGGCCTGGCAATCTGGGGCCTACACACATTTTTCCTGATTTCCCATTGTCATCTACCGGCAGTTCGTTCAAATTGGTAAATGAGCGCCTCCTAAGAGATGGATCCTCTTCAATTGAGTTTTTAAATTTGTGGCAGCTGTGGGCTTCGGTTCCGGTCCCTTGCTCACAGATTTTCTTGCCACATGGTATATTCTCTCTCCAGTGAAGAGTCTGAAGAAGAGGTGTTGTCACACTCTTTTTCTTTCCTCTGCCCTTTCCTGGATCGGTCAATAGAACCAACTTGATGTTATGGGAATCATATTAGAGCTCCAGAAGCGGACGAGGTTGTCATAATTGGAGTGATAAATGTGGGATTTGCCATTGACTCGACGGGGATGATACCGTAAGTAGGCACTGCATTCAACATTGGAGAAACTTGATAGAATTCATTTGCAGCTAATTGTTTCTGTAATGGTGTGCTGATCTAAACCAAATATTATTGACTCATAGTAGATGGTTAGTGTGCGTAAGAAGACACATAAGCCTTTTGCTGGTATCCTTGATTAGTACTAGAGGTTTATAGTATGTTCTTAAATGGAGATTGTTGTTGAATAATTTGAACTGTCTCATGCAGGGACAAGGGCCCTGACATAGGACTTTTGATTTAAGGCGAAGACACCTTCAACAGAGTTGGCACGGTTTATGGTTCATGCGAACTACAATTGTGGAATGACCCACGGCATGGATTTTGATGTGTACTTTTGGTAAACTTGCGTTGTACTGGCTAAGGTCAAATTTTGGCTTAGATGATGTGTCCATTGCAGTAAATATTAACTTCTTTATTTCGATTGTCCACTGATTCATTCACAACAGATGCCAGTTGTTGGAAGGTACTTGTACCCTGCTGTTCAAATGCACTTTGAAATAGAACTGTGTCTCCTTCCTCAGTTATTGTCAGCTTGTCCATTCGTCTCACCACAACATTGAATATCTTATTGGTCTGACCATCAATTCCGCCAAGCAATTATTACTAGCCTTGTGGTCTATCCTGTCTTCTGTCTGAAGTTGCTGAGATATTGCTTTCACCTGTTTGTTATTGATATTCATTGCCACTTTCTGTTCAGCTTGAAACGTAATGAGACCAACACATATTTTATATATTCGCGCTTCGCTCTGTTTTATATTGCGGTAATATCAACTGTTCTTTTAGCATTTGATTTTCTATCTGTTAAATATTCTTGGTACAATTGTTTAATAGTCATTTCTAAGCTGTCCTCTGTTAAAGCGTCTTCAGCTGTGGGTTTCTCAATATCACCAAGTGATTTAGTTTCTTCCATTTCAATGTTCTTGTCCTTGTTGTCCTCAATTCCTGCCATTTCACTGATATGTGTTTAACTGATTCTCAATTCAGTTTAATGTCTCAAATTGCAAAATATTGCGACCAAGAGATAAGATAGACACTGAATAATATCTTAAGGCAGATAAATCCCAAATTACAGCTTTTATGTGTGACCCAAGACAACAAATAGTGCAGCTTTTAATGAAAGCTACTACTGCAGCTTTTTATGAAAGCTACTACTTTGTGTATGAAATGACAAGCAAGGCAAAATCAGAAAGGACAGAACTGGGACAGATACCAAATGACACTATACATCAATAGAATGCTTATATTCAGGTCAATTCTCAATAATGAATATTTGTTTATTTTTCAAGGCGGCCATTTTGAAAATAGCCGCCATTTTGTATTTCAAAAATAGAACAAAACAAAATCTTGCTAAGTACACCTAGTCATTCAAATATGTTGATTTTTGTGCACCCAGCACCAAATCCACTGTGGTTTGTGCAATACTGGAAAATATTTTAGAACGTACGGCAGCCATCTTGAAATAGGCCGCCATATTGAATTTTGGGGATGGGTCCATAGCTAATATTGCTCAGTACACAAAAATGTACCATCATGCAAAAATTGGTGCTTTCCTCATTATTTGAGCAATTTTTTCACCGATCGGCCGGACTATATATGAAAAACAATTCTGAATCAATTTGTCCTCCAATATATATCTCACAGTGTTAAATTTGGAGAATTATTTGATTGAAAAAAATTTAATAAAAACTAATAAAAGGGATGCACTGATGTATTTTAATTATTGAGGAAGAATGTCCATTACAAATACATATATATGATGTATAACACACTGTCACTTAAATATAGAATTTGATCTACTGCCTTATGAACTATTGGTTGCAATGAATTACCTTGATTTTTCAGACTCAGATGTCAAACAATCGTGGTTGTTCTCTTGACCTTGTCGATGTTTTTACATTAAACAAGTACAAAGCGCATAGATAGAATGAAGTGGCGTCTTTTTTCTACTTGATGTCAATTAAGTCTATGGGCAAAATAATATAAAAAATCTTATCCGAAAATTGAAATAACGAAAAATAGTAGAAAATTGACCGAATAACATTGATAACTATAGCGCATGAGCGAAAACGTTTGTTTTTGGTCACTAGTTGAATATATTTCAAAGTTCAATTCTTAAATTAGTTATTCTTTACTTCTGTTGTATAGGTAAAAATATTAGATAACCGATTGCCATTAGAACAAGAGATTTTTTTGGAACTTTTGTTTTTATGTTGGTTTATTGTTGACCTTTTGTGTTGTATATTGTTCTTATCAGTATAGAACTTGTTTTTTTTTACGTCATACAACAATCACTCTTTTTCGAGAGGAGCAAAATATACCAGAGGAAACGCAAATTCATGAATTGGAAATAAACTGACAACGCCATGGCTAAAAAGAAAATGACGAACTGATAAACAATACTACACAAAACAGAACATAAAAAAACTAAAATCCAAGCAATACGAACCCGATCAATAACTCGGGGTTCACGTACTCTGGACAGATACGCCGATCTTGCTCAACATGTAACACCCGTGGTATTGATCATGTTAGAACACACACTATTACAAGTATAATTCGGGTGGTTACATTCGTGAAAAGGGGGCGTGATTTTAGTTACGTTATTAGAACATATCCGCTATAATCTGTGAAACGGATATACTTTAACGGTCAACCAACTCATTATGGTGTCCGTTAAAAATATAAAAAGATGATTTTAACGTCATCATTTGGAACTCTTGATCGAATATTTTCCTTGTGAGCAGCAACCCTCTATCAAAGAATCACAATAGGAAACACAAGCCCAGGAATATCGTATAATTACATGTAGCTAAAGGAAATATATAATCCGTATGCTGGCGCTGCTAGAATGTTGCAACAATATGGAAGATCAAATCATCTCTTTTGTCGTAAAATCATGTTTACAACCCAACCTCATCAAACATTTCTAGATGCAAGTCAAGATATGAGACAGACTTAACTGTCATATCCTTAACTTAAAGGTCTATGGGAATGATGCGTTTAACATAGTCACCAACTTTTAATTTAAGTAGCTAGAAAACACCATCTTTATGGCGACAGGTAGAGTAAATGAATATTACGAATTTCGTTTTTTTCTTCCCAAGAAGTTAATGTACACAGCTACTTTTGCATCGGTACTATTTCTGTGTAGGTCTAATGTAGTTATTTTATTTACTGTAATGTATGCAAAAAATATAAAATAGATTTTTTTATAATCTCTTCCACCGTTTATCCCTGGACAATGGATCATTGTAAATGTATTTGGACCATACGCGTATGGTCATGACCATATGCGTATACTCATATGGTCGGGCCATATGAGTATAATACTCGTTTGGTTATATAACAGGCCGAATCGTATGAGTATTTGGACCATATCGGTATTTTTTTTTTAATAACAATATAAAAGTTTCAATAATACAAAAACTATATCTAAAAAATAATGATTGTTACATGACAAAGTATTATTTTCATAATTCAAATACTACGTAAAAATTAAATATTGATGCCTGGGTTTGTTTTGATCGCTAATTACATTCTTGCATGTAGGCTTCAGTGACATCTACTTCCAGATGGTATCATATATTTTTTTGCATTTGCAAGTCTTGGTTTTGCAGGACCCTTTTCATTTACACCTGTTGTTTGCGAGTGAAAAGCTAGCATTTTTTGTAGCTGCGAACATTGATACCGAGGTCTTCGGCCATTCCGATATTTCTACGCAGTTTTTAAGAATTTCTAGATCTCAAATATCGTACGTCAATGATTGCAATACACAATATTAAAAAAAACAACTTAAATAAACTATAGTTGTTAAAGTCTGTGTCATTTTGGTCTTTTGTAGATAGTTGTCTCATTGGCAATCATACCACATGTTCTTTTTTATATGTAAATTTCTAGTGACTTCTTGTGTAACAGTTCGTTAAGAATTTTTTGGAATTTACTTTTTTAAGTCGACATATTTCCATTCTCTCGTAATTACAAATCGGTAATGACCATGTGTTTATTATAGTTTTGACAAGTAAGTAAAATTAAATATGTGAAACTTCTAATTTTTATTTAGCTAATCTTTTCATTACAATATAATAATAAAATTAACTATATGATAGCGTCTTTTTAATGAACGGCCATACCATATGAAAAGTTAAGAAGTATTAAAAGTAAACTGTAACAGAGTGTTACATGTAATTACCCCGACCATACGCATACGGTCGGACCATACGTGTATGGTCGGACCATATGAGTATATACCCATACGGTCATGACCATACGCGTATTGTCCGAATACTCATACGGTCAGGAACATCAACACAGGGCCCCTTGTGTATATTCCCTTGGTTATACAGGGTAAATTATATTCAGGTGATTTTCAATAAATTTATTTCAAGTTTAAAAAAAATAATTGTGTAGGTCTAATACTATTCTGTAAAACAACATTAACTTTTATCAAAACATTTTGAACTGTAGTCCGATGTTGATACAACTGTATCTTCGAACATGCCCACCGTTATTCCATAATGTTGGGTAAATGCTGGTCAACTTTGCAGTTACAAAATGGGCATACGAATTTTGGTTTGTTTAACCAACGAAGGCCCAACACTTCTACTTGGGTGACGGTGGTCATACAAGCCACTGTCAAAATATATACCATTCAATATAGTTACAAAGGTTTGTCTAATACAAAAATCTGCTCGTTGCCTAAAGATGTTATACCCCCATTGATTTCCCATTATATGTATTGGTTAAACTTGTACTTCTTACAAACATTTGCGGAATTTATCTTTGTTTCAAACGGAAAAAATACTTGGCATGAGTTAAGTTGTATCATGTCCAGTTCTAAAGACAAAGTTTTACATAACATTTAATTGCATATACGAAAATGAATATTACTGAAAATTAACCAATCAATTTTTGACCTTTTTTCTATCTGTGTCAAGCTTTGGTGACAATGTGACCGCAAGTTTCCAAAATGTTTTATAGAAACACTAAATTAAAAATAATGGTGCTTTTAAACATCCAAGATATATGTTTATGACCCAGATCGATTTTTTACTTCAATTAAATGTATGATGAATATACTACAACTTTTAAATTTAAGATCATATTTTTTTTCGACCCTTTTTTGTAAAGAACTGGATGTGACGTACCATGACTTGGTTGAATTTTACGTATAACGAATTGTTATAGCAATAAAATATTAGAACATGAATACATAACATTATATAATGAAATTCTAGTCTTTATGTATTTACAATTGTCCCTCTAGAACTAACACTTTAAGTAATTGATATTTACAAAGGAAACTGCACAACTTAGAACAGAAAGTCGTGAACATGTATGTAAATCTGTACTGTTGCCATAAATCAGGGATATTCACATAGGTAACTGCAATTCACAGTATCACTAGTAGTGGCCCAAACGTAGTTCTTCCATCTGATCATGCGCAGTTGATTTGCATTTTTTTTAAATGGTTGGTTCCAGCCCCAGTTGGTAAACGTCATAAGTGTTCCATCCAGGAATTTCCAACCACTTCCTGTATTCTTGCCTTGTATGCAAATTGCAGCGTTGTATACGAGTTCTATATCAGCTAAAAAAGTACATTGATAAATTTTAAAATGATATGTTGAACTAGTGTCGTTTCTGACATATTACAAGGACAACAAACGAAATAGATTCACATATTCAATAACTTTTTATTGCCTTTCATAAGTAGTTGTCTTTCTTTTAATAAGCATGTTCAAATCTTATTCTGCTTCCTGTAAACCGTATTTAGACTCTTCTGTCTTCTGGCATTCTGATTTATATTTAAGAAAGGTGGCTCTTCCTGTTTTGAAATTTTTGCCATATTTGTTTCATGTAGTGCCATTCAAAAAAAATCTGATTTATATGTAGATGTAATGCTTATTGGACCAATATCTGTAAACGATATCACATGCTATAATGAAACTCCATGAAACCTGCTATGGTTGATCTTTCTTACTTTTTGTGGAATACGCTACATGTTGTCACGGAATTGAGACATAGCCATCCTTTATTCAGACTGATTCTGGGATTAGGTTTGTTGAATCGCAATAATTTTGTCAAATCAAATTTATGCAAATGAAATTGTAAAAAACGTAGAAAGAAGCTTTTGTATTGTCACAAGAGCATCAAGAGCAAAATTTTGAAAACACAAGTCGTTTTTTGCAGATAACGTATAGATACAAGATGAGGTTATAGAATTGTTAACTTCAAAACATGTACACAAAACTTTGTAGAATTTTTTACAGCTAAACCAAAATTTTTGATCGAAGGGCTTAATCTTGGTGGCCAGTTTATATAGATATCGATATGTGATAGGAATAAACGCTTTGCGAAGTTTCTCAACGAACCAAGTTTCTCCACGAACCAAGTTTATCCTATAGATGTATAGTATAGAGATATAAGAAGATATCATACTTTTATTTTGTTTCTTTCTTTTGAAATAATCACTAAGCACAATTCATTTCATACTTTAACAGAAATTCCATTACCAACTTCCACACACGCCATTATTATTATTTTTTTCAATTTGCGTGTTACTTATTTTGCTTTCAAAGCATACTATTGATGTATACGTTAAGACATTTTGTATGGTATACTTTCAATTCATTTTTCTTACAATCTAATAAAGTAATGGACAATATCTATTTGTAAACCGGAATAAATCGTCGATGCTCTAGATCTTTAGCTAACAAAAAAGATTTTTGGGTTTTGTTTGTGTATAGTATTTCATAACTCCTTAGCTATTAGGGAAATTAAAACAGATTATATTGATTTGAAAAAACTTCATTTGGTTTCTCACTTTAGTATTTTGAAACTAAATTTTAAATTGAAATTATAATTATGAAATTGTTTGAAGTTATAGAATGAAAAACTCTATGAAAAAAAGCTATCGTTAATCTTGTTTAAAACATTACATGATCAAATACAAGGACAAAAAACGACATCGCTTAAACTTCCCTTAAAATCAGATAATAATTTCGCATAATATAATATGTAGTCATCAGATTTGATTTGTATGCCACTCATTCAAAAAGTACCTTTTCACAATGTCCTGGTGCTATCATACTTAAGTAATTAAAAATATCAACTTCATGTACTTTGTACAATATTATAAATATAATTATATATTAAACACTTACGTTTTACTTAGGAACAATCTCGGAAATAGTAAAACAAGAAATCAAATATTAACCACTTTTGATCAGAACATTCGTTGAAACCAGTTTTAAAATTTTGTAAGCCAGATTCGCGTTCCGTCTACAAACGACTCACCAGTGACACTCGAATACAAATAGCTTAATATATAAATTAGATACAAAGTTAAAGATCACTAAGGACAAATGTATCATTAAACAGAAAATGTATAAATCCAAGTCTGAGTTCAAATATTTTTACATTATAATTGGTTCAGATAAAACGCTATCTTACCCTAGATAATCATATCGCTGACTCCCACTTTACAAGTTTTCCACCCAGTGATTTAACTTTTCTTACCTGTGATTTTCATTGTATAGTTCTGTCTTTCCTCCGTATCAATTCTTTGCAATTTACAAAGCGGACAAGAAATGTAAGCAGCCATGATTGTTGGCCTGAACTGGTAACAAAAGTCAAGTTGTCTATAGAAAAAGAAATTATCAGGACAACGACCAGTTCCTGAAAAAATTGTAATCACACTCTTTAACAACAGCGAAAATAAAAGTCCGATGTTATTTGAATCAGTTATACTCAAAACGAATATTATAATATTTCTTCTTTGTTTTTGTTAAGTGATTCGAGTTATATTCTTTCAACTAATTGAATTATATTCGACGAGTGTTTTCATACTTATACGTATTTTAAAATATTTTTTTAATATTAACTTACGATCTCGAGTTACATAAAGTCTCCATCCAGTTCCTGAATTGGGTATAACAGTATAAGTAAAAGGATTTGAATGTAAAATACACAGTTTTGTCAACGAATTATAGAAAAAAGATACACAACGAGAATTTAATGAACATCTCATATTACATTCAGCTATTGATATAGAAAACATTGTTTCATCAGTAGTATCATTTCCAAATTTGCCATCAGCCTCTGGCTTATGATGTGCTGATATAATTGTCGTTCCGCTGTATATTTTAATGAGTAAGTTAATATGAAAAAACACAGTTTGTAGCCTCATTTTACTTGACTTGTTCATGGGATATGCATGTCCTCTTTCTTGGAAAATTTATCGTCTTTGAATCAAATAATAACTAAGTTACAGAACACCCACAATATGTAAGTTAGTTGACTATTGGTTGACCATAAGTATATAAAAATCAATTGAAAAACTTAAGCTTCCTTGAATCATATGTATAATACTTACAAGTATTCAATGTAGAAATATCAAAGTCATATGAAACAAATGACTGATAAAAAATAGTATTTGTCCAATCTTTGAATAAATGAATGCCTGTATTTGTCATAAACTGAGTCTTTTGTGCACTATTTTATCATTTTTATTTATCTATAGCGTATAATCGTCATAAATAAGATTAATAGGTTATTTCAATGACGGATCCTTGTGTATTGCGATCACCGGATATATACAAAAGGTCACATAGAGTTCACTGCATACGGAAAACATTTCGGCGAATTCTTTACTGGAAGCAAAAAAAATTAAAAAAGTAAATTTCTTCTAAATTTGGACAAATTATAGATTTGTTTTCAGATTTTTTTTTTATGATCATCAGTTTTTATAATCAAAACTTGCCATTAAGGTAGATGGGGTGTCTAAATTATAATCCATAGAATTTCTTAATAATTTGCCAAAATGTAGTTTATATCCTGCTTGTTTAAGAACATTAATAAAAAGAATGGGTCACCGGACTTATTTTCATACTATAGGTTGTGCAAAATTGTCAAATTTTGTATAGATTATGCATGGAAAACCAAATTTTGGTCATTAAACGAAAACTGCACCATAGAATTTTGAGATAAAATATGAGAAGATAGCTCAAATAATATTCTTTCATATAAGAAAAGAAAAAATGGGGTCACCGGACTCGTTTTCTTGCTACATAATAAAATGGGTAAATTCCTAACACATTCTATTGGAAAAGTTACGCTATCTGAATTATCTGCCCTTGCATTTGAGTTGTCTCCCCTTATTTGTCAAATTTGGAAAAAAATGAATAAAACAACCATAAATATGATCAAACATGGCTTTTTCTATATCATAATGAAAAATCTTACAAATGAATTACCAACTTATTTCAAATTTTGCACATTTTATCAAAAATCTAGACCTTGTTTTCTGGTATTTCAAAATCCAAATTGGAGGAAGACACCCTATCTACCTTAAGAAATTCTAGAATTATTAATAGATAATATGCAAAAGGTATATTTTCAATCGAATAAAAAAAAAAAAAAAAAAAAATTTCTTCAGAGATTAAGAGGATTTGTTCCTTTTGCTGATTGGAAGTGTATCTTGTACTCCAGAGGTAAGTTAAGTAAAATATCTTTATATTCCAATTGAATATTACGGTAGTTTGTGCAAGTTATGTAAAGAAAATGCTGTAGTCCTATTGATGTTCACATTAGTTTTAAAAAGATGGAGAGGGCAAACTACACACGCTATTTATATATCACCATTAATTCAGACCACACACTCGGTTACAAGTGTAGTTATAAAATACGGGAAAGAATTATTCAATATCGTGAACACTAAAACAGATTTACCAAAAATCTATGTGATTTGTTATAATCTTAAGGTTCGTATTCAACCAAGTAAAGTAAAGTAAAATTTGGAAGTCTATAAATCCTTGAAATTAAGGCCCACGTCTCTTATATATCTAAGAATATATACAAAACAATAATTTGAAGTCACTTTATGTTGAATTTCCGACTGCGTCTAAAGTAGTCAGTACATATTGTATGTATATAATATATATGCAGATATTATTGTTTGGATGGCAAATGTGTCACATTTTTTAATCACTTTTTATGACGACTGAAATATTTAGAAATAATTGCTGCAAGCTATACTTTATTGTAGTTGGGAGACTTTTGAAAAGGGACCCATGCTTTAATAGTATAAGCAAAAAATCCCGAAACACTGTTAGTTATTATTTTAATTATAGGCAACAAACTTTCATTAAATGAAATTTAAAAAAACGGAAAAGTCTTGAGATTTATTACGTATTTTGGTTGAAGGAACCGCATTTAATTATAATTTGAAGTCATGCATTTTTTTTCCGAGGCCATAATCTATATTGGAATATGAAGTATAAAAACATGTTTGTAGTTTCATATTTAGTTTTAAAACTATGTGTAGTTGTATGCATTGTTCAGTTGCTTAATATATTAGAATAAGAAGACGTGGTAAAATGTCAAATGAGACAAATCTTTAACGGAGACAAACAAGACGTAGAAGTTAACACCTTTATTTCATTAAGGTATATCTTAAGAGGTTTTGAACAAACATCCATCTTTTGTGACGTCATCACATGTTACTTTACAAATAAGCAAATCGACTATTATCTTACCTCCAATACATTTCTAGGAATATGATTGGTTAAAAGCGTCCTCGTGGAAACCGTGTATATTTAATAGTAGGTGAGTTTGGAGGCGGGGCTTATTTCATACACGGTTAGTAGTAGAGTTACGTCCCTTTATATTCCATATAAGGTAATAAGGAGGCGGGGCTTATTTCATACACGGTTAGTAGTGGTGTTACGTCCCTTTAGAAAAACAAACAAAAGTACCGAGAAAAAATCTTTTTAACGGTTTCAACAGACGAAGAAAGTGATGATAAAGTGAAATAAATTCATAAAACTCACTTAAATCTAAAAGTTGTCATTGTGGGCATCTGTTTTTGTAGGATGTAATAATATTCAGAAATTTGATTCGATATTATTATTAATATTTACATCAAGTTATGTTATTAGTTTATATATGTCATTGTCGATACAAATGAATCAAACTTTATCTTTTCATTGACTGTCTTAGAAGGTACAGGACCGAAATTCAGACTGATTATTTTTATCTGACGATAAGGTGAAGAGGTCTCCTCATTTATGATTTACATATGTTCTGTACACGTTGTATATCAAAGTCAAAGTTTTATTCTGAACATAAATGTTGTACTAATTATAATTGGTTCAAAAATCGAAGGATATAACAGAATGGTATCTTTTAAAAGAATTTTAGAGTAATAGTGAAAGTTAATGAGAAACCAGTGAACGAAGATATGGTTCTCGATCTTGAGAAGAACACGTTATTGGTCAAAGTTGGTGATGTGAGCCACCTTGGACCAAAATGGAAAAGTACGATGAATCTGCATAAATTCAATATGGTATGGTAACTTATAACATCTTATTACAAATCTAAACAGTTATTGAATCATCATCACATAAGAATTACCTCTGTTGTGCTAAATTTGTTTTCTTACTAGATAAAAAAAACCTATGTAACCTTAGCACATAAGATATTTAATATATGTTTAAGGGACTTGACACTAAAAATTCTTCAGAAAACAATTTGAACTAAACGGAAGTTACGAACTAACAAAGTTATGAAATGTTCAATAACCGGGATCGGTTTGCCTTACGGTTGTTGCATTTGCGGCTTGTGAATATTTTCCCCAGTTTGTCAAAATTGTCTATGATAGTTTTCTGTTTTAAACTTAAAAAAAAACACCCCAGAACCAGAACGGTAAAACGTAAAAAATAGCATCTCTTAGGCAATATTTGACTAGCTACCTTTGAAATAAAATCCGATTTTTTATAGCGTACATATAGATTCTACAACTGCATCGAGTGTGATTCTATCTGTATCCGCTCGAGATAGTTAAATATTCCAAATTTAATTGTAGAAAGTGGATAAATATCGTATTGCACGAGATTATGGGGTGGCATCTATTTCTCTAATGATTTCAGACGATATACAGACAATTGTAATACTTGTTTTAGACGACCTGCAAACAAATGTTCTTTCTATATGTCGCCAACAGGTATGCATGGTATGGTCGCCTTTTTTATGCCGTCACAATTGAAAATTTTTGAGGAAATCAATTTTGACGTAATAATCGATTTTATTTTTACTAATGAGGAACTGAAATCAAACGTTGATTAAAAAATCATAAGTTTAAGAATAAGTTTAAAGAAACGTTGTTATCCACACGTAAATGTTACCTGTATTGTTCAAGAACTTTCTTTAAATATTTCAATATATTTTTGGAACGTCAATATAGTTGGTGTTACATGACACTGATCATTTAACGTCAGTCAACTGTTTGTTGGAAAGCGTTATTCTCATTATATGGTAACTTAGAAGAAAATAACCAAAGACACATGATCCCTATTTACCAGTATTCGCACCGACTGAAATTTGGTAAAACTCAATTTGACTTAAACAGTATGCCAATTACATCATTAAGTTTACAGCTAGTGAATTAAGGGTGAAGACATCATAAACATGATTGACCTTGCGTATAGTTGAAATTTAAATATCGACAGGATGTATGATTTTTAAAAGGTTGAAATCTAGTAATTCAATTTAATTACAGAATTGTTAAAAATCCCTGACTTAAAAGTACGATTTATGAATATATTTATATATATATTCGGTGCTTAACCGTTTGTGTCATTTATTGTAACGTTATATATTGGTCAATCACTTGATAATATTTTCTCCTGATTTAATTTAATTTGTATTTTTTTTTTTAATTTAGCAAAAACTAGCCTTAAAAAAGGTAGACACTGGAATATGCTATGTTACTCATATGACTGAAAATCTTGCAGAACTAAGTGCACATTTTCATAACATGACAAGGTAATATACAATAGTCTTTACTAGTGTACTTAGTATAGCTATATATTTAAATCGTATACTATTTAAACAAGAATAGTAACGGTAAATTGTTCGAGACCTCAAACGTCGAACGAAAGACCGAAGAATATTTTGACAAACCACGAGAAAATAAAATTATCCAGAAGTTGTTAAAGGGCATTTGTATTCCCGTATGTTAGCGAATCACAATTCTAAAATTAAGAGGGACACATTTGGGCGATTTCAAAATATGCAGATGACAAGGAGATACGAAAGGACTCGTTTCGGTGTTCTGCATAGCTATACTTATTTTGGCTTAAATTAAATCTTTGGGCGCCATCACGAGTTGATTTAAAGTTATGAATATCTGTTTCACAGATGACAATGGTATATGTTTTAATTGGTGTGCCCACAATCCCGTTTTGATTTTAACAACATTCACAACTGTGCCATTATTGAATGAGACGTAAAAGGAAATTCGTACTTATATGAGCAACATGATGGGTGCTACATGTTGAGCACGAAATCAGACCATTCGGAGTCATTTTGTTATGTTTTGATTTTTCGTCGTTTTCGATATTTTTCCATGATTTGGTCTGGGTTTTTTAAAACTTAAGATGTCTCTTTGGTATATTCTGCATTATCAATCACCCCGCTAGAATTTCTAAATTTACAGTATCTTATTTGAACATAACATTCAAAACAGGCATTTTCTTAATACATAATATTTTCCTTTTGCATTCGTATGTAACGTCCTAAATACCAACGTAAAGCGGTCAAACAATAAACAATGAATAGTATGTTTCGCAGATATGTTACACATGTTACACATGCGTAGAGATGAGCAGGTCTAAACTTAAAAACATTTCAAGAATGACTTTTTGCAAACGTTTCGAACAGATCAGTTTGAATTAATTAGCGTTATTGCAAGACGTAGTTTAACTAAAAACTGCATACCATATCACGCCCGCCATTGACAGGAATATACATGTTACGAGAAATGTCAATTTGATTGTATGATAATTAATAATATATCTATTTTAGTCAAATTTTTGCAACGAATCTTCTAAAACATGTTTACCGTCTAACCAAAACCCACGAAAGAAAACCTGATTGCTTATGCCGGATCAAAGATTGCAAACTTTTGTAGTGGTTATCAATCGATATATGCACATAGATTAGAAAATAGTGAGTTTATAAGATAATTATTAAATACATAAAGTGTTCATTACTATTGGTAGTTTGTAATATCAATGGATACAACAAATTAAACCAAGTCACTTTCATAAAGCAAGTCGAAATGGTTCTGATTAAGAATAGATTATAAGTTTAATTTATTTAGGATATTCTAAACAACTTTTTTAATTCAATTTTCCTGTTCCCGATTGTTGAAGGAAATCTATGTCAGAATGATAAAATTTTGTTTTTTCTCGCCTCTCATTTACACTTACATTAGCCTGGTTCGGTCACGAGGTGAAAATGTCTCATGTTTAAATTTATGAAAAAAATATTCTTTTAGCATTAACCCTGCTTGCAGATTGACTATTTATATGAAAAATGCAGACAATGCATGAATTTCAATATATTTCTTTCTTAAATCGGTATAAATCGAACCTCATTGAAATTGTATAAACAACCTATCAAAAATCAACGTAATGTTTAGCATCCCATTTTATAGATAAAAACTTATGTTCAGTAGTTGTCGTTTGTTGATGTGGTTCATAAGTGTACCTCGTTTCTTTCTCGATTTTTAATATAGATTAGACCGTTGGTTTCCCGTTTGATTGCTTTTACACTAGTCATATTTGGGGCCCTTTATAGTTTGCTGTTCAGTGTGAGCCAAGGCTCAGTGTTGAAAGCCGTTCTTTGACTTATATTGGTTTACTTTTACAAATTGCGACTTAGATGTAAAGATGTCTCATTTGCCGTCATACTACATCTTCTTATATATATTGATTCACTCTACAAAATAAGCCAGATGAGGGAGAAATTTCTTATCTAAAACCACTTATACATTGATCATAAATTATTGATAAATCTGTCAGCATCTAACTAAGTAGCCACACATTGCATGGATTATATTTCATATTATGACCCAAATCTAGGTTTCCCCTTTATGTATTTTTTATCTCCAGCAGTTAGATGATATATTTATTGTCACAAGAATGGTTTCCTGAAAATGAACTTAATTAAGGTAAGAATTTATAATTCTATCCAATTAGAAGTACTTTAAACCTTCAGTTTTTAAAAAAAATATATATTAATGGGTCTTTATAATGTAAAGATATCTGCAAATACATATACAATGTACATACATTTTGTATGTAATATAAGACTTATCTATAAAAAAAACCTAGAATACATGTATAATTTCAACTCGAATAAATTCATATCTTTCTTAACTTATTAATACTGTCCCTAAAAGATAGATTTTTACGTCTTAAACAATACTTTAACTTTTTAATAGACTAGGAACTTCACAAAAGTGATTTTAAATTCATTTAATTCCTCTAACAAATTATTTAAGAATACTTTTTGGTTATGTTTTGTAGAAATATGTCCAAATTTAAAGATTTGTATACTTTAAAGAAGAAGGAATTGCAGATAATCTACTATATATTGACCAGTTATATAGCTTCATAAAAGAAAGAGTAACCGAAGATGATAAATACAAAATAAATCGACCAAATTTTGTAAGGGAGTTTAAGGGACACAAAGAAGGCATTAAATCCCTGAGTCATGGTAATGCTATTACTATTTCTTCAGCGGTCAGATACATCTTCAACCACTTCGATGACTACCGGATTTGTCAAGAAATTGGACTGCAAATATCAAGTACAGCATTTAATAGCCAGTCAACGGAGCAAACTAAAACACTGTTTTCTTTGTATAAAGCCATATCTGAATTTGACACGAAGCAAATAACTTTAAAACTGAACGAGAGGTCGGAAATAGATGATAAAAATTTCTGTATACCATCTATTGAAAATACTTACAGAACCGATTTTTCAGATTTTGAATGGAAAAAAATATGTATTTTCGAAAATTACTACAGTAAATATGTTGCATCTTCTGAAGATCATTATGAAACTGCATTAAAACAGAAATGGGAGACATTTGAATATTTAAAGAAAATTAATTCAATGTCAAGGAACTTTGAAAAACTAAATAAAAGTACCATTAAAGCAAGAACTATAAGACAAAAGGTATATGAACATTCCCAAAACATCTTGATATGGACAGGAAAGAAACGTTTTCCTGCTGTCATTGAATCTCAACTGATGAAAAAGTTTGATATCATTAATCCAGACATAACATTTCCACCTGTATGTGTTGACACACCTCAATCTATTGACACAAACTCAGTTATGCTTATTTTTTCGTGTATAGAATCTGAAAAATATGAAGAATACATTAAGATTGCCACAAATTTTCTACAGAATAAGCATCACCTTAATGCTAGTCAAATCATCTTTGTATCACCAGAGACAATTGAAAATTACAGACGTCCAAACAACGGAATTGCAAGATTTCATTTAAGGGACGATTTGCTACAGGGGAAACTTGAAAATGACATCATTCAAGTAATTCAGCCGGCCAGACAGTCCTTAAATGGAAATGAGTCCAATGAATGTGATGCGTGCTTTAATCATTGTGATTTGGTTAAACCACTATCTTTACATAACTTTGAATTGTTGCAAGAATGGTTTCTAGATCAACCACTTGATATACAGATTATCCTGGACAAGTTTATAAATAGAGACTCCTTTTACAGCAGTGGCAACAAAAAAGCATTCTTGCTTTCTAAAATGGAAAGATTGTATGGAGCCTACGACATACTTCTCAACACTTTCAACAAGAACTATATTGGTATACTCCAACAGGCCAACACTGATGAATTAGCAATGCATTTTCAAAGTAATAACAACAGTATTTTCTATCGCTAGTAATACAGGTATCTCTACGAGTTTGGTGACAGCAGAAAAGAAGATAAAGGAAAAAGCAACAGACGACCTGTGTTACTACAATACTTACTTAAAGAAATTTCCCTTTCATTATCAAACAACTACAGGTATAGCAGATCAATTAGTAAACCTAAGAGACTGCCACCTAATACTGATGATGGATAACCTAGTTAGGATGACTTTCCGTTCTGATCCTAATCCTGGAGAAAACAGATCAGGACAACTATGCACACTGCCTTTAACATTGCAAGGTTTACCAAAAGACAGTTCAGTTACAGATTCATGGCATACTGCAGACTGTTTAAAAGATCAGATTTGTCAGTGCAAGAAAGATATCAAGCTGCGAAAGGAAGATTTTGATAATGCACTAGTATCCTTAACCAATGAGGAGACAGTTTGTTGGGAAAGATTTCAGAAGCTGTTGACATGGGGAAGTGTACCCTTATGGAAAAAACTAAGAACAAGTAAGTTTGTTAAATAAAAGTACACATATTTTGTAGTTAGTTTTCCAATAATTGACCAAAAAAAAACTCTGAAGTGCACACTCTATTACATAGCCGCCACAAGACATCCTAGTGGACAGAAATTAAAGAATAAGAATAAATGTTAGCGTCTTGGTGTTATTTTCAATTACTTTTTAGAGATGCAGTTAATACAAAAAAGATGTGGTATGATTGCCAATGAGACAACTATCCACAAAAAAACCAAAATGACACAAACATTAACAACTATAGGTCACCGTACAGCCTTCAACAATGAGCAAAGCCCATACCGCATAGTCAGCTATAAAAGGCCCCAATAAGACAATGTAAAACAATTCAAACGAGAAAATTAACGGCCTTATTTATGTAAAAAAATGAACACTTATTTGCTTTCTAATTTAGGTAAATTGACTATTTTGAAATAGGTATTCCGTGAAGTTCACTCAAATACTGTTCTCTCACTAAATTCTTATCATCAATATAGCACTTTTTTTTTACATTTTTCAGCAAATCTTGTATCTCTTCAACAAAGTATAAATCATAATTGGACAGAAGAGGACAGTTTATCAGATTTGGTAAGTTTCTATTTAACACTTCTAATAATTATATTAACAAGGTGACAATGTAGGTAGTTTTTAAGATATATTTGAAGATAGAAAGACCAATATACAAGAACATTTTTAATTGACAATTATGAAATAAAGTCTAATAGTAATGATGGCAATTACTATGAGACATATATTTTGCACTAAAATTGGTATCGTGCATTATTTCCCCTTTCAACAGGACAAGTTTCAAACATATCAGATTCAACCTAAAAAAAATTAGTAATATTATATATGATATATCAAGTAAGTTTAACCTTTTTAAGCATATTTCTTCTTTTTCAGTCTGACCTTCTATTGAATGTAGATGAATTTGAACAAGAATACACCAATGATGACCTTTCAGAAATAGCGGAAGAACATCAGTTTGAAAAGGAAGAGTATGAGGATAACCTGGATTCTTTGGTCCAAACAGCAAATCTTTTGTATCAAACTTCAGAATTACTGTCTAATGACATTAATATGTCTGGAATTTTTGAATTGGATTTGCAACAGAATGATTTGGAAGACTCATTCAGTCATCTGCATATTGAGTCAGATGACACAGAAACATCCATTCCTACATTGGACAGTACAAGTTGTATATCATCACCAAGTCATTCACAAGCTTCAACTGTTTTAATAACCTTTGGATTTGAGAAGTACAATGTCCCGCCTCTTCTTTGCAGACATCCACCACCAGCAACTGGAAGAGATGATGACATTCTCAAGCTCAGAGAAATTTTGGATGATGTGTTAATAAAGACTGGACGTATTAACATGTCATATAAAGGAAAGGATAGGATTTTGTTTGGACCAGACAACAAAATTGGGGCAAACCTATTACAGTTTCTCTCTCAAGACAACAAATATCGTCACTTTTTACCTGAATTTCCCCTTCTTCATTTACGCAAGTCAAAAATAAATACACTTTTCAGTGCCTATAAAGATGCTGGTTTATTGCAGCTTCTCATGTACATGTGTGATGATGAAAAGAAGGAATGGACAAAACTTATATCAATGGAACATATTGATGTTGCTACCAGATTTGTTAGACGTTTGTCACTTTCCTTTCATGTAGCATTTTTGTGTCGCTTCCTTCAATGCATTGATGATAAAGATGCTGAGTCTATCTTAGATATGCTGGAAAGTGGTCAAATATCATCAGAGACTTGGCACAAACAACTTAGTGAATTTATGGACGCTGGGAGTTCAAAAAATTCAACATTTAGATTGCACATGGAAATGATGCAGCATTGTGATGAAGTGGTTGCAGTTTATTTGGCAGAACGTTTAGGAAGATTTGATGGATACAATCTACTTTTAGGTGCCGTAAAGTCATCATTGTTATTTTCGTTTTTAAATGGTGCATCTTCATATGGTCCATTTTGTGTACGACTGCTACTTGAGCATTTTAGTGCAGGTCATTTTCACCAGTGTATGAAGAAAACGCTTTATTCAACACCAATTGGAAATACTTCAACCAATTTTGCCAGTGATTCAAAGAGGGAAATGGATCATCAAGATGTTATACGCGGATTTAGATCTGGTTCTACACTTCCCGCTGTAACTAGTAGAATGTCTCTGATAGATTCATTAAATGAAACACACCAAAGAAGAACAATTGACAGAGAGAAAAGTTCTGATAATGGACCCAATGAAACCAATCAATCTGATGTTGAATGGAAATTAACAGAAGTTGATCTAAACCACATCATACCAACAGCCTCATTGATATTACGTAGAGGAGGATTAAACTTAGAAGAAAACACAATGCCTGAAAATGTCTACAATACTAAAAAGTTGTTTCTGCCCCCTGCAATTTTAGATGAAATCACATTTGATGTTGGAAAGTATCTTGTAAAAAGATTTCTCGTAAATAATCAGCTATTGGGGATGAAAACAGATGACATGCCTGACATAAGAAATGTCAAGGGGTCACCAACTCTTTTATCAAAAGCCAAAAGGAGCAAAGGCATTACCTTAAAAAGGACATCAGAAAAAAACAACAACAATAACAAAATCTGAAAGAGAACTTAAAGAAGAGAAAAGAAGTAAGACTCTTAAGAAGGAAAACCAAACGGCTGACTTGCTGAGTTCGGAGATGAATATGTGTCAGTCACTAGTAAAACCTGACTGCTCAAAGCCAAAAGTGATGAAGTCTAAAGGTATTCAAGAGGCATTAATTTCAATGCTTGCTGATCTAAAGAGCGAACAGAAAGATTTGATAACACTTGGTACTAATACAATACCAAATACCATATCAACTTCAATTCAAATGGCAACAGTAGAATTTGCAGGTGTAAAGTTTAAGGCTAAAGTGTCTACAGGAATCCAGTACATCAGATATGTCCAAAATGCTGTTTTAAAGAATATAGTACAAAGCTTGCCAAATCTAGAAAGAGTTGTTTTATGCGAAGAAAAATATTCATTCACACCTGACCATTTTAAAGCCACCACTCATCAACAAAGAAAAGCTAAGGAAAAACTAACAATATCACATCTTAGAGATCCAGATGCTGCCATAAATGCTGCAACTTTCAGGAAAGATGACATTATAACCACAAGAGAAGGGAAAAGCCTGATAAGTAAATTTTTGGCGGCAAATGCTGTAGACCTGCGAATAGATGCTAATATTATACTCGACATAGATAGCGAATTGAATCTACAGAGAATACAATGCCATCATGGGGAACATTGTACCTGTGAGTATTACACAACACCAATAAGGTGTATCTTTAAAAAATCACAGCAACAACCAACTGTTCAGGATTTAATCACTGTCTCCCAAAGAAAGGGAGAGGCAGAAATGTCCCAGATAGATTGGCTTCTTGGTGAACAATCGAAACTATCTCCCTCCATGTCAGCTTGTAGCATACTATCATCAGGTGATATTGATGCAATTCCGATACATCTTTATTCATAATCCAAGAAGTGGCCACAAGTAAATGGAAGATACAGTCACACTGTTTCTGTGATTTTACAAAAGCCACACAAAAAAATGGACATATATAATCTTACAGACATGATGGAAATCTTAGAAAGTAGTTTTAAAAATGAGGATGATATTGTGAAAAAAGTATCCATCGTTCTTTGTATGGGAGGCAATGATTTTATCCCAAAATTCCATAATATTTCACATAAGAAGATGCTAAGTCTATTTATGTCAAATGAACATTTTCGTCTGAACTTGTTTGAGAAATCTGAGAAAAATATTCACCAACTTAATACAACAGTGTACAAAGATTTTGTCAAAACCTTATTTTCTTCTATGTCTAACATTCAAGATTCTTTTAAAGAAGTAAGACACAACTCAATGTTTTGCAAACAGCGGAAAACCAAAAACAAGATGGACACAAACTTACTCCGGAATGCAAAACTGTGGCTGCCCCCTGAATCTTGTTTAGATAGAATGGCAGAGCTGGTTAATTTGCAAATTGAATATTTGGAAACTACTGGAGATTCAATGGCAAAATTGCCAAACTTTTTAGAAAAGGACTGTTTGAAAATGACAGAAACAGGTGAAGTTGAGTACCATTTTGGACCTTTAGCCCGGGAAAACATTGAACATTTGTTAGAAAACCATAGAAGACAAATGAAGGAAACACCACAGAAAGGGAAGAGAAAGAAAAAATGCTTACATCAACGCCATCTAAGGCAAATACTTCATCTAAATAAATGCATATGATGATGACAATTGTTGAAACTGACATTATTAAAATACTATGCTTATTTGTAATGAAGATTTTTTTCCAATTTGAAGGACGTGCAAAAATCTAGTGTACATTTTGGACAAAATCATATTTCATAAAAGTAAATGCAACATTCTTGTGTATATTTTAGACAAAACCTTTTTTTATCGAAGTTAATGTTTAATTCATGTGCAAGTTTTATACTAAATATCAGCAGCAAATTCGAAAAGATATTAGAAAATAATTACATTAGATGTATGTTTCATTATAATACGTTATTCTGATTGGCCAACTGCACATCTCGTGCTATTCCTGAAACAATTGTATTAGACAATAACATTTATCATTCATGATGACACGAGGTCCCACAATAAAGTGCACAGGCAAATTAAATGAAAACTTAATAAAGTCGTGTTTTCATGATTCTAGCTAAAAAAAATGTAATTATAAGTATTGAATGCTTCTTTTTGTAACTTTATAGGGTTGTAAAAGCGTTGACCGTGCGCACATTTTTAGTATGAAGCGCTTCCGCGCTTCATACAAAATGTACTTCGGTCAACGCTTTTACACCCCAATAAATTTACAAAAAGCAGCATTCAATTCTTAAATAAATAAATTATTTCATTTTCTTTATCATTTTTCTCTTTTTGTTTTCTGTGTTTCAGTTTTCACTGAAGTTATTATGTATGTTTTTGTTTTTTATACATGCACTTAAAGATTCATGTCTTTAGTGTAAAAATTTTCAGCAACTGTTTATCACAAATAAATGGTATGTTTGTCAGTAAATATATTTTTGTAAAGCCTTGATGATATTTTCTTGAAAGATATATTTCTATATAATCTTTTTAAAAATGCATATATATAGTTTTCTGTTAAACTGTCTGAAATATACATATTTAATATAGGTTTATATTTCACATTCACTTTTTAAATCTGATTACAACAGTTTATTTAAAGTTAGAGCTCTTTTACCCCCCCCTTTTTTTTCTCTTCTCTTTTCTACGTTAACCTTTGTATTGTAAAGAAAATATCTGATTCAGAGTTAAAATCTATTTTTATCTCTGATCATGTTTCATCGAATGACGCTGTGTACCTAGCAGCATGGGGTTAATATAAATGACATGTTAATTTGAAGTTATGCAGTTAACTGATAAAAATACTGATAAGGTGCCTAGTCAAAACGACAAGGTTTCACTGGCTTATTTTAGAGAGTGTGATTAGACTTTGCTATCACTGCTTTCAGATAAACGTGGTGCACAGTTTGAAGAGTTTAATGCAATGGAACAAAACGTATGCGGATGCTCAAGCCATTGGTTTCAAGGTAAGAATATTAATAAAAATGAATCTTCATATTTAAGAGTTTCGCAAGAATATGGTAAGTCATTAGTGGGAATTTTTATGAAATATATGATCTGCCTACCACGTTGAATACTTTAAGTTTGACAGAAATGTGCTCTTTTTATCAGTATACTTTTAGGAAAATACTAATCATATATCAAATATTGATATAAAATAAACGTAAAACAAAATTGTTATGGAAAATCATTCACGCCTTATCACAATTAATTTTGATAGCATAGAACCATATTAGTTTTCTGTAACATAAAATTTACTGTGTAATTTTCATGATACAATATAAATTGAAGTATATATCTTTTATTGATTATAGTTACAATGCAGAATAATTTTCTATTACATATCTTTAAATATACCACAATATACAAGTAGAATTATTATATAGAAATATTAGAGAGGCCAGTTAAACGAATCGTTTGATGAAGATTATGAAAGTTGTTACGTCAAGAAATAAATATAATTCAAGTGATTTTATTTATGATTAACTGAAATAAAATTAAGTAATGTTTTGTTTATTAAATAACTTGTTACCGATGTTTTCGACTAAATAGTGTATGGTTCTTTTAAAAGCGTGGTATAGGATTTATTTGAAAGAACGTATTATTAGGTCAAGAAAAAATATCCCTGCATTTCCAAAAAAAAATAAGTGTAATAACCGATAGCGCATTTGTAATTAACGATTAAGCTCAAATGCATATACAAATAAGAATATACGTTATTGTTTTTTAATGTACAATACAAATAATATAATTTTTTTTATTACAGACTGATGTCGAAGCTGCGAATTATTCGGAAACGTTGGAGTTACTATTATTAAAGTGAATCATCAATAGAGATTTTTGTTTTATTTGTTGTTTGTTTCTTTTTTAATTTTTTTTTTTTTTTTTGTAAAGCCAATAAGTTGTTTTTTGATGAAGTATATTGGTTGAAAAAAGAAAGCTCTCAAATAAGGTAGGCTCCATTTCCCCTATTAAAACTAATGATTTAGATGCTATGTTTGATTTATTTGTCGTTAAAAGTAAATACCGAACGCCGAGAAAATATCAAAAAGGAAATTGGCAAAACAAAAAGAACTCAAATACATTACAAGAATGGATAACAACTGTCATATTTTTGACAGGTTACAGCCATTTTCGTATGTAGAAAATGGTAGATTACACCTGATTTTATAGCTAGCTAAAACTCTCACTTGTTTGATAGTAGCATACATTTCTATTTTATATGTAACTATAAAAAAAAAGGTATGGTTTGACTGTTAATTAGACAACTCACCACAAGATACCAAATGACACAGAAATTAACAACTATCGGTACCGGACGGCCTTCAGTAATAAGCAAAGCCAATACCGCATAGTTAACTATAAAAGGCCCCGAAATGACAATGTTAAACAATTAAAACGAGAAAACTAACGGCTTAATTTCTGTACAAAAAATAAACAAAACTTGTATGAACAAGACAAACAGACATAATAGGTATACATATAAAAAAAAAAATGAGGTACAGCAGTCAACATTGTGTTATAATCTGAATGACTATAAAACAAGAATATGTAACAAAGACACACAAAATGGAATTTACATGTAGACGAATGAAAAACAAGAATACAATAATTTACCATAGTACAATAATGCAATGACAGGATGCTAATATTCCGCCTGAAAAAAATCAAAATACTGTTTGAAAAATAAACCTGAGCATAAATGCTCTCCGATATTTGTCACCTTTGAATAATCATTATTCTTAAGACAAAACATTGTCCAGATTACCGTTTCAGTTTTGTTGATTTTGTCTTAAGATGCAAATAACTAGGAGGCCCATAGCTTCTTCTTACTCAAAATACTCCTTTGATATTGAAAATGAATCTTACGATTAGATTGGAATTGTATCACATTTTGTTGGTTCCGGTTTCGATCTAACGTATGAGGCCTGTAATATTATCTACTTTTCTGAGGGTTGTGACCTATAAGCGCTACAAGCTTATAATTTGTTTCGCCAGACATGCGTTTCGTCTGCATAAGACTCATTAGTCACGTTCAGATAAAAAAAGTTAAAAAGTCAAACAAGTATAAAGGTGAAGAGCATTGAGGACCCAAAATTGCAAAAAAAGTTGTGCCAAATACCGGGAAGGTAATCTATGCATGGGATAAAACAAAAAGGCCTTAGTAGTTCGACTAGTTTACATGAAAGTGACCAACCGAATAATTCTCTATACCGGAATTTTAATAATATAAACAACACGACGGGCGCCACCTGTGGAGCAGGATCTGCTTATCCCTCTGCAGCACCTGCGATCACCCCCAGTTTTTAAGGGTTCATATTGCTTAGTCTCTTGTTTAATATGTTGTGTCTTGTGTACTATTATTTGTCTGTTTGTCTTTTTCTGTTTTAGCTCTGGTGTCGTCAGTTAAATTTGATCTAAGAGTTTGACTGTCCCTTTTGTATCTTTTCCACTCCTTAACTCTTTTGTAAACAGTAATTTTATTTTTAAAAAAAATTAACAAAAAAAAAAACTTCAACAAATAACTGAAATTCATGTTAACCCCGAAGTGCTCACTACTGGGCTGAGTTAACCTCGTGAACTAAACGTCCAACAACAGTGGCATCAACCCAGTGGTGTGAATAGAGCCAAACAAAGCATTAACTTAATCAATAACTCACTCTTTACGACGTCATTTTACTCAGCTTATCTATTCGAGGTTTCGTTGCAATCTTATTATTCAATCGATTTTTTACCCTTCATGGTTTCATTGTACTCAATTATTTATTCGAGTTCACCACTGAAGGTTTTAAAATTTTATGTTGAAGGTTTCATTGGTGATTGGTGAAAACTTCAACATAAAATGTATATGTATATTATCGTTTTCTAAGTTGGTTCAGTGTTGCGCTTTGGTGTTTCATATTGTTCTTGTCGGTAAGACCTTATTGCTACACTTGAACTTTTGAAGTCATACAACAACCACTTGTCTTTAACAGATGAGCAATACATACCAGAGGGACAATAAAACGCAAAAGTTGAAATAAAACTGATAAGCCATGGCTTAAAAAGAAATAGACAAACTGACAAACAATGTACTACACAAAAAACAACATAGAAAACTAAAGACTAAGCAACACGAACCCGATCCGAGCTGCTTATCTTTCCGGAGCACTTTAGATCACACCGAGTTTTTGGTCGGGTTCGTGTTGTTTATTCTTAAGTTTTCTATGTTGTGTCATGTGTACTATTGTTTGTCTGTTTGTCCTTTTCATTTTTAGCCATGGCGTTGTCAGTTTATTTTCGATTTATGAGTTTGACTGTCCTTCTGGTATATTTCGTCTCTCTTTTATAGCTTCATTGTGAGCAGCAACCCTCTATCGAAAAAATCATAAACTCGGAAATATCGTATCAATTGGGAGATAAATAACCATATACTTGCGCTGCTGGAATGTTGCTATATAGAAATTGAAATTTCACTGCTGGGAAGCTCAAACCATCCTTTTGTCGTAAAATTATTTTCAACCGAAACTCATTGTCAATTTCTAGACGTAAGATTATGACAGAGTGATTGTGGATTAATATATTTTCGTTGGTACCCAATTTAGTTAAATACAGAAAACTTGTCTCTTCGTGGATATTTGATTCCATGGATTTGTCAAAGTCTGCATACAACCTGATTCAAAATTTGTTATTCGTTGAACATTTAAATTCGTGTTTACCTAGGTGTACCCACAAAAACTACGAAAAATGGTATCCAACGAATATTAATGAATCCACAGTAATCTGTTGTATCGGGTGGATACATTTTTCATAGTCACCAAATTTTGAACTATTTCGTGAAATAACATCATCTTTAAAAAGTTAAAGTAAAAGGACACTGTGACTTCGAAGTTATGTGTAGGTCAATATTAATCTAAAGAATTGTTCAAGTAAGGATAGACAACCTTATCTTCAATCCTGTCCAACGTTATTCCATAATGTTGGGTAAACGCTGGTACACTTTGCAGTTAAACGATTGGCCTACGAATTCTGGTTTGGTTAACCAACGAAGACCAAACATTTCTACCTGGGTGATTGTGGCCATACTAGCGACAGTCAAAACAGATACCATTCAATAAAGTTACAAAAATTCGGCTTGTACAAACATCGGGTCATTGCTTTTATTGTACTCGTATAACGAATTGGTATAGCATCCAAGTCACAATTTGTAAAAGAAATACACGTAAAATTGAGAATGGAAATGGGGAATGTGTCAAAGAGACAACAACCCGACCATAGAAAAAAACAACAGCAGAAGGTCATCAACAGGTCTTCAATATATCGAGAAATTCCCGCACCCGGAGGCGTCCTTCAGCTGGCCCCTAAACAAATATATACTAGTACAGTGATAATGAACGCCATACTAATTTCCAAATTGTACACAAGAAGCTAAAATTAAAATAATACAAGACTAACAAAGGCCAGAGGTTCCTGACTTAGGACAGGCGCAAAAATGCGGCGGAGTTAAACATGTTTGTGAGATCTCAACTCTCCCCCTATACCTCTAGCCAATGTAGAAAAGTAAACGAATAACAATACATACAGTACAATTCAGTTCAAGAGAAGTCCGAGTCTGATGTCAGAAGATGTAACCAAAGAAAATAAAAAAAAAATGACAATAATACATAAATAACAACAGACTACTAGCAGTTAACTGACATGCCAGCTCCAGACTTCAATTAAACTGACTGAAAGATTATGATTTCATCATATGTACATCAGGCACAATCCTTCCCGTTAGGGGTTTAGTATCATACCATATATGTGAATAACATTGCCCGTGTCATGCCAACAACTGTTTTTTTGAATAAATGTGTTTAGTTCCGATGCAAAGACCCTATAAGTGAATCAATATTAACGCCAAAATATGCAATCTTTAATGACCTGACAACAGTATCGTAACTATATCCCTTCTTAATAAGTCTATTCAAAGGTTTTGTTAGTTTCTGAGGTGAATACTGACACCTTTCTGCTTTATAAAGAATATTTCCATAAAACGTATATGTTTACAATGTTGCCTCTAGAACAAACCCTTTAAATAATTGATGTTTACACAATAATGTCGGGTGATGAACGCTGGTCCACTTTGAAGTTAAAATATTGGTCAACGACCCAATATTTCTTCCTGGGTGATTGTGGTCATACTAGCCACAACCAAACAGATGTCAATCGATATATTTACAAGGATTCGTCTAATACAAAAATCTGGTCATTGCTTTAATTTTATACGTATAACGAATTGGTATAGCAATACAATATTAGAACATACATAACAACATTATAATTTAAAAGCTTGTCTGTAGATAGATATAAGAAGATGTGGTTTGAGTGTCAATGAGTCATCTCTCCATCAAAGTCACAATTTAAAAAAGAAATCTATGAATATATTGATAATATAATGTTGTCTCTAGAACAAGCACTTTAAGTAATTGATAGTTACACAGGTAACAACACAACTTCGAACAAATAGTGGTGACCATTTGTGTAAAATTGTACTGTCGCCATACATCAGGGATATTTACACAGGTAACTGGACAACGTAGAACATATAGTGGTGAACATTTATGTAAAATTGTACTGTCGCCATACACCAGGGATATTTACACAGGTAACTGTACAACTTGGAACAAATAGTGGTGAACATTTATGTAAAATTGTACTGTCGTTATAATTCAGGGATATTTACGCAGGTAACTGCACAAGTTGGAACAAATAGTGGTGAACAAGTATGTAAAATTGTACTGTCGTCATAAATCAGGGACATTTACTAAGGTAACTGCACAACTAAGTACATATATTGGTGAACTAGTATGTATATGTAAATCTGTACTGACGCCATAAATCAGAGATTTTCACATAGGTAGCTGCAATTCTTAGTATCACTAGTAGTGGCCCACAAGTAATTCTTCCTTCTGACCATGCGCAGTTAATTTGAATCAAATCTTGGTTGGGAAATGCCCCATTTGAAATACGTCATTGGTGTTCCATCCAGGAATTTCCAACCACTTCCTGTATTCTTGCCTTGTATGCAAATTGCATCGTTGTATACGAGTTCTATATCAGCTAAAATTTCAAATTTATATAGATAATTAAAGATTATCGTTGGTCATCTCAACGAGATTGAATGATATCTATTTATCACTATTTAACATGTTAACCTATGGCGACGTTGTTACTTTCATTGACAACCATACGTGTGCCCTTAATTTGTAGCGATCATTTTTCATGAACATTTTCATTCTATAAGATCAAAGGACAATTTGTAAAATAGCGATTATTATACGTATCCTCTACTTGCTTATGTAACAATAATAACCAGTTTAAGATAATTGATGAAGGCTATAGAAGTCTACTAAATTTCGTAAATGAGAATGATTTTTTTTTCCTAAATACTCATGAATTTTTTTTTAAGAGGGCTAAATTTTAGGGTTGCATTTTGATGATTTCATTGAAAAAAATCATACATTTGTTTCACTTTTTTTTTAAAAGTTTTATCATCAGGTTTAGGTTTTTGGACATGATAGCCAATACAAATTTTGCATATCAGAATTCATCAAGACTACTTAAAATATCGTATATGTTTATCATAGTTGAATTATATTTGAACATAATATCACAGAAAAGTATCTTACATATAAAAAAGAAGAGGTGGTATGATTGCCAATGAGAGTCTCGCCACATGATACTAAAATGACACAGAAATTATTAATTAAAGGTTACCGTACGGCCTTCAGCAATGAACAAAGCCCATACATACCGCATAGTCAGCTTTGTTATGGTTCTATTCATTGGACATAATCTTCAAGCACAAAATACTTTTGATACACATACAAAAATCTGTCATTACCAGCTTTCGTTTATACGATTAGTCAATATTTTTTCACTTTTGTTAATTTGCGTGTTCCTTATTATGCTCTTAAAACATACTATTGATATTTACGTTAAAACAGCTCTTTTTGTGTAATACTTTCATTTCATCTTCTTACAATCCAAGAAAGTAATGGACACGATACATTTCTAAATGGCATGGACAGGATTAAATCTTCATTGCTCTTTAACTCAAAAAGAACGCTTTTGTTAACAAGATATTGTGTGTATATAATATTCCATAACTCTTTACCTATAAAGGGAATTTAAACAAATCATATTGATTCGAAAAAAACTTCAAATGGTTTCTCACTTAATTATTTTGAAAGCTTTTGAAAATGTCCTTTGAAGTTGAAATTGTTACTATGAAATTATTTAGAGATAAAAAATAAAACACGATGCAAAAACACGCAGTTTGAAATATAAAATAAAAGAGGAAAACAAATATCGCTTTAACTCCACTTAATATAAGATGACAATTTCGTGTAATATAATTTGTAGTCATCAGATTTTGATTTGTATGACACTAGCTTAAAAATTACTTTTTACAAAAATGGCCTGAACTGGTAACATAAGTTAAGTTGTTTATAGAGAAAGAAATTATCAGGACAGCGACCAGTTCCTGAAAATTAGTCAAATTATTTTACAACAGCGAAAATTAAAAAAGTCTCATGTTATTTGTATCACTTATACCCAAAATTAATATATTAAATTGAGAATGTGTCAAAGCGACAACAAACCGACCATACAGAAGACAACAGCCTACATGTTCTTTTGTTTAGCTTATTGTTGTAATATTATTTCCAAAGATTGAATTTCAATTGACGGTTGTTAGTATACGAATACATATTTTTAAATACATTTTTAATATGAACTTACGATCTCGAGTTATATAAAATCTCCATCCGGAATTGGATATAACAGTATAAGTAAAAGGATTTGAATGTAAAATACACAGTTTTGTCAACGCATTGTAAAAGAAAGATACACAACGAGAATTTAAGGAACATCTCATATCACATTCAGCTATTGATATAGAAACCATTGTTTCATCATTGTTCTGATTCTCAAATTTGCCATCAGCCTCTGGCTTATGATGTGCTGATATAATTGTCGTTCCGCTGTATAGTTTAATGAGTAAGGTAAATTGAAATAACATAATTTCAAACTTCATTTTTCTTGACTTGTTCAAATGATCTGCATGTCTTTTTTTCTCGTGAAAAATTGATCGTCTTGAACATGATATAGTAAGAAAGTTTCCGAACACCCACATAATGTATGTTAGTTGACTATTGGTTAATCAAAGGTATATAAAAAGTCAATAAAAAAAAAATACATTTTCTTAAATGATATATATATATAATATTAACTTCAATTTGTCAATATTGAAACCTTTAAATACTCAACAATAATTGTTTTTTTCCAAAACATATTTCATATCAGTGTTTGAAATTTTAATTTACGGTCTGACAAAAATATTTGTTCTTTCAAATAGCGTGTGAAATAGAAAGTAGAACAGTGATTATAATGTTTTTTACAGCTAATTCACGTTTCTAAGTACAACACACATGCTTTACTAAGATGGTTATATTGGGGTACATTCTAGTTTTGCATTACTAAAGACCTGTGCATATTCTATTCGGGACAATCGGCAATCCTCGGGTGATTCCGCTACACTTCGTCTATCCGTTTGTTACGGAATCGGCCGAGTAGTGACGAATGCTATTCTAGATTGCCTTGTAGAAAACATTCTTACTGGAACAGAATGTTATAAATCAGTTATGCGGTCAATAACGAAAATACCAATTCAAAAGGTAAAACAAAAAACTCAAACACATCAAACGAATAGAAAACAATTGGCATATTCCTGACTTGGTACATGCATTTTGTTATGTAGAAAATTGTGAATTAAACCTTGCGTTTGCGTCCTTGATGATATTTTGACATGTTGATTTGTCCTTCATGTTATTTTGACATCAATTTAAGTCCTTCATGTTATTTGGACATCAATATATACTAGTCAACAAAAGAAACGATACACGATTTTGAAATAAAATTTATCAAAAAGTATTAAATATAAAACAAAATGAGATTCACTATTTTAAAAAGCCTTCATTTTCAATGCATGCACATGTGATAATGAAAATCAAAACTTGTCGGAAAGTATCTAAATTCCGTGTAAACGATCATAGGGTGCAAATTAGTTTTGCGCAAAGTTGAATAAAAAATCGAAACATAATTTTCTAAGTACTAAATACAATTTCAAAATTGTTTAAAAATAATTAATAGGCTAATCAAGTTATGTTCATGTTGTAACTAATGGGTTATAAAATTGTTTTTTCAAATTTTTGGGAAAAAAGGTGTTTTTTGAAATCTCAAAAAATGCAAAATTTTGTTTTTTTTATTTTGGTCTCAAATCAATGCTTTAGATATGAAAACAACACACAGTAAATTTAAAACCTTTCGGATTAGTTTTCAGATTGTTACTGCTTTTTGAATATCAATTTACACATACTGTCTAAGGTAAATCAGTTAATAATGTAAACATTTTAACGATTTCTCGTGGGGCCGAACTTTGCTAAACAAATAAACGAAGAAACTGTATGATTTTTATTAAAAAAATTGATGGCAAACACTGTCTTTACCTTTAAATGAGAGGTTGACATTATTAGTTGGAACTTCTGTTTTTTTAAATTGTCGTTTTATGTAAATTTTGTAAAAAAAAAAAATCCCGAAAAAACGTCACGAAAGCAAAAAAATATTTTTTTTAAACGGATTTATATTTCCATAATGATTAAGTTTTACTACCTTTAGTAATGGTCCAATAAACGGAAAACTGTGTCTTTAATTTGAAAAAAAGTCTTGTATCGTTTCTTTTGTTGACTAGTATATGTTCTACGCGTTATTTTGACAACAATATTCGTCCAACATGTTATTTTGACATCAGTGTACGTCCAACATGTTTTTTGTACATCTACATACGTCCTTGGTGTTACCTTTACATGTAGTTATGTCCTTGGTTCTATTTTCAGTGAACTTTAATCTTAGATTTTTTTTACATTAAATCAATATTTCAATATTTGTTTCCGCAACAAATTTACAAGGTGGTATTTTGATGTTCCATGTATCAAATACACCACATGTTGCATATGAATAACTTTTTTTTATTTTGCATTTGATGTTGAAATTCCTCCACATCTTCATTGTGTCTCGATTTATCGGAATAAATCGTCAGTGTAGTAAAATCTACCTAAATTTCAGAGTTCATTATTTAGGAAAAGATGTTTTTAGGACAAACAATTCTCCAAAGTGCTGCAATTGCATGTTTATGAAACAAGACACTACCCCGAGACCAAGTGATTTGCCTGGTGTGTTTGACAAACCACTGAAGAAATATTACGACTATATCATAGGTATTTATTATATGTCGTTAGGTTAAATAGGCAAGCACGAAGAAAAAAATAAGTGTGTACAACATTTTCAAATTTGTAACATTTGTCATATGTAATGAATTTTCTGTTCATATTTATTATCATGATTCTTCATATAACTAAATTTTAGAATTGTATTTTTTAATATAATACTACAGTTGGTGGCGGTTCGGCGGGATCTGCATTAGCATCTCGCCTAACAGAAGATCAGGTTACGGAATTGGTGTTAGAGGCAGGAGAATCTGATTAAGAGAATGAAGCAACAGTTATACCTGGTGCAAGTATTAGGCTTTTTCAAAGCAAACAAGACTGGATCTTTAACAGGGTTCCACAGAAACATTCGTCTTTTGGGATGAAAAATGCGGTAAACAAATCTGGAATCATTTAAATTCTAAAGGACTATGGATAAGTTATTTTTCCGGACCACCAAATGTCATTACGTTAGACTATGAATTTTCATTAATTTGGAAATGACCAGCCTTTGAGTATTAAATGTATCATGCAATATAATGTGGAAGGTCAAATGAACAAAAACGTCTGCATACGAAGATTTCTTTCAGATAAATTTATCCTTTCAAACAATTTGACCAGAAGGAAAAATTGAAAACAACACTTGGGGTTCGTGTTGTTTATTCTTTAGTTTTCTATGTTGTGTCATGTGTACTATTGTTTGTCTGTTTGTCTTTTTCATTTTTAGCCACAGCGTTGTCAGTTTATTTTAAGATTTATGAGTTTGACTGTCCCTTTTGTATCTTTCGTCCCCCTTTAGGGTGAAAGAAATATCGAATTGAAAACTCCGCAAACAATCATCCTCTTCACGGTCAAAGGGAACGTAGTGCACACTTCATGTAAATGTTATCATTTTAAACAACGGGTAAATTTTAATTTGCTTTTAACTAATATCTATTATTTATGAAAGTACCATACAAATGAAAGTTTTAGCTAAGAAAACCAGGTTTAGTCCATATTATTTTACGTAATTTAATGTCTTTACCTAGTCATTACTATGAAACACACGAAATAGACCGATGTTATCCCATTAAAACAATACATTAATTAATCATAAATAACAAGATTATAATTGTGTACTACAGACGAATAGAAAATTAAAAAAGCAGTCGACACAGGTGGCGACATTTCAATGAGAATTTGCAAACACGTTTGATTAGAAATGTATAAGGTTTGCAGTTTCGTGTAGTTGTCACCTTATTAAGAAATTACCAGCACTATAATAGTATATATATTAGAAAAAAAATTAATCTACTCAATCAGTAGGTAGGTAGCATTTTTGTACATTTTTTAGAGTGCATATTTTCCACGTGGTAAAATGTTAGGCGGTACCGGAAGTATGAATGTTATGATTCATATGAGAGGAAGTCGGCATGATTATAATGAATGGGAAATACAGGGATGTACAGGCTGTGGTAACAAAGATGTTTAACCTTTCTTTAAAAAGATGAAAACGGTTCAAATTCCGGAAATCAAGAATTCGCGTGAGTTAAGAAATGTTTTTATTAAGTTTAAATGGGGTTCGTCACAATCTTCCCATTTCATGTAAAATTGAGAATGGAAATGGGGAATGTATGAAAGAGACAACAACCCGACCATAGAAAAAACAAAAGCAGAAGGTCACTAACAGGTCTTCAATGCAACGATAAATTTCCGCAGCCGGAGGCATCCTTCAGCTTGCCCCTAAACGTGTATGTTGGGATCCCGCTTACATGTTTAACCCCACCACATTATTTATGTAAGTGCCTGTCCCAAGTCAGGAGCTTGTAGTTCAGTGGTTGTCGTTTGTTTATGTGTTACATATTTGTTTTCGTTCATTTTTTTTTTACATAGATAAGGCCGTTAGTTTTCTCGCTTGAATTGTTTTACATTGTCTTATCGGGGCCTTTTATAGCTGACTATTTGCGGTATGGGCTTTGCTCCTTGTTGAATGCCGTATGGTGACCTATAATTGTTAATGTTTGTGTCATTTTGGTCTTTTGTGGATAGTTGTCACATTGGCAATCATACTACATCTTCTTTTTTATATCTTGTATTATATTGTTACTTCGTTCTTATTTCTAGGTCTATGAAGAATGGCCACTACCCCATAGCAATTACATCGGTAATTATGACTAAGGATAAAAAAGTATATCACTAAAAATGATGAAAAGATGAAGAAAAGGTTTTTGAATATTTATTTATTATCGATTGGGACAGTGCATCTGGCAACATTCAGTAAGGTCTAGATCACTCACCTGATGATTGAGCACCTGCTGATGTAGCACCATCAGCTGACGATACGGCACCTTTTTGGGAAAATTTGATTTGCCTCCCTTTGCACAGTGTCTTAAGTTTTCAGAGAAAAAAACTATTATTGATATAATTTAACAAATTGCCAAAAAAAACATTGTGTTCTTCCACAACCATTTTTAAACTTAATAACATATATCCACAAATGTGTATTTTCACAAACAGATCTAATTTACAACTATTTTCTTCTCATTTTAAGATAATTTAAATTGTTTTGTCGGGATTTATTTGAATAAATACTTTGAAAATGTGAGTATTTTTAATTGGCTTTGTAGTATCTCCTTTAGATTTAAATAATATGTAAACTATAAGCTAAAAGAATAAGATTTAATTTTCGTTCTTAATATTTTTCATATAACTCACCAATAACGATGCCTGACCTGTCATATATATGAATGAAGTTCTGGATGGGATGTTTATATATATTAGAGAATAATAGACAAAGACAACAGAATGGATACAAAAAAGGGAATAAAAAACAATAGGATAACAATAGAGAATAATATATGTAAACAACAACTTAAAGACAAAAATGTAAACCTCGTTCTAATTAGACAAACAATGGTGCCTGTCATACACATGTATGAAGGTCTGGATGGGTTGTTGATATAACAGAAAATAATGGAAATAGAAGACAGAATGGAAAAAAATGAATAGATAATAATATTGGGGGAAAAGAAGAGAATAATGGGATAAAATATAATAAACATATAGATAGAGCAGGAGCATTTTTTTTCTATTTGAATTTAAAGCACAATGAAATAACTGCCTCTAAAGCTAGATTGATCAACACATATACACTTGGATATCCACAAATAGTCTAATAAGAAGACAATCGAAAATAAATCAAGACCACTTAGAAATAACACTTATAAGGTTTTTTTTCACGGTATCTTATACAATTTTACTAACTGGGTGATAAGTTCTATTCAGACAAAAACTAGTAACCATCATCCGCTTGTCAACAGTGAAACTGTAGACGCATTTTTCGCGAATTTATAGTTTGTCAAAGTTTATGCAAACTTTGCAAACGTATGTTAGAAACAAAGGATATAAACGTTTGCTCGCTGAACCGTTTTTATCGTTTTTGTTAGAAAGAAATGCACTCTAAATACGGAACAATTTCAGTTTTTTGTGGGGTTCGTGTTGATCAGTCTTAAGTTTTATATGTGTGTGTTTTGTGTACTTTTGTTTGTTGGTCATTTTTTCTTTTCTCCATGTTGTTGTCAGTTTATTTTCGATTTGTTAGTTTGAATATCCCTATGATATCTTTTGCATCTTATTTCAATTGTAGTAAAACAGCTTGCTGAATGAGTGACGATATTTTCAATTCTTTCTATTATAAAAATAATAATCCACGACTAAAAGATTGAATTTTCAGAGAAGAATTAAGCGCGTTACATTCAAAGCTCTGTGGACAATTTAATTTTGAGAAACCGTAGGACTTGACTACAGCTAACTTGAAAAGAGCATTGTTCGAATCGTATATCCATGTAGGCTCCAGATTTTCCGCCAGTTTTATCACATCAACTTTGAATTTGTATTTATTAAAATCAAAGTCTAGTAGAGCATATATGATAATGCTTTTCTGACGTTAATACCAACAATGTTTTTCATGATTGTAATCAGACGAGAAAGACTTTGTAAAGTGTGGGGTTTGGTCATTTTTTACATAAAAATAAAGTGTATTCAAGTTTCTATGTATCGTTCCAATGTTTTTTTATTGGTTGTTGTCGATACTTTTTTTTCCCATCGGGGTTTTTTTACGTTTTCTTTTCATTAAGCAAGAAAAATCACCAATTCAGAAAAACTCAAGATACACCACTTCACTAATCATAATAAGAAGCATTAAAAAAAAGAAACACTGATATGATAACAAAAAACATTTCCCCAAAAATGAATTACTCCACAACCTAACTAGAATCGAGGCGAATTTCAATCTTTTTAGGCCGTATGTAGATTTGTTTGTGTTGTTGGATTATTGTCTAATCAGAGACATATTATATATCTCAGGTTATTGACGTTTATCAAACATATTTAAAATTTGTTTTAATAAGAAAAGTCGAACAGACTATAGTGAATCGCATGATCGACGAACGTTAATGGTCCCAAGTAGAAATCGGGGATTCATAAAAAAAAAAGGAAGGGACTATGGGGCTCAAGATAGGATCCTGCATGTCCTCAAGTACCTATACCTTTATATCTTTTCAACTTGTTCAGTTCTTACACATTAAATAAACAAGAAGCTCACAAGAGCCTGAATCGCTCATGTTATTTTTTGACTTAAATCTTTCATTAATGAATATTTTTGCTTTTCAATATACATTGTATATTAATGAGTGGCTTAAAAATGCCATTTAAATGTTCATTGCATCTATCATATTTTCTTCAAAAGCAAATTAATAAATGCATTGCACCCATATGTTCCATTTTAGCCATAGTGTCTATGTTTCTTGACGTACAAGGAAATAAAATCCAAAATTTATACTAGATTCATTTGAGAAGATTTAAAAAACATATACAACTTGTGAAAAACTGTCCTTAAAGTACAATAACTCCTTAAGTGCATGGTCAAACTTTTTTGTAGATCTTATTTTGCTGAACATTTTTGCTGTTTACAGTTGATCTTTATCTTCAATAATATTCACGATAATAACAAAAAACTGCAAAATTTCCTTAAAATAACCAATTAAGTGGCAGCAACCCAACAATGAGCGTTCGGTTTGTCTGAAAATTTCAGGACTGATAAATCTTGACGTACAAAACACCCCATGTCAGATTTGTTCTAGATGCTTTAGTTTCTGAGATATGAGCCAAAAACTGCATTTGACCCGTATGTTCTATTTTTAGCCCTGGTGGCCATGTTTGTTGATGGATCTTAATATTCAGACACAATTCATAAACTAAATTACTAAAGTAACATTCTTTCCACGTCCACTTATATTTTTTCCGATCTGATGAGTTAAGCCTTTTTCAACTGATTTTTATAGTTCGTTCTTATATTGTACTGTTATTCCACTGTCCCAGGTTAGGGGAGGGTTGGGATCCCGCTAACATGTTAAACCCCGCCACATTCATGATTTATGTATCTGCCTGTCCCAAGTCAGGAGCCTGTAATTCAGTGGTTGTTGTTTGTTTATGTGTTACATGTTTGTTTTTGTTCATTTTTTTATATAAATAAGGCCGTTAGTTTTCTCGTTTGAATTGTTTTACATTGTCATATTGGGGCATTTTATAGCTGACTATGCGGTATGGGCTTTGCTCATTGTTGAAGGCCGTACGGTGACCCATAGTTGTTAATTTCTGTGTTTTTTTTGGTCTCTTGTGGACAGTTGTCTCATTCATTGGCAATCATACCACATCTTCTTTTTTATATTTTAGAGTTAAGAAGTATTAGGCACAATAGTTTCAGAGCAGAAGATTTTTAAATGTTAGCAAACCTGATGAACAAATTTTGTAAACTTGTCTTTAAAGGACAATAAGTCCTTAAGGGGTCATTTGAAACTGAATATTGGTCATTTAACTTTTTTGTAGATTTTACTTTGCTGAACATTATTGCTGTTTACAGTTAATATATATCTATAATTATAGTAAAAAAACAACAAAGAACAGCAAAATTTCATTAAAGGGTTGTTCGATTCGTCTGAAAATTTATGGGCTGATAGATCTTGACCAATTTGACAATTATACCCTTGTAAGATTTGCTCTAAAAGCTTTAGTTTTTGAGATATAAGCCAAAAACTGCATTTCACCTTATGTTCTATTTTTAGACATTGCGGCCATGTTTGTCGATGGATCAAAACTTCGGATAAAGTTTATAAACAAGATACCCTAAGGAACATTTTAGGTAAAGTTTGAAAGTATTTGGCCCAGTAGTTTTAGAGGAGATGATTTTTTTTTATAGTTTACGACGACGGATGCAAAGTAATGAAATAAGCTCACATTGGGCCCTTTTAATAAAATGCGCTTGGAGGCAAATACATTTATAACGTGTTGTTATAATTTTTACATTGGATAACCGTGATGGCATTCCAGTGTATTGATATCGCCTAGATTTCCATTACGTAACTTTCGTGTTGGGATTAGAACCGATCTATTATACGCGGACATTATCAAGTGCAAAATAACATCTCTATCGCTTGTTATAATTTCATTTTTTTAATGGATACTCCAAAAAATACTTTTTTAGAACATAAATTAAGAATATGAAAATGTTGTGTCGTTAGAAATATATATACAAGTAACAAATCTTTAATATCTATGCACACGCACAGAAAAAGTGTGTTAACGCATGCGGAAGAATATCGCAAGAACGTTTGCGATCTCCCATGCAGAGTTATCGGTCCTTGCTCTCTCTCAAAGACCGATAACTCTGCATGGGACATTGAAGGTTACAAGAGCGCAATTATTTGTTTACATTTTACCGGCAAGTTGGTACTTAGAATAGAATCCTATACGGCTTCTGATTGGTTGATACAGGATTGGAATAACATTTAATCGAAAGCTTATCCAATTAGGTTTAAAAATTGCCGAAAATCATATTCACATTTTACGAAGTAGAGAAAATATCTTCAATTTCTGCACGTCGGAGCCATTAAAAATATGCCTTTTTTCATTAAGCGAAAAACGTGGACGATTTTTTCAACTGCTTTTTAAGTCAATTTGAGCCGCATGACCATATATTTTTTTTTAGTTGTAATGCAACACTGGCATTTCTAGTAACAGGAACTGCCACCAGTTTTTCCCTAGTTTGTGTAGTTTTCGAGGAAAAAAATACGGAACACTAGTGGTACCCTATGGAAAATGCATTACGAATAATTGCGCTCTTGTAACCTGAACGTTTTGCGGAAAAATATGAATGCCTACTCAAATCCAATCTATTAGAAAATCGAATTGTTACAGAAGAGTGTCCACCATGCACTAGCACTGCACTATGATTAGTATATAGTAGAATAGAAGGATATACAAATGGATGAACATTATAACTATGATATACAAATATTAATTTAATATATAACAACAAACCCAGAGTATACTGATTTGTATCACTACAATATGATACTTATTACGATGAGGTTGAATTCCCTGTCACGCTTAATTATTTCTTGCGATAGAAGCGCTTTTCTGGATTTACCTTCATCAGGAACGCTCAAAGCCAAACATTTGAAATCCGAAGATGTATAAGTACCGAAACCGTTGTCTTGAAGAGCTATATGTCAAAAATACCAAAAATAAATAGGGCCAAATTCATCTAAAGCCAACTTTGCCTGAGGGAGTTGAAACCGTAGTTTCTTAATAATTTCAAAATTTATAAACGGACAATTTTAGTAAAGTTTGTTAAATCATGTCAGTACCGAAGTACTGACTACTGAGCTGATGATACCCTCAGGGACTGATAGTCCACCAGCAGAGTTATCGACCTTGTTATGTATAACCTTGTTAATATGCTTGGACATTTTTCAGACCGTTTACACAAATAACTTTTTTCGGATAACGGTTTAAGTGATATTGATTTTGCTTTAATACGCGAATATCTACAACAATAGCAATATTCTTGTGAAGTTTTACGATGATCGGAGAAAAAATACCATAGGGACGTATATTGATCTCTTCAGAATAATGAATTTATCAAATTATCATGCACTTAATATATTTCCTTAACTTTTAAACACTTTCAAACTCATAAATGGTGCACATGATGTTACTAATTCATTTATTATGACCGTAATGTGTTGCATTCCGAAATTGACATATTTGACTGCATAGATACTACAACCATTCATGCTGGCTGTTCAAACTCCTCCCTCTGAAAAATCACAGTGCCAGCCGTTTGCTTCTTTGCAAACAAAAAAGGGAGGTTCAAAGAAGAGCCTACACGAACGATTTTACACTTATACTTATCGGACATAGAAATTACCTTAATTGTCCTATTCAGAATCGAAATAATTGATGCAAGCTATACTTTATTGTAGTTATAACATGGGTAGGCATTATTAAAAAAAAGAGGGACGAAAGATACCAAAGGGACAGTCAAACTCATAAATCGAAAATAAACTGACAACGCCATGGCTAAAAATGAAAAAGACAACAGAAAAACAATAATACACTTGACACAACATAGAAAACTAAAGAATAAACAACATATATTCGTGTTATTTTAGCCCTCACTATCGCTTTGGCAAAAGAATCACGAATATTATAATGCCTACCCATGTTAAAACTACAATAAAGTATAGCCTGCATCAATCATTTCTCAATTTTATGTTCTAATCAGTGTACACTGTGTCTAAACCACACCGGCAAAATTTGTTCGGACTCGATGGTATCTAACATCCGGCACAATGACGGAACATTAATAGACAGAAAAAAGCTAGGTTTCTCCTTATTTTCTTAATTTTTTTTATGATATTGAAGAATATATATACATATACACCTATTTTCTATTGTGATATGCAATATATTCTACAACCGTTCTATATTAACGAAGAAATAAGTAAAAATGCTTGTCAAAATGACGAATTGAGTGAACCTTGCCTCGAAATTGTTTAACTTCTCGTTCAATTGTTCACATTATACGGAAAGAAAGGTACGGGAAGATAGATACTGACACGGAGATTGCAAAACTAGTCATTATGAGCATCTCAATACTTGTATTTCTGTGTATGGAACGAAAGAAATGGGTCATGTCAAATTAAAATACACCGGTTTCGTCATTGTTTTTTTTTCCAATCACCCGGTTTCGTCTCTATATATCACCCGGTTTTTTATTTATTTTTTACAACCAACAATTTATGAAAACCTACGTTAACACGGATCTGAACATTGTCTTTCGAAAGAATTTAAATATATGTTTATTATAAAGTAAACTCGGCGTGTTTACATTTATCTATTTAGGTAATTATAGTACTGCACATTTTCCGAATGAAAGGCGTATCAGTTATTTCACTGATCTCCAAACTAATTTTAAATGGAATATAAATACTCAATAGCAAACACTGATATCTAATTACCTTTTTAACATTAACTTTATGATATCTTTTATATAGGTTTTGAGATACATCGCAATATGTGACCCCCCTTATTTTTACAAAAAAAACACCTAAATAACGCTTAATAAACAAAATTTAAAACATCACCAAAAAGTATGCAGAAAATTTATATTTCTAAGAAGTGTGTAAAGTTTGATGCAATAATAATAATTTGTTTTGAGATATGGCGCGACATGTTAAAAAAAAACCACTCCTGTTTTACTTACAAAGTTCTGTAACTCAAAAAGATTAAATTTAATTTTCATTAAAAAAGTTTACAGATCGTTTGACCATTTCAAGAAATAAATAGACGGAAAGATAGACGGACGGACGGACAGAATGACTGATAGATGGAGGAACGGACGGACGGATGTGTACAATAATACGTCCTGTAAAAATTTTGACGGGCGTGTAAAAACGCAATGAAATGAAACAAACAACCTCTAAATTAAAGGTCAATAAGTTTTATGAGGATATCGGCCAAGTCGATTTATTTGTATATATTCTAAGTTTGCTATATAGATATAGGAAGATGTGGTGTGAGGGCCAATGAAACAACTCTCCTTCCAAGTAACAGTTTAAAAATAAAACCATTATAGGTTAAAGTACGGCCTTCAACACGGAGCCTTGGCTCACACCGAACAACAAGCTTTAAAGGGCCCCAAAATAACTAGTGTAAAACCATTCAAACGGGAAAACCAACGGTCTAATCTATATAAACAAAACGAGAAACGAGAAACACGTATATATTACATAAACAAACGACAACTACTGTACATCAGATTCCTGACTTAGGACAGGTGCAAACATTTGACTTTTATATATATGTTTGAAAATAATAGATAGAAATTGATAAAAAGAACTTCAAATTCGTCATTTAAGGCAATGCAATAACACATTTAAGAACTAATGTGATAACTTTATAGAAAATGGACAAATAGTAGAGCTCAACATTTTGAAAATAATAGTCTGGCCCTTTCGAAATGTCTACGGCTGTTTTTGATTAATTGACATCATGCACTTGCATGCCTCCCCCTTTGTTCATTTCTTGGTTGACAAGCGGGGTCACAGTTAACATTTTTTTAAAACTAGATACCCTTATTATGATTAAAAAAGACATATGATTTTAAATAAACTTTGATAAATGCAGCCTAGTAATTTTAGATGTGAATATTTATGTAAAAAATTGTATTGAAAGAGAATGAACGACGGTCGACCGGTGCCAAGTGATGAAAAAAAAATTCATGTTGGGTCAAGTGATCTAAAAACAATCAAACATTCCAAACATAATTACACCGTTCTTGAATTTAAAAAAAAAGTGTAACAACTGAAAAGTTCAAATTTCACGAACCGGATCGGACATAGCAAACTTGACTGGCGTTTTTTTTTCAATAAAAAAAAATAAGACGTATTATTTATATTTTAGTGTACGCACTGACATGTCACAAATGCTTAAATAGTCGCAATTCAATTTCTGATGAATGTCTGTGGCCGAAGGAACAATCACATGGAAATGAGGTCAAGGGCAAGGGCAATGGACATATGGCAAATAGGGGGGAGGTCGTTATATCTGTGTTCCATACTTGTATATGTTACAGTCAAACCTTCTAACTGTTGACATATATATGCAGCTTTATACAAATAGTTCAAAACGCTATGAATTCGAATCACTTAGTGTCGCTTGTTTAAAAATATTAATAAGAATGTTTATAATAAACATAATCAAACTCACATAATCCGATTTCGCGGGTGTCCCTGTTTTCTTATTTCTTACAATATTTTAATTCGGTATACACTTTATAAGATAAGTGGCGAATCTAGAAGACGTATAGTTCCCCCCCCCCCCCCCCCCCCCCAAAAAAAAACCCACCTTTGATGCTTGGTAGTTGTAATCCTCATTCAATTTCCATGTCGATTGTGCATGCATATATACATTTGTCTTATCATCAACGTTTATCCTTAAGAAGATTTATTTTTAACGATCATAGAAAAGATTACATACATAGAATGATAAGATTACTTATAAAGTTGCCTATCCTATTGTATGAGAAAATCACATATCAATTGTGTGTTTCGATTTTTTAAGACCGTAAAGTTTAACTCTAATTTCAAGTTTAAACATGTTTTCCTAAATTCATATAGAAAATGCATATTTGAGAGCTTTAACCTCAATTATCGTTATAACCTTCATTTCTATCTGTTCTCCTGTTAAAAAATTTGGAATGCAAAGTAAAATTAAAATTAATTGTGTTCCGCATAAGAGTAGGAATTCTAGTGTTTGCTTATAATTTATTTGAATCTGAGACTAATCATATAAATAATAAGCCGTTGTCCTGAGAAAGAACTTGTTTTCCAACGCCCCGGTCACAAAACTTCTTTTAACACTGAAGTTAAATTATCAATTACAATGCAATGCGATTATGATTTTATTTTTATTTGACCAAACCGGGTTATGCATTGTGAAATATATGACCAAACCGGGTGGTAAGCATTGACGAAACCGGCCAGTTCTATTTTGACATGACCCATTTCTTTCGTTCCATACTCAGAAATACAAGTATTGAGATATTCATAAAAACAAGTTTTACAATCTCTGTGTCAGTATCTTTCTTCCCGTACCTTTCTTTTCGTACAATGTGAACAATTTAACGAGAAATTAAACAATTTCAAGGCAAGGTTCACTCAATTCGTCATTTTGACAAGCATTTTTACTTATTTCTTCGTTAATATAGAACGGTTGTAGAAAATATTGCATATCACAATAGAAAATAGGTGTATAATATGTATATGTATTCTTCGATATCATAAAAAAAATAAGAAAATAAGGAGAAATCTAGCTTTCTTCTGACTATTAATGTTCCGTCATTGTGCCGAATGTTAGATACCATCGAGTCCGAACAAATTTTGCCGGTGTGGTTTAGACACAGTGGTGTATAATACAGAAAATTCTTAAAATTTACAACTGCTAATTCAGTTAATTCAAAAAATGTAAACAATCTCAAATTTGCAGTTATTATCCATGTTTTCCTTCAGTAAAAGTGTTCTATTTCTATTGATCGTTTGTTTAATGTAATTTATTATATCATATCTGTAGATTTGCGTACTTTGTTATGATACTTTCATTGTGTCAAAATTATTTTTTAGCGGTTTTTTTTTTACACCAAAACATTAACACAAATCGCAAGTTTCTGTTGAAATACATGTATGACCGGACTATTTGGACTGTGCAGACGTGTGACATTAGTTTTTAAACAACATTTTATTAATTCAATTGTTGTTAATGTATATTTAGGTTTTGCATTTATTTTATTATTCTAGACATTGTCGTAAATTTAGGCAAAAGCGTTTTACACGGATTATGTGTCATAATCCTGGACGAAGGTCTTAAATGCATTTACTCTATTTAGTTTATTATTTATTCTCTGTGACAGTTTGGACTATAATTTACAAAAACATGTACGTGTCGGACACTACTTACTCTTTTAATCTACGGTTATTTCTAATTTGGCATCTATTAAGATCTTAATCCTTTAATTGCTTGTGCTTATATATATTGTTATTGTTTGCATGTTATATTGCATTTAGTTTGGAGTTTGTTTTTCTATCTTGCCGGACTGCTAAAATAAAAGATTAGGAGCGAGCTAGTCCTTCTTGATTTACAATAAGCTGGAACGCCATTTTACCCAGCTATAGAAATATGAAAACTGAATCTTTTATGTTTAAGCCCCAGTCCCACTAGACCACGATCGCACCACGCTCACCGCGATCTAAAACAAATTTAGTTCGTGGTGAGGTCGCGGTATGAGCGGCATGAAAATGTTAATTTTCGTTGCTTTCACGATGCTACTACGTCCTAATTACGCTTCTACCACGATCCCGCTACGATTAAACCCCGTTCTCACCGCGCTTATTCTGCGACCTCACTACGCTTATAAAGATCTTTCTCGGCTCTTCACGTTCTCACTACGACCATACCACGAGTTATCCGATTGCAACACGATCTTACTACGATTATAGCACGTTCTTACCACGATTATACTACGTTCAAACCGCGATCTTACTACGTTCTCAGCAATACCGTCAATATCGTGTTTCATATCAATATAGTTCCATTCCTTATATTTCTGATTAAAACGGAGATTTCTCGGAAACAAAACAGTCATGCCACCAAAATCTACTAGAACACGTGGGCGTGGTGGTAGGGGTTGATGAAGAGGCAGAGGGAGCAAAGTATGAACGCCATACTAAACTCCAAATAGTACACAAGAAACTAAAATTAAAAATAGTACAAGACTAACAAAGGCCAGAGGCTCCTGACTTGGGACAGGCGCAAAAATAGTGCGGTTAAACATGTTTGTGAGATCTCAACCCCCCCCTATACATCTAGCCAATGAAGAAAAGTAAACGCATAACAATACGCACATTAAAATTCAGTTCAAGAGAAGTCCGGGCGAGTCTGATGTCAGAAGATGTGACTAAAGAAAATACACAAAATGACAATAATACATAAATAACAACAGACTACTAGCAGTTAACTGACATGCCAGCTCCAGACTTCAATTAAACTGATACTATACACATAAGTAGTATAATACTTGTCATCAAGAAGTCGGAACGACCAATCAAACTTAAATTACAACCTATTGCTGGTCCATAAAGCTCAAATGACGATATTTTAGTGAACGATAGCAGAGATGATACAGACGTGTCAATATATATAGGAAGATGTGGTATGAGTGCCAATGAGACAACTCTCCATCAACGTAAAACTCTATAAAAGTAAACCATTATAGGCCAAGATACGGTCTTAAATACTGAGCCTTGGCTCACACCGAACAGCACGCTATAAAGGGCCCAAACAAATACTAATGTTAAACCATTTAAACGGGAAAAACCAACGGTCTAATCTATATACAAGAGGCTCTCAAGAGCCTGAATCGCTCACCTTAATTCTTATGGTTAAATCTCTCATCAATGATTATTTTGGCTTTTCAATTTATTTAAATGTTTTTGGATCAACCTATTTTCTTCAAAAGCAAAAAAAAATCATTTTCTCCTATGTTCTATTTTAGCCATAGAAGCTATGTTTCTTGACATACAAGGAAATAAAATATAAAATTTATACTAGATACTATGAAACTCATTTAGCCTAAGTTTGGCTGAAATTGATACAGCAGTTTCAAAGGAGAAGATTTTTTAAAGTAAGTCAACATGATGAACAAATTGTGAAAAAAGTCTTTAAAGGGCAATAACTCCTTAAGGGGTCAATTGACAACTTTGGTCAGATAGACTTATTTGTAGATCTTACTTTGCTGAACATTATTGCTCACTTTACAGTTTATCTCTATCTATAATAATATTCAAGATAATAACCAAAAACAGCAAAATTTCCGTAAGATTATCAATTCAGGGGCAGTAACCCAACAACAGGTTGTCTGATTCATCTGAAAATTTCAGGGCAGATAAATCTTGACCTGATAAACAATATTACCCCATGTCAGATTTGCTCTAAATGCTTTGGTTTTTGAGTTATAAGCCAAAAACTGCATTTGACCCCTATGTTCTATTTTTAGCAATGGCGACCATGTTTGTTGATAGATCAAAACTTCGGATACAATTTATAAACTAGATACCCTAAGGAACATTCAGTTAAAGTTTGGAAGTATTTGGCCCAGTAGTTTCAGAGGAGAAGATTTTTGTAAAAGATAACTAAGATTTACGAAAAATGGTTAAAAATTGACTATAAAGGGCAATAACTCCTAAAGGGGTCAACTGACCATTTCGGTCTTGATGACTTATTTGTAAATCTTACTTTGCTGAACATTATTGTTTTTACAGTTTATCTCTATCTATAATAATATTCAAGATAATATCCAAAAACAGCAAAATTTCCTTAAAATTATCAATTCAGGGGCAGCAACCCAACAACAGGTTGTCTGATTCATCTGAAAATTTCAGGGCAGATAGATCTTGACCTGATAAACAATATTACCCCATGTCAGATTTGCTCTAAATGCTTTGGTTTTTGAGTTATAAGCCAAAAACTGCATTTGACCCCTATGTTCTATTTTTAGCAATGGCGACCATGTTTGTTGATAAATCAAAACCTCGGATACAATTTATAAACTAGATACCCCAAGGAACATTCAGTTGAAGTTTAGAAGTATTTGGCCCAGTAGTTTCAGAGAAGAAGATTCTTGAAATAGTTTACGACGACAGACGACGACGACAGACGACAGACGATGGGCCAGGTGAGCTAAAAAACGAGAAGCATGGTTGAGCCGTTAGAGCAAATGGATAAATACATTCAGACAAACAAAGTCTAGGGAGTTGTTTTTTTTATATATATTTTATGTGAAAATGACAATAAAAATGATGGTCGTAGTGTGAACGTAGTAAGGTCGTGAAAAGAGCGTGATGAGGACGGCAAGGGCGTGCTAGAATCGTACTATGGTCGTGAACAGCGTGGTAAAGTCGTAGTGAAAGCGTAGTTGGGTCGCGGTAAGAACGTGATGGTCGTAGTAAGGTCGTGATAACGTCGCTGTGAGATCGTAGCGCAATCTCTCCGAATAGAATCACGCTTTCGCTACGCTTTCGCTACGCTTTCGCTACGCTCTCGCTACGATTGTACAACGACCTTTGCGATCTTACTACGATCTTCGTGCGCTCTCACTACGTTTCAACTACGACCTAATTTCGCAACGACCGCACCACGATTGTTTTGAACATGTTCAAAGTTGGCCACGCTCTTCACGATCTTGAAGACCTCACCACGACCGTGGTACGACCTTACTGCGACCTACACGATCTTACCACGATCATCAAAATTTGCATTTTTTTCACAGATCGTAGTGCGATCGTGGCCTAGTGGGACTGGGGTATTACGAGGGTGAACAATTATAATTGGAAAATTCGTATATGTCTTTTTTTAAATGGGAAAGTGCTGCATATAGCATAGAATTTAATATTATCAATTCATTTTTATTTTTGTCATTCTTTGACTAACATCTCAAATATCGTTTGACATGTCTGGTTGAGACATTAATTTAAAAAAAAATATATATACTGAATAGATTATCAGTTGGTGTCTCAACTATTTTGGATTTTTTCTATTTCTTTACAAAAACGTTTTGTATGAATAAACGGTCATACTTCATTATTATTTTACTAACATCATATCAAAATTATACGCGCATGGACTATTATTTAATTTTTCACCCTGATGTATGGATTGGATATAGACGTTTTATAAACAATTATTTTATTAGAGGGAAAACTATTGGCGAATAAGCGTAATATATTGTCTTAACATGATGGGACAACGTTAACTTCACTGAGGGTTAATCATCTGTTAAGTTTCTCAATAATAAAGCAATCAAATGTAAATAAAATGCAATCTAATGTCCAATATTATGCATATCAAGACACAGATGTAATAAAGATGTCATTGAAGTAATTAATAATGTCTTCATTAGCTGACAACTGTAACAGGTGCTCATCTCTGACCACTATGATAAGCACCATGTATGTAACCGAATACAAAATAATCAAACTTGTTTCCATTGCATAAAGTGGGAGATATTATGGACATAATTGTGCAAATCGTGATACAAGCATGAAATTTGGTATAAAGGTTAATTATATGATACTTATAAAAAATCCGCTGCTGGCCAGAAAAAAAATCATTTTTTCAAGATGGCCACCACACATTTTGAAAATGGCGTCATAACAAATAGCCATTATTTGTTTATCTTTTAAAAGGTTTGTTATATGTAAAATCCATTGTTAGATTTGATAAAAAGCAAATGACAGTTCATAAATAACGACTTGACAATACATTAATGAAACTTTAGGTGACTTCCGGTTTCAAAATGTCGACAAAAGAGTAAAAAATTTCGATTTTTTTTACTTTCAAGCAATTTTACAAGAGATTTTAATCCTTGAAAGATGTGTAATGTATAATCCAATGTAAGTTATGATAACACGTTAAAAACAGTTCCTTAGTACGACAAAACAACACATAAATGAAGAAAAATAGTAGTTTCCGGTTCCAAATTAGAGGCAAATACGTAAAAAAATATTTTAATGATTTTCGTCAACTTAACAAGTAATAACACAAGCATGAAAAACAAGCATGAAATTTGGTATAAAGGTGGACTAAATGATAATTAAAAGAAATCAGGTGCTGGCCATCAAAAATTTCCATTTTTTCAAGATGGCCACCGATCATTTTGCAAATGGCGTTATAGCCAGTTGTAAATCCTTCAAAGTTGTGTTATAGGTATAATCCAATGTAATTTTTATCAAGCGTACATTACAGTTACTAAAGTATGAAAAAACAACACATAAATGACAAAAAAAGAGTGATTTCCGGTTTCAAAATGGCGGCAATTTTTTTGAAAATGTATGTTTTTATAATTTTCATCAACTTAACAAGTGATATCACATTCTATGTTAAGATTAAATGCCTAGTTTTGTTAGAAAGACAGGTTTGCTATCCTATAATTATCTGACAGTAGCCAATAACAAAACTCGTACAACGAAGGACAGAACGGTAGCATTTACAGTCACCAACACAACTGAATTCTCGCCTCCTCATTTCAAAAGTTCCCGACAGGAGGATGCAACTTTAATGGCAGCCGAAGAAGTCCTTTTAGGTTCCCTACTGTCATCGATTTTTTTTCTTTTATCCAACCCCAGTGTTCATGAATTGGTACATATATCAAGCTGAGCCCAAACTTATCCACCTTGATACGCTGCTCTTTGGATGTGCTCCGGGAAAAAAAAACTCTTGTAGACGGAACTACATCATAATGCCGCTGCTTCCTGGGTAAAAAATTACATCGTGCCTCGTTAACAGCAAGTAGTGATGTTGTTCTGTCATACATGATGCAAACAAATTCTTCTTTTATGTCCATGTATGTGTCTTTACACTTCAGCAAAGAAATAAGTACGTCCTTTACATTTTGAAATACTTCTCATGTCATCCAAACTGACATATTCCCTTAGTGTCACATCCACTGAATGAATGAAAGGAAGAGTAGCTACACGAGGACCAAACACATTTGATATATCACGTACAGGAAGCCATCAAAAGTCTTCATTCCTGCCAAAACCTTTACACAGTTTGTTCCACCATATTTTTGGAGTGCTGCAATTCTTAATACTACTACATCTGTGTCGGTGCTACCTTAAATTACCGTCCTGCAACAATTTTTATAATCATGCCGAACATGGACAAACATTCGTAAATCTGCTTCTCCATGCTTACAAGGGGTAGCTGGAAAGTATCCTTATTAGTCTCTACAGAAGCATTTCTGTCGGCAAGACACTTGAAAAATTTCGTTTCGTCGTCATCTCCATAGAAAAAACTACTCCAGAACCCAACTTTTGTCTTCTGTCATCTAGCCTTTCAATGATTCATTTAGTAAATCTAACACAATGTCTACTCTTGAATACTTATCGATGCAAGATTTTATTCAAGGCCGTATGCCACAATTGCAAAATCATCCAATATTGTTGCCCTACAAGGTGGCCTGGAATTAACCATTGCTGCGTCAGAATTTGGATCTGCAAATTGCAAAATTTCTTCAAGTTTAATTATCCATTTACCCTGATTTAATACCACTGTTTAACTGACATCCGAAGACAAAAACGGAGGAGCAGTTTGTCTTTATGGATTAAGAGATATTCCAAATCAATTTGTCCACTGCGACAAGAAATAAAAGTCTAGAAAAGATATCTAAGGTTCTCTAGCTTTGTTTTTCACCAAAACGTTTACAGTTTTTTTTTACCGACATAATAGGAAGTTGTTCTTTTTGATCTGATTATCAAAAACCGGTTCTCCTTCGTTCTGTATTTGCTTCAAACAATCTTCAAATTATTTGCCTTTGATCTTTTTAAAGAAATCCTTATGTGTTCATTTTAAAAGTCGTTCATCTATTATAGAAAAAAACTATAATGCCTCAAACCACTAGATCTTGCAAATTCATCTGATCGTCTACTGACTTCTGGTCCAGCTACCATCAATACATCTAAATGAGGTCTTCGGTTAAACCTATGACAACACATCGCCCTTTACAATTGTATTATTTTTGGTTTTTTATCTGATCAATTGTGTTATAAAATAAATATTTTCTGGTCTTACGTACAGTAAAATTATCAGTTTCAATATCAATTGCCACCTGTGGGTGACGTAAGGGAAGGAAAGCCTCATCTCGGAGAAGGTCGGTAGCGATCGAGAATATGTTACACGATCAAGACCTAAATGAATACGCTATCATGCGTCATATGGACTGTTTGTACAAGATCTGACTCATGAAATGAGCATACTACCAAATTCACAAGAAGTTTTTATTTTATATATGAACGCAAGGAATTGAACTGTGGTATAGATGACTATATTTTTTTACACCAGTATTCCAAATCTTTGAACGTCACAGAGTTATGCCATAATTATAATTTCTGTGTTTAGCTTTCTTAATCCGATATATACCATTCAAGCTGAAACACATAGAGTTATCTGATGCGCGTGTCTAGTCCTAAGTACATTTGAACATACATACAAGAATATGCCGTTCTAGGTGATGTAATACTGGTTTTAGTGAGGACATATGTCCATCTACTGTCACGTAATATATCACCCAGAATTTTATAACAAGTCATTTCAATGTGAAATCCACCTCACATGACGATAAACTTATCATCTCTGTACAAATCAGGCAATTCCCACTGATTATCCATTACCAAAAGTGGCTGATCTGCCGTTACTATTCATGTTTTTCTCGTATAAACCACATTTTCCGTCTTATCCATCAAATTCCTGATCATTGCAACGGAATAAGCTTGTTTTTAAACAGTGGCATCATAGATTTTACACTTACTTGCTTTTTAGAGTAATGAGATGAACTACGGTTTGCTCTGGTAGTGCATACAAATTACTCATTATGTCTATAAATAGTTTGCGCATGCGCAAAATTGTTAAATCGTGTCATTACTTTGAAAAATATTATCAAACCATATCATTATATATTGGAAAATCCCAAATCACTATTTTAAAGTAAATAGTTAAAATATTTTTTATTGAATTTTGTTTCATCAAAATTGGGCATTTTCGCGCATGCGTAAACCCTATATATGTCAAATACTCAGGTCTACTGAATTATTCACATTTAAGGAAGGTAGCTACCAAACCTGACAACTGTTTTTCCCTTAAAGAAGGTAAACGAAAAGTTTTCCAGAAAAAATCTATATTTTCAAACTGAAAAAACAGCCATTTTAGAAAACGGCGGTGGCCATCTTGAAAAAATGATTTTTTTAATGGCCAGCAGTTGTTTCTTTAAAAGTATATAATAATGATGCTTTGTGGTAATTTTCATGCTTGTATCATCATTTGCACAATTCCCTCGATTTTGCCTGCTAATATCTTCCACTAAATAAATATAATTAGGGTCTGATTTAGATTTTGTAGATTTTTTGGCTGTTATCAAAGAAGCTACGTGATTGTGCAACAGATATATATATATAAAAAAATAAGCGATATGATTGCTAATAAGACAACTGTCCACAAGAGACCAAATGACAGTCACACAAAAATGAAAAGTCTACATAGATTATAATTTTATATTTAAACTTTAAACGAGAACTCGTGCAGTTAAACCTACAAAGTTATATGGTAATGACGTGTGTTTAACCCGCTTTCAAACCCAAATTTAGGAATGCTTGTTGTCCTTTTACCGAATTTATGACAAATGTCCTCCTGAAAAGTACTGCATTTGAAATTTTGTAAATATATTCTTGGTTCCTCTCCAAAGCAACATACCGTATAGCGGGTTATTTTCACGGATGTAAAATTTCGCGATTTCCATAAATAAGGTATACGAAATATTTTGGCGGTTATTATTTTGGCGGATTCAAAACTTTTATCAATACCTTTGCATGTACACTTTTAAATTGGCGGAATTTATTTTGGCGATTTTGTTCTGTCCGCGTTAATAAGCGAAAATCCACACCCCGCAAAAATAACCCGCTATACGGTATACATGTATAGCTATTTAAATAAATTGGTGGAAAATTGCTGTATATTTCAATATTGTGAAAGATATGAGTATACTGTACATCATTTGAGATGAATATCAATTTAATTTTTTTCTCCAATAACTGGATAGAGTCTATCCTTTCCTTACTTATAATATCACCTGCTGATATGATCCCTTCCTATAGACACCATGTTAATATACAATATATGTACATTGTCGGAAAATGTAAAATTTAATTGTATTAGCTTTAGAAACAGGTCGAAAAGCGAGGCTCCGCCGAGCTTTTCTCCTGTTTCGTAGCGAGTGCAAATACATTTAATATTTTCCGACAATGTACATAAATCGTTTTTATCCTGAAATTTAAACCCAACACTCGAAACTTTCGTTGTCGAATGTAAATCATATCTCTATTATGTTTCAAAGAGATCGACAGTTTAAACGCGGACCGCGATGAGAACACCCAAAATGAACTGGTTCAGAAAAAGAAAAATCCCAATTACCCCCTGCTCACCATGGAAGAGGGAAAACAGGAGACTTTATTTGTACATGTACAAATAAAGCAAAACATTATTTGTATACCTGTTATATGTACAAAAGAAGGCTGAATTGATTGCAGGATTAAGTGTCTCTATCGACTCTTTCTTCAATCATTATATCACTTGCTGTTAGGATTACTCCATAAAGGCACACATAAAGTGTCTCTATTGATCCTACCTGTATTTATAACACCACCTCCTGATATTACACTCTCCTATAGACACCATAGAAAGTGTCCCTGTTGACCCTTTCTTTACTAATAACATCACCTGCTGATATGACCCCTTCCTAAAGACACCATAGAAAGTGTCTCTATTGATCCTTTGTTTGCTAATAACATCACCTGTTGATATGACTCCTTCCTTTAGACAGCATAGAAAGTGTCTCTATTGAACCTTTCTTTACTTATAACATCACCTGCTGATATGACCCCTTCCTATAGACATCATAGAAAGTGTCTCTATTGATCCTTTCTTTACTTATAACATCACCTGCTGATATGACCCCTTCCTATAGATATCATAGAAAGTGTCTCTATTGATCCTAAGTTTGTTTACTTATGACATCACCTGCTGATATGACCCCTTCCTAAAGACATTATAGAAAGTGTTTCTATTGATCCTTTCTTTACTTATAACATCACCTGCTGATATTACCCCTTCCTATAGACATCATGGAAAGTGTCCCTATTGATCCTTTCTTTACTTATAACATCATCTGCTGATATGACTCCTTCCTATAGACACCATAGAAAGTGTCCCTTTTGACCCTTTCTTTACTTATAACATCACCTGCTGATATAAACCCTTCCTATAGACATCATAGAAAGTGTCTCTATTGATCCTTTCTTTACTTATAACATCACCTTCTAATATGACCCCCTCCTATAGATATTATAGAAAGTGTCTCTATTGATCCTTTCTTTACTTATAACATCACCTGCTGATATAACCCCTTCCTATAGACATCATAGAAAGTGTCTCTAGTGATCCTTTCTTTACTTATAACATCACCTTCTAATATGACCCCTTCCTATAGACACCATAGAAAGTGTCCCTGTTGACCCTTTCTTTACTTATAACATCATCTGCTGATATGACCCCTTCCTATAGACACCATAGAAAGTGTCTCTATTGATCCTTTGTTTGCTAATAACATCACCTGCTGATATGACTCCTTCCTATAGACGGCATAGAAAGTGTCTCTATTGAACCTTTCTTTACCTATAACATCACCTGCTGATATGACCCCTTCCTATAGACATCATAGAAAGTGTCTCTATTGTCCCTTTCTTTACTTATAACATCACCTGCTGATATGACCCCTTCCTATAGATATCATAAAAAGTGTCTCTATTGATCCTTTGTTTACTTATGACATCACCTGCTGATATGACCCCTTCCTATAGACATTATAGAAAGTGTCTCTATTGATCCTTTCTTTACTTATAACATCACCTGCTGATATTACCCCTTCCTATAGACATCATAGAAAGTGTCCCTATTGATCCTTTCTTTACTTATGACATCATCTGCTGATATGACTCCTTCCTATAGACACCATAGAAAGTGTCCCTTTTGAACCTTTCTTTACTTATAACATCATCTGCTGATATAACCCCTTCCTATAGACATCATAGAAAGTGTCCCTATTGATCCTTTCTTTACTTATAACATCATCTGCTGATATGACTCCTTCCTATAGACACCATAGAAAGTGTCCCTTTTGACCCTTTCTTTACTTATAACATCACCTGCTGATATAACCTCTTCCTATAGACATTATAGAAAATGTCTCTATTGATCCTTTTTTTACTTATAACATCACCTGCTGATATAACCCCTTCCTATAGACATCATAGAAAGTGTCTCTATTGATCCTTTCTTTACTTATAACATTACCTTCTAATATGAACCCTTCCTATAGACACCATAGAAAGTGTCTCTATTGATCCTTTGTTTGCAAATAACTTCACCTGCTGATATGACCCCTTCTTATAGACACCATAGAAAGTGTCTCTATTAATCCTTTCATTACTTATAACATTACCTGCTGATACGACCCCTTCCTATAGACACCATAGAAAGTGTCTCTATTGATCCTTTCTTTACTTATAACATCACCTGCTGATATAACCCCTTCCTATAAACAGCATAGAAAGTGTCTCTATTGATCCTTTGTTTACTTATAACATCACCTGCTGATATGACCCCTTCCTATAGATATCATAGAAAGTGTCTCTATTGATCCTTTGTTTACTTATGACATCACCTTCTGATATGACCCCTTCCTAAAGACATTATAGTAAGTGTCTCTATTGATCCTTTCTTTACTTATTACATCACCTGCTGATATGACCCCTTCCTATAGACATCATAGAAAGTGTCTCTATTGATCCTTTCTTTACTTATAACATCACCTGCTGATATGACCCCTTCCTATAGACATTATAGAAAGTGTCTCTATTGATCCTTTCTTTACTTATAACATCACCTGCTGATATGACCCCTTCCTATAGACATCATAGAAAGTGTCTCTATTGATCCTTTGTTTACTTATGCCATCACCTTCTGATATGACCCCTTCCTAAAGACATTATAGAAAGTGTCTCTATTGATCCTTTCTTTACTTATAACACCACCTGCTGATATGACCCCTTCCTATACACATCATAGAAAGTGTCTCTATTGATCCTTTCTTTACTTATAACATCACCTGCTGATATGACCCATTCCTATAGACATTATAGAAAGTGTCTCTATTGATCCTTTCTTTACTTATAACATCACCTGCTGATATGACCCCTTCCTATAGACATTATAGAAAGTGTCTCTATTGATCCTTTGTTTACTTATGACATCACCTGCTGATATGACCTCTTCCTATAGACATTATAGAAAGTGTCTCTATTGATCCTTTCTTTACTTATAACATCACCCGCTGATATGACCCCTTCCTATAGACATCATAGAAAGTGTCCCTATTGATCCTTTCTTTACTGATAACATCATCTGCTGATATGACTCCTTCCTATAGACACCATAGAAAGTGTCCCCTTTGACCCTTTCTTTACTTATAACGTATAAGTAAAGAAAGGATAAATAGAGACACTTTCTATGATGTCTATATCGAGGGGTCATATCACAGGTGATGTTATAAGTAAAGAAATGATCAATAGAGACACTTTCTATAATGTCTTTAGGAAGGGGTCATATCAGAAGGTGATGTCATAAGTAAACAAAGGATCAATAGAGACACTTTCTATGATATCTATAGGAAGGGGTCATATCAGCAGGTGATGTTATAAGTAAACAAAGGATCAATAGAGACACTTTCTATGCTGTTTATAGGAAGGGGTCATATCAGCAGGTGATGTTATAAGTAAACAAAGGATCAACAGAGACACTTTCTATGGTGTCTATAGGAAGGGGTTATATCATCAGGTGATAGAATAGGTAAAGAAAGGATCAATAGAGACACTTTCTATGATGTCTATAGGAAGGGGTCATATCAGCAGGTGATGTTATAAGTAAAGAAAGGGTCAAAAGGGACACTTTCTATGGTGTCTTTAGGAAGGAGTCATATCAGCAGATGATGTTATAAGTAAAGAAAGGATCAATAGGGACACTTTCTATGATGTCTATAGGAAGGAGTCATATCAGCAGGTGATGTTATAAGTAAAGAAAGGATCAATAGAGACACTTTCTATGATGTCTATAGGAAGGGGTTTTATCAGCAGGTGATGTTATAAGTAAAGAAAGGGTCAAAAGGGACACTTTCTATAGTGTCTATAGGAAGGAGTCATATCAGCAGATGATGTTATAAGTAAAGAAAGGATCAATAGGGACACTTTCTATGGTGTCTATAGGAAGGAGTCATATCAGCAGATGATGTTATAAGTAAAGAAAGGATCAATAGGGACACTTTCTATGATGTTTATAGGAAGGGATCATATCATTAGGTGATGTTATAAGTAAAGAAAGGATCAATAGAGACACTTTCTATAATGTCTATAGGAAGAGGTCATATCAGCAGGTGATGTCATAAGTAAACAAAGGATCAATAGAGACACTTTCTATGATGTCTATAGGAAGGGGTCATATCAGCAGGTGATGTTATAAGTAAACAAAGGATCAATAGAGACACTTTCTATGCTGTCTATAGGGAGGGGTCATATCAGCAGGTGATGTTATAAGTAAAGAAAGGGTCAAAAGGGACACTTTCTATGGTGTCTTTAGGAAGGGGTCATATCAGCAGGTGATGTTATAAGTTTAGAAAGGATTAATAGAGACACTTTCTATGGTGTCTATAGGAAGGGGTCATATCAGCAGGTGATGTTATAAGTAAAGAAAGGATCAATAGAGACACTTTCTATGGTGTCTATAGGAAGGGGTCATATCAGCAGGTGATGTTATAAGTAAAGAAAGGATCAATAGAGACACTTTCTATGGTGTCTTTAGGAAGGGGTTATATCAGCAGGTGATGTTATAAGTAAAGAAAGGGTCAAAAGGGACACTTTCTATGGTGTCTATAGGAAGGGGTCATATCAGCAGGTGATGTTATAAGTATAGAAAGGATTAATAGAGACACTTTCTATGGTGTCTATAGGAAGGGTTCATATCAGCAGGTGATGTTATAAGTAAAGAAAGGATCAATTGAGACACTTTCTATGGTGTCTATAGGAAGGGGTCATATCAGCAGGTGATGTTATAAGTAAAGAAAGGATCAATAGAGACACTTTCTATGGTGTCTATAGGAAGGGGTCATATCAGCAGGTAATGTTATAAGTAAGGAAAGGATTAATAGAGACACTTTCTATGGTGTCTATAAGAAGGGGTCATATCAGCAGGTGAAGTTATTAGCAAACAAAGGATCAATAGAGACACTTTCTATGGTGTCTATAGGAAGGGGTCATATCAGCAGGTGATGTTATAAGTAAAGAAAAGATCAATAGAGACACTTTCTATGGTGTCTATAGGAAGGGGTCATATCAGCAGGTGATGCTATAAGTAAACAAAGGATCAATAGAGACACTTTCTATGCTGTCTATAGGGAGGGGTCATATCAGCAGGTGATGTTATAAGTAAAGAAAGGGTCAAAAGGGACACTTTCTATGGTGTCTTTAGGAAGGGGTCATATCAGCAGGTGATGTTATAAGTTTAGAAAGGATTAATAGAGACACTTTCTATGGTGTCTATAGGAAAGGGTCATATCAGCAGGTGATGTTATAAGTAAAGAAAGGATCAATAGAGACACTTTCTATGGTGTCTAGAGGAAGGGGTCATATCAGCAGGTAATGTTATAAGTAAAGAAAGGATCAATAGAGACACTTTCTATGGTGTCTATAGGAAGGGGTCATATCAGCAGGTGATGTTATAGTAAAGAAAGGATCAATAGAGACACTTTCTATGGTGTCTATAGGAAGGGGTCATATCAGCAGGTGATGTTATAAGTAAAGAAAGGATCAATAGAGACACTTTCTATGGTGTCTATAGGAAGGGGTCATATCAGCAGGTGATGTTATAAGTAAAGAAAGGATCAATAGAGACACTTTCTATGGTGTCTATAGGAAGGAGTCATATCAGCAGGTAATGTTATAAGTAAAGAAAGGATCAATAGAGACACTTTCTATGGTGTCTATAGGAAGGGGTCATATCAGCAGGTGATGTTATAAGTAAAGAAAGGATCAATAGAGACACTTTCTATGGTGTCTATAGGAAGGGGTCATATCAGCAGGTGATGTTATAAGTAAAGAAAGGATCAATAGAGACACTTTCTATGGTGTCTATAGGAAGGGGTCATATCAGCAGGTGATGTTATAAGTAAAGAAAGGATCAAAAGAGACACTTTCTATGGTGTCTATAGGAAGGGATCATATCAGCAGGTGATGTTATAAGTAAAGAAAGGATCAATAGAGACACTTTCTATGGTGTCTATAAGAAGGTGTCATAACAGCAGGTGACGTTATAAGTACAGAAAGGGCCAATAAAGACACTGTCTAAGATGTCTATAGAAAGGGGTCATATCAGCAGGTGATGTTATAAGCAAAGAAAGGATCAATAGAGACACTTTCTATGGTGTCTTTATGAAGGGGTCATATCAGCAGGTGATGTAATAAGTAAAGAAATGATCAATAGAGACACTTTCTATGATGTCTTTAGGAAGGGATCATGTCAGTTGGTGATGTTTTAAGTACATAAAGGGTCAATAGAGACACTGTCTTTGGTGTCTTCACGAAGGGATCATATGAAAAGATGATGTTATAAGTAAAGAAAGGGTTAACAGAGACACTTTCTATGGTGTCTATAAGAAGGGGTCATATCAGCAGGTGAAGTTATTAGCAAACAAAGGATCAATAGAGACACTTTCTATGGTGTCTATAGGAAGGGGTCATATCAGCAAGTGATGTTATAAGTAAAGAAAGGATCAATAGAGACACTTTCTATAATGTCTTTAGGAAGGGGTTATACCAGCAGGTGATAGAATAGGTAAAGAAAGGATCAACAGAGACACTTTCTATAATGTCTATAGGAAGGGGTCATATTAGAAGGTGATGTTATAAGTAAAGAAAGGATCAATAGAGACACTTTCTATGATGTCTTTAGGAAGGGGTTATATCAGCAGGTGATGTTATAAGTAAAGAAAGGGTCAAAAGGGACACTTTCTATGGTGTCTATAGGAAGGGGTCATATCAGCAGGTGATGTTATAAGTATAGAAAGGATTAATAGAGACACTTTCTATGGTGTCTATAGGAAGGGGTCATATCAGCAGGTGATGTAATAAGTAAAGAAATGATCAATATAGACACTTTCTATGATGTCTTTAGGAAGGGATCATGTCAGCAGGTGATGTTTTAAGTACATAAAGGGTCAATAGAGACACTGTCTTTGGTGTCTTCACGAAGGGATCATATGGAAAGATTATGTTATAAGTAAAGAAAGGGTCCACAGGGACACTTTCTATGGTGTCTATATGAAGGGGTCATCTCAGTAGGTGATGTTATAAATAAAAAAAGATCAATAGAGACACTTTCAGAATTGTTGATAGGAAGAAGTCATATCAGCCGATGAGGTTAGAACTAAAGAAAGGGCCAAAAGAGACACTTTATATATATATGGTTCATCTTTCACAAACAAATACCGAAAGAATTTAGTATAATTTTACAAAATATTCATCATGTCTTGTGCAGAAAATATTTAACCACATCTACATCATGGTGTCATCTTTTATCCCAATTTAATATTGTTACTTGGGAATAATGTTAAAGTGTAATGGCAACTTAAATTTAGCGGTATCCTTACCAATGGAAAAAGCTAGGAAAGCATTTTTTAAGATTAAGAAAACAATTTGATTGGATAATCCTTGTAAACTTTGAGAAAAATTATTTGATTCATTAGCAAGTCCGATATTGCTGTATTGTAGTGAGATTTGTGGTGTTTTTGATAATTCGGGAGACAATTCCATATTGGAAAAAATCAATATGAAATCATAAAAGAAATTCTAGGTGTTCATTGCAAAGCAATTAATGCTGCTTTATTGTAGAGCCGAACTTTGCACGCTACCGTTGTGGTAAAAAATCTCATTTTATTTATTATTTTTTTTAACATATGTTTAGGTCTGAAAACACACTTGTATCCAATTTTTTCTGGCAATTGAAAAAAAAGAACCCGTGCACAAATAAATGTATTCTATTTTAAACAATCAAGGATTTTCAAACCTAGCTGGGGGGAAGTTGTCTATATTAAACAATGTTTAACAAGTATTAAACAACGATTAATTAATCAGTGCATACAGGATCAATCATCAACAAGAGGCTGTCACAACGACAGCAAACCGGATTTATTAACATTTATCTGTGTCCTGTCAATATCACAAGAACCATAACTGATGAACGGTGAAAGTGAAAATCGTCAATATCAAATTTGAACTCAATTTTGTCATCAGTATCAACATATTAAAATTTGAAAAGCTTATAGGTTGAATGGTTCATGAGTAAATGCAACAACACGAATGGAAACGCCATTTTTCGATCTTGCAAGAACCATAACTCCTGAACGGTAAAAGTCAAAATCGACATTAAAATTTGAAAAGCTTAGGTTGAATGGTTCATGAGTAAGGGGACGACCATTTGATATTCTGGGGGGGGGGGGGGGGGGCAGGAGGATTTGTTTTTGATCGGTTATTCATTTTTGTAAACTGAGAGGACAGATTATTCATTTTCTGCACTATTGAAGCAAGATTTTTCATTTTCATTAAAGCAAGGGACTGATTATTCATTTTTTACCACTATATTTATGATATTCGAAAACATACAATTTTTTAAATATTTGTTTATTATGAATAATTAGATATAGGAAGATGTGGTGTGAGTGCCAATGAGACAACTCTCCATCCAAATAACCATTTTAAAAAAAAGGTCAACCATTAATACATGTATAGTCAAGTCATTGTGTACCATTTAATCAGAATACTAGTAGATCATTATCCCCTTCAGAAATTTTAAGATTCAAGATTTTATTCATAACCTCATACACATACTTGTGTACAAGAGGACAATATATACAAATATTTTAAGATAATACATAGTGAGACAAGACAAACGAAAGACAAATACATAGTAATAAGTATATTATAAGAATTGGTATAATTAGATTAAGTATTTTCTAATTTTCTAAACGAAATGAATCATTTATATTCCCAAGCAATATACACATATCGCATACATGATGTAAAGTATTAAAGTTAAATTTGTTTGGTTGCCTAGCATCTTTCAAAAGTAGTGTCAAACATACTTCGCCGATCGGAGCGAGGCAAAATTTTTTTTGAAGGGTTTTGGAACCACTGAAGGCCCAATAAGCTATAGACCTGCTGAGTTATTTATTTTCAGGTAATTTATTTTCAAACTACCACAGAACAAACCATTTATTTTTGTGATTATCAAGGCTGAGTTATTTATTTTCAAAATCCTCCTCCCCCCCCCCCCAGAATATCAAATGGTCGTCCCCTAAATGCAACAACATGGGAAACGACATTTTTTCGATCTTTCAAGAACCATAACTCCTGAACGGTAAACGTCAAAATCAACATTATTGAACTTGACCTCCATTTTGTCATCAGTAACAAAATATTAAAATTTGGGAAGCTTTGGTTGAACAGTTCATGAGTAAATGCACGGACACGACTGGAAATGCCATTTTTCAATCTTTCAAGAACCATAACTCCTGAACGGTAAAAGTCAAAATTGTCATTATTGAACTTGGCCTCCATTTTGTCATCAGTAACAAAATATTAAAATTTGGGAAGCTTTGGTTGAACAGTTCATGTGTAAATGCACGGACACGACTTGAAATGCCATTTTTCAATCTTTCAAGAACCATAACTCCTGAACGGTAAAAGTCAAAATCGTCATTATTGAACTTGACCTTCATTTTGTTGTTAGTAAAAAGCTTTGGTTGAACGGTTCATGAGTAAATGCACGGACAACATTTGGTTGCCGCCCGCCCGACCGACCGCCCGACTGCCCGCCGTACATCCTAAAATCAATAACCGACATTTTTGTCACAAAAATCCGGTTAAAAATGCACGATTCATCCAAACTAAACATTTATCAACAATTTCATAATTCAAGTCAGCGTAGTTCTTATGTTGATGTTCTAAGTAATAAATTAGAAAGGTCATCTCTGTGTAAAATAAGATTAAGTGCACACAATCTTGCTTTTGAAAAGGGCGACATTTAGGTTTACCCATGCACCGATGAACGAGTTTGTAATGTATGTAAATCGGGTGAGGTAGAAGATGAAAATAACTTTTTACTGAAATATGAAAAAAAAATATTTTAACTATAGAATAAACTTTAAAACTATTATATTAAATATACTTCCTACATGTTGTTGTGAAAATCAGCTTAATATTAAAAGCTGCATTAATAGTAATTCTTTAAAAGTCCTGAAAGTGACAAGTTCTTATCTACATAAATATCTGGTATAGAAATGTGAATTTGGCTTCTTTTAAAAGAGGTATTAAAACTATAACATATTTAATTATGTTGTTACAATGTATAATGTACTGAAATATGGGCCTTTGCCAATCATTGTAATTGTGTTTGTGCCAATAAAGTATTTGTATTTGTATTTGAATTTATTCTGATATAAGAGTCCCGTAAGACCCCTTTTAATATTTTAAAGAATGATTATATTTGTGTTAAACCCCAAAAGTGACTCAGGAACTGCAGGAATATGATCACTTTTGTCTTTGAACCGACAGTAAAGTCCCTGAGAATGTTAGGCGTTCTTTGGATGAATAAATACGCAGCCACGTCTATTCAGAAAGGAGATTTTGCATCCTTTGTCTCGTGATGAGATAAAGTGCCAGGCTCTCTGTACGTTAATAGCCCTTGGAACTGAAGAACTTCTCCTTGCAGGGTCTGGAGGTGGGCTGTTGCAAGGCTAAATTTCAATTTCTCTATCCAATATACCCTCATTTTCCAGTGTAATTTCAAATTTGTCGACATTGATTTCGATTAAAGACCTTCCGGTTGTATTAATGATTATTGATTTGATATCATCATGAGCATGCATGAAATATTTGATGCTGAACGTAAAACAAACCACAATCAATTAATTTAATATTACTGTATCAGTGTAAATTGAATATACTTCTTCTGCTAGTGTTGTGGGGGTATATAATACAATAATACAATAATAATTTATTAACGTCTCACCATCAAAGGAAACCTTAAAATTATTAATGCCATTCTAAAAAGAATTATGAGAGACGGATTAAAAAGGAACTATAGTATTTACAAATTTCCAAAAAGCTTTTATAAAACAAGTTAAACATTAAAACATATTTACATCAATTATAGGTATAAAACCCGTCTTCTACGATCTAAAATAAGTTTGCAGGTTTTGACACATTTTTGTATCACATTAATATTTTCACTCGCTAAAATAAATGAAAGTTTCACGGAATTCGGCAATAGACTAAAATTTTCGTTTTCAAAGTTTAAAAGCTTATACAGTTCGTCTCTAAAATCGTCGTACAACGGACATACAGTCAATACATGCTCCTCCGTTTCAATTATATCGTCACACGAACAAAACAAGTTCTTTGATCTATTGGAAGACTCTCGTAGCGTCCTGTCTCCACCCGTATTGGGACAACATCACAGCGAAACTGAGAGTCAGTTTATGTTGAATAATTGAAAAATGAGTAATTACTAATTAAAAAAGCAAATCTTGGAACACAAGAAAAAAAGATAAAGCAAATTAACACTAGTGATAACAAGGTTCCTCTATAAAAATATATGTGAATAAAAGGCATAATGATTGTATGTATTGATACAAATTATAAAATACATTTACACCATGATTACATTGAAAGTGTAAGGATACCCTACATTTATCATGATAATCATGTTCACTGTGAACGAAGTCAAATTTTAGAATGACTATCCTCCCCCTTTTTAGCTCACCTGGCCCGAAGGGCCAAGTGAGCTTTTCCCATCACTTGGCGTCCGTCGTCCGTCGTCGTCGTCCGTCGTCCGTCGTCGTCGTCGTCCGTCGTCGTTAGCTTTTAGAAAAATCTTCTCCTCTGAAACTACTGGGCCAAATTAAACCAAACTTGGCCACAATCATAATTGGAGTATCTAGTTTAAAAAATGTGTGGCGTGACCCGGTCAACAAACCAAGATGGCCGCCACGGCTAAAAATAGAACATAGGGGTAAAATGCAGTTTTTGGCTTATAACTCAAAAACCAAAGCATTTAGAGCAAATCTGACATGGGGGTTTAATTGTTTATCAGGTCAAGATCTATCTGTCCTGAAATTTTCAGACGAATCAGACAACCTTTTGTTGGGTTGCTGCCCCTGAATTGGTAATTTTAAGGAAATTTTGCTGTTTTTGGTTATTATCTTGAATATTATTATAGATAGAGATAAACTGTAAACAGCAATAATGTTCATCAAAGTAAGATTAACAATAAGTTAACATGACCGAAATGGTCAGTTGACCCCTTTCGGAGTTATTGCCCTTTATAGTCAATTTTTTACCATTTTTCGTAAATCTAAGTTATCTTTTACAAAAATCTTCTCCTCTGAAACTTTTGGGCCAAATTAATCCAAACTTGGCCACAATCATTATTGGGGTATCTAGTTTAAAAAATGTGTGGCGTGAATCGGTCAACCAACCAAGATGGCCGCCATGGCTAAAAATAGAACATAGGGGTAAAATGCAGTTTTTGGCTTATAACTCAAAAACCAAAACATTTAGAGCAAATCTGACAGGGGTTTAATTGTTTATCAGGTCAAGATCTATCTGCCCTGATATTTTCAGACGAATCGGACAACCCTTTGTTGGGTTGCTGCCCCTGAATTGGTAATTTTAAGGAAATTTTGCTGTTTTTTGTTATTATCTTGAATATTATTATAGGTAGAGATAAACTGTAAACATCAATAATGTTCAGCAAAGTAGGATTGACAAATAAGTCAACATAACCAAAATGGTCAATTGACCCCCTAAGGAGTAATTGTCCTTTATAGTCAATTTTTAACACTTTTCATAAAATTGGTAAATTTTTATTAACATTTTCCACTGAAACTACTGGGCCAAGTTCATTATAGATAGAGATAATTGTAAGCAGCAAGACAGTTTATTACAGTAAGATTTACAAACACATCACCATCACCAAAACACAATTTTGTCATGAATCCATCTGCTTCCTTTGTTTAATATTCACATAAACCAAGGTGAGCGACACAGGCTCTTAAGAGCCTCTAGTTACATCTTGTAAATTACTCAAATCATCGTTTTGCATTTATTATAAAATCATAGATAAAATTATATTAATTGTGTGGCAAACTTCTTTTAGTGGTGTCCAAACAATAAAATTTTAAGAAAAAAATAACCTGTTTCCTCCTTTTAGTTTAAATAATTTCATTTCACTTGTATTTTATCGTTGCAAGATTAATACAATTTATTGTTTCCCAAATCAATATTATGTACTATAAAAAAGACAAAACTCTTCAAAGTAAATTCAAATTTTACAAACCATTTAAATCATACTTTCCTGCAATCTTACATAACTAATGCTAGCTGTTATTTAACTTAATTAATAAAGTAACATGGCATTAATTTTTAATTTACAACCCGTTAGTGTACAAAGGGAAGCAGGGTAAAATTGGCAGGTTAATGGTGCAAAATCAGCAGGTGCCATATCAGCAGATGAGTAATCTAGACCCGTCTCGCAACTTTTGTCATATATGCGTTTAATTGGCAGGATGTAAAAGTGTCTCATATACTAATTAAGGCAAGACTCTAATACATGTGCGTGTATGCTCGTTATAGCTGATTTAACTATTTACTTACTTACTTGTTTAGTGCTGCAAACATAATAAAGCTCTGCTTTTCAGGTTTTAGAGGAAACGTGGACCACTTTTTATATCTCGCGGATCTCCTACGAATCTAGAATTCTTTCACCAGCAGGCTGTAGTAGATTGTAATGGCTTTAATCAAATAGGTAAATTTAACATTTACTATATATTAGTTTCATGACGTTTTCTCCTCTTTTTTTTAATGTTTGCAAGATATTCAAAATCCGGTATTGTTATCAATGTAGTGGCAAAAAACTGTATCCCGTTCACTTTTACTTTTCTTTTCAAAATTGTATTACATAGAGTTTAAAAAGGCATATTTGAAACCCCTATAAAGTCTTTTTTCACGATTTTTCTGTTAATGTTAAATGTATGAAAAGTTCCAAAAGAACAGTTTCTTGTCAAATTTGAAATCATATCACGAAAACAAGCACATGAACCCTAATTATGTTCCTGCTCTTTTAATTGTTTTATATATATGCATTTACTATCAATTGAAATCAGACTTTTAAGAAGCTTATTTTTTTGTTTTAGATCGAGTAGCGAACATTTGTTTACTTGGTGTTAACATGCTAAAGCATAGAAATATAACTGAAGTGAAATCCAAGAAATACATGTCACAAGCTACTTATAAACAATGTATCTTCATTTTATCAATGGATAAATACCAGTTAAAAGCTTGTAAAAACATCTCAAAATCACTTTCTTTCAAAGAAAAGCGCGTCAAATTAAAAAAAAAGTTTTATCTTTACAATTACAATCTTACATATTTGAATGATCCCCACGTCTAACTTAACCACATAATCAGAAGTTGACAATTATCAGTTATTTATGCACACAAAACAAAGGAATCGAGAATGATGAAACTTGTAAAGTTTACAATTTTGTTGTGTTTTTTTTTGAAGGGTTTTGTCGGAACTAACTTAACATCAAATATGGCCAACGCTGTAGCTCAGCTTCATGTTACCTTCGACCTGTAATGTCTCGAAGCAATTTACATATCAGTCTTAACAGTTATGTGACCAAGGTATGTAAACGTAGTGTTATTTTTCTTTATTGAAAATAGACAGAATACTTTGTGATGACTGATTTCTAGCACAATTTTCATATAATCATATTTTGTCACATTTATGTTAATTATTTGGATAGAGGTTGTGTGTAACTATTAGAACACTCAGCTATGGAAAAAAGTAAAAATCAAAAAAAAAATTGAACTCCGTGGAAAATTGAATCGGAAAGTCCCTAATCACATGGCAAAATAAAATGACAAAACACATCTTAACAGATACATGAGTTATGTGATTAAGGAAGATAAGTACGTGATATTCAAGATTTATTAAAAATCTTTATTTTGCTACTAAATTTGAATAATGGTCAAGGTCAAATTTGAGAGCCACTGATATTCATAAAACAATAGAAGATTAATATTTAGTTTCTACTACGCTTAACTATTTTATTTGCAAATTCCCATGTTGTATCGAATTATTGACACATGTATGTCAATATAAGCTCTCAAAATATTTATTAGATATAGCCATAATTCTTTGAACAATTTTTGATTTAAGGGGGTAGACCTTGATTCAGGGAGACAAATCTTTAAGTCAGTTATACGTTTGTAACAGTCAAGTTTCATCAATGTATTTTAAGCATTTACCTGAAACAGATTGGAAATAATCTATGTAACCTTGAAGCAAAGAATATATATATGAAAATGGTTGACGGAAACGTACTGATGATTTTAAGAGTTATTTCCCTTAACCAAGTTCTACCTCTTTAATGACTCTTGACGTGGCTTGGTAATTCATTATCAAACTTTCGGATTTTTACTTAGAACGTTCCTTATGTGGTTTTTGTCAGATGTGCGATTGTATATGTATTATATGACCTTGAAGAGACCGAAATTTAAATGCCATCTAATAATATTTTTTTCTTACCAGGTATTCATGCGAAGAAAACGAGCCTACGGTGTTCGGTTCGTAAAAGATGGAAGGACACTAGGGGTTTTTGCTCGTAAAGAAGTCATATTATCTGCTGGTTCGTTTGAATCACCGCATATCCTTCTATTATCTAGAATTGGACCAAAAATCATCTGAGGAAATTTAATGTAATTGAAATATAACATAAGTAATGAATATACATGACTGAAATTCTGTGATAATATACCAAAAAGTAAAATCACAAAAATACTGAACACCCGAGGAAATTTCAAAACGGAAAGTCTCTAATCAAATTGGAAAAATCAAGAGGTCAAACACATAAACCGGTAACAACTGTCCTAATCCTGGCTTGGTACAGATATAAATAACAAGATAAATAATTTAAGACAATTTTATACTATTTGTTTATGTATATCGCTATGCTGAATGATCTAGTGTTTATTTGTACTGTATTCATGTCACGTATTGTTGTTATTCAAGCGGTAATTTTAACATTGTTAAATTATCGGGAGGTTCGGCTAGACATTTCAATCTTGGCCTTAAAACTCCCTGTACGAAAGTCTGTTGTTATCAAAAGAATCGTTTTTGGTGTATTTTTGCGAATCAATCTTAGTATAGATAAGAAACAAATACGAAGTTAGAACAAGTTTGATGTTACTATCAAATATGTTTTGATCGACGCTAATAAAATGAAATTCAGATGATTATCAGGATTATGTATGACTATTGTGAGAACAAAATGTAAACACTTAAACAGATAGAAGCTATGACTTTCATATTTTAAAGTTTTCATGGGCGCCCTATGTGGTTTTATATCTAACTTTTGTGTTTTAATCTATGCACAGTTCAATGTATTACTACATGTAGTTCTGTCTTTTATGTTGCAGATTCCTGTTCACGCCGATCTTCCTGTTGGAGAAAATGTACAAGACCACCTTGCAATGGGCCTGTCCTATTCAATTAATACGACGCTAAATATAAATTTTAGAAAGATAATTTTGGATTACGTCTTCAAAGGAAAAGGTATTCCGCGTTGCATTATAATTATTTTTCATATATTCTGTATCATTTTAAGAAGAAGCTTATGACTTAGGTTTTGTCATGAAAAAGGTATAAATACATTGAACTATAAGATAATATGTTGATCAGTAACAATTGTTGATGATGAGTTGCTGATTAACTTTGACTCCGACAAGTGTTCTCTAAGCAGAGACGCAACAAATAAAAATAAAATTTGGAAAATGGTGTGTGTATGACACTGCAAAGAAACTGACAATGAAATTGACAACAACGTCATAATTTTAACAGCGATAAACAATTTGTCATCGGTCATTTCAACTCGGTTGCTTTTCTCACTTTCGCCGTACCGGCTCCAGGGAGAAAAGCAATCAAGTTGAGATGATCAATGGTAATTTATAATTAATTGCTGATTTTTGATTTCAAAGGTACGTGCGATAGGCATTGATTTTTCGTCATAATAATGATTTTTCTGAAGTAGTAGAGAGTCGCATAACTATCATATTAATACATTTATAATATCATGATGTTTTACACTAAAAAGACCATGCGAGATTGAAATGTATGAAACACCGTTGTCAATAGCTTAAGTAAAAAATCAAGAAAATTGTTTATCAGAAGCTAATAACGTTTACCAAACTATAATTCATATTTTTCATTATAGGAATATTCAATAACCCGATTGTAGATGGAAGTCTATATTCAAAAGTGGACAAAGCATCACATACAAAATACCCAGATTGTAAAAGTGTTTTTAGTCCTTTTGCATTTGAGTCTTCAACTCCAAGTGCAAACTTGAAGGACAATGTAGCTATATTTTGCTATACGTTTTTCTTTACCTTTTTGTTGGTTAGCAATACTATTATTTATGTAAAAAAATTAACGAAAAACAAATGTGTAACACATAAACAAATGACAACCACTGAATTACAGGCTCCTTACTTAGGAATGGCACATACATGAATAATGTGGCGGGGTTAAACATGTTAGAGTGATCTCAACCCTCCCCTAACCTGGGACAGTGGTATAACAGCATAAAATAAGAACGAACTATAAAAAGCAGTTGAAAGTTCGTTCTTATGTTGTACTGTTACATCACTGTCCCAGGTTACAGGGAAGGGGTTGGGATCCCTCTAACATATTTAACCCCGCCACATTCTGTAAGTCAGTGATTGTCGTTTGTTTGTGTGTTACTTAATTGTTTTTCGTTTATTTTTGTACAAAAATAGGTTGTTAGCTTTGTCGTTTGGATTGTTTTACATTGTCATTTTGGGGCCTTTTATATCTCATCATTGCTGAAGACCTTACCATGACACCTATAGATGTTAATTTCTGTGGCATGTTGGTCTTCATACCACATGTTGGAAATCATACCACATCTTATGTTTATATGATAAGTGCCTTCGAGTACTGCGAGTACACTGATTACACCACTGGTTTTGGATTTTTTATTCCCGAAGAATATCACCAGCATAGATGTTGAAATTGTTTTACCTATATCCAAAGTGACAGGGCGTGTTTCTTGTATATATATATATGATAACACTACCTCATTACTAATGTGCCTGAACCCTGCCCTTGGCCTTGGTCGGTTTGTTTTCGTTAGTATATGTCTGTCAGATATCGTTTATTGTTGTGTTATAAATTCGGTCGTTAATTTTATTTGGTTATAAAAAAAGAAGATGTGGTATGATTTCCAATGAGACACCTATCCACAAAAGACCAAAATAACACAGACATTAACAACTAGAGGTCACCGTACGGCCTTCAACAATGAACAAAGCCCATACCGCACAGTCAGCTATAAAAGGCCCCGATAAGACAATGTAAAACAATTCAAACGAGAAAACTAACGGCCTTATTTATGTAAAAAAATGTACGAAAAACGAATATGTAACACATAAACAATTTACAGGCTCCTGACTTGGGACAGGCACATACATAAATAATGTGGCGGGATTAAACATGTTAGCGTGATCCCAACCCTCCCCCTAACCTGGGACAGTGGTACAACAGTACAACATACGAACGAATCATACAAATTAGTTGAAAAAGTCTTAAGGTCATACGATACAGTAGAGATTCCTCGTTGATTTTTTCTTAAAATTTTGATAGTAGGTTAATTTCAATGTATACTTTTCAAATATTCAAAGAAAAAAGTACCTTCATGACTTACTTTTTGAGATAATTTGGTTCGAAATTTGCATATTCGTAAGAAAATCCCTGAAATTTCATAAATTCTGACTTTTAAAGAATGGATAAGTTGTTTTACATTGTCATTTTATAGCTGACTATAAGGTCTGTTATTTGCTTAATGTATAAAACCGTACGGTGATCTTTATTTCCTAACATCCATCACTCTTGTGGATAGTTTTCTCATTTTCAATCTTAAAACAACTTTCTAATTTATATATTTATTTCCATTTTTAGAATTTTCTGTCTATACAAATCCATGTATAAGGAAGGCGAATTAATAGATAATTGTTTAAAGACACTGACAGTCATTTCAAATAATTTTGAAACATGAAGAAATTTTTTTTATTTCAAGGGATATATTGTTCTGTTATGTTGCTCAAAATTTAATATTTAATGTAGTGTTTTGTTGACTATTGTTTGTCTTTTACACGTTTTTGTGTGGGTCATGGTACTATTTGTTTCCTCGACTTATTTTTATAATTTTCATTGCGATATTTCCGCTATCTATTTTATATTATGTTAGATTCTCAACTAGTTGATACATAAAACTCACATGAAAATTTTACTTATAAAAATAAATTGGTATATTTCATGATTATAAATAAATTTGAAAATTTAAATGTTATTTGAATTACTCTATTTTTAGAGTTCATGTGAATATCACGTGAAAAAATGATGCTCACTTGGCGTTATGGGCCAGGTGATTTAAAATTACCAAATAATGAAATTAAAATTACATAAGTGAACACAGTCGTCTTCAATATTTTGTCTTATTTGTTATTTAAAATGGTATCAGTTTTTTGTAGTGATATTAAAAAAGTGTTGCTGTATTTTTGTGGGAGTAGTATATATATGTTGTGTACGAATTGTAATGTTGCACAAATTATAATTTGTACAGAAATTTTGTAAAAGTTATCAGTGTTTTATGAATCACTTAACACAAATTGATGATACATGCACACAGTCGTTTGTTTCACAAATTTCTGTCATATTTCCATGACTACATGATGCAATCGTCTCTTCAGCATTGATACAAAAAAAACATAATAAAATCACAAAAGACATATTTATGGATATGATTTTGGTATAAGAAGAAAAATTAAAATAGAACATGTAGAATTTAAACCATTTTGTTTTAAAAGTTTTATGACAAGGACAATAGCACTAAATGTTAGGTTGAAGTATATAAATTTGAATTAAAGAAATTAAGCTGATACATGTTAGAAGACAAAATTGTATCACTTGGTGCAAATGGTATGTGCCAAAAAACTTATAACTTCTACAAAAAACTTGTAATAAATTATAATTTGTACAAACTTACATCTTGTACATGTACACAACATACACATGTACTTCTGGAGTAAGACATATCTGAAAATGCCTGTAAGCTAGCTATGTACCAAAAACCAAATTAATTCCGTTATATAAATCCACAGTGGAATGTAATCTTCATGGTAGACGCATTTTTTTCAGAAATCAGAAGAAATATCATTTCTTTTACTGCATTTATGTAAACATAAATTACTACGTAATTTTTAGTACGTTTGCAAATAATTTACTTATACATGTTATAAAACTATTACTTATTACTCAAATCAAGTGAAAATGATCATGATGTTTTTAATCATTTGTGATAGGCTTTGAACTAGCTTTCAGTAACTTCATGATATTTTATATTGGTGTTTTGCTTTTATTGTTTTTGTGCCTCGTACTGATCTGTAAGTGCATCTTTTGTACCGTTTGTTTATATGCCTTGCTGTTGCACTACTGTCGTAGGTAAGGAGAGTGTTGAGAGCTCAGAGACATGTTTAAACCCGCCACATTTATTAAGTGCCAATCCGAATAAAGGAGCCTATAGTTCATTGTTTGCGTTGGTTTAGTTCTGTCATATTTGTTTTTCGTAAATTGTTTTGTCATACATTAGGCTGTTAGTTTTCTCAATTTGTTTCACATTTTTCATGTCGATTCCTTTCATAGACGATTATTTCATGTATTCCGTATGGTTTGCATTATTGTTGAAGGCCTACGATGGCCTATAATTGCTTGCTCACATCTACTTCATTTCTTACTTTTGTGGATAGTTGTCTCATTGACAATGATACCACATCTCTTTATTTTTTATATATGTCACCACATCGTAAACGTGGCACCATATAAAACTTATGAATAACATATCTGAAGAAATGTCAAATTATAATATAATTGCTTTCAAATATCAATGTAAGTATAAAACCTTATCAGCAAAATATCAAAAGTTACAAATACATCAAATATTTATTAAAATTAATCAAATTGTTTTAATAGTATAATAACGTATAAATATACATGTAAGTAAACCTTATATTCACAATATGAAACACATCTAAAACCTTTTATGTAAGGGATATAAGCCGATAACAGTCCATTCTGTAAAATATTGGACAGGTCTGAGGCCGCAGGCCGAAGACCTGTTCAATATTTTACAGAATGGACTGTTAGAGGCTTATATCTTACTTAAAACATTGTTTAACACGTCGATAAAAGTTTAAATAAAAGAAAAGCCAGCAAAGATTTATTTTCATCAAGTATGAAAATTGTTTTGTGAATAAACTTTCTTTACATTAAATATATCCTACATGTTGGCCCCATTAAACAAAAACTAAACTTAAACCAAATAGACAAAAAGAAAGTACAGCTGAAGGTAAACAACATGTATTGCTACATGAAGAATAAGACACAGGGTATGTGTATCATGATTTTTACGTGCGCAAGGACTACTCACATTTTCTGCTGATAGTCATTGATAGTTTCCGTGAATACCATTACATACGGTTTGTGTTTCAAAATGGATAAAGTGATGAAAGTATATTTCAAATGCAAAAACGAAGAAAAAGATGTCGTTGCATGTATTAGGGATTGTGTTGTTTCAAACTTTGGATTAAAATCAAATGTGTAATTGGAATCTATTCAGATACAGTATTCAGTGTTGATTACAAAGAGGATATAGACAAAGCAGCTTACAATGGTTAGTTATATATATATATTATATTTCAAAATGTAGTCCTCCTCTTTTAGTTTCTTGTTTCTTCTTGGGTTTTATTTTTACTAAGTGAATGAGAAAAGAAAAATAATAGGATATGAAAACAGGTTCTTGTCGAACCATATCGATTGCACCGCAGTCGATTTTATTACAAATACATATTAATTAATATGAACAAATGAAGAAATAGCAACATGCAATCAGTTATATTCTTTTATTGGAATTTTAAAGAGACTGTACCCAAACGGTACCACCTGAATACATCCCCCCTTTTTTCTGTTTTTTTTCTTTCTGCAAGGTCGTGTCGCCCTTTTTTCATTTATTTGTTTATTGAGTCCTTTGTGTTTTATAAATGTTACCGAAATATATTCTTGTCTCGATTTTCTTTTGAAAAAAAAATCTCTCATAAAACGATCACTGCAAAAAGTGCGAATCGGAAACACGATTGGTTTGTTTGACAAATAAAATGCGGTAATGTGTTCCTTTATTCTACTTTCCATATTCATCGTAGTTCATGAGCGAAGTGTAGCATTATATTCATATTTAAGCAATAATATCAGACTTAAAAAAACAATACTTCTTAATCACTTTAGAAACTTGAATATTATTAAAACTATTATAGTCCACTAGTTTATGAAAGAAATTCAAGATTCGCACTTTCTACACAGGATAAGGTTTAGTTTGTTCATGGCCCTTGTATTGTAGCATGATCTATCAAATTTAAAAATAATTACTTCATTGCTTAATTCATTTTTAATTGTAGTTGAAACTGATGTTAGGAAGAATAAGAGCAACACCAGAGGTCAATTTTGATAGCCTAAAGACGGATGAGAATAACTCTTTTGAAAAAAGAAATAAATTCATAAAATCCAAAGAACAAGACCTTCAACGAGCATAATCAACTATTTGAATTCGTCTTAAAAGAGACAACCCCAAAACATGAGAAAATGGCTGTGATATAAGTATTGGATGTGTTAAAAATCAATTTGAAAGTGATTTCTTTTCCTCAAGAAACCGTTTTGATGAGTGACAAAGTTATTGTATTGGAAAGTGACTTTAATAAAATGTTTCTATTTAATTGCCATTTGTTCTTTGGTTGTATTCAATGTTTACAAGATGAAAACAATTGGGGTAATTACAGTGCTTATCCAGTGACCTTTGGGGTATCACATTAGCAATGACTAAAACAGTTTACCAAATTGCAGTTAGATTTCTAACTGATGAACTGGTAAAATATTTTAGCAGATTGCTCAAGTGAAATGTTGTTAGTAAGAAGTGAGTGCTGTAAAATAAAAAGTTATACTTACCACCAACCAGTTAGTTGATACCTTTGTCAATCATTTATAACAAAAATAATACCTTACTATCAGAGATGGGTCCGATTACTTTCAATGTAATTGATTAAATTACAATTACTTTGTCATTTGTACGATTAAATTAAATTAATGATTACATCATTTCTGAAAGTATCTGATTAAATTAATGATTACATTGGCAAAGTAATCATGATTACATCTGATTACAATGAATTTAAAAACAAAACATTTTGAATGATGTGAATGATAAACGTTCAATATAACTATAGCATTTTTGAGAAAGTATTTTATTTGGTTCAATTATAAAATGATAACTTCAAATTAAACTTCATCTATTTAAATAAACACAAAATTTAACTACATATTTATACATTACACTTTATCACCAATGATCTCTGAATTATTTTGAATTAAATTTAATAAAGATATATCATAAGAGTTTTTTGTTTGTCTTCTGACCTCTTTCATAATTTATATGTATTCCAAGTTGCAGTTTATGGTAGTTTAAATATGGATGAAATAAAGTTACTGATTAAAACTATGTTTTAATAGAAGTGTTAAACCAAATTGTAAACAATATGCAAGTACTAAAAATCATTGCATTTTACATGTCCAGTCCAATTTTTTAAAATTCTAAACAACATATTTGTCCACCTTTAAATTTAGTTTGTGCTAATTAGATAAATTTTCATATCTGATTTATCTTTTATCATATATATTTCCCTACAGCTATACTCAATTGGTAATTGCAATAAAAACAAACCTTAATTAGTGACTAGTCTCCTTCCTGTCAATTCAAAGTTGACAAAAATCACAAAAATTAACAAAAGATTATAATTCAGGGTTAAAGAAAAGTATTACTTGAATATGTAACAGTTATTATCAAATATTAATATGAAGATCATTATAAAACAATGAATATACATGTATGTACAATATCTTTTATCAAGATAAAAGGTATAAAAGGTATATAATTGTATTATATGTCTCTGCTTAGGCTAATGATGACTTTTCAATACTGTAACAGTTTATTTTTTAATGAAGTAGACATGCTTAAAGTAACCAAACCATTTTAGTATGTTAAAAATTTATCAAATATGAATAACAAAGAGGTTCATTTAATGACCAAAAACACAATTTTAGATTTTTTTCATTGTAATCAGAATGTAATCAAAAAGTAATCATAATTACAGGGTATTTTGAAAAGTAATTGATTAAATTAAATAACATGTAATCAGATTTTTGGCTAATTAATGATTACACTGATTACTTGAAAAATTGTAATCAATTACAGCTGATTAATGATTACAATTACAATTACCCCAAGTCTGCTTACTATATATAGTATGAGTCACTGAATAAAAAGGTCTAAGTTTGACATGGAAACTTCTATAATAAATAAATATTATAAATGAATAGTTTAAAACATTGTTTTGTAGCTGTATATTTTATAGCTTCGTCTTCTAAGAGAAAGTTATTGTGCAATTTTGATTCGAATAATATTTTCTATACAAATTACTGATCTGCTGGCATTAAAGGGAAATAATTTTATAGAGTTCAAATGTACACTAAAAATTTAATCAATGATACCAGGCTTATTATTTTGCCTACAAAAGATTCATCAATACGACTTGAATAAAAAAAATTGAAATGCAAAATATGTATGAATGTGAAGGGCATGTACATTTGTAGGACACAAATTAGAAAGGTTTTGCAAAATACTGCTTATAAGTTATTTTGTGCTCCTTGGTAGTGTTAATTATTTCCCTTTAATGCCAGCAGATCAGTAATTTGTATAGAAAATATTATTTGAATCAAAATTGCACAATGAATTTCTCCTAGAAGACGAAGCTATAAAATATACAGCTACAAAAAAATGTTTTGAACTATTCATTTATAATATTTATTTATAATAGAAGTTTCCATGTTAAACTTAGACCTTTTTATTCAGTGACTCATACTATAGTAAGGTATTATTTTTGTTATAAATGATTGACAAAGGTATCAACTAACTGGTTGGTGGTAAGTATAACTTTTTATTTTACAGCACTCACTTTGATAACCAATTAAGATTAGATATAATTACATATATCTTAAGATTAGTTATAATTACACATATCTTAAGATTACTTTTAATTACACATATCTTATAATCCTGGTACCTTTGATAACCAATTAAGATTAGATATAATTACATATATCTTAAGATTAGATTGTTCTAACAATAAATGGAAAAATATTTTATTTTCCATAATAAATCAAGAAAAATTATTTAAGTTTGGAAATGGTTATCTGTCAAACATTAAAGTAAAGATGAAAAATAAATTTTGGCAGGATGTATTCCATTCATGGGACAGTATTGTTGATAAAGAAGAAAAGAATATGTGGGAATATTTGTTGTCAAGTCCACTGTGGATGAATAATTGTATATAAATAGAAAATAAACCTGTATTTTATAAAAACTGGTTTAATAAAGGTATATTTTTCATTAATGACATTGTATCAGATGCTGGAAAATTTTTCAGTTTAGAACATTTAGTAGAAACATTTAAAGTTGATAGAAATGTTATGAAATATAACAGCATAATTTCTGCTGTAAAGAATGCAAGAAAATGATATGTTTTTGATAATTATAAACTAGTCACATGCACCTTTTATTCCTTCATTTGCCAAGATTTTTTTTAAAAGCTCAAGGGGAACTAAAGACATGTATTCACTGTTAATTAAAAATAATATAGTTTCAACAGGCCAGAAAAAATGGGATCAAATTGTGAAGGTAGATGAAGAGGAATGGAAATTAATTTTCAAGTTACCTTTTAAAGTAACAAAAAAAACCAAACTGCAGTGGTTACAATACAGAATAAATCAACATATTTTAGGTACAAATAAATTTTTGAATAAAATTAAGGTCACTGACAACCCAAATTGTACTTTTTGCAAAGAAGAAGTAGAAACTATTGTACATTTATTTTGGAATTGTGAGATTGTTCAAACATTCATTGATGAAATTGACTCATGGTTATTGTCAAATGGTATAAGCGTTCCATTTACCTTAAAATATTTTCTATTTGGGGATACTACAAAATCATTTAGGGGGAATGCTGCAAATTTGATTTATATGCAGATAAAACAATATATTTTCAACTGCAAATATTTTAAGAAATCTCTATCAATGCAGGCAGTGCAAAGTAAAATAAAATCTTTATACAACACTGAAAAGTTAATTGCTGTTAAAAATAAAAGAGTAGAAATTTTTGACAAAAGTTGGAATGCTTTTGCCATTCTTTTTGATGAATGATCAGATATTTTGTTTTACATTGTATAGGTGTACATAAATTAGTAGAAATAGAATTGTCATATGATATATTGTTTCTAACATGAGAAAGAACTACATTATTCATCTCTGCAAATAACTGAAAACAAACAAAAAACTTTATCTAAAAAATATTTATCTTTCAATTATCTATTTACTTATTTATTTATTTTTTTTATTTTTTTTTATTTTTTCTTTAAACTTCTTTTTTTTTTTTCTTTTTTTTTTATTTTTCTTCATAATTTTGAATTCAAAATAATCTACAGACATACTTAAAAATATATAGCTTATATATATTTATTTTTTATTACTTCAACTACTCACATTATATATTTTTCTCATAACCTGTGCATTTGTTATATTAGATAATTATGGTTGATTATCTTAATGGTAAACTTCATTTTTTGATATTACTGATATGGTATATAATATTTTCAAATATGGAAAATTGTATGTATAATACTAACAAAAACTAACAGTTGTATATATATGTTATTTACTAATGTTAACTAGGCCGGGATAAGGTACCGGTACTTGATGTTTGAAAACTAACAAATGTACAGATTTCAATAAAATATGATAAATTAAAAAAAAAAAGATTAGTTATAATTACACATATCTTAAGATTAGATATAATTACATATATCTTAAGATTAGTTATAATAACACATATCTTAAGATTAGCTACAATTACACATATTTTAAGATTAGTTATAATTACACATATCTTAAGATTAGATATAATTACGCATATCTTTAGATTAGTTATAATAACACATATCTTAAGATATGTAATTATAACTAATCTAAAGATATATGTGTAATTTTAACTATAATAAAACATAAATACCACTATGAGAAAACTTCCTAAAAGTGTCGTTTGTATCATAAACTTTTATCATGACGAATTCATTTATTGTAAAATATGATTGATTACATTCAAATATCCAATTACTCTTAGAACATTATCAAAAATATCATTTGTTCCAATAGCCTATTTGAAGAAATAGTTGATAATAGTATAATTATGTTTCAATTTAAATATCTCCATCGAAGCAAAATCTATAATTACAGTATCATACATACATTAATATTTTTTTTTTCATTTAATACGCTCCTCAATACAAAACAGTGGATTTATTAAGAGAACAAATTTCCGTACCACCTCCCCAGAACACATCACACTGCCTGTTGCTTAGTCTTTAGTTTTCTATGTTGTGTCTTGCGTACTATTGTTGTTCTGCTTTTCTGGTTTTTTTTTCTTTTTTAACCATGGCGTTGTAATTTTTTATCTATGAGTTTGAATGTCCCTTTGTAATCATTCGCCCCTCTCTTTTTGAACTGGATGTCATAGAATTATCAAAACAAAAGCAGGGGTGATGGTCTAAAACTTTAAATGGCACTACATGGATAAAACCAGAGGATTCCGAAGAAGGGCGAATTTCCTTTAGCAGTGTTCAAAATTAAGGTGTCGCATATCAATGATGAATTATTATTATTTCCAATTATTGTATATTGATCTTAACAAAAAATAAATTAAAGTTAAATGTTATCTCAGAAAGTATAGATACGATAAAGAGGTACGATTTTGTTCATTTAGTGTCTTGTTTATTAGTTTCAGCAAAGCTTATGAACCATTCAGTTCCTTCAGGAAAAGTTCCACGTTTCGCGGGGGATGAATTACCTGTCTTTTCATTAACTTTAACTATTCGTGCATCCTTCTGAAGAATGTTTAAGGGTTTTTTGCGCCAGACGAAAATTGTTTCGTATAATAAGAATTTTTCTATTTCGTTAATAGATATATCTTTTTTTCCTTTGAACTTTTCAAATAAGACACATGCAACATCTTTATCATCTTGACGGTTCTGCATATTGATGGTCTGATTTTTTTTAACCACATAAAAGTCGGAGAATGAAAATTTGCTAGTATAAGATTGAGTTCCTCGATTAAATGCTTCTTTCATGGAAATGAAACTTTTAGGGTGGTTTGTAACAAATATTAAATCGTAAATAGGTGAATTTTGTGACTGTCGCATCTCAAACGACAGTTTAAATTCATTGTGTTCTTTAAGTTGATTTAAATACAAATCCACCAATGCACTTCGTCTCGGTATCTTTTCGATTTTCGATTTAGAAACATGTGTTTCAATATCTTTAAACTCCATTCCAAAAGTCTTTGCGACATAATCTCGATTTGAATCGTTATGAAGGAAACGGTTTACAAAAGATGAAAGGAAATTAACATATAAACTTTTGTAAGGGCCACAGTAATCTTTTACTTTATCAAATGGTCCTTGACTAAACCCAAATAAATCAATGAAGGTGGTCATGCATTCCATTTCGTCAAGAACTGGTTTAATTCTACTGAATTCATCATTTTGTAGAGTGACAATTATTGGAAAGTCTTTATCCTGGCTGGCCACCGTATGAATCCTAGATTCGCCAACAGGTACAGGTACATGTATTTCTATATCATAAAACATAAATAAATATTTAATATTTTCGACAAGTTTTCCAAACTTTTTTGAATCCTTTTCAATCAAATGCAGCTTGACATAATATTTTGATAATGGGTTTGTTCTTTCTTTGATTTTAAGCGGAACTTCTGAAGGCTCGAATTTATTTAAAAATGTGTTCTTCCAAATAAAATGACGAATTGCCACGTGTAATGCAATAAGAGGTGAACCGTACTTCTCAATTTCTGAAGGCCATTCTTCAGAATATCGACCAATACCAGCTGATACGTCGTAGATTTTGGTAACCAGTTCATGACCCGACTGTTGCGTTGAGGCAATGAATTGTTGTAGGTATCTCATGTACATGGAACGTTTGACAAGACCATGTGGTGTATCCTCATCAAAAAAGTTTTGTTTCCTCTTACCTGCAATGCCAAATTTGTTTATTTAATTGATATGTATTTTTACAAATAAATTAACAGAAAAATTCACTGCTAGGATTGTTGATTGTTCCTTAGACCTATATATTTTTTCATGAATGAGAGGGTTAGCGCTATAGAACCAGGTTTAATCCACCATTTTCTACATTTGAAAATGCCTGTACCAAGTCAGGAATATGACAGTTCTTGTCCATTCGTTTTTGATGCGTTTTGTTATTTGATTTTGCCATGTGATTATGGACTTTCCAAATTGATTTTCCTCTGAGTTCAGTATTTTTGTGATTTTACTTTTTACACCGGTTGACCCGAGGTCAATCGGCTTAAATGGCGTCATTGAACTATTGGTTCTCCCTGTGATATAATAACATGAGCATTGTAATATACGAAAATTACGAGAAAGGTCACTAATTTGAAGGTCGTCTATTTAGATCTGTTTCAGTTACCGTGTTGGTAAAACATTCTTTATTTGAGATCATCTTTTTAATACAGTTGCTGAATATCAAAAACATGCAACGCCCTCGCCCCCTCCCCCCACCGCCCCTCCAGAAACAAAATAAAAATATAGTGAATCCGGGACGAATCAAACAGAGAGAAAAAAATTATAAGCAGTCGCTTTCATTTGGCCTTTAAGATATGCATGGGAGCAGTCATGCAGTCATTTTCTGATTGCAATGTCAAAATGAAATATTCACTGAACAACTATATATAATGTAAACCATTGATTTCAACAGAAAACATATGTAAGGAGCTGAACGATAGAAAGAGGGAAATGTTAGTAATCGAACGGCAAACTTCCTGGCAGTTCTAGCTCCGATCCGCATAATACTCTATGCTAAATGGTGTAAAGGAAAATAGTTCCGGAACGGAAATGATCAAAGTGCGGAGTTTAATCGAACGGGCAAATGTAAACACAGGAAATAATGCTATCGTGCAAATAAAATAAGGTTATGTATACTGACCGACTTTAGAAACCCAACACTCATTTTGTTGATTGTTTTTACCAAATCTTGTTTGATTCTCTTACAACTACTTTTCATGCTTATCATACTACTTTCTCCTTACAAAAAATCAAAATCTGACTTAACTGTGGTTATTGAACAAACCGAATTTTTGAAGTCGCACGAATTTCTTAAAGCGACATTTTGGACCCATGAAATATTGTTTCAGTTTTGTTTTGCTTTGTGAAACAGTTCTTTCAATCCTTGCCTCACTCAAATCAGTTTAAAAATGTTGCATCTCCATTTTGCCAAGACTGAGAAATAAAAAAAACTGAATTAGCCCTTAAGAATACTTGAATACCTAAACGTGCTGCAACAAAACTGTATGACTTCCGATACTCGTCTTTCTGTCCTTCCGACAACGTTACAAGTAGACAAGATTTGTTGCTGGCCATCAATGAACAGATCAACTTGTTGTGAACATGAAACGTCAACAGAATTTGATTACGCAACGTCATTTGCCAGGCATGTTTACGGCCGCAACGTCAACTGCTTTAATAAATAAATCAAATTGTCGAGTGCCATTGAGTAAAGATTAATGCCATAAATGTTTCCCATCAACTGAATTGCCAAAGAATCGACTAAAGGAAAACCTGTAAAGCCCTCAAGTTCCAATCGCATCATTGCCAAAACTAATTAATGGGTTGAACAAATGAAAAATCAGAAGTTGTAAAACAGAATTCAAAACATGTCAGACAGAATTTGTTGACCTTTCTGACAATCATTTTGACGTTGATAACAGGCAGTCATCGCTTTTGACGGTGACACATTCATTAAAAAATAGCACAAAAATAATCTAATGTTGCGTTTCTAAAGTCGGTCAGTATATCATATTTAAGCAAAAGACATTGCATTAAATCAATCTCTGAATTCATTTGTTTACATTTGAACCAAGTTGATTAATGAATAAAACATACATACCGTCACTGTACCAAAATTGCACCGAGTACACAAATCGCACCCATTTAGCAAAAATAGAAGTTGAAATCTAAGAAGTATTTTAAGAGATTAAACATTTTTTATTGATGATTTGACAATATGCATGTCTTTCAACTTAGGTGAATATATCTAAATGTACACAAAATGTTCACAGAATATATCAACAGATGAAGTATCTTGAGAAAAAAATGTATTCTATGTAAATATCGCCATGCGACGTCCACAAAAAGTCAACTATTAAAAATGAGCATTTACAATAAGTTACAGACAACCATTTCTTTGAAAATGAAGAGAAAGAATAGACTATTGTCATGTCATTCTAAATATTTGGAAAAATAAAGCAAAACATTAATTATGCGAATTTTTTAGATGCATGCAATTACATCACAGAATCGTGGATCGTTTCGATGTCAGTTCAAACCCATTTTCTATGATTTTATATTGATTCCAATTCAAATTGGTGAAACAATATCGTAAATAAGGATAAATCTACAAAATAAATATATTTTTTAGGGTAAATTAACGTTAGAATGAATATATACAAAAATCTTAACTCTGAACAATACGAACAAGATAAACACTCGCCCCCCCCTCTCCCAAATTTTTTTTAAATACAATAAAATAAAACAACACCCTTAACAAACAAAACAAGGTGGGATGTAGGATGTCGAACAATAAAAAAAAATATTCATATACTAAAAAAAATCGTTAAACATCCCCTTCGTGTTTTTCGAATTGACAAATATTACAATAAGGGTCATGGGATCCAGGAACAAATGGTGGCAAAAATAGTAATGCAGCTTGTTAGGACATAACAGTAGCTTTAAGAAAAACACAAAGTTGCAACAAAAATGATAAACTAATGATTAGATTGTCACAAAACCACAAGCCCTGTTTAAACCCTAAAACATGTCCATTTTAAGTATAGACCTTCTGAGTTCGTTTTGCAAGATACTATTGTCATTTCACTTTGAAAACGTCCATTGTGGGTCTATAAACGATATCCATAGTTCAATTTTGGATGAAACCACCTCGTGATTGGATGCAGGCCTCAATCCTGCGTCTCATCTCCTAGTTATTCGTCGGATTTCCTTCTATGGTATTTGTCATAACCAAAAACAGCAAAATTTCCTTAAAATTACCGATTCAGGGACAGGAACCCAACAACGGGTTGTCCGATTCATCGGAAAATTTCAGGGCAGATAGATCTTGACCTAAAAAACAATTTTACCCCATGTCAGATTTGCTCTAAATGCTTTGGTTTTTTAATTATAAGCCAAAAACTGCATTTTACCCCTATGTTCTATTTTTAGCCATGGCGGTCATCTTGGTTGGTTGGCCGGGTCACCGGACACATTTTTTTAAAACTAGATACCCCAATGTTGATTGTGGCCAAGTTTGGTTTAATTTGGCCCACTAGTTTCAGAGGAGAAGATTTTTGTAAAAGTTAACGACGCCGAACGACAACGGACGACGGACGCCAAGTGATGATTAGAAAAATAGTATGTACTATTCGCAATATTGTGCAAAGCACCCTCCATGCATCTGTAAACTAGACCCTCTAACCGTGGCTGAGCCGATGAAAACAGACTTTTTCATCTTCTCGAAATTAGTTCCCAGAAACATGCAAGGATGGATAGGACATGAAGTTGTGCACCTGCTTATTTAATTTAATCTTATTCATTACGGGGAGGATTATATATCAATGCCTCAAAATAATTACCTGAGAAGAGTAATTGTAGATATTATTTTTCTACTATATGCATCTGTCCTGAACATAAAATGTGCATAGCTACATAGACTGCGATCTGCTTTAAATTTGTTAAAATAGACAGATTGTTAAAAAAGCACATGCTTTAAGTCAGAAGCCTATTGTTCAGTGGTTGTCATTTGTTGATGTGGTTCATAAGTGTTTCTCTTTTCTCAATTTTTATAACGATTATATCATTGGTTTTCCTGTTTGAATTGTTCACACTATTCATTTTGGGGCTCTTAAAAGCTTGCTGATCGATGATTCATGATTAGCCGTCAACAATCCAGCTCAGCGAAATTCAGTGAGTCCTAATTTTATAAGTCGCCTTAAACATACCAGCTCAGTTAACAGAAGTAATTCCTGATTAAACAATTTGTCTTAAATATACCAGCTGATCAAACTATAGTGAGTACTGATTGCATGAATTGCCTTAAACATGTCTGCTGAGCAAACTAGAAGTATGACTGGTCATTTTATTCAGATTTGACCACTGATTCATGTGATATATATTTTGTCCTGATTACATGATTCGCCTCAAACATGCCTGCTCAACAAACCAAAGTGTGTCCTGATAACATGATTCGCCTTAAACATGCCTGCCCATCAAACCAAAGTTAGTCCTGAATTCATGATTTGACTTCAACAATCCAGCTAAGCGAACTTCTGTTAGTCCTTATTTCATGATTCGCCTTCAACATACCAGCTCAGCAAACTTCAGTGAGTCCTGACTACATTATTCGTCTTTAACATGTCTGTTCAGCAAATTTTTTTACAAGTATATGCGACATTTTGCGTAAGAAAAAAAAATCCTTATATGTTTTGTTTTAACTAGTTTTTAAAAACAAAGTTTTTTTCCTGACAAAGGACAAGTCAGCTAAGGCTACTAAAGTGTAGGATCACATGTTGTTAAGTGTTTCTTACCTTTCTTCGTCTTTTTGTTCGTCTTATCAGAGTCACCACCTTGTTCAGTTTTGTCTCTAAAAATGCAATATAAAGGAAATACATATAACACGCATGTTTATTATAATTTCTTTGAAAAGTTAAAGTTAAAGACTTTAATATATGGTCTGAGCCCACAATTGTCGTCCCTTGATTTTCGTTGTCCATGAATGTAGTCCCTAGTGTGGACAGTGTGTTACTTGCCAATTTTATACCCCTTCCAAATGTCTCCATGTTTAATGCCTCAAATAGCAAGGCAAGTGATGAAATGACACTGTTAAAAAATTTGGGTCACGAATTTTAAAGTAAATTAGTGATTTTGTCGGGTTGAAAAAGGTTCAAAATTTGCACTTCAGAAGTTGTCAAATAAAAGATTTTAAGAACCTTTACATAAAATTGTCCAAATTTTGAATGAGAGCCAATGAGGTTTTCTATGATTTTGATATAATTTGTCCCAAAAATAGTACACACTGTAACTTTTTTGTTGGGAAAGCGCAGGTGGGATTTTTTTAATTTGCAATTATTGTCCAAAAGAAATGCAATATAAAATAATTGTGGTCTCGGACCATATAAAAAAACAACATGTTATACAGATGATAGTATTACGCTTATTCTGATTTTCTGTACTAATGTAAGTTACACACGTGTTATTGATGCAATGTACATATGAAAGTCAAATACGTGTTCTCTACCATAACATACTGATTTAAATAACACACCTGTTGTTTGACCTATAATTCCTATTTGAGAGAAACACGTGTTCCTATAGTTACTTTAATAAGATAAAATGACATCTTTCATGAGTTCGATGACACTGATGGCGGGCGTTTAGTCCCATCAGAAAATACCATTGACATGTTTATTTTCTTGAAAATGCCGATAAAAATATAAATTATTCGGAATACTAAAATTATGCTGTTCTCGTGCATAGATATCCTTAGCTTTCATGGGGCTATAACTTGATTATATCATTTACTCACTTGTTCGGCTGATCATGTTCTTGTTGTCTAGTCTCTGTTGATGATTTTCGTGTTGTCGGTTTCCTTTCTTCATCTGAAAGAAATATTCCTCATAAAATTTTAGAAGCGAACTCATTGTTGCTAATATACAATCATGAATTTGTTGAATTATGCTGAAATTCGAAATTGTGTTTTCCTAAATGCAAATGTTAAAAAATCATGAATTTGTTGAATTACTCTGAAATTCGAAATTGTTAATTCCTTAATGCCTATTGATAGGTAGATGCCATCGAGAAAACATGTAATAGCTTTACCCTAGGTTTAGTGTTATACAACCAGGTTAAATCCATCATTTTCTACATTTGAAAATGCCTGTACTAAGTCAGGAATATGACAGTTGTTGTTGAATATGTCTTTTATCATTTGATTCTGTCATTTGATAAGGGACTTTCCGTTTTGAATTTTGCTCGGAGATCAGTATTTTTGTTGTTTTACTTTTTTCTTAACAATAAATGACAATAGTGATAATGTTTTAATAAGCTTGAAAAAAAACCTGTTAGTTCTGCAGAATCTAAATATATAGGGGCTGCACTTTGAACTTGAATCTTGTCTTTTAGAGGAACTATATTTTAAATTTGCAAACTGTCATTGCTTAAATGTATGACATTAGGACTCTCGTAGATAGTTGTCTAAATTACAAAGATGCCACATCTCCCAATATTTATGTTCTTTCAGATTTGCTTGTAATTCGGCAGTCATCGTTTTTTGCTGTTTGACGTATTTTTTGTTTATCGTTATTTGTTGTTATATAAATAAAACCGTTCATTTTTTCTTATGAATTGTTTTTACATTTTGTCATACCGGTGCCTTTTATAGCCAACTATACATTTCAAGTTGATGAAATTTCTTGAATTTACTGTGACCTGTTATTGTATACATGTGATTTGTTCACATTACGGAAAACAACAGTTTTCAAAACACACAGTATATCATATGTGGATTACTTAAGTATTAACAACACGGACCTTTACAAAATCTACAAATATATATGGAGAACTAGTGTGGCAAATTATTCCTTTATTCAATGACCATAATAAAAAAGAAATTCTAAGTAAATGTGACATTATGTTTAAGAAAATACAGTTCTTGTCAAGTTATTTTTAACAATTTCAGAAAAACAGAGAGCTGTTTTCCTGACAAAGAACAAGTCAGCTCAGGTTACTAAAATGAATAAGAACCACATGTTGTTAAGGGTTTCTCACCTTTCTTCGCCTTTTTATTCGTCTTATCAGAAACACCACCTTGTTCAATTCTGCATCTGAAAATGCAATATAAAGAATATATAGATAACACGCATGTTTATTATTATTTCTTTGAAAAATGAATGACTTTGTTATTTAACAAAACAAACATGTTAAACACATGTTCTATAGCATAACCTACTCATTTAAATAACACACCTGTCGTTGACGTACAATCCGATGTGAGAGACACACGCATTTCTACAATCATTTGAAAAAAGTTAAACGGCTTCTTTGATGTGTTTGATAGTGCCACTACTGTTGAACGTGTTGTTCCATCAGTAAACACAATTGACAAGTTCATTTTCCGAAAACTAACTGTCGATAAAAAATTTAATTATTCAGAATACTAAAATTGTTCTGTTCTCATGTATAAATTACCTTAGCCTTTTTAGCTACATTTTCTTTAAATTGACTGTTTTGCCAATCCGATTGTTTTTTTATTCTAGTGCCACTGATGCGTCTGATGTAGACCAACAAAACAATGGGAATACCATAGTACAGGCTTTGTATAGTTAATGCGGCTATAACTTGATAATTACATTACTTACTTTTTCGGCTTATCATGTTCTTGTTGTCTAGTCTCCGTTGATGATTTTCTTGTTGTCGGTTTCCTTTCTTCCTCTGAAAGAAATATTCCTCATAAAATTTTCAAAGCGATTCATTGTTGCTAATATACAATCATGAATTTGTTGAATTATGCTGAAATTCGAAATTGTTTGTTCCTTAATGCCAATGTATAGATCGATGCTATCGAGAAAACCATGCAATAGCTTCAATCTTGGTTTAGTATTATAGAACCAGGTTTAATCCACTATTTTTATAATTTGAAAATGCCTGTTCCACGTCAGGAATATGACAGTTGTTGTCCATTCGTTTGATGTGATTTATCATTTAGTTTAAACAATATTTTATTTCAAGAAGTGCACAAAAATATTATTATACAATATGAAATACAGGGATTCGGAAACAAGAAAAACTTATATAAATCCGTCTCCCTTTTAAAAAAAATGACAAAATTAGGAACATAGTATTAGAAACTCGTATTACGTAATTTTCAATTCTTAGCTAACATGTTTATTCTGTGGTTTGCCCGTTGCTCAGAAGTCAGTTTGATCTAAAAATGTGATCAACTCGTATTTAAATAATTAAGATGCATGTAACTGAAAAATATGTTAATGTTTCGAAAATAAGGTTACATCAAATAAAGTTTCAAAATCTTAAACGACATCGACATAAAAATAATTGATGGACCAAACCTCCCTGTTTCTAAAATAAATCTTTGTACAACTTTAAAAATATTTTCGTTTTCCTCATCACTGATTAGTTCACTACCGGATAATAATGTTTGTATATTATATATTGGTAGTGTAGAAATGGTTTGTGTTCTGATGAGTCGATTTATCATTTGAATTTGCCATTTGAAGAGGGACTTTCCCTTTTTGAATTTTCTCGGAGTTCATAATTTTGTGGTTATCTTTTTTCTTCATAATCAATGACAAAAGTGATAAGGTTTATATAAGCTTGAAAAATACAGTTAGCCTTGCCGCATCTAAATATATAGGGACTGCATCTTGAACTTTAATCTGGTTTTTGAAGAGCAACTATATTTTAAAATTTGCAAACTGTCATTGCTTAAATCTATGACATTTGGACTCACATAGATAGTTGTCTTCATAACAAAGATGCCACATCTCCAAATATTTATGCTCAGTCAGATTAGTTTGTAATTCAGTCCTCGTGTGTTGCTGTTTGATGTACTTTTTCGTTATTTGTTGTTATATGAATAAAACCGTTCATTTTTCTTTTGAATTGATTTAACATTTGTCATACCGCGGCCTTTTTTTTTAAATAAACGATATTTCAAGTTGATGAAATTTGTTGAATATGGTGACCTGTTATTGTTTACATGTGATTTGTGACATAACGGCGAAACACAGTTTTCAAAACACACATTATATGAAGTCTGAACAACACGAATCCCTACAATAATTGCGAATATATATTGAGCATAACATTTTGTATTCCTAAGTAAATGTGACATAATGGTTAAGAAAGTACAGTTCTTGTTAATTTTTGTTTTAACTAGTGTATAAACACAAAGTTGTTTTCCTGATATTAGACATGTCAGCGCAGCTTGCTAAAGTAAATCAGGATTCCAAGTTGTGCAATGTTTCTTACCTTTCTTCGTCTTTTTGTTCGTCTTATCAGAGTCACCACCTTGTTCAGTTCTACGTCTGAAAATGCAATATAAAGGAAATATATATAACAAGTTTATTACATTTTTTAGGAAAGGTGAATGACTTTGCTATTTAACAAAAACAACATATAAAACAGATGTTAGTGATACACCTGTTCTCTGATGTTTTGCACTGATGTTAGTGACACACGTGTTATTGATGTAATGTACATATGTAAGTCAAACACATGTTCTCTACCGTAACATACTGATTTAAATAACACACATGTTCGTTGACGTATAATCCGATATGAGAGACACTCGCATTACTTTCAATTATTTTAAAAAGATAAAATGGGTTCTTTGATGAGTTCGATAGTGCCACTACTGGTCGGCATGTTGTTCTATCATTAAATACCATTGAAAATTTCATTTTCTGGAAACTGACTGTCGATAAAAATTTTAGTTTTTCGGAATACTAAAATTGTTCTGTTTTCATGCATCAATAACCTAAGCCTTTTTCGCTACGTTTTTTTTAAATTGACTGTTTTGTCCTTTCAACTGTTTTTATTCGAGTGCCACTGATGAGTCTGATGTAGACACAAAAAAAAATACCATAGTACAAGCTTTGTATCTTTCATGGGGCTCAAACTTGATAATTACATTACTTACTTTTTCGGCTGATCATGTTCTTGTATCCATTGTTGCTTATCTACAATCATGAGTTTGTTAAATTTTGCTGAAATTCGAAATTGTTTATTCCTAACTGCCAGTGTGTAGATGCCATCGAGAAAACCATGCTATAGCTTCACTCTTGGTTTAGAGATATAAAACCAGGTTTTATCCATCATTTTTTACATTTAAAAATGCCTGTACCGAGTCAGGAATATGACAGTTGTTGTTCATTCGTTTGATGTGTTTTATCATTTGATTCTGTCATTTGATTATGGACTTTCCGTTTTGAATTTTCCTCGAAGTTCAGTATTTTTGTGGTTTTACTTTTTTCTTGACAATAAATGACAATAGTGAGTAGGTTTTCATTAGCTTGAAAAAAGACCTGTTAGGCTTGCCGCATCTAAATATAGGGGCTGCATCTTGAACTTGAATCTTGTCTTTTAGAGCAACTATATTTTAAAATTAGCCAACTGTCATTGCTTAAATCTATGACATTTGGACTCACGTAGATAGTTGACTCAATTACAAAGATGCCACATTTCCGAATATTTATGTTCAGTCAGATTTGCTTGTAATTTGCGATTATTGTTTGCTGCTGTTTGACGTTCATTTTTTTTATCTGTTGTTATATAAATAAAACCGTTCATTTATTCTTTTGAATTGGTATTTCATTTTGTCATACCGGTGCTTTTTATAACACACTATAGATTACAAATTGATGAAACTTGTTGAACTACTATAGTGACCTGCCACTGGTCACATGTGATTTGTTCACATTACGGAAAAAAAACAGTTTTGAAAACACACTGTACTTAAGTCTGAACAACAAGTAGGATCACATGTTGCTAAGTGTTTTTTACCTTTCTTCGTCTTTTTGTTCGTCTTATCAGAGTCACCACCTTGTTCAGTTCTGCCTCTAAAAATGCAATATAAAGAACATATATAAAACATGCATGTTTATTATATTTTCTTGTAAAAATGTAATTTCAAAATGAAACTTGGAAAAGTGAATGACCCTGTTATTTAACAAAAACAACATATACAAAAGATGTTAGTGACACGCGTGTGATTGATGTGTTGTACATATGTAAGTCAAACACATGTTCTCTATTGTAACCTACTGATTTAAAAAAAACGCCTGTTCGTTGACGAACAATCCGATATGAGAGACACACGCATTCCTACAATTGTTTTAAAAAGATCAAACAGCTTCTGTGTAGAGTTCGTTGGTGCCACTACTGGTAGGCGTGTTGTTCCATCAGAAAATACCATTGACAAGTTTATTTTCTGGAGACTAACTGTCGATAAAAAATTTCTGTTCTCATGTATACATTACGATAGCCTTTTTCTCTAATTTTTTTTTAATTGACTGTTTTGTCCTTCCAACTGTTTTTAATTCGAGGTCGACTGATGAGTCTAATGAAGACAAACAAAGCAATGGAATTACCATAGTACAAGCTTTGTATCTTTCATGGGGCTCAAACTTGATAATTACATTACTTACTTTTTCGGCTGATCATGTTCTTGTTGTTTAGTCTCTGTTGATGATTTTCTTGTTGTCGGTTTCCTTTCTTCCTCTGAAAGAAATATTCCTCATAAAATTTTCAGAGCGAATTCATTGTTGCTAATATACAATCATGAATTTGGTGAATAATGCTGAAATTCGAAATCGTTTATTCTTAAATGCCAATTAATAGGTAGATGCCTTCGAGAAAACCATAACTTCACTCTTGGTTTAGTGTTATAAAACAAGGTTTAATCCACCATTTTCTACATTTGAAAATGCCTGTACCAAGTCAGTAATATGACAGTTGTTGTCCATTCGTTTGCTGTGTTTTATCATTGATTCTGCCATTTGATAAGGGACTTTCCGTTTTGAAATTTCCTCGGAGTTCAGTATTTTTGAGTTTTACTTTTTTCTTCACAATCAATGACAAAAGTGATAAGGTTTATATAATCTTGAAAGAAAACTGTTAGCCTTTTCGCATCTAAATATACAGGGGCTGCATCTTGAACTTGAATTTTGTCTTTTAGAGCAACTATCTTTTTAAATTAGCCAACTGTCATTGTTTAAATCTATGACATTGGGACTCACGTAGATAGTTGTCTCAATTTCAAAGATGCCGCATCTCCGAATATTTATGTTTAGTCAGATTTGCTTGTAATTTGCGATTATCGTTTGTTGCTGTTTGGCGTTCATTTTTTATGTTATATATAAATAAAACCGTTCATTTATTCTTTTCAATTAGTATTACATTTTGTCATACCGGTGCCTTTTATAACAGACTATATATTACTAATTGATGAAACTTGTTGACTTTACTATAGTGACCTGTCACTGTTCACATGTCATTTGTTCACTTTACGGAAAATAACAGTTTACAAAACACACAGTTCTTAAGTCTGAACAACACAACTCCCTCTAAAAACTGCAAATGTATATTGAGAACTAGTGTGGCAAATTATACCTCAATTTACTAACTTGAACATTTTTTTTCAAAGTACATGTGACATTATGCGTAAGAAAATACAGTTCTTGTTAAGTTGTGTTCAACTACTCAGTATTTTATAAAAACAAAAGACAAAGGACAAGGCAGGTCAGCTTATTAAAGTGAAGTAGGATCACATGTTGCTAAGTTTTTCTTACCTTTCTTCGTCTTTTTGTTCGTTTTATCAGAATCACCGCCTTGTTCAGTTCTGCGTCTTAAAATGCAATATAAAGAACATATATATAACACGCATGTTTATTATATATTCTTGTAATGTAATTTCAAAATGAAACTTGGAAAAGTGAATGACTTTGTTATTTAACAAAAACAACATATAAAGCAGATGTTAGTGATACGCCTGTTCTCTGATGTTCTGCACTGATGTTAGTGACACACGTGTTATTGATGTATTGTACATATGAAAGTCAAACACATGTTCTCTACCGTAACATACTGATTTAAATAACACACATGTTCGTTGACGTATAATCCGATGTGAGAGACACTCGCATTCCTTTCAATTATTTTAAAAAGATAAAATGGGTTCTTTGGTGAGTTAGATAGTGCCACTACTGGTCGGCATGTTGTTCTATCATTAAATACCATTGAAAAATTGATTTTCTGGAAACTGACTGTCGATAAAAAATTTTAGTTTTTCGGAATACTTAAATTGTTCTGTTTTTATTCGAGTGCCACTGATGAGTCTGATGTAGACAAAAAAAAAGCAATTGGAATACCATAGTACAAGCTTTGTATCTTTCATGGGGCTCAAATTTGATAATTACGTTACTTACTTTTTCGGCTGATCATGTTCTTGTTGTTTAGTCTCTGTTGATGATTTTCTTGTTGTCGGTTTCTTTTCTTCCTCTGAAAGAAATATTCCTCATAAAATGTTCGGAGCGAATTCATTGTTACTTATATACAGTCATGAGTTTGTTGAATTTTGCTGAAATTCGGAATTGTTTATTCCTAAATGCCGATGTGTATATGCAATCGAGAAAACCATGCAATAGCTCCACTCTTAGTATAGAGTTATTACACCAGGTTTAATCCATCATTTTCTACATTTGAAAATGCCTATACCTAGTCAGGAATATGACAGTTGTTGTCCATTCGTTTGATGTGTTTTATCATTTCATTATGGACTTTCCGTTTTGAATTTTCCTCGAAGTTCAGTATATTTGTGGTTTTACTTTTTTCTTGACAATAAATGACAATAGTGATAAAAATTTTATAAGTTTAAAAAAAAAGCCTGTAAGCCTTGCCGCATCTAAATATATAGGGACTGCATCTTGAACTTGAATCTTGTTTTCTAGAGCAACTATATTTCAAAATTTGCAAACTGTCATTGTTTAAATCTATGACATTTGGACTCACATGGATAGTTGTCTAAATTACAAAGATGCCACATCTCAAAATATTTATGTTCAGTCAGATTTGTTTTTAATTTAGCAGTCATCGTTTTTTGCTGTTTGACGTCTTTTTTCGTTATTTGTTATTTTTCTTATGAATTGGTTTTACAATTTGTCATACCGGTGCCTTTTATAGCAAACTATAGATTACAAGTTGATGAAATTTATTGAATTTACTACTGTGACCTGTTATTGCATACATGTGATTTGTTCATATTACGGCAAACAACAGTTTTCAAAACACACAGTATATCATATGTGGATTACTTAAGTATTAACAACACAAATCCCTACACAATTTACAATAATATATTGAAAACTAGTGTGGCAAATTATTCGCCAATTCAATGCCCATAATAAAAAGAAGTTCTAGGTTAATGTGAAATTATGTTTAATAAAACATAGTTCTTGTCAAAGTTTTTTAACTAGTTTTTAAAAACAGAGTTGTTTTTTCTGATAAAGGACATGTCGGCTCAGCATATTACTGTGAAGTAGGGTCACATGTTGTTAAGTGTTTCTTACCTTTCATCGCTTTTTTTATCGTCTTTTCAAAATCACCACCTTGTTCAGTTCTGCATCTGAAAATGCAATATAAAGAACATATTTATATTATAAATAACACGCATATTTTTATAATTTCTTAGAAAACTGAATGACTTTGTTATTTAACAATACAAAGGACATATATATAAAACGTCTGAATAATAGTCAACGATTTTTCCCACGAGGGCGCTGGATCGTTACAAGTAACGATACATGTACACAATAAAATAAATTATATAAACGCCTAAAAAGTGTACATAACAACACCAATTACACAAAAAGGAACTATAAATGTAATTATTTATAAATATTTCGGATAACAGATATCCTTCGTCAGTCAGATTCTGATGTGAAATGAATCATCTTTGAGTCTCGTTAGATTAAACTTTTACTAAATCTTGAACTATATACAATAAAAAAAGTCAAACCGAACATCAGTTAAGACGCTTGCATCATTGCAAAAATATGTTGAATATGAAATAGGTTATATGACTAATTACATCAGAGAGTTCAATAAATGTTTTAAATAAAAATAATAATGTGCGATATGAACTAGCACAATTCTAAAGCTTTCACAGTGTCGATAATTATGATGTTACAAGAAAGATTGCGTCAATAAGAATTCCAAATAAACAGCATTGCACGGTCTTATTTCTAAATAAACAGCACTGAACGGTCTAAATTTCTAAATATTTCAGATTTGACAACTGTAGTGTAGTAACATTAGAGTCTGCGATGTTTAAAACAAACGGCCGTTTAAAAATAATAACACATTTTGACAAAGGACATATATATATATATATATAGATATCTAACACGCATGTTTTTATAATTTCTTCAAAAAGTGAATGACTTTGAACAAGAACAACATGTAAAACAGATGTAAGTGATACGCCTGTTCTCTGATGTTCTGCATTGATGTAAGTGACACACGTGTATTTGATGTAATGTACATATGTAAGTCAAACACATGTCGTCTAGCATAACCTACTCATTTACATAACACACATGTTCTTTGACATATAATTCCTTTTTCAGAGAAACACGTGTTCCTATAGTAATTTGAAATAAATTATTCGAAATACTAAAATTATGCTGTTCCCGTACATATATACACATAGCCTTTTTCGCTACATGTTTTTAAAATTTTCCGTGTTGTCCTCCCAACTGTTTTAATTTAGTTGCCCTTGATGAGTCTGGTGAAGAGAAAATAAAGTGATGGGAATACCTTAGTAAAAGCTTTGTATCTTTCATGAGTCAATAACTTAATAATTACATTACTTACTTTTTCGGCTGATCATGTTCTTGTTGTCTTGTTTCTGTTGATGATTGTCTTGTTGTCGGTCTCCTTACGTCCTCTGAAAGAAACATTCCTTATAAAAGTTGTTCAGCACTATCAACGTTTCTAATTGACCATCATGAATTTGTTGAATTATGCTGAAATTCTAAAATGTTTGTTCCTCGATGCCGTTACATTGGTAGATGCCATTGAGAAAGCAATGATAGAGCATCACTCTTGACAAAAGTGATGAAGTTGATATAAGCTTGAAATATAATGTTGACCTTGGTTTCTAGATAGATAGAGAATGCATCTTGAAATTGAAGTTTGTCTTTTAGAGCAATTATCAGATAAAATTTGCAAAGTGTCATTGCTTAACTCTTTGACATTTGGACGTAGATAGATGTCTTAATTTCAAAGATGTATTTTATAGCAAAGGATACATTTCAAGTTGATGAAATTTGTCGAATTTACTATGGTGACCTGTAATTGTTAACATGTGATTTGTTCACATAACGGTAAATAACAGTTTTCAAAACACACAGTATCTGCAATACTTAAGTCTGAACAACACAACACGTCAGCTTAGGTTACTTAAGTAAATCAGGATTACATGTTGTGAAATGTTTCTTACCTTTCTTCGGCGTTTTATCTGTCTTATCAGAGTTACCACCTTGTTCAGTTCTACAACTAAAAATGCAATACAAAGGACAAATATATATATATATATATGCATGTTTTGATAATTTCTTGAAAAAGTGAATGACTTTGTTATTTAACAAGAACAACATGTAAACAGATGTTAGTGATACGCCTGTTCTCTGATGTTCTGCACTTATGTTAGTGACACACGTGTTTTTGATGTACTTTACATATGTAAGTCAAACACTTGTCGTCTAACATAACCTACTCATTTACATAACACACATGTTCGTTGACATATAATTCCTTTTTGAGAGACACACGTGTCCTAATAGTTACTTGAAAAAGATACAATAACATATTTGATGAGTTCGGTGGGTGTTGTTAAGTCCAATCAGAAAATACCATTTACATGTTAAGTTTCTTGAAATTGCCGAAAAATATGAAATTATTCGAAATACTAAAATTATGCTGTTCCCATACATATGTACACATAGCCTTTTTCGCTACATGTTTTTAAAACTGTCCGTGTTGTCCTCCCAACTGTTTTAATTTAAATGCCCCTGATGAGTCTGGTGAAGATGAACAAAGAAATGGGAATACCTTAGTAAAAGCTTTATATCTTTCATGAGTCTATAACTCAATAATTACATTACTTACTTTTTCGGCTGATCATGTTCTTGTTGTCTTGTTTCTGTTGATGATTGTCTTGTTGTCGGTCTCCTTACTTCCTCTGAAAGAAAAATTCCTTATAAAAGTTTTTGAGCACTATCAACGTTTCTGATTGACCATCATGAATTTGTTGAATTATGCTGAAATTCTAAAATGTTTGTTCCTCGATGCCTTTACATAGGTAGATACCACAGAGAAAGCAATTATATAGCATCACTCTTGACAATAGTGATGCAGTTGATATAAGCTTGAAATATATTGTTGACCTTGGTTTCTAGATAGATAGAGAATGCATCTTGAAATTGAAGTTTGTCTTTTAGAGCAACTATCAGATAAAATTTGCAAACTGTCATTGCTTAACTCTATGACATTTGGACGTAGATAGATGTCTTAATTTCAAAGATGTATTTTATAGCAAAGTATACATTTCAAGTTGATGTAATTTGTCGAATTTACTATGGTGACCTGTAATTGTAAACATGTGATTTGTTCACATAACGGTAAATAACAGTTTTCAAAACACACAGTATCTGAAATACTTAAGTCTGAACAACACAAAATGTCAGCTTAGGTTACTTAAGTAAATCAGGATTACATGTTGTGAAATGTTTCTTACCTTTCTTCGGCGTTCTATCTGTCTTATCAGAGTTACCACCTTGTTCAGTTCTACAACTAAAACTGCAATACAAAGGACATATTATATATATATATATATATGCATGTTTTGATAATTTCTTGAAAAAGTGAATGACTTTGTTATTTAACAAGAACAACATGTAAAACAGATGTTAGTGATACGCCTGTTCTCTGATGTTCTGCACTGATGTTAGTGACACACGTGTTTTTGATGTACTTTACATATGTAAGTCAAACACTTGTCGTCTAACATAACCTACTCATTTACATAACACACATGTTCGTTGACATATAATTCCTTTTTGAGAGACCCACGTGTCCCTATAGTTACTTGAAAAAGATACAATAACATATTTGATGAGTTCGGTGGGTGTTGTTAAGTCCAATCAGAAAATACCATTTACATGTTAAGTTTCTTGAAATTGCCGAAAAATATGAAATTATTCGAAATACTAAAATTATGCTGTTCCCATACATACGTACACATAGCCTTTTTCGCTACATGTTTTTAAAACTGTCCGTTTTGTCCTCCAAACTGTTTTGATTTAAGTGCCCCTGATGAGTCTGGTGAAGATGAACAAAGAAACGGGAATACCTTAGTAAAAGCTTTGTATCTTTCATGAGTCTATAACTCAATAATTACATTACTTACTTTTTCGGCTGATCATGTTCTTGTTGTCTTGTTTCTGTTGATGATTGTAATGTTGTCAGTCCCTTTACTTCCTCTGAAAGAAATATTCCTTATAAAAGTTTTTGAGCACTATCAACGTTTCTGATTGACCATCATGAATTTGTTGAATTATGCTGAAATTCAAAAATGTTTGTTCCTCGATGCCTTTACATAGGTAGATACCACCGAGAAAGCAATGATATAGCATCACTCTTGACAAAAGTGATGAAGTTGATATAAGCTTGAAATATATTGTTGACCTTAACTTCTAGATAGATAGAGAATGCATCTTGAAATTGAAGTTTGTCTTTGAGAGCAACTATAAGACAAAATTTGCAAACTGTCATTCCTTAACTCTATGACATTTGGACGTAGATAGATGTTTTAATTTCAAAGATGTATTTAAAAGCAAAGTGTACATTTCAAGTTGATGAAATTCGTCGAATTTAACACAAGTGATTTGTTCACATAACGGCAAATATCAGTTTTCAAGCACACAGTATATGAAATACTTAAGTCTGAACAACACAACATGTCAGATTAGGTTACTAAAGTAAATCAGGATAACATGTTGTGAAATGTTTCTTACCTTTCTTCGGTGTTCTATCTGTCTTATCAGAGTCACCACCTTGATCAGTTCTACTTCTAAAAATGCAATACAAAGGAAATATATATACATAAAAAAACACGCATATTTATTATAACTTTGAAAAGTGAATGACTTCGTTATATAACAAAAGCACATGTTCTCTAATGTAGCATACTGATTAAAATAAACACCTGTTCTTTGATGTACAATTTGATTTGAGAGACACACGTGTTCCTACAATTACTTTAATAAGGTAAAATGGCATCTTTGATGGTGGGCATGTTGTTCCATCAATTAATACCATTGACATGTTCATTTTCTGGAAACTAATTGTCGAAAAACATTTGAATTTATTCGAAATATTTAAATATTGCTGTTCTCATGCATAGAATACTTTAGCATTTTTTGCTACAAATTTTGTTTTATAACAAAACAAAATGTAAAACACATGTGATAACATTAACGGTACCATTTTTTTGCACCAGATGCGCATTTCGACAATACATGTCTCTTCAGTGATGCTCTTGGCCAAAACATGATCAATCCAAAGCTTATATAAAGGATAAAGTGCTATAATCCAAAAGTTCCAAAAAGTATAGTTAAATCCTTGAAAGGAATCAGAGCTTTGCATGAGGGAGATACATTCCTTAATTTATAATAAGTAATACGCTTATTGTGATTTTGTGTACTGTTGTCAGTGACACACGTGTTATTGAAGTATGGTACATATTATGTAAGTCAAACACATGTTCTCTACCGTAACATACTGATTTAAATAATACACGTGCTCTTTGACTTTGACCTGTAATTCCGATTTGAGAGACACACGTAATCCTAGAATTACTTCAAAAAGAAAAAATGTCCCATCAATTATTACCATCGACATGTTCATCTTCTGGAAATGAACATGATGAACTTTCGATGAAATTAAAATTATTCGAAACACTAAGATTTGTCTGTTCAAATGCATAGATTACTTTAGCCTTTTTCGCTTCATGTTTTTGAAATTTTCGGTTTTGTCCTGCCAACTGATTTGATTTGAGTGCCACTGATGAGTACAAGCTTTGTATCTTTTATGAGTTTATAACTTGATAACTACATTACTTACTTTTTCGGTTGATCATGTTCTTGTGGTCCTTTGTCTGTTGATGATTTCCTCACGTCTTCTGAAAGAAACATTCCTCATAAAGTTTTCTGAGCGAATTCAATATTTTCATTTATTGGAATTATGCTGAAATCGCTATATTATTTAAACGTCGATGCATATCTATAGAAAAAAGTATAATTCACAAAAAATACTAAACTCCGAGGAAAATTCATAACGGAGGTCCCTAATCAAATGGCAAAATCAAATCATATCTTCTAATCATGTTCTTTCATGCTAGTTAATAAAAACGGATTTTCCGTATAAGGGGCATGTTAGCTCAACAAACTAAAAGTGAATCATAAAGACGTATTAAGACGTGTTTCATACCTATCGCCACCTTTTTGCTCTTATCAGAGTCAGTTTCTTGTTCTTTTTTATCTCTGAAAATGTGTAAAAAGGAAAGATATTTAACAAGCATATTAGTTAAAAATTATGGGAACAGCAAATATCTATGTTATACGAAGTTTAACGTTTTTAAAAATTTATCGAAAGCGAATCTTAAAAATCGTAGAACAGAACTATGTGTCAAAATGTAGAATTAATTTTATGTCTAACAGTTAGTAGCAATAAATGTACATGCGTATTATACAGATGTATGTGATTCACGTATTCTCTGACGTTTACATGGTATAATCACTAATATGCCAATTTGAGGGTTACTCTTTCGAATGGGAGGTATTAACCCCGTTTTAGTGACATACCTATTCGTTGCAATCAAATGCAAATTTCATTGAAAAATATAATCTATGATATAACATTCGTATTCGTGTTCTCTTCGTATTGTTCCGATGTAAGAGGTACTGTATCATAACAATGCATATCAAATTATAATTTATTATTATTTGATGAGTTTTTACCATTATGATAATGATTACACTTTTATACTTACTTTTTTAGCAGATGATATTCTGATGATTCTGCCTCTGATGATGATTTCCTCTTTGTACTCATCCTGTTGTTTTCCTGCATGGAATATTGTTCAATAGGTTGTCCGAGCACATTCGTTATTTGCAATATACCTTTATTAAATTGAAATAGTACTTAAGTTTTTATAATTTATCTCATTCGATGCATTTTCATAGATTAAACCCTGATAAGGGTTATACAAATGAAATAAAAAGAATACACGTTAAGGAACTAGAGTTGTTAACTTACTTATCTAAATGTAACTTGAGTATTGGACGTCCGGTGAAATATAACTTTTGAAGAGTTTAGTGGTCTGTTTTGATACTCTTCGTCTTAAAAATGTTAAAGGTTTAATTTGAAATTGTCTATTGCTATCATGAATCATTCTAAAACTTAGTGTTGTATTATGTGTAATTATTGATTGACTCTTTGTTTCAATCGGAAAAGTGCAACAGTTAAGTCTATTCCGGATCCTGATGTCATTACAAAAAAATTATAACAAAGGTTTATTCAAAAAGGGGGAGGTAAAAAAAACTGACAAAATCAAAATGAAACTAAATATAACCTATTGGATAACACATTAGGTAAAGAGAGGCGAAAGATACTTTCAACTGATTTTTATAGTTCGTTCTTATGTTGTACTGTTATACCACTGTCCCAGGTTAGGGGAAGGGTTGGGATCCCGCTAACATGTTTAACCCCGCCACATTATTTATGTATGTGCTTGTCCCAAGTCAGGAGCCTGTAATTCAGTGGTTGTCGTTTGTTTATGTGTTACATATTTGTTTTTCGTTCATTTTTTTACATAAATAAGGCCGTTAGTTTTCTCGTTTGAATTGTTTTTCATTGTCTTATCGGAGCCTTTTATAGCTGACTATGCGGTATGGGCGTTGCTCATTGTTGAAGGCCGTACGGTGACCTATAGTTGTTAATGTGTGTGTCGTTTTGGTCTTTTGTGGATAGTTGTCTCATTGGCAATCATACCACATCCTCTTTTTTATATATTCAAAATCATAAGTCGAAAAAGTAACACCTTGGCATGAAAAAAATGACCAACAGACAAACAACAGCAAAACTAAAGCACAACAAGAAAAACTAACGACAGAGCAACACGAACCCCAGCAAAACTAGAGGTGATCTTTAGTGCTTCTGAAGGGTTAGCAATTCTCATTATTCAGTATAATGTTAGTCCCTGTACATATATTCATAATAGGCGTGTATGTATACTGTTGTTTGTTACGCTTCAAAATCTTTCGTAATTCACTTTCTAAAATTTTATAACTGAGTCTTATAAGGTAGTCCACTTTTCTGTGGAAAGACCTATTGAATTTGTTTTGATTATTCACAAAATTTTGTTCTTGCGTATAACTTTTGTTTCGCAACATTGCGCTTAAATATTTGGTATATGTTTTCGGACAGTTGATACCCTTTTGATTTTGACCAGCTTAACTGAACAATATTCTTTATAAGAGTTATCTCCCCAAATACTGTTAACTTGTGTATGCATCCCCTTCGTAACCGTAAATGAAATTGAAAAAAAAATATTTCAAAATGGCTCGTTTGATCACCAGGATGCTTCTATCAATTTCAACAGAAGCGATACAGAGATTCAGGTGAGAGTTATTTCCCCTTTTGTATTTGACATGAGTAGTATACAAATATAACTCATGAACCGTAAGTGATAGAGACCTAGGGTATTCTGATTTGAGGTCCTTGGTCCACCAACAAGAAAATTGTGGCAAAGTCAAAGGTCAAGGTCATTTTCCATATTTTATCATTAGATCAGTGTGCCTCTTATCTAATAATATAAAAGCTATATAAAAAAAGAACTGATGCTAATTGTTCGGGTGGTTGAGCCAAACTAATGGTACATTTAGTCGGAATCGATCTGATTATATCTTATGGGAGTTATTCCCTTTATATTTTAAAATTCATTGTAAATGGAATATAACTTCCTTGCGATACGGAATAAAGCCAAAGCATCATTTGCAAAGAGTTGGGTGACACATAGACCTGAAATTTATCAACCGAAAGGGACCTTGTGCAAACCGGTAATAGCTATGTTTTATTCATTTTTTAATCAGCATGAAGAAACCTATGGTTAAAAGATAATAGCAAATTTTAGTGAACCGTAAGTAGCATCTTATCAATTGTTTGATATTTAATGCGAAAGGACCTTCACTTCTTCTCTGAACAATTGGTTTTTAAGTTAATCCATATTTCTTATTTTATCATTTTAGAATTGTCCAAAATTATACATGTCGAATAGTAGGCTATTTTGAATTACTTTCACTTTTGTGTACACATGCATTTTATTAAGAGTGTAATCATTGACCTGATTTTGCAAATGTTTTCAGAAAATATTGTCAGTTTAAAATTCAGCACATAATTAAGTGCTCTTAACCAGAAATACTGCATTATCTACTATTTCATTATTCTAACAAACATATTAAAGTTATATTATATATCATCGGTACAACGACATCATTCATGAATATGAATTAAGGTCATTATATGCATTATACGTTCAGTTATGTAACATTCTATCTTAAATTGTTATATTTTAAACAAAGTATATACAACATAAGGATAGTTTATTTACATTTATTCATAATAATTATATATATATTTATACATTCGTTTGTTATGTTGAATAATCTTTCATAATTTAACTTACTCAAATTTTATAACTGCTTTTTCAATATTAATCCATATTTAATCTTTTATCGTTCTAGAATTGTCCAACAGTGTGAACGTGTCGATTCTGAGGTAATTTTTTTTTACATAAGTGTACACGTGTATTAAATTAAGAGTGTTTGCCTTGACCTGATTTTGCTTATGTTTTCAGAAAACAATGTCAGTTTCAAATTAGATCCTTGAGCATCTTGAGTGAACAGCTGTTTTAATACTTGAGCAGTATTTGTTTTTGAAACATTTTGCGCACACTTCAAGTTATAGAGCACACATTAAACTTATTTATTCAATTGATAATATTAACTTCTGATAAATATGCTTTAATTAGTTTAAAGTCATATGAAACGAGTGAGTGGTGAAAAAGAATGTTTATCCAATTCTTGAACCAATGCATGTATATATCATACACTTAGTCCTCTGTGCACGATTTTATCATTATTTTCGCAAATATATCATATAATCGTCAATTTTTTTTCTCTCTGTTTGTTATGATTCAACAAATATGGCTGCTCATTAAATGCCGTGTTTTGAAGCCGAGTTTTACCGATTGTCACCTTATAGTAAACAAATCACAAAAACATGGGTATTGAGCACGTGTTTAACATGTATAATCAGATATTTGTTTATTTCAATGACAGATCCATGCGTGTTGTGGTCACCGGATTTTTACGAGGAGGGTTACGCTCGGGTCACTATGCATACGGAAAATATGTCGGCGAATTGCTTCCTGGAAGCAAGCAATTAAAAATAAGTTAACTTCTTCTAAATGTGGACAAATTAAAGAACTTTCCTCAGAAAAAAGTATATTTACATAAGTTGTATAATGAAAACTATCCATTTAGTTATAAAAAAACATATGCATTATTTTTTTTTAATTTGAGATTTCTTATGACTTTAAAGTATGCTTGTTTTTATCTAGCAAAGTTTAGACTTTTGAAATATCTAAATAGTTTGTGACCCGGATTTGTTCCAGAGTTAAATCGATTTATGACTATTGAACAGCGATATACTACTGTTGCCTTTTTAAAATACGGTGATATTTAGAACTGCTATTTGAAAAACATCTGCTAACATTTCTTGGTGTTGGTTGGCATTACACGGCAGTTTTTCGATTTTTGTCCAATTTTTGCGGATAAGGTGTGAAAATTAGTCAAATGTAGGATAGATAGTCAGCACAAACAGTACTCTTTTGTTGAATATTTTCTCTTTGTACTCTGAAAGTATATTTCACGAACGGATGATCTTGTTTGCATAAATAAACCCTCTAGATGGGTCTTTTTCTGTATCGCTGATTTTTGCGGTGACCGTGAAGTTCGTATTGTTGTTTTGTCACAGTATCATTGGTGGAACAAACTATTTTAATTGAAATTCTGACATAACTTATTCTGTCCATACATCTTCTTTTGATATAAATAACGAAAAAGTGCAAGTTAAAGATTAAATTCGGACTCACACGGCATAGTGTTATAAGCTTAATGATCAAAATTATAAACAAACATTTTCATTATTTTAAATCACTAGCGCTCGGACGGATGTAAATAAAACAATTATTTCAATAATTGTGTAAAAACATTGAATAAGACAGAACAATGATCAAACGTCCAAAGATTCCCCTTATAACAATTAAAAGCTATGATAATGCATTATCCATAATTTCATAGTGTAAATATGGTATATGTATTTATCATATATTTAGTACAAAATAGTATACAGCAATTTTGTATATCTAATAAAGGTTCTTTTTTCCAGTCTGTATCACCTACCCTATATCGCATACCCCGTATCGCATACCAAATCCGTATCGCACACCTGGCATGACTGACGTCAACGGTTGACCTATGACGTCAAGTTGCTGCATTTCTAAAGCTTAGGAAAAAAATATTTTTATAAAAAAAAACGTCCTGTCATTTCAACTTGTTAAAGGAGGTATGGGTGTCTTCCTCCATCTTGGATTGTAAAAAACAGAGAATCAAAGGTCAAGATTTTCTATCAAGTCAGCAAAATTTGATGCAGGAATGCAGATATTTAATATGAATTTTCATTTGAAAGAACCAATTTATAAAAATATTACTTATAAATATTTTTTTTTTGCAAATGTTGATTAATTTTGGTTGTTTTTTGTTTGTTTTTTGAATTTGCATTTTAAGGGGAGATAACTCTAAAACAGTGTATTTCTGAAGAAATCTACATGGAATTTTCCTATTTTGTATTTTAGCCAGGAAAAACGTACGGTGACCCTATCTTTTCTTTTGATATTCTCAAAGCATTGTCTGAAAGCTATCTTTTCTGTAAGTATTTAACAATTCTATCATTTTGTTTAGTTTTTAATCCCAAAATGGTGTTTTTTCCTGTATAATCCATACAAAATGTGTCATTTTGTCACGTCCTGTAGCTTTAAAAAATGCGCGGTGACCTATCATTTTTATTATATTTTTCAACATGTATCAATAGATACTACGTTTTGGCAAAGTATGAACAAATTCTATCATTTTTATTTTAGACTCCCATACCACCTTAAATCGAAATATCTGAAGTTTTATTGTTTATTTGGTCATAATTTTCGTGAAGTTTGTTTCTAAAAAGTGCATTTTTACGATTTTAATTTGGTTTTAAAAAATATATGATAAACAGAATAAAACATGGCAAAATCCGTATCACACGCCGTATCTCCCTCAACCAATATTATCCCTCTGGCCTAAAGGCCCTCTGGCTGATATTGGTATTTCAGGATGATACGGCATATGATACGGTTTTTGCCATGTATTATTCTCTATATATCCAGTCATGTTGACGCCCTTAATGTTATACTCTATTCTTATAATTATCATTGTATTGTATATCGGAATGAAAAAAACATATGGAAAGCCATCCTCGAAACGAGATGAATTATCTTATAGAGGACACTCAGCACCTAAACCAATTACATTTGTTTGATAGTTTACTTATGTGCGGGTGGAGAGCAAGACAGTTCCATATTTTTATATTAATTTTCTACATTTTTATAGAGACACCAAATTCATTTCTTCAAAACCTCCAACAAGCCAAACACATCGTATGTATTACTACGCTTTTCTCGTTAAGCTCTAGCAAACACTACCAATTGCAGAAATAGTAAAGAAAAATATGTTGTATAGACCGTACAAAGATTTTATTGCATAATCAAGTGCAGTGTACCATAAATACTGCAATGTCCAGTAAAATAAATAATTATCCTTTTCTACATTTGCGCCTATTTACTTTTTTTTATTCAATTCTATTTTTCGTATTTATTTGATTATGTTTTTCATTATCATTTTATTTATATTTATAGTTCTGTTGAACCCTTTAACTCGACTTTTGATAAACTGTTTCGACCGTAAGTTCATTTTTTATTTTATTTAGTTCAATACAGTTTGAATACCATTTTTCGTTTTTTCCGGCCCTTTTTAATGTATCTTTACATGAATAAAAATAAATTTAATGTTGATATTGTAGCCAAGTGTATTTCCACGGCTTTTAGAAACACAAATATGACCTACAGGTTTAAGATCATTTGTTATGATAGGAAAATAATTTGTCACAAAAACAACTGTAACGAAATAAAACAATGGTTCCAGAATAATAGCATGTGTGCAATCAGAACTCAATGAAATTCCAATTAAACTAAATTATATAAAATTCTGAACCTTTTCCCTATGTTATTATTCTAACAAAATAGTTAATGTCATCTAATTGAAATATATCGCTTGTTGATTTTACAAACAATTCATTTATGAAATAATAATGTCCCGAAAATATCAAGACAGGCAAAACTAGATTACATACGAAACAAAACTAAAACGCCAATGTTAAGCAAAAGAAAAACACTTAAAAATTAGTATAAGCAAAAAAAAAACAAAAACCAAGCATTGATAGCAAAGCATATAAAACTCAACGGAATGCTTACCTCTCACTTAGATGCAAAGGTCAAAGCAATATTACAAGTTCAAATAAAATTCTATATATCTATTCATAAGATGGGATCAAACATTACTCATCATTCAGTATAATTCTAGTTCATGTACATTTATTTATAATAGCATGAATAGGCGGGGCTCATATATATTTATACAGTTGTTTGTTAAGCTGAATAATCTTTCATAATTACTTACTCTAATTTTATAACTGCATCTTATTTAATCCACATTGATCCTTTTATTATTCTAGAATTACTTAAAATTATACTTGTCGAATCGTATGATATTTTGATTTAATTTCACATTTGTGTATACATGTATTACATCATGTGCATTAAAAGTATGCCTTGACCTGATTTTGCTAATGTTTTCAGAAAAAAATTGTCAGTTTCAAATTATATCCTTGAGTGAACAGCTGTTTTGATACTTGAGCAGTATTTGTTTTTGAAATATTTTGCACACACTTAAAATTATAGAGCACATATTAAACTTACTTATTCAGTTGATAACTGTTATTGATAATATAAGCTTTTGATAAAGATGCTTGTTGGTAAATTGTGATTCGTTTCTTTCATTCAAATTTGAGTCTATATTTTATAATAACCGACACATGGCTAATTATCTATAGATGTATTTATAAAACCGGATGTTGTGTCTGTAATTAGATATTCTTTCGTCTACAATACACATCATGAGAGCAAGTTCATGTTGTTATTCTACCTGAAGCAATTCCTAATGAGCCTTTCTGTCCGATTATACAACACAAATAACAATGCTTTAATGAGTTCAAAAGTATTCTTGTTTTTATTTATCAAAGTTTTGATTTCAATAGTTAAATACTGTGATATTTAGAAATGCTATTTGCAGAACATCTGCTAACAATTTATACATTTAGTTAGCATAACACGGATGTTTTTCGATTTTTATTCAATTGTCGCAGATAAGGTGTGAAAATTAGTCAAATGTATGCTAGAAAGTCAGCACAAACGGGACTCTTTTGTTGACTTTTTTTCTCATTATACTCGTAAAGTATATTTCGCGAACAGCTGATGTTGTTTGCATGAATACAACCGCATTTTTGCGCCTGTCCCAAGTCAGGAGCCTCTGGCCTTTGTTAGTCTTGTATTATTTTAATTTTAGTTTCTTGTGTACAATTTGGAAATTAGTATGGCGTTCATTATCACTGGACTAGTATATATTTGTTTAGGGGCCAGCTGAAGGACGCCTCCGGGTGCGGGAATTTCTCGCTACATTGAAGACCTGTTGGTGACCCTCTGCTGTTGTTTTTTATTTGGTCGGGTTGTTGTCTCTTTGACACATTCCCCATTTCCATTCTCAATTTTAACCTCTATCTGTGTCTTTTCTTCAGTAGCGCTGGTTTATGCGGTAACCGTAAAGTTTTTTTTATAGTTTTGTCACAGTATCATTGGTGAAACAAATTACTTTATTTCGAATTCTGAGAAAACTTATTCTATCCATACATCATCTTTTGATATAAATAACGAAAAAGCGCAAGTTAAAGTTTAAACTTCCGACGCACTCTGCATGGTGTTATTAGCTAAATGATTTAAATTATAAACAAACTGTTTCATTAATCAAAATTACTAGCGCATGTAGCGCTCGAATGAATTTAAATAAAACATTGATTTCAAGAATTGTGTAATAACATTGAATAAGACAGAACAATGATCAAACGTCCAAAGATCCCCCTTATAACAATTAAAAGCTATAATGATGCATTAACAATAATATCATGGTGTAAATATGGTATATATCCAGTCACGTTAATGCCCCTAATGGTGTATTTTATACTTATAATTACTATTGTATTGTATCTCGAAATGAAAAAACATTTGGATAGCCATCCTTGAAACGAAATAAACTCTCTTATAGAGTACATCACCTTAACCAATCACATTTTTTAAAATTTTACGTATGTGCAGGTGGAGATCACGAGCAAGACAGTTCAGTATTTTTATGTTTGTATATCATTAATGAGACACCAAATTCATTTGTTCAAAACCTTAAACAACCCAAACACATCGTATGCATTAATACGCTTTTCTGGTTAAGCCCTAGCAAACGCAAGTAATGAAGGAATTGCAGAAGTAGAAAAGAAACATATTTTGTTAAATCTTAAAGATTTGCATAGACCGTACAAAGATTTTAATAAGTTGCTGTGAACCATAAATACTGCAGTGTCCAGTAAAATAAATATTTATCCTTTTTTACACTTGCTCCTATTTACTTTTTTATTTAATTCTATTTTTCGTATTTATTTGATTATGTTTTTCATTAACATTTATTCATATGTATAGTTCTTTTGATCCCTTTAAATCGACTTTGGAAAAACTGTTTCGACCCTAACTTAAGTTTTAAGTTTCTTTAATTTAATACAGATTGAATACCCTTTGGTATTTTCCAACAAATTTTCATGTATTTCTACATAAATTAAAGTAAATTTACTGTTGATATTGTAGCCAAGTGGATTTCCACGGTTTTTTGAATAAAAAATATGACTTCTCAGGTCTAAGATAATTTATTATGATATGAAAAAATAATTTGTCACAAAAGCAACTGTTACGAAATAAAACAATGGTTCCAGAATAATAGCATGGTTGCAATTAGAACTCAATAAAATTCTAATTAAACTTAATTATATAAATTCTGAGCCTTTTCTCTATGTCATTATTCTAACAAAGTAGTAAATGTCATATAATTGAAATATATCGCTTGTTGATTTAACAAACTATCCAACATTGTTCAATTATAAAATAATAATGTCCCGAAAATATCATGACAGGCAAAACTAGATTACATACGAAACAAACTAAAACGCTAATGTTAAGGAAAAGCAAAACAATTAAAATTAGTATAACCATACAAAATAAAAAGCAAAAAAAAAATAAAGCATTAATAGCAAAGCATATAAAACTCAACGAAATGCTTAGCTCTCACTTAGATGCAAAGGTCAAAGCAATATTACAAATTTAAATAGAATACTGTATATCAATTCATAGGATGGGATCAAACATTACTCATCATTCAGTATAATTCTAGTTCATGTACATTTATTTATAAGGTGTGGTCACGTTTCTCCAACATTTGGTAATTAGACTAAAACAACATCAAGGATTATGGGGTCCTATTAAGGACTGGATCTTGATATCTACCTGTAATTCACCTGTTCTTGACCAAAATATTGTTAAAAAGGCATATATTTTTTAAAGATATATATATTTAATAGTCTCCCAAAATTGTAAAAATCCATATAGTCTTACACAGTGATGTAATTTTTTATTTTATATAAAAAAAATGTGCATGATATAGACTATGAGACAACTCTCTGCAAGAGACCAAATGAAACAGAAGTTAACAATTATACATAAAAAAGAAGATGTGGTACGATTTCCAATGAGACAACTATTCACAAGAGACCAAATTACACAGACATTAACAAATATAGATCACCGTAAGGCCTTCAACAATGAGCAAAGTCATACCGCATAGTCAGCTTTAAAAGGACCTGAGAAAACAAATGTTTAACAATTCAAACGAGAAAACTAACGGCCTAATTTATGTACAATATAATGAACGAAAAACGAATATATTACACAGCAACGACAACCACCGAATTACAGGCTCCAACACTCCCCTTATCTTGAGACATTGGTGCAACAGAACAGTAAAAGAACTGTACAAAAACAAGCAACAAATAATCTAAGACTAAATTATCAATCACTACACATCCAGTATCCGTTACCGTACGGCCGGAAGCATTTTTTTTTTTGCTTTTTTTTCATAATTTTGTTCTCTATATTTCATAATAATGTATTATAGATTACAATGTTGCGATCTTGAATAAAAATTAACATTTTATATTTTGAGAGCTATGAAGAATTTATATATCTTGAGTCATTAATCTTATATAAAAGTACAAAACGCAGCTTATTATCACCGATACAGTTTATTCAAAATTCTTAGTCAACTTGCATTAATTGTCCAAAGCTTAAGCAACAAATCGAAAATACTAGTAGTGCACAATATTCACCAAGCCAGTTCCCACAGTTAAACACTAAATAGATCACGACGCTACGTGATGTACCCATTTGTATCAGCTCCGTTTTCGTGGAAAAAGTGGACAGATATACGACTGACTATTTCATCTGCTAAGACAGCATACCACGAAAACTGGCTTCGGCTCTAGTGATATACAGACAGAACGACTAGGTAGATATATTGTTCTTCGCACTAGAAGACAATCGCTTTGGTGACTTTTTACATACATAAAACTTGGCTGTTTTGCATCGGTTTAGATTTTAACATCTACATGTAACACAAATACAAAAATATATCAAGTAATATAATAAATTACTAAAATGAGGTACAGTCAGTGAACATTTCGATTTTTCATGTTACTTTTAGTTTTAATGAAAAAAAATCTTTTAAAAATAATAATTTCGAGATTATTTCTTCATAATTTTTTATGAAATTTTCAGTTTGATTAGAATTTCCCTTGATTATTGGATGTTTTTCTTGAATAACCTTTTTAATTTTGTAAATCAAATACGGATGAAAATAATTACGTAACCGTTTCGGGTTATACTCGACCAAAAATATATGGTTTGTTAATGTTTAACTTTTGATATAAATATTTTTTAACAATATCCCTTTTTACAATATTTGAGTAAGACCTGATATTGGTGAATTACAGGTAATTATCACGATGTCAGTCCTTACGAGGACCCCCTAATCCCTGATGTTGTTTTAGTCTAATTATCAAATGTTGGAGAAACGTGACTAAACCATTTATAATAGCATGAATAGGCGGGGCTCATATATATTTATACAGTTGTTTGTTAAGCTGAATAATCTTTCATAATTACTTACTCTAATTTTATAACTGCATCTTATTTAATCCACATTGATCCTTTTATTATTCTAGAATTACTTAAAATTATACTTGTCGAATCGTATGATATTTTGATTTACTTTCACATTTGTGTACACATGTATTACATTAAGAGTGTATGCCTTGACCTGATTTTGCTAATGGTTTCAGAAAACATTGTCTGTTTCAAATTAGATCCTTGAGTGAACGATGTGAACAGCCGTTTTAATACTTGAGCCGTATTTGTTTTTGGAATATTTTGCGCACACTGAAAGTTATAGAGCACACATTAAACTTATTTATTAAATAGATAACTGTTATTGATAGTATTAGCTTTTGATAAAGATGCTTTAATTAGTTTAAAAGTATTTTTGTTTTTATTGATTAAAGTTTGGATTTCAAAACAGTTAAATACTGTGATATTTAGAACTGCTATTTGCAGAACATCTGCTAACAATTTATATATATTTGGTTAACATTACACGGATGTTTTTCGCTTTTTATTCAATTTTGGCAGATAGGTGTGAAAATTAGTCAAATGTATGCTAGAAAGTCAGCACAAACGGAACTCTTTTGTTGACTTTTTGTTCTCATTATACTCATAAAGTATATTTCGCGAACGGCTGATGTTGTTTGCATGAATAAACACTTTGTGTCTGTGTCTTTTCTTCAGTAGCGCTGGTTTATGCGGTGAACGTAAAGTTCTTTTTATAGTTTTGTCACAGTATCAGGACTTATTTTACTGTCTCGTAGTTATTAAGACGGACCTGTAACTCTGCCGTAGTTTGGCTTTGGGTGGGACGTTTTGGCTGTGAATAATAGAAATGAAGTTTCTATATTTTAATATGCCGCAACACCGAAGTCATGTATTACAATTAACAATACATAATAATATATATACAAACATAACAAATATAGATAAAGAATAATTGAAGAAGTTTTCATAATATGTATATAAATAAGCGGTTGACCTTATGAGGTTAACATCCTAAATTATGTAAATAAGTTGTCCATTTAAACTTGATAATAGAAAGAGAAATAATGTTCTAGTTTATTTAATTAAATATTGCATTAATTGTTTATCTGATATTGACACAACTTTGCATAAACATTCAAACCAAGTAATTTAATAATTCGAATTAATTTTGCTTTTGAATAAATAATAATATAAACATAATTTATCTTTATCGAGTACTCAGTTTACTGCTTAAAACTTAACGAAAAATAGTTCAACTAACCTGTGAATAATAGAAATGAAGTTTCTATATTTTAATATGCCACAACACCGAAGTGCCTAGTGTTGGGCGAAACAGGTTTATATAGTACTTTCGTTAGCAATAAACTGAGGCCCATTTAAGTTATTTGTTTAATACTTTTGCTAAAAGCTTATAATAATTTCTTAATAAATTTCCTTCTTTTCTCCTCACATTTTTGTTGTTGGAAACACCCAACTGACCGCTATTTAATATACATGGACATCACATATTTTGTTTGATGTATTATTTAATAATTCTTAACTGGATAAGGTTCAATCCATATATCAATTGATTTATCTGTGTATTCGATTTGACCGAAGAAAAGTTGCATAACAAACTTGTAAAGTGTTTGACTTAGCTTGAGGCTTCACATGTAATATTGACCTTTAACAACATTTATCTATAGTGACCGTTATAACGTAACTAACTTTATTAAGTATATTTGCCAAATGAATTTAATCAATTCTTTACAACTTTAATTTAAAGTCGCTTTAATGTAAAATATTCTCAAATTATGGATTGTCCGTTTTACCAAAATTAAAGTAAAATTTATTTCCTCACAACAGTATCATTGGTGGAACAAATTACCTTAATTCGAAATCTGAGATAACTTATTCTTTCCATACATCTTCTTTTGATATAAATAAGGAAAATTGCGAGTTAAAGTTTAAATTCCGACGCACTCTGCATGGTGTTGTTAGCTTAATGATTTAAAGTATAAACAAACTGTTTCATTATTTAAAATCACTAGCGATCGAATGGATTTAAATAAAACATTTATTTCAATAATTGTGTAATAACATTGAAAAAGACAGAACAATGCTCAAACATCTAAAGATCCCCCTTATAACAATTAAAAGCTATAATGATACAAATATTTTATTGCATAATTAAGTGGAGTGAACCATAAATACTGCAATGTCTAGTAAAATAAATAACTATCCTTTTCTACATTTGCTCCTATTTCCTTTTTTTTTTTATTTAGTTCTATTTTTCGTATTTATTTTATTATGTTATTCATTAACATTTTATTTATATTTATAGTTCTTTTGAACATTTTAAATCGACTTTTGATAAACTGTTTCGACGTTAAAGTTTAGTTTTTAATTTCTTTAGTTTAAAACAGTTTGAATACCATTTTGGTGTGTTCCGGTTCTTTTTAATGTATCTTTACATGAATAAAAAGAAATTCAATGTTGATATTGTAGCTAAGTGGATTTCCACGGTTTTTAGAAACACAAATATGACGTACAGGTTAAAGATCATTTATTTGATATGAAAATAAATTTGCCACAAAAACAACTGTAACGAAATTAAACAATGGTTCCAGAATAAAAGCATGGCTTCAATCAATGAATGTCCAATCAAGGTGAATTATACAAGTTCTGAACCTTTTCTCTATTTCATTATTATAACAAAATATATTGATGCAATCTAACTGAAATATATCGCTTATTGATTTTACAAACTTTTCAATAGTGAAATGATAATGTATCGAACATATAATTTTACATGCAAAACTAGATTCTGTACGAAACAAACCAAAAAGCTAATGTTAAACAAAAGTAAAACAATTAAAAAAATAGCTTAATCACACAAAATAATAAGCATTAAGCATTAAAAATAATCATTGATAGCAAAGCATATAAAACTCAACTAAATGCTAACATCACACTTAGATGCAATGGTCAAAGCAAAATTACAAATTGAAATAAAGTTCTGAAGATCAATTCATAGGATGGGATCAAACATTACTCATCATTCAGTAACACCTGAATTTAAACATGGTAACACCTGAATTTAAACATGGTAACACCTGAATATAAACATGGTAACACCTGAATATAAACATGGTAACACCTGAATTTAAACATGGTAACACCTGAATTTAAACATGGTAACACCTGAATTTAAACATGGTAACACCTGAATATAAACATGGTAACACCTGAATATAAACATGGTAACACCTGAATATAAACATGGTAACACCTGAATTTAAACATGATAAAATAAGGTTTTTAATTATTGTGCCCATTTACACAAATACACATATTGTACATGAAATCTACTTTTGATTAATATTTACTAGTTTAATGATGAAATACTATTCAGATAGTTGCTTTTTAACAGTTTTATATAGTTTTTAACCATTTTATCAGTTTAGAAGAATTATACTTCATTCAATCAACCACTCATCTCATTTCTATATAATAATTAAATGTAGAAAAATTAGATATATATTTAGTAATTACATAAATACCTTATTGAAAAATATGGTGACAAAGTAATACATTACAGTATAAAGCGTCAAAAAGAAATCAAAATGTTTAAAACTGTGTAAAAGGAAAAATGTCCTTGAAGTTGAAAACAACCAAAGTAATACTGTTAAAGAATAAAATGATTTCCCTCCACACATATACGTTTGATTTAAATGACCTATGAAAAAGGATTCAGTGACTTCGATTGACCATCAATACAATGAATAAATATCTAAAGGGATCACATACAAGAACTTAGGTCATCACCTTAATTAGCATATAAAGAAAAACAAAACAGCATGCTTCATTCATTTATTACTGAAAATATATCAACTACATATGGTTTCAAATGAATATTTTATTATCAAAACAGTAAATTCAACCAAATCAAAGTACTATCCTGAAAGTTTTAAATATATATATACACACCATTCACATATTATTATTCCACATACTCCCCCAAGCCGCAAAATGACGTCTCGTCATTTCAGAATTTAGCAAGTGAAGAAGACTTCAGTATCTCTAAGATGGTCTTTCCTCCCTCCTTCCAAAAGTTCTGTGTCTGACAATGAACCGATGCATTGTAATTCCTTTTCCATTCTCATATAGGTGGTCTCTTGCTTTTCTCTTTTGAATTTTTCATATAGTCTTATAGTCCATTAAACAGTATGGGTTTTACTCTTTATACATCTTTGTCCTTTGGTCTTAATTTAACAGTGGTTACATAAACAATTCTACCACGTCTTCTTATTATCAGTTATGTTAACCGAAGATAACATGCATTTTCTGGTTAGTCTGATTTCACAGGAATTAATGTTTTGACAGATTGATGTTCATTTCACATCCAGAGTCACATACAATGGATATTATGCATACAAAGGTAAATATGTGATCGAAAGAGAGTACGATCTGAGTGTATGAATATTTTCAAATTAAAATTTCATATAGGTAATATTGTCAATGAATGGCACATGATAAGGATATGTAATACTTATATACTCTATATAGTATTTTTAAACCTCTATTTGTCCTTTCGTCGGTTTCTTTTTTATCATGATGTTGTCGGTTTCTCTCCGATTACTTATTGGCTATCATGTAAAAAGATCAAGTCATGTGTTTCTATGTTTCTCGTGTCAATAAAACATGTAATTTTGTAGAGTTTTTACTGTGCCGTAGAATGATATGTTGTTCTTAATAATTCTGCCCCGTGGGAAGTCTTAATATCACGTTATATTTATTCAATTCCATTGCTAACGGACGATTTTGTATAGTTATTGTTGATTTATAAAATGTTTCTGTTAAGAAATTCAAATACAAATAGTTATAGAAGTTTGCTGGGGATATAAAAATTAAAAATGAATATGACGGCATCTATATACATTTTGGTCTTTGTGTCGCAGGCTTGTTTGTTTTATACCCAACATCTCTTTGAATTTATATTGAAATATAGTTGTGTATACTGAAAGATATCTGCTTAAGAAAAAATGATAAGGTAGAAAAATATTTGCTTGTGTTTTTTTATGAGATATAAGCAATAAAAAGTTTGCAGAATACTTGGAATCAAGTTCTCTTACATTTTCATATATTTTGAAATAACAAATATTTAATCAGCTTTTAAAGAGTATATTTGATACAAAATAATATGAAAAGATTGTTAACTTTGCAAACTTTTTTTAAATGCTATTGAACGAAAAAACTTATAGAAATCCATAACAAGGAACACAACGAACACGATATTAACATCATAAATAAAAAGATAAATCATATGTGGATCACATGGTTCTAGTGGTAATTCCTTTAAAACAATAATGCAAAAAAATCAGAAAAAAACAATCGGATGGACAGCAACATTGCTAATTTATTCAAAGTCATTGTAGCATGAACTAATATGCAGGGCCTCGAAATGGTCAACAAACTGAGTTGTACAAACAGTAATGTAACATTATAGAAAGTACCGTTGTCTATTGTAGGTAGTTCCTATCAAACTTCTTTCAGCAGAAACGCCAGGCAGTAGAAATAGTCGTCAAACTGATATATATATATATTGACAGTAATGCAACTTTAAAAAAAATACAAATGATATGTCACAGAAGTTCCTATCAAACTGACCTAAGCAGAAAACTAAACATTGAACATTGAAAATTGCTAAAAAATTCAAGGTCATTGGACAATGAATTTGGGGCAGAACCTCAAAAAAGTCATCAAACTCATATATACTGATATCAATGTAACTTAAAAGAAAATATAATGATCAATCACAAGTAGTTCCTATCAATCTAAATTAAGCAGAAAACTTTTCATTGAACATTGCTTATTATTTGAAAAATTCCTGGACCATGAACTAGGGGATAGGGCCTTGAAATAGTCGTCAAACTGGTAGTACTGTACATTAATAGATTTTATCGTTTATCTATTGCAAGAAGTTCCCTTCAAACTCATTTAATCAGAAAACTAAACATTAGAAACTGTTAATTAATTCAAAGTAACTGAACCATGACATAGGGAGAAGGGCATGAAAATAGTCGTCAAACTGATATGTACTGATAGTCATACAACTTCGTACAAAATATCATTGATCTATCACAAGTAGTCCTTATCTAATTAGATTATGGTTGCTTGGGTGTCTTTCACCATCTTTGATTTTGAAATAGCAGATAACAATTGGTCTAGATCTTCATTGAAATTTTCGAGAGTCGTATGTAGTATATGTGTAAGAATCTTCATGGTAAAATAGAAAATTATGTAACATCATTTTTTACGGCTGTATTTTACCCCAAAAAAACGGAATAAACTTGTTCGATTCATTTTTTTCTTTAAAGTTGCCATATAAGCGGAGATAGCTCAGATAAAGTAACCTTTTTTTATAAAATGTATTGTGAATTTATTTATTTTATAATGTAGCAAGTAAAAGAGTCTGGTGACCCCATTTTTTTCTTTTTCTTATGTCAAAGCATATTATTCTTTTTTAACTTCAGTGTTTCTGTTGTTCCGCTGTTTTCCTCTTATTGTTAATGTGTTTTCCTCGGTTTTAGTTTGTAACCCGGATTTGTTTTCGTTTAATCGATTTATGACTTCTGAACAGTGGTATACTACTCTTGCCTTTATTTATTAGAGCTAAATTCTCAAAAACTTATATGGTGTAGTTTTTTTTTTATCACACAACATTTGGTGTTCCATGCATAATCTATACCAAATATGACAATTTTGCACAACCTGTAGCGTGAAAAAAATCCCGGTGAACCATACTTTTTATTATATTTTTGAAAAGAAACAGAGTATAAACTACATTTAGACAAATTATCAAAAAATTCTATGGATTTGTATTTAGACCCTCAATCTACCTTAAGCAGAAAACTTAACAATTATTGACGCCGCCGCCGACGACGACGTCGCCGACGACGACGACGTCGCCAGAAAGCATACATATGGCTCACCCTACCCGGCTTTTGCCGTAGTTGAGACAGAAATTAAAGGCGTATGCAGTTTTTTTCTGTTTCAGGGAAAATCCGTTTGAAGTACTTTACTTAACTATTACAGTAGCATTATTTTAACATGTTTAATGACCGTTTTGCTTACTGATTTTGTATCTTCCAAAGATCGTTTTTCACGTCACAACACTCACAATTTAATTGTCACTGTCAAGGTGTAATAGTGCGAAACAGTTTCAAGTTGTTCATTTTAAAAACTAATTAAAACGAAGGTCAGTAGAATGTTATGTCGAAAGCGAAAAAAAGACGAGTATTACGAAAGACATTTCCTGCATGTCACGTGGAGGACACACTTACATTTCAAATATTTCTGGATTCAAGCATAATTATGAGCGTAAAATCAGACTATCATTCAATGGTCCAATTAAAATGTTGTATGGAAACCAACATGAACATGAATGACAAAGTATTAGTAAAATATTTGTAGATGAATGTTTATATTTACTGTGATATACGTGTACGATATGGTTACTGCTTTAATATTGAGAAATATTATCCTGGGCAAGATATCGTGTTGCACAGCATGCGATTACTTTATGATATATGGCGAGTGATATTATCCCTCAATATTAGTGCAACAACATTCTTATCAAACAGTGCAAAATATTTTTCTGCAAACTAAAGATATTTTGGACAATGTAACAAAATATTGCACTAGGTGTACTATCATGAACACATAATTTTAAAAAGAATCAAATGCAAGCTTTTGTGATAATCTGTAAATCAAAACATTTTTTTTGTCATTTGTGGGGGAACTTTTCGTCTCCAGTATTTCAATGCCAAAAATTATTTTAAAAAAACATTGTTATCTTCTCAGTATATTTCATTTTTGTTCCTTCAGCTTCCAATTGTACCGTATCAAATGCATGTATGAGATTTTATTTTATGAACTATAACTTATACACTGTTACAGTTCGCTATGTGGTGTAGGAACATGCCTATTAAATCTAAGTTAAAAGACAAATTAAAAAACATCTTTTAAAAGCTATCATTGAGAAACATTTTATACTAGTAACTTCATAACGTTATAGTTATTGACCAATCAAGTCAGTATATGGCATTTAATCTGCACGGCTCGGGTGACCTTGCTTGACTCGAACGAAATAGGAGTTCGGGTTAATGGGTCATCCCGACCGTGCAGTTAAAATTATGTATACCGATTTGACTGGTCAATAACTGTTTTAACACATGACGCCATCGATTAACATGAACGTTTTGGAAATATTCAGACGATATTCAATCCAAGGCTCCTGTGAAACTTTTCTTGTAGGGTAAAGAAAGGTGAAAATACGCATTTAAGTAGTAAACGGTTGGTTACTTGTAAATTATAACATTTTTATATTCATGTCTCCTAGATTGTTACAGTATTTGGAGAATTGTTTAATGGCAGAACTTTGATTTTTTTAATCAAATAAGTTTTGTGTTTAGACGGCAAGATAAATAACAATACAACATAAGTTCTGAGTCAGCCTTTGAACCTACATAAAAGATTAAGAACTTGACAAATTGTTTAGAAACCTGTCTATATCTAGCTATTCGTTTGATTGATTTCTAATTGGCATATAACTCACATCTCCTACAGTTTTCTTTCCGTTTGATGTACTTTAAAATCGATGTATGACACCTTTCCCAAGAATATGCTCAAAGGAATATCAATTGAAGAGAGATATACTTAAATTTATATTACAAAGTAAACAAACCAATTGGCAAAATTAAACGTTTCATTTTCCAATCTTTAACTCCCCCTCCTTTTCCTCCATTTTATTCATCTTTATTCATTCTGAAGTCGAAGTCTGGTAGATCTCAAACTTACTAGTATATTTGTTTTTCTGTTTAAATACATACTTGAATATACACCTCATTAAATTCTATCCTAAACTAGTCATTTAAAAGGAACTAATATCTTAAACGTCGTAATAAATTTCATTCAGAACAAAACTAATCCAAATCAGGTTTCAGCATTTTGAATATTTTAAGAAATTACAAAAGCAAAAATGAAATTTTATTTGACTTTGACACACTGATTTAAAATTTATTGATTGATTGATGGTTGTTTAACGTCAGTGGCAACTATCCTCATGTATATTGAGGACGAGATTTAAGATTTAAATTGTACACATAATATTATAAAATGTTCTAAAAAAATTAAAACACTTTATACATTACATGCGTCCGACGCGCTTTTCTGGATTTACCTTCATCAGAAACGCTTAAGCCGAATATTTGAAATCCGAAGATGTATAAGAACCAAAACAGTTAAAGAGCTATACGACCAAAAACGACCCAAAAATGTCAAAATCCTTCGAAGGCCAGCTTAAGAATGAGAAGCACTTTCTATTTCATAATTTGAAACAAAAAGGGTATACAAAGTTGTTCATTGATCAACTATACCGTAACTGCCAGGTCAGTGGTGGATTCAAAAGGGGTCGAGGAGGGTGTACGCCCCTCTTTGATTGGAAAATATATAATCCTAAAATCGTCAAACTTTTTGTATGGAATTACGTCCTAATGCCTTTGAAAAATCCTGGATCGGATCCGCCCCTAAAATAAGAGTTAATTTTAACTGTGCAGTATATTTGAGGTAGTTAATGCACACCTTAGCTGTGCATTATCCAGATTATAGCACAGTAAGAACAAAGAGATTTTGCCTATGTTGTGTATTAATTATAGTTAAATAGTTTTAATGGATCAGATGGATTGTCATGCTGTTAATATATACTCCATAACAAGTTATTATATCAGTGTAAGTGAGTGACGGATTTGAATTTGCAATCCTACTATAGCCATAACAGCTTGTATGCACAGTTTGCTTTCAACCCTGCACTTCCGTTCGTGTGTATACGTTGTTTTCTTTTATAGTAGCTATCGTTAAACAATTGTGATGGTTGAATTAAACATTTTATAACTTTCGTTTGCACCAGTTTTATTTTGAAAGAGTCCGTTATGATATAAAAATAGGAATGTTTGGTAAAATGGTAACAAATAAGCCGCCTAACCATGAAAAACAAAAGGACAGGTTTGTAAACTACTACAGTTCATAGTTCTGGCTTCAACAATCGTTTTGTTCAGTAAGACCCCCTATTAATAAAATTTGAACCAATTTAGAAGAGAACATTCACCACGCTTAAAACATTGAACGATCGAACAACAATGACAAACGACGGGTATGTAATAACGGCAACCACTTGGCCATATACTCATGTCCTGAGTGCAAGCTCAGTTCATTTTTGTAGCCGCTCAACCCAGTTGATGGTTGATTTTATGGAGTGGAAGTGCAATCCTCCTGTCCAGTTCCATCAAAAATCAACAATGAAAGTTTATTGATAATCTTCTTTAACTTAAAGTGGCTCGTAGTGAGTATTTATAATTGTAAATTAATGATATGAATTGAAAAATTATTTCAAAGCTTATAAAGTAAAATAAAAATGGACATGAAACTTGATTTTCATGTACTTTTTCAAAACATACAGTTCAAAGTTTAAGTTTCAATTTCCGACTTCACCATGTTCACATGAAGAGAGGTTTCCGACCAGGAATTAGCTGTTAAGTGTGACTTGAAAGTAAATTGCATTTTACTAATTTTATTAAGCAAAACACTATTTTGAATTTCATGTATATATACGAGTTTTAGACAGGGTTTAAACTATAAGCATACATTTAATAGTTTCTCTCGAGAGGAGAGGCTTCGTTCTTTTCCCTGTGCCTATTAATTGATATACAATAATGTGGATACTTGTTTGTCAATATAAATTCTCTGAAGAATTCCTATAGCAGTTTTAGACCGGGTTTTCAGTTTTGATGAACTTTAGTTTAAAGTTTCCAATTCTGACACATTTTAATCAACTAAGTCTTCCGGTCAACCTTTCAGTGTGCATGTTTTCTATAAATGTTATTTTATGTTTTATAAAATAATGTAATATTAGCTTTAAACATATGTTTTTTTGTTTCCATCCTTTCAACTGAAACGAATAAAAGCGTTTTCTTTTTAGATTTCCAATTTTTACACTTCCGCGTATTGAAAAGACCTCTGCGGAGCAATTATTGTTCTTAGAAAGTTCAACATACTTTCACTTTCAGACACAAATATTTCCTTCATATTGTGTTGCAGAATATTATTTAACGTTTTTTTTAGCAGAATCATTTATTTACAGCTCAAAACAGGTCAGGAGATTCATTTTCAAAAATTCTCCTAAACCCCCCACCCCCCCCCCTCCCCCCGAAAATCAAAAGGTCGTCCATAAACAAAAAATAAAGTGGTACATTGATTCGTTATTATGAAGTGGTTTGAAGTGCATTTGATTCAGAATGGTTCAGACTTGAGTCGAGTAAAGTTCAGACTCGTATGCTAACTCTTTGTACAGAAACGAATGAAAATATTTCATTTTTAGACTTCCGATTTTCACATTTCGCATATTGAAAAGATTTTCAAATACTTTTTCTCAATAAGTGAAAAAACACATCACAGTAAGCGAAATGGGTCGAGCTGTCTCTTCACAATTGTCATATACGTATTTACCTTTCTAATCAGTTATAACAACGTCTGAAAGTACGTCCATTCAATTACTACAACACATGATTTCGTGTTTATATATGTACAGGAAGTATTTCAAGCTGAGCAGTGAAAACGAGACAATTATGAATAAGTCATACTTTTTACTCGGAGAACCCCAAAGATCTTAAGAATCACATTTCGCCTTTATTTCAAGTAGATATATGTACAGCTTTATGCGGATAGCTTTTGAAAGAAATCCAAACATAGGTGGAGATGAAACCAGGTTCTCATGTTTTATTTACATTCATAATTATTCGAAGAAAGTACATCATGTATACATCGATGACAAACCAAGTTGTTCCTGTTCACTTGGTTATATGCCTTTAAAAAATTAGCTCAATACAAGTTGAGTTTTTTTTAAATATGCTCTATAAATTGTCATCTGAATACCAATCGATTTAAACTGAATGAATTGAAATGAAAAGAGAGTTTTTAGCATAACGACACCCAGAAAAAAGCCATACAGCATTTAACATACGGTCATCGACCAAAAAATATACCAAGCTCGAACTTGTTCCATGTTAAGAAATATTTGTTGGCAAATGCACCTGATATACTATCAAAAATCTGCCGTCAGTACGAAGTCCCCTAACTTTTGAATCAGTGTGATTGCTGGTGAAGGTATTGTTTTTCAAAGCCAAGATAAATCATTATTCCTTTTTTGTCTATACTAATGTATTAAGATAAAGAGAAAAAAAAAAGTTATATAATTTAGAATTGATGTGTAAAATGTAGAGAAGGTTTTTGAACGTTTGTCTATACTGTTTGTACTGGTTGTCAATTTGCCATTAGGACAATACACCAGCACCTAAACAAATCCGATATAATCAACAGTCTTACCTGTCAGCTTTAAGAGGTAAATAAGGATCGCTTTTTTATCTCGAGGATCTCCGACCAATCTAGAATTTTTTCACCAGCACGCTGCATCAGAATTAAACTATTCCACTATGTATTGCAATGGGTACAGTGAAATAGTGTACATATAATGCTTCGATATTTTATTTCAATAATGTTTTTCAACTTCGTACTTTTTTTGGACGGTTTGACTTTTTTGATTCGAGGGTCACTGATGAGTATTTTGTAGACGACACCCGAGTCTTGCGTACAAAATTTTAATCTTTGTATCTATGATGAATTTATTTATCATATGTAGCTGTATATCATATTTGTTTTTCGTTCATCATTTTGTACATAAATTAGGTCGTTTGTTTTTGTTTGAATTGTTTTACATTTGTCATTTCAGGGCCTTTAATAGCTGACTATGCGGTTTGAGTTTAACTCATTGCTGAAAGCCGTACGATGACCTATAGTTGTTAATGTCTGTGTCATTTCGACTCTTGTGGATAGTTTTTTCATTGGCAATCATACCGCATCTTCTTTTTTCTTTGTAGGCCAGGAGACACCTACCTTGGCTGGTCGACGTACCTAGTCTCGCTCATTTTGTAGTTTATGCATTTCCGTTTGTCTTTGTTAACTTACTTTATAAGACAACATAATTGATTTATGAGATATTTTCGTTCAACAATTTCTATGGAAATAATCGATGATAGACTCACATAGTCCATACATGAACTTTGAATGCTTCCCGCTTATTTGACAGTCATAAAGTTCCAAATAATCTAATATTTTTTAACCAATGTCTAACGGTCGTTTATTTGTTATTAGTTTTGTTTAACTGTTTATATATTCCTTTCTCTACTTGCATCAGCTACGTATATGATATTTTTTTCTATTTGGGATATTCGAACTGGCTTTTAAAATTACTTTTAAATATAGTTTTTGTAAGTACATACCATTAATATTTTCATGGGGTTCGTTTTCTCAGTGTTTACTTCTTTGTGTCACGTTTTGAAAATTTTGTTCTTCTTTTCGTCTTTATTTTCATTTTTGTCACGATTGTGTTAGTTTCTGTTCAACTTACCCGTTTTGATTTTTCCTTAGTTATATTCCCCCTGCTTTTTAAGAACGACAGTTATTCATTTACATTGAAAATCAATGCACAATCCAGGAAATAAAAAAAAATGAACATCTTCAATTCGTGATCGAACAACTGCTATAACTCGTTCATGCGCTGAGCACATTCTTGAAGAAAAAAAAAATGTTTTGTTCAATCACTTGTTGAAAAATTTCGTTATTTTGATCTGTAGATATTCTACAAAGGAGATGCGTCAGATAGAAATCGACCTTATGCGACTGAATATCAATACATCTGTTAACCTATTTCTGGTTGAAAAGTTCTCTCTGCAAAATACACAAAGTATGTAGCTGTTTGAAAATTTAGCTGATATTAGAACCCTAAAAAACAGAACAAAATTCATTATTATCTTCATATTTCAATGTTCCACATCGATCAAAGTCTTATACATGTCCATGTGTATGTCCACTTGCATAAGGTCGATTTCTATCTGAAACAGCTAATTTATATTGAAAAGATTTTAATGCAATATACCGCCACTATTTCTTAATTATTTTGTTTTTACAGAGCCTTCCTTTAGATATAGACCACATTGTGTTTTTCTCAGTTTTGGTTTGTGTCTCAGTTTTGTTTTCGGTCTATGATTTATGACTATTGTACAGCGGTATACTAAAAGAGGGGCGAAAGATACAAGGGGACAGTCAAACTCATAGATCGAAAATAAACTGACAACGTCATTGCTAAAAAAAAGAAATAGACAAACAGAAAAATATAAGAACACAAACCACAACATAGAAAACTAAAGACTAAGTAACACTAACCCCATCAAAAACTGGGGGTGATCTCAGGTGCGCCGGAAGGTTAAGCAGATCCTTCTCCACATGTGGTACCAGTCGTGTTGTTCATGTTATTACAAACCCGGTAAATAGTCTAATTCGGTAGGTCACTTTCGTGAAAAAGGAAAGGGATTGTAGTTACGACATAAGGGACATATCTGATATCATCTTTAAAACGGATATTCCATAACGGTAACCAACCCGTGAAGGCGTCCATAACATTTACGAAGTGATGATTTCAACTTCACCATTTGTTGTCTTTAATAAAAAAAAAAAAAAAAAGATAAATAATTAGATGAAGCCTTTTTCTAAAATTGTTTTTATAATGAAATGAATAATAATTAGCTAAGAAATATTCTTGACAATACGGAAAAACAATATAAAATAGAATTCGTCAGACTAAAATGTAATAATAAAAAGCAGTTGTTAAGAAAATACTATCAACATATTTCTGCTTGAAACCCTACTTATTAACAAAAGGAAACCCCGAAATATTTCGGCAGGTTGAACATGTTGAAACGTCGAATCGTCCAAGTATCTAATAAGCTAATTATACTCGAATAATGGAACTTTGAATAGGTAAATGTGCAATGTAGATACGATTTTTATTTTAATTGTATTTGCAAAAACATTAAACTTTTAATGCTTCTGTTTAATTCGAAATCTGAATATCATGAGATTCCCATGAATGAATGTATCAAATAACGGTTTACACACAGACAAGGGTTAAAACAGAAGACAAACGTGTCATCATCATTAGCATAGATAACAAACAAAAACTAAGTAAAAACTAGTTAGATGTAATTATTGAAAATTTTAGATCGACACTAATGACGTGAAATTTAAATAGATATCTGGATTTTTTTACGACTTTTGTGAGAACAAATTATAAACACTAAAACAGATTGTTACAATAGCTTTAATATCTGCATAAAGGGGATCGTGATCGTGAAGCCCTTGGTCAAGTTTTAAGGGTTGTTCTTTGTGCTTTTTAATTTTTAATGTTTGTCTTCTTTGTAGTTAGCAGTCTTTCCTGAGTCATGAAATGCGGATTTCATTTTCTCACTCGGTCAATATCAAGGGTTAGACAATTTACATAACTGATGTTTTAAGAATTTGGTGATATCTCAGGCTTAGATAAGAGTCAATTACAAATCTTCTGTTGTGTTTTACTTGATCACTTGATGTAGATCATGATCATATTTCATTTTAGTATCTCTACGCATGAAAACCGGTAAGACATCAATATCAACTGTTTCATGTATAACAAGTTTCGTCTTTTTTCTAACAGATTCCTGTTCACGTTGACCTTCCTATTGGAGAAAATTTACAAGACCACCTTGCATTGGACCTGTCCTATTCAATTAATACGACGCTAAATATAAACTTTAAAAAGTTGACCGATACAGACAATGTTTTAGATTACGTTTTCAAAAGAAAGGGTATTCATTAATGCATTATATTAATATTATATGTTTTATATCATTTTAAGAAAAAGTTTTGTCAAGAAAAAAGGTACAATTATAAGATTATGTGTTGATCAGAAAAGATGACCAATATAAATGTTTGCCTTGAGCACAGTATGGCAAAGTAGTAAGTTAGTTGATTCAATATTTGATAATACATCTATGCATCACTATATTGCATAAGAAGATACACGTTACTCATTTTTCTGGAAAACGGCATCGATTTCCAATCATTATTAAAGAACTTAGATTTTATTCCATTTGGGCAAATGAACTCAGCAGTAGATTATATTATTAATTAATCAATTAAACTAATCTTATTTTACCTCAATAAAAAAGTCATTGACAACAGTATTATCCAATGGTAATGTAAAATTTAAATTTAGTTGATGTATTAAATAGGAAAGATATTGAAAAAATGATAGCGGCCATTGGCTGCTTCAGAATATATAAGACTATGGGTAATTCTATAAGATATATTTTGTTTAGGACGTTTTTATCCAATCAAAACGTGTTTTTTTATACTTAAATATTACCCAGATTGCCATAGATCATGAAACGACGAATTGAAGAAAACGCATAACCATGTGATCTATGATCGTATATATTTGCTCTTCGTTTGAATCAATCAGATAATTGACCTTTATTCCTGATTTCTACTGATATAGATGGGTATTGGTTTCTCATCATTATAATGATTTTGCTGTAGTAGTAGAGAGTCGCATAACTATCATTTTAATACATTTTTGATATCATCGTTGTTTTACACATAAAAAGAACATGCGAGATGGAAATGTATGGAATGTATGGAAAACCGTTGTCTTGTAGTTTAGTTTTAGTTTAAACATATTTTATTTGCTGAATTAAAGCAAAATGGATAAGACACAAGTAAATCATACTTATGAAGTCTTCTCCATAATACAATATATAGTTACAATAATAGTATAATATAATGGACATGCATATAAAACAAACAGTTTATTCAATATAATACTAGCTTTTATATGTGAACAAAGAGGAGAGAAAGTAAAAAGAGAAAAAGAAAGTTTGAAAAGTCGTATGATTCTGTGACGATGACTTGTAAGTTGATGACAACGATGACGTTCCGTGTCAGTAATAATAACGTTCTTTCAAGGCATTAGAAATCTGTTTGACGTTTTTATGAAATTTTGAACATGTTTGAAAATTTGAATATTTTGTTCGTTCGAAAGTTCCAAGTGTCCGCAAATTAATAGTTTTGTATCTAAAACAAAGTTTTCAGATAGCCAGTTAAGATTATGGAATTAGGTTTTTCTACACAATGTGTATTTTGGGCAAACGAAGAAGTAATGGTAGACATCCTCAATGTCGGACCCACAATGACAAGAAGGATCATCTATAATATTAGCTTTAAATAGGTCATTGTTTAAGAATGAAGCGGAACATCGCAATTGCGTTAGGATAATATTTAATTTCCTTGGGCCGTACAAATAAAATGTTTCAATTTTACATAATAGACTATCTTTTTTTAATTCTTTCTAAAATTAGAAATAGAGTCGACACTGATAATTTTTGGATCAAGTTTATTCCATTCACGTATAGTAGAGGAAATAAACGATTCAGTAGTAAGGGAAAGTCTACAAAATGAAACAATAATATCATGACCATTTCGCAACTGGTAGTTACGACGCTAAATATAAACTTTAAAAAGTTGACCGATACAGACAATGTTTTAGATTACGTTTTCAAAAGAAAGGGTATTCATTAATGCATTATATTAATATTATATGTTTTATATCATTTTAAGAAAAAGTTTTGTCAAGAAAAAAGGTACAATTATAAGATTATGTGTTGATCAGAAAAGATGACCAATATAAATGTTTGCCTTGAGCACAGTATGGCAAAGTAGTAAGTTAGTTGATTCAATATTTGATAATACATCTATGCATCACTATATTGCATAAGAAGATACACGTTACTCATTTTTCTGGAAAACGGCATCGATTTCCAATCATTATTAAAGAACTTAGATTTTATTCCATTTGGGCAAATGAACTCAGCAGTAGATTATATTATTAATTAATCAATTAAACTAATCTTATTTTACCTCAATAAAAAAGTCATTGACAACAGTATTATCCAATGGTAATGTAAAATTTAAATTTAGTTGATGTATTAAATAGGAAAGATATTGAAAAAATGATAGCGGCCATTGGCTGCTTCAGAATATATAAGACTATGGGTAATTCTATAAGATATATTTTGTTTAGGACGTTTTTATCCAATCAAAACGTGTTTTTTTATACTTAAATATTACCCAGATTGCCATAGATCATGAAACGACGAATTGAAGAAAACGCATAACCATGTGATCTATGATCGTATATATTTGCTCTTCGTTTGAATCAATCAGATAATTGACCTTTATTCCTGATTTCTACTGATATAGATGGGTATTGGTTTCTCATCATTATAATGATTTTGCTGTAGTAGTAGAGAGTCGCATAACTATCATTTTAATACATTTTTGATATCATCGTTGTTTTACACATAAAAAGAACATGCGAGATGGAAATGTATGGAATGTATGGAAAACCGTTGTCTTGTAGTTTAGTTTTAGTTTAAACATATTTTATTTGCTGAATTAAAGCAAAATGGATAAGACACAAGTAAATCATACTTATGAAGTCTTCTCCATAATACAATATATAGTTACAATAATAGTATAATATAATGGACATGCATATAAAACAAACAGTTTATTCAATATAATACTAGCTTTTATATGTGAACAAAGAGGAGAGAAAGTAAAAAGAGAAAAAGAAAGTTTGAAAAGTCGTATGATTCTGTGACGATGACTTGTAAGTTGATGACAACGATGACGTTCCGTGTCAGTAATAATAACGCTCTTTCAAGGCATTAGAAATCTGTTTGACGTTTTTATGAAATTTTGAACATGTTTGAAAATTTGAATATTTTGTTCGTTCGAAAGTTCCAAGTGTCCGCAAATTAATAGTTTTGTATCTAAAACAAAGTTTTCAGATAGCCAGTTAAGATTATGGAATTAGGTTTTTCTACACAATGTGTATTTTGGGCAAACGAAGAAGTAATGGTAGACATCCTCAATGTCGGACCCACAATGACAAGAAGGATCATCTATAATATTAGCTTTAAATAGGTCATTGTTTAAGAATGAAGCGGAACATCGCAATTGCGTTAGGATAATATTTAATTTCCTTGGGCCGTACAAATAAAATGTTTCAATTTTACATAATAGACTATCTTTTTTTAATTCTTTCTAAAATTAGAAATAGAGTCGACACTGATAATTTTTGGATCAAGTTTATTCCATTCACGTATAGTAGAGGAAATAAACGATTCAGTAGTAAGGGAAAGTCTACAAAATGAAACAATAATATCATGACCATTTCGCAACTGGTAGTTAGTTGTACTTTGTACACAAGGAGGTACAAGATTACATAGATATTCTGGTGCATGCTTTTGGTTCATGTTATAAAACATTTGTAATTTTCTTCTCCTTCTTCTTTCAAAAAGAGATTCCCAGTCAACCTAGGAATATAAAGTTTCAGTTTTTGTAAAAATTGGTAGACCTGTTACTATTCTTGCGGCCTCTTATTGCAAATTTTCTAATTTATGTGTAAAAGAGGGACGAAAGATACCAAAGGGACAGTCAAACTCATAAATCTAAAACAAACTGACAACGCCATGGCTAAAAATGAAAAAGACAAACAGAAAAACAATAGTACACATGACACAACATAGAAAACTAAAGAATAAACAACACGAACCCCACCAAAAACTAGGGGTGATCTCAGGTGCTCCGGAAGGGTAAGCAGATCCTGCTCCGCATGTGGCACCCGTCGTGTTGCTTATGTGATTACAAATCCGGTAAATAGTCTAATTCGGTAGGTCACATTCATGAAAAGGAAGGGGATTGTAGTTACGACGTAAGGAACATATCCGATATCATTTGTGAAACGGTTATTCCATAACGGTCAACCAACTCGTGATGGCGTCCGTAAAATTTACGAAGGGATGATTTCAACTTCACTATTTGTAACCGTTGTCAATAGGTTAAGTCAAAAATAAAGAAAATTGTTTATCAGAGGCTTATAACTTTTACCAAACTATATTTCATATTTTTAATTATAGGAATATTCAACAACCCGAATGTAGATGGAAGCCTATATTGAAAAGTGGACAGAGCATCACATACAAAATACCCGGATGGTGAAAGTGTTTTTAGTCCTTTTGAATTTGAGTCTCCAACTCCAAGTGCAAACCTGAAGGACAATGTAATTATGCCTTGCTATACTTTTTAACTTTAATATTTTTGTGATTAGCAAAACAGTTGTATATCGTCATTAAATTCACTTTATATAATATTAAAGCGACAGGGTATGGTTGCCAAATGAAAAAAAAACCAATCAGCGTCCAAATGACTATAATGAAACCTTAAGCAAATATAGATCATCGTTCAGTCCTCAACAATAAGAAAAGGAACTCATATCGTACAGTTAGATAAAAACGTCTACGACTCAGGAATTTGAAACGATAAAGCTAACGGCATAAGGGACAAAAATAAAGTCCAACGACAACCTCTATTTATAATCTCCTAACTCTCAATTTCCCTCAACAATGAGGTCTGTGAGTTCGAATACAGCATGGAAAAGGTGCGTACGACTCAAAACTCAATCTTAGTAGTGCACAAAAATTAAAAGCCCGACAGAAATATGACCGCAACAACTCAAATAATCCCATGAGAAAATAGGTGCATGACCTCCATGAACAGATCGTATATAGAAGTGCTAGAGCAAGTGATCATTGATGAATATCTTACAATTGTTTGGTCGCACCTGTTGCATGTTCCTTAAATTCAGATAATTTTGAATTATTGTTTTTACAACTCGCTGATGATAGCCATACATAATTATTTTTTTGATTTTTCCAGGTGTTTATACAACTTTTAACTAGATTTACGGATTCCTCCTGTCTTGTAGTGATATTTTTTCTTCATCCTAAAAGCAAGGATATGTGAAATTTGCCACGACAGACCCTTTACAAAAGCCTTTAATTAACCCGAGATTCCTGTCGAATGCATAGGATGTAGACATATTATTAAAACTTACGTATTCATTAACATTCACAGTAATTTCCCTTTGTTTCAGTGTTGTTAATGTGATACCTACAGTTGCAAGTAAAATCAATTTGTGAATATTATTTATTTTGCTAAGTTTATATAAGCATTGGCACACGCTGAAAAGGGCCATACAATGACAACTGTAAAACAATTCAAACAGGACAACGAACGGTTTAATCTTGATAAATCTAACCCTAAGGGAAGAATAGCAAAGCCTTGCCTGTAAACGTATTTGAAAAGATATAAAAAGTAAAATAATGTAATTGTTTATTATTGATTTGCATGCCAGTCTAATGAAAATTTATCTTTTTAAGTGGTTCGATTGACACATACACTGGGACAAACGAAAGCATGGAAAGGCTTGTCGTTAAACCATTTGAAAAGATGTAAAGGGACATTATGATCAGCTTCAATACGACCAGGTGATTCATGTCTGCCAATCAAATTCCATTTTGTAGCATCTATATATGCCATTTTTGTTCATTTATGAAAAAAAGTCAAATGAAAAAAAGATATACATGTATCGAAGTCCGATTTACTTGTCAGCCTAATTAAAGTATATATATTTTCAGTGGTTCGATTGACAAATACGACCTCGTGATTCATGTCTGCCAATCAAATTACCCTTAAAACATCTGCCATGTAATTGTTCATTTACTATTTACATGTTAGTCTAATGAAATTATATATTTTCAGTAGTTCGATTGACACAACAACTAGAACAGACGAAAGCACGGCAAAGCCTAGGCGTTAAACCAGTCAGAAAGGATGTAAAGTGACATTGTGATGAAATGCTGTACAACACTGATGATTATTGGAGATGTACAGTACTTGCAACCTTAGGCGTTACTATTTCAGCGATCAGTCAGCGGTCATCGATCAGTCAGCGGTCATCGATCAGTCACCGATCAGTCAAGTTCGCGTCAAACTCACGTCAGCAATCCGTCAGACTTATAGTAAAAGTAATTGACTGATCGGACTGATCGGACGGATAGTACCGATCGACCTTGATGACGGATTGAACTTTAATACGTCACATGATAAACTAATACAAATTACGGAATCTTAGTTTCGTTTAATCTAATTAAAATGGCGACTCTTGAAAATTCAACGTTCAATTATACATTTTGTTTATTAATTATTTAGCAAAGTTTTATGAATTGAAATGAAAATAAATGTACAGATAAAACCTAAATTAAAATATCATCATTAAAGAATGGTCTTTTTCGTTTTATTTAGGTTATATATTTTTAAAACCGGCGAGTTCTAAAACGGTGTCTACATCGCGGTTTTTATTTGATTATTTTCCAAACATTCTCGGGAAAAAACAAAATGAAAGAATCAGTTATTGAAAAATGTAGTCTATTTTTTTTCAATATTTTAAATTTTTGTATCCTTATCATCATAAAATTCTTAAAAAAAACTTATTATAATCACGGACTTTCTATATTCTCGTCACAATCGAAGCATTTAAAATAACAAATTACAAAGATAACTGCTGTTTTTTTTTAACAAGAAATATAAATAATTTTAAACAATGCAAACAACATTACATTATATTTTTCTGATAGTCTTTTTTTTAATAAAAAAGATAACTACTCCTCAACAATAAAAAGTACATAATTACATCTCAATTCTAATTAGCAGACTTGTCTCAAGATGGTAAAATAACTGATTTCAAATAAAATAGTATCATCTTTAATAAAAAGAAGAATAATTTTGATTATTTTAAACAATGCGAACAAAATTTTAGTATGATTTCTTTGACATTATTTTAATTTTATGAAAAAAAACTATTCCAATGGCGGTCAACAATTTTCAGTAAAATGAAAAAATGTTTGCATTTTAGGGAACACGTACAAAAATTTAATATCTTTTTCCTTAAAGTAAGCATGTTTTATGAAGAACAGCCAATCATGATGTACAAAAAGTACTGAAATCATGTGACGTTATTATTTGTATCAAAATAATTCAATAACTACATTCTTATTCCACAAAAACAAAAGTTTAAGTATTTTAATTTTCATTATATCTCAATTCTGATTATAAGACTTGTCTCAAGATGGTAAAATCATTTTTGATAAAAAGAAGAATAATTTTGATTATTTTAAACAATGCGAACAAAATTTTAGTAGGATTTTTCTGATATTATTTTAATTTTATGAAAAAAAACTATTCGCAACTATAAAAAGTACAAAAATCCAATGGCGGTCAATAATTTTCAGTAAAATGAAACAATATTTGGATTTTAGGAAACGCGTACAATAATTTTATATCTTTTTCCTAAAAGTAAGCATATTTTATGAAGAACAGCCAATCTTGATGTACAAAAAGTACTGAAATCATATGACGGTTGATAATTTGTATCAACATAAATCAATAACTACATTCTTATTCCACAAAAATAAAAGTTTATGTATTTTAATTCTCATTATATCTCAATTCTGAATAGAAGACTTGTCTCAAGATGGTAAAAATAACTGATTTCAAATAAAATAGTATCATTTTTGATAAAAATAAGAATCATTTTGATTATTTTAAACAATGCGAACAAAATTTAAGTCTGATTTTTCTGATATTCTTTCAATCTTACGGAAAAAAACTATTCTAAACTATAAAAAGTACAAAATTCCAATGGCGGTCAATAATTTTCAGTAAAATGAAGAAATATTTGCATTTTAGGCAACGCGTACAAAAATTTAGTATCTTTTTCCTTCAAGTAAGATTATTTTATGAAGAACAGCCAATCATTATGTACAAAAAGTACTGAAATCATATGACAGTTAATAATATGCATCAAAATAACTGATTTCAAATAAAATAGTATCATTTTTGATAAAAAGAAGAATAATTTTGATTATTTTAAACAATGCGAACAAAATTTTAGTATGATTTTTTTTGATATTATTTTAATTTTATGAAAAAAAAACTATTCGCAACTATAAAAAGTACAAAAATCCAATAGCGGTCAATAATTTTCAATAAAATGAAACAATATTTAGATTTTAGGAAACGCGTACAATAATTTTATAACTTTTTCCTAAAAGTAAGCATATTTTATGAAGAACAGGCAATCTTGATGTACAAAAAGTACTGAAATCATATGACGGTTAATAATTTGTATCAAAATAAATCAATAACTACATTCTTATTCCACAAAAATAAAAGTTTATGTATTTTAATTCTCATTATATCTCAATTCTGAATAGAAGACTTGTCTCAAGATGGTAAAAATAACTGATTGCAAATAAAATATTACAATATTTGATAAAAAGAAGATTCATTTTGGTAATTCTAAACAATGGGAACAGAGTTTTAATATCATTTCTTTGACATTCTTTTAATTTAATGAAAAAACAACCTATTCGAAACTATTAAAAGTTCAAAAATCCAATGGCGGTCAACAATAACCAATTTCGTAGAAATAAGTTCATGTTAACTGAGTCATATAATACAATTATGATTATATGTCTCTGATGTTTATAATATTTAATACGAAAATATTAATCAACACAAACAATTTAACGTTCTAAGCATCTTATTCTGTTAAACTATTTTTACTTTTTTATTGCAACTAATTTTATTACAAATTATAACGTGTAAATTAAGGTGTCTTCGTAGAGGTCCGCGTTCAGCGATTGTAAAAACTGTGGAGTTCGGTTTACATAAGAATTTTAAATATATACGTATCCGTCCGATCCGTGCATAAATTTAATTTACTGATCGATCGGTGACAGTTGTCAGGGTAACTCTCACATAGGTTATTTGACTTATCTGACGGATCCTATGGGTCACCGATCACCGATCACTCATCGATCAATCAAACATCCGTCACCGATCATTCACCGATCAGTCAAGTTCACGTCAAACAGTAACGCCTAAGGTTGCAAGTACTGTATGATTCGTCATTTTGCTTTATCTTTACATCATCACACAACCCCCTGTAGGATGGGATCTAGGTGGGACCAAACTGCCGTAGTTGATAACAAATTAAGGTAAATACAAACTGTGTGATTTATGGGGTTGACATTGTGTAGATGGGACCATTCTGAAGAAGTTGATAATACAATTAGGTTAGATACAAACGGTGTAAGACTATGATCAAGATTGTACTATACTGTTGTAGTTGACAATAAATAAGGGTAAATACTAACTTTGAAAGATATATGGGCAGTCATGATCTGGGGAGACTTTGCTGTCGTTGTTCACCAAAAAATTAAGTTTAATACACACTTTTTACGACATCGGCATGATATTTTTTTCCATCTGATGAGTTAAGCCCTTTTCAACTGATTTTTATATAAAAAAGAAGATGTGGTATGATTGCCAATGAGACAACTGTCCGCAGAAGACTAAAATGACACAGACATTAACAACTATAGGTCACCGTACGGCCTTCAACAATGAGCAAAGCCCATACCGCAAAGTCAGCTCTTATATTGTACTGTTACACCACTGTCCAAGGTTAGGGGCTGGATCCCGCTAACATTTTAAACCCCGCCACATTCTGTATATAAGTGTCTGTAAGTCAGTGATTGTCGTTTGTTTTTGTGTTACATTATTGTTTTTCGTTCATTTGTACATAAAATAGGTTGCTAGCTTTCTCGTTTGGAGTGTTTTACATTGTCATTTCGGGGCCTTTTGTAGTTCATTGTTGAAGGCCATACGGTGACCTACAGTTGTTAATGTCTGTGCCATGTTGATCTCTTGTGCAGAGTTGTCTCATTGGAAATCATACCACATAATAAGTGCCATTAGTTGAAACATTTTTAATTTAATAGATAAAAAAAAAAACATAAAGTCGTCTATTCAAAATTTCAAATATTTTGTTTCTTACATGTACAAATGAATGAATATTTTTATTATTATATTGCAAGATAATGTAATTAACATTTTGTAGTAAGTAAATTAACCATTTTTTCTGCACCAGATACACATTTTGACAATCAATGTCTCTGATTTCATAATGATAACTATCCGGTAATATATATTACAGGGTTAAAGGTATAAGACGGTTGAGAGTAGTAGATGCGTCTGTAATGAGGAATGTTCCATCAGGCAACACCAATGCTCCAACTATAATGATTGCTGATAAAGCTGCTGACATGATCAAACAGAGCAGGAATATATGAATGGTCAACGTTGGACAAAACAACCATTACCAGTCTCTAAAGTTTAAGTCGACAAATCTCTTAAACACATTTCCTTCGAATGTTTGTTTTTGAAAAGCACGTTTTTTTTTTAACTTACTCAAAGGCATTTTGATTAAAAGTGAAATAAAAACAAATAAACTATACATTAGAATATTCAAGATATTTTTTTATTATTAATATGATGTTCAAAATCTTATACCTGATTAATTTCGTGCTGTCCGGACACATTTCTTGAAGACATCGAAGGTCCGTTATAACTAACCTATTAACTTGTAGTAATGCAAACATGATATATTTATTTGTTGAAATTTTCTATTATTATTTTGGTAACTGTGAATAAAATTACAAATTGGTAATGTGTGTCTTTTGTCTTTGATATAGCATACTATGTGTGCATCATATCAATCTATTGTGCTGTTTTGATTTAGCTATGTCCCAGCTGAGATAGAGTGTTTCGCGCACACACATACATGCATGTTCTCAAAACCGCAACATTTACTATGTGCCTATGGCTTTGTACTATTGTTTGTCATTTTGTCTGTTGATCTGTTTTTTTCTTTTTTGACCATGATGTTGTTGTGAGTAATTATGTTCGGTCATTTCTAAATGTTATGTATACTTAATTCTGTCTTGGTTGCATATATATATAAAAGTATCTGTAACAGTTTTTAAAACTTTGTGGTGATTTTTAACATATTGTTCTGCCTAAATGATTATCAATTAGTGTCATAAACAGGTCATCAAAGATACGAGGTATTCAGTTTAAGTAATGGGAATTACCGTTTCGACTACACAATGATCATCAGTGGTGATTTGAAAAAAATAGCTGAAAGTCAAATTCATTTTCAAAACTGAGGAGTATTGAAAAAGGATATGTGCTGAATATTGAATCTATCATCTTGTTAACGTATTTAAATATCTAAGTTTTAAATATTTTGATTATTTGTTAATCCCTCAACTAACACAATTATTACATCCACCTACACAAACTTCTATATGATTTTATACATCATACTCGTGATTCTTTTCTATGAGTCTCATCAGTGGCGATGCAATTGTTGTTTAAATATTCAAAATGGAATGTAGACAAAATGATTGTTCTAATGATTATTCAAGGAACAAGCTTGGAATTTGAATCTGACTTGAAAATAGGGTGACATAAAAGGAGATGGGGGTTGAGTTCTTTTGATTTTAGCATCTGATAGATGACTGCAATTAAGAACAATATCATTTTTAATCATTAAAATATCTCAGAACATATTAATACTGAAAAGTAAACTAAAAAAGGCGATTATGGTATACTGTTGTTCAATAGTCATAAACCGATTACGCACAAACAAACCTGGGTCACAAAATAAATGTGTTTAGTTCCGATGAAAAGACCTGATAAGTGAATTAATATTAACGCCAAAATGTGCAATCTTTAATGACCTGACAGTATCGTAACTATATCCCTTCTAAATAAGTCTATTTAAAGGTTTTGTTAGCTTCTGAGAGGAATACTGACATGTGTGTGCTTTATAAAGAATATTTCCATAAAAAATTGGATGTGAATTACCTGAACGTATAAGAAGTCTGCATGTTGTGCTACATTTACGAATAATGTCCTGTTGCAAGTTATCTTTGACATTATATTGTGACATTAAAAACACCTTAAGGTAGATAGGGTGTCTTCCTCCATCTTGGATTTTGAAATACTAGAAAACAAGGTCTAGATATGTGATGAAATGTGCAAATTTTTATATTAGTAGGTAATTCATGTGTAAGAATTTTCATTATAATATAGAAAATGCCATGTTTGATCATATTTATGATTGTATTTTACAAAAATAAGAATTCTTTTGTTTGATTCATTTTTTTCCAACTTTCTCAAATAAGGGGAGGCAACTCAAATGCAAGGGCAGATAACTCAGATAGTGTTACTTTTACAATAGAATGTATTAGGAATTTACCTATTTTTACATGTAGCAAGAAAACGAGTCCGGTGACCCCATTTTTTCTTTTTCTTATCTGAAAGCATAATATTGGAGCTATCTTCTCATATTTTATCTCAAAATTCTATGGTGTGGTTTGCGTTTTATGGCGGAAAATGGGTTTTCCATGCATAATCTATACAAAATCTTGACAATTTAGCACAACCTGTAGTGTGAAAATAAGTCCGGTGACCCATTCTTTTTAATAATGTTTTTAAACAAGCAGGATATTAACTACATTTTGGCAAATTATTAAAAGATTCTATGGATTATAATTTAGACACCCCATCTACCTTAAATATGTTTTAATATAAAAAGAACTTAATAATTTATATTTCTGCATTTTAGTTATAAATAAAGAAATATTAAAGAATGCAATAATTACATGGAATACTTAAATAATTGATTTAAGTAACTATGTTAAGAATTGAAAATAAAGTCGGAATTAAGAGAAGAAAAGAACGTGTAAATAGCATTTCACAAAAAAAAACTAGTTGTTAGATAAAATAAGAAGACATGTAAATAAATTTGGATTTGTTAGATAGTAGACAAAGCAATCTGTAAATAGTATTACGTAACCTTTTAGCACAAATTATAGTTTTTAACTGAAAAATAGGAAAAGAATAGCTTACTAGACACTTAGGAAATTAAATCTTTGTATAAGATAAGTCAAATAAATCTTGTGTAGATATGCTAATCCTAGCGAACAAAGAAAATAGTCTCATTCTTTGTCTTCAAGTTATAAGCGAGATAATCCGTTTTAAGGGTGACGCTAAAGATAATTGTGAAATGAAGGACAGATAGAAATCAGGTCAGTGTCCAGTTATTGACCAATAAAAATGTAATAAGGGAGGTCACTAATTTCAATTAAGTCATTGATTGGAGAAAATAGCAGAAGTTCATAATTCCAAAGATCATGTGACTAAAAATTTGAAATAACCAAAGTAAAGGTTTAGCGTCATTCGATCTTTGGAGTTACAGAAATAAAGACTTATTTTTAAAAGAATTTCTGTTTATTTTAGGTGAGTTAATATTAATTTTATAATTGTGTTATAAATAATATTTTACTTAATGTAAGGAAGTAACATTGTTTTAAGTTAAATTGCAAAATAAGTAAACGCAAATTGAATGCTAAATATTTTAAGTATATATGACGTCAAATTGATTTTTGAAGCAACTCCATTTCAGCATGTGTATCTTTTATTTCATTTACAATGTTTGAAATTCTTTTATTTACTAGAGATATAAATGATGATTGATGATCAGAATGTACAGCCATTTCTTTGGTTAATTTCACTGTTCTTTCTGTTAGGGCATTTATGTGTTTAGCCAGAATCTCTACATCTGAAATTGTTGCAGTACCAAAGAAAGTGTTTGATAATTCTCCAACAAAAAATGAAAATCGCATTTTTAATGTTGAAGAAAAGTCAAATTTGAAAAAGAAAAAAAGTAAAATAGATTTTGATTTATCATCTGCTGATTTGACAGAAGATGAGAAAAAAAAAAATTAAGAAAGTTCTTAGACAAACATAGGGATGTCTTTGCAACAGAATTGTCAGAAATTGGACAAACTAACATTTATCAACATGAAATTAAAACAACACATGAGATGCCAGTACGAACACCTCCTTATAGGGCTTCACCCATCATAAAAGAAGAAATTCAAAGACAAGTTGATATGCTTTTTGAAAATGATATTATAAGGCCTTCTACATCTCCTTATAACAGTGCTGTAGTTTTAGTAAAGAAAAAAGATAATTCTTTTAGAATGACGATTGATTATAGAAAAATTAATGCAGTCTCAGAAGCTAATCTTCGGATTTACGATGAAAGATGTGAAGCTATCGACAAGCAGTACCAATTACAGCGCGATAAAGAACATATGCGGAATCGAATCACAACACTAGAAGACGAACTAGACGTTATTCGGAAAAATACAAAACAAAATAATAGTATAATCAATTGAATAATTAAATAGTAAACAAATTTCACTTTTGAAAACCCTCAAATACATGCATTGTAATTTCAACCACAACTTTAATAATGTCAATGTTATAAAATAATATTATTATTAATTTGATTTCGATAAGGCCATATGAATTTTAGTAAATTGGTAACACATTTTACTTAAATTAGTGCTAAAAATATTAAGACGTCAATATTTTAACTTGGCTTTAACAAACTCTAAATTATTATGTTGTAGGCAACCTTAAAGGTGCTTCCAAGACTAAAGCCCATTGTGAAAATGTTGAAAATAACACTCATGGTAATAGTTATGTTCTCGATAACTGAGGCGAGGGAAAATTCAATCTTGAGATTAAACTATGGCATTCTCTTTGAAAAAGAAACCATTGTACATTTCACTAACGATGCACACATTCCAAATTAGATTGCCGGTGAAAAAAGGAATAAGATTAATAAATCATTGTACAGCAAAGGAATTTTGTGAAATTTACAACAAACTAGCAAATGAATTAAATTTACTACAATTCAAAACGATCAAAGAGCTTAATGAAACTGTATCCATTATAAAGAGCCTTATCCCAAAAACAACAAGTAAAGGAAAATCCAAGAACAGAACAAAAAAAGCAATTTTAGGCTTTGTTGGAGAATTATCAAAAACTTTCTTTGGTACTGCAACAATTTCAGATGTAGAGATTCTGGCTAAACACATAAATGCCCTAACAGAAAGAACAGTGAAATTAACCAAAGAAATGGCTGTACATTCTGATCATCAATCATCATTTATATCTCTAGTAAATAAAAGAATTTCAAACATTGTAAATGAAATAAAAGATACACATGCTGAAATAGATTTGCTTCAAAGTGTAATGAGAAATAACTCAAAATCCTTGGAAAAATTATTTTTTACTATATCAAATACAATTTTGAATACAATCACTATGAATACTGAGGTAAAACATAAACTAAACGATTTAAAGTTGGGAATTTTTAATTTAGTAGAAGGCAAATTATCTCCCTTTTTGATAAAACCATCAACTCTTAGTAAATCTTTGAAACATATTGAATTTCAATTACATCATAAATATCCTGGTTTCTACGTCGTTCAAAAAGATATTAATTATTACTACTCCTAACAAGATTTTGTGTATTCAAAAAAAGGGTCTGATATATTTATTATGATAAAAATCCCAGTTGCATTTAAAATGGCAAAATTTGAGTTATTTTCAATAACTTTCCTCCCAGTTCCTGTTAACACTTCCCTACATGCAACCCAATTAATGGATACTCCCGAATTTTTAGCTCTATCAAACGACAAGAAAATGTATTTTCCCCTTTCAAGTCAACAAGTTATGAAGTGCAGAAAGTACAATAATAATATGTTCTGTCCTTTGTTGCAATCATTTATATCAAGTGAAAATTCATGTATAGTTTCTATTTTTGAGAATGATAAAGATAAAATGCACTCATTGTGTGATTTTAGATTTTTACATAACCATATAACACCTAATATTATATATTTAAAATCTTCATCAGTAGTTTTATATAAAACCCCAGAAATTTCAATAGATCGCTCAGAAAAACAAAGCATTCATCAAGGTTGTGACTTTTGCATTATGAATAATCCATGTCAGTGTTCAATTGCTACTAAATTATTGAGTTATCCCCCTTCAATTACTTCATGTAAAAAGTCCAGTAATATAACAGTAGTTCATCCTATTAATTTAGCATTACTACAGCAATTCTTCAAATCTGATCAATTAAAAGAAATAAATGGTAGTTCCACATTTATAAACAAGATGAACATTAATGTTCCTGATTTTAAAATTTACAATCATTCATTCTCATCATTTTTGGTAAAAGATCAACAAGAGCATCTAAGTTTAAAGAAAATGGCTAAAGTAGCTAAAAAAGAAGGAATTATTTTTCAAAGTTTAGAACAACCGTTATTAGATGGACAAATAGATATAGAAAATAATTGGCCAGACTTAAAAGGTACATTAGGTTTAATTGGAGCCGCTTTAGCAAGTATTACTTTTATTTACTGTATATGGTCATTTTTCAAAATTAGAATCTTGACTACCACCCTTTTAATTTTTAAATTACAAAAGACATCAAATTCTCATTCTGCTGCTGTGCCTTCATTTATTTTTAAACCAGAAACTACAACTACTAATTCTTTAATATCACATATATTTGAAAAGGAATTCAACATGAACCACATTTTATTGATTATAATTGGTATTTTGATTATATTCATTGGATTAATTATATTTAAAAGAAGAAAATCAACATCCCACTTTACATATTTGTTGATGGAAATTACTACGGGAACATCTTGTTTAAAAGTCCCGCTTATTAAGTTGCCATTATGTCCCTCTTATTGGGAAATCAGTATGCCACCTGCAATAGAGTCACTTGAGGTCATGGTTACTTTTAACCCTATGTTAATGATCCAATTGGAGGACTTTTATATTAAAAACAAACTTACTGAAAAAGCATTACTCATCCCCAAAAATGTTAAAGTATCATTCTTCCAAAGTTTACAATTAAAAGAAATTTTGAAACAACCTTACTGTGTATATATTCTTCTGTCACATCAAAATGAATTCAAAGTTTTAAATCAAATAGAAAATTAATTTTCAATACAATGCACACAAAATTTTCTACCTTCAAATGTGTATAATCAGTTAGATAGGACAATATAATATAAGAACATAGTGAACTTAAGAACAATATTGACTTGTGATCAGGACAGTGCCGAACAACCAATTCTCAAATGCGTACCATCCGTAAAAATATAAACCAGCAACAGGATTCATATCAACAAGGATACAAAGAGGAAACCCGTGTGAATTAGTGAGATTACAAATACGAATGTGAAAAATTCAGGACATTCAACAGGATCATCAGTGAATACGAGAGATATTTATGGACACGAATAAAACAATTAAAATATACATGTGTTTAATATACAAGATGTGAGCAATGACATATATTTTTTTTCTAAATTTATTCCAGGTAAACTGTGCACTCGCATATGTTCCTTATTTGGCTTTTTCATTTTATTTTACATTGCTCACACTATATTTGCATGCTTCGTTTTATAAAGAGTTCAGATATTACTTATTGAATGAATATGACTTCATGATATTAATTATTTGGTGATATTTTTTGTAGATATAATATGTATTTTACTTGGTCTTTTATTTCGTAATTTTTTCTTATTATTCTGTTTCTATAGATACTCAACAGCACTTATTTCTTTTCCTCAAGTCGTGGAAGATGCATTCAAAATGAAATTTCATGTAGAGAGATATTTATCAAACCTGGTGGAAAACTAGAAGATTTAGCCCAAATCGCATTTTCTAAATTAAAAAGCATTAAAGAAAAGAAAATTGTCTATATCATGGCGGGTATACCTGATATATGCACTAGAGTGAAAAGTCTTGGATATGAAGAAAGTTATTTTGATTATTTAAATACAACCAAATTAGAAGACATTAAAAACAACGTTAGAGACAGATTAGAAAGCATTCAGTGCAAAGTGGTTTTTGTACATATAACCACAATGAATATACGAAATTGGAATATTCACAGATTTGACATTGGTAAAACTTCAAAATTATTATATTTTCTAGAATATGACATTATGCAAGCACACTTAAACGAATTAATAAAGCAAATTAACAAATTTATCACCATGACAAATGAGCACAAAAATTTGGTAACACCGTTTCTACATACTTATGTCTACAAGTCTTCAGGTCTAAAAACTAGATATATTTATTCAAAATTAGTTGATGGTGTTCACTCAACTGCATCTTTGTCAGAAAAATGGAAATTGCAATTGCTAAGAGCAATGAGAGCAAATGAAGAAAATATGAAGATGTTCACCATGTAAAATTAGAGTAGTATCTATAGAAACAAACATTGTACATATATTAACCGTAGTAACCATTTTTTTAGCTGTGATTTAATTTGCATGTATATATATAACTTTGTGGGAACAAAGTCTTCTGTCGCAGAGGGATATATTGTGACATTAAAAACACCTTAAATATGTTTTAATATGAAAAGAAGTTAATAATTTATATTTCTGCATTTTAGTTATAAATAAAGAAATATTAAAGAATGCAATAATTACATGGAATACTTAAATAATTGAAATAAGTAACTATGTTAGGGACGACATCAAAAGATCGATGTAGGATAAAAAACTTAAATCGAATAGTTTGGGGGTGGGGGTCAACATTGCTGCAAGTTTTGTTAATCTAAAATCGATTTTACATATATCCTTATAGGTAAATCAATTTTACCCAAATTAAGTTAAGAAGCGGGGTAGGGGAGTCAGCGAAAAAACTATGTGAATTGAACTTTTGATGTCGTCCCTTAAGAATTGAAAATAAAGTCGGAATTAACAGAAGAAAAGAACGTGTAAATAGCATTTCACAAAAAAAAAACTAGTTGTTAGATAAAATAAGAAGTAAAATTAAAATTGAGAATGGAAAATGGGGAGTGTGTCAAAGAGACAACAACCCGACCAAATAAAAAACAACATCAGAGGGTCACCAACAGGTCTTCAATGTAGCGAGAAATTCCCGCACCCGGAGGCGTCCTTCAGCTGGCCCCTAAACAAATATATACTAGTCCAGTGATAATGAACGTCATACTAATTTCCAAATTGTACACAAGAAACTAAAATTAAAATAATACAAGACTAACAAAGGCCAGAGGCTCCTGACTTGGGACAGGCGCAAAATGCGGCGAGGTTAAACATGTTTGTGAGATCTCAACCCTCCCCCTATACCTCTAACCAATGTAGAAAAGAATACATGTAAATAAATTTGGATTTGTTAGATAGTAGACAAAGCAATCTGTAAATAGTATTACGTAAACTTTTAGCTTTTATAAGCGAGATAATCCGTTTTAAGGGTGACGCTAAAGATAATTGTGAAATGAAGGACAGATAGAAATCAGGTCAGTGTCCAGTTATTGACCAATAAAAATATAATAAGGGAGGTCACTAATTTCAATTAAGTCATTGATTGGAGAAAATAGCAGAAGTTCATAATTCCAAAGATCATGTGACTAAAAATTTGAAATAACCAAAGTAAAGGTTTAGCGTCATTCGATCTTTGGAGTTACAGAAATAAAGACTTATTTTTAAAAGAACTTCTGTTTATTTTAGGTGAGTTAATATTAATTTTATAATTTTGTTATAAGTAATATTTTACTTAATGTAAGGAAGTAACATTGTTTTAAGTTAAATTGCAAAATAAGTAAACGCAAATTGAATTTTAAATATTTTAAGTATATATGATGTCAAATTGATTTGTGAAGAAAATCTGATTAATTTTATATTGTTAATTTATATAAAATATGTATCTAAAATAGAAGTATATTTTACGTCTTATTTAAAGGTTAAAATTGAAGAATAAGATACTTTAGATTAAAGGAATTCATGATACCGGAACGTTGCTTAGGTTATAGGTTTATATTTAGATTGTATCATTTAAGGGTGAGAACTCATATTTATTAAATTTAGAACATGCCGTCTTTAGTATTTAGAAACAAAGTTTTTAGGCTTAAATATTTATTGTTATACTTAATAAGTTTTATTAACAGTGACAAGAGAGATGTGGGAAACTATGAAAAAGAGGTATTTTGTTGATATCTTTTAAAGTCGAATATTAATCATAAAAATGATATTTAACAAGATATATTTTGTACTTATGAATGTGTATATGTGTCATTTTAGCAGGTCTCACACACAATATATTTTAATTGTTATTTTAGAAGAGTTAAGTTGAAGTTGAACAATTCAAGGAAAGATAAACCAAACTCTATTTTAATGAATGTAATGCTAAAAGTAATTAATTCGTTCCAGACTTTAAATTTTAGTTAAGTAGCATTTTACACTTTTATGAATATTATTCAAATGAACTTGAAGTTAATATAATAGCAAAAAGAACCTTTGAGTTAGATCCCCCTATTTGAATAGATTATTGGAAATACAGACTTAGTCCCCCTGAATAGTTATTTTGATCTAAATGTCTTATTTGTGTGAGACTGCAATATTATATGATTGTAATATTATTATGATGGATTGTTGTTTATAAATTGTATGTATATATCATTCGATCTTTGGAGTTACAGAAATAAAGACTTATTTTTAAAAGAACTTCTGTTTTTTTTAGAAAGCTGAAAAACATCCCCCTAATCAGCACAACAGATTTAGATATATTTTAAAGTTATACAGTTCAATACCGAATAGAAATTAACTTTTGTAATTTGAATTGATTGACATATCAACAGGCCTTTTAAAGCGTGTTTTGCTGTATCGGCTTTGCTCATTGTTGAGTGATGTAAAGTAACCTATAGTTGCTAATTTTGAAATTACCAAGGAGAGTTTTGGCAATCTTCTAATAATCATAATAGGACGGTACTATTGCAGCACAAACAGGAATCTTCACGCTACACAAAAGTCGTTATCAAGATTTTTTTTTAGATAATTCAAATTGGTATTGTGTCCTTGACAACTCGTGATTGACAAAGTATATCCTTGAGGACATGCTATCAAGGATATGTTTACATGCAGTGAAGCTACTAGGACAGTAGCATCTTTGCGGAGAGTACTGTTCACCGATAGTGACCCTGACAAAAGAGGTATAAAATATTAAATCCAGTTTTAAACAATAATCACATATTATTAGTAAACTGGTCTTTTGTCTGTTACATGTTTAATACGGGCTTTAAAATATCCTTACAATTTTAAAAGTAATGATTAAGATCCTCAATCAATACATCAATTGTGAATTCCATATATATATCATAAATATTTCAGCATTGAACATGTTTAAATGAATACATTTCTTGCAAGTTGAGATACCGATTTACAACTGATTTCTCACATCGTTCAAACGTATCTATAAACAATTTGCACAAAACCTTTTTAGATTAGCCGAAACAACATATATTTGAAATGATGCAATTTGAATTATAAATTGTTTAGTACATAACGTTGATAATTACTTAATATATACCAATCAGTTCACCGGGTGTTCGAAACAATATTACTTTAATAATTTCTTTTGTTTTGTCGTACGTTTTGCACTAATAATGGACTTAAATCATTGAACACGTTTGTTAAAAGATAAACTATAATGATAATACCAGGCAGTGATTGATTAGATTTGACATCTATTTAAACCCACAGTAAATAAAGTTATCGTATGACATAAAAACTGTTAATTAAAAAATGCAAGGTCATACTAATTAAACATCCCTTCTACGCAGCAGAAATAAATAGAACATTTTTTTTTTAAGGAGGCCATAGTTTCAATAACGTTTGGATATGGTCAAGTTGGTTTCGTCAGTCTTCTTTCGAATTTGCACATCCCATGAGTTACCAAGGCTTCAATGCATCTATGAAGGAAGAATATTGTACAATTTGAACTTGGTTTTCATCGTATGCATGGTTGATATTTCACACATCTTAATTAATTCGTAAATATCATCCACGATACCCTACTTGGACTCGATAATCAAGGATGTTATCCTTAAATTCGAAAACTACTTTTTACATAGGTATGAAGAAGAACTACACTCAAAACGACACAATATGGTTTTGGTCAACACTACGATTTGTTAAACGTCTTTACTGTTTCTGTATCTCTAATGACTAGCGAATTATGTTCATAATCTTAAAGTACCTAATTAGTCGTATTATCTGAGAAGTTACCACATATGCCCTTTTTCTAAGTTTGTTTTTAGAGTTGGTATCTACGTTGTTCATCATCTTAATAACGTGTCATAATATTCTTTTATTTGTCTTTATCTCTGAGGTCTTTATGAATATTACTTTTACTGTTCAGTTTTTTTTTTGTCATATTCATTTGACGTGACGTAGTTATACATCCCGTCATTGTGTAATTGTGCTATCTTAAAATATTTGTTATCCTGTCTTTCATTTTTGCTGATGTGCTTGACTATATGCCTTTTTTGTTTCTTTGATACATACGATGTGTCACTGTACTTTTACATCATTGTGTGATTGTGTTTTAGTAATTTTTTTATATTATTGTCTTTAATGTTTGCTAATGTGCTTTTTCTGAGAGCCTTTTTAAGCTTGTTGTTACATATTTTGTTTGTTTTATAGTGATTAAGAATATTATTCAATGTTGACTGTTGTACCCCTATTTTGACCTTTTTATCTTTAATGTCTGTTTGTTTTGTTCACACATCATTGTCAATAGAACGAAATCTGATACGACTGTCATTAAAGTGAGAGGGTAAGATAGCTATTAAACCAGGTTTAATCCACCATTTTCTACTTAACAAAATGCCTGTACCAAGTCAGAAATATGACTGTTGTTATCCATTTGTTTGGTGTGCTTAAGTTTTTGATTTTGTCATTTGATTAGGACCTACCAATTAGAATTTTTATCGGAGTTATTACTTTTGTGATTTTACATTTTTGTATGACGTTTGATATTTGTTAAGAAAGATATGCATACCCTGTTGGTACATGTGATTCATTCAATTAGCTAGAAAAATAACTTCTTTCATATTACTTTTACGTTTCTCGGATTTGCATGGTGAAGGAAACATAGAAAGGAACTTTATAACATTTAGCTCTTTTTGGCATTTACGTGACACTTATAGTGACATCATAACGCTGATAATTATTTCTAGTTTGTTGTCTAAGTGATGATTGAGCGCTCCTTTAAACTTCTTTATCATTGTTTATTGACATGCTTATGCTACATGATGACAACACTCTTTTAATGTACCGGTTGTTGACCTTATGTCAATTTTTATTTTAAAATAAAACTATTTTTAAACATGCAAGCCTGTGTAATATTAATGTTTAAAACACTTACAGATTTGTTTAGATTGCATAACTTATTTTTAAGTATTTTTTCGGTTGATTTCGTAACAACTATGAACTCCGGGCTCATGGTTTCTGTTTCAAGAATCAACGCTTATTCATTGTATGCATATACTTGTCACTGATCAGTCAACCCATTTATGATACTCCGTGCACTTGGTATTTATGAAATACTGGTAGTAGAGTTTAGGTATCGCTTCTCATGTAACATTTCATGATTTTGTAGTTTTTTTGGGATTATTGCATGGTCAATGCTACACCTATTGGTTAATACTGAAACACGCTATTTGTGTACCAGTAATCAGTAGTATTAGTTTTGATTTAGCACAAAGGTTTTTTCACGAAGAGCGGACAATGAAGTTACTGCTATTCTATCCTCTTTTCTTTAAATGTGACATAACTACTAGGGCAAAAATGCCACACATGTGTCACGCATGTACCTAAAAACGCATGTGTCACAGGTGTGTTACATGCGTAATACACATGTTTCTTGCCACGCATGGGAATCATGCGTTGTACACATGCGTTCACATGCGTAACACACGCATGTGAATCACATGTGTCAGAAATACACCTGTGTCACGCATGTGTTGGATAACGCATGTGACACATGCGATATTTGCATGTGTAAGACATGTATAGTAAAACGCATGTGTATCGCATGTGTAAATTACACAGGCAAATTTTGTTGACATGAAGTTAAATTATTTTTTTCATATAATTTTTACGATAAATTATTCACTTGAAATTCAAATAAAAAAAAAATAATTAAAAATTAAAAAATAAAAATTGTTTATTTACATCTTATACCTTGCAAGACATGTATTTCATTGAAAATTTTAATTTACTTTAAACATGTTAAAAACAATCTAATTTCAGTGAAATTCATGTGAATAGTTCACACTAAATTAATGTGAACAATTCACAATAACAAAGTTTATGTGAAAAAGTTATATTTAATGTTAACTGAATTAAAACATGGAATTCATTAGAGAAATTTAACATTCTTGAGTTCATTTTTTGTAACATACAAGTACAAAAAATGAAGTATGAGAAACAAATTCACCTGAATATTCCAATATTTATTCCATTTATCTATTTGAAGAATTTAATCATTAAAGCTGTTCACCTTTGTCTGAAGATTTTCCATAAAAGGGGCACATATAATCATTAGAAGATTTTAATACTTATCTTTTTATTTGGCATAAATTATCTCCCTTGATAGTGGATTAGATGCAACTACAAAAAGTTTTATATTTATCTCTTGTAGAGTCATAAGGGTGGAATTTGTACATATATATGTGTGTATACATCTTTGATTTCAAATTCCTAGATACCTAGATTAATTTGAAGGACAGTATTGCTTTATCAGTAATATAATATCTTAATGATTCCAGGATTAAACATTTTTTCTAGAGGTTATTGATGTATAAACCAGGGCGATTAACTCACTAACTGAATAAAGTCCTTTGGTAATGTTTGTGAGTAAGAGCCCCAGTTTGAAAAATGTGTTTAATCCTTATAATTCTTAAACCAAATCTGAGAATACTAAATCAGTTACACATATGACAGTGTTATAGTAGTCTCAGAACAAACAGCTAGTGCTTGAACCTTCATACAGTAAGTTCTGGCACTTAATTAATAGATTTACATATCTTATTTAGGATTTTCCTATTTGTAACCCTTGTGTTATAAAAATGACTGAATGTATATACATAAACATTGTATATGTGAGGCTAAATTAAACATTACCTGGTTTGGTTGTTCAAACAAACGTGGCCAATTAACATTGCCAATACATGATTGTTGATCATTCTGATTTTCTGTCCAAGTACAAAACTATGCTAACAAGAAAATACACATGAGCATATAGAAAGCACTTGAAAATGTTTCAGAGTGTAACTGTTTGAGGTCTGAGGTAATCTCCTGTTCAATGCGGCTCATAAGGTTTAGGGGACAGAAACACTACTATCGTGTTTAAATCACGACAAACACGTCTAGTCACTTTAATAGTCTACATACTTCGTTTCGTACGGTACTGGGTACCAATTATAGTAGATAATTACAGCCATAAATCCAATAAATTGAGAAAAGTCAAAAGAGTGAAAGATAAAAACAACAGTAACCCGTTGGACTTACGATGATTATAAAACTAAAATTTTGCCAGTGACGAGGGGGAGAACAGGGGGATACCCTTCTCCCTTCTCCCACCCCTCTTCTCCTTTCTCCTACCCCCATTCTCCTTTCTCCCATTACAATAAAACATCTCCTTTTGTTAAAAATGTTTGCATAGTTCATGAGTTGAAAATTATAAAACAAAATATATTGTTTAACCTTGGACAAAAAGATCAAGTCTAACATTTAGCCCCCCTCCCAATTGGATCCGCCTATGATGCAATTTTAAATGAAGGAGGCAGTAGGAATTTGAAACTTCTAGCTGACTATGCGGTATGGGCTTTGCTTATTGTTGAAGGCCGTACGGTGACCTATAGTTGTTAATTTCTGTGTCATTTTGGACGATCGACAAATGGAGACATAAAGGCCACACCCAGTAACTGCTTGCAGTATGGTCTTGAAAAAAGGTATTTAATATAATAGTTCGGCGAAATTGACATTCCAGTCACACATGCAAACCCCCGCTCTAAAAAAAAAATACGTCCATTTTTGTATTCATCATGTTTATTTAATGCTAAATAATTCTGTTGGAAATTTTCAACAGAATTATTTCGCATTAAGTAAACATGATGAATAAAGCACTTAGCAAAAAAGTGGACAAGAATATTGTTTTCAATCCAATTACGGCCAGAATTTTTGTTTTTAAAAGGCAAAACCCAGAGTCAGATTTTTTCTTTCAAATATCTCAGACTGCCTTCTCAAACAAATGGTTCGTATCCAGAGCTTATGCTGACTGGGGATCATCATTCAGTTCATTCATGTTATTTCTAGTTAAAATAGGCTGATGCGTTTTGGGTAACACATGTTTTCGTAGGAAATAATATTGCTTTTTTCATGAAAGTGTAATAGAGTATAACTTTCTGTCTCGTAGAATTGTGAAATAGAAGTCAATACGTTCTTGCTCAATCCTGTGTCGCCTTGAAGATGTCATGATTGTCATCCTCAGTCTATCCATGTGTTACTGTAATTTGAATTTCAAAATGACTGAGTGACGTTTTTACGGCGAACTGGTCAACTCCACCATAACGAATCACGTGACTTTAACATAATCAATAAATACCAGCAAAAAGCATCATAATTATAAGTAAAGAATTGTCGCATAAAAAAAAAATACACGGGAAATGGCAAAGTTCTCGAAGTCTTGTCTTGAAGCTTTGTCTGATTAATCAGTTTACTTAAAAAATAATGTCCAAGCAAAGGGTGCGTATGCCCTCTACAAAATGTGAATGAGTTATAAATAATAGATAAATGATTGAATATTCTCTATTTAGTTTTTCTTTATTCTCATGATTCTTCCAGAGACATAGCCTATATATTATTTTTACTTTTTACCTAACTTTGTTTTTTTTGGTCCTTATCTAAGGCAGCAATCATTTGATTTTCTGGGGGGGGGGGGGGGGTATGGTTTTTTTTGGAAAAAAAGTTTGTTTCCATTTTTTGGAGAAAAAAATAATTTGTTTTTGATTCTGAGAAAAAAAAATTGTTTGTTTAACCCTCAGATGCCACTATATGTAATGCTAAAATTGAAAGAAACAAATTGTTTTCGACTTGTCGCGAAAAAAAAAATTGTCCAGAAAAAAAACCATAGCCCCCCCCCCCCGAAAATCAAATGGTTGCTGCCTTTCTCAAATGGTTGCTGCCATTCTCGATTGCAGACTAAGTAAACTGAGTCTTAACTCTCACATATGATATTATACGGAAATGTACGAAAGCTTGGATCCTCGAGGGAATACGGAAAACCGGAAATCTTTTCACCGTGGTCGTTTTTTTATAATATGACGCGAAAGGACGCTCGTCTGCTGATGTTTGAAAGTTGATACAAAGAACTTTGGGTTTTCAAACAGATAATGAGATGGTTCAAAAAGCTATTGTAAACAGAGATATTATAATGAGTTACAATACCGATTAACTGGAAGAAACCGGGGAACGAAACATACATTTTAGAAAGTCATCGCAACAAAAGTGTATCGTTCTGATGTCCGGATCACTTTTTTGTACTTGAAAGGTAAATATAATCATGCACATTTTTAGGACGGTGTTAGTATTTTACTTTCATGAAAACATATATAGTCACTTTATCCACGTCATGCATGTAAACCCCGAAAATCAGTCAAAAATTGATAAAAACGGAAGCAAGTCAGCTCGCCCCACTGGTAAAACGCCCCACTTTTTTAACAACACGACCTGTTTTTTCAATTGCTCCACTCTTTTTTAGGGAGCTTAGTCTCATTCATCTACCATTTGAATTATATGGGAGAAAGGGGGTGGGTGGAGATTGGATGAAATTGAAATATCGAGGACGAGTTTTGAGTAAAAATCTAAAAGCCAGGACCCCCCCCCCCCCAAAAAAAAAAAAAGAAAAAAGAATTCGAAAGAGTAACGACAATGCAGGATAACATTTTCATCATAGCCCCCCACCCCCCCCAAAAAAAACCTTGAAAATCCAAGTGGTAACTACCTTACCAACTCACCCAACTTATGCAACTTTGGATTAAATCCAGTTAAATATGATCAGGGTTTGAAATTAGCACTTGCCCCTAAAATTTGGAGTGGGCTTCTAAAACTTCTGCTTTTCTTTTATAGAACTATATAAAATTGTGTAAAAAATAAAAGATGTGGGCTGCTATGCCAAAATTTGAACTTCAATCCCTTATTATACTCCTGCCAACAGTCATGACAGTGGCAACTCGCCTTACTTGGGTAAAATCTAAATAAATACAACATCAATATACAGTGCTCCAGCTAGAAATCAAAAGAGGCAGGGTTCCATTGGAGGGCAGGACACTTTTTTATGATAGGAAAAGGCACTGCTCATTTCTTTTGTTTACGTTTTTGTGTGTATCACGAGTTCATATTCTTTTTTTTACTGTATATGTTGTCAATAAAGATGCACAAAGTCCGAGACCACAATTGTCGTCCCCTGATTTTCGTTGTTCACGAATATAGTCCCTAGTGTTGACAGTGGGTTACTTGCCATTAATTTTTATACCCCTTCCAAATTTATTTCTCCATGTTTAATGCCTCCAATTGCAAGAAAGGGGGTGAAATTACACTGTGAAAAAATTTGGGTCCCTAATTTTTAAGGAAAGTAGCTATATATATAGAGTTGGTCCGGCTGAAAAAGGTTAAAAATTGGCAATTCTGAAGCTGTCAAAAGATTTCAAGACGCCCTATACATAAAATTGTCCATACATTATTTGTATTTTGAGTCAGAGCCTATGAAGTTTTCTATAATTTTGATATAATTTGTCCCAAAAGTATACAGCACACTGTAAAAATTTCATTGAGAAAGCGCAGGTGGGATTTTTTTTTTTTTATATATAATGTATATGTTGTAAAGGTCTGCCAACTTGCCCTACTTTAAAAAATGAAAACTTATCCACCCCAAAAAAATGTGACTGTCACCAGTAAAACTGCATTTGCAACCTTCAAATCCACAATTGGCGGTGAAAACTCTTCAACTACAGTACTGTTATTCCAATTCTAATTCATAACAAAAAGATATAATAAGATGGAGTTTGAAAAAATGTATAAATTTGACATACAAAAAAAATATGTGAAACTTCATGAATAATTTACGCGCAAAGACGTCATGGCTAAATGTGACTTCATACAAATGAAAACTTACAAATTGGAAGTTAATAAGTTGCCTCTTCGATTCAAATTCATATAAAATCACTGTAAAACCGCGAATTCTAGATGATGTTGTTCGTTTATCGACAACATTGTAGTAAATCAAACCTCTGTTGATCCAATCAATGCAATATTGCGGATTCCTCCTTAGTTTTGCCTTGTCAACTGGGGAAATGTATGTATTTATTTAAGAATTGAATGCTTCTTTTTGTAACTTTATTGGGGTGTAAAAGCGTTGACCGAAGTACCTTTTGTATGAAGCGCGGAAGCGCTTAATTCTAAAAATGTGCGCACGGTCAACGCTTTTACAACCCTATAAAGTTACACAAAAAGAAGCATTCAATACTTATACAAATGTAATTACATTTTTTAGCTAGTATCATGAAAACACAATTCACATCAAGTTTTTATTTAATTTACCTGTGCACTATATTATGGGACCTCATGTCATCATGAATGATAAGTTTTATTGTGTGATGCAACTGCTTAAGGAATAACACGTGATGTTCAGTTAGCCAATCAGAATAACGTATTATAATGAAACATACATCTAATGTAATTATTGAAGAATACATTTATTTAACTACTCTTGCATGCTTAATTTTTTTTAGTGATTTGACAAATAATTGCAAAGAAACCTGTTAATTGTATCATATAAATATATCTTATAGGTTTTTTAGCCAACTCAAAATCATGCTTTTAGGACCCCTTGTTGTACTGAGGAAGTGGACCGCTCAAGAAGATGAAAGGTCTTCTTTACATCATGTACATGTACAAATGTACGTAATGTAAATATAAAAATAAGAAAATGTAGTATGATTGCCAATAAGAAAAGAGAGGAATTTGTAAAAGTGAAAATTCACTTGTTTTCCAATCCCAATACTAATAAAACTGTCTTATATTGTAATGTTTAAAATACCTAATTATTTTCCAAAAAAAATTGTTTACACTAATGAGAAAAGACAACTCTCCATCAGAGATCAAATGACATCAAAGTTACCAATTATAGATCACCATACATCCTTTAACCATGAGCAAAGCCCATACATTATACCATATACATGTATACTGTAAATTCTGAAATATTGTGTGCATTTATTATTGCCACCATTGCAGTGTTCTAGGATTCCCATTACCCGTTACCCGGGGTAAGTGGATTAGGACAACGGGTAAGTCATTTTTTAGCCTTTGTCACCCGGTGGTAAGTCAATTTTCAAGTTCGGGGAAGCCGAAAAACTCTTGAAATTTCCCGGTCCTCTTCAATTTTCCCATATCTGCTTTTTATTTTTATTAAATCACGAGAAAAAACTTTGATAAAAGAATCGAAGATTTTGTCGATGTCTATCGGCGCTTTTATTCAAGCACTCGTTTACTAGGTGTAATCAAGCGCAAAAGAGACCACATTCTTCTCCTATCATTCTAAAAGTCGGTCACGGTGTCGGTAAAATCGGAAAATCCGGATTGATAACTGGTGCTTAAATCGGGACATAAACGATTTTTTTTCTTGTCATCGGAGGAAAATAAACTTACAGTTGCATTTATTATAGCTCTTAATAAATGACATAGTAATAACTATAACATATTTGTCAAATTTAGTAAGAAATCAATTTTGTACAAAATTCAATCGTATTCGAATCCAGCTTTGTTCAGTAAATTACAATATTCAAAGTTTCATGAGTTTGCATAAGTTTGGATTTACTTCAAAAAGGCTAAACGATATAAATCAAGCATCACCCCCACCAAAAAAAGCCCAAACTTGACAAAAAGCAGAGAGACAAACTGTATGATGTTGAAAAAAGGACCAGGGGGTATGCTTTGCGCCGTCCGCATTGGTTGGCGGATTTAACTTTTAGATGTGGGTAAGTAATTTTTTTATTGATCTTACCCGTGGTAAGTCAAGGTGCCAAAAAAATCCTAGAACACTGCACCATGGCCATTTTCAGTGGCAGATCCAGAAATTTTCATAAGTGGGGGCCCACTGACTGCCTTAGAGGGGACCCGCTCCGGTCATGAGTCAGTGATTCCCTATAATCAACCAAATTTTTCCCAGAAAAGGGGGGCCCGGGCCCCCTGGCCCCTCTAAATCCGCCTATGATTTTATAAAATTTAAGACTTAAATGCAAGTTTAAATTTTACGATTTTGAGAAAAATCCTGTCAAGTTCATAAAAAATTTTCAAAATGCGAGTTTAAATTATTGCGTTTACAACTCTGTCTCATTTTTAGCAATAATAAAAACCTCGCAATAATTTCTGAATTTATAGTAGTCAGGTATATAAAAAGACCCTAAATGACAACGAAAATTTGTAAAACAATTCAAAAAGACTACTAACTAATAGACTAATTTACATTGTATGTACAAAATATGACATGTATTATACACAACAACAAAAGAAAATCTGCACCACTGAATTACAGGCTTCTGACATGGGACAGGCACATACTAATTGAAGGATTTGATGGGGGCTAGACTATATAGCTAGCAGTTCGTGGTGCCAAACCCACGTAACCTGGTACATGTGAAAAGGGCTTAACTCACCAGATCTATACAGTATACAACGAAGAAATGCATCAAACAAAAACACACACAAGACATGTTTTTTGACAGTAAATTTATTCACACATTGGCAAGATACATGTACATTGAAAGGTTGTTCTTTTGTTAAATGTCTGAAGTACGGATTATAACACAAATGACAACAAGTTATCAGGCCTCTACAATAACTTTTTTTTTCAACTTGTCCAGTAGGACAAGTACATACCAAAACTTACTTGTCCGAATGAAATTGTAACTTGTCCCAAAAAAATCTTGATAATAACCTTTTTGGCATTTTAAGTTGATTCAAGGAACAAAATGAATTTCAACAATGAAACAGAATTTGATTTAATCTTTTGAAAGACTTTTCAAATATATGAGTCGAGAACAACTGAATCAAGTCATGTCACAGGACTTAGGTTCTAGTTTTCATCAAAGCCAAAGTCTCATCAGACTCTGCACATGAGGCAAAGTCTGATAGACCTGTCAATGTACACTCATTGGATTTGTATCCTGGTTTTTTAAGTTGAAAAAAAATTATTCAAATATAATCAATAAAAACAGAAGATGAGGTATACCAATGAGACAACTCTCTGCGAGAGACCAAATGACATAGAAATTAACAACTATATGTCACTGTATTGCAAGTGTTTTTTTTCTAAATATGATTAAATATGATTTTGTGAATTTTGTGGTAAATGATTTCTTCTTTTTTATTTGAAAAATATTTTTGTTAAAAAATTACTGGTATGGTATTTATTTTGAAGCAACAGAATAAGGTAGGAAAACAAGGTACTGATTTGTCTTGGTCCCGAAATGTCTTCTGGGTTGCCAAACTGTCTATTAAAATATGAATCTCACGGTGCCAAACTGTCTATTAAACCAACAGTACTGGAAGCCAAATGTTTCCAGCTGGTGACGAACTGTCTTGTAAAGTTACCTTATCTACAAAGGGCATCGCTGATTCGAATCAGTAAGACTGGTTTCTGAGAATAGTATGCATTTTACCTGTTAAAAAGTATCTGACAAAGAACCAGTTTTAAATTATCGATTGCAAGTGATGGGGTCTTGAGAAATAAAATGTTTCAAAGTTTCAAAGTAAACAGTCAAATTATTACTTGTTTTTATCTTCTTTCCTTGTTTTTTTGTTTATAATTACTTTCATCAAAGTTGGATGAAACTTATTTTCTGCAGAATAATTTTACTTGTCCCGTCGGACAAGCTTGATATAGCTTTTACTTGTCCGACCTTTTTTCCCTCTGGTACCGGACAATCGGACAAGCGTTATTGTCGAGGCCTGGTTATGTTCACGAGTTTAGTCTTTCCTATATCAAAATGGTGTATTTTAACATTTTTGCCTATTAACTTAAAACAGCAAAACAAGATTCAATAAACATCTGACAGTAATTAATGCCTAGAATGATTTCTTAACTGTATACAGCAGAATAGATAAATTGAAACCAGAAAGTTCATACTGTACATATATTTATTAGCTAAGCTGTTGATCTTCTTTCTGTTGTTTGCTTACATGTTCTTTGCATTCACTGTAAAGGTATAAATTAGTGAGCATCAGATTAATATGTTCATACTCCATCTAGTTTTTGTCTGGACTTCTTGATGAAATAATTTAGATTTTATACAATTTTAGCTTGTTACCAAAAGAATGGAAAGTACAGTATTTAAACCACTGGTGAACATGTACTGTACATGTAGGTGTGAATGTCCTGCAAAAAGAACTGATATCAAAGTATGTTCATCTGCAGAATTGCAGTAAATATAAATAATTTGATGCACTCTATTTAAAACTGTTTCAAGTATAATTGTACATGTACACTTGCTTATTTTTCTCTCTTTCATAAGGTCAAGTATGCTTCAAGGCATCCTTACCCTGATCCCCTCCTGCTCCATACATGTACACACACACTCAGAAGTTCAAATAATCATAGCATTTATATTACAAACCTACCTAGTCAGACTGGCCTACACACATGTATATTATAAATTGACAAGTTGTTCTTGTTTTGAATACATAAAATATTTGCCACTGGACATAGTTTCCGTACAATAACTTAAGTTTAAGTAAATGGATCTCTATGAACAGTTTAGGAACAAGGAGCCCAAAAGGGGTCAAAATAAGTATTTTCCTAGGTTCCAGACAATTACTTGTGTATAAGTGTGTGAATCTTTCTGAAATTGTACCACAAGGTTCCATACAAAAAAAAAAGAGGTTGGGATTGATTTCGGGGGTTATGGCACAAACTGTTTATAAATTAGGGGCCAAAAACAATACTTTTCTAATAGTTTGTATGAATTTCTTATTTCTAGACCAATTTCAATGCCAATGGGGTTTTATTCTTGAATTCTTGGGGTTCTTTAATATGCTGAATCAAACCCTGTATTATTTTTTTTTTAATTTGGTCCCCGTTTTGATACGACCGCAAAATGTTTGCGTTCGTATATTGGTATCACATTGTCAGCTATATACAATATACAATGCAATATTCACTTAACTACCAACTGATGAATTAAAGCAATCTTCACCATTCAGTGATTACAAGCACTTTGATTACCATTCTAGGGTTATGCCCCTTTACAAGTGGAACCAGGTGCTCCGCAGGGCGCAGCTTTATACGACCGCAGAGGTCGAACCCTGAACAGTTGGGGCAAGTATGGACAAAACATTCAAGCGTGATACAGCTCTGAATTTGGATTGTGATCAAATTTTGGACATTACATGGTTTTTTTTTTACACAAAACAAATGTCAAGATTTTACAAATCAATTAAAGATTTCTTCTTCAAACTTTTTAAATCTAAAATTAAATAGTTGACACAGCATAGGTTTCTGACACAGAATGAATGTGGTCTAATGAACTTAAAAGGTTTTTTTTGCCTTTGAGCAATTCACTATGCTGTTGAATATTAATCCTCTCAAAAAAATGTTTGAAGAAATTTTCTTTTTATTTATGAAATCTGAAATGAGAAAAATTTAACCCCCCCCCTTTTTTTTCACATCCCCGTTTCCCTTTTTCCAAAACTGATATCAATTCAAATTTCTAATGGAGTTTGCAACAATAACTACTCTTTTAAATACATCATAAAATATTAAAATGTAAAATAAAGTGCTTTTCTCACTGAATGGTAAAGATTGGTTGGTAGTAAAAGTGAATATACATTGTTTATTGTATAAAACAATAAAAAAAAGCTTCATCAGCAACATTTTATATTGGCAAATTTCCAATGAAGTTATTTACATAAAGTTATTGGCAAATAAAAATAGAAAATTACATCATAGTCATGTCTGGCAAATGTCCAACATACATTATCTAAAAACATTTTAGATAAGATAAGGAAAAAAAGCTTCATCTGACAGCAACATTTTATATTGGCAAATTTCCAATGAAGTTATTTACATAAAGTTATTTGGGCCCCAATACAGCATCTAGCAAGCTATGAAAGGTCCTGGAATGACAGATGTAAAACAATTCCAAAGAGAAAATTAAGGGCCTCATTTACATAGAAGCGAAAAAAACAACCATGATAAATACATGTAGCAAAAAACAACAACTATTATTTCTCCACTCCAGTTGTTCACACAATATTTATGTATAAATATATGTTAGTTTGGTAAATCATTATTTATGTTATCATTTTGTAAGCCAATATTTTATGGTTATTTTAAGTTTTTTTAATTACAGCAACTGTATTCCAAGAGTCTGATGGCTGATAATGTATTACAGGATTTTATCATTCAAGCAATATCTTAGAAGGATATGTGCAAATGTATGAAGGAAGCTGTGGGTACAAATAACAATTACAGCAGATACATGCAGGAGAGAAATCTTAAACAAAGACATGATATGGGAGTGATGTATTCAAGAAATCTAAAACACATGGAATTAAATATTGTGTATATTTTTTCAACCACAAGTACTTTCAGAATATTATACAATTCAAATTCAAATTATTGTGTCAAAATGACAATTATAGTCTAAAAATGAATAACGCATGTTTTAAACTGAATTTTATATAAATATTTGAAAAAACAAGATCTTTTATATTTAATATTGTATAGCCAAGCTTTGAAATTTTCTAATGGTATACGTTTGTTGTTTGTCAAAATTTATTTTGAAATAAGGAAACGGTTGTAAATAACTGTAAAGCATTCAATATGGCATATCAAATATATTTCAATTTATTAATAAAATGCAAAATGAGGTATAAATCAATCAGACAGCCACACAACAACAAAAACACATGAAAGGCATTAAGGTGCTAACATACAGTCCTCAACAATAAACAGTTGTCTGAACAATGTCATGATCTACTTAATTAACCAGAGTCTATACCAATCAAAGAGCTGCTATTAACACAATATTTTTTAGATATGGTTTTTTTATTAGGATGAGACTTAAGACAACCACTGAAACCCTGGCTTAAAACAGGCACACGAATATGTGGCAGGGTAAACTATTTTTCTTCAAAATTTTAAAAGAAGAATTGGCATCTTTTGCCAGTAAGACAATTTCCACAATGGGATTGGATTGTCTCATGACTGATACCCACAAAATGACTTATATATACATATTAAAAATGAAATATAATTGAATCGCCAATCTTAATTTACATCACTTTTTAAAAAAATATTGCGACTTGAACATAACCAACAAAAATTCTAGGAGTGAACTTAAGGTGACCTGGATAATTGCTGGCCTTCTTTGTTTTATTACATCTTATCTCTTGCATTGGAAATATTGTGAGTTGGGATTTTTATTGTTAAGGATCAAGAAAGTAAAATACAATTGAAGTATGAACACATACTAAGTCAAGACCAAGAAGAATATTTATTTATATCAAAATAGAATGTGCACTAGATTAGCATTGACTTACCTAAAATATGCTCAAATACTGTGAATTTGCTCAATTCACCTTCATTTTATTTTAGAAAAATTAATACAAATGCTCGATTCAGGTTAGCTTCACATGAAAAATTTTACATGAATTTCATGTTAGCTGAGCTCAATTCACATTAATTGAAAGTGAGTTTTATGTATAAGCTTGTTTGAGGTGAATCTCACATGAAATTTACCTGTCACAAAATTTGCCTGTGTATATATATGGAAAACCCATGTTTAACCCATTTTATTCACATTAGAACTTAGATACATGTCAACAATCATGGTAATTGGACAAATAGGAGGACATTTTGATTTTTTTTTAATACAGGCACCATGCCTTTTACATGCAGAAATCACGCATGATTCACATGTTAAACGCATGATCACATGTGTATATCATGCGTATCACACATTTTGAAATTGTTTTAATACAGGCACCATGCCTTTTGTATGCAGAAATCACGCATGTATCACAGGTGTATTTCCTAACACATGTGATTTACATGTGAAACGCATGATCACATGTGTATATCATGGGTATCACATTTGTTTTTCACACATGTGTCACATGCGTGGCATGAAACCTCTCTTTCACATGCGTGTGACACACATGTGAAACGCATGTGTCACACATGTTCACATGTGTGGCATTTTTACCAGTGTTATTAAAGTGGTCACTGCTTATATGAGAAATAACACAGAAAGTGCCAGATGTGTAGCAGAATCTGCTTACGTTTTTGAAGCACCTAAGATCTACCCCACTTTTTAGGTACTGATCATCAGTCATTTAATAGTTTTTTTTCTATTTTCTGTTTTGTAGTCTAATAAAATTGAGAATGGAAATGGGGAATGTGTCAAAGAGACAACAACCCGCCCAAATAAAAAAACAACAGCAGAGGGTCACCAACAGGTCTTCAATGTAGCGAGAAATTCCCGCAGCCGGAGGCGTCCTTCAGCTGGCCCCTAAACAAATATATACTAGTCCAGTGATAATGAACGCCATACTAATTTCCAAATTGTACACAAGAAACTAAAATTAAAATAATACAAGACTAACAAAGGCCAGAGGCTCCTGACTTGGGACAGGCGCAAAAATGCGGCGGGGTTAAACATGTTTGTTTTCTGGCCGTTGTTGTTGGTCATGACATTAACAGCATTACATTAAAAAACACATATCTACTATGGTAATTATGTTAAGGGAGTAAGGTAACCGTTACAATTTAAGAGAATGTTTCTTAAAAATTTGCAGAAATTTATTTTACTTTTCAATAGAAAAAAATTAAAAATTGCAGCATGAATGCAACAGCATGATTGCTGAAATAATGAGTTCCTAGCAACAAAGGAACATACGTATTCCCTTTAAAACACTTGGAAATGCATGACAACAAAAATAGTTGGTCTCTGTCTGATATCTGTCAATATCTATTATCCAGTGCACATGACACAACATGTTTTGAGTTTGTTTACGCACCGATAGTTGAAATTAAACCGTGTTTGCGCATAGTTCATTTAGTAATAAGACGCAAAACAGTATAGCTTGGGTTTTTAAATTTAGTCGGAACTGTAGTAAAAAGTTTTCCCCGAGATTTATTTTTAAATCACATTCTAAATAGTTTTAAGTAAGTACTTTTTTTTTAACTTAAATCTATAGATTGTTATTTTTACTTGAACAATTTTGTATTAAGGTAATAAACCACGGAAAAAAATTGTAGGTATATTGCTTTATATATTTAATTTACAACATCGTATTTAATGTTGACAAAAAATCCGTCATTTATGTTTTTCGAATATAATTCGTAAAATGCGTCTTTATCATAAAAAAAACCACCCATGATATATTAACTCATATACTCATATATTTTTCTGTTTAGTCTGTTTTTTATGATATACATTTGACGTGAAACTGTACTTATGTATCCCGTCATACTTTGAACCACACCATTATTTTATTTATTATTATTACTTTTACTGTTAAATCTGGTTTTTGTTATATCTACTTTACGTGAGTCTGCATTTATGTATGCCGTCATACGACAAAATTATTTTTATGTCTACCTGTGCGAATTTCAAACGCGCAATTTTACACCAGTAATGAAAACCTTCTATCATTTATTGATAGACTTTACATAGATAAATTCAGCCGTATTTGACGTGAAACTGTACTTATGTGTCCCGTCATACTTTGAACCACACCATTATTTTATTTATTATTTTTACTGTAAGTCTGTTTTTTGTTATATCTACATGTACTTTACGTGAGTCTGCATTTATGTATGCCGTCATACGACAAAATTATTTTTATGTCTACCTGTGCGAATTTCAAACGCGCAATTTTACACCAGTAATGAAAACCTTCTTTCATTTATGGGTAGACTTTACATAGATAAATTCAGCCGTATAAGAAAAACAAAATGAGAATGTTAAATTTGATGTATGCCTTTTTGTGCTACTTTGTTACATTTGTTGTTTATGTAGTGATATTAAGATGATAACACAATATTGACTGTTGTACCCCTATTTTTGACATTTTTTACTCTTTGAGTATGTTTGTTTTGTTCATGCATCGTTGACAATGTAATTGAATTTGATGCGACTGTCTAAAAGTGAGAGGTTTAGCTAGCTATAAAACCAGGTTCAATCCACCATTTTCTACATTAGAAAATGCCTGTACCAAGTCAGGAATATGACAGTTGTTATCCATTCGTTTGATGTGTTTGGACTTTTGATTTTGCTTTTTGCTTTTTGATTTTCCTTTTTGAATTTTCCTCGGAGTTCAGTATTTTTGTGTTTTTACTTTTTATACACCAAATTTGATGAAAAAGGACTGAGCCATCGGCTTTTTACTGTTATATACACGGATAAGCTGTGCATTTCAACAGCTTGTTTTTGTAAAGACACACTGCATCAAAGTCAGATTGCATCAGGTTTTTGGATGACAACCGTTTTAGTTTCATCCTCCGGTTTTGTTTTTACTTTGTTTAGTGTTTACAGGGAAAGTATTCATTGTGGTGGATAACAATTGAGTTTGTTTTCACTATTATATTTCATTTAACTTAATTCGAATATAGATTGTTATTGTGACTATTGTTACTATTGTTTGTCTCGTTGTTTTTTTTTTCCATTTTTAGCCATAGCGATGTCAGTTTATTTTCGATTTATGAGTTTGACTGTCCCTCTGGTATGTTTCGTCCCTTTTTTATACATGTACATCAAATGCGGTGAGCAAAATGAAACTGTATAAAAGAAAAGTGAACAATAAGACTGTTTGATTGTTGATTGAAAATGTCTTTTCTAAGTCGGGAATATGACATTCGCTTGATCGGTTTGAGCTTTTGATGATGCCTATGATTAGGGACTTTCCAATTTGAATTTTCCTCAGAGTTCCGTATTTTTATGATTTTACTTTTTGCTTAACGACCAGTGTCATATTTTTCATTCTGGTTAGGACTAGTGAAAATATAAAAACCCTAATGCAATCTATACCTATAACACTAGAAAGCAGCATTTCACAAAAACAAAATTATACATGGCTGTACGATCTATACAGTTTAGTAAATAAGTGAATTAACAAAGGAAGTAGGTCCAGTAAGACCCCCTTTTGGCCCCAAAATATAACAGTTTTACAAAATTGTTATAATGTAAACTTGTCGTAATTTATTGGAAAGTAGAATGCTTCTGCTACATAAATATGAGCTGATTTTGACAATTCAATGCACATATATCGGTTACTAGCATCATTAAGTCATGCTAAAAAGTAAAATCACAAAAATACTGAACTTAGAGGAAAATCTAATCGAAAAGCCCATAATCACATTGCAAAATCAAATAACAAAACACATCAAAAACGAATGGACAAGAACTGTCATATTCCTGATTTGGTACAGGCTTTTCAAATGTAGAAAAATCTTTACTATTTTAGCATGTTAGTTAAATTTTAGACGGTTTCCGTCTTAAATGAAAGTGGCCGCATTTGTATTCATTCTTAAGGGGGTTCGTGGGTCTAAATAATTTATATAGGATTTCTCTATATTTTTCTATAAATTAACTTAATCTTATAGTTAATAGAAAAATAAAATAAAAAAGTGGGGTCACCGTTCATTTGCGCTCACAATCTGCCTTCGAAAGAAGCATACATTTTTGTAAAAGTTGATTTTTTCTGTTGAAGTAATAGGAGAAATAAAGGTAATATCGAAATAAAAAAGAGAAATTTATTACAGAAATCGCTAACATTTTACAATAATTTAGTTTAAGTACAGCTTATATGGAAATTATATTAAAAAAGATAGGTCACCGATGAGTTGAAAAAGATATTTTAATTTCAGAGCCAAAAAATGGCATTTTTCAACCAAAGGGAGATAATTTGGAACTTTTTCAATGATGTATTCATTTTGAAAGTCATCTGGGGCCAACACGAATTGATTGTATTGAATAATTTTTGTACCATATGATAAAGTAACAACTACAAAAGGAAATTAATAAAATTTGTAATGAAAAACAAATGTTTGATTTTTTTCTGAAATTTTTATACCCTCGAGCCTCCTTAATATTGAAATGTAAGTTGTAATTGATGATAATACATAGCATACTGTACATAAAGGTTGAGAATGAACACGGATGCGGCCACTTTCATTTTTGACAAAAGCCTTCTGAAAAGAGGCATTTTTTTGCATATTTGATAGATTTTTCATATTTAAGCTTGAATCGGAGCGTTTTTTATGACTAAATCAGTAAAAATCTTTTACATAAACTGATTGAATCAACAGAAATAGACACTAAAGTATTTAAAAAGTGTCCAAAGTCTTTCGTCAGATGAACCTGAAATATGAGGCCAAAATTAGCCCTTACCGGACCTACTCCTTTAGAAATTATTGCGTGCATTTATTATTTCGATTTTGTAATTTTAAACTTAAATGCGATTGAATTGTTTACGATTTTGAGAAAAATCCTGTTAAAAAATCATATAATATTTCAAAATGCGAGTTTTTATTATTGCGTTTACACTTGTCGCATTTTTCGCAATATTGAAAACCTCGCAATAATTTCTGAATTTACGGTATTTTAGTTAAAGTCATAAGAAACGAGTGACCGGTGAAAAATAATGTTTTCCAATTCTTGAACCAATGCATACAAACATCATAAACTTAGTCTTCTGTTCAAGAATTATTTTTTTTTTCGCATAAATTTCGAATAATCGTCAATTTTTTTTTCAATCGGTCAGTGTTATTTTGAAAATATGGCAGGTAATTAAAGTTCGTGTTTTGAAACCGAAGTTTAACGAGTGTCACCTGTTTGTCAACAATAAACAAAAAATCAACAAAAAAACAGGGAAATTGAGCACGTGTTTAACATGTACATTCAAATAATAGTTTATTTTAAGGACATCCATGCGTATTGCGATCACCGGATTTTTACGAGATGGGTCACACTGATGTCACTTTGCATACGGAAAATATGAAAGGAAGCAATTAAAATAAAGTAGACTTTTTCTAAATATGAATAAATCAATCAAAAAATAAACCGACAGCGCCAAGGCTAAAAATTAAAGGACAAACAGACACATAATTGTACACACAACATTGAAAACATAAGAATAAGCAACACGAACCCCATTTACAAACTAGGGGTAATCTCAGGTGCACCGAAAGGGTAAGCAGATCCTGGGCATGGTCCACATGTGGCACCCGTCGTGTTGCTTTTGTTATAACAAATCCGGTAAATAGTCTAATTCGCAAGGTCACATTCATGAAAGGGAAGGGGATTGTAGTTACGACGTAAGGAACAAATCCGATATCATTTGTGAAACGGTTATTCCATAACGGTCAACCAACTCGTGATGGCGTCTGTAAAATTTACGAAGGGATGATGTCAACTGCACCAAGGACTTTTTGCCCATAAATGACAACTTTTATGATTTCTTTTTTTCATTTTTCCCAATAATAATGAAAACTATGATATTCCCAGCAAACACACACATTTTTAAAACATGTTTTGAATGTCATATGGACGTCTCTCACAAAATATTTCAATAATATATTATTTAAACGTAACAAATGTTTATTTTATTGTTTTTGAAATGTTTCATTTCTAACATTTTTTAAAGGAAAATGTTTTTACAACGGTAACAAAGTATTATTTGCTAATATCTTTTATCTTCTCAAACATTGTTCTTAAATATCCCGTAGGTAGTTTATAATATTAAAAATAATACTTTTTTTTTCAATTGGTATTTCATATTGTTACTGCATTTTAGGTAAATATTTTCAAAATATCCAAAAAAACATTCTGCAAAAGAAATGTTTTACAGAAAATATTGTACTGCTATTTGAATGAAAGGTTTTATAACGTAAAATTAAAATATTTTGCATAAAACATCTGAAAAATATCAGCTTAATGTTTTTCTATAAAATAGTTCGATATACACATTATTTAATAGTCTTAATGATACTGTATTCAACATTTTACGGATAGGAATGTAATACTTATCATGTTTATATAAAATTTATTCAAAACCCCACAAACAACGTTTTATGAAATTAGCTGGTTTTTTTTTTCATTTCATCAATATCATGACAAGCAAGATACTATACCCAAAATAAAGGTGTTTTTTTAAATCTTCTAAAAACATATTACTTAGTTTATTTTTATGTTTTGGCATACTTTTTGCATCAATTAAGGCTTTGAAACAATGAAAAAAACTTGTTTAAAGATTAACCATTATGATAATGTCATGCAACGGTTGATCTAATTTGATAAACAGTATTTATTTGAAATGAACGTCGCAAATGCTTGTGATATAATTTTTTGAAGAAACACTTTTACAAGGTCATATTTACAAAATATTTCTTCTACGCAGAAAATAAATATAACATGATATACTAGCGACATGTGTTTATGGTCGTATATCTTTAAAACGCTTGATTGGTCGGTTCACCTTACAATTTACAAAATATGTTCTATTACCCTGATTTCGAAAGTGGATTTGCATGGCGGTCAAAATGAATTAAGCTTATGCTAAAATGAATTTAGCTTATGCTAAAGTGAATTTTACTTATGCTACATTGAATTTGAGCTTAAGCTAAATGAATTTAGCTTATGCTAAAATGAATTTAGCGTAATATGATAACATGAGTTTAGCTTATGCTTAAATGAATTTAGCTTAAGCTGAATTATGATTTAATATATGATCAACTAATTGTGCTCTCCAATGAAAAGCTCACTTCCTTAACTAATTGGTTTGACAGTTGCTGCATGCCGTCTTTACTAAAACTAAACAAGTAAATTGATGATCATCACACAGACCATAATTCTAAACTTCAATTTGTTGACTAATTGTAATGGAATTGTACAGGATTGAACACGTTTACTGAAAGTTATTAAAAATCCGCAGTGAACGCCAACATCTTTATTTAAAAAGCTACCAACTGATTTTGATGAGAGGTGGCTAGGACCTCAAAATAGAACAAACATATGGCTGCACTTAAAACCTTAGAAAATAAAAATAAAACAGGTTAGTATCCAAAACAAACCACTCAAGATAGCGCGTGAAAAAAAAGCAGAATACATATTTCGTGGAAAAATAGTGAAGATATGAAAAAATCTTACTATTGTTGAAAACATAACGCAACTCTATACAAATGTTATAAAGTCAGGTTGAATCCACCAATTTATAAATAAGGAATTACCACTACCAATTCAGGAATTTGACAGTTTTAACCATTCGTCTGATGTGTTTGAGCTTTTTATTTCGCCTTTTGATTAGGACTTCCGTTCTGAATTTTCATTTGTGAGTTTATTTTTTCTGGTTTTTCAAATTAATTTTAAAATTTTGAACCATTGTATATTAACAACGTTTTCTGACATTTCAATAACTAATATCGCATAGTACAATCAGTTCAATTATTTATTGCACATTATGTATCAAATTTACGATATAACACAATATTTGATTGAAAGAAGCATGTCAACTTCTATAACATTAAGCATACAACGTAGTTTTGATTATTGATTATTTAGATGCATGCTAACGAATGCATATTTACTTGTATTGTAGATCAGGGTCAATGGCAGAAGGAAGCAATTCTAATTCGACAGCAGGTAAAAATAAAACCAGTTGCTTTACAAACACAAGAACTCTGTTTAAATATTTCGTCTAGGTAGTTTAGGATCAATCTTTTTTATTAAAAAACACCTGGTTAACTGTTATCAATATTTTAAAATAATATATATAGAAAAGACTATATATAAATGAACAGTACTCGATTGGCTGCAAGTAAAATATATATGAGAGATCTTTACAACCTTTGGAAGACTTTATAACGTGTTCAAATGGAGTTGTTCTTGCATTAAAAAAAAATTAAAAAAAAACCAATTCCCTGGTGATACAGGAAGAATTTATGGCAGTGTTAGAAGTGTTGGATATGTTGCAATTGTTTTCAAGCTGTTATTTTCTTTTTATCGTGAAGTTCAGAAGTTGACATTTAAAGAAATGTAACATGCAAACATGATATATAAATATATAATTGAGCAATACATTCAACACCGCATCTTTTCGTTAAGAAATACCGCAGTAATGCATTGACGTGAATGATTCTTCAATTGAAAGTAGTGGTAAGTTAAAAATATATAAAACACAAAAATGAGTCTTCATCAAAGTATAGATTTCCTTGACCATAAACGCCAAATATTTGATTTTTTTTTTCAATTTCAATTGCAGTTTCTACCTTTTTAGATATGAGTTCGACTGATGAAATTGATGTATACTTAATTATCAACCTGGTTTCTTCGACGATATTTTACTCTTCAAAACGTTTCTCATTTAAAATCAACATAAAGTTTCAATTTTTGTTTTTGGTGTATATGTTTTTGTAAAACTAACATCATAAATATCGCGGTAAAACAGAACATATTGGTAAAATTATCACATATTATGTAAATTGCTATGAATGTAACAGGTCGAGAACTCTATATTTCTTTACGTCAGAATATATTTGCATAGTAATTTCCCAAACACAAGGCCAATACGGCCTTGAAAAACAGACCAATCGACTCAATGAGCTACAATGCGTTGTGGACTACTACGAGTTTACTACAACCGGAATACACGTAGAATTAGTGGAAGAACTGTCAACTAATATAGTGTCTGGCATTCTCAAAATATATGTTTTTGTTCTGCGAATGTGATTTTTGTAAAATATATAACACAATCTTCAATTTGGATGCTCAGATTCAAAATGTATTGTTTACGGGCTTCGCTATTCGACTTTCCTTTTCGTCTTGTTAAAAGTTGTTGAACAGGTTTTTCTCCATTGGTATGCATTGTACCTATGCAATTATTTTACGACCTGAAACAGTGAAATTTCAGATGAAATGACCACTGTCCACTATGAAATTTTTTGAGCTCTTTTAAACCTGTATAATGTCATTTCAAAATCATTTCTGCCTAGAAAAACACGAATACTTTCATTGAAACATTTCTTTCTGTACTGGATGTGAAAAATTTTTATCAGGTCCTGAACTGAAAGTAAAAACATTATAATATTCAGTATGCTAAAAATAAGTGTTATGAAAGCGGCAGGGCGGATCCAGCCATTTTAAAAAGGACGGTCCTAACCCAGGATAAAAGGGGATGGGGGGTTCCAACTACATGTCCCCATTCTGGCAAATGCATTGATCATTCAAAAAATGGGGGTCCAACCCCCGAACCCCCCCCCCCTTTTTGGATCCGCCACTGAGCGGGTACGGTATATAGCTTAATACATTTTGTATAACTTCATCCATCGATAAAGTCCGTTTGTTGCTAGTTTTATCACAAAATATACCTCAGAGTTTTTTTATCGTTCGGCTGCTGTCATGTTGACGTATGTGAAATATCTCCAATATTGAAAGCTCATGGATCACAGTGGGTGCCACATTACCTATTATTTTAATTCTAAAACGTGCTTTGTATATAGAAATGAGAAGATGCGGTATGAGTACCAAATGAGACATCTTTCCAAAAAAGACACAATCTAGTAAAGTAAGCAGTCAAGCTATAATTTACCCCAAAATTACTTGTGTAAAACAATCCAAAACACAAAAAAAAAAAACAAAAAAAAAATATAACCGGCCTAATATAATATATAAAAGGAGAAGAATAAAATTCAAATGTAAAATATACAAGTTAAACTATGCCTGTATATATTGTTTAAAGATGTCAATCTTATTTTCAAAGCTTGTATAAACAACTATACACACAAAGCAAGCAAGCCAACCAAAGTTTTACTTTGCAAGCAATAGGAAATCAGCTGTAATAATTTTATTTATTTTGGTAAATGTCCGAGCCCGTTTAAGGGACGACATAAAAAGTTCAATGAAGGATAAGAAACTTAATTCGCATAGTTTTTTCACTGACCCCAACACCCCCTCTCTAAACTTAATTTTGGAAAAATTGATTGACCAATATATATTTATGTAAAATTGATTTTGGATCGATCAAACTTGCAGCACTTTCAACCCCCCCCCCCCCCCCAAAAAAAAAAAAAAAAAAACTCTTCGATTTATCCTACATCGATCTTTTGATGTCGTCCTTTAAAAAACGAAAACAAAATGAAACTATAATTGGTGACTTCACTACCTTCAAAACAAAAGGAACAGTTTGGAAGTCACGTATACTGAAATGTGACAAATATAAATACTTGTAATTTGTTCACACTGCCATGTATGTAAATATTTCTTCGCCTTTTTACGAACACAAAATTCAAGGATCACACATTTGCCTTTAATTATCTATGCGGAAATTGCTGTACTCGTGAATATTAGCACCGACTGTTATCGACGGCTTACTTTACACTAGTAAGTTTGTCTTATGGGTAATTGTTTTTCGCTGTTGTTTCATTGCTGTCGGGTGGACAAATACATGAAATCTCCGTGCCATCATCAAATATATTAATGGCTATATATCGGGTAATTCAAACCCTTTTTTCTTCGCATAGAAACAACTCTTCGTTAATCTGAGCATGGGAGGAATAATTTGTATCACGAACTGTAAATGAGGATACACAAAATGAAAAACTAAGCGAAATTGTGAATCCCGCATTGCACGAAAAAATGTGTTGTATTTTAGTAAATAACACGTGTTCTCGGTTGATTGTAAACGCGTAGTAGTCCATCATGCATTGTTACTCATTTAGTGGATTGGGCAAAAACCTAGGTAAAAATAAATTGCGTCACACATAAATAAACAATTACATGTGAGAGAACATAAGTATGCTAATTTATGCATTACCATATAAGGTAGTGGTCCCGACCTGTGTAATGATAGGATGTACCTGTGTCTACAATACATTTTCTTATTTCAGACGACAATATTACCACTAATGAAATAAGAATTGTATTACTTGGACGAACAGGAGCGGGTAAAAGTGCTACTGGAAACACTATTCTTGGCAAAAAACATTTCAAATCATCAGCAAGTGCTGCTGGAGTTACTAAGCGGTGTAAACAAGGTGATGCAACGCTGGACGGGAAGAATATTCTAGTGGTTGATACCCCTGGTCTTTTTGATCCTGAAATGTCAAATCAAAGGGTTATACAAGAAATAGTTAAATGTATTTATTTCACCTCCCCTGGTCCTCACGCGTTCATTCTTGTCGTAAGTGTTGGTCGTTTCACACAGGAGGAAGAGGATACTATCAACCTATTTGTTCGTATTTTTGGGGAAAAAATATGGAATCATGTCATTGTTCTATTCACAAAAGAAGATGATCTTAGGGAGGATGGTATAGCATTTGAACAGTTTCTTCAAACAGTTCCAGATGTATTGAAGACAATTTTGCAAAAGTGTGGAAATCGTTGCATTGCATTTTATAATAGAGCAGTTGATACAACGAAGCAACAAAAGGTGAAAGAATTGCTTACTTTGATACAAGCAACAGTTACACAAAATAACGAATCATTTTATACAAACCAAATGTTCAAAGATGCTGAAAATGAACTTCAACGATTAATGGCCGAGGGTGGAAAGAAGCGTGGTGAAGTTCGTAGTGAAATAAACAACGAAAATGTTACTTTTTTATCTGCATTATGGGAAGGTGTTAAAACCTCGTTTGTTGGTGCGTGTTCTGGTGGTGAAAATTTTGGCCCAGTTGGAGCTATTATTGGTAGCGTTATTGGTTTCTTTGCAGGATTATTTTCTAAATGATTACACTTCATGTATATGTCATGTTCCTGGTTTTGAAAGTGTTTACTAGCATGTGTTTATGTTAATTTCAATAAACATTAACAAGGAATTGTTCATAGTTATTGTAACTTTTTATCAAATGACCATAACAAAAACTAAAATAAATTTCTCATTTGTCGCTCTATAAGTTATGATCTTCTCAGCATTTTGAAAGCATTTCCATTCGTCAATCATCTTTAAAACCACTTAGCAATAGAAATTATACTAATAAAATGCATTTGTAATATTAAAACAAAATTTTGAAAATAGATACTAAGACAACAAACAAACAGAAAAAAGAGAGGGTATGTTTAGATATTATTTTGTGCCATATCATAAAGGGAATTGTGTCTATTATTAGATGGCAAAACGGGTATTTATCAACACAATTCCCTTGATTCACTAATGGCGGCAATAAGTTTCGCGTGCAAAGGACACAGAGAATGTTTCAAAGAGACAACAACCCGACCGGAAAAGTGGGAAAAAAGCCGAAGGCCACCAATGCGTCTTCAGTACAGCGAGAAAATACCGTACCAAACGCGTTCTTCAGCTGGCCCCTAAACAAAAATGTGTACTAGTTTAGTGGTAATGGACGTCATACTCAACTTAGAAATATATAAAAGAAACTAAATTAAAAAAAACATACAACACTAACAAAGGCCAGAGGCTCCTGACTTAGTACGCCGCAAAACAAGCATCTGGATTAAACACGTTTTTTTTATATCTCAAATCTCTCTTTTTCCTCTAGATCCTGCCAGATCACCTGATCACCCTCTTTTTTACATGGAGGGTCGGGGCGTATTAATTTGACTTCGTTTCTATGCTGTGTTCTGTGTTCTGTGTTCAGTTATTTGCCTTTTTGTCCTTTCTTCTCTTTGTCTTTGACTTGTCAGTTTATTTTCGACTGATGAGTTTGAAGCTTTTATTGGTATCTTTCGCCTTTATTTCAGTATCGTTACACTGTTTTTTCTAAGTCTTCCTTGATCGATTGCTAAATTAACAACAGGGTCGCCTCTTTCCATTTGGACCGTAACAGCATAGTTATCATCCATCCATAAGGACAACTGGACCCCACATTTATGAACAGAGACCAAAGATATATGCACCTCTTAGTCTTTCCTTCACCGAATTCGCCCGTAAATAAACATAAGCGGCAGGGTTATTCGCTAAGGGTACTGTAATTATCATCGTCATTCTCAGTAAACTCCCCTTTATTTTGTTGAACCCGTGTGCGATATGTATACTCACACACACAAAATCCGCTTGTCGAAACCCAACCCTGTAATTTTTACAAGAACACACTTACAGCTAGCGGGACAAAACATCTGAAACTTGTTATCTAGCTGCAAGAAAGTGCTTTATCTTGATATCGAATTGACTGATTTCCTCCAGTCAGCTGGCAATTTGCCCCTGAGGTTCAATAAATTTTATCAGCCATGTGAGGTTGTTGTTGTCAGTTTGAATTAGGAAACAACAGCTACGTATAAATAGTTATCAAACGTACCAGGATCATAATTTGATACGTCAGACGCGCGTTTCGTCTACATAATACTCATCAGTGACGCTCAGATCAAAGTAGTTATAAAGCCATACAAGTACAAAGTTGAAGAGCATTGAGGGTCCAAAATTCCAAACAGTTGTGCCAAATACGGCTAAGGAATTCAATTCCTTGGATATGAAAATCCTCAGTTTTTCGAAAAATTCAAAGTTTTTGTAACAGGAAATTAATCAAATTGACTATATAATTGATAATGTCAAAACTGAAGTGCTGACTACTTGGCTGGTGATACCCTCGGGGGCGAAACGTCCACCAGCAGTGGCATCGACCCAGTGGTGTGAATAGTTATCAAAGGTACAAGGATTATAATTTAATACGCCAGACGCGCGTTACGTCTACATACATTTGTGAGACTCGTCATTGACGCTCAGATCAAAATAGTTATAAAGCCAAACAAGTACAAAGTTGAAGAGCATTGAGGATCCAAAATTCCAAAAGTTGTGCAGCTAAGGTAATCTATTCCAGCTGGTACAAAATATCTAAATACACAACTGAATATAACAATAATCATCAGTTCCTTCCAATGTGGTACAATATATATGTTGTTTCGGCTAACGGGATAGCAAAGGAAAATGTTCGCTCCTGTTCCATGGTGTCCATTATAAATTGGTAAGACAGGGGTTTCGTTACAACAATTTACTAAAATAATTTAAGAAACTCGTCAACGATATATATTTAGTTGTTATTGGCTTTGAACTAGCTGTCAGTAACTGCGAGTACATTCAGATCTGAACTTTTTTCTTTTTAATGTTTGGATGTATAAGTACCATGTCACACCAAGTTAATTTTTTTAAGCCGGCCTTGCAAGGGCTGTAACGCCAGTCAAGGTCGTTAAAACTTCCAAAGTGGTCGTCTGTGTTTTTGTTCGAAGCAGTTTCTATCCATCTGATGAGTTAATATAAAAAAGAAGATGTGGTATGATTGCTAATGAGACAACTATCCACAAAAGACCAAAATGACACAGACATCAACAACTATAGTTCACCGTACGGCCTTCAACAATAAGCAAAGCCCATACCGCATAGTCAGCTATATAAGGCCCGATAAGACAATGTAAAACAATTCAAACGAGAAAACTAACGACCTTATTTATGCAAAAAAAAAATGAACGAAAAACAAATATGTAACACATAAACAAACGACAACCACTGAATTACAGGCTCCTGACTTGGGACAGGCACATACATAAATAATGTGGCGGGATTAAACATGTTAGAGGGATCCCAACCCTCCCCTAACCTGGGACAGTGGTATAACAGTACAACATAAGAACGAACTATAAAAATCAGTTGAAAAAGGCTTAACTCATCAAATGGACAAAAATAAGCCTTTTTCAACTGATTTATATGTTATTAGTTTGTTCTTTTGTTGCAATGTTACGCCACTGTCCCAGGTTTGGGGAGTGTCAGGTGTCCGCTGCATGTATGTGCCTGTCCCTAGTCAATAGCTTGTAATTCAGTGGTTGTCGTTTACTTCCGTGTATCATATTTGTTTTTTGTTTATTAGTTTGTTCATAAAATGCTTTTGTTTTCTCGTTTGAATAGTTTTACATTTTTCATATCGGGGCCTTTTATACTGTAAACCAACTTATTTTCACGAGCACCTTATTTTCGTGGCTTTCGCGCATATAAATCGTTGTGAAAATTTTAAAGTTGGATCTTTCCTCGTATTACTTCATTAAGTATATTTGAAAATCGTGAAATTAAATCTACGCACTAGAAATCATTATGGATAAACGTGAAATAAAGTATCGAGAAATATGATAATAAAAATAATTTGGTTTACAGGAAATCTTTAATTTCAGCGCCTGTCCCATTTTAGACCAATGCGACACATAAAGTAAGATGTGGTATATTGTTTAACATAAGACAACTGAACTCTCCACAAGAGACCGAATGAAACAGAAATTAATAACTATAAGTCACTGTATGTTATTTTACAATGGGCAAATTCCATACAGCATAGTCAGTTTGAATTGATAGATAATAACTGCAATGGAAAAAATTCAGTTGAAAATATTTACGAATAAGGAAATACAGCCGAAATTGTAAGTCGATACCTTTACTTTAATCATGTATTGTTGGGAGTTGGGTACTGAAAAACGAAAAACAGCAACAACGATCAGCAAGACAAGATCTACAGAAAGATAAACATTGTCGAAATTGTCAGACGACTCTACATATAGCTATATAATAATAGAAGTGTTTGCCTTTAAACATGTTTAAATGACGACATTTACATTTTATTTTTTTTTTCATTTGGGCAAATATTATCAAAGTTGTAATGATATGTTTGACACTTGTTAACCTATTTTATGTTGCTGTCTCATTAGTATTTTACAATTTTATTTAAGAATTGAATGCTTCTTTTTGTAACTTTATAGGGTTGTAAAAGCGTTTACCGAAGTACATTTTGTATGAAGCGCAGAAGCGCTTCATTCTAAAAATATGCGCACGGTCAACGCCTTTACTACCCTATAAAGTTACAAAAAGAAGCATTCAATACTTATAATTACATTTATTAGCTAGGATCATGAAAGCACGATTTTTATCAAGTTTTTATTTAATTCACCTGTGCACTTTATTTTGGGACCTCGTGTCATCATGAATGATATATTTTATTGTGTGATGCAATTGATTAAGGAATAACACGTGATGTGCAGTTAGCCAATCAGAATAACGTATTATAATGAAACATACATCTAATGTAATTATTCGTACATACACCTGAAAAGTGTTACACAGAAAACAAACTAACATATAAAATATATAGATAAGAAACTTTTATATTTTTTTTTTTATTTTCTCTTCTTCGTCAACCATATTCACATTGGCATCTTGCATCACCTACAAATATTTATAAATTTAAATTATTTAATTTACGTTACATCAGTTTTTCTTTCCAAACAGTTTTAAGACGACTAAAGAATACGGGAGAACATAAAGACTATTAACAAGATACCAGTCTTGTATTACAACTACAGTAAAATAAAACAGTTCTTTTTTTTTCTGCAATCAGTTTTTTTCTGTTTGGTTAAAAGTTTATGCTGAATTGAAACATTATATACAGTATTTATATATCTTTTTTAATGCATCTTTTTATGGGGATATCAAACCAGGAATGTGGAAGAATGGAATGTTTACTGTAAGTGACCACTACAGTCTAATAAAAACAGTAAACAAACAGTAGAAAAAAAATAACTTCAGGGTTTCATAAAAAGAAAATCTGCGTGGCCAGACCACTTTTTTTTTCTTGCTTAAAATTTCACATTGAAAAAAATTCTATGGAGCATTTTTTTTTTTAAATTCATAGATCAGCCGCTTTGCATTTGAGTCTACAGAGCAGTCAGTTACAATAAAATTGAGAATGGAAATGGGGAATGTGTCAAAGAGACAACAACCCGACCAAATAAAAAACAACAGCAGAGGGTCACCAACAGGTCTTCAATGTAGCGAGAAATTCCCGCACCCGGAGGCGTCCTTCAGCTGGCCCCTAAACAAATATATACTAGTCCAGTGATAATGAACGCCATACTAATTTAACCCTTAGGCAAGACATATACTAAAGTCATAAGAATCCAACCAGTGTCTTTGCATTAATGTTTTGATAGATTATGATTTTGAAAACTGTTTTTCTCTACCTCCTACAAACCAGATACTAATTTAAAGACTACAACCTTAAGTACGTACAAGTAAACTATGAAAGCATTGAAATATGTAATTTGATACATATTTTACAGTACATCGGTATCACTTCAAAACTTAAAACCTGTCTTAAATCACACACTTTTTCACTCTTGAGTTTTGAAAAGACATTAGTAGGCACTTGTATAATCATTTTTAAATGTGATTAAAAACGATCTAGTTTTCTCGATTGCATTGTTTTACATTGGTCATTTCTGGTCCTTTTATTGCTGATTTTGCAGTATGTGTTTTGTTCATAGTAAAAGGCCATATGATAACCTATAGTTGTTATCGTATATGTCATTTTAGCGGAGAGTTGCCTTATGCCTCTTTATTATTTCTGTAAACTCGTCAATATACAATTATTCGCAGTTAATGAACATCTAAACTTTTTTTTTTTTGTAAACTGTTGCTTCTCGATTTGTCTATTTCATTTTTTCTCCATTGAATTCTGAGTTTTAATTTACAGTTTTGTACCTTCAGTATATTCCGTCTCTCTTTTTTAATGTTAAAGATGTAAAACATAATTATGGGATTGTCATCCTTTCGAATAAAATCAACTAAGAAAGACCTACAAAATTGTCATTTTAAGACAAACTGTGTTTAGTCAAAAGAAATGACGGGGTAAAGAAATAATGTCAGCTTCTTTCATCTTGCAGTAAACCCTATTCTCAAGATTGGACGTAAGTTCTGCTGCAGGTGGTGTTTGAAAACGGAGTAATGTTCAGTTCAAATGAAGAAGTTAAATTCGATTCCCCTTGTAGGGACATTGCCACGATTTTGAATGTTTTGACCCCTTACAACAGCTCTTGAACGGGTCCATCTGTATGTTGTATGTGTAACAACTTGAAAGTAAAACTAATATCCCTATCAAACTCAATAAACACTTTGTCCCGCCCTTTATTCCGATCGTTAACTAAGCATAACATGCAGATAGATACCTATTGAAATGATTACTAAAAAAAATCCGGTTTGTAGGAGGTAGAGAAAAACAGTTTTCAAAATCATGATCTATCAAAACGTTAATGCAAAGACACTGGTTGGATTGTTATGACTTTAGTATATGTCTTGCCTAACTGACTTTGGTAGATTAGCCATTTCAGAATCTAAAGAATCATGGGTAATTTCATTGTTCGTACCCCAAAATGAAAATAACGCCACGTCATTGGTTAAATTTCCATTGTTTATGACATTTTTAACCAATCAGGACGTTGTGGTGTACCATTTTGAAAATATTACCCAGGATGCATTCGATTCTGAAACGGCGAATTATAGTTGATCCATTGGCAATCATACCACATCTCCTTATTTTCATATTTCTTGTCGCATAATTTTGAGTGATATCAAATTTTGAAGGGTTTATTGGTTTCAATTTGATGCAACACACATACAGCTGATGAACATGATGAAATAGCTATTATAAGTGGCAAATTCTCGGCCGAGTTATAGTATAAAAAAAATATGAATAAGGATAAGTTGTAGAAGAGGGACGAAGGGACAGTCAATCTCTTAAATCTAAAACAAACTGACAACGTCATGGCTAAAAGTGAAAAAGACAAACAAACAACAGCACACACGACACACATAAAAAACTAAAGAATAAACAACACGAACCCCACCAAAAAACTAGGGGTGATCTCAGGTGCTCCGGAAGGGTAAGCAGATCCTGCTCCACATACGGCACCCGTCGTGTTGCTTATGTGATAACAAATCCGGTAAATTGTAAATTTGTCGTATGACAACAAACAAATAGAGAAAAAATATATATTAACAGCTACATTGTATAGGGCTTTGCACGGCCTTCAACAATGTGCAAAACCTATACTGTATATAATAATATAATTGACACAGGTGAAACGATCCAAACGTGAAACCAAACGGCTTGGTTTAAGCTTAAAAGAGCAAACAAAAACAAATATGTACGAACTAGTATATAAAAGAACGGCCTACAACAATCAACAAATATATCGTAGCGTATATAATAAAGAAATGCGTAAAATGACAACAAAACAACTAAGGAGAAGGAAACAGCTCAATGCAATCAATGGGTCTTCAACGCAAAATCTCGCAAACAAAAGAGCTTCAGCTCGTCCCTAGCCAATAATGGATACTAGCTAAGCGAAATCTATACCATTCTAAACGCCGCACATTATACATGTTCTAAATACGTTTATCTTTTTAAAAGGAATATTTTAATAAGAATGTTGCGTACAGAAAGGGATTTTCATGTATCCATGGAACCATTGTTTTTCAGATATTCCGTTGACTTCTTTTTGCTAATTTTGGGAATGAAAATCCCTTTTTAAATAAAGTTGACATCAAATCGTTTTTCAAAATGTTAGGTTGCTCAGTTTGTAGTTTTCTTTGTAGTTTTTCAGACCATTAATGTCATTTTATGTTATTTTTTTATAAATTTTTACTTGAGTGATAGTTGTCTCATAGGCACTTATACCACATCTTCCTATATCTATTTGTTATCAAGGAATTTCACTTTAACAAATTAATCATTCGTATAAATAATGTGTCTAATGTTCGATCTCATCTCTAATGGCTTAATTTATATTCTACATAGCTGACTTAGTAAATATATGATTATTTAGTATATGTTTTTCTAGCATTCAATCTCCTTTGGTATATATTTTTTTCTAATTGCCACATTGCTTACTAGATGTTAGCACAAACACATCGCTGATCCATACAATGGCGTCTATGTGCTGGACAACTCCATCCGTTTATCGCTAAACATTCTTCACGTGTTCCACTCGGACAGCCTAAATACACGAAACAGAAATTATAACATTTTTTTAAATTAAGTTGAAAAGGTTAGTTAATTATAATTTTATCATGTATTTGGTGTTAAAAAAAAATAGTAATTAGAAACGAAATGACACGATATTACGAAAGCAATCAAATTAATTTTGAACGTTATTACTTTTCGAGTGGTACCCTCAATTCTATGGGTTCAAAAGCGCGAAGATCATCTTAACAAGAACAGGCAGGTATAAGGAATTCGATGTTAAGGGATTACTTATGGAAATATAGAATTAGAGGAGCTTATTTGGACGCAAAACTGGCTGTAAATTTATCATTTTTACATGTCTTTTGAAGGACGTGCGCGGAGTACGCCATAACCTGAATCCACATATAAAGGCACCCTTTTTCATGGAGAAACATGATAAGGGGGGATCAACGAAATAGTTACATCTATATATAGAAGATACACACTTTAAGCCTACATCTAGATGAATGTTGGTTATTTGAGTCGTTACTGTTTTGTCCTAATGACGAAATTTGTTTCTGTCTGTTAATCTTTTTACTTTAGTCCTTGTGGAGACTTTTTTTGTCTAATTTAAGGGTTTGCATCGCTTCCCCTTTTTAAATCATTTTATGCAGAGTGTTTATCTTACCTATCACACCAAGGTGTGTTCTTGAACTACTTACTTGATCCAGTTAACGTACACACACAGTTGTTATCAACACAGTGTAGTTCTGATACATCATCACACAAAGTGTGAACACATTCTGTTACAACACCTCCAGGACATGTTTCCCCATTTACCACTAATATGACAAAAAGTAAAAAGATAATTAATTAGTGTATGATAAATTTCCAGTGGCGAGTAGTTCATGGAGATTGAGACAGAAAGAAAAAAACGTAAATCAGTGAGGCAGGTTTCTTTAATGAAAGGCTTCTTAGGTGAAGGAGGTCAGTGTTTACTACTATTTGGGGAAAAAAAGAGAATATGTTGAATGCCAATGAGACAACTCTCAACACAGAGACAAAATGACACAGAAATTAACAGCTAATGACAAACTTATGTGGCAAAAGTTTTATAAATCTTAGCAAATTGATGCCACCTTAATTACGGACACTGATGGTGAAAAGTCCTGGTGATCATTTGTAACAGCAGTTAATCCTTTGAATAGTTAATATTATGAAAAACAAAATCGACCGAACAGAATACATTGAGTCTAATTCTTGTACAATCAATATGTTTTTATGATTAAGTTTGGTCCAAATGTATATACATACTGGTGGGTATCAATTTTATTATTACTATTGTTAAGGTCCAAATTGTTCTGACATCTGACGGATTTTTTAGGGCTTGGCTGCATCGTAGGACCTCATAGATTTATAATTATAGAAAACATGGAAGCAGACGAACAAGACATGCAGACAAAAACTATCGGAAACTATTATTTCAACTACAAAAACACTTAGTTAAATGTAGAAAGCCTCATTTACTTTATTTTCGTCATTTGACATCACTTACTGACTGGCAGTCATACCATAGTTTTAAACATTCTATAAAAAATGGCCAGACATTACAAATGTAACAAGAAGCAATACATAACTTAGGACCATATACATAAACTTTGTAAAAAGAAATACACTTACCAATGAGGCAAACAGCAAATAAAATTAGTGTGATCTTCATATTGAGAGGAAAAGATTACACGTTTTACAAGCGTGCTTATATTGTAATAAATTATCAAAGTCGTGACTCCGAGACGTTTTATCTCTGTTCTAGTGTAGAATTATGACAATATTAAGAATCGTTCATCTGCATACGTCCAGTCTAGGCAGAACTAATCGCTTAGGTGCCGAAAATACGACGACATTCGTTTTTTTTTCTATTAGTCGAGTGTCGCACTAGTCAAACGACGAAGTGGTAGCTTTTCTTGAATTCTGCGCTCGCAGATGAGGTGTTGAGCTCTCTTAGTGATTGTGTAAATGGGGTATCTTATTCTCTCCTTTTCGTAACATTTGGGTCAACTTTCTACAAACCTAAACTGCAGTACAGTGCACAGACGAGATTTATCGGATAATTTTGTGCTAAAACTAGTTTGAGCTCACTATTAAGATATTTCGCTAAATACTGCGATACATACAGTGTGTTCTTAAAACAAGATCTTTAATTACACAAACTACACATATATGCATAAATAACAAACGGTTGACAAAATCAGGTCGAGGTATAAAAAAAGAAGAAATCAACTAGGGGGGAAATCAAGATCACATATAGTATTACTCCTATGAGAATGCAAATATAAAATTGAGAAAGGAAATGGGGAATGTGTCAAAACGACAACAAACCGACCGTAGAGCAGACAACAGCCGAAGGCCACCAATGGGTCTTCAATGTAGCGAGAAACTCCCGCACCCGTAGGTGTCCAAAATATACCTGTTTTGGCCAATATAGTAAATGTATAAGGCTTGATATGTGGACGAGATACGTATTCGTAACAGTCATGGAAAACCATGCGTAATCCAGAGAAGCAATCCTAGTCGGAATGGAAATATTCAATCTAATGATTGGTACTGAGAGTGTCACGATCACTTCACATTCAAGATCCTTTGCTACAACTCTTTGTGATGGAGAATAGCTGTACCTGTCCAATATCCATATCTTTTCCATGAGAGGTGAAATATCTTCGTTCTAAGTCGACCCACTTAAAAAAAGTAAAGGCATTTAACAATGAGCAAAGCCAATACCACATATATGAGTTATTGATTGCGTCCATTGGCAGATTTTCCATGTATAAACATGTTGAGTGCTGTTGGTTCTGTTGGTAACACATATAACAGAACCACCAGTACACAATATGCATGAAATATTTGCCAATGGACGATTCAATCAATCAATCAATAACTAAAATATAATATGCGCGATAACTATAGTATAATTTCTAGACAAAGTAAGCCTTACCTTTCTATTTTTATTAACATCATTTGACACTTGCAATAATTGATTATCAATAATGTTTGCAAGACGTGTTTGAATAACGTTTTAAAGTAATTACCAATTAATCAATAGATACACCTTACAGGTATATATAGTTTAAAATTAACTTCAATAAAACCAGCAGTTCATCTCATCATGCTGAATTATTCATGGTTTTTACTAATTAAGGAATATGCAATTATGATATATACTGTGTGAACTATGTAAAGATGAGCGAAGATATCAATGTATTTTCATAGCTTCGATTTGACTTGTATGAATTCATAAACAGCTACTATGCGTCTCCTAATGTCTTTTAAAAAGGATTTGCAATTGTATGTGACGTCATCATCCCATGATTATGATGATGCGGACAGTTAATCCAATAGTTAAATTGTTTATAAAGATTATGGGATAAGAATGTACAGTAAGCTACTGTCGATAAACTAGAGAAAAAAAATGGGAAATGAATGGATTTAAGTTATAATATATTGATTCGAAATCTCAAAGCGAACGAGTTGTGTTGCATTAACAATACAGTAATGCTATTGAATCCAGAATATAAGTTTTTCACGGTCCTTCCTCGAAATAATAGCAGGTTTAAATATACATATACGTTTTATCTGTAAACAATTAGTGCGAAGATGGTGTATTAAATTGTTAGTTGATTTCACATAAGAAAAAGTGCATGCGTTCCTGTCTAAAAGAATATCACCGCAAGGAGGATAATTAATACTCATTACGAACGCGCTGTAAATTTTATACAAAGAATAAACACATGTTAAAGATAAGGATGAAGGATAACTAGAAAGACAGCTATAACGAAACGTTTGTGTACATGTACTTGTAAATGTTTTGTTTATATATATAATGATAATTAGGTAACATTTATTGTGGAATTTCTTCAAAATACATTTACATGTATGTGATACACATGCTAATCAAATCAAATAGCTTTTAGCATCGTCCGTTAAACCTATGAACTGTGTATGCGGTGAATGAATTCATTGCAGATGTTTGTTTGTATATATTGAAAGGAAAATATTGGAATTCGTGTCAAAACATAATTATTAATGTTACCCAACAGTATGTATAACATTCGATGATTTTGGGGTACCAGAAGGATATCATTTTATTTTCTGTCAACAGACAAATAATTGTCATTTATGTTATTTTTAATTTTCAATGGAAACAAAAGAGCTTCAATTACATTGAATAAGGATAATTGCTCGAATCTAATCTATTAAAAGCATAGTGAATATTGATTAGACAATAAAAGTTGGAATATAAAAGAAACATTCATTATAAAAATCGAACTTTATCTATAATATTTCCATTTGAATATACCTGACATTTCATATACTGCTGAACATGCTGAATGATACTAGGAATGTTCATAAATTGGTAATCAATTAATTACTGTAATACGAATTCGAAAGGTGGCCAGCAAATTGAAGGAAATGAGTAATTTTACTAATATTACTACGCCTGAAGGAATAGTACACCAGACCAAACGTGTGCCTGTTCTTGGAATCGTTTGTCCATTACTTACAGTTATACCGATATTTATAGGATTAGGAGTGTCATTCTGGAGGTATCATAAAAGAAGAAAGGCTCTAGTGTATAGAAAAGGGGTAATGAGTCCGCAAGAAAGACCCCGGATCAAGGCACCGAGTGCCGCGATGAAATGGGAAGTTGAATTTACGGATCTGTTGCAATATGTTCGCCACAAAAAGGAAAATCATGAAGAGACGGAACCGGAAACAAAAAATCCTGTTGCGAAAAAATACGAAACTACCGAAAGCCCAATAAAAACAATCACTGAAAGTAAAGATAATAAACCGGAAGTTCGTGTTGCCCATGGGAAATATTGGGCAACACCTAGACGAAAAAGTGCTGATTTCGAACTTATGCCTGTTATTTCAAAGCATAATATTAAATACAATACAAAACAGGACGATGATAGGACTAAAAGAAAATTAATTGAAAATGCAGTTTGAAAACAATGTGACTGTGTGACTGACAGAAAGTGATGCATTCCAACACGATACTCCCGGTTTGAAAATACCGTTTAAAGTTTCTTATAAATCTAAAATAGACCAGGGCTTGGCTTTGTAATTTTAGCCCTGTGTTCCAAAGATAAGTTTGAACGAGTTTATATCGTCTATATTTGATATAATTGAATTGACTTACGCATGCCAAGATAAAATGTCCGGCTTAATAGATTGAATTACAGAAAACGTGTCATTGTTTTCGCTTTCAATAATCCTACTAGGTTCATTTATAATTTCTTTATTATGATAATGCCTGCAAATTTTAAAAGTAGAAATACAAGACAGAGGATTACATGTCCTAAATACAAACAGAAGATACATGTAAACAAGAGTGTTTTCAGATACTTGACATGTTGCCCTTGACACAGGAACGGTATTTTATTCAGGTTGAGAATAATAATTATGTAAATAATTTGGACAGTAGACGCTCATTCAATATCATCCAAAGCGGGACAATTTGTACTGTTAGTCGAACTTTAAATGATAACTTTGAGAAGGTTAATACTATAGTAACGCACTTCCTGTGCACGTAAAATGGAAACAATGGGATTCGTAAAGATATCTTATACGTCTACTAAATGAAGAGACCGATTTTATAGAGCCGCGACTCCTCTGAAACCATGCAAAGTAGGAAATGTTTGTGATATGACGCATAAATGTAGTGTTTTGTGCTTCCTAAATTGTCTTTGAAACAATCTTTTTTTCTCGAAAACGGCATTTTTTTTTAAAGAAAGATACTAATTCGGAGACCGTTATCGATCCGTATCTTATACGATTTCGCGCATGCTCAGTCGAGGTACTGCTCTCCGGAAAAACCTTTTGTTTCAACACGTGCTCAATTTTACTGCGAATTCGCTGGCATCTTCTAGTATATATTACATTATAAGGGAAATAGTTTTCAATGAAATGGATCAATGTAGCGTTTTGAATAGACCTCATAGCCTTCGTGATTATGTTTTCCACAAATCGCGTGTATGATTCTGTTTTGTTGGTTTTATATTTTACTTATGTCAGAAGAGCATCTTGATTTAAATTGTTATTTATATAGATGTAAATATATTATTTATAAACTCAATGTAGATAGTTGATATTGAATTAAAATGTTAATTTGTTTTAAATTTTTTTAAAACATTTGGTTGAACTTCTCATATAATTCGATTAACCAGGGTTAGTACAATTAAATGAAAAATGGTTAATGTTGATATATATACATTTGTTTATATTTTGTATATGTATATTCGTGCTTATTGGTTAGTTTAAAGGTCTTTAATTCAACATTACAATGTTTAAACTGCAGGTTTGCATTTGCCGGCATATTTGTATCGTTACGGCATCTGTAATTGAACTTAGGTTGTTGGAACATTCACACCTACATGTAAACACTATTTAAAGCGCCATTTGTCACAACTCGACCCATTCAATATCTTTGTAAGGCGGGTAGCGGACTCACCCGAGGATTGCCGATTGTGTAAAGTGCATTAAACCATTGTTCGGCTTTATAGACTATACAATAGGTTTTTTTTTTGCTGAATGATGCTTTCTCTCTTTGGCTTAAAATAGTTTAAAATTGAGGGTATATATTATGCCTATTCATTAAAATATGTCTTCATGAATTAGGTTATTGGCGCAATTGTTTTTTACTTTTTAATTTGTTAACGTACAGTGGTAAATATTTCATGCATATTCATGAAATAAACAAATTAAAAATAAGTGCAATAGGTAGTTCCTGTAAAAGAGGTAGTACGGAATGAAGGTCGGTAAACTATGACTGTCACTAGAAAAGTAGCGTACATTGGATAGGGACTGAAAGGTTGCCTTCCAAAGAGGCCATATACTATCCCCTAATAGAGCTGTACATTGGATAGGGACTGAAAGGTTGCATTCCAAAGAGGCCACACGCGATCTCCTAATAGAGCTGTTGCAAAAAAAAAGTCGGAGAGTGTGGTACTCTTTTTATACGAAAAATCGGATTTATCGTCCCCATCCTTATCGGAAGTGTCCGCGTACTTATGCACCCTGCACTGCTAAACGGAGGCCCACTTTGGCAATGGTTTTAGTGTCGGACCAAGTGGGACCATATTTTACTTCTTCCCCGTCACCTGATACAATATGTCTGTATATCTCTACTCGCGGGCAATATGTTTTAAGGGTCTTATAAATCTTTAAATATCAGAACAGTAGACTGTTCTGTAAAAATATCGGTTTGTCAAAATTTTGATTATGGCCTTTTCACTAGTATACACGATTGAGAACCGAAGTGGGGAATGGGTCAAAGAGACCACATTCGATATAAGAGTTAAAAAGAAGCAGTAGGTCTTCAACACAACGAGAAAATCCCGAAACCCGGAGGCGGACTTGAGCTGGCCAATTAACAGAAATGTATACTGGTTCAATGAAAATGGATGTCATACAAAACTTCAAAACATAACAATGAACTAAAATAAAAAATAAAAAACACATAAAAGACCAACAAAGGCCAGTTGCTCCGGGCGTGGGACAGACGCAAAAATACGGTCGTTAAATATGTTTGTTGAGATCTCCAAACTCCCCTATACCTCAATCCTATGTAGATTAAACAAACACATAGCAATACATAAAGTTAAACTCAGTATTGTTCGCATTGCAGGAAAAGTTTACAAAACAAGAGACCAGATGGGTTTACAGAATAGAGAATTGAGATAAAAAAAAACACAAAAAAAAAAATGCAGAATAAACGGCAACAAAATAAAAATCAAACAGAAGCCCCAAAAAAATAGGAAGCGTTATTATAACGAATAGATAATAATGGGTCAAATTTAAAAGATTATAGTAACATGGCTATAAAATTTAAAAAAAATAAAGAATTGAAGGAATACCAGCCAGACATTCATGCAAATGCAGCATAGATAGGAAGACACTATTATAATAGCTTTTGCACTTGCTAAATTGCTAATTTTTTCAAATAATTTATGCTGATAAAAATATAATAACACTAAATGAATATGAAACAGTTACCTAGGTATTTATAGATGAGATTTTTTTTAAGTATAGTGTTAATTTATCACAGTAATTATAATATTATCACAAATCTTGGCAAAACACAGAGGTAATACGTCAATTGCATAACTATTAACATAAATATTATGATCTTCACGCGTGTATTATGAAGGGCAACATAACATCAGAACAAAACAAGAAAATACAGGACGCTAAGCCAAAACCAATGACGAAATTCCCGTTTTTAGAAATACATATAAACATCAAAGCACAAATACTAGACAGTTTAGAGAAGTTGTAGTTAGTGCGAGTCTTTAGCTATAAATATGTAAATAAAATAATTTTATTATTATTAAAAACTGATTCTTCATGCGTGGTCGCTGATTTTTCTCTCGTACATTGTTAGAACTGCAGCGGTGTTTATAAGATTCTACACTTTGATGAGCTGTTTTATGTACCCTACATGTTATTTACGCCGAAACAATTCATCGAAAGACTTTACGGATTTTTTTTTACTTTTACGCTCAACCTTTTTAAAATTTATTTCTGTATGCACTGTATGCATAAAGGGGAACTGCAAAAAAAGTCAATTTAAGTATCAATAAATATTTTGTAAATATTTTAGAATGTCAATTGAATTGCAACAAACGAAGCATGCCAACTTGTAACAGTTTTTGGCAAAACCTTTCGGAATTTGGATCCTCAATCACGTTTTCTTCTTCGTACTTTAGTCAGCATTTACCAATATATTGTGTAGTTGATGAAACTTTGACCATAAAAGTTGAGTTATGGTTCTTTGCCAGTATAAATGTTTGATACAATAGACCACTTTCGAGTTCATCCGTCACCGGAAAAAAATCGTCAATTAGGTGCGCCTTTGTGACGTCTTTTACCAGATAGAGGGGATCGCCTGTATCCCTGCACTATTAACGTTCATCAAGCGTCTTAGTGATCGTCATTGTACAGGGTAAACTAGACTTATTTTTTGTTTTGTAAGTACTTAATCACAATTCCCCAATGACAGCAGTGCTGATTGTCAATTATGAGAATTTAGTTTGCCGAATAAATCGTGCAAAATAGTATTGTAATTTTCCAACCACTCGCTCAACATTGGAATGGAAGTGACGATGCACGAATGATGTTCACTAAAACCAGAGTTTTTGACGGAACTGAAAAGGTGTCTATTAGAAATGTGTTAATATCCTACCATGAATTATATTAGGAAAAAACCCGTGACTTATCAAAATCGTATTAAGCAGAAAAATACAAAAATGTAGTATGTGTTTAACTCAATACATTTGTTATTGATTGATTCCGTTCTTGGACTTTTTTATTTACTACAATAAGTGATAAGTGACATGCAGATCGAAGCTGGAAATGCAGGGTAGTTTTAAGAGTGTCAAATGATGCATAAAGACATTCAAACTCATAGATCGAAAATAAATCACACTTCCCAGGCTAAAAAAGAAAAAGACAAACAGACAAATAATAGTAGACAATACACAACATAGAAAACTAAAGACTAAGCAACACCAACCCTACCAAAAACTAGATGTGATCAGGCTCAGCTGCTCCAGTTGATATTTTTTAAATTCTATAGTTAACTGTAGATGAAGGAACCGCCATTGCTATATCATATAATATTTTACCGATGTCCAAATCTTATTAATCAACAAAGAAAAGACAACTCAAGAAAAAAAGATATTATTTAATTGATTCCTAATTGATATTAAAATCTTAAAGTGTACAATTAAGAGCTTGTTGGATTTTGTGCAGTTTCCCTTAACAAACAGACAGGGATTGGTCGTAAAAGTATCTGAAAATAAATTCACAACTTCTAAAAATTATGGTTTTTAATGCTCTTTACTATGTGTTTGATATGTTTTTCCAACTGACGTACCGTAGTATAGATATGATATTATCTTCGAAAGATCCAATAAAATGGAAAAAATAATAAAACATTTTAAACATCAAGCACCGAGAAAAATAGATTCAAAACGGAAATTTAAGGAGGTAGACCTAGGTTAAGGGAGATAACTCTTTAAATCAGTCAAGCGTTTGTAAAAGTCAAGTTCACCAATGTATTTTAAGCATTTACCTGAAACAGATTGAAAATAATCTATGTAACCTAGAAGCTTAGAATATGTTTTTGAAAATGGTTGACACAAACGTACTGATGATTTTAAGAGTTATTTCCCTTAACCTAGGTCTACCACCTTAAAGTCCCTTTAAGTTATTAAATAGCAAAACCAAAAACTCAAAAACGTAAAAAAAAAAATGGACAACTGTCATATTCCTGACATCGTGCATGCATATTTTTTATGTAGAAATTGCGAGTTAACCCTGGTTTTGTAGCTAGCTTAAATTCTCACTTACTAGGGTACAACAGTCAATATTGTGTTATAATCTAAATCTCAAAAAACAAAACAAAAATATCAACAAAGAAAAACAAAAATGGCATATAGACACTCTGAATAAAAATGAAACACAAGAATACAAAAAATAACCAAAGCACAATAACAAAATGGCAAAATGTATGAATTGATCTATATACGATGTATTGTTTATAATAATACAGTAGAAGACAGATTGACAAGGACTGACAAGACTGTGAACTACTCTGCCACATGTATATATTATGAATTATTAATTTTAGACAGATATGAAGTAAGACACCTTTTAACATTGAATTACACCGGTTCGGTGACAATGTTAGTCAAGTAATCAGTCTTAATTGATGATTGGTTAGGTGAGTAAAGGTTATAACTCAAACATAAGGTAATAAAGAAATTCATGCTTCGTCGAGTTGCCTAAATCAAATTTTGTATAGTCAAAGTACTGTTAACCTTACGGTACTTGTAACTCTATATATATGACTTCCTTTTGATATTAACGGTTAATGTGAAACCAGTGTAAGCGGATCTTAATATACCAAAAGGACATTCAAATTCATAAGTCGAAAATAAACTGACAATTTCATTGCAAAAAAGAAGGATCTACAGATCCTTCTCCACATCTGGCATCCGTATTGGTGCTTGTTTGTAAGCTGTTCAAGAGCATCTATGAACTTGATTCTACCCATTGATACAGCATGTTACTTTGGGTCAAGGCAAGGTTAACTATTTTTTTTAAAGAGGCATACTTGCATATAATTACATTAGATGTATGTTTCATTATAATATTTTATTCTGATTGGCTAACTGCACATCACGTGTTATTCCGTAAGCAGTTGCAATGCTCAATACAACTTTTCACTCATGATAACATGTGCTCCAACAATAAAGTGCACAGGCTTCCGCGCTTCATACAAAATGTACTTCGGTCAACGCTTTTACACCCCAATAAATTTACAAAAAGAAGCATTCAATTCTTAAATAAAATTGTTCATAAAAAAGCCCATACTATTTGGTGATAACTTGGCTAATATACAGTAGTAAATGGGCTATAGCAAAAACCAGAAAAAAAAAAAATAAAAACTATTAATGTCGAATACGTTAAATTTTAAATTAATGACATGTTCAGTCAGGTTGCATATTTGGTTTAACATGCTATCGACCTTATATGTGATAAATTTAATTTTAAGAAATTTTATATTTTTGTATATTATGTAAGTATCGGTAAGTGTAAAAGTATATACTATGAATATTAGAGCGAGGGGCCTGCCTCAAGCTCTTATTTTCATAGTATATACCTTTCTTCACACTGTCCAATTTGGCACATATTTACAACTTGAGTAATCCTGTAATTAGTCTATTGATATGTTTTGGCTGACTAGGTGTAGCTCATTTACGTAGTTTTGTAAATCTCTATTATCATTGTAAGATTTGACTCCAAAATGAAAAGATTGTAGTTGCTGGTGTAGGTATGTTTATTGATATATTTGTATAAAGCTGTGTTTTACTTTACATGATAAATTTTGAAACATATAGATAGTTTGAAGTGGTAGATCCAAAAAGAGGGTGCTGGAAAACGCCTTTTTGGGGGGATGATCAATGTTTTGAATATTAAGAACATACAGTTGGACCCCTTCCCCTTAATTTTGGGTTGGAACCCAAAAATATCCTTTTAAAATGGATGGATCTGCCTCTGGTATGTACCCATAGGCAGTCTAGTGAATAGTTTACGTGCATGAAATATCTGTCACTGGACATTAAGCAACCATTAATCAATCAATTCATGACGAAATAGCATCAATGGATCAAATTGCTTTAATTTCCCTTCACAAAGTTTCATGGTTTACTCTACTTTTTGGTACAAAGTAATTACATGGAAGATAAATGATTCCAATTTTAGATGGCATTGTACTCTAATCAAGTTATAACGAACTATATTTGTTACTCTTGAAAGAAACTTTTAATTGTCAAAAACATTTTTAGATCCAAAGATTAAATAGTGGGATGTTTAAAAATTAATTTGAAAATTATTTACAGATGTTTAAAAATTAATTTGGAAACTATTTACAAACTATTTAGTTTAATTTTGAACAAATTTTTTTTTCTTCAAAATAGCCAAACTGAGTAGCAATTTTTATTTCAATATCTTGATTACGATACAATGAAATCTTACCCTTGTGGTCCTTCTGCGTAGTTACTTAGTACACGGAAAAAGTATGTACTATGCAAGAAAAGGCAAATTTAAGGAATTTGATTGGACGAAAAGTTGTAAGTAAATGTATGTGCTAAATGATTTAATGAGTACGTTGATGGATTATGACTAGATTTTGTTGTGCTTTGTTCAATGTTGAAATATTCAGTAACCCTCAGACGTAGAAAAGTACAACATCATTATTCGTTTTCTGAACAAAGTTTATCATACTAGACTTGGCAATTGCGTAGTGGCATACAGAACATTAATTGTTATTTTATTATATCCGGGTTTTTATTTTATTTTGTGAATACCACAATTCTAAAGTTTTTTTCTTATCGACAACATATTTTATGCGTTTATAGGACTGATATTTCAGCATTCGGTCAGGTATTCAAATTGTTACTATTTGTACACCACTACACTACATTTGTATTTGACGACTTGTTTTGTTTTGTTTTCAAATGAAGCAAAATTTCATATAAACACGTTAAAAAAAAAAGAACACGTTATCTAAATTTTCAAATAAAAATGGGAATAAAATCAGGACTGATATAAATGATTAAATCACATGCTCAGTGTTATTAAAAAGAAGAAAAGAAACTTCTTCGGATTAACAGACCATTGGTAATCTGTGTTAATATACTAGTTCTATCTACATGATAAAGTCGATATGGAGGGTTGAGATCTCATAAACATGTTTAACACCGCCGCATTTTTGCGCCTGTCCCAAATCAGGAGCCTCTGGCCTTTGTTAGTCTTGTATTATTTTTAATTTTAGTTTCTTGTGTACAATTTGGAGTTTAGTATGGCGTTCATTATTACTGAACTAGTATATATATTTGTTAAGAGGGCAGCTGTATGACGCCTCCGGGTGCGGGAATTTCTCGCTACATTGGATACCTATTGGTGACCTTCTTCTGTTGTCTGTTCTATGGTCGGGTTATTGTCTCTTTGACACATTCCCCATTTCCATTCTTATTTCTATAATTCCCTTCGATGAGTTAGAATTTGTAACTTGACATCTTCCTCTCTTTCTCAGAATAATAGATGATTTATAAGTCTGTTGCTATTGCAAAATTGTTCATTAAAAGAACATACTAATCAACACAAATACACATACACACATAATCACATAATCACAAAAACAGTAAACCTGTCGAATATCGGCGTGGCATATAAAAAAGATATAAAACATCAGTTTAATCGAACGGTAAATCAATTATGCATGGGCATTGATATTTTTTTGGTTTTTTATGGTTTTCATCTAATCGAAAATGTTTTCTGTGTATCATGTGATTGTTTTTTCTTACTTATATTAATAATAATATATGTATGAATAATTAAAAATGATTGAATCTTCAATTTTCAAAATCATTTTTAGTATATAAAATATCAAGCACTGAATTTTGAATGTCAGCAATTCATACAATTAAACATGTACTTGTTACAAACGTCTCCAATAAAACCTACTTGATAAACTTTTCAACTAGTTTGTAAATTTACCGTAATGGTACGTACAACAGTAATTTAATACAACCTTATTTTTAGATCATACAACTTTCCCTTGATACTATTTTCATTGATATAAATATCATGCGATAAATTTTATCAGAAGACAAACTAACATCTACGCCAAAAACAAAATGTATGTCTCAGGTGCAGCTTCAGTCATCTTTTTAATGGTAATTACGGTAAGTTGGATATTGAACATTTTACATACATATACACTGAACTAGTACACAGTTTTGTTTAGGGGCAAGCTCAGGCCTTCTTCGATGCGGGAGTTTTTTTTAAATTTCTTAATACCCATTGGTGGCCTTCGGATTTTGTCTGCTCATTGGTCGGGTTGTTGTCTCTTTGACATATTCCAAATTCTCATTCTCAATTTTATGTAGATGACAATTTTCTCTGAACAAATGCATTGGCATGTGATAGATAACGGCTTTAACAGTAGTATACCGATGTTCAAATTCACAAATCGCTTGAGAGAAACCAAATGCGGGTAACAAACTAAAACCGAGGGATAAGTATTTGATGGGAAAACAGAACAATAGAAACGTTATAATAAATTAATGCTGTGCTGACGAGGTCATAAATATTTCGACTAACACATATCTTAATCCATAGACTTTCATTTATATTTACAGAACACAAATATATATACAATAAACCAAGTTATTTTCGTGGATACTTTATTTCGCGTTTAGCCCTTTCTAGTCCACTTCGCGGAGATTTAATTTCGCGATTATCTAACTTACTTGATGTATTTAAATAAGAAAAGATCCAATTTATACATATTCGCGACTATTTAGATTCGCGTTATTTTTCTTCTCGCGAATTAAAGTCTCGAAAATGAATCGATCGCGAAAAGTAGTTGGTTTACAGTATACAATAAAAGCTATAACCCAAATATAACAATGCAATTCATGACTTTTTATTATAATTTTCAGATCGGATCTCAACCTCTGTGTGAATCAGGAAGTAAAAAGAAATCATGCTGTTTTCCATCTGTTCAACCAGACTGTACATTGCAATGCCCTAGCCAATATTTGCTACTCGTAAATAGCTCAAACGTGTTATGCTCTAAACATGGAGAACTACAAACAATACAAGTGATCGATCCAACTTTTCCAAGAGAACCATTTTGCACCCGAACTTGTCCTTTAGGCTTTCAAGTTTCAGTTCTCAAGTCAACTCTCACTTGTTCTAAATGCAGAACAACATGCAATATACAAAATCTTATGAAGATGGACTACACTTCTGAAACCAATACAAATTATAAAGCTAAAAGATCCGAAATGCCAACAATTGCAACTGTACTTTCAACTGCTGCCATAACGGGATGCAGTATAACATTGGCTATAATTATTCATTTTCTGAGGAAAAGGCGTCGATTGGCAAACAGTAGTTACAATAATTACAGGCAGGGAAATGAAAGAAATGTAAGTGAATGATTTTTTTAAAAATATATCAAATCTTCAATAATGTTACAATTGCTGTTTATTGACCATTAGTAAATTTCAATTATTATCAACATTTCCAGGGCGGGGGAAGAACAGAAATACGTAGGTTAATGATTTTAAATATGCTGTTCATTTACCATAAGTTCATTTTAATAAAAACCAACGTGTCAATGACAGAATAGTTTGAAAATATCTTTGGTTGATATTTTATCTCGTTCATACGCATTCTTATATTAAGTGATGGAGTAAAAACTTTTTTTTTGTGATCCTCATTGATCCATACATTCTCAAAAAATTTTCAGACGTCTTTACACTAATAAATTTATTGGAGGTGTATTGATTAAGTATTTGTATAAGATTTTGTTTTTACATTGTATCATAGATAAAATTTATTTATTTAGTGTATGTTCACTTGTGTTAATGTGTCCGTATAACTTTAAACGATAGCAAAAAGGTTCAAATAACAAAAACGAAAAAATCGAACTCTTAAGGGAATTTAAATCGGAATCGCAAAATCAAAACCTAAAACACATCTAACGTAAGGAAACAACTGTAATTTTTCTGACTTGGTATAGACATTTTCTTTTGCAATACATGGTGAATTAAACCTCTAATTTGTATGACATTTCTTTTTTTTACAGTCTGTTTTCTTCAAGATCGTCAATTCAATGAAAAGAATGAATTATAGTTATTAATCATTTAAGGCAATGCTATATTTATCAAAAAATCAGACTGAGTGTTCAATGGGGTGTATTTTAAGAACTCTAAAAGGTGAAATAAAAGACAAGAGAAGGTCACATTTACTGAGTCGCACTTAAAACTATGGCCATACATTTTTGTATAAAATATAATACAAATGAATATTCTAATAATTAAAAAAAAAAAAAAAATTCATCAATAAAATAAGAATACATGTATTTGAAAATGGCTGTTAAATACAAATTGACCAACACGTTTTACCAGATTCAAAGATGATGAGCACCAATAAGATAAATGTTACTTTGCTTTAACAATATTTTTAGTACTCTTCATCTTCTTTTGATTTTTAATTCAGTATTATATGTTTTGCCTTCATTATATGTAGAGGACAATTATTGACTAATGTCCGTATTCAATACGTGTATTTTTACGAAACTGCATGCTAGCATGAGTCATTTTTGTACCCTTTGTTTTCCAATGAATCGAGATGAAATTGGGAGGAGTGAAAGTTACACTCTGTACATGATGTGGAAAATACAGTGCATATTACTGCGAAACACCCGTGACCTGCTTCCGTGAAAAGGAGGAAGTTCTTAAAGTGTGACGTTTGACACTATTAAAGTTCAAAATATTTTGGACATCCTGTAATTACCTTTATTAAATCGTGAACCTAATAAAGATTAGTAGGACACAAATTGGCATAATTGTACCTTGCAGTGATGCTCACTGTGAATTGCATTAATTTCAGTCCTTCTGTTTTTCCTTTAATGAGTTATTTGTTGTATTGAAAAATCTTTAAAAGTGTGTCTTTAAACACCTATACGAACCACGAGTAAACCGTATTATTGACCGTAGCCGAAGAGCGTACTATGATATCTTCATTACCGTGATACGATGTAAATGCCAGATCGTGCATTTTAACTGATAGTGAAGATTGAAAATATTGTTGTACTAAATACGAAAATAACTCATACAGTAACACATGTTTGACAAAATAAAAGTTGCAGATAGAATTTGAGTATTCTTACATTCCATTATTAGTTGTGCTATAGGTTCATATCTCTCTGCTTTACGTGAAGTTAAAAGAGAGGGGCGAAAGATACCAGAGGGGCGAAAGATACCAGAGGGACAGTCAAACTCAAAGATCGAAAATGAACTGACAACGTAATGGCTAAAAAATAATAAAAAGACAAACAGACAAATGATAGTACAAAATACACAAAATAAAAAAAGTCTAATGCAAGTATGGGACGAAAACAAATACGATTAGTGAACAGCTAGAGTGTAATCACCTGTGATTCGAAACAAAATTAGCCTGAAGTATTATAGCATGTTGTACGTCACTGAATCGATACCTCTGGTAGTAGACTGTTAGTTCCCGAGCGTATCATCACCACGGAGGTCAGTCCTTTTTTACTGACATTATTTATAACAAACCTTTCTAGAATTGTCTGTTTATGAATTAACTGTTTAGATTCTAATACATCCTTGGCTTTTAAATATTCGGCTTTGAGCGCTCCCGATTAAAAAAAATCAAGAAAAGTGCTTCAGACGCATAACATTTATAACCTGTTGTTTTCATTTTTTATACATCAAAGTGGTGTAGCAAATAAAAGTTTTTCAATAAGCGGAGGTATGGTATTAGTCCGGCTTATCGGTGAAAAAATTGCTCAAATAATGAGGAAAGCACCAATTTTCGCATGATGGTACATTTTTGTGTACTGTGCAATATAAGCTATAGACCCACCCTCAAAATTCAATATGGCGGCTTATTTCAAGATGCCCGCATGAAGTTCTAAAATATTTTCCAGTATTGCACAAACCACAGTGGATTTGATGCTGGAAGCACAAAAATCAACATATTTGAATGACTTGGTGTACAAGATTTTGTTTTGATCTATCTTTGAAATACAAAATGGCGGCTATTTTCCAAATAGCCGCCTTGAAAAATAAGCAAATATTCATTGTTGAGAATTGACCTGAATATAAGCATTTTATTGATGTAAAATGTCATTTAGTATCTGTCCTAGTTCTGTCCTTTATGATTTTGCCTTGCTTGTCATTTCATACACAAAGTAGTAGCTTTCATAAAAAGCTGTAGTAGTTGCTTTCATTAAAAACTGCACTATTTGTTGTCTTGGGTCACACATAAAAGCTGTGATTTGGGATTTATCTGCCTTAAGATATTATTCAGTGCATATCTTATTTCTTAGGTCGCAATACTTTGCAATTTGAGATATTAAACTGTGAATTGAGAATCATTTAAACACATATCAGTGAAATGGCAGGAATTGAGGACAACAAGGACAAGAACATTGAAATGCAGAAACTAAATCACTTAGGGATATGGAGAAAACCACAGATGAAGACGCTTTAACAGAGGAGAGCTCAGAAATCACTATAAAACAATTGTACCAAGAATTTTTAGCAAATAGAAAATCTAATGCTCAAAGAACAGCTGAGATTTACCGCAATATAAAATAGAGCGAAGCACGAATTGATAAAATATGTGTTGGTCTCATTACGTTTGAAGCTGAACAGAAAGAGGCAATGAATATCAATCACGAACAGATGAGAACAATTTATCAGCAACTTCAGAAGTGGGAATACAGGATAGACCACAAGACTAGTAAATCTTTGTGTTATAGAAATAACCAAACTATTTTTTTTATATTTTAAAATTAATTGATATTAAATTCAAAAACATGAAGTCCATTTCTAAAGAATCATCACTTTAATTTCCGAAATAATATAGAATACCTTTAGGACAATCTTGATATTTATACCTTTTTTCCGCCATCTTGAAAATGGTAGCCATATTGGATTTTTCAGAGTGGGTCCAAAGCTGAAATCAAAGGGTAGATAACCAAGAACTACTATGCAAAGTTTTATGCTTTCCTCATCAAGTGAGCAATTCTCCTCTATATCTGCACCAATCGGCCGGACTATATACGTTGGAAAAAATGTCCTTATTTCAAAAGAATGTAGTTACGCATTTTACAACCTTTTAAGCATAACAGAGACCCTTACCAACACATCGTAGGTGCTCGAATCAAAACAGTTGGTAATCTAAATCAAATACTTGGGATTTATCATTATTCGTAAATGAAACAAAAACAAATGAACGACAATTTAGCCAAGAGTGAAAGGTGTAATAGACTCAGTAACAATGGTTGTTTCTTTCGATTTAAAATACTTTAAGACCTTTTCTGAATAGTGACTATTTTACTCACATTGCATTTGACTTCGAAATCCTCATATGAATGTTGATTTTTTTTATTTTTGTTTTGTTAAGATAGTTGGTTTTATGTGTTTTTAAAGTCCTGATCAGTCAATTATATAAATGTTTTGAATATTAATTTTTGATTCAATTATTTGAAAATTTACTGCATAGTTATCAACCTTGAGAACAAATTACGATGCGTGTTTAATACCAATACCTTATGTCGAATTTGTACATATCAGATTCCTTTTAGCCGAATTTTGTACTGTTACAATGTGTTACACTTAAAAAGGAAATGAGCTTGATCAATCAAAAACTAATGTACAACAAATTGTATTATAGAGCTTTGAATTATTTTTTTTCAATCGAGATCTTCAATCTTTATTTTTTTTTGTCTAAATTAACAATTATGCCTGTTAAGATCATGACAACACCTACCTCATTATTAATTTCCGTTTGAAATACTTAACCCATATAACTAATAGTTTTTGGAATTTTGGATCCTCAATGCTCTTCAACTTTGTACTTGTTTGGCTTTATAAATATTTTGATATGAGTCACTGATGAGTCTTATGTAGACGAAACGCGCGCCTGGCGTACTAAATTATAATCCTTGTACCTTTGATAACTAATTATACAACGGTCAAAGTATATTCATGTATACTGCTGTATTTTTATTTTTGACATTTCTGCCTATTATATCTATTTGTTTTGTACACACCTTATTTTCAATAAAAGGGAATTTTTATGCGAGTGTAATGATATTTGAATATCATAACATAAGATAAAAATATATTAACAAATATACCGAACTATAAGGTAACTTTAAAAAAAAGCCTATAAAACATGCCAAAATCAAATGCTTGACCATATAAACCAACGGAACGCATGTAAAACAATTGTAATTGTGTAATACCACCAAATCATGGTACGTCACATCCGGTTGTAGGTCGAAAAAAAATATTCCCTTGAATTTGACAGTTGTAGGTAATTAAGCTTACATTTTATTTCAGTAAAAACAAATCTGTGGCATAAACATATGTCTAAGGTATTTCAAAACACACTTATTTTTATTTGGGATTTCTATAGACATTTTTGTAATTTTGAGGTTACATGGTGACTAAACCTTGTACACAGATAAAATACGGGGAGAATATTTTGATTGGTTAACTTCCAATGATGGTTATTTTCTTATATGCAATGAAATGTTATGTGAAATATTTTCTATAGTACAGGACAGGATAAAACTTTACTCATGCCAAGTATTTCTTTATTTGAAACAAAGATAAATTCTGCACATTTTTTTTTGAAAAGTGCCATTTAACAAAGATTAATAGTGAAAAATCAATGGTGGTATTACACCTAAAGTAATTTTTCAAAGAAAATTATCTTTTGAAACCTTTATTTCTGTTGTTCGTTATTGATCAAACAATAATATAGGTCTGAATTGCTAAACAATAGTTTTATTCGTAAAGGAAAGATTATAGTATCGTCAAATTATCAGAATTGTTAATAGTTAGATACAAGAATATGTGGTAGGAGGACAATGAGACAACTCTCCATCCAGGTCATAATTTGTAAAAGTAAACCATTATAAGTCAAATTACAGCCTTTAACACTGAGCGTTGGTGCACACCGAACATCAAGCTATAAAGGACTCCAAACAATTAATAGTGTAAAACCATTCGATCAGGATATACAACGGTCTTATTTATATAACACCTCAATTTAAATTAAATCAAAAGACATATTAACCAAAAACAATTGAACATACAATGAACAAATGAATTTAAATTTATGACAGAGTGGAAATGTAACATTAATAAAACTTTGGTATTAAATGTAAAACAAAAACCAGAAAGACAACCATTTACTTGGACAAACTTCCACCAGATAAAATAACGTAAATAAAAATAATTTGATAGTAGGATCTCTTGTTGAACAATTTCCATAGTTGTTAGATATGCGAGATATACTTATTCAAAATGACATACTATGAATAAAGCTTATAATTGAGCCAAGATCGAAAGGTGTGATAGACTCAGTAACAATGGTTGTTTCTTTCGATTTAAAATACTTTGAGGCTTTCCTGAATAGTGACTATTTTTATTACGTTTCAGTTGAGTTCTAAATCCTAACATAAATGTTGCTTTTGATTTATTTTAATTTTTGTTGTTTATTTTAAGGAAAATATCAAACCAACATCTCTAGCAAACGAATATATAGTTACAGATAGCTTAATTTACTTGTTAGTGGCCATTTTATTGGCGAATGTGAATTGCCTTTTTTTATTATTTGAATACTTTAACGACCAATGGTCTAAATAAGCAAATTGGGAGGATGCTCATACCTTGAAGATACTTTGTTCATTGTTTGTATGTCTCTTTGTTTTGTGTTGGTGATTGATGATGTTTGTTGTACTCTGTGTTTATGTGCTTCATGTTATAAATTTTTTATATGATATACTAATGTATGTATGCATTGTTTTAATTGATCCTTCTTGTATCGTTCCTAAAAAAAAGCTAGGCGAAAATGGTAAGTTTCAAGTTTTGAAAAAGAAGTCCTACTCAGTCTATTATTCTCAAATATCTACTTTTGTATCAATTATTTGAAAATTTACAACAAAGTTGTCAACTACTTACGATGTGTATGATATACTTGATCTCAAATTCATACAGATCAGCTTCCGCTTGTCCAAATTGTGCACTGCTACAATGATTTACACGGAAAAAGGAAATGAGCTTAATCAATCAAAAACTGATGTAGAATTTTTTTTTTCAATCGAGACCTTCAATCTATATTTCTATCTAAATGAATAAAAATAGCATTTATCAGTGTTTTCTGGTTCAGAATGCTTAACCCATATACCTAAGTGCTTTACTACGGTCGAAGTTTAACAAGACTTAAACATGTATTTTCGTTTATACTGCTGTACCCCTATTTTTGACATTTTTACCTATTGTGTCTGTTTGTATTGTCCAAACAAAGAGGCAACAGTTAACAACAGAGAATTCAGGCTAATAATTCCCTACGCTCGAAGAGCGTGTTTTTTTTTCAAAATAAGACACATCTTAGATGCCCAATCAAAAGAGTTGGAAATCCAAATCAAATACTAGGGATTTCCCATTTTAGAGTTTTTACCATATTTGTGACCAAGCCAGGAGTTTGGTATTTGAAGTTGTTTTTCACAAATCGTGCCGGTCTTTTCTGTACCTGTTCAATTGCCTTTATTTTTTTTTGGGGGGGGGGTGTTGAGTCTTATACTGTGCATGCATATTCCACTGCAGGGCTGACCATCGATACATATGCAGCTGTCTTTAAAGGTTTTGTACAGCCTTTTAGATTTCTACTTATAAATGCTGACGTTCTATTGCCTTGCCTACTGTATTGTCAATGTGTTTATCCCATGTTAGGTTGTTGCTGATGATTACTCCTAGGTATTTGCTTGCTTCTTCTATGTCAAGAGTATGACCGTGTAGTTGGTATTATGTTTCTATCACTGGTCGATTTTTTGGTGATATTGTAATGACAAGGCATTTTTTCGGATTGAAACTCATCTGCCATTTGTTTTCCCAGTCTTCCAATGCTGATAAGTCGTTCTGAAGAAGTTCGAATTCACTGTCTGCTTGATTTGTGCTGGTACAAAAGTGTAGTCTTTCATCCGCGAAATATTTAGTCTCTGATGTAGATGCGGTTTCTAGCATGTCCTTAATGTAGGCCAGGAACAGTTATGGTCCAAGGAATGAGCCTTTGGGTACGCTTGACTATTTCAACCAACTGAACGGATGACAAACAACTGTAATATATTACAGACGAACATTGGTCAAGTCCTTTTCCGAAGAAAATGGTCGGTTTAAACCTGGTTAATATAATTTATGTATTCTATATGTCTGTTGTAAATTTTCTTAGCTTTAAAACTATAAAGTAGGTATCACATTTTTGTTAAGGGACCGGCTGAATCACGTCCCCGGGTACGGATTGCCTCGCTGTTTTGAAGAACCATTGTTGCCCTATTGCTGTGTTATGCTCTATAGTCGGGTTGTTGCCTCTTTGACACATTCCCCATTTCCATTCTCAAGTTTAGTGAGTTGCTTAACAATCATTATATTTGTAAAGGCAACATTATTGTAATTTTGCAGAATTTCCAATAGTACTTATTATAAACCTATAATAAACGAACTGTTTCTTGATCGTAATGAAAATTCTGCGTGGAGAATAAACACCTAAAAAATGAAAATAAAAAATGCTAAAAAATTAATCGACATACTTAACAGTAATTATATATAATAAGATGCGGTATAAGTGCCAATGAGACAGCTTTTAATCCAAGTATTAACTTGTTAAATGTAAACCATTGTAGGTCAAAGTACTGCCTCGGTTCACAACAACAGCCAGTTATTAAGGGTTCCAAAACCATTCAAAAAGGAAAACCAACGGTCGAATGTATATGAAAAACGAGAAACGAGAATCACTTATGAACCATATCAACAAACGTAACCACTGACTATCAGATTCCCGACTTCAAAACATAGTGAGACACACTTGAAATACTAATTGAAATGGGTTAACTCAACCAAAAGACATATTAACAAAATCAAGCGAACATACACTGAACGAATGCAATTGGTCTATGACACAATGTAAATACAAAATCGATAAAAGAAGGATGTTAGATATCAATATCAGAAAGACAACCATAACTTTGGTTATGAATTTCGATTTATTATACTGTCCAACTTAATTACATTTTATTTGAATTCGAAATCTTAATATGCAGTTGCTTTTATCTTTTTTTTATGTATGTTCTAGGGGCAATGTCAAACCAGCATCTCTAGCGACCAAATTTATAGTTAGATTCATAAAGTAGGGAGCGAATGTTCAGCCTGCTTTCCTAATTATGTACATTTTTTTTTATTATTTACTTGTTATTGGTCATTCTGTTCTTGACTGTAAATTTAATGTTTTTATTGTGTGAATACTTTTACGACCACTGATCTAGATAAGCAACTTGGAAGGTATGTAAGTACGCAGAAATAGTTTGTTTATTATTATTTGTACGTTTGTTTTTTTCGGAGGAGTTGTGTGTTGGTGCTTGATGTTATCCGTTGTTCTTGCTGTGTCTCTGTGTGATTCCTGGATAACCCTTTTTATTTATTATAACTATAAGTCCTAAGTCAGGAATCTGATGTTCAGTAGTTGTCGGTTGTTGATTTTGGTCAAAACTGTTTCTTGTTTCTCGTTTTTGATATAGATTATGCCGATGGTTTTCCTCTTTGAATAGTATTACACTACTCATATTAGGAGTCCCATTATATCTTGCTGTTCGGTGTGAGCCAATGCTCCGTGTTGAAGGCCGTACCTTAACCTATAATGGTTTCCGTTCATAAATTGGGACTTGGACGGAGAGTTGTCTCATTGACACTCATATCACATCTTTCTATATCTATGATAGCCTTTTATTATTTACACCTTCCTCTGTCGTTCTTACGAAAAGCTAGGCTAAAATGGTTAGTTTCATAACATTAAAAAAAATTCTGATAAGTCAAAAATTTTCTTTTTTCAATTATTTAAACATTTAATCTATCTTGTTTCAATAACGATAAGCTCCCTTTTAGTTTAATGTAAAATTCATATAAATAAGTTTATCCTTGACCGAGGTTGTTACTATAAAAATGTGTTACACAGAAACAGGAAATGATACTTCATGAATAGAAATGTAATGTAGGACAAATTTTAAAGGTTTCATTGATAATTCAAATCTAGAACTGATATCTGAATGACAAAACCAAAATATTAGGGTGTTTCCTGTTACGATATATACACCAACTTATATAGTAGTTTCCGTCTGAAAAACTTAATCTATATACTTAACAGTTTATACTACGTTCAAGGTCCTATCACACAATGTTGACTGCTATACCTCAATTTTTGACATTTATCATAATGTGCCTGTTTTGTTGGGTTTACACATCGTTATCGATATTGTTTAATTGGATGCGACTGTCATATAAGTGAGAAATCCAGGTTTATCTACAATTTTCTTTTTAGGAAAATGTCTGTACCAAGTAATTTTGAGCAAACTCAAATGATCAAACACATCAAATGATCAAACATATCAAACGAATGGATACTTACTGACATATAACTGACTTGGTACAGACATTTTCATATGTAGAAAATGATGGATTGAACTTGGTTATATAGCTAGCTAAATCTCTCACTTGTATGTCAGTCGCATCAAATTTCATTATATTGACAACGATGCGTGAACAAAACAAATAACTTATCTTGATGCTTGATTTCTTGATTGACAACATATGTGTTACGTTCGGAGGACGTGTTTTCAACTGACTATCGGCATTCCAATGGGAAAGAATTGTGCCCCTCTTCTTGCCGACTTGTTTCTTTATTATTACGGGGCTGACTTTATACAGAAACTTCTTAGGAAGAAAGATAAGAAGTTAACAATATCCTTTAACTCTACTTTCCGCTATATAGATGATGTTATTTCAATAAATAATTCAAAATTTGGTGGCTATGTCGAACACATCTATCCCATTGAACTAGAGATAAAGGATACAACAGATGCAGTTAAGTCGGCCTCATATCTTGACTTACATCTAGACATTGACAATGAGGGTCGATTGAAAACAAAACTTTACGACAAAAAAGTTGATTTCAGCTTTCCAATTGTGAAATTTTCATTTCTAAGTAGCAACATTCCAGCAGCACCTGCATACGGTGTATATATCTCCCAATTGATACGATATTCCCGTGCTTGCGTTTCCTATCATGATTTTCTTGATAGAGGATTGTTGCTTACAAGAAAGCTTTTAAATCAAGAGTTCCAAATGGTGAAGTTGAAATCATCTCCTTGTAAATTTTACGGACGCCATCACGAGTTGGTTGACCGTTATTGAATTACCGTTTCACAAATGAGATCGGATATGTTCCTTACGTCGTAAGTACATATCCTTCCGTTTCATGAATGTGACCTACCGAATAGGACTATTTACCGGATGTGTTATAACAAAAGCAACACGACGGTTGCTACATGTGGAGCTGGGTCTGTTTACCCTTCCGGAGCACCTGAAATTACCCCTAGTTTTTGGTGGGGTTCGTGTTGTTTATTCTTTAGTTTTCTATGTTGTGTCATGTGTACTATTGGTTGTCTGTTTGTTTTTTTCATTTTTAGCCATCGCATTGTCAGTTAATTTTCGATTTATGAGTTTAACTGTCCCTCTGGTATCTTTTGTTCCTCTTTTAGCGCCTAACCACATATTGTAATTATTAGTAGTAAATAGCACACTCTAATTCTTGCTCGATTTATACTTTTCTAAACTGTTGATTAGTTCAGTGTGTCATTGATCGAAGTTCGATTATGACGTCAAGTTGTCTTGCTTTCCTCTGAAATCCTATTGTGACGTCATGAAAAAAGACGACCTTGCCTGATGGGGTCACAAAGAAAGAACACACCTTTTTGCAGATCTTTCAAAAAGGGAGATTAAGATTGTCTGTTAATCGTTCTAAAATCTTTAGAAAAACGGATTCCACCACCAAATATCGTGCAATAAGATATATATATACTCACTACAGTTCAATTTTAACTATTTGAAAGGCTTGGCGAGATTTGCGTTTAAATTCTGAAGTCTCGAGTTGATAAATATCGTATCACATTGGATGCATTGAAAAAAAATATATTTTCGCAATAAATCGTTACGAAGGACAAATGAATCAACTAATTTAAGGATAATAGACACTAAATACCGATATAAGAAGAGTACTTGCACTTCCTGGCAGCAAGATAAAATTCAACAAGTCAGGTTTTGATTGTTTCGTATTTTTAAATATTTTTCCATCAAACTAATGTAGTAGTCCAAATCTTGCCATATTGTTAGGCATAAAAATCTTATTCACATCAACATGATCAATGTTGACCAAAAAATATCAAATTTGTGGCAGTAAGTTTACAATGTTATAATCCAATAAATCAAAGGGGGGATACAAAATCCGAAGGAATCTGAAGGAGTGGCGAGACGGGATTTGTCAACAAGGCGTTTATTTTTGTTAATGTATCACTAGCCATTCAAATCAACGATTAGTCAAAAGTAAAATCACAAAAATACTGAAGGCCTAGAAAAATTCAAACAGAAAGTCCCTAATCAAATGGCAAAATGAAATGATAAAACACATCAAACGAATGAACAACAACTGTCATATTCCTGACTTCGTACAGGCATTTTCTTATGTGAAATTTTGATGTTCACAACCGGGAATAAACATAGTCTGTAACCAACAGATCAGATGGTTGGTGACTGTGAAAAAATTGTAGTGTCGATTTCGTAATTTTATCTTATAACTCTGTTTGGACAGTTTTCATATAACAAGAAAACACACCTTTTAATGAAGTTCATATAGTGTACACTTACTCGACCATAACTCTTTTGATTGAGATATGTATACGCCATAGAATGGGGCAAACGATATATTACTCCTGAGAAATGGGAAGTTGACAATGTCAAAGTAATCACATTATCACGTTTGTTTTTAAACAATGACAATTAGGGCCTTAATTGATAAATTGGAAGATTCGTACTTATTTATAATGTAACTATTGTTAAATTGTTTGATATACCAAAATATAAAACACCCTTGGTTCTGCGCATTTCTTCTCTTTTCCAACCTGAAGTTAGAGTAATGTGAATTATTTTCTTTAGAAACGAGATGGCGCTGAAAATGAAGCATATGAAAGCGCAGAAAATGAAGCATATAAAGGCTCAGAAAAGAATATTGTAACTGGAAACCAATACAAACCAAAGAAAAGCGAACAGGAAAATGATGAAGATGGATACAAAGCCTATGAAGAAAACTCCGGCTTTGTATCAGCCCCAGCTGACGACGATATCGATCTACATGCAAACCAGACATTTAAGACGGACTATCATTTACACGACGAAACTGCTAATCGAACAACATACAATAAAAAACAAACTTCTCATCGAACATCAACAGATCACATAGTAGAAAAAGATAACAGCACACATCAATTATCGCCAGAAAAATTTACAAGTGGTGAAAGTGTCAAATTAAAAGACAGTAATTATGCAAATTTAACAAACCGCAACAATGTAAAACTCAGTGTAAATACCACTGAAAAAGTATTGGCTATTCTTTCAAGTAGTTTAAATTCAAAAACCGTCAATGAACTAATAGCTGTTAACACGAATACAATAAACATAGATCATGCTGAAAACGTTAGTATACACAATACAACAAATGTACAGTTTACTCATATCAAACACGAAAAGCAAATGGTAGAAAGCGACAAAAGATCAAACACGTGGTAATTATATAAAACAACAATGTACATAGTATTCTAATGCAATCTTTTTGTATCAAGGGTTTTGATTGGATGATTCGAAGCGTAAAATTCTCTATCTACGTTTCTGTAAACTAAGGGTAGGCGATATAATTTTGCAACATGTTTTTGTATGTTATAGATATAGGAAGATGTGGTATGAGTGCCAACGAAACAACTCTCCGTCCAAATAACAATTTATAAAAGTAAACCATTATATGTCAATGTGCATGTTTATTGACCATAGACATATGTATAGATACTCAGCATTGGGTACCAAATGTGGGGTAGGAGCTGCTTACCACTCCTGAGCATATGAGATCACCTGGTTTTTGTCATGGTTTGTGTTGTTTAGTATTTTTTATGTTGTGTTTTGTATACTGTTTTTTTGTTGTCTTTTAATAGTTTGTTTTCAACTTGTCATTTCGTCTTTATTCGTGAATGGGAGCAAAGTACATATGAACGATACTGATTTTATCTGTGGTCGGAAATGTGGAATAGTTTTTTTTTAGTTGTAATAGTATTTTAAAGGAAACAAAATGTAAACAGAGTTCAAAACAAAAGTATATAGATATAGGTAGATGTGGTATGAGTGTTAAACAGACAACTCTCCATCTATAAAAAATGTATATGTGTGGATATCTTTTAGCTGTTTAGATACACGTCAAATAAACACAATCAAAGTTAAAACATGTACAGTTAATTTTGTATAATATTGTTTTGCCATTATATATGTTATAGTTGTTCACGTTTTAAAAACATATACCAACATCAAATGTTGTGCTATTAATATGAAAGCACGACAAGTAAGTGTTTTTAAATTACGTCAAACGCTATCATTTACTACATTGTAGTATTGGACATGATATATTTGTAATTACAATAATTCAAGTTTGTAAATATATATTGAGACGATGAACATATTAATATTGTGTATTATCCCATTTTTATCAGTTTGAGTAGTAAACAATGAGGTTTTATTCGAAGTAAGGGGCTTAACTCAAACTGTATATTTTACTATAGTTTTAACACTATATTTAACATAAATGAATGTGATTATATGGATGTCAAAACGATACGTAAAACCTAATTAATAATGATATATAGAAGAGAATAATTGAATACATGTAGTTATTAGTGCTTGAACGCAGGTTATAGCTATTTATCCACAATATTATACTATGTTATTTTTCAACTTAAATAAAAACAAATACAATAGCCTACATGTACCTATATGGCTTTCGTTTTTAATCCATACATTTGACCTGTAGTATCTAAATTATTTACCATTTGCTTTTCTGTAAGTATATTATATTTAATTAAAATATCTATTAATGCATCGTGATATAAATGATATAATTAGTGCTTGAATTTTGTTGTTGTACATGTAGTTGTTTCTGGTTTTAAAAGCTTGTCATAACTTCTTATAAACCTAACTTTAGAATTCCGTTTTTTATATTTGAAAAAAGTTATTGAAATGACCATGTCTGTAATACATTCATGACACTACTTGAATATCTCTTTTTTTTTTTAATTTCACTATGTTACAGTTGATGAGGACAAAGACTAAATTCATTTGGAACTAAATGGTATACTATTTTACCTGATTTTAGTATTAGCTTGAATACCGAATCTTGCCAATTCTTCTGTATTATATATACATCGTAGATTACTTATTTATAGGAAATGTTCGCTATTGATCTAGGCAAGGACAACATCATCAAAATATGTGGCACCAAACGTGCGTAAATTACTTTGATAAATATAAATGTATAAATATTTATATGAATAATCTGAACATGTGTACGTATGTACAAGACAAAAAAAGCGTACCCCATTACCAATACAAAATACAGAGATCGACAAAATCAAATCATATCATTATTTTTAGAATACAATACACAAAAATGAAAAGAGCAATACTTTATAAGGTTTAGAATTCCCTTATAAAGTACAGTTTAATATACATAAAAGAAAAGAAAAAAATGTTCATTGATGATCAGATGAAATAAATTGCGATTGTTCAAGTCCTGTCTGTGAGAGGGACAATTGTCCAACAAGCTATGACAGGTTCAAAAATGAGGCCTCAATTCTGGAGATTGTCACTGTAACTAAATAATGTATTGGTGTTCTATTCCATAACAAGGTTTGTCCCTACCCAATATACCCTCTTTCCATATCACAGTACAAATACCATACACCTTACATCCAAACAACTGTCTTTCAATAACCGTCAAATCGTCATTTTTGTCCAAACAGTTCTATTCTATTCTATTGAAAGTACGCACCGATAAATACAGGCTACAGTAGTATACCGCTGTTCGAGATTCATAAATCGATTGAGAAAAAAACAAATCCGGGTTACAAACTAATACTGAGGGAATTACATCAAATATAAGAGGAGAACTACGACACAACAGAAACACAACACTAAAAAAGGGACGAAAGAAACCAGAGGGACAGTCAAACTCATAAATCGAAAATAAACTGCTAACGCCATGGCTAAAATTGAAAAAGACAAACAGACTAAAATGTAACACACAAAAACAAACTATAATATAACAATGGTCATTTTCTGACTTGGTACAGGACATTTTAAGAAAAAAAATGGTGGGTTGAACCTGGTTTTGTGGCTAGCCAATGTTAAATATAACACTAAAACATATATTTGTCACTGAACGATAGGAAAACAACAATCAATTAATTAATAAAAAAAATTGTATAATTAAGCAATAAATGAGGTTGTTAAATTTGGTATATGCCTTTTTGAGCTTCCTCATTACACATTTGTTTGTTTTTTATAGGGATTAAGATGACTAACGTACCCCTATTTTTGACATTTTTACCTGTTATGTCTGTTTGTTTTGTTCACGCATCGTTGTCATTATAATGAAATTAGACTGTCAAACAAGTGAGAGGTTAAGCTAGCTATAAAACCATGTAATTGTGTTAATCCAATGGCCGTGTCTGTCGTATTTTTGGGGGGAGCGATCGGGTTGCTAATCTTTATTCTTTTGATTACAATTTATGCATATGCCATTTTTGTCTGTGTTCGGAAAAATTAATTGCTAAACATGTAGTATTGTATTATTACTTGTCTATTTTTTAGATAGCACATTTGTGTTGATATCAAGATTTCTTTTATTATTTTCATAGTCTTTCTTGTTTGTTTTGTAATGCATTTGTATCAAAGATGATTTTTTTTATGTTTGAATAGTTGTAGGCTTTTTCAAAATGTATTAAGATATCCATTAGCTGTAGATTTTGAAGCATATTGGAATAATGTATTCAGTTTCAATCACATTTACACTTAATGTAGATTTTTCAAGACATCCAAGGCATAACACGATACTAATTGTGTGTTTTTGTTTAAATACCGTATGAAGCATTGTTTACTTGAGAGGTTAATATTGAAAACGTGTGTATTCACTTATAATTTCTTTTGATTAAGATGCGAAGGGGAAACGATCTATTTATGAAAACTGCGACGAAGTTAAGATTTCAAATACACACTTATGTCATAACAAACTACTGAAATACTTTTCTGAATAGAAGTAGCTAAGTGTTCATAAGTAGTTATCCTTAGCCGCTATCTATAGAAGTCTAGACATGATCTTTATTAAAATTAAAATTAGAAAAGAAACAGGCAATAAAGTAAAATGATGTGCCAAATTTAAACGAGTAAAGAATAAAAGACAAAAACAAAACACCAAATCCCCTCAACCCCATTTATGATCCTCGTTCTCCATTACATAAGATCAGCCATAGCTACCTTATTATCTACTGTTTGTAGTAACTCTAAATGAATTATTCCATATAAATTGATTTAGTTTAGGTTATTGTATTATTGAAAAGGACTGGTATTTATTTTGCAAATTGTGTCCTTTTTTCAGTCACTGTTGTACTTATACAGATTGTTTACAACAATTTCAAATAATATTTATAAAAAAACAACTATATAAGTTGTTATGGTTTGTGATTGACCCTTTCGGTAGTATAAATAGCAAAACAAGTGTGGTAAACACATGGTAAATGAAATGAAAATGAGATCAAATAAAAAGATTTTTTTTGTTGTCAGGTTCTTGTGAACTTGTATATTTGAGCAACGCCTATCAATGGAAAAAATGAGCACAGGATCTAACTGGGAATTATCATCGAAGAAAATAATTATTTTTAGAGACATGTGGATGGGTTTTATTAAGTTCTATATTTAGATAGTCAAAAGCTTCCTCATTGTTACGATTGTCAACTTAAAGGTGATGTCGCTTTCGGCAATTTTAATTTCTTGCACAGCTTTGATGACAAATACGGTAAGTTTATAACACTTTTTAAGTGTTTTTTTTTTTTATTTTTCACTTAAGACATAAATGTGTTTTAAAAATGCGTGTTCGGTTTTTTTTTTTATAAGATTTTATTTTAAAAGTCATAGACACACCCACATTGATTAACAAATGTAATACATCAATTATCCACACATATCATTGACCATACTATACAATATTTTTTATATTCCAGATCATGACTCAACTTCTGTGTGAAAGCGAACTAAGGAATGATGACAATCTATGTTGTTTTCCAAAATTTAGTTATGGTGTTCCGTTATGCCCACCGACATATTTCTTCACACAAAACAACTCAAAAGTGATTTGCTCCAGAGAGGGTAAAACAGAGGCCATGATCAATACGTTTTTTTCTGAAAAATCATTTTGCACCAGAACTTGTCCTGTAGGCTTTCAAGCTTCAGTACTTGAATCCGTTTTAACATGCATCCCGTGTGATCTATCTTGCAATGACAACACAACTGAAACAAAAAAAGATCCAAAAGAACTCAACGCATCAACAATTCCAATTGTACTTTCATCTGTATCTCTAACCGTCTGTTGTCTAGTTTTAGCTGTTATATGTTTTCTGTATAATAAGCGACTCTGTACAGCGTGTGGACAGGGACAGACAAGACATATAAGCGTAAGTTGTAGATTTTGATGTCACGTGTTGTTTGTCATTTCCCCCGTTTTCTTATAAATGTATTACGTCTATTTATTTGACGAAAGTTATCCGATCATTCAAATAAAGTAATTAATTTTTAATTAAAAACACAAATTATGATATACAATTATTCTAATTTCCAGTCCAATTTGAATATTTAAAAAACTTTTGAAAGTTAAAGATAAAAAATAAATGGAACCTTCGTGGATGTTTGATCATTTTGGTATCTCTGAAATAAAATAAAAAAAGGCACTTCAAAACTTATTCCAAAGTAAATGTGAACTTATGTGTTATTTGGTTTAGTTTTGTTAATGACATCATTTGAGCAAACAAAAGTGAACAATTTTTTTTTAAAGTAAAATATGTAGACTGGTTTCTGCTTCAGGATACATGTGTAGACGTGGCACTGATGTGGCCTTTATCATCGTGTATTTTAAATTCCGTTAGACATGCACAACATGTCGATATTGATACAGACAATGACTCAATGACAGACCGATTAGTCAAATCTTTATCGTGTTTGGGTGGAGGGGGATTAAGACCTCAAATCAATTTTTAAAACATTAGTTCTATTTATTAATAATAATGTAATAATTCATCAAAAGAGCAAGTAAATTACCTTTCAAATTCACATATTATGAAATGTGTGATAAAAATCAATGTAATCAATTTCAAAATAAACTTTCATTTATAATTCCTTCGATTGTTATCAACGGATACATTTTGCAAATGGTCGAACTCTAGCTGATAAAGGCTGCAGATGAGAAACATTTTTTAGTCAAAAGATAGTAACACAAAAGGAGTTTTTAGGCAAGGCATCAATTAGACATCTTCTACATAACAAAAGTAATCAAAAAGACTTATATAGGTAAATCACGTACACAGTGCTCAACAACAAGCACATTTAATTTTCAAGTTTTTAATCAGCACGAGCTATTTAAATTTTACAGGTACATCTCTGTCATCGAAGGATTACTTGCATCTATTTCTTTGTTATTTATATAATATTGTGCATAGGTATTAAAATTTAAATGATAAGTATATTCGATAACCAATCTGGCATATGGCCAACTAATACATGCACCTTCATCCACGATGAAGTACAGATGTTTAAGTGAAATCCGATATTTGTCAAAATAGAAGGAAGTTTTTTAGGTTTTAATTTGCAATGATTAAAAGGGAAATAGACCACATTTCACAGCTGACCTTCACAATATATAAATATATGGATAATAATCGCGGTACATGTTTCATTTAGTGAACACATTAAACATTCGTGATGAATTCAAATAATGAGAAGTGAAACTACAAGTTCAAGTAGCTTTAAAAGACAATTGTATTACAAGCAATGAATAAAAGGAAATGTGGGGTTTACCTCAACGACAAAAATACATAAAAAGACAAAAGGTGAAATACAATCCCTCGTTATCTTTTAGATTGATTCATATCCACTTTATTTTGACGTAAGTTGTAACAATTGATGTGTTACGTTGACACAACCTACGCCAATATATGTTTAAAATCTTTAAATAGAATTGAAACTATTAATAACTAAAAAAAAATGACAGTTTGAAAGATAATAATTTGATTTTTTTGGTAAGATTTAAAACTTTCCTTTATTAAAAAAAAAAAATAAAAAATATCCGATGTTTTTTTTCTATCCACATGGTCCGAGATCACAATTGTCGTCCCTTGATTTTCGTTGTTCTTTTCGTTGTTCACAAATATAGTCCCTAGTGTTGACAGTGGGTTACTTGCCATTCATTTTTATACCCCTTCCAAATTTATTTCTCCATGTTTAATGCCTCAAATTGCAAGTAGGGGGGTAAAATTACACTGTAAAAAAATTTGGGTCCAGAATTTTAAAGAAAAGTAGTGATTTGGTCCAGCTGAAAAAGGTTGAAAATTAGCACTTCGGAAGCTGTCAAAAGATTTCAAGACGCCCTAAACATAAAATTGTCCATATTTTGAGTTAGAGCCGATGAAGTTTTCTATAATTTTGATATAATTTGTCCCAAAAGTAGTACAACACACTGTAAAAGTTTCTTTGAGAAAGCGCAGGTGGGATTTTTTTTATTTTCATTTCTGTTCTAAAAGAAATGCACTACGAAATAATTGTGTTCTCGGACCTAAGAGGTGAAATCTGTAAATATAGAATCTGTACTTTGGCAACTTCCCTAAATGTTTTGATGGTGTCAATTTGTCAAATAGCATGAAACTAAAGGATTTAAACTTTAATTTTATAGAATTTCTGCAAAAATAACCAATTTTGACATTTTATGGTCAAAATAGACATTTATAGCTTTTTCAATATTGATGCATAAATGGCATCCTGACTTTCTATCTGACAGGTTTTCATGTGTCAATATTTGTGTTTCTATGCCTTTATCTAGTTCTTTTACTTATTTATGAACTCTGAATCTACAGAAAAGAAGATTATCTCAGACAATATGTGCAAAATGTGTTGTATAAATGACCCTTGTCTAACGCCCTGTTTGGATGAAGTAAAAAGTGGGGAGCTTGGTACATAAAATTTGAAGTCCATAATAAAGACCTCACTAAATTTGTATCAAAAGCACTTTACAATGTCTATTGTACCTGTTCCATTTCACATAATATCTTTCTGTTCTTCTGTAGGATAGCAAGTGATTTAAATATAAGCCTGTTGAGAATAAATTGCATGCAAGTTTTTCCCTAAAAAGGCAAAAATCTTTGTATCAGACCATACTGTTTGTAAGAAAAGTTAATTGCAAGAGTCTTTTTGTGCTCAGATTTGTTGTATCATGTCACATGAGTATAGAAATGATAAAAAAGACACAAATTTTTATTTCTTATAGCCTCAGTATGCATTTTTTTATGTAAATATATGGCACCGCCTAAATTGAACCTAAATTTTTTCCAGTCTTACTTGGCCTAAGACCCTTTTAAACTAATATGATATGTTATTTGTAACTTTTCTTTCCATTTAAAGTACTTTCAATACATATGTAAGGATCATTTATAACCAAAAAGCTTCACAAATTTAAAATTGCTGGAAAATATTACATCTTCATGAAAGGCTCCCCTTCATTGAAAAACCTCAATTTTTAGGCGCAGGCTCATATAAATTTTACTTTTGAATAATTATGCCAAGTCTGATAAATCAAATGAGTACTCTATTGCTTTTAGTACAGGATAAGTTATATATTAAGGCATTTAAAAAGTTTTTTTTGCAATATTTTAATTTTTAAAGCCCCAAATGTTGATAATTGAAATTTTTCAATTTTAACGTCAAAATTTTACGCGCAAAGATGAGTATAGAACTTAACTTATTGTCTATAATATACATCCTATTGTCATGAAACTTTGTAAGCAGTTTTATAATTTATAAAGCTTTGGTCATACCAAGTTTTTTTACGATTTGTCAACTCTTTCTATCCTATTAGGTCCGAGACCACAATTGTCGTCCCTTGATTTTCGTTGTTCACAAATATAGTCCCTAGTGTTGACAGTGGGTTACTTGCCATTCATTTGTATACCCCTTCCAAATTTATTTCTCCATGTTTAATGCCTCAAATTGCAAGTAGGGGGGTGAAATTACACTGTAAAAAAATTTGGATCCAGAATTTTAAAGAAAAGTAGTCATTTGGTCCAGCTGAAAAAGGTTGAAAATTAGCACTTCGGAAGCTGTCAAAAGATTTCAAGACGCCCTAAACATAAAATTGTCCATATTTTGAGTTAGAGCCGACGAAGTTTTCTATAATTTTGATATAATTTGTCCCAAAAGTAGTACAACACACTGTAAAAGTTTCTTTGAGAAAGCGCAGGTGGTTTTTTTTTTATTTTCATTTCTGTTCTAAAAGAAATGCACTACGAAATAATTTTGTTCTCGGACCACATTGGTGGTGACTAATAGTCATCTTGAGAGCTGAGCACTTACAACTCTTCATGTATTTTAGTTTTAAATATACATTTATGCTCAAATATGTGTGTGTGTTTTTGTATCTATTTTTATATCAGACCTGCTGATGTAATAATTATTATAAAAGATAGTAACTTAGAAAAAGGTTGGTAGGGTAGTCTGTTAATCAAAATATATAAATAACCACATGTATTTCAAAGTACATTTCATATTCTATAAGATTTTGCAATCACGTGTGCTGTTCTATAATGGATGCTTGTATTTGTAATATTAATTTTAAAATCATTATTAAAATTGAGAAAGGAAATTGGGAATGTGTCAAAGCAACAACAACCCGACCATAGAGGTATAGTTTCAAAATATACTAATTTCTTTTCAAATAATAACGATTCGTTATTAATTGGTTGGAGCAAAAGACCGTATAGTGATATTGTTAAATACACATGGTGTGTACGAATACTTTCAAAAATGAGAGGTTTCTTTGAAACGGTCTCAGAGGTGTTGTGTTCCTTAGGCCTTGCGGTCATAATTCTTTCGAGCATGATTATCGTAGTCACAGTCAGTACATGTAGTCACCCAATCTAAGTACTGGATTTGTTGTTTCGAGCACAAATTTTGTACTCCGAGAACTACGTAAATTTTAAGACGGAATGTTACAATACCCAAAATAAAGGTCACAGTCAATTTAATAAAAACATATCGACTGAAAATAATGGTATGATACTACAAAGTCAAACTGCACATTTGTGCTAACACAGTGCCTAGTATAAAAGCTTTCGGGCAGATGGACTTTATAAATTGCATTCAAAAGGTGTGGTTGAGACTTCAAGTTTGTAATGGTGACTGTAAAAACTTATGTCATGTCGACTTTATGGGATATAATGAGCAATTCAAATATTTATTCCAATATGTTCCAAAACAAATTTTTTAAGCATGAAGGTGGATCATTGGTTTATATTTCCTAAGATAGGATTTATTTATATTTTCAGAAGAGAAAAACATGAATAGTTAGTTTTGTTGAAAATATTTTGAATTATGCAACGAATCACCTATTTTCTTCATGAAAATAAGCAGTATTGTACATGAAGTACCAACCTCGGTAAATTCACTGTTACCTCCTCTGCAAAATATGTAGAATGTAGAGACATCGTCCAGTCTATGGAAAAGTGCGTCCTCCTATCTGTATATACATGTATCTTCGATATTTAAGATGGTTTTTTTTTGTAAGTTCGTTTCCCCTGATCACGTATTCACGGCATCTATATTTTTTTTGCATAAGGTAAAGATAAGTAGTAATGCTTATATCTTAAAATTCTTTTGAAAAACGTCTATTAAAAATATTCCTACATATGATTAAAATCGAATTGTTTTTAATTGCAGATAGACGCATTGGAAATGGAATTGGGAAATAAAATTGGGGTAAAGCCGGAAGATTTAGACAACGTTGATGACGCAGATGGGCGTAGCAGAATGGTAAATGGTTATGTAGGAGATCCAACTAGCAATAGCAATGTGAGTTTAATGTTAGTTTAATACTATGATTCAGTTTCTGAAATCGTAAGCCAAATTCCTAGAACACTCATACTTTTATAATAAAGTTTAATTACGTTGGTAATACATGTAATAATCCCGACTAAAATTAATTTTAAATAACTGTTTAAAACAGGGTTTACTGAATATCTGTGTTATTTGATATATACATGCATACAAAAATTTTGATATCACAAACTAGTCAAAACGTTTTCTCAATTCTATCATCGGTACAAGGATATCATTTGTTAATATAAATCAAAATGCAGACATCTTATACGTTCACGTATTTCCCATCCAATCTTTTATGGTAATATTCTTGAAATTTTCACTCAACTAGTACAGTATTTTAATTTAGGAGCAAGCTAAGACCACCTCCGGGTTCGGGATTTTCTCGCTTCATTAAAGACCCAATGGTGGCCTTCTGCTGTAATCTGCTCTTTTTTTCGGGTTGTGGTCTCTTTCAGGTATTCACCATTTCCATTCTAAATTTTATGCAAATGCGTATTTCTTGATTTCAGTATTTACTGAAAGATTACATTTGAAGATTGTGACAAGGATATCTTAAAATTGTGAATATTTGTTCCATATCGATAAGTAAAATCATGATTTACAAAATATAAAGTTGTTGTAAAAAACATTATTTGCAATGTCTCACTACAGAGCTTGGAATTGATAAAACTACTGGTAATCCTACATATTCTTTAACATCATTTACCAAGGACGAAATTTTACAAAATCATAAATCTGTCCTTCTTTCTTTTGGTATCAACATCAAAGAAAACGAAGAAAACTTGCCTTCATTATACTGGATACCCAAATTACACAAAACGCCATATAAAGAACGATACATAACTGGGTCTTCAAAATGTTCAACCAAACATCTTTCTAAAGTACTGACTACTATTCTTTCGACAGTTAAAGATGGGCTTCAAAAATATTGTGAGGAGATATATTCTACCAGTGGTGTTAACCAGATGTGGATTCTCAAAAATTCGAAAGATCTACTGCTTAACCTTCAATCACAATCTTTGCAATTTTGCAGCAACATAAAAACTTTTGATTTTTCTACGCTATATACTACTATTCCCCATGCTCAGTTGAAAGATCGACTACACCATCTCATAAAACAGAGCTTTTTCTATAAAAATGGAAATCGTAGATACAAATTTCTTGTTTTGGGTTACAATAATTCATATTTTGTGAAAAATCACACTGAATCTCCCAGAAAATATACAGAAGATGATATTATCAAAATGCTACTTTTTGATCGACAATATATGTGTTGAGTTTGGAGGATTTATATTTCAACAGACAGTCGGTATTCCAATGGGTACTAATTGTGCACCCCTGCTGGCTGATTTGTTTTTGTACTCGTATGAAGCAGAATTCATTCAGAACCTTCTAAAAGACAAAAAGAAAAAGCACCTTGCGAAATTCTTTAATTTTACTTTCCGATATATTGATGATGTTCTATCATTGAATAACCCATATTTCAGCCAATACTTACATCTCATATATCCAAGTGAACTTGAAATTAAGGATACCACTGATACTAGAAGGACTGCTTCATACCTTGATCTTTTCCTCAATATTGACGTAGATGGACGACTTCACACGAAAATCTATGATAAACGGGACGATTTCAACTTCCCAATTATCAATTTCCCATTTCTCAGCAGTAACATACCCTCTGCCCCTTCGTATGGTGTTTACATATCACAATTGATACGTTATTCACGTGCTTGTTCACACTATACGGACTTCATATACAGGAGTGTGCTCCTTACGCAGAAACTGCTCCAACAAAGTTATGAGGAGGACAGATTAAAATTGACACTCCGTAAATTTTATGGACACCATCACGATTTGGTGGATCCATACGATGTTTCGTTGACCAAACTAGCTAAGGACATTTTTACCACATGGTAGATTGTGTTTTGTCATAATGTCGTCTAATCTTTTAATTACCAAACGTGACTTATTCCCGATTGTGACTGTTTTGCCGAGTGTGAACTCGCATTACTATAAGACGTGGTACGGTACTTATACATCCCAAATTCATGTATTTAGTTTAAATGTTTAATGTTATATTTGTAATTCTCATCGGATTTTGTCAAATGTGTTGACGTCTTTTCTATTATATTTATGTGTTATGGTAAAGAAAATTAATCACCGCCTTCATTTATCAGATTTGATTTCGTTCAAAGTAATCAGTATGATATTTTACGTTTGAAGTTAGATTCATAACATACCTGACATAGTTTTATAATATAGTTAATTGCTACCTCAGTTTTATATTAATAAGAATTAAAATGTGCTTTGTTATTAAATGCAATATCAGTATTTAGTTCAAATACATAATCTTAAATTAATCCTAATTCTATCTTATTCATTCTTATGTGACGTCATTTTTCATTTTTTGATGCTCTGTTTTACTAATTCAAATGACGTCATTTTTTCGTCATTTTTCAGTTTCAAATAGGACGTCACTTGGCGTAGAGGTTTAAACGTATTCGGATGTGTCTACTTTTGTGTTTCAAATGTCTGGTTATGTAAATGTATTTCAGTTGTTTCCTGTAATTAGTTAATACTTCAGCTTTATCATGTACATCTTTTGAATATTCATTTTATTAAATTTACTGTTTGCAAAAGTATAAATTACTCTAAATTATAGGGATTTTCTGGTAACTTAACAGAAAACCCTTGCCGTTTTTGGCACAACCTTTTTGATCTTTTGGTGCTCGATGCTGTTCAACTTTGTACTCGTTTCGGCTTTCAAACTTTTGTATCTGTGCGTCACACATAGGTCTTGTGTGGACAAAATACACTTCTGGCGTATTAAAATTTTGAACTTGTTGCCTTTTGTTGGCTGTTGTTCGTGTGATTCTTTGTCAATTGTGTTCTCCAATTTATTTATATTGTAGTCCTGTGTTGTCATTTTGATGTTATATTTCACATGGCCATAAAAGTGCGAGGTTTGGCATGCCACAAAACCAGGTTCAACCCACCATTTTTTCCTTTAAAAATGCCCTGTACCAAGTCAGGAATATGGTCATTGTTATATTATAGTTCGTTTCTGTGTGTATTACATTATAACGTTGTGTCGTTTGTTTTCTCTTATTTTTGAGTGTAAATTCACATTGCGATAAGACGTGTCACGGTACTTGTCTATCCCAAATTCATGTATTTGGTTTTGATGTTATATATATATGTTATATTTGTTATTCTCGTGGGATTTTGTCTATATGTGTTACATTTTAGTGTTATGTCGTTGTTCTCCTCTTATATTTAATGCGTTTCCCTCGGTTTTAGTTTGTTATCCCGATTTTGTTTTTTGTCCATGGATTTATGAGTTTTGAACAGCGGTATACTACTGTTGCCTTTATTTGTTTACATGCATCATTTTTCATTATGTTCCATATTCCCTTGAAATCTCCTTAAACCCAACAATCGATATTTAACAGCATGTCACAGTCTGCTGATCGTTCTATCACGTGAACTTTCAATTTTAATGATTTTATTTTCTGTTGAGAAAATAAAAGAAAAGACAAATAGTGAAGCAACAATAATGAAACCTTAAACAGAAAACAAGAGATAGAACAGGAACTCACCAAAATTAGGGGTTGCACTTTTGAGATTATCAAATTTTGCGAGCGTCACGAGACCAGTAGTTAATCTCATCTGTATTTATACATATTGTGCTAAATCCTTCATGGAGGGGATTGCAGAACAGCAGTTGTGACGCAAGAAATTTAAAAAGTATATTTTTATTTTCTAGCAAAACAAAAATTTTAGAAAAATGACACTTTCATAGCCGAAAAAATAAAGGCAACAGTAGTATACCGCTGTTCGAAACTTAGAATGGCAATTTGAAATTACAGTGTCTAAAATTAATCTATAAATGTTAACACATTGCGATATCATATAGTCGCAAGACAGTCAAACATTTGGATTGATTTGGGTAACAAAATGTCTGCAATGGAGTTATTTTTAATCAACTACATTGTCCTATTTTAGTTATAAATAAAGTTGAATTCTTTGATTCGCCGTTTTTTCAAACAAATTGGAAACTGTATCTATAGACCTTATTTTAAGTCTAGATTTGTATTATTCGTATTGTCGTCTTGTAAAGTCATGCTGATTGAAATACTACAATAGGACACAATGTGACAATGATTGAATTTAGTAGTGTCAACACTGTGATTATGACCCGTGTATATAGCAAATCCTATATACAATGCTTTGTGGTGCACCTGTCAGATGCAGAACGTACAGATAAGGTTATAGGTAACAGGTGAATTTACTATTGGTATAGGTATCGGATTCGACCCGGAACTTGTTAATTATTGGCAATCTTAATTATGTGGGAAAAAAGGGTCTGGAATGGTGTCCCGTTATTGTGCTATTGTGAAACTTGTTTATTGCTTGTCTTTAATTTTTGCTTTGTGCTTTGTCTATATGCCTTTTTATGTTTCTTTGTTACATATATATATATATATATATATATATATATATACAACTCGTCTAAACATCAACCCAACAATGTTAGATCTGTAAATTTGCTTTCGCAAATTTTTGGTTCTTCCCTCGCCGGGATTCGAACCCATGCTACTGTGATATCGTGACACCAAATCGCCTGCACTGCAGCCGTCCCGCTAGACCACACGACCACCTGGGCTCTCAAAAAAAGAGCTTTCGCTGGCCATGTGTTACCTTTCCACGTCAGTTTTAATCTAGCGGCGTACTACAGTACATGATATATAAGGCATGAAGATGTTATTGTTACAGATCAGCTAAATTATCTATAGTAAAGGATCCTACAAATTAATGTAATATACAGTCAATATATATATATATATATATATATATAAGTGCCTATAAATAGCAGCACATGACGTAATATTGGCCAATGGACGTTGCTAACTTCAACTACCAATTATGTATTTTTAAGGTAGCTAAATCCAATACAACATATACATTGAGCTGCAAAATTTTCTTATTTTCAAAGCAGCTAAATTCAATTGCTCATAGACATTGAGCTGCAAAAATTTTCTTATTTTAAAGGCAGTTAAGTGCAACACAGACGTTGAGCTGCAAAAGTTTCTTATCATCTACATTTCACCTGGATAGATGCACGCTTGATAAAGCTAGTTGGTCTAGCGAAATATTGCGTTTATTTTCATCGTTTTGTAAATATTTTAAACATTCTTATATTTACATACTAAATAGTGTGTTAAAATTACATTGTTAGGCAATCTATATATGTATATATATATATATATATAAACGCCTAAAAAGTGTACATAACAACACCAATGATATAAAAAGGAACTATAAATGTAATTATTTATAAATATTTCGGATAACAGATATCCTTCGTCAGTCAGATTCTGATGTTAAATGAATCATCTTTAAGTCTTCTTACATTAAACTTTTACTAAATCTTGAAATTTATTCGATAAAAAAGGCAAACCGAACATCAGTTAAGACGCTTGCACCATTTTAAAAATTTGTTGAATATGACATAGGTTATATGACTAATTACATCAAAGAGTTCAAATATATGCTTAAAATAATGCAAATTTTTGGTTTTTCCCTCGCCGGGATTCGAACTCATGCTACTGTGATATCGTGACACCAAATCGCCTGCACTGCAGCCGTCCCGCTAGACCACACGACCACCTGGGCTCTCAATAAAAGGGCTTTCGCTGGCCGTGTGTTACCTTTCCTCGTCAGTTTTAATCTAGCGGCGTACTACAGTACATGATATATTAGGCATGAAGATGTTATTGTTACAGATCAGCTAAATTATCTATAGTAAAGGATCTTACAAAATTAATGTAATATACAGTCACAGAAAATAATTATATTTATAAGTACGTCTGAGTCAGTGACAACTCTACAACAGATGTATCAATCGGATCGCCATCAATGATGGTGATACATGGCCGTGTACATAATGTATATACAACTCGTCTAAACATCAACCCAACAATGTTAGATCTGTAAATTTGCTTTCGCAAATTTTTGGTTCTTCCCTCGCCGGGATTCGAACCCATGCTACTGTGATATCGTGACACCAAATCGCCTGCACTGCAGCCGTCCCGCTAGACCACACGACCACCTGGGCTCTTAATAAAAGAGCTTTCGCTGGCCGTGTGTTACCTTTCCTCGTCAGTTTTAATCTAGCGGCGTACTACAGTACATGATATATAAGGCATGAAGATGTTATTGTTACAGATCAGCTAAATTATCTATAGTAAAGGATCCTACAAAATTAATGTAATATTGTCACAGAAAATAATTATATTTATAAGTACGTCTGAGTCAGTGACAACTCTACAACAGATGTATCCCTCGGATCGCCATCAATGATGGTGATACATGGCTGTGTACATAATGTATATACAACTCGTCTAAACATCAACCCAACAATGTTAGATCTGTAAATTTGCTTTTGCAAATTTTTGGTTCTTCCCTCGCCGGGATTCGAACCCATGCTACTGTGATATCGTGACACCAAATCGCCTGCACTGCAGCCGTCACGCTAGACCACACGACCACCTGGGCTCTCAATAAAAGAGCTTTCGCTGGCCGTGTGTTACCTTTCCTCGTCAGTTTTAATCTAGCGGCGTACTACAGTACATGATATATAAGGCATGAAGATGTTATTGTTACAGATCAGCTAAATTATCTATAGTAAAGGATCCTACAAAATTAATGTAATATACAGTCACAGAAAATAATTATATTTATAAGTACGTCTGAGTCAGTGACAACTCTACAACAGATGTATCCATCGGATCGCCATCAATGATGGTGATACATGGCTGTGTACATAATGTATATACAACTCGTCTAAACATCAACCCAACAATGTTAGATCTGTAAATTTGCTTTCGCAAATTTTTGGTTCTTCCCTCGCCGGGATTCGAACCCATGCTACTATGATATCGTGACACCAAATCGCCTGCACTGCAGCCGTCACGCTAGACCACACGACCACCTGGGCTCTCAATAAAAGAGCTTTCGCTGGCCGTGTGTTACCTTTCCTCGTCAGTTTTAATCTAGCGGCGTACTACAGTACATGATATATAAGGCATGAAGATGTTATTGTTACAGATCAGCTAAATTATCTATAGTAAAGGATCCTACAAAATTAATGTAATATACAGTCACAGAAAATAATTATATTTATAAGTACGTCTGAGTCAGTGACAACTCTACAACAGATGTATCCATCGGATCGCCATCAATGATGGTGATACATGGCTGTGTACATAATGTATATACAACTCGTCTAAACACACGCATGGATTCGAATCCCGGCGAGGGAAGAACCAAAAATTTGCGAAAGCAAATTTACAGATCTAACATTGTTGGGTTTATGTTTAGACGAGTATATATACAACTCGTCTAAACATAAACCCAACAATGTTAGATCTGTAAATTATATATATATACAACTCGTCTAAACATCAACCCAACAATGTTAGATCTGTAAATTTGCTTTCGCAAATTTTTGGTTCTTCCCTCGCCGGGATTCGAACCCATGCTACTGTGATATCGTGACACCAAATCGCCTGCACTGCAGCCGTCCTGCTAGACCACACGACCACCTGGGCTCTCAATAAAAGAGCTTTCGCTGGCCGTGTGTTACCTTTCCTCGTCAGTTTTAATCTAGCGGCGTACTACAGTACATGATATATAAGGCATGAAAATGTTATTGTTACAGATCAACTAAATTATCTATAGTAAAGGATCCTACAAAATTAATGTAATATACAGTCACAGAAAATAATTATATTTATAAGTACGTCTGAGTCAGTGACCACTCTACAACAGATGTATCCATTGGATCGCCATCAATGATGGTGATACATGACTGTGTACATAATATATATACAACTCGTCTAAACACACGCATGGATTCGAATCCCGGCGAGGGAAGAACCAAAAATTTGCGAAAGCAAATTTACAGATCTAACATTGTTGGGTTTATGTTTAGACGAGTTGTATATATATATATATATATATATATATATATATAACTCGTCTAAACATCAACCCAACAATGTTAGATCTGTAAATATATATATATATATACATATATATATATATATATATATATATATATATATATATATATATATATATATATATAACTCGTCTAAACATCAACCCAACAATGTTAGATCTGTAAATTTGCTTTCGCAAATTTTTGGTTCTTCCCTCCCCGGGATTCGAACCCATGCTACTGTGATATCGTGACACCAAATCGCCTGCACTGCAGCCGTCCCGCTAGACCACACCACCACCTGGGCTCTCAAAAAAAGAGCTTTCGCTGGCCATGTGTTACCTTTCCACGTCAGTTTTAATCTAGCGGCGTACTACAGTACATGATATATAAGGCATGAAGATGTTATTGTTACAGATATATATATATATATATATAACTCGTCTAAACATCAACCCAACAATGTTAGATCTGTAAATTATATAAATATACAACTCGTCTAAACATCAACCCAACAATGTTAGATCTGTAAATTTGCTTTCGCAAATTTTTGGTTCTTCCCTCGCCGGGATTCGAACCCATGCTACTGTGATATCGTGACACCAAATCGCCTGCACTGCAGCCGTCCCGCTAGACGGCAGTGCAGGCGATTTGGTGTCACGATATCACAGTAGCATGGGTTCGAATCCCGGCGAGGGAAGAACCAAAACTTTGCGAAAGCAAATTTACAGATCTAACATTGTTGGGTTGATGTTTAGACGAGTTGTATATACATTATGTACACAGCCATGTATCACCATCATTGATGGCGATCCGATGGATACATCTGTTGTAGAGATGTCACTGACTCAGACGTACTTATAAATATAATTATTTTCTGTGACTGTATATTACATTAATTTGTAGGATCCTTTACTGACGTGGAAAGGTAACACATGCCCACCGAAAGCTCTTTTTTGAGAGCCCAGGTGGTCGTGTGGTCTAGCGGGACGGCTGCAGTGCAGGCGATTTGGTGTCACGATATCACAGTAGCATGGGTTCGAATCCCGGCGAGGGAAGAACCAAAAATTTGCGAAAGCAAATTTACAGATCTAACATTGTTTGGTTGATGTTTAGACGAGTTGTATATACATTATGTACACAGCCATGTATCACCATCATTGATGGCGATCCGATGGATACATCTGTTGTAGAGTTGTCACTGACTCATACGTACTTATGAATATAATTATTTTCTGTGACTGTATATTACATTAATTTGTAGGATCCTTTACTATAGATAATTTAGCTGATCTGTAACAATAACATCTTCATGCCTTATATATCATGTACTGTAGTACGCCGCTAGATTAAAACTGACGTGGAAAGGTAACACATGCCCACCGAAAGCTCTTTTTTGAGAGCCCAGGTGGTCGTGTGGTCTAGCGGGACGGCTGCAGTGCAGGCGATTTGGTGTCACGATATCACAGTAGCATGGGTTCGAATCCCGGCGAGGGAAGAACCAAAAATTTGCGAAAGCAAATTTACAGATCTAACATTGTTGGGTTGATGTTTAGACGAGTTGCTGTTTTTTTTACATGTTTATCTATTATGTCTATTTGTTTTGTTCATGCATCGTTGTCAAAATACTACGTGATGGAATTCGATGCGACTGTCATACAAGTGAGAGGTTTAGCTTGCTATAAAACCAGGTTTCTACAACAGATCAGAGAATGCCTGTACAAAGTCAGGAATATGACAGTTGTTATCGATTCGTTTGATGTGTTTGAGCTTTTAATTTTGCCATTTGATTAGGGACTTTCTATTTTGAATTTTCCTCGGAGTTCATTTTTTTTTTTTTTGCGATTTTACTTTTTTCAATGAAAACAGGTCAATTTTCATTATTTAGTATGGCTTGAAATAGTTATCAAAGGTACCATTCTTATAATTTAATATGCCAGACGCGCGTTTCGTTTACATAAGACTCATCAGTGACGCTCAGATCAATAGTTATGAAACCAAACAAGTACAAATTTGAGGACCATTGGAACCCAAAATTCCAAAAAGATGTGCTAAATACGGGTAAGGTAATCTAAGCATGATATAAAAAAAATCCTTAGTAATTGATATTTTTGTAGACAGGAAATTTATAAATAAAAAAAATGACCATTTAATTGATATTCATGTCAACACCGAAGTGCTGACTCCTGGGCTGGTGATACCCTTGGGAACGAAACGGTCACAGGACTGGCATCGACCCAGTGGTGTAAATAGTTATCAAAGGCACAATGCTTATAATTTAATACGCCAGACATAGAGCGGATAACCATGCATAAAAAAACAAGGCTAGGATATTATGAGTTTGAATAAAAATGAACATGTCTTACTTCAATATTCAGTATTTTCAAAATTGAAAATTATATATTTTCTAGGCATGTCTTTTATTAAAATCGCGACATTGTGTCAATTTTGTTGATATTTGATGTTTTGTCACTGTTTGATGATACAATTTATTTTTAGAGAGGAGATGGCATATATAATGACTCGTACGACTACGCAGAAGAAAGAATTGTACCTAGAGAGGCGTATATACAAAAAGAGAGCAACGAAGTCGATGATGATAACGACGGTTATCAAGAATACACTGGTCCAGCTGCAGCATCAATTAAACAGGAGATAGAAGATATATATGTAAATCAGACAGTAACAACAGAGTACCAGACACACGATAAAACGTATCAACAAAAATCATCGGACAACCAAAAGACGGAAAATACACATCAAAATCAGACATTGTCAGAGTCATGTAATAACAATGACAATTCAGAAAATGAAGACAGTAACTATGTAAATCAGTCAATATGGAAGCAATGTACAGATTACGAAAATGTAAATATGAAAGAAACTAATATTGAACAAATGGTGACTGTTCGTTCAAACAATGTGAAGGTGAAAACCGTTACGGACATTACAGCTGTTAACACAAGTACAATTACTGTAGGTCATGCTGAAAACATAAACATTCACAATATAACATTTGTACAATTTATAAATGTAAAAGAAGAAAAGCCTCCGAAAGAAAGCGATAAAAAAACAAAAACCTGGCCATTGTAATGATTGCAAAATGTGTTTGTTTTATAATGTTCTTGTGCGTGTTTCTAGAAAATATCTGTTTTTTTCTTTCTTTCAAAAACGTAAAAAAAATAGCAAACATACCGAACTCAAGGGATAATTGAAATCCTAAAGTCCTTTATCAAAAACAAAATCAATAGCTCAAATATATCAAACGAATGGAAAACAACTGTCATGTTTCAGACTTGGTACAGGCAGTTTCTTATGTAGATAGTGGATACTCAGTTATTATTTTAATAGAAAGGAATAAGTCTTGATCTTCTATTTAGGTTTAAAGTTCAATCACAAAATTACTAAGCTTTGAGGAAAATCTACCATATAACAGAATATGCACGCACGAGAAAGAAAAAATATTTCCTAACTGAAAAACTCTGAAATACAAAATTGAAAACTCATTATACATGTTATACTCATTTTTTATTTATCAGACACACGCATAATGATTAAAGGTGTCAGACCACCAATTAAAAATCCCTATCTGTTCAACCAAATTTTGCAATTTTCACAGCTTTCTAAATATTTTACCTTAAGTTTAACTTCAAGGAAACCAGGTATATCCTGAATTGTACATGTATCACCTTCCTACATGCCAATTTTCAACCAATGTTTAAAGTCTTGTAACAAATTTTTGATTTTGAAAAGACAGGTACTACCAAAATAACTCCTGGTTTTCTGGAAATCTTAAATTAGTGTACTATGTAGCGCATTAATCCTGAATTTTTAATGCAAACTCAAAGACAAGTGAATTTTGGCTCAAAATGGTCTAAATATATTTCCCTTTCACCAAAAGTTTCATTTCTGCAAATTTGTTGGTTAGTTTAAGTAAACAATGACATCAAAAGCACTATTTTGTGTCAAAGTAGGACTACTTTTACATACGTTCTAAATTGGAGGGAGTAATTGGTGGTCTGACACCTAAAGCATAAAAATATTCATTTGATATCTTTATTTTATCAGAATGAAAAAGTGTCCATAGAAGGTTTGTTAGATAGGGTACAATTTACTATTACTAGTCAAAACATACCTTAAGTTTTCCTAGCAGCTGATCAAAACGGGCAATTTTTTTTATTTTTTTTTATATCTCACGTTCCTTCAATTATGTTAGTTGTTTATATTTGTAATAACATTGCCATATGTATAATTTCAAAGAGTAGAAATGTAGGCACATATAAGCCAATTATATCAAAGCTTGTGTGTAATTCATGTCCTTTTATATCTTCGCGTAATTCTACATAATTTTTCACATTTTGATCATTTTTGCTACGAATAATGTTAGCTAGGTAACAGTAAAAAAAAACTGAAAATGACGTTATCAATGACATATAAAGTCGACATACGACCGTTGACTACTGTGATAGTAACTTCGGAAAAAAGGATCCGATAGCAGTGGAATCGACCCAATAAATGAAAAGACTTTTTGCAACAATAAATATTCGGAACTGTTTGCAGACAATATACACTACAACAAGGAAGAGAATTAAAAAACCTCAATAATAAATAAAAAAAAAGATTAAAGGCTGGATGGATATTGTTAATAATCCTTAATTTGTTCAATGTTATTAATCTCAACCGCAAAAAAAAAGGACTGAAACCACGGAATCTAAAGGGAGATCCTGATTTCGATTTGTACGGTTTTCGTTTCTTTTCAGTTGTCTTCATACTCGCAAAAAATAGGTTGATAATTCCATTAGAGAATTATATCAAACTCTCTATTTCTCTTGTAAAAGAAGCATGATTTCTGGGAAATTGTGTATTGCGTTATATTTGATATTTCTGCTTTGAAAATGTATGTTGTATCGGTTTAAGGACATGAAAATTTAAAAATGATGTTTTTTTTTCCACTATTTGGCAGTCTCAGTAGAAATTAAGTATTTCCGTCGAATAAAGCGATAATTCATACATGAAAAGAAAACATTCCGCGTTTTGGTAACTATAGAAAGTGACTGTATTTGTGGTTCTTAAAATATACATGTACGTTACTGAATAGAATAATTCAACAACATAATAATTATAACTTTCTGAAGGATATCACTGCAATTTATTCATTCTAAAAGTTTAAAAATATTGTTGAAAGGACCTGGCGTATGCACTGGTGTATATTCCATAGATTTCATGTTGATCTGCTCCCATGGTCTTATAGTAAAATGTTCGCAACAAGTGTGGAAGGTTGAATGTTGTATCTATTAATGACATGAACAAAACAAGGATTTGAAATTTGGCATTTGCTGCAATACAATCAAACAAAGCAAATAAACAAAAATGTTTGTCTTTTTAGGGAGAAAATACGATCATTATTCAAATTAAGAAGTTTAAGAAAGGTTTAATGGAATCATGCTTAGGAGTCATAATCTCTATTTCAAACAATAAACTTGTTAAATTACTTGAGGAAAGTTATCTTACTTCATAAGATGCAATTTTTCAGTACTCGTCGTTGCTTTGTGGAGATGTGGATGGCTTTTCTTTTGATAAAAGTCAACGTGTTATTCGTTAGTTTTGTTTTCTGCATTCTGGTCAAAATGGGAGGTTTCTTTTTTAAGAAACTATGTTGACTTTGTTTTTGACTTTATTGTTTTGTAGGTTATTGTCACAATGCCGTGTATCTTAGATGACTTATCTGCATTTTTAAAGGAAAAGTATGTTATTTAACAGTTTTCGAAAAGATGATCAAATTTCATCTCCAGTTTTAAATCACATTTATAGCAGATTTTTCGGGACATACAATTAAGACATCAACATGATCAGGTAATGATAAAATGCGTTCCAGTTCTGTCAACCTGGTGTGCTTATGTAAAAACCATTATCATATCCTTAACCATTTATCCTACATTGTATACCAATGATAAAAAGAAGAGAAAAACAATAAGGAACAAAACACAAACAGATAAAATTTCACAAATGTACACGTTAGTCCATATGTTTCAGAAATACTTTGAATAGGTATGAGACTAATAAACTTTTACATTCCCCTTTGTCTATTCAAGTCCAGTCATATATTTTTTAAATCAAAATAATCATTTAATTATTGTTTCAATGATACTTTTGTCTTGAATGAGTTTCTCGTCCTGGGTATTTTCCGTTGTTATTTAACGTACAATGTTTTCCATTAAATCATTGTTTCCATTTGTTTTTGTAAGTAATTAAAGGGGACATCAAACGAGTTTAGACATATAAGTCTGATAGACAGAGTATTACTTCATAAAAATAGTTTTTTTATGCACAATACAAATAAAGTAACCATATTGATATTTAGAACTTGACATATGTTCTTCTTTTCTAACTGCTGATGGTGTGATTTTATTTGCACATGATGAAATATTAATCTTTTTCAATATCAACAAGTTGTGTTTATATGTGGCAGTGCTGAATTAGCCTTTGTTTGTTCGTTCGTTTATTTATTTGTTTGTTTTTTTGCTGCTCTAATCATATTTGATCAAGGTGGTACCTTACACTACAGAGAGATAACTCTGTAAAATCAGCTGCTCGTTTTAGTCACGTTGTATTGTTAAGGAAATATTAAGCTTCCAAATGATCACAATTAGTGTTTGTCAAACTGCTATATAACCAATTACATTTTTCTGATAAAATGATTGGTTCAAATTTTACAAAATATTTATATTTTTGGATTAGGGTAAAAGAAAATAATTTGTAAAAAAAATATGAAAATTAAACGAGCCAAATTAATTTCAGTCACGGTGTTGGGTACCACATCGATGTTTAATTACAATCCTTTACATTTTAATATCTGTAAGTTGGTTAAGATTAGTGAAAGAAGGAAAATGACATTAGTTTAAAAATATCTCACAGGTATATATATATATATTCAAATTCATACTTAGAAAATTTTAATGAATCAAGATTTGCGAGACAAAAAATCACGACTTAAATATAGTCCACACCTAAGCAACAACGGCAAGCAAACAAAACACGGTATTCTTTTGCTTTTATATATATTATTCATCTAGATGGACTGACTGAAGTTTTTGATACTATTACCTATACGTAGTTTATCACATATCCGAAAGTGTATTTGATTACAAAATGGGTAATCGGGTTTTTGTATCGTATGGAAGTTAGGTTTCCTATATTTATAATTTTCTCTTATCATTTTAGTAAAATGTTAACGACATAATAATTGGTGGCCGCATTTCAGTTTTTGAGAATCATATCATGCATATTAAGATATAACTTCAAAAGTGGTTTTGATTACTATTATAACTCTAACGGCAAACACGGTCAGTTCAGAACAATTTTTGCTGCATGCTTGAATTTTTCAATTAACTGATCTCAGTCTATGGAAGAAGCGATTCGATAAAAAAATTTCATATATAAACGAGCGATATTGTCTTATATCAACGAATTGCATTGTGGGAAATTTCAGATGATTGTTAGCATTTGTACGAAGAAAGGCAGATTTCTCGGTATAAAGTAATGACTCTTTTTTTAATACAGGGTGATATTTAACACGACATACGCCTGCTGTATAATTTCCATGAATTATTTAATGTAATAACAAGCAAAGTGTATTTAAACGAGAAAATTGAATTGTTGAATAATTGCAACATAAATGCACGATTTATCATTTGTCTATGTACACATTCAATAAATATCACGTAGCAAATTCTGTGGAATGCAATTGAGATGAATTCAATTATTTGCTAAGCCAAAATCACCTATAAGTCAAAGATACTGCTATATTTTATTATATCAATGCGATGTTTGTCTTATATCATAGCGATGTTTTTTTTAATATCAAAAAATTATGAATGCGATACTTTTCTAATATAACTTCTATAGTGTTCTAATATAAAATGAATACGATGACACGTCACAATGCATGTCAAGAAAACCGCAAACATAAATCACAAACTTAGTTCATGACCGGCTAAATGTTTGAGGATCAATAACACTAAAATTTCGTATCTGTAACAAAATTAACGCTTACATGAACATATCATTTCGAAAATGATGCTTGATCCTATTGATCGTTAGAAGTGTTAACAACCTGTTCAGTCTATTGTTTTCAATCACATGGTTTAACCGACTAATTCTATTTGAAGTGATGATGCAATGGCGGTATTTAAATGCGGTTGTAAATAGTCTGTCGACCTTTTAGATTCTAATATAGGTCCAGTGGTGGATCCAGGGGTGGATCCGAGAGTTGGAAACTCCCTTTTGTGGGCCGATCAATGCATATAACAGTGACTTTGAGATGAAAACAGCAATTAATGTATACGGTTTTGTTTCTACTGTGCAAGTTATGATTTTGTTGTCTTGGATAGAGACTTCGTACCTTTTTTTTAATTTTAGTTATATTGTACAGAAAACCGAAAATGTGGTATAATTGTCAATAAGCAACTCTCCAACAGAGACCAAATGACATAAAAATTAACAACTATACGTATGGCCTTCAACAATGAACTCATAGTTATCAAAGGTACAAGGATTATAATTTAGTATGTCAGACGCGAGTTTCGTCTACATAAGACTTATCAGTGACGCTCATATCAAAATATTTATAAAGCCAAACAAGTACAAAGTTGAAGAGCATTAAAGATTTAAAATTACAAAAAGTTGTGCCAAATACGGCTAAGGTAATATATGCCTAGGATAAGAAAATCTTTAGTTTTTTCGAAAAATTCAAAGGTTTGTAAACAGGAAATTCATAAAAATGACAACATCATTGATATTCATGTCAACACCGAAGTGTTGACTACTGAGCTGGTGATACCCTCGGGGACGAAACGTCCACCAGCAGTGTCTTATCGGGGCCTTATATAGCTGACTATGCGGTATGGGCTTTGCTGATTGTTGAAGGCCGTACGGTGACCTATAGTTGTTAATATGTCTGTGTCATTTTGGTCTTTTGTGGATAGTTATCTCATTGGCAATCATACCACATCTTCTTTTTTATATATTGAAGAGCATTGAGGATTCAAAATTCCAAAAAGATGTGGCAAATACGGCTAAGGTAATCTATGCCTGGGATGAGAAATCCTCAGTTTTTCGAAATATTCAAAGGTTTGTAAACAGGAAATTCATAAAAATGACAACATCATTGATATTCATGTCAACACGGAAGTGTTGACTACTGGGCTGGTGATACCCGTCAAGACGAAACGTCTACCAGCAGTGTCATCGACCCAGTGTTGTAAATGGTTATCAAAGGTACCAGGGTTGTAATTAAGTACGCCAGACGCGCGTTCCGTCTACATTAGACTCATCAGTGACGCTCATATCAACATATTTATAAAGCCAAACAAGTACAAAGTTAAAGACCATACCACATTATCATAAAACTGTGTATAGAAATTGTCTATTATTGTAGATGTCTCTGTTAACATGATTAAAATGATCTCAACTTGTCCAACCTCTAGGGCAAGTAAGATCATAAAACTTTGTATAGAAATTGTCTATTGTTATAGATGTCTCTGTTTACATGGTTAAGCTCATCACTACTTGTCCAGACTCGGGGCATGCTAGATCATAAAACTTTAAATACGAATTGTTATTGTTGTAAATGTCTCTATTAACATGGTAAAAATGATCTCAACTTGTCGAGACTCTGGGGCAAGTTAGATCATAAAACTTTGTATAGAAATTGTCTATTGTTGTAGATACATTGTATCTCTGTTAACATGATTAAGAGTATTTCAACTTGTCCAGAATCTGGGGCAAGTTAGATCAAACAATTTGTATAGGAATTGTCTATTGTTATAGATGTCTCTGTTAACATGGTAAAAATGATCTCAACCTCTCCAGACTCTGGGGCAAGTTGGATCATAAAACTTTGTATAGAAATTGTCTGTTGTTGTAGATGTCTCTGTTAACATGAGTAAGATTATCTCAACTTCTCCAGACTCGGGGCAAGTTAGATCATAAAACTGTGTATAGAAATTGTCTATTATTGTAGATGTCTCTGTTAACATGATTAAAAGGATCTCAACTTGTCCAACCTCTGGGGCAAGTGAGATCATCAAACTTTGTATAGAAATTGTCTATTGTTATAGATGTCTCTGTTAACATGGTTAAGCTCATCACTACTTGTCCAGACTCGGGGCAAGTTAGATCATAAAACTTTAGATACGAATTGTTTATTGTTGTAAATGTCTCTATTAACATGGTAAAAAATGATCTCAACTTGTCGAGTTGTTGTAGATGTCTCTGTTAACATGAGTAAGATTATCTCAACTTCTCCAGACTCGGGGCAAGTTAGATCATAAAACTGTGTATAGAAATTGTCTATTATTGTAGATGTCTCTGTTAACATGATTAAAAGGATCTCAACTTGTCCAACCTCTGGGGCAAGTGAGATCATCAAACTTTGTATAGAAATTGTCTATTGTTATAGATGTCTCTGTTAACATGAGTAAGATGATCTCAACTTCTCCAAACTCGGGGCAAGTTAGATCATAAAACTTTGTATAGAAATTGTCTGTTGTTGTAAATGTCTCTGTTAACATTGTTAAGAGTATCTCAAATTTTCCAGACTCGGGGCAAGTTAAATCATAAAACTTTCTATAGAAATTGTCTATGGTTGCAAATGTCTCTGTTAATATGGTTAAGAGTATCTCAACTTGTCCAGACTCGGGGCAAGTTAGATCATAAAACTTTGTATAGAAATCGTCTATTGTTATAGATGTCTCTGTTAACATTGTTAAAATGATCTCAACTTGTCCAGACTCGGGGTAAGTTAGATCATAAAACTGTGTATACGAATTGTCTATTGTTAATATAGATGTCTCTGTTAACATGGTTAACATGATCTCAACTCCTCCAGACTCTGGGGCAAGTTAGATCATAAAACTTTGTATAGAAATTGTCTATTGTTGTAGATGTCTCTGTTAACATGAGTAAGATTATCTCAACTTGTCCAGACTCGGGACAAGTTAGAACATAAAACTTTGGATACGAATTGTCTATTGTTATAGATGTCTCTATTAACATGGTAAACATGATCTCAACTTGTCCAGACTCGGGCAAGTTAGATCATAAAACGATCGACCTTCTTAGCATAAGTTTGTTATAAACACTGGAGTAAAAAAAAAACAAATAACAATTGAGTATTTTGTCAAAGGGGGGGGGGGCGGAGGACGATCGTTCCATTTAGCATAAGTCTGTCATTAATACAGATAAGGATGACAAAATTCAGTTGAGTATCTGGTTAGCGGGAGGGGGAGGGGCGGAGAACGATCGACCTTCTTAGCATAATTAAGACTGTTATAAATACAGATAGGATTGAAGAAAAACAGTTGAGTTTCTGGCCAGCGGGGCAGACGATCGTTCTTGAAATTTTCAGGTACCAATCGCACAATTTGGAGTATAACACATAATCTTTTCTTTGTTTGGTACTCGTTGGCATTACATGAAGAATATCGCTTTGATATCTAGACATTTTCATATGAATATACAAGCAAAGAGGTTTACAATAATTTCCAGAATCGGTAAATTAAACAGTCAATGTGTTTTACCTCTGAATAATTACATTAGATGTATGTTTCATTATAATATTTTATTCTGATTGGCTAACTGCACATCACGTGTTATTCCGTAAGCAGTTGCATTGCTCAATACAACTTTTCATTCATGATAACACGTGCTCCAACAATAAAGTGCACAGGTGAATTAAATAATAAAATATATAAAATTCGTGTTTTCATGATCATAGCTAAAAAATGTAATTATAAGTATTGAATGCTTCTTTTTGTAACTTTATAGGGTTGTAAAAGCGTTGACCGTGCGTACATTTTTAGAATGAAGCGCTTCTGCGCTTCATACACAATGTACTTCGGTTAACGTTTTTACACCCCAATAAATTTACAAAAAGAAGCATTCAATTCTTAAATAAAACCGAAAGGCAACAAGAAACCCCTTCATCACTGGCTTATAGAAAATTTACAAATAATAAAAATTAAAGGTGCGAATTACAGAGTGACGACGGATATGTTTCATTTGTCATATTAACCGAAAACCCGACCGATTTCCCTCGAAATTGAATAAGACTTATCACCTGATTTATACTTACATGAGCAAAACGACGGGTGCCATATGTGGAGCAAGATCTGCATACCCTTCCGGAGTACCTGAGACCATCTCAGGTTTGTTGGGGTTGGTGTTTTTCAGCCAATATTTTTGCATGTTTTGTTTTGTTTGTCTTTTCTTTAGTGAATAATATGGTAATACGTTCTTGAACTGTATGAGACTCCTGAACTGGAAAAAAAACTGTTGTCCGTCCTAAAATTGTCTAGAGGACTAATCTACAATGTAGAAGCAGCAAATTAAAAACTTTTCTTACCGTAAGTAGTACATGCAGGTTTTACATTTGGAATGTCAAATACATTGTTACATCTGAAAGAATATTTCGATTTTTGTTTCCATTGAATAAATCTAGTAAACAAACCACGATCGCAAGTCATTAATAATTCGAAAAGTTTCAATTGCCATTGTTCTCATTCTTCTGACTTGCATCTCTTTTTATAGTAAATTATCATAGAAGCTAGACAAGACATCATACACAAAACATAGTGCTCTTTCTTGCACTGTTTTCAATTGCTTTTGGAATTTTTCTGTGTGCAGAAATGCCATGCCAAAGTTGAAATTACTAAAGACCAATTATTAAAAAATGGTTCATTTGCACAGTTTGTTAAATAAAGTGCCTAAACGTTAGAGCATATTCATTTGATCGGATGCCTTCCTGCAAGTCTTTCTTATATATAGAAAAATTCAGGACCCTAACTACTCAGATCAATGGACCCATGCTATACAATTCAGGACCCTAACTACTCAGATCATTGGACCCATGTTACACACTCATGACCCTAACTACTCAGATCATTGGACCCATGCTACACAATTCAGGACCCTAACTACTCAAATCATTTGACCCATGCTATACAATTCAGGACCCTAACTACTCAGATCATTTGACACATGCTACACAATTCAGGACCCTAACTACTCAGGTCATTCGATCCATGCTACACCATTCAGGACCCTAACTACTCAAATCATTGGACACATGCTACACAATTCAGGACCCTAACTACTCAGATCATTGGGCCCATGCTACACATTTCAGGACCCTAACTACTCAGATCAACGGACCCATACTACACAATTCAGGACCCTAACTACTCAGATCATTGGGCCCATGCTACACAATTCAGCACCCTAACTACTCAGATCATTGGGCCCATGCTACACAATTCAAGACCCTAACTACTCAGATCATTTGGCCCATGCTACACAATTCAGGACCCTAACTACTCAGATCAATGGACACATGCTACACATTTCAGGACCCTAACTACTCAGATCAATGGACAAATGCTACACAATTCAGTACCCTAACTACTCAGATCATTGGGCCCATGCTACACAATTCAGGACCCTAACTACTCAGATCATTGGGCCCATGCTACATAATTCAAGACCCTAACTACTCAGATCATTTGGCCCATTCTACACAATTCAGGACCCTAACTACTCAGATCAATGGACACATGCTACACAGTTCAGGACCCTAACTACTCAGATCAATGGACACATGCTATACAATTCAGGACTCTAACTACTCAGATCAATGGACCCATGCTACACAATTCAGGACCCTAACTACTCAAATCATTGGACACATGCTACACAATTCAGGACCCTAACTACTCAGATCAACGGACCCATGCTACACAATTCAGGACCCTAACTACTCAGGTCATTGGACACATGCTACACAATTCAGGACCCTAACTACTCAGATCAATGGACCCATGCTACATAATTCAGGACCCTAACTACTTAAATCATTGGACACATGCTACACAAATCAGGACCCTAACTACTCAGATTATTCGACCCACTTCAAATCACTTACAACTATGAATATACAATAAAAGTCAAAAGTGTTGCATGATTCGACGATTTCTAGCTATCTCTTTCTAAAAATTTGATATCTGCCACTGAGAGCACCAATAATAAAAAAGGTCGGGTAATTTTAACAGTGTTTTTAAGATAAATTAATTAACAAATAACAATTAATTGATTTTAGAAAAAGAGTGGTGTACGAGCCTACGAAAAATAAATGAGTTTTACAGTAAAAATCATAAATTGTACAAAAAACCTGAAATTTTCGGCCAAGTCGCTTTTTGACGATTTGTAATACCCTGTCTGACTGATGACGCGGTCAGAAAAATGTCCGGTCGTTAACAGTTCAGTGGACCCATGCTACACAATACAGGACCCTAACTACTCAGATCATTGGAGACATACTACACAATTCAGGACCCTAACTACTCAGATCAATGGACACATGCTATACAATTCAGGACCCTAACTACTCAGATCATTGGACCCATGCTACACAATTCAGGACCCTAACTACTCAGATCATTCGACCCATGCTATACAATTTAGGATCTTAACTGCTCAGAGCAACGGATACATGCTACACAATTCAGGACCCTAACTACTCAAATCATTGGACACATGCTACACAATTCAGGACCCTAACTACTCAGATGAACGGACCCATGCTACACAATTCAGGACCCTAACTACTCAGATCAATAGAACCATGCTACACAATTCAGCACCCTAACTACTTAGATCATTGGACCCATGCTACACAATTCAGCACCCTAACTACTCAGATCAATGGACCCATGCTACACAATTCAGGACCCTAACTACTCAGATCAATAGAACCATGCTACACAATTCAGCACCCTAACTACTCAGATCATTAGACACATGCTACACAATTCAGGACCCTAACTACTCAGATCAATGGACCCATTCTACACAATTCAGGACCCTAACTACTCAGATCAATAGAACCATGCTACACTGTTCAGCACCCTAACTACTCAGATCATTGGACACATGCTACACAATTTAAAGATGCAGATAAAAATATATTGCACTTTTCAAAAATTGGCGCAAATGCAATGCACCCGATGACAGAGACCTATAGGACGATATCTTTAAAATAAGGCGACACAAAAACGTTTGTATTAATAATCAAATAATAGCACAACTTAGTTACACATTTTTTTTCTTAAAATCAACATAAATAAGAAGATGTGGTATGAGTGCCAATGAGACAACTCTTCATCCAAATCACAATGTATAAAAAGTAAAACAATTATAGGTCAAAGTACTGCCTTCAACACGGAGCATTGGCTCACATCGGGCAGCAAGCTATAAAAGGCCCCAAAATGACTAGTGTAAAACAATTCAAACAGGAAACACCCGTATTCAACGGACATGCAATTGCAAAAAAACAGGACATGAGCTGAGCTGTACTGAATTGTCACTGTCATTCCTGCTCATCCTGTCACACAATCGTAGAAATCAACAAATCAACACGTCATTATATTTTGGCTAATTAACAAAAGGATAAGTTATGGAATGAAAAAATGAGATTTGTTTAAAAAAAATTGATTTAAGTTTAGGTTTCAAACTGTTTCTACTCTTAAACATGTTAAAGCCTGATAGGAGTTTGTTGCCTTGGGAATAAATAAATTGAGATCAAACATTTTTTGGATATGTAAGTCAATGACCAAACCATGTAAACCAGTGTAATTGGTTTTCCAAAACGGTTTTAGTTCAGGATTATATAAACAAAAAAGAATATAGCTTAGGGTTTTGAACTATAATTGTTTTTGAACTGGCTACAAAAACAAATAATCATGATTCATTTCATTATCTCCTTCAAAACAAAGACTGTTTTCAGTACGTGGTTGCCTCCTATTTAGCATGCAGTAATGTTATTTATCGGAAGAGAAATGAATTCTTTAACAAGACAATTATGCCCAACAATGAGTTTCATTAAGAATCCGTCAGTGTTTATACATCTTATATAAACAAAATCAGGTGAAATCATGGATCCTTAAATAACAATTATCTGACTCTTTAAATTTCATAAAAAAAAACAGGCATTATTAATATTCACGATTTCATTTCTTTTTTTTTTAAAGAAAGCAACTTGTGTTTATTGTGAATACACAACACGGAAGCTAACAACGCGGACCTCGACGGAAGCACCCATCAATATTTACATGTGGAATACACATCTCCACCAAAGGCGCTTGGGTACATAAATTACAGATTTCATATTAGTAATTTCTTAAAATATTCAATGTTCTATGTTATATATAGGCTGGGTATTGATCTTCGTTTCAAATCTTTTATGTATTGAACTAGAATATTTACTTTTAAGATCAATAGGAAACTAATATATAAATAACTATCTTATCAATAACCCAGTACGTCCGTCCCACATAGAGTATATTATGGCACGCCGTTTTTATATTTATTCAAATTTGAAGATATCTTATTTATTTAACAAGATATCTTATTAATTATTAAGATATCTTTAATTTTTATAAGATATCTTATTTAATTTGAAAGTTAATAAAATATCTCTATTAATTAATAAGATATCTTATAAAGTATATAAGATATCTTACTTCTTTATAAAGATATATTTCAAATACATACTTTATAAGATATCTTATTCATTAATAGAGATATCTTATAAACTAATAGAGATATCTTATATATTAAATAAGATATCTTTATAACCAATTAAATAAGATATCTCTATAAGTTAATAAGATATCTCTAAAAGTTTATAAGATATCTCTATTAGTTTATAAGATATCTCTATAAGTTCATAAGATATCTCTATAAGTTAATAAGACATCTCTAAAAGTTTATAAGATATCTCTATTAGTTTATAAGATATCTCTATAAGTTAATAAGATATCTCTATTAATTAATAAGATATCTTATAAAGTATATAAGATATCTTACTTCTTTATAAAGATATCTTTTAAATACATACTTTATGAGATATCTTATTAGTTAATAGAGATATCTTATAAACTGATAGAGATATCTTATTAATTAATAGAGATATCTTATAAACTAATAGAGATATCTTATTAACTTATGGAGATATCTTATTGAGTAAATAAGATATCTCTATTATTAACTATATAGAAGATATCTTATGTAGTTAATAAGATATCGTATAAATTAATAGAGATATCTTATATTTTAAATAAGATATCTTATATACTTAATAAGATATCTTTATAAACATTTTAATAAGATATCTTATTTAATATATAAGATATCTTATTTAATAAATCAGATATCTCAATTAATATATAAGATATCTCATTTTGTACGGAAGCCTGGAGCTGCCTTGTGTAATTGTTTATAACTATCCCATATTTGATAATCATTGCGATAATGTTTTGTATATTGCAATACGACGCCTTATTTATCGCAATATTTCGCTATATTTATCAACAAGGCACTTTATTTAGCGCAATGATTTTTTATATTTAACAGTAAGAAGACTTAATTATCGCAAGAATTTGCTTTATTTAATAAGACGACTTATTTATCGCAATAGTTCGCTATATCTAACAACAAGGCACCATATTTAGAGCAATGCAGTGCTATATTTAAAAAGAAGAAGCCTTAATTATCGTTATTATTTGCTATATCTAACAACAAGACGTCTTAGTTATCGCAATGATTTGCTCTAGACGCCTTATATATCGCCATACTAACAAGATGCCTTAGTTATCGCAAGATTTTGATTTTAATATATATTCCCACACTTCAGACTGTCTATCAACTCCAGCAAAATTTCCTTAAAATTACTAAATCGGGGACAGCATTCCAACAACAGGTTGTCCGATTTGTCTGAAAATTTCAGGGCAGAAAGATCTTCACCTAATAAACAATTTAATTCCTTGTCAGATTTACTCTAAATGCTTTGGTTTCAGAGATATAAGCCAAAATATACATTTTATCCCTATGTTATATTTTCAGCCATGGCGGCTATCTTGGTTGGTTGGCCGGGTCATGCGACACATTTTTAAACTAGATATCCCAATGATGATTGTGACCAAGTTTGGTCAAATTTGGCCAAGTAGTTTCAGAGGAGAAGATTGTTGTAAAAGTTTACGGACGACGGACGACGGACGCGAAGTGATGAGAAAAGCTCAGTTGACCTTTCAGGTCAGATGAGCTAAAACTATTCAAGATAATAACCAAAATCTGAATTTTTTTCTTAAAATTACAAATTCAGGGGCAGCAATCCAGCAATGGATTGCCTGAATGGTCTGAAAGTTGCAGGGCAGATAGATCTTGACCAAAGAACAATTTTGTTTTTGAAAGATTTGCTTGAAATGCTTTGGGTTTAGATATATGAGCCAAAATCTAAATTTTACCCCTATGTTCTATTTTTAGCCATGGCGGCCATCTTGGTTGGTTGGCCGGGTCACCGGACACATTTTTTTAACAAGATACCCTAATGATGATTGTGACTTAGTTTGGTCAAATTTGGCCCAGTAGTTTCAGAGGAGAAGATTTTTGTAAAAGTTTACGGACGACGGACACCGCCAAGTGATAAGAAAAGCTCTCTTGGCCTTTTGGGCCAGGTGAGCTAAAAAGGAAGAGGCGGAAGACATTTGTCTCCCCAGAACTTTTTCGAGCGAAAAGAACAAAAGAACGAAAAAAAAATATCAAGAATTCAAGAATAAAATAACTGTTCCGCATGAATGCACACGGGTTTTAAGGGGATTATGAGAGGTGACCTTTGGTGACACCCGTCGCTCATAATCAAGATAAAAGTCTATTGGGATTGTATAGAAGTACATGTTTGCCTATACCACCCGGCTATTCTACTGACACATTTATGCAGTATGTATATATGGTGTCTCTAACTGATAAATACAGTCTGTATATATGGTGTCTGTGGTTATAAGATGTTGTCTGTGGTTGTTAGATGTAGTCTTTACATTGTATCTGTTGTTGTTAGATGTAGTCTATATATGGCGTCTGTGGTAGTTAGCTTTAGTCTTTACATGGTGTCTGTGGTAGTTAGATACAGTCTGTATATATGGTGTATGTGGTAGTTAGATAAAGTCTTTATATGGTGTCTGTGGTAGTTAGAAGTCTGTATATATATGGTGTCTGTGGTTGTTAGATGTAGTCTTTACATGGTATCTGTTGTTGTTAGATGTAGTCTATATATGGCGTCTGTGGTAGTTAGCTTTAGTCTTTACATTGTGTCTGTGGTAGTTAGATACAGTCTGTATATATGGTGTATGTGGTAGTTAGATAAAGTCTTTATATGGTGTCTGTGTTAGTTAGAAGTCTGTATATATATGGTGTCTGTGGCTGTTAAATGTAGTCTTTATATGGTATCTGTGGTAGGTAGATGTAGTCTTTATATGGTGTCTGTGGTAATAAGATAAAGTCTGTATATATTAGGTGTCTGTGGTTGTTAGATGTAGTCTTTATTTGGTGTCTGTGGTTATTAGATGTAGTCTATATATGTTGACTGTGGTTGTTAGATACTGTCTACGTATAAAAAAATAGAAGTTATCTTTATATGGTGTCTGTTTTTGTTAGATACAGTCTGTATATGGTGTCTCTGTTTGTTAGATACAGTCTGTATATGGTGTCTCTGTTTGTTAGATACAGTCTGTATATGGTGTCTCTGATTGTTAGATACAGTCTGTATATGGTGTCTTCGGTTATTATATTAAGTCTGTATATGGTGTCTTTGATTATTAGATTAAGTCTGTATATTCTGTCTGTGGTTGTTAGATGCAGTCTACATATGGTGTCTCTGGTTGTTAAATGTAGTATGTATATGATGTCTGTGGTTATTAGATTAAGTCTGTATATTCTGTCTGTGGTTGTTAGATGCAGTCTACATATGGTGTCTCTGGTTGTTAAATGTAGTATGTATATGATGTCTGTGGTTATTAGATAGTCTGTATATGGTGTCTGTGGTGTTAGATACGGGCTGTATGTGGATGTTAGGCACAGTCTGTATTTGGTTTCTTGGGTTGCAAGATGCATTCCGTATATGATGTAGGTGGTTGTTAGATAATGTTTACGTATAACAAAAAAAAGTAGAACATGTGGTGTGATTGCAAATGATACAAACTCTCAAGGGGGCCCAAAACAATGAAGTGTTACAACTTCAAAATCGTATAAGGGGAAAAGAGGGAGGTACATGTAATAGTAAATATATGTTTTTAATTATTTAGTGACAAGGATTGAGTTTTAAAGGTATGCAAATGAAAATTATTGCTTTTCGTGTGTTTATTATTTACAATCAATTCTATACGATATGGCAGCGAACACAATCATGATCATTTAAACCTGCTTTGAAAATTAAGCAACACTGATCTTTATTTTTAACTTGATACTCCGAAAGGTTGTCGTGCAGAAGGACACAGGTTACCATACCAAGTCCCATTAACTAGTACGATTGGGCTGACCAGTATTTTTCCTATTGAACAATTACTTGCTAGGAATCGAATGTTTATCCGTAGTACGAACATATAATATGACAATTGCATGTCTTTTGCTGGACTTCTGATGTACGTAGTTTTACATTTATGTCAAGGTAGCACTGCACAGTTAGAAAAATATTAATTAAAATTGAACCACAAAATGTTTCATCATTTTCTATTCCTGGCTTTCTAATACATTAACCTAACTGTTTGTGTTATACATTTTCAAATGTATGTAATCAGTAACTTCCATAGATTTGATTTTCAAAAGTTAAAAGGGTGAAATATGATTCCTTTTTTGTGTATCCATGGGAACATTTTGCATTTATTTACATAACATATTGCAAAAAGAAGGGTGAAAATGTCACATATTCCCCCAAAATTTGAATCAAACTAGAAATTCAATGCCTTTGAGTGATACCTTTTCAGAAACTGTTCACATTAATCTATTTAATGATCAAATAAAAAATGGGTGTCTTTCGCCCCGTTTTTGTCGCAAAATTAATCATTAAGTTCGTGCGACAAAAAGTTGTAAAAAAATATTACAATAATTGACAAACCAATGCCGGGTCTGGATATGCAAAGACAGACTATCATACAGAAAACAGGCCATATTTCATACATTACATACTCTTGATATTCATATGAACTTACTATGAAGGCTATTTTAATCATCTTAATCATCAGCTATCCAAAAAAGAATTTTATATTTGAAAAAGTGACCAAAATGCGAAACTACACACCGAACTGTGGAGTGCTACCTAAATCATAGTTGTGGTGTAAATAGGAAGAACTAATGTACATGAATGTCGTGTATTTCCAGTACTTATTATATCACTGTATTGATCATGAGTTCTTTCTGTAAGTGTATTAGTAAAGTGCGTTGCTTTAAGCTTAGTCCATTATTATGCGAATGTATTTTTTGTGAAACAAAAATTTGACAAACTCAGTGGTAGATCCAGAAATTTTCATGAATGGGGGCCAATTGAATGCCTAAGTGGGTGCCCGCTCCGGTCATGATTCATTCATTTCCTGTATAAGCAAATAAAGTTTCTCCCAAAAATAGTTCATGCATGTAGGTTCTCAGCTACTATCAGATACCATCTCGTAAATTTAAACCAAGTCATTCTGAAAAGCACTTAATGTGTTACTCTCTTTTTTTTGTTTTCACTGGCATTTAATTTCAGTTATTTTATAAAAATCATTTGGTAATGCATGCAATTAGCGTCTCCTACGTGACAGTCTTTAACAATATAACTTACTATTAGAAACAAAAACACACTAATAAATTTTAGTATTTGGTACAGGTAAAAATGAGAAAGGAAATGGGGAATGTGTCAAAGCGTTAACAACCCGACATAGAGCAGACAACAGCCGAAGGCCACTAATTGGTCTTCAATGTAGCGAGAAACTCCCACACCCGTAGGCGTCCTTCAGCTGGCCCCTTAAAAAATATGTAAACTAGTACAGTGATAATGGACGTCATACTAAACTCCGAATTATAAACAAGAAACTAAAATTAAAAATCATACAAGACTAACAAAGGCCAGAGGTAGAGTGTCGCTTTGCTACAGTTGAACACAGAACAGTTAAATGCTGAATAAAGGAGAGAACTCTTTTTCTCAGAAAACACAGGCAAACATTCAAACAATCTATTCACTCTGAACTGTGTCCACACTTGTTTCCCTAGTAAAACTTGACATGTTTTCTTTTATAAGTCTATAGATGGCTGCTTGCAGACGTAATGTGCAGGTTGAAAAAAAACATAAATAGTTAAAACGGCTTAAACCGACAAATCTATGTAACAATAAAGCAACATTAGTAATATGACTCTAGGCATTTCATTTGCCAGGCTATTTCTATACCAACTTTTATCTACTGTGTAACTACAATAACATGCCCTAGATACCTTGGAATCGAAAGTGGATAATGACAAAATCTAATGATTTGTTAGACTACATACAACCAAAGTATGTTTTATTGTGCAGTAATATAAAAGAATTGACACGAATATTCACCATTCCAATGTTAAGGAAACATTTGAATAATTGGTCTTGCACTGATCTACCAACAGACATAAAACAACATAGATTCAAAGACGTTGACTTAACGAGAGATAAATGGTACTTTAGAAGAATGAAAACCCACTCAAATCAGAAATGAACATTATATCTTAAATTGATGCTATAAAGGTTTCTTAATTTTTGTTACGTTCGAAAGATGTGTTTTTCAATACTGCAGTAACCAATCGGCATTGTAATGAGAAACAAACGTGTTTCTCTTCTTCTCGACTTGTTCATTTACCTGTTTACATTAGCGTCTAAAGACGAATGAAAAGCAGCTATACAGATATTTGCATCTCACTGAATAAGTCAAAGTTTGCTGACTATGTCATGTATGTTACGTTGAACGCATTGATTCCATCGATCATGAAATAAATGGATAAAACATATATACAATTAAGTCTGTCTTATATCATAACTTACATCTTTAATTGACAATGAGGGTCGGTTAAAAACAAATCTGTTGATTTTTACTGGTTTTGTATATTTAAATATGTTCAGCAATGTTGAATGACGTGTATTGTATCAAATCATACAAATACCCCGAAAAATACCAAGGGTTTAGACTCAAAGAAAACAAGTAAGATTTCCCAAGTATTTTTGTTGAATACTAGTAGGTGCAATTTTGGTACTCGGTGCAATTTGGGTACTGTGACTTTATATACCTTCCAAATATCGTGGTTTATGTGAAACCATGCCCCCTTTTATACTCAGTGACGTGAGCGACAGACATGCTATATCATACATTTCGTTTAGTTTAGCTACACTCTGTCCAGTTCATTAAGAATGAAACGGATTGGTTGAGTTGACACCAAATAAGATTTGATTGTACTTAATATTTTGTTAATGTATTACACGTTAAACTCGATGGTCATTTTTATGGAAAAGTGTTTGGTTATTGTAACAGATATGAAAAATGACTGAATGATACTCAGCTACATCATGAAGGAATAGACCAATATGGCATATTTAAATGTGTCGAACGGTTATCAATTTAATGATGACTCGGGCATAGGAAAGACTTGTTAAAAGAAACAGTAGACATTTATTCTTTACTATTTATATAATACTAAAATACAACAGAACTTTTTCATTCAATATTTACATGAATTCTGACAAAAAAGAAGCATAATCAACGAAAAACAAGAAAATTAGTATGTACACATTATGCACTTCAATGTTGTTCTTTGCATCAACAGATCAAATAGCTTATGCGCGTATTCATTCGACAACATGGTGACATAACAGATAATTATCATGAATAATAAATGTTAAATCTGTAAATGTTTATCGATTTAATAAATGTTGTGATACTACGCCTGATAATAAGTTGAACAATTCTTTGGCCTGTGTTGGAGTTTCAATGACATCGAATTCTTCGATATCTAAAAACGTGAGAGTATTTATTAATTGTCTAAATTCTTCTTTAGTGCCTCTAGGTAGAACAGCATCCGTGTAGATATCAGTTAAGTAATCCAATACAACTATGTCGCACGGCAATTCATAAGAGCAGTCATATTTATCGTAAATAAAAGGTTGGTAGTACATAACGTCAGGTATACCATGTGGACCTTCAACATTTCTTTGAGATCTTATTCTGTGTGAATTCCATGATTGTAGAAACATGTCTAAATGTCTCTGAATAAGTGGTAGGAAACAAAACCGTATGCATTCAAGATGCACAGGGTCGGCATTGTTAAGTATACCTTCATCTACCATATCTTTAAACAAATTCCTCCAAAATGTTGTGAAATTTTGCATCAGAAAACTCCATAGCATTTCGATCTTTTGGTTGGCCGTTGATCTTCCTATTGAAACACTTCTATGTCCAGCCATGCTATCAGCATGAAATGATCTCAAAGCTATTTGAATACGTTCAACTATAACATTTTCAGTTCCTGCATCCATGCGTACTACCCTTGGAACCCTCTTGCTTGTCTTCAAATACTCAAGAAAATGTCCTGCAACTATACGGGGATTTTTATTTGAACTTGTAGCCTTCAGCCAAAGTATCTTTCTTGAAAAACCGTCGATTCCACCATGGACAGATATTCCAAACGGCTTTAACTTATCATATCCATCGACGTGGATGCAAAAGCTCGGTCCGTTACTTGTGTATCGTCTTCTTGTAAGCCTATGTCTTTGTCTCCTTAAAACGCCGTCTCCGTCAATAGCTTTCAAAACTAGCCTAACCGTGTGTTGTGAAGCTCTTACGCCTATGCAGCGAAGTACATTCCATAAAGATCGATAACCTATATTGGTATATCCTGCATTTCTTAACTGTAAAATTTGTGTAACAATATCAGCAATAGCACTTTCAACTCCTCTTTTTTGCAATCTCAAACGTTTTTTAATTCTATAAAATGATCTTTCGCTCAGCATTATATGATGTATGTTTAGTAAAAACCCGAGTACTTCTTTTGTTGTAAATGAAAAACTTGTATAGTATACAACTAGTTCATCTAATGATGCATCTATGTCTGGATATGGAATAGCACTGGCCTTGCAGAACAGGAGAAGAGCAAGTACCATCTGAAACATAAAAGTGTACAACTTAGAACTTTAGACTGTTATGATATTGCATTTGTTCCACTGAAATGGTCTTATCCGATGTATAGTAAACTTGGGGAAGATGTTCATATAGCCTTAAAGATTGGATCAAAATGAATGTATGCAAAGATATTAATCAGTAGATAACTGTATTGTATTTTAAGCTGCGACGGCAGCAATTGGTGATTGGGTGGTCGCAAATTAACTTTACTGGCAACGCGCTGGCAGAGCTAGTAAACGGGTATTTGCGATCTTCAAATCACCAATTGATGCCGTGGAGCTTAAAATAAATATTGTTATCTTCATTCTTATGAAACTGAGAGAAAACAACCTCAAATCATAAATTTAAAATCTGCCATACATCGTCTGCGCTTGTGTGTACATTATCATAACATCAATTGTCAATTGATGCCATGAAAATTAATGACGTTATCCTATCAAATGGAACTAAAATACTGAACTCCGAGGAAAATTCAAGACGGAAAGTCCCTTATCAAATGGCAAAATCAAATGACAAAACACATCAAACGGATGGACAACGACTGTCATATTCCTGACTTGGTACAGGCATTTTCAAATGAAGAAAATGTAGGATTGAACCTGGTCTTATAGCGCTAAACCTCTCACTTGTATGACAGTCGTATCAAATTCCATTATATATAAAACGATGTATGAACAAAACAGACATAAAAGGTCAAATAGTCACAATATGGGTATAGCAGTCATACTTGTGTCACAATCTCAAAACAAACAAATATTTAACAAAAAGGCACCTATCAAATTTAAAACCCGCAAAGGGTTGCTAGCGAACTAGTACGAGCTTTCTAAAAACTGCTTTTTTCTTCAATGCCAATTTGATAGGTCTTATTTTGAGTTTAATGTTGGAGTATGTAAATGGATGTTGAAATATGCAAATGACTTAAGGTTAATTTTGTTCTACCAAACAGATCATATTGAAATTCTATCACGATGTTAATGTTGAATAAAGAAAGGTTTGTGTGGAAAATTTGGATTGTACTTTCAACCGTTTCTAAATCACAGTTACCTTGTTGACAAGACTAACATCCACCCCTTTTTATTTTTGCTTATTTCTAACTTCCTCTGTGGTATGTTTTTTGACATAAAAGTAATAATTAAAAATATTTTAAATAAAACAACGGAAAGTCATGATCAATACAAATCTATTTCAAATAATTCATGCTCTTAGTAGTTCAAATGTAAAGAAACTGTATTTTTGCTCATTTTGATATGCATGCAAGGTGTAAAAACTAAAGTTGATTATTTTCCTTTCTTCTTTTCACATGTTTCAGGCTGAATCGGAACCAAACAATTTATTTAATCTATTTCCCTTAGGATCAGAAAGCACTACTCAAAATGATTATTTGATGACACAAGTAAAATTGTATATGATTTTATATGGTTAACCGTTTATGCCTGTTATAAACAGGTCGAGAACTCCAGATTTTCTGACGTGAGAATATTTTGCATAGTAAAAATGTAGTAACTTCCAAAAACAGAAGGCTGGTATGGCCTTAAAATACTGACCAATCGACTCAATGAACTACGGCTACTTCGAGTTTACTATGACCCGGAAACACGTGGAATTAGTATGAAAACTGTCAACTATTATAGTTTCTGGGACTCTCATAATAGATGGTGTTGTTCTGTGAATATGTCTAATGTAAAATACATAACATAATATTTAATTTGCATGTTCAGATTAAAATAAGTATTGTTTACTGGCTTCACGATTCTATTTTCCTTTTCGCCTTGTAAAAGTAGTTGAACTGTTTTTTATACGCCTGTCAAATTTTTGACGGGACCTATTATGGTATACAATTGTCGTCTGTCCGTCAGTTTTGTTCAGTGGTTTAGGTTGATCTTGCAGTTGCGAATAAGAAATGAGTACCCTTTGAAAAAAGATGGCAAAGTCCATGTTTTGCTATGGCAAACCCAAAAAATATAAATTTCAATCAATATCTGAAATAAGAGGTGCATATAGAGGCATTATATTATAAAGAATTTGTGAAAGTTTAATTAAGTTTTGTTCAATGGACAAGGATGATCTCGGAGTTGCAGATAAAAGATTGGTACATCCTGCATGGCTACAATAACGGACGGAAAGACGGACGGGGCAACGATTACTATATACCCCCCACGTTTCAAGTGGGTGTTATAAAAAGAACAAACAGTAGCTATATTATGTTGATACCATGAAATATTTACTTACCAAAAGCATTGTTTAGAATGAGGGATAGCTTCCTTTGTATGTAGGTCCACTTAGTCTTCTCTAGTCAATTGAAGAAATTATTAAACAAATGATTCATACGGGAGAAAATGGTCTGGTTGATCGGGTGTTGATCATAACGAAAATGGCCGTTGAATGGCTGCTCACGCTACATATGTAAATTGAAATATATTATCGCCATAATTATGATGACTTAGCTTTAACTTCTGAAATTTAAAGCGAATAAAAATCGTAAATCGCGTTAATTAAGTGGTACTGTTTTTACACAATAAAATCATCGCAATAACAAAGACGTCTTGTTGTTAGATATAACGAAATATTGCCATAAATAAGGCGACTTGTGGTATATATATAGCAAATATTGCGATAATTAAGTCTTTTTAGTGTTAAATTTAACAAATCATTGTGCTAAATAAAGTTCCTTGGTGTTAGATACAGCAAATTATTGCGATAAATAAGGCGTCATTTTGCAATATACAAAACATTATCGCAATGATTATCAAATATGGTTTAGTTATAAACAATTACACAAGGCAGCTCCAGGCTTCCGTAATTTTGTTATTAAGATATCTCAATTAGTTTATAAGATATCTTATTTAACTAAATAAGATATCTCGAAATTGAATTAATATAATAACGGCGTGCCATAGTATATGGTTTGTCCGGCTAACTCCTCCTACGATTTACAAGTTTTTGTTGGTAAGCTGCCTTTGTCAGACAGATATCTTTGTTGGTAAGATATCTTTGTTGAAGAGATGTCATTGTCGGACAGACTAGATATTTTTGTAAGACAGACGTCTTTGGTAGAAAAAGAATTTTGTTGAAAATATGTCGTCTTTGTTGGACCTTTGTCTTTGTTGGTCATATTAGATATTTGTCTGTTTTGGTAAGAATTTTTTGGTGGACATTTCTTTGGTGGACATGTCTTTGGTGGACAGATGTCTCAGTTTTTGTTAGTCAGATGTATTTGTTGGACAGATGTATTTGTTGGTTAGATGTCAATGGTGAAAAGATATCTTTGTTGGACAGATGTCTTTGTTGGTAAGATGTCTTTGTTGGTCAGATGTCTTTGTTGGACATATCTTAGTTGCATGGACAAACAATAGTACTTGGTTGTACGTGTCTTTGCTTGACATGTGTTTGTTGGACAGACTATATTATTTTGTTGTACGTGTCTTTGTTGTACATGTCTTTATTGGACAGCTATCTTTGTTGAACATATGTCTTTACTAAGCAGAAGTCTTTTTTGGACAGAAGTCATTTTTTGACAGATATTTTTGGTTGACTTATGTTTTTGTTTGACAGATATCTTTCTTGGACAGATTAAATGCCTTTTCATTGAACGTTGTTTGGGTGCTTCTCTTTGGCGTATTCTCTTCGCTTATAAAACTATAGTTATTTTTGCAACGAAGCTCATTAAAAAAACGCCAAGCATCTGATGAGTTTTTAAACTGATTTTTATAGTTCGTTCTTAATATGTTGAACTGCTACACCACTGTCCCAGGTTAGGAGGAGGGTTGGGATCCTGCAATATGTTTAACCCGGCCACATTCTGTATGTTTGTGCCTGTCCCAAGTCAGGAGGCTGGCTGTAATTCAGTGGTCGTCGTTTGTTGCTGTCTTACATATTTGTTTTTCGTTCATTTTTTGTACATTAATTAGGCCGTTAGTTTTCTCGTTTGAATTGTTTTACATTTGTTATTTCGGAGCCTTTTATGGCTGGCTATGCGGTATTAGCTTTGCTCATTGTTGAAGGCCGTACGGTGACTTAAAGCTGTTAATATCTGTGTCATTTGGTCTCTTGTGAAGAGCTGTCTCATTGGCAATCATACCACATCTTCTTTTTTTATAAGCTATTGAGATAATTTTCTAATTTCCGTGATACTAACAAATATCGTCTAAAGAGCTGTTAGTTTTATAATAATTTAATTGAATCCGATGATGAGACTGTACTGCATTGAGCTTAAAAAATTGTTTAAGTTTCCCGTCTTCTGTTGATTGGTTGATTGATTGATTTCTTATAACGTCCAGTGACAAACATTTCATGCAGATTTAGGACGAGAACACTGTGTCTGTGACCAGGGATGAAGGCTTAACACTGCGTCTGTGGCCAGGGATGATTGCTAAACACTGTACTTTGATCGCTAACAAGATAAATGCTTGACACTGTACGTTGCCCACTAACAGGATGAATGCTAAACACTCTATGCTGCCCACTAACAGGATGAATGCTTAACACTGTACTATGCCCTCTCACAGGAGGATTGCTAAACACTGTATGTTGCCCACTAACATGATGATTGTCAACACTGTACTATGCCCACTAGCAGGAGGATTACTAAACACTGTACTATGCCCACTAACAGGAGGATTGCTAAACACTGTACTATGCCCACTAACAGGAGGATTGCTAAACACTGCACGTTGCTCACTAACAGGATGAATGATAAACACTGTACTATGCCCACTAACAGGAGGATTGCTAGACATCATGTTGCCAACTAACAGGAGGAATGCTTAACACTGTACTATGCCAACTTACAGGAGGATTGATTAACACTCTATGCTGCCCACTAACAGGATGAATGCTTGACACTGTACTATGCCCTCTCACAGGAGGATTTCTAAACACTGTATGTTGCCCACTAACATGAGGATTGTAAACACTGTACTATGCCCACTAACAGGAGGATTGCTAAACACTGTACTATGCCCACTAACAGGAGGATTGCTAAACACTGCACGTTGCTCACTAACAGGATGAATGATAAACACTGTACTATGCCCACTAACAGGAGTATTGCTAAACACTGTACTATGCCCACTAACAGGAGGATTGCTACACATCATGTTGCCAACTAACAGGAGGAATGCTTAACACTGTACATTGCCAACTAACAGGATGAATGCATAACACTGTACTATGCCAACTAACAGGAGGATTGATTAACACTGTACTATGCCCACTAACAGGAGGATTGCTAGACAATGTATGTTGCCCACTAATAGGAGGATTGCTAGACACTGTATGTTGCCCCCTTACAGGATGATTGCTAGACGCAATATGTTGCCCACTAACATGAGAATTGCTAGACACCGTATGTTGCCCACTAACAGGAGGATAGCTAGGTACTGTATGTAGCCAACTTAAAGGAGTATTGCTAGACACTGAATGTTGCCCACAAACAGGATGATTGCTAGACACCGTATGTTGCCCACAAACAGGATGATTGCTAGACACCGTATGTTGCCCACTAACGGGAGGATTGCTAAACACTGTACTTGCTCACTAACAAGAGGATGGATTGCTAAACACTGTACTTTGCCCACTAGATGTCTTTTGGTTATTTGTGTTGTTGGATTGTTGTGTCATTGCCGTATGTCCCACATCTCCTTTTACTCGTACGTTGTGTGTTGTCCACTATATGTCTTTTGGTTATTTGTGTTGTTGGATCGTTGTTTCATTGACGTTTATCCCACACACCCTTTTACTCGTACGTTTTGTGTTGTCCATTAGACGTCTATTGGTTATTTGTGTTGTTGGATTGTTGTCTCATTGACGTTTATCCCATACCCCCTTTTACTCGTACGTTGTGTGTTGTCCACTAGATGTCTATTGGTTATTTGTGTTGTTTGATCGTTGTCTCATTGACGTTTATCCAACACCTCCTTTTACTCGTACGTTGTGTGTTGTCCACTAGATGTCTATTGGTTATTTGTGTTGTTGGATCGTTGTCTCATTGACGTATATCCCACATCTCCTTTTACTCGTACGTTTTGTTTTGTCCATTAGACGTCTATTGGTTATTTGTGTTGTTGGATTGTTGTCTCATTGACGTATATCCCACATCTCCTTTTACTCGTACGTTTTGTGTTGTCCATTAGACGTCTATTGGTTATTTGTGTTGTTGAATTGTTGTCTCATTGACGTATATCCCACACCTCCTTTTAATCGTACGTTGTATGTTGTCCACTAGATGTATATCCCACATCTCCTTTTACTCGTACGTTTTGTGTTGTCCATTAGACGTCTATTGGTTATTTGTGTTGTTGAATCGTTGTCTCATTGACGTATATCCCACATCTCCTTTTACTCGTACGTTTTATGTTGTCCATTAGACGTCTATTGGTTATTTGTGTTGTTGGATTGTTGTCTCATTGACGTATATCCCACATCTCCTTTTACTCGTACGTTTTGTTTTGTCCATTAGACGTCTATTGGTTATTTGTGTTGTTAAATCGTTGTCTCATTGTCGTATATCCCACATCTCCTTTTACTCGTACGTTTTGTGTTGTCCATTAGACGTCTATTGGTTATTTGTGTTGTTAGATTGTTGTCTCATTGACGTTTATTCCACATCTCCTTTTACTAGACTAAGTACGTTGTTAGTTGTCCACTAGATGTCTATTGGTTATTTGTGTTGTTGGATCGTTGTCTCATTGATGTATATCCCACACCTCCTTTTATTCGTACGTTTTGTGTTGTCCACTAGATGTCTATTGGTTATTTATGTTGTTGGATCGTTGTCTCATTGACGTATATCCCACATCTCCTTTTACTCGTATGTTTTGTGTTGTCCATTAGACGTCTATTGGTTATTTGTGTTGTTGGATTGTTGTCTCATTGACGTATATCCCACATCTCCTTTTACTCGTACGTTTTGTGTTGTCCATTAGATGTCTATTGGTTATTTATGTTGTTGGATCGTTGTCTCATTGACGTATATCCCACATCTCCTTTTCTCGTATGTTTTATGTTGTCCATTAGACGTCTATTGGTTATTTGTGATGTTGGATTGTTGTTTCATTGACGTTGATCCGACACCTCCTTTTACTCGTACGTTGTGTGTTGTCCATTAGACGTCTATTGGTTATTTGTGTTGTTGGATCGTTGTCTCATTGACGTATATCCCACACCTCCTTTTATTCGTACGTTTTGTTTTGTCCATTAGACATCTATTGGTTATTTGTGTTGTTGGATTGTTGTCTCATTGACGTATATCCCACATCTCCTTTTACTCGTACGTTGTGTGTTGTCCATTAGACGTCTATTGGTTATTTGTGATGTTGGATTGCTGTCTCATTGACGTTGATCCGACATCTCCTTTTACTCGTACGTTGTGTGTTGTCCACTATATGTCTATTGGTTATTTGTGTTGTTGGATTGTTGTCTCATTGACGTATATCCCACATCTCCTTTTACTCGTACGTTGTGTGTTGTCCATTAGACGTCTATTGGTTATTTGTGATGTTGGATTGCTGTCTCATTGACGTTGATCCGACATCTCCTTTTACTCGTACGTTGTGTGTTGTCCACTATATGTCTATTGGTTATTTGTGTTGTTGGATTGTTGTCTCATTGACGTATATCCCACACCTCCTTTTACTCGTACGTTTTGTGTTGTCCATTGGACGTCTATTGGTTATTTGTGTTGTTGGATCGTTGTCTTATTGACGTTTATCCCACACCTCCTTTTAATCGTACGTTGTGTGTTGTCCACTAGACGTCTATTGGTTTTTTGTGTTGTTGGATTGTTGTCTCATTGACGTTGATCCGACACCTCCATTTATTCGTACATAACATTGCAATACTGAATGAAATTAACATATATAGTTAATATTTATCAGTGATCCCAGCAACAATTATCGTTTTTATTTTTGTATTATATATCATTTGTAAATTTTGGACTATAGATAAATTATCAGAAAGTTTTCTCCCTTTTTAATTGTACCAAATAAAATATTCTCAAACATATCATTTCCGTAACTAATGGTTTAAAATATTCTACAAAAAAAATATTTGCTTCATTTCGACCATCTTAGGTAAACAAAACATTACAAAAGTAAAAATCTGGTGTTATTTAAAATCTAAGTAATTTCTAAAGTAAAATTCGACCTAATAGGTATAAGTAATTAATTCAGAGTAGGATAGCCGACCATATACATACTGGTAGATTTCTATGTCTAAGGTAACAGAACTTAACACCAAACATATTTCGGAAATTCTTTCGGAAATATGAAACAAAAAGAAAAAAAAGTAATTTTTAAGAGGACATTTGAACTTTAGTCTGATGATATCTGAAATATAGTCATAAGAATGTCCTGACAGTATTATTTAATAACAAATAGAAATATATCTTACATTTTAACAGGAAAAATTAAAAGTTAAAAATTGATATCAAACTGTATGTCATATTTCCATTGTCCTTGGCCTCTTTTTCGTGGTTCAGCGACTGCTTAAACATGAGTACTCACACCGAATTGTTTTTTTCTGATCGTGATTGAATTTATGTTAAAAGTCTGTAACATGAAAGATTTACTGCAAGCACACGTATCACATGAACTTAACATTATCAGTGATCGATACGAATGAGGTCAAGGTCTACCAGACAGACATGTTTTACAATCATACCGTACACCATACACGTATATAAATAGCTTACAGTATCGGAGAAACCGTACACCATACACGTATATAAATAGCTTACAGTATCGGAGAAACCGTACACCATACAAGTATATAAATAGCTTACAGTATCTGAGATACCGTACACCATACAAGTATATAAATAGCTTACAGTATCGGAGAAACCGTACACCATACAAGTCTATAAATAGCTTACTGTATCGATGACACCGTACACCATACAAGTCTATAAATAACTTACAGTATCGGAGAAACCGTACACCATACACGTCTATACATAGCTTACAGTATCGGAGAAACCGTACACCATACAAGTATATAAATAGCTTACAGTATCGGAGAAACCGTACACCATACAAGTATATAAATAGCTTACAGTATCGGAGAAATCGTACACCATACAAGTTTATAAATAGCTTACAGTATCGGAGAAACCGTACACCATACAAGTCTATAAATAGCTTACAGTATCGGAGAAACCGTACACCATACATGCATACACCATACACGTATATAAATAGCTTACAGTATCGGAGAAAAACATCTAATTACAAAACTTCACATTTAGCCATGAACAATAAAAATGGTGAATGAAATGATTCCAATGTATATGTCAGTCTGGCAGGGTTAACCTGACCTAAATATAAAAATAAAGCGATGTGGCATGCTGAGGGGTATGATTGCCTATGAGACATCTCTCCATAAGAGACAAAATGACGTAGAATTAAAACAACTATAGGTCACTATACGGCCTTCAACAATGAGAAAAACCCACGATATTGTGTTTCAAATGGTAACGTCAAATTTTTACGTTTTACGGCGATAATTGATAATTTGGGATATTTTTTTTTATTTCTCTGGCAATTTTTGTTTTGCACATCAATATGGATACTTCTTAATGTTTGGTTGTGCATGGAATATTTCCCGCTGAAAGTAAAACCCCATTTATTTATTTACTTTTTTTTTCTCACATGATTTTATAATATTTTGCTGAAAATGTATAAAAATAAAATATAAAATATAAAATAAATGATTGTTTAGCTGCAACAGACACCAAGGGACGATGCTCTAGGATTGTGATCTTAAAAGCTCTAACAATCCTCCTCGTATCTGATGCAGAAAAACAAACACAAATGGAAAAAGTTTATGTATATTCACAGCAAATAACATATACTGCAGTAAACAGGTATTGAGAAGAGTGTAAGTTTCCCTACTGCAACAGACACCAAGGGGCGGTACGCAAGGAGCTGTGGTATTTACACAGTCCTCCTCGTGTCTGAAGCAGACAAGAAAGCCACATAATTAACAATTTTTTGAAATAAATTTACATGCAGCAGTGAGAATAGACTTATCTTCTGTGTTCATAAGCCATATCAGTTTATCTCTTGCGTTAAGAGTTAAAAAGTTTGGGCAACTTTTAGTTATCTCTTGAAATAGATGATTGCGATCATCATTAAATTTAACACATTGGAATAAAAAATGATATTCATCCTCCACATCTCCGGAGTTACAACGAGTACAAGTTCTGTCATTTAGAAGAGTACCCTGATACCTTCCGGACTCAATTCTTAAGTGGTGTGAGGAAATTCTGAGCTTTGTTAAACTTCGTCTCTGTTCAAAATTCCCAATAATGGAAAGACATTTTTCTCTTCCAAAAACTGATTTAAATATAACATAAGTTCTAAGTTTACCATCTGAATGCTTTGCCAATTCCACAAGTCTATAAAATATGATTTTAATTTTTTTTTCATATTAGTTTTTGAAGCTATTAATTTTTGGTAATGGTGAAGATAGATGATTGATGTCTGGGATCATTTCAAGAATTGACTTCATAGAGCCATACCAAGATGTTTTGTTTTGAATGAGAAAGATTCTTTGATGTTACATAAGCATCTTTAAGAAGAGAAAATTGGGAATCAAGATTTTCCAAGCGATACCAGTAATTTAACATGGATTTAATCATATCATAGTATAGTGGGAATCGTCCTAGCTCGGATAAAATTCCAAAATTCATGGATTTTTTATGAACACCTAAAACCAGTTTACAAAATTTTATATGTAGTCGCTCACATTTTGAACTGGAATAGATTTTTTTTCAAATGGTAAAGTTCCATTTCTGATTCTTGCTGAGAATGGATTAAAAGTTCCCCATATTTCAGACCCATATAGGAGTATTGGTTTTATGGTATGATCAAATACATGTAAGCTGGTGCTTATGCTTGGATTAAGTGATAATAAATTCTTGTACAATTTATAATAAGCCTTCAAGGACTTTTTATACAGTTCATTTTGAGCGTATGAAAATGACCCTGATGCACTAAAGTGCAAACCAAGATATTAATCATTATTAACACTATCAATCAACATATTTTCATAAGTAAATTTTTCACAAATGTGTCTGCCTGCTTTGTTGAATATTAGAACCATACAAAATGTGGAGGGATTAAACATGTTAGCGGGTGTCTCCCCCCTCTTTAACCTCGGACAGTGGTGGATCAGTACAACACAAGAACAAACTGTACAAAACAATAATTGGAACAGGCAAATATAGATTGTGGCGGGATTACATGTAAACACGTTAGCGGGTGTCTTCCCCCCTTTAACCTCGGACAGTGGTGGATCAGTACAACACAAGAACAAACTGTACAAAACAATAATTGGAACAGGCAAATATAGATTGTGGCGGGAGTAAAAATGTTTGCGCGTGTCTCCCCCCCCCCCTCTTTAACCTCGGACAGTGGTGGATCAGTACAACACAAGAACACGTAAAACAGTGGTGGATCAGTACAACACATGGTTTTGTAATGGAAATCCAAAATATAGATTAAATGAAGAAATACAGTAAAACAGGAGGTTCAAAAGTATATATTGTGAAAATTTCAAAAGATTCTGATACGAAATGCAAAGTTGTGACTGAAGGAAAACGAACAAACAAACAAACAGATGCCTGTGTCATAATCAGTAGAAAAAAATACAAATAGCTGAGAGGTTCACAGCAGACTGCTTATGATCCTCAAATAAAAAGATATTGTAAGAAGTAAGAATCAGCTTTGCCTCGGTTGGCAATATGTTGTTCTAGGGGTAATAGTCTGCTCTACATCCTTATCATCTGTAATTGACCTGGGTTGACAATGTTTTTCTAGGGTTAATAATCTGCACTATTACCCTTTTATCTGTTATTGATCTGCTTTACCTCGATTAACAACGTTTTTCTAGGGTTAATAATCTGCAGTATTACCCTTTTAATATCAGTTTCTGATCGGCTTTACCTCGGTTGACCACGTTTTTTCTCGTGGTAACAATCTGCTCTTTTACCTTCTCATCTGTTATTGATCGGCTTTACCTCGGTTGGCCACGTTTTTTCTCGTGGTAACAATATGCCCTATAACCTTATCATATATAATTGATTAGCTTTGCCTCGGTTGAAAATGTTGTTCTAGGGGTAACACTCTGCTCTATAACCTTATCATCTGTTATTGGTCGGATTTGACTCGGTTGACAATGTTTTTTCTCGTGATAACAATCTGCTCTATTACACTAGCTATAATCTGTAATTGATCGACTTTGCTTCGGTTAACAATGTTTTTCTATAGGTAACAACCTGCTCTATTCCCCTATCATACATTATATAATTATAAAAGTGTCTCAGTATTAAGACGGTCACTTTTGTTTGTTTGTTCTTTTAAGTGTTACATGAAATGTGATCTAGATCTCATACCTAAGAGAGGTACTTATCAAGTATGAATCAAGATATCAAATGTTAAAGAAAAGATAGTTGTTTTTTTATTCTTACAGTTTCTATAGATTTTCTCTTCAGCTTTGCTAATAACTGGAGTGCATGGGTAACACGATTCGCTTCTTTAATTATTAGTCCTTTAGAGTGCTATCATTGGTATAAATAAAACGTGAACGAGGCTAGACGTCCATAAGACAGCCACCCAACGAAAACGAGGCTAGACGTCAATAAGACAGCCACCCAACGAGAACGAGGCTAGACGTCAATAAGACAGCCACCCAACGAGAACGAGGCTAGACGTCAATAAGACAGCCACACAACGAGAACGAGGCAAGACGTAAATAAGACAACCACCCAACGAGAACGAGGCTAGACGTCAATAAGACAGCCACCCATCGAAAACGAGGGTATACGTCAATAAGACAGCCACCCAACGATAACGAGGGTATACGTCAATAAGACAGCCACCCAACGAGAACAAGGATATACGCCAATAAGACAGCCACCCAACAAGAACGAGGCTAGACGTCAATAAGACAACCACCCAACGAGAACAAGGTATACGTCAATAAGATAGCCACCCAACGAGAACGAGGCAAGACGTCAATAAGACAGTCACCTAACGAGAACGAGGCTAGACGTCAAAAAGCTAGCCACCAAACGAGAACGAGGATAGACGTCAATAAGAAAGCCACCCAACGAGAACGAGGGTATACGTCAATAAGACAGCCACCCAAAGAAAACGAGGCTAGACGTCATTAGAAAATTGTCAATACAATACTGGAAGTTTTGTTTCCCGTTCTGGGAAGAGATAAACATTCGTTGGACAGGTGTTCATTGTTCCGGTTGTCTTCATAAATAGTTATGCATGGACCTGTTAATATTTAAGACAGCCACCCAACGAGAACGAGGGTATACGTCAACAAGACAGCCACCCAACGAGAACGAGGCTAGACGTCAATAAGACAGCCACCCAACGAGAATAAGGTATACGTCAATAAGACAGCCACCCAACGAGAACGAGGCAAGACATCAATAAGACAGACACCCAACGAGAACGAGGCTAGACGTCGATAAGACAGCCACCCAACGAGAATAAGGTATACGTCAATAAGACAGCCACCCAACGAGAACGAGGCAAGACGTCAATAAGACAGCCACCCAACGAGAACGAGGCTAGACGTCAATAAGCCAGCAACCCAACAAGAACGAGGGTATACGTCAATAAGACAAATTAAACAAATAAAGAAAAGATAGTTGTTTTTTTATTCTTACAGTTTCTATAGATTTTCTCTTCAGCTTTGCTAATAACTGGAGTGCATGGGTAACACGATTCGCTTCTTTAATTATTAGTCCTTTAGAGTGCTATCATTGGTATAAATAAAACGTGAACGAGGCTAGACGTCCATAAGACAGCCACCCAACGAAAACGAGGCTAGACGTCAATAAGACAGCCACCCAACGAGAACGAGGCTAGACGTCAATAAGACAGCCACCCAACGAGAACGAGGCTAGACGTCAATAAGACAGCCACACAACGAGAACGAGGCAAGACGTAAATAAGACAACCACCCAACGAGAACGAGGCTAGACGTCAATAAGACAGCCACCCATCGAAAACGAGGGTATACGTCAATAAGACAGCCACCCAACGATAACGAGGGTATACGTCAATAAGACAGCCACCCAACGAGAACACGGATATACGCCAATAAGACAGCCACCCAACAAGAACGAGGCTAGACGTCAATAAGACAACCACCCAACGAGAACAAGGTATACGTCAATAAGATAGCCACCCAACGAGAACGAGGCAAGACGTCAATAAGACAGTCACCTAACGAGAACGAGGCTAGACGTCAAAAAGCTAGCCACCAAACGAGAACGAGGATAGACGTCAATAAGACAGCCACCCAACGAGAACGAGGGTATACGTCAATAAGACAGCCACCCAAAGAAAACGAGGCTAGACGTCATTAGAAAATTGTCAATACAATACTGGAAGTTTTGTTTCCCGTTCTGGGAAGAGATAAACATTCGTTGGACAGGTGTTCATTGTTCCGGTTGTCTTCATAAATAGTTATGCATGGACCTGTTAATATTTAAGACAGCCACCCAACGAGAACGAGGGTATACGTCAACAAGACAGCCACCCAACGAGAACGAGGCTAGACGTCAATAAGACAGCCACCCAACGAGAATAAGGTATACGTCAATAAGACAGCCACCCAACGAGAACGAGGCAAGACATCAATAAGACAGACACCCAACGAGAACGAGGCTAGACGTCGATAAGACAGCCACCCAACGAGAATAAGGTATACGTCAATAAGACAGCCACCCAACGAGAACGAGGCAAGACGTCAATAAGACAGCCACCCAACGAGAACGAGGCTAGACGTCAATAAGCCAGCAACCCAACAAGAACGAGGGTATACGTCAATAAGACAGCCACCCAACGAGAACGAGGCTAGACGTCAATAAGTCAGCAACACAACGACAACGAGGCTAGACGTCATTAAGAAAACCACCCATCGAGAACGAGAGTATACGTCAATAAGACAGCCACCAAACGAGAACGAGGGTATATGTCAGTAAGACAAAACATTGTTCCGGTTGTCTTCATAACTAGTTATGCATGGACCTGTTTCCTATCTATTATATTTATATTTATATATCTATATATTATCTGTTTTAATATCTGTTGAAAGCACAAAGTCAGTAAAATACTTACGATTACATGAATGTTCTGGTGTAAAAATCAATGCAACAGCAACCCAACGACACATATATCTAAAAACACCAGCAACCCAACGACACATATATCTAAAGACACCAGCAACGCAACGACACAAATATCTAAAGATACCAGCAACCCAACGACACATATATCTAAAGGCTCCAGCAACCCAATGACACATATATCTAAAGACACCAGCAACCCAACGACACATGTATCTAAAGACACCAGCAACCCAACGACACATGTATCTAAAGACACCAGCAACCCAATGACACATATATCTAAAGACATCAGCAACCCAACGACACATATATCTAAAGACACCAGCAACCCAACGACACATATATCTAAAGACACCAGCAACCCAACGACAGAAATATCTAAAGACACCAGCAACCCAACGACACATATATCTAAAGGCTCCAGCAACCCAACGACACATATATCTAAAGACACCAGCAACCCAACGACACATGTATCTAAAGACACCAGCAACCCAACGACACATGTATCTAAAGACAGCAGCAACCCAATGACACATGTATCTAAAGACACCAGCAACCCAACGACACATATATCTAAAGACACCAGCAACCCAACGACACATATATCTAAAGGCACCAGCAACCCAACGACACATATATCTAAAGACACCAGCAACCCAACGACACATATATCTAAAGACACCAGCAACCCAACGACACATATATCTAAAGACACCAGCAACCCAACGACACATATATCTGAAGACACCAGCAACCCAACGACACATATATCCAAAGACACCAGCAACCCAACGACACATATCTAAAGACACCAGTAACCTAACGACACATATATCTAAAGAAACCAGCAACCCAACGACACAAATATCTAAAGACACCAGCAACCCAACGACACATATATCTAAAGACACTAGCAACCCAACGACACATATATCTAAAGACACCAGCAACCCAACGACACATATATCTAAAGACACCAGCAACCCAACGACACATATATCTAAAGACACCAGCAGAGCCAAAAAGATGTCATAATCTCTAAATCGTTCCGGGTCTGAGTAAAGAGGTCAACCTACAGTTTTGAACAATCGACAAACGTTTATACAAAATATATAGCTCTTAATCGTCTGAATAAAGATATCAACATACAGACTTAAACAATAGACAAACGTCTCTACAAAATGTCCAGCTTTAAATCGTCCAGAGTCTAAATAAAGAGGTCGACATACAGTCTTAAACAATAGACAGACGTCTATACAAAATGTCAATCTCTTACATGTAATCGTCCCGAGTCTGAATAAAGAGGTCAACATACAGTCTTAAACAATAGACAAGCGTCTAAACAAAATGTCACCTCTAAATCGTCCCGAGTCTAGATAAAGAGGTAAACATACAGTCTTAAACAATAGACAAACGTCTATACAAAATGTCAACCTCTAAATCGTCCCGAGTCTAAATGAAGAGGTAAACATACAGTCTTAAACAATAGACAGACGTCTAAACAAAATCTTAATCTCTTACATGTAATCGTCCCGAGTCTGAATAAAGAGGTCAACATACAGTCTTAAAGAATAGACAAGCGTCTATAGATACAAAATGTCAACCTTTAAATCGTCCCTAGTTTAAATAAAGAGGTCGACATACAGTCTTAAACAATAGACAAGCGTCTAAACAAAATGTCACCTCTAAATCGTCCCGAGTCTAGATAAAGAGGTAAACATACAGTCTTAAACAATAGACAAACGTCTATACAAAATGTCAACCTCTAAATCGTCCCAAGTCTAAATGAAGAGGTAAACATACAGTCTTAAACAATAGACAGACGTCTATACAAAATGTCAATCTCTTACATGTAATCGTCCCGAGTCTGAATAAAGAGGTCAACATACAGTCTTAAACAATAGACAAGCGTCTAAACAAAATGTCACCTCTAAATCGTCCCGAGTCTAGATAAAGAGGTAAACATACAGTCTTAAACAATAGACACACGTCTATACAAAATGTCAATCTCTTACATGTAATCATCCCGATTCTGAATAAAGAGATCAACATACAGTCGTAAACAATAGACAGGCGTCTATACAAAATGTCAACCTCTAAATTGTCACGAGTCTAAATAAAGAGGTCGACATACAGTCTTCACCAATAGACAGACGTCTAAACATAATCTTAATCTCTTATATGTAATCGTCCCGAGTCTGAATAAAGAGGTAAGCATACAGTCTTAAACATTAGACAAACGTCTATACAAAATGTCAACCTCTTAATCGTCCCGAGTCTCTAAATAAAGAGGTCGACATACAGTCTTAAACAATAGACAAGTGTCTAAACAAAATGTCACCTCTAAATCGTCCCGAGTCTAGATAAAGAGGTAAACATACAGTCTTAAACAATAGACAAACGTCTATACAAAATGTCAACCTCTAAATCGTCCCGAGTCTCTAAATAAAGAGGTCGACATACAGTCTTAAACAATAGACAAGCGTCTAAACAAATGTCACCTCTAAATCGTCCCGAGTCTAGATAAAGAGGTAAACATACAGTCTTAAACAATAGACAGACGTCTAAACAAAATCTTAATATCTTACATGTGATCGTCCCGAGTCTGAATAAAGAGGTCAACATACAGTCTTAAAGAATAGACAAGCGTCTATAGATACAAAATGTCAACCTTTAAATCGTCCCTAGTTTAAATAAAGAGGTCGACATACAGTCTTAAACAATAGACAAGCGTCTAAACAAAATGTCACCTCTAAATCGTCCCGAGTCTAGATAAAGAGGTAAACATACAGTCTTAAACAATAGACAAACGTCTATACAAAATGTCAACCTCTAAATCGTCCCGAGTCTAAATGAAGAGGTAAACATACAGTCTTAAACAATAGACAGACGTCTATACAAAATGTCAATCTCTTACATGTGATCGTCCCGAGTCTGAATAAAGAGGTCAACATACAGTCTTAAACAATAGACAAGCGTCTAAACAAAATGTCACCTCTAAATCGTCCCGAGTCTAGATAAAGAGGTAAACATACAGTCTTAAACAATAGACACACGTCTATACAAAATGTCAATCTCTTACATGTTATCATCCCGAGTCTGAATAAAGAGATCAACATACAGTCGTAAACAATAGACAGGCGTCTATACAAAATGTCAACCTCTAAATTGTCACGAGTCTAAATAAAGAGGTCGACATACAGTCTTCAACAATAGACAGACGTCTAAACATAATCTTAATCTCTTATATGTAATCGTCCCGAGTCTGAATAAAGAGGTAAGCATACAGTCTTAAACATTAGACAAACGTCTATACAAAATGTCAACCTCTTAATCGTCCCGAGTCTCTAAATAAAGAGGTCGACATACAGTCTTAAACAATAGACAAACGTCTATACCAAATATCAATCTCTAAATCGTCACGAGGCTAGGTGTCATTTTGGTTTCTTGTGGAGAGTTATCTCATTGGCAATCATACCACATCTTCTTTTTATACATTAAAAAATAGACAATCGTCTATATAAAATATTAAGCTTTTTATCGTCCCCACTCTGTATAATAAAGAGTCAATATAGTATTTCTAATTGGCAATCGAAAATCAAATTGTATCTTTTCTCAATCAAATTCAACATTTAATACTGCACGTGATTTATATGACAACGTCAGAACAATGCACAGAAAAAACAAACAAAAAGCTTGATATAACTCGTAATTATTTAGTTGTAGCATATTAATGTTATTATAAGAAAAGAATGCTTCCTTTTATTTTATTTTATAAGGTTGTAAAAGCGTTGATTTGCGCACATTTTTAGTATGAAGCGCCATGCAGTGACTTTCTCATACAAAAAGTGCTTCAGTAAAGAACAAAATAGTTCCCAGAAAATTAACTTTGAGTACGGCATTGATCAATTGTTTAACGCCACTTTAAGCACTGTGGACTATTTCGCGGAGGTATTTTCTTATTGGTAGAGGCAGCTTTTACTGCTTTTAGGAAAACTGACATTTTGTGTTACTAGTAATTCAGATTGGAGTCAAATGTATCCGTAATGTGCAGGGGGTTGAACTCAGAATCACAGTCGGACTACTTAGACCACAGGGTCATGGAGACCCCGCAAGCCCCAGTAACACATCAGGTATGTACTCGGGTGCTCCTGAAGGCACAGGTGTTCCTGCTACAAATATGACTCCTGTCGTGTTACTCTTAAAATACATTGATGAGTCAAATCTACAAAAATAGCAAAAGGAAGATAGTTTAGTCACCGATAAAACATTCCTTAAACGCTGGGAAATTAAACTCTTCATTAGTTTTCTCGTTCTCCTGCGGGGACGCTACTGGTCATAAGAGCACAAGAACCGTGACAATCTAGTAAAAGTGAAAAGAAAAATTAAATTTCGTACAAATGTACAGATATATCATGTTAGCATTTCCCTCTTAACGACAAATTCGACATTTTGCTTTAAGAATTATGTGTTGAATAAATTTGAAATGGCGCTATGCAAATACATTTATTGCGTACAAATCTCAATCGTGAGTACTTTTATTATTGTCTCGTTTTCACTACATATATTCACTTCCTGTTTTCATCACTAATCGAACTCTTCCTTCAAACCGAGGCCTTTCAAGGCAATAAGGCGTTTTTTTTTCTTCTAACGAACTGCCCAGAACGGTAAGTATGATTAATTACATTGTATATATAAATATATATGATCATTTTCCCTCACTATGTTCAGATTTTATTTCAACTTTAAAGAACGATAATTAAAGGGCTTTTCAAGCAATGGTAAAAAGGGAAAATTAAGAAATGTACTGTTTTCAAACGTTTCTAAAAAAGCCTTAACATATGACTTTTAAAGCATATACATAATGAAATAAATATTATAATGATTTTTTAAATAAACAATATCACAATGAAATGGACAACCGGAAGATTTCATTAACGACATTATGTCAGGAAAAGAATGAATTATTTTGTTGAAGCCTATCGGATAAGGCAGAAATCAAGCCTTAAGCTTATAGTTCTGAAAAATATCAAACCCCTGTCAAAAACTGTATAGGAATATGATTTTCAAAAGAATTTTTAAGTTATAAAAATTTGTTTTACTTCAATTCATGAGAAAAGAGCTAATTCCTAGAAAACGGAAACCTCTCATCATACATGTAGTAACATTGAGGAAGACGGAAATTCGAAATTAAGATTTAAACTTTGAACTGTGCTATAATTTTACATCATTAAAACGGAAATATATGTACCAACAAAATATCAATTTTTAGAAAGATCTATTTATTGGTGATTGGCGATTTGATAATTTTTTGACAAACTTAAGTACGTTTTCGCCTATTTAATGTGGTTTTTACACGAATGTGTATCTTACGGAAGCCGATAAGGGCCATTCAAAAAAAAAAATTATGTCGTAATTACGACATAGCATGTCGTAATTTCGACATAACATGTCGTTATTACGACATCGCTATGTCGTAATTTCGACATAACATGTCGTTATTACGACATCGCTATGTCGTTATTTCGACATAACATGTCGTTATTACGACATCACGATGTCGTTTTAACGACATAGCTATGTCGTAATAACGACTTCACTATATATATTAAAGAATATGTATTATCATTGCCAAGAGACTAAATGACACAGAAATTAACAACTATAGGTCATATCATAATGCCCCCAATAATTAGAAAAGCCCCCGCATAGTCAGCTATAAAAGAGGGACGAAAGATACCAGAGGGAGAGGCCCCGAAATGCTGTGTGGCAGACAGTGTTAACATTAATTAATTATTAGCTCCCTTGGTAAAACTCCAAATTTCATATTTAAAGTATTTCATTGTTGATTAATTTACATGATGCTTAATAAGTATATATTTGTTATTTGCATATCTTTTGCTATTTGAATTCATTGATTAAAGATATTTATTCATATTGTAAAGTTTAATATTTGTATCGTTGCAAAATCTTTGGTCACCTTCTTTGGTTACCTTCTGTGAGAAACTTATATAATTTATAGATCTTAATCAAGGAGATACAGACTTAGTGTGATAAACTCTCTACTTGTTTGAACTAATATGTGAGGAATTATATGAGGACTGACATACATCCGACCTATAAACCAGCGCCCAACTACATGCCTTCGTGTAATAAGGGTGAATTGAAATATATTGATTGCTCTCTTTCTACTTACAAACGTTGGACACGATGTTTCTACAACCTCTAGTATTTAAAACAGAATCTTCGAAATTTCATCCGCAAAACAAAATAAAAATGTTAGAAAACACGAACCAATATTAAAGCAAATTCAATATATGTTTCAAATTATGTTTTTACAGCTCTTGATCATATACTAAGTAATATCTAGTATATTTGATGATTATATTAGCAAAGCTATGTGAAAAAAACCGGATGTCCAACGTTACATTTATGAAAAACTGTTTTAAATCTTATGTATAGTGATCCTATTTCTTATTCTCTGATCTTCTTGATACTTGGCAGGAACAACGACAGATGTCGGTTCTTTGTGGCGTTAAAGACGTTATTTTTGCCAAATTTTATTTGACTCGGTGGCTTTATATTAAGCGAGAATAAGAAAAATGTCCAACGACGTTTTTCGTTATCTCAACGACTGAAAGTGAATTTTGTAAGTAGCAGAAAATGAATAAAAATAGTAAGACAATAATAATATCTAACAAAAGTACAAATATTTGCCTCATTGTTCGTGAGTTCAAATATTGCTGATTCAATAAAATCTTCTCTACACAGTCGTTTTTCAAACGGTAGCCATTTTGTCCAAGTTGATATTTCATTTTTCAAAGCAGTTAACGCGTATTTTTTATAATTAATCAAAACAAAAGTTAGATACACGAAGAGTAAAAAATGACAAGATTCTTTTCTTATTAACTACATGTTTGGGTCTTAAAGGAATAAAATGCTTCCACACATTACAAAACAGTAGCCAATTTGTCCAAACGTCGAAAGTTCGAAAGACGCTAATTTCCGTCGTTACATGTGCTTAAGTTTCAATTAAATGTTCATGATAATTAAAACAAATCGTGTTGTGAAATTTGGAAAAATAGGTTGATGATTGCTGCCGAAAAAAAAGAATAGCGCATGTTGCTATAGACTCCACCCGGGGACATAGGTTCGACACAGGTTAAATTTTGCAATTTTTATTAATCGTTTATAGCTTTGAACGATTTATTTTAAAGAATGGTGAAATGGGGAAAAACATCTCATTACATGAACTTCGTCCAACTTTTGCAAAGACAATTTTTAGACACCAAGACAATCCTCTAAATGTAAAATTCGAATTGAAATTTATATTGTGGAAGTACTCCATAGATCATTTAAAGTCGTCATTTCAGTAAGGTGCAATCACCAATATTAAAAGACTTATACCAGTTCACGGAGTGTTTTACTTCGCGATTTGTCCTGCTATTCATGTTATAACTGTCGTGATGAAATTAATTCCTGTACTAGCGAAGCCGGAACTTTTCGTCAATATAAACTTGTGCATGAAATGGAGGTACTAGTAATTGAAAGACAAATCCCAAACAGCGACGAAAACCGTTTCATCGAATTTTAAAAACCCGGGATTATTTAAGCCGTTTTCGCGGACGATCCAGGAGTAGATTACTATATTTTAAAATGTATATCAGAAATTAAACACTATAGATTACTTGCGGAAATAATTCTCAAGCCAAGGTTCAAGTAATTGGCGGGGTGTATTTCGACAACTTATGTACACGGGAAAATACAATTCTATTCAAATTTAACCAAGGGTAAAAATGTTCGATTTACTTGCAGAGTGTCAGATATATTTGTATTGGGGTTGAGTTAAGATTTAGAAATTTTACATGACAGATGATATGCACCTTGAAAGTTAAACATCATATGATAAAAGTTTCGTACATCTAAAAAAAAATATCTTTTTTACGGAAAACTGTACCACATCTGCCTATATCTACTTCTGTCCCATCTTTCTTTCCCACATTACTTGCGACAGTAATGCATTTTTAGTTGAAATAACTTAAAGGGTAAACATTATCAAATAGATTTCCACAACTTGAGGTAATTTATGATAAAATGACATCACAAAACCAACAGAACCAGAATCAGAAATTTTAAAAATTTTGTAATATAATTAATAAATCAACCAACATATAAAAAAACGAATAAAACTCGCAAAAATTAGTCAAAAACCCTCTTCGACGCCGCTTTTTATGTGTAACGTCGTGTTTTGGGAACATCGTGCCCTTCGTTTGACAGTAAATACACAGCAATCGATACGTTCATTCACCCTCATTACCACAAACCACGGAGTTGTGCGCTTCTTTAAAGAAAGGTGTTAGGCTTTGCTTGCCTTGATAGGACTTTATGTCAGTCGGCTTAGTCCCTGGACGGTTTCTTATTACTTTCGATTAGGATCTATAAAATATATAAGTTTCTCACAGAAGGTAACTAAAGAAGGTGACCAAAGATTTTGCGACGATACAAATATTAAACTTTACAATATTAATAAATATCTTTAATCAATGAATTCAAATAGCAAAAGCTATGCAATTAACAGATATATACTTATTCAGCTTCATGTAAATTATTTAACAATGAAATACATTAAATATGAAATTTGGAGTTTTACCAAGGGAGCTAATAATTAATTAATAACACTGTCTGCCACACAGCATTTCGGGGGCTCTCCCTCTGGTATCTTTCGTCCCTCTTTTATAGCTGATTATGCGGGGGCTTTTCTAGTTATTGGGGGCATTATGATATGACCTATAGTTGTTAATTTCTGTGTCATTTAGTGTCTTGGCAATCATAATACATATTCTTTAATATATATAGTGATGTCGTTATTACGACATAGCTATGTCGTTATTACGACAAGTTATGTCGAAATTACGACAAAGCGATGTCGTTATAACGACATATTATGTCGAAATTACGACATAGCGATGTCGTTATAACGACATGTTATGTCGAAATTACGACATAGCGATGTCGTTATAACGACATATTATGTCGAAATTACGACATAGCGATGTCGTTATAACGACATGTTATGTCGAAATTACGACATGCTATGTCGTAATTACGACATAATTTTTTTTTTTTTGAATGGCCCTTATCGGCTTCCGTAGTATCTCTTTTAAAAGATCACTTTAAATTAGTTATATTTCAGAAAATTAAACATAAATCCATAACTTTATTCCATTTTTAGTTATAGTTTAACGAGCCAAAGTTGTATGCAAAATGTTACCAAAATCTGTGACATACATGTACCTCATTTTAAATACTGTAAATTCAGAAATTATTGCGTGCATTTATTATTGCGATTTTGTCATTTTACACTTGAATGCGATTTTAATTTTTACGATTTTGAGAAAAGTCATGCTTAATTCTGTTGAAATATTACAAAATGCGAGTTTTAATTATTGCGTTTACAAGTCAGTCGCATTATTCGCAATAATAAAAACCTCGCAATAATTTCTGAATTTACAGTACTGTATACCATCAGTATTAATTGAATGTATTGTTTATAAAAACTACCGACAGAGTGTTATGTATTAGTATTTGTATTGTGCATTGCATAACAATGTATTTTCAACATACTATTCAGTAGGTAAACAAGAACTGAATGTTAAAAGATATTTACAATGAAATAAAAAATAAACGCAGTATTTCGCTAGACAAACTAGCTTCACCGAGCGTGCATCTATCCAGTTGAAATCGGATGCAGATAAGAAACTGGTGTAGCTCATTGTACATGAATTTTGCTGCCTTGTAAATAATTCAAATTAAGGTTGGACGAAGTTCTTGTATGAAGTATTTGTATTGTGCTACACATATATCCAGAAAGGAGTAGGTACAGTAAGACCCCTTTTTGACCCCGAAATATAGCAGTTTTACAAAATTGTTAAAATGTAAACTTTTATCTATTTTTTGGAAAGAAGAATACTTCTGCTACATAAATATGGGCTGTTTTTGACAGTACAATGCACATATATCGGGTACTAGCATCATTAAGTCATGCTAAATTACTGAAATCTTCACAATTTTAGCATTTGAGTTAAATTTTAGACGGTTTCCGTCTTAAATGAAAGTGGCCGCATTCGTGTTCGTTCTTAATATTTAAATGTAAGTTGTATTTGATGATAATACATAACATATATAAAGGTTGAGAGTGAACACGGATGCGGCCACCTTCATCTTGACAAAAACCACATAAACTAATTGAATCGACTGAAGTACACACTTAAATGTTTAAAAAGTGTCCAAATCTTTCATCAGATGAACCTGAAATTTGAGGCCAAAATCGGCCCTTACCGGACCTACTCCTTTGCATAAAGGGGGGGGGGAGCACTGACTGCCTAAGAGGGGGCCCGCTCCAGTCATGCTTAGGTGATTCACTGTATAATCAACCAAATTTTTACAACAAAAGAGGGGGGCAGGGCATATCGCCTCTGATATAGTTTATTTTCAAAACCCTTACTTGAAGTGCAACGAAAATAGTATCGTCATATATAACTGATGCGCTCGATTTTGCACTTTTAAAAGAAGAACGGTTCCTCAGTATGGTGTCACAACCCCAAATCATCAAATGAGAATTAAGAACAAGTAAAACCTACTCTGACAAAACTTGTTCAGTAGAACAGTTCCTCAGTTTGGTGTCACACCACCAAATCATCCAATGAGCATTACGAACAAGTAAAACCTACTCTGACAAAACTTGTTCAGTAAAACAGTTCCTCAGTTTGGTGTCACACCACCAAATCATCCAATGAGCATTACGAACAAGTAAAACCTACTCTGACAACACTTGTTCAGTAGAACAGTTCCTCAGTTTGGTGTCACACCACCAAATCATCCAATGAGCATTACGAACAAGTAAAACCTACTCTGACAAAACTTGTTCAGTAAAACAGTTCCTCAGTTTGGTGTCACACCACCAAATCATCCAATGAGCATTACGAACAAGTAAAACCTACTCTGACAAAACTTGTTCAGTAAAACAGTTCCTCAGTTTGGTGTCACACCACCAAATCATCCAATGAGCATTACGAACATGTAAAACCTACTCTGACAAAACTTGTTCATTAGAACAGTTCCTCACGGTTTGGTGTCACGCCACCAAATCATCCAATGAGCATTAAGAACATGTAAAACCTACTCTGACAAAACTTGTTCAGTAGAACAGTTCCTCAGTTTGGTGTCACACCACCAAATCATCCAATGAGCATTAAGAACATGTAAAACATACTTTGACAAAACAAATGAAAACATAGTGCTTTGGACGTTGTTGTTAACTAAAACTAGCAATAAGAGGGACATCAATGAATCTTTACTGAATGAGAATTTTGGAGGCCAAATTTACTTTTCTACGAATACGAATGACATGCAGCTTTAGGGTAAATATGTATTTAATAATTTGCTAACATGTAGTCGAGATTTTTATTTAGTATTTCAAAAAATAGAAGTTCCTTCATAATATACGTTCCAAGTGGAAGAAATATTCTATAGTTTTATTTCCACTGGAACAATTTTTACAGTATTTGTTCCTTACGAAATAAGGGTATATATAGACAATTGTTCCCACAGGAACAGATATTATGACATTGTTTATAACAAAGTTTCCAGGAGAACTTATTTATTAAGGTGGAACAATAATACATGTACGTTGAGGTGTCAGACCACCAATTACTCCCTCCAATTTAGAACATAGCCCTACTCTGACACAAAATAGTGCTTTTGATGTCCTTGTTTACTTAAACTAACCAACAAATTTGCAGAAATGAGACTTTTGGTAAAAGAGAAATCTATCTAGACCATTTTGAGCCAACATTTTCTTGTCTATGAGTTTGAATGATTAAAAATTGAGGATTCATGCGCTCCATAGTATACTAACTTAAGATTTCCAGAAAACCAGGGGTTATTTTTGGAGTATCTCTCTTTGAAGGTCATTTATTTTGTTAGAAGGCTTTATATGTATGCTGAAAATTGGCATGTAGAAAGCTGATACATGTACAATTCAGCATATACATGTACCTGGTTTCTATGAAGTTAAACGGATTTTTAATTGGTGGTCTCACACCTTGACTAAATACGACTTGGGGAATGTTATTGAACTCAATTACCTCTCCCAAAATATGTGAAAGTCTACACATTTATATACTTTATGAAAATAAGGTGAATGTTCATGATGCAAAGTTATTATAAAAACTATCCAATAAGTTTTCGTTTACCCATCATTACAAACCAGACAAAGTATAAAATTAGCTGTACTCTACTGTACTGATTATTACGCGACCATTCTGAATAAGTCTGAATTTTACTGAAAATCACTTGGTCCCAATCTTGACCACACTTAACTGTATTGATTTGTACTCGACCATGATCTTGACCATACTTAAAAATCTGATTTAGTTCTCGACCAGTCTGAAACATTTGTAATTTTGTGAGCCTGTATAGCTTGCAATGTGGTATGCTGGGGTTTTACTCTTTGTCATAGGCCTTACGGTAAATATAGTTGCTACCTCCTTCGTATTTGGTCTCTGATGGAGAGTTCTCTCTCTGACAATACCTCATCTTCGCAGTATTTTCATAATTATGCCATGCAATTATCTAAAGTCATGAAAAAATGATTGATTGTTTCTCCTAAACCTGTCGGATTTGTTTTTACCTTCCGGTCATTTTTTTTCAAAAATGATAATTATAAACAATAATAAATTTCAGGGCCGTATCTCACTGACATGGGGCTAATAAGGCAAATGTCTCAGGCGGGAAATTAAAAAAAAATAATAAGTCGAGACAAAAGTTTGTCTTCATATCAAATTGTTTTCACGGCGAGTGTCTTGCAGGAAGCAGCGTTGAATTTCATTAGTATTAGTAATTTAAATTTTAAACGTGAGTTGTATTATATTTAAGGACCTTTTGTCTAATTTTAAATTGTAAAAATATTAGAAATTCGTACACTTAAGACTTGGAAAAGATCTCCAATGACGGGTGAACGGTTGTGTGGTTTGGCAATTTAACATGTCCACCGATGTCCAATGCTGTTTTGAAAAGATACGAAGCTACCGGACATAGACAAATTGGTCGTTTTCTCATGGAAAATTAAACTTTATATTAAAGAATACAAACTGGCTCTCTTTTCTGTAAATAAAACTAAAAGTCTGAATAAGTTAAATTAAAGTGAGACAACCAATCTCCCGGAATGGATTAAACTTGTATTAAGCCGTGTACAGGACCTTAATAGAAAATAAACGGGGATATATGATGAAGACATAAACTTTCAGTCAGCTTAATTCAGGTCTGAAGCTGGCATGTCAGTAACTGCTATAGTAGTCCTTATATAGTAGTCTGTGTCATTTTAGTCTTTTGTGGATAGTTGTCTCATTGGCAATCATACCACATTTTCTTACTTACTTTAACCCCGCCTCATTTTTGCGCCTATCCCAAGCCAGGAGTCTCTGGTCTTTGTTAGTCTTGTATGTTTTTTAAATTTAGGTTCATTTATATCTTTCGGAGTTTAGTATGACGGCCATTATCACTAAACTAGTACACATTTGTGTGCAGGGGCCAGCTGAAGCCCCACCGGGTCACGCGGCGGGATTTTCTTCTGTGTTGGAGACCCATTGGTGAGTTGTCTGCACTTTGGTCGGGTTGTTGCCTCTTTGACATATATTCCCAATTTCCATTCTCAATTTGATATGGTGTAAATGTGCTTGGGACAAAATCGCACACAATTCATTGAAAAAATACAAATAATGCCTGTTCTTCATCTTGACAGGTGCTGGAGGGTCTTCATTAATGATCGAATTATTCATACCCTACAAAAAGGGTTAACACGGCCCCATGCCAGTGGTGGATCCAAAGGGGGCGTAGAGGGCGTACCCCCCCCCCCCCTTTATGCTTGGACGTTTTTTTTTTTGTTTTTTTTTTTGTAGAAGTTTAATGATTAATCAGACTAGACGACGTGAACTTTGCCATTTCCTGTGTATTTATTTTATGTGACAATTCTTTACTTATAAACATATTTTTCGCTAGTATACTAACTGAAAGTCATGTGATTCACTATGGTGGAGTTGACCAGTGCGTCGAAAAAACGTCACTCAGTCATTTTAAAATTTAAATTACTGTCACAACTTGCTTAGGATGAGCATGACAATCTTAACACCTTCAAGGCGACACAGGATTGAGCAAGAACATATTGACTTCTATTTCATGAGTCCACAAAACAGTAATACTAGTTATATTAGTACACTCATGAAAAAAAGTTCCTCGGCAATATCATTTACCTACGAAAACATGTTTAACTCGTAACATCCCATGATCGGCATCCTATTTTAAAATAACAGCTGAATAATGATCCCCAGTCAGTATCATCTCTAGATAGATTTAAATTCTAAGGTACGAACCATTTGATTTGAGGAGGCAGTCTGAGATTTTTGAGAGATAAAAGAATGACTCTTATTTTTGCTTTAAACAAAAATTCTGGTCGTATCTGGATTGAAATCAATAATCTTGTCCATTTTTTTGCTAATAGAAACGAATATCCAACAAACTTATTAAGCATTAAATGAACATAATAGATAAAAACGGGCGTATTTTTTTGGCCGGGGTTTGCATGTCTGATCGGAATGACTATTTCGCCGAACTGATATATTGAATACTTTTTTCAAAACCAGACTACAACCTGCTGCTGGAAGTAGCCTTAGTGTCTACATGTTTCGACCGTCATTCATATATTCGTTGTCTTATGATTTCAGACTCATTCGTAGCTTTTGGTTGATTTGGAATCCGTCAGATCCCTTAATTTTGTTGTGTAAAATATATCAACCAACAGGGGCGTAGCTAGGTTTCAGATCAACTGTAGGCACAAATCGGCAGGGGGTCTGGGGCCGCTGAAGGCCCCCTGCAGGTCCAGGGCGGAGCCATGGTAGGGGGTTCAGGGGGGCGAGCCCAACGACAGAAAACGGTTTTCTACATTTTAGTTGCATAATTTTGTGAACAAATATATCATATTTACTGGTTTTTATCATGATGATATTCATGAAGAAAAGTTCGAAGAATTATCATCGGAATAATATAACATTAACACATGAATTAACTTAGTACAAACAAAAATCTGAAAAACAAAATTAAATATTTACAATATTAGGGTCTGGATGGGGGTCTGTTATTCTGTAAACATTTAATTTTCACCCTTTTTTTCTCTAATCATTAAAAAATTAACCCCTTTTTTTCTCTAATCTCCATATTTTTTCCCGTTATTCTCTAATCTTCATTTTTTAAGGGCATTATTCTGTAATCATTTAACCCCATCCAAACCCTCCAAGTGTAGATCAGACTAGCTTTAGATAAAGGCCCACAGAGGGTCAAAGGAAAAGAATTGGTTAAACAAATTTTATATTTCTAAACTTTTATGAATAACTTTCAGATACACGTAAGATACACGTAACAGTTTCATACACAAAGACAATGATACATTTACTCAAAGTCAAGTCAATGGTTTTTTTCTGCCGATAAAATCAGTTATACTCACATCAACATCAACATTGATGTGTCGGTGGATATGAAAAAGAAAGATTTGAAAGTCGCTCGTCTACCATTGTCGATCTCAGGAAGGATCTGACGCGTCTCATCGCGCTGAAGGATCTTTCACTAGTTGCCGATGAAACAGGCATTGTCAATAAAATCCAAATAATCATATACACTGAAGGGTACAGGTCTGAGTTAGTTACGTTAAGGACACATGCAAAGAAATATATCATAATCTGGTCTGTTGTCTTCAATACGCCAACAGGCTTTCCATCATGCTATCTCATCTTCAAATTTTGTTTTTTTCTGACCTAAATCGGGCGAACGGTAAGAGTTGTAAATTTTTTCTGCTATTTCTGGAGTCAAGTTCCCTAATTTGGCAATAATACGCATTAAAATTAAAATGTTTATCTTTTTTATTATTTTTTTCCAAAGGGTGTATAATCGGCAAATTTATGTATAGGCACGTGCATGCCTAGTCGAGTGGTCGAGCCTTAGGTAGCTACGCCCCTGACCAAACATTTGGATACATATTGCTTGTTTGTCTTTTTTAGCTCGTCACGTGTCCGTCGTATTGTAAATTTTATCGAATAGCCCGGCTTATATCTTGTTTACAACAAGAAATCTGTGAGGTTATGATAACTTAACTTACAGCAGACCAGCGAGAATTTTCCATGTCTTATTTTTAAAGAACTGAAAAGTCCCACATCAAATTTATCAGTAAATAGCTTGAAATCTGTACTATCATTTTAAAATAGACAATTAATAGGGAGAATACAGCATCGAAAATGTCCAACCCTTACACCTTTCAGGAACTACAAAATATACATGCACCACGGCAGGAATCGTTTTAAAAGTGCATATTATACTTATTTGATGTTTTTTTAGCCAAAAAAGGGTCCCAAAAATTTTTCGCATCGCTCCGCTCGCCGAATTTAAAAACTTCGCCCCCTTTCCAAAATCATGGATCCGCCCCTGCATGCGTCGATTTAAGCAGTACTCAAAGTATTGTGCTGTGAATAAATTTCAAAGTCAATGGTGTATACATCAAAAAGATAAAACCAACCTACAGAAGGTCATATAACCCAAATAATTAGTCATTCATTTTACCAGCAAATAACTTTCTTAAAATTATATAAAACTAAAGTACTTGTTACAGAATAGTTGGGTCGATATATACAGTAACATTCATTACAGTTCAAAAATTTATCTGATGTTTCAGTTTTCTATCTCATTTTTAGATTTTCCGGAAAAAAGTCCCGAATCGAGTTGTATATTATGCTCACTAGTTTCGCGCCCCCTGTCAAAATAGGTTTGTGAAAGAAATGGCAAAGCAGACGGTTTTGGTCAAACATACTCAAAGATATGACCAAGATATTGTGAGAATGCATAGACGTAAGTTATTAAGGTAAGACGTGCATTTTTAAAATGTTGAAAATGCATCTGAACGAGGGGTACAAGTCAAATCGACACCTGGTCAAATCGGCACCTTCTTCTTTATTCTTGAAATCCTCCACTATCTGGAGTACCACTACTTTTGTAGTGTAGCACGATAAGCAACTGTGTGCATGTGCAGGCAGGGCCGTAAATTACATAGAGGCATGTAGGCAGTTGCCTCCTATTGCGTGCTCACTGACAAAAAAAATAAAAATCATGAAGGAAAAAAACACAGAAAAAAATAGACATATTTACACTTGTATGCAAATTTGTCCGCCATTACGTAAAATCACACAGGTTCCGGTTAACTTTGACATCATAATTTAAATTATTTGACGTCACAATTTAAAAGTTATTGTTGCTTGACGTCAAAAGGTGATTCGGAGTAGATCTAAGGTCATTTGGAGGCAAGATTCAGCTAAATACCAAAAGTAGTTTAACTTTCATTGTTGACATTCTTTTTCTTTAAATAACCAGTACACGTACAATGCATGCGTTGTCAGTCTCTAGCTGTGGTTAAATTGAAGTTCACATGAATACGAATTTAAAGAGGTCGACTCATTCACTTGCAAGTGAATTACTAATTATCCATGTTTCTTAGGCCAAATAAAAATATATGTGTGGTTCCAGTTACCCTACTGTCCCTGCTTTTTCGGCTTAAAAATAGCCTACCCTAAAAAATTTATTGTCATTTTTCATTAATCACTGTGAAAGTCAGAATGTTGATCCCATAGACTCAATGTAAAAAAAACCCATAAAATAAAAAAAGATCCCTACCTACCCTAACTTTTTTTCAGATGTATTGTAACTGGAACCATACATACTTTTTTATTTGGCCTTAGCGTAATTTGACAAAATTTAACCTTATCATGCTTATGGGCTGCAAAAAGCGAATTTTTATTTCACTATTTCACTTTCATTATTGATTGAACAGAAAAAAAACTTTAGATTTTTTATATATCTCATAGCTAGTGGCCCTTTAAAGTTTTTGGTCAAGGTCGTTTTTGATGATATTGAAGTCCAATCAACTAGAAACTTAGTACATATGTTCCCCATACTATAATCTTTCTAATTTTAATGCCAAATTAGACTATTACCCAATTTCACAGTCCATGGAACATGGAAAAGGATAGTGCGAGTGGGGCATCCGTGTACTTTGGACACATTCTTGTTACAAAATAAATAAATGTTTTTTTTTTATTGTTTAAAATAAAATAGTGACATTCTAGAAACTTAAACAGGTTTTCTTTTGTGAATTAGTTAGACAAAATATTGATAATAAATATTGTCATGATGATCAAAAAGTGGCAGATCCAGAAATTTTCATAAAGGGGGGTGCCCACTGACTGACTAAAAAGGGGCCCGCTCCAGTCTTGCTTCAGTGATTCCCTAAATAATCAACCAAATTTTCCCCACAAAAAGCCCTTGAAAACCCTCTAAATCAGCCTCTGTCATAAACTAAGTCATTCGTCTATTAGACTTGTTATATTAAAGTAGGGCAGAAGAATCCAAATGGCTATCAAACTCGTCACAAAGTGTTAAAAATAGTTATCTTTCATTTTATTCATTAAAAGTCTTCATTGTATATGTTTTACTTATACCAAGCTAACTACTTGTATTACAAACACATAACAATAATACCAAATTATCTTTGTTAATATCAATTTAAAACAGTATCATAATTGATATATCAGTCAGGTGTACTACTTGTACAAGTTATTTTTATGCCCCACCCACGGAGGGACATTATGTTTTCTGGTCTGTGGCTCCGTTCGTCCGTCCGTCCGTCTGTGGTTCCGTTTGTCCGTCCAGGTTAAAGTTTTTGGTCAAGGTAGTTTTTGATGAAGCTGAAGTCCAATCAACTTGAAACTTAGTACACTTGTTGCTTATGAGATGATCTTTCTAATTTTTAAGCCAAATTAGACTTTTGACCCCAATTTCACGGTCAACTGAACATAGAAAACGAAAGTGGGAGTTTCAGGTTAAAGTTTTTGGTCAAGGTAGTTTTTGATGAAGCTAAAGTCCAATCAACTTGAAACTTATGATATGATCTTTCTAATTTTAATGCCAAATTAGATAATTACCCAATTTTACGGTCCATGGAACATGGAAAAGCATAGTGCGAGTGGGGCATCCGTGTACTTTGGACACATTCTTGTTATTTACTTGAAGAAGTAAAACAAAATATACACATTTAAGTTAATTATAATCTTTAAATAATCTCCCCTTAATTTTCTAAAAAATTCACTTGTATATAAAGAAAATTTTTCTTACAACCCCACAAATATTCTCAAGTTTTGAGATGTAAAATCATGCCTTTAATGATTTTTCCCAGGTTAGCTTATAATTTTTTATTAGAGTTCAATGTTTCAAGATAAGAACATATGGATGGACCCACCTTTAACCTGGGTTGGAACACCCTTTTAAAAATGGCTGAATCCGCCCCTGCCGTCTGTCATATGTCCGTTGTCCTTGACCTCATTTTCATGGTTCATCAGTCAATGTTTAAGTTTTTGTGTTTTGGTCTGTTTTCCAAATACTATAAGCATTAGGTCAACTATATTTAGTGTATGGAATTATTGTATTAAAGTTGTACATGTCTGTTGGGCAGGGAAGGTATATTCCGAACTTGTCCTCATTTTCATGGTTCATTGGTAAATGATAAATTTTTGTGTTTTTGATCTGTTTTTCAAATACTATAAGCAGTAGGTCAACTATATTTAGTGTATGGATTGATTCTAAGGTGTACATGTCTGTCTTGCAGGTATAATTTAACTTTGACCTCAATTTCATTGTTCATTGGTCAATGTTAAGCTTTTGTGTTTTGGTCAGTTATCATAAGCAACAGGTCGATTATATAAGGCCAATTAAAATTAACTGATAGATTTTCATCCCCGCCCGCCTCTCTGAAATCGTCCCGCCCAGATTTTTTTTATTTTGAAAAATTTACGATTTCCGGGTTTTGTTAATTTCCGTTACCGGTAAACGTCAATGATTTCGTTTCTTTCAAAACTTCTTGTTTCAATTTTCGTTTTTCGTATTTCTTCGAGTAATTTAGAATAACTCTACAGATCTATGATGACAACATCATCTACCGAGAATAGAGATTGATTACGGGAAGGGCATAACATATTTGGGATACGATTAATACGCTGTTCCAAGAATGCAAATCGCGGTGGCATGACACAAATTTCTATGATTAGAAAACCGTGGAAATTATTATTGATACTGTAAAATGTCAAAAACTTTGTGTCGGGAATTTTGGACTGTGAATCGATATCCCAAGCTCAAGAATTGTGGAACACGTTGGTACAAAAATAACTGGATTAAAACAATTGACACAAGCTCGAACTTGTTAGATTTTTGAGATATATTGAGTTCAAAAAGTCGGCAAACATACATTTTGTAGATTTATCCATGTTTTTTTGTTCAGAAACAGCAAACAATCTCTGCCCCAATACATGTAGAACAGTGTTTGCCAATCAGAGATATTAATTTTAAGAATTTGAAAAATCATGTACGATTCCTTGTACATATATACATGCTAGAAGCTTATTATTACTCTTGCATATATGAAGGAAACGTCACAAGATGGTTTGATATGAAATAAAAAATAAAAAATAAAATCCTCCCACCCGCCCCATTTTTTTCAAAAATTTGGATGAAAATCTACTAATTAAATTTTGTTGGCCTAAGCCTAAGGTATATATTGTTAATGATTAATACCGGTAATGGTAAGATGTACTTGTCTGTCTGACAGGATTATCTGACCTTGACCTCATTGCCATGGGTATTTAGAATGTTAAGTTTATGTGATATTTGTAGTAAAACCTTTAAGAAAGACTTTCTACGTAAAATCAATGGTCAGTACAGCAGGTGAGACATTTCATCGTGTGCACTCTTGTGTTTACTTTTTCTCAAAATTGTGATAACACAGAAATTGTAATATCATAAGACCAAATCATGAGTTGTCTACCCTTAATTTAAACTATTGATTAATAGTCTTTAGAAAAGTCTTTCTCACTAGTTAGCAACAAAGAGACTAATTTAGCGCCAAGAAACAACTAGAAAACAAATATCAAGTCAAGAAAATTTCCAATTAAATACTTAAAATAAACAAATTATTTAGAAACATTCATTAAAGTCATTCTTTAACATCAACATTGTTTAAAGTGGCATTGTTTAACTTAACCTTGTTAACTGAAGGTTTAAACGTAGACTAGTTGAGCTAGGGAAAATTTTCTTTGGCTCAGTTGATTGCGCTGCCTTTGGATCCACAGATTGAGGTTTGGAATCCTGCTGGTACCATCCATGTATTTTTCACTATTACAGGTTGGGGAGGACCCTCATAAATTGGTATTATACATGTACCCCAAAACGGGTATCAATTTTCAGTGACAAAAATATAAGCTTTGGATTTCTGTCATGGTGAAAATATTTAGGTAAAGCCTAAAAGACCATGGCCAGAAATGGGTCTGATTACTTTCAATGTATTTAATTAAATTACAATTTGTTTGTCAAATTAAGATGGCTGACATGGCTCAAAAGGACTCTGTCTTGGAGTTATTGCCCTTTAAATGACAATTTTTTACAAATTTTTTGTGTGTATGCCCAAAATCTGAAAAAAACTATATTAAATAGATATTCATATAAACTTAAATAAGCAAAAATTATCAGCAAGACAAGATCTACAAAAAAGTCTACATAGTTGAAATTGTCTGATGACCCCTTTATTCAAATGGCCCACTGGCACTCATTTGACAACATGGCCCATTATCTTTTAAAATGGCCAATTGAATTTATTGTTGAGGGGCCCCGGGCTCATAGTGAAAAAAACATTCCAGGTCACAGCTTTTTGGAGTTACATGTATTGCCCTTTATGAAGATTTTTATATTTTTTTTGCGTTTTTGCCAAATATCTGAAAAATCATAATACTATATATCATGTATATAGCTACATGTAGTACATAATTAGCAAAAATGATCAGCATGTCATAGGACACAGTTATCGTCCTTAAAGTTAAACTCCTTTACAAATATAGTACTTAGCTATAGTACTAGTGTGGACAGTGTATAAATTTTTAATATTTAATTTTTTCATACACTTAGCTTTCCAGTTTTTTTCTTTATATTTTATGCATAAGTATTTAGTAGAGGATGAAATAACATGTTAAAAAATGTTGGTGATAAATTTTTATGAAAAGTAGGTATAGTGATTCGGTCCAGTTAAAAACAGTCAAAAATTAGTGTGTCTGAACATGCTGAAACTGTCAAACTGAGTTATACAATGTAGCTTTACGTAGAATTGTCCATATTTTGAGTAAGAGCTGGTAGACTTTTTTTTTATAATTTTGATATTATTTGTCCAAAAAGTAATAAACTACAGTGAAAAAATACTTTTTAGAAAGTGCAGGTGCAATTTTAATACGACCGCAAAAAAAAATTGGGATCGTATAACGGTATGTTGTCTTCGTCTGCGTCTGTGTCCAAAGACACATTTGGTTTCCGTACAATAACTTAAATTAAAGTGAATGGATCTCTATGAATTTTTTTTAAGAAGCTTCAATACCACAAAAGGAAGATTGGGATTGATTTTGGGGATGATGGTCCCAACTGTTTAGGAATTAGGGGTCCAAAAGGGGCCCCAAAACAATCATTTAACTAGTTTCAGGGTAATAACTTGTGTATAAGTATTTTGATTGCTCTGAAATTGTACCACAATGTTTAATACCACAAGTAGAAGGTTGGTATTTATTTTGGGGGTTATGATGCCAACAGTTTATGAATTAAGGGCCAAAAAGGGACCAAAAACAAGCATTTTTGTAGTTTCCGAACAGTACATGTAACTTGTGTGTGAATGTATAGATCTCTCTGACATACAGTATATGGACCATAATTTGCTATTGGGCTCGTTTCCTATAACGATAGAAAAGTGATAAAAATGTGTATTACTGTAAGAAAAGTTGTAACTACATCTAAAGATGCCTTTATTTTTATCAACATACAAGTGTATGCTACTGTTCCCTAGAAAAAAAAATTGAAATTAACAAATTTCAAAGATTATACGACCGTATTTTTGTGTCGTTTCTCGCGTTACTTTTCGCTTCCGAAGTGCATAACGCTGACTGATTTATAGATAATCGTCACCGGCAAATTCGTAACTTTTGCTTTCAAATAATAAAGAACATCGACCAATAAGAATAGTCAGAAGAAAATGCTGAGAACTATAAGTATTTCTGTAGCAGGTGTAAGAACACTAGCGTTACTTCGGTTTCCGATTTCGTAACGCAAATTTTAGATGATGTAATCTGCTTTGTTGTAATAGAATTCTTTATAACAATATGCAAATATGAACTCTCGCGAGATGTTCAAACAGGTAAATCAGAGATGATTTACATTCTAGTTTTGTTCTTCGTAATAATTAAGTTAGAAAATGACGTTATCGTTATGCGTTACATTTCACACGAAACAGAAGTCCAGTTATTTCCTTTTTTTTATTAATTGTTTTTGTTGTTAAGTTTTAATCATTTCCGGTCATACGTGAAACATGTGACTAACATGTGATCACGCCCTTACGACCGGATATATGAAATACTAGGTCTAAACATTGTTTTTGTTTCCAACGGGATGTTAGCAAACATAATCTATAGACTTGTTTCGTCTTGTTTAAAAAAAGGAAAATACAATTTTCAAAGAGATTGCACCGGGGGTCTATTATTTTTCCTATGTGCATAATGTTACATACAATCTTGTTTGAAAATAAATGCCCAATGACTTGACAAAATCGATTTCAGATTTGACAGACGTTATAACACACTTCGTTTCCCGATAACGATGTAAAGGGTCCTTGGAAAATTCAATCGACATTACGTCTCTTATCATTGTGCCGATGCTCTTTGGATTGAGTTTGCTTCAGCAGTAAATATAAAATAAACTGGATATTTTAGGTGAATAAAGATAATTTAATAAAAAATACATGTTAATATACCGTTACACTTGGAATGTACAAAAGTGGTATCTTTGTCACAATTTTTTTTTTTTTTTTTTTATTCATGTTCTGCAAACACTTTTCAGAAATGCAATAAACTTGTCAAAGGAGAAGTAAACTTTTACCATGCATGACTTGAAAGGAAGTACTTTATTGATTTTGGCCCACTAAAGTAGGTTAAAATGTGGAAACCATGTAGATGGTGTACAGGTCACAAATATCACATGGTGCCTATTTTAAAGGTTTTAATTACAAGTTAAAAGTTTTTTATGCCCCATTTATGGGCATTATGTTTTCTGGTCTGTGCTTCCGTCCGTCTGTTCGTTCGTTCGTCCGTTCGTCCGTCCGTTCGTCCGTCTGTCCCATGTCAGGTTAAAGTTTTTGGTCGAGGTAGTTTTTGATGAAGTTGAAGTCCAATCAACTTGAAACTTGGTATATATGTTCTGTATGATATGATCTTTCTAATTTTAATTCCAAATTAGAGATTTAACCCCATTTTCACGGTCCACTGAACATAGAAAATGATAGTGCGGATGGGGCATCCGTGAACTGGGGACACATTCTTGTTTCTTTACTGGATTTAAAGAATTTTACATTGCCAATGATTTGGAATAAATTGTATATAACTGGAATTTCAAAACCAAATATAAATACATTTTTTTGGCTAAAACATCAAGATACAACGATTATGGTATCCTGTATCAATGAAGAAAATATGGAAATTTCTGAATAAATTGTACTAATTGTTTTCAAAACAAGCACATATTTAGGAGTTTTATAATACTGTTACATTTAAAATGGATTTTAAGAAAAAGTATACTGTTCAGATTATTTAAAGCAGATTTTACAATAAAATAAAACTAAAAAAATGCTTTCGGTTTCTTATGGTTTCCTGTCGCGTTTAAAAAACCCTTTAATTTAACATTGAAAATAGATTTTAAATATTAACATGAAGCAAGTAACACTAGTAATTGTGTTCATTTATGTCTTTTGAAATATATTGTGCAAAATAAAGAAAATAAAGATTGGTTTCCTGTTTGGTTTCCTGTCATGTAAACGGTGAATCAAAATGTATAAATATTTTCTTAAAAAACTCAATTGTTCAGTTAATACTATTCAAACACCAACACAACCCACAGAATAAAAGTTAGAGTTTTAGAACTTATACAAAAGGATACAAAAAGAAACCAAAGGCCGAATACCAAATTATGGTCCATATATGCATTGTACCACAAGGTTCCATATTACAAAGGGAAGTCTGAGATTGAGTTTGGGGTAATTGCCCCAAACATGGAGGAATAAGGGGCCAAAAACAAGCATTTTTCTAGTTTCCAGACAACAACTTGTGTTTAGGTGAATGGATCTCTCTGAAATTTTACGACAAGGTACCATACTACAAAGGAAAGTCTGGGATTGAGTTTGGGGGGTAATTGCTCTAAAGAGGGATTCAAAAAGTTTGGGGGGGGATTTTTTTCCCATTTTTTTTAAGGGGTTCATATTTTGCACAATAGATTTGTAAGATCTTTGACCACATTTATTTTTGTGTTGGAAGCCTATATTATGTAAAAAATGTGATCCCAATCCAAATTCAGACAGTATCAAGTTTGAATATTGTATCCAAATTTGCCCCCACTGTATCAGGCTGCACTCAGCGAAGCATTTAATTTTAATTTTAATTTATTGGTTTAAAGAAATGCACTACGAAATAACTGTGTTCTCATGCCAGCAAGACAAGATCTACAAATTAGTCATCATGGTTGAAATTGTCGGACAATCCCTTATTGAAGTAATTGCCCTTTAATGATGATTTTTCACCAATGTTTTGCGTTTTTGCCTAAAATCTGAAAAAAAAACTATATTAGATGTAAAGAAATTTCAATCAGCAAAAATGATCAGCAATTGACGAGATCTCAGTATTCCCCCCAGATATTTCATTTAGCATCCTGGTAAACAGGGACGTTTGAAATACCATCTTGTTTCTAAAAATTATTGGATAACATTCATAACATAACCTATACATATAAAAAAAAAACCAATTTAGATAGCCTCACTTTCAAGAAATATAGCATCACATTACCATGACATGCATGATGCTAAAAGGCCTGGGGGAGAACACTGGATCTGACAATCCTTATTGGAGTTTTCTTTTTAATGAGGATTTTTGGTATTTTTTAAATTTGGCCTATTACTTTCTTAAAAACTATATTAGATAATAGAATCTTAAATAACCAAAAACGATCAGCAAGACTAGATCAACAAAGATTTCTATTCTAGTCAACAACATGGAGAGAGTCCATTGTTGATGATGCACATAGACCTAGGTGAGCGACAGAGGCTCATTAGTTATTATTTTCTGAAAATCGCAAAATTATGGTCTGCAGATCTGTAAACCAAAAAATTTAAAAACTCTCCTTATTGAAACTGAAATATTATTTCTCTTTTTACTTGTTTAGGTAAGCTTTTGCCTAATGTATTTTCACTCCCTTCCGATACTTGTTGCTCGAGAGTACATTAAAACATTCTGATTCATAATCAGCAAAATAAGTTTATAACTTCATTAGAACGTGATTAATATTGCCTGTAGTTCATGTTCCATCCATTTATTGCATTAATTGCATTAAAAGCGTCCTATTCCATATCCAAATCACTTGTCTAACACTGTTTAATTTTGAAGCGGATCAGCTACATGACATGTATGACAGAAATCCGTATCCGTACCATAATTACAGTTAAATATATTAACTACAGATACAGGAATGACACAGGCTGACAGCTAACAGAAGAATAATGGTCCCAAAATGGAAAATTACACATTCCACACGCATTAACAGAATTTTGGATAGATCTCTGTGCTTGATGTATATATTTCATGTAAATGCTTTCTTTCAATTTATTGATTAATGTTGCTTAACTTTCATGACTTATATTTATCATGTTTATATATACATGATATATATCTTTTTAATCAGAAACAATGAATTTCATTAACATTATAACATGTATAAACAGAATAGTTTTTAAATTGAATTAAATTTCCTGTTTAATATAAAAAGAAAATTTAGTGCTAGATTTTTAGTTGGTACTTTATTACCAGAGGAAAAATATAATTGTCTAACTATAAATAATGGAACATTGTAGTGCCACACTTTATGCATTTTTCTTTTCAAGTCTCACCGCTTCTTTTATTTTCAATTTCAGTTTTAAAAATAGAATTCACTTCTCTCTACATGCTCTATGATTCTAAAGTAGTGTGAGCCCTGCAACTACAAAGTTTGTGGTTTTTCTCTAGATTGATCAACCAATATGGCCTCCTAGTCTAAAATAGAAGACCCTTCTCCCTATAATTCTAAAGTAGTATGAGCCCTACAACTACAAAGTTTGTGGTTTTCTCTAGATTGATCAACCAATATGGCCTCCTAGTCTAAAATAGAAGACCCTTCTCCCTATAATTCTAAAGTAGTATGAGCCCGGTTGAACTACAAAGTTTGTGGTTTTTCTCCAGATTGATCAACCATTACGCCTCCTAGTCTAAAATAGAACATTGAGCATATAGAGGTCAAACTAATATTTCTAAAATAATAACAAACCACACCAGTAGCCAAAAAGGGGGATGCAAAGTTCCCCTTTTGTGGAGACCAAAAGTATAAAAGACTTATAAAGTTGAGATTCAGATTAAAAAGGTTGACTATTAACATTACAGTGACACAACACTAAAATAACTCCCATTAGACAGCCTGTCTAATAATACAGTGACTTGACACAAAAATAACTCCCATTAGACAGCCTGGCTTACAATACAGTGACGTGACACAAAAATAACTCCCATTAGACAGCCTTGTTAATAATACAGTGACACAACACAAAAATAATTCCCATTAGACAGCCTGTCTAATAATACAGTGACTTGACACAAAAAAAACTCCCATTAGACAGCCTGGCTTACAATACAGTGACGTGACACAAAAATAACTCCCATTAGACAGCCTTGTTAATAATACAGTGACACAACACAAAAATAATTCCCATTAGACAGCCTGTCTAATAATACAGTGACTTGACACAAAAATAACTCCCATTAGACAGCCTTGTTAATAATGCAGTGATGTGAGACAAAAAAACTGCCATTAGACAGCCTGTCTTATAATACAGTGACGTGACACAAACATAACTCCCATTAGACAGCCTGTCTAATAATACAGTGATGTGACACAAACATAACTCCCATTAGACAGCCTGTCTAATAATACAGTGACGTGACACAAAAATAACTCCCATTAGACAGCCTGTCTTCAATACAGTGACGTGACACAAAAATAACTCCCATTAGACAGCCTGTCTAATAATACAGTGACGTGACACAAACATAACTCCCATTAGACAGCCTGTCTAATAATACAGTGACGTGACACAAACATAACTCCCATTAGACAGCCTGTCTAATAATACAGTGACGTGACACAAAAATAACTCCCATTAGACAGCCTGTCTTCAATACAGTGACGTGACACAAAAATAACTCCCATTAGACAGCCTGGCTAATAATACAGTGACTTGACACAAAAATAACTCCCATTAGACAGCCTGTCTAATAATATAGTGACACAACACAAAAATAACTCCCATTAGACAGCCTGTCTAATAATATAGTGACACAACACAAAAATAACTCCCATTAGACAGCCTGTCTAATAATACAGTGACTTGACACAAAAATAACTCCCATTAGACAGCCTGTCTAATAATACAGTGACTTGACACAAAAATAACTCCCATTAGACAGCCTGGCTTACAATACAGTGACGTGACACAAAAATAACTCCCATTAGACAGCCTTGTTAATAATGCAGTGATGTGAGACAAAAAAACTGCCATTAGACAGCCTTGCTAATAACAGGCCTTCATGCTATTATGAATTTGTCCTAAAACTCTTACACTGAGCTATGTATGGTACTATGGTAGGTTATACCTTACACTGAGCTATGTATGGTACTATGGTAGGTTATATCTTTCACTGAGCTATTTATGGTACTATGGTAGGTTAAACCTTACACTGAGCTATTTATGGTACTATGGTAGGTTATATCTTACACTGAGCTATTTATGGTACTATGGTAGGCTATACCTTTCACTGAGCTATTTATGGTACTATGGTAGGTTAAACCTCTTTTTTTTTTTAAATTCATGACAAGTTACTTGTCACAAGTATACACATTCAGAAATAGATCAACTGATATTTATATAAATGTGAAGAACTGAAATTGAGCTATTTTATATTTTCAGGTTAAAGATCTACTGTTTGTTTTATTTGATTCAAGTCCAGTCAATTTATTACTTAGTAAAGGTAATTTAATATTATAGTCAAATTGTATTGGATCGTTACTTTTTTTTTTTTATCGAATGAAATTCAGAAATATCATGAATATATTTCAATTGTAAATGTTAGAATTTTTAAAGGGGTGATAATCAAGAGCTAGCTGGTTCATTCTAAGTAGCATTTCACCAGTGCTTTTTTTTCTTTTTAAGGTGGTACCTAACACTTTAACTAAATTTAATTTGGCTCGTTTAATTTTCTTAATATTTTGACAAATTATTTACTTTGACTCTTTGACAAAAATAAAAATTTCAAAAAATTTGAACCAACCGTTTAATCAGAAAAATTACACTGGTTATATATAGCAGTTTGACAAACACTTATTTTGATCATTGAGAAGCTTGATACTCCCTTATAAACACAACGTCATTAAAACATTCTGCTGATTATACAGAGTTATCTCCCTGTAGTGTCAGGTACCACCTTTTTGTTAAATAAATTGGAAACAAAAAATAACATGACATAATTTATACAAAATGAAGTGCATTTGTTAGTGAAAACTAAACAAAACATTACAATCATTACAATGTGAGTTGCTTAAAGAGTAAGAATTTTTAAAAAGTCACTTGTAGTGTAGGAATGACAGATTGGATGTTAATGTCAATGAGACAGCAACCATTCAATGAAAGAGGTCAACATTGTATTCAACCATTGGAAACTATCTTTAAATTAGAACTATCACCGAGTTTGTACTTACATTAATGAGCAACACAAGTGCCACATGTGGAGCACCTAAGATAACCCCTAACTTTTGATGGGTTTCCTGTCACTCAGTCTTTAAGTTATAGCTCACCTGGCCCGAAGGGCCAAGTGAGCTTTTCTCATCACTTATCATCCGTCCGTCATCCGTCGACATTAACTTTTTAGATTTTGAACTTCTTTTAGAGAACCACTGAATGGAATGAAACCAAACATGGCATGCATGTTCCATATGAGGTGCTGACCAAGTGTTCATACTTTGTAGCCGATCCATCATCCAAGATGGCCGCCAGTGGGGGACTTAGTTTAACATAGGACCCTATGGGAAATGCATGCAAATCACTTCTTTAAAGAGAACCACTGAATGGAATGAAACCAAACATGGCATGAATGTTCCTTATGAGGTGCTGAACAAGTGTTGTTACTTTGTAGCCGATCCATTATCTAAGATGGCTGCCAGCGGAGGACTTAGTTTAACATAGGACCCTATGGGAAATGCATACAAATGACTTCTTTAAGAGAACCACTGAATGGAATGAAACCAAACATGTCATGAATGTTCTTTATGAGGTGGTGACCAAATGTTGTTACTTTTTAGCCGATCCATTATCTAAGATGGCCGCCAGCGGGGGACTTAGTTTAACATAGGACCCTATGGGAAATGCATACAAATGACTTCTTTTAGAGAACCAATGAATGGAATGAAACCAAACATGTCATGAATGTTCCTTATGAGGTGCTGACCAAATGTTTTTCTTCGTAGCCGATCCATCATCCAAGATGGCTGCCAGCGGGGGACTTAATTTTACATAGGACCCTATGGGAAATGCATACAAATGACTTCTTTTAGAGAACCACTAAATGGAATGAAACCAAACATGACATGAATGTTCCTTATGAGGTGCTGACCAAGTGTTGTTACTTTGTAGCCGATCCATTATCTAAGATGGCCGCCAGCGGGGGACATAGTTTAACATAGGACCCTATGGGAAATGCATACAAATGACTTCTTTTAGAGAACCACTAAATGGTATAAAACAAAACATAGCATGAATGTTCCTTATGAGGTGCTGACCAAGTGTTGTTACTTTGTCGCTATTGCAACATCCAAGATGGCTGCCAGTGGGGGGACTTAGTTTAACATAGGACCCTATGGGAAATGCATACAAGTCTTCTTCTAAAGAACCACTGAATGGAATGAAACCAAACATGTCATGAATGTTCCTTATGAGGTGCTGACCAAATGTTGTTACTTTGTAGCCGATCCATCATCCAAGATGGCCGCCAGCGGGGGACTTAGTTTAACATAGGACCCTATGGGAAATGCATACAAATGACTTCTTTTAGAGAACCACTAAGTGGTATAAAACAAAACATAGCATGAATGTTCCTTAAGAGGTGCTGACCAAGTGTTGTTACTTTGTCGCCATTGCAACATCCAAGATGGCTGCCAGTGGGGGGGGGGACTTAGTTTAACATAGGACCCTATGGGAAATGCATACAAGTTTTCTTCTAAAGAACCACTGAATTGAATGAAATCAAACATAGCATGAATGTTTCTTTCCTTATGAGATGCTGGCCAAGTGTTGTTACTTTTAGCCAAATTTTATATTTTTTTATATGATTTCAAAAACCCAAGTAGAATCAGGTGAGTGATACAGGCTCTTGAGAGCCCCTAGTTAATTTTGTGTTTTGTGTACTGTTGTTTGTTTTTTTTCTTTTTAGCCATATTTTTATTTTGAACATCTATTATTTGTATTTATTAGATCCGTGTCCAGTCAATGTGATCCTTGTACAGTCAAGTTGTTATTATAGTCAATGTGATCCTTTACAGTCAAGTTGTTATTATAGTCAATGTGATCCTTGTACAGTCAAGTTACTATTATAGGTAAGTGTACATTATATGTGAACTATATAAGATCAATTACTATTGAAATTTGTTTCAAATGTAAAATATTCAAACTCTATAAGGGGAGATAATGTAAAATGTTCAAACTCTATAGGGGGAGATAATGTAAAATGTTCAAACTCTATAGGGGGAGATAATGTAAAATGTTCAAACTCTATAAGCATGGTAAGGGGAGATAATGTAAAATGTTCAAACTCTATAAGGGGAGATAATGTAAAATGTTCAAACTCTATAAGCATGGTAAGGGGAGATAATGTAAAATGTTCAAACTCTATAGGTGGAGATAATGTAAAATATTCAAACTCTATAAGGGGAGATAATGTTAAATGTTCAAACTCTATAAGGGGAGATCAGATAACTGTAAAATGTTTAAACTCTATATGGGGAGATAATGTACAATGTTCAAACTCTATAAGGGGAGATAATCAACATATAGTTTTTATATTCAAAATACTATATACCACCAATGTTTTTATAATAAACAAGACACAAAGAATGTGATGACATCATTACAATGTTATTTGTCTTCAAATATAAAATTGAACTTGTGCTATAGAAAAATAAAGTGAGATGAGCAACCCAACAAAGCAAGAATGGAGATGTGTACAGGTTAATATATAGTCAACGATTCAAAAATAACCTCATATGATAAGGTCTTCATGTTTATGAAGCGGGCCATTACATTTAGGATTTAATTTCACATAATACCTTTTTTTGTTTGGTTTGGTTTGATTTAACGCCGTCACATGGTGACCCCCTATAGATTTGGTTAGTGAATTTCATATGGGTTCTTGACCTCTGTCTATTGTTAATGGTGACGTCATCTATTGATGTTGTTGTATTTCATTGTTTATTTTTATACAAAACGCAGCAGGAAAAGTCCCATGTGCGATAAACTTGTTATATCTTATATATGGTTCACTACTTACCCCCTTCGGCCTCAGCCCCTATGGATTTTACTAACCCTCTATGGATCCGTAGGGGGTCAATAGCGAACCATATAACTTATAACTGCAAGTTTATTTTATTGAAACAGGGAGATAACACACACACATTGATATGTTTATAAGAAACATTCATAACAAGTACGAATAAAGTATTTTTTAGTCATACTTCAATGTTACATATATATCGGGCTTAAACAAGTAAATATGATTTATAGTCATTTTTCACAGATGCTTTAGATGACGACACAACGTTACTTATAAATTAGGCTGACCACAGAAGTACATTCATCAGTATTTATTTATTAGTATGTATTGTATAATATATGTTTTTTTAAGAGAACAAAACAAATCAATCTATAAAGACTGCCTCGTTGATCTTCACAGTGTTGTGGTTTTGTGTTCACCTTTAGTGTGGGAGGTGGTGGGTTTAAACCCTGGACAGTTCAACCAAAGATCTTCACGGTGTTGTGGTATTGTGTTTACTTTTAGTGTGGGAGGTGGTGGGTTTAAACCCTGGACAGTTAAACCAAAGACTTGAAAATTAATATTTGCTGCTTCTCCAAAATGAGGTAAATCAATACAGAGTCAGAGTAAGTAGTTTTCACATATGCCATACAGCCACTTCCTTTTTTTTACATATGCCATACAGCCACTTCCTTTTTTTCACATATGCCATACAGCCACTTCCTTTTTTTCACATCTGCCATACAGTCACTTTCTGTTTTCACATATGCCATACAGTCACTTCCTGTTTTCACATCTGCCATACATCCACTTCCTGGTTTCGCATCTGTCAAACATCCACTTCCTGTTTTCACATCTGTCGTATAGCCACATCCTATTGGTTGATAGTTTGAAATTATACAACACTCATTGTACAATGAAAATTTCTTTTTCTTGGCTTCTATGGAAGGGAATGATTTTATATTTGATGAACAGCTTGAAAATGTTGATTTGTAGAATGTTAGCAATTTTTATGCCCCTTTTTAATGGGCATTATGTTTTTTGATCTGTGGGTCCGTCTGTTCGTCTGACATTTGTCTGATCTTCCGTCCGTTGGTCCGTCTGTCCTGCTTCAAGTTAAAGTTTTTGATGAACTTGAAGTCCAATCAACTTGAAACTTAGTACACATGTTCCTTATGATATGATCTTTCTAATTTTAATGTCAAATTAGAGATTACTCCCAGTTCACAGTCCACTGAACATAGAACATTATAATGCGGAATGGGCATCCTTGTACTTAGGACACATTCTTGTTGTTTATGCTGTGCAACTTCTTTCTGTTACCCAATAGTTTGAAATTATTCAAATTCATTGTATAAAGAAAATGTTCATGAAAGTTCATGTGATGAATAACAATGATACATGTATCCCTAGACTAAAGAATAATGATATAAACAATTACAGTTTGTCCAACAGCCTTTAACAATGAGCAAAACCCATACCATATAATCATCTATAAAAAGCCTTGGTATGATAAAATGTGAAACATTTCAAAAGAAAAAATCAACAGCCTACTACAACAATGAAGGAAACACAAATATGGTACACAGCTTCTAACTACAGCCACTACGTTATAGGTCCTGGCTGTGGACAGGCACATACAGAATTAAAAAAAATGATTGAATTTAATGTGACTGGTCTAGTTGATTATTGATAATGTTTTAAGAAACTGTTACTTGATATTTTTTATGTGTTTCTTAAATGCCGACCTTTTTATAAAACCCAAATCTTGAAACGATCTCAAAATAAGGAGTTGTGGTATGATTAACAATGAAGCAATTAATCCTAGACCATAGGACAAAGATATAAACAATTACAGGTCGTTCAACAGCCTTCCACAATGAGCAAAACTCATACCATATAATAATTAGGAGATGTGGTATGATTAACTGATTAACAATGAAGCAATTAATCCTAGACCATAGGACAAAGAAATAAACAATTACAGGTCGTTCAACAGCCTTCAACAATGTGCAAAACTCATACCATATAATAATTAGGAGATGTGGTATGATTAACAATGATACAATTATTCCTAGACCATAGGACAGATATAAACAATTACAGGTCGTCTAATAGCCTTCAACAATGAGCAAAACCCATACCATATAATAATTAGAAGATGTGGTATGATTAACAATGATACAATTATTCCTAGACCATAGGACAAAGATATAAACAATTACAGGTCGTCTAATAGCCTTCAACAATGAGCAAAACCCATACCATATAATCATCTATAAAAGCCTTGGTATGATAAAATGTGAAACATTTCAAAAGAAAAACGAACAGCCTACTACAACAATGAAGGAAAAACAAATATGGTACACAGCTTCTAACTACAGCCACTACGTCATAGGTCCTGGCTGTGGACAGGCACATACAGAATAAAAAAAAATGATTGAATTTAATGTGACTGGTCTAGTTGATTATTGATAATGTTTTGAGAAGCTGCAATATGATATTTAATATTGTTCTTTATGTGTGTCTTAATGCTGGTAAATAAAACTTTTGAAATTTTTAGATCTGCAAAAGTGCAGTAGATGTTCTGGTGTTCGATGGAAAAAGTCACACCCTGCTTGTAGAATACATTTGTACCTCATTTAGGTATGTGATTAGATTTTTAAGGTTTTGAGTTCAGTTCATTAACTTTAAATAGTGCAGAAAAGTTGAAATAAATGACTGTTTCAATGCTATAATATATTATTTGAATGAAATAAAAAGATAAAAATATTAAGTCAGTATTTTACAACTCATAGTGATCATGTTTCAATTGGCAATAACACAAATACCTCAATTAAAACTCAACAGTACAATGTATATATTGACTATAATTATTCTTTTCTATTTTTAGGCTATAATGGAAAGTTGGAATGATGTAAGATTTACTTAATAGTCTCCTTGTCATTTATAGTTTTGTTTCCCATTAGGCCAAATAAAAACATATGTGTGGTTCCAGTAACCCTACCGTCCCTACTTTTTCGGCTTAAAAATAGCCTACCCTAAAGATTTTATTGTCATTTTTCATTAAGCACTGTTAAAGTCAGAATGTTGCTCCCATAGACTCAATGTAAAAAAAAATCCCTGCCTACCTACCCTAACTTATTTTCAGATGTAACTGGAACCACACATACTTTTTTATTTGGCCTTAGTGTACAATTAGATACAAGTATGTGATAACTTGAGATAAAACTAGTAGAATTCTAAGTGAACTACCAAACTACTTATTCCAAAAACAACAAAAAAATACAAAACTGGGACAAAGCAAGGTGAACTCAAAAACATTTCTACTCATTACACTGGTGACACAAACAGCATTTGAATCAGTATTCAGTAACTGAACAAAACAAACAAAAATGCAGTTTAAGAAATTTAGCGAATATTTTTCAAGTATGAATGTACATGATGTAGGAGGGGATGGACAGCTTTTGAGGATGGACAGCTTTTGAGGGAGGTGGGAAAGGGGGGGGAAGATTTTTAAAGTGGGAGATAGTGTATTATTTATGTAGTACCTTCAGAATCCTTGTTTATTTGTAACTCTAAGTAGGTCTATAGAGTTATTTGAAAAAAATATTGGGACAATTTTTCTACATAAAAAAAATAAAATACAGAAGTTATCTCCCCTTGCCATTGTTAAGTTCATGTGAGTTGAATACGACCAATCTATTTTATGGTATAAAGAGCTGACTGATGCAACACACTTTTGTCTTGTTAGGTTACATTCTCATTGCTTTATTATATCCCACATCTACATTTATTCAGTCTACATACATTTATATATGTATCTCTTTAAGTACGTTAATAGAGAGATTTCTACTAGCTGATATGAAAAAGGATGAGAAAGTAATTAGGGGCAAAGTGAATGAAACACAACTACATGTCTTTAAAAGGCAATTAAAGGACTTATTGAATGAAAAACACAACTACATGTCTTAAAAAGGACAAAAATAGGGGCAACTAAAGGACTAAGTGTATTACATATCTTTAAAAGGACAAAGGTCAAAGTCCAGAAAATACTACAAGAAAGAAAAATCAAGGATATGCCAAATCTAGTCCATGATTCTAAAAAAAAAAATTTTTGAAGGTTAACAATTTTTGTCGAGCCTGTGACTTAAGTCGCAGAAAGCTCGACATAGGGATAGTGATCCGACGGCGGATAACATCTAAAAAGCTTCATATTTAGAAGGTTGAAGACCTGGATGTTTCATACTTTGTATATAAATGCCTCATGTTATGAAGTTTCCGTCAGTCACATGTCCAATGTCCTTGACCTCATTTCTATGGTTCAGTGACTACTTGAAAAAAATATTTTTTGTAATGTTAAATTCTCTCTTATTATAAGTAATAGGATTACTATATTTGGTATGTGTGTACCTTGCAAGGTCTTCATGCCTGTTAGACAGTTTTTACTTGACCTAGACCTCATTTCATGAATCAGTGAACAAGGTTAAGTTTTGGTGATCAGGTCCATATCTCAGATACTATAAGCAATAGATCTAGTATATTCAGTGATGGAAGAACTGTAAAGTGTATATGTCCAAATGGCAGGTGTCATCTGACCGGGAACTCATTTTGATGGTTCAGTGGTTACAGTAAGGTTTTTGTGTTTTGGTCTGTTTTTATCCCCCACCTATGATAGTAGAGGGGCATTATGTTTTCTGGTCTGTGCCTCCGTTTGTCCGTCCCGTTAAAGTGTTTGTTTAGTTTTCTTGGTTAATGTTAAGTTTATGTGACAGTTGTGATAAAGCTTTTTATTTAGGACTATCAACATAATATCAATGATTAGTAAAGAAGGCGAGACATTTCATCGTGTGCACTCTTGGTGTTTTCTTGATAATATAAAATGCATAAATCCCAACAATTATATGCTATTAAAAGAATTCCTCTCTGTCTGTTATTTGAAGGAAGGATACTACTGATTTATGTAGTCATTGCTAAACAGAAGAAAACATAATTATTACCTAATTTAACAGTAAGGACATTCATTTCAATATATTTTTATTACGGTTTACTTACAGAAACTTACTACAGCTGCTGGGAATAGAGATATAGAAGCCTTAAAATTATGTCTACAGAATGGTGCAGACATTGATTATCAAGATTAAATGTAATTTCTATGTTTTACTTACAGAAACTTACTACAGCTGCTAGGAAAGGAGATATAGAAGCCTTAAAATTATGTCTACAGAATGGTGCAGACATCGATTATCGAGATGTAAGTAAAATATTCACATTCAAAGCTACCTTATTTTAATAACTCATAGAAAAATCATTTGAAGATACAGCCTTTTATGGTACATGAACAAAAAAAGACACAAAACTACATGTTACTTAAAATTAAAGCACAGTGAAACAGTGAAAACTACAAGTAACTTCAAAATGTTGAATATTGTACATAAACACACGACAACAATTTACTTTAGAACTATAATAACAAAAGTATAAAAAATAAAAAAACAAGTTGCTTCAGAACATAACAGATTGTACATAAGCAGTATAAAACAAACAAAGTTCTACAAATTACTTCAAAACAGAACAAATTGTACACCAGCAGTATAAAACACACAACTACAAATTACTTCAGAACAGAACAAATTGTACACCAGCAGTATAAAACACACAACTACAAGTTACTTCAGAACAGAACAAATTGTACACCAGCAGTATAAAACACACAACTACAAGTTACTTCAGAACATAACAAATTGTACACCAGCAGTATAAAACACACAACTACAAGTTACCTCAGAACAGAACAAATTGTACACCAGCAGTATAAAACACACAACTACAAGTTACTTCAGAACATAACAAATTGTACATAAGCAGTAAAAAAACAAACAACTACAAGTTACTTCAGAACAGAACAAATTGTACATAAGAAATATTCATATACAATTTGTCATATCTAATAAGACTTTATTTACAAAATATAACACATGAGTAAAAAAATCAGAAAAAGAAGAGCCGCTATAAAAAAGAATTATTTAAAAAGTGGGACACCAAACATAAATAATATTTCATGGTAGAATTTGACATCAAAATAACAAATAATAATTATAGCAATACAAACAAAACATAACTTAATTACAATGTTTACAGAAGCTCCCATTTCGCCTTAGTTAATTCTTATGTACCTGAAAATTTGTACTAAGGCAAACTGGGATTAATTTTATATAATTATTTTGACAGCTAATGCGAAATGAGAATAAGCCGTTAATTAGACAGTTTTAATGAACAAATATTTGTAATAATTATATCAAGTGGGGTCTCATTTTACTCGTATTATTGTTCTGAATTAGAAAATATTACTCCTTTTCATGTTTCTTAAAAAAATTTTTTTTATTGAAATGAATGATGATACTGAATCTACACTAATTCCTGTTGTTAATCAGACAGTTTTAACGAACAAATATTTGTAAGAATCATATAAAGTGGGGTCTCATTTTACTTGTTTTGTTCTACTGAATCCATTGATATAATTATTTTACACATTTCTTGAAAAAATTATTTTTTTAAGATATCAGGTTTTATGGAACTTCTGACATTTCACAACAAAACATGTTTATTTGTTGTTTATGTCGAATATAAATACAAGTATGACTGGTCATTTTATTCAGTTTTGACCACTGATTCATGTGATATATATTTTGTTTATATTTATTACACAACATTGTCCAGTTTATCAGACAAGTTTTGATGTCAGTTGTATTATTCCAGGGTAGTGGACAGACAGCATTAATGAAGGCTGCCATGTATGGACACCTGGAGATCTGTCGACTCCTCATTGATACAGGATGTAAGATCGACATCACAGCAGTATGTTATCTACTTAGTCTGATCACATTACTATTAATCTACACTAAATCATGTTGTTAATTATACAGGTTTAATGAACAAATATTTGTAATAATTATATCAAGTGGGGTCTCATTTTACTCGTATTATTGTTCTGAATCAGAAAATATTACTCCTTTTCATGTTTCTTAAAAAAAATTATTTTATTAAAATGAATAATTATACTGAATCTACACTAATTCCTGTTGTTAATAGACAGTTTTAACGAACAAATATTTGTAAGAATCATATAAAGTGGGGTCTCATTTTACTTGTTTTGTTCTACTGAATCCATTGATATAATTATTTTACACATTTCTTGAAAAAATTTTTTTTTAAGATATCAGGTTTTATGGAAGTTCTGACATTTCACAACAAAACATGTTTATTTATTGTTTATATACAATATAAATACAAGTGTGACTGGTCATTTTATTCAGTTTTGACCACTGATTCATGTGATATATATTTTGTTTATATTTATTACACAACATTGTCCAGTTTATCAGACAAGTTTTGATGTCAGTTGTATTATTCCAGAAGTATAATGGATGGACAGCATTAATGTTTGCTGCCAGTGGAGGACACCTGGAGATCTGTCGTCTCCTCATTGATAGAGGATGTAAGATCGACATCACAGATGTATGTTATCTACTTAGTCTGATCACATTACTATTAATCTACACTAAATCATGTTGTTAATTAGACAAGTTTAATGAACAAATGTTTGTAATAATTATATCAAGTGGGGTCTCATTTTACTCGTATTATTGTTCTGAATCAGAAAATATTCCTCCCTTTCATGTTTCTTAAAAAAAATATTTTTATTGAAATGAATGATGATACTGAATCTACACTAATTCCTGTTGTTAATCAGACAGTTTTAACAAACAAATATTTGTAAGAATCATATAAAGTGGGGTCTCATTTTGTTTGTTTTGTTCTACTGAATCCCAGAGGAGGTGTTTCATGATGGTGCCGTGTGCAAAAAAACAACAAGTCACGTGATAATAATAACCGCCTACGTCCGCCATTGAACGAATCAGAATAGACAGAAAATCGATATTTTGATAAGCCAATGACAACGCTACAACTTGTAACAGGTGAGTGATTTTTGTGTAAACATAAACACATAGATCAACAAATCGTGTTTACATTGATTGAAGCGCATTAAAACTGAGGGAAATGGTTATACAGAATACAAGAAAAAGAGTGAATTTATGGCGTCGATTGTTCCGACATTTTTTGAAAAAAATGCACTTACTTTCCTGAATAATACACGTAAACAAGAAGCGACTTTCATGCGAAATTTTAACATGCCTTTCTATGGTAAACAAGAAATCTAAAATTATAAAAAGTCGTCTTAAGTCGTCTCTAAATTTTCCAAAATATTTCAATGAAAAAGTCTAAATTTCCCCCCTTTTAGATTTTGCCTTTCTGAAAACCGTCAAGTATAAACATTAAACGGCCATGCCATGAGTAAAAAATCGATTGTTTCTTAACCTGATGGGCTGTAACATTATAAAATTTACTTGAACTAATTATAAACACGATTAACAACTCAACAAATATAAAAACGAAGATAATTATAATCCTGACAATCAAGATACTGCATGGCCTTCTTTTATTTTAGGGGTCCCAACCCATAAAGAGCCATACTAAACTATTCTTAACCCCAAACCTTACCCTAACCCATTAATGACACTGATACTAATACATTGATACATGTACATAAAAAAAGTAGTCTAAGTGGTACATGTATGTTACTTCTAAATGGTTCAGTGTATCCCTAAATCTGTCTGAGACAAAAATTCATTAGGATAGACATAAATATTTCTTTTTCAGTCAGACAAACCCTAAAACAGTATTTTTCACAGACTGACGGTTACCCTACACACCCTACATGTACATGTATAGATAAACTGTGACATGATGTCATCAGTATTCAGTGTTGGAATAGCTGGTTTATGATTTGTTTAAATTAGTGTCAAATTAATGTCCTAATTTTAGTCAATGTGCCACATTTACAATTTCTACAGTGACAGATGCAAACAGGACACCCAGGTGGATCCTTTTAAGATTATTCGTATAGACACGATGACTTTTATAACACTATTTATGACTCGTATAGACACGATGACTTTTATAACACTATTTATGACTGTATTATTACAAAAGTGCATATCAAAATAATGGCTAATTGCATTTAACTTTTTCTATAGGAACACTGATAAAGTTCTAAAAGTATATATATTAAGCCTATCATGAACACTTCAAAAGTTAATATCATTACCATTAATTATATAGATTCTAGTCATAACATGCATTAACATTTTTGAATATTTAGTAAAAAGAATTGCTCTGATACATATAAGATAAGATAAGATAAAAAGTTTTATTTTCCAAATTAGGTCTCCAGTGGGGCATATACACATACACATGTAACATATATAATTGGTACAACATACAGTATTTTACATGCAATTCATATAATAATCTTCAACTATTGAAATAAAGATATATTTATTCATGCACATAAAGAGTGTGACTGAAGTAGAATATTGCTTTTTTTATATAAATTCCAATGTTTATGTATGTATATATGTGTGAATTTTTTTTATCCAGAGGCAAGATTTATTTCCAATGACAACCACATCACCAGTACTTACTCCTACATCTGTGCAGCCAAGAGATAGCAGAAAATGTCTTTTCCAAAGTCCAACAGACACCACAACAAGAAAAGAATTACCTGGATTTGTTACTCCATTGGTAAGAACTTATTCAAAACTTCAATTTTCAAGTCACAAAAATTATCACATTCATATAGGAAATCTCTGAAAACTTCCTAATCCTAAACCTTAGTGATTTCAGATGAATTTATGGGATACATGTATAAGGACATTTTTTTACAAGATACCAAATAACAAAGAAATATTATTAACAAATATAGATCTTTGTTACATACTGCCTTCAACAACTAGCAAAGTGCATACCAGGCATAAAACTTAAGACTTTGGTAGCCAACAGAATAAATATTGTAGTACACATATAAAGTTATATACAAGAAGAGCAGAAATTTCATTAGCCCACACCAAATTTCAGTGACCATTGGTCTGTGGGTCCCTGTTAATTTCATACCCTGGCATACTGCATAGTCAGTTATGGAAGTCACCAAAATGTAATGTTAACATGGATATTATATGGAGTATGATGCAGAATCATGGAAATATTTTTTTGTTTAGAAGCAAGAATAATTTTTTTTTAATATGGCCTTTTTATTCATGTTATTGGTAAATATATATGGTGAGGACAAACAAGCCATATTTTTGGATATAAACTTTATAATAGTGTTATATTATATACCGGTATGAAATTTTTTTAATTTATAATTTTTTACAATTATAGGGAACCTCTCACATTTTGTCTCAGAAGAGAAATAGGCGAGTAGTTGTATTTTCACCATTGAAGGGTACTAATTATAAGAGCCCACCTAAAAAGAAACGTAGGCAACCAGTATGGACCCAGAAAGAGTTGTGTTCCCTAGTAGAGTTTGTGGCCTTACACAAAGATTTACAGTCTTCTGATAATGAGTGGCCTGCTATGAATGCAGATAATATATATTGGACGAAAGCCAGTGATTTTATCAAACAGACCTGTGGCTCTGTTAGAAGCAGTAAGTGCAGCACTTATATTATAATTGAATAATGCATATTGTTATTGTGTTTGGCCCTTTGAAATTTTGTTACTCTTCAAATCTGTAACTATATGAGACAAAGATTTCTTTCTTAATTAAATATGTTATATACAGGAACAATAATGAACACAGACACATACATGTATCTCAAACATAAAATAATGTAGAAACAATATATATGTGTATATAAAAAAGAAGATGTGGTATGATTGCCAATGAGACAACTATCCACAAAAGACCAAAATGATACAGACATTAACAACTATAGGTCACCGTACGGCCTTCAACAATGAGCAAAGCCCATACAGCATAATCAGCTATAATAGGCCCAGATAAGACAATGTAAAACAATTCAATCGAAAAAACAAATATGTAACACATATACAAACGACAACCACTGAATTACAGGCTCCTGACTTGGGACAGGCACATGTATACTGCTTGGAAAGACTTGGAATTTTGAAATTGTATGGGTTTTTACAGATAACTTTTATATGTACATGTAAGTTGAAATATACAATATAAGACTTTATTTACCCACATCATTTCTGCTTAGTAAAAATTCTTTGCAACATAAATCTAAGGGCCCTATCATGAAAATTATGACTCTATACTAATCACATTACAATGTACCACCATCACATCTTTTTTTATATTATGAAAAAAAAAAGTTCCTTGTATCCAAATATAACGTATAATTTCTTTTTTCAGCTATTTCATGTAGAGCAAAAATTGTCAACCATTTTCGAATTACCTACTCAACCATTGATGAAGCAGAAGAAGAATTTTTGATTAATTACGAAGAATCCTCATCCACATTTGATGATTCCGGCTTCATACAGACACCAAAGACACCAACTACACCTGCAACATCAACCAGTGATGATTATCTCACTTATTATACATCTAAATTTAATCCAGACCAGGTTGTATCAATATGGCAGAAACTGGGCAAACAAATTACAGATAGCCAGCTAATTCTATCTTTAAATTCCATACTAAATGAGGATCAGTTGTTAAAACTCATTAGTACTTCATCAGTTGACTTTGCAGAGCAGTCAGTAAAGGCAAATTTTAAAAGACTCTCAACTGAAACTAAAAAACAACTTCTTGACCAAATGTTTCAAAGTGTTGCAGAGGAAGAGGGGTTGAAAATTGGAACAGCCAATTTCACCAGTCTGTCTCTTAGAGCAATGAAAACCCTGAAAGAAAATAGTAAACCCAATGTAGTAAAAGATTTTGTGAAATGCCTTGGAACAAAAAGACCAAATTCACAGGAACCACTGATGCCGGTCACACGGATGCCTTTTGGTTTAATTCAGCACCAGATTCAGTTCTTCTGTGCTAGTGATATTAGACAGGTAATTTATATTTTAATTTTACCTGTGTCATTAAACATGGAGGTTAGTCTGCAAAAACATTTACATCAATGTCATGTAAGTGTCAACTCCTTTTGTCACTTCATTATTAAAAATTAACATGTTAAGCTTGCCATTTTTTGAATTCGGATACACATAATTAAAAAAAAAACCAATAAAATGACTTATCCATATATGCACAGAAAAAAACCCACACCAAAGGCAAAGGAACTTTTATTGCCGTAAAATGAACTGTAATTTTAAACTTAAATGTACCCTTTAGCACTATTTATTTGTATCCATACATGTACTACATGTTGTATATAGTAATATACTTTGTAAGACGTTACATCACCAATTTATACTGGAATGTACATACAGTACATATATTAAAAAATATTAAATACTATGCAAATGTGTTAATATATATAAAACTATGTAAAAACCATATGTTTAGTAATTAATGTAAAATCAACACCTCTTCAATATTACATATATATACATATACAATTAAAAAAAATCCTGACAATATTTTCAATCAATTTAATAAAACACTAGTGGACATGCATATATACATGATATACAATTGTATATAAACTCATGAGACTTCCATGACTATTAAATAATGCACATTATCTTTAAATAAATTGTTTATTGCAGATTTCCATACCAGATGATTATTTTCAGTGGTTGGAAACCTTAGATGCAGAATTTGAAGACAAACTAGGAAGAATTTTGCGAGGTCCAATGTGGAGTGGTCAACCTGCCAACTGTATTGGAAAACCTTTAGAGGTAGCTACATGTATAATAATTCCCCTGAAACTACACAAAAATTTACAGGAAACTTTGTACATAATAAGAAGTAATGTAGATGTGCATATATAAGAAAAAAATGAATTCTGTAGGACATGTTGGAGTTATAAAACTTCGAAAATAGAATCTAGTGATATTAAATTGTTTTCCCATTTACATGTGTTGGTATCATCATCAGGGTAGGGGTAAGTGAGCATGATTACAAAGTTCAGTTAATTCAAAAAGTACAACATATATCCTTTATTAGATACTTATTACATGCAAAAATTAAATAAACCTTTATGACATTATCAGATGCAACTATTATTGATATATCTTTTTTTTTTGTATTTCATGTTAATTTTGTTATTATTTTCAGGCTAGAGTGAACTTAGCAGCTGTCAGTAGGTCCACACTTCACAGAAGAACATCAGCTTCTGCTTTTACAGACTCTCCAGCTATTCAGGTACCTTTTAAAATTGTAACGTTATTATAGAAAATATTTTTGTGGACTACACCAAACCTATTTGGATGCATTCATTAGATGTGCAACAAATCCTAATATAATATAAGTGAGGTTTCCAACAAATTCTCCTTTTTAGCTCACCTGACCCACAGAACCAAGTGAGCTTTTCTCCTACAGGACCAAATTTAAACAAACTTAGTGACAATAATTATTATGAAATTTATTTTAAAAGATTTGTGCAATATGACCCAGACAAAAATTGTTAAAAATAGATCATAGGTGTAAAATATTGTTTTTGTTATATTATACTGGTGGTATCTCTGAAACCTAACGAAAAGTATAACATTTGCATCAATTAATGCATCGATTGTAAATAAAAATATGTAGTGATATCAATTATCAATTTTTAGAAAGTTTGAAATTACGCCTGTTTAAGTTTTCTCATTTGAATTACTTTACATTTGACATTTCTGGGTCTTTTATAACTGTGGTATGTGTTTTGCTCATTGTTGGAGGTTATACAGTAAACTATATTTGTTTATTTATGTGACATGTGGTCTTTTGAGATTTAGTTGTCTCATTCACAATTACAACACAGCTTCTTTTTTATGTGAAATTATCAACTTTTTTGCTATATTATTTCAGATCCCAGCCATTAAACTTTTGACAGAGGTAAATCCAGAAGGACAGTACTGGTTAAAACTGGACGGAACTGATCTGAAAGACTCACTTCAACACTCTGTGAAAGATGTTTGGAATGGTGATGTCAATTTGAATGATGGTAAACTTGATACTTTACGAGAACAGTATGAAAGCAGACTTAATTGGATGAATTCAATACACACTTTGAATAATGCTAATTTAGAAACTGGTGTTCAACAGCTGAAAATTGAATTAGAATATGATTGCCAATTTTTAGAAAAAGGTTTCCAATCAGCTTGTAATACTCTTCAAACAAAAGTGAAAGTGAAAACAACAAATGCAGAAACTCTTAAAAGTTTGAATTGGGAGGTTGTGGAGTTTAATCAACTTTTACAAGATTGCACTGAATACCAAAGGAAACTACAGAATTGTTCAATGTACATAGATCTCCTGAAATCCATGAAGAATGACTTCCTTACCTACTTGAAAAACTTGTTCAAAAAGAAGAGAACAGCAGCAAGTCATGTATTAGTAATTGCAATTTCAGATGAAAAAAGAAGTAAAAAGCCATACACACTTCCTATTCAGTATATCCCTTACAAGTCACTAAGAGATCAGCAAGTCAGGGATTTAACAACTCCTATAAAGAAAGCGATGGCAGAAGCTGGATTGAAAGTAGTTGGTAAGTTATTGAACTTTTTGTTGTTTTTGTAATTATGAAACCAATGTATGTGTTAACTCATGACTTCTTCATATATATTACAGAAATTAAGGTACAATAAGTGATATACTGCATAATCCTTTTATAATGTTTAAACAAAACCAAATTCTTTTTTTTTTAAGAATTTTTTTTTCAATTTAAACCGTTAAGGGGATATAACTCTTAGTCTTATAATAAATGTTTTTTTACTGGAATGATAATTATTTATTACTTATTCAGGTACAGTAACAGATGGTGAATTCAACTCACTTAGGTCACAGGGAGACACTGGACCCCTTCACATATGGCAACTTATCCATGATTCCAGAGAGGCAGTGAGGAAGATGTCAAAGTTAACATTGATTTCCATGCTTACCTATGTTGGAGGTATGTTAAATGACACATAGAAATAAGGACATATGGTATGATTTTGCCAATGAGACAATTTCTTCCCAATTTAAAATGAAGAGGAAGTAAGCAATTATTATTTAGGCCACTGTTCAGCCTTCAACAATGAGAAAAATGCAGACTTGAAAATATAAAATAATTCAAATGAGAAAGCTTACTAGCTAATTTATAATAAAACCATTAGAAAAATAAATACTCCAGACCTGAAGCAACGGCAAAGTCTGAAGTACATGTCATAACTGACTCAAAAAAAATAATATCAGCAATATTTTAGGGTGAGACTACTAATAGAAAATGTTAAAAAAAAAAACTGACTGATAAACAGTTTACAATGGTTTCAAATTATGTTCTTATGTCCCTTAAATTATATAATACCAGTATTTTAAAGTTTTGAAATAATTCTGTTTTATTTTTTTCTACAGAAGATGAAAATGGTAACCCATTTGCGGAGAGATCTAATGATGCTATACCCGGAGATGTAATTGTTGATATAAAAAAAATGAAGGATGAAGGATTGTCCTTTCAAGACAGCATTGTCAATTTTAGGAGAAGACTTATTCCAGATGGTTATGAACCATATCCATTCCGAAAAGACACACCAGAGTCGTATCTAGACATGCTTCGTACTGTTGTTGCCACATATATATACAGAGACATCGTTCTAAAATTGAAACAGGAGGGCAGAGACTTCACATGTTATTTGTATGTTCCAGAAGTTGATCCAACAACTAAAACCATACACTATGAAAGAGGTGACCATAACCATATTCTGAAGAGAATGGCAACCTCAACTAGAGAATGTAAAAATGTGTCACTGAACCCTGAAGCCTTTGACAAGGCGATGATGGACAATAACACAGGGCTCACCCACGCAGCCCTTACTGGTCAAAGACCACAGTCCGTTGAGGATGCAGAAAAACTATTGTCATATCAGGTTGCCCTTAGCATGGAACAAAATAATTTTGAATCAGAAGCAGAATATGTTAGAACTATCGCTGGATGGCACGAGTCATCAGATGGACGTGGATTAACTCAATTACAGAGATCCAAGTTTAATTACCAGATGTTAAACTACATCTTAGATGACTTCATGCCATGGCACAGAGAGATTTATAATTTCTTATATATAGATATCAACAGGTACTTGACTATATAAAATTAATAATGCATATTGTGTTGAAGAAAGCAGCAACTTATTAATATGAGTGAAAAAAAAAAAAATTGATGGTATAAAAAAGAAGATGTGGTATGATTGCCAATGAGACAACTGACCAAAATGACACAGACATTAACAACTTTTGGCCTTCAACAATGAGCAAAGCCCATTCCGCATAGTCAGTTATAAAAGGCCCTGATAAGACAATGTAAACATTTCAAACGAGAAAACTGACGGCCTTATTATATTTATAAACGAAAACAAATAAGTAACACTTAAACAAACAACAACCAATGAATTACAGGCTCCTGACTTGGGACAGGCACATACATAAATAATGTGGCGGGGTTAAACATGTTTTTAAAAATGAATACTGAAAACAGCAATCATATACATGAAAGATCATGTAATAATTTCATAACTGTAAATAGATATTTTTTAGATAAATTTTACATAAAAAATATAAAAAATTTAACTTCAGTAGGCCACTCAAATGTTTCAATCCTAAATACATACATCTACACATATTATACTGAAAATTGGTTGTTCTAATTTTTTTTAAAAGGAAAAGTTGTATTAATTTTCATTTTTTTCCAGACCAATGGAAAACCTTAGAGGATTCACACGTGAAACATTCATTGATATAACAGCCAATATCGAAAGTCAAGAACATCGCCGTAGACAAAATAATCTAATGAATTATCCTGAACACCCGAGGGCATCCACCACAGATGATGTTGAATGTTTTTTCAGCATGACACGCAGGCAGTTAGGAGACACATTCACCTTAAAAGAATTTAAATCAGGATGGCGGAAAATTGTTCGTGAATTTTGCAAGCGCCTTGATCCTAATATTCCTTTTTATTACTGGACTCAAAATGAAAGGTTCAAATTAGAACATGCATCTTTTGATAAAGACAATGGTCAAGATAAACGACTTCATGTTGTTCGCCATAACCAGAGAGAGGACAGCAATATATTCACTGCAGGCAGAAGCTTTCTTCCTGCACGTAATAAGCCAAGCATAAGACAGAGACTGTTTCGTTTGGATGTTGGATTACCGCCTGTACCAGAAAACCTGCAGCATTTACATTTACGATAGATGTAAATGTATGTATAGACATACTTCATATTTGTTCGAGGTCCCCAACAATTCATCTATCTTGACTGTGGTCTTTATCAGTAACTTAATTGTTTGTGATTTTATTGGAAATAATGTATACATGTATGTTTTCAATTCAAGAATAGTTACATGGTCTTATTTTTATATTGATGCATTAGTTATGAACAGATGAAAATGTATCATCCCTTTTATGTTTAAAAAAGTTATTATTCATGAAAATGTAATCCTTTGGTTGAACAATGTCTTCCAGCAGTGAGTTGTATGTTATATACATGTATGTTCTCCATATTTGTTAAATGATAGCTGGCTATTTGTAGTGTCTGTTTAATTTTATAGCAGAGAAAATACACACCCTCAAATTTAAAACACTTTGTTTCTGTTGTCAAGTGCAATTTAATATTTATATTTAATATTCCTAGTAAACAGTTAATTAAGTGGAAGATTTTTTGAACTGTGATGTCATGAATGTATATATATTTATATGAAGTTTGTGATCTGGTTTTTTTTGTATACTGCTATTACATGGAGTTATTGTTATCCTATTTGACTGTTCATATATACATGTAAATGTATATATATATACATATTAATATTTTAAAGCAATAAATTTTATCTCTTCAAATGGCATATATTTTTTAAAAGTTCAATTTGATATGAAAAAAAAAATTCCATCTTTTTAATCATTTGGGTAAAAAATCGTTATGCAAGCAAAATAAAATTTGCAGAACAGGATGCAACCCTCTGGCGCGCTGTGAAAAGTCGTAAGGTTGTAAGTCACTGGCGTAGATGGAATAAGCTCGTAAACTTGGACTGCTGCAAATTCAATCTTGCTTATTGTAAATTTATTAATTATAATTCATATATATATATATGTCATTTGATCAGGTACTTCATGTATATATTCATGTATCTTCTATGTTTATTTTATGTAAAATATACTGGACCTATTGCATAAAGAATTAGAAAAAAATACCAAAACTCAACACTGAACTTTTACCACTGCATCATAAAAATGAGGTCAAGGTCAGATGACACCAGCCAGCTAGACATGTTCACCTTACAATCATCTCTCACACCAAATATAGTTGACCTTTTACAAAACATATGCATGTACAGTATAAGAAAAACAGACCAAAACACCAAAACTAAACTATTATCAACTGAACCATGAAAATGAAGTCAATATAAAAAAGATGATGTGGTATGATTGCCAATGAGACAACTATCCACAAAAGACCAAAATGACACAAACATTAACAACTACAGGTCACTGTACGGCCTTCATCAATGAGCAAAGTCCATACCGCATAGTCAAGGTCAGATGGCACCTGCCAGCTAGACATGTACACCTTACAATCCTTTCATGAATTAAATACAGTAGACCTATTGCATACAGTATAAGAAAAACAAACCAAAACACAAAAACTTATCTATAATCATTGAACCATGAAAATGAGGTCAAGGTCAGATGACCCCTGCCAGTTGGACATGTACACCTTGCAGTCCTTTCATACACCGAATAAACAAGACCTATTGTGATTTATGAGTTATGGACTTGACCATCAAAACTAAACTTTGTTCGCTGATCCATGAAATGAGGTCGAGGTCAAGTGAAAACTGTCTGACGGGCATGCAGACCTTGCAAGGTACGCACATACCAAATATAGTTATCCTATTACTTACATTAAGAGAAAATTTAAAGTTACAAAAACTTTTTTTCAAGTTGTCAACATGGTCCACGGTCATTGAACCATTAAAATGAGGTCAAGGCCATTGGACATTTGACTGACTGAAACTTCGTAATATGAGGCATCTACATGTATATACAAAGTATGAAGCATCCAAGTCTTCCACCTTCTATAATATTAACATGATAATTAGCTTTTAAGAAGTGAGCTAACACCACCGCCAGATCACTGTACCTACATTTGCCCTATGTTGAGCTTACTGCAACTAAAGTCGCAGGCTTGACAAAAATGAGACACTATATGAACCAATTCTCATCATCAAAAGACAACCACTGAACATCACATTCTTGATGTAGAACAGATCTGAACAAAAGCAGCAGGTTTAAACATTTTAATAGGTGTAGTATATACTTATAGATTATACTATCTGCAAATATCACAAATATTTGTTACAGACAAATCACTACATGTAGTTTATAATTTTAGTTTTTGGGTAAATGATTTAACCAATGTTTCAGGGAAACTAAAATTTCTGTAAAATGTATATCTGGAATTCACAATTTTTTTTTTATCCCACTGGTTATAAACTTGGTTGAGAGAAACTCCAATTGTTTAAAAAAACATTTTGCTGAAAAGTTGAAGACAGCTCGAAGATATTTATCAGTTAAGAGACATACATGTACAATAAACATTAAATTTATCCATAGACGTGAAACCAGACATTTGTGGTGAAAGAAACCCCAGGAATAAATCAAAATGCATATGGTGCATCCTGACATTACTGACTACATGTTAATGAAAATACTATAACACAATCTGATGTCAGACAATTAAAATTTACAAATCTGCATTATAAAAATTATTGTCTGAATCTGGAAGCCATTTTCCTTTCTTGCAGACAACAACCGATCCTTTCAGTTTTCTCGAGTTCAAGTTTCTGACAAACCACGATGTGACGGACTTCATAGATGTTGTCACTATTTCTCCTGATGTCAAAGCCTTTGTTACCTTTGGTATTTTTTTGACACCAATATAGCCAAGTTGAAGGTCCTTGCTGTTGACAGTAGCATTTACACTTATAGCATTTTTGTCCTTAGGATTGTCTTTTTGAAATAAAAGTCTGACGGGCACAGAAATACATTGTCTAAGTGCACCTTGTACCTCCTTTAGATTAAGTTGATATTCTCCACCATATGTTGAACCTCTTATTTGAAAGATGGAGGTGTAATGTTCATCCTCAGCACTATCATGATCTGAAATACCTTGGTCATCCTGATCACTTTCACTCCCTGAGTCATTAACAGTTAATTCAGATGTTAATACATTGATATCTTTATTTGGCACAAAAATGCTTCCTCCTACTACACATGAACATTTCAGAATTTCATTCAGATTGTGAACTGGCATACCCGGAAGATCTAAGGCATTGCTATGATCAGGTCTCCCTAGGAAAGTTGCTCCTGGAACAATAGCAAATGACCAAACAAGTGCAGCCCAAGACTCACTTCCAATGCTGAATAATCCCTTGACTGCATCTTTGTCAAACTGAAACAGAGGGAATATATTACATGTATTATAATAAAACTCACAGAGAAACTTTTTTCATACATTGTCATAGAACACCATATATATACACTAGATGTTGCTCATTGTTGAAGGCTGAACAGTAACCTACAGTTGTGTACGAACCTGGATGTCATTTAGTCTCTAGTGGTCTGTTGTCTCATTGGTAATGTTGCTATATTTGTACATCTGTTTTATATATATTAAATAACATACAAGTTCTATATATATATATGTGTTATATATATATGTGTTGTTTATTCTTTAGCTTTCTATGTTGTGTCATATGTACTATTGTTTTTTCTGTTTGTCTTTTTCATTTTTAGCCATGGCGTTTTCAGTTTGTTTTAGATTTAAGAGTTTGACAGTCCCTTTAATTTGGTATCTTTCGTCCCTCTTTTATGCAATACATGATAAGGCTGATTACTACATGTACATGTATATATTTGGCTCCAATCATTCATCATTGACATGTCACAATGTGGAGTATTCTAAAAAAATTGTGAGTACCAAAGTACCAAAAATGGGAGACTCCAGGTGATTTTTTTTTACATACATAATATATTTCATTATCTGCATTTTTTTTAAAATTGACAGTGCAATATTTATCATAGGGACCATAGGCAGATAGATGCACACACCCTTTTGCGGGGAAAAATTTGATTGGGCCAAGTTATATAATATATGTGTTTCCTAATTACTATCATATCAGGATTTAATACATCAAAGAAAAAAGTGTAGGTAGGTAGTGATTTTTTTATTGTACATTTAACAGGCTATTATTTGAACTTGGAATTATTTTTAATTATGGAATTTGCCTAATTTCTTGTGTTTAAATATAAAATCTTAATAAATTCCATGTTTATTTGGTATTATGATCATTTGTCAAATTGAGCAGTTCATAACATTTTCCATACAATGTATTTTGGTTGGATAGTGTTGTGTGCGGCACAGTACATTCTATTGAAAATATAATATTTTCTTTATAATAGAAAGTGTTGACTGCGCAGCACAGAACATTTCAGTATAGAATAAACATGGAATTTATAAAAAGAAATTCAATAACAAGAAATCAAGCAAATTCCATAATTAAAAATAATTCCAAGTTCAAAAAGTTTTATTACATTAAGTCTTCACATGCAGTGATATAATTGGCTTTTTTTCAAAACTACCTTGGCCCTTTTTTATTAGGAAAATGTGCGTCATTTTTATCAAATTGGGAAATTTATAATAAACCATAAATTTTACTCTCCAGTAATTTAGTTAGTCAAGCAATATCACTGACATGGTAGGACAAAAATTCTTCAATAGTCAGTGGGACCCCCTTATGGAAAGTTCTGGATCTACTAAAGCGGACTTGACTAGATATACATGAGGGGGGATAGGGCCTTTAACCGGACTCTGGGATCAGGTGTTTATAAGCTCGGGATATCGGGATCTGGGAATTCTTTATTCCAATTTCAGGACCTCTGGATTTCGTAAGCCAGGGATTTTGGGATCAGCACCCCTCCTATCCCCCCTCATACAGGTAGCCATATGATACACAGAGTTGACTTAATCTTCCAAGCACATTTAAAAAAAAAAATGTTTAAAAATAAAATGTTTGCACTTACTATCCAACACCAACAAGGTGAATTAGTTAGTTATTGTTAATTACACGTAGACTATTAACTGGCTTTGTGTATGGCCTTCAGTTCATGGCCAGTCCCTACGATTTTGCACTTTTTTTTACATTGAGCCTTGAGCAGTTGAGATACTTTTGATAGAAGGATAAATCGGGTTTCAAAGAAAATAAATTGTTTCCTAATAATTCACTTCCTTGATATTTTTAAAACTTGGTAAGGAAAACTAAAATACCTTAAAATCACAAGAATTTTTGACAACTAGCAAGGCTGGTGACGTTTTGTTGCTGAGTGTTGACTCCAGTAATCCGTCGTCTGCAAACAGAATGCAACGTCTCACTTGGGTTTTGTCTGATGGAGCTACGTGTCCTACACGTACATTAACTTTAATACTTGGACAATCTCTCATTGCTACACTAAAAATATTCTTCTCAATGCAAAAAAGCCAAATTCCAGATGAATCTATCCAAGCGCTTGTAGTTGTTGATACTTCGACGGCCATTTTTCAACTGACAAACCGACTTCCGGCGATCGATAATATAGTTTGAATATGCGTGCCGTGTGCAAAACGAAACACCTCCTCTGACTGAATCCATTGATATAATTATTTTACACATTTCTTGAAAAAAATATTTTTTTAAGATATCAGGTTTAATGGAAGTTTTGACATTTCACAACAAAACATGTTTATTTGTTGTTTTTGTAGAATATAAATACAAGTGTGACTGGTCATTTTATTCAGTTTTGACCACTGATTCATGTGATATATATTTTGTTTATATTTATTACACAACATTGTCCAGTTTATCAGACAAGTTTTGATGTCAGTTGTATTATTCCAGGATATAGGATGGACAGCATTAATGTTGGCTGCCAGTGGAGGACACCTGGAGATCTGTCGTCTCCTCATTGATAGAGGATGTAAGATCGACATCACAGATGTATGTTATCTACTTAGTCTGATCACATTACTATTAATCTACACTAAATCATGTTGTTAATTAGACAGGTTTAATGAACAAATGTTTGTAATAATTATATCAAGTGGGGTCTCATTTTACTCGTATTATTGTTCTGAATCAGAAAATATTACTCCTTTTCATGTTTCTTAAAAAAAAATATTTTATTAAAATGATCAATTATACTGAATCTTCACTAATTCCTGTTGTTAATTTGACAGTTTTAATGAACAAACATTTGTAAGAATCATATAAAGTGGGGTCTCATTTTTAACCGGATTTTTGTGACAAAAATGTCGGTTATTGATTTGGGGATGTACGGCGGGCGGGCGGGCGGGCGGCAATCAAATGTTGTCCGTGCATTAACTCATGAACCGTTCAACCAAAGCTTTTAAAATTTTAATATGTTGTTACTGACAACTAAATGAAGGTCAAGTTCAATAATGGCGATTTTGACTTTTACCGTTCAGGAGTTATGGTTCTTGAAAGATTGGAAAATGGAGTTGTCCGTGCATTTACGCATGAACTGTTCTCCCAAAGCTTCCCAAATTTTAATATGTTGTTACTAATGAAAGAATGGAGGTCAAGTTCAATAATGACGAATTTGACTTTTACCGTTCAGGAGTTATGGTTCTTGAAAGATTGAAAAATGGAGTTTCCAGTCGTGTCCGTGCATTTATGCATGAACTGTTCTACCAAAGCTTCCGAAATTTTAATATGCTGTTACTGATGACAAAATGGAGGTCAAGTTCAATAATGACGATTTTGACTTTTACCGTTCAGGAGTTATGGTTCTTGAAAGATTGAAAAATGGTTTTTCCCGTCGTGTCCGTGCATTTGCTCATGAACCATTCAACCAAAGCTTTTGAAATTTTAATATGTTGTTACTGATGACAAAATAGAGGTCAAGTTCAATAATGACGATTTTGACTTTTACCGTTCAGGAGTTATGGTTCTTGAAAGATCGTAAAATGGCGTTTCCATTCAGGTTGTTGCATTTACTCATGAACCATTCAATCTAAGCTTTTCAAATTTTAATATGTTGATACTGATGACAAAATGGAGGTCAAATTTGATATTGACGATTTTCAGAAAATATATTACAGTCATTTCTTTTAATTTAATTCTAAATTCCATTTTAAACCGTAGAAAACCATGAAAAAACGTTACTGATGAATGGTTCTTGTGATATTGCCAGGACACAAATAAATGTTAATAAATCCGGTTTGCTGTCGTTGTGACAGCCTCTTGTACTGGTTTTGTTCTACTGAATCCATTGATATAATTATTTTACACATTTCTTGAAAAAAAATTTTTTTTTAAATATCAGGTTTTATGGAAGTCTTGACATTTCACAACAAAACATGTTTATTTTTTGTTTATGTAGAATATAAATACAAGTGTGACTGGTCATTTTATTCAGTTTTGACCACTGATTCATGTGATATATATTTTGTTTATATTTATTACACAACATTGTCCAGTTTATCAGATAAGTTTTAATGTCAGTTGTAGGATATGTTGTATATTATTGATATTGATAACAAAGTATTGTACATTATAGTTACATGTTATTTGGTTATATTATAGAGCGATGGAGAAACAGCTTTACATTGTGCTGCTGAGTGGGGCTATCTACAGATCACAAGATGTCTGGTAGAACAAGGAGGTGCCAGTCCCTTGATTACAACACGTAAGGTAATATTTTATAGTATATGACCAGTGTTCAACTATTAAGTAATGAATCACTAAAATGATGTATAAGATATGGTTGGATTCTATTTAAAGGCTATAGTTAAAAGTCATATGATTATTTGAATTGAACTTAAGAAGTTTGCTGTAATTAAAGTCTGTGTAAACAAACAAACTGTCAAACAAAACTTACACCTGTCTGTTGTCATGACAATTATAACAAAGTTATGTGATAATATCAAAACAGTCTAAGCAATGCATTGACATTTGTTCACCATGTGTTTATATATTTAAACAGATGTGAGGTGGGCAATGACAGATAATCTTTAAGATGGGTGAAACAAACTTAAACACTACTAGACAATATTTATATGGATTTAATAAGGGGGAAAAAATGCTTAATCATTTCATATTGTTGGCAGTAGGAAATTATTAAATGCAATAATTTGAAAGAGATGATCCTATGGAAATTTCTACAAATCTGTCTAGAGATAAATGTCATCTTGTTATAATTTATTTATTTTCTTATTTGAACAATCACTAAAAACTATGAAATGCTGTAAAAAAAAAATATATACAGATCTAGGTGTACATGGCAGTGGTCTTGTTAGCCCAAAATAGAAGGGCGCAGCGCCCTGGGTGCCCTCAGCCGCGCCCTGTGTGCCCTCAGTCGCGCCCTTCTGCCCTGACGCCGTTTTCCAAAAAAAACCTTGTGCCGTTTTGGTAAAATTGCCTTTGTTTCATCGATTTCTTATCAGAAGTTGAATTACAAATATGACACCTGGTGATTGCCCCCAGGTAATGAGGTTTATCATGTTATTACAATCAATTATTGTGGATAAGACTTCAATTAAAGGTGTTAATTACTAGGTAATTTAATTAAGACAATGTACCTTTTTGTCATAAATATGATGAATGTGTCGGCATTTTCTTTCGATCTTCAAGTCACAATGAAAGTGTGTGCGAATGAAGACTTTCATGAATTTAGAATTGAATTGAAGTAATCAAAATAAAACTATGCCTTCTGACACAGAAACATCGTGCATCTCAACTTGTGAGCGACAAGCAGATGTAAACATGGAAATTAATTTTGGAGTTATTTCCCCTGAAAATGCTTATTACAAAATTGTGCCCCTAAAATATTATCTAGCACTAAAAATAGGAAAAAATAACCAATTGAATACAAAATTATATAAGAATGTTACCTTAAGGATATTAACTGTCTTTGAACATACAAAAAAAAATATATTGCAATTTATTTTTGATAATCATACTTTTGGCAATCCATGTTTTATTTATTCTCAATAAAGAAATTTGTTTGAATGATGTTCAACCTGTCATGTTACTAAAATGGAAGTGTGTAGTAATACTCTCATCATAAATCAACTTGATGAAGCTATACTAAATAATATATTCTTATACACGAATAATAAAAACAGGTTTTGAGGGCCAAGCTCTAGATGACATTTTGAAATACAACTACTCTGTCATGTACATGTATGGTAAACTATGAGATGTTTAGTTTATGTTCTTTCTTTTGGAAGCAAAGGGGGTGGGGAGAATAGTAAGTTTATTTTGCCTCTTTTGGTTTTAATAGTATGAATGTGTATTGCCATGTATTATGAACATGCAGTGTTCTCCCCAGGCCGTTTTAGCGTCGCGGTACCGCGACGCTATATGTTTTTACCGTGATGCTATAATAATTCCTGCGACGCTATAATTATTCCCGCGACGCTATAATTATTTTGAAGATGCTATTTTACTTGTCCTAAATTTTGAAATTTCATCTATTATCGATTATGATCATAAACATTATATCACCTTTAATTGTAATCCCTTTAAGTCGGACAATACAGGCAATTAAGAGATTAAATAGCTAGGTGTAAATTGCCCTCAGGGTGATAACTGTTTGGATGCGAATATCCCAAGCTGACACTTATGACATGACTAATACCAAGGCACGTGTCTGCAATCACCAATTTCGACATGGAAAAATGCAATCACAAAACAATTCGAAATTACGTTTTGTATTACGAAATTTGCAAAGATTGGAACGATTTTTATTTTTTTAATAAAAGGTCGTTTATTTGTGCAACTCTCCAAAAATTACTTTCTTTCTCTTCCGAGAGCGAGAATTTTGGTTTAGAGCTAAAATAAGTTAAATACTTTCAAAAGTTATCACAATTGGCTTAAGTTTATGTTTAATCTATTTAATGCATTAAAAGCGTCTTATTCATTCACAATCTCTTGTCAAACAATGTTTATTCTCGGACTCATTTTCGTAAATTTTTCCACGGCCGCCATTGCACATTTTTGGGAAAACTACGGATCAGAACCGGACCAGATATGACAAAAATCCGCATTTTCACGATAATGACAACAGATCGAAAAAATATACCAAGAGAGAAAACTACGCATTAACAGACTTAGTATTTGTTAGATAACTTTGTTAAAAATACATATCATTTTGATGTAAAGATAAGAATCAACTGGGACTAATTGATTGAGTGCCATGAAACAATGAATTTCATAAACAAAACAAAAAAAGTTTTTAAATTGATTTTTTTTGCTACTTTTGCTACTTTATCTTTACTTAATATAATATAAAAAATAGTTAATTTTGTGTACTAGATATTTAGTTTTGTATATATACAGCTTGCACTATAATGAACCATTCATTCATTTGACTTATTGTTGGGTAACTGAAACCACATATTTATTTTTATTTGGCACAAGAGGAAAAAAATAATTCTGTAACTATAAATGAATAAAGAAAACATAAACTGAAACAACTGTTTTTGTGGTTATAGTTTAATTGTATTCTCAGTTATGAATATATAACAATATAAACTAAAACATATAAAGGAAAAAGAGCATTGACGCGATGCGACAAATGACATTAAAAAAAATACAGTTATTTTTTTTTACGCAAAATGTGATGCTATCCAAAATTTCTGGGGAGAACACTGAACATGATATAGTATGAATGACTTTTCTTATGCAAATTTTATAGAATAAATAATCAAAACAACAACTTTATAAATGCATCTTTATTAACAATATATACAGTAAAAAAATATGTGAACTCGTGATACACGCAGGGACGTAGAAAAAAAAATGAGCAGTGCCTTCTCCTATCATAAAAAAGTGCCCTGCCCTCTCCTGGCACCCTGCCCCTTTTGAATTCTAGCTAGAGCACTGCATGGGGTATACAGATATAGGAGGATGTGGATGGGGTATACAGATATAGGAGGGTGTGGATAGGGTATACAGATATAGGAGGGTGTGGATGGGGTATACATATATAGGAGGGTGTGGATGGGGTTTACAGATATAGGAGGGTGTACATAGGGTATACAGATATAGGAAGGTGTGGATGAGGTATACAGATATAGAAGGGTGTACATGGGATATACAGCTATAGGAGGGTGTGGATGGGGTATACAGATATAGGAGGGTGTGGATGGGGTATATAAATATTGGAGGATGTGGATGGGGTAAACAGATATCGGAGGGTGTGGATGAGGTATACTGATATAGGAGGGTGTGGATGGGGTATACAGGTATCGGAGGGTGTTCCCTAAATTCCATTCTCAATTTTACTAAAAAATGTTTATTTATTGTGATTTTAAATAATTCCTCATAAATGTGTATGTTTCAGTTAAAAATGTTTAAGAATGCAAGTTCTTATTATTGCGATATTTACCTAGTCACATTATTCGCATTCAATTATTTCTGAATTTACAGTACTGTACATGTATAAAGTTTGAGTGGTTTACAATAGGCAATATATGTGTAATGGAACTTTACGGAAGAAAAATAAATAAGCGAAGACAATGATAGAAGTCTCATCTGTGTCTTATTTTGATAATGGAAATGGCAATACTTTATGATTACATGTATCTGTATATTTAACAGGACTGAAAGTATGTTTTTTATCCAAATACAGTCTAATCATCTAATGGAACATACTTGTACAAGTTTAACTTTTACTGGGATTCATGTTTAGTATCAAATTGTTGCTTTTATATATGTTTATCTTCTTTAAATATTTCTTTATGAGTCCTTGTGCATGTTTCGTGTGTTTTACACCAATCAAGTTTGATTGAGCTATTGATATATTTTTGTCTTTTTTTTTTCTGCATTGTTTACAGAGTTTGAACTTGTCAATTGCTGGTATTCATTGATGTCTACATGTCATGCATGTATACTAATAAAAGCTAGTCACTCATGTTGACCGACACTCTTTACCTTATACATGTAGTAGATTCTTTTAAATATATTGTAAGAATATAAAAATCCTAAATTTAGCTGTTGAATGTACATGAAACTTTCCGTAACATTAGAATTAAAAGTACAAGGTACCACCTTCTATTGAACAGTCTGCATCTCAAACTTTGAACCTGTATTCACCACTGCATGTTTCATGTGTTTCATTTGTCATTATTTACATAATTTTCTAAGGATTTCTCAGGGTTGAATTTTTTTTCTGGTTTCTTTTTTATTGAATTTTGCACTGCAACACCCTCAATTGTTAAAGACAGTACAATTTTCAAGACGAGCATTTCAGCTAAATGACTATGTTGTATGAAATTTGCTTTACACTGACCTTTAGTTTTTGACTTTTACGTCATTTAGTCATGTTAGTTGCTTGCCCATGTTGGGGAGAGTTGTCTCATTAGCAATGAAACCACATTTTTTTAATTTTGTATGTACCCATACATGTACATGATATCTTATGCCCTTTCTTATTCTGATACATGTATATGTTAATGTCACAGAAAAACTCTCAAAAACATGATTACTATTGTCTGATTGGCAATCATACCACATCTTCTTTTTTATATTTACTATGTCACATTTTATGTGCCTGAGTCTCTCGACATGCTCAAGCTAAAGCTTATGTTGTTCTTATTTCGTTGCTGTCTGTCATTATTTGTTTATTTGTGTATTAAAGGTAGCATAACTCATGTACAAATGTAATTGTATGTATAAATGCAAATGATAAAGAGTTTTACTCATTGTTGAAAGCGGTATAGTAACTTATAAAAATTGTGATAAACATGATGAAAGACCCAAGAACTTTCATAAAAATCTGAAATCAAACTGGCCTAATTACTCACGAAATAGTAATGAAAGTAGTGCATAAAAAGAAATATTTAATTAAATTAATGTTTTGATACACACGCTTGACAAAAAATTAATGGATGAAGTTACTGTTCAAATGTTGATACTTCTGTTCTTATGAACATAATGTAAATTTACAGATATCTTTAACATTTAGCCCTTTTATGTTGATCTTCTGTTCGTAATCAACTGCACATGTAATTTTTCCACGATACAGGTACAACATTGTACAACGTACATGTATATGTGCATAAATTCTTTTTAATCAAATTGTACTTGTTTAGATTAATCTCTGTCTGACATGTCTGTGTTCATGTTGAAAATTAGAACTGTTCATCTTTGATTATCCTTTACAGCTGTGGAACAATCTCTACGAGGCTGCTACAAGATGTTGAATTACTTTATAGATTACATGAGATTTTTGCTTTACACATGTTTCCATTTGTAGGTTCCGTTAACGTTAATTTTACATTTTCACAGTCAATTAGCCATATCTTTCACTTTCTGCATTCTATTAATGGAGAGTTTTCTTTCTGTCCAGAAAAAACAGGCAAGAACAGATGGGTGTCAATAACTGGGTCCTCCTTTCACCTTCAAGCTGAGTCTTACTAGTATTTTCAATCATTTTTAACATGCTGTTTGACATCTTCATGATCACACTGTGGAATGTCTGGTTGGGAAGTTAACTTTATTCCATTTCAAAAAGTTATGTTGCCCTGAACACATTGTTGTCCATGTTTTCTTGATGACATTAAAATATGTGTTGAAAAAGAGGAATTTTGACACTTGTAAAGCTTGTGGATTACCAACTGTTCATAGATCCTGCAGTCAGGAATTGCAATGTACATGTAAGGCTTATCTTTTGCACTATTGTTCTCATCATTGTCATCTTGAACCTGTAATAAAAAAAGTAACAATTGACAATTGTGTACACAAAACAAAAAACATCCAGTAAGCAGTATAACAGTATTACTGATACAAATATTTTTCATATACATGATATATATATAAACATGAAGGACTTGTATTGTAATCCAAGTTTTCATGCAAAAGTTCTGTGAAAAAAGATATGTTAAAAACTTAACAATATCCACTTAACATTTTTGTAAAAGATTCACGAACTATCAATATATTTTAAGCAAATTTTTGCAAAATAAAAAAAAACTACGCCACATTATGTTTGTATGTAAATATATGTTCCTGCCTCGTTTGAATTGTTTTACATTGTAAATTCGGTGTCTTTTATAGCTGACTATGCGGTATGGTCTTTGCTCATTGTTGAAGGCCCGTATCGTGACCTATAGTTGTTAATTTGTGTGTCATTTTGTTCTCTTGTGGCGAGTTGTCTTATTTGCAATCATACCACATCTTCTTTTTTATATAGTTAATTTAATTTAATTCAAACCAAAACAAATTTAAATTATATGCTTGTTTCCAGCCTTCAATTTGAAACAAAAGTTTCAGGTGGGTAATTCGCCTTTTCCCGAATCTATATATAAGACCTGGGGTAAATGGTAAATCACTTATTTAAATATAATTGGAATAGTCACAAAACAATTTGTAACGTGTAACGTTCTTTTGTTGGTAATTCAATGATTTTTAGATAGTTACAGCATTGTTGTTCACAAAATGAAGGCAGTCACTCACTCACTCACTCCCGAACGGGCGTTGCCACCAAGGACAAATTGAGTCAAACTATGCAGGTTTTCAGTGCACTGCAATCGCCTTCTTGTAATTATATTCAGATGGAGATTTAATTAAAGAGGTCCTGCATCATTAAGTCATTGTGCTTCTGAAGGTTATCGAAATGATAGTTTTAAACATATACTAAAATTTAAATACATCGGATATCTTTTTTAAAGATAGTTCTTGTTTTTGTCGAGCCTGCAACTTTTGTTGCAGAAAGCCTGACATAGGGATAGTGATCCGGCGGCGGCTACGGCGGCGGCGGTGTTAGCTCACTTCTTAAAAGTTTTATATTTTAGAAGGTGGAAGACCTGGATGCTTCATACTTTGTATATAGATGCTTCATGTTACGAAGTTTCCGTCAGTCACATGTCCAATAACCTTGACCTCATTTTCATGGTTCAGTGACTACTTGAAAAAAAAGTTCAAATTTTTTGTAATGTTGAATTCTCTCTTATTATAAGTAATAGGATAACTATATTTGATATGTGTGTACCTTGCAAGGTCCTCGTGTCTGTCAGACAGTTTTCACTTGACCTCGACCTCATTTCATGGATCAGTGAACAAGGTTAAGTTTTGGTGGTCAAGTCCATATTTCAGATACTATAAGCAATAGGGCTAGCATATTCAGTCTATGGAAGGACTGTAAGCTGTACATGTCCAACTGGCAGGTGTCATCTGACCTTGACCTCATTTTCATGGTTCAGTGGTTATAGTTAAATTTGTGTGTTTTGGTCTGTTTTTCTCATACTATATGCAATAGGTCTACTATATTTGTTGTATGGAATGATTGTAAGCTATAAATGTCTAGCGAGCAGATGTCATGTGACCTTGACCTCATTTTCATGGTTCAGTGGTCAAAGGTAAGTTTTTGAGTTTTGGTCTTTTTATCTAATACTATATGCCATAGGTCAACTATATTTGGTGTATGGAAATATTTTATGATCTTTATGTCAGTCTCGCAGCTTTTATTTGACCGTGACCTCATTTTCACGGTTCATTGCACAGTGTTAAGTTTTTGTGTTTTGGTCTATTTTTCTTTAAACTATCAGTAATGGGTCAACTATATATGTTGTATAGAAGCATTGTTAGCTGTACTTGTCTGCCTGGCATGGTTCATCTGACCTTGACCTAATTTTCAAGGTTCATTGGTCTTTGTTTAGTTATCTTGGTTAATGTTAAGTTTATGTGACAGTTGTAATAAAGCTTAGCTTTATACTTAAGACTATCAACATAATATCAATGATTAGTATACTATAGAAGACGAGACATTTCAGCGTGTGCACTCTTGTTTATAATATGAATTGCGCCAATAAATGGAACTTGACACATTCCCCATTTCCATTCTCAATTTTATTAGTTGTGTCATATTTACCTCAAAGCGATTTACCTATTTACACGTACATGTTACATTAGAATACTGACTTCAACTGTTAAATAACTTTATAATTACTAAAGATATGATTATAAAATTTGAAACTAAGTAGTACTTTAAGAAAGTCTCCATTTTTATGTCATGTCATTCCATCAGGTCCTAAGTGCACTATTTTGTTATAAGTGCACTAAGGAGGCCCTTTGCTTGTACCTTTCAATACCGGAAAGGACCTCCTCAGTGCACTAAGAACAAGCATATGAAAGCAAGTCTATAATATTTGCGCAATTAAATAATAATAATATAATAATAATTCTTTATTTAAAGAGGGTTACACAGTTAGCTATAAAGCTAATCTTCCCTGAGGCCCTCGTGAAATACAATGAAATATAACAAACAATTACAAAATATCAAACAGACACACATACATGAATAATGAAATAAAAAATTGTTATGAAATATACAATTTTCAAAACAAGTAAAAGTTACAGATTCATATATGACATGTATAGTATTGGCATCAACAATATCATAAGTTTGAGTAAGTGTGTGAAAATTATTATGCAAATAAAAAACGCACAGCTTCTTAATGTTCCATCAAGTAATTTTTTAAATCTTTTTTGAATGAGCTTGTACTTGAGGTTGATTTTTTCAGGGATATTGGTAAGTTATTCCATAAAATAGATCCTGAATATATAAAAGATTTCTTATAAAGCTCTGTTTTGGCTTTTGGAACTTGTAAATTTTTGCAAGAGGCATTTCTCAAACGTTTTTGGTAGATATAGGAAGATGTGGTGTGAGTGCCAATGAGACAACTCTCCATACAAATAACAATTTAAAAAGTAAACCATTATAGGTTAAAGTACGGCCTTCAACACGGAGCCTTAGCTCACACCGAACAACAAGCTATAAAGGGCCCCAAAATTACTAGTGTAAAACCATTCAAACGGGAAAACCAACGGTCTAATCTATATAAACAAAACGAGAAACGAGAAACACGTATATATTACATAAACAAACGACAACTACTGTACATCAGATTCCTGACTTAGGACAGGTGCAAACATTTGCAGCGGGATTAAACGTTTTAATGGATCCAAACCTTCTCCCTTTTTCTGAAACAATAGCATAACATCACAACAAAGAAAAACATACGATAAAATATCAATTGGCAGACTTAACTCAATCAAAAAACGTATGATTAAACAATGAACGAATAAATTTGATCTGCAATATCTGAATACAAATGCACAGTTAATTAAATATTAGAGACAAACATTCATGACCAAAAAGCTAACAAACAAATTCAAAAACAGGACATGACTGAGAAATATTTAACCAATCAATGTTCACTTTAGAAAAAAACCGGTTTTTTTATAATCTTGAAGTTTATACAAATGTTGTAAGAATAAGTGAAGATATTACAAATAATCAAAGCTGGTGTACAGACAAGATCCGTATAAATAAAAAATGACAAAAAAGCATTATAAACAGTATCAACAGGTCGAATTAACAAGAAAATACGATTTGAGAGTACTCGCAGTTACTGACAGCTAGTTAAAAGCCAAAACCAATTAATAATAAAAAATCATGCATCAGAGACTAAAATCGACTAAAACACATCACAGGGATTTAGTATTTTAACGTCATTAATAGTCAAAGAAGACATGACTTGTGCAATGCCAAAAATAAATGTATCGACAGGTAGTAGTATAGTGAAGAGCGACTTCTATAGAAATAAAAGTTAACGTGTCTGTGTCTCTATACATCTCGCCTCAAAAGATAATGAAATTTAGTTATGTTTTAATTTGCTAATGACAATATCAATATTAGTGCCAATGTGAACTATATTCAGAGATCTTATTACAATATTGGTACGATAACCCTTACTTATAAGTTTGTTTAAAGGTTCGATGAGTTTACAAGGATCACATAGTGATTTCCTCGCTTTAAGTACAATATTACCATAAAATTTAGGATGTGAAATTGGTTTATTTCTGGCATTTCTTTAAATTTTTCAGTGAGATATACAGGGGCTTCATTCTTAAGACATTTATGCATCAAAACTGATTTGTGGTATGATATTCTGTTCTCTACTGTCATCCATCCAATCTGTTTAAACAGTGGAGCTGATGATGAAAGTGGATCAGCATCTAAAATAAGTCTTGCAGCCCTTTTCTGCAATTTTATTATTCTAACTAGCTCATTGTTAGCACAACCACTCCAAATAATACAACAATAATCTATCAGTGGGAGAATATAACCATTATAAAATAATTTTCTTAGATCAATATTTAGAAATTTCTTGATTTTAGAGAGTAAAAAAAGTCTAGATGAAATGATGAACATAAGTAATTAATATGGCCTGTCCAGGACAGATTAGAGTCAATTCTAACACCTAAAAATTTTTCAATTGATGGTTTTTGAAGAATATTATTCTCAATAGTTAGAACTGGTTCTGCTTGATTTAAAGGCAGCCTTTGTCTTGTACTTATAATTATACATTTTGTCTTATCCGAATTTATGAACATGCTATTTTCATGACACCATTTTTCGACACATTGGAGATCATCTTGTACTTTTAATTGCATATCACCAATAGTCTTTCCTGATGTATGCATAGTTGTGTCATCAGCATACAAGTCTGTATGGCAGTTTTTGATGTGTAATGGAAGGTCATTTATGAACAAAACAAACAAAATGGGACCAAGTATTGAGCCCTGTGGAACACCAAAATTTATAAATTTTTCATCAGAAAACTGATTATTTATATGGATTCACTCAAATATGATTTTAAAAAACAACAGTATCTTCATGGAAGCCATAAATTAGAAGTTTTTTACATAGAATTTCATGATCAACACCATCGAAAGCTTTCTTAAAATCTAAGAGAACGGCCAAATTGATATTTCCATTATTCATTTCATGTAGCCATTTATCAATAATATTAATGAGGGCAGTTTGACATGAAATGGTTGTTTTATTTGGCGCAAATGAATGCTGCAGTTTTTACAATAAAGCATGCAAAATAAGAAGTCTTGCGCAAATTCATTCTTTTTCAGTGAAACAACTAGATATCCAGTGGCAGATTCAGAGGGGGCGTAGAGGGTGTACGCCCCCCTCTGTAATTTTTGATAGAAAAAAATGCAATTCAATATTGTATATCTTTTTAACTATACTAAATTTGCAGTTTTGTGATATGTGCATGTAGTTTTAACAATGTCGTCAATAGTGTTAGAAAGAAGCTATCAAAAAATGATTTAGAACCTTATACTACACATACGGAGGTACAGGTATGATACCATGAAGGGTGAACGTATGATATAACTGTGAAATAGCCATTGTTATTGGCACGTTATTTTATGGATCGTTGATTTTATTACCTTTGGATTATTGGCACGTGCCATCAAACTTAATCTTTATAGACCAAATATTAAAGCATACATACTTTACTTTTACAGTTTAGAGGGAGAAGACGAAGAAGAATTATTTATAATAGTGCAATCTGAATAAACAAATAAATACATATTTTATATTAAATAAGTTTTTTATTCAAATGAAAGAAAGGATACGCGCATTTACAAACAGATGTTTTAAGACATATACTCGATGCTGAACTTAAAATTAGGTTATTTTGTTTTAATCTATGAGGATCTGGAGGGGGTCCTTCATTTCTGTATTCTTTAATGTTTAGGCCGTTTTTTTCTATTCTTTATACTTTTTGTCTATATTATACCATTCTTTATATTCAAGCACCTTATTATTCTCTATTCTTTATTTTTTTCCATTTTCTCTATCATTCATATTTATAGCCGATCATGCTCTCAATTCTGTAACATCAACATCCTTCTCTTTCCGATGGTATGTTATTTATAGTTTTGACACTCTCACTTCACGGCCTAAAAGCAGTTTCAGAAGCTTAGTTCAAATGGAGACATCCAGGTTCCCTGATGCGGCCTTAAGAGGATAACGAAATTAACGATATAATTTATCTGACATATAAAATATTTGTATTTTGCGTTCGGATCGTTCCTAATGAAATGAAATCCAGAAACGTGATTTGGACGTATAAAATTTATAAGATGTTGTTGTCACTCTTTTGTTAGTGTTCCGTTTAAAATTTGCAATTACTTTTTTCAAAGAATAATTAAATGCATAAATTAACACCAGAAAATAAAAAAACTAAATAAAATCAGAAACACCATTATTGGGGAATAATTTATTTCTACAACAAAACAAAGTAACAAAACTGTATGTATATAAATATATATTATTAATTCTCTAATCCCTTAAACAAAGACCAACAGAAATAAAAAGTCAACAAATGATTTTATGTTTAATAATTCAAAATAATACACGTTTTTTATTCTAGCATTTATAATACAATTTATCATCCACATGAAGGGGCGTAACTCCTAATATCATTCTGACACACTAATCTTAACTCGATCTGAAAGTTTTGAACGTTACTTTTTATGATTGGTCTTAATTTGTCCAAAACAGTCTTAACAGACTTGATTTAACGCTAGAGCCTTCCATCTTGATTAACTTGACATGACTGAACAGACTTGACACAACATATCTGAACAGTGTCTTAAAGTCTGAAAATTCTCAACGTTTTTCTCTAGCGGTAAATTAAGTCGATCAAGACTTGATCAGACCAAAATGACCGTTTCAGACTTTATTCTGGCTACTAGTGTAAATAAGAGAGAGTGGATGGGGTATACAGATATAGGAGGATGTGGATGGGGTATACAGATATAGGAGGTTGTGGATGGGCTATACAGATATAGGAGGGTGTGGATGGGCTATACAGATATAGGAGGGTGTGGATGGGCTATACAGATATAGGAGGGTGTGGATGGGCTATACAGATATAGGAGGGTGTGGATGTGGTATACAGATATAGGAGGGATTGGAGGGGTATACAGATATAGGAGGGTGTAGATGGGGTATACAGATACAGGAGGGTATGAATGGGTTTACAGATTAGAAAATCATGAATTGAAGAAGAAAAAAATGAAAATCATGAAAACGGAGAGAAATGGATAAATAATTAATGAATAGAAAAGAATATGGTGCAGAAATATAAAAAATAGAGAACAATATTGGGGTGTTAAAAATATAAAGAACTGTCAATAATGTGTCCAAAAAATTAGAAAAGATAGTTAAAAATGAAGACCCCAAGGTCCTCCACACCCTCATGTAGACATAAGGATGCATTTACCAATCTTCAAACTGCAAAGAAAATTATAGGACAAAAAAGAGTTAAAAGCCTATTTAAAGTCTTCACAAAATTGTGAAAAATAATCTATATATATATATATATATGGTTAGCATCTGTTAAGATAAAATAAATCACCACTCATCTGCTACTGGTCTTACTAATTGTAAGATATGTGTTACAGAAGCCTTCTTTGTATCAGATGAAAGCAATATAAAGATTTGTCTGTATTTCAGGGTGAGACTCCATATGATCTGGCAGCAACAATCAAAAGGGGACAGTATAAAGCAGTGATGGAATACTTACAGGTACATATAGTGATATAGAGTAACAAATGTTTACAGCTCCTACTGGTCTTACTAATTGTAAGATATGTGAACAGGTATCGGACAAGCGTTATTGTCGAGGCCTGGTACATATAGTGATATAGAGGAACAAATGTTTACACTTAGAACATGTAGAATGAATCAAGTAGAAAATAAGTGATCAAATATAAAGAAATATAAAATATAGAAATCAATGCCACGAATCCAAGATTCATCAGGAGAGAAATCTTAAAAAATTAGTTTTGAACAAACAATTTAAAATTCTAATGTAATTTATTTGTTATCACCATTTTGATTGGACATCATATATTTGAGGCACTAAATCCACATTTAAGGTTACAGGTACGTAAATGGCTTGTCTGGCGATTTTTAAAAGAAATTGTATACACGTAGAACTTATAAAAAGAAAATGAAAAATCGAAAAATTTAAGTTAATCACCGATCTAATTTCCGAGTTCCAGACATTTGAAAATTGTTAGGAAACAACATAAAGTATATAGACATAACGTCAAATTCAAACCAAAAATAAGAAATGTCAAACTTTAGTTATTCTGGAGTTTAAATCAATCCTACGATTTTTCTATAAAAATCAAATGTTTTTAAGGTATTATTTTTCTTTCTTTTGATATATTATTTTCAGGGGGTTACCGAACTCCCTTTTTTGCTCACCTGGCCCAAAGGGCCAAGTGAGCTTTTCTCATCACTTGGCGTCCGGCGTCCGGCGTCGTCCGTCGTCGTCGTCTGTCGTCGTCGTCCTGCGTTAACTTTTACAAAAATCTTCTCCTCTGAAACTACTGGGCCAAATTTAACCAAACTTGGCCACAATCATTATTGGGATATCTAGTTTAAAAAATGTGTCCGGTGACCCGGCCAACCAACCAAGATGGCCGCCATGGCTAAAAATAGAACATAGGGGTAAAATGCAGTTTTTGGCTTATAACTCAAAAACCAAAGCATTTAGAGCAAATCTGACATGGGGTAATATTGTTCAACAGGTCAAGATCTATCTGCCCTGAAATTTTCAGTTGAATCGGACATTTCGTTGTTGGGTTGCTGCCCCTGAAATGGTAATTTTAAGGAAATTTTGCTGTTTTTGGTTATTATCTTGAATATTATTATAGATAGAGATAAACTGTAAACAGCAATAATGTTCAGCAAAGTAAGATCTACAAATAAGTCAACATGATCAAAATGGTCAGTTGACCACTTTAGGAGTTATTGCCCTTTAAAGTCAATTTTTAACCATTTTTCGTAAATCTTAGTAATCTTTTAGAAAAATCTTCTCCTCGGAAACTACTGGGTCAAATTTAACCAAACTTGGCCATAATCATCATTGGGGTATCTAGTTTAAAAAATGTGTCTGGTGCCCCACCCAACCAACCAAGATGGCCGCCATGGCTAAAAATAGAACATAGGGGTAAAATGCAGTTTTTGGCTTATAACTCAAAAACCAAAGCATTTAGAGCAAATCTGACATGGGGTGAAATTGTTCATCAGGTCAAGGTCTATCTGCCCTGAAATTTTCAGATGAATTGGACATTCTGTTGTTGGGTTGCTGCCCCTGAAATGGTAATTTTAAGGAAATTTTGCTGTTTTTGGTTATTATCTTGAATGTTATTATAGATAGAGATAAACTGTAAACAGCAATAATGTTCAGCAAAGTAAGATTTACAAATAAGTCAACATGACCAAAATGGTCAGTTGACCTGTTTAGGAGTTATTGCCCTTTATAGTCAATTTTTAACCATTTTTCGTAAATTAAAGTAATCTTTTACAAAAATCTTCTCCTCTGAAACTACTGGGCCAAATTAATCCAAACTTGGCCACAATCATCTTTGGGGTATCTAGTTTAAAAAATGTGTGGCATGACCTGGTCAACCAACCAAGATGGCCGCCACCGCTAAAAATAGAACATAGGGGTAAAATGCAGTTTTTGGCTTATAACTCAAAAACCAAAGCATCTAGAGGAAATCTGACAAGGGATAAAAATGTTCATCAGGTCAAGATCTATCTGCCCTGAAATTTTCAGATGAATCGGTCAATCGGTTGTTGGGTTGCTGCCCCTGAATTGGTAATTTTGAGGAAATTTTGCTGTTTTTGGTTATTATCTTGAATATTATTATAGATAGAGATAAATTGTAAACAGCAATAATGTTCAGCAAAGTAAGATCTACAAATAAGTCAACATGACCAAAATGGTCAGTTGACCCCTTTAGGAGTTATTGCCCTTTATAGTCAATCTTTAACCATTTTTCATAAATCTAAGTAATCTTTTACAAAATCTCCACTGAAACTACTAGGCCACAATCATCTTTGGGGTATCTAGTTTGAAAAATGTGTCCGATGACCTGGCCATTCAACCAAGATGGCCGCCACGGCTAAAAATAGAACATAGGGGTAAAATGCAGTTTTTGGCTTATAACTATGAAACCAAAGCATCTAGAGCAAATCTGACAAGAAGTTAAATTGTTAATCAAGTCAATATCTATCTGCCCTGATTTTTTCAGATGAATTGGACAACTGGTTGTTGGGTTGCTGCCCTCCAATTGGTAATTTTTAAAGAAATTTTGCCGTTTTTGGTTATCTTGAATACTATTATAGATAGCGATAAACTGTAAACAGCAATAATGTTCAGCAAAGTAAGATCTACAAATAAGTCAACATGACCTAAATGGTCAATTGACCCCTTAAGGAGTTATTGCCCTTTATAGTCAATTTTTAACAATTTTCATTAATTTGCTAAATTTATGTAAATTTTTACCAAATATGGTTCTCTGTTACTAATGGGCAAAGTTCATTATAGATATAATTGTAAGAAGCAAAATCGTTCAGTAAAGTAAGAACTTCAAACACATTACCATCACCAAAATACAATTTTGTCATGAATCCATTTGTGTCCTTTGTTTAATATGCACATAGACCAAGGTGAGCGACACAGGCTCTTTAGAGCCTCTAGTTATAAGTGTGTTGCTGACAGGAAAAGAGGGGAAAAAATCATGACGTCGCCAAAGGAATTACGCAACGTCAAGGCTATATCAGCAGAATTGTAAGGACAACGACTTCTTCATTATAATTTGTTTGGCTATTCAAATGCGCAATTAAGCATATTATCCTGTTTGAAAAAAGAATTGATTGCCTATTTTTGATTTTCAGTTATTATACGAGATCCTATGTATTTATAACTTCATGATTTCTGGAATGATTAAACACAGTGTCAAGTGACACTTTAAAAGATTTACAAATGTTTATAAACATATTTAACAGAAACAATAGAATATCTGTCATTAAAATAGATTCTCCGAATGACGATATACATTCAATGTTCAAATTTCCGACCACAATTTTGCTGTTTCAGAATGAGGGAGGCGAAATATACCACGCAACGGGAATTGCAAACTTATAAGCCGAAATCATACTGACAATGCAATGGGGGTGGGGGGGGGGACGGAAAACGGCCAGAAGACAAACAATAGTAAATAAATGGGGAAATGGGTCCATGGGACACAGACGATGCCCCCGCTTGCATATAAAGTTCTAAAGTGACGTAACTAAAAAACATTAAAGTGACGCTACCCAAATTTGTACTTGATCTTAGTTTAATTGTTATAAGCATTGTGTATATGTTTATTTACATTTGGTTGAGGCAAACTAAACTTAGAGAACGGAAACGAAAAATGTAGCAATTTTTATGCCCCACCTACGATAGTAGAGGGGCATTATATTTCTGGTCTGTGCGTCCGTTCGTTCATTCATTCCTCCGTTCGTTCGTTCGTCCGTCTGTCCCGCTTCAGGTTAAAGTTTTTGGTCGAGGTAGTTTTTGATGAAGTCGAAGTCCAATCAACTTCAAACTTGGTACACATGTTCCCTATGATATGATCTTTCTAATTTTAATGCCAAATTAGAGATTTTACCCCAATTTCATGGTCCGCTGAACATAGAAAATGATAGTGCGAGTGGGGCATTCGTGTACTGAGGACACATTCTTGTTCAATTTATTATTGGGCATAACCCTAGAACGGTAAAAGTGACTCCACCAAAATTTAAACTAGATCTGTGTTTTGTGGTAATTAGCATAGTGTATAAGATTCCTAACATTTGGTTGAGGCAAACTATAGTTAGAGAACGGAAACCAATTTTGGGACGGACGGACGGACGGAAAGACGGAGAAGTGTAAAACTTGCTGCCCCCTCCACAACGGCGGGTGCATAAAAAAAACACAACAGTAAACTTTTATTCCCCCGATAGTTGCAGGAAGTCATGCATATAAAATATATAAATGTATGTTTCTATGGCACAAGAACACAACACAAACATGAACACATACTTCGATCCAAATAGTACTGGTCATTTGCAAACTTAAATGGTGTGTTTAATATGACACGAAAGGAGATGTGGGAAAAATGTAAATTATAGACAAAAGCCAAACAAAAAGAATATTTCAAAGTTTGATGCATATTATCCCTACTTTTTTTTCCTATCGTTGGATTTGTTCCATTATTATAGTGAGGACAGTGCATAGATGTGAATATTTAAAAACAAATGTATATAAATTCCAACTTATTCATCTTTTGGTTGTTAGTTACTCAGCTTCGCCGCGGTAGACAATGTTTTCTCGGGGTACAAATCTGCTCTATCTAGAACTCAGCTATGTGTTATTTATAAATTGTTCAACACGGACTTTGAACACACATTATAGGACGTTCTGATAAATGTATCAAGTCTATATTTTGTTAGCTGTAATTATTACGCTAATTATGTACTGAATAGAAAAGCTGTATGTGATTTTGAAAAACCGTCTTCGAGGGAGTTTTAACGTATTAATTATGCTGCTTTTACATTTAACATGTTTAATGTAATTGTGAACTAGGCATTAGATGTTGCAGCGATTGGAAATAGCCAACGGCATTACGTACTTCGTAATTTATGCCAACAATATTCTTGTTCGTAGAATTGTTTGCAAAGTTTCCAGACAATCAATTTAGTTTAATTGATGATTCTCTATGAAATTTTACCAGAAGGTTCAATACCACAAAAGGAAGGTTGGGATTGATTGTTGGGGTTATGGTACAAACAGTTTAAGAATTAGGGGCCAAAAGCAAGAATTTTTGTAGTTTCCGGATGATAACTTGTGTTTTAGTATATGGATCTTTCTATAAAATTGTACTACAAGATTCCATACCACAAGGAGAAGGCTGGGAATGAGTTTGGGGTTTCATACTTTTTTTTAAGTTTTTAAAAAATTGAATTTTTTGAAAATTTTCAAGAAGAAATCTTCAAAAGCACCATATTGCAAAAAAGCACAGTATTGCGCAATAGCAAGAAATCTTCCATTGCGCAAAAGCACAGTATTGGGCAATATCACAGTATTGCGCAAATGAACAGTATTGTACAATAGCATAGTATTTGGGCAATAGCAAGAAATCTTTAATTGCACAGTATTGCACAATAGCATAGTATTGTGCAATAGCAGGAAAACTTCAATTGAAAATAAAGACAAACTTGTAACCAATTTTAATGGGATTAATTTAAAATCTTTAACTTTTTACAAGGAGAAATCTTCAATTGCACAGTATTGCGCAATAGCATTATATTGGACAATATCACAGTATTGCGCAATAGCAAGAAATCTTCAATTGCACAGTATTGTACAATAGCACAGTATTGGGCAATAGCAAGAAATCTTTAATTGCACAGTTTTGCGCAAAAGCAGAGTATTGCGCAGTAGCAAGAAATCTTCAATTGCAAAATAGCATAGTATTGCACAATAGCACATTTTTGTGCAATAGCAAAAAATCTTTAAGGTGGTTCCTAACACTACAGGGGGATAACTCTGTAAAATCAGCTAAACGTTTTAATTACGTTGTGTTGTTACAGGAATATCAAGCTTCTCAATGATCATAATAAGTGTTTTTCAATTTGCTATATAACCAGTGTAATTTTTCTGATAAAATGGTTGGTTCAAATTTTTTGAAATTTTTATATTTTTGTAAAAGGGTCAAGGTAAATACTTTGTCAAAAAAAATTTTAAGAAAATTAAACGAGCCAAATTAATTTTAGTTAAAGTGTTGGGTACCACCTTAATTGCACAGTATTGTGTAATAGCAAGAAATCTTCAATCACACAGTATTGCACAATAGCATAATATTGCACAATAGCACAGTATTGCACAATAGCTGGAAATCTTTAATTGAAAATAAAGACATTCTTTTAACCAATTTCAATTGGATTAATTAAAAGTCTTTAATTTTTTGGGGTTCTAACCTTGTATTACTATTTTGGATATTGGGGCCCCATTTTTAAATTGGTCTACATTGAGGTCAAAAGGGTCCGAAATTAAACTTTGTTTGATTTCATCAAAAACTGAGTTATTGCGGCTGTATGATATGCTGAATCTTATTATGCATTGAGATTTTGTATTTTGGGCCCTGTTTTCAAAGTAGTACATATTAAGGTTTGAAGGGTCCAAAATTAAACAAAATTTAATTTCAACTAAAATAAAATTTTTGGTGTTTTTTTTATATGCTGAATCGAACCATGTTGTTTGATTTTGGATATCAGACCATTCTAGGAAAATTAAATGTCCCATTTTAAATTTTTAAGATCTTTAACCACATTTGTTAGTGTCAGAAACCTATGTTATGTCAAAAATTTGATCACAATCCAAATTCAGACAGTATCAACCTTGAATATTGTGTCCAAACTTGTCCAAACTTGCCCAAGCTGTTCACGATTTGACCTCCGCGGTTGTATCAGGCTGCGCTCAGCGAATCATTTTATTTTATCTTGCTTTAAGATATTGATTTGATATTTGGTATATAGTTGTACCATGACAAGTTACAGATCAAGTTCAGAGTTTGTTCTGGTCCTTGGACTCAGAAAATTCGTTTGTATGTATTGGTGTAAACTATTGATTTTATTTGTACATGATTTGTGTCTGTACTTGTGTGTTTAATTATGATGAAAGACCAAAAAACATGGAGATTGAATACACAATCATCAAGTGTCATATCAAAAAAAAGGCACACTGTTCAAAGTATCTATTTTATACACATCTCATAACTTATTTCATGCATTCCAAATTTATGACAACACACTCGACATCAGATGAGTTGAACAGGTCTCGGATAAGTAGAATACTTTGGTCCGTTACCTTCAACTACGACATAATGAGGTTCGACTGTTTATAATGTGACACATTTTTATTGTATATTATTTTTCAGGGTAAATATTTTAGAAATTTAATAGTTTTACTAGTGACATGAGAGAAGATATATTAACATTGCATATTCCTCATTTTTTAGACTGTCATGTCAGAGAAATCTTCAGGTGTGACTGCTGGACAAGGGATAGAAGGTAATTTATTGTGGAGCCTGCGACTTTTGTCACAGAAAGCTCGACATAGATATAGTGATCTTGCGGCGGCAGCGTTAGCTAACTTCTTACTTTGTATATAGATGCCTTATGTGACAAAGTTTCTGTCTGTCCATTGTCCTTGACCTCATTTTCATGGTTCAATGACTACTTGAAAAAAAAAAGTCAACATTTTTTGTAATGTTAATTTCTTTCTTATTATGAGTAATAGGATAATAAAATTGAGAATGGAAATGGGGAATGTGCCAAAGAGACAACAACCCGACCATAGAGCAGACAACAGCAGAAGGTCACCAACAGGTTTTCAATGCAACGAGAAATTCTCATTCTGATTACTGCCATACAAGTTTGAGGCTTGACACAGTTGACACCTGGTTCCCTCTACTTCTTCTTTTCAATTGTGATTACTGTCATATAAGTTTGAGGCTTCGCACACTTGACACCTGGTTCCCTCCACTTGTGTAAAATTATGATTACTGCCATACAAGTTTGAGGCTTGACACACTTGACACCTGGTTCCCTCCTCTGCTTGTATTCAATTGTGATTACTGTCATACAAGTTTGAGGCTTGACACACTTGACACCTGGTTCCCTCCTCTGCTTGTATTCAATTGTGATTACTGTCATATAAGTTTGAGGCTTGACACACTTGACACCTGGTTCCCTCCTCTTCTTGTATTCAATTGTGATTACTGTCATATAAGTTTGAGGCTTGGCACACTTGACACCTGGTTCCCTCGACTTGTGTAAAATTATGATTACTGCCATACAAGTTTGAGGCTTGACACACTTGACACCTGGTTCCCTTTACTTCTTGCATTCAATTGTGATTACTGTCATACAAGTTTGAGGCTTGACACACTTGACACCTGGTTCCTTCCACTTCTTGTATTCAATTGTGATTACTGTCATACAAGTTTGAGGCTTGACACAGTTGACACAGTTGACACCTGGTTCCCTCCACTTCTTGTATTCAATTGTGATTACTGTCATACAAGTTTGAGGCTTGACACACGTGACATCTGGTTCCTTCCTCTTCTTGTATTCAATTGTGATTACTGTCATATTAGTTTGAGGCTTGACACACTTGAGACCTGGTTCCCTCCACTTGTGTAAAATTATGATTACTGCCATACAAGTTTGAGGCTTGACATACTTGCCACCTGGTTCCCTCCTCTTCTTGTATTCAATTGTGATTACTGTCATATTAGTTTGAGGCTTGACACACTTGAGACCTGGTTCCCTCCACTTGTGTAAAATTATGATTACTGCCATACAAGTTTGAGGCTTGACACACTTGACACCTGGTTCCCTCCACTTCTTGTATTCAATTGTGATTACTGTCATATAAGTTTGAGGCTTGACACACTTGACACCTGGTTCCCTCCACTTCTTGTTTTCAATTGTGACTACTGTCATACAAGTTTGAGGCTTGACACACTTGACACCTGGTTCCCTCCACTTCTTGTATTCAAGTATGACTACTGTCAGACAAGTTTGAGGCTTGACACACTTGACACCTGGTTCCCTCCACTTCTTGTATTTAATTGTGACTTCTGTCATACAAGTTTGAGGCTTGACACACTTGACACCTGGTTCCCTCCACTTCTTGTATTCAATTGTGACTACTTTCATACAAGTTTGAGGCTTGACACACTTGACACCTGGTTCCCTCCACTTCTTATATTTAATTGTGACTTCTGTCATACAAGTTTGAGGCTTGACACACTTGACACCTGGTTCCCTCCACTTCTTATATTTAATTGTGACTTCTGTCATACAAGTTTGAGGCTTGAAACACTTGACACCTGGTTCCCTCCACTTCTTGTATTCAATTGTGACTACTGTCATACAAGTTTGAGGCTTGACACAGTTGACACCTGGTTCCCTCTTTTCTTCTTTTCAATTGTGATTACTGTCATATAAGTTTGAGGCTTGGCACACTTGACACCTGGTTCCCTCCTCTTCTTGTATTCAATTGTGATTACTGTCATATTAGTTTGAGGCTTGACACAGTTGACACCTGGTTCCCTCTATTCTTCTTTTCAATTGTGATTACTGTCATATAAGTTTGAGGCTTGACACACTTGACACCTGGTTCCCTCCTCTTCTTGTATTCAATTGTGATTACTGTCATATTAGTTTGAGGCTTGACACAGTTGACACCTGGTTCCCTCTATTCTTCTTTTCAATTGTGATTACTGTCATATAAGTTTGAGGCTTGGCACACTTGACACCTGGTTCCCTCCTCTTATTGTGATTACTGTCATATTAGTTTGAGGCTTGACACAGTTGACACCTGGTTCCCTCTATTCTTCTTTTCAATTGTGATTACTGTCATATTAGTTTGAGGCTTGGCACACTTGACACCTGGTTCCCTCCTCTTATTGTGATTACTGTCATATTAGTTTGAGGCTTGACACAGTTGACACCTGGTTCCCTCTATTCTTCTTTTCAATTGTGATTACTGTCATATTAGTTTGAGGCTTGGCACACTTGACACCTGGTTCCCTCCTCTTATTGTGATTACTGTCATATTAGTTTGAGGCTTGACACACTTGACACCTGGTTCCATCCACTTCTTGTATTCAATTGTGCATATACAAAGTCAGGTTAATACAAGTCAATTGTCAATAGTTTGAAGAGTTTTCACCGAATAATTCCAGTATATATTAACATTGATTATTAGAATTGACTATAAAAGTTAATATTGATAAGGTCTATGCTTTTCCAAAAGGGAAATACCTTACTGTATTTCTTCTTATTGTTAACATTCTGCTGCCAAACTTTGACACAATTTCCCTCTGTAAGACATCACAATCAGGTTCATACTTAATAATGTTATCACAAATACCTATCTGGATCTCACCCTGTGAGTCTCAAAATTTTGTCAGTCCAGAGTTATCTGCCCAAAACCCAAACCAAAAAATCTTGTTAGTAAATAAATGCCTTAACTGTCATAGGAAGACCAAAACCGATGAGTGAAATGTGTTCAAGAACTCACCCTGTGACTTTGATTTATGTAAACCGAAAAGATTCAAAGACTCCTTGGTTGGGTTATGCCCCTTTGAAAATTAAACAAAGTCGGTTGGCCACTCTAAATCAGAAACCGTAAGTCGTAGACACTTGGGATCATGTGACCTTATAGATAACTGGACGTTATACAAACAACAATCAATCCATGTTTGACATACACTTTTAATGATTTGTTAATGAAAAATATTGAAAACAAACTTTTAAATTGGTTAACAAATCTTTATTAAACTTAGACTTAATGATATTTTTATAGAAAAAGTTATAATTACAGATCCAATCCACAAACAGACAAAGTCCACTATGTTAAACAGGTTACTTGGCAGTGGAACGTATGTTTCCTATGACATGCGCTGTATGGTAACAGGCCAGTTCGCGGTCGGAAAATCGAGTCTTGTCAAGCTCTTAGCTGGTGATGTCGTCCCAGAAGGAAGACATCCTACCGATGGGATTTCCCTACTAGAAGGTCGCTGTGGCCTTGATGTTGAGACTAGAAGCTGGATTTATATTGATCCAGGTAAGAATATCTACAACATTAAAACTTTTCATTTATATTTGAATTCCTCTCTGGTATCTTCCACCTCTCTATTAGCTTCAGAATCTTTATAACTTGAAAAGACAAAGACATAGAAAAAACCTGCGGCTTATTGAACGAATTTAACGGTAATACAAATTCAATAACACTATTGTTGGGATTGGTGAATGTAGTTTCTCTTATGATTTAAACAAAATTCTAGTCTGATATTCAGAGATATTGTCCATTTATCATGTTAATGGTCATATTTTTGGCAATTTTTATATGCCTTAACCGGCTTAAGATATTGTTGTGCATTTTTTTTTCTACAGGGCCGTTATACTGACTTCTGATAAAAAAAGAAAAAAAACTTCTGCATATAATATTTGATTCTTACAGCAAGTTCAAAAGGATATACTATAATGTACTCATTGCATAGCTCTTTATTAGTACCCTACTGACGGAGTCAAAAGGAACTTCAGGTTGCACTCTGTTCGTCTGCCTGTCCATTGATCAGTCTGGCAAATCAGTTTTCCACACTTTTTATGCCCCAGCCGTTGTGAAGGGGGCATTAAGTTTTACCCTTGTCCGTCTGTACGTGCGTACATCCCAAAATTGATTTCTGTTCTCTTACTTAGCTGGCCTTAACCAAATGTTATGAAACTTTATATACACAATGCTTATTACCACAAAACACAGATCAAGTTTTAATTTTGGTGACGTCACTTTTACCGTTTTAGAGTTGTGCCCCTTTTACAATTGGAAAAATTCCTGAAATATATGTGTCTGTTCTCAGTTAAACTTTAGTTTGCCTCCAAATGTTATGAAACTTATGCACAATGCTTATTACCATAAAACTCAGATCAAGTACAAATTTGGGTAGCGTCACTTTTACAGTTCTTGAGTTATATCCCTTTCTAACGTTATATGCAAGCAGGGGCATCATCTGTGTCCCATGGGTACATTCCTCCATTTATCTGCTCCATGCTTGAATATATTGATTGGCTATTTGGTGTATAGTTTTATCATGACAAGTTACAGATCAAGTTTAATTTGTTTTCCAGTCTAATGCTTGAGCGCAGATTAATAAATGGTCCTTGGACTTATTGACTTGATATTTGTTAAATAGTTTACATTATGACAAGTTATAGATCAAGTTAGAATTTTGTTACAATACAATGAATTTTAAACTGGTAGGGGACTATGTATTGCCATGCAATACTCACAGAATGCTTGTTAGCTATAAACTTTGAGTTTATCGTCTGTTTATCTACTGCCGTTCTGTCTGTAATTTTTTTTTAAATATTTCTTCTTCTTAAACTGAACTTAAATCATACTTGAGGCTTCTAGCTTCAAATTCATTCCTGAGTTAAAACACAGGAATAAAACAGACAAAATGGTAGTTTTTGTCTTTGCTAAAAAGACAGTACGACATATACATATAGGGACCTTATTTATTCTGTTGAGGCATATGTTACGGTTTTGCTAAAAATCATTCAATGCTTTTGGCCTTGAGCATGTCTTTTGATGGTATCAGTATAACAACAGCACATTATTAAACCAAAATAAAACAAGAATGTGTCCAAAGTACACGGATGCCCCACTCACACTATCATTTTCCATGTTCAATGGAGCATGAAATTGGATAAAAAATATAATTAGGCATTAAAATTAGAAAGATAATATCATAGGGAACATGTGTACTAAGTTTCAAGTTGATTGGACTTCAAATTCATCAAAAACTACCTTGACCAAAAACTTTAACCTGAAACATGCACTTTCATTTTCTATGTTCAGTGGACCGTGAAATTGGGGTCAAAAGTTTAATTTGGCTTTAAAATTAGAAAGATCATATCATAAGGAACATGTGTACTAAGTTTCAAGTTGATTGGACTTCAACTTCATCAAAAACTACCTTGACCAAAAACTTTAACCTGAAAAACTTTAACCTGAAACATGCACTTTCATTTTCTATGTTCAGTGGACCGTGAAATTGGGGTCAAAAGTTTAATTTGGCTTTAAAATTAGAAAGATCATATCATAAGGAACATGTGTACTAAGTTTCAAGTTGATTGGACTTCAACTTCATCAAAAACTACCTTGACCAAAAACTTTAACCTGAAACATGCACTTTCATTTTCTATGTTCAGTGGACCGTGAAATTGGGGTCAAAAGTTTAATTTGGCTTTAAAATTAGAAAGATCATATCATAGGGAACATGTGTACCAAGTTTGAAGTCGATTGGACTTCAACTTCATCAAAAACTACCTCGACCAAAAACTTTAACCTGAAGCGGGACAGACGGACGAACGGACGAACGGACGAACGAACGGACGAACGGACGCACAGACCAGAAAACATAATGCCCCTATGTGGGGCATAAAAAAATTTAATATTATCTATTCAAGTGATATATACTATTTTACAGAAACATATAACGCTTTAGATGTGGTTTACAATAAAGTATTGATGACTTCAGTAGAAGAGGATGAAAGAAAAGAAGAAAAAACACCAAAGAAACCACATTTACCAGATTCACCTGTTAGAAGTGATGGTAAAGTGATGACCACTGGTCCCTCCCAACAGCCCCTAGCAGCCAAACCTTTGACACCTCAAATATCTGACAGTGTGTCCAAGAGAATACCAAAGTTAAAAACACACATGAAATCAAAAATGACAAAAGAAGAAATAAGAAAGAGAATGGAAAAAGTCCTTAAAAGTGGAAACTACAAGATGAAAGTTGGAAGACTGATTTTTTGGGACTTTGGTGGACAGTATGTTTACTATACAACACACCAAACCTTCATGACGTTCAGAGCTTTGTTTCTTGTGGTATTCGACGGAAGCAAAGGATTACATGAACAAGTCCCAGATGTTCTGTGTTTTCCAGGACAGCATATGACACCAACCCCAGCAGGTATTGTATGTTAGTTACAATACAAAGACTCATATTGAACATCATTTATTGTTTATTATGTTAAAAAAACATTTACTTTATCACCAGTAAAAACAAGGCGTCCAGGTTACTGTGCCAATACTTACTTTAATATTGTGAAGACAATGAAAGCTTTCCCAATAATCAGTTGGAATTTACCTGTGATTTAAATTTTTGCAAAGTGTACTGTCCCATTGAATAGTAACTGTAACTTTGTTATCTGTGTTGATCATGTTTATGTTGTTCAAGGGAAACTTTGAATTTCGAATTTTCATGAAAAAAAATCATTCATTGATTATAAATAGGGCTGTACAAAAACAATACTAGTGATAAAAAAACATTAAGGTGGTACCTAACAGTACAGGGAGATAACTCTGTAAAATCTGCTAAATGTTTTAATTACGTTGTGTTGTTATAAGGGAATATTAATGTTAAGCTTCTCAATGATCAAAATTAGTGTTTGTCAAACTGTTATACAACCAGTGTAATTTTTCTGATAAAACGATTGGTTCAAATATTTTGAAATTTTTATATTTTTGTCAGAGGGTCAAAGTAAATACTTTGTTAAAATTTTATGTAAATTAAACGAGTCAAATTAATTTTAGTGAAAGTGTTGGGTACCACCTTTAAACTAAATAAATGATAAATATTACATAATTATATTAATAATAGACTAGAAATGTATTGTAGATAATTTCGAAAATCAGTGCCAATTAATTATTTTTAAGCATTCATGCCCCTTTGAAATATTAAATATATCTAAAATAGCTTTACATTTGCATTCAAGTCTGTGTTTTCTAAATTTTTTTAACCTAAAAAGTAAAAAAAACAAAAAAAAGGTTATTTTTTTTTAAATGCCACTGGACCTTGCCAAGGTGAATACGTGCTATGCAGGGGACAGTCGGTGTATTTTATGTCAAATTGATTTCCGTCATCAAAAATAAATTATCTGTCAATTTGCTCCCTAATCAAATGTATTTCTTTGGTTTTTATCACTATCAATTATGTCATACCAGTTTCTAATTTTATTTAACTTTTATTTCATTTTTATTTCATATTGTTTTATATTTCAGTATTCCTTCAACATTGGGTTAACTCAATTCTAACGTATTGTAAGGTGGTATATGTAGGCATTCCAAAGATCTTGTTTGTTGCCACCCATAAAGACAAAATACCAGTGGTAAGTAAATTATTTAAAACAGGAGGCTGATCAAGTCAATCTTGTTCCGTGTCCAGTTATTTATTTATAGTTACATTGTATTAACTAAAGATTTAGATTGTCTTTTATTCTTTCGTAAGATATGACATAGTAAATTTTAACTCATGACAAAAGTCTTGTGCAATGGATCATAATTTATTCATTCTATTGATTCGTATGAATAAAAGCAGATATTTGTCTTGGTATTAAGTAAGTAAGACAGCAGCCTAACATCATTAAAAACAAAAGAACATTAGTAGTCAACAGTTATCAACAATAAACACATGATTTACAATTATCAAGCACTAAATCATTTGACTGAAACAAAACTGTTTGAATTAAAGATCTGCTATTAGGCTAATGTAACGTTAGAATACCATCTGCTCTATGGTCGGGTTGTAGTCTCGTTGACGCATTCCCCATTTCCATTCTCAATGTTATTTAACTGTATTGAGAGTAGATAACACCAACCTAGAATATTATGTACAACAAATATTCCAGGTTAGTGTACTCTACCATGTACGATTAAGACCACACACAATAAATAATATGTTAATTGTCTGCAGGCCACACACAACAAATAGTATGTTAATTGTCTGCAGGCCACACACAACAAATAGTATGTTAATTGTCTGCAGGCCACACACAACAAATAGTATGTTAATTGTCTGTAGGCCACATACAACAAATAGTATGTTCATTGTCTGCAGGTCACACACAACAAATAGTATGTTCATTGTCTGCAGGCCACATACAACAAATAGTATGTTAATTGTCTGCAGACCACATACAACAAATAGTATGTTCATTGTCTGCAGGCCACATACAACAAATAGTATGTACATTGTCTGCAGGCCACACACAACAAATAGTATGTTCATTGTCTGCAGGTCACATACAACAAATAGTATGTTCATTGTCTGCAGGTCACACACAACAAATAGTATGTTCATTGTCTGCAGCCCATATCAGTTAAGTTTACATGCAAGAATGACGTCATGGTAAAAAATAGAACATAAGGGAAAGTTTTCTCCTGTATCTTGTAAACCTGTGTATTATATAAAAAAGTAAATAAGTACTCTGAAAACATGTATTAGTATGGCATTCATTATCACTGAACTAGTATATATTTGTTTAGGGGCCAGCTGAAGGACGTCTCCGGTTGCAGGAATTTCTCGCTACATTGAAGACCTGTTGGTGACCTTCTGCTGTTGTTTTTTTCTATTGTCGGGTTTTTGTCTCTTTGGCACATTCCCCATTTCCATTCTCAATTTTATTGTTGTCAAGTCCGAGGTATTTTCAATATCATCATTTAGAAAAATTAATTTTAAAAGGAAGTTTAACGTCATATCTATAATTATCATTTTTTAAGGATGATGTGGAGTCCAGACGTGAGGAATTGTACAATGGAGTAGAGGAATTGTTCAAGGACCACGAGGGACGAAACCACCTAGTCCTAACACAACGGATATTTGTCAATGCAAGGGATAACACAGATACCGAAATTGAAGTCCTGAAGACAGCCATCACAGAACTTACGTTTGAACATCCTTGTTGGGGGGAGAAGATGCCCAATGCTTGTGTCCCCCTTGAACTCGAGATTGCAGAGCTGGTGGCAGAGGGAAAACAAATCTTGTCATTGAAGGATGTAGAAGAATTGAATGCTATAAGCAAGGTGTCTGTACTGTCCCCTGACCAACTTAAAGATTTCCTAAATTTCCACCACTCCTTGGGGAAAATTGTTTACTTTGATACTCCGCAACTTAAAGATTTCGTAATCATCAACCCCTTACTCATGGTGGAGGTTATGAGGTCCTTTGTGACAGGTAGTTATGTCAATACTTAATATGGAAGCTTTGATATTGTGTGACAGGTACTGTAAAGAGGGTTATTTTCACGGAGTGTAAATTTTCACTTATTTTCGAGGATAGAACTAAATCGCCAAAATAAATTTCGCCAAGTTATAAGTGTACATGCAAAGGTATTGATAAAAGTTTTCAATCCGCAAAATTATTAACCGCAAAAATTATTCATATACTGTGTATTCATTTATTTTCGTGGATTGATGAAAACTTACATGTTCCTGTGTATTTGATTTACTGGGTTTGCCAATCTCTGCTTACAAAGTCTATAGAAAGTTGTTAATTGTTTAGCTTTTCTGTCCGTGGTTCACCAGGCTGTACCCATGAAAACCATGAAAATTGGTATCCAACGAATAATATTGAATCCACAGTACCTTCTTTCGTGAAAATTGCAAAATTTTACACCCGCAAAATGACACGCTATACGGTATTTATGTCAAAACTTATTATGGAAGTTACATGTATGAGATCCTTTTTTGACAGGTATTTATGTCAATACTTTAAATAGAATAGAGGTCATGCAGTCCTTCGTGACAGGTATTCATGTCGATACTTATAATGGAGGTTATGAGATCTTTTGTGACACTTATTTTTTTATACTTAGTATAATGGAAGTTACATATAAGCGATCTTCTGTGACTGGTATTTTTGTCAATACTTTAAATAATATAGAGGTTATAAAGTCCTTTGTGACAGGTACTTATGTCAAAACTTAGTATGGAGATAAGAAGACAGTTATCTATGTCAAAACTTATTATGGAGATTATGAAATCCTTTGTGATAGATTTTTATGTCAAGACTTGTCCTGGGGGCTGTGAGATCTTTTTATACCCCACGCAACGAAGTTGCGGAGGGTATAATGTTTTTGACCCGTCAGTCCGTCCGTCCGTCAGTCCGTCAGTCCTGTTTCTTGTCATCGCAACTCCTCTCAAACCACACAACAGAATTTCACGAAACCTTTTCAGATAATAAGGACATACTATGTAGTTGTGCATATCGACGGGAAATTGCGATTCAATTTTTTTTCTAGGAGTTACGCCCCTTTGAACTTATTTACTTTAATGTACTGCAACAGTTTGTCATCGCAACTCCTCTCAAACCACACTACAGAATTTCACGAAACCTTTTCAGATAATAAGGACATACTATGTAGTTGTGCATATCGACGGGAAATTGCGATTCAATTTTTTTTCTAGGAGTTACACCCCTTTGAACTTATTTACTTTAATGTATTACTGCAACAGTTTGTCATCGCAACTCCTCTCAAACCACACAACAGAATTTCACGAAACCTTTTCAGATAATAAGGACATACTATGTAGTTGTACATATCGACGGGAAATTGCGATTCAATTTTTTTTCTAGGAGTTACGCCCCTTTGAACTTATTTACTTTAATGTATTACTGCAACAGTTTGTCATCGCAACTCCTCTCAAACCACACAACAGAATTTCACGAAACCTTTTCAGATAATAAGGACATACTATGTAGTTGTGCATATCGACGGGAAATTGCGATTCAATTTTTTTTCTAGGAGTTACGCCCCTTTGAACTTATTTACTTTAATGTACTACTGCAACAGTTTGTCATCGCAACTCCTCTCAAACCACACAACTGAATTTCACGAAACCTTTTCAGATAATAAGGACATACTATGTAGTTGTGCATATCGACGGGAAATTGCGATTCAATTTTTTTTCTAGGAGTTACGCCCCTTTGAACTTATTTAATTTAATGTATTACTGCAACAGTTTGTCATCACAACTCCTCTCAAACCACACAACAGAATTTCACAAAACCTTTTCAGATAATAAGGACATACTATGTAGTTGTGCATATCGACGGGAAATTGCGATTCAATTTTTTTTCTAGGAGTTACGCCCCTTTGAACTTATTTACTTTAATGTACTACTGCAACAGTTTGTCATCGCAACTCCTCTCAAACCACACAACTGAATTTCACAAAACCTTTTCAGATAATAAGGACATACTATGTAGTTGTGCATATCGACGGGAAATTGCGATTCAATTTTTTTTCTAGGAGTTACGCCCCTTTGAACTTATTTACTTTAATGTACTACTGCAACAGTTTGTCATCGCAACTCCTCTCAAACCACACCACAGAATTTCATGAAACTTTGTAGATAATAAGGACATACTATGTAGATGTGCATATCAACAGGAAATTACGGTTCAATTTTTTTCTAGGAGTTATGCCCCTTTTAACTTATCTGCTTCAATGTACTTCTGCAACTCCTCTGAAAACACACAACAGAATTTCATGAAATTTTGTAGATAATAAGGACATACTATGTATATTGACAGGAAATTATTATTCAATATTTTTTCTTATACTTATTTAATTTCTCCAATGACAATGTGGGGACGTGGGGTATGTGAGTGTGCTCACTAAGGTTCTTTAATTTGACAGGTGATTATATCGAAAGTTATTATAGAGGTTCTAATGTCCTTATTGATAGGTGTATCTGTCAATGTCGCAATGTTTCTCAATTGCAGAATTTATCAAGAGACTTTCTATGCCTTTTAGCTCACAGTTGCACATATACCATGAACTTAGGATATATTTTGAGAAGGGCAAGGTGTCCTTTTGATACAAGTTCTAGCAAACCTTCAAGATATGCTTAGGATAAGATGACAATTTGCTTTCAAGTGAACTTTGATTAATTTCATGTTAAATATTAGATGACTTATATTCAAGTAGATTTGTCTGTAGTGAATAGTTGTAACATTGGCAATCATACCACAAGATCTCTTTTATATGACCGCAAAATTTGAAAAATTTTTCGTCGTATATTGCTATCACGTTGGCGTCGTCGTCGTCGTCGTCGTCGTCGTCGTCGTCGTCGTCCGAATACTTTTAGTTTTCGCACTCTAACTTTAGTAAAAGTGAATGGAAATCTATGAAATTTTAACACAAGGTTTATGACCACAAAAGGAAGGTTGGTATTGATTTTGGGAGTGTTGGTCCCAACATTTTAGGAATTAGGGGTCAAAAAGGGCCCAAATAAGCATTTTCTTGGTTTTCGCACTATAACTTTAGTTTAAGTTAATAGAAATCTATGAAATTTTGACAAAAGGTTTATGACCACAAAAGAACGGTTGGGATTGATTTTGGGAGTTTTGGTTTCAACAGTTTAGGAATTAGGGGCCAAAAAAGGGCCCAAATAAGCATTATTCTTGGTTTTCGCACAATAACTTTAGTTTAAGTAAATAGAAATCTATGAAATTTAAACACAAGGTTTATGACCATAAAAGGAAGGTTGGTATTGATTTTGGGAGTTTTGGTCCCAACAGAATAAGGGGCCCAAAGGGTCCAAAATTAAACTTTGTTTGATTTCATCAAAATTGAATAATTGGGGTTCTTTGATATGCCGAATCTAACTGTCATGACTGTGTATGTAGATTCTTAACTTTTGGTCCCGTTTTCAAATTGGTCTACATTAAGGTCCAAAGGGTCCAAAATTAAACTTAGTTTGATTTTGACAAAAAATGAATCAAGTAGGTTCTTTGATATGCTGAATCTAAAAATGTACTTAGATTCTTGATTATTGGCCCAGTTTTCAAGTTGGTCCAAATCGGGGTCCAAAATTAAACTTTGTTTGATTTCATCAAAAATTGAATAAATGGGGTTCTTTGATATACCAAATCTAACTGTGTATGTAGATTCTTCATTTTTGGTCCTGTTTTCAAATTGGTCTACACTAAAGTCCAAAGGGTCCAAAATTAAACTTAGTCTGATTTTAACAAAAATTGAAATCTTGGGGTTCTTTGATATGCTGAATCCAAAAATGTACTTAGATTTTTTTTATTATGGGCCCAGTTTTCAAGTTGGTCCAAATCAGGATCTAAAATTATTATATTAAGTATTGTGCAATAGCAAGTCTTTTCAATTGCACAGTATTGCACAATGGCAAGAAATATCTAATTGCACAATATTGTGAAATAGCAAATTTTTTTTTAATTAGAGTTATCTTTCTTTGTCCAGAATAGTAAGCAAGAAATATCTAATTGCAAAATATTGTGCAATAGCAAGATTTTTTTTTAATTGGAGTTATCTTTCTTTGTCCAGAATCAACTTAAATCTTTGTTATATACAATATACAATGTATATTCACTTTTTACTACCAACTGATAAATTAAAATAATCTTTACCATTCAGTGATAACAAGCAGTTTTTTACATCTTAATATTTTATGATGTATTTAAATGAGTAGTTATTGTTGCAAACTCCATTAGAAATTTTAATTGAGATTAGTTGTGGAATAAGGGAAAGGGGGATGCGATTAAAAAAATTGGGTTCAATTTTTCTCATTTGAAATTTCATAAATAAAAAAGAAAATTTCTTCAAACATTTTTTTGAGAGGATTAATATTCAACAGCATAGTGAATTGCTCTAAGAGAAAACAAAAATTTTAAGTTCATTAGAACACATTCATTCTGTGTCAGAAACCTATGCTGTGTCAACTATTTAATCACAATCCAAATTTAGAGCTGAATCCAGCTTGAATGTTGTGTCCATACTTGCCCCAACCGTTCAGGGTTCAACCTATGCGGTCGTATAAAGCTGCGCCCTGCGGAGCATCTGGTTAAATAGTTTTTTGTATTATTTTTTTTATATTTTGCAGATAAAGTATTTTGGCCAGAGGAAACAAGAATTCAGGAAACCTTCAAACGAATGTCAACATGTGGGACCATAAGACGGGAAGACCTCTACTTAATTTGGGAGCAAAAAGATTTCAGTGCAATTTTACCATACAAAGAGTTTATATTTAACATCCTGATTTACCTAGATATCTTGGCAGAGCAAAGGAGATATGATACAACTACAGGAAGTCGGTTACCAGTGGAAAACTACTTTGTTCCCTGTATGGTTACAGAGAGAAACACCACCTGCTTCATGGACAAAGAATGCACCCCAGAGAGAGCTATATGTTTAGCATTTTTATTTAAAGGGACAATTATACCACCAGCCCTACCAAATCGTCTGATCAGTGCATGTCTAAGCATGTGGACCGTCAAGCAGTATGAAGGGAGACAACTCCTGTTCTCTGGATTTATTGGGTTATCATTTGACAAGTCACATGATATTGTTGTATGTGTTGAAGGCAACAAGATTCTCCTTTACATCATTCACAGATCCTCCTCCGGGTTAATCGTATCCGATATAGCTACAGGTGTTAAGGAATGCCTGGTTGTAACAATGGAGAGAATCTCAGATTTTTATCAGTCCACAATCCATGCAAAACGCAGCCAACAATCGCCATTTCACATTGAGTATACATGTTCAAGTTTGAAATGCTTCATCAGTGAAGAAGAAGCCAAACAGACTAATGGATGGATTTGTGACAAACATAACCAAATACAAAAAGCAGGACACTGGCGTGTTTGGAATCAAGATCAGGTGTGTTTTATATATCTGTCGAAAAGTTAATAAACAAATGAATAACATAATCAAATTAAAATCACGTTAATCATAGAATATAATATGGAACACAATCAAATCAAAAACTCATTAATCATAGAATATAATAAAGGACATAATTAAACCAACACACATTAATAAATGAATATAATCATGATAATATGGAACAAGCATCCAAGAGTGGTTAGTGGCAACATGATTAAGCAAGTACGCATCCAATACTCTAGCAAATAAGTGTACAAACATCAGGTTCACTGGTTAAACTGTTAACCAACTTATTTGAGTCCTATCTGTCAGACTTTATATCAATTTATATTCTTGATTGTCTAATTAAGCTCTCTGAAAAAACTTTTGTTATATAATCTCTTTCTTTGTCAAACACTTTGTGTGTCTGTTCTTCCGTCTCTCCGGGTATCAAACGTTTTTCACATGATAACTTGAGTATAACCTTGCTTGATCGAAACACAGATAATAATTATACATATAAGGAAGAAAAACAAATGATTTTTGTATCAAAAGTACTGTTAAATAACATATAATGTGCATTTAAAACATTTATTTCCCATACATTTGATTCACAATAATAATTGGAATATTAAAAACCTACTTATAATATATTATTAGAATCTGCCATACATTTGATTTAGATTGATAATTTGCATATTCATTTTCTGCAGACAAAAGAACAGTGTGAAGAGGACTGTCAAGGTAAATATTGTAAAAAAAAATTCTAATCTGTAAATCTGTTTGTGTATACGAGTCCCTCTGTATACATTAAATGATGGATTTTTTGTGAGATCTTGAAAGAGAATATATATAAGAGTTATCTGTATAAGAAGATCTATACCACCTTATAAATTGCTGGTGATCAAGTATCTATGATAGAATATCTAAAATTATAATAATAATGTGTGAGAGATAGAATCAAAAGAAAATATGAGACAACTTTCAAGCACAGGGTTAATGTTGTAACTTGAATATCTTTGTGGTACACATTACATACTTTCAAGTATAAATGTCATGATTATTTATCAGAAAACTGTACTTTTTTCAAGCACTTTTCTCATGTTTTGCTTGTTGAGTGAATATCCTGAAATTCTCGCCTTTTATTAGAATTAGTTCTGTTCTAATGATGGTTATGCAGGCGAAGATCATGTTTGCAATGTTTATTTCAGGTTTAAATGATGATGCTTTGAGCAAGACACCAAGTGATATTGAGCTGTTGCGTTTTTCAAACCACTGCAAATTAAATCAAATGCATGAATTGGTTACACATCTTGGAATGCTCAGGAAATGGGAAAATATTGAATACAATCATCGTACGGATATAGAAGTTGCAAAATTTTTGATTTTATCCAAGTGGAAAGAGATGAAAGTTAAATGCAATTTTAAAACTTTGTCAGAAGCTCTGATCAGCATGGATACATCAACACATGTCTTGTGTCAAGTAAGTTTGTGCATAGTCTGTGCACCATTGAATGAACAATTTGAGAGTTTAAGAATCCTTTGAATTCCAATATATTGAAATAGTTGAATAGAAATTAGAATACACCACGGTTGCAATCAATATAAAGAAATACTTACATGGACAGGTGAAAAGAAAATTCCAACAACAGTGCTTAACACAAGTAACACAGATCTTACAAGCAAACAGCATGAACACAGAAATCAATCACATAGGGTTACCTGTGGTCCAATCTAGTATTTCGTTTCTTCTTTTGGTATTTGTTCTCTTACTCAAAAAGAGTAAAACTCTGATGATAAGTTTTTTCATTTTATGTCATGAATTTGGAAGAGACTGGAGAACAGAATGTTTGCTACAACAAATTCAACATGTCAATACTATTCTTTTACAGAGATGATACAATCAACCAAATTAAGTGGGTTTTAGTAAATTTCAAGAAGATGTTGTTTGACTTTAGAATTTCAAACCTTTTATAAGTACTAACTCTTTAACAAAATCCTGATGTAAAACAATCCCTCAAGTATTATATTAAATGGGAGATATATACTCCCTGTGGAATTGCTGCTGGAAGTTTGGTATATAGAAAAGCAATCTTGTTTTATTGGTTTTTAGTCTGACTCGATGCCAGGATAGTTGTATCTTAGCAAATCTGATTTCACTGTTTTCCTTGCAAACCAGTTAAGAAATTATCCGGTTCATAATAACACAGTCAAAGGGTAAAACATAGAGAATAAATATACTTTTACCGTTGGTTTCTGTTAATATATAAAATCAAATATCAATGTGGTTTAAATTTTGCTTTCCAGGTTAGAAGAGTCATGAAAGTAGAAACAGGTATGTAATACATATAGATTATAACATGGCATTTTTGTCAAGCCTTCGACTTTAGTCGAAAAAGCGAGACATAGCGATCCTACATTCCGTCGGCGGCGGCGTCCACAAATATTCACTCTGTGGTTAAAGTTTTTGAAATTTTAATAACTTTCTTAAACTACCCTTGAATTGTACAAAACTTGGACAGAAGCTTGTTTATGTTCATAAAATAGTATCCAGAAGTAAATTTTGTAAAAATAAAATTCTGTTTTTTCCGTGTTTTACTTATAAATGGACTTAGTTTTTTTCTGCCAGGAAACATTACATTCACTTTGTGGTTAAAGTTTTTAAAATTTTAATAACTTTCTGAAACTATCCTTGAAATGTAAGAAACTTGGCCAGAAGCTTGTTTATGATCAGAAGATAGTATCCAGAAGTAAAGTTTGTAAAAATAAAATTCCATTTTTCCCGTATTTTACTTATAAATGGACTTAGTTTTTCTTCCAGTTAACACTACATACAGTTTGCAGTTAAAGTATTTAAAACATTTTTAAGATTCTTAAACTAGCCTGGATTTTTACCAAACTTGGACAGAAGCTTCTGACAATCAAAAGATAGTTTCGAGAGGAATAATTTTATTGATTTTTGGAAAGTTTAGAACTTGTTCTAAATCTTTACTTAGGCACTGGCCTCCCTAACAAAACGACAGTTTAGCTACTGTTACTACATGTATTCACACTGAAATATAGTTCCCTATGGTTCTCATGTATGTGCAAATAATACACATACAAACTGAAAGAAATTGTTATATTATTGGAGCAGTTCATTTAAGAATGTATGTCATTAAGGTGTTGATGCACAGGCTTTTTTTTAAAACATTTTGATTAGTTAATGGGGTATTGATACAGTACTAGTATGATTGACAACTGTCATTATCACTAAACAATCAGAGACAAGGTAGACCTTTAATTACCCCACCTCCTAAACTGTCAATCAAATTGACCACATTATATATCAACCTCAGTCTTGTATATTGCAGCGTCTGTATAATTATGTAAGACTCAATATACAAATATTTGACCTCATGATTGAATACACAAATGTATATAGTAGATGTTTGATATATATAGGGATGATAGATTTATTTATTGCCAATTACTTTTGATCTACATTACATAAAGTGATTCTGTAAATTATATCTGAAAGATAAATGATTAATGGATTAACAAGAGCTTAAAAAAAAGAAATATGAATATAAATATGAATATATAAAAGGTATATACTGTCCGTTTATTAAACAAACTGTTCGATAATTGCTAACTTACATACAAAGAAAAAGGAAATCACTTAAAAATAGAATTAGCAACCAACACCCTATTCCTAAAAAAATAGATGCCCAAAGACATCACATTGTTCATATAGCTAGTCTTAGTTATTTCAAGGCATACACGTGTTAACATATGCCCAGACCTTAACATGCTTAATATCCCTATTATAGTAATAACTTTATTTCAGATATTCCTAATGAATATTTGTGTGGTATTCCTTTAGTAATAACTTAATTTTAGATATCCCTGCTAATCAATTTGGGGTTTATTTCTTTAGTAATAACATTTTTTCAGATATAACTGCTGATTTATGTTTTCTTTTATTCCTTTAGTAATTACTTTTATGTAAGATATCCCTGCTGGCGGCATGTCATCATCTTAAATGTTTTAAGAGTTATTTTGATTTATTGTGATCATTACTGTATTTCAGATATTCCTGCCGATTACTTGGATTTTATTCCAACAGATGAGATTCTAGATAAGTTAGCTCCACAAATTGGTCAGGTATTCTTCCAACTAGGTGCTGAATTTGGATTATCAGTTTCCATCTTGGAAAATATAAAGAACAAGAATCCGAATGACTTGGCAGCTCAGAATAGGGAAGTATTATTTGCATGGAGAGAAGATAGATCAGTAAAACCTACAATAAGGGTTCTTATACAGGCTTTAGTAAATATTGGGAGAGGAGCAAGGTGTTTGAAGGAAGTACTAGAAAATGTTGATCCAAGCACACTCAAAGCCTCAGAAGTAATGGAAAATACTGATCTAAGCACACTCAAAGCCTCAGAAGTAATGGAAAATATTGATCCAAGCACACTCAAAGCCTCAGAAGTAATGGAAAATATTGATCCAAGCACACTCAAAGCCTCAGAAGTACTAGAAAATGTTGATCCAAGCACACTCAAAGCCTCAGAAGTAATGGAAAATATTGATCTAAGCACACTCAAAGCCTCAGAAGAAATGGTACACAAGAGTGCAGGTGCAATTCCGAAGCTGCTTACAGTAAAGCATTTTTCTGAAACAACAAAATCTGACAAACAGACACCACGTCAGCGAAACTTAAAAAGGCCATCTCGGATACCTGTGGCAGTAAAGCAGGTGGCATTAACTGCACAGAGAAAGCCCAGACCAACTGATCCGCCGCCGAAAGGAAAGAGAAGTGACAAATCTTAACTCTACCAAGCTTTATTGAACCAATGAATGTAAATGACACCATATTTTTAAAATTATTTATTTATTGTGTCCAACTTTTTCTAGTTTAAAAAAATATTCATGACTGAAAGCAAATAAAATACATAAATACTTCAAATTTCAAATCCATTATTTTCATCACAGATATTTAAAGCAAGGACATGTAATATGATAAACTATCCACAAAAGACAAAAAAAACCCAAAGCTCTTTCTTACTCAATGTGCCATATATACTGAACGGTAAAAGAAATGTGGCAGTAATTTAAGGCAAAAATAATGGAAGAATAAATGCTATATTTTTTTATTGAATAGGCGTATAAATACCCTTGTTATTTAACATCATTTCAGTTCATTTAGTGTTCATTGATAAACTTTTTCACTACCATATCACAGATTTATTTAATTCAGGTCCACCATTAGCGTTGAGTACGTAAACTGTCTTTTGTACTGTTTGTTGCATTGTGGTGTTCATGCAGACGTTGGGTGGTGCATACATTGCAGGTAAATGCATTTGGAACGACTTTAAGTCGCTGTCCAGCATTCAAACGTTCTATTGCCTGTTCTCTTTATCGTGGGTCAAGTCGTGGTATCAGTACTGCATCAAACAGATTATGATGACACAAAAACTTTGTACCTTCAAAATATCCTTATAGAGGCACGGAGTCGACGTGCATCTTATCATCATGAAATGTGACTGCGAAACGTGTCCCACTGACCTCTACGAACGACCGAATTAATGAACGTAGTCAGCCATAACGGAGATTTAAACATACTCTTAGCTTCATTTTAAGGTAATTTGCATAAACCAAAAGGAAATAGATATTTTGTTCAATGTATTTGAAAACTAAGGCTTTTGAAAATTACGACGTTTCTTTTGCGGTTCAGTATATATGCACTCAATAATTATCTATTGTACACACATTTCGTGCACCTCTTACATAAATGAAAGTCACCATCTTTGATTATATGTAAAGAGTTGATAATTATGTACACAAAACAAAATGCACATCAGCAATTTATGTTAGTATATGCTAGAAAGTTTGAAGGTTATGAATTGAAAAACTATATAAGAAATGTGCATTGTAAACACTGATCTGACACAGTGGCGGATCCAGGGGGGGTTCCGGGGGTTTGAATCCCCCCTTTTTTTTTGGCCGATCAATGCATTTGAATGGGAGCATATAGTTGGAAACCCCCCCCCCCCTTTACTCTGGGTTGGGAACCCCCCCTTTTTAAAATTGCTGGATCCGCGCCTGGATCAGGCATAATAGATAGGTTCGTAACAAAAACAATTCATACTGACGTAGTATAATCACACAAGAAATTCTTAAAAAATAATCCAAATGTGTAAACAACTTTTTCTGAATAAATAAACATTGATCAAATCTTTCAAGTTTTTGGGGTTGACCATGTTTAAGGGAGTTGATAAAACTACACTGTAGCATCTTTGCATTCAGACTGACCATCACAAATTTGTCTGATACACAATTTTGACTGTTCTTCTTAAAATGTAGCCTCTCAAAGGTTGTGTTATGCTGTTATGGCATGGGATCGGTTTTTTGTGACGACAGGGGAGCTTAGGTAATTTTTCAGCAAATGTTTCAAAATTTAGCTCAATTATAGCACAATTTTGTACAATTTTTTTTTTATGTTTCCATTCATTTTTATTTTAATTTTTAATTTACCTGTCCAAAGGCAGGAGCCTCTGCCCTTTGTTAGTCTTGTATGAATTTTAATTTTAGTTTCTTGTGTATAATTCGGAGTTTAGTATGACATCCATTATCACTGAACTAGTATACATATTTTAAGGGGCCAGCTAAAGGATGCCTCCGTTTGCGGGAGTTTCTCGCTACATTGAAGACCCATTGGCATTGGTGGCCTTCGGCTGTTGTCTGCTCTATGTTCGGGTTGTTGTCGCTTTGACACATTCCCCATTTTCTTTCTCAATTTTATTTTAATGTTCATTAACATGATTAGTGGCCATTGCATGGTGTTTATGAAGCGTGTTGTAGTTTATGTATTATATGTATAGTATTTTTTTCTTATTACTCTAAAATTTTCATTGCTTTGTTATCATGTTATTCAAATTGTAAGCATTCGTTAACAATAATTTCATTTGAACGTTTTATTTACTATGATTATTCATCATGAGTCTCTGTCCTTTTATATACTTTTCTGCGAACTTTGAATTCATATTTTTGTAATAACAAAAAAAAATCAATCTCCATGGTTGACTCAGTCCTAGCTATACTTATCCTGTGATATTATAATACTAATTAACACAAAAGGTCATGCATATATCATGATGACTTTATTCATAAGTTTTGATTAAAAAGAGTAACATATAATTTACCAGTGAATTAAATGTTGACGTCAAGATGTATATTTGTTTTTTGTTATATCGTATATCTATAGATGATAATTGTAACTTCAAGCAAATTTCTCAATGTCTTAGTTTTGTTATTAACATACCTGAACGGTACCAATTTTATGTTACTATTCACAACCATGTAAGTGTAATTTATCAGCCTGGCAATAGCAATCAAAATATGATGAATATAATTAGATGACAGAAAGCATGTATTTTTGTGGTGCCCTTGATAGCTTGCTGTTTGATGCGAACCAAGGCTCCGTTTTGAAGACCGTACTTTAACCTATAATGCTTTATGTTTACAAATTGGGACTTGGATGAGAGAGTTGTCTCATTGGCACTCATACCACAACTTCTTATCTATACTATTTAACGAGAAGACCTCATTTTGTGTGTCCCTTTTCTTCTTTCCACAATAAATTAATCATCATGCCTGTGTGTCCTATAGGTACCATGCATAATCGCATTTGTTATCTTCGCTTATAATTATTATACTAAAGAAATCAGATACGGGTCATGGAAATTATATTAAAATGATAGGGATTTTTTTTTAAATGTTTGTTTTTACTTAAACTTAAGTGATAGACAGGTTGCTATCAGAGTGATTATAAACAAGGACTCTGTGACGGGTAACTTATAATATCCATGTTTTAAAGATTTGAATGATATCAAGCGAGTCCAGTTCAAACTATTATCACGTGATACAATTCTCATTTACATATTATGAATATTAATGAGCAAAAACACTACTAATTTCTGGCAATGAGTAAAGGCGTCCGGATATTGTTTCCGTCATCTGATGGACTTTTAAGTAATAGACTAGACTTCCGTTTACGACAGTTTATAATTACACAATCGTAACTACTTGGCCATTCTCGCTATGCAGTAGTAATCTCTTCGTGCAACCGGAAAGACTGAATAATTCCGATTGAAAATTACACGTTTTTTTCATGAGGGTCGTTATGGGGATACTTTCATGACGACAACGGTAAATATTCTTGCCAAATGACGTTAATGATATTTGTTGGTGTATGACGATAACATGTACATTTTGTTTTAGACGATTAAACATCGATTGATTTTGACGAATCACGTTAATTTTGTCCCCAAATGACGGTATTAACGATAATTATTTTGGACCTCCGACAAATCACCATAAGGATATTTTGACGAATTATGGTAAATTTTTGACCAATTTAACGCTAATGGTAGCCGAAAATGTTATTGATGTAAAGTTAACGTTATGGACTTTGGCGCCCATAATTGGAAAATAAAATATCTTCTTTTTCTTCGATCATATAGAGATTATAACATATGTGTGTTCATAGTATATGGAAAATTAATAGACAATAAAAATAAACCAAAAGTTAAGGGAGGAGGGCTTAAATAAATTGCTCTGCTACAAGTTCTTTTGATATCTTTCCTGAATTTATCCAGTCATAAAAGCTTTTACAAATATTTACCATACAATGGTTTACATACTTTCAACTACGCTCTAAATGCCCGCGATTTCGCTGGTTTGTTCTATTATCTATTAATTGAACCATGTTGTTAAGAGTACATTGTCTCTGTATTGTTTCTAAATGATCAACTTATTTATTGTTGCCATGTATATAAAATGATTCTTCTTATGTATTCTATCAAGATTTGCATTGTATAATTTTATAAAAGTTACTCCAGTAATAAATATATTTAGTAAAACATATCTTTGTTACGGTCGTTTCATGACATGACAATTTATGAATATTTATTGTTTGGTACGGGGCATGGTACGACCCCTACATCCAATCCCTACAGATCACAAGAAGGGTTTATTATTGAATATATATTGAGTTTATTTAAATTTGAGGTAAAAGGTATTGTTAAAAAGTCTTCTGCAATGAATCATGTTAAATTGTATTGAGTATGTTGGATATAACGAAAAAGATAAAGAAATGTAGATTCTTCTGCCTATTTGTGATCTTCATAATATCGATATGAGATATATCTTGCTCCCGATGAACGTTATTTAATTGGTATAGATGACTTGAATTAGTAATAAAGTGTCCAAGTTTTTTCCTAACGATACAAGATAAATACTAGCCATGTTTTAGAGTACAACCAGTTTTTGCGAACCTTACAGAGCACTTTAGACCAAACCAGTTTAGACAAACCTAACGAAACACTTAAAGAGTACGCCCATTTTTTGTAAACATTAAGAAGCACTTAAGATTACACATAGTTTTGGCGAACATAAAGGACCACTTTAGAGTACAACCAGTTTTGGTGAACCTTCCGGAGCACTTTAGAGTTCACCCAGTGTTGTTGATTCTTAATGAGCACTTTAGAGTACACGAGGTGTTGGTGAACATTAAAGTTCGCTTTAGAGTACACCCAGTGCTGTTGAACCTTACAGAGCACTTTAGAGTTCAGTTTAGCCAGTGTTGTTGATTCTTAAGGAGTACTTTTAGAGTACACCAGGTTTTGGTGAACATTAAGGGGCACCTTAGAGTACAACCAGTTTTATTGGTCTTTAATGACTACTGTAGAGCACACCCAGTTTTGGTTAACCTTACAGAGCACTTTAGAGTACAAACAGTTTTGATGAACCTTATAGTTAAGGAGTACATAAGAGCACACCCAGTTTTTATACGCCCGTCAAAATTTTGACGGGACGTATTATGGTATACAAATGTCCGGTGTCCGTCCGTCTGTCCGGCGTAAACATGTCGCACCGTAACTTGAGAACGACTTATCCAAATTTCATGAAACTTAATATAGTTGTTTCTTATGATGGTCAAATGATCTGTATACTTTTTGGTGAAAATAAGATTTAAACTTTTTGAGTTACGGCACTTTGTTACTAAAACAGGAGTGTGTTTTTTTTCACATGTCGCACCGTATCTCAAAAAGATTTCTTGATTATTGCTTAAAACTTTACACACTTCTTAGTTATATTAATCTTAATATCTGTATACTTTTTGGTGATGATTCAAAATTCCATTTTTGAGTTTTTTAGTATTTTGTAAAAAAGGGGGAGGGTTTTTTTACATGTCGCGCCGTATCTCAAAATCGATTTATGATTATTGCTTAAAACTTTACACACTTCTTTGTTATATTAATCTAAAGATCTGTATACTTTTTGGTGATAATTCAAAATTTCATTTTTGAGTTATTGAGTATTTTGTAAAAAAGGGGGAGGGGTTTTTTACATGTCGTGCCGTATCTCAAAAACCATTTATGATTATTGCTTAAAACTTTACACACTTCTTTGTTATATTAATCTAAAGATCTGTATACTTTTTGGTGATGACTCAAAATTTTATTTTTGAGTTATTGAGTATTTTGTAAAAAAGGGGAGGGTTTTTTTTACATGTCGCGCCGTATCTCAAATACAATTTATGATTATTGCTTGAAACTGTACACACTTCTTTGTTATACTAATTTAAAGATCTGTACATTTTGGTTTGATTCAAAATTTTATTTTAGTGATATTTGTAAAAAAAAAAACAGGGTGTGCGGGGGGGGGGGGGGGGGGGGGGGGGGAGGTTTCACATGTCCCGCCGTGTCTCAAAAACAATAAATGGTTATTGCTTAAAACTTCCTCAGAAACTATTTATGATTATTGCATTTAAAACTTCCACACAAGACGTCGGGCGTATCATGCGCTCATGGCGCAGCTGTTTATTGTGAACCGTAAGGAGCACTTCAAGAGTAAACCCAGTTTTGGTGAACCTTAAGGAACACGTTAGAGTACACCCAGTTTTGCTGAAACTTGTAGAACACTTTAGAGTACACCCAGTTTTTATGAACCTTAAGGAAGACTATAGAGTACATCCCCTTTTACTGGTCTTTAATGAGTACTTTATAGTACATCCAGTTTTGACAAACCTTAAGGCGCACTTTAGAGTACATACAGTTTTGATGAACAATAAGGACCACTTTATAGCACACCCAGTTTTGGTGAACCTTAAGGAGCACTAAAGAGCACACCCAGTTTAGGTGAACCTTACTGGGCACTTTAGGGCACACCCAGTTTTGCTGAACTTTGGGGAGCACTTTTGAATGAATACCTCTAGTTTTGCTGAACTTTAAGGGGCATTTTAGAGTTCACTCAGTTTTGGTGAACATTAGGAGGCACTTTAAAGCACACCTAGTGTTGGTTAACATGAAGGAGCAATGAAGATCGCCCCCACTGGTGGTTGGGTTCGTGTTGCTCAGTCCCTAGTGGAGCACTTAAGATCACACCCAGTGTATGTGTGGTTCATGTTGCTCATTCTTTAAATGTTCATGTTGTTTTTTGGAAAGTTTGCTATAGCTTGCTATAGCTACTTTCCTTAGGCGTCGGCCTTAACTTCCGGTGAGTCAGACTATTGCAATGTTCTGCTCTAAGATAATGTAGTACTAGTGTTCGAATTCTGATTCTTGGATATTTTGAGCTGCTACTCTTTTTTAAAGATTACAGCTTGAATAAAAAAGGAATGAATGTTCACCCACAATTCAGATGAATTTAACTTCATTTTGAAAATAAATATCACAAACACTTCTTTGCGGATCGGCCATTGGCTGAAGAGAAAATCAAAAGAAATCTACGCGAGACAGCGTTTCATCAGAGACATATATATATATATGTCTCTGATGAATATATATGTCTCTGGTTTCATTCACAAATATTTCATGAATGAACATTTTCCCGCACTATTTTTTACTATGTACGATATTTACAGCTGTTTATTATTGAATAAGTAAAAGCCCGAGTGTACCGAAAGAGTCCGGTATGCGAGTACAAGTTGATATTTGACCAAGTTGTCGGATAATTGACAAGTGATGATGGTTTGATTTATTTTAACAATACACAGGTGATAGAATATAAAATAATCGATAATTATATGGCTTATGTCTCACGCCAAGGACGAGTAAAGGTAAATACCGGCTTCAGGGGCGGATCCGGCCATTTTAAAAAGGGGGGTTCCAGCTATATGCTCCCATTCAAATGCATTGATAGACCAAAAAAAGGGGGGTTCCAACCCCCGGACCCCCCCCCCCCCCCCCCCTTCTGGATCCGCGCCTGGGCTTTAATAGAAAAGTGCATCGTGTTTGTCAAACTGACATCGATCTGAAAGTTTTGATGCCAAAAATCATTTGAAAACTTTTAATTGCGTTATTTAAATACTAGCTGTTTAAAATTCCAATATTATTGTGGATATAAGGACCTTTACTCGTTCAGCATGCTCAAGTGGATCAAACTGACAAGAGAAAAATATTGTCTTAATGACAATTAGTATCATAGCATCCGTATATTTTAAAAGCAACCGAGTCATCATATCAAGACTGAGATCAAGCTAAAGACAAGTGCTGTAGAAATTATTAAAATGATTTAATAACATTTGTACATGTTACTTACATGTACTAGCAAAATAGCTTTCTTAGTGCTTAACCATGCGATGGCGGATCCTGAATTTTTTATCCTCACACTTTATTCCTGGGGCAGTATGATTCTTTAAGATTGACCTATAATTAACTATGTGTCGTCCTTACACAGAGGCAATGATTACTAGTATATCAAATAAATGACTTAAAACAAAAATCTCAAATATCATTGCCTCAATGGTAATTACACAGCAGCAACTGAAATGTGTTACATGGTTATAAAGCACATCAGATCAACATTGTATGAATCTAGTGTATATAAACTTTTTATTCCTGAGGTCATACTACTATTTTTATGCCCCCATCATATTGAGTTATTATCCTTGTTTTTTCTGTAAGTATGTCCATCCCTTACTTGTACGTACGTCCATACATCCCAAAATTGATTTCTGTTCTCTTACTTTAGTTTGCCTGTACCAAATTTTATGAAACTTATACGCAATGCTTATATTAACCACAAAACACAAGTCAAGTTTGAATTTTGTTGGCGTCACTTTTACCATTCTAGATGTAAAGGGGTGGAATTTTCAGTATACCATATCAAGTATATAGACCCTTATATATAAGTTTGACTTGTAGCTTTTTTCGGTTATACATTTATCAGGTGAACATAATACGGTCTTTAGATTTTGAAGTATAGATATATAAAACATGAATGTGTCCGTAGTACACGCATGCCCCATCTACCGTGACTATCATTTTCTATGTTCAGTGGATCGTGAAAATGGAATCCGATACCGATACCAAGAGTATATTCACCTGTTACCTATTACCTTATCTGTACGTTTCTCATCTGACAGCTGCACCACGAAACTGTGTTTTTCGGATTTTGCTATGTACACGGGTTATAATCACAGGGTTGACACTATTAAATAAATTCAATCATTTTCAAATTGTTCCCTATTGTAGTATTTAAAGCAGTAAGACTGTCTAAGATGACAATACGAATACTAAAAATCTGGACTTAAAACAAGGCGTATAGGTACAGTTTTCAATTTGTTAGCGGGCATGACATAAACCAGTGAATCACAGAATTCAACTTTATTTATAACTAAATTAATAAATATAGGACAATGCTGTTGATTAAAAAATACTCCATTTCAAACCTTTTGTTTTCCGAATGATTAATATTACCAATAATTGATAAGTTTCAGGTCGACGGGTTCAAACAGAAAGATTTGAAAGCAGAGAAAACTGTGCATCTTATAATCGTCATGACTTTATCAGATGACAATCCCAATACTAAAATAAGGCTCACGCATAGTTATATACTTTAATTCAGTCACGGACCCGCAGTATGACGGGTGTGTTCTAAGTTTCAAATTGATTGGACTTCAACTTCATCAAAAACTACCTCGACCAAAAACTTGAACCTGAATGGGACAGACAGACGAACGGACGGATGAACGGTACAGACCAGAAAACATAATGCTCATAAATGAGGCGTAAAATGGATTAGTTTGATTATTTGAAATAATACACATATACAGTTGCAAACTTTCCAGAGGTGCTATCCAGCACTTTGATTAAAGACTTTTGTTTGTCATTTGGTTGCTACCTTTTTTCCATGAGAGGCGGATCCATAAATTGTCAAATAAGGGAGACTCCTGTCATGCTTCAGTGATTCCCTTTTTAATCCATTATTTTTTTCCCACAAAATGAAGGCCAGCTCCTTGCCCGCTACCCTAAATCTGCCTTTGACCATGGCGTTGTCCGTTTGTCTCCTACTTGTAATTTTCTGTGTCATTTTGGTTTATTTGTGGAAGATTGTGTAATTAGCAATTATGAGTTATATTATATATTTGATATCTTTTCTTTACCATTGAGTTATCAGTTTGTTTTGACTTGTGAGTTTTAATATACATTTGGTATCTTTTTTACCATGGCATTGTCAGTTTGTTTTGACTTGTGAGTTTTAATATACATTTGGTATCTTTTTTAACCATGGCATTGTCTGTTTGTTTTGACTTGTGAGTTTTAATATACATTTGGTATCTTATTTAACCATGGCTTTGTCAGTTTGTTTTGACTTGTGAGTTTTAATATACATTTGGTATCTTTTTTAACCATGGCATTGTCAGTTTATTTTGACTTGTGAGTTTTAATATATATTTGGTATCCTTTTTTACCATGGCATTGTCAGTTTGTTTTGACTTGTGAGTTTTAATATACATTTGGTATCTTTTTTAACCATGGCATTGTCAGTTTGTTTTGACTTGTGAGTTTTAATATACATTTGGTATCTTTTTTAACCATGGCATTGTCTGTTTGTTTTGACTTGTGAGTTTTAATATACATTTGGTATCTTTTTTAACCATGGCATTGTCTGTTTGTTTTGACTTGTGAGTTTTAATATACATTTGGTATCTTTTTTAACCATGGCATTGTCAGTTTGTTTTGACTTGTGAGTTTTAATATACATTTGGTATCTTGTTTTACCATCGCATTGTCAGTTTGTTTTGACTTGTGAGTTTTAATATACATTTGTTATCTTTTTTAACCATGGCATTGTCAGTTTGTTTTGACTTGTGAGTTTTAATATACATTTGTTATCTTTTTTAACCATGGCATTGTCAGTTTGTTTTGACTTGTGAGTTTTAATATACATTTGGTATCTTTTTTAACCATGGCATTGTCAGTTTGTTTTGACTTGTGAGTTTTAATATACATTTGGTATCTTTTTTAACCATGGCATTGTCAGTTTGTTTTGACTTGTGAGTTTTAATATACATTTGGTATCTTTTTTAACCATGGCATTGTCAGTTTGTTTTGACTTGTGAGTTTTAATATACATTTGGTATCTTTTTTAACCATGGCATTGTCAGTTTGTTTTGACTTGTGAGTTTTAATATACATTTGGTATCTTTTTTAACCATGGCATTGTCAGTTTATTTTTGAATTATGAGTTTGAATATACATATTGCCATTTTGTTTTGACTTGTGAGTTCAAATTTATATTAAGTATCTTTTCCTTACCATGACATTGCCAGTTTGTCTGTGACTTATGAGATTGAATATACATTGATATATTTTCTTCACCATGGCATTGACAGTTTGTTTTTAACTCGTGATTTTGGATATGCATTTGGTAAATTTACTCTACCATGGGATTGTCAGTTAGTTTTTGACTTGTGAGTTTGAATATACAATTGGTATTTGTTTTAACGTAAATGCATTGTCAGTTTGTTTTTGACTTGTGAGTTTAAATCATTATTTCAGTGTATTTTTGCTTTACCATGGCGTTGTCAGTTTGGCTCCGATGTATGGATTGGAATATACATTTGGCTTTACCATGGCGTTGTCAGTTTGTCTCCGAGCTAGAATATACATTTGGTATCTTTGCTTTACTATGGCGTTGTCAGTTTGTCTCTGAGTTAGAATATACATTCGTTATCTTTGCTTTCCAATGGCGTTGTAAGTTTGTTTCCGAGTTAGAATATACATTTTGTATCTTTGCTTTCCCATGGCGTTGTCAGTTTGTCTCCGAGTTAGAATATACATTTGGTATCTTTGCTTTCCGATGGCGTTGTCAGTTTGTCTCCGAGCTAGAAATACATTTGGTATCTTTGCTTTCCCATGGCGTTGTCAGTTTGTCTCTAAGCTATAATATACATTTGGTATATTTGCTTTCCCATGGCGTTGTCAGTTTGTCTCCGAATTAGAATACACATTTGGTATCTTTGCTTTCCCATGGCGTTGTCAGTTTGTCTCTAAGCTATAATATACATTTGGTATCTTTGCTTTCCCATGGCGTTGTCAGTTTGTTTTCGACTTAGAATATGCATTTGGTATCTTTGCTCTACTATGGCGTTGTCAGTTTGTCTCCGACGTATGAGCTAGAATATACATATGTTATATTTTTGTTTATCATAGCATTTTCAGTTTGTTTTCCCATGGCGTTGTCAGTTTGTCTCCGAGCTAGAATATACATTTGGTATCTTTGCTTTCCCATGGCGTTGTCAGTTTTCTCCGATCTAGAATATACATTTGGTATCTTTGCTTTACTATGGCGTTGTCAGTTTGTCTCCGAGTTAGAATATACATTTGGTATCTTTGCTTTCCAATGACGTTGTCAGTTTGTTTCCGAGTTAGAATATACATTTTGTATCTTTGCTTTCCCATGGCGTTGTCAGTTTGTTTCCGAGTTAGAATATACATTTGGTATCTTTGCTTTCCCATGGCGTTGTCAGTTTGTCTCCGAGTTAGAATATACATTTGGTATCTTTGCTTTACTATGGCGTTGTCAGTTTGTCTCCGACGTATGTGCTAGAATATACATATGTTATATTTTTGTTTATCATAGCATTTTCAGTTAGTTTTGACTTTTGTGTTTGAATATGCATTTTGTATATTTTCTTTACCATAACATTGTCAATTTCCTTGTGACTTTTAAATTTGAAAAATACATTTGGTATTTTTTCTGCACCATGACATTGTCAGTTTGGTATATTTTCTTCACCTTGGCATTTTGTTTCAGACTCGTAAGTTTGAATTAACATTTAGTATAATCATGGCATTGTCAGTTTGTGTTTCACTTTTGACTTAGAATTTGCATTTGGTATCTTTTCTTCACCATGGCATTGTCAGTTCGTTTTTGACTCGTGAGTTTGAATATACATTTGCTATATTGTTTTCACCATGGAGTTGTCAATTTGATTCTGACTTTTGAGTTTTAATATACATTTTGTCATTTTGTTTTTGACTTGTGAGTTCAAATATACATTTTGTATCTTTGCTTTACCATCATGGACCTTAATGTAGACCAATTTGAAAACAGGACCAAAAATCAAGAATCTAAAGACACAGTTAGGTTTGGTATATAAAAAAACCCAATAATTCATTTTTTGAAGAAATCAAACAAAGTTTAATTTTGGATCCTTTTGGCCCCTTATTTCTAAACTGTTGGGTCCAAAACTCCCAAAATCAATCATAACCTTCCTTTTGTGGTCATAAACCTTCTGTTAAAATTTCATAGATTTCTGTTTACTCATACATGTACTAAAGTTATTGTGCGAAAACCAAGAAATATGCTTATTTGGGGCCTTTTTGGCCCCTAATTCCTAAACTTTTGGGACTAAAACTTCCAAAATCAATCCCAACCTTCCTTCAATGGTCATTAACCTTGTGTCTCCGACGTATGAGTTTGAATATATTTGGTATACATGTGGTATATTTTCTTCACAATGGCAGTGTCAGTTTGTTTTTGACTCGTGATTTGAACATGCATTTGGTAAATTTTTTACCATGGCATTGTCAGTTTGATTGTTATGCCCCACTTACGATAGTAGAGGGGCATTATGTTTTCTGGTCTGTTGGTCCGTTCGTCCGTCTGTTCGTTCGTTCGTCCCGCTTCAGGTTAAACATAATACACATATAAAAAAAGAAGATGTGGTATGATTGCAAACGAGACAATTCTCCACAAGTGACACATAAATTGATAACTATGGGTCACCGTACGGCCTTTATCAATGGGCAATAACCATACCGCATAGTCAGCTATACAAATCCGTGAAATGACAATGTAAAACGAGAACACTAATGGTCAAACTTACAAAAAATGAACGAAAACAAATGACAACACCTGAATTACAGGCTCCTGACTTGGGACAGATACATACATACAGAATGTGGCGGGGTTAAACATGTTGACAGGATCTTAACCATCCCCAAACCTTAGACAGTGGTGTAACAGTACAACATAAAACAAACTATTAAAAAATACCAGTAACAACAATATTCAATGATCTTATTACAGTGACTTGGTAACCTTTAAGAATAAGTTTATATAAAAGATCGATAAGTATACCAGGTTTAGTCAATTATCAGTACTGTTCAATCTACATATCTCGAGACGATCTTCAGAGCAATAGGGTTTGAACACAGGTTTCCATATCAACTGAGTTAACGTGGTTGTTATTTTTCTTGGCCAGCGGGTTCGTTTATGACAGAGTAAATAAAGGCAACAGTAGTATACCGCTGTTCAAAACTCATAAATCCATGGACAAAAAACAAAATCATGGTTACAAACTAAAACTGAGGGAAACGCATTAAATATAAGAGGAGAACAACGACACAACTTTAAATTGTAACACACACACACAGCAACGGACTAAGCATTAGACAAAATCCTATGAGAATAACAAATATAACATCAAAACCAAATACATGAATTTGGGAAAGATAAGTACCGTGACACGTCTTATAGTAATGTGAATTCACACTCAAAAATAAGAGAAAACAAACGACACAACGGAAACACAACGTTAAAATGTAACACACACAGAAATGAACTATAATATAACAATGGCCATATTTCTGACTTGGTACAGGACATTTTTAAAGGAAAATATGGTGGGTTGAACCTGGTTTTCAACTTGTATGGACAGTTTAAAGACTGTTTACATATATAAATGTTGTTTTTTTTTCGTGAAATTAGTATGTGCAGAGAAAATAGATTCCTTCTAGTTTGGGGGAATTCGGCAATTGTAAAATGTGTTTGAGATACCGGTATTTTGGCATATATAAGTATAATGTGTACGAACATATTAATATACCCTAGTCACCAATTTGGATCCTTTGTAAAGTGATCAAGGGATGACAGTATATCTATTCCATAGTCACACCTTGAGTTCCAGTGTAAAGTGACCAAGGAATGACAATATATCTATACCATAGTCACACCTTGAGTTCCGGTGTAAAGTGACCAAGGGATGACAATATATCTATACCATAGTCACACCTTGGATCCGGTGTAAAGTGACCAAGGAATGACAATATACCTATACCATAGTCACACCTTGAGTTCCGGTGTAAAGTGACCAAGGGATGACAATATATCTATACCATAGTCACACCTTGGATCCAGTGTAAAGTGACCAAGGAATGACAATATACCTATACCATAGTCACACCTTGAGTTCCGGTGTAAAGTGACCAAGGAATGACAATATATCTATACCATAGTCATACCTTGAGTTCCGGTGTAAAGTGACCAAGGAATGATAATATATCTATACCATAGTCACACCTTGAGTTCCGGTGTAAAGTGACCAAGGAATGACAATATATCTATACCATAGTCACACCTTGGGTTCCGGTATAAAGTGACCAAGGGATGATAATATATCTATACTATAGTCAACCCTTGAGTTCCGGTGTAAAGTGACCAAGGGATGACAATATATCTATACAATAGTCACACCTTGAGTTCCGGTGTAAATGACCAAGGAATGACAATATATCTATACCATAGTCACACCTTGAAATCCGGTGTAAAGTGACCAAGGAATGACAATATACCTATACCATAGTCACATCTTGAGATCCGGTGTAAAGTGACCAAGGGATGACAATATATCTATACCTTAGTCACACCTTGAGTTCCGGTGTAAAGTGACCAAGGAATGACAATATACCTATACCATAGTCACACCTTGAGTTCCGGTGTAAAGTGACCAAGGAATTACAATATATCTATACCATAGTCATACCTTGAGTTCCGGTGTAAAGTGACCAAGGAATGATAAAATATCTATACCATAGTCACACCTTGAGTTCCGGTGTAAAGTGACCAAGGAATGACAATATATCTATACCATAGTCACATCTTGGGTTCCGGTGTAAAGTGACCAAGGGATGATAATATATCTATACTATAGTCAACCCTTGAGTTCCGGTGTAAAGTGACCAAGGGATGACAATATATCTATACAATAGTCACACCTTGAGTTCCGGTGTAAATGACCAAGGAATGACAATATATCTATACCATAGTCACACCTTGAAATCCGGTGTAAAGTGACCAAGGAATGACAATATACCTATACCATAGTCACATCTTGAGATCCGGTGTAAAGTGACCAAGGGATGACAATATATCTATACCATAGTCACACCTTGAGTTCCGGTGTAAAGTGACCAAGGAATGACAATATACCTATACCATAGTCACACCTTGAGTTCCGGTTTAAAGTGACCAAGGGATGACAATATATCTATAACATAGTCACACCTTGAGTTCCGGTGTTAAGTGACCAAGGGATGACAATATACCTATGCCATAGTCACACCTTGAGTTCCGGTGTAAAGTGACCAAGGGATGACAATTTATCTATACCAAAGTCACACCTTGAGTTCCGGTGTAAAGTGACCAAGGGATGACAATATATCTATACCATAGTTTCACCTTGAGTTCCGGTGTAAAGTGACCAAGGGATGAGAATATATCTATACCATAGTTACACCTTGAGTTCCGGTGTAAAGTGACCAAGGAATGACAATATATCTATACTATAGTCACACCTTGAGTTCCGGTGTAAATGACCAAGGAATGACAATATATCTATACCATAGTCACACCTTGAAATCCGGTGTAAAGTGACCAAGGAATGACAATATACCTATACCATAGTCATATCTTGAGATCCGGTGTAAAGTGACCAAGGGATGACAATATATCTATACCATAGTCACACCTTGAGTTCCGGTTTAAAGTGACCAAGGAATGACAATATACCTATACCATAGTCACACCTTGAGTTCCGGTTAAAAGTGACCAAGGGATGACAATATATCTATAACATAGTCACACCTTGAGTCCCGGTGTTAAGTGACCAAGGGATGACAATATACCTATGCCATAGTCACACCTTGAGTTCCGGTGTAAAGTGACCAAGGGATGACAATTTATCTATACCAAAGTCACACCTTGAGTTCCGGTGTAAAGTGACCAAGGGATGACAATATATCTATACCATAGTTACACCTTGAGTTCCGGTGTAAAGTGACCAAGGAATGACAGTATATCTATACTATAGTCACACCTTGAGTTCCGGTGTAAAATGACCAAGGGATGACAATATATTTATACCATAGTCACACCTTGGATCCGGTGTAAAGTGACCAAGGGATGACAATATATCTATACTATAGTCACACCTTGAGTTCCGGTGTAAAGTGACCAATGGATGACAATATATCTATACCATTGTCACACTTTGAGTTCCGGTGTAAAGTGACTAATGGATGACAATATATCTATACTATTGTCACACTTTGAGTTCCGGTGTAAAGTGACCAATGGATGACAATATATCTATACCATTGTCACACATTAAGCGGTGTAAAGTGACCAAGGGATAACAATATATCTATACCATAGCTACCCCTTGTTATCCGGTCTGAAACGAGACGAGACCAAGGGATGATTATAAAAACCAAACTTTGGATTGATACTTTGAATAAGTCTATGCATTTGTCATATATATGTGTGAAGCTCCAATAGAAGAGGGGCATTGTGTCCCCCTAAGTCCATCTCTGATGATATACTACATAATTCCTTGATGTGGTTAAATCTGCACTTTGTCTGACAGAAAGGCACATTCCTGTATAATTTAAATTGATTTTTTGAGGATAATCATTTTACATTTACAGTGGGGACTGTTAGGAGGATGCTCTGACATTGCAACTATATATACAATGTTTGTTTTGAAGAAATGTAAAGGATTCTTAACTTGTAAATTTGTATCAAATCACGTGACAACACTCTTAAGCACCAGGAACTATCATTGTAATAAAATCGTCAACGCATAAGTTTCCTACCGACAGAGATATCTCCCATTTTGTGTATGTAGAAAAACGTCATGTTTGCCAGTGACATTGTTTTTTCTGAGACATTTGAATATTTTGACCTGAATGAAACGATAGCCGAGTAAAAGGGTGTCATTGGTCGGAAAACCAATCTATGCTTCTCATAGAAGAATCATTAAGGAAGGAAATGAGTGTCTTTGTAAGGTAGAAAGTTACATAGAAATATTTTCAAATATTTTTTGTCGAGCTGACGACACCTCGACAAACATAGGGATAGTGATCCGGCGGCGACGGCATTAGATAACTTCTTAAAAGCTTTATATTTTAGAAAGTGGAAGACCTGAATGCTTCATACTTGGTATGCAGATGTCTTATTGTACGAAGTTTCCAGCTGTCATATGTCCATTGTCCTTGACCTTATTTTCATGGGTCAGCGACTACTTGGAAAACGTTTAGTTTTTTGTTGTTGTAATGTTTATTTCTTTTTTATAATGTGTAATACGATAACTATATTTAGTATGTGCGTACCTTGCAAGGTCCTCATACATGTCTGACAGTTTTCAATTGACCTCGACCTAATTATATGGATCAATGAACATGGTCAAGTTTTGGTGGTCAAGTCCATATCTCAGACATAATAAGCGATGGATCTACTGTATTTGGTGAATGGAATTATTGTGAGGTATACATGCCCAACTGATAGGTTTTTGACCTCATTTTCATTATTCAGGGTTATAGCTAAGTTTTTGTGTTATGGTCTATTTTTCTAATAGTGTATGCAATAGGTCTACTATTTTTGGTGTATGGATTACTTGTAAGATGTACATGTCCGACCGGCAGGTGTCATCTGTTACACATCGACCTCAGTTTCATGGTTCAGTGGATATACAGTTTAGTTATTGTGTTTTGTTTATTTTTCTTATACTGTATGACATAAATCAGCTATATTTGGTGTATAGTTCAGTCAGGCATGTTGTATATGACCTTGACATCATTTTTACGGTTCATTGACCAATGTAAAGTTTGTGTTTTTGGTTTACTTCTTTAAGCAATAAGTCACCTTTATTTGGTGTATGAAATTATTGTAAGGTAACCATTTCTGGCTGGGAGGATATATCTAACCTTGACCTCATTGTCATGGTTCATTGATCAATGTTAAGTTTTCCTGGTTAAGTTTTCTTTAGATATGCATGTTAATTTAAAGCCTGTTTGGTGTATGGTATAATTGTAGATGTACATGTATTTTCAGTTTGGTTTATCTGATCCTAGACCTCATTTTCTTTAATTATGTTTAGTTTATGTTATAGTTGTAGTAAACCTTATATAGAACTATATATATATATATGCAATAGGTTCACTATATTTAATGTGTTGAAATATTAAATATGTCAGTCTCGCAGGTTGTTTTTTTTACCTTTTTTTTCATGGTTAATTTTTAGTGTTTTGGTTTGTTTTTCTTAATCTATAAGCAATATGTCGACTGTATGTGTTGTATGAAAGGAATGAAATGTGTATATCATAATGTCTGTCAGGCAAGTATCATCTGACCTTAGCCTCATTTCGATGGTCCATTGGTCAAATTTAGTTTTCTTGGTTAAGTGACGTCTGTTTCTCAGAAATAATATGTAATAGGTCAGTTCTATTTAGTGTAATAAATGATTTTATATGTATTTCTCGTTTGGTTTATATGACCTTGACCTCATTTTTTTCGATCATGTTAAGTTTATGTAATACAGTGGAGATCACTTCTAACCTCTCATTAGAACTGTCAGAATATCTGTCATAGAACTGTTCTAACCTGTCCTAGAACAGTTCTACCTAGAACAGTTCTACCCCTAGAACTGTTCTAAGTAGAACTGTCAGAATCAGTTCTAGGTAGAACTGACTAAATCAGTTCTAGGTAGAACTGTCAGGATCAGTTCTAGGGTAGAACTGTTTAAAACTTTTCTAGCTAGAACTGTCCAAATCAGTTCTAACCGTAGAACTGTCAGCAGAACTGACTAAATCAGTCAGGACTGTAGAACAGTTCTAAATGACGTCACTGCAGAAAGGGCACTTTAGAATTTAGAAGAAAAAATAAATCACTTCCAATTACTTTGCTATAGCAGATTTTCTATATTTTTTACTGATCAAACGTTACATGTACAAATATCGAAGTGAATAGAAGGTTATCCAACTCATCGGAGAAATATTTTTATAAGATTGCATAGGAAACATCATTGTTTACGTTTCTTTTTTCCCCGTTTTTAACAGTCTCTTCCTAAATATAACTCTGCATTTAATTCATGGAATTTTAATCGTTATTTACCTTGTTTGCCTTGGATTTACATTCATTTAAGATTCTGTTTTGACAAATGTTCAAACGAAAACTGTACAGTGGATGAATTATGGGATATCAATGAAAAAAGTGTTGTATTATAACGTAAAAAAACTATATACATTTGCACCATCTCGTCAATTTAGCCAGACTTATCCATAACGATTATAAATGATATCAGGGAGTCTGGAACTCAGAAAAATATACTCATCTAAACATGAATGAAACATGGACGTTCGGCTACAAACAAAATCATGCATTTTTCTTTGCCTTCTTCAAATTATATTAACAGTATACTATTCCAAGAAGAGAACTTCCCATACATGTACTTATTATTTTAGAATAAAGTATATGAATCAGTCATGTGAGTGTTGGATGATGCTGTATAATAGTTTTGTTTAAAAAAAAACCATTACAAACCTGAGACTACTATATACTACTATATAGTAGTCTCAGCACAAACTAACGGACTTAAAAAGTCACTTAGTGAGGGTTCATTATTATGGATACAGAGAGGAAATAACGGCGCTCTAAATTTTTAGATATGGTATGAATACACCTTATCGCTATTTGTCTGCCATTACTGGATATCACACAGATTCCCGTAAAAATTTGACGTCATAAAACAAAATATCTGACGCCACAATGGAAAAGTGATTGTTGTATGCTTCAAAAGTTCAAGAGGCCGGGTCAGCCAGGATTAGCAATAAGGTGTATTGTGTTCCAAAGTTGGTGTCATTTTTATCATACGATCTGTCCTGACATAGAAATATTATTGGTTTACAATGACTGAGGCCATATATATTTACATGATAAGTGTAAATAAGTTCAGTTTTGGTTGATGTGGTCAAATAGTTTTGTTAAAACGACTCGGTCTGATACATGTATATCGAAACTACTGAAATTTGTTTACAATTCAATATTTTGAATAAAAAGAGAACTTGCAGAAAATTGCTGGTACTCTAAATTGATGTGGAATTTTTTTTGTAGCCAATGTCTTACAATATTGCTGTCATTTGAATTATACAATCCATCGTGATATGTAACTATAAGTGATTTACTATGCGGCTATATATATATATTAAGATTTACATTATAAAGTGTAAATAAGGTCAGTTTTGGTTGATGCTGTCAAATATAAAAAAGAAGATGTGGTATGATTGCCAATGAGACAACTATCCACAAAAGACCAAAATGACACATACATTAACAACTATAGGTCACCGTGCGGCCTTCAACAATGAGCAAAGCCCATACCGCATAGTAAGCTATACATATGGTCAGTTTTCATGGTTTTGGGTGATGCGGACAAATAATTTTGTTATATCCATGAGTCAGTCTGAGATATCAAAACTACTGAAATTAGTTTACGATTCAAAATTTTGATTAAAAAGAGGACATGCTGGCACTATAAACTGATGCCAGCATAATTTTGTTTTCAAATATTGCTTTCATTTATATTAAACAATCCATCCTGCTATAAAAATATAAGCTCGTGCAATATAAAATTCTACTCGGAACAATATTCCCCAATATTCATGCAATAAATTTCGTGTTTGTTTGATCATGATTATACACTCCATCCTTACATAAAAATATTACAGATTAACTATGCGACTATAAGAGTTACATAAAAAAAGAGCAAATATGGTTAGTTTTGGTTGATGTGGTCAAATATGGTCAGTTTTGGTTGATGCTGTCAAATATGGGTAGTTTTGATTGATGCAGACAAATAATTTTGTTACATATGTCAGTCTGAGGTATGCAAACTACTGATATTTGTTTCTGATGCGATATTTTGAATAAAAATAGGAAATGCTGTCATTGATTTTCAATATTGCAGTTATTTATATACTACAGTCCCTCTCGACCTAAAATTATAACTGAATTGCTGTGCAGCTATATAGATTTACATAATAAAAAGCAAATAAGGTAAGTTTTGGTTGATGCAGTCAAAAGATTTAATTACACGACTCAGTCTGAAGTATAAAAACAACTGATATTTGTTTATGATTCAATATTTATGATCAAGGGGAGGGGTTCCAGGGGTTGGAACCCCATTTTTTTTTAACATCAATGCATTTGAATGGGAGCATATAGTTGACCGCCCCCCCCCCCCCCATCCCCCCCAGCCTTTTAACAATGGCTGGATCTGCCCCGGCATGCTGGCACTATAAATTGATGCGAACAATTTTTTTTCCCAAAATTGCTGTAACTTGTATATTACAGTCCCTCTAGACCTAAAATTAAAACTGAAGTACTGTGCAGGTATATAGATTTGCAGAAAGAAAAAGCATATAATGGCAGGTTAGATTGATGCGGTCAAAAGATTTTTGTTAAACAGGTCGTCCGAGGTATGAAAACTACTCGTAAACAGATATTATATTGGTTAATAAGGTCCGATACTTTTGTTATGTAATAACGAGCCATCCTGACTCCCGGAATAACAAATGTAAAACAATTCAAATAATAATCCCCCCCCCCCTAATACGAACGGCCTAATTTATGTACAAAAAATGAAAGAAAAACAAATAATTTATGTGACACATCAACAAAAGAAAATCACTAAACTACATGCTCCTGACTTGGAACAGGCACATACATGCAGAATATGGCGTGGTTAACAGGTTAAACATGTTCTCTTGCCGATTATAAATCTGAAATAAAACCAGCAAAATAGCAAAACTCTATACAATCTAAATCGCTTTTTTACCCAAGCCTTTATATTAAGGCAAAGAGTTCTTAAAACTTATAAATCAACTCTAGCCGTAGAATTTATAAATCTGTTTTAGCCGTAGAATTTATAAATCAATTTTAGCCGTAGAACTTATAAATCAATTCTGGCCGTAGAATTTATAAAAATCAATTCTAGTCGTACAATTAGAAATCAATTCTAACTGTAGAACTGTTCTAGAAGTAGAACTGACCAAATATTTGGTCAGTTCTAGCTAGAACTGTCTAAAACTGTTCTAGGGTAGAACTGTCAGGATCAGTTCTAGGTAGAACTGTCCAAATCAGTTCTAGGTAGAACTGACCAAATCAGTTCTAGCTAGAACAGTTCTAACCTAGAACTGACTAAAAGGTGTCAGGCTGACAGTTCTTTTAGGGCAATAGTAAAATCCTTTCATTCTAGATTACACTATAGACATAAGAGGATAGCCAGGACAGATGTGTCTACAAATAAAATTTGGGGTATTTGTTTTGTCTTAAAGACAATAACCAGACCATGGAGCAGACGACATCCAAAGGACACAAATACATGCTTTCAAAGTAGAGGATATATATTTAAAACATAAGTCATGCTGAAGGCCAAAAATGTTGAAGATTAGATCCAAAGATATTGATAATGAAGCGTGGTCCAATGAAAACTATTTCAGCTCTCTCTTGCTTTTACAGAGGCAGCATGTAAGACATTGGTTTAGTCTTTGTATGCTATAAAATGAAGGGGAGGAGTATTACCCCAAATGTTTAGGCATCGTTCTTAAAATTTTTGGAAGAATTTAGTTACTAGTATCTAATGTAATTGTCATTGAGGAAATGCAAGCTTTTAGTAAATAGTGTCACACTTATTTAAGCTATGATGGACTACATAAAACATACAATTACATGAAAACACATTTTGCCAACATAAGTCATGAAACGTATATTTCTGAAACTTTGTGATCATTGTCCTCTACAGAAAAAGACACCTTCTGACCTATTTATTGTTGTTCTTTATGCATTGGTGAATTTAAATGCACATTTTACTTCATTTAGATTTATCTTGAATTTTGTACAAGTTAAAACCATTTTTTAGCAATATTTTGTACAGGTTATAACATGTATGAGGTACTTTTGTACATGTTATAACCTGTATTTTTGCATTATACAAGTTATAACATGTACAATATTTTTGTACATGTTATAACCTGTACAAAATCGCAACTTGTACACGACATATACATATTACAATAAAATTAACGGTCCCAATTTTCTTGCACCAGATGCGCATTTCGACAATACATGTCTCTTCAGTGATGCTCGTGGCCAAAATATTTGAAATCCAAAGCTTATATAAAAGATGAAGAGCTATAATCCAAAAGGTCCAAAAAGTATAGCCAAATCCGTGAAAGGAATCAGAGCTTTGCATGAGGGAGATACATTCCTTAATTTATAATAATTTCTATCATTTTGTAACAGTAAATTTTAATAACACAAAAAATCCGTATTTTCATATTTTGTTGATATGCATAGCAGTATTTCACACTTAAGGTGGTACCTAACACTTTCACAAAAATTAATTTGGCTCGTTTAGTTTTCATAAAATTTTGTCAGAGTACAAAAATATAAAAATTTTGAACCAACCGTTTTGTCAGAAAAATTACACTGGTTATATAACAATTTGACAAACACCAATTTTGATCATTGAGAAGCTTAATATTCTTTTTACAACACAACGTAATTAAAACGTTTAGCTGACTTTACAGAGTTATCTCCCTGTAGTGTTAGGTACCACCTTAAGACTTAAAGTTTACAGTATGTGCAAGATGATAATCTTTAGCTAAAGTAAACATGAGAACGCCATGGCAGTTATGAAAAATCACTAATCGCAAATAAAACTAAAATATAACGTTTTGAATGTGCGTTGGTATTTGTATTATACCTGTACATGTATACTACATGGAAAGCTGAAGACTTACAAACACCAACCCCAACTTAATCCTGCAGTAAACTACATGTAAGATGCCATCTCTTTAAATAGTTTAAAGTAGAAATCATGGAAAATTCAAATAGATTGACTATAAATGGAATTGTGTTGCTTAGAATCTATCGTTTCATATGTTTGATGCACTCGTTTTACCTATTTTGTGCAAATGTCTCAGTGTTTTGTTATATTTTTTTTGTGCAAAGCTTAAATATTCATATTTTTCGTTTACTCTCATTTACAAATTAGTTTGGTCATACTTTCTTTTATATCATCTTCACATGCTTATAACAGTTAGATTTTGAATGTGGAGATTATACCTACTGAAAAAGAATAGTGTTAGCAAACATTTCAACGATACTATTTATAGTTATTTAAGTGGACTAGATATATTTTTAGATTGATAGATGTGTAACCGAGTAAATGTTCAGGTAGAGCACGGATATATAAATGTGCAGCATTCTAGTGTTAGAAAATGATCAAATAGAATAAAACAAAACTTTTATGAAAAAAATGTTATGAAGTGCATTGATTCTATGACAATGATTAGATCTTGTCATAACTCATCCACAGTGATTATGAATAGAATAGGAAATGCATGTCTCAACAGTTGTTCTTATGTGTCCTTTCATGTCTCCAGAAAATAATAATCGTATAAAATTATAAAGGAACGAATATAGTTAATTCACTAACAAAATAACATAAAACTCAGGGGAAAAAAATGACTACCTATAAAAAATAATTTGAGCTTTTATCTCACGAATGTCATTCGGTTTATAGAAATAGTATCTTAAAAATAAGTTTTGAGAATCTTACTTCACAGCTTTTTATGGCAATCAGTTGTATTATCAAAAGATGAAATAGACGAGAAAGAAAGAAAATGAATGCTTAAATGATTCAACATTATTAACTACAAAGGTCAGATTGCTCATCAACATTTCAATCAATTTTAAAATGTACACAGACATGATTCTTTTCTTACTTAACTGATTTCTTTAACCATGTCGTTATTTAATACTGTTTCAATGAATCTTTAATTAGTTTTCAAAAACATAATCAGAAATATGGGAATTTTTTTAAAAGCAAAACATTTTTTTTACGTGTAAGATCCGGTACCATAATGCAATGTTTGATTATCTGAACAGAATTGCAAATGATATGACGTTGCTCAATTTTTTGTCAAATATTGGTAACCTTCAAATCAGTGACTACTTATATGATGATTTATTTTTATAATGGGTAAAGGAAAAACTGGTCTTGCATTACTTGTTCTTGTTTTCTTTTTTGTGAAAAATTCATTCTTTACGTGTTAAATTCAAATGATTTATGGTCTATTGTCTTCTCTTTTCAGAGTGATCATGTCAAAGCTGTGACAAGGAGTGCAGATTACGTAAATACCAGATTGGAATGTCCTTCCAAGTTGAGATGTAAACTGATTATCATTATTTATCTCTTTTTTTAAACACAAAAACGCTTTCAAATAAATCTACATACAATCCTATGATCGTCTAAGACAGACTTGGGGTCAATTACATTGGAATGTAATTAATTAAATTACACATTACATTGCAAAAATGATCAATTACACTAATTACACATTACACAGTTTTTGAAATGTAATTAATCAAATTACAAGAACTTAACTAAAGTAATTAATTAAATTACACATTACATTTCATCATATTTTTTTAACAATATTATACATGTATTTATAATGCATGTGTAAAATATTCATGTAAGCATAGTTTAAGCGTTGCATTTGATAATCATTACTTATTTTAATGTTTTGTCATTTAGTCTGAATCTCTCTGGTCTGAACATTTTGACAGCAATTCTAAATAGTTTTCCGACAGGAACGTATGTGGCAGATATTGCTTGATCAGAACATGGAATGTCTCGCTACATTGAAGACCTGTTGGTGACCTTCTGCTGTTGGTTTTTTGTCGAGCCTGCAACTTTTGTTGCAGAAAGCTCGACATAGGGATAGTGATCCGGCGGCGGCGGCGGCGTTAGCTAACTTCTTAAAAGCTTTATATTTTAGAAGGTGGAAGACCTGGATGCTTCATACTTTGTATATAGATGCCTCATGTTACGAAGTTTCCGTCAGTCACATGTCCATGTCCTTGACTTCATTTTCATGATTCAGTGACCACTTGAAAAAAAAGTTCAAATTTTTTTGTAATGTTGAATTCTCTCTTGTTATAAGTAATAGGATAACTATATTTGATATGTGCGTACCTTGCAGGGTCCTCATGTCTGTCAGACAGTTTTCACTTGACCTCGACCTCATTTCATGGATCAGTGAACAAGGTTAAGTTTTGGTGGTCGAGTCCATATCTCAGATACTTTAAGCAATAGGGCTAGTATATTCGGTGTATGGAAGGACTGTAAGGTGTACATGTCCAACTGGCAGGTGTCATCTGACTTTGACCTCATTTTCATGGTTCAGTGGTTATAGTTAAATTTTTGTGTTTTGGTCTGTTGTTTTCATACTATATGCAATAGGTCTACTATATTTGTTGTATGGAATGATTGTAAGGTGTACATGTCTAGCGGGCAGATGTCATGTGACCTTGACCTCATTTTCATGGTTCAGTGGTCAAAGTTAAGTTTTTGAGTTTTGGTCTTTTTATCTAATACTGTATGCCATAGGTCAACTATATTTGGTGTATGGAAATATTTAATGATGTCAGTCGCGCAGGTTTTATTTGACCGTGACCTCATTTTCACGGTTCATTGCACAGTGTTAAGGTTTTGTGTTTTGGTCTATTTTTCTTAAACTATAAGTAATAGGTCAACTATATATGTTGTATAGAAGCATTGTTAGCTGTACATGTCTGCCTGGCATGGTTCATCTGACCTTGGCCTCATTTTCAAGGTTCATTGGTCTTTGTTTAGTTATCTTGGTTTATGTTAAGTTTATGGTACAGTTGTTATAAAGCTTAGCTTTTTACTTAGGACTATCAACATGATATCAATGATTAGTATAGAAGGCGAGACATTTCAGCGTGTGCACTCTTGTTTTTTCTATGGTCGGGTTGTTGTCTCTTCGGCACATTCCCCATTTCCATTCTCAATTTTAAGTTCCATGATCAGAAGATCATCATATTGATAGGAGAGGGAATTTGTTCCTATTAACTTGTCAATACATCAAGGGGTATTTTGACATATCAGGTGAAGTCATATAAATTAAACATAATTCAATAAAGAAATTATAAATAAATTAAGAATATGTTTTTTTTACTTTAAAAATATTAAAAAGAGTGCTTGTCACACTATTGAAAATAATTTTTAGTACAAACAATGTATATAATTTAACCTGAATAGCTTTAAGATACCAAGAGGAAATTGAAACTCACTTATCTAATACCAAGCACGTTGTAGTTCACAAACATACAGTGTTTAAAAAAGAATCTTACACTTGATAAACTGCAAGACCTAGAAATTTCAAACTTCTGAAGCCGACATTTAGTCTGTCACAAGGCTCGTCCAAAAGCCGACACGACTGCAAATTTAGCTTGCCGTTAAAAACGATTGCACCGTGTCTCAGAAGGTTAACAAACAAGAAGACTCAGTAAACTGAAATAATTGTTTTACATTGTCATATCAGAGCCTTTTATAGCTGACTATGCGGTATGGGCTTTGCTCATTGTTGAAGGCCGTACGGTGACCTATAGTTGTTAATGTGTGTGTCATTTTGGTCTCTTGTGGACAGTTGTCTCATTGGCAACCATACCACATCTTCTTTTTTATATGAACAGCATTGGTAAGCGTATTAATGGTCTATTGAATTCTATTTATCGAAGAAACGTTTCATTGTCGTTGGAAATATAACAGTATTCAAACTTGTACAATCTATTTTACAATGAAATGTTGATGCAAAATCAACAATAAGTCTGTTGAGGAACGATCGTTTTCAAAACTAATCCATTAATTTTTACGATGAGAAATATAGAACAGATGCGAACTTTACTTTCAAAAGACTGCCAAACTTTTGAATTTATGACAGATAAAATCGCTTATCATATGAATTGGAAAGATAATATTGCTTATCATATCAATTAAAAGATTAAATAAAGATTTGTTTTAGTTTGTAACGCATCCAGTCATTTTCACAAAAGACAACAAAATCTATTAGAAAATAAAATTATAACAAACATGCATATATATATATATATCTACCGAACTCCAAGGAAAATTCGAAACTGAAAGTCCCTTATATATGACATAAAAGCTAACAGCTATATGTCATCCTTCGGTCTTCAACAATGAGCAAAACACATACCGAATAGTCAGCACATGTCGAAAACAATTCAAACAAAAAAACTAAAGGCCTGATTTAAGTACAAAACAATGAACTAAATAAACAAATACGATATACAACAACCAAGGACAACCATTGGATCACAGGCTCCTGACTTTAGATAGGCACATACAGAATGTGACGAGGTTAAACTATTTTGAAATGCCCAATTCTCCCCTTAAATTGGACAGTGGTGTAAGAGTACAACATCAGAACAAATATTACAATCAATTAAAAGGGCTTAACTCATCATATCGTTACAAAGCGTATACTTATACATCCACCACAACAAAAAGACCAAGATCTGAGAGTATTGAAAGTACTCTCAGTTACTGGCAACTAGTTTAAAGTCAATAACAGCTAATAGAAAAAAGCATGCATCTAAGACCGAAATCAGTACACATCAAACATGCAATGGATTTAGTGTAAAGAAGTCATTGACAGTCAGTGAATATACATGACTAGTATATATTTGTTTAGGGGCCAGCTGAAGGACGCCTCCGGGTGCGGGAATTTCTCGCTACATTGAAGACCTGTTGGTTACCCTCTGCTGTTGTTTTTTATTTGGTCGGGTTGTTGTCTCTTTGACACATTCCCCATTTCCATTCTCAATTTTATGATCTTGTGCAAGGTATCGACGACAGGTTGTGTGCATATCTATATCAAAAATAATAATTTATTTGGGTTTAATTAACGGATAACAATGTACTTTTTTAAGCAAGAAACAAATACAAATAAAAGCTAAGTGCAAATTAACTACGAAAATGTTGGCTTGGATGTGAAAACAGAAAGAATAAGAAATTATCATGGAAAAGATCCAACTACTAAGCCAAAGGTTCGTATTAAATAAACACGATACAGTGCAGTTTATTTTCATATATAGAAATGTTTTTAAACTTACAATTATAGTAGATATGATTTGTATTTGTTAGAACAATGTTATGTAATTTTGTTTTTAATCTTTGAACTGCCGACAAGACAAAAGTGTCAACCATTTTAGTATCAGTAGTTAGCACATCAGAGTTGACATAAATTATCGATGTTGTGGTTGTAATTATAGATTTATTGTTTAAAAATCTTTGCTTTTTTTACTAAAACAAAAGGGAATAAAGTTGTCGGTATCATTAACGAGGTAAACCTCGGTTACGGTACAGAACTTGCCGACACGCTTTATCAATCATTTCCATAATTAAATTCGAATCTTCTAAGATTACTTTATTTAATTTTTTACACGCATGCTTTCAAAGCATTGTTGAAACTGACTTCAGGTTCCAAGGCTTAACGAAGGTGTATCAATAATGAGTTATCCCTAATTATCTGTTCACATAAAAAGGAACATGCCTATGGATACATTAATGTTTTTGTATATCTTCAAGGAAAATGTGTTTCATCTTTGTCATTGCAGACCGTAACAAAGGACTTGGACGAAACTGAACAGAACAATGTGGGTATTCAGAACAATGGCTACGAAATAATTGATGAATCTACAGATGAGTTTAGTAAAGAACATTATGAATTGCAAGAAGATGGAAAACAATATGAAAATTTTGAAAATAAACATAGTTTGTATGTCAATCGACAATTTTTAGATGACCTGAATAAACCTGAAAACTTACAGAATAAAAATGAATGTGAATGTTTAGTTGAAAGCTCAGCTAAAAATATAAATGCCGTAGATACGAATAAAATTATTTTAGATTCATGTGGAACATTGACTGCTGTACGTACCAAAACACTGATTATAGGACAAGTTGAAAATTTTACCGTCAAAACATACGAGAGTGGAATGCATGTAGAAAAAGATTAAACTTCATTATCTTTATTTTGAATTTGAGGTTTGTAATTATTAATTTTTGTATCAAAATAGAAAAAATACATTTTTATAAACAGAAAGGTAAGTTGAAACAGAATGTATGATACATCCACTTTTCCGCTACTTGAATTCCAAAATCACAACATTTTTACTATAAATAACATCCTTCCAGTGCTCACATGGTATAAGTCTGTTGGACAGCAATATCTAAATGTTTTGAATTTTGTCTTTCAGAAAATGCCTCAATAACCGATTTTCGTGAATTTGTAATTAATTATTATACATGTGCAGCAGCTTTATAAAAAAAAACGTGTATTACAAAAAAGTAAAACAAACAAACCGAACTACTAGTAAAATCCAAAACGGAAAGTTTCTTAACAAATGACAAAATTAAGCTAAAACACAACAAACGAATGGATAACATCTGTAAAATTCCTGAATTTGTAAGGTTTTTTTTCACAAAAACATGTTTGGATTAAACCTGTTTACATTGCTAGCTAAACCTCTCACGTGTATGACAGCCGTATCTAATTTCTTTTCTTTTAACATGTTTAAAACAAAATGTATTTTCTAATTGTATTATCGAGTGTAAAATTTCTGTTTGGGTAAATTTGCTGCTAATAATTCTTTTTAATTACAAACCAACCATGAGTGTTATAGCCATTTTGGGTTAATATGCACGTTTCGAAAATCAATAAATGGATGTCTCAGTAAATGCTTGTTGTTGATATTTGTGTTTTTAACGCCACTTTTCAGTACCGTTTTTGGGGCTATTTCATGGCGGTATAAAGCTTTAAGATTTCTTATGAGTTTTGTTAGATACGCCACTTTTTTTGCTCTTTATGGAAATACAATGTACTATATAGCAATAGTATTTCGTATTAATTACTTAAGGCAACTTTTTCTAAGAAAACTGATGACCTAATTATTCAAAAAGATTTGTTTTCTATTAAAGAATAAATTTGATTTACATGATATCAAAAATTAGACAGAAAGAGTACATGCAAAGTTTAAATATCTTCATTAAAATCAAAACTGTATTATTAAATGCATTTAAACAAGTCTGTTATTACATTTATTAAGAACATCGAGAATAAGTTTTTTTTAATTGTAAACCAGAACAAATAATATTAGTCAATGATAACAGTTAGCTGGAAGCCTACAGGTGAATAAATCAACTAAATAAAAAGATTTCAGCTCTACTAATGAGGTAAAGACAGAAGCATTTAAAACTAAATTTAAAATCTCCAACTAGGATCACAGCTGATAGGGGAATCAAAATGATAATGCTAATAGTAATGTAATTTATAATGATAAAACATGTTTTATGTGAATGTCAAGGATATGCATACTCGCTAACAAACACTTTTACTGACGAATAGAACTAACGGGTTGTTTATTTGTCTCAGGAGTAAAAGATTTCATTGATGTTAGTTTCATAACAATATAGCATGCTAATTTATTGCCACAATATTATTATAAATTGCTTTTTTAATAATTCTGTATGTTAAGCTAAAAACATTGGTACAGTTAGTTGGTATGTGTATTTTTACAGTCTCTTGCAACTCGCACCTTTGTAAGTTATTGTGTTATTTTATTTATTCTATTGAACTTTGCAATATGTTTGAATAACGTATTTTTGTGTTTTTATTACGTACGTAGGAAAAATGTAAATAGTTATGTGACTTAAATAAAAATTAGAAATGTTAAGATTCTTGTGTCAGTACAACTTTTTTACTTTGCATATATTATTTCTGTCATTACATGTACAACGGTATATTGATATTGACACAAATGTTTTAAACTTTGCATATCCGATAACGCATCATCAAACGACAGCAAGATACCAATTATGTTTGCCCACACAAGAGTCATCGGGGATTCTAAAACAATTACAAAATGAAGAACACAAAGCACGCTGTGCCATATCTGTCTTTGGATATAATTAAAAAACTTAGTTTTCGATGAAAATAGCAATTTAAGTATACGGTACAATTTTTCTTAATTATCTGTTTAAAAGTCTCATAGTCTCCGAAATATTTGATTTGGCTTTGCAACTGTTTTGATTTGAGCGCCACTGATGAGTCTTATGGTGAATGACTAAGCACGCCTATAAAGTACCAAAGAATAAGGCTCGTATCTTTGATGAGCTTTTGCAAAGAAATAACCTTATCGATGATATTCAAGTCATCAGAGTAATTACAACTGAGCTAGTGATACTTTCAAAAAAGGTTTTGACAACGGACGCTTACAAAATATTCATAAAAGTTTCATGTAAAACGATTATATATGGTAATAAGATATATTAACAAGATTTTATAGAAAATAGGAAGATGTGCACGTGATATAATTGTAAATGAAAGAACTTTCCACCAAATGACGTAGAATTTAACAACTATACGTATGTAAGCGTGCGGCCTTCAACAATGAGCAAAATTCCTACAACCGAGAGACAAACAACAGAATACAAAACACAACATAGCATACTAAGAACTAAGCAACACGATCCCCAAACACCTAGGAAGAAATCATGCACTCTAAAAATGTTATTGCATCCTACTTTATATTTGGCACACATCGTGCTTCTCATGTAAGTAAAAACTTATCGGTGATAAGACTAATTTGGTAAGTCACTTGTGAGGAAAAGACTAACTGCTTTAGTTTTTGAGAAATTAGTCAAAATATATATGTTATCCATATGTTCTATCAACAGCGGTCATGTTTATAAATTATTTAGGTGAAATTTGGTTACAATTGGCCCAATAGCTTCAGTTGAGAGTAAATTTATCATGATACAAGAATTGAAATTTTGTATTTACGCCAGACGCTCGTTTCGTCTACAAAAGTCTCAACAGTGACTCGCAAATCAGAAAAAGTTAAAAAGAAAAAGAAAAAAAAACATACTATAGTTCGAAGTTGTAAAGTAAAGGACCAAAAATTCCTAAACAGTTTGCCAAATACAGCTAAGGTGATATACATCTGAGGTAGAAAAGCCTTATAGTATTTAAAAAAATTCAAATTTATGTGAACAGTTAATTTATAATTGACCATGTCAATGACAATTCATGTCAACACAGAATTGCTGAATAGTTTTATTGTCGAGCCTGCAACTTTTGTTGCAGAAAGCTCGACATAGGGATAGTGATCCGGCGGCGGCGGAGGCGTTAGCTCACTTCTTAAAAGCTTTATATTTTAGAAGGTGGAAGACCTGAATGCTTCATACTTTGTATATAGATGCTTCATGTTACGAAGTTTCCGTCAGTCACATGTCCAATGTCCTTGACCTCATTTTCATGGTTCAGTGACCACTTGAAAAAAAAGTTTATTTTTTTTGTAATGTTGAATTCTCTCTTATTATAAGTAATAGGATAACTATATTTGATATGTGCGTACCTTGCAAGATCCTCGTGTCTGTCAGACAGTTTTCACTTGACCTCGACCTCATTTCATGTTTTAGTGAACAAGGTTAAGTTTTGGTGGTCAAGTCCATATCTCAGATACTATAAGCAATAGGGCTAGTATATTCGGTGTATGGAAGGACTGTAAGGTGTACATGTCCAACTGGCAGGTGTCATCTGACCTTGACCTCATTTTCATGGTTCAGTGGTTATAGTTAAATTTTTGTGTTTTGGTCTGTTTTTCTCATACCATATGCAATAGGTCTACTATATTTGTTGTATGGAATGATTGTTAAGTGTACATGTCTAGCGGGCAGATGTCATGTGACCTTGATCTCATTTTCATGGTTCAGTGGTCAAAGTTAAGTTTTTGAGTTTTGGTCTTTTTATCTTGTGCTATATGCCATAGGTCAACTATATTTAGTGTATGGAAATATTTTATGATCTTTATGTCAGTTGAGCAGGTTTTATTGAACCGTGACCTCATTTTCACGGTTCATTGCACAGTGTTAAGTTTTTGTGCTTGGCCTATTTTTCTTAAACTATAAGTAATGTGTCAACTATATATGTTGTATAGAAGCATTGTAAGCTGTACCTGTCTGCCTGGCATGGTCCATCTGACCTGGAACTCTTTTTCAAGGTTCATTGGTCTTTGTTTAGTTATCTTGGTTAATGTTAAGTTTATGTGACAGTTGTAATAAAACATAGCTTTATACTTAGGACTATCAACATAATATCAATGATTAGTATAGAAGGCGAGACATTTCAGCGTGTGCACTCTTGTTTAAGTTTACGACGGCAAACGTACGGATGACGGGCGACAAATTATGGCAGATCTTTAAATGACCAGGTGATCCAATAAATTTGATAAAAAGATATAAATAAAACGATATATCAAACTTCTTAACAGAACTTCCTATATTTTGTCAAGTGCATCTCTAGACTATTAATGTCTCTTAAGTGATGCTACGGGTCAAAATTTGTAAATCCCAATTCTAATACAAAAAATTAGTACTGATTTATTAAGAGCAGTATCAATAGTACAGATAATTACTTTTAAAAGTCTATGCACGAACTTTAAAGCGAAATTATGTTACGATTAAAAAGTTAATTATAAATAACGATACAGACAAAAAAAAATATCTGCACCTGTCTATACTGAGAAATATTTCTGAAAAAACGGCCATTTAATTTTCAGCTTGTCATATTTACATGAAACGAAGTCTTTATACTCCGATTCCAGAATTTTTTCCTCCAAGCTTTTATTGTTTAGTTTTGAAAAACGATCACGCCATTCGTAAGGTACTGAAAACACTAGTTCTTCTGTTGGCAAATTATTTCCGTTTTTGAATTTTCGAATTTTCTTTTGGAATTCAAAACAGAATTTGAAAAAATCTTGTTCTAGTTCCGTTTTCATAATCATTACAATTTCGCTACCGAATATTTCAGAAAGGAATCGTTCTTGTTTATCTGTACTGTCATTGCCACACGTGTACTTTCCTGCTCTTCTAAAGGAAAGGTTCCTAAATGATCTTCTTAAGGATCTTCTGCCAAACGTTCCGTACTTGGACTTTGGTTCATTTGTGTTCGGATTTTCAATAAAACCATTCTAAATAGCTCCACGCATTACTGCCAATCCAGGAGTTCCGGGGACAACTATATCAAGACCTTTAAAGCTACTCCTCAGTTCATTTATTATTATCGATGACTCTGCGAATCTCCCAACAGCAATAATTGTTTTCACGTTTTTCATTTCTTCATAATGAAATAACTCATTCAATGCTCTTATCAATCCGTCAATTGAGTTGTCATAAAATGATCGAAATACATTTGTTGGAATCGCTAACTTCTCGGTTTTATTGTATAATAGAGATGCAGGAAGCCTGATCAGAATCTTTTCGACTTTGTTTAATTTTTCAGTTGTAAACTGTAATTTTTCCTGTTCGAAATTTTCCATTAAGAATAGATAGTCATCAGGATTGTTCACCCTTAAATCTGTGAAACCGTCTCCAAATAGTCCTAAACAATAGTCCTCAAAACATTCATTGACTTTCTTGCTTCCCCACTCTAACCCCATCGCTATCTGTACCTTCCCATGCCCTTTTTGGTGTACAGTTATATCTATCGTTCCACCTGTACAAAATAGTTATTACAATAAACAATAATGTTTTTTACCTTACACCTTACTTTCTTTAAAAAAAAATCCTAGACACATGACAAAAGACCATCACTTACAGGTTTAAAGGTTCATATAAGCTCTGTAACAAGCATCGGTTTAACCAAGTTTTATTTTGTAACTGAACTGTCCTACGTTTAATATTCTGAAACTGGCTTATAAATTACATAAAAGAGCAAATAATAAAACAACAAATGTACAATGTATTGACAAAACATCTAACTTTCAAGTAATAATGCTATATGAATAGCTCTAAATGTGCTAAATGCGAAAATGTTAGTCATATACTACTGGGTTGGTGGCGATACATGATAAACTCATTATAGATACCAGGACTAACTTTAGTATATACGCCAGACGCGCGTTTCGTCTACAAAACACTCATCAGTGACGCTCGAATCAAAAAAAGTTAAAAAGGCCAAATAAGTACGAAGTTGAAGAGCATTGAGAACCAAAATTCCTAAAAGTTTTGCCAAATACAGCTAAGGTAATCTATGCCTGAGGTAGAAAAGCCTTAGTATTTCAAAAAATTCAAAAATTTGTAAACAGTAAATTTATAAATATAATCATATCAATGATTATATCAAAAATGATGCGACTTTACATAATGTTTGTTCTGCTTTTTATTGCCCTTATTATCATTTTTTCCATGTTACCTCCTAGGTCTGCTACCAAAAATGTATAATTTGAAGGAAGTTCTGACAAAAATGCTGCACCATCAGAGCTTTGCTGTATATCAAGTTCCTTCTGGCCACAGTAAAAAGCAGCAGCTTCTGCTTCAGGTAGAAGTTTCAATTGATGTTTTGGAATACCAGCCTGGAATGTGCATATTTTTAGTCGATCTTTTTACACCGTCTAACTTGTATAGGCAGTTAAATTATATTTTTTAACATATCAATGATAATTCATTACTATAATTATCTTTTGTACTCTAGCCTTTCATTTTTGCTAATGTGCTATGTCTATATGGATTTTTGTGCTTCCTTTGTACATTTTAAATGGCCCTGTACTATTACATCCCGTCATTGTGTTATTGTTCTATTGTAAATTTTGTATTCTTGTTTTTCATTTGCTCTAATGTGCTTGTATATATGCTTTTGTGTGCTTCTTTGTTACATAATCATTTGCTTTAATAGTGATTAACATTTTAACACAAATTATGTTGACTTCTGTGCCCCTTTTTGTGACATTTTTACCCATAATGTCTGTTTGTTTTGTTCACACATCATTGTCAATATAATTGAATTTGATGCGACTGTCTTACCATTAAGAGGTAAAACCAGGTTTATTTTACCATGTTCGACATAAGTAAATGGATGTACTAAGTCAAAAGAATAACAGTTGATTTGTTTGACTTTTTGATTTCGCTTTTGAATAGGGACTTTCCGCTTTAAAATTTCCTCGCAGTTCAGTATTTTTGTGATTTTACTCTTTATCATACATTAAATATGCATATGTATATCACCATATAATTGAATTGTTTCTTCATTTACAAGAACTAGTAAAACAAGCTTAACCAAACTGTACATATAATACCAGATATGCCGTTTTTCTCATGAAATTGCGAGCTGTTAAGCTCCAAGTAACTGGAACTGTCAGAACCCACTGAATGAGACTGTCATCAAAATTAGTAAGCCTCTGGTTAAGACTGGATAGGAGGTCTCCTTTGAGATATTTTATAATTTCCATTACAACATCAACTGCCCGCATTCTATTTTTTCGTCGTATATCATACAACAGGAATGTATCATCTAATACTGCCTATATTTTATGATTTAGAAAAATATATTATATTAAATTTTAAATCACCAAGAATGCTATTTTTGATATATGATAATTGTATAAGTAATTTAGCAAAATTCAAATGATATACAATTACATCTATGTAAATATAGACAACGGAATTCCCTTTACGACTAAAACTATGCCACTTTTACTATGAAGTTTCGTAAAAAAAATATATATACTAGAACGGAAAATTGATATGCACTACTATTTTATTCAAAGGTTAAAAGATAGGGCTGTTCGGCATATTTTCAACATGTATATGACCCCGAACTTGTGTTTAAACCTATACTTAATTTCTGTACTAACTCTTCTTTCACTTTGGTCTTTCCGCAGAGGTTAAAATTCGCCACAACCACGTGTTTATAAACTGGTAACATTCCCAAGTAATGTCTTTTTGACTGAGGTAAAACTTAGAGACCATATCTGGGAAATATTACGTAAACAAAACAAAATATCTATAAATGTTATATATCTCCCCAAAAAGAGGCGTGGTTTGCGAAACGCTGTATTTTAAAAGTGCAACCTTTAATAAACAAGTATTGCTAGAAAGGGAGGGAATACAAGATGAATGTGAGTCACTTGCATTCTTATGAAGAGATAACTGATATTGTTTTCTGAAAAAAATTGCGAACGGTTGTAAAGGCACATATTTTATCTTCTTTTAAAAAAAACTTGTATTATATTTGCGTCACACATTTCTTTCGCTGTAATAATAAGAAATGGTACATCAATGTGAAAAGATGGTTTTGAATTGTCATAAAGTTTTAGTTTTTAATTTGCCGTTATAGGATTTAAAATCGAAATTTTAAATCAGTTATCGGTTGTGCTCATACCACCGTGTTCGTCGTTAAACTACTTCGTCAGTTAATAGTATTTGGTTTTTAGTTGGATTATCGATCTCCGCAAGTGATGGATTTATCCATTTTGACGTCGACATTTAGGAAAAGCAGATGATTTTTAGCCATAGATTTATCTCCACCATTCCTAAAATTAGTAGATTACATGCCAAACAAAAGTTGACTAGGTTCTTGGGCTATGACAGCGAAATTGATGCGTGATTGGGTTAATTAGCTTTAAATATAAGTAAAAGATGAAATTACAAAAATAAGAATTGCTTGTATTATATCTCCAGAAAAAACACATCAATGATGGAAGTGAAGTAAGCAGCTGGTTCGTTATTCGATATTCGATGTTCAATATCCAACCGTCTGCTAGTTCGATATTCATATTTTGTTGAAAATCATAAAATAATATAATATTTGATAACATTAAAAGCATACTTTTCATAGTTGAAAGGAGTGAAAAGATACATAGGAAATCGTTTTATGACCCCTTCAAGTAGTCTTTAACTCTCGTTGTCAAATATAAACCCTTAACAATGCTAAAAATTGTCAAAATTGCAGGACAAAGGGCACAGGGCAACGGCTAGAGCCCCCTGATCTCTCAATCTGACTAATATTAAGACCTACCTGATACCGCTTAAATGACGGTGAGAGACCCCCCCCCTTGTTCTTTCAATGTCAATAAAATTCGACGAATTCATAGACTCTGTATAAATAAAGATTGCATCAGAAGGATTTCCAAGAATAATACCATCTTCGATATCTACGGAGGGCTATAGAAGACAGATAGTGTACCCGAATTTCTTTTAGGCACGTGTGTATCTACCTTTTTACTAAATGTCTGCATACTATGAGAAAGATTGAGAGATCAGGGAGCTCTCACCATTGCCCTATGCTCTTTGTCCTCAAATTTTGACAATTTTTGGCTGAAACGTGACAATTTAAGCCCTCCGTAGATATCGAAGATGACATTATTCTTGGAAATCCTTCTGATAAAATCTTTATATATACAGAGTCTATGAATTCATCGAATTTTATTGACATTGAAAGAACAGGGGGGTCTCTCACCGTCATTTAAGCGGTATCAGGGAGGTCTTCCCCCATGCAAATGTTTTCGAGGGGGGACTGGATTGATCCAATGTTCCCCCTTATAACAGAAAAAGCTAATTTTTACCCTTGGTAATTATAAAACGTCTGCGACGTCAGACTGAAAAATAGGCACGCAGAGACAGACATTAATGGTGAAAACATATCTTTTAAGTATGGTTGCGAACCGACAGTTTTTCAACCGGAGATAGATCAGACTATTTAATTTTGAAGGTTTGCTTGCATCATTGAATTAAAAAGTTTACTCTTCATACTAGCCTGTTGTCAGAAAAAGCTAAACCTGCAACGTGAATTGTTGTGGCGAAACATATTAAACTCCTTGGGTGATAATGAACCACACCGAAAACTGTTTGTCATTTCAAAGCATGAATGTATTAGTATGTAGTAACACAATACAAAGCAATTACAGAAGGGTAAAAATAAAGACGGACTGATGGACATGTAGGCACTTTTTGATATCCAAAACTAGTCAAAACATTTCATAAATTTTATCATCGGTATAAGGACATCATTCGTAAATATAGCTCAACATGCAGACTTCTTATACGTTCAGGTATTTCACATACAATTTTTTATGGAAATATTCTTTATAAAGCACAAAAATGTCAATATTCACCTCAGAAAATGACAAAACCTTTAAATAGATTTATTAAGGGATATAGTTACGATACTGTTGTCAGGTCATTAAAGATTGCATATTTTGGCGTTAATATTGATTCACTTATATGGTCTTTGCATCGGAACTAAACACATTTATTCAAAAACCAGTTGTTGGCATGACACGAGTTATGTTCTTTTCATATATTTTATGATGATATGATACTAAACCTCTAACGGGAAGGATCGTGCCTGATATTCATATGATGAAATCGTAATCTTTCAATCAGTTTAATTAAAATCTGGAGCTGGCATGTCAGTTAACTGCTAGTAGTCTGTTGTTATTTATGTATTATTGTCATTTTGTTTATTTTATTTGGTTACATCTTCTGAAATCAGACTTGGACTTCTCTTGAACTGAATTTTAATGTGCGTATTGTTATGCGTTTACTTTTCTACATTGGCTAGAGGTATAGGGGGATGGTTGAGATCTCATAAACATGTTTAACCCCGCCGCATTTTTTCGCCTGTTCCAAGTCAGGAGCCTTTGGCCTTTGTTGGTCTTGTATTATTTTTATTTTAGTTTCTTGTGTACAATTTGGAGTTTAGTATGGCATCCATTATCACTGAACTAGTATATATTTATTAAGGGGCCAGCTGAAGGACGCTTTTGGGTGCGGGAATTTCTCGCTACATTGAAGACCTGTTGGTGACATTCTGCTGTTGTCTTTTCTATTGTCGGGTAGTTGTCCCTCTGACACATTCCCCATTTCCATTTTCAATTTTATTTACAGTATGGTAGAAATATAGACCGGCTGGTAGGGTAAACATGTAGAAAGATTAATAGACACATACTCAGACTGGTGCAGATTGATGGATTCATACTCAGACTGGTTGATTTGTTGTTAGACTATTGGAAATGTACACTGACTGGTAAACATGTAGATAAACTATTAAACACGGAGAAGAACATGTGGACATGTAGACAGAATAGTAGTCAAAAAGACGGAAATTCAACACAACAACTAAAACCCGAAGACATTCAAATATCAACATATGATTCCAGATATACAGTGCTATGTTATAGAAACAATTCTTACCCGAGGTTTCTCTTTCATTATTACATCAACGTATTCTGGCGTATGTCTTTGTGTCTGGTGTTATATATAACAATAGAAAAAATAATGTTTCGTTATTTGCATCAAAATAAATAAAAACATCCATATTAGATTAACAAATTATGTTATCAAACATGAAAAATCATTTCAATCATTTCGTGCGTCCGAAGCGCTATTCTTAATTAACTATCACCAGGAATGCTCAAACCGAAGCATTTCAAAGCCGAGGCTGTGCAAGTCCAGAAACATGTAGAGCGCTTTATGAACAAAAGGGACCAAAAAAAATCAATGACATACAAGGTTAGCTTTATTTGAAGGACCAGGGGCACTTAGAATTCCAGAAAAATGTGTATCAAAATCATGTCGGATTCGAAGTGACTTACGACCGAGTTGATGATACCTTCAGGGACTTACAGTCGACTAGCAATTGTATTAACCCAGTGCTGGCAAATAAAATTTACACCATAGTAATTTCGTGCTTCTTTCGTGTTTCTTTTTCTCCTTTTTTATTTGCCTTATTATGACCGCTTACACCTAAACATTTGAAATCCAAGAAATTGTAACACGCAAGATGCACGAAATTACTATGGTCCAAAATATCCTACGGACGACATATCCGACAAATTGTGTACCTTATTTTCTTAAAGCTTTTTTATCTATCATCATAGAATTCAAGACCAAAGTGTTAAAAAACATGTTTATTCTGATTTTATCTTGGTTTATCCTTGGTTGTTTCATAAACCAAAAACGAGAACCAGGGGTAAACATATTACCCTCGGTTACAATCAAATGTGTAAACCACACTTGTTCATACATTTTATCTAAGCCTATGAAAGCTGAGAGTGGAAAATATAGTCCAAAATATACTTTTGACATGCTTTTTAGCAAAACAATATCTTACACGATTAATATTATCAAATTGTACTGCATTGCCTTCCTGTGTTTGGCTTTGTGTCTGGTATAATATATAACAATACAGAAAATATGTTGAATCACAAAAACATTGTGTTCTCATTTACATCAGAAAATAAATTATAAGTTAGATATTAAAATCGCATTATATCGGATAAAAACGGATGTCAAGTTGGTTCAATATTCAACATTCAACTTTCAACATTCAAATTTTTTTTTTTTTTTTTTTCCTCGTATCCATTTTCAACATTCAACATTCGTTTTCAACATTCGATTTCAATATTCAACTTTTAATTTTTTTTTTTTTTCTCTCGTATCCATTTTCAACATTCAAAATTCGATTTCAACATTCGACTTTCAACTTTCAACATTCGTTTTCAACATTCAATATTCGTTTTCAACATTCGCTTTTCAACTTTCAACATTCGATTTTCAACTTTCAACATTCGTTTTCAACATTCGATTTTCAACTTTCCACATTCGTTTTCAACATTCAACATTCGTTTTCAACATTCAACATTCGTTTTCAACATTCAACATTCGTTTTCAACATTCGGTTTTCAACTTTCAACATTCGATTTTCAACATTCAACATTCGTTTTCAACGTTCGATTTTCAACTTTCCACATTCGTTTTCAACATTCAACATTCGTTTTCAACATTCGATTTTCAACTTTTAACATTCGTTTTTAACATTCAACATTCGTTTTCAACATTCAACATTCGTTTTCAACATTCGGTTTTCAACTTTCAACATTCGATTTTCAACTTTCAACATTCGTTTTCAACATTCGATTTTCAACTTTCCACATTCGTTTTCAACATTCAACATTCGTTTTCAACATTCAACATTCGTTTTCAACATTCGGTTTTCAACTTTCAACATTCGATTTTCAACATTCAACATTCGTTTTCAACGTTCGATTTTCAACTTTCCACATTCGTTTTCAACATTCAACATTCGTTTTCAACATTCGATTTTCAACTTTTAACATTCGTTTTTAACATTCAACATTCGTTTTCAACATTCAACATTCGTTTTCAACATTCGGTTTTCAACTTTCAACATTCGATTTTCAACTTTCAACATTCGTTTTCAACATTTAACATTCAATTTTCAACATTCAACATTCGTTTTCAACATTTAACATTCGATTTCAACATTCGATTTTCAACTTTCAACATTCGTTTTCAACATTCAACATTCGTTTTCAACATTCGATTTTCAACTTTCAACATTCGTTTTCAACATTCAAAATTCGTTTTCAACCTTCAACATTCGATATTCAACTTTCAACATTTGTTTTCAACATTCAACATTCGTTTTCAACATTCGATTTTCAACTTTCAACATTCGTTTTAAACATTCAACATTCGTTTTCAATATTCAACATTCGATTTCAACATTCAACATTCGATTTGAACATTCGATTTTCAACTTTCAACATTCGTTTTCAACATTCGATTTTCAACTTTCAACATTCGTTTTCAACATTCAACATTCGTTTTCAACATTCGATTTTCAACTTTCAACATTCGTTTTCAACATTCAACATTCGTTTTCAACATTCAACATTCGTTTTCAACATTCAACATTCGTTTTCAACATTCGGTTTTCAACTTCAACATTCGATTTTCAACATTCAACATTCGTTTTCAACATTCGATTTTCAACTTTCAACATTCGTTTTCAACATTCAACATTCGTTTTCAACATTCAACATTCGTTTTCAACATTCGATTTTCAACTTTCAATATTCGTTTTCAACATTCAACATTCGTTTTCAACATTTAACATTCGTTTTCAACATTCGATTTTCAACTTTAATATTCGTTTTCACATTCAACATTCGTTTTCAACATTCAACATTCGTTTTCAACATTCAACATTCGTTTTCAACATTCAACATTCGTTTTAAACTTTCAACATTCAAATTTTTTTATTTATTTTTTATTTTTTTTTCTGGTATCCATTTTCAACATTCAAAATTCGATTTCAACATTCAACTTTCAACTTTCAACATTCGTTTTCAACATTCAACATTCGTTTTCAACATTCAACATTCGTTTTCAACATTCGGTTTTCAACTTTCAACTCAACATTCGATTTTCAACTTTCAACATTCGTTGTCAACATTCAACATTCGTTTTCAACATTGGATTTTCAACTTTCAACATTCGTTTTCAACATTCGACATTCGTTTTCAATATTCAACATTCGATTTGAACATTCAACATTCGATTTGAACATTCAATTTTCATATTTCAACATTCGTTTTCAAAAGTCAACATTCGTTTCAACATTCGATTTTCAACTTTCAACATTCGTTTTCAACATTCGACATTCGTTTTCGACATTCAACATTCGTTTTCAACATTCAACATTCGTTTTCAACATTCAACATTGATTTCGATTTTCAGTTTAGAACATTCAACATTTCTTTTCAACATTCAACATTCGTTTTCAACATTTGATTTTCAACTTTCAACATTCGTTTTCAACATTTAACATTCGTTTTCAACATTTGATTTTCAACTTTCAACATTCGTTTTCAACATTCAACATTCGTTTTCATTATTTGATTTTCAGCTTTCAACATTCGTTTTCAATATTCAACATTCGTTTTCAACATTCAACATTGATTTCGATTTTCAGTTTAGAACATTCAACATTTCTTTTCAACATTCAACATTCGTTTTCAACATTTGATTTTCAACTTTCAACATTCGTTTTCAACATTCAACATTCTTTTTAAACATTTGATTTTCAACTTTCAACATTTGTTTTCAACATTCAACATTCGTTTTCAACATTTGATTTTCAGCTTTCAACATTCGTTTTCAATATTCAATATTCGTTTTCAACATTCAACATTCGTTTTTGATTTCAATATTCAACATTCCAACATTCACAATTTGTTTTCAATATTTACCATTCGATTACAATATTGAACGTTATTCTTTAAATTACATCATTCAACGCTCGATTTTAAGATTCAACATTTGTTTTGAACTACGGTGATAAAGTAATCAAAGACTTTTAAATTACATTGTTTGTATCTTTGATAAAGATTAATTTGTTACATTTAGATATTAAACAGATCACAAATTTAAATTGTACAATATAATATTACATAAAGATGGTACAAAAATATAGATTAATTACAATATGACACTAACAAGGGAGGTAATTACTTTTTTAAACTGACAAGAAAACTAGCCCGTTAAACTTAAATTCACAGGTCAGAGATTGTCAGATCAATATATTTTTTAATCGGAGATTATATCGACGGATCATATGCAAAAGTCTTTTTCAATCTAAACAATAAGGGTGCGTGATCTTAAGTTTGGAGATGATCTAAGATGACCACAGTGTGAATGTGTTCTTTCCTGGCAGAAAATCTAAGTCCATTTAAAAGTAAAATGCACAAAAAAATGGATTTATTTGTCAACAAAATTTACTTCTGTCTTAGTTTGATACAAACCCAGGATAGTTTAAGAAAGTTATTAAAATTTCAAAAACTTTAACCACAGAGTGAATGTAATGTTTCCAGGCAGAAAAACTAAGTCCATTCTCTTAAAAGTAAAATATGGAAAAAAAAAAAAATATTTTTCCAAAATTTACTTCTGGATACTATCTTATGATCATAAACAAACTTCTGTCCAAGTTTGGTACAGTATAGTTTAAGAAATTTATGAAAATTTCAAAAACTTAAACCACAGGGTGAATGCAATGTTTTCTGGCAGAAAAACTAAGTATATTTATAAGTAAAATACGGAAAAAATGGATTTTTATTTTTTCAAAATTTACTTCTGCATACTATCTTATGAACATAAAAAAGCTTCTGTCCAAGTTTGGTAGAAATCCAGTTTAGTTTAAGAAAGTTATTAAAATTTAAAAAACTTTAACCACAGAGTGAGTATTTGTGGACGTCGCCGACGACACCGACGCAGACGCCGACGGAATGTAGGATCGCTATGTCTCGCATTTTCGACTAAAGTCGAAGGCTCGACAAAAATGGCCTAAAGTAAAACTATGGTTCTAGTATTACAGAATACAGAAACGAAAACCCCCACTTTGAGACCATTATACTAGTTGCCTAAAGCAACGTTATTTTGTCCCTGGTAGATTGTTATTGGTTTTCATACGTTTTTTTCTTTATTTATCTCTATACTATAAATAAGTACGTGAGCTTTCATAATATGCCAACATATGGTTACTGAAGTTCTTTTGCTTCCTTATTACAAAATGTATAAAGTTTATTAATAAACTCATTATAGATATTCATTGCGTCCGAAGCATTTTTCGTGTTTTATCTTTATCATGAGGGTCAAGCGGGGAAACAACAGTATATTTCACCTATTGGTACTTTAGCGGAACTATTTTCTTGTGCGTGTTTTGATTTCTATACATCAGGTTAGACTTTTCATTTTTAGAACCTGTCTATCCCCCGCCTTTCCCGCGCAAAGTATCATAATAAAACACATAATCATAGTTAATAGTTTATTCTTAACCCAGACCAGAAAACATGCCTTTAAACATAGCCACTCACAGACAAAATATATTAAAAGCAATTTTTTTTACACTTTTTTATTTTTATGTTGTTTTAGAATATAAATTTGACTTGAATTTATATGAGTATATTAAATATACATGTACATGTATATACCAATCTAAGTTAGTTTATACATTGTATCTTGTTTCTCGTCTTACTTTACAAAAGGCCAGTAGAGCTACTTTGATAGATCAGGTTGACTGATAAGCTGTCTATATAAAGTAATGGGGCAATGCATGGAATGAAGACATCACCAAGTCACCGTATGCAATATTTAAAAAGACATCCTGAGCTTATGATATAGTCATCACCTACCCACCAACACGGTGTGAGCTCTGGTTTCCACGCATTTATAGATTATAGATCGGTTACAAGTCCAACACGCAAACTTGCGTAAAGGAAAGCTCTCTCGCAACAATAGACCGGAATGTTTACGGTCATCCGCTGTAAAAGCAAAAAAATACAGATCCGAGAGTAATCGCAGTTACTGACAGCTAGTTCAAAGCCAATAAAAACTAATACAAAAATCATGTATCTAAGACAAATATGTCAATCAGTGCAAATCCACATCCAGTGGATTTAGTATAAAGACGTTGTTAACAATAAGAGAAGCATAGGTAACGACAGATTGTAGTACCTTGATGTGTAAAACAATGATATTTAATATGGTTTTAAGTTACTGATAACAAAATTACTATTTATTGCAATGAGAACAATATTCAAAAAAAATTTTTATAGTGTTTGATTGGTATTGAAAGGACTGCTAAGTTTGCTGCACTGAACATTTTTAATTTATATGTATACAATTTCTTTTACATTATTATTGATAAATACTATATTGCAGAAGAAGTGGCAATATATCTTTAAGTGAAAGATATTGTTTGTGACCTTAGGGAAATTTATTTGGATATGCCGATTATGGTCTCATTGAGATTTACCAGACCTTCATTCAATTTCAGCACATTATTACGTTCCATTTATGGACTTTATGCTATTCGTTCTGTGCGTCTGTTCGTTCTTCCGTTCATCGGTCTGTTTCGCTTCAGTTTTTTGGTAAAGGTAGTTTTTGATGAAGTTGCAGTCTAATCAATTTGAAACACAGTACACATATTCCATATTACAAATTGTGACTTGGATGGAGAGTTGTCTCATTGGCACTCATAACACACCATCTTATATCTATATAATCTTTTGATCGGTTTAATTGGGGTCTTGCGATGGCATGTCAGTTACTGCTAGTAGTTTAATTTATGAATCAGTTTCATTTTGCGTAGTTTTTTTGTTGGTACCTATTCCGACATCGGACTAGGATTTCTTTTAAACTGAGTGTTACTGTGCAAATTGTTGTGTGTTTGTTTATTCTACATTGGCTAGCTATGTTAGGTTAGTTATTGACCAAGCAAGTCAGTTTATGTTATTTAATCTGCACAGCACGAGATGACCCAATAACCCGAACGACGTAGGAGTTCGGGTTATTGGGTCATCTTGTGCTGTGCAGATTAAACTACATATATACCTATTTGATTGGCCAATAACTGTTTTAACACATGACGCAATCAATTTACGTGAACGTCAGTTTAGAAATGTGGACGTTATTCCGCAATCCACTGATCCTAGGAAAGTTTCTTGTAGGGGAAATACGACTTTGGTAAGTTTAAAATTAATAATTTTTTTTATTTAGACTCATTCTAAAAATTTTATCGTTTCCGTTAAATTTATTCCCAATTTATATTTAATTGGTGACGATTAAGACTTTGACAAATTGTTTACTTTCAAATTGGTGTATGAAAAGAAAAATAACTGCAGGGTTATTGAGTTTAAATTAGATAAATTGCTTTTGAATTTCTTTCCCTTAATGATATGCAGAGAGAAAAAAAGAGCCGCGGAAGATGTTATATTACCTAAATTTTAAATGCTAAATAAACAGAAAATACATTTCTCTTTTAAAACCTTAACCCCCCCCCCCCCCCAATTTCCTTTTTATCCAAAGTATTACTTTTTAAGACACGTCAATCTAAATGAAGTCTGATTGATCTCCAGCTAACCAGCTAATCCCCGTTTTGAAACTAACTTAAATATGATCCTCATTAAATTTGATCCAAAAATAGTCCTTTTATAGGAATAGCTATCCAAAAAGTCGTTATAATTCCATTGAGTCTGAAACTAATCCAAATCAGATTTCTTTTATTTGGATATTCTTAGATACATTTTTTTGGGGCAGAAATTACCAAAAATTGATTTAACTATCTTTCTAACTTTAAAACACTGATTTAGATTTACGTTGTACACAAAATATAATAAAATAGTTTATGTCCCAGCTTAGATAAAAAAAAAAAGGATTGAGAAACCTTTCGTTTTCCTATTTTGAAACTACGATGTTTATACGAAGTCGTAATTTCAAGGCAGATGGCGGATTCGGGGGTGGGGGCGAACAGGTCATTAACCCTTGGATTGGACAAAGTATCGTGTTTTAGCTTAAAATCGTCAATTTTGTCTTTAGTCTCGCTACACTCGGTGATATTTTTTTTAATTTGATAGAATAACGCCCCTTTTAAAATCCAGGAACCGCCCCTTAAGATAAAAATAGATTTGAACTGTGCAGTATATCTGAGGTAGTTAATGCACACCTTTGCTGTGCATTATCCAGATTATAACACAGTAAGAACAAAGAGATTTTACTCTTGCCATGTGTTAAAGTTGTATAGTTGTATAATAGGAGGATTTTGATCTCACAAAGTATGTTTAACCCCGCCGCAATTTTTGCGCCTGTCCCAAGTCAGGAGACTCTGGCCTTTGTTAGTTATTTTATGGTGTTTTTTATTTTATTTTATTTTAGTGTAGACCTATTGGTGGCCTTCGGTTGTTTTCTGTTTTCTGCTCTTTGGTTTGGCTGTTGTCTCTTTGCCACATTCTTTATTTCCATTCTCAATTGTATTAATTGAATAATTGATTAGTTGATTGATTGATTTGTTAATTGATTGATTGATTGATTGATTGATTGATTGATTGATTGATTGATTGATTGGTTGATTGATTGATTGATTGCGGGATTTGCTCATTGTACTACAAACAAAAGTCATGATCATTTGAGAATCCTTTATTTGTATTGTAGTCTTCATTTAACCAATGAAACTCTACATTTACTTTTGCCTTAGAATTAAATTAATGACTGTCTGGTAACTATATATAAGACACGCAAGAATGTGAAATATGAAAACTTATTTTGGCATTCAATGTCTCAACCTTTTTTAATGTATGTAACTTCTTTGTTCAGTTATATTTCGAATTTGACATTGTTTTTACAAACTACCATTATAGATTTCCGGGAAATGTTCTGCATAAAACCCTTTGGGAAAGCACATTGACGTAATTTTCCAAACATTTATTGTAGCCCAATAATTTTGCAAGGTGTTGCAACATGTAATGTAAAGACGTTACAGCCGATTCAGTGAGTGTGTAGGGAAATGTGGTATTCTTGGTTAGATTGCTTGCTAGCTGTATGGTGAAGTCATTATTAGGTTAGGTAAACTACCCTCCATTAAGAGTAGACTGGTCCGACATATAACCAATTAAACTGTCTGTAGGACTAGGCTACTTCCACAGAAGGGTAGTATACCTTACCTAAAAATGACTTCACGGTTAAACAAGAAAGGTAACCAATGATAATACCTTTGTCTACACGCTCAATGCAATCGGCTGTAATGAAAATGCAGAGTTTGTAAGACTAGGCTCAACCAGCTCGTCGGCAGCATCCAGCTTTCAAATATATATAAACACAAATTTTGCATAAGACTCAAACGTACTTCAAATGTTTTTATTAATAAATAACCACTGTATCACCAGTTAAACAGTCAAAGACACCATTTAATGATTTTTTTTTAAATTTCATTTATGGTTCATTAGTTATATACAGGCAATATAAGACGCTTTCAATATATTATACAGCGTGCAGCACGCTTTACATTTTAAAGAGTCAACAATTTTGTGTGTTTATAGAATCGTAAATAGTTATGATTATTTTTAAATGATGACAAATTGCTCTATTCTGTGAAATATATATATAGCTTTCGGAAATTCCATATTCTCGGCATCCTGTAAAATAGTTCATGAACAGTAATAATTGTTCTGCATTAAAAGAAAAGAAAGTTACACTCTTGCTATTAACTTTTTTTTGGCCACACAAAACTGATTTTACAAAACATTCTACCTCGGAACTAATGGATTTCGATTGATTATGATTAGACCAAAGGTTTATATTTTGTATTCAAAGTATGGTGGGCAAGGAAATTATTCATTAGCTTAAAAAGAATAATCCTAGCTATACCCAAACTTGTAATTTTGATCAAGTAGGCCCTATATCTCTAGCTTACGTTTTTGCCTAGTGCAGATACAAGTATTGCCGCAGAATTGTTTTTATTAACTATTCGGTAATGAGTCGGTAGTGGTTGGGTTGGGTATCTGACCTCAAGTTGAGAACTACTTTAGAAGAAAAAAACTAAGCAGAACAATAGCCTGGATTTTTCTACTGTAAACCTCTGCTGTCAAGCTCCCCTTTGCATCTAGTGCGGACAATTTTTTTTTATATTTTCGGTAAGGGTTGGGATGGGTGTCCGACCCCGACTTTGGTCATATCTTTTGAAAATAAAATAAGCCAAACAACAACCTTGATTTCTTTCTCCAGTAGACATCAGTTAGCCTACCCAGCTCCCCTTTACACATTATGCGGACAAAAGTATGGCCGTTGAAATGTGTTTTATAATCTTTTCGGTAATGGCAGGGTAGGGTGGTTAGCTGAAGTCCACTTGAAAAAAAAGTGGCCTCCAATGTGGTTTTATGCAGAACAGTTACCCGCAAATCTATGGTAGTTTGCAAAAAATAATAGTATTTTTTGTTATTATGTGATATGTAATATGTTGGCAAATAATGAAAGCTCGTATCTTAATTAACAGACATCGAAATAAAGAGAAACCGTATGATAACCAATACAAATATCCCAGAGACAAACTAACATTGATTAAGGCAACTAGTATGATGGTCTGGATTCATGGTTCTTAATTTCTGTATTATTTGATATTTTAGGCCATTTTTTGTATTCTTTATACTTTTTGCCAATTATTCTCTTCTCTTTATATTTTACACCATTATTCTAGCTCTTTTTATTTATTTCTTGGTCCATTGTCTCTATAATTTATATTTTTTGTCAACTATTCTCAATAACATAATACCCCAACAACGCCCTCTAGTTCAGGTCACCATATATGTAGCCTTCACAAATAAGCAAAACAAAAACCCTATAGGCTCCGAATGCCAAAATAATTGAATGCTTGTCCAGGTTTGAATTGTGAAATTGCGGAAATTTGTTTTTGAATCAATCTACCAAGCAAAACAAATTATCGTCCTCGATGTTCACGGTACTGACAATACTGGCAGATGGACGTTGGTCATCAATTCTAATAATCTTAGATCGACCTTTCTTAACTTAAAAGTAAAGTTCACGCACCCGGTTCCAGATTGTTATTAAAGACTTTTGATCTGACAACCGTTGTGCATGTATACTTTAACGACTAGGCTTGTGTTCTTGTCAGTTTTAAAAAGTAATTACCTTCCTTATAAGTGTCATGTTGTAACAAATCTATTTATTTGTACCATCTTTATGTATCGTAATATTATATTGTACAATTTAAATTTGTGATTCGTTTAATATTTAAATATGATAATTTATTATTTATTAAAGGTATAAACAAGGTAATTTGAAAGTCTTTGATTATTTTATCACCGTATGTCAATTCAGAAGTCATGCGGTTTATTTTGTCTACATTATGTTGAACATCATCGGAGTGTTTACAATGCCCTCCTGTGGCAGAATTTACAAAGAATGTTAAACTAAAAAGGAAAACATTTTACATATAAAACACTTGTTTTTCATTTTGGTTTTCGAGAAACATCCTCGTTTTTGTTTTTAATATTTCAAAATGAAAAACGAATGGACTCAAATATACACAGATATCGAATGTTGAATGTTGAAAACGAATGTTGAATGCTGAAAATCGATGTTGAAAACGAATGTTGAATGTTGAAAACGAATGTTGAAAACTGAAAATCGAATGTTGAATGTTGAAAACGAATGTTGAGAGTTGAAAATCGAATTTTGAAAACGAATGTTGTAAACTAATGTTGAAAACGAATGTGAATGTTGAAAACGAATGTTGAATGTTGAAAACGAATATTGAACGTTGAAAACGAATATTGAATATTGAAAACGAATGTTGAATGTTGAAAACGAATGTTGAAAGTTGAAAATCGAATGTTGAAAGTTGAAAATCGAATGTTGAAAACGAATGTTGAATGCTGAAAACGAATGTTGAAAGTTGAAAACGAATGTTGAAAGTTGAAAATCGAATGTTGAAAACGAATGTTGAATGTTGAAAATCGAATGTTGAAAGTTGAAAACCGAATGTTGAAATCGAATGTTGAATGTTGAAAATGGATACGAGAAAAAAAAATTTGAATGTTGAATATTGAAATCGAATGTTGAATGTTGAAAATGGATACGAGAAAAAAAAACAAAAAAATTTGAAAGTTGAATATTGAAATTGAATGTTGAATGTTGAATGTTGAAAATCGAATGTTGAAAGTTGAAAACCGAATGTTGAAAACGAATGTTGAATGTTGAAAACGAATGTTGAATGTTGAAAACGAATGTTGAATGTTGAAAACGAATGTTGAATGTTGAAAACGAATGTTGAATGTTGAAAACGAATGTTGAAAGTTGAAAATCGAATGTTGAAAACGAATGTTGAATGCTGAAAACGAATGTTGAAAGTTGAAAACGAATGTTGAAAGTTGAAAATCGAATGTTGAAAACGAATGTTGAATGTTGAAAATCGAATGTTGAAAGTTGAAAACCGAATGTTGAAATCGAATGTTGAATGTTGAAAATGGATACGAGAAAAAAAAATTTTGAATGTTGAATATTGAAATCGAATGTTGAATGTTGAAAATGGATACGAAAAAAAAAAAAAAAAAAAATTTGAAAGTTGAATATTGAAATTGAATGTTGAATGTTGAAAATCGAATGTTGAAAGTTGAAAACCGAATGTTGAAAACGAATGTTGAATGTTGAAAACGAATGTTGAATGTTGAAAACTAATGTTGAATGTTGAAAACGAATGTTGAATGTTGAAAACGAATGTTGAAAGTTGAAAATCGAATGTTGAAAACGAATGTTGAATGTTGAAAAGCGAATGTTGAAAGTTGAAAACCGAATGTTGAAAACGAATGTTGAATATTGAAAACGAATGTTGAATGTTGAAAACGAATATTGGATGTTGAAAACGAATGTTGAAAGTTGAAAGTCGAATGTTGAAATCGAATTTTGAATGTTGAAAATAGATACGAGAAAAAAAAAAAAAAAAAAAAAAAAAATTTGAATGTTGAATATTGAAATCGAATGTTGAATGTTGAAATCGAATGTTGAATGTTGAAAATGGATACGAGAAAAAAAAAATAAAAAAAATTTGAATGTTGAATATTGAAAGTGAATGTTGAATGTTGAAAATGGATACGAAAAAAAAAATAAAAAATTTGAATGTTGAATATTGAAAGTGAATGTTGAATGTTGAAAATCGAATGTTGAAAGTTGAAAACCGAATGTTGAAATCGAATGTTGAATGTTGAAAACGAATGTTGAATGTTGAAAACTAATGTTGAATGTTGAAAACGAATGTTGAATGTTGAAAACGAATGTTGAAAGTTGAAAATCGAATGTTGAAAACGAATGTTGAATGTTGAAAACGAAAGTTGAAAGTTGAATTTTGAGTGTTGAAAATGGATACGAGAGAAAAAAAAAATTTAAATGTTGAATATTGAAATTGAATGTTGAATGTTGAAATCGAATGTTGAATGTTGAAAATGGATACGAGAAAAAAAAAAAAAAAAAATCCTGAATGTTGGATATTGAAATCGAATGTTGAATGTTTGAAATGGATACGAGGGAAAAAAAAAAAAAAAATTTTGAATGTTGAATATTGAACCAACTTGACATCCGTCGGATAAAATATGTCGAAAATAAATTGTACTTTTTTTTTAATATGAATCATTGACCTTTTTTTTACATTTTTGACTCAATATTCATAATTTGATTATTCTTTAACATTAAATACAGAGTTAAAATGGTCTTACACTGGAAAAGCAGCAACCATTGCCCATTGCTATTTCCTACAAAATTAAATACTTAGTAGTGTATATGTAACTTAAATTTTGTAAAGACATTTCTAATCTTTAAGTATTGTTTGAACAATCTAATATATGTAACTTGTGATCACAGGGTTATCAACCAGGAGTTATAAAATGAAAAGAAGGAGAGTTAAATTGTTTGTAAAACTTTAAAATAATTGATTTTCCTCTTGCTGAATATATCCTATACTTGATTGAATAATTTGTCGTGAAAACATAAGTTGACACTATAGTAACTTATAAAATTAGATTCGTGTCATGGCATGTGCTTAAAATGTATTGATGATTTTGATGAAGCATATGTTTAACTCGATAAATACGTCTGTTTTGTTAAAAAAACATAGACTAGTATATACTTATAATACGTCATAATGCTAGAGAGTTTTTGGAAATGCGTGTTTTGTAGACGATGTTAACAAAATTAACAACTTTTATATGTCATCGAAAGGCTTTCGACAATGAGCTAAGCCAATATCTCATAATCAGCTATAAAAAGTTAAAAAAAATCAAACGAGATAACTAAGGGTCAACTGAATGTTCCAAAAAATTTACAAAAAAACAAGTATGTAACACAAAACAAACGACAACCCTTGAAATACAGGAAAGGCACATACAGACAGAATGTGGAGGGGTTGTACATGTTCGTTGAATACCACTTCTCCTTTTTTACCAGCTGAGATGTAATGTACAACAACAATACATGACAATCGTTGTTTTTCTTACATACCGAAAAACGTCAACCATTTGTTTTCTGTGGAAATTTCCTATGCCAGGCATAGATTACCTTAGCCGTATTTCGCACAACTCTTTAGAATTTTGGGTCTTAAATACTCATCAAATTTATACTTGTTTGGTTTTCTAACTATTTTGATCTGGGCGTCAACTATTTACACCACTAGCTATAGGTCGATGCCACTGCTGGTAGACGTTTCTTTCCCGCTGGTGTATTACCAGCCCAGTAGTCAGCACTTTGGTGTTGACATGAATATCAATTATACGGTCATTTTTGTATATTAACCGTTTGCAAAAGTAAGAATTATTCAAAATATTTTAGATTTTCTTATCTTAGGCATAGATTACCTTAGCCGTGTTTTGTGGTACTTTGGGTCCTCAATGCTCTTCACATTTATATTTTTATAACTATTTTGGTCTCAGGATCGAACCGCCAAGTGTTGCCTGTGTGGTCTCTTTTTTAAAGCAATAGGCAACGATAAAAATGTATGTTATATAATAAGGAGATGTTGTAAGATTTTCAGTGAGACTACTATCCGGCAGATTCCAGCAATTTTCTTTTAAAATTGTAACACGATGATGACTGCTGTACCCATATTTTGACTATTGTATTTATTATGTCTGTTGAGTTCACGCATCATTGTAAATATAACGGAATTAGATGAGACTGTCGTACAACTATAAAACCAGGTTTAATACACCATTTTCTACATTTGAAAATGCCTGTACCAAGTCAGGAATATGACAGTTCTTTTTCATTCGTTTTTTATGTGTTTTATCATTTGATTTTGCCATGTGATTAGGGAATTTCTTATTTGATTTTCCTCTGAGTTCAGTATTTTTGTGATTTTACTTTTTCTAAATAACGTGGATTAAAGCACTTATTGGTCTCTGTGTGACTTTATATATTGATGGCATCACCAGGTACCATGTTTCATGCTTGTATCAATATACGTTATGTATTTAGTTTCGGTTAAACATGTTAAAATAAAGCAAAATTAGCTTTTGGCTCGGTAAATGCTCCGTCGTTTGTTTTTTTATCTTCAGGTGCGAGTTAATGTTGGTGATGCACTAACCATTACATTGAATACGATGACTTTATAAAGTTCATTCAGAAACTCGTCGTGTAGAACCAACTATTATTACATGACAAATGAAAAAAGTGTTGTTATACACAATAAAATTTTACGTTCCAACGTTTATACTTTTAATGTATTTTTAATCGAATTTTTTTTAATAAATTTAAATCTTTGCAATACTGTTGATCCTATTAGGATTAATTTTAAATGAAGATATAATTGATTATCATTTCCTGAAACAAACAAAATTTTAATTAACAATACCGAAGAAGAAGTTGTAGCTATTATATATTTTCATGTTGATCGAAAAACAATAAATTTAATCGTTATTCTGTATTTTGTGTCTTAATTGGATTTTTGAAAAAAACCATTATTTTAAACCAAAAAAAATATCTAATTACATTGCAAAGAAAAACCAAAGATATACTCATCAACAAAAGTAATGATACACAAATTTAAACTGCAATTGATCATAAATAATTATGCAATCAAAAAAAAGTAAAATAACAAAAATACAGAACTCCGAGGAAAATTCAAAACGGAAGGTCTTAAATCCCCTGGCAAAATCAAAAGCGCAAACACATCAAACGAATGGTTAACAACTTATAGAATTTGGTGGAGTCATTTTCTTAGGCAGAAATGGTGAATTAAACCTGGCTGTATAGCTTAATTGTAGCATAAACCTCTCACCTAAATGAGAGTCGCATCAAATTCCATTATCTTGACAACAATGCCTGAACAAAACAAACAGACAAAATAGGTAAAAATATCTAAAATAGAGTACAACAGTTAACATTGTGTTATGATCTTAATTAAAATCGAACAAAAATGTAACAAAGAAACACATAAAGACATATTGACAAATCACATAAGCAAAACTGAAAGACAAGGATAAAAAAAAACTTCTATCATAGCACAATGACTTAACAGAGCCACGTCATATTTAACAAAGAAACCCAAATAGGCATATAGACAAAGCACATGAGAAAAAAGGAAAGACAGAATAAAATTATTTTACCATAAAATAAGAACACATTGACATGTACATATACTAAGCCACGTCAAATAGATATCACCAATATTCGAATAAACAGTTAAAGTTGCATGCATAACAACAAATAAAAAAATACTATAACATAATGAAGATAATAAACAAAAGTAAAGGCAAATATTTCGAGTAGGAAATTGGAAATATTGTATGTCTGAACACAGGGTAGAAATTCATTTTTCGGAAAATGATGAAAAAATCCCAAAAGAATTTTGTATTCAAATACTTGAAAAAGTATTCAAAATCTTATCCAACCATGGATTTGTTTCAAGTTTTCGGGTCTAACATCGATTGTTTTTAAATTTGTGTTTGTAAGAATGGTTGTTTTTAAAAATCAATCAAATTAACGATTTTCCTATAAATAAATGAATTGGATAATAAAAGAAGTCTTTATAAATCATATATTTTAGTATTGATTAGTACAAAATTTCTTTGTAATGACAGATGCATCTTTTTGTATTCTTTCGATGGTTGACTAGTATATTTAATCGGTTGAAAAGTAAGAATGTCAGACATCATCAAGCACGAGACCACTACGTCAATGAAGTGAGTGAACATTCGGTATTCAGAATGTGACAGTAGTTATCCATTCGTTTGATGTGTTTCAGCTTTTGATTTTGCCTTTTGGTTAGGGACTTTCCTTTTTGAATTTTCCTCGGAGTTCGGTATTTTTTAATTTTCATTTCCTGTTATGACAATTGGGTTTTAGTTATGTTCACTTATAATATATATTTAATATAATACAAAGAAAAAGAAAACAAGATATTAGAAAAGCGCTTAAGTAGGTGGCGAACCAATAGCATTGAAAGTATGATAGACATCCAGTTCAAAAGTGTCCTCCTAGTAGATATCTTGATTTTGAACTCGCTGTTTTTACATTGATACATACAAGAGGGTACTTTTTCTAATCGAAATCTGTTCGAAGCTGACATAGTGTTATCTATAAGCAATTGTGGACCGAGAATGTGTGTTGGATATTGTTTTATACATTCTGGATGTGTTGCAATACATTACAATGCTAAACATTTAGTCTGTCATTTGTTGACAAGAGCTGTTATTTGTAAAAACAGGAAGGAATGGAAAAGGAAAAGATTCTTGTTTGCAGACATTAAAGATTGGACTATGGTCAGACAATCTTTTTTTCAAACAACTATTTTCCGAGGCAATTAGGGACGACATAAAATATTCAATGAAGGATAAAAAAAAAACTTAATTCAAATAGTTTATGGATTTGAGTCAAATTTCCTGCAAGTTTTGTTTAATTGACATCGATTTTATATATATCCTTATTGGTCGATCAATTTTTCCCAAACTAAGTTAATAGAGGTGGAAGGGGGTCAGTGAAAAAACTATATGAATTAATTTTTGTATCCTACATTTAATTTTTGATGTAGTCCCTTAATTGTCTTGTGTAATTTATGGTATTTTATATTATATTGACAAATTCATCTATTTCATTCAACTGTTATTGAACAAGAATGTTTTCGTTTTAGCTGCTTTTTCCTGGGGCAACAGCTTTCAGCCTGGTGGCCTTTGGCTATTTTCAGATTTTTGGTCGGATTGTTGTCTCTTTGACACATTTGCCATTCTCAATTTTATCTGGTATTTCATATTGACAAATTAACTTGCTCGATTCTAATTTTTATTAGTTTTCACATAATCAGTCATAAATAACGAAAAGATACTATCGTGACTATCGTCTGCAACACGAATCCTTTATAAAACAACGATAAATCTTTATAAATTCAACATTTATCTAACTGTATTTGTAGGATGAAAGTTTATGTTGGCCTAATCCATGTAACATGCACCAGAAATGTGTCATAGTAGACCAAATGTATCCGATTTGTGTCCGTTTCCAGCCGAATATTGTGCATATACCGGAAACAGAAGCATTCACAACTAACACCACGGACATTAATTTCTAGAACTAGTACAGAACCTGAAACTAACACAGAAATACTCAGTACCAGTAACACTCCTAGTGCTACCAATACATCACAAGACGAACTGGTGACTTACATTGAATGCGGTGAATCTAGAAGCAACGATGACGACGCGAATGAGGACGACATCATTATATACAATGATACGACTGACGGATCTATCATGGTTGCGACAAATGTAACAACGTCTGGGATCGCGGAGATCACCATTACTAATAATGGTACACTTGAAACAGAAACGACTACTGAATAGACTTATGATGTGAGACAGAAACAAACAATGATATATAAAAACACAACAGTGTAACTGTCTTTTGTAATCAGAACGATCGCGTCCCTTTATACTTTTATGCTGGATGTCGAAAAGGCAAAATTCTTCACGCGCGACTAAAAATGAATAGAAGCTCTTTAAACTGTCTCTGGTTTCCAAGAAACTTAGTGTCTTCCCCTAAATGTCGCAGTGGTGACTTAGAAACTAGCTCACATTTTTATTATTTTGCCCATTATACTAAAAGACAAGAAAAGAACTGATAATATCATTTGGAAGCCTAAAATTAACGGTACCAATGGACACCTATTTCTATTTAATAGCTAAAATACAATTTCAAATGAAGAAAACATTAGTTTATTTCTCATGATACAAAGGTTCATTATCAAAACTAAAAGGTTTATAAATTAATGATTCACACAATAAACCTGTAAGTATTTTGTCTTATCAGTTGCATTTTTCTTTACTTTTCAGTTCATTGTGTAACTCAACTGACATTATCAATATTTTTATTATGTAACAGAGCATGTAGTTTCGATTTATTTGTGTATAATATATTTAATTTATCAAGGAACCAGATTAATATAAGGTATAGAACCACTAATTCAGGCCCTGTCAGAAAAAATATACAAGAAAGTAGTACATATTTTTAACAAAGTAGTTCCTACGCATAGCTGTATCTTTGTCAATAGCGGGTATATTTGGTTAATTGTGGTATTAAATGAAAGCTTGGGGACTTGGGATCACTATACAAACCTTGTTGAAAGATTTATTTGAATAATAAAGAAGTATATGAAATTTTGATAAAAGGGCACATTCGACCGGTTGTTCAGATCAGACATTCCTGTTTTTGTACTATCAAACTTCAGGGAACCAGACCGCTCTAATATGCAATTTAAGGTATGTTGATTTTTGCAGCACAAGTCAGGATAAGGTACAGTTTTGATATGAAATAACTGCCACTTTATTTGAACTTAGAACAAAGTAGCCATAAATTCTTGAAATTGCAGAATTTAACATAGAAAGCAATGTGGCTATGAATTAGTGATTTTATACCATTAGCAATTGTTGCTTGTTTCTGAATCCCTATTGTGAATGTGTTTATAATTTTACTTGTATTTTTCATAATAAAATATTGTTTACACTAACTGTCTTTCGGTATCTTAGACAGGTCTTATACAAAGTTATATAAAAATTTCTTATAATTACATTGTATTGCTACTGTATATATATATTTAAGATATAACTATAATATTTTTTCTGTCTATGAAGAAATAACATAAAAAATGTGGTGCACACTGAATAACGCGCGTACCGGGTTAAATAGTGTGCACCACATTTTTTATGTTATTTTGAATAGACTGAAAAAAATATTACAGTTATTTCTTATAATTCAATTCCAAATTCCAATGAAACCGGCGTAAATCATCTAAAAAAACGTTGATGACGTCATGGTCACATGACAAAGTTGTGTCTATGATATGATAAACAAAACGACGTCAGCCAATCGGAAGACGCGTTACATCCAATTATATATCCGTATTAACTATTATATAGTTCCACAAATATAATGTAAAGAAATTACAAAAAAGACAATCGTTTATAACAAAATGAGACAGTGTAGGACGACACAACAGTTCAATCAATTTTTATCTGTAATACTTCTATCAAAGAAGAATGGTCAATCTTTTAAAAAGATAATCTATAAGGCCCTCTTACCTGGTAGTTACCATGATACACTATAATCTATAAGGCCCTCTTACCTGGAAGTTACCATGATACACTATAATCTATAAGGCCCTCTTACCTGGTAGTTACCATGATACACTATAATCTATAAGGCCCTCTTACCTGGTAGTTACCATGATACACTACACCATTGAGTAGTTGATTGTATTATTTTGTCTAATAGATCATCCATTGATACAGATCATTAACATTTGGATTATTCTTTTAATGAACAACACGTTAAATTTGTAATTGAATCCTATTAATTTCGTGTATTAAAATTGTATAGTATGTTTTGATTTATTTGAATATATAAACAAAATTTGTTATCGATCTCCCGCCCGCTGTACTGCTACCAAATCGTTTAGGATTTTTTTCTTACATTTTCAAAACAATAATCAATGAATCTTGTTCATCAAATCACTACTTCGATTTGTCGTGCAGTGAACAATAATCCCGGTCTAAGAAAATAGATTATAAAACATTCCCCTATTCTTAGTATTGATAATTATATATATATGTCTACTGTCATTAAAATATGGCCAGTAAGCAACATCATTTAAATTTTGAATTGTTTGAAAATATCTCAAATGGTTCTATTCTATTATCATAGATATCTTCTTGTCAAACTATTTTTAAAAGAGTAAAAAATCAGTTTACATAATTTTCCATAATCAATCTCATTGTCTACTTCAAATATTTTCTCGAATGTTACAAATCATTCAGACGTCATGAATATGATGATAATGGTGGTCATAATGATTTGGTGTTTAACGTCCATTGGCAAATATTATTACACATGAGGACGAGATGCTTGTTTATGTGATATATATATGCTTTGTAAAAGACAAACACGATGAGCCGAATTTTGAACAGATAGTTTACACAGGATAAGTCCATTCGTCTCAACTCGGCCGATTCCGTACCCTCAGAAGGAGAGTAGCGGATTCTATCGAGTATTGCCGAATGAGGATAATTCCACAGGAAGACATGTCACATTACCCAGACATATTATTCTGACTATGGATTGACCAAACTTTACTCTGATCCCCGATTGCTGCCTGGTTATAGTTGAATTTGTGAAAATTGCCCCTCGAGCATGAAGCAAGCATTCATTTGAAATTTAATTTCGAATATTATAAAAGCAAATTTAGATAAAATAATATCATTTTTTTTTTCATGTCAGAAACACATATACATGTAGTAGTATCCAACATTTGTATCTGATTAAAGTCCATACATAAGTATAATAAAAAAAAAACAAATATCGACGAGGAAGGGTCTAAATATTATTTTTGATATTTCAAAATCCTTCGAAAAAAATCTCAGTGCTAAATAAGCAATCAGTTCTTTATTCTAATGGTAGAACATTGTATGTTGGTGCCACTTTAATACTGTATTTACGCGTTTTTATTTAGGAGACATATTATAAGTCTTGATGACATCCAAGTTGATATTTATTTCAATTAGGTCCATGCCTTCAAAATGTTTTAGATTTTTCGTTCCATTAATTGATGATACAGCGTGGATATTAGTTTTATTAACTTCTAAATGTATACAATAAATCTAAACGCTTATCTCTTTTGACAGATTTGAATTGTTAAAGCTTCGCAACAAATCATGAACTCGTTGTTGTAAAAGTAATATCTTTTGAAACTACACCGCATTTAAAAGTGCCGTTGAAAGTGAATTATCTGTTTTAGGATAAACTCAACTAAATATGATGTCCCCATAATAACTCTCTTGCAAACAGAATTAACTGGGAACGACGGGTCATCAAAGCCAGTATAAAGATAAGTACCTTCAAGTCATAATTAATATTGCAAATCTTCAAATGCAAAATTGTTATTACTCGTAATTGCTTAGATGGGATTGCATGATCGGAACACCTTTAAATTCATTATATGATCGGTTACATAAAAGTTTCGCTTTATAGACCGCCAATCATGGAATTGCTACCCTGAATATTGTTGTTTTATCCAATGAAATGGAAGCTTAAAAGACAATGGAAACTATTGTGGGAACGAATAGCATAAAGTAAAATGATGTCAACTGATAATAAACCTTTTAAAACAATTTTCAAACTTACTGTATTAGAAGGAAAAAGTAAAATCACAAAAATACTGAACTCCAAGGAAAATTCTATCGGAAAGTCCTTATCACATGTTTAAATCAAATGACAAAACACATCGAACGATGAAAAGAGGGAATTAAGTGCACACAATCTCCGTTTATAGATGAAAGTGTTTTAACAATATAAAGAGATACAAAATGGGCTTCAAGCTACGATGGTTTTATTTCATTGCTGTATCACACTGTTTTCCATTTGTTATGAGCATTGTGTGCAAACCCGGGATGAATTTTTGTGAAATTGAAAACTGGGCTTCGTGGGAACCATGCAATTCTACTTGTGGACAAGGGCTGCGAAAAAGACAGAAAATTATTTGTTGTCAAAATGATTTACTTACAAAATGCTTAGAGAGTTGTGGCATAACAAGAAGTTGGTGGCACGACAATGCCACTGAATTCATGTCTTGTGGGACATGTATGATTCAAGGAATATTCCATCTCTCTAAAAATAAAAATAATTGCAATTGCAGCTCGGATTTTCGAGGTTTGTGTTTTAATTGTTGAGTATACATTAAGTTTATGATTTTCTCTGTATCTATAACTATCTTGTGGGAACGACATAGTATCTTGAGGGGACGACATAGTATTTTGAGAGATCAACATATTTATTATTCTTTCATGGCCGCATTCTGCCACAGTACATACTCAATCCCTCTTTCAATATTTTTTTTTCTTTTATTAAATGTTCGCGACAAAACGCCTAATATTGATAATATATAGAGACAGGTCCTATAATTCTAATGTTTTTCGATACGTGTATATTGCGAACTTATTTGATCAAATTAGTTATTATACTAGAAGACTGTTGATAGCGGTCAGTTTATCTAGCGACCAATAAAGATGATGTCTTTAAAAATCAAGCAGAAGGCAAAGAATTAAAATTAAGACTGTGTGTCTAAAAAACACAAATCTGCACAATTTGAATAACATTGATTTACCTATTTTTTCTTGCACAACAGAAATATAATTCGTTAACTAAACGAATATTATTGTTGAAATTGACATTGCAAATCAAGACCTAGAACTAATTTAAAAACTTAAAATTTTAAAATATTGATCTTGTTGCCATATTGCTCCCGGAGACCTTAACGTTGCGCAAGATCATGGAGTCCTTAATTGCACGTCTATAATGCTTGTCTTGACCCAAAACCATATAAAAAGGAGCAGGTCCAGTGAGACCCCTTTTTGGCCCAAAAATATAGCAGTTTTACAAAATTGGAAAAATGTGAACTTTTAGCTATTTATTAGAAAGTAGAATGCTTCTGCTATATACATATGGGCATTTTTTGACAATACAATGCACATATATCGGGTACTAGCATCATAAAGTCATGCTAATATATTGAAATCATCACAATTTTAGCATTTAAGTTAAATTTAGACTGTTTCCGTCTTAAATGAAAGTGGCCGCATTCGTGTTCATTCTTAATATTGAAATGTAAGTTGTATTTGATGATACTACATAACATATATTAAGGTTGAGGATGAACACAGCTGCGGCCACTTTCATTTGTGACAAAAAAAAACATTTGAAAAGTGACTTTTTTTGGCAAATTTGATACATTTTGCATATTTAAGTTTGAATTGGAACGTGTTTAATGAGTAAAGTTGTTCAAATCTTTCACATAAACTAATTGAATCAACTAAAATAGACACTTAAGTGTTTAAAAGGGGTTCAATCTTTGGTTGAATGAACCTGAAATTTGAGGCCAAAATCGATCCTTACTCTTTTAACATTGCTAATAGAACAAGTTGTACTAAAGATAATGATAATTGATTTTCTTTGTCTTTATAGATTATGTGATATTAAGAACATCCTTAACACCTTTAACCACGGCGTCCAGGTTTACGAAATTACAAAATCTGAACATACATAAATGTGTCAGTAGATGGACACCTTGGGTGAACAAGGACAAACCTTGGGTCAACAAAGACAACATGAATGTCGATCTTGGAGAATCAGATCACGAATTTCTGACCCCCGAGGAACTGGAAAGATTCTGTCCTAGAGGAAACATAACCAAAGTGGAATGTATGGTTGACAGTGTACATCCCATTTCACACTACAGTACTGGAGATATTGTAAGGTGTGACAAACACCATGGATTAGTATGTAACAACGCAGATAATTTTCCTATACCTTGCAATGATTACAAGATTAGATATTATTGTGAATGTCCAGTGGAAACAAGTAAGTAGGGCCGTAAAAAAAAGAATATAATGGTTTGTTCTATCCCAACTTAATATCCAGAAATAGGTACCTACTCAAAATCTTTTATTGTCCTGATGTGAAAGGTTTTTTTAATTAGATAGACATACTTACTTAAAAAAACATCTGACACTACAACTTGACTTTGTCGAAAAACAATGCCTAATTTATACAATACAGTTTGAAAAAACATATTTGACAGACGTGAATAGGCAACCACTGAATGACAGGTACATAAATAATGTGGCGACGTTAAACATGTTATTAATCGCAAAAAAATCCATGTATCAGTAAAACACGGGAAAACTAAACAGGAAATGAAAAATTTTGCTCTGGATAGTATCTCTAAATCATAAAAGCTTTTGCTACCATCTTATATTTGAATATAAAATCGCATATAATAAAAAAATATTTATGGATTATCTAATCTAATCTAATCTAAGTTTATTTTATCATGAAGTCAGCCTCATAATAATAAAGAAACAAGTCGGCAAGTAGAGGGGCACAATTTATTCGACAGTCTGTTGAAAAACACGTCCTCCGAACGTAACAAATATGTTGTCAATCAAGAAATCAAACATCTTGAAAATATCAGAGAAATTTTTATTTGAATAAGGGTGATTACAAAATATGTCCTCTAAATCTAATATTCTAGATATGATATTTTAACATTACCATTAAAGCGGGGGGTTTGGCATGCCACAAAACCAGGTTCAACCCATCATTTTTATCTTAAAATATCCTGTACAAAGTCAGGAAAATGGCCATTGTTATATTACAGTTCGTTTATGTGTATGTTACATTTGTTTTTTCTCAATCGATTTATGATTTCCGAACAGCGGTATACTACTGTTTTCCTTATTCAGAAGAAGAAAAGGAACTACGTCAAACGACCTTTCAACAGATATTTGTTAACTTCTTCATATAGATACTGGAATACAAAAGGAGAATAAAAAAGTGTTCACCTACGACAATGTCGACCTATATTGACAAATGCATGCAGCAAAGTTGGATGGGTATGATGTGTAATGAAAAGTTCAGCTTGTCTAACAAATCGGCATCAATGTTCTTTTTAGAATTGATGTTTTTGTATTTTGAAACCTTTCTTTATATTCCTTTAAAGGGAAATCACACTATTGTTTATACGCATCGCTCTCGGCGCCGCCATAGTGTCGTAACTGTATGATGACGTCACCGTTTTCGATTCCGCCGTAAAGGTTGCTAATTTATGAAAAAGCGAACGCTCGAAGGGATTTTCCACTAAAGCAGGAGAAATGATAATGGACATATCATATTTTTTACAACTGATATATTGTACTAGCGAGTTTCTAGATTGTATTGGGGTTTACCTGCGGAATACAAAATAATGGGCAAATACTGCAGAATAAAAGGCAAAAAAAAAAAGATTGAATGATGAGGTGCTAAAATATAAAGAATAAAAAATATTAGAAACACAAAATAAACATTAACAAATGAATGACCCACTATCCAGACCTTTATGATAAAAACCAATCTACCAATACAAGACACATAAATTAATCATCATGCATAATCAACACTAAGAACGTTGGAATTTCATCCTCTCCGACCATTTTCTCGATAACGAAGTCGGTGACATATAATTTTTTTTTAATTTTCTGATGTATATGTTCAATATCTATTGAATTCTAAATTTTCAAAAATATTATGGACTCATCTTGACCTTAAGTGCAAAAATGAATATTCTACTCGAAATGGACAAAATGTATGGCAAAAAAATATCCGAAAGTGGTCATGAAATGGCACAACTTTGGCAGCGTATCGCCGCGATGCGGTATGTAGGGTTCAGCGTATATTTTCGGGGGGTTTGGGAGGGGGGTACATATAGACCAAGAGTACCAGCATGCTGGCGTATAGCTATCGGAATCTGTAGTTTTCTGTTCAAAAGAGGGTTGTAACTAAGAACAATGAGTTTCAACTTACAGTTGTCTCATATCACATGCATGCAACGTCATAACTATTATAGTCTTCTATACTACGTGTATAAATAATTCATCAAACATCTCATTTCATATAAGTATTTATCCGGCTCAGCCTGTCGGGTTTTTACAACGCAGAGTCAAATTCATATGTTCTAGTTCTGAATATGCATTAAACTTGCCACTGGACGTAAATGGTTGAAGTCCTATTTGAAATCGTTATTTATTTCACATGTGACGACAGAAATGATCTGAGTGTCGTCCATCTTACCCAAATGTTCCTTTGATATCTAACGCCTCTGAACCCTGAACAGTTGGGGCAAGTTTGGATACAATATTTAAGCTTGATACGGTCTAAATTTGGATTGTGATAAATTTGTTGACATAATATAGGTTTCTGACACAAACGAATGTGGTCAAAGGTATTAAAAATCTATTGTGCAATACTGTGCAATTGGAGATTTCTTTTTGAGATATTTCGAAAAATTTGCAAAAAAATATGAAACGCCACCCCCTCCCCTCTTGGAGTAATTACCACCAAACTCAATCCCAGCCTTCCCTGTGTGGTATGGAACCTTGTAGTACAATTTTAGATAGATCCATAACACAAGTTATTGTAAAATAGTAATTTTATTAAAATGCTTGTTTGTGGCCCCTAATTCCTGAACGTTTTGAGCAATTACATGTACCCCTTAAATCAATTTCAGCCTTTCATTTGTGATATGGAACCTTGTGGTACAATTTCAGAAAGATTCATTACTTCTCAATGTCATATTAGAAATTTATGAAAATCAAAAGGGTATTTACATCAACAGATATAAACAATTTATCAAAGTTGTATGAAAATTGATGAAAGCGATATTGAGTTATAATTGTCCGAAAACTGGAAAATCCCCCTTTTTAATGGATAACTCGGAAACGTAAAAACAAAATTTAGTAAAAAAGAAAGGGAGCTAACGTCAATAGATATAAACAATTTCTTTAAAGTTTTATGCCAATTGGTTAAAGCGTTTTGAGTTAATGTCCGACATGTTGACGACGGACGGACAGACAGATGTATACCATAATACGTCCCGTAACCGGGCGTATAATAATTCAACACGTACTATACATTTTGCTTTACCAGTCTCCAACAAGCGAAATATTTAACACACACACACACATGTATTTATGTAGAGATATACACATGTCTCACAGAGTACTGCTAAACTGTAACAAACACATTAATGGTCCGTCTGGTGAAAGAATATTCCGCTCATATAGACAAATCTTTAGTGCTGATGTTCATGTAATATTTGCCACTGAAAGTTTTGCAAAAATCAAGAAAACAATGGTAAAAAAATTAAGAAATAGTAATAAAAGTTCAGATGTAGGTTCGAGTTTAGATCACTCAATGTGATCACTGTCGACAGTGATAAAGGGATATTGTCGGAGACCGTGACTGAAAAGGACATCCAGTTTTTTGACTCTTTATTCTTTGTTCTTTAAACAAAAACAGCCAACATGATATATCAGAGAGTGCTTAAATATTGGCACACAAATTCAATTAATTATTTTCAAATCATTAATGAGGGGTGAAAGGGGGGGGGGGTCAGATGGTTCCTGATCCCGAAATCCCGGGCTTAAAAACATGAAATCCCGAGGTCCAGAATTAAAACAAAAATCCTAACATCCCGTACATCGAAAAGAGAAATCCCGGATCCCGAAAGGGTCAATCCCGAAATCCCGAGCTTAAAAACACTTGATCCCGACGTCCCGAAAAAGGTCGTGCCCCCCTCATTAATCAGTATTGGCAAAAATAGGTGCATTTACCACAATGAAAGATAAATGTGATAAAAGAATATACATTCAAACAAAAAGAGGTGCACCAACAGAAAATAGAAACCACATTCTTACTCTTAATTTCATCGGATCTCAAAATTTAAGCTCTTACCAGAATTTTAACTCTACCTAACAGTATAACTCAAGAAGTTTCTAAGTGTAACTCGAGCTTAAACTAGAAATCTTACTGGAAAAAATATTCGAAATCAAAATAAAACTGGAACTCGAACTTAATTTGTGTCGATTATGGAGCGTTGTGTAATAACAGAAATGTTAGCCAATTTTAAATTTCTTCCGAAAACGGTGTCATTGAGGGCTTTTTTTTAAAGTGCCGAGTTTGTGGCTTTTTAAACACGGCATTTCGGGTTTTATCTTCCTGGTGCAATGGACAAGTAAGGGAATTTATTCTGTTTGTAGTCTAATTGGAACGTGTTACTTTTCAGCCCAGTTACCCTCAATCTTCCGAAGTGGAAGATTCTAAATCTGCAAGCCGTAAATTAATTCTTTAATACGGCATGAGGCACACATTAGTTTTTCCTATACAACAAATGCAATTAAATTTTTTTAGATGACTCCAACTTTGCCAATTACTTTTTAATAAACTGTAACTGTATGTTTAATAATGAATTATCAAAATATCTTAAAAAAAATATCTATAATATATCTATAATTTTAACCCAATAGTTCCAAGCATTGCAAGAAATGCTGCTATGCTAGCAACGTCGTTCTATAACGTTAAGAGAAAAAGTTATTATTCCCGCCAAAAAATGATAATAAGATTATTTCCACTGTAGCGGATTTAAAACATCGGTGACCCCCCTTTTTTATTAATGCTTTTAACATCTCCCCTTAAGCTGCAACTAATGCAGAAGTTTGAAGGAAAAAACATAAATAGATTTTTTTTTATTTCAAGAAAAATCTATAATAAACGGCAATCAAAAATTGCGGGAAATGTAAAAAGGCCTTAAAAAATAAGGAAACTGAGAAGAATAAATGTGTATAAGATAAAAGTTACAATTGACTGTTTTAGTTAAACCAGTTAAACATCGTTTTTTAATAATTTTGCCTTCTTTTAGCATTTTTGAGCGCTATTTCTATATTACGGTATAACGCAATTCTTTACTTTTTGATGACGTCATATCTCGTAAACAACATCGGTGACCCCAATTTTTTTTTCGCCTAAAATATTGATATAAGTATGATCTGTCTAAATGCAAAATTTCAATGAATTATTATTAGTAGTTTAAATGGTGTGATTTCCCTTTAACAAAGTGTAATGATATACAACATTTTGATTCTGTAGCAAAACCAACGTTTGCAATGAAATCAACTTCCAAAACAACTACCAAACCAACACAGCATCAGAAAACCTTTCTAGTAACAATACAACCAATTGATTCAACTAGTCACAAACATTTAGTGGAACCGACTGCCACCAAATCCCATCAAGCTTCAACAAAACAGGCGTCACCAAGTAAGTGTTGCATCAAAAAATTTGATTACGAAAGGGGACGAGGACAGCATAAAAACAACTACAGAAAAAAGTGGCATACCTCTTAAACTGTAAATGTAAAAACCATTACATTTGAACGTAACCGCTGTTTTTTTTGGGTCCATGGCATTGTGTTTAAATATTTAAGAAATGACTGTAATATTTTTTTTGTCTATGAAGAAATAACATAAAAAATGTGGTGCACACTGAATAACGCGCGTAGCGGGTTATTTAACAGTGTGCACCACATTTTTTATGTTATTTTGAATAGACAGAAAAAATATTGCAGTCATTTCTTATAATTTAATTCTAAATTCCATTTCAAACCGTAGCAAACCTTGAAAAAACGTTGATGATGTCACGGTCACATGACTAAATTATGTCTATGGTCTGATAACAAAATAACGTCGGCCAATCAGAAGACGCGTTACATCCAAAATTAAATTATTGTCAAATGTATCATTTGGAAACCCAGAATTGTAACAACCTTATGGACATAGAATTGAGAATAGAAATAGGGAATGTGTCAAAGAGACAACAACCCGACCATAGAGAAGACAATAGCAGAAGGTCACCAACAGGTCTACAGTGTGTATCACTATATTTTCTACCTTATACATGTTATAGGCGAGTTTATAAAAAACGTTATTACCGCAGTATAGATATACACTATGGTGTCTATAACTGAATCTCAAAGATCAATATCAAGGAATCTGAACATTTCATTTACTCTTAAACAATTTCGATTAAAAATGGTGGATCCAAATAAGTTTGACTATTTGATTAAATTCATATAACTAGGAAGATGTTGTTTTTTCTCAGCTCAATGTGTCATTTTATACTTTTTGCGCATAAAAAAACTTGCAAAACATAAACAACAGTTTATTTTTAATTTAGATTTATCATTTGGTTTTGGATGCCCCTGAACGTTAAGTAACCAACAATCTATAATTTCGGTATTGATGTTTACAATTTATTTCACAAATATAAATAATCAGCAATTATTATAATACTTTTTCGGTTTAATTACACAGTCTTTATTAATTTTGCAGTACAGACGTGGGCTATACTTTTAATAGCTACAGCTTGTTTTGTTCCAATTGTCATATGTTGTTTTTTATGGTGCTGGTAAGTATAATTCTTTAAGCACGTTCCACGATAATTGACAGACAAACAAAACATTTTCCTCCAAAAACAAAGCAAAAATCATTATAGTTCATATATATATGAGCATGGACACTATGGCGATTGTGTTGATGTAACATAGTTTGAATGATTGATTAAATGATTGGTGTTGACGACACTTTCGGCAATGAAAGGCTTTTTCGTGACTGTCTGTTTTTATTGATAGAGTAAGCCGGAATGCCCTGAAAGAACTACCGACTATCTGACAATACTTATGGGGCTGTCTCAATGAAAGTATTTTAAGATATGTTCATAGTTTTGGGACTATTTTTTCGGGTGGTCTTAGGACGTGTCTGAGACATATCTTATGGTGAACTACATTGCTATCTTAGGACTATCATAACTATTGTTGTCCTAAGAACATTCTATCACATTATTTTTAGGCCAACATAAGACACCTATTTATATATCCTAACTTAAGGACCACATTCAGGACATATCTTATTTTTAGAGACTTTCGTTAACCTGACTTAGGACTAAGACGTGTCCTAAGACCATCCTAAGACATGTCCTAATCCTACGACAGCTTCGTTATTACGGACCAGCTTACTCATCAGACTGTTTTAAAAGCTTGCAACGACAAGGATGATGATTAAAGTATTAATCTCAATGCCCAATATTTTTAAAATGTGTTTTTTGCTTGTGTCATTTTCTCTCTTGAAAATGTATTTGGTGACGAAATGGGACGAGTACAGTGTAAGAAGAATTGTAGGAAAACGTTGCATACCTTATTTAAGTCAATTCCAAAACCATCACATTTGAACGTGACCTGTGTTTTTGGTCCATGACATTGTGTATCATTTGAATACCTAAAATTATTATAATAGTCCAAGGTTATAAGAATATACATGAACCAAATTATAACTATTTTTTTTTTGTAGTTGCTGTAATAAAGGCGGGGAAAATAAAAATTCAACCAGACCTGGATAACACTTAATCATAAACACAAATTGCAAGGTTTACTCTAGTTTTCATGTAGTTTCTGAGTATTACAAGAAATCGTTGCCATTTACTACTATTGTTATTTTTAAAACACTTTCTAGGATTTGAATAAATTCAGTTTTAAAGCAAAAAAAATTATACTTTGCTAGTTTTTTTAGTTTTATTTTAAAAGGACCCTGTATTGCGATACATTAGAATGAGTCTCAGGGTATATATAACAGATAAAATATCTATCATTTGCTTTACACACCTTTAGCACTTTATGATCTTTTTATTTTTAGGGGTAAATCTTGCGATCAAACTCTATTTAAAACTCGGGAATGTTGTTGTGAGACTTATTATTTGTCCTTTACTTGTTAGGGGAAACATGACCAATACTTCGAGTAAATCAGTAATAGTATACTCTTCTGAACACTAAGTTGACGTTTAAGTAGCGTTCGTGTGTGCTTTGATTATTTTCTACAACTGTTTGATTGTTGGTTGGGGGTAGGCCTTGGTTATACAAACAAATTTCCTATCGTTTAATTTTTCTTATATTTACATCATTGAAAAGGTTGGGGTCCATGCATCATCTGCCAAAGTCTTAATGAAATTCGCAGTTTCATTTTATGTTAAGGGTATATTGAATATGACCAGTTTGGGGGTACCCTAAAAAAACGGTCGAAAAAAAAGTAACTAGAAATCATTGTGTGTTTTTGCACATGTCGTCATTAGAAATACCCCTGACTGTTAAACTTCATAGAAGAAACATAATTTAAAGTATATCTGAAACATTATGGTATTACAAAAAACCTGAATGTAAAAAAAACAACAGTTTTTAATTATTAATACGGCGAAAAGACTGGCAAGCTCAGATAACACGTTTTTTTGTTTTTTTTCAAATTTAGCCAGAAAAAAAATTATGTCGTTTAATTCCTACAAAAAAAAGGTCAAAAGTGTACTGTCCCAATAATAATTGTAATAAATGTTATAAGGAAAAACAGTAATATTCAGTATGGGACGAGTATCCTTCTGGTGGGTTTTCATAATTTTTTATCACAACTATATATTGGTTTCTCTACAAAATGCCCATGTCATCAACATGCTATCTGAATTAATTGATGTGACAGTCAGTTCATTGCCATTGGTGTCTTTTAAGCATTTCATGTATGAATTGTAATTTTTTACCTTTTCATCCACGTTATCAAAAAAAAAATTCTTTAGTTTAATGCTTGGTGGTGTCAAACATGTACAGTTTACTGGATCTGTTTGCATTATTCTCACAGCCGTCTGGCGTATCAAATTATAAGCCTGGTACCTGTGATAACTATTTACAGAGCTGGAACTTTTTTATTCGCTTACTTTTTGTGTTGTAACAACAGGATCGACAATCTAATTGATGCTTGTATATATCATCTGAATTTCAAAGCAACGGGCAATGATACAATGCATGTATATATAATAAGAAGATGTGGTAAGATTTTCAATGAAACAACTATCCAGAGTCTAAATAACGTGATTTACAGCACTTATTGGTCTCTGTGTGTCTTAAGCTTTCTATATTATCAATCTACAAAGCAGTTGATGGCGTCGAAAGGTACCATGTTTCATGCTTGAGTCAGAAGAGGGACGAAAGATGCCAAAGGGACGGTCAAACTCGTCAATCTTAAACAAACAGACAACACCATGGCTAAAAACGAAAAAGAACAAACAAACAACAGCACACACGACACAACATAGAAAACTAAAGAATAAACATCACGAACCCCACCAAAAAACTAGGCGTGATCTCAGGTGCTCCGGAAGGGTACGCAGATCCTGCTCCACATGTGGCACCCCTCGTGTTGCTTATGTGATAACAAATCCGGTAAATAGTCTAATTCGGTAGTTCACATTCATAAAAGGGAAGGGAATTGTAGCTACGACGTAAGAAACATATCCGATATCATTAGTGAAACGGTTTTTCCATAACGGTCAACCAACTCGTGATGGCGTCCGTAAAATTTACGAAGGGATGATTTCAACTTCACCACTTGGAACTTTTGGTGTAATAACTTCTTTGTGAGCAGCAACTCTCTATCAAAAAAATCATGATAGGAAATGCAAGCACGGGAATATCGTATCAATTGAGAGATATATACCCCGTATGCAGGTGCTGCTGGAATGTTGCTACTTAGAAATTGAAAGTTCACAATTGGAAAGCTGAAATCATCTCTTTTGTCGTAAAGTTTTGTTTTCAACCGACCCTCATTGTCAATTTCTAGATGTAAGTCAAAATATGAGGCCGACTTAACTGTATCTGTAGTATCCTTTATCTCTAGCTCGATTGGATAGATGCGTTCCACATAGTCACCAAATTTTGAATTATTTAGTGAAAGAACAACATCTGTATAGCGAACAGTAGAGTTAAAGGATATTGCTAACTTCTTATCTTTCTTCTTAGAAGTTCCTGCATGAAGTCAACCTCATAATAATAAAGAAACAAGTCGGCAGGTAGAGGGGCAGTTTATAGCCATTGGAATGCCGACAGTCTGTTGAAAAACACGTCCTCCGAACGTAACAAATATGTTGTCAATCAAGAAATCAAGCATCTTAATAATATCAGTTTTAGAGAATTTTTTATTCGAATCAGAGTGATCCTTTACAAAGTAGGATTCATCCCTCCCTAAGACAAGATACTTGTATCTACGTTGGCCATTCTTTTTTACGAAGCAAACCAATACCAACTCTTTCAATTTGTCTTTTAGTTTGGAATGTGGAATACTAGTGTAAAGAGTAGAAAAGTCAAATGTTTTAATACTGTTACAAGATGAAAGAGAGTTAGATTGTATGTACTCTAAAAGATCTTTGGAATTTTTAAGTATCCACATCTGATTCACGCCCCCTCTAGAAAAGGCAGTTTCACAATAATTCTGAAGCCCGTCTTTGATTGCTGATAAAATAGATGTTAATAATTTAGAAAGAGGTTTCGTGGAGCTCTTGGATGACCCAGTAATATACCGTTGTTTGTAAGGACACTTATGTAGTTTAGGTATCCAATACTGTGATGGCAGATCCAGTTCTTCATCTTTGGTTGAAATTCCAAAGGAACACAGAACAGACCTATGATTACCCAGGATTTCCTCTTTGGTAAGTGTCGTGAGGGTATAAGTTGAGTTTCCAAGTGAATATGCGTTATTATATATATGTAAACATAAAGCAAAATTAGCTTAGAGCTCGGTGAATGCTCCGTTGTTTGCTTTTTTATCATCAAGTGAGAAATAATGTTGGTGATGCTCTAAGCATTATATTGAGTACGGTGAATTTATTAAGTTCATTTAGACACTCGTCGTGTTGAAACAACTATTATTGCATGACAAATGAAAAAAGTGTTGTTATACTCAATAAAATTTTACGTTCCAACGTTCATAGTTTTAGCATACTTTCAATCCAATTTTTCTTAATAAATTTATATCTTTGCAACCCTGTGGCTCCTACTAGGATTAATTTTAAATGAAGATAAAATTTATCATCACTTTCTGAAACAAACAAAATGTTAATTAACAATACCACAGAAGAATTTGTAGCTATTATATACAATACAATATCCTCATGTTGATCGAAATACAATGAATGTAATGGTTATTCTGTATTTTGTTTCTTAATTGGATTTTTGAAAATATTTTAAACAAAAAAAAATATCTAATTACATTGCATAGAAAAACCGAAGATATACTCATCAACAAAAGTAATGATACACAAATTTAAACTGCAATTGATCATAAATAATTATGTAATGAAAAAAATTAAAATGACAAAAATACCTAACTCCAAGGAAAATTGAAAACGGAAAGTCTATAATCAGCTGGCAAAATCAAAAGCGCAAACACATCAAACGAATGGTTAACAACTGTCATATTCTGGATTTGGTAGAGTCATTTTCTTACGCAGAATTGGTGAATTAAACATGGATGTATAGCTAGCTTAACCTCTCACCTGTATGACAGTCGCGTACAATTCCATTATCTTGACAACAATGTGTGAACAAAACAAAGACAAAATAGGTAAAAATGTCAAAAATAGGGGGTCAAAATTGTGTTATGATCTTAATCACTTTAAAACTCTACAAACAAAAATGTAGAAAAGAAACACGAATTATGTATGAGAAATTATTCAAAATCTTATCAAACCATGGTTTTGTTTCAAGTTTAAGGGTCTAACATTGATTGTGTTTGTAAGAATGGTTCTTTAAATCAATCATATTAGCGATTTTCCTATAAATAGCTGAATTAGATAAAAGAAAAAATAAGAAAAAAAAGATCTTTATAAATTAAATATGTTAGGAATTCATTAGACTAAGTATAAAATTTCATTATAATGACAGATGCATCGTTTTGTATTCTTTCGATGATTGAATAGTATATTTAATCGGTTGAAAAGTAAGAATACCAGGCATCATCAAGCACGAGACCACTACGTCAATGAAGTGAGTGAACATTCGGTATTCAGAATATGACAGTGGTTATCCATTCGTTTGATGTGTTTCAGATTTTGAATTTGTCTTTTGATTATAGACTTTCCTTTTTGAATTTTCCTCGGAGTTCGGTATTTTAGTTATTTTACTTTTCATTACCTGTAATGAAATTGGATTTTATTTATTTTCAATTATATTGTGCATATAATATTAAGAAGAAGAAAACAAGATATTAAAAAAGCGCTTAAGAAGGTGGCGAACCAATAGAATTCAAAGTATGATTGGCATCCAGTAAAAGAGTGTTCTTCTGGTGCTCATTATTTGGAACTCGCTGTTTTCACATTGATATATACAAGGGGGTAATTTTTCTAATCGAAAATTGTTCGAAGCTGACATATTGTTATCTATAGACGATTGTGGACCGAGAATGTTTGTTGGATATTGTTTTATACATTCTGGATGTGTTGCAATACATTATAATGCTAAACATTTAGTGTGCCATTTGTTGACAAGAGCTGTTATTTGTAAAAACAAGATTGAATGGAAAGGGAAAAGATTCATGTTTGCAGACATTAAAGATTGGACTATGGTAGGACAATCTTTCTTTTTAACAACTATTTTCCGGGGCAATTAGGGACGACATAAAAAATTCAATGAAGGATAAAAAAAACTTAATTCAAATAGTTTGGGGGTGGGAGTCAAAATTCCTGCAAGTTTTGTTTAATTGACATCGATTTTATATTATATCCGTATTGGTCAATCAATTTTTCCCAAATTGAGTTAATAGAGGGGGTAGGGGTGTCAGTGAAAAAACTTTATGAATTTTTTATCCTACATTTAACTTTTGATGTAGTCCCTTAATTGTCTTGTGTAATTTATGGTATTTTATATTATATTGACAAATTCATTTATTTCATACAACTGTTATTGAACAATTGTAAGAATGTTTTCGTTTGAACTACTTTTTCTTGGGGCAATAGCTTTCAGCCTGGTGGCCTTTGGCTATTTTCTGCTTTTTTGTCGGGTTGTTGTCTCTTTGACACATTCCCCATTTGCCATTCTCAATTTTATCTGGTATTTCATATTGACAAATTAACTTGCTCGATTCTAATGTTTATTAGTTTTCACTTAATCAGTCATAAATAACGAAAAGATACTATCGTGACTATCGTCTGCAACCTGTGCAAAATAGATGGTTGGAAATCTTAAGACTTGGCAACACGAATCCTTTTAAAAAACAAAAGATAAATCTTCATTAATTCAACATTTATCTAACTTTATTTGTAGGATGACAGTTTATGTTGGCCTAATCCATGTAACATGCACCAGAAATGTGTCATAGTAGACCAAATGTATCAGATTTGTGTCCGTTTCCAGCCGACTATTGCGCATATACCGGAAACAGAAGCAATCACCACTAACACCACAGTAATTTCTAGAACTAGTACAGAACCGGAAACTAACACAGACGCGGGTAGTACCAGTACAGAAATGCTGAGTACCAGTAACACTCCTAGTGTTACCAATACATCACAAGACGAACTGGTGACTTACATTAAATGCAGTGAATCTAGGAGCAACGATGACGACCGAATGAGGCCGACATCATTATAAACAATGAAACGACTGACGGCTCCATAATGGCTGCGACAAATGTAACAACGTCTGGGATCGCGGAGATCACCATTACTAATAATGGTACACTTATATCAGGAACGACTACTGAATAGGCTTATGACGTGACAGAAACAAACAATGATATATAAAAACACAACAGTGTAACTGTCTTTTGTAATCAGAACGATCGCGTCCCTTTATACTTTTATGCTGGATGTCGAAAAGGCCAAATTCTTTACGCGCGACTAAGAATGAATAGTAGTTTTTTAAACTGTCACTTGTTTCCAAGAAACTTAGTTTCTTCCCCTAAATGTCGCTGTGGTGACATAGAAACTAGCTCACATTTTTTATTATTTTGCCCATTATACTCGGAAATAAGACAAGAACTGATAATATCATTTGGAAGCCTAAAATTAACGGTACCAATGGACACCGAATTTCTATTAAATGGCTAAAATACAATTTCAAATGAAGAAAACATTAGTTTATTTCTCATGATACAAAGGTTCATTATCAAAACTAAAAGGTTTATAAATTAATGATTCACACAATAAACCTGTAAGTTTTTCGTCTTATCAGTTGCATTTTTCTTTACTTTTCAGTTCATTATGTAACTCAACTGACTTTATCAATATTTTTATTATGTAACAGAGCATGTAGTTTTGATTTATTTGTGTATAATGTATTTAATTTATTAAGGAGCCAGGTTAATATAAGGTATAGAACTACTAATTCAGGCCCGGTCAGAAAGAACATACCAGAAAGTAGTGCATATCTTAAACAAAGTAGTTCCTACGCATAGCTGTATCTTTGTCAATAACGGGTATATTTGGTTAATTGTGGTATTTAATGAAAGCTTGGGGACTTGGGATCACTGTACAAACCTTGTTGAAAGATTTATTTGAATAATAAAGAAGTATATGAAATTTTGATAGAAGGGCACATTTGACCGGTTGTTCAGATCAGACATTCCTGTTTTTGTACTATCAAACTTCCGGGAACCAGAACGCTCTAATATGCAATTTAAGCTATGTTGATTTTTGCAGCACAAGTCAGGATAAGGTACAGTTTTGATATGAAATAACTGCCACTTTATTTGAACTTAGAACAAAGTAGCCATAAATTCTTGAAATTGCAAAATTTAACATAGAAAGCAATGTGGCTATGAATTGGTGATTTTATACCATTAGCAATTGTTGCTTGTTTCTGAATCCCTATTGTGAATGTGTTCATAATTTTACTTGTATTTTTCATAATAAAATATTGGTTACACTAACTGTCTTTCGGTATCTAAGACAGGTCTTATACAAAGTTATATAAAAAATTCTTATAATTACATTGTATTGCTACTGTATATATATATTTAAGATATAACTGTAATATTTTTTCTGTCTATGAAGAAATAACATAAAAAATGTGGTGCATACTGAATAACGCGCGTACCGGGTTAAATAGTGTGCACCACATTTTTTATGTTATTTTGAATAGACTGAAAAAAATATTACAGTTATTTCTTATAATTCAATTCCAAATTCCAATGAAACCGGCGTAAATCATTTAAAAAACCGTTGATGACGTCATGGTCACATGACAAAATTGTGTCTATGATATGATAAACAAAACGACGTCAGCCAATCGGAAGACGCGTTACATCCAAAATTAAATTATATATCCGTATTTACTATTATATAGTTCCACAAATATAATGTAAAGAAACTACAAAAAAGACAATCGTTTAAAAAAACGTTGATGAAGTCATGGTCACATGACAACATTGTTTCTATGATATGAAATTACAAAGAAGACAATCGTTTATAACAAAATGAGACAGTGTAGGACGATACAACAGTTCAATCAATGTTTATCTGTAATACTTCTATCAGAGAAGAATGATCAATTTTTTTTAAAAATAATCTATAAGGCCCTCTTACCTGGTAGTTACCATGATACACTATAATCTATAAGGCCCTCTTACCTGGTAGTTACCATGATACACTATAATCTATAAGGCCATCTTACCTGGTAGTTACAATGATACACTATAATCTATAAGGCCCTCTTACCTGGTAGTTACCATGATACACTATAATCTATAAGGCGCTCTTACCTGGTAGTTACCATGACACACTATAATCTATAAGGCCCTCTTACCTGGTAGTTACAATGATACAATATAATCTATAAGGCCCTCTTACCTGGTAGTTACAATGATACACTATAATCTATAAGGCCCTCTTACCTGGTAGTTACCATGATACACTATAATCTATAAGGCGCTCTTACCTGGTAGTTACCATGACACACTATAATCTATAAGGCCCTCTTACCTGGTAGTTACCATGACACACTATAATCTATAAGGCCCTCTTACCTGGTAGTTACAATGATACACTATAATCTATAAGGCCCTCTTACCTGGTAGTTACAATGATACACTATAATCTATAAGGCCCTCTTACCTGGTAGTTACCATGACACACTATAATCTATAAGGCCCTCTTACCTGGTAGTTACCATGATACACTACACCATTGAGTAGTTGATTGTATTATTTTGTCTAATAGATCTTCCACTCATACAGATCCTGAACATTTGGATTATTCTTTTAATGAACAACACGTTTAAAAAAATTGTAGTTGAATCCTAATAAATTTTTGTATTTAAATTGTATACTATGTTTTGATTTATTTGAATATGTAAACAAAATTTGCTATCGATTTCTCTCCCCCCCACCCACCTCCATCCCCCCCACCCACTGTACTGCTACCAAATTGTTTAGAATTTTTCTTATATTTTCAAAACTATAATCAATGAATCTTGTTCGTCAAATCACTACTTCATGTCGATTTGTCGTGCAATGAACAATAATCCCGGTCTAAGAAAATAGATTATAAAATATTCCCCTATACTTAGTATTGATAATTATATATATTTCTACTGTCATTAAAATATGGCCAGTAAGCAACATCATTAAAATTTTTAATTGTTTGAAAATATCTTAAATGGTTGTATTCCATTATCATAGATATCTTCTTGTTAAATCATTTTTAAAAGAGCAAAAAATCAGTTTACATAATTTTCCATAATCAATCTCATTGTCTACTTCAAATATTTTCTCGAATGTTACAAAACATTTAGACGTCATGAATATGATGAAAATGGTGGTCATAATGATTTGGTGTTTAACGTCCATTGGCAAATATTATTACACATGAGGACGAGATGCTTGTTTATGTGATATATATATGCTTTGTAAAAGACAAACACGATGAGCCGAATTTTGAACAGATAGTTTACACAGGATAAGTCCATTCGTCTCAACTCGGCCGAATCCGTACCCTCATCTAACATATCATATTACAGCCGAGGTAAAGAAGGAGAGTATCGGATTCTCCCGAGGATTGATGAATGAGGATAATTCCACAGGAAGACATGTCACATGACCCAGACATATTATTTTGACTATGGATTGACCAAACTTTACTCTCATCACCGAATGCTGCCTGGTTATAGTTGAATTTGTGAAAATTGCCCCTCGAGCATGAAGCAAGCATTCATTTGAAATTTAATTTCGAATATTATAAAAGCAAATTTAGATAAAATAATATCATTTTTGTTCATGTCAGAAACACATATACATGTAGTAGTATTCAACATATGTATCTGATTGAAGCCCATACATAAGTATAATAAAAAACAAATATCGACGAGGAAGGGTCTTAATATTATTTTTGATATTTCAAAATCCTTCGAAAAAAATCTCAGTGCTAAATAAGCAATCAGTTCTTTATTCTAATGGTAGAACATTGTATGTTGGTGCCACTTTAATACTGTATTTACGCGTTTTTATTTAGGAAACATATTATAAGTCTTGATGACATCCAAGTTGATATTTATTTCAATTAGGTCCATGCTTTCAAAATGTTTTAGATTTTGTATTCCATTAATTGATGATACAGCGTGGATAATAGTTTTATTAACTTCTAAATGTATACAATACATCTAAACGCTTATCTCCTTTGACAGATTTGAATTGTTAAAGCTTCTCAACAAATCATGAACTCGTTGTAATATCTTTTGAAACTACACCGCATTTTAAAGTGCCGTTGAAAGTGAATTATCTGTTTTAGGATAAACTCAACTAAATAATATGTCCCCCATAATAACTCTCTTGCAAACAGAATTAACTGGGAACGACGGGTCATCAAAGCCAGTATAAAGATAAGTGTACCTTCAAGTCATAATTGATATTGCAAATTTTCAAATGCAAAATTGTTATTACTCGTAATTGCCTAGATGGGAATGCATGATCGGAACACCTTTAAATTCATTATATGATCAGTTACATAAAAGTCTCGCTTTATAGATCGTCAATCATGGTGTTGCTACCCTGAATATTGTTGTTTTATCCAATGAAATGGAAGCTTAAAAGACAATGGAAACTATTGTGGGAACGAATAGCATAAAGTAAAATGATGTCAACTGATAATAAACCTTTTAAAACAATTTTCAAACTTACTGTATAAGAAGGAAAAAGTAAAATCACAAAAATACTGAACTCCAAGGAAAATTCTATCGGAAAGTCCTTATCACATGTTTAAATCAAATGACAAAACACATCGAACGATGAAAAGAGGGAATTAAGTGCACACAATCTCTGTTTAGAGATGAAAGTGTTTTAACAATATAAAGAGATACAAAATGGGCTTTAAGCTACGATGGTTTTATTTCATTGCTGTATCATACTGTTTTCCATTTGTTATGAGCATTGTGTGCAAACCCGGGATGAATTTTTGTGAAATTGAAAACTGGGCTTCGTGGGAACCATGCAATTCTACTTGTGGACAAGGGCTGCGAAAAAGACAGAAAATTATTTGTTGTCAAAATGATTTACTTACAAAATGCTTAGAGAGTTGTGGCATAACAAGAAGTTGGTGGCACGACAATGCCACTGAATTCATGTCTTGTGGGACATGTATGATTCAAGGAATATTCCATCTCTCTAAAAATAATTGCAATTGCAGCTCGGATTTTCAAGGTTTGTGTTTTAATTGTTGAGTATACATTAAGTTTATGATTTTCTCTGTATCTATAACTATCTTGTGGGAACGACATAGTATCTTGAGGGGACGACATAGTATTTTGAGAGATCAACATATTTATTATTCTTTCATGGCCGCATTCTGCCACAGTACATACTCAATCCCTCTTTCAATATTTTTTTTTCTTTTATTTAATGTTCGCGACAAAACGCCTAATATTGATAATATATAGAGACAGGTCCTATAATTCTAATGTGTTTCAATACGTGTATATTGCGAACTTATTTGATCAAATTAGTTATTATACTAGAAGACTGTTGATAGCGGTCAGTTTATCTAGCGACCAATAAAGATGATGTCTTTAAAAATCAAGCAGAAGGCAAAGAATTAAAATTAAGGCTGTGTGTCTAAAAAACACAAATCTGCACAATTTGAATAACATTGATTTACCTATTTTTTCTTGCACAACAGAAATATAATTCGTTAACTAAACGAATATTATTGTTGAAATTGACATTGCAAATCAAGACCTAGAACTAATTTAAAAACTTAAAATTTTAAAATATTGATCTTGTTGCCATATTGCTCCCGGAGACCTTAACGTTGCGCAAGATCATGGAGTCCTTAATTGCACGTCTATAATGCTTGTCTTGACCCAAAACCATATATAAAGGAGCAGGTCCAGTGAGACCCCAAAATATAGCAGTTTTACAAAATTGGAAAAATGTGAACTTTTAGCTATTTATTGGAAAGTAGAATGCTTCTGCTACATACATATGGGCATTTTTTGACAATACAATGCACATATATCGGGTACTAGCATCATTAAGTCATGCTAATATATTGAAATCATCACAATTTTAGCATTTAAGTTAAATTTAGACTGTTTCCGTCTTAAATGAAAGTGGCCGCATTCGTGTTCATTCTTAATATTGAAATGTAAGTTGTATTTGATGATACTACATAACATATATTAAGGTTGAGGATGAACACGGCTGCGGCCACTTTCATTTGTGACAAAAAAAAACATTTGAAAAGTGACTTTTTTGGCAAATTTGATACATTTTGCATATTTAAGTTTGAATTGGAACGTTTTTAATGAGTAAAGTTGTTCAAATCTTTCACATAAACTAATTGAATCAACTAAAATAGACACTTAAGTGTTTAAAAGGGGTTCAAAATCTTTCGTTGAATGAACCTGAAATTTGAGGCCAAAATCGATCCTTACTCTTTTAACATTGCTAATAGAACAAGTTGTACAATTTAACGGAGCATACTAAAGATAATGATAATTGATTTTCTTTGTATTTATAGATTATGTGATATTAAGAACATCCTTAACACCTTTAACCACGGCGTCCAGGTTTACGAAATTACAAAATCTGAACATACATAAATGTGTCAGTAGATGGACACCTTGGGTGAACAAGGACAAACCTTGGGTCAACAAAGACAGCATGAATGTCGATATTGGAGAATCAGATCACGAATTTCTGACCCCCGAGGAACTGGAAAGATTCTGTCCTAGAGGAAACATAACCAAAGTGGAATGTATGGTTGACAGTGTACATCCCATTTCACACTACAGTACTGGAGATATTGTAAGGTGTGACAAACACCATGGATTAGTATGTAACAACGCAGATAATTTTCCTATACCTTGCAATGATTACAAGATTAGATATTATTGTGAATGTCCAGTGGAAACAAGTAAGTAGGGCCGTAAAAAAAGAATATAATGGTTTGTTCTATCCCAACTTAATATCCAGAAATAGGTACCTACTCAAAATCTTTTATTGTCCTGATGTGAAAGGTTTTTTTAATTAGATAGACATACTTACTTAAAAAACATCTGACACTACAACTTGACTTTGTCGAAAAACAATGCCTAATTTAAACAATACAGTTTGAGAAAAACATATTTGACAGACGTGAATAGGCAACCACTGAATGACAGGTACATAAATAATTTGGCGACGTTAAACATGTTATTAATCGCAACAAAATCCATGTATCAGTAAAACACGGGAAAACTAAACAGGAAATGAAAAATTTTGCTCTGGATAGTATCTCTAAATCATAAAAGCTTTTGCTACCATCTTATATTTGAATATAAAATCGCATATAATAAAAAAATGTTTATGGATTATCTAATCTAATCTAATCTAAGTTTATTTTATCATGAAGTCAGCCTCATAATAATAAAGAAACAAGTCGGCAAGTAGAGGGGCACAATTTATTCGACAGTCTGTTGAAAAACACGTCCTCCGAACGTAACAAATATGTTGTCAATCAAGAAATCAAACATCTTGAAAATATCAGAGAAATTTTTATTTGAATAAGGGTGATTACAAAATATGTCCTCTAAAACTTATATTCTAGATATGATATTTTAACATTACCATTAAAGCGGGGGGTTTGGCATGCCACAAAACCAGGTTCAACCCATCATTTGTATCTTAAAATATCCTGTACAAAGTCAGGAAAATGGCCATTGTTATATTATAAAATTGAGAATGGAAATGGGGAATGTGTCAAAGAGACAACAACCCGACCAAATAAAAAACAACAGCAGAGGGTCACCAACAGGTCTTCAATGTAGCGAGAAATTACCGCACCCGGAGGCGTCCTTCAGCTGGCCCCTAAACAAATATATACTAGTCCAGTGATAATGAACGCCATACTAATTTCCAAATTGTACACAAGAAACTAAAATTAAAATAATACAAGACTAACAAAGGCCAGAGGCTCCTGACTTGGGACAGGCGCAAAAATGCGGCGGGGTTAAACATGTTTGTGAGATCTCAACCCTCCCCCTATACCTCTAACCAATGTAGTAAAGTAAACGCATAACAATACGTACATTAAAATTCAGTTCAAGAGAAATCCGAGTCTGATGTCAGAAGATGTAACCAAAGAAAATAAACAAAATGACAATAATACATAAATAACAACAGACTACTAGCAGTTAACTGACATGCCAGCTCCAGACTTCAATTAAACTGACTGAAAGATTATGATTTCATCATATGAACATCAGGCACAATCCTTCCCGTTAGGGGTTTAGTATCATACCATCATAACATATATGAGAAGAACATATATAGTTCGTTTATGTGTATGTTACATTTGTTTTTTCTCAATCGATTTATGATTTCCGAACAGCGGTATACTACTGTTTTCCTTATTCAGAAGAAGAAAAGTAACTACGTCAAAAGAACTTTCAACAGATATTTGTTAACTTCTTCATATAGATACTGGAATACAAAAGGAGAATAAAAAAGTGTTCACCTACGACAATGTCGACCTATATTGACAAATGCATGCAGCAAAGTCGGATGGGTATGATGTGTAATGAAAAGTTCAGCTTGTCTAACAAATCGGCATCAATGTTCTTTTTAGAATTGATGTTTTTGTATTTTGAAACCTTTCTTTATATTCCTTTAACAAAGTGTAATGATATACAACATTTTGATTCTGTAGCAAAACCAACGTTTGCAATGAAATCAACTTCCAAAACAACCACCAATATTAAGCCAAAACCAACACAGCATCGGAAAACCTTTCTAGTAACAATACAACCAATTGATTCAACTAGTGACAAACATTTAGTGAAACCGACTGCCACCAAATCCCATCAAGTTTCAACAAAACAGTCGTCACCAAGTAAGTGTTGCATCAAAAAATTTGGTAACGACAGGGGACGAGGACAGCTTAAGAACAATTACAGAAAAAAGTGGCATACCTCTTAAACTGTAAATGTAAAAACCATTACATTTGAACGTAACCGCTGTTTTTTTGGGTCCATGACATTGTGTTTAAATATTTAAGGAATGACTGTAATATTTTTTCTGTCTATGAAGAAATAAGATAAAAAATGTGGTGCACACTGAATAACGAGCGGAGCGGGTTATTTAACAGTGTGAACCACATTTTTTTATGTTATTTTGAATAGACAGAAAAAATATTGCAGTCATTTCTTATAATTTAATTCTAAATTCTATTTCAAACCGTAGCAAACCTTGAAAAAACGTTGATGACGTCACGGTCACATGACTAAATTATGTCTATGTTCTGATAACAAAATAACGTCAGCCAATCAGAAGACGCGTTACATCCAAAATTAAATTATTGCCAAATGTATCATTTGGAAACCCAGAATTGTAACAACCTAATGGACATAAAATTGAGAATGGAAATAGGGAATGTGTCAAAGAGACAACAACCCGACCATAGCGAAGACAATAGCAGAAGGACACCAACAGGCCTTCAATGTGTATCACTATATTTTCCACCTTATAGGCGAGTTTATAAGAAAACGTTATTACCGCAGTATAGATATACACTATGGTGTCTATAACTGAATCTCAAAGATCAATATCAAGGAATTTGAACATTTCATTTACTCTTAAACAATTTCGATTAAAAATGATGGATCCAAATAAGACTATTTGATTAAATTCATAAAACTAGGAAGATGTTGTTTTTTTCTCAGCTCAATGTGTCGTTTAATACTTTTTCCGCATAAGAAAAACTTGCAAAACATAAACAACAGTTTATTTTTAATTTAGATTTATCATTTGGTTTTGGATGCCACTGAACGTTAAGCAACCAACAATCAATAAATTCGTAATTGGTTTATTTTTCTTCAGCAATTATTATAATACATTTTCGGTTTAATTACACAGTCTTTATTGATTTTGCAGTACAGACGTGGGCTATACTTTTAATAGCTACAGCTTGTTTTGTTTCAATTGTCATATGTTGTTTTTTATGGTGCTGGTAAGTATATTTTTTTAAACACGTTCCAAGAAAATTGACAGACAAACAAAACATTTTCCTCCAAAAACAAAGCAAAAATCATTATAGTTCATATATATATGAGCATGGACACTATTGCGATTGTGTTGATGTAACATAGTTTGAATGATTGATTAATTGATTGGTGTTGACGACACTTTCAGCAATGTAAGGCTTTTTCGTGACTGTCTGTTTTTATTGATAGAGTAAGCCGGAATGCTCGGAAAGAACCACCGACTTTCTGACAATACTTATGGGGCTGTGTCAATGAAAGTATTCTGAGATATGTCCTTAGTTTTGGGACCATTTTTTAGGATGGTCTTATGACGTGTCTGAGACATATCTTATGGTGTACTACAAAGCTATCTTAGGACTATCATAACTACCGTTGTCCTAGAAACATTCTATCACATTATTTCAATTGATAGAAATACGCAGAGTATTAAATGACATATATTTTTATTGTATTTCAGTAAATATGTAAACGGGAGAAGGTTGCATCTTTTATGAAAAATAAATGATGTAATGCTAATAGATACTTTATTATAGACTGTAAAAATTATAAATGCATTTCATAGAACAGCAACACTAAATGTTCATAACACTGTGTTAGAGGCGATATTCGTGTTGTGGTTCCATCTATATAAACTGAAGTTTTGTCCTTAGGTCCATTCGATTTCACTACATGTATTGAATCAGCCTAAGTTTTAAAAAAAAAGTTTAACTTTTTTCTGCAAACCGAAATGAAAATGTTTTCCACATTCAAAATTTGGTTAGGTAAAAACAATGTGGCTGATGATGATAGAATTTTCAAGCTTCCAAAAGGGCAGCATGAATTATTTCAAATGAGCGTTATAATATGACATCGATAGACATACTTTTTGGAAAGCTACGAGTAAGGCCCATTTCATATGATTCTGTATGAAGAAAAGTAATTTTGGTTAAATTTAAATTTAAAATAACGAAAAACAGAATATTCTGTTTAATTGTTTAATTCTATTAACAGTATAATAGTTAAATATTGTATAAGTTATTTTTTTATTGACTTTATGCCATATGAGTTGGTTTTATTTCGACTTAGGACGTCATAACTTTTCGGACTATCCTAAGGCCAACATACTGTTTATATATCCTAACTTTAGGAATACATTCAGGACATATCTTATTTTTAGAAACTTTCGTTAACCCGACTTAGGACTTAGACGTGTCCTACGACCATCCTAAGACATGTCCTAGTCCTACGACAGCTTCGTTATTACGGGCCAGCTTACTCATCAGACTGTTTTAGAAGCTTGCAACGATAAGGATGATGATTAAAGTATTAATCTCAATACCTAATATTTAATGTGTTTGTTGCTTGTGTCATTTTCTCTCTTGAAAATTTATTTGTTGACGAAAGGGGACGAGTACAGTTTAAAAAGAATTGTAGAAAAAGTTGCATATACCTTTTTAAAAACTGTCAATTCCAAAACCATCACATTTGAACGTGACCTGTGCTTTCTGGTCCATGACATTGTGTTGAAATATAATCAAATGTATCATTTGAATACTCAAAATTATTATAATAGTCCCAGGTTATAAGAATATACATGAACCAAATTATAACTTGTTTATTTTGTAGTTGCTGTAATAAAGGTGGGAAAAGGAAAATTCAACCAGACATGGATAACACTTAATCATTAACACAAATTGCAAGGTTAACTCTAGTTTTCATGTAGTTTCTAAGTATTACAAGAAATCGTTGCCATTTCCTACTATTGTTATTTTTTAAAACTCTTTCTAGGATATGAATAAATTCAGTTTTAAAGCAAACAAATTTATACTTTGTTAGTTTTTTTTTTTTGTTTTTTTTTAGGAGGACCCTGTATTGCGATACATAAGAATGTGTTTCAGGATATATATAACAGATAAAATATCTATCATTTGCTTTACACACATTTTGCACTTTATGATCTTTTTGTTTTTAGGGTTAAGTCTTCCGATCAAACTTTATTTTAAACTCGGGAATGTTGTTGTGAGACTTATTATCTGTCCTTGACTTGACAGGGGAAACTTTACCAATACTTCGAGTAAATCAGAAAAAGTATACTCTTCTGAACACTAGGTTCATACTATGGACGATTTAGTAGCGTTCGTGTGTGCTTTGATTATTTTCTACAGCTGTTTGATTGTTGGTTGGGGGTAGGTCTTGGTTATACAAAATTTTTCCTCTCGTTTAATTTTTCTTATATTTTCATCATTGAAAAGGTAGGGGTCCATGCATCATCTGCCAAAGTCTTAATGCAATTCGCAGTTTTATTTTATGTTAAGGGTATATTGAATATGACCAGTTTTGGGGTATCCTAAAAAAATGGTCGAAAAAAATAATAGGTAGATATCATTGTGTGTGTTTGCACATGTTGTCATTAGAAATACACCTGACTGTTAAACTGCATAGAAGAAACATAATTTAAAGTTAATCTGAAACATCATGGTAATACAAATAGCCTGAATGTAAAAAAAAAACACAACAGTTTTTAATAATTAATACGGCGATAAGACTGGCCAGCTCAGATAACACGTTTTTTTCAAATTTAGACCGAGATAATTTTTTGTCGTTTAATTCCTACAAAAAAGGTCAAAGGTGTACTGTCCCAATTATAATTGTAATAAATTTTATAAGGAAAAACAGTAATATTCAGTATGGGACAAGTATCCTTTGGGGCGAGTTGACATAATTTTTTATCACAACTATTTATTGGTTTCTCTCCCCAGGCTACAAAATGCCCCTGTCGTCAATAGCAGACGCTATCAGAATTCATTGATTTGACAGTCAGTTATTTGCCATTGGTGTTTTTTAAGCATTTCATGTATGAATAGTAATATTCTACCTTTTCATACACGTTATTAAAAAAGATATTCTTTAGTTTAATGCTTGATGGTGTCAAACATGTACAGTTTACTGAATCTGTTTGCATTTTTCTCTCAGCCGACTGGCGTATCAAAATATAAGCCTGGTACCTGTGATAACTATTTACAGCGCAAGAGATTTGTTATTCGCTTACTTTTTGTCACAAGAGGATCGACAATCTAATTGCTGCTTGTATATATCATCTAAATTTCAAAGCAAACGGCAATGATACAATGCACGTATATATAACATGTATAATAAGAAGATTTGGAAAGATTTTCAATGAGACAACTATCAAGCAGAGTCTAAATAACGTGGTTTAAAGCACTTCTTGGTCTCTGTGTGTCTTTCTATATTATCAATCAACATAGCAGATGATGGCATCGCAAGGTACCATGTTTTATGCTTGTATCAATATGCGTTATGTATTTAGCCTCGGTTAACATAAAGCAAAATTAGCTTTGGGCTCGGTGAATGCTCTGTTGTATGTTTTTTATCTTCAGGTGCGAGATAATGTTGGTGATGCACTAAACATTACATTGAGTACGGTGACTTTATTAAGTTCATTCAGAAACTCGTCGTGTAGAAGCAACTATTATTGCATGACAAATGAAAAAGTGTTGTTATGCGCAATAAAATTTTACGTTCCAACATTTATACTTTTAACGTATTTTCAATCGAATGTTTCTTAATAAATTTAAATCTTTGCAATACTGTAGATCCTATTAGGATTAATTTTTAAATGAAGATATAATTGATTATCATTTTCTGAAACAAACGAAATTTTAGTTAACAATACCAAAGAAGAAGTTGTAGCTATTATAAATTTTCATGTTGATCGAAATACAATAAATTTAATGGTTATTCTGTATTTCTTTAATAAGATTGTTTCTTAATTGGATTTTTGAAAATAATCATTATTTTAAACAAAACAAAATATCTAATTAAATTGCAAAGAAAAACCGAAGATATACTCATTATTAAAAGTATTGTTACACAAATATAAACTGCAATTGATCATAAATAATCATGCAATGAAAAAAAAATTAAAATAACAAAAATACTGAACTCCGAGAAAAATTGAAAACGGAAAGTCTATAATCAGCTTTCAAAATCAAAAGTTCAAACACATCAAACGAATGGTTAACAACTGTCATATTATGGATCTGGTAGAGTCATTTTCTTAGGCAGAAATGGTATATTAAACCGGGTTTTATAGCTAGCTTAACCTCTCACCTGTATGACAGTCGCTTAAATTTTTCATAACTTTGACAACAATATGTGAACAAAACAAACAGACAAAATACATAAAAATGTCAAAAATAGGGGTACAACAGTTAACATTGTATTATGATCTTAATCACTTTGAAATCCAAAAAAAATGTAACAAAGACACACATGAAGGCATATTGACAAATCACATTAGCAAAACTGAAAGACAAGAATACAAAACTTCTACCATAGCACACTGACGGAATGTATAATAACAAAGCCACGTCATAGGTAACAAAGAAACCCAAATAGGCATATAGACAACGCACATAAGAAAAAAGGAAAGACGAGAATAAATTTATTTTACCATAGAACAAGAACACATTGACCGGATGTACAAATACAGAGCCACGTCAAATGGATATCACCAATAACTGAGTAAACAGTTAAAGTTATATGCATAAGAAAAAATAAAATAATACTATTACATAATGAAGATAATAAACAAAAGTAAAGGCAATTATTTCCGAAAATCTTACCAAGAAGGAAATTGGAAATCTTGTATGTCTGAACACAGGGTAAAAATTAATTTTTTAAAATGATGAAAAAAATATCAAAAGAATTTTGTATTCAGATACTTGAGGGAATTTAAAATCTTATCCGACCATGGATTTGTTTCAAGTTTAAGGGTCTAACATCGATTGTTCTTAAATTTGTGTTTGTAAGAAAGGTTGTTTAAATCAATCAAAATAGCGATTTTCCTATAAATAAATGAATAAGATAAAAAAAAAAAAAAAAAAAAAAAACGATCTTTATAAATTAAGTATGTTAGGAATTGAGTAGTATAAAATTTCTTTGCAATGACAGCTGAATCATTTTGTATTCTTTCGATGATGGTTGACTAGTATATTTAATCGGTTGAAAAGTAAGAATATCAGGCATCATCAATCACGTGACCACTACGTCAATGAAGTGAGTATACATTCAGTACTCAGAATATGACAATTGTTATCCATTGAATTTCGTTTAATGTGTTTGCGCTTTTGATTTTGCCATTTGATTATAGGGACTTTCCTTTTTGAATTTTCCTCGGAGTTCGGTATTTTTGTGATTTTACTTTTCATTACCTGTAATGACAATTGGATTTTATTTATTTTCAATTCAATTGTTCATATTATATATATTAAGAGGAAAAGTAAAAAGATATCAGACAGTGACAAAGAAGGTGGCGAATCAATAGAAATGAAAGTATGACTGGCATCCAGTTCAAAACTGTTATCCTAGCGCACGTCGTGATTTTGAACTCGCGGTTTTCACATGGATATATACAAGTGGGTACTTTTTCTGATCGAAAATTGTTCGAAGCTGACATTTTGCTTTCTATGAACAATTGTGGACCGAGAATGTGTGTTGGATATTGTTTTAGACATTCGGGATGTGTCGCAATACATTATAATGCTAAACATTTAGAGTGTCATTTGTTGACAAGAGCTGTTATTTGTAAAAACAGGAAGGAATGGAAAAGGAAAAGATTCTTGTTTGCAGACATTAAAGATTGGACTATGGTCAGACAATCTTTCTTTTAAACAACTATTTTCCGAGGCAATTAGGGACGACATAAAATATTCAATGAAGGATAAAAAAAAACTTAATTCAAATAGTTTGTGGATTGGAGTCAGATTTCGTGCAATATTTGTTTAATTGACATCGATTTTATATATATCCTTATTGGTCAATCAATTTTTCCCAAACTAAGTTAATAGAGGGGGTAGGGGGTCAGTGAAAAAACTATATGAATTAAGTTTTGTATCCTACATTTAATTTTTGATGTAGTCCCTTAATTGTCTTGTGTAATTTATGGTATTTTATATTATATTGACAAATTCATCTATTTCATTCAACTGTTATTGAACAATTGTAAGAATGTTTCGTTTTAACTGCTTTTTCCTGGGGCAACAGCTTTCAGCCTGGTGGCCTTTGGCTATTTTCTGATTTTTGGTCGGATTGTTTTCTCTTTGACACATTCCCCATTTGTCATTCTCAATTTTATCTGGTATTTCATATTGACAAATTAACTTGCTCGATTCTAATGTTTTTTAGTTTTCACTTTATCAGTCATAAATAACGAAAAGATACTATCGTGACTATCGTCTGCAACACGAATCCTTTATAAAACAACGATAAATCTTTATAAATTCAACATTTATCTAACTTTATTTGTAGGATGAAAGTTTATGTTGGCCTAATCCATGTAACATGCACCAGAAATGTGTCATAGTAGACCAAATGTATCCGATTTGTGTCCGTTTCCAGCCGACTATTATGCATATACCGGAAACAGAAGCATTCACAACTAACACCACGGACATCAATTTTTAGAACTAGTACAGAACCTGAAACTAACACAGACGCGAGTAGTACCAGTACAGAAATACTCAGTACCAGTAACACTTCTAGTGCTACCAATACATCACAAGACGAACTGGTGACTTACATTGAATGCGGTGAATCTAGAAGCAACGATGACGACGCGAATGTGGACGACATCATTATATACAATGATACGACTGACGGATCTATCATGGCTGCGACAAATGTAACAACGTCTGGGGTCGCCGAGATCACCATTTCTAATAATGGTACACTTGAAACAGAAACGACTACTGAATAGACTTATGATGTGAGACAGAAACAAACAATGATATATAAAAACACAACAGTGTAACTGTCTTTTGTAATCAGAAAGATCGCGTCCCTTTATACTTTTATGCTGGATGTCGAAAGGCCAAATTCTTCACGCGCGACTAAAAATGAATAGTAGTTCTTTAAACTGTCTCTGGTTTCCAAGAAACTTAGTGTCTTCTCCTAAATGTCGCAGTGGTGACTTAGAAACTAGCTCACATTTTTATTATTTTGCCCATTATACTAAAAGACAAGACAAGAACTGACAATATCATTTGGAAGCCTTAAATTAACGATACCAATGGACACCGAATTTCTCTTAAATGGCTAAAATACAATTTCAAATGAAGAAAACATTACTTTATTTCACATGGTACAAAGGTTCATTATCAAAACTAAAAGGATTATAAATTAATGATTCACACAATAAACCTGCATTTCGTCTTATCAGTTGCATTTTGCTTTACTTTTCAGTTCATTATGTAACTCAACTGACATTATCAATATTTTTATTATGTAAAAGAGCATGTAGTTTTGATTTATTTGTGTATAATGTATTTAATTTATCAAGGAGCCAGATTAATATAAGCAATTGTTGCTTGTTTCTGAATCCCTATTGTGAATGTGTTTATAATTTTACTTGTATTTTTCATAATAAAATATTGTTTACACTAACTCTCTTTCGGTATCTGAGACAGGTCTTATACAAAGTTATAAAAGAAAACGGATTTTGAATATCTCTACTGCCACATGATATGGGATTATTTAGAATTTATTCTAAATATCACATGTCAGGAAAAGTTGTGGTTTAAAAATATTTATGTAATCCTTACCCATTCTTTTCAATTGCCTGTTTTAGCAATGGGTTCATTTTCAATAACTCGAAAATGATCTATGAATTCCATGTAATTGTAATTCCACTAGTAGATCGGTGTGGCATGTTTTACTGTATTTTGGAATTTTGGATCCTCAATGCTTTTCAACTTTGTACTTGTTTGGCTTAATAAATCTTTTGATATGAGCGTCACTGATGAGTCTTATGTAGACGAATCCGGCGTCTGGCGTACTAAATTGTAATTCTGGTACCTTTGATAACTATTAATCATATAAGTCCTATAGATAAAAAAAATTAACGAGAGAATGCAAAGAAGATATGCAACATGTGTATGCATTTTATTGATCACTTCTTTATATGAAAATACACGGTGAGGTGGTCATCAACCAGACAGCAACCTTAGAACACAAATATAACATTTGTTCTGGTTTTCCACTTTACATTAAATAGGTAACTGATTTTCAGCACGTACGTTTTGTTTTATAAAACAATCATGTTTATAACTTTGATATATCATACAACATGAAATATACATTTCTGAAACACATGGCACATACATATAAGTTGTACAATAGAATATACAATTATGTCTGACTGAATTGGATTATTTATATAGAAGTGATTAGAATTAAATAATATTGTATGCATACTGTTTCATCCGTGGGGTTAAATACAAGGAAAGTATGCCTAAATTGTTTATTATGAATATCCTGGACGGTATGTATAATTAACCTTATTGCATTGTTTTATGTAATAAACGGACACAAGTTGTCATTCTTTATGAATATTCGTTCTATGTTGCAATGTTACACCACTTTTTCAGGTTAGGGTGAAGGTTGGTCTGTTAAACGTCAAAACCCGATGCACTTGTTTGCACCTGTCCTCATTTGGGAACCAGTTGTTCGGTGGTTATTGTTTGTTGATGTGAGTCATAAGTGTTTCTCGTTTCTCGTTTTTTTATATAGATTATACCGTTTGTTTTCCTGATTCATTGTTTTACAAAAAGTAATTTAGGGGTCCTATGTAGAGCTTGTTGTTCGGTATGAGCCAATTCTCCGCGTTGAACGCCGTACTCTGTCCTATAATTGTTTATATTGTACACGTTGTGACTTGGATTGAGAATTTTCTCATTAGCTATCGTATCACATCTTTTTATTACTACTCAATTTAATTAAAATATAGATCTCTGATTTCGTTATATAAGGAATGACTGTAATATTTCTTCTGTCTATGAAGAACTAACATAAACAAATGTGTGCACAATGAAAAACGCGCGTAGCGGGTTATATAAGAGTGTGCACCACATGTTTTATGATATTTCGAATAGAAAGAAAAAAAATTACAGTCATTTCTTATAATTGCATTCTAAATTCCATTTTAAACCGTAGAAAACCATGTAAAAACGTCGATGACGTCACGGTCAAATGACTAAATTATGTCTATTGGCTGGTAACAAAATAACGCCAGCCAATCAGAAGACGCGTAACATCCAAAATTAACTTATACTCATATGTAGGATAACGAAATCAGAGATCTATATTTTAATTACATTGTATTGCTGCTGTATATATAAACATATTTAAGGAATTACTGTAATATTTTTCCTGTCAGTGAAGAAATAATATAAAAAATGTTGTGCACACTAAATTACGCGCGTAGCGGGTAAATAGTTTGCACCACATTTTTTATGTTATTTTGAATAGACTGAAAAAATATTACAGTTTTTTCTTATAATTTAATTCCAAATTCCAATGAAACCGGCGTAAATTATGAAAAAAACTTTGATGACGTCATGGTCACATGACAAAATTGTGTCTATGATATGATAAACAAAACGACGTCAACCAATCGGAAGACGCGTTACATTCAAAATTAAATTATATATCCGTATTTACTATTATATAGTTCCACAAATATCATGTAAAGAAATTACAAAAATGACAATCGTTTCTAACAGAATGAGACATTGTAGGACGACACAACAGTTCAATCAATTTGTATCTGTAATACTTTTATCAGAGAAGAATAATCAATCTTTTAAAAAGATAATCTACAAGGCCCACGTACCTGGTAGTTACCATGATACACTACACCATTGTGTAGTTGATTGTATTATTTTGTCTAATAGATAATCCACTGATACTGATCCTGAACATTTGGATTATTCTTTTAATGAACAACACGTTAAACAAATTGTAGTTGAATCCTATTAATTTCGTGTATTAAAATTGTATACTATGTTTTGATTTATTTGAATAAAATATTGTTTATAAAAAAAATTTGCTGTCGATCTCCCGCCCACTGTAGTGCTGCCAAATCGTTTAGGATGTTTTTCTTATATTTTCAAAACAATAATCAATGAATCTTGTTCGTCAAATCACTACTTCATGTCGATTTGTCGTGCAGTGAACAATAATCCCGTTCTAAGAAAATAGATTATAAAACATTCCCCTATACTTAGTATTGATAATTGTATATATGTCTACTGTCATTTTTAATATGGCCAGTAAGCAACATCATTCACATTTTGAATTGTTTGAAAATATCTCAAATGGTTCTATTCCATTTTCAAAGATATCTTCTTGTTAAACTATTTTAAAAAGAGCAAATAATCAGTTTACATAATTTTCCATAATCAATCTCATTGTCTACTTCAAATATTTTCTAGAATGTTACAAAACATTTAGACGTCATGAATATGATGATAATGGTGGTCATAATGATTTCGTGTTTAACGTCCATTGGCAAATATTATTACACATGAGGACGAGATGCTTGTTTATGTGATATATATATGCTTTGTAAAAGACAAACACAATGAGCCGAATTTTGAACAGATAGTTTACACAGGATAAGTCCATTCGTCTCAACTCGGCCGATTCCGTACCCTCATCTAACATATCATATTACAGCCGAGGGATAGAAGGAGAGTATCGGATTCTCCCGAGGATTGCCGACTGAGGATAAGTCCACAGGAAGACATGTCATATTACCCAGACATATTATTCTGACTATGGATTGACCAAACTTTACTCTCATCACCGAATGCTGCCTGGTTATAGTTGAATTTGTGAAAATTGCCCCTCGAGCATGAAGCAAGCATTCATTTGAAATTTAATTTCGAATATTATAAAGGCAAATTTAGATAAAATAATATCATGTTTGTTCATGTCAGAAACACATATACATGTAGTAGTACTCAACATATGTATCTGATTAAAGTCCATACATAAGTATAATAAAAAAAAAACAAATATCGACGAGGAAGGGTCTAAATATTATTTTTGATATTTTCAAAATCCTCCGAAAAAAATCTCAGTGCTAAATAAGCAATCAGTTCTTTATTCTAATGGTAGAACATTGTATGTTGGTGCCACTTTAATACTGTATTTACGCGTTTTTATTTAGGGGACATATTATAAGTCTTGATGACATCCAAATTGATATTTATTTCAATTAGGTCCATGCCTTCAAAATGTTCTAGATTTTTTATTCCATTAATTGATGATACAGCGTGGATATTAGTTTTATTACCTTCTAAATGTATACAATAAATCTAAACGCTTATCTCCTTTGACAGATTTGAATTGTTCAAGCTTCGCAACAAATCATGAACTCGTTGTTGTAAAAGTAATATCTTTTGAAACTACATCGCATTTAAAAGTGCCGTTGAAGGTGAATTATCTGTTTTAGGATAAACTAAACTAAATAAGATGTCCCCCATAATAACTCTCTTGCAAACAGAATTAACTGGAAACGACGGGTCATCAAAGCCAGTATAAAGATAAGTGTACCTTCAAGTCATAATTGATATTGCAAATCTTCAAATGCAAAATTGTTATTACTCGTAATTGCTTAAATGGGATTGCATGATCGGAACACCTTTAAATTCATTATATGATCGGTTACATAAAAGTCTCGCTTTATAGACCGCTAATCATGGAATTGCTACCCTGAATATTGTTGTTTTATCCAATGAAATGGAAGCTTAAAAGACAATAGAAACTATTGTGGGAACGAATAGCATAAAGTAAAATGATGTCAACTGATAATAAACCTTTTAAAACAATTTTCAAACTTACTGTATAAGAAGGAAAAAGTAAAATCACAAAAATACGGAACTCCGAGTAAAATTCAATCGGAAAGTCCTTATCACATGTTTAAATCAAATGACAAAACACATCGAACGATGAAAAGAGGGAATTAAGTGCACACAATCTCCGTTTATAGATGAAAGTGTTTTAACAATATAAAGAGATACAAAATGGGCTTCAAGCTACGATGGTTTTATTTCATTGCTGTATCATACTGTTTTCCATTTGTTATGAGCATTGTGTGCAAACCCGGGATGAATTTTTGTGAAATTGAAAACTGGGCTTCGTGGGAACCATGCAATTCTACTTGTGGACAAGGGCTGCGAAAAAGACAGAAAATTATTTGTTGTCAAAATGATTTACTTACAAAATGCTTAGAGAGTTGTGGCATAACAAGAAGTTGGTGGCACGACAATGCCACTGAATTCATGTCTTGTGGGACATGTATGATTCAAGGAATATTCCATCTCTCTAAAAATAATTGCAATTGCAGCTCGGATTTTCGAGGTTTGTGTTTTAATTGTTGAGTATACATTAAGTTTATGATTTTCTCTGTATCTATAACTATCTTGTGGGAACGACATAGTATCTTGAGGGGACGACATAGTATTTTGAGAGATCAACATATTTATTATCCTTTCATGGCCGCATTCTGCCACAGTACATACTCAATCCCTCTTTCAATATTTTTTTCTTTTATTTAATGTTCGCGACAATATTGATAATATATAGAGACAGGTCCTATAAATCTAATGTGTTTCAATACGTGTATATTGCGAACTTATTTGATCAAATTAGTTATTATACTAGAAGACTGTTGATAGCGGTCAGTTTATCTAGCGACCAATAAAGATGATGTCTTTAAAAATCAAGCAGAAGGCAAAGAATTAAAATTAAGGCTGTGTGTCTAAAAAACACAAATCTGCACAATTTGAATAACATTGATTTACCTATTTTTTCTTGCACAACAGAAATATAATTCGTTAACTAAACGAATATTATTGTTGAAATTGACATTGCAAATCAAGACCTAGAACTAATTTAAAAACTTAAAATTTTAAAATATTGATCTTGTTGCCATATTGCTCCCGGAGACCTTAACGTTGCGCAAGATCATGGAGTCCTTAATTGCACGTCTATAATGCTTGTCTTGACCCAAAACCATATATAAAGGAGCAGGTCCAGTGAGACCCCTTTTTGGCCCCAAAATATAGCAGTTTTACAAAATTGGAAAAATGTGAACTTTTAGCTATTTATTGGAAAGTAGAATGCTTCTGCTACATACATATGGGCATTTTTTGACAATACAATGCACATATATCGGGTACTAGCATCATTAAGTCATGCTAATATATTGAAATCATCACAATTTTAGCATTTAAGTTAAATTTAGACTGTTTCCGTCTTAAATGAAAGTGGCCGCATTCGTGTTCATTCTTAATATTGAAATGTAAGTTGTATTTGATGATACTACATAACATATATTAAGGTTGAGGATGAACACGGCTGCGGCCACTTTCATTTGTGACAAAAAAAAAACATTTGAAAAGTGACTTTTTTTGGCAAATTTGATACATTTTGCATATTTAAGTTTGAATTGGAACGTTTTTAATGAGTAAAGTTGTTCAAATCTTTCACATAAACTAATTGAATCAACTAAAATAGACACTTAAGTGTTTAAAAGGGGTTTAAAATCTTTCGTTGAATGAACCTGAAATTTGAGGCCAAAATCGATCCTTACTCTTTTAACATTGCTAATAGAACAAGTTGTACAATTTAACGGAGCATACTAAAGATAATGATAATTGATTTTCTTTGTATTTATAGATTATGTGATATTAAGAACATCCTTAACACCTTTAACCACGGCGTCCAGGTTTACGAAATTACAAAATCTGAACATACATAAATGTGTCAGTAGATGGACACCTTGGGTGAACAAGGACAAACCTTGGGTCAACAAAGACAACATGAATGTCGATATTGGAGAATCAGATCACGAATTTCTGACCCCCGAGGAACTGGAAAGATTCTGTCCTAGAGGAAACATAACCAAAGTGGAATGTATGGTTGACAGTGTACATCCCATTTCACACTACAGTACTGGAGATATTGTAAGGTGTGACAAACACCATGGATTAGTATGTAACAACGCAGATAATTTTCCTATACCTTGCAATGATTACAAGATTAGATATTATTGTGAATGTCCAGTGGAAACAAGTAAGTAGGGCCGTAAAAAAAAGAATATAATGGTTTGTTCTATCCCAACTTAATATCCAGAAATAGGTACCTACTCAAAATCTTTTATTGTCCTGATGTAAAAGGTTTTTTTAATTAGATAGACATACTTACTTAAAAAACATCTGACACTACAACTTGACTTTGTCGAAAAACAATGCATAATCTAAACAATACAGTTTGAGAAAAACATATTTGACAGACGTGAATAGGCAACCACTGAATGACAGGTACATAAATAATTTGGCGACGTTAAACATGTTATTAATCGCAACAAAATCCATGTATCAATAAACACGGGAAAACTAAACAGGAAATGAAAAATTTTGCTCTGGATATTATCTCTAAATCATAAAAGCTTTTGCTACCATCTTATATTTGAATATAAAATCGCATATAATAAAAAAATATTTATGGATTATCTAATCTAATCTAATCTAAGTTTATTTTATCATGAAGTCAGCCTCATAATAATAAAGAAACAAGTCGGCAAGTAGAGGGGCACAATTTATTCGACAGTCTGTTGAAAAACACGTCCTCCGAACGTAACAAATATGTTGTCAATCAAGAAATCAAACATCTTGAAAATATCAGAGAAATTTTTATTTGAATAAGGGTGATTACAAAATATGTCCTCTAAATCTAATATTCTAGATATGATATTTTAACATTACCATTAAAGCGGGGGGTTTGGCATGCCACAAAACCAGGTTCAACCCATCATTTGTATCTTAAAATATCCTGTACAAAGTCAGGAAAATGGCCATTGTTATATTATCAAATTGAGAATGGAAATGGGGAATGTGTCAAAGAGACAACAACCCGACCAAATAAAAAACAACAGCAGAGGGTCACCAACAGGTCTTCAATGTAGCGAGAAATTACCGCACCCGGAGGCGTCCTTCAGCTGGCCCCTAAACAAATATATACTAGTCCAGTGATAATGAACGCCATACTTATTTCCAAATTGTACACAAGAAACTAAAATTAAAATAATACAAGACTAACAAAGGCCAGAGGCTCCTGACTTGGGACAGGCGCAAAAATGCGGCGGGGTTAAACATGTTTGTGAGATTTCAACCCTCCCCCTATACCTCTAACCAATGTAGTAAAGTAAACGCATAACAATACGTACATTAAAATTCAGTTCAAGAGAAATCCAAGTCTGATGTCAGAAGATGTAACCAAATAAAATAAACAAAATGACAATAATACATAAATAACAACAGACTACTAGCAGTTAACTGACATGCCAGCTCCAGACTTAAATTAAACTGACTGAAAGATTATGATTTCATCATATGAACATCAGGCACAATCCTTCCCGTTAGGGGTTTAGTATCATACCATCATAACATATATGAGAAGAACATATATAGTTCGTTTATGTGTATGTTACATTTGTTTTTTCTCAATCGATTTATGATTTCCGAACAGCGGTATACTACTGTTTTCCTTATCCAGAAGAAGAAAAGTAACTACGTCAAAAGAACTTTCAACAGATATTTGATTAACTTCTTCATATAGATACTGGAATACAAAAGGAGAATAAAAAAGTGTTCACCTACGACATTGTCGACCTATATTGACAAATGCATGCAGCAAATTCGGATGGGTATGATGTGTAATGAGAAGTTCAGCTTGTCTAACAAATCGGCATCAATGTTCTTTTTAGAATTGATGTTTTTGTATTTTGAAACCTTTCTTTATATTCCTTTATTAACAAAGTATAATGATATACTACATTTTGATTCTGTAGCAAAACCAACGTTTGCAATGAAATCAACTTCCAAAACAACCACCAATATTAAGCCAAAACCAACACAGCATCGGAAAACCTTTCTAGTAACAATACAACCAATTGATTCAACTAGTGACAAACATTTAGTGAAACCGACTGCCACCAAATCCCATCAAGCTTCAACAAAACAGATGTCACCAAGTAAGTGTTGCATCAAAAAATTTGGTAACGACAGGGGACGAGGACAGCATAAGAACAATTACAGAAAAAAGTGGCATACCTCTTAAACTGTAAATGTAAAAACCATTACATTTGAACGTAACCGCTGTTTTTTTGGGTCCATGACATTGTGTTTAAATATTTAAGGAATGACTGTAATATTTTTTCTGTCTATGAAGAAATAACATAAAAAAATGTGGTGCACACTGAATAACGCGCGGAGCGGGTTATTTAACAGTGTGAACCACATTTTTTATGTTAATTTGAATAGACAGAAAAAATATTGAAGTCATTTCTTATAATTTAATTCTAAATTCTATTTCAAACCGTAGCAAACCTTGAAAAAACGTTGATGACGTCACGGTCACATGACTAAATTATGTCTATGTTCTGATAACAAAATAACGTCAGCCAATCAGAAGACGCGTTACATCCAAAATTGAATTATTGCCAAATGTATCATTTGGAAACCCAGAATTGTAACAACCTAATGGACATAAAATTGAGAATGGAAATAGGGAATGTGTCAAAGAGACAACAACCCGACCATAGCGAAGACAATAGCAGAAGGACACCAACAGGCCTTCAATGTGTATCACTATATTTTACACCTTATAGGCGAGTTTATAAGAAAACGTTATTACCGCAGTATAGATATACACTATGGTGTCTATAACTGAATCTCAAAGATCAATATCAAGGAATTTGAACATTTCATTTACTCTTAAACAATTTCGATTAAAAATGGTGGATCCAAATAATTTTGACTATTTGATTAAATTCATAAAACAAGGAAGATGTTGTTTTTTCTCAGCTCAATGTGTCATTTAATACTTTTGGCGCATAAGAAAAACTTGCAAAACATAAACAACAGTTTATTTTTAATTTAGATTTATCATTTGGTTTTGGATGACACTGAACGTTAAGCAATCAACAATCTATAATTTCGGTATTGATGTTTACAATTTATTTCACAAATATAAATAATCAGCAATTATTATAATACATTTTCGGTTTAATTACACAGTCTTTATATTTTTGCAGTACAGACGTGGGCTATACTTTTAATAGCTACAGCTTGTTTTGTTCCAATTGTCATATGTTGTTTTTTATGGTGCTGGTAAGTATATTTCTTTAAGCACGTTCCAAGAAAATTGACAGACAAACAAAACATTTTCCTCCAAAAACAAAGCAAAAATCATTATAGTTCATATATATATGAGCATGGACACTATGGCGATTGTGTTGATGTAACATAGTTTGAATGATTGATTAATTGATTGGTGTTGACGACACTTTCAGCAATGTAAGGCTTTTTCGTGACTGTCTGTTTTTATTGATAGAGTAAGCCGGAATGCCTGGAAAGAACCACCGACTTTCTGACAATACTTATGGGGCTGTGTCAATGAAAGTATTCTGAGATATGTCCTTAGTTTTGGGACCATTTTTTAGGATGGTCTTATGACGTGTCTGAGACATATCTTATGGTGTACTACAAAGCTATCTTAGGACTATCATAACTACCGTTGTCCTAGAAACATTCTATCACATTATTTCAATTGATAGAAATACGCAGAGTATTAAATGACATATATTTTTATTGTATTTCAGTAAATATGTAAACGGGAGAAGGTTTCATCTTTTATGAAAAATAAATAATGTAATGCTAATAGATACTTCATTATAGACTGTAAAAATTATAAATGCATTTCATAGAACAGCAACACTAAATGGTCATAACACTGTGTTAGAGGCGATATTCGTGTTGTGGTTCCATCTATATAAACTGAAGTTTTGTCCTTAGGTCCATTCGATTTCACTACATGTATTGAATCAGCCTAACTTTTTAAAAAAAAGTTAAATTTTTTTCTGCAAACCGATATGAAAATGTTTTCCACATTCAAAATTTGGTTAGGTAAAAACAATGTGGCTGATTATGATTGAATTTTCAAGCTTCCAAAAGGGCAGCATAAATTATTTCAAATGAGCGTTATAATATGACATCGATAGACATACTTTTTGGAAAGCTACGAGTAATGCCCATTTCATATGATTCTGTATGAAGAAAAGCAATTTTGATTTTTTAGTTGTCTACAAATTTAAAATAACGAAAAACAGAATATTCTGTTTAATTGTTTAGTTCTATTAACAGTATAATAGTTAAATATTGTATAAGTAATTTTTTTATTGACTTTATGCCATATGAGTTGGTTTTCTTTCGACTTAGGACGTCATAACTTTTCGGACTATCCTAAGGCCAACATACTATTTATATATCCTAACTTTAGGACCACATTCAGGACATATCTTATTTTAAGAAACTTTCGTTAACCCGACTTAGGACTTAGACGTGTCCTAGGACCATCCTAAGACATGTCCTAGTCCTACGACAGCTTCGTTATTACGGGCCAGCTTACTCATCAGACTGTTTTAGAAGCTTGCAACGATAAGGATGATGATTAAAGTATTAATCCCAATGCTAATATTTAATGTGTTTGTTGCTTGTGTCATTTTCTCTCTTGAAAATTTATTTGTTGACGAAAGGGGAGTAGTACAGTTTAAGAAGAATTGTAGAAAAAAGTTGCATATACCTTTTTTTAAAACTGTCCATTCCAAAACCATCACATTTGAACGTGACCTGTGTTTTCTGGTCCATGACATTGTGTTGAAATATAATTAAATGTATCATTTGAATACTCAAAATTATTATAATAGTCCCAGTTTATAAGAATATACATGAACCAAATTATAACTTGTTTATTTTGTAGTTGCTGTAATAAAGGTGGGAAAAAGAAAATTCAACCAGACATGGATAACACTTAATCATTAACACAAATTGCAAGGTTTAGACGCAACGTTAGATATTGCTACTACCACGAAAAATAGCGTTAAGTAAATATTTGACCGGAAATTTTTTATAGAAATGCTGAAATAAATATTTCAAATTATACATGAAAATAAAGATTGATTCTTACATTTTCACAATTATGATAGAGAAAGAATAAAAATATAATATTCATAGGCTTAGGAAGACACAGATTATCCAAAAAAACGTTTACTTAACGTTGTCCCATGTAACAAGTAACATGCAAACTCGGGACATAAAACTCTCACAATTCGCGAAATGTTCATGCAACTCTTCGAAATTTTGCATGAACATTCTATGACGTGATATATTTCAGTATTGGTTAACATGACTGTCTCCATTTAAAATTTGCATACATATTTTCAAAAGAATATGATGTACGGAAATGTCCCATCGGAAATTTAATTTGGAAACTTCAAACATTTCAGTTCAAAAATAAAATTTTGACAGAAAATCCATTGAATTGTAAGCCCGATCGTTTTGTACTAAGTGTAATCTTCCAAAATTCGAAATGAAAAATAAATTGAGCTACATATTCAATTCAAAACAATAGATTTGCAATGTCTTGCGGAAATGTCCGAGTTAAACTTTCATGCCTTCACAAAACTTTTACGGCCAAAAAACAGAGATTTGATTTCGTGAAGATTATTTTTCGGCTTTGACAACCATACCAATAAAAAGTACTTTTAAAGTTGAAGTAAGTACACCAAATAGCATTAATATTACAGGGTTATTCATAAAAATTACGGATTAATGAAAATGTCTTGCAAGTTTGTCCGTTATCATAATTTGACGTCGCCAGAAGCGTTATGCTAGCTAAAGGGACGGCATAAACTGCATTCGCTTGTTCCTTCCTCCACTAAATATATATGTCCTGCTTTCAACAAAACGAAATGATGCACACATTACAAAAATACACATCTATAAGACGATCAAAAAGTAAGAAAACTTCAGTATCATAACTACATGTATAAGCTATTGTATGTTTCTGCTTGAATAAAATCATACTCGGGTTGATTAATATATAATGCAGCAATATTCCTAAAAAAACACATAATTACTAGCAGTAAAATTGCATTTCCTATGTTAATTATAAAATCATTTTGGATTAATTTCTCACGGCATTTACATTTGTGTGTTATACTTTGCATTTACCAAAAAAGGAAAGCAGGAAGAATTAGATAGTGTGCGTTTTCAATTTAACGTCATTTTTCTGTTACACTAAATGGTAGCAATATCTGACGCTGCGTCTTACTCTAGTTTTCATGTAGTTTCTAAGTATTACAAGAAATCGTTGCCATTTCCTACTATTGTTATTTTTAAAACTCTTTCTAGGATATGAATAAATTCAGTTTTAAAGCAAACAAATTTATACTTTGTTAGTTTTTTATTTTTTTTTTTATTTTAGGAGGACCCTGTATTGCGATACATAAGAATATGTTTCAGGATATATATAACAGAAAAAATATCTATCATTTGCTTTACACACATTTTGCACTTTACGATCTTTTTGTTTTTAGGGTTAAGTCTTGCGATCAAACTTTATTTTAAACTCGGGAATGTTGTTGTGAGACTTATTATTTGTCCTTGACTTGACAGGGGAAACTTTACCAATACTTCGAGTAAATCAGAAAAAGTATACTCTTCTGAACACTAGGTTCATACTATGGACGATTTAGTAGCGTTCGTGTGTGCTTTGATTATTTTCTACAGCTGTTTGATTGTTGGTTGGGGGTAGGTCTTGGTTATACACAATTTTTCCTCTCGTTTAATTTTTCTTATATTTACATCATTGAAAAGGTAGGGGTTCATGCATCATCTGCCAAAGTCTTAATGCAATTCGCAGTTTCATTTTATGTTAAGCTTAAGGGTATATTGAATATGACCAGTTTTGGGGTACCCTAAAAAAAACGGTCGAAAAAAATAATAGGTAGAAATCATTGTGTGTTTTTGAACATGTTGTCATTAGAAATACACCTGACTGTTAAACTGCATAGAAGAAACATAATTTAAAGTCAATCTGAAACATCATGGTAATACAAATAGCCTGAATGTAAAAAAAAACACAACAGTTTTTAATAATTAATACGGCGATAAGACTGGCCAGCTCAGATAACACGTTTTTTTTTCAAATTTAGACCGAAATAAATTTTTGTCGTTTAATTCCTACAAAAGAGGTCAAAGGTGTACTGTCCCAATTATAATTGTAATAAATTTTATAAGAAAAAACAGTAATATTCAGTATGGGACGAGTTGACATAATTTTTTATCACAACTATTTATTGGTTTCTCTCCCCAGGCTACAAAATGCCCCTGTCGTCAATAGCAGACGCTATCAGAATTCATTGATTTGACAGTCAGTTATTTGCCATTGGTGTTTTTTAAGCATTTCATGTATGAATAGTAATATTCTACCTTTTCATCCACGTTATTAAAAAAGATATTCTTTAGTTAAATGCTTGATGGTGTCAAACATGTACAGTTTACTGAATCTGTTTGCATTTTTCTCTCAGCCGACTGGCGTATCAAAATATAAGACTGGTACCTGTGATAACTATTTACAGCGCAGGAGATTTGTTATTCGCTTACTTTTTGTCACAAGAGGATCGACAATCTAATTGCTGCTTGTATATATCATCTAAATTTCAAAGCAAACGGCAATGATACAATGCATGTATATATAATAAGAAGATGTGGAAAGATTTTCAATGAGACAACTATCAAGCAGAGTCTAAATAACGTGGTTTAAAGCACTTATTGGTCTCTGTGTGTCTTTCTATATTATTAATCAGCATAGCAGTTGATGGCATCACAAGGTACCATGTTTTATGCTTGTATCAATATGCGTTATGTATTTAGCCTCGGTTTAATATAAAGCAAAATTAGCTTTGGGCTCGGTGAATGCCCTGTTGTATGTTTTTTATCTTCAGGTGCGAGATAATGTTGGTGATGCACTAAGCATTACATTGAGTACGGTGACTTTATTAAGTTCATTCAGAAACTCGTCGTGTAGAACCAACTATTATTGCATGACAAATGAAAAAGTATTGTTATGCGCAATAAAATTTTACGTTCCAACGTGTATACTTTTAGCGTACTTTCAATCCCATTTTTTCTTAATAAATTTGAATCTTTGCAGTACTCTGGCTCCTATTAGGATTAATTTTTAAATGAAGATATAATTGATTATCATTTTCTGAAACAAACAAAATTTAATTATATATCTTCATATTGATCGAAATACAATAAATTTAATGGTTATTCTGTATTTATTTAATAAGATTGTTTCTTAATTGGATTTTTTGAAAATAATCATTATTTTAAACAAAACAAAATATCTAATTAAATTGCAAAGAAAAACCGAAGATATACTCATCATTAAAAGTATTGTTACATAAATATAAACTGCAATTGATCATAAATAATCATGCAGTAAAAAAAAATTAAAATAACAAAAATACTCCGAGAAAAATTGAAAACGGAAAGTCTATAATCAGCTTTCAAAATCAAAAGTTCAAACACATCAAACGAATGGTTAACAACTGTCATATTATGGATTTGGTAGAGTCATTTTCTTAGGCAGAAATGGTATATTAAACCTGGTTTTATAGCTAGCTTAACCTCTCACCTGTATGACAGTCGCATGAATTTTCCATAACTTTGACAACAATGTGTGAACAAAACAAACAGACAAAATACATAAAAATGTCAAAAATAGGGGTACAACAGTTAACATTGTGTTATGATCTTAATCACTTTGAAATCCAAAAAAAATGTAACAAAGACACACATGAAGGCATATTGACAAATCACATTAGCAAAACTGAAAGACAAGAATACAAAACTTCCACCATAGCACACTGACGGAATGTGTAATAACAAAGCCACGTCATAGGTAACAAAGAAACCCAAATAGGCATATAGACAGCGCACATAAGAAAAAAGGAAAGACGAGAATAAATTTATTTTACCATAGAACAAGAACACATTGACCGGATGTACAAATACAGAGCCACGTCAAATGGATATCACCAATAACTGAGTAAACAGTTAAAGTTATATGCATAAGAAAAAATAAAATAATACTATTACATAATGAAGATAATAAACAAAAGTAAATGCAATTATTTCCGATAATCTTACCAAGTCGGAAATTGGAAATCTTGTATGTCTGAACACAGGGTAAAAATTAATTTTTTAAAATGATGAAAAAAATATCAAAAGAATTTTGTATTCAGATACTTGAGGGTATTCAAAATCTTATCCGACCATGGATTTGTTTCAAGTTTAAGGGTCTAACATCGATTGCTCTTAAAGGAGTAGGTCCGGTAAGGACCGATTTTGGCCTCAAATTTCAGGTTCTTCTGACGAAAGATTTTGACCACTTTTTAAACACTTAAGTGTCTATTTTATTTGAATTAATTAGTTTATGTGAAAGATTTTAACAGATTTAGTCATTAAAAACGATCCGATTCAAGCTTAAATATGAAAAATCTACCTAATATGCCGAAAAAATGTCACTTTTCAGATGGTTTTTGGTAAAAATGAAAGTGGCCGCATCCGTGTTCATCCTCAACCTTTATATATGTTATGTATTATCATAAAATACAACTTACATTTCAATATTAAGGATGAACACGAATGCGGCCACTTTCGTTTTACACGAAAACCGTCTAAAATTTAACTAAAATGCTAGAATTATGAGGATTTCAGTAATTTAGCATGACTTAATGGTGCTAGTACCGGATATATGTGCATTGTATTGTCAAAAACAGTACATAATTATGTAGCAGAAGCATTCTTCTGTCCAATAAATAACTAAAGGTTTACATTTTAACAATTTTGTAAAACTGCTATATTTTGGGGCCAAAAAGGGGTCTTACTGAACCTACTCCTTTGTGTTTGTAAGAAAGGTTGTTTAAATCAATCAAAACAGCGATTTTCCTATAAATAAATGAATTAGATAAAAAAAAAAAAAAAAAAAACGATCTTTATAAATTAAGTATGTTAGGAATTGAGTAGTATAAAATCTCTTTGCAATGACAGATGAATCATTTTGTATTCTTTCGATGGTTGACTAGTATATTTAATTGGTTGAAAAGTAAGAATATCAGGCATCATCAATCACGTGACCACTACGTCAATGAAGTGAGTATACATTCAGTACTAAGAATATGACAGTTGTTATCCATTGAATTTCGTTTAATGTGTTTGCGCTTTTGATTTTGCCATTTGATTATAGGGACTTTCCTTTTTGAATTTTCCTCAGAGTTCGGTATTTTTGTGATTTTACTTTTCATTACCTGTAATAACAATTGGATTTTATTTATTTTCAATTCAATTGTTCATATAATATATATTAAGAGGAAAAGTAAAAAGATATCAGATAGTGACAAAGAAGGTGGCGAATCAATAGAAATGAAAGTATGAATGGCATCCAGTTCAAAACTGTTCTAGCGCACGTCCTGATTTTGAACTCGCTGTTTTCACATGGATATATACAAATGGGTACTTTTTCTGATCGAAAATTGTTCGAAGCTGACATATTGCTTTCTATGGACAATTGTGGACCGAGAATGTGTGTTGGATATTGTTTTATACATTCTGGATGTGTGGCAATACATTATAATGCTAAACATTTGGTGTGTCGTTTGTTGTCAAGAGCTGTTATTTGTAAAAACAAAAGGGAATGGAAAAGGAAAAGATTGATGTTTGCAGACATTAAAGATTGGACTATGGTAAGACAATCTATCTTTTAACAACAATTTTCCGAGGCAATTATTTGTCTTGTGTAATTAATGGTATTTCATGTTGACCAACTTATAATTTGTTTAATTCTACTGTTATTGGACAGTGGTAAGAAATCTTTTCGTTTTAACTACTTTTTCAGGCCAGGGGCAATAGACTTCCGCCTGGTGACGTTTTGCTATTTTCTGCTTTTTGGTCGGGTTGTTGTCTCTTTGACACATTCCCCATTGTCAATTCTCAATTTTATCTGGTATTTCATATTGACAAATTAACTTGTTTGATTCTAATGTTTATTAGTTTTTTACTTAATCCGTCATTAATAACGAAAAGATACTATCGTCTGCAATCTGTGCAAAATAGATGGTTGGAGATCTTAAGACTTGGCAACACGAATTCTTTAAAAAAAAAACCCAAAGATGAATTTTTATCTATTCAACCATGTGTCAACATCTATCTAACTTTATTTGTAGGATGAAAGTTTATGTTGGCCTAATCCATGTAACATGCACCAGAAATGTGTCATAGTAGACCAAATGTATCCGATTTGTGTCCGTTTCAAGCCGACTATTGCGCCTATACCGGAAACAAAAGAAATCACCACTAACACCACAGAAATGTCTAGAACAAGTACAGAACAGGAAACCAACACAGAAGCGGGTAGTACCAGTATAGAAATACTCAGTACCAGTAACACTCCTAGTGTTCCACATACATCACAAGACGAACTGGTGACTTATATTAAATGCGGTGAATCTAGGAGCAACGATGACGACGCGAATGAGGCCGACACCATGATATACAATGATACGACTGACGGCTCCATCATGGCTGCGACAAATGTATCAACGTCTGGGATCACGGATATCACCATTACTAATAATGGTACACTTGAAACAGAAACGACTACTGAATAGATTTATGATGTGCAGTGGCGGATCCAGGGGAGGGGGGTTCCATTGGTTGGAGCCCCCCCCCTTTATTTTGGACGATCAATGCATTTGAATGGGAGCATTTTTAAAATGGCTGGATCCGCCCCTGATGTGACAGAAACAAACAATGATGTATAAAAACACAACAGTGAGACGGTGTATCTAAGACAGGTCTTATACAAAGTTATATAAAATACCAGCACTTGAAATCAGTAGCACATTCTTTGTCTGAAAAAGAAGTACCAGATGAAAAGTCATAATTATGAATTTGTTGGCTGTCTAATATATTGGTCATCCTCTGAATACATCAAAGAGTGTGCTATGAAACTATAGACAGAGACCTTATTCGTGACAAATAAACTAATCATTGTAATCATCCCGTTTTGAACAGAGGATCACTACGTTTCGATAAGCTTCATTACGTATATTCCCGTTTCGCTACGCTTTCGACACGTAGTAAAACGTAGCACTTGAAACGTTACAATGTGACTGGGGCTTAAATCAAATATGTTATAAAAATATACCTTCGTGTGCTACTTTTTTAATAAATCGAGGTCGAAATTTCAGATATTTGCTCAAAATTCGGATTTGTGGACGTATTCCTGCTTTCGACAAAAATTAATAACTTGTTTGTTTTAAAAGATAAACACAGGCTGTTTTTTGTTAAATTATTTGTAAATTATGTATAATGTATATGTCCTACGAATTTGTGCATTTTATTTTTACAAAATAACTCATATTTATACATGTTATATAAAAGCTCATGAATTTAGAAATAGAAAACGTCATTGTTTGCTGTATATCTAGGAGATAACTGTATTGTATTTTACGCTTGCCCTTCGTAAAACGTAAATTTTACTGTCGCGTAAGTACAACAATAAAGTCACATTATAATGATCTATACTACTTCAATCGATCCCATTTACTTTTTATAGAGGATGACCTTGAGGTCACTCCGATGTATTGCTATCGCCTAAATTTCCATCATGCATACATTATGCAAATTAGTTTTGGGTTTATAAAAAATATAGATCCGCGGTCATTACAATTGAAATTTTATACCTGTCATTTCCGTTCTCAGGTCGTACGATGTTCAACAAAATATGGAATCATTTCAGTTGTTGATTTAGTACTGAAAAAATTACTGAATTATCTCTTAATAAATACGGTTTTATATGTTTAATTGGCGTTTAAGAAAGAGATCAGGTGCTCTTGTTCATTCATAAAATCATCGTTTGTTCATAAATTTATCGTCAAATCAAAATAACTACACAGGTCACACAAGTTATAAATACTGTAATCTAAAAATAGACAAACTTAACTGACAGCCCTTACGATAGTGTGTGATAACATTTTGTAAGGGAATTCGATGTTTGCTACAGAACTGTTCATTTCAACGCACTTTATGACGATACCACTTTAATCAACATGATCAATATGAATGAAATTGGTTTGCAGTGTTTTAAGAAATAATTTAACTTTAAAATCACATATCATTTGTGAACTATTAAATGTTTTACCAGGACGAATTTTCTCTATAATGTCAACAGTTGTGTGAACTTTTGAAGCCAAAACTTTTTATAGCCTTAAATACGCTAATGAAAGAGCTGTTTGTTCTTGTTCGTTTAATGACGATTTAATGACATGTTTGTCTGTGAAAATGACCCCCTCCCCCTTTTGGGGATTGCATTAGATTTATTTCGTTTCGTATGAGGATGACACATATCAACTGAGCAATTATGTTTGGGACTTTTAAGAAATGATGTCAAAGTAACAGTGTGAAAATATTTTTAGTAAGCTGAAACATATATTTATTTTTATGTCTTGTGTCTTGTAAGATATTTTATTTCTGTCCCGTTTTTCAACATTTGCGTCTGGAAAGTTGATATGTTTTAACTGAATGGTTAATTTAAATTAATTATGAAAATTGTTAAAATTAAATCAATAAAGGAAATAATTACCCAGTTACAAACACTTCCAGGGGATAATCCATAATGATTTTTTTTTTAGTTATATGTTTAAGCACATGTATATAATTAACCCCAACTTTATCCTGGTACACTTGTTGTCTCCTTGTGAAATATAAAACATATTAAAAATGATTCCATGATAAAGTCTTTTATTGATATAAAGTTAAAACCATCTTGCTTCTCACTAGACATTACTCCAGTTCTGTCAGGTTTAATTCTTATACATATATATATATATATATATATATATATATATACAACTCGTCTAAACATCAACCCAACAATGTTAGATCTGTAAATTTGCTTTCGCAAATTTTTGGTTCTTCCCTCGCCGGGATTCGAACCCATGCTACTGTGATATCGTGACACCAAATTGCCTGCACTGCAGCCGTCCCGCTAGACCACACGACCACCTGGGCTCTTAAAAATAGAGCTTTCGCTGGCCGTGTGTTACCTTTCCACGTCAGTTTTAATCGAGCGGCGTACTGCAGTACATGATATATAAGGCATGAAGATGTTATTGTTACAAATCAGCTAAATTATCTATAGTAAAGGATCCTACAAATTAATGTAAGATACAGTCACAGAAAATAATTATATCTATAAGACGTACGCAATAAGATAAAAACTTGGCTAAATATCTGCTTTTTATCCAGATTTCAAGTCCGGATATTTGTCGCCCATTAAACGAAACTGTTGTAGTTTCTATTTATAGGCAATAATTAGAAGATTTAGCGAAGGTCATTTTAATAGAAAGACGTGAAACTGCGATAGTGCAAACAATCTAATATATAGACAATAATAGTGCATTGACTTGACATATCTACGATATACGGATGAGGCTTGGAAACGGGGTAATGCGAGGCTGTGCCGAGCTATTTCCTCGTTTCGGGCCGAATCTTTATATCGTTGATATGTGAAGTCAATGCACTATTATTGTCTATATTTTACTTAGTAAAAATTAAATGTCTTAAAATATTTTGTTTTGAAGCTGGAAAATGATTCGTTTTCCTTTCCAGTCACGATCGTGGTCAGATAAAAGTAAATGATGTGGCTCAATGCACCGAAACATGGAGGAAAATCAAATAGCAGAGCTCCATATAAGATTTTGCCGAAGCCACCAACAGTCAAACTCTATCGTTGGCATCAAAGTTCTCCATCAGGTTCCTCTCAAAAGCGCTTGTGCATGCTGCATAAACAATTTACTCCGAAACGAATTCGATTACTCTCTAAAATGAAACACTCACCGGCATCTTTATCATCAAATGACAAAACAGCTTCAAGGAGACCTGAAGACGAATACACTACTATTCTCAACAATTTCAAAAAGCGAATCAAAATCTTGAAAAAACTTTATATGGCTGTTGATTTTCTATCTCTTTTCAAATAAATATCCTTTTGACAATATTTCTATTCGTCTTTTCTTTGGGACGGTCAGATTGATGTCAAAAAAATAACATCGGAAATATGGTATCGGGGAACAACTAAGAGGTTTTGGAAAACTGGCTACAGACTTTTTCACGGTAATTTTTGTATATTTTATGAGAATTGGATACATTACCAAAAACGTGTGTGAGCGCGGAATGGGCGATCCTCAAGATGCAGGAATTAATTTTGCAGTTCTAAGCAAAACGAAACTATCAGACCTCATCGCCATGGACCTTGATATCCCAGTCTGACTTCTGCTTTAGATATTTTGGTTCTAATGTTCTCCAGGCATTCTTATCCTGTATTGAATATGTCAAGTAACCAACAAAATTATGACTTTATGTTATGTGCTGACGGTTTTGAAAATGGAATAAATTTAAGTAAAGAAAAACACTACTAGAAGACCAAATAAATACAAAGCAAACAATTGTGGGGTATAGACAAGTTTTTGGAACTTTTTCTTTGTAAAAGAGCACACGAGGCGCTTAAAGATTTAAGTCTACGATTGAAAGAGCTCGCCATCCGCCAAAAAAGTCTTTATAAGTTTGAAAGAATGGCGGGTGACAATTGACATCAATCGAGATTTGTGTTTGTGATCAGTGAAGTCTGATACTAGTAGTATCTTTTGACTTTGAACTGCAAAACTTATTTCTGCGTCTTGCGGGTCGGCCATTCTGCGCTCACATAAGCTTTTCGTAATGTGTTGAATACTTTTACGTCCACCTATGAAATTTACCATTTGGATAAAAGTTAGGAATTCAGCAGCCAAATATTTTTTTTCAAAATTTTGAATCGCTGTTTTAAAATAGTAAGAATAGTAGTGTCATCCTTTTCATGTCTCCTTGAAGCTGTATTGCCATTCGATGATAATGATTCCGGTGGGAGTTCATTGAAGAGAGTAACCGATTTCGTTTTGGAATGAGTGGTTTTCGAGGTGTGCACAAACGCTTTTGGGACGAGCCTGATGATGAACTTTGATGGAGTTTGATTGTTGGTGGCTTCGGCAAAATCTTATATGGATGTCTGCTCTCTGATTTTCCTCCATGTTTCAGTGCATTGAGCCACAGACGTGACTTTTTTCTGACCACGATAGTAACTGAAAAGGAATAGAAATCATTTTCAAGCTTCAAAACAAAATACTTTGAGTCATTTTTTACTATTTATGAAATCAAAAGCACATGTCTTTAATATATGACTAAAAAAACAGAAAAACAGTGATATCGGGTCAGTGACTGTATATGACATAGAAATATACAGTCAACGCATTTTGACTGATCAAATAAAACGAGTGCAGTATAAAAATTAATAAACATATTGTAACGTGACTGAGAGGAGGTCAACACCGACACAGACGGACGGACATATTCATCTATGCCACGACAATATATCCTGTGGTAAATTCCCAGTAACTAAATAGTACTGTATATATATATACAAGTTTATTAACAAATGCACATTTCTTCAGACACATTGACATGATTGACAAAGTTAGCTTCAAAGTTTAAACATATAAACTTTAAATACAAGTCCTGATTCAAGACTTCAAGGTATACGCATCCTTACAGTATCACAGCTGATACACAATCTCCCAGTATCTTGACCAACTGACTTTGATCATAGTTTTATTACTTCGTCTCTAGACAAACAAATAGGCATAACTAATTTTATAACCCTACACCCAGACATCGTTTCTGGTCTTAATCACATCTGACAGTTCAACATTAACTGCAGATAATAAAACTAGCAACTTGTCAAATTAATCTTGCGTCATTAATTTTCTCTGTATACACAAATAAACAGTTATAAAGCCAAACTTACTTGAGGTCAATATTTACAAAACATTGAAATGTTACAATATTGTTATCTCCCCTGTTTTATTTCAGAAATCGTTTATTTTTATTTTTTGAACTTCATTGAAATTTGATCAGAAAATGAAAAATATAAAAACTAACAATAGTATTAATTTGATTTAGTATAATTACAAAACTTTAAAAATTAAGAAAAATATGTGTAAAATTTGTCTTTTAGCTTATAAGATTTGCCCTTAAAAGTATGTTTTGTAATAGAAGTTTATAAAATGGATATTCTATTGAGAGGATTACGACGACAACGTGATACCAATATATAACGTTAGGGCGCAGCTTTATACGATTATATAGAATCTTTGAAGGCTTAGAAAGCTAAGCATCCTTAACATAAAAACATGGTTGCATAAATGAAAGTACTATTACTGTTTCGACTGTTTTTGGACATATCCATTTGACGTACGTGGCTCGGTACTTATACATCCCGTCTATGTGTTGTTTGTATTATCTTTCATTTTTGCTGGTGTGCTTTGTACATGTGACTTTTTGTGTTTCTTTGGTACAGAGTACGTGGTTCATAAGCTATGTTATTGTATGGGATTGTTGTCGAATCGTTATTCATTTTCCGCCAGTTTATATTAGTACACTGTGCGGCACAAATTTGCCATTCCAGAATTGGCAAATCTGACTTTGTCGGTTTACAAGATATCAAAAATATTTTTTGACCAAGTGATAGATAAAAAAAAAATCCCCCATATGTTTCATCATGTCACTGTTGTCACTGTTGTCACCACAGCTGATTAAAAATACATTTCCCATGGGAAAATTAAAAACTCCCATTGGAATTGTCGAAGTTCCCATGGGAAAAGTTAAAGTTCCCATCGGAAAATTACTTTTCCCATGGGAATTTTAAAGTTCCCATCGGAATTTTACAGTTCCCATGGGAAAAGAAGAATAATGAGGGTTCCCATGGAAAAATGGTAACAGTTTATCTTCCCATGGGAACATTTTTTCTTCTCATGGAAACAGATATTTTATGTATGGAACATGTTTTCAGTTTGATTGTTTTTCTCCTAAAAAATAATAATTTGTTGAAACTGCAGGATTTATATTAAGTTATTGCAGTATTCCGGTTTTCTACACAATGTCAATATAGTTTCATATCTAAAGTTGCTCTCATCATGCAACTTCCATAAACTCTGATTATCCAGTTAAATATGAAGTAATGGCAAGTTAGTTGTTAAATCAGTTGTGCGTGTGTGTTGTTATAGGCCAGTTCCGGGATACGGTTTTCAGACGAATCTGTCATGTGACTTCCATCACCACGTGACAAAAATGTATGCATAGAAAATTCCTACAGATGTTGAGCAAACGGGTGAAAAAGTTTTATCTTATACTGCACTAAATATTTGGGAAATTAAAATCTAAAAGGATGGTCACCCTCCCTCAGTTTGCATACGACAATCACGATTATGTACTTACGGAACATTAATTATTTCTATACTACCCTACATAATGACGTTTATGAAAGTGCTGGAAACTTTCAATAGAGCAGGGATACAGGCACGCCTTTTATCTGGTAAATGACGTCATAAAGGCTTGCGAAATTGACGATCTTTTCCGGTGAAAGACATGATTCCAGGAATGACCTATTATAAAATATTCTGTTTTCTATCTATATTGAACTATTGAAAATTATATAATAAATGTTTAGGAACTTTTTTTCCGGTGCTTAGAAATACCATAAATTTAAATTATTTATTTTTTACCAAATACAAGACTCATAAAACAAAAACACTATAACCTTGATAACATGCTGTGATAATATATGCATTTACAAATTGTATACACAAATGTTATTAATTATAACGGGTTCTGGTTGAATGAACATGAATTTCGATCGATTACACACAGATGACGAACAATAGAGTGTGTGTGGCACGTGTATTGTTCTAAAAACTTATCATTGATATTGATTAGTGATTTCTGTGACATATACATGTATATGTACCAAATGTACAGGTTTGTTACTTTCAGGGTTTTTTGTGTGACTTATCTTCGTTTTGCTTTTGTTAAAACATATTTAATTTTCAAAAGAAGCATATATGGGATTGAACACAAAATACATAAGATAATAACGAATAACAATATAGTAATTATATATGCAATACAAACTATAATAAACAAAAACAAAAATGCAATATGATATTTTTGTAATATGAACTGGCGTGAAAAGTAGGAATTCAGAATTTTAAGTGTATGCAAAGTTCTGAATCTTTATGTAATTCTGATGTGAGATGGTTCAGATTCAAAAATTGCTTTACTTTGCTGCAATTTATAAAGGCCACCGTGAACAGTCAATATAAGCTCAATTGGTATATCATAACTTTTTAAAATCAAAAACAATATTTCTCTTGCTTCATAGTGAAATGGGCACTTGAAAAAATTGTAAATACAATCCTCAACAGCATAGCTACAGCTGCATGCGGGATTTAGTTTATTACTTAACACAGATCTGCATTTAAAGAGCTCCGCATACTTCCGAGCCATAAATGATATTAAGTTTTCTAACGCTACAACTTAAGAAGAAGGGTGGCTGTTTTGGTATTTGCATATGTCGGGGTTTAAAATGCCATTTAATAGAAGTAGATTGGTGGAAAAGGAGTTGTGTTATATTTAGTCTATCATGACGCGGGGTATTACTACATAGTCGTTAATAATTCGTAAATCAAAATTTGAATTTGACCATTAATTGGTCAACCACAGAGATAATCAAGGGCAGTCTCTATATGTAAAGAATATACCACATTGAGCTCTCTGTACTTTCTTCTGTCCACTAGCAATTTCCGGCCTATTTCGAAATATGTAGCTAATTAACCACTGACATATACGTATGCATATTCAATAATTACATGTAGTATAATCCAGTTAATTTTGTACGATCAGGTTTATTTCTTTATAATGCATATTTTAAGTTTTCAAGTAAATATAGGGGAATCAATCGGGTGCAATTTCTTGTACGTATTCTTTCATATGTACATTGTAGTTAGAAACCCTAATTAACTAGCGCTGTTCCGTGTAAAATTATTTTCAATATTCTAGTTTTGTTCATAACTTTTTTTTTATCAAGGACTAATATATATCTATAAAATCTTTTTATGTCCCAGTATTTATATAACACCTTTATTAAATTCCTTAACTTGACCATCAGCATGGTTAAAGAAATTATTGCCAGGGGTACTGCGAGGTGACACTTCCAGGTATTCGAACGATTTCCTGTCGGGCTAGAAAAAAACTCTTATTAATTACACGTAATGCCGGTTTACGCACCGCACCGCCTGCTGAGCATTACACGCTTGGACGGTAATTTGGAACTTTATTTTAAAATAAAATCTGTTATAATACACATCATGTGTACCTTGATATACTATATATTACTAAACTCATACTTGTAGTCAATTTTATCACCGGGTGTTTATCATGAAATACATTCCTAGTGCAATGAATGATATTTAATTCCAACCAAATATTTGAGGAATTAACAATTTATTGAGATTATTTCCATCGGAAAGATTGAAAAGTTTGTACTATATATAAACCATTTTGGTCATGCTGACTTATTTGTAAATCTTACTTTGCTGAACAGTATTGCTGTTTACCGTTTATCTCTATCTATAATAATATTCAAGATAATAACCAAAAACAGCAAAATTTCCTTAAAATTACCAATTCAGGGGCAGCAACCCAACAACAGGTTATCCGATTCATCTGAAAATTTCAGGACAGTTAGATGTTGAACTGATAAACACTTTTACCACATGTCAGATTTGCTCTAAATGCTTTGGTTTTTGAGTTATAAGCCAAAAACTGCATTTTACCCCTATGTTCTATTTTTAGCCATGGCGGCCATCTTGGTTGGTTGGCCGGGTCACGCCACACATTTTTTAAACTAGATATCCCAAAGATGATTGTGGCCAAGTTTGGATTAATTTGGCCCAGTAGTTTCAGAGGAGAAGATTTTTGTAAAAGATTACTAAGATTTACGAAAAATGGTTAAAAATTGACTATAAAGGTCTCTAAAGGGGTCAACTGACCATTTTGGTCATGTTGACTTATTTGTAAATCTTACTTTGCTGAACATTATTGCTGTTTACAGTTTATCTCTATTTATAATAATATTCAAGATAATAGCCAAAAACAGCAAAAATTCCCTAAAATTAACAGTTCAGGGGCAGCAACCCAATAACGGGTTGTCGGATTCATCTGAAAATTTGAGGGCAGATAGATCTTGACCTGATAAACAAGTTTACCCAGTCAGATTTGCTCTAAATGCTTTGGTTTTTGAGTTATAAGCCAAAAACTGCATTTTACCCCATTGTTCTATTTTTAGCCATGGCGGCCATTTTGGTTGGTTGGCCGGGTCACGCCACACATTTTTTAAACTAGATACCCCAATGATGATTGTGGCCAAGTTTGGTTAAATTTGGCCCAGTAGTTTCAGAGGAGAAGATTTTTGTAAAAGTTAACGACGACGGACGACGGACGACAGACGACGGACGACGACGACGACGGACGCCGGACGACAAGTGATGGGAAAAGCTCACTTGGCCCTTCGGGCCAGGTGAGCTAAAAAGAAGATGTGGTATGATTGCCAATGAGACAACTATCCACAAAAGACCCAAATAACACAGACATTAACAACTATAGGTCACCGTACGGCCATTTTATTTGATGTCACCACTATAATAAACATGTAAAATAAAACAATAACTTACTATACCCAAGGAGGTCAAATAACCTCCTTGCTATACCATTTTAGACTTGTGTTGTATGTTTATACAAACCGTAATTACTACTAGACGATACACGCTGAAATTGACAAAATTCTGTTTTAAAGCACCAATGCTCCACATTGATTTTAAAGGATTTAGTTTAACATTTAAAATTGTTCAATGGTTGTTTTACTCGACAAGATTTTAATGTAGGACAGAATCGGCTTACAACACGAAATTTGTTCAAAGAATAATACTTAGCATGTTACAAAATGACGGGTATGTAAGAGAGGTATCGCAATGGCAGATGAATTGGTGGATAGTTACTGTTCGTTCAACGTTCAGTGACAAGTATATCATGCATTTGCAAGACCAAACTAAGCTCGCAGACGTCAAAAGCGAAATTGTGAAAAATTCGTTGTTCAAAATTATTTCCCAAACCAGATATTAGAAAAGCGCTTAAGAAGGTGGCGAACCAATAGAATTAAAGTATGATTGACATCCAGTTAAAGAGTGTTATTCTAGTGCTCTTTTTTTTTTAACTTCACATGGATATATACAAGGGGGTACCTTTTCTAATCGAAAATTGTTCGAAGCTGACATTTTTCTTTCTATGGACAATTGTGGACCGAGAATGTGTGTTGGATATTGTTTTATTCATTCTGGATGTGTTGCAATACATTATAATGCTAAACATTTAGTGTGTCATTTGTTGGCAAGAGCTGTTATTTGTAAAAATATGATTGAATGGAAAGGGAAAAGATTCATGTTTGCAGACATTAAAGATTGGACTACGGTAGGACAATCTTTCTTTTTAACAACTTTTTTCCGAGGCAATTAATTGTCTTGTGTAATTTGTGGTATTTTATATCATATTGACAAATTCATTTATTTCATTCAGCTGTTCGTGAAAAATGGTCAGATTTTTTTTGGTTTTAACTACTTTTTCCTGGAACAATATCCTTCAGCCTGGTGACCTTTGGCTATTTTCTGCGTTTTGGTCGAGTTATTGTCTTTTTCACACATTCCCCATTTGCCATTCTAAATTTTATCTGGTATTTCATTTTGACAAATTAACTTGTTTGATTCTAATGTTTATTAGTTATCCCTTAATCAGTCATAAATAACGAAAAGATACTAGTTATCGTCTGCAACCTATGCAAAATAGATGGTTTGAAATATTTTAAGACTTGGCAAGACGAATCCTTAAAAAAAAACAACGATAAATCTTTATCAATTCAACATTTATCTCACTTTATTTGTAGGATGAAAGTTTATGTTGGCCTAATCCATGTAAAATGCACCAGAAATATGTCATAGTAGACCAAATGTATCCGATGTGTGTCCGTTTCCAGCCGACAATTGCGCATATACCGGAAACAAAAACAATCACCACTAACGCAACAGAAATTTCTAGAACTAATACAGAACCGGAAACTAATACAGAAGCGGGTACCAGTACAGAAATATTCAGTACCAGTAACACTCCTAGTGTTACCAATACATCACAAGACGAACTGGTGACTTACATTGAATGCAATGAATCTAGGAGCAACGATGATGACGCGAATGAGGCCGACACCATGATATACAATTATACGACTGACGGCTCCATCATGGCGGCGACAAATGTATCCACCTCTGGAATCTCGGATATCACTGTTACTAATAATGGTACAATTGAAACAGAAACGACTACTAAATAGACTAATGTATGCTAACATTGCCCATGTGAAATTTTAATTTTTGTGTTTCTTTGGTACAGAGCACGTGGTTCTGTACTCGGGATTCGATTACCTTCAACACAAAGGTTGAAACTTTTTCATAAGCTAAGGGATTGTTGTCGAATCGTCATTCATTTTCCGCCAGTTCATATTAGGATAAACATTTTTCAAATACACTATTGTTTCTTTTAATTCCCCTGCTTTTTATAATGTTTTACCTCTATCTGTCAGTCCATCCATCCATCTACAAAAGACTCATCAGTGACGCTCGAATCCGAAAAAGTTTTAAAAAAAAGCTAAATAAAGTACGAAGTTGACTAAAGAGCATTGAGATCCAAAATTCGTAAAAGTGTTCACGGCCAAATACAGCTAAGATAATCTATGCCTGTGGTAGAAAAGCCTTGTTGTTTCAAAAATTTCAAAATCCACATCACTTCAGACATGTCAGACACATTGACAAAGTTAGCTACAAAGTTTAAACATATAAACTTTAAATACAATGTACAAGTCCTCCAGAATCTAACTGATTCAAGACTTCAAGGAATACACATCTTTACAGTATCACAGCTGATACACAACCTCCCAGTATCTTGACCAACTGACTTTTATCATAGAGTTTAATTACTTCGTCTCTTGACAAACAAATAGGCATAATTAATTTTATAATCCTACACACCAAGACATCGTTTCTGGTCTTTATCACATCTGACAGTTCAACTTCACGGCCGACACTCAGCTAACCGAGAGATTGGTCGGTTAATCTATATTGAGTATGCGGCTATATGGGCAATTGGTCTGTTAATCGGGTTGGTTATACGTCTGTTAAGAGTAAAACGCACAATTACATGTTAAGCTCTATTAAATATAGATTTTTGGCATATTAGAACTAAATCAAAAAAAGAAAAGTGTCTGACAAAATAATGTCTATCGTAGAACAATTTCCACCTGTAAAAACATTTCATAGTTTGCGCAGTTTTCAGTAAAACTAAAAGGCGTCGCGCAAGTATGTAGTATGTATGCTTATACGCATAGCAATTTTTTAATAAAAGGCGAAACAAACAGTTTTAGATATCATTTAAAGGTCACAAAAGAGTACTTTGGTTCTAGAAAATAAATTGACATTAGTAAATATTTCATAATTGTAATATAACGTGAATAATACCACGTTTTAGTGAAGATGATGGGAATAAAGTCTGTTAATGGGTTGGACAATTTAAATTGTGTCAGTTAAGAGTTATTTAACCACGACAATAGATTTGCTACATTTATATTTTCCCATTGGAAAAGTTAAGAATGAGATGTTCTTGAGTAAAAACAATGACAATACGCTGCAACAATATCCTTCTAGTAAGAGCACTTTTATTTTTACTTTCTTTGCATTTTATTGAAGGGTGTGTCACTTCAATATAGCGTGATATGGAGTGGCCGCTGGAATATGAATGCATTTATTATTAACGCTTTCAGTCAGCCTTAATGTTTGTGTCTGTTTAAGTAGCACGTTCTCAAATCCGACTAAAAGTGTCTTTCTAATACAACACAGGGTACATTAACTTATTGTCGTTCTCATATGCACATGATACTTGTCACTGGACGTTAAACCCTAATTCGTCAGCATCATCCAATTGGTTCTTTTTTCTATTACTTAATCGTATGTTGTTTACAAATCATTCTAAAGAAGTAAATGGAAAGGAGCGAATGCAGCTATATTTGGTTATCCTAAGTTTTAATTCATTTTATTCCGTTTAGTTCCTTTCTACATAAGTGCAGAAGAGACCTGCAGTTGTCCGCATGTAAACTTCTAGCATTTGTCACCAATATGAGTACATCGCAATCCGTTACTGTTTCAACACGCATGAGTGTTTCATGTCTGTATTCTTAAACAATTATTATTTTTTTCTCTCTTTTTTAGCAATGCATCACTCTCTACTGTCCTTATCTATTATTCTATATTCTGCGTCTCCATCCAGATTCTCGTGTATACAATGAGGGTCCGGATTCGGGGTATTGTTTATTTCTGTATTCTTAAAATTGTTATGTCACTTTTCTCTACACTTTATTTATCTTACTCATTATTCTTTCTCTATTCTTTATACTTTAGCATCCCAATATATTTTACATGTTTTACTTACTGATGTTTAGTTACATTACGACGTTTATCTCTGATTTATATACTGGTTACCAATGTAGATGACAAATTAAACAGAATCCACATGATATATGCGACCATTCTTGGACGAAATTAATATTACTTTTATATTATTCTTTTTGAAACCATTTTTATCAATTTCCAATTTCCATTGTGTAAACTGTTTATTGTTCATGTATTGTTTCCGTATATTTTATGTTTCATTGCTCATGTGTTGTTTTTGTATATTTTAGCCGTTCGTCTTGAGCCTATACCCATTTGACCCGATATCATCCCATATAGCAATAAAATTATACTTTTATTGCCATTCATAACTCTTAACAGACCAATTAACAGACTGGGTTTTATTCATCCGACCCAATAACAGACCAGGTTTCAAATAAAGATTGATTTATGTCACCAAAATACAGATTTTCGTGTAGATTTTTAACACAATGATATCAATATGGTTAACAGGCATAATGCCTGTCTTTTTTCGATGTTCAAAATATTGCATGCAAGTAAATTCAACCAACCTGTCATTTTGTGTACATTGTGTGTTTGTAAAATGTGTATAAATTTATTGATGAGTAACCCGCCTTTTCATTTTATGGGTCGTACATCAAATCTAGAAAAATAATAATTACACCACTGGAATCAAAACATTGAATTGTTTTGTTAGACATTAATAATTTTTATTATAAAAATATCTTTAAAAAGTTATACAATAAAACATACTGAACTTGCAATGGTTTTCTCGATAACACCTGATTAACAAACTTTAGCCAACCCGATTAACAGACCAACAGTCGATATAGCCGCATACTCAATGTAGATTAACCGACCAATCTTTCGGTTAGTCGAATGTCGGCTGTGGTTTATGTAAATGATTTAGTTAGTCGATGGATTATGTCTAGATTTTGTTGTGCTATGTTCAATGTTGAAATATTCAGTAACCCTCAGCCATAGAAAAGTACATCATCATAATTCGTTTTGTGAACAAAGGTATCATACTAGACTTGGTAATTGCGTAGTGGCAAACATAACATCAATTATTATTTTATCATATCCGGGTTTTCTATTTTATTTTGTGAATACCACAATTCTAAAGTTTTTTTTATTATCGACAACATGTTTTATAAGTTTATAGGATTGATATTTCAGCAATCAGTCAGGTATTTAAGGTTCATCATAACAAATGGACAAATATGGCCGTATTTTCACCTCAAAATCTACTTTGTGTACAGACTTACCTGTGCTGTTTAGAAAGTTGTAAGGCCTAGCATCCACTAGATATATGAAAGTTAAATGCATTTTGTGTTTAAGAAAGATTAAATCTTTCTTGGTTTTTGATGGGCATTTTTTTTAAAAACCTGAATTACCTTGATACTGTCCACTCACTGACTCCGATGAATAAAGGCAACAGTAGTATACCGCTGTTCAAAACTCATAAATCCATGGACAAAAAACAAAATCGGGGTAACAAACTGAAACTAAGGGAAACGCATTAAATATAAGAGGAGAACAACGACACAACATTAAAATATAACACACACAGAAACGGAATAAGCATTAGACAAAATCCTATGAAGATAACAAATATAACATCAAAACAAAATATATGAATTTGGGATAGATAAGTGCCGTGACAGGTCTTATAGTAATGTGAATTCACACTCTTTAACTCACCTATAGTTGTGAAGATACCTGCTGTCCATGTCAATCAAGGACAAGCAAAACAATACAAACCGGGTTTTAACCTGAGGTAGCATCTCAAAGTTGTACCACAACTAAGTTAATTTTCACACCTTATGCATGAAGGAAAAAAAATGCCCATCAAAATCCAAAAGAGATTTTATCTTTGAAGTTGATTATTTTTTAAACAAAAAATGCATTTAACTTTTATATATCTAGTGGATGCTAGGCATTAAAACTTTTCCAACTTCACAGGTAAGTCTGTAATCAGAGTAGTTTTTGCATGTACATACAGCCATACTTGTCCGTTTGTTATAACAAACCTTAAATTGTTACTAATTGTGCACCACTACACTACTTGACGAATAGTTTTTGTTTTCATATGTAGCAAATATTAATATAGAACTGCCTAAAAACACATTAAAAAAGAATGCATTAACTAAATTTTCAAATAAAAAAGGCATAAAAAAAAGAAATACGACAAACTTATATAAATGATTAAATCACATGCTCAGTGTTATTAAAAAGAACAAAAGAAACTTCTTCGTATTATTAAACAGACCATTGGTAATCTGTGTAATACTAGTTCTATCTACATGATGAAATCTATATTATACCTTTCGATGAGTTAGAATTTGTAACTTGACATCTTCCTCTCTTTCTCAGAACAATAGATGATCTATAAGTCTGTTGACAAAACTTTGAATTTTTGAAAAAAATAAGGCTTTTCTACCTCAGGAATAGATTACCTTACCAGTTTTTGGCCAAACTTTGAGGAATTGTTGGTCCTGACCTCAATGCCCTTTCACTTCGTACTCTATTTGGCCTTTTAAACATTTTTTGATTCGAGCGTCACTGATGAGTCTTTTTTGTATACGAACCGCACATCTGGCGTATTTTTTTATCCTGGTATCTATGATGAGTTTATTTGCTATTGCAGAATTGTCCTTTAAAACACATACAAATTAACACAAATAAACCTGTCGACTTTCGGCGTTGCATATTAAAAAGATATAAAAAAATATCATTTTAATCGAACGCTAAATATATTCAGCATGCATGGCCATTGACATCTTCTGATCTTTAAATGGTATGCATCCTTCGGAAATATTTTCTGTGTATCATGTGATTGTTTTTTCTTACTTATATTAATGATAAAATTAGTATGAAACAATTAAAAATAATTTGAATCGTCAATTTTCAAAATCATTTCTTGTATCTAAAATATCAAGCACTGAATTTTGAATGTCAGCAATTCATACAATCAAACAAGCACTTGTTACTAACGTCTCTAATAAAACCTACTTGATAAACTTTTCAACTAGTTTGTAAATTCACCGTAATGGTACGTACAATAGTAATTTAATACAACCTTATTTGTAGATCATATACAACTTTCCCTTGATACTATTTTCATTTATATAAATATCATGCGATAAATGTTATCAAAGGACAAACTTACATCTACGACAAAAACAAAATGTATGTTTAAGCTTCAACTACAGTCATCTTTTTAATGGTAATGACGGTAAGTTGGATATAGATCATTTTACATATACATATACACTGAACAAGTTTTATTAAGGAGAAAGCTCAGGCCCTCCTTCGATGCGAGATTTTCTTAAGACCCATTAATGGCCTTCGGCTGTTGTCTTCTCATTGGTCGGGTTGTTGTCTCTGTGAAATATTCTTAATTTCCATTCTTAGTTGTGTGTAGATGATAATTTTCTCTAAACAAATGCAATGGAATGTGGTGGATAAAGGCTAATTCCGGGTGTGGTAGTTTCTCGCTATATTGAAGACCCATTGGTGGCATTCGGCTGTTGTCTGCTCTATGGTCGGGTTGTTGTCGCTTTGACACATTCCCCATTTCCTTTCTCACTTTTATAACAGTAGTATGCCGATGTTCAAATTCACCAATCGCTTATGAGACACCAAATGCGGGTGACAAACTAAAAACGAGGGACAAGTCTTTGAGGGGAAAAACAGAACAATAGAAATACTGAAGGGGAACAAAAACAAATAACAACATTCATAGAAATGGACTGTTTTAACAACTGCAATATTCCTGACTTGGTGCAGGACATTTAAGAAAACAAATAATAAATTGAATCTGGTTTAAGAGTCCTGAAAAGTTTTAATAAATTTATGCTGTGCTAACGAGGTCATAAATACTTCGACTAACACAATTCTTAATCCATAGACTTTTATTTATATTCGCATTGCAAAGACAGAACACAAATATATAGTACTGTAAACCAACTTATTTTCGCGGATACTTTATTTCGCGTTTAGCCCTTTCTAGTCCACTTCGCGGCGATTTAATTTCGCGATTATCTAACTTACTTGATGTATTTAAATAAGAAAAGATCTAATTTATACATATACGCGACTATATAGATTCGCGTTATTTTCTACTCGCAAATTAAGGTGGTATGGGAGTCTAAAATAAAAATGATAGAATTTGTTCATACTTTGCCAAAACGTTGTATCTATTGATACATGTTGAAAAATATAATAAAAATGATAGGTCACCGCGCATTTTCTCAAGCTACAGAACATGGATTATACAGGAAAAAACACCATTTTGTGATTAGAAACTAAACAAAATGATAGAATTGTTAAATACTTCAGGAAAAGATAGCTTTCAGACACTGCTTTGAGAATATCAAAAGAAAAGATAGGGTCACCGTACGTTTTTTCCAGCTAAAATACAAAATAGGAAAATTCCATACAGAATCCTTCAGAAAATGCACTTTTTTAGAGTTACCTCCCCTTAAAATGCCAATTTAAAAAAAAAAATAAAAACAACCAAAAATAATTAACATTTGCAAAAATATAATATTTAGAAGTTATATTCTTATAAATTGGTACTTTTAAATGAAAATTAGTTAGTTTACAGTATACAAATATAACAATGCAATTTATGACTTTTTATTATAATTTTCAGATCGAATCTCAACCTCTGTGTAAATCAGGAAGTAAAAAGAAATCATGCTGTTTTCCATCTGTTCAACCAGACTGTACACTGCAATGCCTTTGCCAATATTTGCTACTCGTAAATAGCTCAAATGTGTTATGCTCTAAACATGGAGAACTACTGACAATACAAGTGATCGATCCACCTTTTCCAAGAGAATCATTTTGGACCCGACCTTGTCCTTTAGGCTTTCAAGTTTCAGTTCTAAAGTCAACTCTCACTTGTTCTAAATGCAGAACAACATGCAATATACAAAATCTTATGAAAATGGACTACACTTCTGAAACCTATACAAATTATAAAGCTAAAAGATCCAAAATGCCAACAATTTCTACTGTCCTTTCAACTGCTGCCATAACGGGGTGCGGTATAACATTGGCTATAATTATTTATTTTCTGAAGAAATGCGGCGATTGGCAAACAGTAGTTACAATGGTCACAGGCAGGGAAATAAAAGAAATGTAAGTGAATGATTTTTTAAAAAACATCAATCAAATCTTAAATAATATTACAACTGCTGTTTATTGACCATTATTAAGTTTCAATTATTATCAACATTTCCAGGGCGGGAAACGAACAGAAACATGTGGGTTAATGTTTTTTAATATGCTGTTCATTTACCATAAGTTCATTTTATTAATAACCAACGTGTCAATGACAGAATAGCTTGCACTCACGCGAAGTTGTTTCTTTTAAAATTGTAACACGCTGATGACTGCTGTACCCATATTTTGAATATTTTATTCATTATGTCTGTTTAATTCACGCATCATTGTAAAGATAACGGAATTTGATGAGACTGTCGTACACAGTAAGAGGTTTAGCGCTATAAAACTAGGTTTAATCCACCATTTTCTACATTTGAAAATGCCTGTACCAAGTCAGGAATATGACAGTTGTTGTCCATTCGTATTTTATGTGTTTTGTCATTTGATTTTGTCATGTGATCAGGGACTTTCCGATTTGATTTTCCTCTAATTTTCAGTAATTTTGTAAATTTGACTTTTTGCAAGTATCTTTCATTAATATTTTATCTTCTTTATACGCATACTTATTTTAAGTAATGGAGTAAAAACTCATTTTTTGTGATCTTATTGATCCATACATTTGAACATTCTCAAGATTTTTTCAGACGTCTTTACACTACTAAATTTATTGGAGGTGTGTTAAAATGTGTGTCAGTCTTAAAAATAATTATTAATTAAGTATTTGTAATGTACTTTGTTAAATATTTAACACATACAACTGAATTTATTTATTCACCTCTTATTTTATTATTTTTTTATTTACATTGTATCATAGATAAAAAGCCATTTAGTTTATATTTTAAATTATGTCTTTCAATGTTGTGATGTACATGTAATACTTTTGCTTCAGGGTAGGTTGTAGGTTGATATCAATATAGCATTTGAACCGCTGCATTTGTTTGCACCTGTTCGAAGTCAGGAACCCGATGTTTGTCGTTTGTTGATGTGGTTCATAATTTTTTGTCGTTTCTAGTTTTTTTTATATATTTCAGACCATTGGTTTACCCGTTTGAATGGTTTTACACTAGTCATTTTTAGGCTCTTAATAGCTTGCTGTTTGGTGTGAGCAAAAGCTCTGTGTTGCAGAACGTACTTTGACCTATAATGATTTACGTTTATAGATTGTGACTTGGGTGCAGAGTTGCATCATTTGCACTCATACCACAGCTTCTTATATCTATTTGAACTATATCTAAGTAACAATGATACCTGCTAGATCAGTACTTTGTTTCCGTTCGTCCGATGTTGTGTTTTTTCGTACATCATGTCGTTTTAATGGATGGAGCCCTCTTCAGGTTTGTACAGTGTTTTACTTACATTGCATTTTTTGATAATATAGAGAGGGTTAAGCCTGAAAACATATTAACTTTCACTCATGAAATTTTGAAGGAGCCTTCAATTCAGTGATTGTCTGTTTTCCTTGATGTTTGTTTATCATTCATATTTTTTTCATTAATCAGGCGGTGTTTTTTTCATTAATCAGGCCGTGTTTTTTTCATTAATCAGGCCGTCTTTTTTTCATTAATCAGGCGGTGTTTTTTTCATTAATCAGGCCGTGTTTTTTTCATTAATCAGGCGGTGTTTTTTTCATTAATCAGGCCGTGTTTTTTTCATTAATCAGGCGGTGTTTTTTTCATTAATCAGGCCGTGTTTTTTTCATTAATCAGGCCGTGTTTTTTTCATTAATCAGGCCGTGTTTTTTTCATTAATCAGGCGGTGTTTTTTTTTCATTAATCAGGCGGTGTTTTTTTCATTAATCAGGCGGTGTTTTTTTCATTAACCAGGCCGTGTTTTTTTTATTAATCAGGCGGTGTTTTTTTCATTAATCAGGCCGTGTTTTTTTCATTAATCAGGCGGTGTTTTTTTCATTAATCAGGCCGTGTTTTTTTCATTTAAATTATTTAAGAAATAATTCATAGGTATTGAATTTATCATGATTTTACCACTTTATACAAAATGTTTTACCACGTGCGATAGCGAGGGTTAATGAATCGGTATACTAGTAAATGGCAAGTTTAATTAGTTATCAAAGGTACCAGAATTATAATTTAATACGCCAGACGCGCGTTTCGACTTCATTAGACTCATCAGTGACGCTCAGTTATAAATATATAAATATTTACAAAACCAAACAAATACAAAGTTGAAAAGCATTGAGGACCAAAAAAGTTGTGCCAAATACGGCTAAGGTGATCTATTAGAGGGATAAGAACATCCTTAGTTTTACGAAAAAATTAGAGTTTTATCAATAGGAAATTTACTAAAATGACCGTATGATGAATTCATATTCTTACTTAACTTTTATGGAAACAAATAGTTTCACATTCGTGCATCTTAATTGTGCATTTTCCCGTAAAATGTTTACATTTGTAGGTCATCATAAAATGACGTAGGGTAGTTTATTCATAAAAAAGCATATGACGTGGGAGTATGATCAGAACATCCCAAACAATATATTCATATTTAATCACGGGTGTGTGCTCAACGCGTTTGAAGAACGTCATATTATAATTCACATTTTTGCATGAAAGGGCTATTTATAGTAAGACCAATAACAGTACCAACTCTGGTAAGCATCTGACATACGCGCATTTCGACAATATATGTTATCTTCAATATTGTTCAAGGCTAAAATAGCCGACTGCACGGTATGGATTAGCCCTTAGTTGAGGTATGTATGGTGATCTTAAGTTTTATATATCCCAGTCATGCTATCAGATATACGTTTTTAGTTACAATATCAATAAAACACCATCCAGTTGTTACGATTATTTTCATATATTTTAATACCATAATTACGATTATCTTTATTCCGAGTTACGATTATCATCCCGAATTTTTCAACGGCGATTTTTAAAGCGCTTAGACAATTCCAGTGCGCCTTTACGATTCAAATATTATGCAATGGTATAGAAAAAAACCTTGTAGCTGAGCATTTATTGACAAAGCATGCTACATTTACATTTTGTACATTTGAGAACAATGATTTTAAAATTTTTACCTATATCTGCCGTCGCCATATTGGGACAGTCGTAATTCCAGTAACGGTTATCAGTTTCATACAAGTGCATTTAGTATCTGTTAAATAAGTACCTCTTTAGCAACATACCACATCCTAGTGCTTTATTTTACTTTATAAAGTCAAGCATCTAGCATTTTTGTTTCTCCGTGTAACTTTAAACAATTAAAAAAGTTCAAACAACAAAAAAACGAACTCTTGTTAACGAAATTTAAAACGGAATTGCAAAATCAAAACCTAAAACACATTAAACGAAGGGAAACAATTGTCATATTTCTAATTTGGTACAGACATTTTCTTTTACAGTAAATGGTGAATTAAACCTCTAACTTGTATGACATTTCCTTTTTTACAGTCTTTTTTCTTCAAAATTTAAATCGTCAATGCAATGAATAAAGTTAATTATAGTTAAAAATCATTTAAGTCAATGTTATGTTTATCAAAACACCAGACCGAGTGATTAATGGGGTGTTCATTAAGAACTCTTAAAGGTGAAAAGTCCAGCGAAGGTCATATCTACTGAGTTGCACAAAAAAAATTATGACATACATTTTTGTATAAGATAAATTACAAATAAATATTATAATTATTCAACAAATTTTTTATTTTCATCAATAAAATAAGAATACATGTATTTGAAAATGGCCGTTTTATAACTAGGAAATAAACGTACTGTGTGATTTATTGGTCAAAACATTTTACCAGATTCAAAGATGATGAGCACCAATAAAATGAATGTTACTTTGCAATAGCAATATTTTAAGTACTCTTCATTGTAGCATTTAGTGATACCGATTTTTTTTTTATTTTCAATTCAGTATAGTATGTTTTACCTCAAATATATATAGACTAATGTCAATATTCAATACGTTATTTTTACGAAACTGCATGGTAGCATGCGTCAATTTTGAACCCTTTGTTTTCCAATAAATCGTGTTAAAATTGGGAGGATAAAGAAGAAGTTACACTCTGTACATGATGTGGAAAAGAACAGTGCATATTACATGTATTACAACGAAACACCGATGACCTGTTTCCGTTAAATTAGAGGAAGTTTTTAAAGTGTGACGTTGAACACTATTCCAAACTAAAATATCTTGGATATCCTGTAATTACATTTATTAAATCATTAACCTAATAAATATTAGGAGGACACGAAATTGTATAGAAGTATTTGGTAAAACCAAAATTAGACACATTCTACCATCATGTCATTTCACATTGTTTTCAATGTAAGTGTTGCAATACTTTTTTCCAGGTGTATATTTTTTGTCTAAATTAACAAGAATGCCTGTTGAGATCATGACAACACCTACCTCATTATTAATTTCCGTTTGCATTCGTACTTAACCAATATAATTAATAATTAATACTACGGTCAAAGTATTCATGTATATTCATTCATTTATTTTTATTCTTATTTTTGACATTTCTATTTGCTTTGTACACACACTATTTTTAATAAAAGGCAATTTTTATGCAAGTGTGATTATATTTGAGGATCATTACATACGATGAAAAAAGTATTAACAAATATACCGAACAAACATGTTTAACCCCACCGCTTTATTTATATATGTGCCTGTCCTAAGTCAGGAGAGCCTGTATTCCAGTGGTTGTCGTTTGTTTATGTGTTACATATTTGGTTTTTTTTTATTCATTTTTTTTATATAAATAAGGCCGTTAGTTTTCTCGTTTGAATTGTTTTACGTTGTCATGTCGGGGCCTTTTATAGTTGACTATGTGGTATGGGATTTGCTCATAATTGAAGGCCGTACTTTGACCTATAGTTGTTAATGTCTGTGTTATTTTGGTCTCTTGTGGACAGTTGGCTCATTGACAATCATACCACATCTTCTTTTTTATATTAAAGTTAATTTAAAAAAAAGCCTATAAAACATGACAAAATCTAATGCTTTAATAGATCAACCAATGAAACGAATAAAACAACTGTCATATTTCACGAACTAGCATTAGTAAAGTCATTTTCCAGAGAAAATAGTCGGTTAAAACTTTGTTCATATTATTCATTTTATTCTGTAATTCTGTTGTTCGTTACCGATAAATAGAGAAAATCATATGGCGTTTTCAATATCGCTTCCGTATCAACCCGAGACAACAATATAATCCCAAGAGCTCTGCTCGAGGAATTATATTGGTTGAGAGTTGATTACGGTGTGTGATATTGAAAAAGCCATATCATATGCACTTTATTATAACGTGACGGTACCCAAATTGCACCTATTTTGACAGTTTTTTCATCTACGTTTTTTTATGATGAAAACAAAAATGTCCATTTTGTGTTTATTTTGTAGCCCTATCCTTCTTTATTATAAAGGTACACCAATTTGATTTTTATTCCATATGGAATCATAGAAAAATTGGTCTAAACTGACCTCCAAACCATCAATGATTCTGAAATGAGGAGTACCCAAATTGCTGCCATGCTTAAATTCACATAGTCAAAAGTCTAATAACAGAGCTTTTGTTTAATTTCTTTAAATATTTTGAACAATTGGATATTAGTCCATGCTTACTCTTCATTATTTTTTAAATGGATACTTGTAACATATTGTATTTGCTCATTTTAAAAAGATGACGTTTTGATGACGTCGTATGTCGACGTTTCAGTACATTTTGCTTTTTCAGTAAATACTTCATCTGTTGATAGATACTGTGAACGTTTTGTGCATATCTAAATAGTTTTACCTATGTTGAAAGATGTGCTTAATTAGTATCAAATCATAAAAAAACAAATTGTTTAGTCTCTAGAAAATCTTGTAAGATTTTCGCTGCTAGTTTTGCTAAATAGGTGCAATTTGGGTACTCGGTGCAATTTGGGTACCGTTACGTTATACATATACCTCAAACAGATGTTTTTTATGTGACATGACGTCATACAGATAAGGTTTGAAATGACGTCATACAGATTATAGGTTTGACATGACGTCATACAGATTAGGGTTTGGATAAAGCCTTTGCAACAGTGACTGCAATCGATGACGTGACGTCATACAGATTAAAGGTGTGATAAAGGTTTTGCAACGTTAACCGTGCTGATATCGATATCATTACGGGTGGCTGATACAGCACGCTTGCCAATGATTGTATTACACATACAATTTATCTGTATTTACTACTATGCATATAACAAAACAATAATATAGGTCTGAATTGCTAAACATTAGTTTTATTCGAAAAGGGAAGATTCTAGTATAGTCAAATTATTAGAATTGCCAATAGTTAGATATAAGAAGATGTGGTTGGAGTGCCAATGAGACATTTGTCTATTCAAGTCACATTTTGTAAAAGTAAACAATTATAGGTCAAATTACAGCTTTTAAACACTAAGCCTTTGCTCACACCAAACAGCAAGCTATAATGGCTCCAACCAATTACTTGTGTAAAACGAAGTCGATCAACGATCTGATCTGTAAAACATCAATTGAAATTAAATCACAAAAAAATATTAACAACCACTATTGAACATACACTGAACGACTGAATTTGATTGATGACATAGTGGTAATGCTACATTGATAAAACTTTGGTATTAAATGTAAAACAATACATGAAAGACAACCGTATACTTGGACAAACCTCTACCAGATAAAATAACGTACACTGGTAAATAAAAATAATTTGATAGTACATGTAGGATCTTTTGTTGAACAATTTCTATAGTTGTTAGAAAAGCGAGATATATTTATCCAAATTGACATACTATGAATGAACCTAATAATGACACCAAGATCGAAATGTTGAATACACTCAGTAACAATGGTTGTTTCTTTCTTTATTAAAAATACTTTGAGGTCTTTCCTGAATAGTGACTATTTTTATTACGTTTCAGTTGAGGTCTAAATCCTAACACAAATGTTGCGTTTGATGTATTTTGATTTTTGATGTCTGTTGTGTTCTGTGTTTATGTGTTATACATTTATTATATGATATACTGATGTATGTATGCATTGTTTTAATTGATACTTCTTGTATCGTTCCTAAAAAAGCTAGGCGAAAATGGTAAGTTTCAAGTTTTGAAAAAGAAGTCCTGCTCAGTCTATTATTCTATAAATATCTTCTTTTGTATCAATATTTTACTACCCCTTACGATGAGTATGATATACTTGATATCAAATTCATACAGATCAGCTTCCGCTTGTTCAAATTTTGTACTGTTAAAATGATTAACACGGAAAAAGGAAATGAGCTTAATCAATCAAAAACTGATGTAGAAGGTTTTTTTTCAATCGAGACTTTCAATCTGTATTTCTATCTAAATGAATAAGAAATAGCATTTTTCAGTGTTTTCCGGTTCAGATCTTGACAACATCTACTTTATTAGTAATTTCCGTTTGAAATGCTTAAACCTAATACCTAAGTGCTTATACTACGGTCGAAGTTTAACAAGACTTAAACATGTATTTTCGTTTATACTGCTGTACCCCTATTTTTGAAATGTTTTACCTAGTGTGTCTGTTTGTATTGTTCAAACAAAGAGGCAACAATTAACAATAGAGAACTCAGGCTAATAATTTCCGACGCTAGAAGAGCGTGTTTTATTTTCAAAATAAGACACATCTTAGATGCCCAATCAAAACAGTTGGAAATCAAAATCAAATACTAAGTAATTTCCATTTAAGAGATTTGACCATAGTTGTGACCAAGCCAGGGGTTTGGTGTGTGAAGTTGTTATTCACAAATAGTTCCGGTCTTTTATGTACCTGTTCAATTGCCTTTTCTTTTGGATTGTTGGGTCCCATACTCTGCATTCATATTCAACTGAAGGTCTTACCATCGATACATATGCAGCTGTCTTTTAAGGTTTGGTACAGCCTTTTAGGTTTCTATGAATAAATCCTAACGCTTCCTACTGTATTGTCAATGTGTTTATCCCATGTTAGGTTGTTGCTGATGATTACTCCTAGGTATTTGCTTGCTTCTTCTATGTCAAGGGTATGACCGTGTAGTTGGTATGATGTTTCTATCACTGGTCGATTTTTTGGTGATATTGTAATGACAAGGCATTTTTTGCATTGAAACCTTTTTTTCAAGTCTTTCCAATGACGAAAAGTCTTTCTGGAGAAGTTCACTCTCTGCTTGGTTGGTGATGGTACAAAAGTGTAGTCTTTAATTCACGAATAATTTGGTCTCTGATGTAGGTGCGGTTTCTAGCATGTCCTTAATGTAGGACAGGAACAGTAATAGTCTAAGGGCTGAGCCTTGGGGTACACCAGAGAGTACTGATATTTAAAAACAAATTAAGATACAGCCAGAAAGAAAGTTTTGTTTTAAACTTTTGTGAGTGCAGTACTAATACAATTATGAACGTTAGGTTGAAATATCACTTACAACAATTAAACACTACTTCCATTATTAATATTTATGATCATTTTAAATATTTTGACTTAAAAAAAAAGTACTTACAAATATACAGAGGAAAATTAAAAAAAGCAGAATCCTATAAAACTTGACAAAATTTAAACCAACTGAACGGATGACAAACAACTGTAATATATTACAGACGAGCAAAGGTAAAGTCCTTTCCGAAGAAAATGGTCGTTTAAAGCTGGTTCATATAATGTTATGTGTTCTTTATGTCTGTTGTAAATGTTCTCAGCTTTTAAACTATAAAGTAGGTATCACATTTTTGTTGAGGGGGTGGCTTAATCACGTCCCCGGGTACGGGATTTTCTCGCTGTTTTGAAGAACCATTGTTTGCCTTCTGCTGTTTTATGCTCTTTGGTCGGGTTGTTGCCTCTTTGACACATTCCCCATTTCCATTCTCAATGTTAGTGAATTGCTTGACAATGATTATATTCATAAAGGCAACCTTATTGTAATTATGCAGAATTGGCAATAGTACTTATTTTAACCTATAATGAATGAACTGTTTCTTGATCGTAATGAATCTTCTGAATGGACACCTGAAAACAAAAAATGCTAAAAAATTAATTATTAGATAAGTATTAGATTGTAAAATGTAAACCATTATAGGTCAAAGAAAGATCTTCAACACTTGGTTCACAACGAACAGCAAGTTAGAAAAGGTCAAAACCATTCAAATAGGAATAACAACGGTCTAATATATATATCAAAAACGTGAAACAATAATGAACCCCATCAACAAACAAAATCATTGACTATCAGATCGCTGACTTAAAGACAGATGCAAACAAATGCAAACTTTAAGATAGGCGCCAACAATCACCGAACCATGAAACAATAGTGTCACACCACAACATAGTTAAACACACATAAAACATCAATTAAAATGGTTTTACTCAATAAAAAAACATATTAACAAAATCAAGCAAACATACACTCAACGAATAAATTGGATCTATGACACAATATAAATATAAAATTGATAAAACAAGTGTGTTAGATATAAACCAATATCAGAATGGCAACCATAACTTTCGTTGTTAATTTCAATTTATTATACATACATACACACTATTTGACTTCGAAATCCTAAAATGAAGTTGCTTTTGGTTTATGTTTTTTTTTTTTAATTTTTTAGGGGCAATGTCAAACCAATAACTCTAGCAACCATATTTATAGTTTTTTATATTCATGTCGTAGGGAGCGAATGTTTACTCTGCTTTCCTACTTATGTACATTTGTTTTACTTAGCTCGTTATGGATTATTCTGTTGTTGACTGTAAATTGAATGTTTTTATTGTATTAATACATTTACGACCACTGGTCAAGATAAGCTACTTGGAAGGATTTTTAGAACGCAGTTTAGAAAGTTTGTTTATTATTATTTGTATGTTTGTTTTTTCTGAGAAGTTGTGGGTTGGTGGTTGATGTGGTCTGTTGTACTTGTAGTGTATTTGTGTGTTGCCTGGATAACCCTTTGTATTTATTATATAAATATAGGAAGATGTGGTGTGAATGCAAATGAGACAAATCTCTATCCAAATAACAATTTTAAATAAGTAAACCCATATAGGTCAAGGTACGGCCTTCAACACGGAGTCTTGGCTCACACCGAACAACAGCCTATAACGGGACCCACAAATTAGTAATGTAAATACATTCAAACGGCAACCCAACAGTCTAATCTATATAACTGTAAGTCCTAAGAGAGGAATCTGATGTTCAGTAGTTGTCGTTAGTTGATGCGGTTCAAAAGTGTTTCTCGTTTATCGTTTTACATACAGATGAGACCCTTTGTTTTCCCGTTTGCATGGTTATACACCAGTATTCTTTTGGGGCCCTTTATAGCTTGTTGTTCGGTGTGAACCAAGGCTCCGTTATAAAGACCGTACCGTGACCTATAATGGTTTACTTTAAATTTTATAAATTGTTACTTGGATGGTGATTTGCCTCCTTATCACTCATACAACAACTTCCTATATCTATAGCTTTTTTATTAATTACACCTTCTTTTGTAGTTCACACGAAAAGCTTAGCTAAAATTGTTAGTTTCATAATATTGAAAAAGAGTACTGATAAGTTAAGAATTGTCTTTTTATATAATTCATAATAATCTATCTTGTGCCAATAACGATAGGCGCCCTTTTAAATTAATATCAAATTCATATAAATAAGTTTATCCTTGACCGAGGTTGTAACTATAAAAATGTGTTACACAGAAACAGGAAATGATACTTCATTAATAGAAATGTAATGTAGGACAAATTCTGAAGGTTTCATTCATAATTCCAATGAACAACTAATATCTGAATGACAAAATCAAAATATTAGGGTGTTTCCTGTTTAGATATTAACACCAACTTATATAGTGGTTTCCGTTTTAGTCTATATACTCAACAGTTTATACTACGTTCAAGGTCCAAACGGCACTTATATATATATATATATGTATGTTAAATCACACAATGTTGACCGCTGTACCTCAATTTCTGACATTTTTAATAATGTGCCTGGTATTTTTTTTTACATCGTTATCAATATTGTGGAATGGGATACGACTGTCGTACAAGTGAGATATTTAGCTAGCTATAAATCCAGGTTTATATACCATTTTCTACATAGTAAATGTCTGTACCAAGTTATTTTCGGCAAAATCAAATGATGAATCACATCAAACGAATGAATAACAACTAACATATCCCTGACTTTGTACAGCTATTTTCTTATGTAAACCTCTCCCTTGTCGCTTCAAATTCCTTAATATTGACAACGATGAATGAACAAAACAAATAACTTAGCGCCAATACACAGATTGTAATTACTAGTAGTAAATAACTGACTGTAATTCTTGATCGAGTTATACTTTTATGACCTGTTGATTACTCTAATATAATCAATGTGTGGTTCGTTTATATCAGTGTCATTGGTCGAAATTCGATTATGGCGTCAAGTTGTTTTGCTTTCCTCTGAAATACCTAATGTGACGTCATGAGAAAGGTTACCTTGCCTAATGAGGTCACAAAGAAAGATCAGATCTTTTTTGCAGATCTTTAAAAAAAAATAAAAAAAAATTGTCTGTTAATCGTATTAAAATCATTAGAGAAACGAATTCAATCCCCAAATCTCAAAGTCTCGGATTGATAAATATCGTATCACATACGATGCATTGGAAGAATCTATTTTTACGCAAAAAAATCGTTACGTGGGACATTTTATTTTATAACTCTGTTGGAACAGTTTTTATATAACAAGAGAACATACCTATTAATGAAGTTCATATACATGTAGTGTACACTTACACACCAGAACTCTTTTAATTGGGATATGTTTACGTCATACAATGGGGCAACGATTTCTTACTCCTGAGAAATGGAAAGTTGACAATTGTAAATTTGACATTATGACGTTTGTTTAAAAAAAAAATTGGAACACCTTTACTGGTTTAGAATAGAGCTATTGTTTGATGTTTAAACTCACTTGACTCATGTTGCATTAAAACTTTATCCAACCTAAAGTTTAAATTATTTTATTTTATAATATATCATTTGTTTTCGTTTTTTTAGAAACGAGACGGTGGAGATAATGAAGCGTATGAATACGTAGACAAAAATGTTGTATCTGGAAACCAATACATGCGTAAACAAAGGGAAAGCGAACAGGACGATGGATACACAGTCACAGAAGAACACTTCAGCTTAGCCTCAGCCCCAGATGACGACGATATCGAGCTACATGCAAACCAGACATATAAGATGGAATATCATTTACAGGATGAAACTGCTAATCGAACAACATCCAATAAAAAACAAACGTCTCATCGAACATCAACAGATTACATAGTAGAAAAAAATAACAGCCCATATCAGTTATCGTCAGGACATTTTACAAGTGGTGAAAATGTAGAATTAAAAGACAATAATTATGCAAACTTAACAAATCACAACAATTCAAAACAAAGGGTAAATACCACTGAAAAAAATACAATTAACATTGATCATGCTGAACACGTTAGTATACACAATACAACAAACGTACAGTTTATTCATATTAAACACGAAAAGCAAAAGTTAGAAAAATCAAACACGTGGTAATCATAAAAAACAACAATGTACATAGTATATGCAATCTTTTTGTATCAATGGTTTTGATTGGATGATTAACTATTTATGTTGTGTTTTGTATACTGTTTTTTTTCCTTTGAAAAGCTTGTTTTCAACTTGTAATTTCGGCATTATTCGTGAAAGGGAGCAAAGTACAAATTAAATGATACTGATTTTTCTGGACAGAAACATTAGATTGAAAAGTTTTATTTTTATGTAAAAAGTTTAAAAAAAAGTATAAGTGTGAATCTCTTTTAACTGTTTAGATACACATCAAATAAAAACAACCAACGTTAAAACATGTACAGTTGATATTGTAAAATATTGTTTTGCCATTATATATCTTATAGTTTTCCATCTTTTAAAATCGGATACCAACATCAATAGTTATGCTACTTACATAAAAGCAGGACCAATAAGTAGGTTTAACCTACGTCAAACGCTATCATTTATAGTACATGACTTATTTATTAATACAATAATTCAAGTTTATACATATATATTGAGTCAATAAAGATTTTACCATTGTGTATTATCCCATTTATATCAGTTTGTGAAGTAAACAATGAGGTTTTATTCGAAGTAAGGGGCATAACTGTAAAACACTTATGTTTTTACTAAACCTGAAACAAATGTGATTATATGGATGCCTAAATGATCCTTAAAACCTCATTAATAATTATATATAAGAGAGAATAATTGAATACATATAGTTATTAGTGCTTGAAAGCAGATTAAAGCTATTTTTTCACATCATTATACTTCATAATTTTTCAACTAAAAAAAAACAAATATAATAGCCTACCTATATGGCTTTTTCGTTTTAAATACATACATTGTAAATGTAGTATCTAAATTATGTACTATTTGTTTTTCTGTAGGTATGTAACAGTTATATTTAAAGAAAACAGTTATCAATTAATTGTGATACACATGATATAATTAGTACTTAGATTTGTTTTGTACATGAAGTTGGTGTTTGTTTTTAAATCTTATCATAATGTCGTATTAAAGGGCCACTAGCTGTCAAATTCATATTAACCGATTTGACTTAAATTTTCATATTTGATTTATACCAATGCAAAACATTTAACCAAATTATAAAAAATCTAAAATAAACAATGTACATGCCATAGGCTCAATTATCTGTAGCTTTTTTTTCGTGTGTATTTGAATCTTGAAGCCATCTAATTAACTATCGAGTTGACCACTAACGACCAACAATGACCATATAAGCGATATAAACATAAATATAGATATAAATAGATATCGAAATCGTGGAATTGGATATTCGAGCTCTGTTTTATTTCATTTTATAGACTAAAACTATATGTTACACATCGTTTTTACCTGTGTATGAATGATTTTTTTGTGGATCGAATGAGTCAATCAAATGATTTACCTTTGTTTTACTTTCAATGTTGACATTTTCCCCTTTGAATAGCTTGACACGCACAATACATGCGTTATGCATCTCTTAAGCTAAGGGGTTAAATTGAAGTTCACATGAATACGGATTCAATAAGGTCAAATCACGAACTTGCAAGTGAATAATTCATCATCAGTGTTTCTTAGCTTATTTTGACAAAATTGAAGCCGACTAGCTGCTAAAAGCCCATTATTACTACAATATTTCACTTTAATGAATGATTGAACAAAAAAATATATATTTTTTAATTATTTATATGTCTCGTACATATAGCTAGAGCCTATTTTATACAATTTTAGAATTCCAAATACGACCAAAATAACCATTTCTTTAATACATGCATGACAGAACTGGAATATATCATATTTGTTTATATTTTCACTATCTTACAGTTGATACATTAATTTTGAACTAAATGGTATATTATTTATTGCTTGCATACTGAATCTTGCCAACTCTAATGTATTATATAAACATCGTTGATTACTTATTTATAGGAAATGTTAGCTATTAATCAAGTTAATGACACTATTATCAAAATACGTGGCATCCAACGTGTGTCAATACATTTAATGAATATACATTTATAAATATTTATATGAATATTCTGAACATGTTTATGTATGTACAAGACAAGAAAAGCATTATCCATTGCCAAAGGAAAATACAGAGATCGACTAATAATTATAAAATCATATCATTATTTTTAGAATACAAACATAAAAATGAAAAGAGCAATACTTTATAAAGGTTTAGAATTCCCTTATGAAATACAGTTTAATATACATCAAGGAAAAGAAAATGGTTCATTGATCAGCGGAAATAAATTGTGATTGTTCAAGTCGTGTCTGTGAGAGGGACAATTGTCCAACAAGCAATGCCAGATTCAAAAATAAGCATTCAATGTAAGGCCTCACTACTGGAGATTTTCATTGTTACTAAGGAATATATCGTTGTTCTGTTTCATAACTAGGTTTTTCCCTACCTAATATACCCTCTTGTCATATCACAGTACAAAAACCATACACCTTACATCCCAACGGGTCTCTTTCAATAACCTTCAAATCGTCAATATTGCCCCAACTGTTAGTACGCACCGACATATAAAGGCAACAGTAGTATACCGCTGTTCGAAATTCATAAATTGATTGAGTATAACCCAAATCCGAGTTACAAACTAAAACTGAGGGAAACACCTCAAATATAAGGGGAAAACTACGACACAACAGAAATACAACACTAAAAGAGGGATGAAAGATACCAGAGGGAAATTCAAACTCAAAACTCGAAAATAAACTGACAACGCAATGGCTACAAAGGAAAAACACAAACAGACTAAAATGTAAAACACACAGAAACGAACTATAATATACAATGGCAATTTTCTGACTTACTACAGGACATTTTAAGAAAAACTTGGTGGGTTGAACCTGGTTTTGTGGCTTGCCAAATCTCGCACTATTATGGCAATGTTAAATATAACACGCAAACATGTATTTGTCACTGAACGATTGGAAAACATCAATCAAGTAATTAATAAAAAAAATTGTATAATAAAAACAATAAATGAGGTTGTTAAATTTGGTATATGCCTTTTTGTTCTTCCTTATTAAATATTTGTTTGTTTTTTATAGGGATTAAGATGACTACTGCAGATATAAATTTTTAAAATTACACATCAGGAACTGATGAAGTAATATAAATTTTACTGTTCACCGCCACATGTTAAGATTAATATCGAGGCTATTTATATCAATTTACCGTTACAAAAAGAAGATTTGAAAAAGAAACCAGTCTTACTCTTGATCTTCTTTACACTATTGATAAATTTTGATTTAGACATACCTGTTATAATGCTATATCACATCTGTTTGTTCTATTTTTAAAGTCGCATAAACCGGTGTGACAATTTTGTTTCAAACCAGGAAGTTATTCGATAGAAAAACAATGCACACGTTAACGGAGAAAATATGGAAAGTTTCCGGAAACTATACTAAAAAATCATTTATATTGCTAGATGATATCCAAATAGTATTTTTTCCTATTTATATGTATAGGTAAACAAATAAATCTCGCTGATATTTACTTGTTTATTATTTCATTGCTGATTATTTTATAACTTAGCTGTTAGATTATAATACTAATGTTGATTTAATATATTGATGCTTACCAGAAAACAACCCTGGATTTCTGGTATTAACAAACAGGGACTCTTCACTGGTATGCTGGACTGGTGAGGTATATTGTTAACAGCAGAAAGTGCAATTTGTTGTTGAATAAAAATAAAAAAAAAAAAGATGACTACTGCACCCCTATTTCTGACCTTTTTACCCATTATGTCTGTTTGTTTTGTTCACTCATCGTTGTCATTATAATGAAACTAGATGCGGCTGTCATACAAGTGAGAGGTTAAGCTAGCTATACAACCATGCAATTGTGTTAATCCAAAGGCCGTGCCTGTCGTGTTTTTTGGAGAAGCGATCGGGTTACTAATTGTTATTCTTTTGATTACAATTTATGTATATTTCATTTCTGTCTACGTTTGGATAATTAAGTGCTAAACATGTAGTAATTGTATTATTACTTGTCTATTTTTTAGACAGTACATGTATGTTCTTTTGTTTTTTCATGGTCTTTCTTGATTGTTTTGTAATGCATTTGTATCCAAGATATAAAAAAAATATGTTTGAATAGAAGTAGGCTAGTGTAAACCCAGCAGGCACTCAACGTTTAATAAACGTTAAATTAATGTTGAAATGTGATCAACGTATATTCAACGTTGAAACAACGTAACATTTTCAACGTTGAGGAATAAACCAACATTCAACGTTGAATTAACGTTAATCATTTCAACGTTGTAATTGGAACGTTGATTGAACATTGAATCAACGTTAATTTATTTACTGAATAACTCATAGTAGGCCTATATAAAAAAAAAATCATTATCAGAAGGCAATATATAATGCATAACTGTAGAAGTATATATTTATAAAGAAAAGAATGAAAAAGAGTTTTGGGTTTCACAAAACAGTATAGTACTAACTATTGGTCACTATTTCAACTTGAGTTTTGCGTCACCGTGACGGTATGAGAAAAGGGGATGGAGGTAAGTCGTTTGATACTAAATTTCTAGGGAATAAGAAATATGATTTATTAATTTCATTTCACATAACTTTAATTTGAACATAACGATAACATGTAAAGAAATTTAAAATAGTTGATTATCAACAATGATTGCGATTTCTTTCATTCATATTTTCGCGGGATTTGAACAGGAAGTTAGATTGCCCATGCGCATTATTCAAACACGCAAGAAAGGACGAAGTCGGAAGAGAAACTTCCCGTTTATCACGTATATTTATGGTATGTAGATGTTTGCATGTGGCTATCACGGTTTGTTATATTTATGAGTTGTGTTTAGAAACTCTGAATTGGTATCATATTGCACAATTAGAGAAAATTATAACGTCAACATTGTAATTTCTAGAAAACAGATGATTCAGAACACATCATTTATAATTTCCTCCAATTATACTATTTCGAAGAGCATTTAATATGGAAAGCATATTTAGTTTCATTTTAAAGTTTAGGTAAAGATTGTTACAATTATTATGCTTAGAGATTCATATAAGAAAAAGGGGGGATAAGCAAGTGTTTACATTATTTTGCTCAGGTAAATTTCCCAACATGTTTACTTTATACTATATATATGCGATTCTTTTAGTTTAACTTTAAGGCTTGGTAAACCACATACTTTTTGACGATCATATAAAACAATGAATTTCAACTGGACAACATAGTATTGAATTTGAACGATCATGGAAAATTGATACTTTTATTGTTTTATATTTTACAAAAACAAGTCATTCTGAGCACAGGCACTTGTCTCAAAAAAAAACTAATTTCCTATATACCTTAATATAACATAATGTTATATTAAGGTATATAGGACATTTTTTTTTTGAGACAAGTGCCTGTGATTCTGAGCCTTTACTGATCTTCAGGTGATCTCTAACTCTGTAATATGAGAAATGCATGTTTACATTAATGTGTACGTAACCTGGTTTTGAATGTTATAGCAGTCCATTATCTGATATCATGAACATGTATTATTTATTTTACAGAAGCTTGTCAAACAGATCAATGGCTAAAAGGCATCAAGTGGAGCAACATTAAAATTCAGTTTTGGGAATTTCAGTCTTTAAAATCATCAAAGGTAGGTTTTTTTGTCTGTATAGCTATATACCATTTGTGTTCAAAGATTAATCTTTTGTTTATTCTAATTTTGTTTACCTTGCATACCATATTATGTTTGTCTTTATATCTAAGCTATTCTAGTAAAGATCTTTATTTTATGTTAATGGAATTGTGCAGTCATCAATAAAAAAAAAACGTCTTACTTAGGTAAAGTTTTTTCATTGTTATCAATAACATACTGAAACCCGCAGTCTTACAAAACTCAGATTGAAGCTTCTTCATTAACAAAAAACTACTAATAGTAAACATTAATGTATATATTTTTATTGATGATTATCTTATTACAATATGTGCTTCGTCATTATGGTTTTATTTATTTTCAATGCTTCTAGAAACAAATTGAAAGTGACTCAAATTTAAAATATCTTTTCAGGACATACAATTTATATTTATTATATATATATAATCTGATTTTTTCCAGAGTTCAAATATACTGCAAGAGTAAAAAGATGTCACTTGGAAATACATATCTGATAAAGACCTCCTGCTTAAAATTTACCGCTGAAAGATCCCAAGATGGTGGAAGAATGATGACATGCAATAAGGACAAAAAGAGACAAATATAACTAATGAATTTATAAAATAAATCTTGTATCAAAAGAAATATCATTGTATTACTATTTTTGATATTATTGTTCCTGAGTAAATAAGTATTAATGTAATGGTTTATGAGGGTTATATATACATTTATATAACATATATGTATATATAATCAAGGACCTTTGTTTTTTGTGGATAGTTGTCTGGTTAGCAGTCATGCTGCATCTTCTTATTTTTGTAAATATTGCGATCATCCTGAACACACATTGGATCTAATAATGTCTTCACTCTTCCTATATATATATACTACTTTCAAGAAGGGTTTAACATTGGTTGGTCGGTTAATAAAAACTACTTTGAACTTGTGAGAATTGTTTAGAACTATTCAACATCTTCTTTCCTTTCTGTGGTGTCAGTGAATAAAGAACATGTCTTAGTTTTTATGCAAACTGTGCAAATTCATTGAATGATTTGTCTTTTTATAGCTATTCACAACAAGAAAAACTACAAGTAAGAATATATCAAAAATAATAGGTGTCCACATATAAATTAAATAGATAATTATGTCTATAGTTATCGTTAAATACAAGTGGACACACACAATCATTTCAGCTATTCCTTCTGCCAACAGGATTTTAAGATATGACATTTATGGTCTAGATTTTTGACTTTGTATAAGCACCAAATGTTGTTTAAAGTAACAGTTGATGTATTTATTTAGATGTCTTCCATTTAACTTATATATTTTGTTCATATGTGTATTGGTGAGAGGGAAAACATTAAAAAAAACATGTACACCCACACTGCCTGTTTACCATCTAACAGCAAAAATTTGGAAAGCAGGTAACAAATGTGGTGTTTGTAGCTTTATGATAAATTTCATTATTATACTTTCAACTACTATTCAACCTTGAATCAAGTTGAATGGATGTTGAAACTTCAACGTTGAAATGACAACGTTAATTCAAATTTTCAAAATCAAACATAAATTTGACATTGTTTCAACGTTGAGAAACAACCTTGTTTCAACGTTGAATCAACGTTGAGTGCCTGCTGGGAAAAGTATCAAGATATCCAACATCTATAAATATGGTATTTTAAAGCATATTGAAATATTATATTCAGCTTTAAATCACATTTACACTACAAGTATATATTTCAAGACATCCAATGCACAAAACGATACTAATAGTGTGTTTTGGTTTAAAAACTTTATGAAGCATTGTCTACTTGAGAGGTTAATATTGAAAACGTGTGTATTCACTTATAATCTCTGTCGATTTATATAAGAAGGGAAACAATCTTTTTATGAAAACTGCGATGAATTAACATATCAAAATATAACCTGACGTCATTAAAAACTACGGAAATACTTTTCTAAATTGAAATAGCTAAGTGGTCAAAAGTAACTATCCTTTTCCGCTTTATATCTGAGTCTAGACTTGATCTTTTAAAATTAAAGTTATAAACTCATCAAAGTTAAATGGTTCTTCTATCTTTAATTGTTATTGTCTTCTAGGCCCGAGTCTTTTAATTCATTCTGTAATTGTTTTAGGTGCAAACTTTCCACAAATTTCATTTTCCTTTTGGTCAATAACCAAAGAGGCAACACAAAAGGATTAAAATGTAATTTGATTTAATACAAACACATTGATAATAAATGAAATAATACTTCACACAAGTTTTCAGCGTCCGAAGCACGTTTTTAATTTACTCTTATCGGGATGGATCATAGAACACATGTTATGAGAACATAGTTTGCATACAGGACAAATGACGACGAGCTTAGTGTGTTTCTAATTTCTAATTGCTGATTTTGACTAGATAACATACATTCACACATGTGACAACATTTATTCCTTTTAATATTGCTTTTTGTTTTATGTGAATTGGGCCTCAATAAAGGTTGCAGAATAGACAATAATGAACAAAATTTGCAGAATACAGTGCAGAAAAAAATACAAATGATATAAAGTAACATAAGGTAAAATGAGGAAAGGAACAGATAAAATGATGTGCCAAATTCAAACGAGTAACGAATAAAAGACAAAAACAAAACGCTTAATTCCCTCAAAATCCCAAAAAGGATCCTCGTTCTCCATTACATACGATCAGCTATCAATTTCACATCATATTTTTATCCAAAAAAAAATAAAATAAATAAAAAGTGATTATGGTTTGTGATTGACCTTTTTTGATAATATTAAGAGCATATACAGTTAAGTGAATGAAATGAAAATGAGTTTAAATAAAAAGAAAGATTTGTGTGGTCAGGTTCTTGTGAATTTGTATATTTGAGTCACGCCTATAAATGGAAAAAGACGATCAAGGATTTAACTGGTAATTTTATCGAAGAATAAATTTATTTTTAGATACATGTATATGATGAAGATGGATTTTGTTTCGTTCTATATTTAGATTATCAAAAGCTTCCTCAATGTAACAATTGTCAACAAAAATTGATGTCACTTTCGGCAAGTTTGATTTGAATACTTGAACTTTGATGACCAATACTGTAAGTTAAAAGCATTTTTTTATTTGAGTTCTTAAAGAACTCTTTACTCGAGACATTCTTTTCTTTTTAAAATATGTGCAATGTTTTCTTTTGAATACGATCTAAACTTTCTTGGGATAACTGGGAAATGCATATGAAGACCATGTCAAACTACAAGTAAATTTCAAAGTTAATTTAAAATTATTTTTTACTTGATTTAGTTATGTTCCTGACAACTTGGTATATGTAGTATCACTTTTCCATCATTTTTGGCAATACGTTGATGTAAAGTTTTCTGTTCTTTCTATTATTATTATTGTTTTATTTGGTTGTTATCTCATTCGCTTGTATACTTTATGAATTATGAATCTAGTTATATCCAGGATTTGTAAAGATATGATTTGTGAGCATAATAAAATATCATCTTCAGTTTTATATCACATTTACAGTAGATTATACGAGACATCAAAGGGACCAAATGATATTGAAAATGGTTTTTAAAACGACATTAAGTATTGTCAACTAGAAAGTCTAATGATGATTATAATTGACTTATTCACTTATGATACTTTCTATTTCTTCCCTTTTTTACAATGAGAAGGAGAAACATACTACTTATATGAACTGCGATGAAATAAACAATTAACATATACACGTTAGTCAAAATTACGGAAGTACTAATCTGAATAGAAGTTGCTTAGATTTATGTATTCTCCTTATTCGCTATCAATCTAAGTCTAGACATGACTTTTCCAATTTAACTTACCAGTCGTTAAAGTTCAATCACAAAAATACTAAACTCCGAGGAAAATTTAAAACGGAAATTCCCTAATCAAAAGGCAAAATCAAAGATAAAACACATCAACTGTCATATTTCTGATACATGCAAAATGGTAAATTGAACCTGGTTTTATTGCTCTAATCTTTTCACTTGTATGACAGTCACTTCAAATTCAAATTAAAGTTCAATTGATTTTTTGTTTGGATTTTTTTGGTCAACATAATTCAAATACAGTGTAAAGATTAATAGTACAAAAAACACACTGTCTTTTTTAGTATGGCAACATATGAATATTATTCCTAAGAAAATAATAGAGATGCAACATTGTTTACAACTGTCAGAGAAGTAAAAGATAAGTTGTTGATAAAGGTTGGTCACATCCGCCTTTAAGTTAAACAAAAGCTATGTTCAAGATCAAGAAGACTTGTTGATCAGATTAAATTATCAACTATTCTTTGTGTGTCTTGGATTTATTAATCAATAATATAGTATAGTCTCTGTGGTACAGTGGTATTTAACAATAACTATGAATGCATATTAAGGTTAAAAAACACTAATCTTAATGTACAATCTTTTAGAATAGAACTTATAAAGCGTTTATCTTTTCTAAATACTATTTGGCAATGGAATAAAATAAAATCTTAATATTCCCTACGAAAGAGATCCAATACTTTCAAAGTTCCATGACCCCGATTGTTGTCGAATGTTAGGCTGTCCAACTGAAGATAGCGTTAAGTTAGGGTTAGGGTTAGGGTTAGAGTTAAAAGTTAGGGTTAGGGTTAAGGGTTAGGGTTAAGGTTAGGGTTAGAGTTAGGGTAAGAGTTAGGGTTAGGGTTAGAGTTAGGGTCAGGGTTAAGGTTTAGGGTTAGGGTTAGGGTTAGGGTTAGGTTAGGGTTAGGATTAGGTTAGGGTTAGGATTAAGTTAGGGTTAGGATTAGGTTAGGGTTAGGATTAGGTTAGGGTTAGGATTAGGTTAGGGTTAGGATTAGGTTAGGGTAAGGATTAGGTTAGGGTTAGGATTAGGCTAGGGTTAGGATTAGGTTAGGGTTAGGTTAGGGCTATGATTAAGGTTAGGGTTGAGTATAGGTTAAGGTGAGGGTAGAGCTAGGGTTAAGGTTAGGTTTAGGGTAGGGTTAGGGTTGGGTTAGGGTTAAGGTTAATGACTTATTACTTATTGTATGTTGGAGAAAACTACAAGTATGTAAATTGTGATGAATTGTGTTTGAGCTTTTATTATACGTGAAAGGTACATGTAATAGCATGTTCAAGCGAAACCATAATAAACTTAATAGACGTAATTTTGTTGAAGGGTTTTTGAGAGAATTTTTTTTCATAAAAAAGAAGCTGTGGTTTGCCAATGAGACAACTTTCCACAAGAGAGTGACAAAAATGACACATATATTAACTATACGTCACCGTATAGCCTTCAACAATAGGCAAAGTCTATATAAGGCATAGTCAGCTATAAAAGGCCCAGATATGACAATGTAAAACAATTTAAACGAGAAAACTAACGGCCTTATTTATGTAAAAAAAAATGAATGAAAAACAAGTATGTAACACATAAACAAACGACAACCACTGAATTACAGGTACCTGCCTTGGGACAGGCACATACATAAAAAAATGTGGCGGTGTTAAACATGTGAGCGGGATCAAAACCTTCCCCTTTACCTGGGACAGTGGTATAACAGTACAACTTCAGAACGAACTATAAAATTTAATTGAAAAAGGCTTTACTCATCAGATGGACAAAAATAGAAATGAACGTGGTCGGGTACTTGTACATCCCGAAAACAAAAATAATTTAAAAAATCATGCATAAAAGACTAAACTATCAATCCGTACACATCCAACATCCAATGGATTTAGTGTAAAGACGTCATAAACAGTGGATTTAATGTAAAGATGTCATAAACAGTCATAGAAAAACATGACCATGTGCTATGCCAAAGTACAGGTATCGACAGATTGTAGATCCATGAATGTGTATATGTATATAACATACTAGTAATATTTAGTTTGCTTTTAATTTACTGATAATAAAATCAATATTTATGCCAATTAAAACAATATTCAATGATCTTATTACAGTGTTGAATTGGTAACATTTTAGAATAAGTATATTTAAAGGAGCGATAAGTCTACAAGAATCATTTTAAATTTCCGGGGACGGTTAACATCATTTCCGTAAAAATGAGGATGTGTTATCCAGTTTGAATTAAGTTTTCTACAGGTACAACCAAATTTCAAAACCAAATCTTTATATCTGTGGACATATTTTAAGTTTTATGTAATTTATAATAACAAAATCCCTTGTTTAATAATTTACCAGTAATACATAGATTGCGTTCGTTAAAATCAAAAACGTCACAACAGACACGGGCAATTCGAACGAGCTGAGAAATATAAACACAGTAAGATGGTTCCAAAGGAACATCACCATCTAAAAATGGAAAATTAACAATAGTTTGCTTAAATTTTTTTCATGTATTATTTCCAAATTAAGAATATTCTTTTGGTGTAGACTATTAGATATGTAGTTGTGATTAGGTGTCACACCACCAATTATCTGTTCAACCAAATTTTGCAATTTTCACAGCTTTCTAAATATTTTACCTTACGTTTAACCTCATAGAAACTAGGTATATCCTGAATTGTACATGTGTCACCTTTCTGCATGCCAATTTTAAACATACATTCAAAATCATATAAGAAAGAAGAGAACTCCGAAAGGAGGTACCACTAAAAATAACCCATGGTTTTCTGGAAATCTTAAATTAGTATACCATGGAGCGCATTAACTCTCAATTCTAAATCCAAACATCTAGACAGGTAAAAGTTGGCTCGAAATGGTCTTAATATATTTCTCTTTCAACAAAAGTTTCATTTCTGCACATTTTCTGTTGGTTAGTTAAGGTGAACAATGACATCAAATGCACTATTTTTTGTCCGAGTCGGCCTACTTTCTCATACGTTCTAAATGTGAGGTAGTAATTGGTGGTATGACACCTTGTAACACAAACACATTGACCTGAACCATAATAAACTTAGTGCTGGTATATTATATTTAGCTGGTACATTTACTGTTTGTATTTTGTGAAGAGTGCAAAAACAACAACATGATTTTTTATTCGAAGAAATTATTATTTTTAGCTAGATGGGGGATTCCCCGATTGATTTTGTTTAGCTATTTAAGTTTATCAAACGCTTCCTCATTCAAAAATTGTTAACATAAAAAAAATAATCAACATAAATCATTCGAAATATCGATTATTGCAGTTGTAATGTCAGCTTTTGTGTGTTGCTGGAGAAGACAGCGCCCAGCTTGCGGTCAGGGACGGACAAAAAATATAAAAGTAAGTTATTCAATCAAGGTTATCTGCAACACTGCTGCTAGAGAAACTATTATTATATAAACTTTTTAAATTACTATGGCGATTTCTGGTATTAGAACAGAAATGGTAAATTCAATATTGTGTCGAGTTCAAATATTAAAGAAACTTATGAAAGTTAAAAAATGAAAATAAGAATTGTAACTTTCTTGGATGTCTGATCATTTGGAGTAATTAGAAAATGAATGAGAAGGGTGTTTCAAACCAATTTCAAATCAAGGTTTATGCCCGGACATAACTCATAAAGAGGTCATTCTGTCAAATACTGGACGATTGAAATGTTCATACTTCTTTTGACAATTTTAAGTATCATTTTGTGTATGTGATGAAGTTTTTTTTTATTAATTTTTTAGACCGTTGATTTTTATGTTTGAAATGTTTTACACTTGTCATGTTGCAACTTGTTGTTCGGTGTGAGCCATGGTTTCATGCTGAAAGCCGTACGTTGACCTATCGATGCTTACTTTTTGTACATTGTGACTTGGATGGAGAGTTGTCCCTTTGGCACACATACCACATCTTCTTAATTATAAATAATATTTTTTAGAATGACTAACATTCTTTGGTTTTCTATGTTGTGTTTTGTGTACTGTCTTTTTGTCTTTTTGTCTTTTTCGATCTTGGTGTTGTTACTTTTTTTTTTACTCATGTGTTATGTCAATATTGTATCATTCGTCTCTCTTCTACAAAAATTAATGCAGGGCAAAATTTCAATATTCAGTTTCGTGAAAAAATGTAAGAAAGAAAAGTCTTGACTTTAAGATTTTTTTTTCTCTTTAATATTACTATTTTTAAACATATCAAAGAACTTTTCTTTATATTTTTGTTAAGTGGATCGGTATTTTAATTCAAGTTAAAAGTCAATTCGATTACTCATCTAGAGTATGACAAACTATATATGAACCTTAATTCATAATAAAGAACACATTTTAAGTGAAATGGTGTCTGTCAAAATATTAGGAAACTATAAAGGTTTCAAATTACAATAATCGAAAGTGCAAGTATGCAACATTTTACCGTTGTAAATATATGGAAAATTATCGATTTAATTGTTTTATTATCTGAACAGAAAGGAATCGTGTGGGTTTGAGCTCTAAATGATACACTACGATTAGATCAAGTTTTAAAGCAGAATTATATTAACATCTGGAAATAAAAAGGAAATATGGGTAAACGTCAATCAGAGACAGCTCTCGAAAAATAAAAGACAAAGGATAATATACAATCCCTTGTAACATCATAATTATCCTTTTGTTTGATGTAAATCTATTTCCGGTAGAAAACTTGATATCGTCTTTTACAATGAAACTAAATTTATCAATGGGTGATTTAGTCCTTTGAAAGGATTTTGTTATTAAAATTAATAAACAAACAAATTATGACATGTAACGATGTGCAATTTTATCTCTATTACCAATGGTGATAACTAATAGTCTTTAGTCCTGAGAAAAGATAAAGTTTTCTGGATTTTTGTTGTTAAAATAACAAATTTGTTTTGTGCTTTTATATCTATCATTGTTACTTACCTAAGTTTGCTTATATGACAATAACAATTAAACATAAGGTGCTTAGTAACTTTGATAAAAGGTATGAGATCTGCTGTTTAAATCTAAAAATATACATCTACACATATATTTTCATTTGTTTTGAGTTGAAAATATATGGAATTGTATGTTTTAAGTGCATTTATGTAACCATGATGTAACAATCAGGTCCGCCATGGATATACAATTATCAATTAAAATGGTGAAGATTTCTCAGCCGCACTAAAGACAAGGTATTGTACTTCACAGTGTCTTATTTAAGTACAAGAGTCAAAATTTTGTAAATGTTTCATAAAGGCACATTAAAGAGGGGCGAAATATACCAGAGTGACAACCAAACTCATAAATTGAAAATAAACTGACAACGCCATGGTTGAAAATGAAAAAGACAAACAGACAAATAGTTGTACACATGACAAAACATAGAAAACTAATGACTTAGCAGCACGAACACCACCAAAAACTGATCTCAGGGTGCTCCGGATTTTAAGAATAGTATCGATGTCTTTTAATTACAGAGGTGTCCATTGGAAAAGAAATTAGGCAACGAGAATGAAGTAAAGCTCGTAAATTTAGAAAATCCTGAAGGCTCAGATGGTCATAAGAGGATGCTTAATGGTTATGTAAAAGATCCAACTATCCATGGCAAAGTGAGTTTAATGTTAGTGTTACACGACTATTCAATTTGTGAAATTGTAACGCTGATGATAATCATACAAACACCTAAAGTTTGATTACGTCAGTAAGCATATCGATTACAAGTAAATTCAAATTTACAATCGCTCATTTTATTTTTAGACAAGAGTAAACGTTAAACTGTTTTATTTGAAATATATGTGCTAATAAATATTGTCTTGTTTCCATAATTCACCGACAGAATGAATTTTGATATTATGACAAAAATATCTTAAAAGTGTTAACATATTTTCCGCGTTGATTAAAAAAGGAGCAAATATTATATTTACAAAATATAAAGCTCTTTTTATACATCACAGTACTAGTGTTCCATATATTATTCTTTGTCATGTTTCAAATTCTCGAAATTTGGTTTATTATATCATCAAACACTACATTGACAAGCACACACATCTGGTCATTATATTGTTACAGCAACTTTTAATATAAAAAGACAACCATATTTACACAAAGAATAATTATACGTTACAACAATTTTGGTATTCTTGATTTTAGTACTGAAAGTTGCAGTTTTTTTGTTGTTTTTTTTTTGTACGTATTCGCAGTCACTGTCATTCGAACAAATGTATACTACTGTTGCCTTTAATAATAGAGTTAGTTTATACGTATGAAATGTATTTCCATATTGCCAAATCAAACTAATTTTTCAAATCATTGTAATAGACTGTAGAAAAAATTCAGGTAACATGTAACTGTAAATATCGCTATTTTATAAAAACAAATACTGATTGTTAGATCGTTTTCTTTAGAACTGAAAATTAGAATTGTCCTTGCGGAGAATGTGTCATTATGGTATAAACAAAACATGCAAACTAATTGTATTGAATAACAATCGAATTAACCCATGTGGAAACATCTTAACTATGTTCACGGAAATAGTGCAGAATATTTACAAATGAAATACGTAAATACATAAAACGAAATATGGCAGTTAACATATGAAATTTACATCTAAATTGTATGATCATAACTGAAAGAGTTTGACGTCGCGCCTTGTTTTAAATGTAATAAAATATACACATTCCAGTTTATTTCTCAAAGTTAACAATCTCATGTTACGTTTCGACACATTTTGTGACAATGTTTTGCCAGAGTGTTTTATAAAAAAAACCTGTCCAAATAGACTCATTTCCTTACTAAATATTGAATTGTCATGTTTATTTTGTACAATTAATTTTAAGAGAAGGGAAGGCATCGACAGGGAAGCATATGACTACGCAGAATTAAGAATCGTACCAAGAAAGGCATATATACAAAAGAAGAGCAACGAAGACGAAGACGATGAAGATGGTGATGGTTATCAAGTCTACACCGGTCCAGTTTCAGCAGAAACTGAAAAGAAGATAGAAGATATTTATGTAAATCAGACATTAACAACGGAGTATTGTAAGCATGATGAAATGTCTCAACGGAGATTATCAGATCACCAAACGACTGAAAATTCACAGGAAAGTCAGTCAACATCAGGAGATTTAAACTTTTATGAAAATTTAGAAAGTCAGGACAACTTCTATGTAAATAAGTCAAAAGGGATAAAGTATTCGGACTACGAAAATGTGAATATAAAAGAAACTGATATCGGGAAAATGGTGACTGTTCTTTCTAAAAATTTAAAGGTTACAAACGTAAATGAACTCATAGCTGGAAACACAAGTACAATCAATATAGATCATGTTGAGAACATGATCATTAATAATACAACAACTATACAGTTTGTAGCTGCGAAAATCGAAAAGCCGACGAAAGAAAGCGATAAAAAATCATTCACCTGGCCATGGTAATGATGAAAAACTCAATGCAACGTTTATTTGTTTAATTTGTTATGTTATATTTCATTTTTCATCTTCCAAGGCAATGTCTATATTTATATATAATACTTTTAGTTTAAACATATTCATTTTTACCAAATATTTTGTTTTCATTCTTTGCCCTTTGGTTTCTTTCGTCCCTCTTTTATTGCAACTTATAGTAATCCCTTTAAACTTTGCGGGTCCGAGTGCTGCCTTGTAGCTGCATTCGCCTGCACTTTTAAAAAAAATCTCAAAGGGTTCTTTTACATGCAAGAGATATGGCTTTCTCTTAACATTGGTCGGCCATTTATCGTACCCTTCCGACGGACTATCGTTGTTTCTCAAGACCATATTCGCAATTGGTTTCAAGGGAGAGTCGAAAATTCAGTTCCTGAAATTTTCTCACCAAAACGGGGATGGAACCAGGCACCTTTGTGTTAGTAGTTCAATTTGCTTAGCACTACACTAAGGCTCTCTTAGTACTTTTAAACGTGAATAGTGACCATAATCATCTGCATCTGTCGAAGAAATCAGTACTGATCCCCATTACGTTAGTTTATCAAGAATGAAAACAAAAAAGAAATATTAGAAAGAAAAGTAAAACGTGATAAATATCCCGGTTTCCATTTATTGTTGACACCAACATATAATCAGAAGACAAAAAATTTGGGAATACACGCATAATACAGGCAATTAACTTCCCATTTATTAGACCACGAAATTTAAGTTTTAAACTCGTAAATTAAACCTTTGAAAACAGAAATACAAACAAAAAATATGAAAAAGGTATTCTACTTAAATATGTATTCCTTAGAATGGAATTGCGTCAAATCAAAGGTTTGTTAAATAAAGTTCTGTGACCTTTACGCTAAAAAAATGTCATGGTATGTTATTTGTGTTACTACGTTTTTTTGATTGAGTTACGCCTTCCAATCGAAATTTTATAGTACGTCTTTCTATGTTGGGATGTTATACTATTGTTTCAGCAAAGGGAGAATGTTTGGTAAGGTTAAAACGTTTAATCCCGCTGCAATTGTTTGCACCCGTCATGCATCTGATGTACAATGGTTGCAAAACACAAATTCCTTTGGTGATTTCCCGTGTTTAAATTTTTAAATCGCCATAATAAGATCTCTCATTTTTGCCGATCAAAATTTTTTCTAAATGTTAAATCATGAATAAATTTCCGAGTTGACAATAATGATACAAATAAGAAAGCATTCATTAAAGTCCATTTAGTGAACTTATTTATTTAAAATTCTGTAAATGTTGGTGTAAAGAAATCATTTGAAATTATATATAAAGTCATTTATTTGTGTTCATTTGAAGTTTCATTGTCATATTCATAATTTCAAAGTGTAAATTGTAGGCACTTACTAGCCAACTATATCAAAGTATGTGTTTGATGCAAGTCTTTTTATATCTTGGCTTCATTCATGCATCAATTTTACATTCTGGTCTACTACTATGCATCAGGTTTAATTGGGCTAGTAACAGTGAACAAACGGAAAATGACGTCACCAATGAAGTAATCAGTGATCATCTTGTCCCAGGAATAGATTACCTTAGTCGTATTTGGCACAACTTTTTGGAATTTTGGATCATCAATGCTCTTCGACTTTGTACTTGTTTGGTTTATAACTATTTTTATATGAGCGTCACTAATGAGTCTTATGTAAACGAAACGCGCGTCTGGTGTACTAAATTATAATCCTAGTACTTTTGATAACTATAAAGTCGATACAAGAATGCTGACTGCAGTGATAATAACCAAGGAAAAAAGCATTAGCAAGCAGTGGAATCAACCACTATCTAAGACTCACCAGTGCCATCAATATTCGGAACAGTGGGAAGAACAAATATATAACAACATTGAAGAGAATAACAATTCCAAAATAAAAGCAGTTTCTGATGTCGATTTGTATGGTGAAAACATTTTCTTTAAACTTTATAGGAGAAATATTTTGAAGATTGTAAAGGTGCATCCTAGTAGACACTTAAATCAAACTTCTTTTTTTGCTTGTAAAAGAAATCTTGTTTCTGCTAAATGGTGTATTGTGTTATTTCAGATAGTGTTTGTTTTGTAAATATATGTTGTAAAAGAAAAGAGGGACGAAAGATACCAAAGGGACAGTCAAACTCATAAATCTAAAACAAACTGACAACACCATGGCTAAAAATGAAAAAGAAAAACAGAAAAAACAATAGTACACATGACACAACATAGAAAACTAAAGAATTAACAACACAAACCCCACCAAAAACTAGGGGTGATCTCAGGTGCTCCGGAAGGGTAAGCAGATCCTGCTCCACATGTGGCACCCGTCGTGTTGCTTATGTGATTACAAATTCGGTAAATAGTCTAATTCGGTAGGTCACATTTTTGAAAGGGAAGGTGATTGTAATTACGACGTAAGGAACATATCCGATATCATTTGTGAAACGGTTATTCCATAACGGTCAACCAACCCGTGATGGCGTCCGTAAAATTTACGAAGAGATGATTTCAACTTCACCATTTGGAACTCTTGGTTTAATAGCTTCCTTGTGAGGAGTAACCCTCTATCAAGAAAATCATGATAGGAAATGAAAGCATGGGAATATCGTATCAATTGGGAGATATATACCCCGTATGCAGGTGCTGCTGGAATGTTGCTACTTAGAAATGAAAAGTTCACAATTGGAAAGCTGAAATCATCTCTTTTGTCGTAAAGTTTTGTTTTCAACCGACCCTCATTGTCAATTTCTAGATGTAAGTCAAGATATGAAGCCGACTTAAGTGTATCTGTAGTATCCTTTATCTCCAATTCGATGGGATAGATGCGTTCCACATAGTCACCAAGTTTTAAATTGTTTAGTGAAAGCACGTCATCTATATAGCGGAAAGTAGAGTTAAAGGATATTGCTAACTTGTTATCTTTCTTCCTAAGAAGTTCCTGCATGAAGTCAGCCTCATAATAATTAAGATTCAAGTCGACAAGTAGAGGGGCACATTTTGTTTCCATTGGGATGCCGACAGTCTGTTGAAAAACACGTCCTCCGAACGTTACAAATATGTTGTCAATCAAGAAATCAAGCATCTTGATTATATCGGTTTCAGAGAATTTTTTGTTTGAATCAGAGTGATTCTTTACAAAGTATGATTTATCCCTCCCTACGACAAAATACTTGTATCTACGTTGGCCATTCTTTTTTATGAAGCAAAGTAATACCAACTCTTTCAATTTGTCTTTTAGTTTGGAATGTGGAATACTTGTGTAAAGAGTAGAAAAGTCAAATGTTTTAATACTGTTACAAGATGAAAGAGAGTTAGATTGTATGTACTCTTTGGAATTTTTAAGTATCCACATCTGATTCACGCCACCTCTAGAATAGACAGTTTCACAATAACTTTGAAGCCCGTCTTTGATTGCTGATAACATTGATGTTAATAATTTAGAAAGAGGTTTCGTGGAGCACTTGGAAGTCCCAGCAATATACCGTTGTGATATAGTTTAGGTATCCAATACAGTGATGGAAGATACAGTTCTTCATCTTTGGTTGAAATACCAAAGGAACAAAGAACAGACCTATGATTATCCAGGATTTCCTCTTTGGTAAGTGTCGTGAGGGTATATGTTGAGTTTCCAAGTGAATTGTCTATACCTAATTCGTTTATCAAGCAATTAATGTAGTGACTTTTACAGACAAAAACGATGTTATTTGGGGCTTTGTCTGCGGGGACAACAACATATTTATCATGGAGGTCGTAACAGTTTCAGAAGACGAATATTTTTTAACTTGTGGACTATTCCACTTTTTGGACGTTTCTGTCGTAAATAGTAATTTCTATCGCGCAAAGCGGCATAACTCATACACGAATTCCAAACAATGTGAGTGTTTACCAACGTTTTTGTACATTTTGTATTTGGAAATTAAACACAAATTTTGAAAGAGTAAATATCATAACGGTACTTAAATACATAACTAAATAGAGTAATTTAATTCTCATAATAATTTCGACTTTCTGGAGAATGACAGCAATTTTTGTATTCTTATACTTCATTTTAAGTTTTAGAATATGGTTTTGAAATAACATAGCGTATGCAATGATAATCATTGTATATGCCTGATATTCATATGATGAAGACATAATCTTTCAATCATTCAATTTGAAGTCTGAAGCTGGCATGTCAGGTAACTGCTAGTAGTCTGATGTTATTTATGTACTAGTGTCATTTTGTTTATTTTCTTTGGTTACATCCTCTGACATCAGACTCGGACTTCTCTTGAACTGAATTAAAATGTGCGTATTGTTATACATTTACTTTTTCTGCATTGGCTAGAGGTATAGGGGGAAGGTTGATATCTCATAAACATGTTTAACCCCACTGTATTTTTGCGCCTGTCCCAAGTCAGGAGCCTCTGGCCTTTGTAAGTCTTGTAGTATTTTTAATTCTAGTTTCTTGTGTACAATTTGGAGTTTAGTATGACGTTCATTATCACTGAACTAATATAAATATATATATGTGTGTGTGTGTGTGTTTAGGGGCCAGTTGAAGGACACCTCCGGGTGCGGGAATTTCTCGATGCATTGAAGACCTGTTGGTAACCTTGTGCTGTTGTCTGTTCTAAGGTCGGGTTGTTGTCTCTTTGTCACATTCCTCATTTCCATTCTAAATTTTATATATTTCACGTTGGGCCACCTTAATTGGTCTAAAAGTTTAATGTGGGAAGTATAAAACAGGTTTAATCCACAATTTTCTAAATAAAAAGTGCCTTTACCAAATCATGAATTTGACAGCTGTTTTCAATTTTTTTTGTATAATGCCTAAGTAACATAAGCCCTTTTAAAACTGGAGTTGATCTCAGGCGATTCAGAATTGGGAACTAGTATCTCATTTAACAGAAGATTATTTGAGACACCGAAGGCTTCAAGTACTGACAAAGAGAGGTGCTTTTAATATAGTTAATCTAGTATTATTATGTTGAAACAAGTATCATATCCTTCTTATATTGTATATCAATAATATTAAGAAGAGAACATAAGTTACAAAATCAGCAACAGATAAAATTTGACAAATATACACGTTAGTCAATAAGTATTACGAAAGTACTTTGAATAGAAGTAGCTACGTGGTGGAAGCTTAATGCACTAAACATTCCATAAAATTGAGAAAGGAAATGGTGAATATGTCAAAGCGACAACCACCCGACCATAGAGCAAACAACAGACGAAGGCAACCAATGGGTCTTCAATGTAGCGAGAATTCCCGCACCCGTAGGTGTCCTTCAGCTGGCCCCTAAAATATGCATAATAGTACAGTGATAATGGACGTCATACTAAACTCCGAATTATACACAAGAAACTAAAATTTAAAATCATACAAGACTAACAAAGGCCAGAGGCTCCTGACTTGGGACAGGCGCAAAATTGCGGCGGGGGTTAAACATGTTTATGAGATCTCAACCCTCCCCCTATACCTCTAGCCAATGTAGAAAAGTAAAAGAATAACAATACGCACATTAAAATTCAGTTCAAGAGAAGTCCGAGTCTGATGTCAAAAGATGTAACAAAAGAAAATAAATAAAATGACAATAATACATAAATAACAACAGACTACTAGCAGTTAACTGACATGCCAGCTCCAGACCTCAATTAAACTGATTGAAAGATTATGTCTTCATCATATGAATATCAGGTACAATCCCTCCCGTTAGGGGTTTAGTATCATACTATCATAAAATATATGAGAAGAACATAACCCGTGTCATGCCAACAACTGTTTTTTTAGAAATAAATTTGTTTAGTTCCGATGCAAAGACCCTATCAGTGAATCAATGTTAAAGCCAAAATATGCAATCTTTAATGACCTGACAACAGTATCGTAACTATATCCCCTTTTAATAAGTCTATTTAAAGGTTTTGTTAGTTTCTGAGGAGAATACTGACATTTTTGTGCTTTATAAAGAATATTTCCATAAAATTTTGGATGTGAAATACCTATATATATCTATTTAAGTACAGTCATAATCTTTGTTTAACACAAAATAATCAGTTTACTAGTATTTTAATTTTATTGATACTTACATCTCTAATAGGTATATCGTTTGGGTTTTTGCCTTAGTTATCTAAGGTAAAATGTATTTAACAATTTTTGTTATGTCAATAGTTAAAAGGAAAATCAATCAGATTTAAACATGCAATTTTGATTGAAAAATAGAAATATAGTTTTTTATGCACAAACAAATAACGTAATGATATTAGCATATGATCTTATCTTCTTATTGCTTATAACATCATAAATACTTTTGCACATGTCTGTACATTCATCCGAATTTAATTTTACAGGATAGGTCTATCGTTAATCTCTTGTGTGACCAGTCAATGCAACTTTCTACTTTTTGATTAACTTTATATAATTTAATTTTGGATGTAACCCGTCTTCTGATGGGCTGACGTTGTTTTGTTTATCAGCTCATTAGCATAATTTAGTCATGTGACTGTGACGTCATCAACGTTTTTTCATGGTTTACTCAGGTTTAAAGTGGAATTAAGAATATGATTATCAGAAATAACTTTAAAATTTTATCTGTCTATTCGAAATAAAATTATACAATTATGGCCCGCTGTGGATTTGAATATTAGTTCGGTATAATAAAATAATTGTGGCCCATTTAGTCGGTGATTATCCAAAATTGTCAACCCGAGTCAGGTTTATTTGATGAGGGCTTTAGCCCGAGGGGAATAACTTGACAATTTTGGATAATCACCGACTCAATGGGCCACAATTATTTTATTATACAGAACTAACAATGGATGGGTATTTTGAATCATTGTAAAAGCACTTAACCTTACTTAAGTCAGTAACAAACACAAGTTGACGTTCAAAAAATTTTCTACTTCTAAATAATTACAGTAAAACAAACAAAACATGGTCTTTTTATGTTTTTAGACATCTTATCAATTTAGATAGTCTGACTGAATTCTCTCCTCAACTATATGTATATCACAAATCAAAAAGTACCATTGATATACTTTTATGATATTTTATTGTACATTAAGCTTCCGTATATTTGCAATCTTCACTTATCGCGTTTCGACAGATAAATTAAGGTTAAATATAATGTGTACATATTGAGAACGCACGATTTCATTTTAAGTAGAATATTATTTTTAAAAAAATTATAATTTCCTTATTACGATTCTCAAGCTATATTTTTGGTTTCTCAAAACTCTCATTTAACCATTGACAACATTAACAAAATGCCACTTTCACGGTTTTGATTACTTTTACAGCTTTAATGGCAAACACGTGTGAAGTTTACCTCAATTGTGTTGTTGCATTATTGAACCTTTCAATTTACTGATAAAGATTGATATACACTGATTAGTTTTTACAAGGATGAGAAAAAAACGACGTATTAATTAACGCAGAAAAAAATAGATACTCAATCCGTCAAATCTTGGATAAATAAACTTAAGACATTCTTCTATTATTCACATATCATATATCAACCACTCTATGTAAGAAAGACTCAGGGAAAGAAAATAAATCGTGATGTGTTCCGATTTGCAAGCAATACTGTATGTATTTTTGCACAGAGACCTATTTTCTACTTCAAGACAATTCGGTAATGACATGCTCAAAAAAAAAGGAAAACGTAATGTTCAACACACTCTTTTTAAAGAACCGTTTTGTGTAAGAACTTGTCCTGGAGACTTTCAAACTTCACACAATGAATCGATGTTAACTTGTATTTAGTGCAAAGGAAAGAAAATTGTGAACATTCTGAAACAAAGTGATTAGCCAAGCTAAATGACAGTTCAATACACATAGATGAGTGTGAAAAGGTGCTGAAAACTTTTTGAAAGGGATATAGAAAAATCTGATTTAACAGATAAGTCTATAAATAAAAAATAGTTGAGAGGTAAATGGAGTTCACAGCGTCTTAACGTGTAGGGCTAGATTAAATTTTGATGGCTACTAACATGTTAAAACATCTCTTTGTCAATATTTTGGGAAATGAGATTCGCAGGTGTAGAATTAAATATTGTCTGCTCTTTGCAGTAAATTGTATCCACGAACTGAAGGTTATTATGAAATATCGTTCGGATGATATCGTGTCCAAAGATGTGAACAAAAGTCCTTTAAAAAGGTCAATATTAAACATGAAAAGGTGTCTTTCATAGACAAGACAGTATTACACGCGGAAAAGTGTTTACTCTCAGTCACTACAAAATATATATTCACTGGTTTAGTTCTTGATCTAGGTTGAAATTTTTAAATTAGCTTGAGTTGGTTGATTTTGTTTTTGTAAAAATACAAATTTAGTATTTAAACAGGAGAATTGAAATCATATAAAATGTGATAGTTCATATTTGTAATCAAATATGTATTTACAATAAATAATTGAAAATGCCGTGGTATCAACCCACAGTTTTGCATTTGTCCCAAGTCTGTCTTTGTAAGTATTGTATGTTTTTTTTTTATTTTAGTTAATCTTTGTAATTCGGGGTTAAGTGTGTTGCCCTTTTTCACTGATCTCATACATGTAATAAACATTTTTGTGTAGGGGCAGCTGATGTCCGCCTCGAAGTGCGGGATTTTCGAGAAAATGTGTAGAAGACACATTGTTGGCTTTGGGCTGTTTTCTGGTCATTGGTCAGGTTGTTATCTCTTTGACATATGCCTTATTTCCATTTTCATCATTCTCAATTCTTATGAATTATTTGCGCATATTATATTTAAATGTTCACAATATAACTGGTTCTTAGTTGATTTGTTTTAAAAATATTGTAAAATGCTAAATAAATGATCATAGATACCAAGATTAGATTTTATATTTACGCGTGTTTCGTCAACAAAAGACTCATCAGTGACACTCGAATCCACAAATGTTAACAAAGCCAAATAAAGTACGAAGTTGAAGAGCATTTAGGACCAAAATTCCAAAATGTTTTCCCAAATAAAGCTTATGTAATCTTTTGTGAGGTAAAAAAGCCTTAGTATTTCAAAAATTCAAAAGTTTTGTAAACAGTAAATTTATAAATATGACCATATCAATGATAACTAAATAAATATCCCTATCATTTCATAATATAATGCTTTAAAAATTGAATTCTAATGCAATCATTTTGTAACAATGGTTCTGATTGGATGACAGTAAGCGTAAAATTCTCTATCTCCTTGTCTATAACTAAGGAAGCCGACATTTTGAATTGCTGAATATATTGACTCCGGGTGCGGGAATTTCTCGTTGCATTGAAGACTTGTTGGTGATCTTCTGCTATTGTCTGGTCTATGGTCGGGTTGTTGTCTCTTTGGCACATTCCCTATTTCCATTCTTAATTTTATATGTAATTTCTACAATAATAATGTAATTTTTACAATAATAAGAAAATGTTAAACTATATATTCGGACTTAAACTTTAACAATCATATATCTGACATACATGTATGTAAAAAGGCATCAATACAATTAAATATTCTAAAACGTATGGGTAAATATTTAAACAACTAGGTAGGTTAACAGCATACTACTCATTCAATCTTTCAGATTTTAAATATTGTACAATAATTTGGCACTACTGTAGTGACAAAATATTCTTTAAAAATGGAAAAAATTCAAGAAAGAGCTCTAAAATTCATTTATGAAGATTATGATAGTCCTTACGAAAAGCTGCTCGAAAAATCTAAAGTACCATCTTTTAAATAAAGAAGAATAAAAACAATTGCAATAGAAACATTTAGAATAATTCACAAAAAAAGTCCGAGCTACCTTCCTGATTTGATTGGTATAGAAATTAACAAGTATGATTTAAGATCACAGGAAACAGCAGAACTCCCAAGAGTTCGAACTACTAAGTATGGCTTAAGGTCGTTTCGCTATAATGCTGCACAAATGCAATGAGCTACCGAACCATTGTCGAATGGAAACATCTTTTGACCAATTCAAAAAATTGGTACAAACATGGGATCCAAGTAACAGCTCATGCCAGAGCAGTACATGCATTTAGTGATTATGCCTGTTTTATCTTACTTTTTATTTTTTGTGTGACTATCCGATTTGTGCTATTTTATTATTAACTAGTTGTAAGTGTACTATGCTTTTAATATGTCATTTATATGATTTGGTATCTTACTATGCATTGTATGATGTTATAATTGTCTTGTTTTCATGACTTTTATGAGTGTGTATTGTATTGTGTGTGTGTGTTATGTATTTTGTTTTTACGTCGATTTGAAAAGCTCAATAGAGCTTGTGTGTATGTAGTTTATTGAATATCGTCTCTAAATAAAACTTTTAATATTAAATCTTGAATCTTGAATAGAAACAAACCCTTTTTTAGGAACTATGTGTATTAGATGTACTGAAAATTGCATATTAACTTTTTTCCTAAGACAATAATAATTCAATTTTCAAACAAAGTTTTAAAATGACCACGTTTTATCATAAATAAAAGGGGGACGAAAGATATCGTAGGAACAGTCAAACTCATTAATTAAAAATAAACTGACAACGCCATGGCTAAAAATGAAAAAGACAAACAGACAAACAATGGTACACATGACACAACATAGAAAACTAAAGAATAAACAACACGAACCCCATCAAAAACTAGGGGTGATCTCAGGTGCTCCGGACGGGTAAGCAGATCCTGCTCCACATGTGGCAAACGTATCAAAAGCAAACACACATATTTGACTAACCACCATATCAAACAAACCAAGAGCACCCGATTCCTCTGAGGATATAGACTTACAAATGAATACAATATAGTACAAATTTTGCTGGCTTTTGTGCAAAGACATAATGTTTTTGGGTTTAATCATTGTTACGTGCACAAATACACACCTGTCAAAACCATAAGTCGTAACTAGTCACTAGTCGGCGAATTATTTTAAGAAATTCTTTCCTTTTACATTATGATATTGTTTGATTTTACTATCGAAATATTGAAATTTCTTACAGACAGATGCATCGGTAATGGAAAATGGGAAAAAGAATGAAAACTCAGCAGAAGTTTGGAAATAGTTATGTTACAGATCCAACAACCGGAATTAAAGTGAGTATATAATTCATTTAAGATAATCATATTATATAAAAATGAATCCAGCGCTTGTATTTCGACCTTTGGGATAATGTCGAAAATACGCCAGTATTTCCCTGATGTATTCGATAAATTATTGAAAAATAAATAATTAAAAAAAACTTCCATGTTTACAATTTATGTAAGTGAGCCACGCATTTTGTTTTATCAGTGACGCTATAATCAAAATATTTGAAAATTCTAAATAATGTACGAAACTGTAAAGTACGTGTATATAAAACGTAAAGGTTCAAAAAGTTTTGAAAGATACAGGTTATTGACAAAAGATATACATTTATGTGGTATCTTAAATTTTATTAACAAATACATTGACACGCGCCTTTCATATAGTATCCGAATGTTTTGATTTCTGTCTCGCCATAACGGAGTCAAAAAGCGAGACAAAGATATGATGTTTTCGGCATCGGCGTAGGCGTCAACAGTTGTATAAGTTTGTGATGAAGTCTACTTTGTGGTGAAAAACTTCAGTCATGGTCTACTGACTCATAACTCGTAAGTTAACTGACAGCGCCACGGCTAAAAATGAAAAAGATAAACATACAAACAATAGTACACTATAAAACAACATAGAAAACTAAAGACTGAGCAACAAGAACCCCACCAAAAACTGGGGTGATCTCAGGTGCTCCGGGAGGGAAGCAGATCCTGATCCACATGTGGCACTTGTCATGTTGCTCGTGTTTTTACAAACCTGGTAAAGAGTCTAATTCGGAAGGTCAAATTCGTGAAAGGGAAGGGGATTGTAGTTACGACGTAAGAAACGTATCCGATATAATCTTTGAAACGGTTATATCATAACGATCAACCAACTGGTGACGGCGTCCATAAAATTTACGAAGGGGGTGATTCCAACTTCAGCATTTGGAACTCTTGATTTAATAGCTTCCCTGTGCAGCAAACCTCTATCAACGAACTCATGATAGAAAATATAGGCACGGAAATATCGTATCAATTGGGAGATATATACTCCGTATGCAGGCGCTGCTGGAATGTTGCTACACAGAAATGGAAAGTTCACAACTGGGAAGCTGCTATCATCTCTTTTGTCGTAAAGTTTTGTTTTCAACCTACTCTAAATATCAATTTTGAGATGTAAATAAAGATATGAAGCAGACTAAACTGTATCAGTTGTATCCTATATCTGTAGTTCCATGAGATAGACGCGTTCAACATAAACCCCCAAATTTTGAATTATTTAGTGAGAGAACATCATCTTTATAGCGGAAAGTAAAAATAAAAGATATTGTTAACTTCTTTTTTGTTCATCATAAAAAGTTCCTGTATGAAGTCAGCTCCATAATGATAAAGAACCAAGGCGGCAAGAAGAGGGACACAATTGGTTCCCATTGAAATGCCGAAAGTCTGTTGAAAAACACTTCCTCCAAACGAAACAAATATGTTGTCAATCAAGAAATCAAGCTTCTTGATAATTTCAGTTTCAGAGAATTTTTTGAATCAGTGTGATCCTTTACAAAGTAGGATTTATCCCTCCTTAAGACAAGATACTTGTATCTACGTTTGCCATTCTTTTCATGAACCAAAGCAGTACCAACTCTTTCAATTTGTCTTTGAGTTTGGATTTGGAAGTTCTTGTGTATAGTGTAGAAAGGTCAAATGTTTTAATACTTGCAAGATGAAAGAGTCTTAGATTGTATGTACTCTAAAAAATCTTTGAAATGTTTTAGCACCCTCCTCTAAAATAGGTAGTTTCACAGTAACTTTGAAGCCCGGACTTGATTGGTGATACAATATATATTAATATTTTGGAAAGAAGTTTCCTGGAGCACTTAGAATACCCAGCAATATACCTTTGTTTGTAAGGATACTTATGTTGTTTAGGTATCCAATACAGTGATGGATAATCCAGTTCTTTATCCTTGATTCTTCAAAAGTTAATTTGTGTGTTAATGTTTATTTAGAAGAAACGATTTATGATAGGTCAATGATATTTGGTATACAGTTGTACTAAAATTAGTAAATCTCATTTCCATGGAGATTTTTTAAACATCCATGTACCTCCAGTCATGGTACATTGACTTTGATTATTTGCATAACTTACATGTTAAATAACAGTTCTTTTACATCAATTATAACAAAAAGGCGAGATATGTATATGTGTTACAGCCGATTTCACTGAGTGTGTAGCTAAAGATAATATCTTTGGTTAGCTTGCTTGCTAGATGAACCATGAAGTCATTATTAGGTAAGGTATACTACCCTCCTTTCGAAGTAGCCTAGTCCTACAGACAGATATATTGGTTATCAGTCGGACTAGTCTATTCTTATAAGAGGGTAGTTTACCTAACCTAATAACGACTTCACGGTTCAGCTAGCAAGCAAGCTAACTCAATGTTTTACCTTTAGCTACACACTCAATGAAATCGGCTGTAACAGTTTATTTATTTTATAAATTGTAAAAGTACATTTTTATATTTATTATTTTTTACGGCATTGTTCCACTCATCAACTGCAGTATGAAATCCAGTTTGAATAGTTGAGCTAGTCTTAAATAATGTTAACTAATTTCCTCAGTATTTTCGTTTTCATTAATGAAGCTTTTTTTACCTTTTATTTAAGAGAGAAAACGGCACAGACGATAATGCATATGATTACGCAGTAGAAAATTGTGTGTCTAGAGATGCATATTTACAATAGGAGAGCACCCAAGGCGATAATGAAAGTGATGGGTATGAAGGGTAAATGGAAAGCATTTGTGCAGCTTCAGCAGCAACTGAACACAATTTGACAGATTGCAAAGCCAAGCAAACATTAACATCGGATTATCATAAACATGATAACACTTCTCAGCAAAATCCATTATATTTCCCAGAAAACAAAAATGACATTGAAAATTAGGCCATATCTGTAGAATCTAATTAAACAAATGATTCAAAAGAAATTGAAACTGAAGACTGTCACTATGTTAACCAGTCACCATTGAACAATACTGACTACGAAAATACAAAATTTAATGTAGATGCCTCTGAAAAGGTAGTGGCTGTTAATTCAAACTGTGTAAATGTTGAAAGCGTCAATGATATGACTGCTTTTAACACAAATACAATTAAATTAAATCATGCTGAGAATATTTTATACAAAATACGATACATGTGCATTTTTCGAATGATAAGGACTCTAAGTCGCAGAAAATTGACAAGAAAGCAAACACGTGGTGATGATGACAAACAAAGATTATACAGTTGTGTATAAAAGAGGGACGAAAGATACCAAAGGGACAGTCAAACTAATAAATCTAAAACAAACTGATAACGCCATGGCTAAAAATGAAGAAGACAAACAAACAACAGCACACACGACACAACATAGAAAACTAAAGAATAATCAACACGAACCCCACCAAAAAACTAGGGGTGATCTCAGGTGCTCCGGAAGGGTAAGCAGATCCTGCTCCACATGTGGCACCGTCGTGTTGCTTATGTGATAACAAATCCGGTAAATAGTCTAATTCAGTAGGTCACATTCATGAAAGGGAAGGGGGTTGTAGTTACGACGTAAGGAACATATCCGATATCATTTGTGAAACGGTTATTCCATAACGGTCGACCAACTCGTGATGGCGTCCGTAAAATTTTCGAAGGGATGATTTCAGCTTCACCATTTGGAACTCTTGGTTTAATAGCTTCCTTGTGAGCAGCAACCCTCTATCAAGAAAATCATGATAGGAAATGCAAGCACGGGAATATCGTATCAATTGGGAGATATATACCCCGTATGCAGGTGCTCCTGATATGTTGCTACTTAGAAATGGAAAGTTCACAATTGGAAAGCTGAAATCATCTCTTTTGTCGTAAAGTTTTGTTCTCAACCGACCCTCATTGTCAATTTCTAGATGTAAGTCAAGATATGAGGCCGACTTTATCAATCATAAATCAAAATATATATGTATACATTATGTTTGGTGTTATGATCCTAGTGAAAGGTATTTTAACCAAATTGATCTTCGAAAGTAAATATAGGGGGAAATATTTTAAATTGCATTTTTGAATGTGAAAAAAAAAATATAGTTTCCTTTGTCGGGTCGTTGTTCTTCTTATGACGAAATTTTACGAAACCTTGAATATATCATTACATAAAGAAAAGTTATATAATAATATGGAACGCATAAAGCACATTAATAGATAATCACAGTTTATCGGCGACAATGATAGATTATAGGTCGACCATTATAGATGTACGGCGTAAAGTATACTTTACGGTCGACCATCATAGATGGTCGAATTAATGTGACTCGCGCGCAGACAATGATAGTTACTTCTTTGATAATGCATTTACAGTCGACAAGGTGAATTGTTTCGACAATGATAGTTAACGTCGACCAAGTGAATTAAAATACGAGTCGTAAATCCGTAAATTATAAATAAAACCGGAAATACTTGTCGAATGTTAAATCAATTTTGATTGGCGGTCAACTTTTTCTACTTTCGTTTTTAAACTTAGGATCATGATGATGAAGAAACGGTTTTGAAAAATGATACAATGACTTTAAAGGTGAGTGACAGTTGTTATTACTAACCTTATGTTATTTAAGGACATATTTGCTGTTATTTGTAAAACTTATATCTTGTAAGTTTTATAGATATATAGGTCTGAATCAAGCGATATAATTTCTAAGTCCGAGATTACGAACCCGGATTCACGTCCAACGACTGTTTTGCCAGACAAGCTGGGACCGGCTCTAGCAGTATTCCTGAAATAACTATAACCAGCATTTACCTTTTGAACCCATCATCCATAGGCATGGCATGTGCCTTAAAATAATAAAATTGAGTTTGTGTGTTGGGGAAGTGGGTTTTGAAGTTCAATAATCGATGTTGGCAATTTATACTAGTGATTTCCAAAATTAAGTAAACGGACAAACTGATCAGCATACTAGACATGTTAGGCATGAAACAGTTTTGTAAATAAATAAAATGCAGGAGCACATAGTCGTTTTTCTAGACCATGCAAATCCAGGTCTGTTCGCCTTATACACATGTTATAGTTCATGTAGATAGATACAGTAATTCATATTTTTAACTATTAGTTAGTATTTTGTAACATGAATTAGTATAGATATATGTATTTTAAAAGTTTCTCATAATTCTTTTAAATAAGAATGGCATAAAGATATTTTAGTGTTTTAATTATTTTGTATGTGGTGAGACTTTAATGAACAGAGGCGAATTTAGGGGGGGTCTTTTTGAGAAAAAAAGTTTGTTGCTTATATAGGGAATCACTGAAGCATGACTGGTGCGGGCCCTCTTATACAATCAGTGGGCTTCCACTTATAAAAATTTCTGGATCTGCCACTGATGATATATTGAATTAAATTGTGTTTTAGACAGATATATATATTGGAAATAATAACATTATGCACCTTGATGTATGAAATATTGTAGCAATATTTACTAAAAAAATATATATCAATATCAAATAGAAATTAAAATATTCTGTGTAAAATAAAATGGGTTACAGATTGCTCTAAAAAAATCACAAGAAAAAATGGGCATCACAGGAATAATCTAGAATGTGTCCATAGTTCACTGATGTACCACTTAATTTAGTTTAAACATATTTTATTGTCGAAAAACATGCACCACCTGCACTTGCATTTTCTATGTTCAGTGGATCAAACCTCTAATTTGTTATTTCTTTTTGGGTATCATCATGATCATGTAAAATAAGGTTAAAATCTTAACAAATAATATCAGTTACACTAATTATGATCATGATGATTGTGGCAAAGTTTGGTTTATTGAGGTCCAGTTGTTGAATTAAGAGTAGATGACTTTTCAAGTAGTTTACAAAAATTATCAACAAATTGCAAAAAATGGCTGTTAAGGACAATTATACCAATCAGATTTTGATTGATTAATAAGGTTATTTTGACTTATCTGCATATCTTGCTTTGCTCTTTATTATTGCTCTTTACAGCATATCTTCATCTTACAAGATTCAAGATTCAAGATTCAAGATTCTTTATTTCTTAAACACCATAAAGATACAATGGTACAAAGAAGTTCTTCAAAAGTCATATAACATAACACAAACACACATGACAAGATGAGATGAAAATATCAAATAATACATGATAAACAGTATAGTAAAGAAGAGTGGTGATTAACCAGGAAGACTCACTTGAAAAGTTAAATTTGCACAGCAATTACTGCAAAAGATCGAAAAACGGACAATGATTTTCGGTCAATTTCCTGAATGAAAACAGGATTTTTTTCTTAGTAATTTTTTGACTGATTGGCCTAAAGTTCTGTTTTTTACACCTTTGAAATGTTTGCTGTTCATCTATAATAAAATTTATTTGATAAATATTCTATAAAGCTGCAGTTATTTGGTTTTAAATAGATGTGTAAAAACGGCAAATATGTGTCCCCCATTGACAAAACATCAGGGAATTTCATATCCCCTTTCATCTAACTTTACGGATGATTATTTTCAAACAAACATGTTTTCAAGCATAGGAATGTTTTGCATTTGAAGTTATCTTCATATAGAAATATCAGTATACTTAAAAAACATATAGACCTGAACATGAACTGTAGAAAACATGGAAAGATATGGCGAAAATGAGCACCCCACTCTACATGTTAAGTACACATGTACATGTACACTTTGAAATCATAAATAACAGTTCGCTTCATAGGGTGGACAATATTTGTTACGGATGGACAGACATGACTTTATGGTTATCACCACTAGGCATCTCCCTAATTACAAGATTGAAAAAAACGGGTTCTTAGATGAACCAGAAATGACCACATATGACTATAATCATCATAATCATGATGATTGGTCAAACATTTTAAGATAAAAATGTGTCTTTTTTTATATTTTAAATCTAAGTATTTGCAGAACTATATCAGCCAATCATGTCCCAGTCATGTCTGTTATTCTTGCACACATTTATAACAATTTAACCATTTGTTAACTGTCAGATTGTTTCATTTTTAAGTCTGATAGTATATATATAGACCATAATTGTTTTGTCTTTTATCTATGTTCTTGTCTGCCACGTTGGAAGTAAGGTAGGGTCATCTGACTTTTTTTTTAAAACTAGATACCTAATCATGCTTATGGTGATTATGGACAAGTTGGGATAAATTTGTCTCCGTAGTTTACAAAAATGTAGAAAAAAATTGTGAAAAAAAATGACTGTAAAGGGCAATAACTCTATATGGGGTCATATGATAGTATTTAACCTGATGAACATTTTTGCCACTGTCAGATTTGCTCTAAATGCTTTAAATTTAGTTTCAGAGATTTAAGCCAAAAACTGCATTTTACCCATGGATATGTTTTATTATTAGCCATGGTGGCCATCTTGGTTGGCAGACTGGATCATTGTACACATTTTTTAGATTAAATACCCTAGTGATGATTTTGGCCAAGTTTGGTTTACTTTTGGCCCAGTAGTCTGGTAGTTTCAGAGGAGAAGATTTTTGTAAAAGTAAACAGACGACAATGACGGATGAGTGATTAGAAAAGCTCACTTGACCTTTCAGGTCAGGTAAGCTTAAAACAAATTATTTTATGCAATGTTTGATTAAAAATATCAACACTATACTCATAATTTACTTACCATATCTGTTAATAAGGTCTTGTTCTGGTATCAGATTTGGAAGATTCTGCTTTAGATCATTTATTGACTGTATTGACTTTTTTATCAAATCTTCTGGAATGTTGGTCCCACTGCCTGAAAGTTAAAAAAGAAAAAATGTAATATAAATGATAAAGGAAAAAAATGTGATTTGTAGATATATTTTTTGTAAATCAAAAATACATGTATGCAAGATATATATTTGAAAATATCAATAGGTTTAGCATGTTTAGCCAACAATTCCTTATAACAAACAGAAGTTTCACAGGTCGGGAACACTTCCTTGTAAGGATATGCTTAAATTAGCATACTTATGTCCTCTGATTATTTAGGTATGATTATGAAGCAATTTATTTTTACCTAGGTTACCCCATTACCACCCTAACTAATGAAAAGCAACTGGTTCAATAATAATTCACTTTAAGCAGCAGCCAGTATGGTCTTTAGGAAAGGATGATAGTTCGTCGGAAGGGGATGATAAAGGGCTGACCTGTGTTAAGAGAGCCATATCTCTTGCACGTTAAAGACACCCTTGTAGATTTCGAAAAAGAGTAGGCTAATGCTGCTACAAGGCAGCACTCGCACCCGCAAAGTGGAAAGGGATTAATATAAGTTGCAAAACTTGTTTCCCAATCCACTTTAAATAAATTTGTTTAAATTATGCAGCCAATATGGTTCAATTTTGTCACAATAAGCTAAATGAAATGCTTTGCTGAGTGCAGCCTGATAAAAATGCAGAGTTTAGTTTGGATAAATGTTTTACATGAGAATTTGACAGCTAGTGAAGGAAAAGTATCACATTTACTAATTTGTTTCCTCAAAACAATGTATTATCACCAATCGAGGCCATTTATAGCTGATTATACAGTATCAGTTTTTCTCATTGCTAAAATTGTCTATCATCCATAGCATTTCATCAAAACTGCACAACCCATGACAAGGCCTTTTTAATTTTTGTCTGACAATGTTAACACTATGATCTAGAGAATTTAATTGACTAAAGAGTATTACATTTGGAAAAAAACTTGTTAACTTCTTATACAAGGCAAAAAAAGAAAGTTGACCCGTGCAGCCAGTATAGCAATATACATTATTAATCTTCGCATGCAAATTGAAGATTATGTCACATTATCATATGTGCAGACCAAAAACATTTAATTTGAAAGTCCTAGACAATATATGTTGACAGTTTTCCAGTGTAGTAAACTCGTAGTTTGCATTGTAGTTCATTGAGTCAATTGGTTAGGTTATCAAGGCCTAGTCCTTGTGTTTTAGAAATTACATAATGTACTTTGAAATATATTCTGACTTCAGGAAATCTTAGAGTTCTGACCTGTTTCAGGCATTTCTTAACATGATTAAATGTCACCAGAATGTGAAATCATTACAAATGTATATGATCCAACTCAGAGTAGACATGCAACAAACATTTGATTTTATTTTCACATTTAAATATATATGTTTTTTAATTTGCACCATATTGAATGACCAAATAAGAACTTGTGTGTCAGATGGGTCTTAGACCCTTTTCATTTCAACGATGTAGATGTAAAACTCAAAAATGTATAGAGTGTGGTCATAAGTATTCGTCACTTGAGATTTTTCGATATAAATTGTATCAAGGATTTGTATTTGTACTATACAAATCCTTGATTGTATATAAATTTACATTTTTTTCAAAAAAATATTCGTACGGAATTCCTTGGTACCATTAGAAGCAGAATTGTCACAGGTTTATTTTGTTTATATATTATTTTTGTGGATCATTTTCTTTTTTCTCAATTTAAACATAATGACATAATTAAATTTATTATTTTCTGTTCATTGCTGTTCAGAAATCCGTTATATATATTCAACCAAATTAACTCATAAAAATGTATTGTATGTGTTCACATCAAGAGAAAAACAAAAACACCTGAACACAAAACTATTACCTATAAATATACTGTAAACAATTCTACGTCTTTTGAGACCTTGTTGATAAGAATCCAACCATGAATGCTCCCAAAATATTTTTTGATGAAATTGTGTTTTTATATGAATTATATAGCCAAAAAATGTAGGTGATGAATACTTTATTCAATACTTTTGGCCAGATACTGTACATTTAAACCTGGATGCTGTATTTTGTAGTTTTATTTCGTAGATCTATTAATTTTCAAAAAAACTGTATTACAATGTAACAATGTAAGTACTCTTGTATATATTCGAGATATATTCAGACCAACATTGAAATAAAATTTATCCATAAAATTATAAGCGTGTGCGATCTTTAAAATTTCCCCCGGTGCTGACTGCAGATTTATCATTATGATGTTAATAAAGACTGTACAGATAAGCAATTGTACGTGGCCTACCTTCTATTCGTGATAGATTTGTTATTAATTCTGAAAGCTCTTTATCTGTGCTGGCAGCATCTAGTGTCCCACATTGAGCTTTTCTTTGTGTTTGAAGAAGGACTGTTGAGACGCGCTCTAACACACTGTCAATTGATGGTTGATGAGAACGAGCTAGACGATCCATTTTGCAGTTTGTGGGTACCCGCAGTTTGTTTGTAAATGGCGGCCGAATTGTGTTGTCATTTGTATCGATGGATATGATTGGTCGGAATTAATTAGCATGGACGATAACGCATTGTGATTGGGTACATATGAATTGCTACTGAAAAAAAGGCGTATTTTGTATTTACGAATCGCCGTTAAACTGTTCTTATCCAATAATGTGGTTCTCGCTTTCATCTATCATAGATTGTCGATCGTTAATGCATTTATGATAGATAATGATAGATTGTCGACGATAATTTCGTAAATGCATTTACAACCGTAAAGTATACTTTACGCCGTACATCTATAATGGTCGACCGATAATCTATCATTGTCGCCGATAATCTGTGATTATCTCATTAATGTGGTTCCCGCGTGCCATATATATACCAATAATTAGTTTTCCAACTTTTCAATGCAAAATTAAGAACATGTAAGACATATACATTATTTCAACTGACAAACAAATATTAATACATATTTTCCTTAGAATCTACTTTTTATTGGAATATAGAATTGCCCTTAAAAGGTTTGTCAAATATTGTTGTGTTGCTTACACATAATTAGAAAATTATTTAATTCAGTTTAGATATAAAAGATTTTTATTTAGATTGTTTTTTTACAATGCCAACAATAAACAGATTATATACCCGTTCATTATGTGTTATTGCGAACCACAGAGTTGTATGCTCTTGACCAAGGTATTTAAACTCTTGTAAGTTTACGTGTCCCATTGAATCAATACAATAGCTTTTACCTACCTGTTCAATCAAATTTACAGATTTCTAAATATTTTACCTTAAGTTTAACTTCATAGAAACCAGGTATATCCTGTTTCGTACATGTATCAGCCTTCTTCATGCAAATTTTCAACAGATGTTTAAAATCATATAAAAAAGAAGAGGTCTTCCGAATAGAGATACCATTAAAAATAACCACTGGTTTTCTGGAATTCATAAATTAGTATACTATGGAGTGCATTAATCCTCAATTTTGAATGCAAACTTATAAACAAATAAATTGTAGCTCAAAATGGTCGTAATATATTACTCTGTCACCAAATGATTCATTTCTGTCAATTTGTTGGTTAGTTTAGGGAAAAAATGACATCAAATGCACTTTTTTTTGTGTCCGAGATGGCCTACTTTTACATACGTTCTAAATTGGAAGGAGTAGTTGGTGGTGTGACACCTATTATACCATCATACAATTGGTAAAGATAATCATTACGTTCAAAACATTCGTAAATCAAATTAAATAAAGCTTATAATAAAATGAAAGTGTTGATATTTTCACCCCTCAAAACAAATCTTAACTTTTCACATCCTTCTTTAGTGATGTTCAATTTAATGATTCTCTTGTTTTAATGGGTTGGTCTATTACTATAAATTAAACAACAAAAGTTTACCGATTTTAAATTTGAGAAATCGATTCAGAATAATTAATCAAGATAATAAACAAAACAAATGGAATTCCATCAGATCAAAAAGGATCAAAACCATAATTAAGTTTATGATGATGACACCGGTCCAAAATCATCGTCAACTGATAATTTTGCAAATTGGTGTACCAATTGTCGAATTTTTCTTTTTACAAAAAATGCGAAAAGATCAGTATTGCTATAACAATAATTGCTATTTAAAAAATATAGATTGAATAAATCAATAATACAGTAGTTAAAATAATATGGTCATGAATAAACTGGTAATTTATTTAAAGAAAAAGAACAATGAAACGTACGAGTATGCAGAGAAAAAGATCGTATCTACAAACGCTTATATAGCAACAGAGAACGAACAGGATTATGACAAGAGTATGAGCAACAGCTATAGATACATACGGGCTGTATGCAAATCAGAAGATAACAAAGGAGTGTCACATACATGATGAAACTTTTCATCGAACCGCATCTGAACTCTATGTGGAACAAGAATCAGATTACGGGCGAGGCGAGTCGTTAAAATTATTGAAAGAAAATGTATATTTTAAACCGTTTACGATACAGGTTCCCGCTAATCTTAAAACTAACTTCATTCTATGTCATCTTCCACTTACTTCTAGCGATCGTTCGTTGTATGGGGATGAACCGGGATCTATGAAACCAATAATAACTAGATTCGCCATTGCAATCAATAGCGGATGGCACCCTCCAGGTGAGCGGCAGCCATTTTGAAAACACAAATGTCTAAGAGCACATGCAGACATATCAATTAACATTTTTGAAAAATTTCATGAATTTTGGAGCATTTTTTAAATGTTTTATGTTTCCATGGTAACGGTTACAATTTCCAAAATTCCAAAGACAGGTGCAACATTGGTACATGCCTTGTTCCATTTCTGTAAAGTTTCATTGGGATTGATGCTATATTCCAAAAGAAAATGCAGCTTTAATGTACTTTCCCATAGGGTCAATGTTAAACTTTTGCCCTGTTTCCATGACAATGGCGACCATTTTTGAACTCCTTGATATTGCATGCATATCTAGCCATGTCAGGTAACACTTCCATAGTTTCATCCACTTGGGTCTTTTAATGAAGGATATAGAATTTTTAAAATTTTTCACATTTTTGCAGTTTCACTGGAAGCGGCAGCCATTTTGAACCATTCCATGCTTCCTGCAACACTTCACATGGGGTCCTCAATATAGTAGAGTTCCATCAACTTTGTTCCATTTGATTTCCAGAAATAGCTTGGACAAAATGTGTGGAGGAAAATTAATAAGAAAAAAAAGAAACGTAGAATAACAATACGTCACCCCAACTCCGTTGAGGGTGCCATAAAAAGTGTTAAGATAAGCATGAAAAATTTAAATTATTAAAACTTAAAAACAAATTTGGGTTTTCATCTTTTTCCTCCTTCACAAAGTCGATTTAACTGAAACGAATCGTTGTAGCAAACCAAAACCAAGACAAACACAGCAAGAATGTGTCCATAGTACACGGATGCCCCACTCCCACTATCATTTTCTATGAACAGTGGACCGTGAAATTGGGGTCAAAACTTTAATTTGGAATAAAATTAGAAAGATCATATCATAGGGAACATGTGTACTAAGTTTCAAGTTGATGTAACTTCAATTTCATCAAAAACTACCTTGACCAAAAACTTTAACCTGAACTTTGCACTATCATTTTCTATGTTCAGTGGACCATGAAATTGGAGTCAAAACTATAATTTAGCATTAAAATTAGACAGATCATATCATGGGGAACATGTGTATTAAGTTTCAAGTTAATTGGACTTAAGCTTCATCAAAAACTACCTCGATCAAAAACTTTAACCGTACGGACGAACGGAGGCACAGACGGACGGACGGACGGACGAACGGAGGCACAGACCAGAAAACATAATGCCCCTCTACTATCGTAGGTGGGGCATAAAAACACAAATTATATAGGAGGAAAACAACGGAACAACAGAAACACTGAACTGTACGTCACATGAATGAATCAACGCCACAAAAGTTACGTCATTGGTAATTTAAAAACAATAGAAAATAAATTGGGCTTAAGGTTGTGAGGGTGATATTTTATGTATTTTCTAACCATACTAAACCATAACCGATAAGACTTAACACAAATTAATTGTTTTTAAAAGCATAAAGCACCTCTTACAATTTCAAACTATCGATGACTTTTTATGAGAAAGTGAAGTCATCCCTTCTTTGCTACGAGATTTTGGTTCAATGACATAGCAGTAATTTTTTTCTGAATTTTGATAAAAGCAAAATTACGTATATGCAGAACTAATGATATTGGATGATCCATACTTAGAAGTTCCAAAAGGCAACTTTTCTTGTCATTTGACATCAAACTTATAACAAGTTAATGTTTTTAAACATGTTTGACTTTGTTACAATTAGTCAGAGGTATAAATACTCAATAGTTCATTACACAATTTATCGTCTTCGACCAATCGTCAGGATCGTTAACTCATTTAAAATGACGTATTTCATAATGCATTGACTTTGTTTTGTATAGTTGTTAATACTTCAGCTTTATCATGTACATCTTTTGAATATTCATTTTATTAAATTTACTGTTTGCAAAAGTATAAATTACTCTAAATTATAGGGATTTTCTGGTAACTTAACAGAAAACCCTTGCCGTTTTTGGCACAACCTTTTTGATCTTTTGGTCCTCGATGCTGTTCAACTTTGTACTCGTTTCGGCTTTCAAACTTTTGTATCTGTGCGTCACACATAGGTCTTGTGGGGACAAATTACACTTCTGGCGTATTAAAATTTTGAACTTGTTGCCTTTTGTTGGCTGTTGTTCGTGTGATTCTTTGTCAATTGTGTTCTCCAATTTATTTATATTGTAGTCCTGTGTTGTCATTTTGATGTTATATTTCACATGGCCATAAAAGTGCGAGGTTTGGCATGCCACAAAACCAGGTTCAACCCACCATTTTTTCCTTTAAAAATGCCCTGTACCAAGTCAGGAATATGGTCATTGTTATATTATAGTTCGTTTCTGTGTGTATTACATTATAACGTTGTGTCGTTTGTTTTCTCTTATTTTTGAGTGTAAATTCACATTGCGATAAGACGTGTCACGGTACTTGTCTATCCCAAATTCATGTATTTGGTTTTGATGTTATATATATATGTTATATTTGTTATTCTCGTGGGATTTTGTCTATATGTGTTACATTTTAGTGTTATGTCGTTGTTCTCCTCTTATATTTAATGCGTTTCCCTCGGTTTTAGTTTGTTATCCCGATTTTGTTTTTTGTCCATGGATTTATGAGTTTTGAACAGCGGTATACTACTGTTGCCTTTATTTGAAAGCACTTTTTTCCACCCAATATACGTTTTTGCATTGATATACCTTAAGAATAGTGTGCCAATTTCGAAACATCCTAAAAATTCGCGTTAGTGAACCCACAGTGTAGAAGATAAAACGAAATCTCGTTTATTAGGATTGCATTACTCATGAGGAAGGCCCATGATAGGGATGTGTATTTTAGTGAGCAAGATAAAAAGATTTTCTAATTCTGGATTTTACAAGGTTTTATTTGTTGCTGCAGTTCATAGAATGCAAAGCAATAACCGCACAAGAAATTCGGACAAAACAGATCGGAAAAGTATATCGCTATCCTGTTGCACATGGTTTTAAATTGTTCACCCGAAGAATGCTTTCATATTTACAAGTGGTAGCAACAATCCAGTAGCTTGATATTTATTCATCCCTAAATTGTATGTGACGTTTAAAAAAATTGGTGAATTTTCTCGTATGATTCTTTAACAGAATAGTAGATGGGAAGTATTTTACACAGTGTTGATCGAAAATTGCGTAAATGCCCGTTCGATGACACAAAATGTCGTCCTCTTTTTTTATCAATTTACGAAGATATTTGCGCGCAACAGCAAGAGATGTGTTATCCTATCCTGCAACGGCAGACACTCACTGTCATTGATAGATGACATCAGTTACAGGCGTCACATACTTGAGTACCTATTATGTCTCTTTTTTTCTCTCACATATTGTTTTGAATATTATTGAGTCATATGCGACAGCCATACAAGTGAGGGGTTTCGTTAGCTTTAAAATCAGTCTGAGACTAAATCCAGCATTTTTCACTATAAATGGATGCCTGTACCAAGCTAGGATTGTAACATATACTGACAATTTGTTTTGGGTGTTTGAGCTTTTTATTTTGACATTTGATAAAGGAATTTCCGATTTGATTTTTGTTGGGGTTGGGGGGGGGGGGTATTTTTTGTTATTTTATATTTGAATAAACACATTCTGCTAATTTTAGGTACTTATCTTTAACAAATCTTCAAGATAGTATACATGGTATAAGTAAGTTAAAAGAGGAAAGAAAACAAGACATTTTAACTAAATATAAATAAAAAAGATATTCTAGAATAACAAAACTACAAAAAAAGAAAAGGCAAAACATTAGGTGAACCTAGTTTTTGCAACTCAGCCTCAAAACAATCAAATGTATAGAAAACGAGCAGATATTTGAGAGATATCTGATCTGTATTGTATTTTAAGCTAAACGGATAATTGCGAAAGAAAAAAAGAAAAGCTTAAAAACAATACAATTATCCCCATTCCATTCTATTGCAGCATATAAAAAAACCAAAAACCATTTAATAAATATTTTGCGGAAAATAAAATAAAAAAAAGGTCTGCCAAACTGTACATGTTAGAATGTCTTACTAAACTAAACTATGTTACGTCACATGTATTCTCATGATGTCAAACATAAAAACTTGACGTATTTATAACTTTTTGTACGCTTCAAAATGGTTTAAATTTTGACAAAAAGAAGATTTTGAGACTCAAAATGCGACTTTCATTTGTGAGACATTACATACCAAAAACAATCAAATTCAAAATGGTGGCCTTCAACGGACTGGTGGAACTTGGTATTTTCCTCTTCAAAATATTTTTCAACGACCAATGGAAATTATCGTTACAAACGAATTGCATCAGAATGAATGATAACAAATGGGATGATTATGATTATTGTTTGCATAGTATAAAACACACGAGTTGTAATGAAAAATGAAAATCCTATTTATTTATTTCCTAATAAAATAGTTAACAATTGAAATCAAAAGATCATTGCGAATTGTATAATTTAGGACATGCATACATGTGTAAAGTGTGCATATAACAACTGTTACAGTTATTTTGCTATATTAGCGATACCCTTTTGTTGTTTCAATAACTCATTTTTCTGACTTCTCTCAATCTTAAGTTCCGTCTCCGCTACTGCTGTCTGTCGTATTGCTTCCGTTCTTTCATTCTCTAATCTTGTCCTTTCGTTTTCCATTTCGTCTTTTAAACCTAAGAACAACACACACACCAGCAAGTATGAATAGTTTGTTCGCTTTCATAAATTACTTTATTATGTTGTCTTGTCTCCCACCTGTGATTTCCACTAAAACTAAGTAAACTCTTACGATATAAGGTTTTTTTTTTTTTTTTTTTTTTTTTTTATATATATTTTATTGAAATCTTTACATTTGTTAGTTTAAAACATCGATTACCGGTACCTTATCCCGGCCTCGTTAACATTAGTAATGATATTTATATATACAGGAGTTAGTGGGTGTTAGTAATATTCATTAAATATATATATAATAAACCGGTATAAATACATGTAAGTTAAAAGCTAACAAATATAAAGATGGTTCAACATAAATGTCTAATATAACAAACAAAAAATAAACATTTCTTCATAAATGAGATATTATTTAGTTTTGGATTTTGAGTAATCAAACAAAGATTATATATAAGTTGGCACGCGTTTTTGTTATTTTTGATAAATTACAGAGTATGATGAGAGCCATTAATTGCCCCCTGATATCAAATCTATTTAAATTTCTTTTATTTAAAAAAAAAAACGCTTTGAAATAGTCTGGACACTTTTAATTAGTACAAAATGGTGACGTATGGTATATATAGGACTTTAACAATTGAGGGACGATATATACCAGAGGGACAGTCAAACTCATAAATCAAAAATAAACTGACAACGCCATATTACGACCCTATATTGGAATTTCACGCATAGTTTTTTTTATGAGAAATCAGAACAGATTTACTGGAAAAATTATACATATTCATATCGTTTGAGATAAAACTGTATTAGAATTATATATTAAAGATCATCAAATAGGGCTATTTTGACTTTTTTCGTGGTTTACATTAAATGTTAAAAGTTTTGAGTCCAATTACAAATATGAAATTTTATATTGATATAAAAGAAAATACTGTGTGATTGCCAATGCAATGAGACAACTCTTCACAAGTGTGATTAACAACTACAAGTTACTCTACGGTCTTCAACAAAGAGCAAAGCCCATACCGCATAGTCAGCTACATGTATAAAACGCTCCGAAATGACAATAATAACGTCCTCATTAATGCACTGAAAAAGAATAACAGGTCACTAACTAAGACCAGGCACATGCATACATGCGGGGTTAAACATGTAAGATCGAAACCCTCTCTTTAACATGGGACAGTTTTAACAGTACAACATCAGAACAAACTATAAAATCATTTGAAAAAGGCTTAACTCATCAGATGAATACATTTTAGAGGGAATGCCACGAACCATCAAACATCATCCCTAAAACTAATTGAAACTACATTTTTTTTTTAAAATACATCTAACAAAAGCACAGATTGGACATTGACGGATACTTGTGCAGCACAACAAAAGAAAAGACACTAAACAGAGTCTGATGTCTGAAAGAGTAAGTTCTCATGAAAATCTGAAAGATGTCATTTAGTAGATTTACTACACTTTTCCGATTCGGGGGACTAAAACGGGTGCCTATTTATACTTTCTGCTTCCAAAATAAAGGCTACATAATGGAAACGTTTATAAGATAAACCAAAATGATAAACTTCATTTCCATAGAGTCACATAGAATTAAAAGAGGGACGAAATATACCAAAGGGACAGTCGAACTCATAAATCTAAAATAAACTGACAACGCCATGGCTAAAAATAAAAAAAGACAAACAGAAAAACAATAGTACACATGACACAACATAGAAAACTAAAGTATAAACAACACGAATCCCACAAAAAACTAGGGGTGATCTCAAGTGCTCCGGAAGGGTAAGCAGATCCTGCTCCACACGTGGCACCCGTCGTGTTGCTTATGTGATTACAAATCCGGTAAATAGACTAATTCGGTAAAATTTAACTTAAGATCATTCTATATATTTTATATACTGGCAATTTATTAGTTAAATCATGTCAGTAATGGCCATCATAACAATTGTCTAAGCTTATGCAAAAAATACCTTCATTAAATAAGCTCTAGATTAAAAAAAATGGAAAATCACAAATATAACATGTTGAATGATTACTACATTTTAAAAATCCATCGGTGATATATATTTAGACTTTGACTATTTCATTAAAATAAATATTGTTCGCGTCTGCTCTGTCCAATAGATATTTGTTTGGCTCTTTTTTTTGGGGGGGGGGGGGGCATTCTTGAATGTATGAGTATCCTCCTTTGGACATGATTTCGTTTCAATGTCTACATTGTATTAAATTTTAAACTTAATAACATATTGTTTGTTTGTTTTAAACATTATTGGTAGTGATTACCTAAGATCTATACTAGTCGACAAAAGAAACAATACACGACTTTTTTTCGAATTAAAGATAAAGTTTTTCGTTTATAGGACCAATATATTGAAAGTAGTAATAATTAATGACAACGGAAATATAAATCAATTAAAAAAATATTTCCTACTTTCATGACGTCATTTTGCGAATTTTTTTTGGGGACATACAACGACAATTTCAAAAACAGAAGTTTTGATTACAACCTCTCATTTGAAGGTAAAAACAATGTTTGCCATCAATTCTTTTCTAAAAATCATAGTTTCTTCATTTATTTGTAAAGCAAATTTCGGCCCCACGAAAAACAGTTTAAAAGTAAACAGTATCAATTGACATACCATTGACAGTTTGTGTAAAGTGAAATTCAAAATACTGCAACAATCTTAAAACCGCTCCGAAAGGTTCAAAATTTACAGGTTGTTGTTTTCGTATCTAAAAATTAAGATCACAAAAAATACTAAACTTAGAGGAAAATCAATTTGGAAAGTCCATAATCACATGGCAAAATTAAATAACAAAACGCATCAAAAACGAATGGACAAGAACTGTCATATTCCTGACTTGGTACAGGCATTTTCAAATGTAGAAAATGGTTGATTAAACCTGGTTTTATAGCGCTAATCCTTTCACTTTGATGACAGTGTCATCAAATTCCGTTTTATTTAATTTATATCTAAAGCATCGATTTGAGACGTAATTTTTTTTTTATTTTGTTAGATTTTTTGAGATTTCAAAAAAACTCTTTACCCAAAAAATAATTACCACGGTCTGAAAGCATCATGTCAGAATTGTTTTTATAGTTTATAATGTTCGAAATACAGTAACGTCAAATGAAACCATAAAAATATTAGACAAGTGATCTATTTGTGCAGTTCGATTGCCAAAGGTGATTATTGCTGTTTTTTCGAAAACATGTACATGTGCTTTCATGAATGAACGAACAGAAAATAAAGGCAGGTCAAACAACATCCAAAATTAAAAACAAGAAAAATCAAAAGCTTTACCTTGTTGCCACATGTTATGGTTTATCTTCAGGCAAACAAATCTATTTTATCAACGAATCAAATAATGACAAAGAGATATGCCAAAGTAACAATTGTATCTTAAACCAAAATACATTTTAGTGCAATAATAGAAAAATAAAATAAATACAAAATTGAAAATCTGATTTTGGAGAACGGGCATTAAGGCCTAGTTTTGGCCCAAGAAAATACAATGTTTGATAACCATTTCAAATTGGAACATATTGTTTAGAAATGCATCAGGTCAAGAAATATAAATGAAAAACTTAAAGATTTTTATCTGATGACGTAATAATATGTACTGTTTTCACAAAAACGATAAAAAAAAAACCAGAATGTATGCAGTTTTCTATCTTTATTTCCGTTGTGGAAACATCCTGCGCAGCCAAGAAACAACAAAATAATTTAACAGAAGCTTTATTATAACTATTGGCATAATCTCCAAAAATATAAAGTTGTTTCTTGGGTGCGCACATACTTTTTCACTCTAAAATATACTTAAAATTTGATGAAAAAAACAAGGAAAATCACGAAATTTAACATAATATGCAAATTAAGTCATGATTTGTTGCCATGGTAACTTGTTCGATGTCAAATTAGTTTTGTTTTTAATAGTACCTTATACCTTAGTCAGGTTTTCAGTTATTTGAGAATATGTATGATAACTTTTAAATTTGTTGTAATTTTTGGGCCAAATAAGGGCCTTATTGCCCCTACTCCTTTAGATGGTCATTGTAGTTTGTATGACTATAAAACGGAATTAGGTGTGAAATGTGATGAAGATATCTATCATGAAATTGCATTACCTTGAATTTCTCTCTGTAACCCTTGAATACTACTATCTTCTATATCTGTTCTTCCTCTTTCTGCTTCCTCCTTTTCTTCCTGGAGCCTTCTAATTTCTGTTTTCATCGTTTCCATATATCCTTAAAATATTAGATAATAGCATAGAAATTTACACACATCTTATCTCTTTTCACCGATTTCAAATAGTATGTAATTAAATTTTTGAGAAAAGGTGTTCAACTGACAAAATACTTTTGTAAACATCAAGGGTTTTTAGTGTTAAGTTAACGTCCTCCATTTGAACATTCTAAGGCCTTAATTTTAATTTGATTGCCGGGAATTAAATATATGTATCAGTGATGATCACGGATACATGTACGTGCATCTTGTAAGAACAAACAGCTCGTTATTTTGTTTGCTTCTCCCTTGTGCATTGTCATCCTACAAAACAGTCTAGGTGGTCACGTGATGACTGGAGATTTTTGCATAGTATATACACGCAGAGAGTTGTTGACCTTGACAACTGTTAGTCAAAGGCCTTAGTTATCCCATTCCCCTATACTGTCTACTGGAGGTGAAACTTTAGGTTATTGATGTATGCAATTTAGAATAATGCAAGAATATTTGTAAATTGCGAGCCATCAATAATTCCGATGCATATTTCAATACTATTACATACAATGCACAAAAGAGTCTTTGATCATTAGACGTGAATCATTTAAAAGATCAACCACAAAATATTTAATCAAAATCTTTACAGCTTTTGGGGTTCTATCAAAATCTTTGGTTGTTCTACGATTTACACTGCTATTCCCTATATGACTGTATCGTGTTACTATGGAAATCGTGCATATTTGTTGAGTATGGTTGATTGATGCTTCAGATGGGAGATAATGCACTGGGAGGAGGGCATAACAGTGACTTTGAGATGAAAACAGCAATTAAGGTATACGGTTTTGTTTCTATTGTGCAAGTTATGATTGTGTTGTCTTGGATAGAGACTTCGTACCTTTTTTTTTAATTTTAGTTATATTGTACAGAAAACCGAAAATGTGGTATAATTGTCAATAAGCAACTCTCCAACAGAGACCAAATTACATAAAAATTAACAACTATACGTATGGTCTTCAACGATGAACTCATAGTTATCAAAGGTACAAGGATTATAATTTAGTATGTCAGACGCGCGTTTCGTCTACATAAGACTCATCAGTGACGTTCATATCAAAATATTTATAAAGCCAAACAAGTACAAAGTTGAAGAGCATTAAGGATTTAAAATTCCAAAAAAGTTGTGCCAAATACGGCTAAGGTAATCTATGCCTAGGATAAGAAAATCCTTAGTTTTTTTCGAAAAATTCAAAGGTTTGTAAACAGGAAATTCATAAAAATGACAACATCATTGATATTCATGTCAACACCGAAGTGTTGACTACTGAGCTGGTGATACCCTCGGGGACGAAACGTCCACCAGCAGTGTCTTATCGGGGCCTTATATAGCTGACTATGCGGTATGGGCTTTGCTCATTGTTGAAGGCCGTACGGTGACCTATAGTTGTTAATGTCTGTGTCATTTTGGTCATTTGTGGATAGTTGTCTCATTGGCAATCATACCACATCTTCTTTTTTATATATTGAAGAGCATTGAGGATTCAAAATTCCAAAAAGTTGTGGCAAATACGGCTAAGGTAATCTATGCCTGGGATGAGAAATTCTCAGTTTTTCGAAATATTCAAAGGTTTGTAAACAGGAAATTTATAGAAATGACAACATCATTGATATTCATGTCAACACGGAAGTGTTGACTACTGGGCTGGTGTTACCCTTCGGGACGAAACGTCCACAAGCAGTGTCATCGACCCAGTGGTGTAAATAGTTATCAAAGGTACCAGGATTATAATTAAGTACGCCAGACGCGAGTTTCGTCTACATAAGACTCATCAGTGACGCTCATATCAACAGATTTATAAAGCCAAACAAGTACAAAGTTGAAGAGCATACCACATTATCATAAAACTGTGTATAGAAATTGTCTATTATTGTAGATATCTCTGTTAACATGATTAAAATGATCTCAACTTGTCCAACCTCTAGGGCAAGTTAGATCATACAACTTTGTATAGTAATTGTCTATTGTTATAGATGTCTCTGTTAACATGGTTAAGATCATCACTACTTCTCCAGACTTGGGGCAAGTTAGATCATAAAACTTTAGATACGAATTGTTTATTGTTGTAAATGTCTCTATTAACATGGTAAAAATGATCTCAACTTCTCCAGACTCTGGGGCAAGTTAGATCATAAAACTTTGTATAGAAATTGTCTGTTGTTGTAGATGTCTCTGTTAACATGAGTAAGATTATCTCAACTTCTCCAGACTCGGGGCAAGTTAGATCATAAAACTTTGTATAGAAATTGTCGATTGTTGTAGATACATTGTATCTCTGTTAACATGATTAAGAGTATTTCAACTTGTCCAGAATCTGGGGCAAGTTAGATCAAACAATTTGTATAGGAATTGTCTATTGTTATAGATGTCTCTGTTAACATGGTAAAAATGATCTCAACTTCTCCAGACTCTGGGGCAAGTTAGATCATAAAACTTTGTATAGAAATTGTCTATTGTTGTAGATGTCTCTGTTAACATGAGTAAGATTATCTCAACTTCTCCAGACTCGGGGCAAGTTAGATCATAAAACTTTTTATAGAAATTGTCTATTGTTGTAAATGTCTCTGTTAACATTGTTAACAGTATCTCAAATTTTCCAGACTAGGGGCAAGTTAAATCATAAACTTTGTATAGAAATTGTCTATTGTTGCAAATGTCTCTGTTAATATGGTTAACAGTATCTCAACTTGTCCAGACTCCGGGCAAGTTAGATCATAACACTTTGTATAGAAATCGTCTATTGTTATAGATGTCTCTGTTAACATGGTTAAATTGATCTCAACTTGTCCAGACTCGGGGCAAGTTAAATCATAAAACTTTGTATAGAAATTGTCTATTGTTGCAAATGTCTCTGTTAATATGGTTAAGAGTATCTCAACTTGTCCAGACTCGGGGCAAGTTAGATCATAAAACTTGGTATAGAAATCGTCTATTGTTATAGATGTCTCTGTTAACATGGTTAAAATGATCTCAACTTGTCCAGACTCTGGGGCAAGTTAGATCATAAAACTGTGTATACGAATTGTCTATTGTTATAGATGTCTCTGTTAACATGGTTAACATGATCTCAACTTCTCCAGACTCTGGGGTTAGTTAGATCATAAAACTTTGTATAGAAATTGTCTATTGTTGTAGATGTCCCTGTTAACATGAGTAAGATTATCTCAACTTATCCAGACTCGGGGCAAGTTAAATCATAAAACTTGGGATACGAATTGTCTATTGTTATAGATGTCTCTATTAACATGGTAAACATGATCTCAACTTGTCCAGACTCGGGCAAGTTTGATCATAAAACGATTGACCTTCTTAGCATAAGTTTGTTATAAACACTGGAGTGAAAAAAAAACAAATAACAATTGAGTATTTTGTCAAGGGGGGGGGAGGACGATCGTTCCATTTAGCATAAGTCTGTCATTAATACAGATAAGGATGACAAAATTCAGTTGAGTATCTGGTTAGCGGGAGGGGGAGGGGCGGAGAACGATCGACCTCCTTAGCATAATTAAGTCTGTTATAAATACAGATAAGGAGTGAAAAAAAAACAGTTGAGTATCTGGTCAACGGGAAGGGAAACGAATGTCGATCCACCTTCTACACATAAGACTGTTATAAATACACATAGGATTGAAGAAAAACAGTTGAGTATCTGGTCAGCGGGAAGGGAAACGAATGTCGATCCACCTTCTACACATAAGACTGTTATAAATACACATAGGATTGAAGAAAAACATTTGAGTATCTGGCCAGCGGGGGGACGGCAGACGATCGTTCTTGAAATTTTCAGGTACCAATCGCACAATTTGGAGTATAACACACAATCTTTTCTTTGTTTGGTACTCGTTGGCATTACATGAAGAATATCGCTTTGATATCTAGACATTTTCATATGAATATACAAGCAACAAGGTATACAATAATTACCAGAATTGGTAAATTAAACAGTCAATGTGTGTTACCTCTGAATAAAACCGAAAGGCAACAAGAAACCCCTTCATCACTGGCTTATAGAAAATTTACAAATAATAAAAATTAAAGGTGCGAATTACAGATTGACGACGGATATGTTTCATTTGTCATATTAACCAAAAACCCGGCCGATTTCCCTCGAAATTAAATAAGACTTATCACCTGATTTATACTTACATGAGCAAAACGACGGGTGCCATATGTGGAGCAAGATCTGCATACCCTTCCGGAGTACCTGAGACCATCTCAGGTTTGTTGGGGTTGGTGTTTTTCAGCCAATATTTTTGCATGTTTTGTTTTGTTTGTCTTTTCTTTAGTGAATAATAGGGTAATACGTTCTTAAACTGTATGAGACTCCTGAACTGGGAAAAAAACCTGTTGTCCGTCCTAAAATTGTCTAGAGGACTAATCTACAATGTAGCAGCAGCAAATTAAAAACTTTTCTTACCGTAAGTAGTACATGCAGGTTTTACATTTGGAATGTCAAATACATTGTTACATCTGAAAGAATATTTCGATTTTTGTTTCCATTGAATAAATATAGTAAACAAACCGCGATCGCAAGTCATTAATAATTTGAAAAGTTTCAATTGCCATTGTTCTCATTCTTCTGACTTGCATCTCTTTTTATAGTAAATTATCATAGAAGCTAGACAAGACATCATACACAAAACATAGTGCTCTTTCTTGCACTGTTTTCAATTGCTTTTGGAATTTTGCTGTGTGCAGAAATGCCATGCCAAAGTTGAAATTAACAAAGACCAATTAATAAAAAATGGTTCATTTGCACAGTTTGTCAAATAAAGTGCCTAAACATTAGAGCATATTCATTTGATCGGATGCCTTCCTGCAAGTCTTAGTTATATATAGAAAAATTCAGGACCCTAACTACTCAGATCAATGGACCCATGCTATACAATTCAGGACCCTAACTACTCAGATCATTGGACCCATGTTTCACACTCATGACCCTAACTACTCAGATCATTGGACCCATGCTACACAATTCAGGACCCTAACTACTCAAATCATTTGACACATGCTATACAATTCAGGACCCTAGCTACTCATATCATTGGACACATGCTATACTATTCAGGACCCTAACTACTCAGATCATTGGACCCATGCTACACAATTCAGGACCCTAACTACTCAGGTCATTCGATCCATGCTACACCATTCAGGACCCTAACTACTCAAATCATTGGACACATGCTACACAATTCAGGACCCTAACTACTCAGATCATTGGGCTTATGCTACACATTTCAGTACCCTAACTACTCAGATCAACGGACCCATACTACACAATTCAGGACCCTAACTACTCAGATCATTGGGCCCATGCTACGCAGGACCCTAACTACTCAGATCATTGGGCCCATGCTACACAATTCAAGACCCTAACTACTCAGATCATTTGGCCCATGCTACACAATTCAGGACCCTCATTACTCAGATCAATGGACACATGCTATACAATTCAGGACTCTAACTACTCAGATCAATGGACCCATGCTACACAATTCAGGACCCTAACTACTCAAATCATTGGACACATGCTACACAATTCAGGACCCTAACTACTCAGATCAATGGACCCATGCTACATAATTCAGGACCCTAACTACTTAAATCATTGGACACATGCTACACAATTCAGGACCCTAACTACTCAGATCAATGGACCCATGCTACACAATTCAGGACCCTAACTACTTAAATCATTGGACACATGCTACACAATTCAGGACCCTAACTACTCAGATCAATGGACCCATGCTACACAATTCGGGACCCTAACTACTTAAGTCATTCGACCCATGCTACACAAATCAGGACCCTAACTACTCAGATTATTCGACCCACTTAAAATCACTCATAACTATGAATATACAATAAAAGTCAAAAGTGTTGCATGATTCGACGATTTCTAGCTATCTCTTTCTGAAAATTTGATATCCGCCACTGAGAGCACCAATAATCAAAAAGGTCGGGTAATTTTAACAGTGTTTTCAAGATAAATTAAGTAACAAATAACAATTAATTGATTTTAGAAAAAGAGTGGTGTACGAGCCTACGAAAAATAAATGAGTTTTACAGTAAAAATCATAAATTGTACAAAAAACCTGAAATTTTCGGCCAAGTCCCGTTTTGACGATTTGTAATACTGACTTATGACGCGGTCAGAAAAATGTCCGGTCGTTAACAGTTCAGTGGACCCATGCTACACAATTCAGGACCCTAACTACTCAGATCAATGGACACATGCTATACAATTCAGGACCCTAACTACTCAGATCATTGGACTAATGCTACACAATTCAGGACCCTAACTACTCAGATCATTCGACCCTTGCTATACAATTCAGGATCTTAACTGCTCAGAGCAATGGATACATGCTACACAATTCAGGACCCTAACTTCTCAAATCATTGGACACATGCTACACAATTCAGGACCCTAACTACTCAGATGAACGGACCCATGCTACACAATTCAGGACCCTAACTACTCAGATCAATAGAACCATGCTACACAATTCAGCACCCTAACTACTCAGATCATTGGACCCATGCTACACAATTCAGCACCCTAACTACTCAGATCAATGGACCCATGCTACACAATTCAGGACCCTAACTACTCAGATCAATAGAACCATGCTACACAATTCAGCACCCTAACTACTCAGATCATTGGACCCATGCTACACAATTCAGCACCCTAACTACTCAGATCAATGGACCCATGCTATACAATTCAGCACCCTAACTACTCAGATCATTGGACACATGCTACATAATTCAGGACCCTAACTACTCAGATCATTCGACCCTTGCTATACAATTCAGGATCTTAACTGCTCAGAGCAATGGATACATGCTACACAATTCAGGACCCTAACTACTCAAATCATTGGACACATGCTACACAATTCAGGACCCTAACTACTCAGATGAACGGACCCATGCTACACAATTCAGGACCCTAACTACAGTACTCAGATCAATAGAACCATGCTACACAATTCAGCACCCTAACTACTCAGATCATTGGACCCATGCTACACAATTCAGCACCCTAACTACTCAGATCAATGGACCCATGCTACACAATTCAGGACCCTAACTACTCAGATCATTGGACTAATGCTACACAATTCAGGACCCTAACTACTCAGATCATTCGACCCTTGCTATACAATTCAGGATCTTAACTGCTCAGAGCAATGGATACATGCTACACAATTCAGGACCCTAACTTCTCAAATCATTGGACACATGCTACACAATTCAGGACCCTAACTACTCAGATGAACGGACCCATGCTACACAATTCAGGACCCTAACTACTCAGATCAATAGAACCATGCTACACAATTCAGCACCCTAACTACTCAGATCATTGGACCCATGCTACACAATTCAGCACCCTAACTACTCAGATCAATGGACCCATGCTATACAATTCAGGACCCTAACTACTCAGATCAATAGAACCATGCTACACAATTCAGCACCCTAACTACTCAGATCATTGGACCCATGCTACACAATTCAGCACCCTAACTACTCAGATCAATGGACCCATGCTATACAATTCAGCACCCTAACTACTCAGATCATTGGACACATGCTACATAATTCAGGACCCTAACTACTCAGATCATTCGACCCTTGCTATACAATTCAGGATCTTAACTGCTCAGAGCAATGGATACATGCTACACAATTCAGGACCCTAACTACTCAAATCATTGGACACATGCTACACAATTCAGGACCCTAACTACTCAGATGAACGGACCCATGCTACACAATTCAGGACCCTAACTACAGTACTCAGATCAATAGAACCATGCTACACAATTCAGCACCCTAACTACTCAGATCATTGGACCCATGCTACACAATTCAGCACCCTAACTACTCAAATCAATGGACCCATGCTACACAATTCAGGACCCTAACTACTCAGATCAATAGAACCATGCTACACAATTCAGCACCCTAACTACTCAGATCATTGGACCCATGCTACACAATTCAGCACCCTAACTACTCAGATCAATGGACCCATGCTATACAATTCAGCACCCTAACTACTCAGATCATTGGACACATGCTACACAATTCAGCACCCTAACTACTCAGATCAATGGACCCATGCTACACAATTCAGGACCCTAACTACTCAGATCAATAGAACCATGCTACACAATTCAGCACCCTAACTACTCAGATCATTGGACACATGCTACACAATTTAAAGATGCAGATAAAAATATATTGCACGTTTGTATTAATAAACAAATAATAGCACAACTTAGTTACACATTACTTTTTTTAAAATCAACATAAATAAGAAGATGTGGTATGAGTGCCAATGAGACAACTCTTCATCCAAATCACAATGTAAAAAAAGTAAAACAATTATAGGTCAAAGTACTGCCTTCAACACGGAGCATTGGCTCATATCGAGCAGCAAGCTATAAAAGCCCCCAAAATGACTAGTGTAAAACAATTCAAACAGGAAACACCCGTATTCAACGGACATGCAATTGCAAAAAAACAGGACATGAGCTGAGCTGTACTGAATTGTCACTGTCATTCCTGCTCATCCTGTCACACAATCGTAGAAATCAACAAATCAACACGTCATTATATTTTGGCTAATTAACAAAAGGATAAGTTATGGAATGAAAAAATGAGATTTGTTTAAAAAAATTGATTTAAGTTTAGGTTTCAAACTGTTTCTACTCTAAAACATGTTAAAGCCTGATAGAAGTTTGTTGCCTTGGGTATAAATAAATTGAGATCAAACATTTTTTAGATGTTAGTCAATGACCAAACCATGTAAACCAGTGTAATTGGTTTTCCAAAACGGTTTTAGTTCAGGATTATATAAACAAAAAAGAATATAGCTTAGGGTTTTGAACTATTGTTTTTGAACTGGCTACAAAAACAAATAATCATGTTTCATTTCATTATCTTCTTCAAAACAAAGACTGTTTTCAGTACGTGGTTGCCTCCTATTTAGCATGCAGTAATGTTATTTATCGGAAGAGAAATGAATTCTTTAACAAGACAATTATGCCAAACAATGAGTTTCATTAAGAATCCGTCAGTTTTTATAAATCAGGTGAAATCATGGATCCTTAAATAACAATTATCTGACTCTTTAAATTTCATAAAAAAAACAGGCATTATTAATATTCACGATTTCATTTCTTTTTTTTAAAGAAAGCAACTTGTGTTTATTGTGAATACACAACACGGAAGCTAACAACGCGGACCTCGACGAAAGCACCCATCAATATTTACATGTGGAATACACATCTCCACCAAAAGGCGCTTGGGTACATAATACAGATTTTATATTAGTAATTTCTTAAAATATTCAATGTTCTATGTTATATATAGGCTGGGTATTGATCTTCGTTTCAAATCTTTTATGTATTGAACCAGAATATTTACCTGTAAGATCAATAGGAAACTAATATATAAATAACTATCTTATCAATAACCCAGTACGTCCGTCCCACATAGAGTATATATGTGTATGGTTTGTCCGGCTAACTCCTCCTACGATTTACAAGTTTTTGTTGGTAAGCTGCCTTTGTAATACAGATATCTTTGTTGGTCAGATATCTTTGTTGAAGAGATGTCATTGTCGGACAGACTAGATATTTTTGTAAGACAGACGTCTTTGGTAGAAAAAGAATTTTGTTGAAAAGATGTCGTCTTTGTTGGACCTTGGTCTTTGTTGGTCATATTAGATATTTGTCTGTTTTGGTAAGAATTTTTTGGTGGACATGTCTTTGGTGGACATGTATTTGTTGGACATGTCTTTGGTGGACAGATGTCTCAGTTTTTGTTAGTCAGATGTATTTGTTGGACAGATGTATTTGTTGGTTAGATGTCACTGGTGAAAAGATATCTTTGTTGGACAGATGTTTTTGTTGGTCAGATGTCTTTGTTGGACATATTTTAGTTGCATGGACAAACTATAGTATTTGGTTGTACGTGTCTTTGCTGGACATGTGTTTGTTGGACAGATGTCTTTGTTGGACAGATGTCTCTGGTGGACAGATGTCTTTGTTGGACAGATGTCTCTGGTGGACAGATGTCTTTGTTGGACAGATGTCTTTGTTGGTCAGATGTCTTTGTTGGTCAGATGTCTTTGTTGGTCAGATGTCTTTGTTGGACATAAGTCTTTGTTGGACAGATGTCTTTGTTGGTCAGATGTCTTTGTTGGTCAGATGTCTTTGTTGGACAGATGTCTTTGTTGGACAGATGTCTTTGTAGGTCAGATGTCTTTGTTGGTCAGATGTCTTTGTTGGTCAGATGTCTTTGTTGGACAGATGTCTTTGTTGGTCAGATGTCTTTGTTGGTCAGATGTCTTTGTTGGACAGATGTCTTTGTTGGTCAGATGTCTTTGTTGGTCAGATGTCTTTGTTGGACAGATGTCTTTGTTGGACAGATGTCTTTGTTGGTCAGATGTCTTTGTTGGTCAGATGTCTTTGTTGGACAGATGTCTTTGTTGGACAGATGTCTTTGTTGGACAGATGTCTTTGTTGGTCAGAAGTCTTTGTTGGACATATTTTAGTTGCATGGACAAACTATAATATTTGGTTGTACGTGTCTTTGCTGGACATGTGTTTGTTGGACAGATGTCTTTGTTGGACAGATGTCTTTGTTGGTCAGATGTCTTTGTTGGTCAGAAGTCTTTGTTGGACAGATGTCTTTGTTGGTCAGATGTCTTTGTTGGACATAAGTCTTTGTTGGACAGATGTCTTTGTTGGTTAGATGTCTTTGTTGGACAGATGTCTTTGTTGGTCTGATGTCTTTGTTGGTCAGATGTCTTTGTTGGTCAGAAGTCTTTGTTGGACAGATGTCTTTGTTGGTCAGATGTCTTTGTTGGACATAAGTCTTTGTTGGACAGATGTCTTTGTTGGTTAGATGTCTTTGTTGGACAGATGTCTTTGTTGGTCTGATGTCTTTGTTGGTCAGATGTCTTTGTTGGTCAGATGTCTTTGTTGGTCAGATGTCTTTGTTGGACAGATGTCTTTGTTGGTCAGATGTCTTTGTTGGTCAGATGTCTTTGTTGGACAGATGTCTTTGTTGGACAGATGTCTTTGTTGGACAGATGTCTTTGTTGGTCAGATGTCTTTGTTGGACAGATGTCTTTGTTGGACAGATGTCTTTGTTGGTCAGATGTCTTTGTTGGTTAGATGTCTTTGTTGGACAGATGTCTTTGTTGTCTGATGTCTTTGTTGGTCAGATGTCTTTGTTGGTCAGATGTCTTTGTTGGTCAGATGTCTTTGTTGGTCAGATGTCTTTGTTGGACATATCTTAGTTGCATGGACAAACTATAGTATTTGGTTGTACGTGTCTTTGTTGGACATGTATTTGTTGGACAGATTGTATTATTTTGTTGTACGTGCCTTTGTTGTACATGTCTTTATTGGACAGCTATCTTTGTTGAACATATGTCTTTACTAAGCAGAAGTCTTTTTTAGACAGAAGTCATTTTTTGACAGATATTTTTGGTTGACTTATGTTTTTGTTTGACAGATATCTTTCTTGGACAGATTAAATGCCTTTTCATTGAACGTTGTTTGGGTGCTTCTCGTTGGCGTATTCTCTTCGCTTATAAAACTAGTTATTTTTGCAACGAAGCTCATAAAAAAAAATTATAGTTCGTTCTTAATATGTTGAACTGCTACACCACTGTCCCAGGTTAGGAGGAGGGTTGGGATCCTGCAATATGTTTAACCCCGCCACATTCTGTATGTTTGTGCCTGTCTTAAGTCAGAAGCCTGGCTGTAATTCAGTGGTCGTCGTTTGTTGCTGTCTTACATATTTGTTTTTCGTTCATTTTTTGTACATTAATTAGGCCGTTAGTTTTCTCGTTTGAATTGTTTTACATTTGTTTTTTCGGAGCCTTTTATAGCTGGCTATGCGGTATTAGCTTTGCTCATTGTTGAAGGCCGTACGGTGACTTAACGCTGTTAATATCTGTGTCATTTGGTCTCTTGTGAAGAGCTGTCTCATTGGCAATCATACCACATCTTCTTTTTTTATAAGCTACTGAGATAATTTTCTAATTTCCGTGATACTAACAAATATCGTCTAAAGAGCTGTTAGTTTTATAATAATTTAATTGAATCCGATGATGAGACTGTACTGCATTGAGCTTAAAAAATTGTTTAAGTTTCCCGTCTTCTGTTGATTGGTTGATTGATTGATTTCTTATAACGTCCAGTGACAAACATTTCATGCAGATTTAGGACGAGAACACTGTGTCTGTGACCAGGGATGAAGGCTTAACACTGCGTCTGTGGCCAGGGATGATTGCTAAACACTGTACGTTGATCGCTAACAAGATAAATGCTTGACACTGTACGTTGCCCACTAACAGGATGAATGCTAAACACTCTATGCTGCCCACTAACAGGATGAATGCTTAACACTGTACTATGCCCTCTCACAGGAGGATTGCTAAACACTGTATGTTGCCCACTAACATGATGATTGTCAACACTGTACTATGCCCACTAGCAGGAGGATTACTAAACACTGTACTATGCCCACTAACAGGAGGATTGCTAAACACTGTACTATGCCCACTAACAGGAGGATTGCTAAACACTGCACGTTGCTCACTAACAGGATGAATGATAAACACTGTACTATGCCCACTAACAGGAGGATTGCTAGACATCATGTTGCCAACTAACAGGAGGAATGCTTAACACTGTACTATGCCAACTAACAGGAGGATTGATTAACACTCTATGCTGCCCACTAACAGGATGAATGCTTGACACTGTACTCTGCCCTCTCACATACAGGAGGATTGCTAAACACTGTATGTTGCCCACTAACATGAGGATTGTAAACACTGTACTATGCCCACTAACAGGAGGATTGCTAAACACTGTACTATGCCCACTAACAGGAGGATTGCTAAACACTGCACGTTGCTCACTAACAGGATGAATGATAAACACTGTACTATGCCCACTAACAGGAGTATTGCTAAACACTGTACTATGCCCACTAACAGGAGGATTGCTAGACATCATGTTGCCAACTAACAGGAGGAATGCTTAACACTGTGCATTGCCAACTAACAGGATGAATGCATAACACTGTACTATGCTAACTAACAGGAGGATTGATTAACACTGTACTATGCCCACTAACAGGAGGATTGCTAGACAATGTATGTTGCCCACTAATAGGAGGATTGCTAGACACTGTATGTTGCCCCCTTACAGGATGATTGCTAGACGCAATATGTTGCCCACGAACATGAGAATTGCTAGACACCGTATGTTGCCCACTAACAGGAGGATAGCTAGGTACTGTATGTAGCCAACTTAAAGGAGTATTGCTAGACACTGAATGTTGCCCACAAACAGGATGATTGCTAGACACCGTATGTTGCCCACAAACAGGATGATTGCTAGACACCGTATGTTGCCCACTAACGGGAGGATTGCTAAACACTGTACTTGCTCACTAACAAGAGGATGGATTGCTAAACACTGTACTTTGCCCACTAGATGTCTTTTGGTTATTTGTGTTGTTGGATTGTTGTGTCATTGCCGTATGTCCCACATCTCCTTTTACTCGTACGTTGTGTGTTGTCCACTATATGTCTTTTGGTTATTTGTGTTGTTGGATCGTTGTTTCATTGACGTTTATCCCACACACCCTTTTACTCGTACGTTTTGTGTTGTCCATTAGACGTCTATTGGTTATTTGTGTTGTTGGATTGTTGTCTCATTGACGTTTATCCCATACCCCCTTTTACTCGTACGTTGTGTGTTGTCCACTAGATGTCTATTGGTTATTTGTGTTGTTTGATCGTTGTCTCATTGACGTTTATCCAACACCTCCTTTTACTCGTACGTTGTGTGTTGTCCATTAGACGTCTATTGGTTATTTGTGTTGTTTGATCGTTGTCTCATTGACGTTTATCCAACACCTCCTTTTACTCGTACGTTGTGTGTTGTCCACTAGATGTCTATTGGTTATTTGTGTTGTTGGATCGTTGTCTCATTGACGTATATCCCACATCTCCTTTTACTCGTACGTTTTGTTTTGTCCATTAGACGTCTATTGGTTATTTGTGTTGTTGGATTGTTGTCTCATTGACGTATATCCCACATCTCCTTTTACTCGTACGTTTTGTGTTGTCCATTAGACGTCTATTGGTTATTTGTGTTGTTGAATTGTTGTCTCATTGACGTATATCCCACACCTCCTTTTAATCGTACGTTGTATGTTGTCCACTAGATGTATATCCCACATCTCCTTTTACTCGTACGTTTTGTGTTGTCCATTAGACGTCTATTGGTTATTTGTGTTGTTGAATCGTTGTCTCATTGACGTATATCCCACATCTCCTTTTACTCGTACGTTTTATGTTGTCCATTAGACGTCTATTGGTTATTTATGTTGTTGGATTGTTGTCTCATTGACGTATATCCCACATCTCCTTTTACTCGTACGTTTTGTTTTGTCCATTAGACGTCTATTGGTTATTTGTGTTGTTAAATCGTTGTCTCATTGACGTTTATTCCACATCTCCTTTTACTAGACTAAGTACGTTGTTAGTTGTCCACTAGATGTCTATTGGTTATTTGTGTTGTTGGATCGTTGTCTCATTGACGTATATCCCACATCTCCTTTTATTCGTACGTTTTGTGTTGTCCATTAGACGTCTTTTGGTTATTTGTGTTGTTGGATCGTTGTCTCATTGACGTATATCCCACATCTCCTTTTACTCGTACGTTTTGTGTTGTCCATTAGACGTCTATTGGTTATTTGTGTTGTTGAATTGTTGTCTCATTGACGTATATCCCACATCTCCTTTTACTCGTACGTTTTGTTTTGTCCATTAGACGTCTATTGGTTATTTGTGTTGTTGGATTGTTGTCTCATTGACGTATATCCCACACCTCCTTTTATTCGTACGTTTTGTGTTGTCCATTAGACGTCTATTGGTTATTTGTGTTGTTAAATCGTTGTCTCATTGACGTTTATTCCACATCTCCTTTTACTAGACTAAGTACGTTGTTAGTTGTCCACTAGATGTCTATTGGTTATTTGTGTTGTTGGATCGTTGTCTCATTGACGTATATCCCACATCTCCTTTTATTCGTACGTTTTGTGTTGTCCATTAGACGTCTTTTGGTTATTTGTGTTGTTGGATCGTTGTCTCATTGACGTATATCCCACATCTCCTTTTACTCGTACGTTTTGTGTTGTCCATTAGACGTCTATTGGTTATTTGTGTTGTTGAATTGTTGTCTCATTGACGTATATCCCACATCTCCTTTTACTCGTACGTTTTGTTTTGTCCATTAGACGTCTATTGGTTATTTGTGTTGTTGGATTGTTGTCTCATTGACGTATATCCCACACCTCCTTTTATTCGTACGTTTTGTGTTGTCCATTAGACGTCTATTGGTTATTTGTGTTGTTGGATTGTTGTCTCATTGACGTATATCCCACATCTCCTTTTACTCGTACGTTTTGTGTTGTCCATTAGATGTCTATTGGTTATTTATGTTGTTGGATCGTTGTCTCATTGACGTATATCCCACATCTCCTTTTCTCGTATGTTTTATGTTGTCCATTAGACGTCTATTGGTTATTTGTGATGTTGGATTGTTGTTTCATTGACGTTGATCCGACACCTCCTTTTACTCGTACGTTGTGTGTTGTCCATTAGACGTCTATTGGTTATTTGTGTTGTTGGATTGTTGTCTCATTGACGTATATCCCACACCTCCTTTTACTCGTACGTTTTGTGTTGTCCATTGGACGTCTATTGGTTATTTGTGTTGTTGGATCGTTGTCTTATTGACGTTTATCCCACACCTCCTTTTAATCGTACGTTGTGTGTTGTCCACTAGACGTCTATTGGTTTTTTGTGTTGTTGGATTGTTGTCTCATTGACGTTGATCCGACACCTCCATTTATTCGTACATAACATTGCAATACTGAATGAAATTAACATATATAGTTAATATTTATCAGTGATCCCAGCAATAATTATCGTTTTTATTTTTGTATTATATATCATTTGTAAATTTTGGACTATAGATAAATTATCAGAAAGTTTTCTCCCTTTTTAATTGTACCAAATAAAATATTCTCAAACATATCATTTACGTAACTAATGGTTTAAAATATTCTACAAAAAAAATATTTGCTTCATTTCGACCATCTTAGGTAAACAAAATATTACAAAAGTAAAAATCTGGTGTTATTTAAAATCTAAGTAATTTCTAAAGTAAAATTCGACCTAATAGGTATAAGTAATTAATTCAGAGTAGGATAGCCGACCATATACATACTGGTAGATTTCTATGTCTAAGGTAACAGAACTTAACACCAAACATATTTCGGAAATTCTTTCGGAAATATGAAACAAAAAGAAAAAAAAGTAATTTTTAAGAGGACATTTGAACTTTAGTCTGATGATATCTGAAATATAGTCATACGAATGTCCTGACAGTATTATTTAATAACAAATAGAAATATATCTTACATTTTAACAGGAAAAATTAAAAGTTAAAAATTGATATCAAACTGTATGTCATATTTCCATTGTCCTTGGCCTCATTTTCGTGGTTCAGCGACTGCTTAAACATGAGTACTCACACCGAATTGTTTTTTTCTGATCGTGATTGAATTTATGTTAAAAGTCTGTAACATGAAAGATTTACTGCAAGCACACGTATCACATGAACTTAACATTATCAGTGATCGATACGAATGAGGTCAAGGTCTACCAGACAGACATGTTTTACAATCATACCGTACACCATACACGTATATAAATAGCTTACAGTATCGGAGAAACCGTACACCATACACGTATATAAATAGCTTACAGAATCGGAGAAACCGTACACCATACAAGTATATAAATAGCTTACAGTATCGGAGATACCGTACACCATACAAGTATATAAATAGCTTACAGTATCGGAGAAACCGTACACCATACAAGTCTATAAATAGCTTACTGTATCGATGACACCGTACACCATACAAGTCTATAAATAACTTACAGTATCGGAGAAACCGTACACCATACACGTCTATACATAGCTTACAGTATCGGAGAAACCGTACACCATACAAGTATATAAATAGCTTACAGTATCGGAGAAACCGTACACCATACAAGTATATAAATAGCTTACAGTATCGGAGAAATCGTACACCATACAAGTTTATAAATAGCTTACAGTATCGGAGAAACCGTACACCATACAAGTCTATAAATAGCTTACAGTATCGGAGAAACCGTACACCATACATGCATACACCATACACGTATATAAATAGCTTACAGTATCGGAGAAAAACATCTAATTACAAAACTTCACATTTAGCCATGAACAATAAAAATGGTGAATGAAATGATTCCAATGTGTATGTCAGTCTGGCAGGGTTAACCTGACCTAAATATAAAAATAAAGCGATGTGGCATGCTGAGGGGTATGATTGCCTATGAGACATCTCTCCATAAGAGACAAAATGACGTAGAATTGAAACAACTATAGGTCACTATACGGCCTTCAACAATGAGAAAAACCCACATCATATTTACGTTAAGCACGATATTGTGTTTCAAATGGTAACGTCAAATTTTTACGTTTTACGGCGATAATTGATAATTTGGGATATTTTTTTTTATTTCTCTGGCAATTTTTGTTTTGCACATCAATATGGATACTTCTTAATGTTTGGTTGTGCATGGAATATTTCCCGCTGAAAGTAAAACCCCATTTATTTATTTACTTTTTTTTTTCTCACATGATTTTATAATATTTTGCTGAAAATGTATAAAAATAAAATATAAAATATAAAATAAATGATTGTTTAGCTGCAACAGACACCAAGGGACGATGCTCTAGGATTGTGATCTTAAAAGCTCTAACAATCCTCCTCGTATCTGATGCAGAAAAACAAACACAAATGGAAAAAGTTTATGTATATTCACAGCAAATAACATATACTGCAGTAAACAGGTATTGAGAAGAGTGTAAGTTTCCCTACTGCAACAGACACCAAGGGGCGGTACGCAAGGAGCTGTGGTATTTACACAGTCCTCCTCGTGTCTGAAGCAGACAAGAAAGCCACATCATTAACAATTTTTTGAAATAAATTTACATGCAGCAGTGAGAATAGACTTATCTTCTGTGTTCATAAGCCATATCAGTTTATCTCTTGCGTTAAGAGTTAAAAAGTTTGGGCAACTTTTAGTTATCTCTTGAAATAGATGATTGCGATCATCATTAAATTTAACACATTGGAATAAAAAATGATATTCATCCTCCACATCTCCGGAGTTACAACGAGTACAAGTTCTGTCATTTAGAAGAGTACCCTGATACCTTCCGGACTCAATTCTTAAGTGGTGTGAGGAAATTCTGAGCTTTGTTAAACTTCGTCTCTGTTCAAAATTCCCAATAATGGAAAGACATTTTTCTCTTCCAAAAACTGATTTAAATATAACATAAGTTCTAAGTTTACCATCTGAATGCTTTGCCAATTCCACAAGTCTATAAAATATGATTTTAATTTTTTTTTCATATTAGTTTTTGAAGCTATTAATTTTTGGTAATGGTGAAGATAGATGATTGATGTCTGGGATCATTTCAAGAATTGACTTCATAGAGCCATACCAAGATGTTTTGTTTTGAATGAGAAAGATTCTTTGATGTTACATAAGCATCTTTAAGAAGAGAAAATTGGGAATCAAGATTTTCCAAGCGATACCAGTAATTTAACATGGATTTAATCATATCATAGTATAGTGGGAATCGTCCTAGCTCGGATAAAATTCCAAAATTCATGGATTTTTTATGAACACCTAAAACCAGTTTACAAAATTTTATATGTAGTCGCTAACATTTTGAACTGGAATAGATTTTTTTTCAAATGGTAAAGTTCCATTTCTGATTCTTGCTGAGAATGGATTAAAAGTTCCCCATATTTCAGACCCATATAGGAGTATTGGTTTTATGGTATGATCAAATACATGTAAGCTGGTGCTTATGCTTGGATTAAGTGATAATAAATTCTTGTACAATTTATAATAAGCCTTCAAGGACTTTTTATACAGTTCATTTTGAGCATATGAAAATTACCCTGATGCACTAAAGTGCAAACCAAGATATTTATCATTATTAACACTATCAATCAACATATTTTCATAAGTAAATTTTTCACAAATGTGTCTGCCTGCTTTGTTGAATATCAGAACCATACAAAATGTTGAGGGATTAAACATGTTAGCGGGTGTCTTCCCCCCTCTTTAACCTCGGACAGTGATGGATCAGCACAACACAAGAACAAACTGTACAAAACAATAATTGGAACAGGCAAATATAGATTGTGGCGGGGTTACATGTAAACATGTTAGCGGGTGTCTCCCCCCTTTAACCTCGGACAGTGGTGGATCAGTACAACACAAGAACAAACTGTACAAACCAATAATTGGAACAGGCAAATATAGATTGTGGCGGGAGTAAAAACGTTTGTGGGCGCCAAAACCTCCCCTAACCTGGTACATTGGTGTAATAGCACAGCAGAAGAACAAGGCTTTAAAATCAGTTCAAAAAGGCTTTAACTATTTAACTCATCAAATCGATACAAGCACTCAAACAACTAACAAAAAACACTAAAGACACAAAGTAAAGATCTGACTTATAAAAACACTAAAGACACAAAGTAAAGATCTGACTTATAAAAACACTAAAGACACAAAGTAAAGATCTGACTTATAAAAACACTAAAGACACAAAGTAAAGATCTGACTTATAAAAAAAAACACTAAAGACACAAAGTAAAGATCTGACTTATAAAAAAAACACTAAAGACACAAAGTCAAGATCTGACTTATAAAAAAACACTAAAGACACAAAGTAAAGATCTGACTTATAAAAAAAAACACTAAAGACACAAAGTCAAGATCTGACTTATAAAAAAAACACTAAAGACACAAAGTAAAGATCTGACTTATAAAAAAAACCACTAAAGACACAAAGTAAATATCTGACTTATATAAAAAAACACTAAAGACACAAAGTAAAGATCTGACTTATAAAAAAAACACTAAAGACACAAAGTAAAGATCTTACTTAGAAAAAAAAACACTAAAGACACAAAGTAAAGATCTGACTTATAAAAAACACTAAAGACACAAAGTAAAGATCTGACTTATAAAAACACTAAAGACACAAAGTAAAGATCTGACTTATAAAAAAACACTAAAGACACAAAGTAAAGATCTGACTTATAAAAAAAAACACTAAAGACACAAAGTAAAGATCTGACTTATAAAAAAACACTAAAGACACAAAGTAAAGATCTGACTTATAAAAAAACACTAAAGACACAAAGTAAAGATCTGACTTATAAAAAAAACACTAAAGACACAAAGTAAAGATCTGACTTATAAAAAAACACTAAAGACACAAAGTAAAGATCTGACTTATAAAAAAACACTAAAGACACAAAGCAAAGATCTGATTTATAAAAAAACACTAAAGACACAAAGTAAAGATCTGACTTATAAAAAAAAACACTAAAGACACAAAGTAAAGATCTGACTTATAAAAAACTAACAAAAAACACTAAAGACACAAAGTAAAGATCTGACTTATATAAAAAACACTAAAGACACAAAGTAAAGATCTGACTTATAAAAAACACTAAAGACACAAAGTAAAGATCTGACTTATATAAAAAACACTAAAGACACAAAGTAAAGATCTGACTTATATAAAAAACACTAAAGACACAAAGTAAAGATCTGACTTATATAAAAAACACTAAAGACACAAAGTAAAGATCTGACTTATAAAAAACACTAAAGACACAAAGTAAAGATCTGACTTATAAAAAAAACACTAAAGACACAAAGTAAAGATCTGACTTATAAAAAAAACACTAAAGACACAAAGTAAAGATCTGACTTATAAAAAAAACACTAAAGACACAAAGTAAAGATCTGACTTATAAAAAAAACACTAAAGACACAAAGTAAAGATCTGACTTATAAAAAAAACCCACTAAAGACACAAAGTAAAGATCTGACTTATAAAAAAAACACTAAAGACACAAAGTAAAGATCTGACTTATAAAAAAAACACTAAAGACACAAAGTAAAGATCTGACTTATAAAAAAAAACATCTATCGAAGGCAAAAATATCAAACAGTACACAACCAACATCTACTAATAGATTAAGTGTTAATAAAAGACGAGAAAAAAACATGATCTTGTGAAATGCTAACATATAGATATCGGTAGAATCCTCTCATTTTCCTGGTTCATTGGTCAATTTTAATGTTTTGTGATTAGATCCGGTTCTTATGTATATGTTGTGTACAAGTTGTAATGTTATACAAATTATAATTTGTACAGATTTTTTGTACAAGTTATCAGTGTTTTATGAACTGCTTAACACAAATGGATGATGCACGCACACGGCCTTTTGTTTCGTATATTTCTGTCATATTTTCACAACTACATGATACAATCTAGTATTGAGCATTGATACAAAAAACATTATAAGACCACAAATAGACTTTTTATGGATATGAATATGGCATCAGGAGAAAAATAAAATTAGATTTTAAACCATTCAGGTATCCTCACTTACATTTTGAGGACAAGGAGAGTAGCCCTAAATGTTAGGTTGAAGTATATTAATTTGAGTTTAAAACATTGAACTAGTCCATTTCAGAAGATAAACCTGTATTACCTGGTGCAAGAAGATGTGTGTCAAAAAACTTATAACTTGTACAAAAACCCTGTACAAATTATAATTTGTACAAACTTACATCTTGTACACAACATCTATAATACTAAAATTACGAGGTCCAATTTGTCAGCCGTCATCGGGTAAAAACGACAAATCAAAGAATTCAACTCTATGTATAGCTAATATAGGACAATGGTGTAGATTAGAAATTACACCACTCCAGACCCTTTTGTTTTCCACATAATTAATATTGCCAATAATTACCAAGTTCCGGGTCAAGTCCGATACCGATACCAATAGTATATTCACCTGTTACCTATAAACTTATCTGTACGTTCCGCATTTGACAGGCGCACCACCAAACGGTGTATTTAGGATTTTGATATATACACGGGTCATAATCAAAGGGCTGACACTACTAAATTCAATCATTGTCAAATTGTTCCCTATTGTAGTTTTATTCAGCAATCAGCAATACTTTCTAAGATAACTAATATAGGACAATGTTGTTGATTAAAAAATACTCCATTCCTGGATAGCCAGGACCTTCTGTTTTCCAAATAATTAATATTACCAATAATTGATAAGTTCCGGGTCGACGGGTTCAAACAAAGATTTGAAAGCAGAGAAAACTGTGTATCTTATAATCGACATAACTTTATCAGATGACAATATCAATTACTAAAACAAGGCTTAAATATATATACTTTAATTCAGTAACGGACCCGCGATATCACGGGTGTGTACTTGTATATACTATAAGCAACAGGTCAACTATATTTGCTGTATGGAAAGATTGTAAGGTGAACATATCCGTCTGACATGTTGCATCTGACCTTGATCTCATTTTCATGGATCATATTAGCATGTGTTAAAGACTTAGTCTCTATCTTGATTTTTTTAAGTTGATAAATTCTGCCTTCTTTGGCACAACTCCTTTGAGAGTTTTTTTTGCATAAAACGGGCATGGTAATATAACATGTTTTTTATCTTCGATTTTATCATTACACGTAAAACACACTCTTTCTTCTACATTTTTATTTTACGATTACCTTCATAATTTCTTTACCTTGATTTAATATTTGGTAGACCTACATTCAAATATGCCATCTACATCGTCCATGGCAGAGTCATTTCATACAATATAAGTACCCCTCCTCAAAAAAAAAAAAAAACCAATGACAAACTTCATGGTTTTGTAATGGAAATCCAAAATATAGATTAAATGAAGAAATACAGTAAAACAGGAGGTTCAAAAGTATATATTGTGAAAATTTCAAAAGATTCTGATACGAAATGCAAAGTTGTGACTGAAGGAAAACGAACAAACAAACAAACAGATGCCTGTGTCATAATCAGTAGAAAAAAATACAAATAGCTGAGAGGTTCACAGCAGACTGCTTATGACCCTCAAATAAAAAGATATTGTAAGAAGTAAGAATCAGCTTTGCCTCGGTTGGCAATATGTTGTTCTAGGGGTAATAATCTGCTCTTAGACTACATCCTTATCATCTGTAATTGACCTGGGTTGACAATGTTTTTCTAGGGTTAATAATCTGCACTATTACCCTTTTATCTGTTATTGATCTGCTTTGCCTCGATTAACAACGTTTTTCTAGGGTTAATAATCTGCAGTATTACCCTTTTAATATCTGTTACTGATCGGCTTTACCTCGGTTGACCACGTTTTTTCTCGTGGTAACAATCTGCTCTTTTACCTTCTCATCTGTTATTGATCGGCTTTACCTCGGTTGGCCACGTTTTTTCTCGTGGTAACAATATGCCCTATAACATTCTCATCTGTTATTGATCGGCTTTACCTCGGTTGGCCCCTTTTTTTCTCGTGGTAACAATATGCCCTATAACCTTATCATATATAATTGATTAGCTTTGCCTCGGTTGACAATGTTGTTCTAGGGGTAACACTCTGCTCTATAACCTTATCATCTGTTATTGGTCGGATTTGACTCGGTTGACAATGTTTTTTCTCGTGATAACAATCTGCTCTATTACACTAGCTATAATCTGTAATTGATCGACTTTGCTTCGGTTAACAATGTTTTTCTATAGGTAACAACCTGCTCTATTCCCCTATCATACATTATATAATTATAAAAGTGTCTCAGTATTAAGACGGTCACTTTTGTTTGTTTGTTCTTTTAAGTGTTACATGAAATGAGATCTAGATCTCATACCTAAGAGAGGTACTTATCAAGTATGAATCAAGATATCAAATGTTAAAGAAAAGATAGTTGTTTTTTTATTCTTACAGTTTCTATAGATTTTCTCTTCAGCTTTGCTTATAACTGGAGTGCATGGGTAACACGATTCGCTTCTTTAATTATTAGTCCTTTAGAGTGCTATCATTGGTATAAATAAAACGTGAACGAGGCTAGACGTCCATAAGACAGCCACCCAACGAGAACGAGGCTAGACGTCAATAAGACAGCCACCCAACGAGAACGAGGCTAGACGTCGATAAGACAGCCACCCAACGAGAACGAGGCTAGACGTCAATAAGACAGCCACCCAACGAGAACGAGGCAAGACGTAAATAAGACAACCACCCAACGAGAACGAGGCTAGACGTCAATAAGACAGCCACCCATCGAAAACGAGGGTATACGTCAATAAGACATCCACCCAACGTGAACGAGGCTAGACGTTAATAAGACAGCCACCCAACGAGAAAGAGGGTATACGTCAATAAGACAGCCACCCAACGATAACGAGGGTATACGTCAATAAGACAGCCACCCAACGAGAACAAGGATATACGCCAATAAGACAGCCACCCAACAAGAACGAGGCTAGACGTCAATAAGACAGCCACCCAACGAGAACAAGGTATACGTCAATAAGATAGCCACCCAACGAGAACGAGGCAAGACGTCAATAAGACAGTCACCTAACGAGAACGAGGCTAGACGTCAAAAAGCTAGCCACCAAACGAGAACGAGGATAGACGTCAATAAGACAGCCACCCAACGAGAACGAGGCTAGACGTCAATAAGACAGCCACCCAAAGAAAACGAGGCTAGACGTCATTAGAAAATTGTCAATACAATACTGGAAGTTTTGTTTCCCGTTCTGGGATAAACATTCGTTGGACAGGTGTTCATTGTTCCGGTTGTCTTCATAAATAGTTATGCATGGACCTGTTTCCTATCTATTATATTTATATTTATATATCTATATATTATCTGTTTTAATATCTATTGAAAGCACAAAGTCAGTAAAATACTTACGATTACATGGTTGTTCTGGTGTAAAAATCAATGCAACAGCAACCCAACGACACATATATCTAAAAACACCAGCAACCCAACGACACATATATCTAAAGACACCAGCAACGCAACGACACAAATATCTAAAGACACCAGCAACCCAACGACACATATATCTAAAGGCTCCAGCAACCCAATGACACATATATCTAAAGACACCAGCAACCCAACGACACATGTATCTAAAGACACCAGCAACCCAACGACACATGTATCTAAAGACACCAGCAACCCAATGACACATATATCTAAAGACACCAGCAACCCAACGACACATATATCTAAAGACACCAGCAACCCAACGACACATATATCTAAAGACACCAGCAACGCAACGACACAAATATCTAAAGACACCAGCAACCCAACGACACATATATCTAAAGACACCAGCAACCCAACGACACATATATCTAAAGACATCAGCAACCCAACGACACATATATCTGAAGACACCAGCAACCCAATGACACATATATCCAAAGACACCAGCAAACCAACGACACATATCTAAAGACACCAGCAACCCAACGACACATGTATCTAAAGACACCAGCAACCCAATGACACATGTATCTAAAGACACCAGCAACCCAACGACACATATATCTAAAGACACCAGCAACCCAACGACACATATATTTAAAGGCACCAGCAACCCAACGACACATATATCTAAAGGCACCAGCAACCCAACGACACATATATCTAAAGACACCAGCAACCCAACGACACATATATCTAAAGACACCAGCAACCCAACGACACATATATCTAAAGACACCAGCAACCCAACGACACATATATCTGAAGACACCAGCAACCCAACGACACATATATCCAAAGACACCAGCAACCCAACGACACATATCTAAAGACACCAGCAACCTAACGACACATATATCTAAAAACACCAGCAACCCAACGACACATATATCTAAAAACACCAGCAACCCAACGACACATATATCTAAAGACACCAGCAACGCAACGACACAAATATCTAAAGACACCAGCAACCCAACGACAAATATATCTAAAGGCTCCAGCAACCCAATGACACATATATCTAAAGACACCAGCAACCCAACGACACATGTATCTAAAGACACCAGCAACCCAACGACACATGTATCTAAAGACACCAGCAACCCAATGACACATATATCTAAAGACACCAGCAACCCAACGACACATATATCTAAAGACACCAGCAACCCAACGACACATATATCTAAAGACACCAGCAACGCAACGACAGAAATATCTAAAGACACCAGCAACGCAACGACAGAAATATCTAAAGGCTCCAGCAACCCAACGACACATATATCTAAAGACACCAGCAACCCAACGACACATGTATCTAAAGACACCAGCAACCCAACGACACATGTATCTAAAGACACCAGCAACCCAATGACACATGTATCTAAAGACACCAACAACCCAACGACACATATATCTAAAGACACCAGCAACCCAACGACACATATATCTAAAGGCACCAGCAACCCAACGACACATATATCTAAAGACACCAGCAACCCAACGACACATATATCTAAAGACACCAGCAACCCAACGACACATATATCTAAAGACACCAGCAACCCAACGACACATATATCTGAAGACACCAGCAACCCAACGACACATATATCCAAAGACACCAGCAACCCAACGACACATATCTAAAGACACCAGCAACCTAACGACACATATATCTAAAGAAACCAGGAACCCAACGACACAAATATCTAAAGACACCAGCAACCCAACGACACATATATCTAAAGACACTAGCAACCCAACGACACATATATCTAAAGACACCAGCAACCCAACGACACATATATCTAAAGACACCAGCAACCCAACGACACATATATCTAAAGACACCAGCAGAGCCAAAAAGATGTCATAATATCTAAATCGTTCCGGGTCTGAGTAAAGAGGTCAACCTACAGTTTTGAACAATCGACAAACGTTTATACAAAATATATAGCTATTAATCGTCTGAATAAAGATATCAACATACAGACTTAAACAATAGACAAAAGTAAAAACACAAAAATACTGAACTCCGAGGAAAATTCAAAAAGGAAAATCAAAAATCAAAAGGCAAAATCAAAAGTCCAAACACATCAAACGAATGGATAACAACTGTCATATTCCTGACTTGGTACAGGCATTTTCTAATGTAGAAAATGGTGGATTGAACCTGGTTTTATAGCTAGCTAAACCTCTCACTTGTATGACAGTCGCATCAAATTCCATTACATTGTCAACGATGCATGAACAAAACAAACATACTCAAAGAGTAAAAATGTCAAAAATAGGGGTACAACAGTCAATATTGTGTTATCATCTTAATATCACTACATAAACAACAAATGTAACAAAGTAGCACAAAAAGGCATACATCATATTTAACATTCTCATTTTGCTTTTCTTATACGGTTGAATTTATCTATGTAAAGTCTACCCATAAATGAAAGAAGGTTTTCATTACTGGTGTAAAATTGCGCGTTTGAAATTCGCACAGGTAGACATAAAAATAATTTTGTCGTATGACGGCATACATAAATGCAGACTCACGTAAAGTAGATATAACAAAAAACAGACTTACAGTAAAAATAATAAATAAAATAATGGTGTGGTTCAAAGTATGACGGGACACATAAGTACAGTTTCACGCCAAATACGGCTGAATTTATCTATGTAAAGTCTACAAACGTCTCTACAAAATGTCCAGCTTTAAATCGTCCAGAGTCTTAAATAAAGAGGTCGACATACAGTCTTAAACAATAGACAGACGTCTATACAAAATGTCAATCTCTTACATGTAATCGTCCCGAGTCTGAATAAAGAGGTCAACATACAGTCTTAAACAATAGACAAGCGTCTAAACAAAATGTCACCTCTAAATCGTCCCGAGTCTAGATAAAGAGGTAAACATACAGTCTTAAACAATAGACAAACGTCTATACAAAATGTCAACCTCTAAATCGTCCCGAGTCTAAATGAAGAGGTAAACATACAGTCTTAAACAATAGACAGACGTCTAAACAAAATCTTAATCTCTTACATGTAATCGTCCCGAGTCTGAATAAAGAGGTCAACATACAGTCTTAAAGAATAGACAAGCGTCTATAGATACAAAATGTCAACCTTTAAATCGTCCATAGTTTAAATAAAGAGGTCGACATACAGTCTTAAACAATAGACACACGTCTATACAAAATGTCAATCTCTTACATGTAATCATCCCGAGTCTGAATAAAGAGATCAACATACAGTCGTAAACAATAGACAGGCGTCTATACAAAATGTCAACCTCTAAATTGTCACGAGTCTAAATAAAGAGGTCGACATACAGTCTTCAACAATAGACAGACGTCTAAACATAATCTTAATCTCTTATATGTAATCGTCCCGAGTCTGAATAAAGAGGTAAGCATACAGTCTTAAACATTAGACAAACGTCTATACAAAATGTCAACCTCTTAATCGTCCCGAGTCTCTAAATAAAGAGGTCGACATACAGTCTTAAACAATAGACAAACGTCTATACCAAATATCAATCTCTAAATCGTCACGAGGCTAGGTGTCATTTTGGTTTCTTGTGGAGAGTTATCTCATTGGCAATCATACCACATCTTCTTTTTATACATTAAAAAATAGACAATCGTCTATATAAAATATTAAGCTTTTTATCGTCCCCACTCTGTATAATAAAGAGTCAATATAGTATTTCTAATTGGCAATCGAAAATCAAATTGTATCTTTTCTCAATCAAATTCAACATTTAATACTGCACGTGATTTATATGACAACGTCAGAACAATGCACAGAAAAAACAAACAAAAAGCTTGATATAACTCGTAATTATTTAGTTGTAGCATATTAATGTTATTATAAGAAAAGAATGCTTCCTTTTATTTTATTTTATAAGGTTGTGAAAGCGTTGATTTGCGCACATTTTTAGTATGAAGCGCCATGCAGTGACTTTCTCATACAAAAAGTGCTTCAGTAAAGAACAAAATAGTTCCCAGAAAATTAACTTTGAGTACGGCATTGATCAATTGTTTAACGCCACTTTAAGCACTGTGGACTATTTCGCGGAGGTATTTTCTTATTGGTAGAGGCAGCTTTTACTGCTTTTAGGAAAACTGACATTTTGTGTTACTAGTAATTCAGATTGGAGTCAAATGTATCCGTAATGTGCAGGGGGTTGAACTCAGAATCACAGTCGGACTACTTAGACCACAGGGTCATGGAGACCCCGCAAGCCCCAGTAACACATCAGGTATGTACTCGGGTGCTCCTGAAGGCACAGGTGTTCCTGCTACAAATATGACTCCTGTCGTGTTACTCTTAAAATACATTGATGAGTCAAATCTACAAAAATAGCAAAAGGAAGATAGTTTAGTCACCGATAAAACATTCCTTAAACGCTGGGAAATTAAACTCTTCATTAGTTTTCTCGTTCTCCTGCGGGGACGCTACTGGTCATAAGAGCACAAGAACCGTGACAATCTAGTAGAAATGAAAAGAAAAATTAAATTTCGTACAAATGTACAGATATATCATGTTAGCATTTCCCTCTTAACGACAAATTCGACATTTTGCTTTAAGAATTATGTGTTGAATAAATTTGAAATGGCGCTATGCAAATACATTTATTGCGTACAAATCTCAATCGTGAGTACTTTTATTATTGTCTCGTTTTCACTACATATATTCACTTCCTGTTTTCATCACTAATCAAACTCTTCCTTCAAACCGAGGCCTTTCAAGGCAATAAGGCGTTTTTTCTTCTTCTAACGAACTGCCCAGAACGGTAAGTATGATTAATTACATTGTATATATAAATATATATGATCATTTTCCCTCACTATGTTCAGATTTTATTTCAACTTTAAAGAACGATAATTAAAGGGCTTTTCAAGCAATGGTAAAAAGGGAAAATTAAGAAATGTACTGTTTTCAAACGTTTCTAAAAAAGCCTTAACATATGACTTTTAAAGCATATACATAATGAAATAAATATTATAATGATTTTTAAAATAAACAATATCACAATGAAATGGACAACCGGAAGATTTCATTAACGACATTATGTCAGGAAAAGAATGAATTATTTTGTTGAAGCCTATCGGATAAGGCAGAAATCAAGCCTTAAGCTTATAGTTCTGAAAAATATCAAACCCCTGTCAAAAACTGTATAGGAATATGATTTTCAAAAGAATTTTTAAGTTATAAAAATTTGTTTTACTTCAATTCATGAGAAAAGAGCTAATTCCTAGAAAACGGAAACCTCTCATCATACATGTAGTAACATTGAGGAAGACGGAAATTCGAAATTAAGATTTAAACTGTGAACTGTGCTATAATTTTACATCATTAAAACGGAAATATATGTACCAACAAAATATCAATTTTTAGAAAGATCTATTTATTGGTGATTGGCGATTTGATAATTTTTTGACAAACTTAAGTACGTTTTCGCCTATTTAATGTGGTTTCTACACGAATGTGTATCTCTTTTAAAAGATCACTTTAAATTAGTTATATTTCAGAAAATTAAACATAAATCCTTAACTTTATTCCATTTTTAGTTATAGTTTAACGAGCCAAAGTTGTATGCAAAATGTTACCAAAATCTGTGACATACATGTACCTCATTTTAAATACTGTATACCATCAGTATTAATTGAATGTATTGTTTATAAAAACTACCGACAGAGTGTTATGTATTAGTATTTGTATTGTGCATTGCATAACAATGTATTTTCAACATACTATTCAGTAGGTAAACAAGAACTGAATGTTAAAAGATATTTACAATGAAATAAAAAATAAACGCAGTATTTCGCTCAATCTAAATCACGCGACATATCAGAAACAGGCGCGATGAGAGATCGGTTTTTAATTAGATTGTATTTCGCTAGACAAACTAGCTTCACCGAGCGTGCCATACGCAACTATTATCAGCACCCGCAGTGCGCATGCGCTAAATTTGATCGCAATCGATATCGATAAATTTACTATAGATTATTAAAGGAAATATTGAATTTTGGTTAGCTGACAGTTAACAAAAATAACTATCTTTTTCATTGGCATCACATTAGAAAAAACATTTTCTTAGCTTTCCAATGACATATTTTATAATTGAATCGGGATAGCAGAAGTTACGGCCATTTTCATTTTTAAAAAAGTGGTTCATTCCCTATTACTTCATACAATTCAAAATGAAAAACGTTTGCAAAGGAGTTTTCATATATGATTACATCTTTCATTATTTTTAGAAATAAATTCATTGGCATAAATATATATTCTTTGCTTTATAATCTTTCCAATGATATATATTTGATATTTTAGAAAATTTAATGAATCGGGGCCTTTTTTAACCAAAACTGGAGTTATTGTCATTGTTTGAAAATTGCGAGAAAAATTCTAAGTCCATGGAAGTATTATGTTGATATAGTACTTCCATGGTCCTACCAAGTAAATCGCTCGATCACAAGTCACAAAACAAAGTTTAATCTATTTGCACATAAAATATTTATACATTCAATACAATGTTTTATATCATGAATTCAAAAATTCAGTAAATAAAGTAAAAGAAGTGTAACTTTTAATTTAAAAGAATATTTTTGTCCAGCCGTCAGTTTTCTTTATTTTTGATAATATAAAATCTTTCACTACTACATAAACTCAGACTTTTGGATGTTTTTCGTGAAGCGTATTAAAAAAATTGAAATCCCATCTAAAATGATTTTTTTTTTTTGCAATTTTTTTACATATCTTTTTAAAAGTTTTTTTAAATAATTAGGCGGCCGTAACTAAACAATTTTGATACTTAAACATGCTCATCTGATTTACATAGAAGTAATAGATACATATTTTATATATATTAATTATTTTCATGTTCTAAAAAGACCAATAAGTTTTGATGAAACAGGAAAAGTGTCATTATCTTAAATTTTTCAGATGCAGTAACACTTAATCAGAAGATCTTTTATAGTAGATGGATTTGGAATGAAATCTTTAAACGTCAAATTTTCTTTCATCAATTTTATACCTTTTCACTGCTTTTGGTTGGCAATATGAATCGCTGTACTATCTTACATGTACATGTGATGTATACTAGTCTATTGCTTGTTTGATGTACATTCTCCTTTTATCATTTTAACTGTTACTGAGAAAAATAAATCGCATAGAACAAAATAAGATTAATTTTAATTTGTCTCTCTCCTTTCAGAAGTTTCTATAGGGAAATATATTTAATTTTATACTTGAACATTTATGTAAAATTTGTATTAAAAAGGAAACTTATTTTAATTATTGTTCTGTTAAGGTTAAGTTTACGGAGAGCTGTCTTATTGGAACTCATACGAACTCATCCCCGCAAATCTTCTTGCATTTATATTGTACATGTATTTGCAGAATTTTTTATTTTTTTATTTATCGAATGAATGAGATAGTTAGAATCGTTAAAATTTAGTATTATACATGCAAACAGATGCCTGCGACCCCTGTTGGTTCGATTAGAATGTTTTCTAAAGATATCCGTGTGAAGTTCACAAATTTCATCATTCATTTGATCACCTGTTGTGAATTTCAGATAACACTGTCAAGTTCAGTCAAATCCGTGGTTTAAACTTTCCTATACATATCGGTAATATTATTTTCCGGGTAGGGTATCCCCCCCTTTTTTTTATATATTATACTCGGAACATTATTGTAAACACTTTTTCTGTGGGACTTTCTTTACGGTTTTAGGAAAATTTGAGAATATCAGTATATAAATTCATTAGTATGTGCTTCGATTGGCTTATATTTATATAAAAAAAAAAGTAATCTAAGACTATATCATTATTGTAAGTGAGAGACCTTTCCATCCATCAACGAACATGTGAAGCGTGTATAAATATTGCTGAAACTGAGAAATATGTATTGATATAGTGTTCATTCTAAGAACACCTGCAAACTGATCTTTTATAGAAAAACTTTGTCACTTCGGAACATCCAAACTTTAAAAAAACAATCCAATTTGAAAAATTGTCTATTGTTTTATAGGTAGCCAGTGAATGTGATAGAAGTGCCAAAATCTGCAATCTTATTTTACTTAGAAGACGCTGCTTTTCAAATTGTTAAACAGTTTGTCTTAACTGAAGACATTTTTAAAGAAATCTGAAAATTTAGCTGTACATTTTTACTTATTCATTATTAATACGACATTTGTCTTTTTTTCACATAGCAAAATTAAAGCTATTTAAAGGACAATACGTTGATGTACTGTAGCGTGTTTTCCATTGTGATTTATAAACAAACTGCATCGTCGCGGGCAAAAGTACTATTAAAATGCATCGTCGCGGGCAAACGTACTATTAAGCATTTAGTGTTGGAGGCCAATTTTTCTCTCAGAAATCATGGCTGAAAAGTTAGAGCAAATATTAATAAACAAACAATTCTGGGAGGTAACTGAAAATAAGAGTAAAATCAGAGACTGAATTTATTCTTTTAATAAAAAAGCAAAATGTTGCAATGAGTTTGTGTTTGTGTATGTATATTCAAATTCTACGCTGTCTCATATTCGGGTTTACGTCGAAAGATATATATATATGTTTGGTAATCATGATCTCATATTTGTCCTTTTTCGACTTTTTATTTTGTATGCATGGTTTGATATTCGATATAATCGAATTGTATATCTTTTGGGACATAAAGTCAGTTTATAGTCTTTATACAACTCGTATTCATGCCGCGGAACCTAGCATGCTACAGTGTCATATACTTATAATATTGTTTACTTAGGGTAGTCAAATTATTTATGAGTGTCAACATTGTCTTTACAAACTCAGCATGTTGTCTTGATAAGATATCACACACAGAAAAGACTGATCAGACGGATAAGAAATCAAAATCATGCGCGATAACTCGTACTGGCTTACACTGAGGACAATAGTTGGCCATGATCTATCCAGGTGAAATCGGATGCAGATAAGAAACTGTTGTAGCTCATTGTACACGAATTTTGCTGCCTTGTAAATAATTCAAATTAAGGTTGGACGAAGTTCTTGTATGAAGTATTTGTATTGTGCTACACATATATCCAGAAAGGAGTAGGTACAGTATGACCCCTTTTTGACCACGAAATATAGCAGTTTTACAAAATTGTTAAAATGTAAACTTTTAGCTATTTTTTGGAAAGAAGAATACTTCTGCTACATAAATATGGGCTGTTTTTGACAGTACAATGCACATATATCGGGTACTAGCATCATTAAGTCATGCTAAATTACTGAAATCTTCACAATTTTAGCATTTGAGTTAAATTTTAGACGGTTTCCGTCTTAAATGAAAGTGGCCGCATTCGTGTTCATTCTTAATATTTAAATGTAAGTTGTATTTGATGATAATGCATAACATATAAAAAGGTTGAGAGTGAACACGGATGCGGCCACTTTCATCTTGACAAAAACCATCTGAAAGGTGACATATTATGGAATGTTTGATAGATTGTTTTATATCTAAGCTTGAATTTGGGCGTCTTTAATAACTAAATCAGTTCAAATCTTTCACATAAACTAATTGAATCCAAGATCTTTCATCAGATGAACTTGAAATTTGAGGCCAAAATCGGCCCTTACCGGACCTACTCCTTTGCATAAAGGGGGGGGGGGGGCACTGACTGCCTAAGAGGGGGCCCGCTCCAGTCATGCTTCGGTGATTCACTGTATAATCAACCAAATTTTTACAACAAAAGAGGGGGCAGGGCATATTGCCTCTGATATAGTTAATTTTCAAAACCCTTACTTGAAGTGCAACGAAAATAGTATCGTAATATATAACTGATGCGCTCGTTTTGCACTTTTAAAAGAAGAACCGTTAGGAATTCAGTTACTGAATAGGGGAAAATATATATATATATCTGAAATTGCTTATTTACGGTTCCTCAGTATGGTGTCACACCACCAAATCATCCAATGAGAATTAAGAACAAGTAAAACCTACTCTGACAAAACTTGTTCAGTAGAACAGTTCCTCAGTTTGGTGTCACACCACCAAATCATCCAATGAGAATTAAGAACAAGTAAAACCTACTCTGACAAAACTTGTTCAGTAAAACAGTTCCTCAGTTTGGTGTCACACCACCAAATCATCCAATGAGCATTAAGAACATGTAAAACCTACTCTGACAAAACTTGTTCAGTAGAACAGTTCCTCAGTTTGGTGTCACACCACCAAATCATCCAATGAGCATTACGAACATGTAAAACCTACTCTGACAAAACTTGTTCATTAGAACAGTTCCTCAGTTTGGTGTCACGCCACCAAATCATCCAATGAGCATTAAGAACATGTAAAACCTACTCTGACAAAACTTGTTCAGTAGAACAGTTCCTCAGTTTGGTGTCACACCACCAAATCATCCAATGAGCATTAAGAACATGTAAAACATACTTTGACAAAACAAATGAAAACATAGTGCTTTGGACGTTGTTGTTAACTAAAACTAGCAATAAGAGGGACATCAATGAATCTTTACTGAATGAGAATTTTGGAGGCCAAATTTACTTTTCTACGAATACGAATGACATGCAGCTTTAGGGTAAATATGTATTTAATAATTTGCTAACATGTAGTCGAGATTTTTATTTAGTATTTCAAAAAATAGAAGTTCCTTCATAATATACGTTCCAAGTGGAAGAAATATTCTATAGTATTATTTCCACTGGAACAATTTTTACAGTATTTGTTCCTTACGAAATAAGGGTATATATAGACAATTGTTCCCACAGGAACAGATATTATGACATTGTTTATAACAAAGTTTCCAGGAGAACTTATTTATTAAGGTGGAACAATAATACATGTACGTTGAGGTGTCAGACCACCAATTACTCCCTCCAATTTAGAACGTAGCCCTACTCTGACACAAAATAGTGCTTTTGATGTCCTTGTTTACTTAAACTAACCAACAAATTTGCAGAAATGAGACTTTTGGTAAAAGAGAAATATATCTAGACCATTTTGAGCCAACATTTTCTTGTCTATGACTTTGAATGATTAAAAATTGAGGATTCATGCGCTCCATAGTATACTAACTTAAGATTTCCAGAAAACCAGGGGTTATTTTTGGAGTATCTCTCTTTGAAGGTCATTTATTTTGTTAGAAGGCTTTATATGTATGCTGAAAATTGGCATGTAGAAAGCTGATACATGTACAATTCAGCATATACATGTACCTGGTTTCTATGAAGTTAAACTTAAGGTAAAAATTTTAGAAAGCTGTGAAAATTGCATAATTTGGTTAAACAAATACGGATTTTTAATTGGTGGTCTCACACCTTGACTAAATACGACTTGGGGAATGTTATTGAACTCAATTACCTCTCCCAAAATATGTGAAAGTCTACACATTTATATACTTTATGAAAATAAGGTGAATGTTCATAATGCAAAGTTATTATAAAAACTATCCAATAAGTTTTCGTTTACCCATCATTACAAACCAGATAAAGTATAAAATTAGCTGTACTCTACTGTACTGATTCTTACGTGACCATTCTGAATAAGTCTGAATTTTACTGAAAATCACTTGGTCCCAATCTTGACCACACTTAACTGTATTGATTTTTACTCGACCATGATCTTGACCATACTTAAAAATCTGATTTAGTTCTCGACCAGTCTGAAACATTTGTAATTTCGGGAGCCTGTATAGCTTGCTATGTGGTATGCTGGGGTTTTACTCTTTGTCATAGGCCTTACGGTAAATATAGTTGCTACCTCCTTCGTATTTGGTCTCTGATGGAGAGTTCTCTCTTTGACAATACCTCATCTTCGCAGTATTTTCATAATTATGCCATGCAATTATCTAAAGTCATGAAAAAATGATTGATTGTTTCTCCTAAATCTGTCGGATTTGTTTTTACCTTCCGGTCATTTTTTTTCAAAAATGATAATTATAAATAATAATAAATTTCAGGGCCGTATCTCACTGACATGGGGCTAATAAGGCAAATGTCTCAGGCGGGAAATTAAAAAAAATAATAAGTCGAGACAAAAGCTTGTCTTCATATCAAATTGTTTTCACGGCGAGTGTCTTGCAGGAAGCAGCGTTGAATTTCATTAGTATTAGTAATTTAAATTTTAAACGTGAGTATTATTATATTTAAGGACCTTTTGTCTAATTTTAAATTGTAAAAATATTCGAAATTCGTACAATTAAGACTTGGAAAAGATCTCCAATGACGGGTGAACGGTTGTGTGGTTTGGCAATTTAACATGTCCACCGATGTCCAATGCTGTTTTGAAAAGATACGAAGCTACCGGACATAGACAAATTGGTCGTTTTCTCATGGAAAGTTAAACTTTATATTAAAGAATACAAACTGGCTCTCTTTTCTGTAAATAAAACTAAAAGTCTGAATAAGTTAAATTAAAGTGAGACAACCAATCTCCCGGAATCCAATCATTTAAAAAATAGAAAAATAATGTATTGCCATATTACTTTTTACATTGAAGGATTAAACTTGCATTAAGCCGTGTACAGGACCTTAATAGAAAATAAACGGGGATATATGATGAAGACATAAACTTTCAGTCAGTTTAATTCAGGTCTGAAGCTGGCATGTCAGTAACTGCTATAGTAGTCCTTATATAGTAGTCTGTGTCATTTTAGTCTTTTGTGGATAGTTGTCTCATTGGCAATCATACCACATTTTCTTACTTACTTTAACCCCGCCTCATTTTTGCGCCTATCCCAAGTCAGTAGTCTCTGGTCTTTGTTAGTCTTGTATGTTTTTTTAAATTTTGGTTCATTTATATCTTTCGGAGTTTAGTATGACGTCCATTATCACTGAACTAGTACACATTTTTGTGCAGGGGCCAGCTGACGCCCCACCGGGTCACGCGGCGGGATTTTCTTCTGTGTTGGAGACCCATTGGTGAGTTGTCTGCACTTTGGTCGGGTTGTTGCCTCTTTGGCATATATATTCCCAATTTCCATTCTCAATTTGATATGGTGTAAATGTGCTTGGGACAAAATCGCACACAATTCATTGAAAAAATACAAATAATTCCTGTTCTTCATCTTGACAGGTGCTGGAGGGTCTTCATTAGTGATCGTATTATTCATACCCTACAAAAGGGTTAACACAGCCCCATGCCAGTGGCGGATCCAGAGGGGGCGTAGAGGGCGTACCCCCCCCTTTTTTTGCTTGGACTTTTATTTTTTTTTATTTTTGTAGAAGTTTAATGATTAATCAGACTAGACGACGTGAACTTTGCCATTTTCTGTGTATTCATTTTATGTGACAATTCTTTACTTATAAAGATATTTTCCGCTAGTATACTAACTGAAAGTCATGTGATTCACTATGGTGGAGTTGACCAGTGCGTCGAAAAAACGTCACTCAGTCATTTTAAAATTTAAATTACTGTCACAACTTGCTTAGGATGAGCATGACAATCTTAACACCTTCAATGACTATTTCGCCGAACTGATATATTGAATACTTTTTTCAAGACCAGACTACAACCTGCTGCTGGAAGTAGCCTTAGTGTCTACATGTTTCGACCGTCATTCATATATTCGTTGTCTTATGATTTCAGACTCATTCGTAGCTCAGTTTGGTTGATTTGGAATCCGTCAGATCCCTTAATTTGTTGTGTAAAATATATCAACCAACAGTTTTTTTTTTTAGTTTAAACATATTTTATTTGCATAAGTAGCAAAAGGGATTGGACACAAGTTATAACAACATTAGAGACGTCCTCTCCCAATATAAATATAAACACAAAGTACATTAGATAATGGCGAAAAAAAGAAAAAAAAAACATAGTAGTAACCAACAGGGGCGTAGCTAGGTTTCAGATCAACTGTAGGCACAAATCGGTCGGGGTCTGGGGGCCGCTGAAGGCCCCCTGCAGGTCCAGGGCGGAGCCATGGTAGGGGGTTCATGGGGGCGAAGCCCCACGACAGAAAACGGTTTTCTACATTTTAATTGCATAATTTTGTGTACAAATATATCATATTTACTGGTTTTTATCATGATAATATTCATGAAGAAAAGTTCGAAGAATTATGAATAATATAACATTAACACATGAATTAACTTAGTACAAACAGAAATCTGAAAAAAAAACAGAATTAAATATTTACAATATGAGGGTCTGGATGGGGGTCTGTTATTCTGTAAACATTTAATTTTCACCCCTTTTTTCTCTAATCATTAAAAAATTAACCCCTTTTTTCTCTAATCTCCATATTTTTTCCCCGTTATTCTCTAATCTTCATTTTTAAGGGCATTATTCTGTAATCATTTAACCCCAGCCAAACCCTCCAAGTGTAGATCTGACTAGCGTTAGATAAAGGCCCACAGAGGGTCAAAGGAAAAGAATTGGTTAAACAAATTTTATATTTCTGAACTTTTATGAATAACTTTCAGATACACGTAACAGTTTCATACACAAAGACAATGATACATTTACTCAAAGTCAAGTCGACGGTTTTTTTCTGTCGATAAAATCAGTTAAACTCGCATCAACATCAACATTGAGGTGTCGGTGGATATGAAAAAGAAAGATTTGAAAGTCGCTCGTCTACCATTGTCGATCTCAGGAAGGATCTGACGCGTCTCATCGCGCTGAAGGATCTTTCACTAGTTGCCGATGAAACAGGCATTGTCAATAAAATCCAAATAATCCTATACACTGAAGGGTACAAGTCGGAGTTTGTTACGTTAAGGACACAAAGAAATCTATCATAATCTGGTCTGTTGTCTTCAATACGCCAACGGGCTTTCCATCATGCTATCTCATCTTCAAATTTTGTTTTTTTCACCTAAATCCGGCGAACGGTAAGAGTTGTTAATTTTTTCTGCTATTTCTGGAGTCAAGTTCCCTAATTTGGCAATAATACGCATTAAAATTCAAATGTTTATCTTTTTTTATTATTTTTTTCCAAAGGGTGTATAATCGGCAAATTTATGTATAGGCACGTGCATGCCTAGTCGAGCCTTAGGTAGCTACGCCCCTGACCAAACATTTGGATACATATTGCTTGTTTGTCTTTTTTAGCTCGTCACGTGTCCGTCGTATTGTAAATTTTATCGAATAGCCCGGCTTATATCTTGTTTACAACAAGAAATCTGTGAGGTTATGATAACTTAACTTACCTCTTACAGCAAACCAGCGAGAATTTTCCTTGTCTTATTTAACTGAAAAGTCCCACATCAAATTTATCAGTAAATAGCTTGAAATCTTTACTATCATTTTATAATAGACAATTAATAGGGAGAATACAGTATCGAAAATGTCCAACCCTTACACCTTTCAGGAACTACAAAATATACATGCACCATGCCAGGAATCGTTTTAAAAGTACATATTATACTTTTTTCATGTTTTTTAGCCAAAAAAGGGTCCCAAAAATTTTTCGCATCTCTCCGCTTGCCGAATTTAAAAACTTCGCCCCCTTTCCAAAATCATGGATCCGCCCCTGCATGCGTCGATTTAAGCAGTACTCAAAGTATTGTGCTGTGAATAAATTTCAAAGTCAATGGTGTATACATTCTGTATTCTGTAGCACTGGTTGTTAGTAAAACAACAATGGTGTATACATTCTGTATTCTGTAGCACTGGTTGTTAGTAAAACAACAATGGTGTATACATTCTGTATTCTGTAGCACTGGTTGTTAGTAAAACAACAATGGTGTATACATTATGTATTCTGTAGCACTGGTTGTTAGTAAAACAACAATGGTGTATACATTCTGTATTCTGTAGCACTGGTTGTTAGTAAAACAACAATGATGTATACATTCTGTATTCTGTAGCACTGGTTGTTAGTAAAACAACAATGGTGTATACATTCTGTATTCTGTAGCACTGGTTGTTAGTAAAACAACAATGGTGTATACATTCTGTATTCTGTAGCACTGGTTGTTAGTAAAACAACAATGGTGTATAAAATCAAAATGATAAAACCAATCTACAGAAGGTCGAAGGTCATATAACCCAAATAATTAGTCATTCATTTTACCAGCAAATAACTTTCTTAAAATTATATAAAACTAAAGTACTTGTTACAGAATAGTTGGGTCGATATATACAGTAACATTCATTACAGTTCAAAAATTTATCTGATGTTTCAGTTTTCTATCTCATCTTTAGATTTTCCGGAAAAAAGTCCCGAATCGAGTTGTATATTATGCTCACTAGTTTCGCGCCCCCTGTCAAAATAGGTTTGTGAAAGAAATGGCAAAGCAGACGGTTTTGGTCAAACATACTCAAAGATATGACCAAGATATTGTGAGAATGCATAGAAGTAAGTTATTAAGGTAAGACGTGCATTTTTAAAATGTTGAAAATGCATCTGAACGAGGGGGTACAAGTCAAATCGGCACCTTCTTCTTCTTTCCTCCACTATCTGGAGTACCACTACTTTTGTAGTGTAGCACGATAAGCAACTGTGTGCATGTGCAGGCAGGGCCGTAAATTACATAGAGGCATGTAGGCAGTTGCCTCCTATTGCGGGCTCACTGACAAAAAAAATAAAAAATTGGAGGAAAAAAACACTGAAAAAAATAGACGTATTTACACTTGTATGCAAATTTGTCCGACATTACGTAAAATCACACAGGTTCCCGTAAACTTTGACATCATAATTTAAATGATTTGACGTCACAATTTAAAAGTGATTGTTGCTTGACGTCAAAAGGTGATTCGGATTAGATCTAAGGTCATTCGGAGGCAAGATTCAGCTAAATACCAAAAGTGAAAATACGTTTATGGTTAAGATCATGCATAATTTGTATAGGTGGCACGGTAGTATTTGCATTCCAGAATTTAGGTTGCTCTTTTGTGTACCCTACTTAGGTAAATGTATCTAAACAGTGTGATTGGACAAAAAATACAGTATCAACTGAACATACTTTCCCAAACTGAGGGATGAATCAGGTGTAGAAAAATATGAAATAATTTTACATACAGATGAAAATGAATTTTTGAGAATTTTTTAAAATTTTGTATTCACTGCACCATAAAAGACCTAAAATAACTAGTGGCCTTAGGTTTCTAAAAATAGCAAAAAAAGTAAACGGTCATGATACATATTCAAATTCATTTCTGAATAGTAAAATGAAAGTACTTCAGTTAACATGGTTAAGTGTGAATGTAGATTTTTTTGCAGTGTTAGAAAGTGGTGAAAATTTTAAAAAGGCTATCATTATCCCTATGGGCCAGGAAATACTACCGTGCCACCTATAGCACTGGTAGCTACTTCAGAAAACGACCTCCTTTCGTAGAGAGCATAAGGTAGGGTAGATAACTCCAGGAAAAAAATGACTTTAAAATTGCTTAGGTCATCACTCTTATTACGCACGGGAATCACGACGGTTGGTTATACCTATTATCATTTATTGAACAACTTATTTGGACTTGAAAGGATATTGCATGACGATAATATAAAACAATATTAATATAAATACAGGTAAAAAAAAATTTTAAAGCATGTTATTTGAGATAAAGCGATTTCTTATGGAGAGTTTTTGCGGAAGAAGGTACGATTTTTTTTTTAAAGTTCAAAAAATGTAATAAAGAATTGATTATACCTTAAAGTACTTTTATTTTTCGTTTATAGGGACCAATATTCTTTGATGTAATAATTTTGACCAAAAAATGGTGTGTTAGTATGTGGGGGAAAAAATTCATTTTGAGTATGAAAATTTTGTCCCCTAGGCCACATTTAAAAGAAAGTCTGTTTCCTCTCCCCGGGGTCTACCCTTTGTAAACAGACCAGGAAGGCAGGTTCTTTTTTTTTTTTTTTTAACTGGATGTGATTGTCATAGCATGGTCACATGAATGGTTTGACTTGTCCAGTCCAGGCCACTTATCAGTTGTTTGTGCTCAATTTGAGTGTATTTATTTAGATTATCAATCCTTCTGCTTTCAAGCACTTTCCAAAAATGGAAACAAATTATTTTCAGGAAAAAAATAATTTCGATTTTTTTGTGGGAAATAATTTTTGGCCCGGGGGCTTATTTTTGACCCGGTTGGGGGGGAGGGGAAACAAACATATTTTTAATTTTGGCCCTAGATCTATAGTCATTTTTTTTTTTCTTTTTTTTTCAAAGAATGATAAAGATTGCCCAAAAGGTTTTTATGGAGAATATCATTCAATGATGAAATCCTGTTTTCAAAATTTTATATAAAAACTTTGATATTGACAAAAGGAGGGGAAAAAAGGGGGGGTGTAGTCATTCAAAACCTAACTGTCACCCTTAACTCATAATGAGGTCTCTGATTACAATCCTTTCTTTTACCTTACAGATTATCAAATTATGATTAACCTAATTGTAAGCTTTGCCTAAGCGTCACATAGATATATCTTTGCAGCAATCAAGGATCAATATCAATGATTATCATGAGTACAATTCAAAGCCATGATCAATTGTCCTAAATGTTTAATGATTTATTTAAAACTAAATGATCAATCTTCCATAGGTTTAGCCATAATATTACTAACTAGATACATGTAGGGATGTTCATGTATATTGCAACAATTGACAACCACATGAGTCATGACATACTGTAAAGTTTTAATATACTGCAACAAATTACAACTTAAGGATGTTCGCTACTCTTGTTTTTGACTTTTTGTCAGATATTCGGAATCCTCTAGTTTTATCCATGTATAGTCATTAATTAATTTGCCCACTAACCCCTACTTTTCTTTACAGAATCTTATTACACATAGTTTAAAAAGCCATTTTTGAAAATATTATAAAATCCTTGTTATTTTTCCAATGATTTTTAAAGTGAAAAGGTTCCAATGTTAAATGTATGAAAAATCTAGAGAGAATTATTTCCCGCCAAATTTTCAATGGCTTATATCGCGAAACAAGCACACGGACCCTTTATTTTTTTCTGCTTTTTTGGCTCCTTTATTTATATACTATCAATTTATAACAGTCTTTTAAAAAGCTTGTTATTTTGAAGCAGAGTAGCAAACATCCTTAATGTACTGTAAATATATAATGCAACAGATGACAACCAGAGTAAAACATTTATTAATTATATAGAGAATCACTGACGCATGACCAGAGCAGGACCCCTCTGAGCCAGTCAGTGGGCGCGGCACATAAAATTAGTTGATTTGCCACTTACAACTTCATGTAGTGTATACATCTGTATACTGCAGCAAATTATACAAAATGGGATTCTTTCTCTACACATCACATTTAACAACACATTCACATTTTCTTAAACTAAATGAATGCATTTCTCAGAACATTATTGATGTATTGCCCTTATCATGATTATGCACCTCTCTTTTGAATTATATCACATAGAGATAATATAAAATTATGGCCCGTTGAAGAGGTGAATATCCAAAATTGTCAACACGCGAAGGTTATTTCATTGAGGGCGCAGCACGAAGTGAAATAACTTTTGAGGGTTGACAATTTTGGATATTCATCGATTCTAAGGGGCCACAATTGTTTTATTATACCGAACTAACAGTGGAAGTGCATTTCGAACACAGACTGACGTTTGAAAATACATTTGTGTTCGATTTTCTCGAATATACAACAAAAGTAGAATCTTTTTGTAAAATATTGATGGCCCTGAAAAGGACCGTTAATAAGAGACATCATCGGCTGCTGCCACTCTCAGCTCTATCTATGTCCAATGCCGTATTTCCTCGTCTCTCGATGGGCTTCCAGTGTAACGTGAACGCTGCCATTTTGTTTATTTACGTTTGTGACATCATTTTTATGGGAGGTAACTCAAGTACAAATAAACAAACTCAAAAGGTTATTCACAGGTGAATAATTCTTTAGGGTTATTCGTCCTTTCTTCAATTGAATGAAAATTAACTGAATTATTCCATGTCACGTGATTACGTTTCACCCAATAGAATTGTTTGCAATATACGTAGGGTATAATAACACATGTTATTGCAGGTAGTTCCAAAAGCACATAATTATACAAGTAATTTTGAAACACACCAGAATTCTAATTGATAAATGTATTTATACTTTATTTGCAGTTGCCAGACTATAAACAACTTTATTTGTTTTACAGAGAATCAAGTTTAGAAGACCACATATTTAGATACCAGAAATTTACATTTATTCTCGCTGTAAAGGTTAGTACATGTACTTTAAGCTTTTACTTTTTTAATTATAAGACTAGTGAAACTAGCATGCAATGTAATAATGCTGTATTTGCTTGCACATATTCATAGATATTTCTTATCTGTTCAAAGTAAGTAAAATTTGAATTCTTAAACACACTTATTGCCTACATTTAGTAATTGTTTGCAGATGCCAGACCCAAACAAAGAGTTATTGTTATTCAATATGTACTTTTTCAGATAATTAATCAACTTATTTTCTTCAGCCAAGCAATTTGAATTATAATTGATAAATGTATATATATTCTTTATTTATTTTACAGAGAATCTAGTTTAGGAGACCCTTACTATTTACCTTAAGAAGCCACAAATTTATATTTAATCTTGCTGTTGAGGTAAGTACTTAAATTTTTAGGGTTTTTAATTGTAAGATTATCATGACTATTCAATGGATAGATAAGTTAAACTAGCATGCAATGCAATACTACTTTATTTGATTGGAACCAAATACAAAGAATCCATCCTAACACACCAAAAAAAAAAAATACATTGAGTTACCTCCCTTTATCAATGAAGATCTGCATATATTCATAGATTTTTTTTTAACTGACGCAAGTTAAATTTAAATTCTTAAACACACTTATTACTTACTAACTTAATCATCTTCATTCTTTGATGCACATAAGGCAGACCATGGAAGTATTATATTGACAGGAACTACAACGATTTATTAGCACTTATTTATAACCCGGGGAGCTCTGTAGAAAAGATATGGAAACTGACTAATTAGTATGTTATCGTTAATAGCCCTTTGTGACCATGTGCGATGCCACCGTCCTAAACTGACCAGACATACTTCTTATCATCACGTGGTTTTTATTGCGAAAGGTTATCTCTAATACCTGTCGGAAAACCCCTTTGTTTATTTCAATCTCGTCTGTGGTCTTTCAGAATTATTCAATTTTTCAAAACAAATCGACTGATGTACAAAACAAGAAAATCGGACGAGAACTTTGAATACTACAACGTTTTGAAGTGGTGAGTGACAATATTTCATTAGTTTGTGGGTTAAGTTTAAATCGTAATTAAGGTTTGTTCCGGTTACCGCCGGTTAAAAATAAATATATTTGATAAAAATAAATACTGTGAAGTTTCGAGTAATCTATATAGTTAAGGTACTGGATAATCCTGGAAAGTAGAAATTTCCAGTTTAAAATACGAAAATTAATCGAACAAGTACCAACATCAACAAAATACAGCAGAAGAAAACAGAAATCTCACTTCGTTGTGTAGCTATTTATATAATGTTGGTTAATATCTTTTTAATTGTGAATATAAAAACTTCATGTCTACCCGCAATTGAAAGACCTTTCCGATCATATAAAGCCATGGTCAGTATTTTATCCTTTGAACATGTATGACTATGCCAATATATACTAGCCAAGATTTAAAAAAAGTCTTATGACCTGAGTATTGTTTTCCCACAAGGACAAATCTTAAAGTGATCAACTTCTACTGTAAATCTAATACTTTATATATGCACTTAAAAAACAAGGTTTAATGTCTATATCAAAAACGTAAACTGAAACTGTTTTACAGTGCACTTAACATATACATGTCCATAAAATCAGAATTCAGTGATGTATATTTGGCAGTCAGGATATTTCATATATAATTATATACGTAAAGCCTTATTTAACATGGTGTTATACCAACCCTGGATTTGGAGTAAGTCTTATAATTGCTCTATAATCAAATTGTCTTTTTTTAAATCTTGATTAAATCGGCTCAATTTTCAATATGTACATGCAGTCCCGAATATGAATGAAATACATGCCACTGGACATAAGACAAACAACTTTCAATCACAACTTATGATGTGCTTTTTCTACTCTTCAACCTTTTAAAACAAATCCAATATAGTGTTTTTTTGTCAACAGATATGCAATCCAACACATTGTATGTGATAAAATTTTATTTTGCACTCTATGCTTTTAAATTCGATAAGATGTGACGAATCATCCGATTTACACGAACAATATATCTCACTTTCAAAATGTGAGGGAAAAAAATCATCGGGTATATTATCTGTCTCAAATTCATCCATTGTCAAAGTGTTTGTTTGGAATTAATGATTGTATGTCTCGTTCACATTCATCTATACACGTGTGTATAAACTGTTTCCTTAGGATTTATGACAACATCCGCTTTCTTCGTGTATTTCCGTACCCCGGAAACAACCGACACATGACTTTATCGCAATGTGCCACACGCTGGTGTATTAATATAGTGCCATGTTTCAAGTTAATTAACATGTCATTAAATTGGGCGCGGCATCGCAGATGAACCGTTTGAAGTCGGGTCGTAGTAGTTCCTGTCAATATAATACTTCCATGGGCAGACAAAACACAGTTATTGCCTACATTTAATAATTGTTTCATGTTGTTTGCAGATGCCAGACCCAAACAAAGAGTTATTGTTATTCAATATGCACTTTTTCAGATAATTAATCAACTTATTTTCTTCAGCCAAGCAATTTGAATTATAATTGATAAATGTATATATATTCTTTATTTATTTTACAGAGAATCTAGTTTAGGAGACCCTTACTATTTACCTTAAGAAGCCACAAATTTATATTTAATCTTGCTGTTGAGGTAAGTACTTAAATTTTTAGGGTTTTTAATTGTAAGATTATCATGACTATTCAATGGATAGATAAGTTAAACTAGCATGCAATGCAATACTGCTTTATTTGATTGGAACCAAATACAAAGAATCCATCCTAACATACCAAATAATAAATACATTACCACAACACATAGCTAGATCAATTTTGTGTTACAGTGGATACACTATCAGAAGCACCTGCATGCATAGTATATATATCTCTCAATTATTTGCTGACTTTAGAAAATAACATGACATTCACAACAGTTGACACATGTGACCAAGCGTTACCGTTATGGAGTTATGCCCCTTTATAATTGGGCAAATTTCTGTTCCAAACTTAAATTTGCCTCATAAAAATTATAATTGATAATATTAGTTTAATGGTGTGTTAGTGACCTAATAGGATATATTGGGTCAGTAAATTCAATATTGGGTGAGAGAGTTGTTGTTTTTATGAAGGGTTGTGGTATTATTTATGTTTTGAAAGGGAAATAACTCCTCACTAACACCATATGGTAAGTTAAACCATGTATGGTTGCTAATTGTATATTTTTTAGGACACCCTATATCAAATATACATAGTGTAGTCCTTTAACCAATCATATCTCTATAAATCTATAGGAGGTAAGGTAAATGTATATATATTTTGTTTATTTTACAGGGAATCTGCAACCTTACAAGACCATATATTTATATTAGATACAGAAAATTGATATTTTACCTCACTGTTAAGTAAGTATCTTTTGTTTTCAATATTTTGATTGTAGAATCATATAATGAATTATGGTTGGATGAGGGAAACATGCATGCAATTCAATACTGCTGTATTTTATTTTAAGGCATAATTGAACAATCCATATTCTTACACCATAATCGGTACACAGAGTTATGGCCCTTTATTTTAAAAAAATCTATCAACAAACAAAGATTTCATCTGACAGCTGATAAAATCTTTGGCTTCAAATTAATTTCATGTTAGGTGCTGGCTAGATGACCCAAAAAGTTCTTTAAACACATAGTTTTAATTCCTTGTTGCAACTGTTTATAAATATGAATTAAGATGTATTATCTTTTAAGAAGTTACTTTAATCTGTTTTTACAGACAATGGCAAGATGTCAATTTTGGACAGAAGTTATTCCTTATTATACGAATGCTCGTGATGCCATTATGTATAGGTTTCTTTTTGGAGAATACTGTTATGTACTTCCAGATATCAATATTTCTGAGGAATTATCTAATGTTTGTACCTATCTAGGAGATTATGACTGTTGTAATTGTAGAAGAAGAGCAAGTACTATAGGGGCACCTAGTACAATTGATTCCTCTGATTCTCTGTTTGCATTAAGCAACAGGTTTTCAGATTCAATTGAACTTTCATGGCAATCACAGGCTGTTCCTACTTCACCATCACATTTTAGTGATAGTGTAAGTTGATAACCTCTGATTCCAAAGACATTGAACTTCCTCACCAACATAATGAATCATTTGCTTCAATAATTGTTGAAAGCAAGTCATTCTCAGTTGATGAGGAATTAGATTTAGATCAACATTGGTTACAAAGATGTAAATAGCACATAGTTTTAAACAATTGTCCTTAATTAGGATTCACTTGTTGTCGAGTATCGAGTTGCAAGTTACAAAAGTCGAGTTGCGAGTTACAAAAGTTGAGTTGCGGCAGCGAGTTAAGAAAGTCGAATTGCGAGTTACGAAAGTTGAGTTGCAAGTAAAGAAAGTCGAGTTGTGAGTTAAGAAAGTGGAGTTGCGAGTTACCATGGTTACGAAAGTCGAGTTGCGAGTTAAGAAAGTTGAGTTGCGAGTTAAGAAAGTCGAGTTGCGAGTTACGAAAGCCGAGTTCCGAGTTAAGAAAGTCGAGTCCTTTGTCTAATCCTAATCATAACACCGATTTATTTGCTGATGATAGCACCATATCAGTCATTAGACAAAACAAAAGTTGCATCAGTCAAAAACTTAATACGGTTTTACAAGATATTTTTCATTGGTGTACATGTGGTGACAATAAAATGGCTGTAAATGTATCTAAAACAAAAGCTATATGCATTGGATCTAAACAAAAGCTTTCCGTTACATCAAATGAAAATATTAATCTTGCTTTAAATGGACAACAAATTATAGAAAGTACATGTGAAAAGGTTCTATGTGTTTTTATTGATGCATCTCTATCTTGGTCCTCTTATATCAATTATATAATAAAAAAAGTTAACTCTTCTGTAGCTTTACTAAAAAGGATAAAGAAATATTTGAATCACAAAGCTAGACAAATGTACTAGAACGCTTACGTTTTACCTCACTTAGATTATTGTTGTTCAATATGGGGAAACTGTAATAACTTTCTATTAGATAGTTTACTTAAACTGCAAAAAAGGGCAGCAACAATAATTTTAGACGAACATGATTACACCAAACTTTCAAGAGAATTATTTCACGAATGTAACATTGTGCCAATCACACAAAGAATACTTTATCACAAATCATTTCTAATGTATTTATGGCAAAACATGGCTTAGTTCCAGAATATATGTCCAGTCTTATTGTATCAGCTTCTGCAAACCAAAAATATAATACGAGATTTTCATCCTCAGATAATTTTTTAATTCAAAAACCAAATACAGAGTTATATAAGTCTAGTTTCTCGTACACTGGACCAAAAGTATGGAATGCTCTTCCTAATTCAATCAAAAAATCAAATACAGTATCAGAATTTAAACATAAATACAAATCTATGTACTTTTAACATTACCATCACATTTGTACTGTAATGCCATATAATTGTTTATTGTATTTTAAATTGTACATTATCTTTATTTATCATAATTATTGATCATGTTGATGCATTGTTTAGTTTTAATGTAATTATTATTGTATTTTAGAGAGCCTTATTGAAAATTGGTGTAATCCAAATGAGTTACTCTCTCTAAATAAAGATATTATTAATATTATTATTATTATTATTATAGTTGCGAGTTAAGAAAGTCGAGTTGTGAGTTACGAAAGTTGAGTTGCTAGTTACGAAAGTAGAGTTGCGAGTTACAAAAGTTGCGAGTTACGAAAGTCCAGTTGCGAGTTACGAAAGTCCAGTTGCGAGTTACGAAAGTCGAGTTGCCGAGCCTGGCATTAATCATTAGGGACCGCAAAATTTATTCTTTGGCGGTGACACTCAAAATTGTGGACGTTAAAATTATATATGTCTACATTGGCTAGAGATACAGGGGAAAGGATGGACGTGCATAAAACAAGAAAAAACAAAATTTTTCATCCTAGCCCCCCGTCCCCCCCCCCTTCCCCCATAAAAATCAAATGGTAGCTCCCTAACTTTGGTGAGCTTAAAACGAAAGTAAGCAATGACGTCATGGAGTCTGTTGTAAATAAGCTAAAAAGCAAGTGTGATTAACTGATATGACCGAATCTGATATTGCTTCTATAAAGAATAAGAACGTTACTTTCGAGAAGACTGATCTTCTGATTGAAGATCGGACTCGTAGGTACGAAATATGCGAAATATGCGAATTTGATGGTCCCGATTCAAACTTTTCAGATTGTTTGGAAGAAGCATCTGGGCAAGAAAACGTTCTTCCATATTGACAAGACAATCTCGTAGATCATTTAGTAGATGGTCTAAAAATTGTATATACCGATGTACGCACAATAAAACTGAACTGAAAGAAAACACGGAAACCTTTCTGACAAATTGAAACACCTGTATATATATAGTTACAGCCATTCGAACTTTTTCTATCTTTGACTGTTATGATTTTAATTATGATTGTTTATTGGGCCATTCTGTTTGTGAACCGTGTGTCCTTGCTTCAGTGGTAGCTACGCAATCCTCATCTTCTTGGCATTGACCGTTCGTTATATTTAGCCATAGTCTACACACATGTCTTTCTTTAATGACAATTATTTTCTCCATGATTTTGCAGTGTGTTATAGTCCGTGCGAGATGAAGAATTTCCTTTACTATTCATTTTTTAGGATTATTTGTTTACGAAATATAAGGTAATTTATGGTCAGACCGGTTCTTTTTATGTTGTAGTGTAAACGCACTGGATTAAATAAGATCGATATCGTCCTTTAATGATACACTATTTTTTTTTCAAATACTTCCAGAACTTGACTTATATTAGACTCTTATATAAATAAGTATCACATGTAACTCTTTCAAATCCCCCAATCACGGGAATAACTTAGTTCGGGTACATGCATGCTTTGTTTATCAAATTTTAATCAATCGTCAAAATATTTTTGTAACTCGCAACTCGACTTTCGTAACTCGCAACTCGACTTTTGTAACTCGCAACTCGACTTTTTTAACTCGCATTTCGACTTTTGTAACTGGCAACTCGACTTTCGTAACTCGCAACTCAACTCTTGTAACTCGCAACTCGACTTTCTAAACTCGCAACTCCACTTTTGTAACTCGCAACTCCACTTTCTTAATTCGCAACTCGACTTTTGTAACTCGCAACTCAACTTTCTTAACTCGCAACTCGACTTTTGTAACTCGCAACTCGACTTTCTTAACTCGCAACTCGACTTTCTTAACTCGCTACTCGACTTTTGTAACTCGCAACTCTACTTTCTTAACTCGTAACTTGCAACTCAACTTTTCATAAAGGGGGGTGCCCACTGACTGACTAAGAGGGGGCCCGCTCCAGTCTTGCTTCAGTGATTCCCTAAATAATCAACCAAATTTTTCTCACAAAAAGCCCTTGAAAACCCTCTAAATCAGCCTCTGTCAAAAACTAAGTCATTCGTCTATTAGACTTGTTAAAGTAGGGCAGAAGAATCCAAATGGCTATCAAACTAGTCACAAAGTGTTAAAAATAGTTATCTTTCATTTTATTCATTAAAAGTCTTTATTGTTTTACTTATACCAAGCTAACTTAACTTGTATTACAAACACATAACAATAATACCAAATTATCTTTGTTAATATCAATTTAAAACAGTATCATAATTGATATATCAGTCAGGTGTACTACTTGTACAAGTTATTTTTATGCCCCAACCACGGAGGGGCATTATGTTTTCTGGTCTGTGGCTCCGTTCGTTCGTCCGTCCGTCTGTGGTTCTGTTCGTCCGTCCAGGTTAAAGTTTTTGGTCAAGGTAGTTTTTGATGAAGCTGAAGTCCAATCAACTTGAAACTTAGTACACTTGTTGCTTATGAGATGATCTTTCTAATTTTTAAGCCAAATTAGACTTTTGACCCCAATTTCACGGTCCACTGAACATAGAAAACGAAAGTGGGAGTTTCAGGTTAAAGTTTTTGGTCAAGGTAGTTTTTGATGAAGCTGAAGTCCAATCAACTTGAAACTTAGTACACTTGTTGCTTATGATATGATCTTTCTAATTTTAATGCCAAATTAGATAATTACCCAATTTCACGGTCCATGGAACATGGAAAAGGATAGTGCGAGTGGGGCATCCGTGTACTTTGGACACATTCTTGTTATTTACTTGAAGTAAAACAAAATATACACATTTAAGTTAATTATAATCTTTAAATAATCTCCCCTTAATTTTCTAAAAATTCACTTGTATAAGAAAATTTTTCTTACAACCCCACAAATATTCTCAAGTTTTGCGATGTAAAATCATGCCTTTAATGATTTTTCCCAGGTTAGCTTATAATTTTTTATTAGAGTTCAATGTTTCAAGATAAGAACATATGGATGGACCCACCTTTAACCTGGGTTGGAACACCCTTATAAAAATGGCTAAATCCGCCCCTGCCGTCTGTCATATGTCTGTTGTCCTTGACCTCATTTTCATGGTTCATCAGTCAATGTTTAAGTTTTTGTGTTTTGGTCTGTTTTCCAAATACTATAAGCATTAGGTCAACTATATTTGGTGTATGGAATTATTATAAGGTGTACATGTCTGTTGGGCAGGGCAGGTATATTCCGAACTTGTCCTCATTTTCATGGTTCATTGGTAAATGATAAGTTTTTATGTTTTTGATCTGTTTTTCAAATACTATAAGCAGTAGGTCAACTATATTTAGTGTATGGATTGATTCTAAGGTGTACATGTCTGTCTGGCAGGTATAATCTAACTTTGACCTCAATTTCATTGTTCATTGGTCAATGTTAAGCTTTTGTGTTTTGGTCAGTTATCATAAGCAACAGGTCGATTATATAAGGTATATATTGTTAATGATTAATTCCGGTAATGGTAAGATGTACTTGTCTGTCTGACAGGATTATCTGACCTTGACCTCATTGCCATGGGTATTTAGAATGTAATGTTTATGTGATATTTGTAGTAAAACCTTTAAGAAAGACTTTCTACATAAAATCAATGGTCAGTACAGCAGGTGAGACATTCCAGCGTGTGCACTCTTGTGTTTTCTTTTTCTCAAAATTGTGATAACACAAAAATTGTAATATCATTAGACCAAATCATGAGTTGTCTACCCTTAATTTTAACTATTGATTAACAGTCTTTAGAAAAGTCTTTCTCACTAGTTAGCAACAAAGAGACTAATTTAGCGCCAAGAAACAACTAGAAAACAAATATCAAGTCAAGAAAATTTCCAATTAAATACTTAAAATAAACAAATTATTTAGAAACATTCATTAAAGTCATTCTTTAACATTGTTTAAAGTGGCATTGTTTAACTTAATCTTGTTAACTGAAGGTTTAAACGTAGACTAGTTGAGTTAGGGAAAATTTTCTTTGGCTCAGTTGATTGTGCTGCCTTTGGATCCAAAGATTGAGGTTTGGAATCCTGCTGGTACCATCCATGTATTTTCACTATTACAGGTTGGGGAGGACCCTCATAAATTGGTATTATACATGTACCCCAAAACGGGTATCAATTTTCAGTGACAAAAGTATATAAGCTTTGGATTTCTGTCATGGTGAAAATATTTAGGTAAAGCCTAAAAGACCAGAAATGGGTCTGATTACTTTCAATGTATTTAATTAAATTACAATTTGTTTGTCAAATTAAGATGGCTGACATGGCTCAAAAGGACTCTGTATTGGAGTTATTGCCCTTTAAATGACAATTTTTTACAAATTTTTTGTGTGTATGCCCAAAATCTGAAAAAAACTGTATTAAATAGATATTCATATAAACTTAAATAAGCAAAAATTATCAGCAAGACAAGATCTACAAAAAAGTCTACATAGTTGAAATTGTCTGATGATCCCTTTATTCAAATGGCCCACTGGCACTCATTTGACAACATCAGGGCTCACACTACTTCAGAATTTTAGGGAGAAGTGACTTCTCTTTTTGAAACTGATAGGGAGAAGTGGTGAGATTTGAAAGAGAAGTGCTCATTCGCGCGGTGCGCTACAATGTTTGGATTTTACAATAGTATAAAGGGCAATATGTAAATAATGTTCTTTTTATATTGTTCAATTCATATCTGAGAAAAAAATTACAATTAAAGTAACATTTGAAATTAAAGGTTGTTTAAGTTTTACTAAGGTTCTTGTGAGAAACTACCAACTAAATATCTAGAACTAAAAAAAAAGATATTTTAAAAAATGTAAAGAAATTATAATATATCAATTACAATTTAATTTAAAATTATCTTGTGTATGAAATTCAGTGTTTCTCATAAAAAAATATAAAAGTTATTAAGCTGGGCCATAATATCTTGATATTTGTATAATAGTCTCAGAGTTAAGCAACTTTAATCAATAGTTTGAAACAATCCATAAAAAAATATAGGGAATTATATACACCAATCAATTAGATGTAACCAAAAGTCTCTTAATGCGTGTGGAATGCGTAATTTTTCCCTTTGGGATCAATATACTTCTGTCAGCTGTTCCATCCGTGCGTCCGTAGTAATTATTGTAAAAGTACGGATTTCGGTCATAGCTGGTCCGGTTCAGCTCCGTAGTTTAGAAATCGGTCAATGGCGGACGAATGCAAGAAAATTTACAAAAATAAACGATGTTTGACAAGTTATTTGGAAAGGAACATTACGTTTTTAATGCAATAAATGGATTAAACATTTACTGGAGGCAACTTTTATCACGTTTAAATGAAGTAACAAACTTATTTTGCCGTCGAAATTTAGGTTGATGTACGTTTTCGAGTAACAAGCACCGGAACTTGCAGAAACGCACGAAGTGATAAAAAGTTGTATTTTTGTCGAGCCTGCAACTTTTGTTGCAGAAAGCTCGACATAGGGATAGTGATCCGGCGGCGGCGGCGGCGGCTACGGCGGCTACGGCGGCGGCGTTAGCTAACTTCTTAAAAGCTTTATATTTTAGAAGGTGGAAGACCTGGATGCTTCATACTTTGTATATAGATGCCTCATGTTACGAAGTTTCCGTCAGTCACATGTCCAATGTCCTTGACCTCATTTTCATGGTTCAGTGACCACTTGAAAAAAAAGTTCAAATTTTTTGTAATGTTGAATTCTCTCTTATTATAAGTAATAGGATAACTATATTTGATATGTGCGTACCTTGCAAGGTTCACATGTCTGTCAGACAGTTTTCACTTGACCTCGACCTCATTTCATGGATCAGTGAACAAGGTTAAGTTTTGGTGGTCAAGTCCCTATCTCAGATACTATAAGCAATAGGGCTAGTATATTCAGTGTATGGAAGGACTGTAAGGTGTACATGTCCAACTGGCAGGTGTCATCTGACCTTGACCTAATTTTCATGGTTCAGTGGTTATAGTTAAATTTTTGTGTTTTGGTCTGTTTTTCTCATACTATATGCAATAGGTCTACTATATTTGTTGTATGGAACGATTGTAAGGTGTACATGTCTAGCGGGCAGATGTCATGTGACCTTGACCTCATTTTCGTGGTTCAGTGGTCAAAGTTAAATTTTTGTGTTTTGGTCTGTTTTTCTCATACTGTATGCAATAGGTCTACTATATTTGTTGTATGGAACGATTGTAAGGTGTACATGTCTAGCGGGCAGATGTCATGTGACCTTGACCTCATTTTCATGGTTCAGTGGTCAAAGTTAAATTTTTGTGTTTTGGTCTGTTTTTCTCATACTATATGCAATAGGTCTACTATATTTGTTGTATGGAACTATTGTAAGGTGTACATGTCTAGTGGGCAGATGTCATGTGACCTTGACCTCATTTTCATGGTTCAGTGGTCAAAGTTAAGTTTTTGAGTTTTGGTCTTTTTATCTAATACTATATGCCATAGGTCAACTATATTTGGTGTATGGAAATATTTTATGATCTTTATGTCAGTCGCACAGGTTTTATTTGATCGTGACCTCATTTTCACGGTTCATTGCACAGTGTTAAGTTTTTGTGTTTTGGTCTATTTTTCTTAAACTATAAGTAATAAGTCAACTATATATGTTGTATAGAAGCATTGTTAGCTGTACATGTCTGCCTGGCATGGTTCATCTGACCTTGACCTCATTTTCAAGGTTCATTGGTCTATGTTTAGTTATCTTGGTTAATGTTAAGTTTATGTGACAGTTGTTATAAAGCTTAGCTTTATACTAAGGACTATCAACATAATATCAATGATTAGTATAGAAGGCGAGACATTTCAGCGTGTGCACTCTTGTTATCAAATAACCTGCTACACACTGCGAAGACAATGCTTCAGCCTCTTTTCTAAAGATAATGAATCGTTTATGTCTGAATTTCTTTAATTATCAATATAAAATTGATGTTTCATCAACTTGGTAAAAATTGAAAATATCCGATGACGGAAGCGACTGCAAGCGACTATCGTCATGGACAGGGCGACTTGTTTTCGCTTTCGGGGGTAGGGGAAAGCGAAGTGACGGTCGGGAAGGCGACTTCTTCGCCCAAGTCGCCTGGTAGCGTGAGCCCTGAACATGGCCCATTATCTTTTAAAATGGCCAATTGAATTTATTGTTGAGGGGCCCCGGGCTCATAGTGAAAAAAACATTCCAGGTCACAGCTTTTTGGAGTTACATGTATTGCCCTTTATGAAGATTTTTATATTTTTTTTGCGTTTTTGCCAAATATCTGAAAAATCATAATACTATATATCATGTATATAGCTACATGTAGTACATAATTAGCAAAAATGATCAGCATGTCATAGGACACAGTTATCGTCCTTAAAGTTAAACTCCTTTACAAATATAGTACTTAGCTATAGTACTAGTGTGGACAGTGTATAAATTTTTAATATTTAATTTTTTCATACACTTAGCTTTCCAGTTTTTTTCTTTATATTTTATGCATAAGTATTTAGTAGAGGATGAAATAACATGTTAAAAAATGTTGGTGATAAATTTTTATGAAAAGTAGCTATAGTGATTCGGTCCAGTTAAAAACAGTCAAAAATTAGTGTGTCTGAACATGCTGAAACTGTCAAACTGAGTTATACAATGTAGCTTTACGTAGAATTGTCCATATTTTGAGTAAGAGCTGGTAGACTTTTTTTTATAATTTTGATATTATTTGTCCAAAAAGTAATAAAATACAGTGAAAAAATACTTTTTAGAAAGTGCACTGAGGTGCAATTTTGATACGACCGCAAAAAAAAATTGGGATCGTATAACGGTATGTTGTCTTCGTCTGCGTCTGTGTCCAAAGACACATTTGGTTTCCGTACAAAAACTTAAATTAAAGTGAATGGATCTCTATGAATTTTTTTTAAGAAGCTTCAATACCACAAAAGGAAGATTGGGATTGATTTTGGGGATGATGGTCCCAACTGTTTAGGAATTAGGGGTCCAAAAGGGGCCCCAAAACAATCATTTAACTAGTTTCAGGGTAATAACTTGTTGATTGCTCTGAAATTGTACCACAATGTTTAATACCACAAGTAGAAGGTTGGTATTTATTTTGGGGGTTATGATGCCAACAGTTTATGAATTAAGGGCCAAAAAGGGACCAAAAACAAGCATTTTTGTAGTTTCGGAACAGTACATGTAACTTGTGTGTGAATGTATAGATCTCTCTGACATACAGTATATGGACCATAATTTGCTATTGGGCTCGTTTCCTATAACGATAGAAAAGTGATAAAAATGTGTATTACTGTAAGAAAAGTTGTAACTACATCTAAAGATGCCTTTATTTTTATCAACATACAAGTGTATACTACTCTTCCCTAGAAAAAAAATTTGAAATTAACAAATTTCAAAGATTATACGACCGTATTTTTGTGTCGTTTCTCACGTTACTTTTCGCTTCCGAAGTGCATAACGCTGACTGATTTATAGATAATCGTCACCGGCAAATTCGTAACTTTTGCTTTCAAATAATAAAGAACATCGACCAATAAGAATAGTCAGAAGAAAATGCTGAGAACTATAAGTATTTCTGTAGCAGGTGTAAGAACACTAGCGTTACTTCGGTTTCCGATTTCGTAAGGCAAATTTTAGATGATGTAATCTGCTTTGTTGTAATAGAATTCTTTATAACAATATGCAAATATGAACTCTCGCGAGATGTTCAAACAGGTAAATCAGAGATGATTTACATTCTAGTTTTGTTCTTCGTAATAATTAAGTTAGAAAATGACGTTATCGTTATGCGTTACATTTCACACGAAACAGAAGTCCAGTTATTTCCTTTTTTTTTATTAAAATTGTTTTTGTTGTTAAGTTTTAATCATTTCCGGTCATACGTGAAACATGTGACTAACATGTGATCACGCCCTTACGACCGGATATATGAAATACTAGGTCTAAACATTGTTTTTGTTTCCAACGGGATGTTAGCAAACATAATCTATAGACTTGTTTCGTCTTGTTTAAAAAAAGGAAAATACAATTTTCAAAGAGATTGCACCGGGGGTCTATTATTTTTCCTATGTGCATAATGTTACATACAATCTTGTGTGAAAATAAATGCCCAATGACTTGACAAAATCGATTTCAGATTTGACAGACGTTATAACACACTTCGTTTCCCGATAACGATGTAAAGGGTCCTTGGAAAATTCAATCGACATTACGTCTCTTATCATTGTGCCGATGCTCTTTGGATTGAGTTTGCTTCAGCAGTAAATATAAAATAAATTAACAAATTAAACAAAACTTACCTAAGTTGAAGTTTGATGTTAATTTGGTAAGGTCCAATCTCCCAGAATAACATGAGTGAACAATCGATCACGTGACACAAATCAGACTTCAGAGGAAAAGTCAGGAAACTGAAATTCACATCCACTGGGAGGGCATAAACACAATCACGGGCGGGCATGTTATTCTGGGAGATTGGACCTTACCAAATTAACATCAAACTTCAACTTAGGTAAGTTTTGTTTAATTTGTTAATTTAATAAGTCCAATCTACCCAGAATCACATGAGTCTTTAGAGTTCAGTTTTCTGTACTTTTATCATATTCTGTTATAACAAATTGAACTCCAATTCACAAGGTTTAAAGCATGGTAAAATTTTGAATTTCCACCGTTTTGATATATACATGTATGTACAACTGTATCTTTCCAATAGTATTTGTAAAATATATATCCTTTATATACACATGATATTTACAACATTTATTTCCCATTTGAATTTAAGACTTCATTACTAAATGTACTGTCATTAGTAGTGGGTCGTTTGTAATGTTTTCTAAAAACACTATCTTTTCTCCATCCTGCTGTTCTTAGAATAGTATCTATAGGTATCTTACCACTCACATAAGAAGTACAAGCTCCTCTTGTGCTATGAGGCGAGAAAATAGTCATATCGATGCCTGCTAAAGCAAGAACTTTTTTAATCCAGCTAGCTATAGTACACTTTTTTACAGCTTTGTGCGGTTTTTGATGACTTACAAATAATTGTGTTACATCATTTCTAAGTGCTGCTGTTCTTTCTAAATATTCATTTAAGGTATACACAACACATATTCTATAATCTGGTTTATATGCCTCAATAAACAATTCTGACAACTGATATCCTGGTCTTGTTTGTTTGAGCAAATCTCCATATCTAATTTTTACATATGTTTCTCCTAATTCAAGGTTCCGAATGTCAATAAGAAACAAACTTTGGATTCTTTGTCCTGTTGTCAAAGCCAACAACATTACCAATTTTAATGTTAACTTCTTTAATGAAATATCTTTCACTCGTTTCAAACTTTTTAAGAACTTTAACACAATTTCAATGTTCCAAGTGACATTATATTTTGGAAGAGAAGGTCTTTTGTTAAAAATTCCCTTCATAAACTGTTTTACTTGGACATGTTTTCCAATTTGAACATTAGTTATCAAATACACAAAACTTGACACAGCAGATTTAGCAGTATTTAAAGCACTGTAACCCAATCCATTTTCAAATAAATTGAAAAGAAACTTTAGAACATTGTTTATAGATGGATTAAATTGATTAATCTTTTCTTCGTTACAAAAAAGCATCCACTTTTGGATATATGACCCATATTGTTTTTGTGTACTTTCTCTCCATGATCCAATGATGATATTGGCAGCGTCTTTTGAAAGGCCTCTTTCACACAATTTTTCCCTGAGACCATGAAAACTCCCAGTCTCATATTTTTTAACTGATGATTTTGACTTGTTTTTGGATTTTGTAAGATATTTTGAACTTTTGGTAGAATGTAGGGTTGTTTGCATACTAATTTCAGCATCACAGGAAACCAAGGTTGTGTCGAAAATAACGGAGCTATCACTACTGCTGTTGCTCTTTCTAGACAAATTTTCTGTAATACAGCACTCAATACACTGAAAGGTGGAAAAATATATGCGTAATAATCACTCCAGTTCAAAGAGAAAGCATTAACTGCAAAAGCCTTAACATCTGGTCCAAATGAAACATACTTATCTAACCTGTAATTATATTTTGAGGCAAAAAGGTCAATGTCACAAGGTCCAAACTTGTCCATGATTTGAGCAAATATTTTGTCTACTATCATCCATTCCATATCAGCATTAAGCTTTTGCCTGCTAAGTGCATCTGCTTTAATGTTTAACTTTCCTTTTATGAAGAAAACACTTAACCAAATTTTCCTATGCATACACCATAACCAAATTTGTTTAGCTAGTCTATTAAGTGATGTTTTTCTTCCGCCCATTTTATTCAAATATTTTATAGCTGTAGTGTTATCCAGAAATAATTGGACATGTTCTCCGTGTGAATTTTCACAAAATTGTCTTAAGGCCAAAAAGGCTGCCTTTAGCTCAAGATAATTTATATGTTTTTGTCTCTCCTCTTTCGACCAAATACCTGACATATCCAAATTATTTGTAACATCATGTGCACCATATCCTATCATACTACTATCCGACTCAATTTTTCTGTCTGGCGATTTGAAAACAATAGGTTTGAAACTATATGGTAAATTGAGAATCCACCAATTTATACATTCTCTAGATTCCTTTGAAAGCTTCATTTTGCTTTCAAAATTTCCTTTATTTATTTTTAACTCAAAGTCTTTTTGTATTTCTAAGGTTTTGTAAAACAAAGGTGCATATAAAACACCATGTTCAGCTGCAACTAATTTCCCAATTAGTTTAGCAAACTCACGCACAGTAATAAATACTTTTCCCAACATGTCAACACTTAAATTTACAATGTTCGCCACTTTCTTAGCGGTTAGTCTAACAGTCATATTAACTGAGTCTATTTCAAACCCTAAAAACTCAATTTTTGTAGTTGGTGTAACAACTGATTTCTTATCGTGTATAGTAAATCCTAAGCTATCAAATAACATCAAAGAGCTTTTTACATTGTTACTACATTCTTCATGTGAGTCACTGATGAGTAAAATATCATCTATATATGCACAATTTACATATCCTTCTTTCCTCAAAGAGGAGAGCACTGGTTTTAGTAGTTTAGTGAACACTCTAGGAGCGGACGATAAACCGTTAGGCATAGCAGTAAACTGAAAAAAGTTGTCTTTCCATTTAAATCTTAAATATTTTCTGTCCTCAAGACTAATTTTTATACGCCCGTCAAAATTTTGACGGGACGTATTATGGTATACAAATGTCCGGTGTCCGTCCGTCCGTCCGTCCGTCCGTCTGTCTGTCCGTCCGTCTGTCCGTCTGTCTGTCCGGCGTAAACATGTCGCACCGTAACTTGAGAACGACTTATCTAAATTTCATGAAACTTAATATAGTTGTTTTTTATGATGGTCAAATGATCTGTATACTTTTTGGTGAAAATAAGATTTAAACTTTTTGAGTTACGGCACTTTGTAACTAAAACAGGGGTGTTTTTTTTTTTCACATGTCGCACAGTATCTCAAAAACGATTCTTGATTATTGCTTAAAACTTTACACACTTCTTAGTTATATTAATCTTAATATCTGTATACTTTTTGGTGATGATTCAAAATTTCATTTTTGAGTTATTGAGTATTTTGTAAAAAAGGGGGAGGGTTTTTTACATGTCGCGCCGTATCTCAAAAATGATTTATGATTATTGCTTAAAACTTTACACACTTCTTTGTTATATTAATCTTAAGATCTGTATACTTTTTGGTGATGATTCAAAATTTCATTTTTGAGTTATTGAGTATTTTGTAAAAAAGGGGGAGGGGGTTTTTACATGTCGTGCCGTATCTCAAAAACGATTTATGATTATTGCTTAAAACTTTACACACTTCTTTGTTATATTATTCTAAAGATCTGTATACTTTTTGGTGATGACTCAAAATTTTATTTTTGAGTTATTGAGTATTTTGTAAAAAAGGGGAGGTTTTTTTTTACATGTCACGCTGTATCTCAAAAACAATTTATGATTATTGCTTGAAACTGTACACACTTCTTTGTTATATTAATCTAAAGATCTGTATACTTTTTGGTTTGATTCAAAATTTTATTTTAGTGATATTTGTAATAAGAAAACAGGGTGGGGGGGGGTTTCACATGTCCCGCCGTGTCTCAAAAGCAATAAATGGTAATTGCTTAAAACTTTCTCAGAAACTATTTATGATCATTGCATAAAACTTCCACACAAGACGTCGGGCGTATCATGCGCTCATGGCGCAGCTGTTTATTAGACTATAAAAAGCATCTTTAATGTCCAGTCTAGAAAAGAGGCAGTTTTGTTTTACTAATTCTACAGCTGACTTGAAAGTTTCCATTTTAAAATGTTTATACTCCAAATGTTCATTTAAATTACTTAAATTGAGAATAAGTCTATGAGATCCATCAGGTTTAGGTCTTATAAAAATGTGAGATACAACTTCCCCAAACTGATGGTTAGTAAATTCAATGACACTTTTATTCAACAAATTTGATAGCAGGTCATCAATAATGAGTTGCTCAGTGTCATTAAATTTTATTTCTTTACGTGAACATTTATTACAAGGTTCAGTCTCAAATTCTAAGTGATAACCTTGAGACACAATGCTCAAGAGGTTAATGTCACTTGTAATGTTTTTCCATACTGGTAAACAGTTTGAAATTTTTCCTGCTACAAAATTGGCAGGTAAATTTTTAAGATGATGTAATTCATTAACCATAAAAGTACTTACATTATCTTTTGTGACTAGTGTTTCTTGTGGCCCAGATTTCCCTTGCCTTTCTTGTTTTTCTTTCCCTCTCGGTTGATCTGGGCCCGTTTGGCTAAAAAAGAACTTTTAAAACCACTGCTATAACCACTGTTAAACCCATTGCTCTTATTGTTGTCCCTGTTTGATTTCTCAGGCTCTCTTGTTTTATCTTTTCCAAAACCTTTAGTATAACCAATCTTTTTCCCCAGTTTAACACTGTCGTCAATTTCTTTCATTCTCTTTTCGAGGTCCTCCTGTTCCCCAAACAGATACTTTGAAGAAATCTTTTCCCCTTCATTGGAAAGAACATAGTACTTTTTGTCAAGTGCTGGAGTCAGTAATCTTTTCCGCTGACTAGACATATCTCTGTGTGCATACAGTAACATATTCAAAGAATCAAGTGCCAATTCGAAATTTTCTTCAGATTCCTCTGTTGAGCTTTTCAAACTTTTGTCCATCAACAAAACCAGAGGAATCATCCCATTCACTAAATAACCTTGAGTTCTCTGAAAATTCCGATCAGAGTCTTTTAAGCGTTTGTCAGTCTCTTTCGAAGTCCATAAAACTTTATTGACCTTAGGCACTTCCAAATAATCACAATTCTCGGGTCTAACGTATTTTTCTAATAGCTCTTGTACCTCTTTGCTCCTATGGTCTACCGTAGACTCGGATCCTTGGTTTACGATTTTCGCTATTTCCTCGTGTACGGAAGGCCCCAATTTAGGCTTTTTGGAAAGAACACTTTCTACTCTTTTAATCTTCTCAAACTTAGTCGGTGCAATTTCCACTTTTCTCTGTTTACTCTTTGGTTCACCTTCCTCATCTTCATTTGACGATTCAAAATCTCCTTCGGATTCTTCTTCCGATATGCTATCATAAAAACTATCAGCTGTGTTTACACTACTTGGTGACCTGTTGACCTTGCTACGCGCATGCGTACTGGAAGCTGTAACCGGTGCGCGTTTGTTTTGAATACACGCATTTTTTATCTCTGAAACAGATTTAGTCAGGGCGTTAATAGCTCTCTGTTGTTCCAAAATAAGTTTCTGATTATTGATCATCTGCTCCTGGTACATTCCAATTAAATCCGTCCTATTTGTTTGGTCAGATGTAGCGGTACTCGTACTCGTAGCCCCTCCTTTTTTAATTTTTCCAGAAAACATAGAAGTAGCACTATTTTTCGCCACATTATCTGATGGAGCTCCAATGATTTGAAGAGAACCATCATCATTCACAATAACTGTTTGATTTTCAAATATATTGCAATCTTCCACTTGGATAGGTTCTATCGTAAATTCCTCCGCCATTCTGGGAAACACGTGCCCTCGGTTTTCGAAATCGAAAACTGAGATATAATCTTTACTTTATAATTTTCAAACGTATTTTTACGATATCTGTTTTACTATAATCACATAAATCCAATATAAAATACAATTTCCTGACAGATCATAGAATAAAATCCATAATTCGAATAATTTTTCCTCACAAAATAAGTTCAAATTTGCTTATGAAAGGATCAACCTCGTTCTGATTTGTGTCACGTGATCGATTGTTCACTCATGTGATTCTGGGTAGATTGGACTTATTAAACTGGATATTTTAGGTGAATAAAGATAATTTAATAAAAAATACATGTTAATATACCGTTACACTTGGAATGTACAAAAGTGGTATCTTTGTCACAATTTTTAATTATTTTTTTTTATTCATGTTCTGCAAACACTTTTCAGAAATGCAATAAACTTGTCAAAGGAGAAGTAAACTTTTACCATGCATGACTTGAAAGGAAGTACTTTATTGATTTTGGCCCACTAAAGTAGGTTAAAATGTGGAAACCATGTAGATGGTGTACAGGTCACAAATATCACATGGTGCCTATTTTAAAGGTTTTAATTACAAGTTAAAAGTTTTTTATGGCCCATTTATGGGCATTATGTTTTCTGGTCTGTGCGTCCGTCCGTCTGTTCGTTCGTCCGTTCGTCCGTCCGTTCGTCCTTCTGTCCCATGTCAGGTTAAAGTTTTTGGTCGAGGTAGTTTTTGATGAAGTTGAAGTCCAATCAACTTGAAACTTAGTATATATGTTCTGTATGATATGATCTTTCTAATTTTAATTCCAAATTAGAGATTTAACCCCATTTTCACGGTCCACTGAACATAGAAAATGATAGTGCGGATGGGGCATCTGTGTACTGGGGACACATTCTTGTTTCTTTACTGGATTTAAAGAATTTTACATTGCCAATGATTTGGAATAAATTGTATATAACTGGAATTTCAAAACCAAATATAAATACATTTTTTTGGCTAAAACATCAAGATACAACGATTATGGTATCCTGTATCAATGAAGAAAATATGGAAATTTCTGAATAAATTGTACTAATTGTTTTCAAAACAAGCACATATTTAGGAGTTTTATAATACTGTTACATTTAAAATGGATTTTAAGAAAAAGTATACTGTTAAGATTATTTAAAGCAGATTTTACAATAAAATAAAACTAAAAAAATGCTTTCGGTTTCTTATGGTTTCCTGTCGCGTTTAAAAAACCCTTTAATTTAACATTGAAAATAGATTTTAAATATTAACATGAAGCAAGTAACACTAGTAATTGTGTTCATTTATGTCTTTTGAAATATATTGTGCAAAATAAAGAAAATAAAGATTGGTTTCCTGTTTGGTTTCCTGTCACGTAAACGGTGAATCAAAATGTATAAATTTTTTCTTAAAAAACTCAATTGTTCAGTTAATACTATTCTAACACCAACACAACCCACAGAATAAAAGTTAGAGTTTTAGAACTTATAAAAAAGGATACAAAAAGAAACCAAAGGCCGAATACCAAATTATGGTCCATATATGCATTGTACCACAAGGTTCCATATTACAAAGGGAAGTCTGAGATTGAGTTTGGGGTAATTGCCCCAAACATGGAGGAATAAGGGGCCAAAAACAAGCATTTTTCTAGTTTCCAGACAACAACTTGTGTTTAGGTGAGTGGATCTCTCTGAAATTTTACTACAAGGTACCATACTACAAAGGAAAGTCTGGGATTGAGTTTGGGGGGTAATTGCTCTAAAGAGGGATTCAAAAAGTTGGGGGGGGGGGGGATTTTTTTCCCATTTTTTTTTAAGGGGTTCATATTTTGCACAATAGATTTGTAAGATCTTTGACCACATTTATTTTTGTGTTGGAAGCCTATATTATGTAAAAAATGTGATCCCAATCCAAATTCAGACAGTATCAAGTTTGAATATTGTATCCAAATTTGCCCCCACTGTATCAGGTTGCACTCAGCGAAGCATTTAATTTTAATTTTAATTTATTGGTTTAAAGAAATGCACTACGAAATAACTGTGTTCTCATGCCAGCAAGACAAGATCTACAAATTAGTCATCATGGTTGAAATTGTCGGACAATCCCTTATTGAAGTTATTGCCCTTTAATGATGATTTTTCACCAATGTTTTGCGTTTTTGCCTAAAATCTGAAAAAAACCCTATAATAGATGTAAAGATATTTCAATCAGCAAAAATGATCAGCAATTGACGAGATCTCAGTATTCCCCCCAGATATTTCATTTAGCATCCTGGTAAACAGGGACGTTTGAAATACCATCTTGTTTCTAAAAATTATTGGATAACATTCATAACATAACCTATATATATAAAAAAAAAACAATTTAGATAGCCTCACTTGCAATATAGCATCACATTACCATGACATGCATGATGCTAAAAGGCCTGGGGGAGAACACTGGATCTGATAATCCTGATTGGAGTTTTCTTTTTAATGAGGATTTTTGGTATTTTTTAAATTTGGCCTATTACTATCTTAAAAACTATATTAGATAAATAGAATCTTAAATAACCAAAAACGACCAGCAAGACTAGATCAACAAAGATTTCTATTCTAGTCAACAACATGGAGAGAGTCCATTGTTGAAGATGCACATAGACCTAGGTAAGCGACAGAGGCTCATTAGTTATTATTTTCTGAAAATCATAAAATTATGGTCTGCAGATCTGTAAACCAACAAATTTAAAAACTTATTGAAACTGAAATATTATTTCTCTTTTTACATGTTTAGGTAAGCTTTTGCCTAATGTATTTTCATTCCCTTCCGATACTTGTTGCTCGAGAGTACATTAAAACATTCTGATTCATAATCAGCAAAATAAGTTTATAACTTCATCATTTTCATTAGAACGTGATTAATATTGCCTGTAGTTCATGTTCCATCCATTTATTGCATTACTTGCATTAAAAGCGTCCTATTCCATATCCAAATCACTTGTCTAACACTGTTTAATTTTGAAGCGGATCAGCTACATGACATGTATGACAGAAATCCGTATCCGTACCATAATTACAGTTAAATATATTAACTACAGATACAGGAATGACACAGGCTGACAGCTAACAGAAGAATAATGATCCCAAAATGGAAAATTACACATTCCACACGCATTAACAGAATTTTGGATAGATCTCTGTGCTTGATGTATATATTTCATGTAAATGCTTTCTTTCAATTTATTGATTAATGTTGCTTAACTTTCATGACTTATATTTATCATGTTTATATATACATGATATATATCTTTTTAATCAGAAACAATGAATTTCATTAACATTATAACATGTATAAACAGAATAGTTTTTAAATTGAATTAAATTTCCTGTTTAATATAAAAAGAAAATTTAGTGCTAGATTTTTAGTTGGTACTTTATTACCAGAGGAAAAGTATAATTGTCTAACTATAAATAATGGAACATTGTAGTGCCACGAGCGATCAAACACTTCATGCATTTTTCTTTTCAAGTCTCACCGCTTCTTTTATTTTCAATTTCAGTTTTAAAAATAGAATTCACTTCTCTCTACATGCTCTATGATTCTAAAGTAGTGTGAGCCCTGCAACTACAAAGTTTGTGGTTTTTCTCTAGATTGATCAACCAATATGGCCTCCTAGTCTAAAATAGAAGACCCTTCTCCCTATAATTCTAAAGTAGTATGAGCCCTACAACTACAAAGTTTGTGGTTTTCTCTAGATTGATCAACCAATATGGCCTCCTAGTCTAAAATAGAAGACCCTTCTCCCTATAATTCTAAAGTAGTATGAGCCCGGCAACTACAAAGTTCGTGGTTTTTCTCCAGATTGATCAACCATTACGCCTCCTAGTCTAAAATAGAACATTGAGCATATAGAGGTCAAACTAATATTTCTAAAATAATAACAAACCACACCAGTAGCCAAAAAGGGGGATGCAAAGTTCCCCTTTTGTGGTGACCAAAAGTATAAAAGACTTATAAAGTTGAGATTCAGATTAAAAAGGTTGACTATTAACATTACAGTGACACAACACTAAAATAAGTCCCATTAGACAGCCTGTCTAATAATACAGTGACTTGACACAAAAATAACTCCCATTAGACAGCCTGTCTTATAATACAGTGACACAACACAAAAATAACTCCCATTAGACAGCCTGTCTAATAATACAGTGACACAACACAAAAACAACTCCCATTAGACAGCCTGTCTAATAATACAGTGACACAACACAAAAACAACTCCCATTAGACAGCCTGTCTAATAATACAGTGACTTGACACAAAAATAACTCCCATTAGACAGCCTGTCTATTAATACAGTGACGTGACACAAAAATAACTCCCATTAGACAGCCTGTCTAATAATACAGTGACTTGACACAAAAATAACTCCCATTAGACAGCCTGTCTTATAATACAGTGACACAACACAAAAATAACTCCCATAAGACAGCCTGTCTAATAATACAGTGACTTGACACAAAAATAACTCCCATTAGACAGCCTGTCTAATAATACAGTGACTTGACACAAAAATAACTCCCATTAGACAGCCTGTCTAATAATACAGTGACCTGACACAAAAATAACTCCCATTAGACAGCCTGTCTAATAATACAGTGCCTTGACACAAAAATAACTACCATTAGACAGCCTGTCTAATAATACAGTGACACAACACAAAAATTACTCCCATTAGACAGCCTGTCTAATAATACAGTGACTTGACACAAAAATAACTCCCATTAGACAGCCTGGCTTACAATACAGTGACGTGACACAAAAATAATTCCCATTAGACAGCCTGTCTAATAATACAGTGACTTGACACAAAAATAACTCCCATTAGACAGCCTGGCTTACAATACAGTGACGTGACACAAACACAACTCCCATTAGACAGCCTTGTTAATAATGCAGTGATGTGAGACAAAAAAAAAACCTGCCATTAGACAGCCTGTCTTATAATACAGTGACGTGACACAAACATAACTCCCATTAGACAGCCTGGCTTACAATACAGTGACGTGACACAAAAATAACTCCCATTAGACAGCCTCTCTAATAATACAGTGACATGACACAAAAATAACTCCCATTAGACAGCCTGGCTTACAATACAGTGACGTGACAAAAAAATAACTCCCATTAGACAGCCTGGCTTACAATACAGTGACGTGACACAAAAATAATTCCCATTAGACAGCCTGTCTAATAATACAGTGACTTGACACAAAAATAACTCCCATTAGACAGCCTGGCTTACAATACAGTGACGTGACACAAACACAACTCCCATTAGACAGCCTTGTTAATAATGCAGTGATGTGAGACAAAAAAAAAACCTGCCATTAGACAGCCTGTCTTATAATACAGTGACGTGACACAAACATAACTCCCATTAGACAGCCTGGCTTACAATACAGTGACGTGACACAAAAATAACTCCCATTAGACAGCCTCTCTAATAATACAGTGACATGACACAAAAATAACTCCCATTAGACAGCCTGGCTTACAATACAGTGACGTGACAAAAAAATAACTCCCATTAGACAGCCTGGCTTACAATACAGTGACGTGACACAAAAATAATTCCCATTAGACAGCCTGTCTAATAATACAGTGACTTGACACAAAAATAACTCCCATTAGACAGCCTGGCTTACAATACAGTGACGTGACACAAACACAACTCCCATTAGACAGCCTTGTTAATAATGCAGTGATGTGAGACAAAAAAAAAACCTGCCATTAGACAGCCTGTCTTATAATACAGTGGCGTGACACAAACATAACTCCCATTAGACAGCCTGGCTTCAATACAGTGACGTGACACAAAAATAACTCCCATTAGACAGCCTGGCTAATAATACAGTGACTTGACACCAAAATAACTCCCATTAGACAGCCTGTCTAATAATACAGTGACTTGACACAAAAATAACTCCCATTAGACAGCCTGTCTAATAATACAGTGACTTGACACAAAAATAACTCCCATTAGACAGCCTGGCTTACAATACAGTGACGTGACACAAACATAACTCCCATTAGACAGCCTGTCTAATAATACAGTGACACAACACAAAAATAACTCCCATTAGACAGCCTGTCTAATAATACAGTGACTTGACACAAAAATAACTCCCATTAGACAGCCTTGCTAATAACAAGCCTTCATGCTATTATGAATTTGTCCTAAAACTCTTACACTGAGCTATGTATGGTACTATGGTAGGTTATATCTTACACTTTTTAAGCTATTTATGGTACTATGGTAGGTTATATCTTAAACTGAGCTATTTATGGTACTATGGTAGGTTATATCTTACACTGAGCTATGTATGGTACTATGGTAGGTTATATCTTACACTGAACTATTTATGGTACTATGGTAGGTTATATCTTACACTGAGCTATTTATGGTACTATGGTAGGTTATATCTTACACTGAGCTATTTATGGTACTATGGTAGGTTATATCTTACACTGAGCTATTTATGGTACTATGGTAGGTTATATCTTACACTGAGCTATTTATGGTACTATGGTAGGTTATATCTTACACTGAGCTATTTATGGTACTATGGTAGGTTATACCTTACACTGAGCTATTTATGGTACTATGGTAGGTTATATCTCTTCTTTTTCATTCATGACAAGTTACTTGTCACAAGTATACACATTCAGAAATAGTTCAACTGATATTGATATAAATGTGAAGAACTGAAATTGAGCTATTTTATATTTTCAGTTTAAAGATCTACTGTTTGTTTTATTTGATTCATGTCCAGTCAATTTATTACTTAGTAAAGGTAATTTAATATTATAGTCAAATTGTATTGGATTGTTAAGTTTTTTATTTTATCGAATGAAATTCAGAAATATCATGAATATATTTCAATTGTAAATGTTAGAATTCTTAAAGGGGTGATAATCAAGAGCTAGCTGGTTCATTCTAAGTAGCATTTCACCAGTGCTTTTTTTCAAAATTCTTTTTAAGGTGGTACCTAAAACTTTAACTAAATTTAATTTGGCTCGTTTAATTTTCTTAATATTTTGACAAATTCTTTACTTTGATCCTTTGACAAAAATAAAAATTTCAAAAAATTTGAACCAACTGTTTAATCAGAAAAATTACACTGGTTATATATAGCAGTTTGACAAACACTTATTTTGATCATTGAGCAGCTTGATACTCCCTTATAAACACAACGTCATTAAAACATTCTGCTGATTTTACAGAGTTATCTCCCTGTAGTGTCAGGTACCACCTTAAACAGGATTAACATTTTGCACTCATCTACTTTTGTTAAATAAATTGGAAACAAAAAATAACATGACATAATTTATACAAAATGAAGTGCATTTGTTAGTGAAAACTAAACAAAACATTACAATCATTACAATGTGAGTTGCTTAAAGAGTAAGAATTTTTAAGATGTCAGGCCTAAATTAAAATATTGTTTGTTTGCCCTTTTCCGACCCTATGTTTTGAAACAGGGTAGGTAGGTATGTAAAATATTTTATTTTTTTCCCAAAAAAATAACTTGGCTCGGTATATTTTTTTTCATGGGTAGGCAGGTAGTACGGGGCGCCGAATGGGACTCTTGTGGTTTTGTACAAAATTCAATTCTGTCATAACAAAATCATTTTTGTCTTACAAAACTATGTGCTACAGACTTGTTTTGTGAGAACTTCAATTTTGTGATGACAAAATTCATTTGTGTAGACAAAATTCATTTTTGTCATGACAAAATTCATTTTTGTAGACAAAATTCATATTTGTCATGACAAAAGTCAATTTTGTCTTAAAGGTATGCAAATATAAACATATTTGCATACAAAATTGACTTTTGTTACCTGATATGGAAATTAAATCACAAAAGTCAATTGTGTACGGTAAGATTCAATTTTGTGAGACAAAATTGACTTTTGTGAAACAAAATTAACTTTTGTGAGACAAAATTGACTTTTGTGAGACAAAATTGACTTTTGTGAGACAAAATTCAATTTTGTCATTTTTGTTGAGACAAAATTCAATTTTGTCATTTTTGTTGAGACAAAATTCAATTTTGTCATTTTTGTTGAGACAAAAGTCAATTTTGTCATTTTTGTTGAGACAAAAGTCAATTTTGTTAATTTTGTTGAGACAAAAGTCAATTTTGTAAATTTTGTTGAGACAAAAGTCAATTTTGTTAATTTTGTTGAGACAAAAGTCAATTTTGTCAATTTTGTTGAGACAAAAGTCAATTTTGTCAATTTTGTTGAGACAAAAGTCAATTTTGTTGAGACAAAAGTCAATTTTGTTGAGACAAAAGTCAATTTTGTGACGACAAAATTCATTTTTGTGATGACAAAATTCAATTTTGTAACAACAAAATTGACTTTTATGAGACAAAATTGACTTTCGTGAGACAAAATTGACTTTCGTGAGACAAAAATCAATTTTGTTGAGACAAAATTCAATTTTGTTAATTTTGTTGAGACAAAATTCAATTTTGTTAATTTTTTTGAGACAAAATTCAATTTTGTCAATTTTGTTGAGACAAAATTCAATTTTGTCAATTTTGTTGAGACAAAAGTCAATTTTGTCAATTTTGTCTCACAAAAGTCAATTTTGTGTAACAAAAGTCAATTTTGTGTAACAAAAGTAATTTTTGTGTTACAAAAGTCAATTTTGTGTAACAAAAGTCGATTTTGTATGCAAATTAGTTCACAGAAACCAAACTAAACTAATTTAAATACAAAATTGACTTTTGTCGCTCAATTTTCAAATTAGGTAACAAAAGTTAAGTCTGTGTAACAAAAATGAATTTTGTCATGACAAAAGTGACTTTTGTCCGCTGATAGATAATTTTGTATGACAAAATTTCAAATTTGTAGTATGATACAAATTTTGTTAAACTGAACTCATTTTTGTTGAACGAAAGTCACTTTTGTCCGTACAAAATTGAATTTTGAGTACAAAACCACAAGAGTCCCAATAGGCGCCCCGTAGGTAGGTATAATATTTTATTTTATAGATACAACATCTGCATAATGTCATTTTTGTCTGTTTTGCTTTTGCTAATAAGTTTCTGGGAGTACGTTTTGAAAAAAAATATCATGTAGAATGTGAAGTTAATTCATATGCACTACTATTTTGTTTTCAAATATCAAAATATAGAGCTGTGTCGCATATTTTCAACGTTTATATATGCCTGGAACTTTGAAGAGTTTTAACTTGCACTAATATTCTGTACTACCTATCTTGTACGCTTACCTCTACCTAAAGGTTTTCTGTAAGAGATAAATTTGTGCTGGTAAAATACATGAAATATGTCCGGGCAGACATACATTACTAGTAGAAAAGGTCCCTAGTGTTTAAATTTCCATGTGTGCCTATGTTTCCAATAAAAATGCTACAAGACTTAAACTCAATTGTCACGTATTTTACATCGCATTTATAAATGATCTGTATGGAAAACTTGGGCAATTTTACTGCCAAATATTCTCCACATTACAGGCTTTTGTAACCTTTGGTTCATGTCAGATATAAATAATATAGCAATGCTGGTCGAAGGCATTGTTAACATAATCATCCTGATCTACGGATCACAAAAGGCCATCCCTACATAGAATACAACGTCCGTTTACACAAAATAGTTTGTACACACGTTGATAATTTTGTATTAAACGAACTTTTTTGTAAATGAACCCTGCTCTTCAAGTATAAAGATACAGAGTTAACGTACGTCATATCATGATTTCAAAGCGTTCAACATCGATTTCAAACAAATGCTTTGAAACTCTAAATGCAAGTGTGCATGTCAAACGCTCACATGATACCAAACGGACTAGACCTTATACGATAAAGATAAAACCCGAGGATTCCGGTAAAAAAGTTTTGAGCGGGAAATACAATAATAAGATTTTTTGTAGGAACGAAAAAATAAAATAAAATAAAATAAAACCTTGCTGGTAAATACAAATAAAAGATTTTCAGGCGGAACGAATTTATAGGGTCGGTCGGTAAAGGGCAAACAAACAATATTTTAATTTAAGCCTCACTTGTGTTGTAGGAATGACAGATTGGATGTTAATGTCAATGAGACAGCAACCATTCAATGAAAGAGGTCAACATTGTATTCAACCATTAGAAACTATCTTTAAATTAGAACTATCACTGAGTTTGTACTTACATTAATGAGCAACACAAGTGCCACATGTGGATCACCTAAGATAACCCCTAACTTTTGATGGGTTTCCTGTCACTCAGTCTTTAATTTTTAGCTCACCTGGCCCGAAGGGCCAAGTGAGCTTTTCTCATCACTTGTCGTCCGTCATCCGTTGACGTTAACTTTTTACATTTTGAACTTCTTTTAGAGAACCACTGAATGGAATGAAACCAAACATGGCATGCATGTTCCATATGAGGTTCTGACCAAGTGTTGTTACTTTGTAGCCGATCATGATCATCCAAGATGGCCTCCAGCGGGGGACTTAGTTTAACATAGGACCCTATGGGAAATGCATGCAAATGACTTCTTTAAGAGAACCACTGAATGGAATTAAACCAAACATAGCTTGAATGTTCCTTACGAGGTGCTGAACAAGTGTTGTTACTTTGTCGCCGATCCATTATCTAAGATGGCTGCCAGCGGGGGCCTAAGTTTAACATAGGACCCTATGGGAAATGCATACAAATGACTTCTTTAAGAGAACCACTGAATTGAATTAAACCAAACATAGCTTGAATGTTCCTTATGAGGTGCTGAACAAGTGTTGTTACTTTGTAGTCGATCCATTATCTAAGATGGCTGCCAGCGGGGGCCTTAGTTTAACATAGGACCCTATGGGAAATGCATACAAATGACTTCTTTAAGAGAACCACTGAATGGAATGAAACCAAACATGTCATGAATGTTCTTTATGAGGTGGTGACCAAATGTTGTTACTTTTTAGCAGATCCATCATTCAAGATGGCCGCCAGCGGGGGACTTAGTTTAACATAGGACCCTATGGGAAATGCATACAAATGACTTCTTTTAGAGAACCACTGAATGGAATGAAACCAAACATGACATGAATGTTCCTTATAAGGTGCTGACCAAGTGTTGTTTCTTTGTAGTCGATCCATTATCTAAGATGGCTGCCAGCGGGGGACTTATTTTAACATAGGACCCTATGGGAAATGCATACAAATGACTTCTTTCAGAGAACCACTGAATGGAATGAAAACAAACATGTCATGAATGTTCCTTATGAAGTGCTGACCAAATGTTGTTACTTTGTAGCCGATCCATCATCCAAGATGGCCGCCAACGGGGGAGTTAGTTTAACATAGGACCCTATGGGAAATGCATACAAATGACTTCTTTTAGAGAACCACTAAATGGTATAAAACAAAACATAGCATGAATGTTCCTTATGAGGTGCTGACCAAGTGTTGTTACTTTGTCGCCATTGCAACATCCAAGATGGCTGCCAGTGGGGGGACTTAGTTTAACATAGGACCCTATGGGAAATGCATACAAGTCTTCTTCTAAAGAACCACTGAATTGAATGAAATCAAACATAGCATGAATGTTCCTTTCCTTATGAGGTGCCGGCCAAGTGTTGTTACTTTTAGCCAAATTTTATATTTTTTTATAGGATTTCAAAAACCCAAGTAGAATCAGGTGAGTGATACAGACTATTGAGAGCCCCTAGTTAATTTTGTGTTTTGTGTACTGTTGTTTGTTTTTTTTCTTTTTAGCCATATTTCTATTTTGAACATCTATTATTTGTATTTATTAGATCCGTGTCCAGTCAATGTGATCCTTGTACAGTCAAGTTGTTATTATAGTCAATGTGATCCTTGTACAGTCAAGTTGTTATTATAGTCAATGTGATCCTTGTACAGTCAAGTTACTATTATAGGTAAGTGTACATTATATGTGAACTATATAGGATCAATTACTATTGAAATTTGTTTCAAATGTAAAATGTTCAAACTCTATAGGGGGAGATAATGTAAAATGTTCAAACTTTATAAGCATGGTAAGGGGAGATAATGTAAAATGTTCAAACTCTGGAGATAATGTAAAATATTCAAACTCTATAAGGGGAGATAATGTTAAATGTTCAAATTCTATAAGGGGAGATCAGGTAACTGTAAAATGTTTAAACTCTATATGGGGAGATAATGTAAAATGTTCAAACTCTATAAGCATGGTAAGGGGAGATAATGTAAAATGTTCAAACTCTGGAGATAATGTAAAATATTCAAACTCTATAAGGGGAGATAATGTTAAATGTTCAAACTCTATAAGGGGAGATCAGGTAACTGTAAAATGTTTAAACTCTATATGGGGAGATAATGTAAAATGTTCAAACTCTATAAGGGGAGATAATCAACATATAGTTTTTACATTCAAAATACCATACCACCAATGTTTTTATAGTAAACAAGACACAAAGAATGTGATGACATCATTACAATGTTATTTGTCTTCAAATATAAAATTGAACTTGTGCTATAGAAAAATAAAGTGAGATGAGCAACCCAACAAAGCAAGAATGGAGATGTGTACAGGTTAATATATAGTCAACGATTCAAAAATAACCTCATATGATAAGGTCTTCATTTTTATGAAGCGGGCCATTAAATTTAGGATTTAATTGCACATTATACCTTTTTTTGTTTGGTTTGGTTTGGTTTAACGCCGTCACATGGTGACCCCCTATAAATTTGGTTAGTGAATTTCATATGGGTTATTGACCTCTGTCTATTGTTAATGGTGACGTCATCTATTGATGTTGTTGTATTTCATTGTTTATTTTTATACAAAACGCAGCAGGAAAAGTCCCATGTGCGATAAACTTGTTATATCGTATATATGGTTCACTACTTACCCCCTTCGGCCTCAGCCCCTATGGATTTTACTAACCCTCTATGGATCCGTAGGGGGTCAATAGCAAACCATATAACTTATAACTGTAAGTTTATTTTATTGAAACAGGGAGATAACACACACACATTGATATGTTTATCAGAAACATTCATAACAAGTACGAATGAAGTATTTTTTAGTCATACTTCAATTTTACATATATATCGGGCTTAAACATGTAAATATGATTTATAGTTATTTTTCACAGATGCTTTAGATGACGACACAATGTTACTTATAAATTAGGCTGACCTCAGAAGTACATTCATCAGTATTTATTTATTAGTATGTATTGTATAATATATGTTTTTTTAAGAGAACAAAACAAATCAGTCCATAAAGACTGCCTCGATGATCTTCACGGTGTTGTGGTATTGTGTTCACCTTTAGTGTGGGAGGTGGTGGGTTTGAACCCTGGCCAGTTCAACCAAAGACTTGAAAATTAATATTTGCTGCTTCTCCAAAATGAGGTAAATCAATACAGAGTCAGAGTAACATAAGTAAGTAGTTTTCACATATGCCATACAGCCACTTCCTGTTTTCACATCTGCCATACAGTCACTTCCTGTTTTCACATCTGCCATACAGCCACTTCCTGTTTTCACATCTGTAATACATCCACTTCCTGGTTTCGCATCTGTCATACATCCACTTCCTGTTTTCACATCTGTCGTACAGCCACATCCTATTGGTTGATAGTTTGAAATTATACAACACTCATTGTACAATGAAAATTTCTTTTTCTTGGCTTCTATGAAGGAGAATGATTTTATATTTGATGAACAGCTTGAAAATGTTGATTTGTAGAATGTTAGCAATTTTTATGCCCCTTTTTAATGGGCATTATGTTTTTGGAAAATGACGCAGTCATTGTTCCATTACTGGCGACCTGAACTTCATTCCATTCTCTGCCTACCGCGCTTGGTTTCGTATTTACTATTTTCTATACAAACTGGAATTTGCTTGTGTTATGCATGAGAGGTCATTGTGTAGTAATCAGCCAGGAACCAGTTTACAAACTAACTGGTTTCTGCTTGTATTCCACTACACTCGAACAAAGTGTTGTAGTTTGACGGGAACCAGTTTAGAATTTGTAAACTACAAAACGTAATCGGTTATTGTTCATTCCGTTTTGATGTTTCATACCGACTTTTATGGTTTGAATAAGCTTAAGACCCTTCAAACATTAATGTGATAGGTTTATTAAAGACTGTTTTACAAAAGGATGGAACTGTTTTGCTTTCAAAGTCGTACTATAGTGATTTCTATTATGTACGGATTTTCACTCTCACCGGTTAATTTCTTCTTTTACACGTGCTTTTGAAACTTCCTGTTTAAACATCGCAAGTTTTAAAATTGTTTTTGTCGAGCCTTCGACTTTAGTCGAAAAGCGAGACTAAGCGATCCTACATTCCGTCGGCGGCGGCGGCGTCCACAAATATTCACTCTGTGGTTAAAGTTTTTGAAATTTTAATAACTTTCTTAAACTATACTGAATTTCTACCAAACTTGGACAGAAGCTTGTTTATGATCATAAGAAAGTATCCAGAAGTAAATTTTGTAAAAATAAAATTCCATTTTTTCCGTATTTTACTTATAAATGGACTTAGTTTTTCTGCGAGGAAACATTACATTCACTCTGTGGTTAAAGTTTTTAAAATTTTAATAACTTTCATAAACTATCCTTGATATGTACCAAACTAGGACAGAAGCTTGTTTATGATCATAAGATAGTATCAAGAAGAAAATGTTGTGAAAATAAATTTCCACTTTTCCGTATTTTACTTATAAATGGACTTAGTTTTTCTGCGAGGAAACATTACATTCACTCTGTGGTTAAAGTTTTTAAAATTTTAATAACTTTCATAAACTATCCTTGATTTGTACCAAACTTGGACAGAAGCTTGTTTATGATCATAAGATAGTATCAAGAAGAAAATTTTGTAAAAATAAATTTTCACTTTTCCGTATTTTACTTATAAATGGACTTAGTTTTTTTTGCCAGAAACAAAACATTCACTCTGTGGTTTAAGTTTTTAAATTTTTTATAATGTTCTTAAACTATCCTGGATTTCTACCAAACTTAGACAAAAGCTTATTTCTGATCATAAGATATTATTCAGAAGTAAATTTTGTAAAAAAAAAATTCACTTTTTCTGTATTTTACTTATAAATGGACTTAGTTTTTCTTCCAGTTAACATTACATACAGTCTGCAGTTAAAGTTTATAAAACATTTATTAGATTCATAAACTATCCTGGATTTTTTTACCAAACTTGGAAGCTTCTTTCAATCAAAAGACAGTATCGTGAGGGAAATTTTTATTGATGTTTTTCCTCATTTTTGTTGAGTCTGCGATTAACAGAAAAAGTAGGCGAGACACCGGGTTCCGTGGAACCCTTACGAATTTTTTGAGTGAATTTAACTTATTTTAACAATCATGAAGCGTTCCAGAATCATTTTCAAGCAGTTTCTTCTTCTCTTTGATGATGGAAAATAGGTTTTTCTCAAGAAAATACCGCAAACGATCGCAGAGGAATTGAAACGTACAAGTCAAGTCGGCACCTGGTTAAACTGGCATCTAGTCAAATCGGCACCTATTTGACGTCAATTCGGCATCCAATAATATTTGTTATAATATTTTCTATTCAATTAATTAATAACTGTTACCAAGTACATAGTGAATATGTTGTTGTGTATTTAGGTAAACAACGAAACCAAAGTGAAATTATGTTGTTGTGTATAAAGCCTTAAAGGTAAACAACGAAGCCCTTACCCAAGCTGTTGTTTTAACAATTAGACAATTATTAAAATAAAATGGAAAACTATGAGTCCCTTTCAATTAATCAAACTTTCATGCCAAATAATAAGCAAATTTAAGGTGTTTTTTTTTCAGTAAAGTTTAAAAAGCATTAAACAAACAATCCTGTAAAATGCTCAACTGGTTTAAATAATGCATAAAAATATTCAATATCTCATGTATTAGTCCAAATAATTATGACGTCTGGCAAGGCTATTTTTTTTTTTCTGTGATGTCTTCCTACGAAGTTCGTAGGAAGGCTTCGTAGGAAGGCGTCCCAGAAAAAAAATTAACAAAGCCTTGCGGTCATGTGGGAGAAGGGGGTTCAGACTATGTGGTATCAGGTCTGTTCGTGCCCAATACACTTTCGCACCCTACATGTTCGCACCTCGCACGTTCGCACCCAAGGTCCGTTTGCACTCTACTCATTCGCACCCAATTTTAATTCAAATTCAAGTTGAATAATTGGAAAATCATGATTGTTGTTTTAAATTGATTTGGTGTAAATACTGAATGTATTTATAGCTTTGTATGAGTAAAACATTGAAGATTTTAAAGAAAAAACACAAAAGATAATTGTTTTTAACAGCTTGGTCCCTTTGATCTGAAACAACGAAACAATAAAATATAGGAACCAAAATATAGCAATCCACTATTATAACCAAAACATGATAAAATCTATTCAACACACAGAAAAAAACATAGTCAGAATCTCACTTCATTTTGAAAGAAGTCAATGAAACAAAGTTATAGCAATACACTAACCAAAACATGATTAAGAGTTATTCAACACAAAATAAACGTTGACAAAATACCACTTTATTTAGAAAGGATTATTATAATTTTTAACAATATGCTATCTAAAACATGATTAAGATTTATTCAACACAAAAAAAAATGCTGTCTCACTTTATTTTGAGACAATGACAACAATTATACTTATAAGAAAACACTTGCTTACAGAGTTATTAAACACAAAACCAATTAAGATTGGGTGCGAACATGTAGGGTGTGAAAGTGAAAGGGGCGAACATGAGTGGGCACGAACGGACCCGGATTCAGACTATGTACCAGTGAGAAATATACAAGCCTTTCTACGGTATTTATTTGTACAATTCAGGTAGTCTTGACCTATTCATTTGTCTTAAAAACAGCCAGTTGTCACCTTCACTTCACACACACACACACATATTATAAGAATATCAATTATATGCTTACGAGACATGTTGCACTGTTAAACTAATTACGGTATGTGAAAATCAAGACTTGCATAAAAACTATCCCAATATTAGAGACAGTGGCGTCATTTTTCTTCAGAGCTTTCAGCTCTTTGATTTGATCTGTGGGTCCGTCTGTTCGTCTGATCTTCCGTCCATTGGTCCGCCTGTCCTGCTTCAAGTTAAAGTTTTTGATGAACTTGAAGTCCAATCAACTTGAAACTTAGTACACATGTTCATTATGATATGATCTTTCTAATTTTAATGTCAAATTAGAGATTACTCCCAGTTCACGGTCCACTGAACATAGAACATTATAATGCGGAATGGGCATCCGTGTACTTAGGACACATTCTTGTTGTTTATGCTGTGCAACTTCTTTCTGTTACCCAATAGTTTGAAATTATTCAAATTCATTGTATAAAGAAAATGTTCATGAAAGTTCATGTGATGAATAACAATGATACATGTATCCCTAGACTAAAGAATAATGATATAAACAATTACAGTTTGTCCAACAGCCTTCAACAATGAGCAAAACCCATACCATATAATCGTCTATAAAAAGCCTTGGTATGATAAAATGTGAAACATTTCAAAAGAAAAAATCAACAGCCTACTACAACATGTACAACAATGAAGGAAACACAAATATGGTACACAGCTTCTAACTACAGCCACTACGTTATAGGTCCTGGCTGTGGACAGGCACATACAGAATAAAAAAAAATGATTGAATTTAATGTGACTGGTCTAGTTGATTATTGATAATGTTTTAAGAAACTGTTACTTGATATTTTTTATGTGTTTCTTAAATGCCGACCTTTTTATAAAACCCAAATCTTGAAACGATCTCAAAATAAGGAGTTGTGGTATGATTAACAATGAAGCAATTAATCCTAGACCATAGGACAAAGATAAATATTATAAACAATTACAGGTCGTTCAACAGCCTTCCACAATAAGCAAAACTCAAACCATATAATATTTAGGAGATGTGGTTTGATTAACAATGATACAATTATTCCTAGACCATAGGACAAAGAAATAAACAATTACAGGTCGTTCAACAGCCTTCCACAATGAGCAAAACTCATACCATATAATATTTAGGAGATGTGGTTTGATTAACAATGATAGAATTATTCCTAGACCATAGGACAAAGAAATAAACAATTACAGGTCGTCCAACAGCCATCAACAATGAGCAAAACCCATACAATATAATAATTAGGAGATGTGGTATGATTAACAATGATACAATTATTCCTAGACCAAAGGACAAAGATATAAACAATGACAAGTTGTCCTACAGCCTTCAACAATGATCAAAATCCATACCATATAATAATTAGGAGATGTGGTATGATTAACAATGATACAATTATTCCTAGACCAAAGGACAAAGATATAAACAATGACAAGTTGTCCTACAGCCTTCAACAATGATCAAAATCCATACCATATAATAATTAGGAGATGTGGTATGATTAACAATGATACAATTATTCCTAGACCATAGGACAAAGATATAAACTATTACAGGTCGTCTAATAGCCTTCAACAATGAGCAAAACCCATACCATATAATAACTAGGAGATGTGGTATGATTAACAATGATACAATTATTCCTAGACCAAAGGACAAAGATATAAACAATTACAGGTCGTTCAACAGCCTTCCACAATGAGCAAAACCCATACCACAGGATAACTAGGAGTTGTGGTATGATTAACAATGATACAATTATTCCTAGACCATAGGACAAAGATATAAACAATTACAGGTCGTCCAACAGCCATCAACAATGAGCAAAACCCATACCATAGGATAACTAGGAGTTGTGGTATGATTAACAATGATACAATTATTCCTAGACCATAGGACAAAGATATAAACAATTACAGGTCGTCCTACAGCCGTCAACAATGAGCAAAACCCATACCATAGGATAACTAGGAGATGTGGTATGATTAACAATGATACAATTATTCCTAGACCAAAGGACAAAGATATAAACAATGACAAGTTGTCCTACAGCCTTCAACAATGATCAAAATCCATACCATATAATAATTAGGAGATGTGGTATGATTAACAATGATACAATTATTCCTAGACCATAGGACAAAGATATAAACAATTACAGGTCGTCTAATAGCCTTCAACAATGAGCAAAACCCATACCATAGGATAACTAGGAGTTGTGGTATGATTAACAATGGTACAATTATTCCTAGACCATAGGACAAAGATATAAACAATTACAGGTCGTCTAATAGCCTTCAACAATGAGCAAAACCCATACCATATAATAATTAGGAGATTTGGTATGATTAACAATGATACAATTATTCCTAGACCAAAGGACAAAGATATAAACAATGACAAGTTGTCCTACAGCCTTCAACAATGATCAAAATCCATACCATATAATAATTAGGAGATGTGGTATGATTAACAATGATACACTTATTCCTAGACCATAGGACAAAGATATAAACAATTACAGGTCGTCTAATAGCCTTCAACAATGAGCAAAACCCATACCATAGGATAACTAGGAGTTGTGGTATGATTAACAATGGTACAATTATTCCTAGACCATAGGACAAAGATATAAACAATTACAGGTCGTTCAACAGCCTTCAACAATGAGCAAAACCCATACCATGTAATAATTAGGAGATGTGGTATGATTAACAATGATACAATTATTCCTAGACCATAGGACAAAGATATAAACAATTACAGGTCGTCTAATAGCCTTCAACAATGAGCAAAACCCATACCATATAATCATCTATAAAAAGCCTTGGTATGATAAAATGTGAAACATTTCAAAAGAAAAACGAACAGCCTACTACAACAATGAAGGAAACACAAATATGGTACACAGCTTCTAACTACAGCCACTACGTTATAGGTCCTGGCTGTGGACAGGCACATACAGAATAAAAAAAAATGATTGAATTTAATGTGACTGGTCTAGTTGATTATTGATAATGTTTTGAGAAGCTGCAATATGATATTTAATATTGCTCTTTATGTGTGTCTTAATGCTGGTAAATAACACTTTTGAAATTTTTAGATCTGGAAAAGTGCAATAGATGTTCTGGTGTTTGATGGAAAAAGTCACACCCTGCTTGTAGAATACATTTGTACCTCATTTAGGTATGTGATTAGATTTTTAAGGTTTTGAGTTCAGTTCATTAAATAGTCCAGAAAAGTTGAGATAAATGACTGTTTCAATGCTATAATATATTATTTGAATGAAATAAGAAGATAAAAATATTAAGTCAGTATTTTACCACTCATAGTGATCATGTTTCAATTGGCAATAACACAAATACCTCAATTAAAACTCAACAGTATATATTGACTATAATTATTCTTTTCTATTTTTAGGCTATAATGGAAAGTTGGAATGAAGTAAGATTTACTTAATAGTCTCCTTGTCATTTATAGTTTTGTTCCCCATTAGGCCAAATAAAAATATATGTGTGGTTCCAGTAACCCTACCGTCCCTACTTTTTCGGCTTAAAAATAGCCTACCCTAAAGATTTTATTGTCATTTTTCATTAAGCACTGTTACTGTCAGAATGTTGCTCCCATAGACTCAATGTAAAAAAAAACCATAAAATAAAAAAAAATCCGTGCCTACCTACCCTAACTTATTTTCAGATGTAACTGGAACCACACATACTTTTTTATTTGGCCTTAGTGTACAATTAGATACGAGTATGTGATAACTTGAGATAAAAACTAGTAGAATTCTAAGTGAACTACCAAACTACTTATTCAAAAAAAAATAAAAAATACAAGACTTGGACAAAGCAAGGTGAACTCAAAAAACATTTCTACTCATTACACTGGTGACACAAACAGCATTTGAATCAGTATTCAGTAACTGAACAAAACAAACAAAAATGCAGTTTAAGAAATGTAGCGAATATTTTTAAAGTATGAATGTACATGATGTAGGAGGGGATGGACAGCTTTTGAGGATGGACAGCTTTTGAGGGAGGTGGGAAGGGGGGGGGAAAGATTTTGAAAGTGGGAGATAGTGTATTATTTATGTAGTACCTTCAGAATCCTTGTTTATTTGTAACTCTAAGTAGGTCTGTAGAGTTATTTGAAAAAAATATTGGGACAATTTTTCTACATAAAAAAAATTAAAAATACAGAAGTTATCTCCCCTTGCCATTGTTAAGTTCAGGTGAGTTGAATACGACCAATCTATTTTATGGTATAAAGAGCTGACTGATGCAACACACTTTTTGTCTTGTTAGGTTACATTCTCATTGCTTTATTATATCCCACATCTACATTTATTCAGTCTACATACATTTATATATGTATCTCTTTAAGTAAGTTAATAGAGAGATTTCTACTAGCTGATATGAAAAAGGATGAGAAAGTACCTAGGGGCAAAGTGAATGAAACACAACTACATGTCTTTAAAAGGCAATTAAAGGACTTAGTGAATGAAAAACACAACTACATGTCTTAAAAAGGACGAAAAGTAGGGGCAACTAAAGGACTAAGTGTATTACATGTCTTTAAAAGGACAAAGGTCAAAGTCCAGAAAATACTACAAGAAAGAAAAATCAAGGATATGCCAAATCTAGTCCATGATTCTATAAAAAAATAATTTTTTGAAGGTTAACAATTTTTGTCGAGACTGTGACTTAAGTCCCAGAAAGCTCGACATAGGGATAGTGATCCGACGGCAGATAACATCTTAAAAGCTTCATATTTTAGAAGGTTGAAGACCTGGATGCTTCATACTTTGTATATAAATGCCTCATGTTATGAAGTTTCCGTCAGTCACATTTCCAATGTCCTTGACTTCATTTCCATGGTTCAGTGACTACTTGAAAAAAATATTTTTTGTAATGTTAAATTCTCTCTTATTATAAGTAATAGGATTACTATATTTGGTATGTGTGTACCTTGCAAGGTCTTCATGCCTGTTAGACAGTTTTTACTTGACCTTGACCTCATTTCATGAATCAGTGAACAAGGTTAAGTTTTGTGGTCAGGTCCATATCTCAGATACTATAAGCAATAGATCTAGTATATTCAGTTTATGGAGGGACTGTAAAGTGTATATGTCCAAATGGCAGGTGTCATCTGACCTTGAACTCATTTTGATGGTTCAGTGGTTACAGTATAAGGTTTTTGTGTTTTGGTCTGTTTTTTTGCCCCACCTACGATAGTAGAGGGGCATTATGTTTTCTGGTCTGTGCCTCCGTCCGTCCGTCTGTGCCTCCGTTCGTCCGTCCGGTTAAAGTTTTTGGTCGAGGTAGTTTTTGATGAAGCTGAAGTCCAATCAACTTGAAAATTAATACACATGTTCCCCATGATATGATCTTTCTAATTTTAATGCCAAATTATAGTTTTGACCCCAATTTCATGGTCCACTGAACATAGAAAATGATAGTGCAAAGTTCAGGTTAAAGTTTTTGGTCAAGGTAGTTTTTGATGATATTAAATTACATCAACTTGAAAATTAGTACACATGTTGATATGATCTTTCTAATTTTAATTCCAAATTAAAGTTTTGACCCCAATTTCATGGTCCACTGAACATAGAAAATGATAGTGGGAGTGGGGCATCCGTGTACTATGGACACATTCTTGTTCTTATTCTGTATGCAATAGGTCTACCATATTTGGTGTATGGAATGATTGTAAGGTGTACATGTCTAGCTGGCAGGTGTCATCTGACTGTGACCTTATTTTCATGGTTCACTGGTCAAAGTTCAAATTTTGAGTTTTGGTCTTTTTATTTAATACTTTATGCAATATGTCAACTATATTTGTTGTATGGAAATATTTTATGGTGTATATGTCAATCGCACAGGTTTTATTTGACCTTGACCTCATTTTCACCGTTCATTGCTCAGTGTTAAGTTTTTATGTTTTGGTCTGATTTTCTTAAACTATAACCAATAGGTCAACTATATCTGTAGTTTGGAAGAATTGTTAGCTGTACATGCCTTGACCTCATTTTCATGGTTCATTGGTCAATGTTTAGTTTTCTTGGTTAATGTTAAGTTTATGTGACAGTTGTGATAAAGCTTTTTATTTAGGACTATCAACATAATATCAATGATTAGTATAGAAGGCGAGACATTTCAGCGTGTGCACTCTTGGTGTTTTTGTTGATAATATAAAATGCATAAATCCCAACAATTATATGCTATTAAAAGAATTCCTCTCTGTCTGTTATTTGAAGGAAGGATACTACTGATTTATGTATACGTAGTCATTGCTAAACAGAAGAATATATAATTATTACCTAATTTAACAGTAAGGACATTCATTTTAATATATTTTTATTACGGTTTACTTACAGAAACTTAATACAGCTGCTAGTGATGGAGATATAGAGGCCTTAAAATTATGTCTACAGAATGGTGCAGACATCGATTATCGAGATGTAAGTAAAATATTCACATTCAAAACTACCTTATTTTAATAATTCATAGAAAATCATTTGAAGATACAGCCTATTATGGTACATGAACAAAAAAAGACACAAAACTACATGTTACTTAAAATTAAAGCACAGTGAAACAGTGAAAACTACAAGTAACTTCAAAATGTTGAATATTGTACATAAACACACGACAACAATTTACTTTAGAACTATAATAACAGAAGTATAAAAAATAAAAAAACAAGTTGCTTCAGAACATAACAGATTGTACATAAGCAGTATAAAACAAACAAAGTTCTACAAATTACTTCAGAACAGAACAAATTGTACACCAGCAGTATAAAACACACAACTACAAAACTTCAGAACATAACAAATTGTACATAAGCAGTAAAAAAACACACAACTACAAGTTACTTCAGAACATAACAGATTATACATAAGAAATATAAAACACACAACCACAAGTCACTTTAGAACATAACAAATTGTACACCAACAGTATAAAACACACAACTACAAATTACTTTAGAACATAACAGATTGTACACCAACAGTATAAAACACACAACTACAAATTACTTTAGAACATAACAAATTGTACACCAGCAGTATAAAACACACAACTACAAGTTACTTCAGAACAGAACAAATTGTACATAAGAAATATAAAACACACAACTACAAGTTACTTCAGAACATAACAAATTGTACATAAGCAGTAAAAAAAACCACACAACTACAAATTACCTCAGAACATAACAGATTGTACATAAGCATAAAAAATATTTTTATTGAAATGAATGATGATACTGAATCTACACTAATTCCTGTTGTTAATCAGACAGTTTTAATGAACAAATATTTGTTAGAATCATATAAAGTGGGGTCTCATTTTACTTGTTTTGTTCTACTGAATCCATTGATATAATTATTTTACACATTTCTTGAAAAAAATTTTTTTTTTTAAATATCAGGTTTTATGGAAGTCCTGACATTTCACAACAAAACATGTTTATTTGTTGTTTATGTAGAATATAAATACAAGTGTGACTGGTCATTGTATTCAGTTTTGACCACTGATTCATGTGATATATATTTTGTTTATATTTATTACACAACATTGTCCAGTTTATCAGACAAGTTTTGATGTCAGTTGTATTATTCCAGTTGTTTGGAGAGACAGCATTAATGAAGGCTGCTGAGGAAGGACACCTGGAGATCTGTAAACTCCTCATTGATAGAGGATGTAAGATCAACATCACATCAGTATGTTATCTACTTAGTCTGATCACATTACTATTAATCTACACTAAATCATGTTGTTAATTAGACAGTTTTAATGAACAAATATTTGTAAGAATTATATAAAGTGGGGTCTCATTTTACTCGTATTATTGTTCTGAATCAGAAAATATTCCTCATTTTCATGTTTCTTAAAAAATTTTTTTTTATTAAAATGATCAATTATACTGAATCTACACTAAATCATGTTGTTAATTAGACAGTTTTAATGAACAAATATTTGTAATAATTATATCAAGTGGGGTCTCATTTTACTCGTATTATTGTTCTGAATTAGAAAATATTACTTTTTTTCATGTTTCTTAAATTTTTTTTTTTATTGAAATGAATGATGATACTGAATCTACACTAAATCCTGTTGTTAATCAGACAGTTTTAATGAACAAATATTTGTAAGAATCATATGAAGTGGGGTCTCATTTCACTTGTTTTGTTCTACTGAATCCATTGATATAATTATTTTACACATTTCTTGAAAAAAAATTTTTTTTTAAGATATCAGGTTTAATGGAAGTTTTGACATTTCACAACAAAACATGTTTATTTGTTGTTTTATATACAATATAAATACAAGTGTGACTGGTCATTTTATTCAGTTTTGACCACTGATTCATGTGATATATATTTTGTTTATATTTATTACACAACATTGTCCAGTTTATCAGACAAGTTTTGATGTCAGTTGTATTATTCCAGGGTTATGGACAGACAGCATTAATGTTTGCTGTCTGGGGAGGACACCTGGAGATCTGTAGACTCCTCATTGATAGAGGATGTAAGATCGACATCACAGAGGTATGTTATCTACTTAGTCTGATCACATTACTATTAATCTACACTAAATCATGTTGTTAATTAGACAGTTTTAATGAACAAATATGTGTAATAATTATATCAAGTGGGGTCTCATTTTACTCGTATTATTGTTCTGAATTAGAAAATATTACTTTTTTTCATGTTTCTTAAAAAAAAATATTTTATCAGAATGAATGATTATACTGAATCTACACTAATTCCTGTTGTTAATCAGACAGTTTTAATGAACAAATATTTGTAAGAATCATATAAAGTGGGGTCTCATTTTACTTGTTTTGTTCTACTGAATCCATTGATATAATTATTTTACACATTTCTTGAAAAAAAAAATTTTTTTTAAATATCAGGTTTTATGGAAGTCTTGACACTTCACAACAAAACATGTTTATTTTTTGTTTATGTAGAATATAAATACAAGTGTGACTGGTCATTTTATTCAGTTTTAACCACTGATTCATGTGATATATATTTTGTTTATATTTATTACACAACATTGTCCAGTTTATCAAATAAGTTTTAATGTCAGTTGTAGGATATGTTGTATATTATTGATATTGATAACAAAGTATTGTACATTATAGTTACATGTTATTTGGTTATATTATAGGCCAGTGGAGTAACAGCTTTACATTGTGCTGCTCAAGGGGGATATCTACAGATCACAAAATGTCTAGTAGAACAAGGAGGTGCCAGTCCCTTGATTACAACACGTAAGGTAATATTTTATAGTATATGACCAGTGTTCAACTATTAAGTAATGAATCACTAAAATGATGTATAAGATATGGTTGGATTCTATTTAAAGGCTATAGTTAAAAGTCATATGATTATTTGAATTGAACTTAAAAAGTTTGCTGTAATTAAAGTCTGTGTAAACCAACAAACTGTCAAACAAAACTTACACCTGTCTGTTGTCATGACAATTATAACAAAGTTATGTGATAATATCAAAACAGTCTAAGCAATGCATTGACATTCGTTCACCATGTGTTTATATATTTAAACAGATGCGAGGTGGGCAATGACAGATAATCTTTAAGATGGGTGAAACAAACTTAAACACTACTAGACAATATTTATATGGATTCAATAAGGTGGAAACATGCTTAATCATTTCATATTGTTGGCAGTAGGAAATTATTTAATGCAATAATTTGAAAGAGATGATCCTATGGAAATTTCTACAAATCTGTCTAGAGATAAATGTCATCTTGTCATAATTTATTTATTTCCTTATTTGAACAATCACTAAAAACTATGAAATGCTGTAAAAAAAATATATACAGATCTAGGTGTACATGGGGTATACAGATATAGGACGATGTGGATGGGGTATACAGATATAGGAGGGTGTGGATAGGGTATACAGATATAGGAGGGTGTGGATGGGGTATACAGATATAGGAGGGTGTGGATGGGGTATACAGATAAATAATTTTCAAGAAATAAATCTCGCAAAAATAAAATCAAGTTTTCCGTATTTTTCTCAAATACCCCTGCTTAACATGATATATCTGTTTATAAATGGACTTAGTTTAAAATTGAGAAAGGAAATAGGGAATGTGTCAAAGCAACAACATTGCCAGTTAACATTACATTACATTCAGACTGTGGTTAAGTTTTTAAAATTTTAATAACTTTCTCAAAATATCCTGGATTTCTTACAAACTTGGACAAAAGCTTGTTTATAAGATAATCTTCAGAAGTAAAGTTTGTAAACAAAATCGTTTTTCGTATATTCCTTATAAATCATGGACTTTTTTCCAGTTAACTCTACGTACTACATGTACTCTCTGTGGTTAATTTTTTTTAACCTTTATTAGATTTTATAAACCATCCTGGATTTTAACCAAATTTGGACAGAAGCTTCTTTTAGTACTAGTCAGAAGATAGTATCTCATATCCAACTATAGCAGTCATCATGTGACTTTCGTGACGTCACACATCACCCGTATCAAGCCCAAGTAAAATATATAGAAATGCACAGGGGCTTTCAGGAATCGATAAAATAAATTACTTTGAGTTCATGATGCAAAAAGTGTGGGAATATATATTAATTCCTCATATATTTAGAAAGATATTTATGCCTTTTGGAACAGTTTAATTTTTGGTCTTCTCCCTTCCAAATGCTTTTGAAAATTTGTCTTGTTGCCTCGATAAGTTCCCATGTCATATCATACAACTCCTATAAATATTTGATTTTCTGTCTTGTTAAACATAAAATTGCGATTTAAACAAAACAGATGGAATAATTGTGGGAATATGTTCTTATTACTATATTCATAAATATATCGTAGGTGCAATAGTTTAATTTTTTATTATGTCCCTTCCAAATTGATTTGAAAATTAGATATTTTCAGAAAATCTGGTATTATTTTTCAAAATGGCGACCACATTGACAGCGTGGGCCGACTTGGTAAAAACATATTTTGTAAGATTGTTACATTGAAAATCAAATAACTTTGAATGCTCGCGTTTTATGTCATTGTCTTACATTAAAGCAGCCTCTAGAATTAAACATTTGTTACTTTAGGTATAGCTGATACATGCTATTTTTGTTTTTGTTTATATTATTTTGAAAAAAATGGCGACCAAATAATTTTCAAACGTAGACGATGTTCGACACTTATTTTGTCCATTCACTGTTTATATTGCAATTAAATATGACAGGTTATTGTAACTATAATGATGGCCAAAGACATTAAGGAGATATTTTAGTCATAACATCGACGTGATCAAAGAAAACAAATATGGCACCTGATCATGATATGTTAGTTTTGACAATATCTATGTAGATTAATTAGGGGTGTCCGATTCTTACAATTTTAAATCTGGATTCATTGGTTACCTATCTCCAGCTAGGGGTTGAATTGGAGCCGAATTGAATGTCAAATGACTACATATTCAATGAGGTCCAATTATTCACTTACAAGTGCACAACTCATCAACCAGGTTTCTCAGCTTATTTTATTAATAAAAAAAATCATATTTATTTGTTTGTATATATCTGATAGCTAATGCTCCTATAACAAAATTTAGGCTGATCAATTTTTGAGAGTACTCACTGATCTTCTATAGTTTGTACGCAGGTAGGTTAAGGCACTTTTAAACGTAAATAGGGGCAAAATATGATATTTCAAGAATAAAATTGTTTTAACAACAATTCATTAATCTTAGTTGTTAAATTTATATATTCATGTAGTAAGGATTCAGTAAACCAAAATTTTGGTAATGATCGCCTAGGTCACGTGACTTCCACAGGGGTAAAATGCATGCCTTAACCAAACTGGCAAAAAACGGGTTACTACACTGAATAAAAATCAACAAACTTTTTTTAAAACGAATCCTTGTGCTTTCCCGTTGCTTAAAAGTGCTGCGCGATTTTCCAGAAGTGAGCATATTAAATAAAAATAATGTTTACCCGGCAGCATATAAAGTTAAATATGTGCACAGTTTCGTTCTTAATTTGATTACAGTTTCATATTCATTAAGCGCGCAGCACTTTTCTATTAGGTTGTAACTATAGCTTTCTATTTCAGTTGATTTTTTTGAGAAATATCGTCTCTGGTAACCCGCTTTTTGTGAATTTAGATTTCGTAACTATGGTTTCGATTAATTGTCTATGTCATTCAAGCGCACTGACGACCCGAACAATCATCAAAGAACCGCAACTGTATGTAGAATGTCGAATTTTCCCAGAAAAAAAGAGTGACAAAATATGTGCAGTTCCACCTTCATAAATAATTTGTAATACCAATCTCTATGCAAAGTTGGTCGCTTAAACTTTGAAGAGTAGTCTTATGGTGTATATGTTGGTTATCTGAGTTCTATATATATGTTATAAGTTGTCCTTGGCAGAGGCAGGTTTAGGGGGGGGGGAATTTTGTTGCTTATTTAGGGAATCACTGAAACGTGACTGGAGGGGGCCCCTCTTAGGTAGTCCAAATAATTATGACGTCTTGAAAGGACAAAGTAAGGTGTCAAAAAAAAAATATAGCCTTTCAAGACGACATAATTATTTGGACTACCTCTTAGGCAGTCAATGGGTCCCCACTTAGGAAAATTTCTGGATCTGCCAGTTCTTGGTCCTGTTTATCAACCATTTATTTTCCTCCAGCCCCAGGTGATTTATGACTATGCAGACTTATTTATTTTTTGTATAGCTAGATCTTGCTATATAAATCACTGATCTTTTGCTAAATAAATCCTTGATCTCAACATATTTAAATCCTTTCTATTAAATATGGATTTGTAAATTTATGCTAATAGTATGCATAAAATATATAAAAGAAAACAGCAGTTCTGACATATTCAGTTGCAAGATATGTTTGAAAATCAGTAAGCATGGTAAGACAAATCCAATCAGAAGTCTTGAAAAGTAAAAAGAACCACTTAATTTTAAATGGAAGGTAATTTGATATTCAGGCTAGGGCAACTTCAAAGTTTTCTATCGATTGATGCTACACAGACATATTTTTTCTGGGGGTTGCTCACTTGCTGTGTGAAAAATTATTTTCACTTTTCCCCTCTATTTTTTTTTTTCCAATTCTTACTAGTCAAGGATATTCATTTCCAAAATTGATGTCCCAGTCAGTACTCGCATACAATTACATTTCATCTATCATGTATTTTGTGATGTTGTTTTACAGTTTTAAAGGAACAGTTGCTTGCTTTAATTTGGTTCATGTCTGTAGACATATCTGTTTTTTTATACATTTGGCTGTTAAGTTTCTCAATTGATTTTTTTTTTTATGTCCAAGCCATATTTAGCCCACTATTCAGTATGAATTTTCTCATTGTCAAAGGAGGTACAAAATGTATATGCCTATAGAACTAGTGTAATTGATTAATTATATAGCTATTTCATTAGAACTTACAATTGGTGGATAGTTGTCTCTTGAAATGGCGATCATACTACATCTCCTTATATGATATAAAAACAGACAAATTGCATTAAAGTCTTTGTGTGACCATGTATCATGTGTATTGCTTACATGTTTTTTGTTGACCCCTTTTTAAAAAATCTGGATAAACTTAGAAATTATATAACCAACACTTACCAAATTAGATTTCACATATATATATGTCAATTTTCAACTTTATATTATTGAAAAACGATTCATAATTTAAATAAAATCAGTTTATAAAAGATGTAAAATCTGGATACCCAGCAATTTTTTAAAACTGTAAATACTGAAAGTTTTGCATGCATTTATTATACTATTTCCAGTATATGATCATTTATTATTGCAATTATTCAAGAATGGATGCCTTAGCTGTTATCTGCTCTTTGGTTGGGTTGTCTCATTGACATGCATATTCCCTAAATTCCATTCTCAATTTTACTAAAAAATGTTTATTTATTGTGATTTTAAATAATTCCTCATAAATTTGTATGTTTCAGTTAAAAATGTTTAAGAATGCAAGTTCTTATTATTGCGATATTTACCTAGTCACATTATTCGCATTCAATTATTTCTGAATTTACAGTACTGTACATGTATAAAGTTTGGGTGGTTTACAATAGGCAATATGTGTAATGGAACTTTACAGAAGAAAAATAAATAAGCGAATACAATGATAGAAGTCGCATCTGTGTCTTATTTTGATAATGGAAATGGCAATACTTTATGATTACATGTATCTGTATATTTAACAGGACTGAAAGTATGTTTTTTATCCAAATACAGTCTAATCATCTAATGGAACATACTTGTACAAGTTTAACTTTTACTGGGATTCATGTTTAGTACCAAATTGTTGCTTTTATATATGTTTATCTTCTTTAAATATTTCTTTATGAGTCCTTGTGCATGTTTCGTGTGTTTTACACCAATCAAGTTTGATTGAGCTATTGATAATTTTTTTTTTCTGCATTGTCTACAGAGTTTGAACTTGTCAATTGCTGGTATTCATTGATATCTACATGTCATGCATGTATACTTAAAAGCTAGTCACTCATGTTGACCGACACTCTTTACCTTATACATGTAGTAGATTCTTTTAAATATATTGTAAGAATATAAAAATTCTAAATTTAGCTGTTGAATGTACATGAAACTTTCCGTAACATTAGAATTAAAAGTACAAGGTACCACCTTCTATTGGACAGTCTGCATCTCAAACTTTGAACCTGTATTCACCACTGCATGTTTCATGTGTTTCATTTGTCATTATTTACATAATTTTCTAAGGATTTCTCAGGGTTGAATTTTTTTTCTGGTTTCTTTTTTATTGAATTTTGCACTGCAACACCCTCAATTGTTAAAGACAGTACAATTTTCAAGACGAGCATTTCAGCTAAATGACTATGTTGTATGAAATTTGCTCATAGTTGTAGGCCTTACACTGACCTTTAGTTTTTGACTTTTACGTCATTTAGTCATGTTAGTTGCTTGCCCATGTTGGGGAGAGTTGTCTCATTAGCAATGAAACCACATTTTTTTAATTTTGTATGTACCCATACATGTACATGATATCTTATGCCCTTTCTTATTCTGATACATGTATATGTTAATGTCACAGAAAAACTCTCAAAAACATGATTACTATTGTCTGATTGGCAATCATACCACATCTTATTTTTTATATTTACTATGTCACATTTTATGTGCCTGAGTCTCTCAACATGCTCAAGCTAAAGCTTATGTTGTTCTTATTTGGTTGCTGTCTGTCATTATTTGTTTATTTGTGTATTAAAGGTAGCATAACTCATGTACAAATGTAATTGTATGTCTAAATGCAAATGATAAAGAGTTTTACTCATTGTTGAAAGCGGTATAGTAACTTATAAAAATTGTGATAAACATGATGAAAGACCCAAGAACTTTCATAAACATCTGAAATCTAACTGGCCTAATTACTCACGAAATTGTAATGAAAGTACAGTGCATAAAAAGAAATATTTAATCAAATTAATGTTTTGATACACACGCTTGACAAAAAATTAATGGATGAAGTTACTGTTCAAATTTTGATACTGCTGTTCTTATGAACATAATGTAAATTTACAGATATCTATAACATTTAGCCCTTTTATGTTGGTCTTCTGTTCGTAATGAACTGCACATGTAATTTTTTCCACTATACAGGTACAACATTGTACAACGTACATGTATATGTGCATAAATTCTTTTTAATCAAATTGTACTTGTTTAGATTAATCTCTGTCTGACATGTCTGTGTTCATGTTGAAAATTAGAACTGTTCATCTTTGATTATCCTTTACAGCTGTGGAACAATCTCTACGAGGCTGTTACAAGATGTTGAATTACTTTATAGATTACATGAGGTTTTTGCTTTACACATGTTTCCATTTGTAGGTTGTAGGTTCCGTTAACGTTAATTTTACAATTTAACAGTAAATTAGCCATATCTTTCACTTTCTGCATTCTATTAATGGAGGGTTTTCTTTCTGTCCAGAAAAAACAGGCAAGAAAAGATGGGTGTCAATAACTGGGTCCTCCTTTCACCTTTAAGCTGAGTCTTACTAGTATTTTTAATTATTTTTAACATGCTGTTTGACATCACCATGATCACACTGTGGAATGTCTGGTTGGAAAGTTAACTTTATTCCATTTCAAAAAGTTATGTTGCCCTGAACACATTGTTGTCCATGTTTTCTGGATGACAATAAAATATGTGTTGAAAAAGAGGAATTTTGACACAAAGCTTGTGGATTACCAACTGTTCATAGATCCTGCAGTCAGGTATTGCAATGTACATGTAAGGCTTATCTTTTTCACTTTTGTTCTCATCATTGTCATCTTGAACCTGTAATAAAAAAAGTAACAATTGACAATTGTGTACACAAAAAAAAACATCCAGTAAGCAGTATAACAGTATTACTGATACAAATATTTTTCATATACATGATATATATATAAACATGAAGGACTTGTATTGTAATCCAAGTTTTCATGCAAAAGTTCCGTGAAAAAAGATTTGTTAAAAACTTAACAATATCCACCTAACATTTTTGTAAAAGATTCACGAACTATCAATATATTTTTAGCAAGTTTTTGCAAAATAAAAAAAAACTCCGCCACATTATGTATATATGTAAATATATGTTCCTGCCTCGTTTGAATTGTTTTACATTGTAAATTCGGTGTCTTTTATAGCTGACTATGCGGTATGGTTGTGGACCCCTCTTTTAGAAAAGTTGTTTCAAATATGATGTAGTTCTCCTCTTTTAAAGTAAAAAATTCTCAGCTTTTCCAAGGATTTGTATAGTAGCACTATACAAATCCTTGGTTTATTCTATTTTTCTTTTCTATAACAATAAAATAACCCCTGACTTAAGGGAGGTTTCTTCCCAACCTGATAATAACAAATTCAAGTCATTGTTCTGCCATTTACACATACTAGAGCTATAACCAGACTAAACAGCAAGCTATAAGGACATAAGGGACCCCAACATTACTAGTGTACACAATTTAAACAGGAAAACCAACAATCTAATATATATATGCAAACTGAGAAATAACAGGCTATGAACCACATCAACATATTACTGAACAACAGGCCCCTAAATCAATCCTGACATGTACATAAACAAGCAGCGAGTATGGGTAGTTTTGTTCTGCCAGCATACAATATATTTGCAATATATTTGCAACTGAAGCCAACTGTTCTTTAGAAGTTCTGACAACGAACATATTTTGATGTGGAATGTAAGTAAGGGGAAGGCAACCAATGTACAGACATTTTTTCCTGTTATATATTTATATCGAAGTACTCCCACTTGGGATATCTATACTATTAAACGAGAAGACCTCATTTTGTGTGTCGCTTCTCTTCCTTCCACAATAAATTAATCATCATGCTTCTGTGTCCTATAGGTAACATGCATAGTTGCATTTGTCATCCATTCTTATGATTATTCAGATTGAGTTATTTTGGGAGAAAAACGACAAAAAGGGTGTCCGGATATTGATTCCGTCATCAGACTGACTTTTGGTCATAGATAGGTTTTCCGGTTTTAAACATGCACAACTACATTCAATCGTATGATGTCAGCGTCGTCGTCTGCGTCGTCGTCGTTGTCCGAATACTTTTAGTTTTCGCACTCTAACTTTACAAAAAGTGAATAGAAATCTATGAAATTTTAACACAAGGTTTATGACCACAAAAGGAAGGTTGGGATTGATTTTGGGATTTAAGGTCCCAACAGTTTAGGAATTAGGGGCCAAAAAGGGGCCCAAATAAGCATTATTCTTGGTGTTCGCACCATAACTTTAGTATAAGTAAATAGAAATCTATGAAATTTAAACACAAGGTTTATGACCATAAAAAGAAGGTCGGGTTTGATTTTGGGAGTTTTAGTCCCAACAGCTTATAAGGAATAAGGGGCCCAAAGAGTCCAAAATTGAACTTTGTTTGATTTCATCAATAATTGAATAATTGGGGTTCTTTGATATGCCAAATCTAACTGTGTATGTAGATTCTTAATTTTTGGTCTTGTTTTCAAATTGGTCTGCATAGTCCAAAGGGTCCAAAATTAAACTAAGTTTGATTTTAACAAAAATTGAATTCTTGGGCTTTTTTTATATGCTGAATCTAAACATGTAGTTAGGTTTTTGATTATGGGCCCAGTTTTCAAATTGATTCAAATCAGGATCCAAAATTATTATATTAAAGGGAAACTTCGCAAAAAAATCAAAAATTGTTATTATGTTCATTCAGTATAAAAATGCTCAAATTCATAGTTATTCAAGTTTTATTCCGCTAGATAAGGGATCACCATCGATTTTAAATTTAAAGTATCAATTCTCTGCGTTCGGCCATTTTGTCTTCTTTCTCGATTAATAACAACGATATGTCTATAAACCACAAAGGAACAAAACTACAGTAACCGATGTAGTCGTAATTGCGTGTCGATATCTTGTCAATCGTACGGTTGTTTTATCCGACTAACTAACTTGATACGGAAAATATTCTTATTTTTTTAAATTACCATGGTCTGTTGTTTTTAAACTGTTGATATTGGAATTAGGTAAAAAGTCAAAGTTGAAATCATAAATAATTAAGTGTTTCGTGAAAATTGTTTTCGAAAATCTAATTTGTTCATAATTCTTTAAAGTAATAAACTTTTTTCAAATAAATTCTGATCTTCCCTCATCTGATCACCAGCATGGCTAAAGGTATTACTTCCAAAGGTATTGTGAGGGGTGTGAGGTGACACGTCCAGGTATTCAAGTGATTTCCTGTTGGGCTTGCAAGTTCATGCATCGTTTCACCTCTGCAGGTATTGATCAGTGTACACGGCGGATAACTTATAACTTTCCATTTTGAACTATCAGATGTATAATATACAACTCTGTCTTACTTGTCATTACTAAACTCATACGCTTGTTTATAAATAACATTTCTGGTGTAAAGAATATATTTATAAAAATATAAATAATACCCAAAAAATAAGATTTGATGAAATTAAAATATATTTAAATATTTTTTCCAAGGGTGAATTTGGGAAAATGTAATCTGGTAATATCAGAGACAATATATGTCTCTGGTAATATATAATCATTGTCAATAGTGAAGGACTGATTGGAACATACCAGAAATATTGATTTAAAAAAATGTACGCACTTGTCAACAATTCGTTTATACAACTGGGTAGAAAGTTACGGAACTATAGCGCAATTTAAAATATATACATGTATACATTGAACATAAGAAAAAAACATATATTTTGAATAAATTGGGGTAAAAGTTTTGTAAATAGACTAGTCCACGTATGCCAACAGTATGTAATCATCGAATGTCGATAGACTATTGTATACTAGAAGAAGATGAAGAAGAGAACCAATTTGATTTAAATATATAATTTGCTTTGGTTCATAGAAGTTGTGGACATAGTAAAATCACAGATTTATATTTCAATAAGATTGTTCTCGAATAAAGGAAGGAATTCGTCATTACAATTGTTATATATGCCACTGGACGAACACTAATTATCCCCAAGGGATGTGAATATTTTGCTGGAAAACTATTGAGTATCAAAGTTTCAAATTAATTTCGGGATTTATTTACTTTCTTGGTATTCAAGGGAAATATGACATTAAATTGGTTCTGTCTTTTTTTTAAACATCGTTATAAAGATGTGTGTCTAAGGTGGACGCCACAAGAACCCTGTAATACTAGTACGAGAGTATAGCATGTAAACATTCCTTCTCAATAATATGGTTGTATTGGAAATCTTTTCATACAGATTGACAACTCATGGTCCGATATGCATGTAATATTTGCCACATGAAGCCCATAGTTCTTTCTACCATCATCATCTTATTCTTTGATATTGCTGTAAATATCGATGGTTCACACCCAAACAAAATGGGAGTAATGTACCTTCAGAACTTCTCCGTGGTATACACTTGTGAAACTTAATATATAGATGAAATTTCTGTATTGGAATGAATCTACATCTTCAAATAACGATTTTGAGTAATCACCTTACAAAGCAATATAAACGTATGGCAAGATATAACCATGAAGGAATTTAGTTTTTGTCAGACGCAAGAACTCAACACTATCATAAACGTATACGTATATATGCATGCAGTTTCAAATATCAAGAACAAGCGGTCGATGTTGATAGTCCGTTTTCTAACTGTTCAGAGTTAGACATGTCACTTGTTCATTCTTGGAAGCCTTCATATTCCCCGTCCAACGATGGGAACTCTTTCTGGTTGTGTTGACTATAAATGCTTGTATGGTAATTCTGTCGTTGATCTGTACAAGTGGTTGCATTTCCTCTCCTTTCCCAACAAACAAACTAACGAAACGCTACTAGTCTGCTTTCTCTAGAGCTCATCCTCAATGGGCTTATACGTCAGGAAACTTACATGTATACTAATAATGATTGTTTCAAGAACAACGATGTATTGACGAACTATTCGAAATTCGTCAATATCAGTTATGCATGACTAAAATATAAGTTTTATTACAACTACTGTATTACTTATTTGGATTATTGACGGCTATCATGTTCAACATTGCACAAATATTATCATAGAATTTTTAAAAAAAAAATGTACAAAAATCCTCAAAAAAATAATGCCTTAGCTTAGATCATTGGTATTCTTTTCACAAAAAGTTCGTGTAAATGATTGTCAAATGAATTTAATTATGTAAGAATGAAATGTTAAAAAGAAACTTTAAAATTGCGATAGTTTTATGAGCATTAAACACAGCCAGATTTGAATACAAGTTAAGAAATTCCGGTAAAGTCAATGATATCAAACAGATGTGCAATGGTATATCAAATTGGGAAATATTGCATCTTGGCGTCCGGCGTCCGTCGTCCGTCGTCGTCCGGCGTTAGCTTTTACAAAAATCTTCTCCTCTGAAACTACTGGGCCAAATCAAACCAAACTTGGCCACAATCATCATTGGGGTATCTAGTTTAAAAAATGTGTGGCGTGACCCGGTCATCCAACCAAGATGGCCGCCACAGCTAAAAATAGAACATAGGGGTAAAATGCAGTTTTTGGCTTATAACTCAAAAACCAAAGCATTTAGAGGAAATCTGACATGGGGTAAAAATGTTTATCAGGTCAAGATCTATCTGCCCTGAAATTTTCAGATGAATCGGTCAACCTGTTGTTGGGTTGCTGCCCCTGAATTGGTAATTTTGAGGAAATTTTGCTGTTTTTGGTTATTATCTTGAATATTATTATAGATAGAGATAAACTGTAAACAGCAATAATGTTCAGCAAAGTTAGATTTACAAATAAGTCAACTTGACCGAAATGGTCAGTTGACCCCTTTAGGAGTTATTGCCCTTTATAGTCAATTTTTAACCATTTTTCATAAATCTAAGTTATCTTTTACAAAAATCTTCTCCTCTGAAACTACTGAGCCAAATTAATCCAAACTTGGCCACAATCATCTTTGGGGTATCTAGTTTAAAAAATGTGTGGCGTGACCCGGTCAACCAACCAAGATGGCCGCCACGGCTAAAAATAGAACATAGGGGTAAAATGCAGTTTTTGGCTTATAACTCAAAAACCAAAGCATTTTGAGGAAATTTGACATGGGATAAAAATGTTTATCAGGTCAAGATCTATCTGCCCTGAAATTTTCAGATGAATCGGTCAACCTGTTGTTGGGTTGCTGCCCCTGAATTGGTAATTTTGAGGAAATTTTGCTGTTTTTGGTTATTATCTTGAATATTATTATAGATAGAAATAAACTGTAAACATCAATAATGTTCAGCAAAGTTAGATTTACAAATAAGTCAACATGACCGCAATGGTCAGTTGACCCCTTTAGGAGTTATTGCCCTTTATAGTCAACTTTTAACCATTTTTCATAAATCTAAGTAATCTTTTACAAAAATCTTCTCCTCTGAAACTACTGAGCCAAATTAATCCAAACTTGGCCACAATCATCTTTGGGGTATCTAGTTTGAAAATTGTGTCCGATGACCTGGCCATTCAACCAAGATGGACGCCACGGCTAAAAATAGAACAGGGGTAAAATGTAGATTTTGGCTTATAACTCTGAAACCAAAGCATTTAGAGCAAATCTGACAAGAAGTTAAAATGTTAATCAAGTCAATATCTATTTGCCCTGAAATTTTCAGATGAATTGGACAATGGGTTGTTGGCTTGCTGCCCTCCAATTGGTAATTTTTAAAGAAATTTTGCCGTTTTTGGTTATTATCTTGAATACTATTATAGATAGAGATAAACTGTAAACAGCAATAATGTTCAGCAAAGTAAGATCTACAAATAAGTCAACATGACCTAAATGGTCAATTGACCCCTTAAGGAGTTATTGCCCTTTATAGTCAATTTTTAACAATTTTCATTAATTCGGTAAATTTATGTAAATTTTTACCAAATATTTTTCTCTGTTACTAATGGGCAAGGTTCATTATAGATATAATTGTAAGAAGCAAGAACGTTCAGTAAAGTAAGAACTTCAAACACATCACCATCACCAAAATACAATTTTGTCATGAATCCATTTGTGTCCTTTGTTTAATATGCACATAGACCAAGGTGAGCGACACAGGCTCTTTAGAGCCTCTAGTTAGTTTTTATTAAAGATTAAAACTACTATTTTTTACTCCATATTTGAATCTTTATGCAATTGCCGCTAAGAAAGTAATCCAAAATTGTTTCTTTTTATTTTTATACACTTTCGGAATTATGAATCTGAATTTTATTTTCAATTAATTTACACAATTTAATTATTGTATCTTTATTCTCATCGTGTATTAAATCTTAGTGTATTAAATACAGCATACTCTTTCTAATCCTTTCTGTTTATCCTTTCCAAATAACAACATTTATACCTGTGTACGCTTGAACTCACACCTGCGGCTAAATAGCTACAAGGTAAACGAATTGACCTCAAGCCGAGAAATATACAGTGACTTTTACAAAATAATATACACACTCTGCTCACACATTAGTTGCATTGAAATGATTATCAAAACAATAACGGTAAATAGAACTGAAATATGTTCAGTTCAATATCAGTAAAAATGTTCAATAAATATTTTATGAAAAAAATCTCAACAATAATTAATGAAATTTATTTGAAAACATTTACTAGAGATAATTTTATAGGAGTTTAATTCAATCAATACAAAACGGTATATGCATATACATTTTCGTTCATTCTTATATTGTGGTTAACAACTACGACCATTCGTCAGCTGTGCGCTTTTAATTACGTATATTGTCGATAAGCTATAAGAGTTAAACAGATTTTATTTTTCCCAGAATTCAACAAATCGGGCTAAAACGTCACGACCCACTTGAGAATTCAACCAAAAAAGTTACAAATACTTGATTTTCTCCGTTATTAGAAGGAATATAAATTTAAAACTTTGCAAATGTGTTTTTTATGTTAAGATGAACATAATTAGATAATAAGTAAAAAATCACGGAATTTCCCTTTAAGTATTGTGCAATAGCAAGAAATTTTCAATTGCACAGTATTCGGCAATATCAAGAAATCTTCAATTGCACAGGATTGTGCAATAGCAAGAAATTTTCAATTGCACAGTATTGCGCAATAGCAAGAAATCTTCAATTGCACAGTATTGTGTAATAGCAAATATTTTCAATTGCACAGTATTGCGCAATAGCAAGAAATATCTAATTGCACAATATTGTGCAATAGCAAGAAATTTTCAATTGGAGTTATCTTTCTTTGTCCAGAATAGTAGTTGAATCAACTTAAATCATTGTTTTATACAATATACAATGTATATTCACTTTTACTACCAACTAATAAATTAAAACAATCTTTACCATTCAGTGATAACAAGCACCTTATTTTACATTTTAATATTTTATGATGTATTTAAATGAGTAGTTATTGTTGCAAACTCCATTAGAAATTTGAATTGAGATCAGTTTTGGAAAAAGGGAAAAGGGGGATGTGAAAAAAAATGCGGGGTGGGGGGGGGGGGGGTAAACTTGTTTCATTTCAGATTTCATAAAAAAAAAAGACAATTTCTTCAAACATTTTTTTGAGAGGATTAATATTCAACTGCAAAGTGAATTGCTCAAAGTCAAAAAAAATATTTTAAGTTCATTAGACCACATTCATTCTGTGTCAGAAACCTATGCTGTGTCAACTATTTAATCACAATCCAAATTTAAAGCTGAATCCAGCTTGAATGTTGTGTCCATACTTGCCCCAACCGTTCAGGGTTAAACCTCTGCGGTCGTATAAAGCTGCGCCCTGCGGAGCATCTGGTTCGCGTTTATCTACATGTAAGCTACGATTATAATACTATGATATATAGAGACTTTCTGTATAATTCTGTCTACTGTTTTCTTTGAAATGACTATTTAAGGAGTCATACCAGTTGCATTTATATTGAAATAAGTAAAACATGTGGAAAAAAGAATGTGTCCATAGCACACTGATGCAACATCGGCACTATCATTTTCTATGTTCAGTGGACGGTGAAATTGAGTAACATCTCTAATTTTGCATTCAAAATTAGAAAGATTATATCATAGGGAACATAATTATTTATTAAGTTTCGAGTTGATTGAACTTCAACTTCATCAAAAACTACCTCGACCAAAAAGTTAAACCTGAAGCCAGACAGACAGACGGACGGTACGAACGAACAAACGAACGGTCGCACAGACTAGGAAACATAATGGCCTTAAATGGAGCATAACAATTTATTGTTGAAAGTGAAAGTAGTGATTTGGCCAAAATGAAAGTATGGTGGAGACTTGCGGGAGGCAGGACTTTTTCGGGACGTCAGGATCGGGTGTTTTTAAGCTCAGGAATACGGGATTGATCCTTTCGTGGTCCGGGAATATTTTTTTTTCGAATTTGGGGATGTCGGGAAATGAATGTCTTTAAATTCGGCACCTCGGGATTTCATGTTTTTAAGCCCGGGATTTCGGGATGAGGACCCCTCCGACCCGTGATCCCTCAAATTGGCCTTCGTCATTTATACAAGATTCAAATCCTCCCATTGGCGTGTTTAATAGGGCTCTCAAAAGAAAAAAACCACTGATGGATTGTCCTAGAAGCATATTTATTTTTGTTAGAATAATAATGGTCTATAAGCAGTTACATTTATTTTATGTTTGAAGCGGTGCTAATTTTTAATTTCATAATTTGATTTGACTTTTACAAAGAAAATGCATTGTAGTAAAGGGGTAGAATAATTGTGGTTTTAGGCCAGAGACATGAACATAATTGAATTTAACAGAAAAGAAACAGATAACGGACTTAGGAACAAAAGTGAGGGGGCTTTTGATACCTTTTATGAAATTCTCCAGACATAATATCTTTTACAAAAATTCATCCTACAACAGTTTACAACTGTGTATGCCCGCGATTTCGCGGGTGTGATCTAGTATAGGTTTAATTATTAATAAAATAATTTACACAATATATTTACACAGTGTGGTGGGGTGCTTAGAGACTTGGTTTAAAATCAATAAATACAGGTAAGACTGATTTGAAAACAAGTGTTAGTATCTTTTTATAATATTTACAAAAAATGATGCGGAAAATGGACATCATTACATTACCAGATGCGGAAAGGGGGAATATAAAAAAAGTAATTTTTTCCTGTTTTGAAAAATATAGGTGCGGGCGGGTTTGTCAAACAAGGAATTAAATTGGTGTGGCCTTTATACATGTTACATATTGCATAAAGACTGTAACTAGTATAGTAACAGAATGAACCTTAGTCTGGTAGTACAAAATGTTGAACAGAAACAACTTCTGTAGCTGTCTCATGATATATGTCAGATTATGTACACAAAAAATGTACAATGTACACCCTACATGTACATCTTCTTTTATTCATAAGCATATTAAAGAACTTAAACATGTACATATGTACAAAGAAGCATACAGAATAAAATAAGGGTATATATTGTATATATAAGATTTACACTTTGGTACAGGACAAATAGCCCAGGTTTTTAAAAACTTCTTTTAGGTCTGTCAGAATTTCTATTTAGTAAGTACTATACTTACTTGTACACTACAGACCAATAAGTATATGTACTAAGCAAATAAAATTGAGAATGGAAATGGGGAATGTACGTGTCAAAGAGACAACAACCCGACCATAGAAAAAACAACAGCAGAAGGTCACCAACAGGTCTTCAATGTAGCGAGAAATTCCCTCACCTGGAGGCGTCCCTCAGCTGACCCCTAAACAAATATATATTAATTCAGTGATAATGAACGCCATGATGTACTAATTTCCAAATTGTACACAAGAAACTAAAGTTAAAAGAATACAAGACTAACAAAGGCCAGAGGCTTCTGACTTGGGATATGCAAAATTTTCTTTAGAAAATAAGAGTCTGGCCTGCAGCAGCCCAAGAATAAAACATCAATCAGCATACAGTTACACTTAAGTCTTTCAAGTCTTTATGTGAATAAAAATCTAGAATTTTTGTTGTTTTAGAAAGTAAAAAAACTGACCTTGCATTTATGATGCTGGTGATTTGGTGAAAATTGAGACTACGTTTAGATAACACACGTCTTCAAAATTAATAGTTTAAAATAAAATATTGGGGAGGTAAAAAGTGAAACGCTAAAATGTATATACAAACCTATTCTATTACTTTCCTCTGGGCAAAGTCTTAAGAAAAATATATATTGAAACTGTAGGAGATTATAGTGGGTTTCACGACAACGAGACAGCAATTAAACAACAAAAAACACATAAGGACAGCTAGTGGGCAACATATATAGTGTTCACCAATAGATAGGTGTATACACAACATGCCAATTTCTAAATCATCCCTTATTTCTTTATCATTGTGAATAATTTATCCCAGATAATAGAATACATGTATTACATGTCTTTGATTTAACAGAACAAATGATAAAAGATCTGGCATTAAAACGTGACTTCTCAATATAATTTAAAAATTGAGGAAAAAGCCAGAATATGAAAGTTATACAATATAAAGAATACCAATCTTAAAGTTTTATTACTTAGAGGTTTATTGTCCCCCTTCTTTTAACCTACAAGAAAACTTCCTGAGAGCCGATGATTAAATATCTACCTTATTTTTCCGAAATGTTCATATATGATATGTATCAATATGGCGTCAAGTGTTTAAACACTTATCAAATCGGTGTGCACGTTAAATAAATATAAATAAATAAATGCTTAAAAATGATGCAATTTTATTATCAATCTAAAAATATTAATCATGAAAAAAAAATATATATATGCATATATTAAATGACTGAAGCAATTAAAATTCTTCAGGATATTGTTAAAATATTGTTGAAAACAAAACTGTATGTATATAAATATATATTATTAATTCTCTAATCCCTTAAACAAAGACCAACAGAAATAAAAAGTCAACGAAAGATTTTATGTTTAATAATTCAAAATAATACACGTTTTTTATTCTAGCATTTATAATACAATATTAATGTATCATCCACATGAAGGGGCGTAACTCCTAATATCATTCTAACACACTAATATAATCTTAACTTCATCTGAAAGTTTTGAACGTTACTTTTTATGATTTGTCTTAATTTGTCCAAAACAGTCTTAACAGACTTGATTTAACGCTAGAGCATTCCATCTTGATTAACTTGACATGACTGAACAGACTTGACACAACATATCTGAACAGTGTCTTAAAGTCTGAAATTTCTCAACGTTTTTCTCTAGCGGTAAATTAAGTCGATCAAGACTTGATCAGACCAAAATGACCGTTTCAGACTTTAATCTGGCTACTAGTGTATATAGGAGAAAGTGGATGGGGTATACAGATATAGGTGGATGTGGATGGGGTATACAGATATAGGAGGGTGGGGATGGGCTATACAGATATAGGAGGGTGTGGATGTGGTATACAGATATAGGAGGGATTGGAGGGGTATACAGATATAGGAGGGTGTAGATGGGGTATACAGATACAGGAGGGTATGAATGGGTTTACAGATTAGAAAATCATGAATTGAAGAAGAAAAAATGAAAATCATGAAAATGGAGAGAAATCGGTAAAAAATTAATGCATAGAAAAGAATTGGGTGCAGAAATATAAAAAATAGAGAACAACATTGGGGTGTTAAAAATATAAAGAACTGTCAATAATGTGTACACAAAATTAGAAAAGATAGTTAAAAATGAAGACCCCATGGTCCTCCACACCCTAATGTAGACATAAGGATGCATTTACCAATCTTCAAACTGCAAAGAAAATTATAGGACAAAAAAAGAGTTAAAAGCCTATTTAAAGTCTTCACAAAATTGTAAAAAATAATCTAAATGTCATCTTATGAGTTATATATATATATATATATATATGCAGTGCAGGCGATTTGGTGTCACGATATCACAGTAGCATGGGTTCGAATCCCGGCGAGGGAAGAACCAAAAATTTGCGAAAGCAAATTTACAGATCTAACATTGTTGGGTTGATGTAAATTTTTGGTTCCTCCCTCGCCGGGATTAGAACCCATGCTACTGAGATATCGTGACACCAAATCGCCTGCACTGCAGCCGTCCCGCTAGACCACACGACCACCTGGGCTCTCAAAAAAGAGCTTTCGCTGGCCGTGTGTTACCTTTCCACGTCAGTTTTAATCTAGCGGCGTACTGCAGTACATGATATATAAGGCATGAAGATGTTACAGATCAGCTAAATTATCTATAGTAAAGGATCCTACAAATTAATGTAAGATACAGTCACAGAAAATAATTATATTTATAAGTACGTCATATATATATATATATATATATATATATATATATATATGACGTACTTATATGTATGGTTAGCATCTGTTAAGATAAAATAAATCACCACTCATCTGCTACTGGTCTTACTAATTGTACGATATGTGTTACAGAAGCCTTCTTTGTGTCAGATGAAAGCAATATAAAGATTTGTCTGTATTTCAGGGTAAGACTCCATATGATCTAGCAGCAACAAGAAAAAAGAGACAGTATAAAGCAGTGATGGAATACTTACAGGTACATATAGTGATATAGAGTAACAAATGTTTACAGCTGCTACTGGTCTGACTAATTGTAAGATATGTGTACAGGTACACAGGCCTCTACAATAATTTTTTTTTCAACTTGTCCAGTAGGACAAGTACATACCAAAACTTACTTGTACAAATGAAATTGTTACTTGTCCAATTTTAAAATAATCTTTTTACATCTTGAGTTGATTAAAGGAACAAAACGAACTGCAACAATAGAACAGAATTTGATCTTTTTCTTTTGAAATACTTTTCAAAAATATAAGTCAAGTACAACTGAATCTAGTCATGTCACAGGACTTAGGTTCTAGTTTTCATCAATGCTAGTCTCATCAGACTCTGCACACGAGGCACCATCTGATAGGCCTGTACACTCATTTGACATTTGTATCCTATATTTTTTAAGTTGAAAAAAGTGTATTCAAATACAATCAATAAAAAGAAGATAAGGTCTGATTGCCAATGAGACAACTCTCAGCAAGAGACCAAATGACACAGAAATTTACAACTAAAGGTCACTATATTGCAAGTATTGCTTTTTAGCTCACCTGGCCCAAAGGGCCAAGTGAGCTTTTCTCATCACTCGTCGTCCGTCGTCGTTAACTTTTACAAAAATCTTCTCCTCTGAAACTACTGGGCCAAATTTAACCAAACTTGGCCAAAATCATCATTGGGGTATCTAGTTTAAAAAATGTGTGGCGTGACCCGGTCAACCAACCAAGATGGCCGCCACAAAACCAAGATTCATCAGGAGAGAAATCTTAAAAAAGTAGTTTTGAACAAACAATTTAAAATTCTAATGTAATTTATTTGTTATCACCATTTTGATTGGACATCATATATTTGAGGCACTAAATCCACACTTAACAAGCTTTTAACTAAGCTAAGTTGTCATTTTTCAAATCAGGAATTTATTATTATGTGTTTTCTTCAATATTCAATAAAATTAGCAAATATCTTTTATTTCATATTCTAGAGCGAACAAGACAAGAGCAAGTTTTCTTGATTTTTGATATTTAATTGTTTTTGGTTATTGATTTAAGGATGTACAGCGGTGGGTGGACGGCTGCCAAACACTGTCCGTTCATTAACATGAAAAAGCTTTGACGAAATCTTTTCAAATTAAGATATGTCGTTTCCTGTGACTAAATGAAGGTCAAGTTCAATTTTCACGATTTGAGCTGTTTTCGTTGTTGAGTTGTTGACCTTTCAGTAACAAAAGTGATTTTTACCATATGAATTTGAGTTATTTCCCTTTGAACAGAAATGGTGTAATTATAAGTATCTTATCAAAAATAGAATTCCTGGGTTTTTGTCGAGCCTGCAACTTTTGTTGCAGAAAGCTCGACATAGGGATAGTGATCCGGAGGCGGCGGCGGCGGTGTTAGCTCACTTCTTAAAAGCTTTATATTTTAGAAGGTAGAAAAGCTGGATGCTTCATACTTTGTATATAGATGCCTCATGTTACGAACTTTCTGTCAGTCACATGTCCAATGTCCTTGACCTCATTTTCATGGTTCAGTGACTACTTGATAAAAAAGTTCAGATTTTTTGTAATGTTAAATTCTCTCTTATTATAAGTAATTGGACAACTATATTTTGTATGTGCGTACCTTGTAAGGTCCTCATGCCTGTCAAACCGGTTTCACTTGACCTCGACCTCATTTCATGGATCAGTGAACAAGGTTAAGTTTTGGTGGTCAAGTCCATATCTCAGATACTATAAGCAATAGGGCTAGTATATTCGGTGTATGGAAGGACTGTAAGGTGTACATGTCCAACTGGCAGGTGTCATCTGACCTTGACCTCATTTTCATGGTTCAGTGGTTATAGTTAAGTTTTTTGTGTTTTGGTCTGTTTTTCTTAAATACTATATGCAATAGGTCTACTATAATTGGTGTAGGGAATGATTGTAAGGTGTACATGTCTAGCTGACAGGTGTCATCTGACCTTGACCTCATTTTCATGGTTCAGTGGTCAAAGTTAAGTTTTTTAGTTTTGGTCTATTTTTCTAATACTTTATGCATTAGGTCAACTATATTTGGTGTATGGAAATATTTTATGATCTATATGTTGGTTACACAGGTTTAATTTGACCTTGACCTCATTTTCACGGTCCATTGCTAAGTTTTAAGTGTTTGTGTTTTGGTCTGTTTTTCTTTATTTATAAGCAATAAGTCAATTATATTTGTTGTAATGAGGAATTGTTAGCTGTACATGTCTGCCTGGCATGGTTCATCTGACCTTGACCTCATTTTCATGGTTTATTAATTAATGTTTCATTTTCTTGGTTAATGTTGAGTTTATGTGACAGTTGTAATAAAGCTTTATATTTAGGTCTATCAAGATAGTATCAAGGATTAGTAAAGAAGGCGAGACATTTCAGTGTGTGACTAAATGCAGGTCAAGTTCAATTTTCACGATTTGAGCTATTTTCATTGTTGAGTTGTTGACCTTTCAGTAACAAAAGTGATTTTTACCATATGAATTTGAGTTATTTCCCTTTGAACAGAAATGGTGTAATTAATAATTAATTTCTATGTCATTTGGTCTCTTGTTTATTTTGAGTTATTTCCCTTTGAACAGGAATGTTTTGATTATAAGTATCTTATCAAAAATAGAATTCTTGTTTTTTTTTTAATATGCTTATTCTTACAATGTACTTAGATATTGGACCATAATAGGTAAATGTCCAATTTCAAATTTTTCAGTTCTTTGACCACATTATTTTTGTTTCTGTGCTGTGTCAAATGTTCATTTTTTTTAATTTTGTATAGAATGCATAGAAATGGAGATAACTGTATTGTATTAACTATTTTTTGCTTGGCCAACAATTAACTTTGTCCTACTTTAGCAAATATCCTTTTATGTAGCTAAAAACTATATCACTAGCCTTTTTACACTACGGTTATGAGTTTGAGTCCCTCACATGGCAGGTCCTTTGACTTCTTAAATTCATGCAAGTAATCAGTTTTCCACACTTTTTGTCGTCATGCTTACAGATGTTGATTTGATATTTGGTATACAGTTTAAGGTTTACCGTGACAAATTATAGAACAATTTCAGATTTTATTCCGGTCTGAAGTTTTGCAGAGGCGGATTTAGAAGGGGGGGCCCAGGGGGACCGGGGGACCCCGTTTTGGGAAAAAAATTGGTTGCTTATATAGGGAATCACTGAAGCGTGACTGGAGCGGGCCCCCTCTTAGCGAAGTCAGTGGGCCCCCACTTATGAAAATTTCTAGATCAGCCAGTGTTTTGTGCAGAGTTATGTTCCTTTGACTTAAACAATAAAGGAAAGTTATCAGTTTTCAGCATTTTTATACGTTCATATAATGCTATATGATGTCGTAGGTGTTGTCGTTGGCATCGTCCGAAGACACATTTGGTTTCCAGACAATAAATTTAGTTTAATTGATGATTTTCTATGAAATTTTACCAGAGGTTCAATACCACAAAAAGAAGGTTGGGATTGATTTTTGGGGTTATGGTTACAGTTTAAGAATTAGGGGCCAAAAGCCAGAATTTTTGTAGTTTCCGGATAATAACTTGTGTTTTAGTATATGGATCTTTCTATAAAATTGTACTACAAGGTTCCATACCACAAGGAGAAGGCTTGGAATGAGTTTGGGGGTTTCATACTTTTTTTAAGTTTTTGAAAATTGAAATTTTTTGAAAATTTTCAAGAAGAAATCTTCAAAAGCACCATATTGCAAAAAAGCACAGTATTGCGCAATAGCAAGAAATCTTCCATTGCGCAGTAGCACAGTATTGGGCAATATCACAGTATAATGCGCGAATGAACAGTATTGTACAATAGCATAGTATTTGGGCAATAGCAAGAAATCTTTCATTGCACAGTATTGCACAATAGCATAGTATTGTGCAATAGCAGGAAAACTTCAATTAAAAATAAAGACAAACTTGTAACCAATTTTAATGGGATTAATGTAAAATCTTTAACTTTTTTCAAGGAGAAATCTTCAATTGCACAGTATTTCGCAATAGCATTATATTGGGCAATATCACAGTATTGCGCAATAGCAAGAAATCTTCAATTGTACAGTATTGTACAATAGCACAGTATTGGGCAATAGCAAGAAATCTTTAATTGCACAGTTTTGCGGAAACGCACAGTATTGCGCAGTAGCAAGAAATCTTCAATTGCAAAATAGCATAGTATTGCACAAGAGCACATTTTTGTGCAATAGCAAAAAATCTTTAAGGTGGTACCTAACAGTACAGGGGGATAACTCTGTAAAATGTTTTAATTACGTTGTGTTGTTACAGGAATTTCAAGCTTCTCAATGATCATAATAAGTGTTTGTCAAACTGCTATATAACTAGTGTAATATTTCTGATAAAATGGTTGGTTTAAATTTTTTTAAATTTTTGTATTTTTGTAAAAGGGTCAAGGTAAATACTTTGTCAAATTTTTTTTTAAGAAAATTAAACGAGCCAAATTAATTTTAGTTAAAGTGTTGGGTACCACCTTAATTGCACAGTATTGTGCAATAGCAAGAAATCTTCAATTACACAGTATTGCACAATAGCATAATATTGCACAATAGCACATGTACAGTATTGCACAATAGCTGGAAATCTTTAATTGAAAATAAAGACATTCTTTTAACCAATTTCAATTGGATTAATTAAAAGTCTTTAATTTTTTGGGGTTCTAACCTTGTATTACTATTCTGGATATTGGGGCCCCATTTTGAAATTGGTCTACATTGAGGTCAAAAGGGTCCGAAATTAAACTTTGTTTGATTTCATTAAAAACTGAGTTATTGCAGCTGTATGATATGCTGAATCTTATTATGCATTGAGATTTTGTATTTTGGGCCCTGTTTTCAAGTTAGTCCTTATTAAGGTTTGAAGGATCCAAAATTAAACAAAATTTAATTTCAACTAAAATAAAATTTTTGGTGTTTTTTTTATATGCTGAATCTAGCTATGTTGTTAGATTTTGGATATCAGACCATTCTAGGAAAATTATATGTCCCATTTTAAATTTTTAAGATCTTTAACCACATTTATTTGTGTCAGAAACCTATGTTATGTCAAAAATTTGATCACAATCCAAATTAAGACAGTATCAACCTTGAATATTGTGTCCAAACTTGTCCAAACTTGCCCAAACTGTTCACGGTTCGACCTCCGCGGTTGTATGGGGCTGCGCTCAGCAAAGCATTTTATTTTATCTTGCTTTAAGATATTGATTTGATATTTGGTATATAGTTGTACAATGACAAGTTACAGATCAAGTTCAGAGTTTGTTCTGGTCTGTTGATTTGGTGCAGAGTTCTGGTCCTTGGACTCAGAAAATTCGTTTGTATGTATTGGTGTTAACTATTGATTTTTTTTGTACATGATTTGTGTCTGTACTTGTGTGTTTAATTATGATGAAAGACCAAAAAACATGGAGATTGAATACACAATCATCAAGTGTCATATCGAAAAAAATGCACACTGTTCAAAGTATCTATTTTACACACATCTCATAGCTTATTTCATGCATTCCAAATTTATGACAACACACTCGACCTCAGATGAGTTGAACCTCGGATAAGTCGAATACTTTGGTCCGTTACCTTCAACTTCGACATAATGAGGTTCGACTGTTTATGATGTGACACATTTTTATTGTATATTATTTTTCGGGGTAAATATTTTAGAAATTTAATAGTTCTACGAGTGACATGAGAGAAGATATATTAACATTGCATATTCCTCATATTTTAGACTGTCATGTCAGAGAAATCTTCAGGTGTGACTGCTGGACAAGGGATAGAAGGTAATTTATTGTGGAGCCTGCGACTTCTGTCACAGAAAGCTCGACATAGATATAGTGATCTTGTGGCGGCAGCGTTAGCTAACTTCTTAAAAGCTTTATATTTTAGAAGCTAGAAGACCTGGATGCTTCATACTTTGTATATAGATGCCTTATGTGACAAAGTTTCTGTCTGTCCATTGTCCTTGACCTCATTTTCATGGTTCAGTGACTACTTGAAAAAAAAGTCAACATTTTATGTAATGTTAATTTCTTTCTTATTATGAGTAATAGGATAATAAAATTGAGAATGGAAATGACGAATGTGCCAAAGACACAACAACCAGACCATAGAGCAGACAACAGCAGAAGGTCACCAACAGGTCTTCAATGCAACGAGATATTCTCGTTCTGATTACTGTCATACAAGTTTGAGGCTTGACACACTTGACACTGGTTCCCTCCACTTCTTGTATTCAATTGTGATTACTATCATACAAGTTTGAGGCTTGACACACTTGAGACCTGGTTCCCTCCCCTTCTTGTATTCAATTGTGATTACTGCCATACAAGTTTGAGGCTTGACACACTTGACACCTGGTTCCCTCCACTTCTTGTATTCAATTGTGATTACTGTTGTATAAGTTTGAGGCTTGACACATTTGACACCTGGTTCCCTCCACTTCTTCTATTCAATTGTGATTACTGCCATACAAGTTTGAGGCTTGACACACTTGACACCTGGTTCCCTCCACTTCTTATATTCAATTGTGATTACTGTCATATAAGTTTGAGGCTTGACACACTTGACACCTGGTTCCCTCCTCTTCTTGTATTCAATTGTGATTACTGTCATACAAGTTTGAGGCTTGACACACTTGACACCTGGTTCCCTCCACTTCTTGTATTCAATTGTGATTACTGTCGTATAAGTTTGAGGCTTGACACACTTGACACCTGGTTCCCTCCTCTTCTTGTATTCAATTGTGATTACTGTCGTATAAGTTTGAGGCTTGACACACTTGACACCTGGTTCCCTCCACTTCTTGTATTCAATTGTGATTACTGTCGTATAAGTTTGAGGCTTGACACACTTGACACCTGGTTCCCTCCTCTTCTTGTATTCAATTGTGATTACTGTCATACAAGTTTGAGGCTTGACACAGTTGACACCTGGTTCCCTCCACTTCTATTCAATTGTGATTACTGTCATATTAGTTTGAGGCTTGACACACTTGACACCTGGTTCCCTCCACTTGTGTAAAATTATGATTACTGCCATACAAGTTTGAGGCTTGACACACTTGACACCTGGTTCCCTCCACTTCTTATATTCAATTGTGATTACTGTCATATAAGTTTGAGGCTTGACACACTTGACACCTGGTTCCCTCCTCTTCTTGTATTCAATTGTGATTACTGTCATACAAGTTTGAGGCTTGACACACTTGACACCTGGTTCCCTCCACTTCTTGTATTCAATTGTGATTACTGTTGTATAAGTTTGAGGCTTGACACACTTGACACCTGGTTCCCTCCTCTTCTTGTATTCAATTGTGATTACTGTCGTATAAGTTTGAGGCTTGACACACTTGACACCTGGTTCCCTCCACTTCTTCTATTCAATTGTGATTACTGCCATACAAGTTGGAGGCTTGACACACTTGACACCTGGTTCCCTCCACTTCTTTTATTCAATTGTGATTACTGCCATACAAGTTTGAGGCTTGACACACTTGACACCTGGTTCCCTCCACTTCTTCTATTCAATTGTGATTACTGCCATACAAGTTTGAGGCTTGACACACTTGACACCTGGTGCCCTCCACTTCTTCTATTCAATTGTGATTACTGCCATACAAGTTTGAGGCTTGACACACTTGACACCTGGTTCCCTTCACTTCTTGTATTTAATTGTGACTTCTGTCATACAAGTTTGAGGCTTGACACACTTGACAACTGGTTCCCTTCACTCTTCTTGTATTCAATTGTGATTACTGTCATATTAGTTTGAGGCATGACACACTTGACACCTGGTTCCCTCCACTTCTTGTATTCAATTGTGACTACTGTCATACAAGTTTGAGGCTTGAAACACTTGACATCTTGTTCCCTCCACTTCTTGTATTCAATTGTGAATACTGTCATACAAGTGTGAGGCTTGACACACTTGACACCTGGTTCCATCAACGTCTTGTATTCAATTGTGCATATACAAAGTCAGGTTTATACAAGTCAATCGTCAATAGTTTGAAGAGTTTTCACCGAATAAATCCTGTATATATTAACATTAATTATTAGAATTGACTATAAAAGTTAATATTGATAAGGTCTATGCTTTTCCAAAAGTTTATATACAATAGACGGAGTTTCCGGTTATGTAAGAAATTATTTACCGTCAATGGTGTTTATTTGTGTGCCAGTATCAGGTTTAATCTGAGTGTTCTTTGTGACAGAAACTATAGTTCCCTCCACTTCTTGTATTCAATTGTGATTACTGTCATACAAGTTTGAGGCTTGACACACTTGACACCTGGATTCCTCCACTTCTTGTATTCAATTGTGATTACTGTCATTAGTTTGAGGCATGACACACTTGACACCTGGTTCCCTCCACTTCTTGTATTCAATTGTGACTACTGTCATACAAGTTTGAGGCTTGACACACTTGACACCTTGATTCCTCCACTTCTTCTATTCAATTGTGATTACTGCCATACAAGTTTGAGGCTTGACACACTTTACAACTGGTTCACTCCACATCTTGTATTTAATTGTGACTTCTGTCATACAAGTTTGAGGCTTGACACACTTGACACCTGGTTCCCTCCACTTCTTCTATTCAATTGTGATTACTGCCATACAAGTTTGAGGCTTGACACACTTGACACCTTGATTCCTCCACTTCTTCTATTCAATTGTGATTACTGCCATACAAGTTTGAGGCTTGACACACTTGACACCTGGTTCCCTTCACTTCTTGTATTTAATTGTGACTTCTGTCATACAAGTTTGAGGCTTGACACACTTGACAACTGGTTCCCTCCACTCTTCTTGTATTTAATTGTGACTTCTGCCATACAAGTTTGAGGCTTGACACACTTGACACCTGGTTCCCTTCACTTCTTGTATTTAATTGTGACTTCTGTCATACAAGTTTGAGGCTTGACACACTTGACACCTGGTTCCCTCCACTTCTTCTATTCAATTGTGATTACTGCCATACAAGTTTGAGGCTTGACACACTTGACACCTGGTTCCCTTCACTTCTTGTATTTAATTGTGACTTCTGTCATACAAGTTTGAGGCTTGACACACTTGACAACTGGTTCCCTCCACTCTTCTTGTATTCAATTGTGATGACTGTCATATTAGTTTGAGGCATGACACACTTGACACCTGGTTCCCTCCACTTCTTGTATTCAATTGTGACTACTGTCATACAAGTTTGAGGCTTGACACACTTGACACCTGGTTCATTCCACTTCTTGTATTCAATTGTGCATATACAAAGTCCGGTTAATACAAGTCAATCGTCAATAGTTTGAAGAGTTTTCACCGAATAATTCCAGTATATATTAACATTGATTATTAGAATTGACTATAAAAGTTAATATTGATAAGGTCTATGCTTTTCCAAAAGGGAAATACCTTACTGTATTTCTTCTTATTGTTAACATTCTGCTGCCAAACTTTGACACAATTTCCCTCTGTAAGACATCACAATCAGGTTTATACTTGATAATGTTATTACAAATACCTATCTGGATCTCACCCTGTGAGTCTCCAAATTATGTCAGTCCAGAGTTATCTGCCCAAAACCCAAACCAAAAAATCTTGTTAGTAAATAAATGCCTTAATTGTCATAGGAAGACCAAATCCGTTGAGTGAAATTTGTTCAAGAACTCACCCTGTGACTTTGATTTATTTAAACCGAAAACATTCAAAGACTCCTTGGTTGGGTTATGCCCCTTTGAAAATTAAACAAAGTCGGTTGGCCCCTCTAAATCAGAAACTGTAAGTTGTAGACACTTGGGATCATGTGACTTTATAGATAACTGGACGTTACACAAACAACAATCAATCCATGTTTGACATACACTTTTAATGATTTGTTAATGAAAAATATTGAAAACAAACTTTTAAATTGGTTAACAAATCTTTATTAAACTTAGACTTAATGATATTTTTATAGAAAAAGTTATAATTACAGATCCAATCCACACACAGACAAAGTCCACTATGTTAAACAGGTTACTTGGCAGTGGAACGTATATTTCCTATGACATGCGCTGTATGGTAACAGGCCAGTTCGCGGTCGGAAAATCGAGTCTTGTCAAGCTCTTAGCTGGTGATGTTGTCCCAGAAGGAAGACATCCTACCGATGGGATTTCCCTACTAGAAGGTCGCTGTGGCCTTGATGTAGAGACTAGAAGCTGGATTTATATTGATCCAGGTAAGAATATCTACAACATTAAAACTTTTCATTTATATTTGAATTCCTCTTTGGTATCTTCCACCTCTTCAGAATCTTTATAACTTGAAAAGACAAAGACATAGAAAAAACTGCGGCTTATTGAAAGAATTTAACGGTTATACGAATTCAATAACACTATTGTTGGTGAATGTAGTTTCTCTTATGATTTAAACAAAATTCTAGTCTGATATTCAGAGATATTGTCCTTTTATCATGTTAATGGTCATATTTTTGGCAATTTTTATATGCCTTAACCGGCTTAAGAGACTGTTGTGCATTTTTTTTTCTACAGGGCCGTTATACGGACTTCTGATAAAAAACAAAAAAACTTCTGCATATAATATTTATCTTATGGACAGCAAGTTCAAAAGGATATACTATAATGTACTCATTGCATAGCTCTTTATTAGTACCCTACCGACGGAGTCAAAAGGAACTTCAGGTTGCACTCTGTTCGTCTGCCGGTCCATCGATCAGTCCGGCAAATCAGTTTTCCACACTTTTTATGCCCCAGCCGTTGTGAAGGGGGCATTAAGTTTTACGCTTGTCCGTCTGTACGTGCGTACATCCCAAAATTGATTTCTGTTCTCTTACTTAGCTGGCCTTAACCAAATGTTATGAAACTTTATATACACAATGCTTATTACCACAAAACACAGATCAAGTTTTAATTTTGGTGACGTCACTTTTACCGTTCTAGAGTTGTGCCCCTTTTACAATTGGAAAAATTCCTGAAATATATGTGTCTGTTCTCAGTTAAACTTTAGTTTGCCTCCAAATGTTATGAAACTTATGCACGATGCTTATTACCATAAAACTCAGATCAAGTACAAATTTGGGTAGCGTCACTTTTACAGTTCTTGAGTTATATCCCTTTCTAATGTTATATGCAAGCAGGGACATCATCTGTGTCCCATGAGTACAGTCCTCCATTTATCTACTCCATGCTTGAATATATTGATTGGCTATTTGGTGTATAGTTTTATCATGACAAGTTACAGATCAAGTTTGAATTTTGTTCCGGTCTGAAGATTTTTTGCAGAGTTATGGTCCTTTGACTTATAAAATTCACTCAAATAAACAGTTTTCAGCACTAATTTTCGTCATGCTTGAAGGTATTGATTTGTTAATTGGTATATATATAGTTTTATCATGACAAGTTACAGATCAAGTTTAATTTGTTTTCCAGTCTAATGCTTGAGCGCAGATTAATAAATGGTCCTTGGACTTATTGACTTGATATTTGTTAAATAGTTTACATTATGACAAGTTATAGATCAAGCTAGAATTTTGTTACAATACAATGAATTTTAAACTGGTAGGGGACTATGTATTGCCATGCAATACTCACAGAATGCTTGTTAGCTATAAACTTGGAGTTTATCGTCTGTTTATCTACTGCCGTTCTGTCTGTATTTTTTTTTTTAAATATTTCTTCTTCTTAAACTGAAGTTAAATCATACCTGAGGCTTCTAGCTTCAAATTCATTCCTGAATTTCCTGCTCAAAGTTAAAACACAGGAATAAAACAGACAAAATGGCAGTTTTTGTCTTTGCTAAAAAGACAGTACGACATATACATATAGGGAGGGACCTTACTTATTCTGTTGAGGCATATGTTACGGTTTTGCTAAAAATCATTCAATGCTTTTGGCCTTGAGTATGTCTTTTGATGATTATTTAAAAAGATGGTATCAGTATAACAACAGCACATTATCAAATCAAAATAATTTTTTTTTGAATATTATCTATTCAAGTGATATATACTATTTTACAGAAACGTATGACGCTTTAGATGTGGTTTACAATAAGGTGTTGATGACTTCAGTAGAGGAGGATGAAAGAAAAGAAGAAAAAACACCAAAGAAACATCATTTACCAGATCCAAACCTTGATAGAAGTGATGGTAAAGTGATGACCGCTGGTCCCTCCCAACAGCCCCTAGCAGCCAAACCTTTGTCACCTCAAATATCTGACAGTGTGTCGAAGAGAATACCAGAGTTAAAAACACACATGAAATCGAAAATGACAAAAGAAGAAATAAGAAAGAGAATGGAAAAAGTACTTAAAAGTGGAAACTACAAGATGAAAGTTGGAAGACTGATTTTTTGGGACTTTGGTGGACAGTATGTTTACTATACGACACACCAAACCTTCATGACGTTCAGAGCTTTGTTTCTTGTGGTATTCGATGGAAGCAAAGGATTACATGAAGTAGTTCCAGATGTTCTGTGTTTTCCAGGACAGCACATGACACCAACCCCAGCAGGTACTGTATGTTAGTTACAATACAAAGACTCATATTGAACATCATTTATTGTTTATTATGTTAAAAAAAAACATCTACTTTATCATTAGTAAAAACAAGGCGTCCAGGTTACTGTGCCAATACTTACTTTAATATTGTGAAGACAATGAAAGCTTTCCCAATAATCAGTTGGAATTTACCTGTGATTTAAATTTTTGCAAAGTGTACTGTCCCATTGAATAGTAACCGTAGCTTTGTTATCTGTGTTGATCATGTTTATGTTGTTCAAGGGAAACTTTGAATTTCGAATTTTCATGAAAAAATCATTCATTGATTATAAATAGGGCTGTACAAAAAAAATACTGGTGATAAAAAAATCATTAAGGTGGTACCTACACGTACAGGGAGACAACTCTGTAAAATCTGCTAAATGTTTTAATTACGTTGTGTTGTTAAGGGAATATTAATGTTAAGCTTCTCAATGATCAAAATTAGTGTCAAACTGCTGTATAACCAGTGTAATTTTTTCTGATAAAACGATTGGTTCAAATGTTTTGAAATTTTTATATTTTTGTCAGAGGGTCAAAGTTAATTTTAGTGAAAGTGTTGGGTACCACCTTAAAACTAAATAAATGACATATATTACAAAATCATATTAATAATAGACTAGAAATGTATCGTAGCTAATTTCGAAAATCAGTGCCAATTAATTATTTTTAAGCATTCATGCCCCTTTGAAATATTAAATATATCTAAAATAGCTTTACATTTGCATTCAAGTCTGTGTTTTCTAATTTTTTTTAACCTAAAAAGTAAAAAGAACCAAAAAAAGGTTATTTTTTAAAGAAACTGCCACTGGACCTTGCCAAGGTGAAATATGTGCTATGCAGCGTACAGTCGGTGTATTTTATTTCAAATTGATTTCCGTCATCAAAAATAAATTATCTGTCAATTTGCTCCCCAATAAAATGTATTTCTTTGGTTTTTATCACTATCAATTATGTCATATCAGTTTCTATTCGTATTAAACTTTTATTTCATTTTTATTGTTTTTTTTATATTTCAGTATTCCTTCAACATTGGGTTAACTCAATCCTAACATATTGTAAGGTGGTATATGTAGGCATTCCAAAGATCTTGTTTGTTGCCACCCATAAAGACAAAATACCAGTGGTGAGTAAATTATTTAAAACAGGAGGCTGATCAAGTCTTGTCCCGTGCCCAGTTATCTATTTATAGTTATTATTCTTTTATTCTTTCATAAGATATGACATAGTAAATTTTAACTCATGACAAAAGTCTTGTGCAATGGGTCATAATTTATTCATTCTATTGATTCGTATGAATAAAAGCAGATATTTGTGTTGGTATTAAGTAAGTACGACAACAGCCTAACATCATCAAAAACAAAAGAACATTAGTAGTCAATAGTTATCAACAATAGACAAATGATTTACAATTATCTAGCACCAAATCATTTGACTGAAACAAAATTGTTTCAATTAAAGATCTGCTATTACGCTAATGTAACGTTAGAATACCATCTGCTCTATGGTCGGGTTGTAGTCTCCGCGTTGACACATTCCCCATTTCCATTCTCAATGTTATTTAACTGTATTGAGAGTAGATAACACCAACCTAAAATATCATGTACAACAAAATTTTCTAGGTTAGTGTACTCTACCATGTACGATTAAGGCCACACACAACAAATAGTATGTTAATTGTCTGCAGGCCACACACAACAAATAGTATGTTAATTGTCTGCAGGCCACACACAACAAATAGTATGTTCATTGTCTGCAGGCAGGTATGGAAACTTTAAGAACGTAATTGTGAACTTAACTCCCAGTCCCTGTTCCTGTACAGCCTACGCATATATGTATGATAATAATGTATGCCCATATCAGTTCAGTTTATATGCAAGAATGAAGTCATGGTAAAAAAAAGAACATATGGGAAAGTTTTCTCGTGTATCTTGTAAACCTGTGTATTATGTAAAATTGTAAATAAGTACTTTGAAAACATGTATTGTTGTCAAATCCTAGGTATTTTCAATTTCATTATTAAGAAAAATTAAGATTTTAAAAGGAAGTTTAACGTCATATCTATAATTATCATTTTTTAAGGATGATGTGGAGTCCAGACGTGAGGAATTGTACAATGGAGTAGAGGAATTGTTCAAGGACCATGAGGGACGAAATCACCTAGTCCTAACACAACGGATATTTGTCGACGCAAGGGATAACACAGATACAGAAATTGAAGTCCTGAAGAAAGCCATCACAGATCTTACGTTTGAACATCCGTGTTGGGGAGAGAAGATGCCCAACGCTTGTGTACCCCTTGAACTGGAGATTGCAGAGCTGGTGGCAGAAGGAAAACAAATCTTGTCATTGAAAGATGTTGAGGAATTGAATGCTATAAGCAATGTTTCTGTATTGTCCCCAGACCTTCTCAAAGATTTCCTAAATTTCCACCACTCTCTGGGGAAGATTGTTTACTTTGATACTCCACAGCTTAAAGATTTCGTAATCATCAACCCCTTACTCATGGTGGAGGTTATGCGGTCCTTTGTGACAGGTAGTTATGTCAATACTTATTATGAAAGTTAGACGGTATTGTGTGAAAGGTACCGCAAAGCGGGTTATTTTTGCTTCTTTTTGCGGATAGAACAAAATCGTCGAAATGAATTCCACCAAATTAGAAGTGTACATAAAAAAGGTATTGATAAAAGTTTTTAATCCGCAAAAATATTTATCGCCAAAATATTTCGCATACCTTCTTCTTTGAACATTGCGATATGTAACACCCGCGAAAAAACCCGCTATACGGTATGTATGTCAAATAAGGCAACAGTAGTATACCGCTGTTTTCGAAGTTCATAAATTGTTTGAGAAAAAAACAAATCCGGGTTAAAATTAAAACTGAGGGAAACGCATCAAATATAAGAGGAGAACTACGACACAACAGAAACACAAACTTAAAATAAAACACACATACATGACATAAAAGAACCTATAATATGAAAATATTAAAATTCGGTTTTAAATGTCAATTTTAGCGTCAAATGACAGCTTATTGAACGCTGATTCCAAAAATATATTGTTTCTATACAAAAAGATATAAACAAGGGAGATCAATTTTTACTTCCGGTTTAAAATATGTTACTTCAGGTGTGTTTTGATAGTTTATTTGACACTGATTCCAAAATGGTTCTATATACTTTTACATTAAATTAGTACAAAAAATGGATAATTCTGGTTTACAAACGGTCACTTCCGGTTGGCTTTTACAAGGTCACATTGCTTGCAACCTTTTTGCAAAAAGTCCCATGGCTTTATCATGTATACATAAGAGGAAAGAGCAAAGGAAGGTCAAAATCGAGAACGTTCAATTTACCTATGACTTTGAGCTCCATTTCAAAGTCATCAACCAAGGACCTCAAATCAAAAGACTCTAGGCCTCTACTTTATGTTGTTAATGAGTTATATTACCATACAACTGCAGGGCTTTCCATTGAAGCCGGTAGCTGGCAGAAATCCGCCGTTTACGGTGGCTTCAAGTGCCGGCTACTTCACTGACAAAAATATAAATTCAAAAAGAAAAAATATCTTTTTCAAATGTTTACAGGCAGCCGAGAGACGTATTGTCGCAAAGTCATGGTCACGATAAACAAGGGATGAAAAGTCAGTGTTTACCTTGGGCTAAATATAGTTCACATGAATTCAGGTCACTGATTGGTTGTCTATTTAAAGTCAGAATGCATCGTTTCTTTTCAAAGCTATCAGGGAGACGTTCCGGTGGTCATTAACTCGTTGGCGTTTTTTGTTGCTTTTAAAACGTGAAGACAATCAGATAGGATGACAATCTTATGTTATGGAATTATATCAATCAAATTAAAGAAATTGTAGTAGATCATATTGTTCAGAATCTGGAAAACAGTATCTTTTGAAGTTAATTTTTCAAAGCCCACGTGGTGTTAAGAGAATCAAGGTAAAAAACGAAAGTAGAATACTGTCGACTCGACCTCAAATAAATAACATTTCCAAATGATTTATGTATCCGACTTATTGAACAGTTTACAAAAAAAAAGAGAAAATCAGAGGATATATCAATTTTCTGTCAATGCTTGAGAAATGATTGTATGATTTAAATACACGTAACAGTCTTTAGAGAGAAATGGGGGGTCATTTGTTTACAAATGCACGTAGTTATGCAAAATAAATCGATCAAGATTTCTTACAAACCGGATTATTATATAAATAAAACTCCTTTAAAAGTTAATGAATGTTAAGCATAAGGTAATAAAAATAAAAAAACTATAACATAAAAAAAAAATGAAATTTCTTTGAGATTTTTTTTTCTTTAATTTCATACATATAAAATAGTCATTTGAAAGATGAAATTAGGTGCCAGGAGATTGCGAGAATGCAGGATTTTGCTCTATTTATGCCAGAGCTTCTGGGGGCCTTGAGCGGCCCCTAGACCCCCTGCCGTAAGGCACCAAGCTTACAGCTTGGGAGGCGTCCGGCTTTCGACAAACGCATGCTACAGCCGCCTATAATTTTAATTCAGCCTACAACTTCAATGTCAAAGTTGTCAACTTATATTAGATATAAAAGGGGGAAAACTGGCATTAAATGTTACCTACCCTTTTAAGTGAAATTTAGGTGTTACGATATGTCGCAACTAATAATTGTCTGAAAATATTTTGTCGATATCTTGTATGATTTCTGAAAATAAGAGATAACAAGCCAAAATCAAAAATTTGAACACGACCTTGACCTCATTTTCATTTTTTTGGACCAAGGACCTCAAATCTAAAGACTCTAGGCCTCTATCACTTATGGTTTTCCAGTTACAAATTTATTTTTTTTCAATACAAAAGGGGAAATAACTCTCATATGGTGTATTCGTAAAGCTTCGGTCAAAATAAAACCTAACATCCTGAGGATATAAAGAGCAATTTGGAAAAAATGAATTTGTCGCTTTCTTTTACGTTTGTGGAGGAGATTTGATAACAAGAAAAACAGTGTTTGGGGAGATAACTCTTACAATGTATCTCTGTCAATACTTATTATAGAAGCTACATGCATGTCATCCTTTGTGACAGGTATTTATGTCAATACTTATTATGGAGGTTATTAGATCCTTTGTGACAGGTAATTATGTCGAGACTTGTTGTGCATGTTATGAGGTCCTTTGTAACAGGTATCTATATCAAAACTTATTATAGACGTTATGCTATCCTTTGTGACAGGTATTTATATAACTAATTCTTAGGGAGGTTATGAGGTCTATTGTGACAAGTTTTCATGTCATGACCTGTTATGGAGTTTAAAAGGTTCTCTGTGACGGGAATCTATATCAATACTTATTATGAAAGTCCTTTGTAACAGGTTATTATATCTTATACTTATTACAGAGGTGCTAAGGTCCTTATTGCAGGTATTTATGTCGCAATAATTCTAAGTTGCAGCGTTCTGTAGTTTTCTCAAGAGACTTACTATGCCATTTAGCTGGCATAAATCACGAATTTATGACACATTTTGAGAAGGGCATGGTGTCCTTTGGATACAAATGGTTGATAAATTAGTAACCTTCAAGATTTGCTTGAAATAAGATGATAATTTGCTTTCAAGTAAAAATTGATTAATTTCATGTTAAATCTTATGTGAATTACATTCAATATGGCTGGTCTGTTGTGGATAATAGTAACATTGGCAATCATACCACATTATCTCTTTCTGACCGAAGTTTGTTTATGTTTGATATATTTTGCAGATAAAGTATTCTGGCCAAAGAAAAAGAGAATTCAGGAAACTTTCAAAAGAATGTCAAAGCATGGGACCATAAGACGGGAAGACCTATACTTAATTTGGAAGCAAAAAGATTTCAGTGCGATTTTACCCTACAAAGAGTTTGTATTTAACATCCTGATTCATCTAGATATATTGGCAGAGCAACGGAGATATGATACAACTACAGGAAGTCGGTTACCAGTAGTAAACTTCTTTGTTCCCTGTATGGTAACAGAGAGAAATACCACCAGCTTCATGGATAAAGAATGTACACCAGAGAGAGCAATATGCTTAGCGTTTCTATTTAAAGGAACCATATTACCACCAGCTCTACCAAATCGTCTTATCAGCGCTTGTCTGAGCATGTGGACCGTCAAGCAGTATGAGGGTAGACAACTCCTGTTCTCAGGATTTATTGGTTTATCATTTGACAAGTCACATGATATCGTTGTATGCGTTGAAGGCAACAAGATTCTCCTTTACATCATTCACAGAACCTCCTCCGGATTGATTGTACCGGATATAGCTACAGGTGTTAAGGAATGCTTGGTCATCACAATGGAAAGAATTTCTGATTTCTATCAGTCCACAATCCATACAAAACGCAGCCAACAATCGCCATTTCACATTGAATATACATGTTCAAAGTTGAAATGCTTCATCAATGAAAAAGAAACCCTGCAGACTAGTGGATGGATTTGTGACAAACATAACCAAACACACAAAACAGGACATTGGCGTGTTTGGAATCAAGATCAGGTGTGTATTACATATCAGAAAAAAGGCAAATAAACATATGAGTAACATAATCAAATCAAACACACATTAATTATAGAATACAATAAGGCATATAATTAAATCAAACACACATTAATCATAGAATACAATAAGGCATATAATTAAAGCAAACACACATTAATCATTGAATACAATAAGGCATATAATTAAATCAAACACACATTAATCATAGAATACAATAAGGCATATAATTAAAGCAAACACACATTAATCATTGAATACAATAAGGCATATAATTAAATCAAACACACATTAATCATAGAATACAATAAGGCATATAATTAAAGCAAACACACATTAATCATAGAATACAATAAGGCATATAATTAAATCAAACACTCATTAATCATAGAATACAATAAGGTACATAATTAAAGCAAACACACATTAATTATATAATATCATATGGAACAAGCATCCGAGAGTCGTACGAGCAACATGATGAAGCAAGTAAGCATCCAAGCAAGTAGTTGTACAAATATCAGTTTCACTGGAAACCAACTTATGGTATAGAGTTAAGCCCTATCTGCCAGACCTTGTATCAATTTATATTGATGATTTTCGAATCATAAGACACTGGTTAAACTGTAAACCACTTATTTATAGCGTTGAGCCCTATCTGACTTTATATCACTTTACATTCTTGGTTTTCTAATTTGGTTTCCTGAAAATACTTTCGTATAATAATCGTTGTCTTAGGCCAATATTCTGTTTGTCTGTTTTTCCGTCCCGCCGGGTATCAAACGTTTTTCACATGATAACCGCAGAATAACCTTGCTTCATCGGAACACAGATAAAAGATATACATATATGGAAAAAGAACAAATATTAATTTTTGTGTCAAAAGGATGACTGTATAATACAAGTTAAATAAAATATAATGTGCAAAAATATACTTTTAATACATTATTAGAATCTGCCATACATTTATCATTGTTTATTTTTCTGCAGACAAAAGAACAATGTGAAGAGGATTGTCAAGGTAAATATTGTGTCACTTCAAAATAATTCCAATCTAGAGTCTTGTGTTGTGAAACCTGTTGATCTGTTTATTGATGTGTCCCTCTATGTAATTTAAATGGTGACTTGTGTTGGGAAACCTGCTGATCTGTTTTTTTACGTGTCCCTCTATGTACTTTAAGTGGTGACTTCAGTTGTGAAACCTGTTCATCTGTTTATTGACGTGTCCTTCTATGTAATTTAAATGGTGACTTGTGTTGGGAAACCTGCTGATCTGTTTTTTAGCTCACCTGGCCCGAAGATCCAAGTGAGCTTTTCCCATCACTTTGCGTCCGTCGTTGTTAACTTTTACAAAAATATTCTCCTCTAAAACTACTGGGCCAAATTTATTCAAACTTGGTCACAATCATCATTGGGGTATCTAGTTTAAAAAATGTGTTCGGTGACCTAGCCAACCAACTAAGATGGCCGCCATGGCTAAATATAGAACATAGGGGTAAAATGCAGTTTTTGGCTTATAACTCAAAAACCAAAGCATTTGGAGCAAATCTGACATGGGGTAAAATTGTTTATCAGGTTAAGATTTATCTGCCCTGAAATTTTCAGATGAATCGGACAACCTGTTGTTGGGTTGCTGCCCCTGAATTGGTAATTTTTATGGAAATTTTGCTGTTTTTGGTTATTACCTTGAATATTATTATAGATAGAGATAAACTGTAAACAGCAATAAGGTTCAGCAAAGTAAGATCTACAAATAAGTCAACATGACCGAAATGGTCAGTTGACCCCTTAAGGAGTTATTGCCCTTTATAGTCAATTTTTACCCTTTTTCGTAAATCTTAGTAATCTTTTACAAAAATCTTCTCCTCTGAAACTATGGGCTAAATCAATCCAAACTTAGCCACAATCATCTTTGGGGTATGTTGTTTAAAAAATGTGCCCGGTGACCCGGCCATGCAACCAAGATGGCCGACACGGCTAAATATAGAACATAGGGGTCAAATGCAGTTTTTGGCTTATAACTCAAAAATCAAAGCATTTAGAGCAAATCTGACTGAGTTAAATTGTGTATCAGGTCAAGATCTATCTACCCTGAAATTGTCAGATTGACCGGACAACCGGTTGTTGGGTTGCTGCCCCTAAATTGGTAATTTTAAGGAAATTTTGCCGTTTTTAAAGCAATTGCTTTTATGCCGTCGCGTATGGACATCTTTGTGACCCAGATCAGAGACTCCGCCCAGATCAAGCCATAGTATTTTGTTAAACAGGCTCCTGGTCAGTCATTCTTTAACACCTATGTATGTTTTCTAATGCAATACATAGCTTGAAACTTTAAAAAAAAGTTAGTGAATTTAAGAAGTTTCAGAATATGTTCTTGAAGATGTATTTTTGTATTCAAAGGGTCAACCGTTTGACTATCAAATAACATAGAAGTACGAGTGAAAAAAAGTACATTTTTATAAATGCGATTCCGTTTTCCGCCGTTCGTACGATGTTTCAACAAAATATGGATTCATTTCAGTTGTTGATTTAGTATTGGAAATTTAACTGAATTATCTCCTAATAAATACGGTTTTTTATGTTTAATTTGTGTTTCTTTAAGAGGTCAGGTGCTCTTGTTCATTCATAAAATTATCGTTCATTCATACATTTATCGTAAAATCAAAATCACTACACAGGTTAATGCGTAGTGTCAAATTATTACCTGTAATCTAAAAATAGACAAACTTTATTTGCGCAAATAATTTAGCAGAACGAAACCCTTGTTGAAAACACATAACAATAAGTTCGTTTTCCTTTTCTGTCAAAACTCCGTAATATTTATCGATCACCTTACTAATGAAATGGACCCGTCCAAACGTAGTAGATGCCAAGTCGGTCCACATAAAGAGATATTTACAATTTGGAATTTTCTAGTTTATTAATACATAGATTGAAAAAAAGTACGTCTTTTAAATATCATGATCAAAACTGGGTTTGCATAACAAATGTCAGATGAAACCATTATCCTCGTCTTTTCAGTGAACAAGTCTACTACGTTTGTTGACACTCGACAGTCCACCGTGTTAGCAATTTTATTTCACATGTTTTCGAAATATTGAAGATCACTTTTCGCAATGTTTCCTGAAAATTGATAAATATCAAAGCAACGTAGAGCTGTTTGTTCTTGTTCGTATAATAAAATTGAGAATGGAAATGGGGAATTTGTCAAAGAGACAACAACCTGACCATAGAAAAACATACAACAGCAGAATTAAGGTCACCAACAGGTCTTCAATGCAGCGAAAAATTCCCGCACCCGGAGGCGTCCTTCAGCTGGCCCCTATACAATATATATACTAGTTCAGTGATAACGATTTAATGTCATGTTTGTCTGTGATGACCCCCCTTTTCGGGATTGCATGAGAATTGTAGTTATCTCGTACCCACATGCACTTGTTTCTATCCATAGGAAGGTCGACTATCCATATAAAACTATTTATATGGATAGTCGACCTTCCTATGGATAGAAACAAGTGCCTGTGCTCGTACCGCATCAGAAGGACACATATTAACTGAGCAATAATGTTTGGAACTTAGTTTTAAAAATGATGACAAAGTAACATTATGAAAATATTTTTATTAAGCTGAAATATACATTTATTCTTTACATGTTTATGTCTTGTAAGATATTTTATTTCTTTCCCGTTTTTTAACATTTGCGTCTGGAAAGTTGAAATGTTTTAACTTAATCATTTGTGTTAATGGTTAAATATAAATTAATAATGAAAACTGTTAAAATTAAATCAATAAAGGAAATTATTGCCAAGGAAGTTACAAACACTACCAGGGGATAATCCATGATGATTTCTTTTTGAGTTATATGTTTCAGCACATGTATATTTGACCCCAACTTTAGCCTGGTAAACGTGTTGTCTCCTTGTGAAATATAAAACATATTAAAAATGACTTTCTGCTAAAGTCTTTTATTTATATAAAATTAAAACCTTCTTACTTTTTACTAGACAACACTCATGTCAGGTTTAATTCTTGTATATATGTGGATGAAAAATAAAAGTCCCCAAACATTAACATGGCAGCAATTGCTTTTACAGCCTTTAAGGCTTTGATTTGTTATTATCTTGAATATTATTATAGATAGATATAAACTGTAAACAGCAATAATGTACAGCAAAGTAAGACCTAAAAATAAGTAAACATGACCAAAATGGTCAATTGACCCCCTAAGGAGTTATTGTCCTTTATAGTCAATTTTTAACAATTTTCATAAAATTTGTAAATTTTTACTAACATTTTCCACTTAAACTACTTTGCCACGATCATTATAGATAGAGATAATTGTAAGCAGCAAGAATGTTCAGTAAAGTAAGATGTACAAACACATCACCATCACCAAAACACAATTTTGTCATGAATCCATCTACTTCCTTGTTTAATATTCACATATACCAAGGTGAGCGACACGGGCTCTTTAGAGCCTCTAGTTTACGTGTTCCTCTACAATGTATGTACTTTAAATGGTGACTTGTGTTGTGAAACCTGTTGATCTGTTTATTTAAGTGTCCCTCTGTGTAATCTTGAAAGGGGACATATTTATAAGAAATATCTTTCTTATATGTTCTGTACCAAATAATTTATTGCTGGTGATAAACATGTACTTGTCAATATCTCTGATGAAATATCTTGAATTTTATTATACCCCACACAACGAAGTTGCGGAGGGTATAATGTTTTTGACCCGTCCGTCCGTCAGTCCGTCCGTCAGTCCTGTTTCTTGTCATCGCAACTTCTCTCAAACCACACAACAGAATTTTACGAAACCTTTTCAGATAATAAGGACATACTATGTAGTTGTGCATATCGACGGGAAATTGCGATTCAATTTTTTTTCTAGGAGTTACGCCCCTTTGAACTTATTTACTTTAATGTTCTACTGCAACAGTTTGTCATCGCAACTCCTCTCAAACCACACAACAGAATTTCACGAAACCTTTTCAGATAATAAGGACATACTATGTAGTTGTGCATATTGACGGGAAATTGCGATTCAATTTTTAAAGCAATTGCTTTTATGCCGTCGCGTATGGCCATCTTTGTGACCCAGATCAGAGACTCCGCCCAGATCAAGCCATAGTATTTTGTTAAACAGGCTCCTGGTCAGTCATTCTTTAACACCTATGTATGTTTTCTAATGCAATACATAGCTTGAAACTTTAAAAAAAAGTTAGTGGATTTAAGAAGTTTCAGAATATGTTCATGTAGATGTATTTTTGTATTTAAAGGGTCAACCGTTTGACTATCAAATAACATAGAAGTCCGAGTGAAAAAAGGTACATTTTTATAAATGCGATTCCGTTTTCCGCCGTTCGTACGATGTTTCAACAAAATATGGATTCATTTCAGTTGTTGATTTAGCATTGAAAATTTAACTGAATTATCTCCTAATAAATACGGTTTTTTATGTTTAATTTGTGTTTCTTTAAGAGGTCAGGTGCTCTTGTTCATTCATAAAATTATCGTTCATTCATACATTTATCGTAAAATCAAAATCACTACACAGGTTAATGCGTAGTGTCAAATTATTACCTGTAATCTAAAAATAGACAAACTTTATTTGCGCAAATAATTTAGCGGAACGAAACCCTTGTTGAAAACACATAACAATAAGTTCGTTTTCCTTTTCTGTCAAAACTCCGTAATATTTATCGATCACCTTACTAATGAAATGGACCCGTCCAAACGTAGTAGATGCCAAGTCGGTCCAGATGAAGAGACATTTACAATTTGGAATTTTCTAGTTTATTAATACATAGATTGAAAAAAAGTACGTCTTTTTAAATATCATGATCAAAACTGGGTTTGCATTTGTTTTTGTCAGATGACGTCTTCCTCGTCTTTTCAGTGAACAAGTCTACTACGTTTGTTGACACTCGACGGTACACCGTGTTAGCAATTTTATTTCACATGTTTTCGAAATATTGAAGATCATTTTTTCGCAATGTTTCCTGAAAATTGATAAATATCAAAGCAACGTAGAGCTGTTTGTTCTTGTTCGTATAATAAAATTGTGAATGGAAATGGGGAATTTGTCAAAGAGACAACAACCCGACCATAGAAAAATATACAACAGCAGAATTAAGGTCACCAACAGGTCTTCAATGCAGCGAAAAATTCCCGCACCCGGAGGCGTCCTTCAGCTGGCCCCTATACAATATATATACTAGTTCAGTGATAACGATTGTGATAACGATTTAATGTCATGTTTGTCTGTGATGACCCCCCTTTTCGGGATTGCATGAGAATTGTAGTTATCTCGTACACACATGCACTTGTTTCTATCCATAGGAAGGTCGACTATCCATATAAAACTATTTATATGGATAATCGACCTTCCTATGGATAGAAACAAGTGCCTGTGCTCGTACCGCATCAGAAGGACACATATCAACTGAGCAATAATGTTTGGAACTTAGTTTTAAAAATGATGACAAAGTAACATTATGAAAATATTTTTATTAAGCTGAAATATACATTTATTCTTTACATGTTTATGTCTTGTAAGATATTTTATTTCTTTCCCGTTTTTTAACATTTGCGTCTGGAAAGTTGAAATGTTTTAACTTAATCATTTGTGTTAATGGTTAAATATAAATTAATAATGAAAATTGTTAAAATTAAATCAATAAAGGAAATTATTTCCAAGGAAGTTACAAACACTACCAGGGGATAATCCATGATGATTTCTTTTTGAGTTATATGTTTCAGCACATGTATATTTGACCCCAACTTTAGCCTGGTAAACGTGTTGTCTCCTTGTGAAATATAAAACATATTAAAAATGACTTTCTGCTAAAGTCTTTTATTTATATAAAGTTAAAACCTTCTTACTTTTAACTAGACAACACTCATGAAAGGTTTAATTCTTGTATATATGTGGATGAAAAATAAAAGTCCCCAAACATTAACATGGCAGCAATTGCTTTTACAGCCTTTAAGGCTTTGATTTTCTAGGAGTTATGCCCCTTTGAACTTATTTACATTAATGTACTACTGCAACAGTTTGTCATCGCAACTCCTCTCAAACCACACAACAGAATTTCATGAAACTTTGTAGATAATAAGGACATACTATGTAGATGTGCATATCAACAGGAATTTACGGTTCATTTTTTTTTCTAGGAGTTATGCCCCTTTGAACTTATTTGCTTCAATGTACTTCTGCAACAGTTTGTCATCCCAACTCCTCTGAAAACACACAACAGAATTTCATGAAATTTTGTAGATAATAAGGACATACTATGTATATTGACAGGAAATTATTATTCAATATTTTTTCTTATACAATTTTTTTTTCTTATACTTATTTAATTTCTCCAATGACAATGTGGGGACGTGGGGTATGTGAGTGTGCTCACTAAGGTTCTTTAATTTGCATGTGATATCAATTTTCACACGGCTTTCCTGAATTATATTAAATGGATAATGTGTTTGTGATAGAGATAGAATAAAAAGTAAAAGTATTTGTTTTTTGTCAAGCACAGTGTATTGATTTAGATCTAGAAGCATGAAAATATAGTTTATATGTCAATACACATTATTAACAGTGCCTGGTGGTGTTTCATAGCCTAATCGGTTTTGGTCCAAAAAGGATCTTCATTAGAGGCAGAATGGTGGATTAATGTTTGCACCCTATTTTAATAGATATGGTAACTGGTGATTCAGTTAACCGTCGGTTCAGATTTAACTGGTGGTTCAGAGTTAACAGGCGGATCAAAGATGCTGATACACATAATTAATATGGCTTCTACTAACGACAGCTCCATTTGGAGTTAATGTGTTTAGAGACCACTCATGGCAGTAGTCCTTTCCTATATTGCCTATTAATTTAGATCTGATTGATACTTTCATGTCTTTATGACCGCTTTTCACAATTCTGCACTTTTTTAACCTCTTGGTTTACACATTCTAGAATTCTTTGCTTTTAAAAGACGTGTTTCTATTCTTATGATGATATTGATGGTAAATATCATGTTTGCAATTAAATGTGTATTTCAGGTTTAAACGATGACGCTTTAAGCAAGACACCAAGTGCTATTGAGCTGTTGCGTTTTTCAAACCAATGTGAATCAAACCAAATGCATGAATTAGTTATATATCTTGGAATGGTTATGATATGGAAAGATATTGAATACAATCATCCTCAAGATATACAGGTTGCCAAATTTTTGCTGTTATCAAAGTGGAAAGAGATGAAAGCTAAATGCAATTTCAAAACTTTGTCCGAAGCTCTGATTAGCATGGGTATTTCAACACATGTTTTGTGTCAAGTAAGTTTGTACATGGTTTTTATACGCCCGTCGTCTTTTAGACGGGACGTATTATGGTATACCGTTGTCCGTCCGTCTGTCTGTCCGTCCGTCGTCCACATTTCGGACAATAACTCAAAAACACTTTCACCAATTTCCATGAAACTTAAGTGAATTGTTTATATCTATTGACGTAAGCTCCCTTTCGTTTTTTTCTAATTTCAGATTTTAAGTTTTGGATTTATGGGGCTTTATTCATAAAAAAGGGGGGATTTTCAACACTTCGGACAATAACTCAAAAAGGCTTTCACCAATGTCCATGAAACTTTGGTGAATTGTTTATATCTATTGATGTAAGCTCCCTTTCAATTTTTATAAATTTCAGATTTTAAGTTTTGGATTTATGGGGCTTTATTCATAAGAAAAGTGGGATTTTCAACACTTCGGACAATAACTCAAAAAGGCTTTCACCAATGTCCATGAAACTTTGGTGAATTGTTTATATCAATTGATGTAAGCTCCCTTTCATTTTTTATAAATTTCAGATTTTAAGTTTTGGATTTATGGGGCTTTATTCATAAAAAAAAGGGGGATTTTCAACACTTCGGACAATAACTCAAAAAGACTTTCACCAATGTCCATGAAACTTTGGTGAATTGTTTATATATATTGATGTAAGCTCCCTTTCAATTTTTATAAATTTCAGATTTTACATTTCCGTGTTATGAATTTTTATGCTTAAAAAAGGGGGTATTTTCCAATTTTGGGACAATAACTAACACTTTCACAAAATTTTATGCAACTTTGATAAATTGTTTATATCTATTGACATAAGCTCCCTTTCCATTTTTATAAATTTTAGATTTTACGTTTTCTTAAGTAATGAATTTTTATACTTAAAAAAGGGGGATTTTATAAAACTTTGGTGAATATATTAATGTAACATCCCTTTTGATTTGTATATATATTTCTAGTTGATCATATAAATTCATTTAAAGCATAAAAGACTAGTTAAAAGAGCAACTGGCGTATCATGCGCTAAAGCGCAGCCCTTTATTAGATACTCTTTCGTTTCAACTTTGAATGAAAAATTGTTAGGTATAGTATCCTGTTGGAGACAAATGTATTGAAATTAGTAAGACCTCTTTTTGTCCCCAAAATACAGCAGTTTTAAAAAATTGTTAGAATGTTAACTTTCAGTTTTTAATTTGAAAGACGAGTGCTTCTGCTAAATAAATATGGGCTGTTTTTGAAAATACATGTACTACGCAAATATATCGGGTACTAGCACTTTTAAGTCATGATAAATTATTGAAATCTTCCCAATTTTAGCATTTCAGTTACACTTAAGACGGTTTCCGTCTTATTAAAAGTGGCCGCATTTGTGTCCTTTCTTAATATCGAAATGTAAGTTGTATTTGATGATAATACATAACATATATAAAGGTTGAGGGTGAAAACGGATGCGGCCACTTTCATTTTTTACAAAAAAACATCTGAAAAGTTCCTTTTTTTGCATATTTGATAGATATTTCATGTTAAGCTTGAGCCGGAGCGTTTTTTAATGAGTAAATCAGTAAAAAAAAATTCACATAAACTAATTGAATCAATAAAAATAGACACTTAAAGTATTTAAAAAGTGTCCAAAATTTTTCTAATAAAAACTATAAGGTTTTAATCATAGTAATTTAGAAAATGAAATGAAAAAAAAGAAAAGATTTTAAGTCAATCCGGAATTCTTAACGATTGTAACACTACAAATGTAAGCAAAGTACTTACATAATAGTAGGACTGCCCACTATGGAAAGCCAACGGGGTCAAAATTCTTAATTCGTAACTTGTCAATTCGTAACTTGTAGTTGTGTAATTTCATAATTTGTAATACGTAAATGGTCAGTTTGTAACTTGTACATTTATAATTTCAAAATTGTTAATTCGTAAATAGTCAATTTGTAACTTGTAACTGTGTGATTTCAAAATTCTTTATCAGTATATTGTCAATTTGTATATTGATGTTTTGTAACTTGTAACTTGTCGATTCGTGATATGTCGATGTGTGAAATGTCAAAGTGTTAAATGTTGTCGTATTATGCTAACGATCATTATGACGACAGATGGCGCTCAGTTTCTTCTTCTGTAAGTAGGAGCACCTCCATATGGAATGTATACCTAACTAATTTAAATCAATTATATACAGCACATACATATAATAGAAAACAAATAGACATAAAATATATTTTTTTTTTTATACAGAGGTAACCTCGAATAAACATATATTGTATTTACTGTACTCGTCACCAAACCTGGGAGGATGTGTCACTTCCTCACGGTATTAAGGTATATACAGCCTGTGTCGCTGGAATGGACTTCCTTGTCAACTTTGCAAATATATTACTGTCACTTGGTAGGATATTACTTCTTAATACTTTACCGGGTCAAAATTAAACGAAATACATGAAATATGAGACGGAACTGGAAAATTCATACTAGTAATATCAGTGTTCTCTGGTGTAAATATTTGACTGAATGTAGGATGGGAGAAATAGGTGGACATGCACCCATTATGTCTTAATATTATAAGCTGAAATAATAGAATTTCAGAAAAGAATGTAACTATCTAATGATTTATTTAATGTACGAACAGTCTTTATTTAAAATTTGCCTCTTGAGTAATGAAGATAAAAAAAAAAAAAAAAGTTTATATAATATTTGTACTTTGCATAACAGATTGAATGAAAAATTATTTTAAATGAGTTACTTAGTTAATGTATACTTATACCAAAACTGTATTGAATATACAATATTTTGTAATAAAATCTTAAGGAACAAGCAAAATTAAATGGGGACCTAAAATAGCCTTACATATTTGCAAAAAATTGAAAACAACACGTTTAATGATTTCATGCGTCCAAAGCACTTTTCTGGATTTACCTTCATCAGGAACGCTCAAAGCCAAACATTTGAAATCCTAGGATGTATAATTACCGAAACCATTGAAGAGCTATATAACAAAACTACCTAAAATAAATAGCCAAATTCATCTAAAGTCAACTTTGCCCGAGGGAGTTGAAACCTTAGTTTCTTAATAATTTCAAATTTATAAACGGACAATTTTAGAAAAGTTTGTTAAATCAAGTACTGACTACTGAGCTGACTGATAGTCCACCAGCAGAGGTATCGACCCAGTTATGTAAAAAATCGAAAACAACACGTTTAATAATGTCATGCAACGTAGCCAAGAAGGCCAACTCAACATAAGGATTCCTGATAAGAAATTTGAGATATTGTCCATCGTAATGTAAGCAAACCACATACATTTCACTGGTCAGGCCAATAATGGGTTATGGTCAATAGTATGGGACCCCAACACATCTATGAACATCAACAAGCTTGAAAGAATACAGCGACAACCTGCAAAATTTATAACAGTAGACTACAAATCCGGAGAAGATGGTTGCGTCTCAAAATGGCTCACAAAACTGAAACTACAAGACATACAGACAAGACGCTCAAGCCAAAAGCTAATATTTCTGTACAAGGTGGTTGACTGTGGGTGGTTTCTGCTATAGAACCAGACAATAAAAAAAAATTCGTCCACAGCAAAATACTACAATAGTGTACCTCATTTTTTTTTAAAACAGTACTAATAATCGAGTTGAACCACCTTTAAGACACTGTAGTGCTCACACCGAGCGTTGGCAGCCGTTCATGATCAGAAACTGCTCTCTTGCACCGTCAATACATCGACGGCGCTCTCTCTACCATTGTATTAAAGCCAATATTTGAATCCACAACGTATTCCTAGATAAAGATGATCATGGTAATAGATCGAAATATGCTAGGAGGTGTCCCCTCTGAATATTTTGTCAATTACCAATGTTGTAAAACTATGAAACTGTTTTTTTTTACTAAACACGTAACCTACACCCACTTTTAGCCAATGTGACACCCTACCCCTTTCACTTGTCAGAGAAGATTTCACCATCTCACCATTTGCATGCCAGAAGCAATAATCTCCAATATGCATATGCTTATCCTAATTGTATTTCACCATGATTATCTTTGCACATTTTGGGTTTGACCGGGGGGGGGGGGTAGTATGTCTTGGGTCATTTTGAAGAGTAAAAGGGTAGCCTGGGACCCTGGCTTAACGCTGGGCAGAAGAGCCAGGCGAAATACAACATGCATGGTTTGGCAATAACGTCATTTCTTGACATATCTATGGGCGGGAAATATTTATATTGTTACCAACTCATTGCAAATTATTTAAATTCATATGAAATGCAAATTTCAAAAAATTTTGCTTTATTGATTAACATCGTTAATCAACTCGGTTAATAAACGATCCAATCGACGAAATATTAGATTTGGTCGGGTTGCCGGGCTATAAGGAGGGGTGGCACCGGTTGGGGATCTTATCTAGATTATTTGGCGTTGAGCAGCAGTTGAGAGGGATAGGGTTTTTTTGGTTGTAAATTTTTATAGAACGAAAAATTAGATAGCGGCAATTCTTAAGCTTCGTGACAAGAATTATAGTTCAGTTGGCATGTATATTAATATATATTTATATCTGTCAGCCCTATCCCATCCTGTCAGAATAAAATGGTCCGATAGTAGCATTTAAGGATTAACAGAAATTGTTTATAAATAGTACCTGGGTTTTCATTTAATGATGTAGCCTTTTATAGACGACTAAATATGGTATTAGGTATTCTCATTGTTAAAGGTCGTAAGTTGTCTATATTGCTTAATTACATCGACTTTATTTGAAATTTGGTGGATAGTTGTCTCATTGGCAATACTACGGTTTAATACCACATCTCCTTAATAATTCTGTCGTTTTATTCCGCTGAAAAACTACTATTTCATTAACCTCGCCATTATGAGAGATCTATTACGTGGAGGTACTGAACTATTCGGGATATATTTTTTTATATAGTCTACGTTTTAACGAAACGCCACCTGTCGTCTTCAGTAAACAAAATAAAACTGGGATTCTGTAAACATGCATTCTTTTTTTGCGGCATTTGCTAAACATAAGTGATTTATATTACTATAAGTATGTACATACGCCTTATGAAGGTGCTCCTACTTACTTATGTACACAAAGAAGAAACCAAGCGCCATCTGTCGTCATAATGATTGTTAGCATAATACAACGACAACATTTAACACTTTGACATTTCACACATCGACATTTCACGAATAGACAAGTTACAAGTTAAAAAACATCAATATACAAATTGACAATTTACCGATAAAGAATTTTGAAATCACACAGTTACAAGTTACACATTGACAATTTACAAATTAACAATTTTGAAATTACAAATATACAAGTTACAGACTGACAATTTACGCATTACGAATGATGAAATACACAACTACAAGTTACTAATTGACAAGTTACGAATTAAGAAATATGACCCCGTTGGCTTTCCATAGCCCACAGGACGGTGGTATTGAATTTGACAGCGATAATGACCTAGCCTTCGGCTCAGTCGTTATAATTATCTTAGTCAATACCACTACTGTTGGCAGTCCCTATACCCCGATAATTGCCAGTTATTCAAGAACTATTATGTTTATTTCATTGAGGAGACATGTTTTTGAAAAATCTCATAAATTCAAAATGTCCAAAGCAAACTCAAGGAGTTGTACGATTTCTATGACAAAGAGTGAAGACCAGTCGTAGTAATACTGCCGTTCATTTAAGTGCAATTTTTCAGTATATGAATACTCGATCAAATTTACCAAAACATGTGGTATATAATTCAAGAACTTTTATAATGAAAACAGGAAAATGTTTTATTATAGCGACATCTCTCTTAACAGAAAAACCACGTCCCATCGGTCATTATCTTGTAAAAGACCGTTAACGACCTGTTTTCTGGTCCGTTTTGTTTTGTTAATGACTGATGGAATTTATTACTAAAGAATAATGAATGTGATGTGACCCTTTTTTTATCCAATAAGAGAATCTTATTCTCAACCGATATGAAATAAAAGCAAATAACAGGAACCCATCAATACATGTTAACCCTGGTCGACTGAAATGTTGAGACGGTCCTACTCTTCTGTCGAATTTCGTGGTCTTTCTCTTGAAGCATGCTTAGAGTACAATATGATACCCATTGACAGCACAATTTGAGAGTTATAAAATTCTTGAAAATATAATTTATTGAAATTATTGAATAAAAAATAAGAAGACAGTGGAAGTTCTGCTAAACACCAAACCTGTTTTATTGGTTTTATTCTTGCAAATATAATTTCAACGAATCCCTTACAAACAAGCTAACAAGTGTATATTTCGTAATAACTCTGTCGTGTGTAGCAAAATATATGAAATAGATATTCTTTTCCTGTTTGGTTCTAAAAAGATATAAAATCAAATATTGTTGTCAACGGGTTTCGTTTGTGTCTGTCAATATATTGAATCAAATATTGTTATCAATGGGGGTTTAATTTTTTTTGTCTGTCAATATTTAAAATCGAATACTGTTGTCAATGAGGTTTTTATCTGTGTTTTCAGGTAAGAAGAGTCACTAAAGCAGAAACAGGTAAGTAGTTATACAGTCACCTAATACATAGAAAATATCATATGGGTTTTTCAATATCACATCCGTATCTACATGAGACACCAATAAAACCACACAAGCTCTGCTCGAGGTTAATGGTTGATACAGTATCATCCGGTAAATAATATAATTCGGTAGGTCACACTATGGAAAAGGGAATGGGTTGTAGTTAAGACATAAGGAACATATCCGATATCATCTGTGAAACGGTTATTCCATAACAGTTAACCAACTCGTGTTAGCATCCATAAAAATCACGAAGGAATGATTTCAAAATCACCATCTGGATCTCTTGGCGTAATAGCTTCCTTGTGAGCAGCAACCCTCTATCAATGAATTTATAATATGAAATACAGGCCCGGGGATATCGTTTTCTGTTTTTGTTTTGAACCGACCCTCATTGTTAATTGTTAAAGATGTAAGTCAAGATATGATCCAGACTAAGCTGTATCTTTTGTATCCTTTATCGCTAAGTTGATGGGATAAATTCGTTCAACTAAGTCATGCACTTAGAAAAGTGTACAGTTCATTTTACTATGTGATAAGATAAAATCTGGCGTCATGCTGCAGGGTTTATTTAGGTGAACAGGCTAACTTTTCTGTTCACCTTGTACAATGAACCAAGTGAACTTTTCTTGTCGTCTTCTGCTAACTTTTACAAAAATCATTTCTGCAACTACAAGGCCAACTTCAACTAAACTTTGTCACTATCCTAAATTGGCTATTTAGTTTCCAAATATGTGTGAAATGGCCCCGCCTGCCAACCAAGATGATCGATATGGCCAAAAAAATCAAACAATGCAAGTTTGTCTATTAGGATTCACAGAGAAGATCTGACAATGGCAGACAAGTTCAGAATGATGAACTCTATCAATTGTCCATCAATTACAAAACTGTCATATGACTTTATTGATTATTTATTGACTTTAAATGACAATTTTACCCTTTTTAGCTCACCGGGCCCGAAGGGCCAAGTGAGCTTTTCCCGTCACTTGGCGTCCGTCGTCCGTCGTCGTCCTGCGTTAACTTTTACAAAAATCTTCTCCTCTGAAACTACTAAGCCAAATTAAACCAAACTTGGCCACAATCATCATTGGGGTATCTAGTTTAAAAAATGTGTCCGGTGACCCGGCCAACCAACCAAAATGCCCGCCATGGCCAAAATAGAACATAGGGGTAAAATGCAGTTTTTGGCTTATAACTCAAAAACCAAAGTGTTTAGAGCAAATCTGACAGGGGTAAAATTGTTTTTCAGGTCAAAATCTATCTACCCTGAAATTTTCAGATGAATCTAACAACCTGTTGTTGGGTAGCTGCCCCTGAATTGGTAATTTTAAGGAAATTTTACTGTTTTTGGTTATTATCTTGAAAATTATTATAGATAGAAATAAACTGTAAACAGCAATAATGTTCAGCAAAGTAACATTTACAAATACGTCAACATGACCGAAATGGTCAGTTGACCCCTTTAGGAGTTATTGCTCTTTATAGTCAATTTTTAACCATTTTTCGTATATCTTAGTAATCTTTTAGAAAAATCTTTTCCTCTGAAACTACTGGGTCAAATTAATCCAAACTTTTCCACTATCATCTTTGGGGTATCTAGTTTAAAACATGTGTCCGATGACCCGGCCATCCAACCAAGATGGACGCCATGGCTAAAAATAGAACATAGGGGTAAAATGCAATTTTTGGCTTATAACTCAAAAACCAAAGCGTTTAGAGCAAATCTGACATGGGGTTAAATTGTTTAACAGGTCAAAATCTATCTGCCCTGAAATTTTCAGATAAATCGGACAACCCGTTGTTGGGTTCCTGCCCCTGAATTGGTAATTTTAAGGAAATTTTACTGTTTTGGTTATTATCTTGAAAATTATTATAGATAAAAATAAACTGTAAACAGCAATAATGTTCAGCAAAGTAAGATTTACAAATAAGTCAACATGACCGAAATGGTCGGTTGACCCATATAGGAGTTATTGCCCTTTATAGTCAATTTTTAACCATTTTTCGTAAATCTTAGTAATCTTTTACAAAAATCTTCTCCTCTGAAACTACTGGGCCAAATTAATCCAAACTTATCCACAATCATCTTTGGGGTATCTTGTTCAAAAAATGTGTCCGATGACCCGGCCATCCAACCAAGATGGCCGCCACGGCTAAAAATAGAACATAGGGGTAAAATGCAATTTTTGGCTTATAACTCAAAAACCAAAGCATTTAGAGCAAATCTGACATGGGGTTAAATTGTTCATCAGGTCAAGATCTATCTGCCCCTAAGGAGTTATTGTCCTTTATAGTCAATTTTCAACAATTTTTATAAAATTTGTAAATTTTTACTAACATTTTCCACTGAAACTACTGGACCAAGTTCATAAGTAAGATGTACAAACACATCACCATCACCAAAATACAATTTTGTCATGAATCCATCTGCTTCCTTTGTTTAATAGTCACATAGACCAAGGTGAGCGACACAGGCTCTTTAGAGCCTCTAGTTCATTTTTGCCTGTCATCTTGAAAATTATAAATAAAAATATAGAAAGAAACTTGTGATTGCAAAAATGAATAGCAAGACAAGTTCTACAAAATATCAGTCTAATGGTTGAAATCGTCAGTCGATTCCTCGTGAGACTTCTTTGCCATTTGATGACAATTTTTGTTTGTATTTTTATACCGTCGTTTTTGGCTTATATTTAAAACATGTTAAAAATTATGCATGTTATGATAGATTAATAGAAACTTAAATTAAAACGATCAGCAAGTAAAGATCTACAATTAAGTCTATATGTAGGAAATCGTCCGAAGACTTTTTATTTGCGTAATTTTGCTTTGATAACATTTTATATCATGAGTGTGTATGCCAATACAGTTAGTAGACTGTAGTTTTATAGAAGTGACTGCCCTTATATTTCGATTGTTTTTCAAACACCTAAACGATAGAGAGAAAAAAATGATAAACAAAACAGTTGTGTGTCATGAATTTTATTCTTGTCTACAATGTTGGAGAGTGTCCTTTGTTGAACATTCATAAAGACTAAAGTGAGCTTACACCGGCCATTTAGAGCCTCCAGTTTGTTTTGCATTGTTATAGAACTAATATCGTGATGGACACAAACAACACGGCATTCTTTTTATTGACCGGGCTTTAGGCTCAATTATTAGAAGGCAAACAAGGTACTTCTTATTTCATGTATTTCAAATATTCACAGATCAATGAGCTTAGCAGTATTGTAAAGTAATCATTTGTTTATATAAAATGAATGAATATTTCAGATATTCCTGCCGATTACTTGGATTTTATTCCAACAGATGAGATTCTAGATACATTAGCGCCACAAATTGGTCAGGTTTTTTTTCAACTTGGCACCGAATTTGGGCTATCAATTCCTGACCTGGAAAATATACAGAGCAACAACCCTTCTGACTTGGCAGAACAGAATAAGGTCGTATTATTCAAGTGGAGAGAAGACAAACAAGTCAAACCTACAATACGGGTCCTAATGCAGGCTTTATTTAACATAGGAAGAGGTGCACGTTGTTTAGAAGAGGTTTTAAAGAACGTTGATCTTCAAACCCTTATAGTTTCAAAACAATCGAGAGGTAAAGGGGCAAAGAAACCAAAAATAAAATCAGAACAGGAATCACAGAGTCAGCGAAAGGTGTCAAAGAAATGTTCAATAGCTTGAATAGAAAATGGTAAAACCAAATGTGCATTTGAATAGGGAAAATATACTATAGGCAAAAGAAGTGAAAAATATTGTGCATAATTTAGCCTCATTGTTTGAAAGATAAGTTATGCTGTTAACCGTTACTTTTGTATTTCTTTTCTTCGATGAGCATTCAACAGATCCATCCCCTGCTAATATACCCTGCTTTGAAAAAGTGAGTGTTTATTGTTTGACCTCTGTCTGTCCATCAATCAGTCCACCCAACAGTCAATCTGTCAGTCCATCAGTCCGATCGTCCCATGAATATTTTTTGTCACATCTTTCTCAGGAGCTACATTTAACACAACAATTTCTGAAATTTTGTAGCAGGGTTTATAAAAGTCAGCGTTACCATGTGTTGCGTTATCAGATTCATAATTGAACAATTTCCCGTTAGCCAAACACTTTCATAATTTTACATGACATCAAAATTGAACATTTTCTTCCCATTTTTCTCAGGAATTACAATACAAGGATTTTAGGGTGTATATACGTCAGCTATACCTTGTGCTGTGTTTTCAGATAAATCACTCCACAACTTCCTGTTTACCTTCAATTATTCGGTGAGCGGTAGCTGCAGTTTCACTTGTTCATTGTAAGGTTTAACATAAATATTTGTATGTGAACCTGTTTGGTGAATTGTTCTCCTTTATAACACGCGGTTGACTGTTGTACCTCTTCATGCCCTATTGGTGACATTTCTATCTATTATGTCTGTTTTTGTTTACACATCGTTGACAAGATAATTGAATTTAATATAACTCTCATACAAGTGGGAGCTAAAGCTAGCTATAGATAGTTATCAAAGGTATCAGGATTATAATTTATATTAGTACGCCAGGAGCGCGATTCGTCTATTAAAATAATACTCATCAGTGACACTCATATCAAAATACTATCAAGCCAAACATGTACAAGGTTGAAGAGAATTGAGGATCAAAAATTCCAAAAAGTATAAAACCAGGTTTAATCCACTATTTTCTACATCAGACAGGAATATGACAGTTGTGATCCATTCGTTTGACATGTTTGAGCTTTTGATTTTGCTTTTGATTACGAACTTTCCGATTTGATTTTTTTTCGGAGTTCAGTATTTTTGTCATTTCACTTTTTAGCTCACCTGGTCCAAATGACCAAGTGAGCTATTCTCATCACTTGGCGTCTGGCGTCCGTCGTTAACTTTTACAAAAGTCTTCTCCTCTGAAACTACTGGGGTAAATTAAACAAAACTAAGCCACAATCTTCCAATCTTCATTAGGGTATCTAGTTTGAAAAATATGTCCAATGACCCGGCCAACCAACCAAGATGGACACCATGGCTGAACGTAGAACATGGGATCAAAATGAAGTTTGTAGGTTATATCTCTGAAACTTAAGCATTTAGAGTAAATCTGATGAGGTAAAAATGTTCAAGATCTTTCTGTTCTGAAGTCTTAAGATGAATCAGACAACCCGTTGTTGGGTTTCTGCTCCTGATTGTATTTTAAGAAAATTTGGAAGTTGCTGCTATTATTTTCAATATCAGTATACATAGAGATAAACTGTAAACAGCAATTATGTTCAGCAAAGTCAGATCTACAAATAAATCAACACGATGAAAATTGTCAAGTGACCCTTTGAACAGTTGGTGCCCTTTATAGTAAATTTTAACAATTTTGCGTTATTTTTGGTTTAATCTATTACATAATTCTTCCCCCTTGGTCATGTTGAAACTGCTTAGCCAAAATTAACCAAATTTAGCCACAATCATCATTGGGGTATATAGTTTTAAATAAAATGTGTCAGATGTCCCCGCTAACCAACCAAGATGGCCGCCAAGGTTAAAAATAGATTATAGGGGAAAATATAGATTTTGGCTTGTATCTCTGAAAACAAAGCATTTAAAGCAAATCATGCATGGGGGTGACATTGATCATTATGTCAACATCTATGAACCTAAAATGTTCATACAAATCAGTCAACCAACTGAATTGGTAATTAAAAGAAAATTTTGCATTTTTTGGTTATTATCTTAGATATTATTATAGATAGAGTCAAACTTTAAACAGCAATGATATACTGCAAAGTAAGATCTACAAAGAAGTACACATGAACCAAATTACGAATTGACCCCTGGAGGAGTTTGTGCCCTTAAAAGTAATTTTTTTACGATTTTTTTATATTTTGTTATTTTATGTGAATTTGGTAAATTTCACACAAAACAAGTTCCTCTGAAACTACATGGCTCAGTCCATTATAGATAGAGATAATTGTGAACAATAATAATATTCAGTAAAGTAACCCAAACAAAAAAAATTGAGGAACAAATCATGGTAACAAATGATAAACAAATCGTATGATTTCTTTGTGATTTGAAAGTGATAAAATTTCACATGCAAATGAGCTAACAAATCACAATAACAAATCACGAACAAATTGCTTACAAATCATAAGCAAATCAGGGTAACAAATGATAAACAAATCTTATGATTTCTTTGTGATTTGAAAGTGATAAAATTTCACATGCAAATGAGCTAACAAATCACAATAACAAATCATGAACAAATTGCTTACAAATCATAAGCAAATCATAAACAAATTGCCAAGAAATTGTTTTGAAATCATTTACAAATCAGAAGCAAATTGTTTTCAAATCGTTAAGAAATTGTTATCAAATCTTTAACAAATCAGAAGTAAATCATATTCCTACGTCAAGCAAATCAGAAGTAAATCATATTCCTACTTAAAGCAAATCACAAGCAAATCGTAAACAAATTGGCATCAATCATCAATTCACAGATTATAGCATTAACATACAGATAAAAAATAAGTTCTGCCCCTGAAACCCCCAAATTTTGAAGCGCAAGTGTCTTCATTTTACCTTTAATAGCTACTCCACTAGTTGTAAAAAGGAGTACTATCTTACTTTTTACCCGAATTTGACTAAAACGAAATTTGAAAAAAACATAGGCAACCACGTGTACTTAGTAGAATAATGTTGAATAGGTGATGGGTCTTAGTCTTTGTCCAAATCTGCTATATTGTAATATATATATATATATATATATATATATATATATATATATATATATATATATATATATATATATAGCTTTGTCCATTTTGCCCGGGACATGGTCAGTAAACAACAATTAAAACATTAAACTTGCCAGTGAATTTTATCTGCTGGCTCGGGAAGTTATTCTTGAAATGTTTTGATCTGTTTACACATCTTTTACACATTTTTATTTTTAAAATTAATCCTAACAGCACTAAACTATCATGATTATAACGAGATACTGAAATGCACAGTTTCTGAATTTTAAAAAGGTTAACATTTGAATAGTATTAGTTAAATATGTGAAATTATAAATATAAAGATTCTTTACCATCGTCATCTTTCATAGACTGAATAAAACTCCTCATCTTGCAACCTTCTTTGTTCAGTTAATATAGAACAGTATTTGAAATTTGAATTTGACCTCAACCGGAAGTCAGAGAGATAGATAAACAAAGAAAACTGGAATGCATTAACATTTTATTCATTGTAGCAAATCATCAATGAATCACATCAAGATAGCTAAGAAAGTTAACAAATCATTTTCAAATCATTTCATAGAATATTCAAAGTTAACAAATCATAACGAAATCACACGTTCTAGCTAACAAAGTTAACAAATCTCTTTCAAATCATTTCATACGATATTCTAAGTAAACAAATCATAAAGAAATCACACAAAAACAGAAACAAATGGCTTACAAATCATACAATAGAAAGAAATCACATAGAAATCAGATTTAGGGAATTTAGAAAATTCTGATTTGTCTATGATTTGTTTAATGAATCGCAAGCAAATGGTAATAACAAATCGCAGAATCACGATTTGAAAGAGATTTGAATACGATTTGAAAGCAATTTGTTCATTTATTTTTCTGTTTGGGAAGATCTACAAACACGTCGCCATCACCAATACACAAGTTTGTCATGGATTTTATTCTTGTCTGTAATGTGTGTCCTTTGTTTTATATGCATAGACCAAGGTGAGCGAGACATACTCTTTAGACCTCTAGTTTGTTGTTGGTCGAAGTAGCTAGTATAACCAATCTTTGATACGACGGCTTTACGTCTATTGTCGATGATCATGTGGTTTTGAACTATAACTCGATAGTAGTTAGTTCCTATCAAGAGTAATGTTTAAAGCTATATAAGCGCAAATCCGGCTATGGTTTTGGCGGCGGATCATTAAAGTTACACTGTGAGATAACTGAATTTCTTTATTGGTGTTAGGCTACAATTAAAATGTATGGTATATTCGTACGAGTCCCAAAATGTGCTCCACTGTAAAACATCCCCGTCAAAACGTGTCAAAATTTAATTTAGGTAATCTATGTTTATTACTAAATATACTTTGTGGTTGTATGTACGAATATTCTTCGTGATTATTGTATGTTTGTAAATTCGGGTTAGGAAAGTTGCGTGATTGATTTCTGGTATTATTTGCCTCTAACAGAATTCTTTCAGTAGCGTGTAAACGGCTGTTTGTTTGTATTGCTAGTGTTTGATCTAGGTTTATAGCATTAGGCGTCAGCGTTCATTGTTGACTGTACTGGTCAATCAGAAGTTATGTTGGATTTGATTGGTTGCGTAAGTTTTCGTATTGTCTAAGTTAACTGTCTAAATTAAACATATATATATTCATTTGAGTCTGTAATTTATTGTTCAATGAGATCCACGTGTAGGAATTCTGTAAACATCTCGCTCAAAGCATGCACAATCTTGGAAGGTCAAATGAGCTTTTTTCATCACTTGGCGTCCGTCGTCCGTCGTGATTGTCGTGTATTAATTCTTACAAAAATCTTCTCTCTGAAACTAATAGCCCAAATTTATCCAAACTTTGTAACAATCATCACTATTGTAACTAGTTTTACAATTGATTTCTATGACCCCACCTGCCAACCAACATGGCCGACATGAATAAAAATAAAACTAAGGGGTAAAATGCAGTTTTTGGCTTATATCTCTCAAACTAAAGCATTTAGAGCAAATCTGACATGAGATAAAATGTTCATCAGGTTAAGAACTATCCATCCTTGCTTATTTGGGTTGCTGCCCCTGAATTGGTAACTTTAGGGACATTTTGCAGTTATTGGTTATTATCTTGAATATTATAATAAATAAAGATAAACTGTAAACAGTAATAATGTTCGGCAAATAAGTCGGCATGATCAAAACTGTTAGTCGACCACCTTTAGAATTATTGCCCTTTATAGTCAATTTTGAATAATTTTTAGTAAATTTTTGTAATCTTTTACAAAAATATTCTCCTCTGAATCTACTGATACAAATTTAATCATACTTGGCCATAATCATTATTAGGGTATCTAGTTTCAAAAATGTGTCCGATGACCCTGCCTTACAACCATAATGGCCGACATGGTAATTGTTGGCTTGCTGACCCTGATTTAGTAATTTTACAGTAATTTGCAGTTTTTTGTTATTATCTTAAATATCATTATAATATCTGATAACGTATGCTATTATTATGATTTAATCTAAATTTTACATGATTTCCAAATCATTATTAAATACAGGTGAGCGACACATGCTATTGATAACCTCTAGTTCTGGTATATGTGCTCTTTTGTGGTCCTTTTTAGCTCACCTGGCCCGAAGGGCCAAGTGAGCTTATGCCATCACTTGGCGTGCGTCGTCGTCCGTCGTCTGTCGTCGTAAACTATTTCAAGAATCTTCTCCTCTGAAACAACTAGGCCAAATACTTCCAAACTTTAACTGAATGTTCCTTAGGGTATCTAGTTTATAAATTGTATCCGAAGTTTTGATCTATCAACAAACATGGTCGCAATTGCTAAAAATAGAACATAGGGGTCAAATGCAGTTTTTGGCTTATATCTCAAAAACGAAAGCATTTAGAGCAAATCTGACGGGATAAAAATATTCATTAGGTCAAGAACTATCAGCCCTGAAATTTTCAGATGAATCAAACAACCTATTGTTGGGTTGCTGCCACTTATTTGGTAATTTTAAGCAAATTTTGCAGTTTTTGGTTATTTTCTTGAATATTTTTATAGATAAAGATAAACTGTAATCAGCAAAAATGTTAAGCAAAGTAAGATCTACAAATAAGATATATGACCAAAATTGTCAATTGACCCCTTAAGGAGTTATTGGCCTTTAAAGAAAATTTTACACAATTTGTTCATGATATTTGTTAACTTTCAAAAATCTTCTTCTCTGAAAGTACTGAACCAATTGCAGGTAAACTTAGCTAAATGATTCTAACGGTATCTTGTATAAAGTTTGTGTTTTGTAAAAAACATGGCCGCCATGGCTAAAAATAGAACATAGGTTAAAATGCAGTTTTTGGCTTGTATTTAGCATTTATAGCAAATATCTTGAGGAGTTTAAGTGTTTATTAGGTCAAGATCTATCAGACCTGAAATTTTCAGACAAATCGATACTCATTGTGGGGTTGTTGTCACTCAATTGGTAATTTTAAGCAAATTTTGCAGTTTTTGGTTATTATCTTGAATATTATTATAGATAGAGATAAACAACAAAAATGTTTATCAAAGTAAGATCTAGAAATAAGTTTATTGACTAAAAATGCCAGTTGACGCCTTAAGGAGTTATTGCCCTTTAATGATAATTTTACACAATTTTTCATTGTTTGCTAACTTAGTTAAATATAGCTATAAATGGCAACAAGTCTGTAAGCGCAACTACTCCTAAACAGATTAATCAATATTGATGAAACTTTACACAGTTTTTGAACACAACCTGTAGATGTGCATGAAGGAAGATATTTCTGGTAAGATTTTTTTCAAGGGAGATAAGCACAACTCCTCCTAAATGACTGTACCAATATTAATTAAACTTTACACAGATCCAGTACATGACCAGAGAATGTGCATAAAGGAAGATATTCTTGGTCTGAAATATTTGAAGGGAGATAATTAACTTAATTTATATAGATTTAGTTATTTTTTTGGTTTCTACACACTGACTTAAAATATGCAAAGAGAGATAACTCTAATTATTATTAATTTTAAATGTTCTTTCATTTCCTTTTACTTCAAGAAAAATAGCCAATGTTGCTAGGGGTAAAATGCATTATTTTTGCCTGTGAAGAAAATATGACAGATACAAAGAATGTTTGAATGGCATATTTTAGCACACACTGAAAAGCAAAAATAATCATTGATGAATGATTTAAACAAAAAAATTGAAGGTGAGCGATTCAGGCTCTTGAGAGCCTCTTGTTGTGTATATGCTCCTTTATGGTCCTTTTAAATCTATGTACCCCTCTGTGGTCTTTTAGTGTATGGACTCCTTTGTCAATGTGGAGTAGTGTACATTTGTGATGTCGTGCTGTTTTGTGTAAAAGAGGGACGAAAGATACCAAAGGGATAGTCAAACTCATAAATCTAATGATAATTCTACTGAAAGAATTCTGTTATAGGCAAATAATACAAGAACTTTCCTAACCCGAATTTACAAACATACAATAATCACGAAGAATATTCCTACATACAACCACCAAGTATATATAGTAATAACCATGTAAGATGTGCTCCTTTGTGGTGCATTGTTCTCCTTTAAGGTGTTTACGTTCTTTTGTGGTTAATTGTGGTCCTTTGTTGTGTATGTGCTCCTTTGTGCTGCTTTGTACTCCTTTCGGTGTATTGTTCCCATTTGCCGCGCAATGTACTCATTTGTTGTGCATTGTACTCCTTTTTATGTATGTACCCCTTTGTGGAGCATTGTAGTTAGTGCATTCGGGTCCTTTGAGGTGCATTGTGGTCATTTTTTGTGAATGTGCTCAATTGAGGTATTGTACTCCTTTGTGGTGGATGTGTCCTTTTTGTACATTGTGCTCTTTCTACACAAAGTTTTATTTGCAAAAATGTTAGCATAATAGGATATTTTTTTTATTATGTTAAAGTCATATGAAACCTCAAATTAAAAAAAATATGCATCTGTTTTTTATACCTAAATGGATAGTTTTCATTATAAAACTTTTGTACATATACTTTTTTCTGAGGAAAATTCTTTAATTTGTCCACATTTAGAAGAAGTTTACTTATTTTTAATTGCTTGCTTCCAGGAAGCAATTCGCCGACATATTTTCCGTATGCATAGTGACCTGAGCGTAACCCTCCTCGTAAAAATCCGGTGATCGCAATACGCATGAATCTGTCACTAAAATAAACAATTATCTGATTGTACATGTTAAGCACGTGCTCAATACCCATGCTTTTTGTTATTTATTTACTATAAGGTGACAATCGGTAAACTTCGGCTTCAAAACACGGCATTTAATGAGCAGCCATATTTGTTAAATCATAACAGACAGAGAGAAAAAAAAATTGACGATTATACGATATATTTGCGTAAATAATGATAAAATCGTGCACAGAGGACTTAGTTTGTGATATATATATGCATTGGTTCAAAAATTGGAAAAACATTATTTTTCACCACTCACTCGTTTCATATGACTTTAATTTTACCATATATTATTTTCAAATTACTATGTACATACAATTATATCGATAATAATAATTCCATGCATAAGATCATGATAATTATGTTTTTTATATTATTGTTACGGTATCATTATTTTTATTAATAATTTTACCATATTATTATGTTGATGTTTATATATGATTTTTACATATATTTTTTTTCTGACCGCTATGTATCTATCAATGTATGTTACACATCGCAGGATCCAATTGCTGATATATGCGCATTGGAAGAGGGCTCGTTGGTTAGTATAAGTATTGGAGGGCAGTGATGTTATTTTTTAGGTGGTTCTGCTTCACTATCGTTTTAGGAAAAAGGAGTTCTTTCAGATGTCTGTTTTGCAGTCCATCAAATGGAATGATCTGCTATTCATGCTATTTGGGGTTTCTTGTCTTTTTGTGATGTTCTTGTATTTAAAATCAATAATGTTATTTGTCTTGACTTGGCTTTTGATTCTGTTTTCTTGTAGATACATGTATTTTAATCGTTAACCGACATCAATAACTGAAAAACTTTAGAGAACATATTCAGCCTCTGGTGTGTCCTTGGTTCTTTTAAGAGGTGGTTTTAAAATCATATTTGTAACGCATCCTGTTTCTCTGGATTTATTGTCGTGCAGGATGAAACGTGCACTTCTTTTCTGTATGCTTTCTATCTTCTATTGGTGAATGGGTTCCAAGTGATAGGATGGTATTCTAGGACCGATCTAACCATGGCTTTTAAAGTAGGATAGTTTGTTGCACTCTCAGGGGTACTTGTGTAAGTTTCTTAGAAGGAAACCAAGTGTACAGCGTGTCTTGCTTATAAATTTAACAATGTGCCTGGTCCACTTTCGGTCATCGGATAAATTAAGACGTAGGTACGGATTTGTTTGAACTTGCTTTAATATCATGTTGTCTTGTTGGTTACCATATAATTATGTTTATATATGAGTGTAACACTATTGATATTTATATATGAGTGTTACCACATACTTATATGTTTATATATGATTGTTACCACATACTTATATGTTTATATATGATTGTTACAATATAATTTATGTGTATATACGATTTTCACCATTTTACTTTCTATGTACAAAAAATTATAATGATTCCTGATATCGCATTAATGTTCATTATTAACATGTAATAAACAGTATTATATAGTAAAAAAATATATTAATAATTTTAATAAAATGATGAACCTATACCCCTTATTGAGCAGGATGTGTTTGTTCTTCTAGGGCACCTCAGTTCCGCTATAATCACATATGTTGTGTCGTCGTATGTTAACAATTTTACCTATTTTACATGAGATAGTACCACTATAAGCTAGTGGAGTCAAACCTGCACGTCTTTCAAATTCAAATTCAAATTCAAATATATTTTATTGTCAATTAAAGACGCCCATTACAGGCAGAATAATCACAAGTTAAATTTGGTACAATGATTACAAAATGATTACAATTATTTGAGTACAATTAAATCAATGATTACAACGAAGAGAAAAGAAAGACACACTAATGTATATTTATAAAATGTATCATGTTTCAACTTTGACAAATACAGTGATCCTAAAAAATATAGGAAACTGAATTTAAATATTCTGGTTTTTCCCCTGGTGCTTTTATGATCCTACAATAAGAAACTGTACAGATATCTAAATTATGCCTCTGTCTTTCTACAGTAAAATATATAAACTCACTAAGTTTCTAATAGTTGTTTTCGAACAACATTTAAATTATTAATTAAATTGCTCACTTGATTAAAAATGTGACTATCTTCATTGGACATTAGCCAAATAAATTGTGATTGATAATCTAAATTGTGAAAGTTTTTGTAACTTTTAACTATGTTGGAAATAATGTACTCTTTCACTTTCAAAAGATGAACATTTAAGTAAAAAATGGAGTTCATCTTCCACTTCTTTTTTACAAAGATTACAAGTTCTATCCATTGCCTGAAGTCCCCTGTATCTACCTCTCTCTATTTCTAAATCATGATTACTAATTCTGAATTTTGTCATCTGAATTCTCAGATTCCTATTACCTATAGCCAAATAAGGTTCAAAATATATATTTCTCTTAAAAAGTTTGTATGTTCTAAGTTTATTTCCAAATGACATATTTTTTCAAGGGCACCTCATTTCAACTTTGATCTCAATTAGCGTCCGTTGTGTTGTTTTGAAAAAAAGACTTATTTTACATTATCCACTAGTGTAGCAAGAACTGATTGTCTTTCGAGGGCACCTTAGTTCAGCATATAAGGAAACATCTTGTATGTTGAATTTTCAGGTTAAACAACTTGTATCCTACATGCTTTATTAAGTTTTCGGCCAATATCATGTTAAAAACATGATGCTTTCACCTATCCCGTTTCGTAAATAGTCAAATTTAGGCATGTTTCCTTAGAATTAAACTTGCTTATATACACATAAGGGAAGTGATTTATTCAAAAGGGGCAAAGTTACGTGTACAAATCACATTGATAAAGTATACATAACTATGATTTTGATGTAGTGAAACTTGTTGAATAGGAGTTGCTCGTCATTCTGGGGATTTACAGTACAGCTATAATTATAACTTTAGTCCATTTAGTCGTCGTCTGTTAACAATTTACATATCTTACACAAGATAGTGCCACTAATAAAGAAGGATCTGCTCGTCCTTCCAGTGCACCTCAGTTCATTTATGATGAACACATGGCGTCCATTGAGTCGTCGTCTGTTAACAATTTACGTTTAATACACGAGTTAGTACCACTAGTGGAGCAGGAGATGACGAGATGCACGTCCTTTTATGGCACCTCATGCAGTTTAGTTGTTCTCATCGCTAGGCGTCTGTTGTGCTAGCATTTTACTCATTTTACATAAGCTAGTACCACTAGTGAAACCAGAGCTGTCGTCCTTGTATGGCACCTTAATTTAGCAACAAGCATGATGTTCACATGGCGTCCATTGTGTCGTCGTCTTTTAACAAGTTTACTTATTTTAGATAAGATAGTGGAATTTTTGGAACAGGAGCTGCTAGTCCTTCCAGGGCACCTCATTTTATCACTTGCCGTCTGTTTACTTATTTTACATTATATACAACCACCAGCGAAGCAGGAGCTTGGTGTCCTGCCAGGGAATCAGGGTTTACTTATTCTCATCACTTGGTGTCCGTTGTGACGACGTCTAGCTGTTTATATTTTCTATGTATTTAACATGATATATGCCACTCGTGGAGTAGGAGATGCTAGTTCTTCCTGGGCACATAAGTTTATCTATGACGAGCATTTTGCATCCATTGAGTCGTTGTCTGTTACCAATTTACTTATTTTACGTGAGATAGTGCCACTAGTAAATCATGAGATGCTCGTCATTCAAAGGTATCGCGATTCAGCTCATCACTTGTCGTCCGTTGTGTTGTCGTCGTTAAATCATCTATGTATTTAACATAATAAAATGCCACTAGTGGAGCAGGCGCTACTCGTCCTTCCAAGGCACATTATTTCACCTAATCTCGTCACATGGCGTCTGTTTTGTCGTCGTCTATTAACATTTTACTTAATTTACATGAGCTAGTACCACAGGTTGAGCAGGAGTTACTCGCCCTCTAGGACACAGCAGTTCAACTATAATCATTATTTGGCGTTCGTTTTTACGTCATTCATTAACTTTTACAAAAGTCCTTTTCTCTGAAACTAATTATCCAAATTAAACAAAAATGAAGGGTCTCACTAATTAGCGACAAGAAGCGACAACAAGAATTATTTTAGCGACAAGAAGACTATTTAGTGACAAGAAAACATTTTTTTTTTTTATTAGATATAAAGAAATTTGTATTAAATGTTTTTTTTTTAAATATACGAGCAAATATGTCTAATTAAAATGTTTTAAATTTATTATATAGATAGACGAAGAAATGAAACATTTGTGAGGAAGAAAGAGATTGTGAAGTTTATATTAGTATATAGGTAGATGAAGAAATTAAACATTTGTGAAGAAGAAAGAGATTGAGCTTCTTTTTTTTATTTTTAAATATGAAGAATATGTATAAGATAATGTATGTATCTGTTTTCATCAAAGTCAAAGTATGAATAAACGAATGGAGATATATATGGAGCGGGCATAATGGAATATAATATTTTGATTCATTTGCTTAATACTATGCTCTAAGTGTACTCTTGTTATGTCAATTCGATGCTTTAATTGTAGAACTCTCAGCCACGCTTTGCCATCTTTATTATTTAAGCGTGTTTCCAGACCCCACGACGAGGACGTGGTTCTACCTTGGGGTCCATATAATTTTAATTTTTTTTTTTAATTATTTTAAGTCATTATATAGTAATATGTACATTCCTATCTAACATGATATTTATACATTTTGTACATGGTGGTCCCATTTTGATAAGCTGTAAATTTTTACCACTAAGGTTCACTGTATTTTTGCCCTTTATGAAGTTGTAGTTTTAGCATTTTTAATACGTTTCCGTTGGCAAGGTTTACGTGCACATGCACTTGTTTTGGGGATGGTCAGCCCACCATCTGTTGAAGTGGTGGACTCTGGGATTGCGTTTAACTTTCTCCCATGAGTCAAGAATTTTTGCAATGCAAAAGCCTTTTCTTTCTACGATTTAATCTGCCATAGAGCTTTTGTGCATTGAAAATGGCTTACTGAGGAGCTTAGCTCAAAGTCTCCATGTCTATAAAGTGCGCCATTGACAAGACTTTCTTGCAACTTTATTTCTTTGTGAATTTTATTAATTAACTCTGGAAGTTTCTCAGGCTTCCAATCTTGATTTAGTTTCAAGATGTGATTGATTGATTCACAATTATTGTTTTTCCATTGCAATGGAATTCTCGACTCTGTTTTTCGAGCATTGTACACGTAATCCCTTATAGTAGGAATAACTTTTTACGTAAGATATGGACCTACGAGGTCTTCATATTTTCTTTCAATATCAGTAACCTTAGTGGAATTCATTACATCACATGATCTTGCTTCTCACGACAACGTCGCACCACTGCACATAATTATAAGATTCGTTTGTATGGCCCCCCGTAGCGAAAGGGCCATTAAATCTTTACCCTTGTCCGTTTGTACGTCCGTGTTATGAAATTTATGTATTCAATACTCATTACCACATAAAACAGCGTTTGATTTATGTGACGTTACCTTTACCGTTTAAGGGTGATGCCGTTTTTACACCATAATAAAATACAATTTCTAGCTATTTAGTTGTTCATCAAGTGAATATCTTGTTCAATTTTAAATACTAGAAGTATGCTTGTAAGTGATGTGTAATCTGTATTTTATGATAACAATATGGCGCGTTGGTTCATTCTTATTCTATTAAGACATGTATTTTTTTTTTACAGCATAAAACCAAAGACTACAGACGAAACTGGTGAATCTGCAGAAAGAACTGTTACGGATATATTTGGTGAAAGTGATCCAGATGAAAGCGGTAGCAATACGCACAACAATTCCCTTGATCAATCAGTTTTGTCAGACAATTTTAGTTTCTTTCATAACCAAAGGAGCAATGGGTCAGATGAGGCAAACGAAAACCTGGAGAATGGAGACAATGACAGTTCAGATGACGCCGAAAAAGACGATTCTCTCGATGAAGTGTCAAATTCTTGTATGTTTCAACCAGAAGAACAATTAAGATACGGAGAGTTTTTAAATTTAGAGGAACTTTTAAATAAACTGAAATCAAAAGATGTTAGACATGGTATCCCAGAAGGAAAGAAAGACAACGTATGTTTTACAATTGACAACTCCAGAAACATTGCAAGATAATAACTTACGTAGTGAATTTTCAGATGACTGTGGGGTCTGGATTAGTTCATCTGGGTCAACACCTAAGACATATTATGTTGTTCAAGATGACGGTAAGCTAAAAGCTGTTGTATGTAGACAGGATATATTTTGTACTGAAAAGCAAATAAACAAGAAGAAAGAATTCATTCCAGTGGATCCTCAGCCCGCCGATGATAAAATCGTGGAAATCAGTCGTAGCTACTCCACTCTAAAGCAACAGTCATACAAGAAAAGAGTAACATGGGTCGGAAAAGCACCTTTTTCATTAGATATCAACTTCAATGCGGCTGTCGTGGAATATAAAGGCAAACACCCTGGTTTTTCTGCTCATGGCAATTCAAAGAAAGGAAACGAATTCGTTCGAACTCCAGCACTGTTATTTGAAGAAATGGGAGAACTTGTGAAGACCATGCGTCCAAAAAATGCATATAATAAATTGCTAATCAACTGTAGTGATGAAGCAACCGGGCCTTCGGCACCAAGACAGATTCGTGACAAAAAATACCGTGATAAGAAGAAAGAAATTCGGAATATAACTGGCGTAACAGGAAACCGTGGAAATATGGCAGATAACATACAAACTATAGAAAATATTATGCAGAAAGGACACAATTTAATTAAGCATGTGGCTCATTCTCCAGGTAAAACACCGTGCGTTATCCTGTATACGGAAGAAATGATGAAGGATGTTGTGAACTTGTGCTGCAGTGGACAAACTCTTTTGGGTTTCGACAAAACATTTAACATGTGTGACATTCATGTGACATTCATGTGACACCATCTATTTTCAAACAACTTTCTGTCACAAAGGTTGAAACAGGAGAACCGCCTTTATTTGTCGGACCCATGTTTTTACACGACTGTTCGCATTTTGATACGTATAGTATATTTTTCTCGCATCTTAAGACCAAACTCGCGGATGTGGACACCTCGGAATTGGTCATTGGTTCCGATCAAGAAGGATCTTTAGTTAAAGCCATTGTCAAAAGTTTTCCAGAAGCAACTCATGTATTATGTACACTGCATTTGAAACTAAACCTTTCAGAAAAGATGAAAAATGGAGTTGGGATGCACAGAAAGAACAGATTAGATATCGAGCAACGCATTTTTGGAAGAAATGGCATATCTAATGCAGACGATAGTGCCGTTTTTGAAGAAAAGTGTGAAGAAGTCGAAGAATTCTGTAAGGAGAAATTTCCATCATTGAAAGGCTACTTTTCAACGGTTTTGAAGCCAGTCCTTAAAGGGAAAATATATGAGCCGCAAAATGCAGGAAGAATTGAAAGAGAGTGGACTAACAACAATAGTGAATCGTACAATCATGTTCTCAAGATAGCTGTTGATTGGAAGCCTCAGTCATTAGTTGACTTTGTAATAAAGATGACAGACATGGTAGAGGCAAACTATAAAGATTTACGGAGAGCAGTGATAGGGAGAGGACCTTATACGCTTGCGAGCACACACGAACATTTTAAGATTGACAGGCATGTTTGGGCAAACAAAACTTTAATGGAAAGGTACAAATATTATGCCAGGTTCCGCCGATACCGTATGAAGACCAAATTGGTTAAGTCAACAGATGGCAGACGAGTGGTCAATGAAGCTAGGTCGAAAGGAAAGAAGAAAGGTCAGAGGAAAAGGAAACTGGCTGATATGACAACTACGATAAAACGGCAACGCGTGCAGTAAATTTATTTAAAAAAACAAACTGTGTGTAATTTAATGTATTTATATGTGTATATATATTTCTCAGCACTACCTACTTATACTTCTTGTTTTTCTTTTTATAGGTAAAATACACTAATAAACCTGGAGCACATTAGTCAATGTCAACACTAGTATTAATTGAATTATAGTATATTGCTATTATTTTGTTGCGTGTTTCCTGTAGTATTTTTTTTATTACTCATATTACATATCTATTGTCTGTGTATTGCATATGTTATTGTTTGTATGCTATATGCCCTCATAGGGGCCCTTATTTGGTGAATAAAAAAAATCTTTTCTATTTTTCTATTCTATAAGATAGGCATCCGACCCTACCTGTAATTTTCACATACATGTGAGTTAAAATTAGTCCTGTCACAGTATAAGGTTTTCAATGATTAAATGCAATTTGCTTATTTCCTTCTATTACAAAAAAAATCGATATCCTTTTCGGTTCTTTTCGGTCCTTTTCGGTTCTTTTTGGTCCTTTTCGGTCCTTTTCGGTTCTTTTCTGTAAATCGTCGCTCTTTTCTGTAAGTCGTCGAACCCGAAAAATCTACCGTCGTATCTGCTTCTATCAGACCGTTATCCCCAAATAAGTCAAGGAAAAGTAATCTCATAATACAATAATTAAACGTAATACTGGCTGCCTGTACCAAGTCAGGAATATGACAGTTGTTATCCATTCGTTTGATGTGTTTGGACTTTTGATTTTGCCTTTTGATTTTTGATTTTCCTTTTTGAATTTTCCTCGGAGTTCAGTATTTTTGTGTTTTTACTTTTTTTATACATAATTAGATGATAAAATATTATGTAAATAATATTTCATTTTTTTCTATCAATTTTAACTTTCTTGTCGCTAAAATTATTTTCTTTTGCATATTCTTTTAATATTTATTGCAATAACTAATTTTAATTAAAAAAAAAATATGTTTTCTTGTCGCTAAATAGTTTCTTGTCGCTTCTTGTCGCTTGTTGACGCTTCTTGTCGCTAAAATTCTTGTTGTCGCTAATTAGTGAGACCGAAAATGAACAACAACCATCATTGCCGGGAGTATGTAATTAAGCAACTTTGTCCGATAACCTCACTTGCCAACCATCATGGCTGACACGGCTAAAAATAGAATATTAGGGTAAAGTGCAACCTTTACTGTTATCTGGAAGAAAAACCTATAGATAAACAGACTTGGCAGGATTGTTCAGAGTGTTGAGATCGACTGACAACTCATTTACATTTAAATTGTGAGACGAATTCTGTGGGAGTTATTGCCTTTAAATGAACATATTTTTTTTTGTCTTTTGTTTTCCTAATATCTTGAATACTAGAATAAATAGTGAGAAACTTTGATACATGAAATAAGCAGCAGGACAAAATATAGAGTTCATAGATAGAGGCTTGGCGCCTTCAAGCTAGTTAATTCCCCTCACTTTCTGTACGTGACTGTTCCAAGTCAGAAACTAGTAATTCAGTGGTAGTCGTTTGTTGCTGTGTCACATATTTGTTTTTGTATTATTTTGAACATTAATTAGGCTGTTAGTTTTTTGGTTTGAATTGTTTACATTTGTATTTCATGGCACTTTTATTATTATTTTTTTTTTTAATTTTTGTGTCATTTGTTCTCTTGGGGAGTGTTCTCATTGGCAACCATACCAATATTTTTTTTTTAATTAATGAATTAGACACCTTAGCCGAAATGGTCCTTTCATAAATACTATTACCATTAGTGGCGTTTTATCATCATATCTTGAATGATATATAAGAGAGATCGAAACTATTTAACAAAAATTATCAGCTAGAGCAGATCTACACAAAAAAAAATCTAACGCCAGGCAGTCCAATGTTGAAGATGCGACATCGACTCCTTATATCCTCTAGTTTGTTTCTCGCCTGACACGAAAGTAGCGTAAAGCGAAACCTAGAGATTGCTTGTCCGGTGATGTTAAGTTAATTAGTTTGAACTTTGAATCGATCTACTTGTGCTATAACTGACATTGAGGTTGGTAGCGACATTACGTACAGAACTGGAGCTTTATCTTTTATCTTTTATATCATATTAAATAATGTTAAATATTGGACTGGATTAACTGACATTGAAGTTGGAACCGACATTACGCACAGAACTGGAGCTTTATCCTTTATATTTTATATCATATTAAATCATGTTAAATATTGCACTGGATTAACTGACATTGAAGTTGGTAACGTCAAAAACATGATCTGTGAAGATCTGCATGAGTGAGACGTAGCAGTACAAGTCAAAGTACTAAAGTACTGAACAACGGATGGTCACAAGCTCTTTTAGATGGTGCGACAAGCACTTGTCTCAGAAAAAAAGCACAACTGTATACCTGAAAGTGATGTTAAGGTAGCAATACACAGTTAGGAAAAAAACTTAAAATTGACGCTCATAATTTTTAAGCACCCTCTTTCTTTCCCTTCCTTTCTAACAAATAAGGCTTAATATTTGTGTTATGCATGTGTATATTTATGGAAAGTGAACCATCGATAGATTTAATTTCCAAAAGTTATAATGGTGAAATATAACCTCTTTTTGGTGTAACCATGGCAACAATCTGCATTTATTTGAGATGAAAATTTGCAAAAGGGGGATGAACATGTCACAAAAGTCTCAAAAATTTGGTCCAAAGGAAAATTTCAATCAATTAGCGTGATACCCTGACATTATAGCCCTATATCTATCAAGAGGTTCAAAATCAAAAAATAGCATTTCTACTTGGTTTTCCATAAAATGGAATTGAAAAGCTCGAGCGACAAATTTTTGTACATAATTTCTAGATCTATGGGCGGTACGGATAGGAAAACCGGACTATCAAACAGAAAAATGGCCTATAAAACATGCTAAAACCAATATAAATGTTCATATAAACCAACTTGGAAGGCTATATTATTCTTCAACTATCTTAAAATTAATTTTATTGTACAAAAAACTTTCATATTTAAAAAATTCACCATGGCCATGATGCGAATCTAAATTCTAACTGTGTTTTGCTACCTAATGTACAGATTGTTTTCTGGGACAAGTTCGTGCGTGGATAATAAATTAATGACAGGGAATTCATCCTCACTGTAATGACTATTATAGTGTAGTGATACAAATTAGTATACTCTAGTCTATTGTTATATATTACATTAATACTTGTATATGTCGTGTACATTTTATTATTTTGTACAGGTTGTTACTTGTACAAAAACTTTGTATGAGTAATTACTTGTATGATGCCATCATACAAGTAATTACCTGTACAAATATAATTGTACCAGTAATTACTTGTACAATTTTTGATGAGAAAAAGATAATAACTTGTACAACACAATATCTTTGAGTTGTATGTGCTTCTACTTTGATTTATTAGGTTAAATCTATAATTCCAATATATGATATTACATTTGCAACTTTTTTTCATGATTTATTTTCGAAATGAATTGTGGAAGGGTTTTATTTTATTTTTGCTTTTAACGACTTTGTCACTTTGCACTAGTAGTCAGTATTTAAGTGGCAACAAGCTGTTAAGCTAAATTTGCTCAATGTCTCATGCTAGGTTATGTTGTTACTCTGCGTTCGTCGTGTGTCTGAATAATAATACTAATATAAAAAAGAAGATGTGATCTAATTGCCAATGAGACAACTCTCCTCAGGAACCCAAATGACCTTGACAGAAATTAAGAACTATTGGTCACCACACGGTCTTTAACATTGAACAAAGCTCATTTCGCAAAGTCAGCTTAAAAAGGCCCTGAAATGGCAAATGTAAAACAATTCAAACGAGAAAACTAACGGCCTTATTCATGTACAAAAATGAATGAAAAAAATATGTAACGCATCGACAAGCGACAACCATTGAATGACAAACTTGTTACAGGCACATACATAATTTGGCCCGGGTTAAACATGTAAGCAGGATCCCAACCCTCCCCTAACCTGGGACAGTTGCATGGTGTAACATTACAACATAGGGAACGAACTATGAAAATCAGTCGAAAGAGGCTTAACTCATCCGATGGATACAATCAGAAAAACTACACAGAGTGGACATGGCTGTATATCCCATACAACAACAAAAATAAATACCCACTAAGTACAGAATACACCTTTGAAAAAAAAGAAAAGAAAAACAAACTTAATATAGATCTCTATGATAAGAAAAAAATTGTAAGGGTTCTACGGAACCCAGTGTCTCGCCCACTTTTTATGTCAATGGCAGGCTCAACAAAAATGAGTAAAAAAATCAATAAAAATATTCCTCTCGATACTATCTTTTGATTGCAAGAAGCTTCTGTCCAAGTTTGGTAAAAATCTAGGATAGTTTAAGAAAGTTATTAGAATTTTAAAAAATTTAACCACAGAGTGAATGTAAGTCCATTTATAAGTAAAATACGGAAAAATGTAACAAATTTACTTATGGATACTATCTTAATATCATAAACAAGCTTCTGTCCATGTTTGGTAGAAATCCACGACAGTTTAAGAAAGTAATTAAAAATTTTAAAACTTTAACCACAGAGCAATGTAATATTTCCCGGCAGAAAAACTAAGTCCATTTACAAGTAAAATACGGAAAAACAGGAATTTAATTATTACAAGATTTACTTCTGGATACTATCTCATGATCATAAACAAACAAATAAATAAATACGAGAAAACAGTAAAAGAAAAATAATACCAACAATCCCAGACTTACTAACTCAAAGAAAGGTGTTTTTCAATGAAACATTTTGTTTAAAGCAAAAGTAGAAGCACAACTCAAAGATATTGTGTTGCCCAAGTTATTATCTTTTTCTCAAAACAAATTGTACAAGTAATTACTGGTACAATTATATTTGTACAGGTAATAACTTGTATGATGGCATCATACAAGTAATTACTCATACAAAGTTTTTGTACAAGTAATAACCTGTACAAAATAACAAAATGTACACGACATATATATAACAGTTACATGTGTACATCAGTTTCATGCATTTGTAGATCATCTTATTCTACTATATAAATAATAGTACAGTGCAAGCGCATGGTGGACACGTCACTCTTCTGTAATTATTCGAATTTTCTATTAGAAATGAATCGATTTGAGTAGGCACCGTATTTTCCCGCAAAACATGTGTAATCATCCATGCAGAGTTGTCGTTCCTTGAGATTGCAAACGTTCTTGAGATATTCTGACACATACGTGTACATAGATATTAATGATTCGTTTAACCTATTTGCTTATACATATAACCTTCAGTAATATAATTAATGTATCTTTTTTAAAAAGTATTTGATGAGTATTCATTGAAGAAATTAATTTATAACAAGCAACAAGGAATGTTAGTTTCCACTTGATGATGTCTACGGTCGAATTCATCATGTTTATAGATCGGTTAAAAACCCAAAACGAATATTACGTAATGAAAATATAGGCGATAGAAAAACACTGGAATGCCCTCACTGTCATCCGCTGTAATAAATGATTTTATATTATGGCATGTACGAAACTGCACATGGAAATCACCAAGTTGTCGACTACAGGGTTAGTTTAACAGTGTTTTTTTTTACTCGATTCTGCAATCGTCAATTTTTTTTTTTTTTCAGAGATCGTAGTTAGATCGTAGTGAGTTCGTAGTGAGATCGTGACCTTGTGTGACTGTGGTATTTAACAGCCATTTATAGGTTTACCTCCAATTTTAGATAATTAATATCACGCCTTCAAAGTTGAATAAGTCAGATTTATTGTATTGTTGTTTTATGCCTCATTATGATTTTCGATATGTGCGTCTGTTCGTTCTTTCGTCCGTCCGTCTGTTCGTCTGTCCGTCCGTTCACCCTTTCGTCCGAACGTCCGTCCTTGCTTCCGGTCGTCAGTCTGTCCACATGTTCCCTATGATATGATATTTCTCATCTTGACAGTTTATACCACAGTTTTACGGTCCACTGAACACTGGAAGAAAATGATAGTTTGAGTGGGGCATCTGTGTACTATGGACACATTTTTGTCTTTCATGTGTTCCTTCTTATCTTAAACTGAACAGTTGTGTGATCCCGCTGCTTTCTAATGACATCTATAATGAATCTTAATGTAACATCGTTTGTAACATTCATTTTGATTGGTTAATGTCACCAATTTTCATTAAATCATTTTGTGCAACCATCAACTCACAAATTGATCCCGTCGGAGTTTAAACGCAATACTGTTAATATCTTTGTATTTGTAATTGTTGTAAGAAAGTATATGCACGTGGCTAGTGTTATTGATTTGTGGAGTGAAATATAATTCAATAAACCGACCATTTTATCTTTGAAGAAATTGATTTAAGAGAACCTCTTTTTAATAATAATATCTTTATTTGCAAAACATACAAAAACCAATTTTGGTTGTGGCAAATACATTGACAAACAAACATAATGAAACATAATGAAAACTCGACAATATTATAAGAAATATGATAAAAACAGTTACTGTTCTCCTTTCCTCAGTTCTAATGACTCTTTAATAAAAAGAACAACTGCTTTTACATCATTTGGTGTTGATGGATTAAGTTTTATCACGAGTTTATCAGTAAAATTAAGTGTATTAAAATTTACATATTTTTGTATATAATATTTTAGAAAGATTTCTCTTATATTTTTATTTATTTTACAGTTGAAGAAAAAATGAAATTCATCGTCTAAGATATTACATATTTTACATTTTCTTTCATTTCGTGGTATTTTGGTATATCGTCCAGTTTCTATGAAGAGACAATGTTCGCTTATTCTAAATTTGGTTAACATTTTTCTTGTCTCTTTACTTGGGTGTGATAGGTAGTATTGCATTTGGTTATTTATATTAGATTTAAGAAATTTATAAAGATATATTTTATTATTTTCATTTAAGTTATTTATTTTATCATCAATAAGAGTTTGATAATAGTTGATATAACTTTTTTTTAATTGGGGTTTTAACATTTTAGTCTGTTTTAAAGTTTTAGTTTCCTCAATAAGCTTAATGTCAATATTTATATCTTGTGACACATTTTTTGCAAAAGTATACCAAGAGTATGTTCCCTTGGTATCTAAACTTTTAGTTAATTTTAAGTTTTTTAAGAAGTGGGTTTAGATTTTTAATGAACACAGAGTTTTGAGTACATGTGTTACTCGTATTTTTTTACTCATGCATCGGCATTCATATATATACCGGTTGGTTTCTGTTTGCTAGCTTTTCATTTTTATGTTGTATATATGTGTGTTTTGGAGCGAAGTTTAGTATAGTCTTTATTGGTTTTGTTTATTAGAGCGGGTATAGCAGTTGTGTGTATTGGGGTGGTGTGTAGTATAGCCAGTTGAGTGTAAACTGGAGAGGGGTACAGCCGTTCTGTGTATTAGAACAGGGTATAGTATAGGGTTTTTTTTAGTTTTTTTTTAGAATGGTTATTTAGTATATATTTGTTTTGTGTGTATTGTATTATAACGGTGTACAGTATAGCGGTTTTGTGTATCGGAGCCGGGTATACTGATATAACGGTTCTGTGTGTATTTGAGCGGGGTATACTATAACGATTTTTTGTGTATTTGAGCGGGGTATATTATATTTTCTTTGTGTGTATTGTATTGTAAAGGTGTATAGTATAGCGGTTTTGTGTATCGAAGCTGGGTATAGTATAACGGTTTTGTGTATCGAAGCTGGGTATATAGTATAACCGTTACGGTTTTGTGTTTATTTGAGCGGGGTATACTATATTTGCTTTGTGTGTATTGTATTGTAACGGTTTTGTGTATCGGAGCCGGGTAAAGTATAACGGCCTACTGAACTATTAGTTCGGTCAAGAAAGACAACTCGTACTAAAAAAGGGGAGGTAACTCAATTTTCTTATAAAGGGAAACGAGTTTATCAGTATTTCCGAGGAGGCTGTTGATTTTTGCACGCCAACTTGTGTGCATAAATAATTAAATGTCGGATCACAACGTGTTTTGAATGTTTGATGATCGATGTCCACGCTTAATTCCAATAGTATAATAATTTGTCATCTTAATAGAAAACCGTGTTTAGAATCAAATTAGGATTATTACGGTTTATATATAATAATTTCAATTAGTTTTTATTATACGAGATGCGTAATTATTGTGTAACATAATTCTTTCTTATCTTTGAACAAAAACCTTTTTCAACTAGACCAAATCCGTATGTTAACTTAAAATGTATGAGTCAATCACGACCGAAGTTTGTTTTACAAGTAATTGCTTCCCTCTTCCTACAATGTGTTTTATAAATTGACCATAAACCCACTTTTTCATGGTATGGTATCAATATTTCTGACCTGACACTACGTACTTTTTATTGCTTAATTCATTAGAATTTAATATGCAATGTTTCGGGTTTTTTCGGGAATAATCCCAGGTAAACCTAAAACTATTTAAAACTATTTAACACTATTTTTTTTCTAATTATACGTTGTCCACATTGGACTATATATACAAAGAAAACAACAGTTTCAATTACCAGTAACAAGATTGGGGCCTGACAATTTAAGATTGCAAAACATTGCTTTTTATATGTCCATATATATGATTTGCGACCCCCTGGTGCTGCTGAAGATAATATTTCACGCACACAGACATGCGCATTGTATTGGCCGGACAAATAGTCCTGGTACTATTCGTCCGGCTAGCCGGACAAATAGCAACTGCCTATATAAATACATTAATCTAAAAGTTTTCATTCGGATTTTTTTTTCTAATTTCATTTTACATTTAGCAGACACGTACAAATTGATTCGAAAGACTGTGTCATGACATAATTGCGGAAATTATAGTCAGCTATAAAAGGCCCCGAAATGACAATGTAAAACAATTCAAACGAGAAAACTAACGGCCTTATTTATTTTAAAAAACTAGCTTGGTTAAAACAAAGCAACATGCATGTCGGTGAAAAGTGAACCATAATTATTTCTGATGAGATTGCATGCAATTGGTCTCAGTTGAAAAAAACGTCAACCTAACATAACATACATTTTGTCAATAGATGTAAACCTCCATGCTGCGAGATTTTCTGATTTTAGTCGTTGTGTATTCAAGTAACAATCCATTGTGTGATTTTTAAGAATTAAACTTTTCCAAATATATTACAGTTTTGAAGTTTTTTTTAATTTATTTTCATATTCGATATAATGATTATTTCATAATAATGTTTATTTCTAAAGGAATATATGTAACGGATCTCAACTATGACAAAGTATTAAGTGAACACGGGTATTTACCAAAATACATGTAGCTAACTTAGCCAAATCAAAAACTCGTCAAAGATAAAACTCTGAAAGTGTTCAACTTAAAATGATAAGAAAAGTGTGAAAAATTAATAATATTTATACACGCATCACTCCCTGTAGAGAACAATCAAAGACACTTGAATCACACAAATCAATATTGGTATCCCGGGGTGTGTAGGTTTATGCAGTACATGTAGTTATTAAAATGTTAATTAGTAAATATTTCTGTTAAATCATATTTCAAACTTTATCATACTACTGAGTATTGGATGTTTAATATGTGTTTTTTTTTAGGGAAGATAAATCATTATTGTTAGCAGAGACATATACTACAAGAGACATACACTACAATTGTAGTATATGTCACTGTAGTTAGTTAGCTTACGGTTATGGAAAAATTATGAAATAATAATTATTGAAATTTTAATAATTTAAAAAATCATAGCCATTTTTTCTGTTAAAAATATAACTGGTGCAACCAAAGAACCTTATCCAATTGATGTTTATGGATGGTCACGATATATATAAATGCAATAACGATGAAGCTTATTATTTTATTTAATTAAAATCCGCAGGAAGATTTTAATTTCGACATGCATCCGTTACACCAGTCTTTTCTCGGAAGCTTCCAGCAAATTTATTTTTGTCATTGTAATGAAAAATATATTGAGATTGTTAATTGTTGGAAGTTCACTTTTCAACATAATGATTCCTTTGTTTACTTTATCCCCTATCATGATTGAAAAGGGGAAAATACACAAAAACGTATACCTTGTGTATTGCAAGGATTTCTACCTTAATGTCACATGTAGAGTAAACATGTATATCTTCAAAATCATATTGTATATCAGAATCTTAAAAGATATAATCATACTAATTCATAAAAGTATAAGTCTTTTTCCGATGACTTCGTATCCAAGCGTGTAAAATTCTCTTTTCCATGACAATTTTTAATTTTCAACCATAAAAAGACGGGAGAATTACAAAAGTTAATTTTTAGACAAAAATACCATTTTATTTCCCTGTCTTTGGAGATTATTAAAATATCCACGCGAAAATAATAAAATAACGAATACTATTTGTTATTGAAGCAAATAGATGTCAGGGGTTCGCAAAACAATGCCTTCTCTGTATACATTAAAAGGGCTACTTTGCTATTTATGGTAGCAAATTTTGGTAAATTGTCTTTTTGTATATTGATGTTTTGTAACTTGTAACATGTGACTTGTCGATTCGTGAATTGTCGATGTGTGAAATGTCGAAGTGTTAAATGTCATCGTTGTATTATGCTAACGATCATTACGACGACAGATGGCACTCGGGTCTTCTTCTGTGTATAATCCTCCTGTAAGTAGGAGCACCGCCATATGGAATATATACCAAAGGAGTTTAAATCAATTATGTACAGCGTATACTTATAAAAAATAACAAATAGATAAATAAATTTAGTTACATCTTCTGACATCAGACTCGGACTTCTCTTGAACTGAATTTTAAATGTGCGTATTGTTATGCGTTTACTTTTCTACATTGGCTAGAGGTATACAAAGGGGGGGGGGGGTTGAGATATCATAAACATTTTTGCGCCTGTCCCAAGTAAGGAGCCTCTGGCCTTTGTTAGTCTTGTATTATTTTTATTTTAGTTTCTTGTGTACAATTTGGAAATTAGTATGGCGTTCATTATCACTGAACTAGTATATATTTGTTAAGGGACCAGTTGAAGGACGCCTCCGAGTGCGGGAATTTCTCGCTACATTGAAGACCTGTTGGTGACCTTCTGCTGTAGTTTTTTCAATGTCGGGTTGTTGTCTCTTTGACACATTCCCCATTTCCATTCTCAATTTTATTGTTTGTTTTATATGGCATGTATAACAAGGACTCGGTTTTATATTGAGGTAACCTCGTATAAACATGTTTGTTTACTGTACTGGTCACCAAACCTGCAATGAGGTGTGTCACTTCCTTTATTAAGGTATATAGATGTGTCGCTGGAACGGGCTTCCTTATCAACTTCGCAAATATATTACTGTCACTTGGCAAGAAATGTCTACTTAATATTCAACCGGGTCAAAACAAGACTTAAAGCATGAAATATAAGACGGTGCTGGAAAAATACTAATATTGTCCTGGGCCCGCAAATTTTGGACTCAATGTATAATGGCAGAAATTGTTTGACAACCATCATTCATTAATATTATAATCTCAATATTAAAATTTTAGAAAAGAATGTTATCTAATGATATGTTTTGATACAAGAAACAAATGGACGAACAGTCTTTATTTATTTAGCTCCTGAGTTATGAACATAAATCAGGAATCTGATGTACAGTTGTTGTCGTTTGTTTATGTAATTTATAAGTGTTTCTTGATTCTTGTTTTTTTATATAGATTAGACTCACGGTTGGTTTTCCCGTTTGAATGGTTTTACACTTAGTCTAGTAATTTTGGGGCCCTTTATAGCTTGTTGCTCGGTGTAAGCCAAGTCTCCGTGTTGAAGACCGTATCTTGACCTATAATGGGTTATTTTTATAAATTGTTATTTGGATGAGAGTTGTCTCATTGGCGCTCATACCACATCTTCCTATATCTATAAAAAATGATATCATATAAGTACTTTGCAAAACAAACTGAATGATTTTTTTTAAATGAGTCACTCAGTTAATGTATACTATATATCAAAACTGTGTTGAATATGCACTATTTTGTAATAAAATCAAAAGGAACCAGAAAACATATCGAGGCCCTTAAATTTGAGATATTGTCAACCGGAATGCGAGAAAACCGCATATATTTAAATGGTCAGGTCAATTATGGAATATCATATCGTCAATAGTATGGGACCAGTTCACATCTACAATCATCAATAAGCTTGAAAGAATACAGCAACAACCTGCGAGATTTATAACAGGAGAGTACAAATCCAGAGAAGTTGGTTGCGTCTCAAACACGCTCACCAAACTGAAACTACAAGACATACAGACAAGACGCTCAAGTCAGAAGCTGATATTTCTGTACGAGGTGGTCGCAGTGCTATAGAACCAGACAATTTAAAAACAAAAGCTCGTCAAAAAAAGAACACTTAATTGCTGTCAAGGACCCGATTTAACAATTATCAGTCAAGAAATGTTGTGAACAAACATGCAGATAAAAAACTACACGAAGTGTTTTGAGATCTCAACGAGTAAAATACAACAATATTCTAACTCATTTTTCGTAAAAACAGTATTCGAATAGAACCAAATTGAAGAAACTACGCTCGTGCACCGTCAATACATAACTAGGAAACTGTTTATTTTTTACTACACGCGTCACCTACATAAATTTGAGAATGGAGATGGGGAATGTGTCAAAGAGACAACAACCCGACCATAGAGCAGACAACAACCGAAGGCCACCAATGGGTCTTCAATGCAACGAGAAACTCCCGCACCCGGAGGAGTCCTCCAGCTAGTATAACGGTTTTGTGTGTATTTCGGCCGGGTATACTATATTTGCTTTGTGTGTTTTGTATTGTAACGGTGTATAGTAGAACAGTTTTGTGTATCGGAGCCGGGTATAGTTTAACGGTTTTGTATGTATTTGAGCGGGGTATACTATAGTTGCTTTGTGTGTATTGTAATGTAAAGGTGTATAGTATAACGATTTTGTGTATCGCAGCCGGGTATAGTATTACGGTTTTGTGTGTATTTCAGCCGGGTATACTATATTTGCTTGGTGTGTTTTATATTGTAACGGTGTATAGTAGAACGGTTTTGTGTATCAGAGTCGGGTATAGTATGACGGTTTTGTATGTATTTGAGCGGGGTATACTATATTTGCTTTGTGTGTATTGTATTGTAGCGGTGTATAGTATAACGGTTTGGGAATCGGAGCCGGGTATAGTATAACGGTTTTGTGGGTATTTGAGCGGGGTATACTATATTTGCGTTGTGTGTGTTGTATTGTAACGGTGTATAGTATAACGGTTTTGTTGGTATTTGAGCGGGGTATATTATGTTTGCTTTGTGTGTATTGTATTGTAACGGTGTATAGTATAACGGTTTGTGTAGTGGATCCGGGTATAGTATAACGGTTTTGTTATCGGAGCCGATATAGCATAACTGTTTTGTATGTATTTGAGCGGGGTTTACTATATTTGCTTTGTGTGTATTGTATTGTAACGGTGTATAGTATAACGGTTTGTGTATCGGAGCCGGGTATAGTATAACGATTTTGTGTATCGGAGCCGGGTATAGTATAACGGTTTTGTGTGTATTTCAGCCGGGTATACTATATTTGCTTTGTGTGTTTTGTATTGTAACGGTGTATAGTAGAACGGTTTTGTGTATTGGAGCCGGGTATAGTATGACGGTTTTGTGTGTATTTCAGCCGGGTATACTATATATTTGCTTTGTGTGTTTTGTATTGTAACGGTATATAGTAGAACGGTTTTGTGTATCGGAGCCGGGTATAGTATGACGGTTTTGTATGTATTTGAGCGGGGTATACTCTATTTGTTTTGTGTGTATTGTGTTGTAACGGTGTATAGTATAACGGTTTGGTGTATCGGAGCCGGGTATAGTATAACGGTTTGGTGTATAGGAGCCGGGTATAGAATAACGGTTTTGTGTGTAGTTGCGTGGGGTATACTATATTTGCTTTGTGTGTATTGTATCGTAAAGGTGTATAGTATAGCGGTTTTGTGTATCGGAGCCGGGTATAGTACAACGGTTTTGTGTGCATTTGAACGGGATGTACATAGCGGTTTATGCGAATTGCGGGAGAATGTCAAATTTAGTTGTAATGGCATTAATCATGGCGAGGCTATATTAAAAAAAATACAGTATCATTTAAATTTTATATATAGAGATTCAATAAATAATTAATTTTGTACAAGCACCACACAACATAAACAATATTTGAACTGTAGTTAAGTTCAAATGTAACAACAAATTAACAACAGTTAGTCTTTGCAGACGACATGTGATTTATATCGAAAATAGTCCAGAAAATAAAAAGTTTACAACGAGTTGTTAGTTCTATTTTGTTCTGTATTTTGAATTCCTCATTTATAGAGCATTATAAATAAATAATTATTCCTCATATTTACATACAATTATACATGTAGCACTAGTTATTCATCCGCGTTAGTACTAATTTTCTCAACTAAAGTTTGTGTTTGGGACAATGAAAAACGGATTATGTCTCTGAGCAAATCTTCTTTGCATTGATAATACTGTTGAATAACTTTCTGTAATCTTTGGCTTTGATTTTCAAGTCTTTCCTGCTTCTTGTATCCAGGTAGATGGCGTCGCAATCGCTGAGTTTCATTCAGACGAATTATGTCGTCTTCTTGTGCTTCGCGAATGTTTTCCTTAACGATAATTTTTTCAGCTCTAAGTTGACTCACTTTATCTTGTAGACTGTTTCTGATGTCTGGAATCGTTCTGGCGGAATCACATTCTGCACATGCGCTATCAACAAGAGTAATTTTTTATTCTTCTTCACAGTCGGAACCGGAATGTTCAGCATTATCAGAATCGGATGCTGACGGGAACCGTGAGTCGCGACTCAGACTTGAATAACCAGCATCAATAGATTTTTCCATTCGATCAGGTCGTCCTGAAATCTTTGTAAAAACCGGAAGTTGGATTTTTCTATTGACCCTTCACTGCTGTATGAGCCAGTAGAGCTGGTATTGTCTGAGATTTCCATGCTACTGTTAGATATATCGGATGATGCCTCACTATAGTCCTCCAATAAATCATTGACAGAAAGTCTCTTAGCAAGTTTTACTGCAAGGGTCAATATTAGGGCCAACATTATTTAATATTTTTTTAAATGACATTTTCTATTTTATTCATAAAAGTGACCTCTATAATTATGCAGATGACAACACCCTTTCATACGCAGATAACGATTTAGATAAATTAATTAAAACTTTAGAAGGTGAAAGTAAAATTTTGATAAACTGCTTCTCAATAAATAAAATGAAAGCAAATCCAGAAAAATTTCAAGAAATAGCTGTAGGTAAAAAAACTAAAGACAAAAACCTAAAATTTAAATTAGAAGGTAATGAAATAGAGTGTGAAGCTTAAGATAACGTTAAACTTCTAGGTGTAACAAGAGATTTTAAACTAAATTTCAATGAACATGTCTCTATAATATGTAAAAAAGCATCCAAACAATTAAATGTATTAAAAAGAATAGGTAAACACCTGACTAAACTCGGAAAATTAACAATTTATTATTCTTTCATAATGTCCAACTTTAACTACTGCCCACTAGTTTGGCACTTCTGTGGGGAGGTAAATACAAAAAAGATATAGAAAATTCAAGAGAGAGCACTAAGGTTTATCTATGAAGACCATTCAGCAAGTTATGAAGATCTACTCTGCAAATCAAAATTACCATCTTTAAAAATAAGAAGAATGCGATCTTTGGCGATTGAAGTTTTCAAAATTATAAATAAAGATTGTCCTGTATATCTCCATGATTTGATTCACTTAAAGGAAAACACTTACTCTTTCAGATACCAGAATACAGCAGATCTACCACATGTAAGAACAACTGCATATGGCCTACAATCCTTCAGGTATGCGGGTGCTAGGCTTTGGAATGAGCTGCCAGATGAGCTTCGAAAGCAATCGTCTTTAAATCAGTTCAAGAACTTGATAAATTCTTGGTCTGGCAGCTCATGCCAATGCTTTGCCTGCAAAACCACTTAATCAATGTTCATTAATTTTTTGGTTTGTTGCTTTATTTTCAGCATGGCAAATTTATTTTATTGCGTAAACCCCTGAGGGTTTACGCAGTATATATTGGACGATATATGTAGTCTTTCGGAACACCGGATGTTATTCGGAATAAATTGTCCTTTCTATTGCCACCTTTCATATACATGCGCAATAGCTTATCAATTGACCTGTTGAATAAGCATTAGCATCATTAGTTGCTATAGAGATGCAAAATTTATCATGGCACAAGCTATGTTAATTAGGAGATAACTGTATTGTATTTTAAGCTCCGACGGCATCAATTGGGGATTTGATGATCGCAAATTAAGTTTACTGGCGACGCGTTAGCGGAGACAGTAAAGATCAGTAAACGGGTCTTTGCGACCATCAAATCCCCAATTGATGCCGTCGGAGCTTAAAATACAATATTGTTATCTCCATTCTAATGAAACTGACAGAAAACAACGTTTAAACATGTATTTAAAATCTGTCATATGCCGTCTGCGCTTGCGCGTACGTCCCATGGCATCAATTGTCAATTGTCAATTGATGCCATGTAAGAAAGTGACGTTATCCAATCAAAATGAACGTTACAAACGTTGTTGCATTAGAAAATGAGCATTTGAATACTTCCTTGCACGCAATTGCAAGCTGCTAATATTTACCTTACATATATCCGTAATAATTATTTTAATTAGAGTCAAACGTTGAAACCTGGTTACCAGCTGTGTTAATTCATGAGATAAGATTTCATGTGAAAAAGCAATGACATAACAAATTACATGTGCCGCTTTCACGGCTGGTAATCTACACACGCAGAACATTTGGTTCTGCAATGAAAACCGTGAGAGGATTTTCCGGTTGTGCTTGAGTGGAGTAATTGTCACCGCTTCAAAAGGTATATACATTTCTAAATCTCAATTTTCTTATTCAACTGATCAAAATATTGAAAATCGGAGAATACTATGCTGTGGTGAATACTTTAACGAAGAGATACATGTATCATTTCCTGTTGTACGTAGAGTTGAACTCCTACAAAATCAGTTGTCCCACGAGAAATTGCCTAAAAAAGTGATATTTCAATTTTGAAATGGTTCTATTTACAGACCTACAAGTTCAAATTTAGTTTTTTTTTTCGTGCAATGGGTATGAATGTTGTTTTTGGCGGCGTATGCGCTGTCCTGTGTTGATAGACGTCTTAATAATTCCAAAAAACAACATTTTTCCATGAAGTCATATGCGTGAGGGGATCGGTTCTGATTGAGGACATCGTGAATGCGTGAGGGGAAGTACAAACATTTTTTTTTAATCTTTGGCTTTGTGACTTTTGTTGACTCAATGAATAAATGTGATCAAATCAATGCTGATTAAAAAGCACAGATTTATCCTTATACTTTAACAGACGTAAACTGATCACTGATTCAATGAAATCAAACTATAAATTGTTTGTTCAATTTCAGAAAATGCCATTGTTCAAAGGAAAAAGGAAAAGAGGACTGAAATTGACTCTCTACAAAAAGCCATGGAGATACAAGTTATCCCCGCCCTCGAAGTGAACTAAACCCTCTGGGAACTGTAAAAATCAGTTGAAAAAAGCTTAATGAAAAATCATGTTATACACATTTATGAAAGGAGTTATCTCCCCTAAATTAGTTCATTTAAAAAAAAGATGATTCTAAAAACATAAAATTTGATATTTGTTTAAATATTTTGATTTATACAATCAATCACCAAATACATAACCTTTATATGAATAAAGTCTAACTATTGAATTGCAAATCTGTCTCCAAATTTGCAGATGTGGGCAAATAATCGGTCTAGTTTTTACTTGTAGCAAGAAAACAAAATCGTTGACAACATTTTTTGTCTTTATTCTTCGTGAAACATATTATTAAACCTAGGTTCCTACAATTATTTCATAATCCAATCTCATAAACTTTTTTAAGCACACTCACATATGTGTTTTTTCATGAACAATGTAGCCAAATTTAGGTAAGCTTCAACGACTCATAGCTTGAATATAAAGATATGATTTGTACCTCCCCTCACGCATTCACGATGTCCTCAATCAGAACCGATCCCCTCACGCATGACTTCATGAAAAAATGTAGTTTTTGGAATTATTAAGACGTCTATCAACACAGGACAGCGCATACGCCGCCAAAAACAACATTCATACCCATTGCACGAAAAAAAAACTAAATTTGAACTTGTAGGTCTGTAAATAGAACCATTTCAAAATTGAAATGTCACTTTTTTAGGCAATTTCTCGTGGGACAACTGATTTTGTAGGAGTTCAACTCTACGTACAACAGTAAATGATACATGTATCTCTTCGTTAAAGTATTCACCACAGCATAGCATTCTCTGATTTTCAATATTTTGATCAGTTGAATAAGAAAATTGAGATTTAGAAATGTACATACCTTTTGAAGCGGTGACAATTACTCCACTCAAGCACAACCGGAAAATCCTCTCACGGTTTTCATTGCAGAACCAAATGTTCTGCGTGTGTAGATTACCAGCCGTGCTTTAATAACGATTGATAACCTTAAAATTAATCATGCATGCAATTTTAGCAGACTTAACAGGATCGACGTTAAGATATCAAATGTTTTTTTTTATAGACACCGAGTGATGATAGATGTAGACAGAGATAACCAATAATAATTTCTATCATATATGGTCAGGGAACAGATTATCTAACTTTATGTTCCTATTGTAATTTTAAAGGCTCTTCAAAATGTTCGTAAAAATAAAAATAAATAATTATTATTTCTTGAAGACGATCAGATGATGAATTTTCGGTTTTAATATATATTAAGTACGACAATGTAAAATAGTGCAAGGGGATTTTGAGCCATCTCACTGATCAGTGTAGGCTACACGGTACCCCCAAATGAACAGTATAAAACTATCCAGCAAGAGAGAAAAAGATGGGTCAATATAGAAAAATTAACAAGGCAACTTCAGTTCAATTTCAATATATACATGTATTATTATATAGATTATTGTAATGAATAAGTCAAATGTCAGAGGGAATATCTTTTTAAATATGGCAGGAAAAACAATTAGACAACTCTCCATGAAGTGTTAGACACAGTGTAGTCAAAGTTAGCAGTTACATGTATACTATACATGTAACTGCTAACTTCAAACCAGAAACAAAAAGCAAATATGAACTGCACCAAAAAAAGACAACCACCAAACAACATGCTTCTTACTTGGAACATTCAGAAAATATCTTCAAAGCGAGTTAAAAATTTTAATAAGTTTTTGTTTTTAACAAAAGCGTTTTGCCATCTAAAACTTTTAAGAGCAGAAAGCACACAACTTAAAATTGCCAATGCTTACTACCCTTAGCATCACAAAAATCTTGCAGAGCAGGTGTAAAGATATTAATAATGATCAATATCAAGCCATTGTTCAAATAACCTTGAACATATCAAATTTTATAAAAAAAAAAAAAAAAAACCACCACAGCTATTTACAGGTTCACGTACTGCATTTCTTGAACACAAGTAATCATCAATTAATTACATTTCTTCACATTTGTAATTGAACTTTAGCCTAAAAAAATAACTCTTATAAAAAACCAGCACCTTAAAATGGAACATCCAGTGGTTGACTCAGCATATTGTCTTTTGGGAGAGAGAAGAAACAAATATTCCTTGGTCGTGGGCAATGATTCCTTAATGCGGGGATCACACATTGCCGATTATTGCTCCCGTTTGAGATCAGACAGCAATAAGACACGAAAAGTGAAAAAGTCGGATTACTATCCTCAGTTATCTGGAATGTCCTATCATTGTCTGAACGCAGTCGTTTAAATTCGTAACAGATAGGCTACGGGTCGGGAATGGTCTTGATAGTTCGGTGAAGCACCCCGACATTTAGGTGCGTCCCGTAACATTCGGGGAAACTCAGCCGACTTTGTCTAGCCGGATGACAAGCGTGACTATGTCGTGGCATATTCTGCTGTATCGGATAAAAGTTCTAACATTGTTCTGTGTTTTCTGGACGGTGTCCTGTGGAACGGGAATGATCTGTAGATTTCAAACCGTCTTTGCCGAAATCGTTCCGGAACAGTCCTGTTATTAATACGAAATTTGCCAATGATACCCACCTCAGAGTCCCGACAGTTACAGAATACAATACGACTGAGACCAGACAAAGACGTTTGCAATGACATAGAGAGGATCGTGATAGAATTCCGTTCCGACAGTACCTGATCATCCCGAGTATGTCGACAGTTTTCGAACGGATAACTTCTGTCAGCGTCGGTTCACTGTCTGGTCACTGTCTGATCTCTGTCGGATTACATTCGGTAGAATCGGGATGCAGTTGTAGTGACCAATTCGGTCGAATTTTAGGTAGCAATACACAGTTAGGAAAAAAACTTAAAATTGACACTCATAATTTTTAAACACCCTCTTTCCCCTCCTGTCTAACAAAGAAGGCTTTATATGTGTGTTATGCATGTATATACTTATAGAAAGAGAATCTTCCATAGATTTGATTTCTAATGGTCATAAGGGTGAAATACAATCCCTCTTGGGTGTAACCATGGCAACAATCTGCATTTCTTAGATACAAAATATAGCAAAAAAGGGGGGTGAACATGTCACAAAAGTCTCCAAAATTTGGTTTAAAGGAAAATTTCAATCATATACAGTAATACCTTTCCTGAATCCATAGGTTTATATCTATCAAGTGGTTCCATCTGCTCGTTTTTCCATAAAATTGAATTGAAAAGATCGAGCGCAAAATCTTTGTTGATAAACACTACAATAATGTATGGACCTATGAACGGTACGGATAGGAAAATACGGACTGTCAATCATATAAATGGCCTATAAAACATGTTAAAAACAGTCTTAATGTTCATATAAACCTACTAAGAAGGCTATATTATTCTTCAATTATCTAAAAAACAATTTTATTGTACAAAAACTTTCATATTTAAAAAATTGCCATAATGCGAAACTAAACTTCGAACTGTGTATTGATACCTTACTTTGCGAAAGATACAAATCGGATTAGAAGCGGATTGAGAACGGGATTATCGTGAAAAAATTCTCTTGGAAACGGTTGAATATCGACGCTTCCTGAACAATATCTGATTGTTGTCGTGATTAATTAATTAAAGTTTGAATTTCCTTCCACGATTCACAGGATCTTGATCAGACTTTTGACAAATTTTAATTGGGAATGGTCCTGTCAAGGACGGCAGTAAAAATCGTGAATGTGTGATCACAGCTTTAGCGAAAATATATCAACCCACATTGAATTGTAATTTCATTAAGTAAACAATCAATGTCAGTTTTTAATTCTTATACCACAATAATTATATAAAACAATACATCTTAAGTAAACAATTATCTAATATTTAATACCAAACAAGCATTTGGGTTTACGATTGCATTTCTTTTTTTAAAGAAAGCAACTTGTTATCTTTATTATAGTGCTTCTGTTGCTTTGTGCTAATTTTAGAAACTGTATGTGCTTTTAATGTGCTTTCTATGTGCAAACCCTTTTATTTGTGCTTTTGTTTTTATCTCATAATTGCATGCATCAGTATGTGTTTAACTTATACGATGCTTAAAGAACTTTTGTGCTGCATGGTTATATACTGATATGAACTCTTGCTTTATATGTTTAATGTTGTGTGCATGACTCGATATGTATGTTTTGTTTTACTTGTTGTTATGTCGGTTTTAAAAGCTCTTCAGAGCTTATGTTTGTAATTGCTTGCTTATACCGACTCTAAATAAAGCTTTATGTCTTATGTCTTATGTCTTATGGCAAATGTCTTGCAAGATGTCCAATGTTCTTCTTCTGTGTATAATCCTCCTGTAAGTAGGAGCACCGCCATATGGAATTTAAATACAGGTAAAAATTATTTTTGAAATTGCCAGGAACACTACAATACTGTGGCATCTTCTTTAAAACTCGCGGTGTTTACGTATATATTGTTTTATATTATCGTCATGCAATATCCTTTCAAGTCAAAATAAGTTGTTCAATAAATGATAATAGGTATAACCAACCGTCGTGATTCCCGTGCGTAATAAGAGTGATGACCTAAGCAATTTTAAAGTCATTTTTTTCCTGGAGTTATCTACTCTACCAAGGAGGCTGACTACAGAGTTTCTGGACTATTAGGTTAGATAACTTTCAATGATGAATAACATTAATATTTATTAATATTTATTGAAATTTTAAAGTGTAGTGATACTTCCAAGTACAAGTCATATACCTTTCACAAGTGGATGTCAATTTTAGCGCAGATAATGACAAATATAATATGATTATGAATATAAATCAGTTTCAACAGTGCACTTTGGCAGCACAAATTCCTTGTTTATTTTTTAAAATATGTATCAGTTATATATTTTATCATATTTATTGTACTGAGCAACAGGTCTTTGTATTTTTTTAGCAGCTTGGGCTTGTTTGAAGAATCACTACATATATATTCATTTTTCATCATGTTTATAAACCAATTTCTACAAATGCAATATTGTGTCGCATGAGTTTTTTCATTAAACTTGTCTTTTTTGGGGGGTAAAATTACAGTATTTATTTACCTTTCTATAAATCGGACCTTTAAGGACATAGTCACATACATTTTTACATGTACCTAGAAGGTGACAGCTTTTCAAACCTCCCAAATATAGTTTTGTCTAGCTGATTAGACATTAAATTTTGTCTACAATACATGTATCTATTTCAGAAGGGTCTTCATACATTTCATCCTACACTTTGCAATCAAATTTAATAACATACAAAGTATTGAATGACAATTGTTTTTCTAGCAACAAACTATTCATAGCTGCATGTGGCTTCCACTATAACCTGGATATTTTACTTTTAAAAGTTTAAAGATGTATTATATGATTATGTAAGAATGAACATTTAGATGAGATAAACATGATAAATGACACAATCTTGTATTTTAACTATTTGTTTAAGTTGTGCAAATATGTTACCAAATTTTTACCTTTGGTTTCTAGAAGACACCCCATGCCATATAGTTGGTTATTAAATATCACACATGAATAAATGTGAAGCAATTCAAACAAAAAAAGGGCTTATCTCAATAAATTAGTATTAACATAAAAATTAGAAGTTGTATGCTTGTCAGTGAGACAACTGTCCAGAGGTAGAGGCCTTCCAGTGGCCCTCCCCTCCTATTCTAGCAAAAATTTCATTGATTATATAGAAATCCATTGAAGCATGACCACAGCAGCCCTCTCTTAGACAGTCAGTGGCATGGGCCTTCACTTATGAAAAATTTTGGATCTGCAACTGCTGTCTACTAGCAAACTTCAAATGAAGTGGATGTAGGCAATTAGAGTCAACTTTTGCCTTTAACAATGAGAAAAACTCATACCATATATATATATATATATATATATATATATATATGACTGGCTATAAAAAACCTTGAAATGGTAAATAAGAAACATTTGTTTTACCTCTTAGATCTGCCTTAATGAGCAACTTGTGTTAATATGGGTAACACTAACAGTATTCTGTTTTACTCTCAAACAAATTTTGAAAGAACACATCATTATTCCTATACATCCTTTTGGTAATTTGGCATTTTTTTTCCATGGTCAAATTCTTTTTGTTCTCAGACCAGTCAAATTCATTTTATTGTATCATTACTAGTGAATTTCTGTTATTTTTAAAATGCATGATATTTGCTTTGTTTGCTTTGTGTTTTTTGTTTGTTTTTACAGAAAACCTGGATGCACATTAGTTTTGAAAGGGAGCATTGATCTGACCAACACACAGTCTCTAATGTCTGGAATCAGGAATTCAGTATTGTTGAAATGCATCACTTTATGGAATAAGCTTTGATTTTCAATGCTGTTGTAATTAAAAAATTCTATAACCAGGTTATAAAGGCAGAATAAAAAAAAACAAATTCATCTCAGATTCATAATGCAACATTTGCATTTGACATGTATAAATGTATTTATATTAATAACAATATATTTACTGCATACCGGTACCTAAAAAATAACCACATGAATAAATAATGAACAACTAATAAATGTTTTGTGTACAAAGGGCAATAACTCATTCATTAGACAGATGGTACAATCTAAAATAATAAGTTAAATAATTATATTGTATCAGAAAAAAATGTAGGTAGTACCCAACACTTTCACTAAGATTAATTTGGCTCGTTTAATTTTCATCAAATTTTAACACAGTATTTACTTTGACCCTTTAACAAAAATATAAAAATTTTGAACCAACCGTTTTGTCAGAAAAATTACACTGGTTATATAGCAGTTTGACAAACACCATTTTTTATCATTGAAAAGCTTAATATTCCCTTTACAACACAACGTAATTATAACGTTAAGCTGACTTTACAGAGTTATCTCCCTGTAGCGTTAGGTACCACCTTAATATAGTGAAATCAAATTATAGTTATATTACATTTTGTTAATTAGGTAACTTTATTGCAATCACTCATTAATATTTGAATGAAATGCTGCATCTTTGTTTACTAACTTGTCGTCAAATAAATTTTGTTGATGCAGTTTAGGTGGTCAAGCATTTGATAGTTTGATACCAGTTAAATTGAAAACTTCAAAATTGGTACTTGCTGCTACACAGCTACGCACACAACATTTATGAATAAAAGTGAAGACTCTTGAATCATATCAATTTGTCTGGGAGTGAGAGAGTTGACATGACTTCTTGAAATAGTTTATTTAAAAAATATCTGCCTAGCAAAAAGCTTGATTCAAACACATTATTAGTATCCAATAACAGGTTTAACTCCTGATATAAGCATGTAATATTTGCCACTAAACATAAACCATTCATTCATTTTTTTAATTTGTTATATAAAAAAAATATGACTTGAAAATTCACAAGGACAATTAAAAAACATCTTTGGTTTCAGTATTCTTTTTCTTAACCTACATGTATTTTATAGGAATACCTTAAGTTTCAAGGGCTAGGGGGAGTTGCTATATTTTGTCAAATTTCTAGAAAATGATTCAAACACATTATTACAGTACTACATGTATCACAATAACAGGTTCAAGGCCTGATATAAGCATGTAATATTCACCACTAAGCATTAATCAATAATTTAGTTTTAAAACTTGTTATATAGAAAGAGAGTTAATGTAAATATATGGCCATTTTTTGTTATGGCCTGTTTAATGTTTTTTCTTTCATTTTGATTGAAGTATCATAAAATGCCCTTTTTTTTTAGGGTCACGTAAGCGGCTTCTTCCAGATGCTGTCCCCTCATTGTTTTTGTTTAGGGAAAGTTCTACACCCAGATCATCAAAATACAGTAGACGAGATGATGTGGACTTAAGCGTGGTCAATAATGTACAGCTTGAAGTTGAGGTTGGTAACGAGGCTGAGGTCAAAGAAAATTTTGATGACTTAGATGGCATTGAGCCTATGCAACAGGAAATGGGAGTGCACTGTACCTTACTTGGAATATTTGGTATTGAGAATTTAGAGAATGATCCAAAACGTGTCCAATATTATACCTCATTCAGGGACTATGAGCATTTTATGCTGTTTTTCAATTGTTTAGGCCCAGCTGTAACTGAATTAAATTACCAATGTCTGTCTTTGACACCAAAAGATCAACTGTTTATGTGTTTAATGAAGTTACGTCAGAACAAAGAAGATTTAGAATTAAGTTTTTTATTTGAAGTGCCTGAATCAACTGTGTCAAAGATTGTCATAACTTGGATAAATTTCATGTACTTTCAATTAAAAGAGATTAACATATGGCCATCTAGAGATATTGTGACTGATTATATGCCAGATGATTTTAAGTACAAATTTGCAACTACCCGGGTGATAGTAGATGCTACTGAAACCCCTATACAGAAGCCATCACATGTTGATGCACAAAGTGTGACATGGTCTAGCTACAAACATAAAAACACAATTAAAACCATGATAGGTTGCACACCAAGAGGCACAGTATCATATGTAAGTGATGCTTATGGGGGTTCAGCAAGTGACCGTCAGATCATAGAAAAGTCTGAATTGCTTCAGCTGAACTTGAATTTATTTGAACAGAAAGATAGCATAATCATGTGATAATGGCAGACAGAGGAATAATGGTTCAGGATTTATTTGCAGCACAAGATGTGAAAGTGAACACTCCCACTATGCTTAAAGGAAAAAGTCAGTTGGAACCCGAGGAAGTTGTAAGGGACAGGAGAGTAGCATCCAAAAGAATTCACATAGAGCGAGTTATTGGATTAGCCAAAACATTTAAGATCTTGAAAAATGAACTGCCATCAGGCAAACTTATACTTGGGTCTAGAATTATTTTTGTGTGTTTTTCTATTGCAAATTTCAAAAAGTGTATTGTGAATGAAAATGCATAAGAATATATTTGACAAAATTACTCAAAACCAGATGAACTGTAAATGCTTGTTCACGTAAATGTTGTTTGCTTATTTATAAATTACACTTTATCAGTTTCATGTGTCCAAAGAAATTTTTTGGCTTTTATAAATGGCAGAATTGATCCAAAATATTTAAAAGCCTTTGAAAAAAGTAAGGCAATTACCTTTAATATCAAATTTACTGAAGCATTTTCAATCATAACATGCTTTTTGAAATTTGCTAAAATAATAACATTATTTGATTGTCTTTCAAAATTTTGAAGATAGTTTGAAACAATGATGAAACACATAATTTTTGGGCTACTTTTATGCATGTTAATTATTTAAAAAAATGAGATTTATAAGTTTATTATACCTACATAAACATAATTTTTCAAACATATATTTATTAACTTGCAAAATTTTAAAGAATAAGATTGATTTTCAAATTGATATTCTTTTCTTGCTATTAATTATGTTACTTGACAAACATTAAATTAATCATGGTTCCCAATTTTGGCACATTCTGATTTTGCACCCATGTCATTAAATGGACCACACATTTTATGGTATTGTCTACTATAGTAGATTTTATTCCATGTAATTTCATTTCTGAGATACATGTACATGTACAAAATTTTGAAAGAAAATAACTTGTTTACCAGTATTTCAATTGCTCTGAAAGTATACTGCAATGTTTAAAATCACAAGTCGAAGGTTTGGATTCATTTTAGGGGTTATGGGACCAAAGTTTAGGAATTAAGGGCCAAAAAGGGGTCAAAACAAGCATTTTTCTAGTTTCCAGACAATACCTTGTGTGTAATTGCATGGATCTCTCTGAAATTGTACCACAATGTACAATATAACAAAGGGGAGGCTGGGATTAAGTTTTGGGTTAATTGCCCAAAATATGTAGGAATTAAGGGCCAAAAAAGGGCCAAAAAGAAGCATGTTTCTAGTTTCCAAGCAATCATGACAATAACTTGTGTTTAAGTGTATGGATCTCTCTGAAATATTCAATTGCACAGTATTGTGCAATAGATGTGTTAGATCTTGAACTACATTAATTTTGTGGCAAAAACCTATATTATGTCAAAAATTAGATCACAATCAAAATTCAGACGGTATCAAGTTTGAATATTGTTCAGGGTTCGACCACTGTGGTCGTATAAAGCTGCGCCCTGCAGAGCACCTGGTTATGTTTAAAATTGTTTATTTTAATTTAGAATGTTAAATTTATGATACATGTTTGAAAGCCATATCCCCTGTCAGTGTGCAGTTTGTACCATGGTTAGAACCATGGTTAACCATGGTCAACCATGGTTGTATGACCATGGTTGACCATGGTTTGACAAAATTGTTAATTGGCCGACCATGGTTAACCATGGTTTTAATGACCATGGTTATTGATGGGTCAACCATGGTAGGAACCATGGTCAACCGTGGTTACAACCATGGTCAACCATGGTTATTGATGGGTCAACCATGGTTGGAACCATGGTTATTGATGAGTCAACCATGGTCAACCATGGTTGGAACCATGGGTATTGATGAGTCAACCATGGTCAACCATCTCCATTAAACCATGGTCTTCAAAACCATGGTTGGCCATTTTACATTCTTGTCAAATCAATCTTCAATTATCTTGAAACAGTTTGTCTACTGGTTATGGAGCCTGTATACTTCTCTTCCTTTTTGTATCAGGACTACCAACAAATGCTGAATTGCATGAAACTCTTTAAAGCTACCCTTGCAGAAATGTTCATCCATAAAATGAAAAGCAGTTTCCACCTACAAAAACATAAAATTTTCCACAAAGAATCAATTGCTCTTGATAATTTGTATAAAATAACAGATTTAAAGGATCAGAAATGTTTTTATTTTCTTTTGCAAATTTTCAATAAAAAAAAACATAACAACAAAATAAACATTATGAACATGTTTTTGTTTTAACAAATAATTGTAACCCCCTCCCCCTTTTTTGTTGGTTTACCTTTCAAACAAAAGAATGATTGTGTAAATTATTTTACCATAGGAATTATCAATTGACAAAATTTTCATATTGTACAGTTTCATCAGTTACACCTGGAATTAAAAACAATTGATTTATCTTAAATATAAAATTTATGTTGATATGGATAACTGATACTGACAAAAAAAATTAAAGACCCATTTCAGGTGGCATGTGTTCAATTAATGAAAGCCAAATCAAATACTGTAACAATCTTTATATCTTTTAAACAAAATATCAAACAGATTTCCTGTGAATGTACTTATCTGATAACAAATCTTCTTTACGTGACAACACTGGACATCAAATCCTTCACTTGAATTTTAAAGCGCGAAATAACTTTACTCACGTGACGTTCGTTCCAAGTCATTTAAATGTTTCGCACTGAGTGAATCATGCTTAACGGTTGGTGATAATAATTGATCATGACGTCGCATGTGTTTCCGGCTGGGGAATAAACATAAACAATAAAGACTAAAGTAACCCGAATAATCCAGTCGTTATATTACGATCACTTCGATCACTCCATTAACGCCTGAATGCATACCCAATCAGAACGCGTCAACCGGAAGTTCAAATTAACGAGTTGCATTGTGGTTTATTGCCTATAGAAATTGGCGCAAAAAGTAGGAGGAGTTGAAATAAATGTTTGTAAACATGAGCGATGGCCCGAAGCACCTGTCTTCACTGTTCACACGTGTTCAGTTCATCTAAAGACGTGAGGAGAAATGTTGATAAACTTCAGGGAGATGTTGATATTGTCAAAACTCTATCGTTTTCATACGGGATTGCAGAAAAAACACTTCGTTGTTATGTTGACAGTGCAGAAAGTTGTTATGTGTGCAGCAAGTGCTTTGCTACATTACAGGGTATATGTAGGAGTCAGAAACGTTTCAACAATCTTACAGAGAATTTGAAGAATGCTGCTTCCCTGAATTTTGAGAACATCAAAACAGATCTAGAATGTACATCATTGCCAGTTCACCATGATAAGTCTGTGCCTGTGGAGATAGTGATTTCATCAATTAAAAAGAGACCAAGAAGTTGCCTAACTCCAATGAAATCTGGGTGTACTCCAAAGGGAAAGAAGTTAGTTACCCCATCAACACCAAAAGCAAACAGAAGGAGATTGAATTTCTCAAATTCACCAAGGAAGACCCCAAATACAACCAAGAAAAAAATATCTGCAAGCCCTGGGCCAAGAGTTAAGGTATGCTTTAATATATTTATGATCTGAGGAGGATATAACAACCCAGAAAAGTGTAACTGTGTACATTTATTATTTTATTTGGCATGTATAAGCTTAGCCTTCCAAATAATTAGCCTCAGTCTTATTTAGTACTGCAACATCACTATCATGACTATACAAAATTAGGTCTACATGCACCAAATCATCATACTAAATTACTTGATGAAGAGTGCACGACTTTACTTGTATCTCTAATAAATTAATATGTACATGTACAATATAAACGTGAAAAATACATTAAAATTATTAACAAAAATTTTGGTATAAAGATCAACGACAACGTACATTTAGTCATTTACATATATACTTCTAATATATATATCTGAACACATTTAATATACATTAGTAAGGGGGACATAAAGTTGGAACACCCCCCCCTTTTTTTTAAATGTCTGAATTACATGTATGTACATGTATTACAATATTTGTACATGCACATTGTAGGTACTTTGTACAATCATCTGTATATGTATTTCCTTAATTATTTTTAATGTTAACCCAATGTTTGGATTTTAGACCAATACTGAATACATTTATTTTCATTCCAGGTGCAACTTGGATTTAAAGGCAGTACAAGGAATACTGTACTTAAAGGCCACAGCAAACTAGCATGCCGAGCACTAGTATTAAAACAGTACAAAACAGCTCTGAATCATCTTCTTCAAATTGAAGAACTGAAGAAAGACCTCAACCAAGTCATTAAAAAGAAGATAAGTCAAGAGATTCAGCAAATATGCAAATACAAAGATTGTGTCTTACGAACAAAAAACATAAAACAATTTTCATGGAAGACTGCCTGCAAACAGTTGGAAAGTGTATGTCCTCTGACAATGGATTTCCTTCATACAGTTGCTGGACCTAGTAAATTGAAGCAGCTTCCTCGTGTTGTTTCAAGTGTGGCAATACTGTTATTTAACAGAAACATGCATATGGGAGCTTTACAAGTGATAAATAGCATTTTGATGTTCAGAGGTCATGTTCGAACAAAGGTATGTACAAAAATGATTAATTTAAGGACATACACAAAACTTAAATCTTTCACAGTTCTTGTTCATGTACATGTATTTATATAAATTATACATGTATATTTATATATGTGATATTAAGCTGAATGAGACAACTGTTATGGAAGATCAAACGCTGTTGATATACAATGTTAGCAGTTATTTATCATTGAAAGCGACATAGCAACCTTTAACATTGAGCATAAAGCTTGAATAAAACCTCATTTAGATTAATACATGTCCATGAAAAAAATAGAAAATATAGATTGAAAGATACTGAATAGACAGTCACAAATGTAAAATTATATTCAACATTGTTGAATTTTATTAAAAATAAAAATGTCAATATACATGTAGTAAACATTAACCTATTAACATGATTAATTCTTTGGTACATTTATATCTTACGAAATGAATATGTATTTTAGTGTATGCACATTCATGACATTGCACATGTATTTAACAGATACTTTTCTATTATTTAGGTGTACACTTCCTTCAACCGAGCTGGTTTGAGCAGTTCATACAAATCTGCAGTAAGACATGTTGATGTTATATGTGAGGACTTTGACCTGCCAGTAAAAATGTGGTCTCAAAAGTTAGCTACTGCTGCAAAGGATAAAGACAAAGATATGACGTTATTAGGTATGTTATATTTTTCATAATGTATGTTGAGCAGGCAGGCTAACACCAATCATTGGACAAATTGCACATATAAAAAGAAGATGTGGTATTACGTATTACCAGTGAGACAATCTTCATCTTTGTTTAAAAGTATCCATTTAATCACATTTTAATCTGACTATAACATGTATAATTTGATGCCTATATGTACATTAATTGATTTATGAGTGAAAAATTAGTCCATGGGCATGATTATGGATGCTTCAACATTTAAATAGATTGTATACATTTATGTTTAACTTTATGTTTAGGTATACATATTTTGTACATGGAAAATAGTTATATGCTCATTTGTCAACCACATTTCTACATGTACATATATGAGCAATTCACTATTTTATCATTATTATACATCATTTCAGATGATCATAATTATGCCTTGTCCACTTTCTTGGAAGATGATTCTACAGTACATGTATCAATGGAATCCTCATTGTCTTCTGTACAGACACCAGTACTAGTGAAACCAGTGCATGCAGAACCAGGTATTACAATTTGCCCATTTTTATCAGCACATTTGTAGGGGAAACTGATTTCACTTTAATTCTTGAGCTTTTATATACAATACTTTTAAAAGAAGAGTGTTGATAAGTTTTAGCTTTTATTTCTATATTAATTCATTAAAAAGTTTTTTGTTTTTTTATTTCAACCAAGAGTTTCGGTTTATATGAACTGTATGTAATGTATTTGAGTGTTTAAATTTAATTCAAGTTTTTGGTTAAGAAAGTTGTCAATTTTAAAGCATACAGATTTCAACTATCATGTTTACTATTTCCAGGTGATTTAATGTAACTGTGCACATTTTATGAATCTGTGACTGTGTTAATGTTTGATTGACTTTCTTTCCATTTTATTTGATACCGAAAGAATGCAAAAAACTCATATTCCTATTATGCATTTCAGGATTACATCAGGGTTCAAGATTTAACGAGGCAAACATAATGAGTGAGTGCTCTTTAAATGAAGGATCACCGTGGCCAATGTACATAGCTGAACCTTGTCCAATGACAACACCCAGTTCGATAAATGAAGGATCACCGTGGCCAATGTACATAGCTGAACCTTGTCCAATGACGACACCCAGTTCTATAAATGAAGGATCACCGTGGCCAATGTTCATAGCTAAACCATGCCCAATGACAACACCCAGTTATAAAGAATCAGTTAAAGGTACATTAAACCAGCTTCATTTCTTTTATAAGTTAATTAAACAAAATCATACTTTTTATTATAAAAATATAGATGTATTATGTGGTACATGTTGTACTATGATTGCCAATGAGATGATTGTCCAAGTAAAACCAAATGTAGTTACACTTTATGTATTTTACAAAACATTTATTATTATATCGGGATATCTTAATTCTGGTAAAATCTTTAGACAACAAATAAAATAACATATTTATTCTGTTAGCATACTTATGTTATATATTTTTATTATGAAAAGTAGTTAAGCATATGAAATTTTTATGAAAGATTTAACCAATCTAATATTGAAATAATTTTTAATTTTAAACAGCTACTAGTGTATACCGTATATACATTGATATATGCGAATGTGGTCAAAAAGATGTGTGTTGAAAATGTTAAATATTTTGTATATTTTAAAAAATGGACATTTTATTAATAAATTGTATTACATGTATTATAGAGGCAGTCAACATGGTCAAGTCTACACCAATTCCAGCTGACACATCCCAGCATGAAGAACCTATCACTGAACTAACAGCAGCTGACTCTCCTTTTACAACAGTAAATTCCAAGGATATTAACTCAACAACTGAACCTTCTTTTCAAATTATAATGGACAACCTCAACATGAATACAAAAGCACGACATAAAACAATGGACACATCAAACAAAGTTTTCAACTTAGTCCATTCTGTTGCAGTGAAAGACAGAGCACCATCAGAGGATTTAGACTCTGTTCACCCACAAGCAGACATACTGTCTGTCCCAAATGAGGCGTTTGTTCCAAATGCAGAAGATTACAAGGCACTATACAAAGACTGTAATATACTTATTCAAAGGGCATTAGTCGACCATATTTCAGCCTTGAAGGACTGTAAAGAATTTGTTACCTACCACATTCCCCACCAGTATACAGAGGAGTCGAAGAAAAAAAGTGTTATTGTAAGTATCCACAGTTTACAATGTAGCTAATTAATGAAAATAATGAATACGTTTGTACATCTGTCGTGAAATAAAAATTAACATCAAAATTAAACAACTGATATATATATATATATATATGTGTGAATATTTAATTGATATATTTTTATAAACTTTTTTTTGAAATTTTAGTAATTGTTCTATGTTTTAGATTACAACTTTTATATATATATTGTCCATGTAATTTTGATTTTTGATAAAGATATTTTCTTCAAATTCAAAAAATATATCTTCATTGTAGGTACCTCTGGGAATCATGGAAAAAGATGAAAACAAAACAGAAGAAATGATTGAAGTTATTGAACACCTACAACAGTATGTGCCGAGAGATGGACAGCGGAAGATGATGCCACTTCTGTTAGGGGGAGATGCTCTTAGTGTAGAAAGAGGTGATGCGGCACAAAAGGCAAGAGCTGATGGAGTTAATCAAGAGGACCGTCTGGAAGGATTTATTTGGAAGAGTGAAGACTGGCATGGTCATGTCATAACTTTACAGGTATGTTTCTTATGTAATTGAAGATGAAAAAATATATGTTTCATGTACATGTAAAATGATAATTTAAAAACAAGGAGCTGTGGTATGATTGCAACTGAGACTAATATCCACCAATGTTCAAATGAAGTGGGTGTTAGCAACTGTAGGCAAAAGTACAGCCTTCAACAATGAGAAAAATCCATAATGTAGTGTTTGCTTTAAATATATGTAACAATTCATTTTAGAAAACTAACCGCCAAAGTAATTACAGAACAATTCAGGCAGGATAAAAATTACAAGCATGAACCAAAGTCAACCACTGAATAACAGGTTCCTAAGGTGGGACAGACACTTACAGAATGTTTGTAAACACTTATGTTATTTTTTTTCAGTCATCATTTGGTTTTGTTGGGTTTTTATAAATTTGTTTATTTTTCAGGAAATTTATAATCTACATTTTAAAGGAACATCATCTGCCGAAAAAGGAACCCTATTTCAGCTTAGGAACAAATTTGATCACCGAGGTGTTAAATCAGTTGTAAGTACATTTAATTATAAACACAAAGATGAAATGATAAAAATTTCTGCATATATTGCTTTTCCTCAGCCACTCTATTAAATTCATTAAATAAAGTTGCTTTTCACCATAATTTTTTGTGCAGGAGATAATTGTAATTGTAAATGATGAGAAACATGTTTGGAAATATCTGTTCAATTCATAAAATTATAAAGCTATGTTATATTGTCTGTCTTAATAAACTAATGTTTCTGTTACTCTGAATACTAACAAATTATTTAATTTATAGATCTGCCTAAAATTTATTGTTGCATTAAAGAAAACCAGAATAAATGATTATAATTGACACTATCCTATATTTGAAATTGTTCTAAAATTATAAACTTTGTATTTTAGGTAAAAGATGCTGTCAATGACTGCAGAGATTTTGTACGTTTTGTAACAAAGGGCTATGTTATCCTAGCAGCGTTACAAATCCTGAATTTGACAAGTGTAGATGATATCAACAAAATAACTGACACAATGAAGAAAGAGGAAAAGAAAAAATTTCTGGAAAAGTTGTCATCAGACATTGTTGAAAAATATATTGTTGCCAAACCATTTGTCCTTGAACAGAATGGCCACGACACGGCAGATAATAATAGAGTACCATGCGGATATCAAGGCTGCCCTAAGACATTTGCCATAAATGGAAAGTGTAAGGAAAAACACATGAATATTTGTTTATACAAAGATTTGCAACATCTACAATTACCAGAAACAAACAAAAAGCAGAAAGAAACCAAAAAAGTTGATTCTAATAAAGCTGAAACAGAAGACCATAAGTTGAATTATTCATGTAGTTTGTTGCGAGATGGTCTTTACGACTGGATTAGAGAGGATGCATCTAAAGAAAATGATGGTGATCGTCTAGTGCGTATGTGGAGGTTAGACATTCTTAAATATACTCAAAATAACCATACAAAATACAGTCTTCTTTCATTCCGGCTACAAGCTCAGCTGTTAGCACTTCTACCACCAAAGCTAGCACACCAATTGCGTCACAACAGGGGTGTGAACATTCATGGTGGGGCAGGAAAAAATGTACCAGGTGATTTGGCGCTGGAATTTCTAAACATGCGGGCAAAAGATTCGTTGAACTCATTAAGTGGAAATTTGTCATCATCTTCAATTCAAAGATGTGGTAGAAGTTTGCAGGGCTGCAATGACCTTATTGACAGCTACACAGAAGGTTTGCAGCAATTTTTTGGTCGACCATCAAACTCGAAACCATCTATTCAAAAGGACATCAACTCTTTAGTTAAAGAGCTAGCAAAAGAGAATTTGTTTGATAAAATTCCAGGACGTTGTCACCACTCCTTCCAAAATATTATAAATGATGAAACAAGTAAGGTAAATGGACAAAAACTGAGCCAGTGGTTAACATCAAAAAAAGAAACATTTGCAAAATACCAGCGTAGTCGTTCATATCAAATGTGTTGAACTGTGTAGAAATTTACTTAGAATACTGTGTGTACACATGAAGTTATAAATTGTGATGGTGAAAGTTCAGTGCAATATTTTGAAGCCATAGTGCAATTTTGTTTGTTATCCTTTTTACATGTTTTTTTTTTAATGAGTTACATTTTGCATGTTTTGTATTCAAATATATAGTGTTACATGTACCTTGGTTTTTTTTTTATGTGATCATGTAATAATACTCATTTTGTATGCAATGAAACTTCTTTTTACTAGTCTTATATGCAATTTTTTACAGTCTCTTGATGTGTGATATTTTATTGCTTTGTTGGAATTCTGCTGCCTTTGGTTAAATCAAGACATGATGTGCTTGGTAATTTGTGATTCCAAATACTTGTTTGTTTTTGTTTTATAATTAACTGTGATCATTGTAAATAAATAGTGCTGTAAATAGTTTTGTCTTTTCAACTGATGGTGATGAACAATTATGCGGTCTCTGGTTAAATCAATACAAGTAGGTTGTTATCGTTAATATTCAATCAGTTGTTTTTTTTTTTCATTAATTGGGATTGTTGTGTTAAATAGTGCTGTAAATATTCTTGTTTTGACCAATTGTGACCATACATCTTTATTAAGTGCCAGTATAGAAATATTTTCAACAAGAGATACTTTTGGAATAACTGAATAGTTTATCTATTGAAACAGAATTCAGTGTTAAAATTAAGGGAATAGTGCTTTTTCGTGTATATGAATCTGCCTAAATGTACATTGTTCCATTTTACGATTGAAAAGATTAGTGCTGACTAAGATAAACAGTATATATATATATATATATATATATGATTCAATAATTGTGCATATATAGGTCTTTAAAAAATCAATCCATTGAATATTTATCATTTTATGTAATTCCAGTCTTTTGGTTCAGATTTTAATTTGTTGATCATGAACCACAGAAGTTTTTGTAATTTTTATCCATGCTGTCTTCTAAACTTTTTTTTTCAACTTTGCATTGAGTGCACGCATTTTTCTATTTGAAGAACCTATCTAATATTTTATAAGTGATACATGTACATTGTACCTATACATGTACTTTAACTGCTGGTCTCTCAGTCAACAATTTTAATTTGTATTATTCTGGCATTTTCCATGTATAATTCTCATATGATTGTATATATTTGATGCTACTTTAAAATGAAGTTGTTGTGTTAATAAAATGTCTTTCAACACCAATTTTTTGTTCTTGTACTAAAGTTGTGCAGTTTGATCATGTGGATACTGATAACTGAGTCATGTTTTCATGGTTACATGTATCTAGAGTTTTGTAAACAAGTAGTTACTGAACAGCGACCCTTAAAGACCATTTAAACATAAGAAGATGTGGTATGATGACCAATGAGACAACTTTTCATCCAAATATTACAGTTGTAATTACATGAACTCAGAAGTATTTTTCCGTAACAACAGGGCCTTCAACATGGAACCTAGACTCGCACATCAAAGTAAGCTATATTGAACCTAAAATAACTTTGCTGGATCTCAACTCTCACTGGAACCTTGGACAGTGGTGTTACAGTACCTTGTAAGAATCAACATTTATATTCACTTCAAATTACTTTGGTTGGCTACGTTCTCATTGGCGATCATATGACATCTGCTTATTTTTTGGTCAATTGATTATAGTGTTTCTATGCGTAAATCAAATATAAAGGGTTGAAAGATTTCATTGGTAGTTTTTGTCTGAGACGAATAGATAAGTTGATTGATTTGTTCTGCATTTTGTCAAGTTGGGTTTTATAGTGTAACTGACGACACATCTACTAAAGTTATGGAATATCCTCATTGTTAAAGGTCACACAGTGGCTTTTAGATACTCATTACATATAAGATCATATGCTCATTGGCAAGGCCAATGATATACAACATACATTGTTATCTTATTTTCATATTTTGATTTTCTTCAAAAAAAAGATACATCATGTTGTCAAATATTTAATACAAGTACATAAACATGTACTTAATCAAATTAAATATATCATAATGCACAATTTAACATTTATCAAAACTCCATATCAACTTCCTCAATTAATTCGAGAATTTCTGTTGCAAGGTCATGGTCTAAAAGTCCAAGTGAAATGACAGCTGACGGTTGAGGCCTTCTTCACATAAGTAATCATTAAAGTCAATGAAATTGTCCTTCAAAATTTTTAATTTCTGGTCATTGAATTGTCTGGCAATTGGATCTGATTCAAAATTGTTTTCAGGTGATATATGTATATTATAGAATTCAAAGTCTACACAACAACCACAAGTGCAATTTAACCGACAATTACTGCAACACTGACACAAAGGATTTGTGCTGTTCACAGGGTTACCTTGTTCAAGAAGCTCATCATTGTCTAGCACAAAATATCTATTTAACTCAAGTCTAATACATTCCTTTGTTTGGCACAAATTTCTCACCCCTTCATTGCAACGTCCTTTAGCAGTATCAAAGCTGGAGAAATATATACAAGATTGTGAAGGTTTGCCATTCCTGCCTGCTCGACCACTTTCTTGTGAAAATTGTTCAAGTCCTCGAGGTGCTCCCCAATGAACTACTCTTTCAATATCAGGAATATCAACTCCCATGCCAAATGCAACTGTTGCAAACACAATACGAATGGTACTATCTTCATTTGGGAACTCATTCAACACATGATTCTTGTTTGTTTCTGCTGTAGACCTATGATACATTGCTACAAGTCTATTATCCAAAATATCTCTATTGTGTTCAATACCACTTACGAAGTACTCAAACAAATCGGCACATGAAAGAATACTCCTACAGTATATGACGGTCTTCTTTGTTTTTACAGAGTTAGTTTTCAAGTCTTTTAACAGCCACTCTAATTCATGGACACTTTTGCTGGACTTTTTCAATGAATATGTTATGTTGGTGCGTTCAGGTAATTTTGAAATTGTCTTAGTCCCATTTGGTTTCATCTGCAATTTTTTCAAAATTTCTGAATGCATGGATTTGGTTGAGGTAGCTGTAAGGGCAACAAAAGGAGTTTTTTCTGGCACAACTGAACGTAATTCTGCAAGTCTGTCATAATGTCTTCTAAATTCTCCACCCCTGCCAAAGAAAAAATAAAAAAATCAATATATTAACATAAAAAGTTGTCAAGAATGAATGAATGATTGTTAGTCGTTAACATATTATTAGCACAAGAAAGGCTACATCACTGCATGAATTCAGTGAATAATGGCAAAAGAAATATACATTACAATGCAATTGTTTTTTTTTTAACTTAATCTATTAATAGTGGTACATGTAGTTGTACATAGCATATACATGTAAAATGGACACCAGCATTTCAGTTGCTGTTGTTGGTTCATGTCTGTTAAATTGTTTCTGGCATGCCTTGTTTTTTCATAGGTTTCATTGTTATAATCTAGTCTGTAACTTGTAAGAAATTTTTCTTTAATAGCCGACAATATAATATGTTTTTTTTTCTCATTGTTGAAAGCCAAGAAAAAACTGTAGAGCCTTGGAAGGATATTTCAAACAAATGGCAATTAAAAAAAAAATCAATCATACTGTACATGTACACATCTCCTCATTATCATAAAAGACAGTAGCAATGTTAAAAATAATATCTTACCACTGTGTGATGCAATGGGCTTCATCTATTACAACTGCTTTGATATGACTATGAAATTGTCCTTTGGTCAAACTAGTGCGCCACAATCCTGGTGTAAGGGCTGCCTCAGGCGAGGAAAAGACTATGGAATATTTCCCTGCAGCAATGTTCTCAACAACGCCTTTATCTGGTTGACATTCACCTACTACTGTTGCACTTATATTCAATTGTTCTAATTTAGAGATCTGATCCTTCATTAAAGCTTGAAGTGGTGAAATAACTAGCACTGTTGATTTTTCACAGGACAGTTTTTCAAATAGCTCCGGTAAATGGAAGTAAATTCTTGATTTACCATAGCCTGTTGGTAAAATGACAACTGTATCATTCAACTGTAGTATATTTTCAATAGATTCTCTTTGTTTATCTTTGAATTCAAACATATATTTATCCTCTATTTCACTTAGATAGCTATCGATCTCCATGTTTGTAAACAAACGTGATGTTGCCGGAAATCGGGACTGCGCATAATCTAAAGGTCGTTGTCCGCGATTGGTCAATACAATTTGTATTGGGCTGACGCGTCCAATGATCACTTTGTCTTCAAGCCCTCTGGAGGACAATGACCGTAAGGGGGCGCTGTAATTATTCGAGTTAAGACTAAAGATATGTCTCTGAAATGTTTTCAAGTTCTTAAAATATGCCGTATAATGATAAAGAAAGGCAGATTTATGAACTTGGAGAGAAAGTCAGAAATTACGTCTTTGGAAGAAAGAAATACATCGTTAAATGACAGCGTACAACTGTTAAACAACAAGGAATACTGATCGAAAGTAGGTTCCAACTTCCAGTTTGTAAAACTTCAAGTCCCAAAAATGACCCGACTGCAACTAGCATTCTCTGCCACTATAGCTTTACTGCTCAGTGTATGTGTGTTTTAAAATGTAAATAGAATATATTGTTATTGAAATAATCATGAAAGGTCACAATTTACCTCTTGGGAAGAAAGGTCACAATTTACGTCTTGGGAAGAAAGAAATTAAAAATTGTCAAGAACATTGTACCACTGAAAAAACGAGCACGATTTTTTAATGTTAAAAGTCTCAAAGTAATTAACAGTTTGTTATAAATTCCCATGGGTATAATCCAGATCAATATTTATTCACCATGGTCCAGGTTGTCAAGTTGACCATGGTCAGGTGCAAGACCATGGTTGTCAAATTGACCACGGTTGATTAGACCATGGTCAACCATGGTCAGATGTTTACCATGGTCACAAACGTGGAAAACCATGGTTAACCATGGTTAAATAGAGCATGGTCAACCATGGTCAACATCTGACCATGGTCACAATCATGGTTAACCATGGTTGACCATGGTTTTCAGCACATCCAACCATGGTTTGACCATGGTTATCAATGGTTAGCGATGGTAACCATGGTCAACCATGGTTGCATTTTGACAGGGGAATTGGCATGCATGGAATGAATAAAAATATTAATTTATTTGGAACTATCGACATTTGAAAAATTCTTAATGAATCCATTTTTTTTTATTAAATACCAAAGATGCAGCAGTTATCTAATCTAAAAGTACATGTACAATGAATGTTTTTAGAATACAAAATAACATGGGAATGTTTGAACTTTGACAGTTATAACAAAGATGCTAAATATGGTCTGAAGTATTTCTCATAAAACATGGATAATTTTGGAACTAATGAGTTAAGGCAGAAATTTTCATCATAATCGACTACTTGCACAAACAGATCTACAAAGGTATACACAATGAAATAGCAGTATTTTCTTTTTGCACTAAACAATTGACCTTGAAATTGTGCATAATAGGTGCTTATCTCCTTTAAAGCTATTTCCCTAGATTTATTTCTGTATAGGAATGGAAAACATTTTCCTGGCAATATTTTATCATTCCTTCCATTGTATGGACATTTAACTTCTATAAGAAAATCAGCATCAACAATGCCATCAGGTGAAGCCCCTAAAAATGGGAAATCTGGTCTAACAAACAGGCCTGAGGGCCTACATTTTACACCTTTTTGTGCCTCAAATATGCAAATAGCTTTAGATTCAAATTGTTTTCCATGTAACAAACACTTTCTAACTATTTTATGGCTATTAATTAAAGTTTTGCATAGTTTGTTTTTGTTTCTTCTACAAGTCATTCTGGTAATTTCCCCAAATGTTGATGCAGTCAATCTCCATTTCCTGTGCCTGAACCACTCATTGCATTTACTTTGCTTCCTCGTACATTTCTCTATTGCCTTGCAGTCATTCTCAGTAACCTTCAACAAAATGAATTAATTTGGTTTTGATCTTTTTCTGAACCTTTATTCCGAGTAGAAACACATAGATATCAATTGATCAAGTCTAAATTTGAGAATGAAGAGGTTACAATTGTATACCCGAGTTCTGCTATTTAATGCAATTCAATAAAAAAAAGTTTCCCAGAGAGCAAAAAAAAAAACCCCAACAAAATAAAATAGCACATAGAATTCATAGTCTGTGAATACCAAATACAAATGTTAATTGTGTTAATTAAGACAAAAGATCTCATGAATATCAAAACAAATTGATCGAAAAACAAAGGATATGGAAAATATTAGTAAATGCAAGGAACAGTGCTTTTCGTTGCTGTTCTTCATCTCAAAGTGACAAGAAAAAATTGTTTCTCATGATGTGATCAATAGTTATTACTATGCATGAATCCCGTGTCATGTGACTTTAATTATAAAATATGTGTGTAAAAATACATACATTTTTCTTTAAAGATCATAATACATAATACAAGGAGAAATAATATTTAATATTTCTTGAATAAATATCTTGATGGCAAGCCTAGTCTCATTGGTTGTTCATCATCATCATATATTTTTGTAATCCATTTTTAGTCTAGTAGTTTTAGGGCCATTTATAGCTTGTTGTTTGGTGTGAGCCAAGGCTCCGTGTTGGAGGCCATACATTGACCTATAATGGTTTACTTTTATTAATTGTTATTTGGATGGAGAATTGTCTCATTGGCACTCATACCACATCTTCCTACAAATGTACATCTATTAGACTCACCATAAGGGCATTATCTATCCAATACTCAGCAAATGGCCTTTCAAGATAGTCATGGTCATGAACTGCATTTTGAAGATCTGCTTTTGGATATATATAGCGTAAGGATATATCCATGGAAGATGTTGAGCAAAAATTAATTAAGGAATTTCTGACATGATCATTGTACCCCTTCAAATTCTGGAACTTTGCTGGTCGTGGATCATCCAGAATACTATCTAAATGTTTCCTTTTAGATGGAATATTTTGTGTCTTTACTGGTGATCCTGGAAAATACATTTGTTGCTTTTGAATAAAAAAAAAGGTTCCCGTATGACATTATTTTGCAGGATATGTCGATGTATTGCAATTATACTGACGGTGTCATGTCACCTTGATCTTCTAAAAATATTTTGTATCAAGTTTTTTTTCCAATTTGGCAGCAAAATGGGGCAATGCAAATTTTTCATTCTTAATCATTTTCTGCCTATTACTCAAGTATGTAATCATGTCGGTTTCAATCTACTTAGCAGTTACAGAGAAAATGTTTTTGATAGTTAACCAAACTATGACAGAGAACAACTGACACCGGCACCTATTGCCGGTTGAGCGACAAAAGTTAATTGTGGACAAATGACAGCAGATAGCATATACTCACTATTTGAAATAGTATTTTTAGCACTTTAATTTATCAGTTAATCTAAAATGCATAATTTGTTGGTTTAGTTGTTTGTTGTCCAGTCTGCAACTTTTGATGCAGAAAGCTCGACATAGGGATAATGATGCGGTGGCAGTGTTGGCTAACTTCTTGAAAGCTTTATATTTTAGAAAGTGGAAGATAGGATGCTTCATACTTTGTATATAGATGCCTCATGTTACGAAGTTTTCGTCAGTCACATGTCCAATGTCCTTGACCTCATTTTCATGGTTCAGTGACCACTTGAAAAGAAAGTTCAGATTTTTTGTTATGTTGAATTCTCTCTTATAATAGGATAACTATATTTGGTATGTGCGTAGCTTGCAAGGTCCTCATGCCCCTCAGACAGTTTTCACTTGAACTCGACCTCATTTCATGGATCAGTGAACAAGGTTAAGTTTTGGTGGTCAAGTTCATATCTCAGAAACTATAAGCAATAGGTCTAGTATATTATGGAAGGACTGCAAGGTGTACATGTCCAACTGGCAGATGTCATCTGACCTTGACATCATTTTCATGGTTCAGTGGTCAAATTTAAGTTTTTGAGTTTTGGTCTTTTTATCTAATACTATATGCCATAGGTCCACTATATTTGGTGTATGGAGGTCCACTATATTTGGTGTATGGAAATATTTTATGATCATATATGTCAGTCGCGCAGGTTTTATTTTTAACTTGACCTCGTTTTCACGGTTCATTACTCAGTGTTAAGTCTTTTTGTTTTGGTCTATTTTCCCTAAACTATAAGCAATAGGTCAACTGTATTTGTTGTATGGAAGCATTTTTAGCTGTACGAGTATCAACATAATGTCAATGATTAGTAAAGAAGGTAAGACATTTCAGTGTGTGCACTCTGGTTCTAGAGTTTTGAACTACTTTACAATACCAATACCATTGTAGAAAGCTTTAGGTTTGTGAAAAGTCTGGAGGTTTTCTGTGCAGCACTTTTCCACCTGTACATCTCCTGTTTGAATAAAGTGCATCAGCATCATCATGACAGCAGCAATATGTTTGCATGTACCATGTGGTCCTTTTCCTGCTGGGCATTCACAGTGAGAATTTAATGGTTCCCCAGTACATCTATCAATTTTAATTTTATAGTTGTATGTTACCTACAAGTAGAAGGAATTGTATTACTTTCACAATAGTATCAACACTTAAAAGCATGCATTCATAAAATTTAAGAAAGCCTTATATGTGTTTTTGATAAATGTTTTGTTATAGATGAGGCCACTATATTTAAGATTTGAATTATTTCACATATTTAATGTGGAATTTTATCATTGTTGAAGGTCCTTTATAAAAGTCATAAAATTGAGAATGGAATATACATTTTTGTATATCCACTACATACATGTATGAAGTTGAACTGTGGTGGATTTAAATAATGTGTCCTACAGAAACCGTGACAACTGGTCCAATGTATGTGTTGACATAAAAATATTGAATTCAAGAAACTTGCACAGAGTTAAATGACAAATGTATCGACTATATTATTTGTTTGTACGCACTAACATGTAATAGAGACTTTCAGATACTAGTATATTATTTGAAGAAACTGAAGGAATTACAAAAATAATTATAATTTATGCAGCAAATGTGTGATGATCATATGCAGTCAAATCCCCCTATTAGTAAAATAAATGATATAAAGTGTTAAATGTCTGAATTTCTAATTTAATGGAACCTTATGTCTCATTGCTGCACCAACAATTCCACTTAAGAAAGTGTATTGACCACTCTGATAGAAGCTGCAGGCTAAAATTCTATGTGATTCAAACATTTTTTTTCCCTTTTTCCAACGCCTTTATATCCCCACTAGCCTGTCGATCTTCCGCCATCCGATATAGGAAGTATTCCTCTATTTGTTCTGTAGTAACTTTTGGTAGCATGATTTTATGTTCCGGCCGTAACTGTTGGAATCCTGTCAAAGGCCACTGTGGCTCTAATGGTTCTGGCATGTTAACAGGTCTTAAACACCTCGGAAGTTTGCATTTCTGTCATAAGCTCTCAATCTGGAGTAAACATAAAATATGACACTACATTTGGAAAATTAAAATATAGTTTTCTCATGTTTAGTATCATTCATATTGGAAGAAAAACAACTAGCTTCTCTGTTGCAATCAATAAGTCTCATTTCATACATATCATAAAATATAAGAATACACTTACTTTTGTTTGAACATTGGTCAGAGATCACCATATTCATACTTATCTATTAGCCAACTGGGACAGTAAATGTGATGAAAATGAAATTGAAACAAGAGAAGAAGTCCAAGATGTTATATTGAAATCAACATACTAGCACTTCCCCTAATTGTGACAAATCAAAATTAATTCCAACAACAACAGGAAGCATGCCAACTGGAAACTGAAACTGAAAATAAAATAAAAAATGAAATGAACTATAAATTGTAAAACACAGGTACTATATCCATTGCAATAAACACGACTCATTATTATGCTTCAGACACTTTAGGTTCTCCAAACTTAACTAGACTAGAACTAATGTTACATTTGTCCTTACATAGTGTGTGATAGAGGATGAAGATATATTATAGTAGATGATTAAAATGCTCTCATGCCGCAGAAAAATACAAATCATATTTATGTTAACATTTTTTATCTCTTCAATTTAAATGACATTTATAAAGGATATGAAAATGAAGCTGGTGACTGTTAATTGCTGTTAGATAGCTGACCACACCTCTTTCATCTTTTCAATTTATATGACTTTTTATGGTTTAAAAGGATATTAAAATGAAGCTTGTGACTGTTAATATATGTAGCTTTATTGTTGTTAAGCGACTGACCACATTCAATTTTATCAAGGAAAAGTCTGAGGTTTAATTTGTTTAAAGTATTTTTTATTTACACATTTATACTGTTGTTATATCTAAATAATTCAATACCCCATACACGAACCTGTAAATCAATAAAAAGATATAAAATGGATTATCAACCTCTCAATTAAGTCTGTTTTTCTGTCGGTAGTAGTGGCACCACGACGTGTAAGGCCAGGGACTAAACTTAACGCTCGCCCAGAAGCCCAAGGCGACCAGATTTTCGGCTGGGCGAATATATTTAGTCATCCTGATCGCCCAGCTGGCGACTGTAAAAAAATTGAAGTAAATCCCTTTGTACCCTTTCCCCTGCGATATTAACAAAAACTGTTCCCAAAAGGAAACCTGTTTTGTCTTTTCAAAGCGATATAGTAATATTCAAATTCAAATATTAATATAGAGTATTTCCGAAAACCAGTAGGTTCTTTGTAATAACCTAAACCCAGTCGAACAGCTATGTTTTCAATCCGAAGTCACGATATGTCATATGACATATACCTCCTTCAATCAGCATATTTTCGTAAGTCTCTTAACTCTGCTAAATTTTCTACGATTATTTCATTATTGAATAGTGTTTTCTTCTAAAACTGTTCAATAAGCATTGCGAAAAACGAAACGCAAAGTCTCGTAAATAAATATCCCGATATTAAGTTTGATATCCAATCTTCAATAAAAACTTATTGCAAAATAAATTTTGATCAACACTATTAGAGGATGGCTTGGATTGAGATAGTATTTATTAAAAATAAAACCAGCCATATTGTCTAAAGGTCAACAGGAAGTTGAAAAAATTGAAGGGAGACAATTTTGGCAGGAAATAACCTAACATAAATATTGTCAAATCTTATAATACACAGTGTATGTAAAGTGCGGATCCTAAAATATCATTTTTACTGTATATGCCATAAATGTCTAATGTAGAATGATAAATAAACAGACGAACTTTTTTTAATTTTTGAAGAAAATGAGTTAAAATGTTTATGTTCAGAAATACATAATACTAATAAAACAAAGAAAGAGATGCGAGCGGGGTTTTATCGCGCCTAAAGCCATCCATCTGTGAAATATATACCAAAATAGGTGAATATTTAGGACATTTCACGAACAGATCGTGCAGGTGCTTTATAACTAACAGGTAAGATGTTGTTGCAGTAAAAAGTATTCATTTTAATACAATTAATAAAGTTGGATAACGTAGAATATGTTTTGTCATTCAGTTTCTTCATATTTAACTAAATTCCACTATGATGATTTCGTAATGCTAGTCATGTTTACTGTCGAATAATGATACTATTCTTTCATTTTCACTGTGGAGCGAATCATTATTATTGTATATGCGGTGCATTTTCACTATATAATCATTTTTTTTTTATCTATTGATTACAGCTCATTTCTTTAAGCATGTAGAGCAAGACTTTAGTTGACTTGCTTGCTTTTCTTTTATTGGATAATCATTATGATAACACCCAATTTAATTCAAATATTAATACAGGTTAAACTTTGCCTATTCATATTGTTTAAAAGTGTCAATCTTATTTACAAAGTTTGTATAAACAATTAAACAAACAAAGCAAGCAAGCCAACCAAAGTTTTGCTTTACATGCATTAGGAAATTAGCTGTAAAGCCTTAATTTAGCCGACTTGCTCAAACAATAGATAAAGTAAGAGAAAGATTTGATAAAATTTAACTTACGGAGGAAAGTTTGGTTTTAAAACACTCTATTAAATTTACTAGAAATAACATTTATTTCAAATGTATTCCATTTAGTTTCTTATAAAGCCAGTGGCGTAGCCAGGGTTTAAATGATGTGCATGCCTTCGCAGAGCGGAGCGAGAAAAAATTTTTTTGGAACTATTTTATGCAGAAAATCATATTTTTTTTCAAACATTGTTCTTTTAAGCACATGTACCCCCCCCCCCCCCCCCCCCATCCGAATCTAACACTGGTTTGATTTTTGTTTAATTTGAAAATACCCACCAATCCATATAATTATATTTCAAACAAAATTTTAATGTTTTTTCGAAATTCTCGATGTAATTCAAAATTTATTTATTTGATGTAAAAGTTTTCCACCAATCTTACATTTGACATCTCATAAACGGTCCCATCACACTAGCACTTCTTTATAAAGGAACTGAAGTGATCCCTTTTCCTAGCATTTCTAAAAAATCGGCCCCATCACAGCAGCACTTCGGAATATGGGAACTGAAGTGATCCCATTAACGCATCGCAGGGGACACCATCGAAACATCCAGTCTTGTGTTGTTTGCACTCTCATATGTACAGTTCTTGCCAGATCTTTATATCATCAGCAATGACAATTTCGAAAATAAGTTCTATTAAAGCTTTGACCTTTTGAAATATAAATTATAACGGTAATCCCATTGCATTTTCTCTGAAGCTTTTATTTCTCTATAAAAATAATAAAAGGAAAAGGAAAAACATCATTTTTTTTAGTTATTGTTCCTTGGTTACATAAAATATGTGCAATGCAGGGGACATACGAACTTTGTTCTTTTATTGAAAATAAAATTAATATGTGGACCTAGAAAGAACCTTGAATTGAATGATCAAACTCTATTATAGATGAGTTTTTTTTTCACGTCGTCTTCCATGTCACCGGAACTTGACAATATCAGGATATGGTGGTTTAGTTGTCAGTTATGTTGTTAGTCAGTTGTAGAAGCCATCGCTCCACTAGGCTCAATTTCAGATGAAACATGTCCCAGGATCTGTGCATTGTCCTCTGCACTTGTTGTAGCCGACAACGTAATCTTTTTACGAAAAAAAATCAGACTTTTTTGCGATTTATCCATCTAGTTTTATTACATGAACTAAATTGTCCTTAATAAAACACCATGCATACTTCATCGGAAATAATTGGATGTTATCCTCATATCCTAACCCTTGATTCATACGGATACCTCAGAGTTGAACTGCTGTGAACATATCTTTATTTATATTTTTTTCCTGTCAAAATGATGTGGATGCTTGAGCATCTGAGCATATGTATGCAAGCTACGCCACTGAAAGCGTATATGGATCTTTATCCTTATTTTTTTTTTATCCATTTCCATGACACTTCACCACTAATTACGTACATCTTGATATAGATTGAACCTCTGTTATCCTGTTTGAACGGTTTTACACTGAAGCCGTTTATAACTTGCTGTTCGGTGTGAGCCAAGACTCCATGTTGAAGACCGTATTTTGACGTATAATGGTCTACTTTTATAAATTGTGACTCGGATGGAGAGTTGTCTCATTGTCACATACATGTACGACATCTATATATGGCTCAATCTATATATGGCTCAAAAACGAAACGAGACGGGATAAAGAAAGGATAAAAAAATCCACGCTACTTTTTTAATATATTTATAATGTGAGTCAGAATAGAGTAAAATAGTGGGTCGCATTTGGGTATAAGCGTGACGCCGGATTGCCGATTTTTTGCAAGCGTGACAGGTGAAAGTAAAATGGTCTACTTTTATAAATTGTGACTCGGATGGAGAGTTGTCTCATTGTCACATACATGTACGACATCTATATATGGCTCAATCTATATATGGCTCAAAAACGAAACGAGACGGGATAAAGAAAGGATAAAAAAATCCACGCTACTTTTTTAATATATTTATAATATGAGTCAGAATAGAGTAAAATAGTGGGTCGCATTTGGGTATAAGCGTGACGCCGGATTGCCGATTTTTTGCAAGCGTGACAGGTGAAAGTCAAATGATTGTGTCGTGAAAAACGAGAAATGAAGTCTAGCGGGACACGGATAATTACAAAAAATGAGAACAACATTGTATAAGCGGGATACGGGAATCTGACAAAACAATAAGCGGAATACGGGAATCTGCCAAAACAGTAAGCGGGATCCAGGATCAGAACCCCCCAATGAGACCCCAGAATAAGATATTTTTGTATATTCATCCTATTGTTACAGTCATGCCTTCAATAACAAATGTATCCGATGCATGCATTTTTTATATTTTTGGTCCCTTTTTCAATTTTGTGGGGTCCAAATTTATAGACAAAAGTCCTTTAATATAGATATTTGGGATTCGTTGACATGCTGAATCTAACCGTCTATCTAGTTTGGGGATTTTTTGCCTAGGATCTGAAATAGCCCACATAGAGTTCCAAAGGGTCTAAAATCAACAAAAATGAATTGTAGCATGCATTTCGTGTACAATAACCCAAATGTGTATGGTTTTACCTCTGCGGTAGTATCCATTCGCGGATCTAGAATTTTTCATTTTGCTTTTGTTACAAGTTTGAAAAGCTATATATTTGATGAAGAATGAATGAGGAGCTTGTATTTCAATTTGAAAATACATGTATCATAAATCCTAAAGTCATCAACTAAGTTTTTTCATTTGTTGCAAGTGCATTTATCACATAATTCTACAATAAAAATTCCTCGCATCTTTGAAAATTCTACATTAATAATGACTGCACTAACAGTGATAATTCATCGCATCTATAGTTAAAATGGATCGCTTTCAATAATCGATATGCTATATTATGATGCTTCTATAACATTTATTTGAAATTTAATGCTATGTTTGTATATTATAAAGACATATCACAATGAAAATATGTTAAAACTTTCCTTCAAATCACTTAACTTGATATTTTCAAAACGTAAACAAATACAGTTTTCCCATGATCCTTTATTCTACAATAGACATACCCGCATATAACAGTAAAAATGAACTAGCTGGATTCGCACTTTATATACACTGATACATTTCTGGTGGCAATAATTTAAATATTACAAGCTTTATTAAAAAAACTGTTTTGTTTCATACCATAAACATACATTTAAAGAAGAATCAGAGAAATTTGTATTTGAACATATAAACAAGACTGTACTTCCTGTTTTACTTCTTGTATTTATGATCCTCCTTACATGGGGGGGGGGGGGGGGGGGGGGAGGGGCACTTATTAAATGCTTTTAATTTTAACAATTATGGAGAAACAAAGTAACAGTTCTTAGCTTTTGCAATATATTTCTGTACTGTTGCATCAAAATAATATGATCCTCTCCCATCTCACCTGTTTTATTTATAAAACTCCTTATTTGGAGCACTAACACCCTTCTGCCCTGAGAAACAAGCTGGAACACTGTTAGTAAGTATATAAAACGTTATTTTCAGTTTTATTTTCATTTAGTCGTTTTGTATAAAGATTGGTTGGGCTCCTAAAATTTCAACTGGGCCCCTGAAAAAAATATCTTAGGGGCCCAGCTGGCCCCTAGACAAAAACAGTTAAGTTTAGTCTCTGCTTTAAGCTCATTTTTTAGCTTCGGTATGGGCCACAGAACGTAAACATCCGCCATATTGGATTTTCTGTAACTGATGGTACAGTTGCGCCACCTGTCGTTAAGGTTGGCGGGTGAAAGCCATTTGTGGCGTCAGATATTTTGTTTCATGACGTCAACATTTTACTGGAACCTGTGTGATATCCAGTAATGGTGGACAAATAGCGATAAGATGTATTACAGCCATAAAAATGGTATATCCCAATTTACTCATGGCATTTACGTGGGAATTCTGCAAATACCATACTGCCATATCGAATTTACCAATTACAAAACAAATATATACATGTACATGTAAAGTCACAGAAGTTTGAAATCCTAGCAATGACGGTGTAAAGATATGACAAACTCGATTATCACAGTAGAATCAAAAAAAGAAATAGGGAGGTACACCCCACCCCCATCTTATTTTTATCTAGAAAAGGACGGGGAGGTGGATGAGGTCCTCCCAAGTCGTTCTACGTTGACGAATTTCAATCAGATTCATATTGATAAATTACATGCGAGTATACTTCAATGAGGACCCAATGACAAAGAAAACAAAACGACATATACATATAGAGGGAAACAATCAGTCTTCAACAATGGACAAAATAAAGACATAAAGCTAACTGTTTTGAGAGTATTATAATTTGGACATCGTTAGATATTTTTCAACAAATTTATAGTTTTTCATTACACCTGCAGTGAAACATACAAAATATATTGGCATTATGTTTTTATGTTGTGCTGTTACACAACTGTTCCAAAGGGTTACACACCAAAACATGCCAAATATCTGATGTGCCTGTAGTCCAGTGGTTGTCGTTTGTTTATGTCTGTCATATCTGTTTTTGAAATTGTTTTGTTATAAGCAAGACGGGTAGTTTTCAGTTTTTGATTGCTGACATCACTGCATAGTTGTCCCATTTGAAATCACACCCAATCTCATTGTTTTGTTTTTCAATTACCTCTTAAACTACTTAAACATTGATGTGACAACCTGTAAACATCGGTAATAAATTTAGAAAAATAATAGGTAATACACTTAACTGTAACATACAGTTAATGTTTGTTTTTGTTGTGAAAATATTGACCTAGAACTGTCTTTACATCTCTCTCAGACAATAGAAGTTTCAGTTGGTATAACATGTACAAATGTATAACCCTTTTCGGTCCCAATTTGCAGTGTTGTTCATTTGTTTTGAACATTTCCATATAATGCAGATGTACCGATTCAATTCAATAGTCTGTTCTCAGATGCCTGAGATACACTTCAATATTTATTATTTATTGAAAATATGTGGACATGGTGGAATCATCTTTTAGAAAAGTTGTTCCTATGGTAATGACACCCCCTCATTTTTGAAGGCTGTATGGTTGCCTATAATTGCTATGTCATCTGAACCTCTGTGGATAGTTGTCTCATCATGCTTGCTCATTGGCAATCATATTTTATATTAGGCCAAAAAAATATATGTCTGTTTACGGTTACCCGACCCACCCTATTTCGAGTGCCGACCCTAAGTTATTTTATCTGTCATAAAGTGAAAAATGAACTGAACTCGTGTCAAAAGTAAAGATAGTGTCGCCTGATACATCCCAAAGTTCACAATCGTGAATATGATAGCTGCTTTTAGGAAATTCGCGACTCGTGTGATGAAATAACACTTTGCCGCCATATTTTCTCCAACCAATAACAAAGGGAAATAATTTTCAAAATTACAGGTAAACTCGGCCCATGATTAACTCGGACCACGACAAGATGAAACTGCATGACTCAAAATCATGTCACAAATAGTAAAATGAAAAAATAAAATAAAATGCGAATACCGACCTACATGTACCTACCCTATTTTTTTTAAAGTACATGTTTGTAACCTTAAACTAATTCAAAGATATTATTTAAACTTATGTGTTTAAAATTTGGTATAACTACAGAATTACATTTTATGACAAAACTTTGAATTTCCTACTCAAATAAGTGATTTAAAAATCACTTATTTCAATGAATCCCCTGACCAATCGGAACTACTCGGCTTTTCTGGTTGCACGAAGAAAAAAACCTCGTATGCACTAGGCGGATAAATCGCACTATTTTGTAAATCACGTGACATTATTTTACATCACATGACATGAAAATGAGCGATAGACCGCCATGCCTGTGTTGTGGTTTAAGAAAGAGTAAATATTTCGGCCTTTTCAGTAAAAAAAGTGAACTTGACAATATTAAATCAAACCTTCAGTTATTATTTGAAAATACAATCGACTTTAGACTTATCAGCAATACTGTTATATGTGACAACTGTGTAAATATTGTTAAAACTTTTAAAAATATCAAAGAGAAATTAAAAACCAATTGTTCAGAGAACAATTGAAGGTCTTTCCACCAATAAGGATCTATTTTGATATGAAAATATTAAAATTCAGTTGAAAATGTCAGTTCCTATGGCTTAATGATGTATAAATATGAATTTTGAGCAAAGGTCAAAATCTAGAACGTCAAATTTACTGATGATCTTGACCTATATTTCAAGGTCATAAACCAGGGACCCCAAATAAAAAGACCCTAGGTCTGTAATATGTATAGTTAATGAGTTATATCACTTTACGTTTAATTCTTAATATAGGAGGGGCAAAACTCCCATTTTATGTCTACACACCCTTTTAACCAAAATATATAAGTTACGACATGTCGCAACTAACAATTTAGTAAAAATAATTTGTCGGTATCTTATAAGGTTAATGAAAATTAGTGAAAATAGGCCAAAATCAAAATTTAAAATATGACCTTGACCTTTGACCTTTACCTAATTTTCATTTTTTTGGACCAATGATCTCAAAACAAAAGACCCTAGGTCTCTATCACTTACGGTTTTCCAGTTTAAAATACATTTCAAAATTTCAAATACAAAAGGGGAACTAACTCTCATATGGAGTCTCTATACGGCTTCGGTCAAAATAAAACAGAACATCCTGAGGATGTAACGAGCAATTTGGTAAAATAAATTTGTCGTAATCTTTTATGGTTGCGAAGGAGTAGTGGCCACAAGAAAAACAGTGTTTGGGGAGATAACTCTTACAACGTAAAGTATTTGGTTACGCAGTGGTCAGTTTTAAAAGTGCATACGCTTTACGATATCATATTCCAAATATCTAAGCGACATCTTTTGAAATATCAATACTACGCAAGAAAAGAATTAGGCGGAAGAATAAAAAAAAAAATAATAATAATTAAAAACCAATTGTTCAGAGAACAATTGTAGGTCTTTCCACTAGTAAAGATCTATTTTGATATTGAAATATGAAAAATCAGTTTAAAATATTAGTTCCTATGGCTTTATGATGTATTTATATGAATTTAAAGCAAAGGTCAAAATCTAGAACGTCGTATTAACCTATGACCTTGACCTCAATTTCAAGGTCACAATCCAAGGACATTAAATCAAAAGACCCTAGGTCTTTAAGATGTTTGGTTAATGAGTAATACCACTTTACGCACAATTCTAAATGTAAGATGGACAAAAACTCCCATTTCTTGTATGCGCACCCTTTCAACCAAAATTTACAAGTAAGGACATGTCGCAACTAACAATTTATGAAAAATTATTTGTCAATATGTCATACGGTATTTGAAAAGAAGTGAAAATAAGCCAAAATCAAAATTTAGAATATGACCTTGACCTTTGACCTTGACCTCATTTTCATTTTTTGGGACCAAGGACCTCAAATCTGAAGACCCTAGGTCTCTATCACTTATGGTTTACCAGTTGGAAATGGATATCGCTTAATTAAATGGAAAAGGGGGAATTACTCTCATATGGAGTCTCCGTAAAGCTTCGGTCCAAATGAATATCCTAATCCTGAAGATATAACGAGCAATTTGGTAAAATAAATTTGTCGCAATCTTTAACGGTTGTGAAGGAGTAGTGGCCACAAGAAAAACAGTGTTTGGGGAGATAACTCTTACAACATAAAGTATTTTGTTACACGGTTGTAAATTTTTAAAGCGTATAAACTATACGATATCATATTCCAAATATCTAAGCGACATCTTTTGAAACATCAATACTACGCAAGAAAAAAATTAGGCAGAAGAAAAAAAATAATAATTAAAAACCAATTGTTCAGAGAACAATTGTAGGTCTTTCCACTAGTAAAGATCTATTTTGATATTGAAATATGAAAAATCAGTTTAAAATGTTAGTTCCTATGGCTTTATGATGTATTTATATGAATTTAAAGCAAAGGTCAAAATCTAGAACGTCATATTAACCTATGACCTTGACCTCAATTTCAAGGTCACAAACCAAGGACCTTAAATCAAAACACCCTAGGTCTTTTATATGTTTGGTTAATGAGTAATACCACTTTACGCGTAATTGTAAATGCAAGATGGACAAAAACTCCCATTTATTGTCTGCGCACCCTTTCAACCAAAATAAACAAGTAAGACCATGTCGCAACTAACAATTTATGAAAAATTATTTGTCGATATGTCATAAGGTATTTGAAAAAAATGAAAATAAGCCAAAATCAAAATTTAGAATATGACCTTGACCTTTGACCTTGACCTCATTTTTATTTGTTTGGACCAAGGACCTCAAATCTAAAGACCCTATGTCTTTATCACTGATGGTTTACCAGTTAGAAACGCATATCACTTAATTAAATGGAAAAGGGGGAATAACTCTCATAGGGAGTCTCCGTAAAGCTTCGGTCCAAATGAATATCCTAATCCTGAAGATGTAACGAGCAATTTGGTAAAATAAATTTGTCATAATCTTTTACGGTTGCGAAGGAGTAGTGGCCACAAGAAAAACAGTATTTGGGGAGATAACTCTTACAACGTAAAGTATTTTGTTGTGCCGTTGTAAATTTTTAAAGCGTATAAACTATACGACAACATATTCCAAATATTTAAGCGACATCTTTTGAAACATCAATACTACGCAAGAAAACATTTAGGCGGAAGAAAAAAATAATAATAATAATAATTAAAAACCAATTGTTCAGAGAACAATTGAAGGTCTTTCCACTAGTAAAGAGCTATTTTGAAATTGAAATATGAAAAATCAGTTTAAAATTTTAGTTCCTATGGCTTTATGATGTATTTATATGAATTTAAAGCAAAGGTCAAAATCTAGAACGTACTTTTAACCTATGACCTTGACCTCAATTTCAAGGTCACAAACCAAGGACCTTAAATCATAAGACCCAAGGTCTTTAATATGTTTGGTTAATGAGTAATACCACTTTACGCGTAATTCTAAATGTAAGATGGACAAAAACTCCCATTTATTGTATGCGCACCCTTTCAACCAAAATATACAAGTAAGGACATGTCGCAACTAACAATTTAGGAAAAAATATTTGTCGATATATCATACGGTATTTGAAAATAAGTGAAAATAAGCCAAAATCAAATTTTAGAATATGACCTTGACCTTTGACCTTGACCTTATTTTTATTTTTTTGGACCAAGGATCTCAAATCAAGAGACCCTAGGTCTCTATCACTTATGGTTTACCAGTTAGAAACGCATATCACCTATATCAAATACATAAGGGGGAATAACTCTCATATGGAGTCTCTGGATAGCTTCGGTCAAAATTAAAATCCTAATCCTGAAGATGTAACGAGCAATTTGGTAAAGTAATTTTGTCGTAATCTTTTACGGTTGCGAAGGAGTAGTGGCCACAAGAAAAACAGTGATTGGGGAGATAACTCTTACAACGTAAAGTATTTTGTTACGCAGTTGTAAATTTTTAAAGCGTATAAACTATACGATATCATATTCCAAATATCTAAGCGACAACTTATTAAACAACAATACTACGCAAGAAAAAAATTAGGCGGAAGAAAAAAAAAAATAATAATAATAATAATAATAATAATTAAAAACCAATTGTTCAGAGAACAATTGTAGGTCTTTCCACTAGTAAAGATCTATTTTGATATTGAAATATGAAAAATCAGTTTAAAATGTTAGTTCCTATGGCTTTATGATGTATTTATATGAATTTAAAGCAAAGGTCAAAATCTAGAACGTCATATTAACCTATGACCTTGACCTCAATTTCAAGGTCACAAAGCAAGGACCTTAAATCAGAAGACCCTAGGTCTTTAATATGTTTGGTTAATGAGTAATATCACTTTACACGTAGTTCTAAATGTAAGATGGACAAAAACTCCAATTTATGGGCTGCGCACCCTTTAACCAACATATACAAGTAATGGACATGTTGCAACTAACAATTTATGAAAAAATATTTGTCGAAATGTCATACGGTATTTGAAAATAAGTGAAAATAAGCCAAAATCAAAATTTAGAATATGACCTTGACCTTTGACCTTGACCTACTTTTTATTTTTTTGGACCAAGGACTTCAAATCTAAAGACCCTATGTCTCTATCACTTATGGTTTACCATTTAGAAATGCATATCACTTAATTAAATGGAAAAGGGGGAATAACTCTCATATGGAGTCTCCGTAAAGCTTCGGTCCAAATGAATATCCTAATCCTGAAGATGTAACGAGCAATTTGGTAAAATAAATTTGTCGTAATCTTTAACGGTTGCGAAGGAGTAGTGGCCACAAGAAAAACAGTATTTGGGGAGATAACTCTTACAACGTAAAGTATTTTGTTACACGGTTGTAAATTTTTAAAGCGTATAAACTATACGATATCATATTCCAAATATCTAAGCGACATCTTTTGAAACATCAATACTACGCAAGAAAAAAATTAGGCGGAAGAAAAAAAAAAATAATTAAAAACCAATTGTTCAGAGAACAATTGTAGGTCTTTCCACTAGTAAAGATCTATTTTGATATCGAAATATGAAAAATCAGTTGAAACTATTAGTTGCTATGGCTTTATGATGTATTTATATGAATTTAAAGCAAAGGTCAAAATCTAGAACGTCGTATTAACCTATGACCTTGACCTAAATTTCAAGGTCACAAACCAAGGACCTTAAATCAAAAGACCCTAGGTCTTTAACATGTTTGGTTAATGAGTAATATCACTTTATGCATAATTCTAAATGTAAGATGGACAAAAACTCCCATTTCATGTATGCACACCCTTTCAACCAAAATATACAAGTAAGGACATGTTGCAACTAACAATTTATGAAAAATTATTTGTCAATATGTCATACGGTATTTGAAAAGAAGTGAAAATAAGCCAAAATCAAAATTTAGAATATGACCTTGAACTTTGACCTTGACCTCATTTTCATTTTTTGGGACCAAGGATCTCAAATCAAAATACCCTAGATCTCTATCAATTATGGTTTACCATTTAGAAATGCATAATACTTAATTCAAATGAAAAAGGGGGAATAACTCTCATATGGAGTTTCCGTAAAGCTTCGGTCCAAATGAATATCCTAATCCTGATGATGTAACGAGCAATTAGGTAAAATAATTTTGTCGTAATTTTTTACGTTTGCGAAGGAGTAGTGGCCACAAGAAAAACAGTGTTTGGGGAGATAACTCTTACAACGTAAAGTATTTTGTTACGCGGTTGTAAATTTTTAAAGCGTATAAACTATACAATATCATATTTCAAATATCTAAGCGACATCTTATGAAACAACAAAACTACGCAAGAAAAAAATTTAGGCGGAAGAAGAAAAATAATAATAATCAGAACAAAATCAATAGGTCTTTCCACGGAAAAGTGGAAAGACCTAATTAAAAACCAATTGTTCAGAGAACAATTGAAGGTCTTTCCACAAGTAAAGATCTATTTTGATATTGAAATATGAAAAATCAGTTTAAAATGTTAGTTGCTATGGCTTTATGATGTATTTTATATGAATTTAAAGCAAAGGTCAAAATCTAGAACGTCCTATAAACCTATGAACTTGACCTCAATTTCAAGGTCACAAACCAAGGTCCTTAAATCAAAAGACCCTAGGTCTTTAATATGTTTGGTTAAGGAGTATTATTACTTTTTTTGTGTAATTCTAAATGTAAGATGGGCAAAAACTCCCATTTATAGTCTGTGCACCCTTTCAATCAAAATATACAAGTAAGGACATGTCGCATCTAACAATTTATGAAAAATTATTTGTCTATATGTCATACGGTATTTGAAAATAAGTGAAAATAAGCCAAAATCAAAATTTAGAATATGACCTTGACCTTTGACCTTGACCTCATTTTCATTTTTTTGGACCAAGGACCTCAAATCTGAATACCCTAGGTCTCTATCACTTATGGTTTACTAGTTAGAAATGCATATCACTTGAATCAAATGAAAAAGGGGGAATAACTCTCATATGGAGTCTCCGTAAAGCTTCGGTCCAAATGAATATCCTAATCCTGAAGATGTAACGAGCAATTTGGTAAAATAAATTTGTTGTAATCTTTTATGGTTGCGAAGGAGTAGTGGCCACAAGAAAAACAGAATTAGGGGAGATAACTCTTACAACGTAAAGTATTTTATTTTGTCGTTGTGAATTTTTAAAGCATAAAAACTATATGATATCATATTTCAAATATCGAAGCGACATCTTTTGAAACCTCAATACTACGCAAGAAAAAAAATTAGGCGGAAGAAAAAAAAAAAAAATAATAATAATCAGAACAAATACAATAGGTCTTTCCACGGAAAGGTGGAAAGACCTAATAATAATCAGAACAAACCCTATAGGTCTTTCCACGGAAAGGTGGAAAGACCTAATAATCAGAACAAAAACAATAAGTCTTTCTACAGAAAAGTGGAAAGACTTAATAATAATCAGAACAAAACCTATAGGTCTTTCCACGGAAAAGTGGAAAGACCTAATAATCAGAAGAAATCCAATAGGTCTTTCCACGGAAAGGTGGAAAGACCTAATTATCTCATGCAATTTTAAAATCTGAGAATGTCAATAATGAACCTACTACAAATGACTAACTAATAAAGACTCCAACTGCTAAGAACAGTAAGAAGAGATTGGCCTCAACACCAGCATCAGAATTGAGATTCAGATTAACACCCAAAAGAGAACCAGTTATTTCATCTCTGGTCCGATCATTCGAGAAATTAAATACCCATACTAGTCTAAATGTAAAGGAAAGATCCGGTGTTTCTAGACGTCGGATTGATTTTGACAATGGTCACGACCATGACCATTCATATACAAAGGGTTCACCTTCATATGACATCAGACAAATCAGTGACCAAGACAGCAACCAGATTGAGGCTTTACTGTGCCAAAATTTGGACAGGTATATATATAATAATAATAAATGAATAAATAAACTTTATTTGGAGTCGGCAAGGTATACAAACAGAGACAACATAAGCTGAAATGAGCTGTTAACCGACATATATCACTGGCTTTATTTATGATTTAAGATAACCAGACTTTATGCAGCCACACAAAGTATATTTGAGAAGTGCATCTTGTGTACAATACATTTTTATTGACAATCAAGACTAATTTTATCATGTAACATTATATTTATTTATTTATTATGTAGATCACACATAATATTATAATCAGTCTAAAATTTAAAGTTTACATGTGTGTCAGTGAATGATAGATACATGTACCATGTAAATTGTAGAACTTGTAATTCAATACATATTTATAATTACCATATATATGCACCTAAAGAAAATAAAATGTTGATATTAACATGTAAGTATCTTTGTCGAAAAAGGTAAGAGTGATGATAAAGATCATAACATCTTAAGTTCACAGAAGAATAACTCACCCCTTTCTTATAAATTATAATTGAACATTTATACATGTATGTATGTCCTCCAATTGCATAATAAGGGTTTTTTGGCGCTGTCTTTCTTCTTTTAGTTGGACACCAGGTTCGAGCCCTGGGAACCCGAAGCAATTACTATATTGGAATGGATATATATACTGAATACTGTACATAATCATCATGTATATGTATGTATGTAGCATATGGTTTAAAATAGACCATGTAGACACATGCATGTAGCATATATATAGAGAGATATAAAAAAAAATCTTCTGTTTGCAATGATCAAAATATTTGGTTGTGTAAATAAGATACATCTAAAACCCAATCTTTTTTTTTTAATATTGATGTTTCAGTATCTTTGTACCAGTACCATAGGTAAGAGTTATTGTACCAGTAGAATAGCACAACAATTGTATATATGTATGTGAACTAATATAATCTTGGTGATGGACTAATATGCATGTCTTTATATATTATCCTACTAAATTGAATATATGTCTTGTATATCTACTTCATTTCATTAGATAGCTTTTCTTAGGTGCAATGATTGACTCTTTTTTATTTTAAATATTCTGCTTTTTCTGTCAATGTCTGACTCTCTTTTACATATTGCCTTGTAAATCATCTAACCTTCATGCTGTTGCATTATGTACTCATACAACCTATTATTATATAGTATTCCATAGTTTCTAAACTTTAACTTGTTATGTAAAATTTAATTACAGTATCTTATGAAATATAATTGAAATTAATGTACATAACACTCATTAAGTCTTAAAATCTCCTCATATTAACTATCTATAATTCAATGTCCAAATAATGTCAAATACATGTAGACTATGTAATGGAAAATTGAAAATAATGTCATTTTGTTTTTAAAATTTATGATTTATTTTTTATTTTTTTAATTCTATTAAATATGACTATTTAAATCAATAAATATGAAATTGTACTTGAAGACTTTCAGTTAATTGTATTGAAAACTTGACTTTTTAATATTTATAATTTATAGTTAGAGAACATCAATAAAGTTGACCATTTTAAATATTTATGAAGAAAAAGATGATGAAAGTCTCAAAATCATTTTTTTTTTTTTTGCAGTGAGTATGACAGTATTTGCAAAGAGATCAGTAAGCAGCTTTCTGAACTTGGAAACACAAAGAGCCTTCTTCTGAAGAATGATATTGGAAGACTACAGAATTCTGACATGTTTTCAGCATGTATTCTTGAAATGAATACACACTGTCCAGCTTTGCTACAGGTTAATGTATTTTTTAGCTTCAACAAAAGACGTGAAATCAAGGCTTAACAATCACAAATTCTGGTATAAGCGTCATCAACATTCAGGTTTAATTTGTGCATAGAAATGTTAATAATTTACACTTTTGCAAAATCTAAACAGATGGTTACCATAGTGCCTTAAGGCCCTGGGGAGAACACTACATGTTTATTGTAGTTTTCACTATTAAGTTGACTCAAATTTTGACAGTGCACATTTGAATCTTTAAGCTGACAGCAAGAATTGCATGTACAATTATAATGTCAGGGGAAAAAGCCTGCTAAAATTTGAATATCATTATTGAATATCAATGCATATTTAGGTTTATTTCATTTTATAAATTTCATGGTAACAATAGCTTCCCTGTTGCACTTGGATCAAGGGTGATTTCAAAAATGGCAATATTTTATTAACGCTAGACATACCGTTGTTTATATTATATAACTTTGTTAATGTGTAATGATAATATTGTATGTAATATGCCATCCAAGGGCTCTAATTTGATGAAATTAAACTATTCTATTCTATATTAACTTCTTATTAAAGATGCTGTCGAATAATGATAAACAAGATATATATTTTATATTAGTTGTTAAGTATTCCCATTTTCATGATTGTAAAATGGACATTGACATTTCAATTTCAAATTAACATACAAGCAAGATATTTAAACAATTTACTATTTTAGGTTTTAGTACATTCCTTAGGAAAACATGAGTCAATAGAGAAAAGAGTAGCCACTATAGCAACAATTTATGGAATGATCCTTCATAGTAGAAATGTACGTGCATCTTGCATTCAAAAGATCTTCTCAGCTTTGTTGATTCGTTGCCATGCAGATAATAAGGTATAAACCAGATCATTCTTTGATGGTAATTTACCAAAAGATAAATAGAGTTATGGAAATCATTCAATTTCTATTATCTTTAAAAAAAAAATAAAGGATAGGAGTATATTAACAAGAGACAATATTGCACAATATACATAGAAAAATTACAAGTTATCAATGAACAGGGCTTTTATTACAGTTCTTCGTCTTGATGGTCGATGTACCGTATTCAACAATGACCAAATCATGCATACCCTACAACGCAGTTAAGATGGTCCCTATCATTGACTTCAGTTGTACTATTGATAAAATTAAACCAAAGTTTAGTCTTGCTCACCACCCCCCTCAGAGTGACAATTTTTTATCCTATTATTAGGTACCTTCTCCATTGAGGAGTTCTCAAAATAAATTATTATCATGATTATGACAATAGACAATTCATGATTAGTAATTAGATGATAATGGGATGAAATTTCAATATTGCCTGCAAAAATTTTGATTAAAAACAATTTTACAAATTCTATTTTTAAAAATTAAAATCATGAAGATCATGCAAAAAGTGGCATAAAAAATACTGTGGAGGTGAAATATCTAGATTAACCTTGTTTTGTATAAAATGAACAGATTTAGTCAGAAGGATACATTTGATATTTTTCAAGAGCAAATAATCATGATAAGCAGTCATTAATTGAAAACCATTAACAGATTATTACAGATCTTTTCTTCTTTGATATTATTGAATACAAATAGTCACCAGATATTGCATGTTTTCTTTCTTATTTTAGTTATTAAATCGATTGCATAGTATACATCTGACATTATCTGAAAGTTCGAAAAGAAACATTATCAGAGAATTTGGCGAACAGCTGGAAGAAAAATTGATAAGAGATGTTTCTGATGGCAAAAATGGTAAACTCAATGGGGACAATTTAGACATTCGTGTTAACACAAATGATGTTAGAATGACCAATACAAACAAGGACTACAACTTTTTCGCTACAAATTTTGTTTTAAACAGAATTTCAATTGAAAAACAGCCTATTGTGCACCATGATTCCCCTGAACCAAGCCTGGAAATCTTCTTACCAAATGAAGCCGAGATATTGGTGTATAAAAATAGTCTAAAGATTCTTTTAGGACGTATTCTGGTTGAATACATGCCAGGATTTCAATGGATGAAGAAAGTTTTGCCAGATCATATAGATCATCCTCACAAAGAAGAGATGAAAAGAAAATCTGTGGTACATATGCTCCCTCTTTCCTTGAACAATGAATGCTCCTATGACGGATGTGTCAGAATTATGGATGAATACATTGAAATGATTAACAGATGGTATAGAAAAGCTGGCAGAGGTTGGTATTTTTCATGTAGAGGTATTTGACATTGGTTAGAAGTATAAGGGGAGGGTTGAGATCTCCCAAACATGTTTAACCCTACTGCATTTTTGCACCTGTCCCAAGTCAGAATGCAATTAGGTCAATGATATAATCTTTTCCATCTTGGTGATATCCCTTTTTTAAGTACATTAATTGGTTAGTTTTCTTATAAGCATTTATACATGTATGTATGTCCTCCAATTGCATAATAAGGGTTTTTTGGTGCTGTCTTTCTTCTTTTAGTTGGACACCAGGTTCGAGCCCTGGGAACCCAAAGCAATTACTATATTGGAATGGATATATATACTGTATACTGTATACTGTACATAATCATCATGTATATGTATGTATGTAGCATATGGTTTAAAATAGACACATGCATGTTGCATATATATATATATATACATATATATAAAGAGAGAGAGATATATAAAAAAAATCTTCTGTTTACAATGATCAAAATGTTTGGTTGTGTAAATTATAAGATACATCTAAAACCAAATCTATCATTTTTAATATTGATGTTTTAGTATCTTTGTACCGGTACTATTGGTAAGAGTTATTGTACCAGTAGAATAAGACAACAATTGTATATATATATATTTATGTGAACTAATATAATCTTGGTGATGGACTAATATGCATGTCTTTATATATAATCCTACTAAATTGAATATATGTCTTGTATATCTACTTCATTTAATTAGATAGCTTTGCCATGATCGACTTTTTAAAATATTCTGCTTTTCTGAGCGTAAAAATACATGTAAACATATTTTAATTATATCATAAACATATAGTTTGTATAACAATGTATAAGCACAAGTTTGTTTACACATGACTACTGGTATTAATTGAGGCCAAAAAAAAAAGAAGTTTTATAGTTTTATCAATTATAAATGAATTCTTAAGAGCTTATCTTCACATGTGATTGGTTTCTATTATAAAATCGCATTTCAGCTGCAGAACTAGACACATTGCAGATTCCAGTTGGAGGAGATCAGCTTACCAGGGTCAGATTTCAAGGGGCAAAAACACTAAGAGCTGGAGCACACACTAAGCAAGAAAGATTTGATCAGTTATACCCAATGGTAATTGAGCTGTTCCACACTCTTCAAGACTTTCTAGAGGTATTTTAAATGTATAAACCATTCTGTCAAAAGAGACTTACAAGTAAATAGTAGAAAACATATCCTATAAATGAAAAATGCTTAACATGGACAATTTATCATTTATATACCTAAAACATACAATGATACCACTAAGAAACTATAAAACATTCTAATGTAAGCTTTATCTTCTCAGAATAATTAGCTACTGGCTTGAAAATGTAATCAATACAATCATTAAAACATTAAAGAAATGTATGTATACTTAGAAAAAAAAGTGTTAAGCATTAACTGATGGATATTTAGTCCTGATGTTTTGCTGTATATCACCTAAAAGACTTTTAAGAAATTTTAAATTGTTTTATTTGTGATGTAACAAATTGGAGAATGGAAGAGAGAGTAAATGTAGATGGGACACAATGGCACACGGTACATAGAAAATACAAATTATCAATGAACATACTAGTTTTTATCATGTTTATATCTGGTCTTTATCTTGATAGTTATGAAGGGTCTTCAATAATGAAAGAATCATTCATACACTTCCACAATGTAAAAACAAGATGGTTGTATATGAGTACCAGTCAAAAGAACTAGGGAAACAAGGGCCATTCTTAAGTTTAATTTGTAGAATGGTAAACTTTCAGTGCCTTTTTTGTAACTTTTACATCATTTGATCTCTGTTCATGCTGTGGGAGAGTTGTCTCATTGGTAATATCATACAACATCTTTTTAGTTTCACATGTACATTATGCTTATCCTTTTATTTTATTTCTGTTTAAGAAACTGACCAAAAGATTTCTGAAATTAGGTAACAGCAGAGACCAGGGGACTTTGGCAAACCTGAAGATTTTGATTCAGAGGTCAAATGTCAATGGAAAGGTGAAAAGTAGATTTAAGGTATGTGAGCATACTGTTCAGGTACTTTTAAAAATGGATCTTAAAATGAAAGCTAAATTTATCTCCAATTAATGTTGTCTTCATCAATTTTAGAATGTGTACATCAATGAAATATGAAAACATTTATGTACAAAAAATTAATGAAAAACAAATATGTAACAGATAAACAAACAACAACCACTTAATTACAGGCTCCTGACTTTGGATAGGCACAAACAATATGCATTTATGTTATTGGTAAAACTCTTTTATTTTACAGCATCATAGCAATCAACACAATTTTAGGTTCATTGTTTTATTTCCTCTTGATAACAAAATTACATGTATAAATTTGTCAAATTATATTCAACTTTTTTGTTTAAAAAATAAGCTGGTTATATAAAATACTGTTTTATTATTTCTTTTGGTTTATTTTTTAGGCCCATGAAGACTTTGTCCTTACTGTAGGGCATTCTTACTTTCTTGATTATGTGATGAAAAAATTTGATATGAAAGACTTGGACGACACACCAACCCACAAACTGTTACCTGAAAATATTAAACAGTTACATGCTCCTTCAAAACAGAAGATTTTTGATGCCATTATGGAGGAAGTGATAGCAGAAATTTACATACCCTATGAAACTCAGGTATTTATGAATAGAATTCTAAAAAAACTTATCAGTTAAACCATTATTTTTGGGGTAATTACATTGCATGCATCAAAAAAATTATTTCATTATTGTAAATTACCGATATTTTTCTTTAATTTCACATTCTAATAGTTTAAGTTAACTATGACTATTTAAATTTGTTTTTATATCATAGTTTGGTATGTCGTCATCATAGTTGTCTTGTTAATGAAACAGCAATCTTACAGTACATGAATTTACATATCAGTGACATCGGGATGATAACTTTACTTTCTATTGGTCAAAAGGCAAAATAATTCTGGAATCACAAGTTTCATAAAATAATTTAGACAAACTGTATCACGATTTACTGATGGCTTCGTCATGTCAAAAGTGGAGTAATTTTTACAAATAAGATGGGACATGAAAGCCGAAAGATTTAATGTAGTAAATATAAGCAATTATATATCACAGTACAGTCTTGTATATTGCAGTCAGTTGATTTTAGTTTATGAAACAAATGTTCATTCATACCACAGATTTTTTTATTCATATTATCTATACATGTATATATACTAATTTCAGGCACCCAAACAAGTGGATCTAAAACTACTGATAGCCAACCAGGCATACCAATGTTCTGCATCATTAGACAATAACACAGCAGTAGTTCCACTCTCTATTAATGGTAGACAGACTATCATACAAGTTCCTGTTCCTAGACTACAAGAAGGCTGCAGCATAAATGTGAATGGTATTACAATTTTTATTCAGGAAGTGAAAAAGGGACACGATGACCTGTTTAATTATGTTCACAATTTTCTTCAATGGTATTTTATTATTTTGCAAATGGAAGATGCTATTCATGAAGGAGATATGGTTAGAACAAATGTAATCATTACTAAGACAATGATTCCATTTTTTTCTCACACTCAGTTCTTTCTAAGTATTTTACCGAATGTATTGACTTCATTCTATAGACTGAGTTCACTTTGCCACCTCATGTTGCTGCAGAGGTTAGGGCTGCATCTTTTGTTAATGTCCATGGTGGTATTGGGAAAAATAAGGCTGCAGACATGCACAAGGAAAATGAAGTGAAGTTAGTCAAAGATTTGATCAAAGGTCTTGGGGCAAACAAGACAGAAAAATCTATTATCGCAATGTCAAAAGCAGCACCAGTTATAAACGATGTAACAACAAACTTTGACAAAATGTTGAAATTGAACGACTTCAAAACAAAACATAAAAAGAGATCATCGGAGGAAGACATTCGTACTCTAGTTAAGAAGCTAAAAGATCTTGATCTTTGGAATTTTCATGAAAACAGAACACTAACATTATTCACTGGTATAGGTCAATCACCTTTCAACTTCAATACTGATGTGTTTTTAAGGAATATGAAATCAACCATATTCAGACTGCAAAGGGATTTGCCATGTGAGGCAGATGATGATAACAATCATGATGATGACGATGAGGAAAGTGACATGGAAGATTAATTAAAACATATACATGTACTTGCATTTAAATAATTTACTGGTCATACATACAATTTATAAAAATCAAAAACGAAAAATGAAAAAATCTGTTATTGATGTGTAAATAAATTAATATGAAGTAGAAAGTTGAATGATGATGGAATTCAATGTTAGCCATGCCATGGTTCACTCAACAAGGGGAATTTTTGACAATACTATAAGAGTAATTGAATATTTTTTGCAGCATTTTGAGAAATGATTTTGCTATGAAAATGTGTACTATAAGTAAAAAAAAACTCCTTTAAAAAACGAAATTTCTGTATAAGGTCAATAGTTAGGTTGAATTTTTAAGCTTAAACTGTATTGGTTTAACAAGGATAATGAGTGTTTTGAAATATATGTCTAAATGTCAAAGCAGACTTACTTCTTTGCTTTTTTTCATAATAAAAAATAAGGCTATTAAAAACATTCAACAAGTTGTTATTTTGAATTAAATGCTGCACGTCAACACAATGTAAAACAGTGAGTTGTCTTATAAAAAATATATTGCATTTTTCACTAAAAAAATTATATTTAAGTAAGGTAGCTGTAAAGCAAATTGAAAGTCAAAATATAATGGATCTACTCATGTGATATCATGAAATGGTAATTTCAATCAAAATTAGGCCACAATTGTCTACCTTACAAGACCTTGTTATGGGCTATAGTGAAAACATTCAAAATAGAATAATATATGTACTGTTATTTATAAGAGAACATTTCAAATGGGTTCTGTATTTTAATCTTTGTCACTTTTGTTTATTGTAACTGCCTGCAGTTACTGCAACATTCATACATTGGTCCATTAAATTTGGTTTCATTAAAGCCAAAGTATTGTAGCAGCTGAAGTCTGAGACATTTATCTTTTGTCTTGCAGTACTGCACCATAGCGTCCGATAAACCCTTACGATTTTTCGCTAGATCATTGTTATTGAAGTACATTAGCGCCTCAGCTTTCTGACCCTTTCTTCCTGCTCTGCCAACCTCCTGGAAATATTTCACCAATGTAGTTGGGGGCCTACAATGTATGATTTTAGTAATTGCAGGTGCATCTAGACCCATCCCCAATGCCACAGTTGCCAAAACCAACCTAAGTTTTGGTTCCTCTTTCCGTAGTTCAAACAGTATGTGTTGTTTCATTTGTGATGTATAATCCTTGTGAAACTGGCCAAAAATTCTATTTTCAGGAATTGCCTCACCTATGTACTGCTCCTCTTTTAACTCATAATTTATGAATTGGTAGAAATACCCCAATGCTTCTAAACTTTCTACGTACACTATTGTTAATGGGAATTTGTCCCGCTTAGTTTTAAGCTCTTGTACTAGAGGAACAACAATATCATCATATTTGCTAAACTTCTGAAGGTTTGACAATCTTGTTTTTATTTCAAGGAACAAATTCGGTCGGTCTGGGTTTACTTTAATAATAGTTGGGTTGATATACTGAAGTATTTTAGAAAGGGATTGTATACAACTTGGTGTGGCAGTTGCTGTTACAGCTAGGTGAGCAGCATTTGGAAAAAGAGCTGTTAATTCTCCAATCTGCTTAAACTTTGGTCTGAAATCTTCTCCCCTGCAATTTTAATAATATGAAATTTGACAGCAGAAAAGAAATCAGTAAAGGGTATGACTTTTTTTTATAAAATAACATAACAAAGCCTCCAAATACATGAAATAACATCACCTAAATATTAAATTTAAGTATAAAATCATAATTTCAGACTCATTAACAAGAGCAAGTCACTGCAGGATCGTCATGAGGTCTTATGATTTTGGAGATATGAAAATTAGTATGATTGGAAAAGAGACATGTCTAAAATTTGTACATATTGTGTATGCCAATGTGTATTTGCATTGTTGTTTATCACTGTAATTGACTGTACATATGTTGGGTTCTAGCAATAAAATTGTTTTTATCTTGAATAACTGGAAGGAAATGATAAAAACATGTAGATGTCTTTAGATCAGAAACTCATTAAATAGATTTTAAGGTGAAAATCAAAAAAATTATGAACTTTACTAAAACTAGATATTCTCAAAATTTCTAGCAAACAACCAATAATTTTGAAGTTTTTTCTCTCAATCTTTTTAAAATAAGGCATTGGTAATCATTTATAATCTTTTAAATTAATCTTTATTTTCCTGAGCTTATATGTTTATATATATAAGAAATGTACCATTGTATAACATTATTGTAAAATTAAAACGAGACATGATATATCATTTGTATACATGTATTATTTGTATAATATATTTGCAAATCATGTAAATAAATAATAAATGAAGTTCACTTATCATCCAAATCAGTGTATATATAATGTAATACAGAATGGAAAACCCCTACATGTATAAATATGTGACATTCAGTTGCATGTGTTTTACTTTATTTAACATGTTTAAGACTATTTGCAACATAGAAAATAAAGGATATAGAGTAATGGGACAAAATATCACACAACACATGAACAAAGAGAAAAATTATCAACGAACAGGTCTTTGATTCTTGTTCTTCATCTTGACAGATGATGTAGGGTCTTCAACAATTTATATATATATGGTGATGATCATGTACAGTATATATATCCATTCCAATATAGTAATTGCTTCGGGTTCCCAGGGCTCGAACCTGGTGTCCAACTAAAAGAAGAAAGACAGCGCCAAAAAACCCTTATTATGCAATTGGAGGACATATACATGTACATGTAAAGAAATCACCATTTCAACTTAGAACTTGGTACACATGTAAAAAAGATCACACAAAATTATCTAAAATAAAGAAGCATATTATTGTGTTTTTTCTGATCTTCAAACTTAAGTTTTCTTTAATAACAAGTGCCTCTGTTCTGGTCTTTTCTTTTTTCAATCGCTTTGGTATCTTCATTTTTTTTAATATACTCACCACTCCTCAATCATGTGAACTTCATCAACTGCAATGCAGCACACCTTTTGCTGAAAGACTTTGCTGCGTAGTATTCTGCTCAAAACTGGAGTAAACATAGCCTCAGGATGGGTGTACAAAATCTCAATATCACCACTTTTAATCATTTCCATATCTGTCATTGTTACCTACAATTGAAAATATTTAAGGATCATTTTGAGAGGATTTACTGAATTATTGATAAGACATATTAATTGGTAAAACTAATTTCAATATACTTTTGTTAGAACCATTTGGACTGAATTCAGAAATTATTGCAAAAATGTGACATGTGTGACAGGGTTGTTATCATAGTAATTTGAACTCGCATTTTGGAATTTTGGACATGAATGAAGCAGGATTTTTCCCAATAACACTAAAATAACCAGGTGCTCCGCAGGGCGCAGGTTTATACGACCCCAGTGGTTGAACCCTGAATAGTTGGGGCAAATTTGGTCACAATATTCAAGCTTGATTCTGTCTGAATTTGGATTGTGATCAAATTTTTGACGTAATATAGGTTTTTGTCACAAAATTAATGTGGTCAAAGATCTAACAAATTTATTGCACAATACTGTGCAATTGAAGATTTCTTCTTGAAACTTCTTTGAAAAAAAAGGAAGCCCTTCAAAAAATGGTAAACAAAAAATCCCCCCCCAACTTTTTGAACCCCCTTGGAGCAATAACCCTTAAACTCAATCCCATGCTTTCCATTGCAGTATTGAACCTTGTAGTACAATTTCAGAGAGATCCATACACTTAAACACAAGTTATTGTCATGATTGTTTGGAAACTAGAATCATGATTCTTTTTGGCCCTTTTATGGCCCCTAATTCCTACATATTTTGGGCAATTAACCCAAAACTTAATCCCAGCCTCCCCTTTGTTATATGGTACATTGTGGTACAATTTCAGAGAGATCCATACAATTACACATAAGTTATTGTCTTGAAACTAGAAAAAAGCTTGTTTTGACCCCTTTTTGGCCCTTAATTCCTAAACTTTGGCTTTATAACCCCTAAAATGAATCCAAACCTTCTACTTGTGGTTTTAAACATTGCGGTATGATTTTAGAGAAATTGAAATACTTCTACACAAGTTAATATCCTGAAACTAGAAATATGCTTGTTTTGGGCCCCTTTTGGGCCCCTAATTCCTAATTGGTTGGGACCATCATCTCCAAAATCACTCCCAATCTTCCTTTTGTGGTATTGAACCTTCTGAAAAAATTTCATGAAGATCTATTCACTTAAACTAAGGTTATTATCCGGAAACCAATGTGTCTTCAGACGACGACGACGCAGACATCATACCAATATACGATCCCAAATTTTTTTTTGGGGTCGTATAAAAATCACATTTTGTTTTAAAAAGACAAAAACCAACTAAAAAATGCTTGTAATAATTTCTGATTTTACAGTAATAACATTTTCAACACCAGATGCACATTTCAACAAAGCTGTCTCTTCAGTAATGGCCAATGCAAAAACGATCTGAAAATCAAAACATTACAAAAGATGAAGATCTTATCAATAAAAAGTGTAGCTACAGGGATCTCCATGACCTGTTTAATGTCGGAGGTGCTCCATAGATGGTCTGTTCCTAATCCTGAATTCACTCAAACCAGATATTGTGTTGAATAGCTTTTAACATGTTTTATGAAAAATATTTATTAATTAACATTTTCTAAAATAGAAGTACCTATTCTGAAGTAACTTTGGGAGCTCATCAACTTGGACCATTTTTGAAAAAAAACTTGAACTGTAAATACATGCAAGACAACTTGAAATATAAGTATAAAATAAGACTTTTGACAAACTTAGTTGTCTTTTTTAGATGATCCAAGTAATCTTCCGACTTGTTTCTGGGCCAAATTGTCCTGCATTCTTCGGTATCAGGTTTGTTTGCGCCCAATACACTTTCGCACCTCGCACATTCGAACTCTACACGTTAGCGCCAAACTTTAATTCAAATTTCAGTTGAATAATTGGAAAATCATGATTGTTGTTATAAATTGTTTTGGTGTAAGTAAAACATTAAAGATTTTAAATGAAAAACACAAAAGATAATTGTTTTTAATAACAGCTTGGTCCCTTTGATCTGAAACAACATGAACAATAAAATATAGCAATACACTGTCATAACTAAAAGATGATGAAATTTATTCAACACACAAAAAAAAACATAGTCAGAATCTCACTTTATTTTTAAACAAGTCAATGAAATAAAGTTATAGCAATACACTAACCAAAACATGATTCAGAGTTATTCAACACAAAATAAAACGTTGACAGATTCCCACTTTATTTATAGAAAGGATTATATTTTTTTTTAAACAATCAGTGACAATACACTATGCAAAACATGATTAAGATTTATTCAACACAAAAAAAAAATGCTGTCTCACTTTATTTTGAGACAACCACAACAAATGTAAGAATACACTTGCCAAAATGTGATTACAAAGCTATAGTCATTAAACACAAAACCAACAAGTGAAACTGCGAGCTACTGCTCACTGATGATACCCCCGCCGCAAGTGGATAATATTAATAGTGTAAAAATATGCAAGTGTTCGGTAAACAGGAAGTTGTCAAGTGATGAAAACACATCACACGGTATAGCTGACTTATATAAATCCTGAAACCAAATTTCAGAAATCCTTGTATTGTAGTTCCTGAGAAAAATGTGACGAAAATTTTCAACTTGGCTATCATGTGTAAAATCATACAAGTGTTCGGTAAACAGGAAGTTGTCAAGTGATGAATCTGAAAACGCATCACATGGTATGGCTAACATATATAAATGTTGATACCAAATTACAGAAAGGGTGGATGTGTAGTTCCTGAGAAAAATGTGACGAAAGTTTCATGGGACGGACTGACTGACGGAGGTAAAACAGTATACCCCCCCTTTTTTAAAGCCGGGGTATAATTAAAGTTTGGCGTGAACATGAAGGGTGCGAAGGTGAAAGGGGGCGAACATGAGTGTGTGCGAAAGTGAATGGGTGCAAACGGACCCGGATTCGAATTCTTCTGTCATCAAAAAAAGAATATCTCTAATCAGCATTAACAGTTATAAAATAAAAGGCATGGCAATATAGATATAAATAAGACAACTAGACAACTGTCCATACAATTGAAAGTCACAACATATTTAAAGTTAACATATTATATATATATAGATATAGGAAGATGTGGAGTGAGTGCCAATGAGACAACTCTCCACCCAAATAACAATTAAAAAAAAAAAGTAAACCACTATAGTTCAATGAAAGGCCTTCAACACGGAGCCTTGGCTCACACCGAACAACAAGCTATAAAGGGCCCCAAAATTACTAGTGAAAACATTTTTAAACCAGAAAACCAACGGTCTCATCTATAAAAAAACCTAGAAACACGTATAAATTACATAAACAAACGACAACCACTGTACATCAGATTCCTGACTAAGGACAGGTGCAAACATTTGCAGCAGGATTAAACTTTTAAATGATTATTAAAGTACAAATGTACATGTATGTCCTTCAAAATGGAGCTTCGGCTCATTCCCGAAAGCAAGAATAGATGGAATAGTAACATTACATTGTCTTTGTTAAGTTCCAATGACAGATATTCCGTACAATTGTTGACACCAGCATTAACTACATTAATTTTAGATTTTTTGTAATACTCAGTTTGCGGTTTGGATTCATCGGAGTCCTCATTATCACTGTTGTAACTGTAAGCTACAGTTCCTTGAAGATTAACAAAGGAAGCCCGGATACCTTTTTCTTTCAGGGTCATCACTTGGTCCTGCATAATGGAAGTCAATGGACAAATAACTATAACTATCCCAGGTTCATCTTTCATAAGGACCCATGGCAGCATTTGAAAGATCAGACTTTTCCCGTACCCAGTCGGTAGAATGCTGATACAATCATTCCCAAGATCTAAAGCCTGTAACGTTTCTATTTGTTTGTCTTTTAATGGATAAGTTATCTTGAGTTTTTCTCTAGCGAGGTTTATTTTCGACTCCATCTTAGATTGATTTCACTTCCGAGAACTATATTTTAAAGCGAGGGGATATACTTCCGGCGAACGATATAAGAAGATTTTCTCCGTAGTGCATACGAGGTTATTGTACTGCATAGCGAGAATGGCCGAGTAGTTACGATTGTCCCCTGACTTAAAACAGACATATATTTTTTGTTGGTTTACTCTTTGTAATTTTTATATGTATCCACCCTAAAGAAAAGTTGTTTGGAATGAAATGAATCCCCTCCAGATCCTCCTTAATAAGTTGAAAAGGCTTGATTTACTTCTTACCTTCTTTAGAACTTTGTTGTGGTTTTTTTGGGGGGCGGGGGGGGGGGGGGGGGGGGGGTTGTGTCGAACCTGTTGTTTATAAGTTGTAAATCAGGCCATTAATTACTTTTTCTCAATTTAATTGTTACATATATTTAACATGTCTGGACTGGGTTTTTTTCTCTTTTTTGAAGGCTGTATAGTTGCCTATATTTACTTTGTTATTTGAAAACTCTGTGGATAGTCGTTTCATTGGCAATCATACCACATATACTTTGTTCTATATGGATTGCAGACCTGAAAAAGATGTTCAAAGTTGAATATGCTGCAAACTTCAAACAGCCTACTACAACTTATTTACCATGAAACTATTGATCAGAATTGAACTATACATGCATACATTTATAATTGATTTCATCCCAGTCCTCATGTACATGTACCACTATAGCTATTAATCAACAGAACAAATGCAAATACTTAGTGTTGATGCCATGAAAGGTTTTTTTTGATAAATCTCTAATAATTATATCAATATATTAACTGTATCCCAATATGAACATGTTGGGCTCTTCTACAGCAGAATATACTGTATACAGCATAAGGTTTTCTCATTTGTATAGGCCTGTTTACAGGATGTATAATGGAATACTGTTGTCAGTCTGTCTGTCTGTCCATTGTCAACATGTCAGACATGAACTTTAAAAGGCTTTAATGAAATTGCATAAAACTTCGGTGAATTGTTTATATCTATCGTGAGCTCCCTTTCTTTTTTTTTACAAATTTTAGAATTTATGTTTCCGAGTTAAAAAAAAGGGGGATATTCCAGTTTTTAAACTATAACTCAAAAATCCTTTCAGCAGTTCTCATGAAACATTGGTGAATTGTTGATATCTAGTGATGTAAGCTGCTGCCTTTAGATAAAATCTTATGAATTTTACATTTCCAAGTTATGGGGTTTTATATATATATATATATTAAAAAGGGGGAATTTTCAAGTTTCTGATAATCTTATCAACAATTCTCATTAAACTTTGGTGCATTGTTTATATCTATTGATGTAAACTCCCTGTTTGATTTTCATAAATTTTTAATATGACATTGAGAAGTAATTGAACTTTATTACATGTAAATCCCACATTGATGTATAACATGTACAATAATCAGACATCAATCCAAGCCAACCTGGATGTAATTGAAAGACATTTAGAGGTCAATACACAGTCTTAAACAAAAGACAAAATAATGAAAAATATAGCAAATTTTTGAGAAGAATTATTATGAAATGTATTAGCAATATTTAGAATATATCTTTTTAAATTTAGGTTCCACCTATCATTTTAAAACTGGTATTTCGTTGCGGCTAGTCTATCAGAGGGATATTTCATCGATATGGAATCTAATTTTATCATGAAGTCAGATTTGAACATCGACTTGAGAAATGAAGGTGGAGTAAAGTCCGAATGTCAGTTTTAGTCTTATATATATGTTTGTCAATTTTACTCTTATATATATGTTTGTCAATTTTACTCTTATATATGTTTACATATATTATTGATTCAGTGGTGATGGTAAATAGACACTCACAAGTCTAAGATAAAATTTTATAGTTTTGAATGTTTCTTCATCAGTTAACTAAAATTAGGTGGAGATATGTTCTTATTTCCAACAGAGGGGCACTCAACCTATATCAATTTGTGCATGAAGCGATTGATAGTTGATAGATACTGAATGCTTTTACCACAAATTTGTGAAAGTTTTAACCGGTATTTATACTTAAATTACAATAATAAAATTCATGTCTTTCACTTCAGGACTTCTAATCCAACCAAGTATACATAGTATGGCATGTTATTGAGATATGGTTTTGGTCGATGGATGTTTATGAAGGACTTGTAGAACAAAGTATATCACTGTATTGAGCTCTTTGTCCAAGTGTATTATGAATTCAAAGTGCTTTGCTTTGAGCTCAGTTCATTGTTATGCAATTCATTCATTTGGAAATAAAGATTTGACAGACAACTCTCATGTACGTACAAGGAATTATCAACGTAGTATCCATTTTATGTACAATGTAAGTAATAGGGAGATAATAGCATTTTATTTAGATTTGAATCAAACATTTTTGTCCATTAGCCAAATTTATAAAAAAAAAAAAAAACACAAATTTACCAAACAACGCTACTCTAGCTACTAGCAATATGATGCCTGATTGTTATGTTACACTTTATTTTATACATCTATACTGCCTACATGACACCTTAGTCCTGAGTGTAAATTGTCATCCAGTATGTTAAAAAAAAGACCAAAATTTATAAGGCCTATTTGGCCTAATTGAATTCTAAAACTATATTTCATTGTACATGTTCAACATTTATCATTCATTTGTTTATTTCTCAATTTTTGTGAATTAACAGCAATTATCAATTACTAAAATAAACTTTCATACCACAACAAAACTGTCTTACTGTATTGGTATTACCTATATTTGTATCCATATCACAAAATGAATTGCAAAGAGAATATTTTTGCAATACCTTTTTCATATTGAATACTATAACTCTTTAGATCTTTAGACATATTATGTAGATGTTCATATCCACTTCAAATTTTATCAGATGACTTCTGTAGCAGTGATATTTTTTATGAGTCTTTGAAGCATGCTCACAAAGGTTCTTTTGATGATATCATTTTCATACTGGCCAATTTTTTTTTCCGCTTTGACCTGCTTTTGAGGAAACATTTTCAAATAATTAATATAAAATAACACAGAAGTTTACTCTCTAGCTCATCTAGCCCCAAGCATCATGTCAGGCATTGTCATTACTAATGTCTTCTAAACTGAGTAAATTAATTCCTAAAAAACAATTAAATGTCTTCTAATCTGAGAAACAATTTCGACATTAAACCGAAATCTTTTACTAATGATCATGATGACTACACAAAGTAATGTAAATAGAACCATACAAATAGTAATGTTCTCAGATACCATCTCCCATATAAAAAAAAATCACATCAAGAAAAAATGAACCTGTTATGTGTTCCTCTCCTAGCTTCAAAATGCATCTAAAATCAAAGATGTGGAACATATTCTATCATAATCATTTGGCAATTAATGCAATTAGGGTCTCTTCCATGCCGGTTTTGAACATAAAAAAACTAAATATTAAATAAACAACTCTACTAATGCTCAGGTTGGTTGTCATATTGTGCAACACAGTTAATAATATAGAACCCTATGGGAAAAACATAGAACTTCTTTTGTCATACAAAACACTGTCAAACATCCAAACATACTATCCACACTGATCTGTGTCCACACTTGTATTGTAACATTTTATATATAAAGCATATCATTCAATCGAATTTTCGTGGATATAACACTGTCAATAAGCCAGCCACCCAACGAGAACGAGGGTATACGTCAATAAGACAGCCACCAAACGCGAACGAAGCTAGACGTCAATAAGACAGCCACCCAACGAGAACGAGGGTATACGTCAATAAGCCAGCCACCCAACGAGAACGAGTGTATACGTCAATAAGACAGCCACCAAACGAGAACGAGGCTAGACGTCAATAAGACAGCCACCCAACAAGAACGAGGCTTTACGTCAATAAGACAGCCACCCAACGAGAAAGAGGCTAGACGTCAATAAGACAGCCACCCAACGAGAACGAGGGTATACGTCAATAAGACAACCACCCAATGAAAACGAGGCTAGACGTCAATAGAAAATTGTCAATACAATACTGGAAGTTTTGTTTCCTGTTCTGGTGTTCATTGTTCCGGTTGTCTTCATAACTAGTTATAAAATTGAGAATGGAAATGGGGAATGTGTCAAAGAGACAACAACCCGACCATAGAAAAAACAACAGCAGAAGGTCACTAACAGGTCTTCAATGTAGCGAAACATTCCCGCACCTGGAGGCGTCCTTCAGCTGGCCCCTAAACAAATATATACTAGTTCAGTGATAAAGAACGCCATACTAATTTCCAAATTGTACACAAGAAACTAAAATTAAAATAATACAAGACTAACAAAGGCCAGAGGCTCCTGACTTGGGACAAGCGCAAAAATGCGGCATGGACCTGTTTCCTATCTATTATATTTATATTTATATATCTATATGTTATCTGTTTTAATATCTACTGAAAGCACAAAGTCAGTAAAATACTTACGATGTATGGTTGTTCTGGTGTAAAAATCAATACAACCCAACGACACATATATCTAAAGACACCAGCAACCCAACGACACATACATCTAAAGACACCAGCAACCCAACAACACACACATCTAAAGACACCAGCAACCCAACGACACATACATCTAAAGACACCAGCAATCCAACGACACATATATCTAAAAACACCAGCAACCCAACGACACATACATCTAAAGACACCAGCAACCCAACGACACATACATCTAAAAACACCAGCAACCCAACGACACATACATCTAAAGACACCAGCAACCCAACGACACATATATCTGAAGATATCAGCAACCCAACGACACATATATCTAAAGACACCAGCAAACCCAACGACACATATATTTGAAGACACCAGCAACCCAACGACACATATATCTAAAGACACCAGCAATCCAAAGACACATATATCTAAAGACACCAGCAACCCAACGACACATATATCTAAAGACACCAGCAACCCAACGACACACACATCTAAAAACACCAGCAACCCAACGACACATACATCTAAAGACACCAGCAACCCAACGACTCATACATCTAAAGACACCAGCAACCCAACGACACATATATCTGAAGACACCAGCAACCCCACGACACATACATCTAAAAACACCAGCAACCCAACGACACATACATCTAAAGACCCCAGCAACCAAACGACACATACATCTGAAGACATCAGCAACCCAACGACACATATATCTAAAGACACCAGCAACCCAACGACACATATATCTGAAGATACCAGAAACCCAACGACACATATATCTAAAGATACCAGCAACCCAACGACACATATATCTTTATCTAAAGACACCAGCAGAGCTAAATAGATGTTAAAATCTCTAAATCGTTCCGAGTGCATAAAGAGGTCAACATACAGTCTTAAACAATACACAAGTGTCTATAAAAGCATCTAAGGACACCAGCAACCTAACGACACATACATCTAAAGACACCAACAACCCAACGACACATATATCTAAATACACCAGCAACCCAGAGACAAATACATCTAAAAATACCAGCAACCCAACGACACATATATCTAAAGACACCAGCAACCCAACGACAAATACATCTAAAGACACCAGCAACCCAACGACACATATATCTAAAGACAACAGCAACCCAACGACACATATATCTAAAGACACCAGCAACCCAACGACACGTATATCTAAAGACACCAGCAACCCAACGACATATATATCTAGATACACCAGCAACCCAACGACACATACATCTGAAGACACCAGCAACCCAACGGCACATATATCTAAAGACAACAGCAACCCAACGACACATATATCTAAAGACACCAGCAACCCAACGACAAATACATCTAAAGACACCAGCAACCCAACGACACATACATCTAAAGACACCAGCAACCCAACGACACATATATCTAAAGACACCAGCAACCCAACGACACATATATCTAAAGACACCAGCAACCCAACGACAAATACATCTAAAGACACCAGCAACCCAACGACACATATATCTAAAGACACCAGCAACCCAACGACACATATATCTAAAGACACCAGCAACCCAACGACAAATACATCTAAAGACACCAGCAACCCAACGACACATATATCTAAATACACCAGCAGCCCAACGACAAATACATCTAAAGACACCAGCAACCCAACGACACATACATCTAAAGACACCAGCAACTCAACGACACATATATCTAAAGGCACCAGCAACCCAACGACACATATATCTAAAGACACCAGCAACCCAACGACAAATACATCTAAAGACACCAGCAACCCAACGACACATACATCTGAAGACACCAGCAACCCAACGACACATACATCTAAAGACTAAAGACACCAGCAGAGCCAAACAGATGTCATAATCTCTAAATCGTTCCGAGTCAAATAAAGAGGTCAACATACAGCCTTAAACAACAGACAAGCGCCTATACAAAATGTCCAGCTCTAAATCGTGCCGAATCTAAATAAAGGGGTGAACATACTGTCTTTAACAATAGACAAACGCCTATACAAAATGTCCAGCTCTAAATCGTTCCGAGTCTAAATAAATATGTCAACATACATTCTTAAACAATAGACAAACGCCTATACAAAATGTCCAGCTCTAAATTGTTTCGAGTCTAAAAAAGATGTCAATATACAAACTTAAACAACAGACAAGCGTCTATACAAATGTTAAGCTCTAAATCGTCTAAATAAAGAGGTACACATACATTCTTAAACAATTATTATAGACAATCGTCTATACAAAATGCCAAGCTTTAAATCGTCCCAAGTCTAAATAAAGATGTCAACATACAGTCTTAAGCAATAGACAAGCGTCTACACAAATTGTCCAGAGTTAAATAAAGAGGTCAATATACAGTCTTAAACAATAGACAAACTTCTATACAAAATGTCAACCTCTTAATCGTTTCGAGTCTAAGTAAAGAGGTCAACATACAGTCTTAAACAAAAGACAATCGTCTATACAAAATGTCAAGCTCTAAATTGTCCAGAGTCTAAATATAGAGGTCAACTTACAGTCTTAAACAATAGACAAGCGTCTACACAAAATGTCAAGCTCTAAATCGTTCTGAGTCTACATAAAGAGGTCAACATACAGTCTTAAACAATAGACAAACGTCTATACAAAATGTCAATCTCTGTTATATGTAATCGTCCCTAGTCTGAATAAAGATGTCAACATACTGTCTTAACTTAGATCAGAAGTAAATATTGTTTTAGACAGAATTTTCTTACACTTAGCCAGACTGAAGATTTTAATATGCTCTTTTCAAAAATATAATAAAAAGGGGGGGGGGGGGGGGGGGTCACCGTGCTATTTTTCAAGCTATGAGTCGTTGAAAATTGCCTAAATTTGGTTAGATTGTTCATGGAAAAACACATTTGTTTGCATAAAAAAAAATTATGCGATAGAATTTTGAAATAAATTGTGAAAAGATAGGTTTTGTAATATGCTTTAAGAAAATAAAAATAAAAAATGGTGTCACCGAACTTGTTTTCTTGCTACAAGTAAAAAGAAAAAAAATCCCTATCTGTCCAGTATATTATTTTTACTAAAAGAGTTATCTTCCCTTAAATGGCTCGTTTGAAAAAAATGATTCTTAAAGCAGGAAAATTAAATGATATTTGTTTAAATATTTTGGATTATATAAGAAATTGCCAAGTTCTCTTTATATTATTAGACAGTCTAACTATTAAATTGCAAATCTGTCTTTAAATTTGCAGATTGAGGCAAATAACTAGAGCGATTTTTTACTGTGATTGTTCAATTTAGGATGGCGGTATACCATGAATCTACCTTAAACAATAGACAAGCGTCTATACACAATATCAAGCTCTAAATCGTTCCGAGTCTGAATAAAGATGTCAAAATCCAGTCTTAAACAATAGACAAACGTCTATACAAAATGTCAAGCTCTTAATCGTCTCAAGTCTAAATAAAGATATCAACATACAATCTTAAACAATAGACAAGTGCCTTTACAAAATGTCAAGCTCTAAATCGTCCTGAGTCTAAATAAAGATGTCAACTTACAGTCTTAAACAATAGACAAGCGTCTATACAAAATGTCAAGCTCTAAATCGTCCTGAGTCTAAATAAAGATGTCCACTTACAGTCTTAAACAATAGACAAGCGTCTATACAAAATGTCAAGCTCTAAATCGTTCCGAGTCTAAATAAAGATGTCAACATAGTCTTAAAAAATAGGCAAGTGTCTATAGAAAATGTCCAGCTCTAAATCGTACCGAGTCTATTTTAAAAAAAGTTGTCAGCATACAGTCTTAAAAAATAGGAAAGCATCTATACAAAAAGTCAAGCTCTAAATCGTACCAAGTCTAAATAAAGATGTCAACATACAGTCTTAAAAAATAGACAAGCACCTATACAACATGTCAAGCTCTAAATCGTCCCAAGTCTAAATAAAGAGGCCAACATACTCTCTCAAACAATAGACAAGTGCCTATACAAAATGTCAAGCTCTAAATCATACCAAGTCTAAATAAAGACGTCAACATACAGTCTTAAACAATAGACAAGCGTCTACACAAAATGACAAGCTCTAAATCGTCCCGAGTCTAAATAAAGATGTCAACATACAGTCTTAAACAATAGACAAACGTCTATACAAATTGTCTAGCTCTAAATCGTCCCGAGTCTAAATAAAGAGGCCAACATACTCTCTTAAACAATAGACAAGCGCCCATACAAAATGTCAAGCTCTAAATCGTCGCGAGTCTAAATAAAGATGTCAACATACTGTCTTACACAATAGACAAGCGCCTATACTAAATCGTCACTAGTCTACACAAAATGACAAGCTCTAAATCGTCCCGAGTCTAAATAAAGATGTCAACATACAGTCTTGAACAAAAGACAAACGTCTATACAAAATGTCTAGCTCTGAATCGTCACGAGTCTAAATAAAGCGGTCGACATACAGTCTTAAACAATAGACAAACGTCTCTACAAAATGTTAATCTCTTACATGTAATCATCCCGAGTCTGAATAAAGATGTCAACATACTGTCGTAATCAATAGACAAGCGTCTATACGCAATATCAAGCTCTAAATCGTCCCGAGTCTAAATAAAGAGGTGAGCAAACAGTCTTTAACAATAGACAAGCGTCTATACAAAATATCAAGCTTTCAATCGTTCCGAGTCTAAAATAAAAGGTCAAAAGACAGTCTTCAACAATAGACAAACGTCTATACCAAACGTAAACCTCTAAAAGTCTAGGTAAAGATGTCAACATACAATCTTCATCAATACACTCTGTCTCACGTCTACTAGTATACAAACAGGCTCTTATAATGGCTTAAACAATAGACAGACGTCTATACCAAATGTAAACCTCTAAAGGTCTAGGTAAAGATGTCAACATACAATCTTCATCAATACACTCTGTCTCACGTCTACTAGTATACAAACAGGCTCTTATGATGGCTTAAACAATAGACAATCGTCTATACCAAATGTAAACCTCTAAAGGTCTAGGTAAAGATGTCAACATACAATCTTTATCAATACACTCTGTCTCACGTCTACTAGTATACAAACAGGCTCTTATAATGGCTTAAACAATAGACAGACGTATATACCAAATGTAAACCTCTAAAGGTCTAGGTAAAGATGTCAACATACAATCTTCATCAATACACTCTGTCTCACGTCTACTAGTATACAAACAGGCTCTTATAATGGCTTAAACAATAGACAATCGTCTATACCAAATGTAAACCTCTAAAGGTCTAGGTAAAGATGTCAACATACAATCTTCATCAATACACTCTCTCTCACGTCTACCAGTATACAAACAGGCTCTTATAATGGCTTAAACAATAGACAGACGTCTATACCAAATGTAAACCTCTAAAGGTCTAGGTAAAGATGTCAACATACAATCTTCATCAATACACTCTGTCTCACGTCTACTAGTATACAAACAGGCTCTTATGATGGCTTAAACAATAGACAATCGTCTATACCAAATGTAAACCTCTAAAGGTCTAGGTAAAGATGTCAACATACAATCTTTATCAATACACTCTGTCTCACGTCTACTAGTATACAAACAGGCTCTTATAATGGCTTAAACAATAGACAGACGTATATACCAAATGTAAACCTCTAAAGGTCTAGGTAAAGATGTCAACATACAATCTTCATCAATACACTCTGTCTCACGTCTACTAGTATACAAACAGGCTCTTATAATGGCTTAAACAATAGACAATCGTCTATACCAAATGTAAACCTCTAAAGGTCTAGGTAAAGATGTCAACATACAATCTTCATCAATACACTCTCTCTCACGTCTACTAGTATACAAACAGGCTCTTATAATGGCTTAAACAATAGACAAACGTCTATACCAAATGTAAACCTCTAAAGGTCTAGGTAAAGATGTCAACATACAATCTTCATCAATACACTCTCTCCCACGTCTACTAGTATACAAACAGGCTCTTATAATGGCTTAAACAATAGACAATCGTCTATACCAAATGTAAACCTCTAAAGGTCTAGGTAAAGATGTCAACATACAATCTTCATCAATACACTCTCTCTCACGTCTACTAGTATACAAACAGGCTCTTATAATGGCTTAAACAATAGACAAACGTCTATACCAAATGTAAACCTCTAAAGGTCTAGGTAAAGATGTCAACATACAATCTTCATCAATACACTCTCTCCCACGTCTACTAGTATACAAACAGGCTCTTATAATGGCTTAAACAATAGACAATCGTCTATACCAAATGTAAACCTCTAAAGGTCTAGGTAAAGATGTCAACATACAGTCTTAAACAATAGACAAGCGTCTATACAAAATGTCAAGCTCTAAATCGTCCTGAGTCTAAATAAAGATGTCAACTTACAGTCTTAAACAATAGACAAGCGTCTATACAAAATGTCAAGCTCTAAATCGTCCTGAGTCTAAATAAAGATGTCCACTTACAGTCTTAAACAATAGACAAGCGTCTATACAAAATGTCAAGCTCTAAATCCTTCCGAGTCTAAATAAAGATGTCAACATAGTCCTAAAAAATAGACAAGTGTCTATAGAAAATGTCCAGATTTAAATCGTACCGAGTCTATTTTAAAAAAGTTGTCAGCATATAGTCTTAAAAAATAGGAAAGCATCTATACAAAAAGTCAAGCTCTAAATCGTACCAAGTCTAAATAAAGATGTCAACATACAGTCTTAAAAAAATAGACAAGCACCTATACAACATGTCAAGCTCTAAATCGTCCCAAGTCTAAATAAAGAGGCCAACATACTCTCTCAAACAATAGACAAGTGCCTATACAAAATGTCAAGCTCTAAATCATACCAAGTCTAAATAAAGACGTCAACATACAGTCTTAAACAATAGACAAGCGTCTACACAAAATGACAAGCTCTAAATCGTCCCGAGTCTAAATAAAGATGTCAACATACAGTCTTAAACAATAGACAAACGTCTATACAAATTGTCTAGCTCTAAATCGTCCCGAGTCTAAATAAAGAGGCCAACATACTCTCTTAAACAATAGACAAGCGCCTATACAAAATGTCAAGCTCTAAATCGTCCCGAGTCTAAATAAAGATGTCAACATACTGTCTTACACAACAGACAAGCGCCTATACTAAATCGTCACTAGTCTACACAAAATGACAAGCTCTAAATCGTCCCGAGTCTAAATAAAGATGTCAACATACAGTCTTAAACAATAGACAAACGTCTATACAAAATGTCTAGCTCTGAATCGTCACGAGTCTAAATAAAGCGGTCGACATACAGTCTTAAACAATAGACAAACGTCTCTACAAAATGTTAATCTCTTACATGTAATCATCCCGAGTCTGAATAAAGATGTCAACATACTGTCGTAATCAATAGACAAGCGTCTATACGCAATATCAAGCTCTAAATCGTCCCGAGTCTAAATAAAGAGGTGAGCAAACAGTCTTTAACAATAGACAAGCGTCTATACAAAATATCAAGCTTTAAATCATTCCGAGTCTAAAAAAAGAGGTCAAAAGACAGTCTTCAACAATAGACAAACGTCTATACCAAACGTAAACCTCTAAAAGTCTAGGTAAAGATGTCAACATACAATCTTCATCAATACACTCTGTCTCACGTCTACTAGTATACAAACAGGCTCTTATAATGGCTTAAACAATAGACAGACGTCTATACCAAATGTAAACCCCTAAAGGTCTAGGTAAAGATGTCAACATACAATCTTCATCAATACACTCTGTCTCACGTCTACTAGTATACAAACAGGCTCTTATGATGGCTTAAACAATAGACAATCGTCTATACCAAATGTAAACCTCTAAAGGTCTAGGTAAAGATGTCAACATACAATCTTTATCAATACACTCTGTCTCACGTCTACTAGTATACAAACAGGCTCTTATAATGGCTTAAACAATAGACAGACGTATATACCAAATGTAAACCTCTAAAGGTCTAGGTAAAGATGTCAACATACAATCTTTATCAATACACTCTGTCTCACGTCTACTAGTATACAAACAGGTTCTTATAATGGCTTAAACAATAGACAGACGTATATACCAAATGTAAACCTCTAAAGGTCTAGGTAAAGATGTCAACATACAATCTTCATCAATACACTCTGTCTCACGTCTACTAGTATACAAACAGGCTCTTATGATGGCTTAAACAATAGACAAACGTCTCTACAAAATGTTAATCTCTTACATGTAATCATCCCGAGTCTGAATAAAGATGTCAACATACTGTCGTAATCAATAGACAAGCGTCTATACGCAATATCAAGCTCTAAATCGTCCCGAGTCTAAATAAAGAGGTGAGCAAACAGTCTTTAACAATAGACAAGCGTCTATACAAAATATCAAGCTTTCAATCATTCCGAGTCTAAAAAAAGAGGTCAAAAGACTGTCTTCAACAATAGACAAACGTCTATACCAAACGTAAACCTCTAAAAGTCTAGGTAAAGATGTCAACATACAATCTTCATCAATACACTCTGTCTCACGTCTACTAGTATACAAACAGGCTCTTATAATGGCTTAAACAATAGACAGACGTCTATACCAAATGTAAACCCCTAAAGGTCTAGGTAAAGATGTCAACATACAATCTTCATCAATACACTCTGTCTCACGTCTACTAGTATACAAACAGGCTCTTATGATGGCTTAAAAAATAGACAATCGTCTATACCAAATGTAAACCTCTAAAGGTCTAGGTAAAGATGTCAACATACAATCTTTATCAATACACTCTGTCTCACGTCTACTAGTATACAAACAGGCTCTTATAATGGCTTAAACAATAGACAGACGTATATACCAAATGTAAACCTCTAAAGGTCTAGGTAAAGATGTCAACATACAATCTTCATCAATACACTCTGTCTCACGTCTACTAGTATACAAACAGGCTCTTATGATGGCTTAAACAATAGACAATCGTCTATACCAAATGTAAACCTCTAAAGGTCTAGGTAAAGATGTCAACATACAATCTTTATCAATACACTCTGTCTCACGTCTACTAGTATACAAACAGGCTCTTATAATGGCTTAAACAATAGACAGACGTATATACCAAATGTAAACCTCTAAAGGTCTAGGTAAAGATGTCAACATACAATCTTCATCAATACACTCTGTCTCACGTCTACTAGTATACAAACAGGCTCTTATAATGGCTTAAACAATAGACAATCGTCTATACCAAATGTAAACCTCTAAAGGTCTAGGTAAAGATGTCAACATACAATCTTTATCAATACACTCTGTCTCACGTCTACTAGTATACAAACAGGCTCTTATAATGGCTTAAACAATAGACAGACGTCTATACCAAATATAAACCTCTAAAGGTCTAGGTAAAGATGTCAACATACAATCTTCATCAATACACTCTGTCTCACGTCTACTAGTATACAAACAGGCTCTTATAATGGCTTAAACAATAGACAATCGTCTATACCAAATGTAAACCTCTAAAGGTCTAGGTAAAGATGTCAACATACAATCTTCATCAATACACTCTCTCTCACGTCTACTAGTATACAAACAGGCTCTTATAATGGCTTAAACAATAGACAAACGTCTATACCAAATGTAAACCTCTAAAGGTCTAGGTAAAGATGTCAACATACAATCTTCATCAATACACTCTCTCTCACGTCTACTAGTATACAAACAGGCTCTTATAATGGCTTAAACAATAGACAATCGTCTATACCAAATGTAAACCTCTAAAGGTCTAGGTAAAGATGTCAATATACAATCTTCATCAATACACTCTGTCTCACGTCTACCAGTATACAAACAGGCTCTTATAATGGCTTAAACAATAGACAATCGTCTATACCAAATGTAAACCTCTAAAGGTCTAGGTAAAGATGTCAACATACAATCTTCATCAATACACTCTGTCTCACGTCTACTAGTATACAAACAGGCTCTTATAATGGCTTAAACAATAGACAGACGTCTATACCAAATGTAAACCTCTAAAGGTCTAGGTAAAGATGTCAACATACAATCTTCATCAATACACTCTGTCTCACGTCTACTAGTATACAAACAGGCTCTTATAATGGCTTAAACAATAGACAAACGTCTATACCAAATGTAAACCTCTAAAGGTCTAGGTAAAGATGTCAACATACAATCTTTTGTGAATGCAAGTTCAGTGCCACAGATGGCACGAACGCTGAAGCTTCATGACTCAGCTCAATCTTAACAGGAATTTGTTTTATCTTTTGAGGTCTTGTTACTTCCCGTACAGCAGTTGATACATGATGCTTTTTGACGAACTCTTGCACACGCTGGAGAGGGATTTCAGTTTCATCATGGAGATCGATAAATGCTTGGTTGCCGTCGTATTCCAGGATACGAGCCTCGGCTTCTGCGGCTGCAGCTTCTCTTTGTGCTTCTAGAACGTTCATAGCAGCCTTAATTTTGGCTTTTTTCCGTAATGCACGTGCAGCCTCCTGTTCCATTAACGTTTTCCTGCGTATGGCCTCACGTTTCATGGTGTGCAGCCTCAGCATTTCTACGTAATATGGCCTCTTGCTCCGCCTCGGCTTTTCTGCTTGTGGCTTCTTGATCTGCTCTGATAGCTTCTTGTTCTGCTCTGATGGCTTCTTGTTCTTCTCTGATGGCTTCTTGTTCCGCCTCGGCCTTTATTTCATTTTGCTGGAAAAGAGTATGTTCTTCTATCATTGCCTCCTTCTTTAGGAGCAAGGCCTGTTTTTCAGCAAAGGCTATCTGAGATCTGGCAGTCGTTGCTTTGGCACGCTTCCTCCGTGCAAGACTTGACATGTCAGAGACGTTGGAGCTCCCACTGTGTGAGGTTTTCTTGCCTTTAGATGTCTTTGTTTTTGTAGATTTAGCCTTTGTGAGGGCAAGGCGATGCTCATGTAAGGTTTCCATGACTAGTTCCAATCTGGACAGACGAAAATACAATGAGAGATTACACGCGTCTATGTCTTTTTGACTCTTCAATGCCCTGGTTCTTTTCAGAAAGTCCAGATATTCGTCTGTGAGCCTACGATAATTCGTACAGGCTTTTACAAGTTTGGGCTCGAGCAACAAGACTATCAGGTGCTGATAATTTATTCTCAAACCAATCTAAAAAAATGGTAGAAAGCTGAAAATACAAATAAAATACAATTTTACAATGTGTTCAATTAATGTTATATAAACGAAATGTCAAAAATAATTGATAGCGCAGTCTGTTGAATGCAAGAAAATGTTGTACTTTCAAGAACGATTAAATTTCAGGTATTTCACGGAGAAAAGGTTCAAATATGTAGAGAGCAATTTGAAGGGTTCAAATACAATGTTGTAGAATTAACTCACTCTGTGGTTAGCCACGAATTGTGTCCAAGATGACATTTAGTATGCAGCACTTTCTCATACAAAAAGTGCTTCAGTAAAGAACGAAATAGTTCCCAGAAAATTAACTTTGAGTACGGCATTGCTCAATTGTTAAACGCCACTTTAAGTACTATGGACTATTTCGCGGAGGTATTTTTTTATTGGTAGAGGCAGCTTTTACTGCTTTTAGGAAAACTGACATTTTGTGTTACTAGTAATTCCGATTGGAGTCGAATGTATCCGTAATCGTGTTACTCTTAAAATACAATGATGAGTCAAATCTACAATAATAGTGATTTGATAATGTCTCTTAATTTGTCTAACCTTTATAGACGTCAACAAATACAAAAGCTTTGGTAAATGTTAATTTTTCATTTCAAAGACTGAACGCAAGTTTTTGAGGTCGAATGATTCACGAAACTTTTACGGATAGGAAACATAGAAATTGAAAAATAAATTAGCATAAAATACAACACAAAACAAATACATAAAATTCTCTAACCCTAAGACTTATCCGTATGTGACGTTAGAAATGAAGACAAGGACGAAGGACAGTAGATAATGTAGTGGAAAACATTCCTTAAACGCTGGGAAATTAAACTCTTCAATATTTTACTCTTTCTCCACGGGAACGCTACTGGTCATAAATGCACAAGAAAACGTTCTGGTATATCGTAAAAATGAAAAGAAAAATTAAATTTCCTATATATCATGTTATCATTTCTCTCTTAATGTAGCAATCAATTAGGACATTATACGATAGGAGTTTTGTGTTAAATTGATTTGAAATGGCGCTATGGGAATACATTCATTGTGTACATTGTGTATAAACCTCAATCTATGAGTCAACAGTACGTCAGTACTTCTATGATTGTCTCGTTTTCACTATCTTCACTTCCTGTGTTCATTACTAATCGAACTCTTCCTTCAAACTGAGACCTTTCAATGCAACAAGGCGTGTCTTTTCTAACGAACTACCCAATCGGTAAGTATGAGTAATTACATTTTATATGACTACGTTCAGATTTTATTTCAATATTAAAGAAAGATAATTAAATTAGGCCTTTTCAAGCTATGGGAAAAAAGGAAATAAGGAAATGTGCTATTTTCAAATTTTTTAAAGAAAGACTAAACATAGGAAGGATCATACAATGAATTTTGTAAAGCAAATACATGAATCAAATAAATATTATAATGATTTTTAAAATACACAATCACAATGAAAGGACAACCGGAAGATTTCATTGACGACAATATGTCAGGAAAAGAATGAATTATTTTTTAGGCCTATAAGGTGGAAATCAAACCTTAAGATTATCATGCTTATGGTTCTGAAATATTTCTAACCGCTGTCAAAAACTGTAGAGTTACATGATTGTCAAAAGAATTTTTAAGTTATCAAAATTTGTTTTACTTCAATTCATGAGAAAAGAGCTAATTCATAGAAAACGGAAACCTCTTATCATACATGTAGTAAGACGGAAATTCGAAATTGAAATTTAAACTTTGAACTGTGCTATAATTTTACATCATTAAAACGGAAATATATGTACCAACAAAATATCAATTTTGAGAAAAATCTATTCATTGGTGATTGGCGATTTGATAATTTTTTGACAAACTTAAGTACGTTTTCGCCTATTTAATGTGGTTTCTACACGAATGTGTATCTCTTTTAAAAGATCACTTTAAATTAGTTATATTTCAGAAAATTAAACATAAATCCATAACTTTTTTTTCCATTTTTAGTTTTTATGCAAAATGTTACCAAAATCTGTGACATACATGTACCTCATTTTAAATACTGTATACCATCAGTATTAATTGAATGTATTGTTTATAAAAACTACCGACAGAGTGTTATGTATTTGTATTTGTATTGTGCATTGCATAACAATGTATTTTCAACATACTATTCAGTAGGTAAACAAGAACTGAATGTTAAAAGATATTTACAATGAAATAAAAAATAAACGCAGTATTTCGCTAGACAAACTAGCTTCACCGAGCGTGCATCTATCCAGGTGAAATCGGATGCAGATAAGAGACTGTTGTAGCTCATTGTACATGAATTTTGAAATTTGTAAATAATTCAAATTAAGGTTGGACGAAGTTCTTGTATGAAGTATTTGTATTGTGCTACACATATATCCAGAAAGGAGTAGGTACAGTAAGACCCCTTTTTGACCCCGAAATATAGCAGTTTTACAAAATTGTTAAAATGTAAACTTTTAGCTATTTTTTGGAAAGAAGAATACTTCTGCTACATAAATATGGGCTGTTTTTGACAGTACAATGCACATATATCGGGTACTAGCATCATTAAGTCATGCTAAATTACTGAAATCTTCACAATTTTAGCATTTGAGTTAAATTTTAGACGGTTTCCGTCTTAAATGAAAGTAGCCGCATTCGTGTTCATTCTTAATATTTAAATGTAAGTTGTATTTGATGATAATACACAACATATATAAAGGTTGAGAGTGAACACGGATGCAGCCACTTTCATCTTGACAAAAACCATCTGAAAAGTGACATACATGTATATCTTACACTGAGCTATGTATGGTACTATGGTAGGTTATATCTTACACTGAGCTATTTATGGTACTATGGTAGGTTATATCTTACACTGAGCTATGTATGGTACTATGGTAGGTTATATCTTACACTGAGCTATGTATGGTACTATGGTAGGTTATATCTTACAGTGAGCTATGTATGGTACTATGGTAGGTTATATCTTACACTGAGCTATTTATGGTACTATGGTAGGTTATATCTTACACTGAGCTATTTATGGTACTATGGTAGGTTATATCTTACACTGAGCTATTTATGGTACTATGGTAGGTTATATCTTACACTGAGCTATGTATGGTACTATTATAGGTTACATCTTACACTGAGCTATGTATGGTACTATGGTAGGTTATATCTTACACTGAGCTATGTATGGTACTATGGTAGGTTACATCTTACACTGAGCTATTTATGGTACTATGGTAGGTTACACCTTACACTGAGCTATTTATGGTACTATGGTAGGTTACACCTTACACTGAGCTATGTATGGTACAATGGTAGGTTACACCTTACGCTGAGCTATGTATGGTACTATGGTAGGTTATATCTTACGCTGAGCTATGTATGGTACTATGGTAGGTTATATCTTACGCTGAGCTATTTATGGTACTATGGTAGGTTATATCTTAAACTGAGCTATGTATGGTACTATGGTAGGTTATATCTTACAGTGAGCTATTTATGGTACTATGGTAGGTTATATCTTACACTGAGCTATTTATGGTACTATGGTAGGTTACACCTTACACTGAGCTATGTATGGTACTATGGTAGGTTATATCTTACACTGAGCTATGTATGGTACTATGGTAGGTTACACCTTACACTGAGCTATGTATGGTACTATGGTAGGTTATATCTTACAGTGAGCTATGTATGGTACTATGGTAGGTTACATCTTACACTGAGCTATTTATGTTACTATGGTAGGTTATATCTTACACTGAGCTATGTATGGTACTATGGTAGGTTATATCTTACACTGAGCTATGTATGGTACTATGGTAGGTTATATCTTACACTGAGCTATTTATGGTACTATGGTATGTTATATCTTACACTGAGCTATTTATGGTACTATGGTAGGTTACACCTTACACTGAGCTATTTATGGTACTATGGTAGGTTACACCTTACACTGAGCTATGTATGGTACAATGGTAGGTTACACCTTACACTGAGCTATGTATGGTACTATGGTAGGTTATATCTTACACTGATCTATGTATGGTACAATGGTAGGTTACACCTTACACTGAGCTATTTATGGTACTATGGTAGGTTATATCTTACACTGAGCTATGTATGGTACAATGGTAGGTTACACCTTACACTGAGCTATGTATGGTACAATGGTAGGTTATATCTTACACTGAGCTATGTATGGTACTATGGTAGGTTATATCTTACAGTGAGCTATGTATGGTACTATGGTAGGTTACATCTTACACTGAGCTATTTATGGTACTATGGTAGGTTATATCTTACACTGAGCTATGTATGGTACTATGGTAGGTTATATCTTACACTGAGCTATGTATGGTACTATGGTAGGTTATATCTTACAGTGAGCTATGTATGGTACTATGGTAGGTTATATCTTACACTGAGCTATGTATGGTACTATTATAGGTTACATCTTACACTGAGCTATTTATGGTACTATGGTAGGTTACACCTTACACTGAGCTATTTATGGTACTATGGTAGGTTACACCTTACACTGAGCTATGTATGGTACAATGGTAGGTTACACCTTACGCTGAGCTATGTATGGTACTATGGTAGGTTATATCTTACGCTGAGCTATGTATGGTACTATGGTAGGTTATATCTTACGCTGAGCTATGTATGGTACTATGGTAGGTTATATCTTACACTGAGCTATGTATGGTACTATGGTAGGTTATATCTTACAGTGAGCTATTTATGGTACTATGGTAGGTTATATCTTACACTGAGCTATTTATGGTACTATGGTAGGTTACACCTTACACTGAGCTATGTATGGTACTATGGTAGGTTATATCTTACACTGAGCTATGTATGGTACTATGGTAGGTTATATCTTACAGTGAGCTATGTATGGTACTATGGTAGGTTACATCTTACACTGAGCTATTTATGGTACTATGGTAGGTTATATCTTACACTGAGCTATTTATGGTACTATGGTAGGTTACACCTTACACTGAGCTATGTATGGTACTATGGTAGGTTATATCTTACACTGAGCTATTTATGTTACTATGGTAGGTTATATCTTACACTGAGCTATGTATGGTACTATGGTAGGTTATATCTTACACTGAGCTATGTATGGTACTATGGTAGGTTATATCTTACACTGAGCTATTTATGGTACTATGGTATGTTATATCTTACACTGAGCTATTTATGGTACTATGGTAGGTTACACCTTACACTGAGCTATTTATGGTACTATGGTAGGTTACACCTTACACTGAGCTATGTATGGTACAATGGTAGGTTACACCTTACACTCAGCTATGTATGGTACTATGGTAGGTTATATCTTACACTGATCTATGTATGGTACAATGGTAGGTTACACCTTACACTGAGCTATTTATGGTACTATGGTAGGTTATATCTTACACTGAGCTATGTATGGTACAATGGTAGGTTACACCTTACACTGAGCTATGTATGGTACAATGGTAGGTTATATCTTACAGTGAGCTATGTATGGTACTATGGTAGGTTACATCTTACACTGAGCTATTTATGGTACTATGGTAGGTTATATCTTACACTGAGCTATGTATGGTACTATGGTAGGTTATATCTTACACTGAGCTATGTATGGTACTATGGTAGGTTATATCTTACACTGAGCTATGTATGGTACTATGGTAGGTTATATCTTACACTGAGCTATGTATGGTACTATGGTAGGTTACATCTTACAGTGAGCTATGTATGGTACTATGGTAGGTTATATCTTACACTGAGCTATGTATGGTACTATGGTAGGTTATATCTTACACTGAGCTATGTATGGTACTATGGTAGGTTATATCTTACACTGAGCTATTTATGGTACTATGGTAGGTTACATCTTACACTGAGCTATGTATGGTACTATGGTAGGTTATATCTTACAGTGAGCTATGTATGGTACTATGGTAGGTTATATCTTACACTGAGCTATGTATGGTACTATGGTAGGTTATATCTTACACTGAGCTATTTATGGTACTATGGTAGGTTATATCTTACACTGAGCTATTTATGGTACTATGGTAGGTTATATCTTACACTGAGCTATTTATGGTACTATGGTAGGTTATATCTTACACTGAGCTATGTATGGTACTATGGTAGGTTATATCTTACACTGAGCTATGTATGGTACTATGGTAGGTTATATCTTACAGTGAGCTATGTATGGTACTATGGTAGGTTACATCTTACACTGAGCTATGTATGGTACTATGGTAGGTTACATCTTACGCTGAGCTATGTATGGTACTATGGTAGGTTATATCTTACACTGAGCTATGTATGGTACTATGGTAGGTTATATCTTACACTGAGCTATTTATGGTACTATGGTAGGTTATATCTTACACTGAGCTATTTATGGTACTATGGTAGGTTATATCTTACACTGAGCTATTTATGGTACTATGGTAGGTTATACCTTACACTGAGCTATGTATGGTACTATGGTAGGTTATATCTTACGCTGAGCTATGTATGGTACTATGGTAGGTTATATCTTACACTGAGCTATGTATGGTACTATGGTAGGTTACATCTTACACTGAGCTATATGGGCTATTTCAAAAAAAATGATGCCAAAGTGTGACAAACATGGTAAAAAATTAAGTCATTGCTAATCTTTTTTCTATCATTTTTCTTTATTCCAGAGACATTCAAGTTTACAAAACTACCAAGGGTTAATGCAAAATAAAAAAAACAAAAATTTTAACAACATTTTACTCATAAGAATTCATCCACTTTTCAAAGGAAACAACAAAATAATAATATCAACTAACAAACATAAATAAGAATATTAATATCAATGTAATTTTTTTGTTTGTTGCAATAAAGGTACTAAATGATTTTCCTGCAATTTTTTTTTTACTTATAAACATTTTTTTTTTAAATATGTAAATTTCACCAATTTTTAGTGTATTCTTTAATATCTTATTTCAAAAGTTTTTATATCTCTTTGCAAAAGCTTTAATTTTATATAAAAAAGTATAAGGAAGCAAACATATATGATCTAATTACATCCTCTGAAAATTTCACAACAATTGCTTCAGTCAATTCTAAGTTTTCTTCATTTAAAAATACAAACATGTGTTTTTTATCCTTTTGTTACACTCCTGACATATTTTTTCAGTAACTGTAAGACTGTTTTTTAATGGAATGTTTAGAAAATCAGTAATGATATCTATTTTAAATTTACAATCTCACAAATAAATAAATTTATTAGATATTTGATTACATATTTTTTTTAATTTCTGAGCAAAGAGCAAACCTTTAACATGTTTAATGAGAATTACACTTTAATTTTTAAGAATCTTTGGTGAATAGTGTGCAGAAAAAATCACTTTTACAAGACAGATCGGCTTTCTCATTACATTGTAAAGATGTTACAATTATTTTTATAAAGAATCATGTTGAATTTTGTTATAGATAAGCTACATCAGAAACTTGTCAGGAGTGTAACAAATGTTACACTCCTGACCATAATTTATTGCTACCATATTATAACCTGAAATTGACCTGAAATCATGTAGAGTCTTTATATTTCACATATTATTTTAGTGCAAATTAAGAACAGGTTATAAAAAATTATATACTTCTTACATATTTACAAATTTTGCTAATTGTCTATTTGAAAAAAAAGATGGCTTTCCTTTAAACCTTGTTCAGTCTCTTGTTTGATACTATATATATGCTGTTTTTATGTCAGATAATGTGTTATGATAAGTTTGTTCGTACTACCAAAGATGGTAGCAGTATGTGCTCTGTATATTAAAAATTGTCCAAAAATGTACCCAAAAATGTCAGGAGTGTAACGCTTTAAAATGTTTAAGTGTAACATTCATGTTATTTTTTATAGAAACAATGTTGTTATTATTGGTTTTCTTTTCTGGAATTTGAGTGTAAACACCATCTGTTGCATATTTTCAGTAACAAACATGCCATTATTTAGGCTTTTATTGCTTGTTTATGCTCAATACTTGTATCTCAGGACTGTAACACATTTAAACAAGCTAGTTCAATTGCAATTTTAGTTCAAAAATTTCAAAAGTAATGATGTAGACTTGTATTCTGTGTTAAGCTGAGGTGTAGTAATGTCATTTATAATAATTGTCAGCTTGTTTTTCTTCCAATAACTTACCTTTGCTAATAAGATTGAAATAAGGCATTTTTTTGTGTTACACTCCTGACATTGAAGTATTGAGCATACAAAAGCAATGAAGGCCATAATAATGGAATGTTTGTTACTAATAAACTGTAACAGGTAATGTTCACTGAAATTCAAGAAAAAACAACAACTATAACAACATTGTTTCTAAAAAAAATACATCTTAACCCAGTTGTTACACTCCTCACAGACCTGGGTAGTCCTCTTATTGTAACCATAATATTCCAGTAGTAGAACTTCAGGGTCAACTGGATGCACCTGTGCCAAGCTATGATACTAAACAAACAAAAATAAACCGTGCAAGATGTACAGAAACATGTTATTTCACCTACAAAGACATTTTCTGGCAGCATATTGACTTTTACTAACTTTTTTTTTTTTTACACAAACTTATTTGACTTACCTTATGAGGCTCATAAAAGGTAAATATATGGAAGAATTGAAAAAGAAATCATAGTCAAGATATAATAGTTGGATGAAAGATATTGTTTGGTATTGTATCTGCCCTTATTTATTCTATATCATCAATGAATGCACATGCTTTATTCTAAATGTCAGAAACAGAGCACATACTGCTATTATCTTTGGTAGTTAGGACCAACTAATCATAATACATTATCTGACCTAAAAACATTACAGAAATAGTATCATACAAGAGACTGACAAAGGTTTAAAGGAAAGGCATCATTTTTTTTGAAATAGCCCATATATGGTATTATGGTAGGTTATATCTTACACTGAGCTATGTATGGTACTATGGTAGGTTATATCTTACACTCAGCTATGTATGGTACTATGGTAGGTTATATCTTACACTGAGCTATTTATGGTACTATGGTAGGTTATAACTTACACTGAGCTATTTATGGTACTATGGTAGGTTATACCTTACACTGAGCTATTTATGGTACTATGGTAGGTTATATCTTACACTGAGCTATGTATGGTACTATGTTATATCTGACACTGAGCTATTTATGGTACTATGGTAGGTTATATCTTACACTGAGCCATTTATGGTACTATGGTAGGTTATATCTTACACTGAGCTATGTATGGTACTATGGTAAAATGTAGGTTATACCTTACACTGAGCTATGTATGGTACTATGGTAGGTTATATCTTACACTGAGCTATGTATGGTACTATGGTAGGTTATATCTTACACTGAGCTATGTATGGTACTATGGTAGGTTATACATTACACTGAGCTATGTATGGTACTATGGTAGGTTATATCTTACACTGAGCTATTTATGGTACTATGGTAGGTTATATCTTGCACTGAGCTATGTATGGTACTATGGTAGGTTATATCTTACACTGAGCTATGTATGGTACTATGGTAGGTTATACCTTACACTGAGCTATGTATGGTACTATGGTAGGTTATATCTTACACTGAGCTATGTATGGTAGTATGGTAGGTTATATCTCTTCTTTTTCATTCATGACAAGTTACTTGTCACAAGTATACACATTCAGAAATAGTTCAACTGATATTTATATAAATGTGAAGAACTGAAATTGAGCTATTTTATATTTTCAGTTTAAAGATCTACTGTTTGTTTTATTTGATTCATGTCCAGTCAATTTATTACTTAGTAAGGCCAATTAAAATTTATTGATAGATTTTCATCCCCGCCCGCCCCAATTTTTTTTATTTTTGAAAAAAATATGATTTTTTCCGAATTTTGTTCATTTCTGTAACCGGTAACCGTCGATAATTTCGTTTCATGGAAAACTTCCTGTTTCAAATTTCGGTTTTCGTATTTCTAAGCATAGTTTTACTGAATGATTATGTCGATATATTCTGCTGATCTATGATGACAACATCATTTACCGAGAATAGAGATTGATTACGAGAAGGGGGTGAAAAATTCGGGTTACGAGTAATAAGCTGTGTCCAAGAACGCAAATCGCCGTATGTCACAAATGACACAAATGTTTGTGAGTAAAACACCTTGGATTTATTTTATTCATGCAATGACTTTGTGTCAAAGAAATTTGGATTGTTAATAAAACCCAAAAGCGTTAGAATCGTGGAAGACATTTGACTGGAATAAAGAAATTAACACAAGCATGAACTTTTTACATTGGTGACCGTATATTGAGTTAAAAAAATCGACTAACATACGCATTTTTAATTTATTAATTTATAGCAAGCTCTTAGATTTAGATTTAGCCTTAATTTCGTTTTTTTAGAAATAGAGAATACATCCTCTGTCCCAATACCCACGATAGAGTCATTTAACAACTTTATGTTCTACATTGTAATTATATTTACAGATTGCATATTAAGGACCAACCCTATTATCTTATTCTGTACTTCTCGTACTTGTGTTGCATACCAATGCATTTGCTTCATTTTATTAGGACAACAAAACATTGTTTAGAAAGAAAAACACATTTGATGTAGGTAGTCCAACTGAAGAGAGCATTTCTCCACATTTCTGCTGTTTACTATAAAATAGATTTCTAAAGCGGCAATTACATGTAGAACAGTGGTTGCTAATCAGAGATATATATTTATAAATTTGAAAAAAAACCACCAGCATATGGAGTATACGCATGTGTCTCAGTTGGTACGTTACTCTAGAGCTATAGCTCAAAGTACGTTGATTTTGTTGAACAAGGAATACTGCTTTCTCAAAAGTTGCTAAGACAGGGCTATCAATCAATCAAATAAAGGTCATCACTCAAGTAATTTTATGGTCGCCAACATGAGCTGATTGGCCATTATGACAAAAGTGTGTCAGAAATCATATCTCAGTGATATTATTCCTCATTCATAAGAACCTTTCATCATTACCGAACTGAACAAGAAAATAACATGACGGGTGCCGTATACGGTGCAGGAAATGCTTACCCTTCCGGAACACCTGAGTTCACTCAGTGAAGTTTGTGTTGTTTCCTACTTATTATTTGTAACTGTTGGTGTACATGTCTATTGGTTTTATGAGTCTTTGGTTACTCCTTGGTTTTGATTGTTATTGTCTTATACACAATACCTTATGGATGTATGATATAAGCTTATTATTACACTTGCATATATGAATAACACATGACAAGAAGGTTTCATATGAAATAAAATTTAAAAAATAAAATCCTCCCACCCGCCCCATTTTTTTTCAAAAATTTGGATGAAAATCTACCAATTAATTTTAGTTGGCCTAAAGGTAATTTAATATTATAGTCAAATTGTAATGAATTGTTTAGTTTTTTATTTTATCGAATGAAATTCAGAAATATCATGAATATATTTCAATTGTAAATGTTAGAATTCTTTAAGGGGTGATAATCAAGAGCTAGCTGGTTCATTCTAAGTAGCATTTCACCAGTGTTTTTTTTTAATTCTTTTTAAGGTAGTACCTAAAACTTTAACTAAATTTAATTTGGCTCGTTTAATTTTCTTAATATTTTGACAAATTATTTACTTTGACCCTTTGACAAAAATAAAAATTTCAAAAAATTTGAACCAACCGTTTGATCAGAAAAATTACACTGGTTATATATAGCAGTTTGACAAACACTTATTTTGATCATTGAGAAGCTTGATACTCCCTTATAGACACAACGTCATTAAAACATTCTGCTGATTTTACAGAGTTATCTCCCTGTAGTGTCAGGTACCACCTTAAACAGGATTAACATTTTGCACTCATCTACTTTTGTTAAATAAATTGGAAACAAAAAATAACATGACATAATTTATACAAAATGAAGTGCATTTGTTAGTGAAAACTAAACAAAACATTACAATCATTACAATGTGAGTTGCTTAAAGAGTAAGAATTTTTAAGATGTCACTTGTGGTGTACGAATGACAGATTGGATGTTAATGTCAATGAGACAGCAACCATTTAATGAAAGAGGTCAACATTGTATTCAACCATTAGAAACTATCTTTAAATTAGAACTATCATTGAGTTTGTACTTACATTAATGAGCAACACAAGTGCCACATGTGGATCACCTAAGATAACCCCTAACTTTTGATGGGTTTCCTGTCACTCAGTCTTTAATTTTTAGCTTACCTGGCTCGAAAGGGCAAGTGAGCTTTTCTCATTACTTGTCGTCCGTCATCCGTCGACGTTAACTTTTTACATTTTGAACTTCTTTTAGAGAACCACTGAATGGAATGAAACCAAACATGGCATGCATGTTCCATATGAGGTGCTGACCAAGTGTTGTTACTTTGTAGCCGATCCATCATCCAAGATGGCCTCCAGTGGGGGACTTAGTTTAACATAGGACCCTATGGGAAATGCATGCAAATGACTTCTTTAAGAGAACCACTGAATGGAATGAAATCAAACATAGCATGAATGTTCCTTATTAGGTGCTGAACAAGTATTGTTACTTTGTAGCTGATCCATTATCTAAGATTGCTGCCAGCGGGGGACTTAGTTTAACATAGGACCCTATGGGAAATGCATACAAATGACTTCTTTAAGAAAACCACTGAATGGAATGAAACCAAACATGTCATGAATGTTCTTTATGAGGTGGTGTCAAATGTTGTTACTTTTTAGCCGATCCATCATCCAAGATGGCCGCCAGCGGGGGACTTAGTTTAACATAGGACCCTATGGGAAATGCATACAAATGACTTCTTTCAGAGAACCACTGAATGGAATGAAACCAAACATGACATGAATGTTCCTTATAAGGTGCTGACCAAGTGTTGTTACTTTGTAGCTGATCCATTATCTAAGATGGCCGCCAGTGGTGGACTTAGTTTAACATAGGACCCTTTGGGAAATGCATACAAATGACTTCTTTCAGAGAACCACTGAATGGAATGAAACCAAACATGTCATGAATGTTCCTTATGAGGTGCTGACCAAATGTTGTTACTTTGTAGCTGATCCATCATAGAAGATGGCCGCCAGCGGGGGACTTAGTTTAACATAGGACCCTATGGGAAATGCATACAAATGACTTCTTTTAGAGAACCACTAAATGGTATAAAACAAAACATAGCATGAATGTTCCTTATGAGGTGCTGACCAAGCGTTGTTTTTTTTTTTTTTATTTTTTTTATATTTTTTTTTTTTTTATTATTTGCGTTGTTACTTTGTCGCCATTGCAACATCCAAGATGGCTGCCAGTGGGGGGGGGGACTTAGTTTAACATAGGACCCTATGGGAAATGCATACAAGTCTTCTTCTAAAGAACCACTGAATTGAATGAAATCAAACATAACACGAATGTTCCTTTCCTTATGAGATGCCGGCCATGTGTTGTTACTTTTAGCCAAATTCTATATTTTTTTATATGATTTCAAAAACTCAAGTAGAATCAGGTGAGTGATACAGGCTAGTTAATTTTGTGTTTGTGTACTGTTGTTTGGTTTTTTTTCTTTTTAGCCATATTTTGAACATCTATTATTTGTATTTATTAGATCCGTGTCCAGTCAATGTGATCCTTGTACAGTCAAGTTGTTATTATAGTCAATGTGATCCTTGTCCAGTCAAGTTGTTATTATAGTCAATGTGATCCTTGTACAGTCAAGTTACTATTATAGGTAAGTGTACATTATATGTGAACTATATAAGATCAATTACTATTGAAATTTGTTTCAAATGTAAAATGTAAAACTCTATAGGGGGAGATAATGTAAAATGTTTAAACTCTATAAGGGAAGATAATGTAAAATGTTCAAACTCTATAAGGGGAGATAATGTAAAATGTTCAAACTCTATAGGGGGAGATAATGTAAAATATTCAAACTCTATAAGGGGAGATAATGTTAAATGTTCAAACTCTATAAGGGGAGATAAGGTAACTGTAAAATGTTTAAACTCTATATGGGGAGATAATGTAAAATGTTCAAACTCTATAAGGGGAGATAATCAACATATAGTTTTTACATTCAAAATACCATACCACCAATGTTTTTATAGTAAACATGGTAAACAAGACACAAAGAATGTGATGACATCATTACAATGTTATTTGTCTTCAAATATAAAATTGAACTTGTGCTATAGAAAAATAAAGTGAGATGAGCAACCCAACAAAGCAAGAATGGAGATGTGTACAGGTTAATATATAATCAACGATTCAAAAATAACCTCATATGATAAGGTCTTCATTTTTATGAAGCGGGCCATTAAATTTAGGATTTAATTGCACATTCTACCTTTTTTTGTTTGATTTGGTTTAATTTGGTTTAACGCAGTCACATGGTGACCCCCTATAGATTTGGTTAGTGAATTTCATATGGGTTCTTGACCTCTGTCTATTGTTAATGGTGACGTCATCTATTGATGTTGTTGTATTTCATTGTTTATTTTTATACAAAACGCAGCAGGAAAAGTCCCATGTGCGATAAACTTGTTATATCGTATATATGGTTCACTACTTACCCCCTTCGGCCTCAGCCCCTATGGATTTTACTAACCCTCTATGGATCCGTAGGGGGTCAATAGCGAATCATATAACTTATAACTGTAAGTTTATTTTATTGAAACAGGGAGATAACACACACACATTGATATGTTTATAAGAAACATTCATAACAAGTACGAATGAAGTATTTTTTAGTCATACTTCAATGTTACATATATATATGCTTAAACAAGTAAATATGATTTATAGTTATTTTTTACAGATGCTTTAGATGACGACACAACGTTACTTATAAATTAGGCTGACCTCAGAAGTACATTCATCAGTATTTATTTATTAGTATGTATTGTATAATATATGTTTTTTTAAGAGAACAAAACAAATCAATCCATAAAGACTGCCTCGTTGATCTTCACGGTGTTGTGGTATTGTGTTCACCTTTAGTGTGGGAGGTGGTGGGTTTAAACCCTGGACAGTTCAACCAAAGATCTTCACGGTGTTGTGGTATTGTGTTAACTTTTAGTGTGGGAGGTGGTGGGTTTAAACCCTGGACAGTTCAACCAAAGACTTGAAAATTAATATTTGCTGCTTCTCCAAAATGAGGTAAATCAATACAGAGTCAGAGTAAGTAGTTTTCACATATGCCATACAGCCACTTCCTTTTTTTCACATATGCCATACAGCCACTTCCTTTTTTTCACATATGCCATACAGCCACTTCCTTTTTTTCACATCTGCCATACAGTCACTTTCTGTTTTCACATATGCCATACAGCCACTTCCTGTTTTTCACATATGCCATACAGCCACTTCCTGTTTTCACATCTGCCATACATCCACTTCCTGGTTTCGCATCTGTCATACATCCACTTCCTGTTTTCACATCTGTCGTACAGCCACATCCTATTGGTTGATAGTTTGAAATTATACAACACTCATTGTACAATGAAAATTTCTTTTTCTTGGCTTCTATGGAAGGGAATGATTTTATATTTGATGAACAGCTTGAAAAAGTTGATTTGTAGAATGTTAGCAATTTGAATGCCCCTTTTTAATGGGCATTATGTTTTTTGATCTGTGGGTCCGTCTGTTCGTCTGATCTTCCGTCCGTTGGTCCGTCTGTCCTGCTTCAAGTTAAAGTTTTTGATGAACTTGAAGTCCAATCAACTTGAAACTTAGTACACATGTTCCTTATGATATGATCTTTCTAATTTTAATGTCAAATTAGAGATTACTCCCAGTTCACAGTCCACTGCACATAGAACATTATAATGGGGAATGGGCATCCGTGTACTTAGGACACATTCTTGTTGTTTATGCTGTGCAACTTCTTTCTGTTACCCAATAGTTTGAAATTATTCAAAGTCATTGTATAAAGAAAATGAGCAAAACCCATACCATAGGATAACTAGGAGTTGTGGTATGATTAACAATGATACAATTATTCCTAGACCATAGGACAAAGATATAAACAATTACAGGTGTCCAATAGCCTTCAACAATGAGCAAAACCCATACCATATAATAATTAGAAGATGTGGTATGATTAACAATGATACAATTATTCCTAGACCATAGGACAAAGATATAAACAATTACAGGTCGTCCAATAGCCTTCAACAATGAGCAAAACCCATACCATATGATAATTAGAAGATGTGGTATGATTAACAATGATACAATTATTCCTAGACCATAGGACAAAGATATAAACAATAACAGGTCGTTCAACAGCCATCAACAATGAGTAAAACCCATACCATATAATAATTAGAAGATGTGGTATGATTAACAATGATACAATTATTCCTAGACCATAGGACAAAGATATAAACAATTACATGTCGTCGAATAGCCTTCAACAATGAGCAAAACCCAAACCATATAATCATCTATAAAAAGCCTTGGTATGATAAAATATGAAACATTTCAAAAAAAAAACGAACAGCCTACTACAACAATGAAGGAAACACAAATATGGTACACAGCTTTTAACTACAGCCACTACGTTATATAGGTCCTGTCTGTGGAAAGAGTCACACCCTGTATGTAGAATACACAGCTTCTAACTACATCCACTACGTTATATAGGTCCTGGCTGTGGAAAGAGTCACACCCTGTATGTAGAATACACAGCTTCTAACTACAGCCACTACGTTATATAGGTCCTGTCTGTGGAAAGAGTCACACCCTGTATGTAGAATACACAGCTTCTAACTACAACCACTACCTTATTGGTCCTGTCTTTCGACAGGCACACACAGAATAAAAAAAAATGATTGAATTTAATGTGACTGGTCTAGTTGATTATTGATAATGTTCTGAGAATCTGCAATATGATATTTAATATTGTTCTTTATGTGTGTCTTAATGCTGGTAAATAAAACTTTTGAAATTTTTAGATCTGGAAAAGTGCATTAGATGTTCTGGTGTTCGATGGAAAAAGTCACACCCTGCTTGTAGAATACATTTGTACCTCATTTAGGTATGTGATTAGATTTTTAAGGTTTTGAGTTCAGTTCATTAACTTTAAATAGTGCAGAAAAGTTCAGATAAATGACTGTTTCAATGCTATAATATATTATTTGAATGAAATAAGAAGATAAAAATATTAAGTCAGTATTTTACCAACCATAGTGATCATGTTTCAATTGGCAATAACACAAATACCTCAATTAAAACTCAACAGTATATATTGACTATAATTCTTCTTTTTCATTTTTAGGCTATAATGGGAAGTTGGAATAAGGTAAGATTTACTTAATAGTCTCCTTGTCATTTATAGTTTTGTTCCCCATTAGGCCAAATAAAAATATATGTGTGGTTCCAGTAACCCTACCGTCCCTACTTTTTCGGCTTAAAAATAGCCTACCCTAAAGATTTTATTGTCATTTTTCATTAAGCACTGTTAAAGTCAGAATGTTGCTCCCATAGACTCAATGTAAAAAAACCCCATAAAATAAAAATAAATCCCTGCCTACCTACCCTAACTTATTTTCAGATGTAACTGGAACCACACATACTTTTTTATTTGGCCTTAGTGTACAATTAGATACAAGTATGTGATAACTTGAGATAAAAACTAGTAGAATTCTAAGTGAACTACCAAACTACTTATTCCAAAACAAAATAAAAAAATACAAAACTGGGACAAAGCAAGGTGAACTCAAAAACATTTCTACTCATTACACGGGTGACACAAACAGCATTTGAATCAGTATTCAGTAACTGAACAAAACAAACAAAAATGCAGTTTAAGAAATTTAGTGAATATATTTTAAGTATGAATGTACATGATGTAGGAGGGGATGGACAGCTTTTGAGGGAGGTGGGAAGGGGGGGGGGATAGATTTTTAAAGTGGGAGATAGTGTATTATTTATGTAGTACCTTCAGAATCCTTGTTTATTTGTAACTCTAAGTAGGTCTGTAGAGTTATTTGAAAAAAATATTGGGACAATTTTTCTACATAAAAAAAAATAAAATACAGAAGCTATCTTCCCTTGCCATTGTTAAGTTCATGTGAGTTGAATGCGACCAATCTATTTTATGGTATAAAGAGCTGACTGATGCAACACACTTTTTGTCTTGTTAGGTAACATTCTCATTGCTTTATTATATCCCACATCTACATTTATTCAGTCTACATACATTTATATATGTATCTCTTTAAGTAAGTTAATAGAGAGATTTCTACTAGCTGATATGAAAAAGGATGAGAAATTACCTAGGGCAAAGTGAATGAAACACAACTACATGTCTTTTAAAGGCAATTGAAGGACTTAGCTATATAGTGAATGAAAAACACAACTACATGTCTTAAAAAGGACAAAAGTAGGGGCAACTAAAGGACTAAGTGTATTACATGTCTTTAAAAGGACAAAGGTCAAAGTCCAGAAAATACTACAAGAAAGAAAAATCAAGGATATGCCAAATCTAGTTTCTTTTTAAGGTTAACAATTTTTGTCGAGCCTGTGACTTAAGTCGCAGAAAGCTCGACATAGGGATAGTGATTCGACGGCGGATAACATCTTAAAAGCTTCATATTTTAGAAGGTTGAAGACCTGGATGCTTCATATTTTGTATATTAATGCCTCATGTTATGAAGTTTCCGTCAGTCACATGTCCAATGTCCTTGACCTCATTTCCATGGTTCAGTGACTACTTGAAAAAAATATTTTTTGTAATGTTAAATTCTCTCTTATTATAAGTAATAGGATTACTATATTTGGTATGTGTGTACCTTGCAAGGTCTTCATGCTTGTTAGACAGTTTTTACTTGACCGCGACCTCATTTCATGAATCAGTGAACAAGGTTAAGTTTTGGTGGTCAGGTCCATATTTCAGATACTATAAGCAATAGATCTAGTATATTCAGTGTATGGAAGGACTGTAAAGTGTATATGTCCAAATGGCAGGTGTCATCTGACCTTGAACTCATTTTGATGGTTCAGTGGTTACAGTAAGGTTTTTGTGTTTTGGTCTGTTTTAATGCCCCACCTACGATAGTAGAGGGGCATTATGTTTTCTGGTCTGTGCCTCCCTTCGTCCGTCTGGTTAAAGTTTTTGGTCGAGGTAGTTTTTGATGAAGCTGAAGTCCAATCAACTTGAAACTTAATACACATGTTCCCCATGATATGATCTTTCTAATTTTAATGCCAAATTATAGTTTCGACCCCAATTTCATGGTCCACTGAACATAGAAAATGATAGTGCAAAGTTCAGGTTAAAAATTTTGGTCAAGGTAGTTTTTGATGAAGTTAAAGTTACATCAACTTGAAACTTAGTACACATGTTCCCTATGATATGATCTTTCTAATTTTAATTCCAAATTAAAGTTTTGAACCCCAATTTCACGGTCCACTGAGCATAGCAAATGATAGAGGGAGTGGGGCATCCGTGTACTATGGACACATTCTTGTTCTTATTCTGTATGCAATAGGTCTACCATATTTGGTGTATGGAATGATTGTAAGGTGTACATGTCTAGCTGGCAGGTGTCATCTGACCGTGACCTCATTTTCATGGTTCACTGGTCAAAGTTCAGTTTTGGTCTTTTTATTTAATACTTTATGCAATATGTCAACTATATTTGTTGTATGGAAATATTTTATGGTTTATATGTCAATCGCACAGGTTTTATTTGACCTTGACCTCATTTTCACGGTTCATTGCTCAGTGTTAAGTTTTTGTGTTTTGGTCTGATTTTCTTAAACTATAACCAATAGGTCAACTATATCTGTTGTTTGGAAGAATTGTTAGCTGTACATGCCTTGACCTCATTTTCATGGTTCATTGGTCAATGTTTAGTTTTCTTGGTTAATGTTAAGTTTATGTGACAGTTGTGATAAAGCTTTTTATTTAGGACTATCAACATAATATCAATGATTAGTAAAGAAGGCGAGACATTTCAGCGTGTGCACTCTTGGTGTTTTTCTTGATAATTTAAAACGCATAAATCCCAACAATTATATGCTATTAAAAGAATTCCTCTCTGTCTGTTATTTGAAGGAAGAATTCTACTGATTTATGTAGTCATTGCTAAACAGAAGAAAACATAAGTATTACCTAATTTAACAGTTAGGACATTCATTTCAATATATTTTTATTACGGTTTACTTACAGAAACTTACTACAGCTGCTGGAAATAGAGATATAGAAGCCTTAAAATTATGTCTACAGAATGGTGCAGACATTGATTATCGAGATGTAAGTATTATATTCACATTCAAAACTACCTTATTTTAATAATTCATAGAAAAATCATTTGAAGATACAGCCTTTTATGGTACATGAACAAAAATAGACACAAAACTACATGTTACTTAAAATTAAAGCACAGTGAAACAGTGAAAACTACAAGTAACTTCAAAATGTTGAATATTGTACATAAACACACGACAACAATTTACTTTAGAACTATAATAACAGAAGTATAAAAAATAAAAAAAACAAGTTGCTTCAGAACATAACAGATTGTACATAAGCAGTATAAACAAAGTTCTACAAATTACTTCAGAGCAGAACAAATTGTACACCAGCAGTATAAAACACACAACTACAAGTTACTTCAGAACATAACAAATTGTACATAAGCAGTAAAAAAACACACAACTACAAGTTACTTCAGAAGAGAACAAATTATACATAAGAAATATAAAACACACAACTACAAATTACTTCAGAACATAACAGATTGTACACCAGCAGTATAAAACACACAACTACAAGTTACTTCAGAACAGAACAAATTGTACATAAGAAATATAAAACACACAGCTACAAATTTCTTCAGAACATAACAGATTGTACACCAGCAGTATTAAACACACAACTACAAGTTGCTTCTGAACAGATCAAATTGTACATAAGACATATAAAGCACACAACAACAAATTACTTCAGAACATAACAGATTGTACACCAGCAGTATAAAACACACAACTACAAATTACTTCAGAACAAAACAGATTGTACATAAGCAGTATTAAACATACAACTACAAGTTACTTCAGAATATAACAGATTGTACATCAGCAGTATAAACATACAAATACAAGTTACTTCAGAACATAACAGATTGTACACAAGCAGTATGAAATATACAACTACAAGTTACCTCAGAACATAACAGATTGTACATAAGACATATAAAGCACACAACAACAAATAACTTCAGAACATAACAGATTGTACACCAACAGTAAAAACACACAACTACAAGTTACTTCAGAACATAACAGATTGTACATTAGCAGTATAAAATACACAACCACAAGTTACTTCAGAACATAACAGATTGTACATCAGCAGTATAAACATACAAATACAAGTTACTTCAGAACATAACAGATTGTACACAAGCAGTATAAAATATACAACTACAAGTTACCTCAGAACATAACAGATTGTACATTAGCAGTATAAAATATACAACTGCAAGTTACTTCAGAACATAACAGAATGTACATTAGCAGTATAAAACACACAACCACAAGTTACTTCAGAACATAACAGATTGTACATTAGCAGTATAAAGCACACAACTACAAGTTACTTCAGATCATAACAGATTGTACATTAGCAGTACAAAGCACACAACTACAAGTTACTTCAGATCATAACAGATTGTACACCAGCAGCATAAAACACACAACTACAAGTTTCTTCAGAACATAACAGATTGTACACCAGCAGTATAAAACACACAACTACAAGTTGCTTCAGAACAGAACAAATTGTACATAAGACATATAAGCAAACAACAACAAATTACTTCATAACATAACAGATTGTACACCAGCAGTATAAAACACACAACTACAAGTTACTTCAGAACAAAACAGATTGTACATAAGCAGTATAAACATACAATTGCAAGTTACTGCAGAACATAACAGATTATACACAACCAGTATAAAACACATAACTACAAGTTACCTCAGAACATAACAGATTGTACATAAGCAGTATAAAACACACAACCACAAGTTACTTCAAAACATAACAGATTGTACATTAGCAGTATAAACATACAAATACAAGTTACTTCAGAACATAACAGATTGTACACCAACAGTAAAAACACACAACTACAAGTTACTTCAGAACATAACAGATTGTACATTAGCAGTATAAAATACACAACCACAAGTTACTTCAGAACATAACAGATTGTACATCAGCAGTATAAACATACAAATACAAGTTAATTCAGAACATAACAGATTGTACACAAGCAGTATAAAATATACAACTACAAGTTACCTCAGAACATAACAGATTGTACATTAGCAGTATAAAATATACAACTGCAAGTTACTTCAGAACATAACAGAATGTACATTAGCAGTATAAAACACACAACCACAAGTTACTTCAGAACATAACAGATTGTACATTAGCAGTATAAAGCACACAACTACAAGTTACCTCAGATCATAACAGATTGTACATTAGCAGTATAAAGCACACAACTACAAGTTACTTCAGATCATAACAGATTGTACACCAGCAGCATAAAACACACAACTACAAGTTTCTTCAGAACATAACAGATTGTACACCAGCAGTATAAAACACACAACTACAAGTTGCTTCAGAACAGAACAAATTGTACATAAGACATATAAAGCACACAACAACAAATTACTTCATAACATAACAGATTGTACACCAGCAGCATAAAACACACAACTACAAGTTACTTCAGAACAAAACAGATTGTACATAAGCAGTATAAAACATACAACTGCAAGTTACTTCAGAACATAACAGATTATACACAACCAAGATAAAACACATAACTACAAGTTACCTCAGAACATAACAGATTGTACAAAAGCAGTATAAAACACACAACCACAAGTTACTTCAGAACATAACAGATTGTACATTAGCAGTATAAACATAAAAATACAAGTTACTTCAGAACATAACAGATTGTATATAAGCAGTATAAAATATACAACCACAAGTTACCTCAGAACATAACAGATTGTACATTAGCAGTATAAAATATACAACTGCAAGTTATTTCAGAACATAACAGATTGTACATTAGCAGTATAAACATACAACAACAAATTACTTCAGAACATAACAGATTGTACACCAACAGTAAAAACACACAACTACAAGTTACTTCAGAACATAACAGATTGTACATTAGCAGTATAAAATACACAACCACAAGTTACTTCAGAACATAACAGATTGTACATCAGCAGTATAAACATACAAATACAAGTTACTTCAGAACATAACAGATTGTACACAAGCAGTATAAAATATACAACTACAAGTTACCTCAGAACATAACAGATTGTACATTAGCAGTATAAAATATACAACTGCAAGTTACTTCAGAACATAACAGAATGTACATTAGCAGTATAAAACACACAACCACAAGTTACTTCAGAACATAACAGATTGTACATTAGCAGTATAAAGCACACAACTACAAGTTACTTCAGATCATAACAGATTGTACATTAGCAGTATAAAGCACACAACTACAAGTTACTTCAGATCATAACAGATTGTACACCAGCAGCATAAAACACACAACTACAAGTTTCTTCAGAACATAACAGATTGTACACCAGCAGTATAAAACACACAACTACAAGTTGCTTCAGAACAGAAAAAATTGTACATAAGACATATAAAGCGCACAACAAAAAATTACTTCATAACATAACAGATTGTACACCAGCAGTATAAAACACACAACTACAAGTTACTTCAGAACAAAACAGATTGTACATAAGCAGTATAAAACATACAACTGCAAGTTACTTCAGAACATAACAGATTATACACAACCAGTATAAAACACATAACTACAAGTTACCTCAGAACATAACAGATTGTACATAAGCAGTATAAAACACACAACCACAAGTTACTTCAGAACATAACAGATTGTACATTAGCAGTATAAACATACAAATACAAGTTACTTCAGAACATAACAGATTGTACACAAGCAGTATAAAATATACAACCACAAGTTACCTCAGAACATAACAGATTGTACATTAGCAGTATAAAATATACAACTGCAAGTTACTTCAGAACATAACAGAATGTACATTAGCAGAATAAAACACACAACAACAAGTTACTTCAGAACATAACAGATTGTACATAAGCAGTATAAAACACATAACTACAAGTTACCTCAGAACATACCAGATTGTACATAAGTAGTATAAAACACACAATTACAAGTTACTTCAGAACATAACAGATTGTACATAAGCAGTATAAACATACAAATACAAGTTACTTCAGAACATAACAGATTGTACACAAGCAGTATAAAATATACAACTACAAGTTACGTCAGAACACAACAGATTGTACATTAGCAGTATAAAATATACAACTGCAAGTTACTTCAGAACATAACAGAATGTACATTAGGAGTATAAAACACACAACCACAAGTTACTTCAGAACATAACAGATTGTACATTAGCAGTATAAAACACATAACTACAAGTTACTTTAGAACATAACAGATTGTACATAAGCAGTATAAAACACATAACTACAAGTTACTTCAGAACATAACAGATTGTACACAAGCAGTATAAACATACAAATACAATTGACCTCAGAACATAACAGATTGTACATAAGCAGTCTAAAATATACAAATACAAGTTACTTCAGAACATAACAGATTATACACAATCAGTATAAAACACATAACTACAAGTTACCTCAGAACATAACAGATTGTACATAAGCAGTATAAAACACATAACTACAAGTTACTTCAGAACATAACAGATTGTACATAAGCAGTATAAAACACACAATTACAAGTTACTTCAGATCATAACAGATTGTTCATAAGCAGTATAAACATACAAATACAACTTACCTCAGAACACAACAGATTGTACATTAGCAGTATAAAATATACAACTGCAAGTTAATTCAGAACATAACAGAATGTACATTAGCAGTATAAAACACACAACCACAAGTTACTCAGAACATAACAGATTGTACATTAGCATTATAAAACACATAACTACAAGTTACTTTAGAACATAACAGATTGTACATTAGCAGTATAAAACACATAACTACAAGTTACTTTAGAACATAACAGATTGTACATAAGCAGTATAAAACACATAACTACAAGTTACTTCAGAACATAACAGAATGTACTTTAGCAGTATAAAACACACAACCACAAGTTACTTCAGAACATAACAGATTGTACATTAGCAGTATAAAACACATAACTACAAGTTACTTTAGAACATAACAGATTGTACACAAGCAGTATAAACATACAAATACAAGTGACCTCAGAACATAACAGATTGTACATAAGCAGTCTAAAATATACAAATACAAGTTACTTCAGAACATAACAGATTATACACAAGCAGTATAAAACACATAACTACAAGTTACCTCAGAACATAACAGATTGTACATAAGCAGTATAAAACACATAACTACAAGTTACTTCAGAACATAACAGATTGTACATAAGCAGTATAAAACACACAATTACAAGTTACTTCAGATCATAACAGATTGTACATAAGCAGTATAAACATACAAATACAAGTTACCTCAGAACACAACAGATTGTACATTAGCAGTATAAAATATACAACTGCAAGTTACTTCAGAACATAACAGAATGTACATTAGCAGTATAAAACACACAACCACAAGTTACTTCAGAACATAACAGATTGTACATTAGCAGTATAAAACACATAACTACAAGTTACTTTAGAACATAACAGATTGTACAGAAGCAGTATAAAACACATAGCTACAAGTTTCTTCAGAACATAACAGATTGTACACAAGCAGTATAAACATACAAATACAAGTGACCTCAGAACATAACAGATTGTACACAAGCAGTATAAAATATACAACTACAAGTTACTTCAGAACATAACAGATTGTACACAAGCAGTTTAAAATATACAAATACAAGTTACTTCAGAACATAACAGATTATACACAAGCAGTATAAAACACATAACTACAAGTGACCTCAGAACACAACAGATTGTACATAAGCAGTATAAAACACATAACTACAAGTTACTTCAGAACATAACAGATTGTACACAAGCAGTATAAACATACAAATGCAAGTGACCTCAGAACATAACAGATTGTACACAAGCAGTATAAAATATACAACTACAAGTTACTTCAGAACATAACAGATTGTACACAAGCAGTATAAAATATACAACTACAAGTTACTTCAGAACATAACAGATTGTACACAAGCAGTATTAAATATACAAATACAAGTTACTTCAGAACATAACAGATTGTACACAAGCAGTATAAAACACACAATTACAAGTTACTTCAGAACATAACAGATTGTACACAAGCAGTATAAACATACAAATACAAGTGACCTCAGAACATAACAGATTGTACACAAGCAGTATAAAATATACAACTACAAGTTACTTCTGAACATAACAGATTGTACACAAGCAGTATAAAATATACAACTACAAGTTATTTCAGAACATAACAGAATGTACATTAGCAGTATAAAACACACAACCACAAGTTACTTCAGAACATAACAGATTGTACATTAGCAGTATAAAACACATAACTACAAGTTACTTTAGAACATAACAGATTGTACACAAGCAGTATAAAACACATAACTACAAGTTACTTCAGAACATAACAGATTGTACACAAGCAGTATAAACATACAAATACAAGTGACCTCAGAACATAACAGATTGTACACAAGCAGTATAAAATATACAACTACAAGTTACCTCAGAACATAACAGATTGTACATAAGCAGTATAAAACACATAACTACAAGTTACTTCAGAACATAACAGATTGTACACAAGCAGTATAAACATACAAATACAAGTGACCTCAGAACATAACAGATTGTACACAAGCAGTATAAAATATACAACTACAAGTTACTTCAGAACATAACAGATTGTACACAAGCAGTATAAAACGCATAACTACAAGTTACTTTAGAACATAACAGATTGTACATTAGCGGTATAAAACACATAACTAAAAGTTACTTCAGAACATAACAGATTGTACATAAGCAGTGTAAACATACAAATACAAGTTACTTCAGAACATAACAGATTATACACAAGCAGTATAAAACACATAACTACAAGTTACCTCAGAACATAACAGATTGTACATTAGCAGTATAAAACACATAACTACAAGTTTCTTCAGAACATAACAGATTGTACATTAGCAGTATAAAACACATAACTACAAGTTACTTCAGAACATAACAGATTGTACATCAGCAGTATAAAACATATAACCACATGTTACTTCAGACCATAACAGATTGTACATCAGCAGTATAAAATATACAACTGCAAGTTACTTCAGAACATAACAGATTGTACATAAGAAGTATAAAACACATAACTACAAGTTACATCAGAACATAACAGATTGTACATTAGCAGTATAAAACACATAGCTACAAGTTACTTCTGAACATAATATAATAATATATCTGTATGGAAACTGATATTTATATCATTATACTGAATTTGATATTAAATCAAAATCTGTTTTTAATTTAACAGTTTAAATGAGAGAAAAAAAGTATGTAAAGGTATTTTTTTCTCTCTCATTAATTGCTTTTGTTTGTTTTGAATTATAGTTGATAAAGTTCTTACTTTGAATATTTATACAAGAACATTTTTTACACCCATGTTTTACAGCGGGTGTAAAACAAATATCACACATGTATGTTATTGCTTCACTTTGACCACATTCCTTAATATATACAAAATTATGTTGTTAATTAGACAGGTTGAATGGACAACAAATATTTGTAAGAATCATATAAAGTGGGGTCTCATTTTGTTTGTCTCCTCGAACTAAATCAGGAAATGTAACTATTTTTCATATTTCTTTGAAAAAGTTACTTTTTAAAAAAATTGATCATTATTCTGAATCATGTTAATCAGACAGATTTAATCATTATATCAACAAATACTTGTTAGGATTATATAAAGTGAGATGTCATTTTACTCCGAGATTTAATCATTATATCAACAAATACTTGTAAGAATTATACATTGTATAAAGTGAGATGTCATTTTACTCAGAGACTTGTAATGAATCCACTGATGTAAATATTTTATTCATTTCTTCAAAAAAAAAAAATTAACATGACAGTTCTGATGATCTCAGAAAAAAACTTGTTGTTTATGTAGAATATAAATACAAATGTGACTGGTCATTTTATTCAGTTTTGACCACTGATTCATGTGATATATATTTTGTTTATATTTGTAACACAACATTGTCCAGTTTATCAGACAAGTTTTGATGTCAGTTGTATTATTCCAGGGTATAGGACAGACAGCATTAATGTATGCTGTCAAGTGGGGACACCTGGAGATCTGTCGTCTTCTCATTGATACAGGATGTAAGATCGACATCACAAATGTATGTTATCTACTTAGTCTGATCTCATTACTATTAATCTACACTAAATCATGTTGTTAATTAGACAAGTTTAATGAACAAATATTTGTAATAATAATATAAAGTGGGATCTCATTTTACTCGTTTTATTGTTCTGAATTAGAAAATATTCCTTTTTTTCATGTTTCTTAAAAAAAATATTTTTATTGAGATGAATGATGATACTGAATCTACACTAATTCCTGTTGCTAATCAGACAGTTTTAACGAACAAATATTTGTAATAATCATATAAAGTGGGGTCTCATTTTACTGGTTTTGTTCTACTGAATTCATTGATATAATTATTTCACACATTTCTTGAAAAAAAATTTTTTTTTTAAGATATCAGGTTTAATGGAAGTTTTGACATTTCACAACAAAACAATTGTTTATATACAATATAAATACAAGTGTGACTGGTCATTTAATTTAGTTTTGACCACTGATTCATGTGATATATATTTAGTTTATATTTATTACACAACATTGTCCAGTTTATCAGACAAGTTTTGATGTCAGTTGTATTATTCCAGGATAGAGGATGGACAGCATTAATGTTGGCTGCCAGGTATGGACGCCTGGAGGTCTGTCGTCTTCTCATTGATACAGGATGTAAGATCGACATCACACAAGTATGTTATCTACTTAGTCTGATCACATTACTATTAATCTACAATAAATCCTGTTGTTAATCAGACAGTTTTAACGAACAAATATTTGTAAGAATCATATAAAGTGGGGTCTCATTTTAATTGTTTTGTTCTACTGAATCCATTGATATAATTATTTTACACATTTCTTGAAATAAATATTTTTTTAAGATATCAGGTTTAATGGAAGTTTTAACATTTCACAACAAAACATGTTTATTTGTTGTTTTATATACAATATAAATACAAGTGTGACTGGTCGTTTTATTCAGTTTTGACCACTGATTCATGTGAGATATATTTTTTTTATATTTATTACACAACATTGTCCAGTTTATCAGACAAGTTTTGATGTCAGTTGTATTATTCCAGGATAGAGGATGGACAGCATTAATGGTGGCTGCCAGTGAAGGACATCTGGAGATCTGTCGACTCCTCATTGATAGAGGATGTAAGATCGACATCACAGATGTATGTTATCTACTTCGTCTGATCACATTACTATTATTCTACACTTAATCATGTTGTTAATTAGACAGGTTTAATGAACAAATATTTGTAATAATTATATAAAGTGGGGTCTCATTTTACTCGTTTTATTGTTCTGAATCAGAAATTATTCCTCCTTTTCATGTTTTTTAAAAAAAAAATATTTTATTAAAATGATCAATTATACTGAATCTACACTAATTCCTGTTGTTAATTAGACAGATTTAATGAACAAATATTTGTAAGAATCATATAAAGTGGGGTCTCATTTTACTTGTTTTGTTCTACTGAATCCATTGATATAATTATTTTACACATTTCTTGAAAATTTTTTTTTTCTAAATATCAGGTTTTATGGAAGTTTTGACATTTCACAACAAAACATGTTTATTTGTTGTTTATGTAGAATATAAATACAAGTGTGACTGGTCATTTTATTCAGTTTTGACCACTGATTCATGTGATATATATTTTGTTTATATTTATTACACAACATTGTCCAGTTTATCAGATAAGTTTTAATGTCAGTTGTAGGATATGTTGTATATTATTGATATTGATAACAAAGTATTGTACATTATAGTTACATGTTATTTGGTTATATTATAGAGAAATGGAGAAACAGCTTTACATTGTGCTGCTGAGTGGGGCTATCTACAGATCACAAGATGTCTAGTAGAACAAGGAGGTGCCAGTCCCTTGATTAAATCACATCAGGTAATATTTTATAGTATATGACCAGTGTTCAACTATTAAGTAATGAATCACTAAAATGGTGTATAAGATATGGTTGGATTCTATTTAAAGGCTATAGTTAAAAGTCATATGATTATTTGAATTGAACTTAAAAAGTTTGCTGTAATTAAAGTCTGTGTAAACAAACAAACTGTCAAACAAAACTTACACCTGTCTGTTGTCATGACAATTATAACAAAGTTATGTGATAATATCAAAACAGTCTAAGCATTGCATTGACATTCGTTCAGCATGTGTTTATATATTTAAACAGATGCGAGGTGGGCAATGACAGATAATCTTTAAGATGGGTGAAACAAACTTAAACACTACTAGACAATATTTATATGGATTCAATAAGTGGGAAAAATGCTTAATCATTTCATATTGTTGGCAGTAGGAAATTATTTAATGCAATAATTTGAAAGAGATGATCCTATGGAAATTTCTACAAATCTGTCTAGAGATAAATGTCATCTTGTCATAATTTATTTATTTCCTTATTTGAACAATCACTAAAAACTATGAAATGCTGTAAAAAAAAATGTATACAGATCTAGGTGTACATGGGGTATACAGATATAGGAGGATGTGGATGGGGTATACAGATATAGGAGGGTGTGAATGGGGTATACATATATAGTAGGGTGTGGATGGGGTATACAGATATAGGAGAGAGTGGTTGGGGTATACAGATATAGGAGGATGTGAATGGGGTATACAGATATAGGAGAGCGTGGATGGGTTATACAGATATAGGAGGGTGTAGAAAGGGTATACATATATAGGAGGGTGTAGATAGGGCATAAAGATATAGGAGGGTGGGGATGGGGTATACAGAAATAAGAGGGTGTGGATGGGGTATACAGATATAGGAGGGTGTAAATTGGGTATATAAATATGGGAGGGTGTATATTTGCTTTACAGATATTGGAGGGTGTGGATTAAGTATACAGATATAGGAGGGTGTGGATGGGGTTAACAGATATAGGAAAGTGTGGATGATGTATACAGATATAGGAGGGTATGGATGGTGTATATAGATATAGGAGGTTAAGGATGGGGTGTACATATAAAGGAGGGTGTGGATAGGGTATACAGATATAGGATGGTGTGGATTGGGTATACAGGTATAAGAGAGTGTGGGATATGAATGTCTTTAAATTCGGCACCTCAGGATTTCATGTTTTTAAGCCCGGGATTTCGGGATGAGGACCCCTTCGACCCGTGACCCCTCAAATTAGCCTTCGTCATTTATACAAGATTCAAATCCTCCCATTGGCGTGTGAATAGGGCTCTCAAAAGAAAAAAAACACTGATGGATTGTCCTAGAAGCATATTTATTTTTGTTAGAATAATAATGGTCTATAAGGCCAGGATTTTTTAATTTGTTGGTTTACGGATCCGCCGACCCGATTTTGCCGATTTCTAGAATAAAAATAAAATTGACTTTTCATGCTTTTTTATTCCCGCCGACCCTAAGAAATGCATTATCCCTGAAAAATAATTAAAATAATTTTTTTTTTATGAAATGAAATGCATTAATCACTAACAAAATTGATAACACTTGCTGTCGTGAAAAAATAAAACTTCCAGTTTACGTTTTTAAATATAGACAAATCAATTATCATATTAACTGACCTTGAAATGTCGTTTGCACAAATAATTTTGCGGAACGAAACTTGTGTTTAAAACCAATTACACAATAAGTTCGTTTCCCTTATTTGTCATCAGTCCGTAAGATGCATCATCTCATAGAAATAGACTTGTCCAAATGTGGATAGGTTGAAGGCATCAAGTTGAAGTATTGAATATTTACAAATCAACAAATTAAAAAACCGTGGCCTAAGCAGTTACATTTATTTTATGTTTGAAGTGGTGCAAATTTTTAATTTCATAATTTGATTTGACTTTTACAAAGAAAATGCATTGTAGTAAAGGGGTAGAATAATTGTGGTTTAAGGCCAGAGACATGAACATAATTGAATTTAACAGAAAAGAAACACATAACGGACTTAGGAACGAAAGTGAGGGGGCTTTTGATACCTTTTATGAAATTCTCCAGACATAATATCTTTTACAAAAATTCATCCTACAACAGTTTACAAATGTGGATAGGTTGAAGGCATCAAGTTGAAGTATTGAATATTTACAAATCAACAAATTAAAAAACCGTGGCCTAAGCAGTTACATTTATTTTATGTTTGAAGTGGTGCAAATTTTTAATTTCATAATTTGATTTGACTTTTACAAAGAAAATGCATTGTAGTAAAGGGGTAGAATAATTGTGGTTTAAGGCCAGAGACATGAACATAATTGAATTTAACAGAAAAGAAACACATAACGGACTTAGGAACGAAAGTGAGGGGGCTTTTGATACCTTTTATGAAATTCTCCAGACATAATATCTTTTACAAAAATTCATCCTACAACAGTTTACAACTGTGTATGCCTGCGATTTCGTTGGTGTGATCTAGTATAGGTTTAATTATTAATAAAATAATTTACACAATATATATTTACACAGTGTGGTGGGGTGCTTAGAGGTTTATATACAAACCTATTCTATTACTTTCCTCTGGGCAAATGCTTAAGAAAAATATATATTGAAACTGTAGGAGATTATAGTGTGTTTAACGACAACGAGACAGCAATTAAACAACAAAAAACACATAAGGACAGCTAGTGGGCAACATATATAGTGTTCACCAATAGAAAGGTGTAAACACAACATGCCAATTTCTAAATCATCCCTTATTTCTTTATCATTGTGAATAATTTATCCCAGATAATAGAATACATGTATTACATGTCTTTGATTTAACAGAACAAATGATAAAAGATCTGGCATTAAAACGTGACTTCTCAATATAATTTAAAAATTGAGGAGAAAGCCAGAATATGAAAGTTATACAATATAAAGAATACCAATCTTAAAGTTTTACTACTTAGAGGTTGATTGTCCCCCTTCTTTTAACCTACAAGAAAACTTCCTGAGAGCCGATGATTAAATATCTACCTTATTTTTCCGAAATGTTCATATATAATATGTATCAATATGGCGTCAAGTGTTTAAACACTTATCAAATCAGTGTGCACGTTAAATAAATATAAATAAATAAATGCTTAAAAATGATGCAATTTTATTATCAATCTAAAAATATTAATCATGAAAAAAATAAATATATATGCATATATTAAATGACTGAAGCAATTAAAATTCTTAAGGATATTGTCAAAATATTGTTGAAAACTGAGACTACTATAACTGAAAATAATACGTAATATTGATAATACTAGTATATAAAGCAAGTGTGACAAACCATAGATACCCAAAGCAATCAAAAATTTGTTGTTTGGGATTATTCATGGTTGACTAGTTCCATATTTACCAGTGAAACGTGTCCTAATTATTAAGAAAAGGGACAGAAAAAGTATTAATCTAAAATAACACTATATGTTCAAAACTCACTGCATGATTTAAACTGCTTGAAAGTGTTTCATTTTATTTTATCTTTGTATGTGCATATACGAAAAATTGATAACAGGGTAAACATCAGTGTTCATGACTTGCGACTATTATATTTCTTGTGAAATTGATAGATGAGCGGATTTTCACAAATACCGAACTAAAGAATATAGCGTAAACGTCAATTAATGGACAAGCAATCCAACGAGAAAAATAAGATTTAAGAGGCATCTACATGTACATGTATTTCTAGTTTTGAGTTAAATCATTCAATGCCATATGATTCTATTCAGATTTGTGCGTTTTTCAATTTACATATAAGTCATTAAAGGTGTAATACCAACAAATCATGGTACGTCACATCCGGTTGTATACGAAAGTAGGTCTAAAAAAATATTCCCTTGAATTTGACAGTTGTAGGTAATTAATCCTACATCTTATTGCAGTAAAAACATTTCTGTGTCATAAACATATGTCTTGGGTATTTCAAAACACCATTATTTTTTTATTTGGAATTTCTATAGAAAATTTTGTAATCTTGAGGTTACATGGTGACTTAACCTTGAACACAGATAAAATAAGGGGAGACATTTGATTGGTTAACTTCCAATGATGGTTATTTTCTTATATGCAATGAAATGTTATGTGAATTTTTTTCTATAGTACTGGACAGGATAAAACTTTACTCATGCCAAGTATTTCTTTATTTGTATTAGCGGGTTCTCCCTTTCCAAGTCTCTTTCTTTGAATCATTTCTTCTAGAGAATTTTGCCTGGCTTATGTCAGCAAGTCTAGTGGATGTTTTAAGGAATGGAAGTTTTACCAAAAGTTTCTTCATTTTACTAGCTGTCTTTCAATTATCTGTCCTAAAAATAAAGCTAATTTTCATATTTTTCTTAAATTGTTAAATTCATGTCAGGAGTGTGACGAATTACATCTGAATGGTTAATCCTTGAAACATCTTTAAATATACCATTTTAAATCAAAATAATTGTTTTATTTTGTACAAAATTCATTTCCTCACTTTCCTATATGATATTATAGTTGTACACACTTATTTCCTTTGATAAATTTGCATTACTGTGCACAAAAAATAGAAAAATAACTAATTAAAACTCATTGTTCCAAAACAATTATGATAAATAACACATTTAAGGGGTAAATGATAGGAATATAACTTGGTTTCAACATTTCTAACACAAAAAAACTTGTGGGACTTGTCCTTGTGAAATTATGAATTGACAGAAAATGTCTTAAAAAAAGCGTCACACTCCTGACATATATAATGCACTCCCACATCTATGATATAAACATATGACAGTTGTAATAATTTTTTTCTTCTCTTTAGAATAGCCACTTCTGAAAAATAAAGAAGAAGAAAACATTTAAGTCCTATCTATTCTTTGGTAGATGTTTAAAGACAGTTGTCACACTCCTGACATTTTTGGGTGCCTCTCTTTGTATTTTTTTTAAATGGCCCTAAAAAGAAAGTCCTGTTCTATGGCAAAAGATATCAGTAATTGAAATCAATGATATAGCAATGTGTTAAGTGATTTTTTGTGAAAGTTTAAAGCATTTTTCAATCTTTGTAACATATGTCAGGAGTGTGACAAAATACTGAAAAATAGAAGGCTTTTTCTATATACAATTACATAAAAACGGTACAATGAAATGACATTTTTTTTTTGCAAATGATCACAAAAACTCAGGGCTTTCAAAGTTTACTATTTTAACTGAAATATATTAAGATTCTTTTTATTGGCAAAAACTTCAATCACTAGTTATTATTATTTTTTTTCAAATTAAGCTATTCAATTTGATTGTTATTATATGATTTAGCAGAAAAGATGGAAATTTTGGTTTTAAAATTTTTCTTTTTCTATTGACTTTCATTTGGAAAAGGTTTGAGCAATGTTTTTTTAACTGTTTTATTACCAAACTTGTTTATAAGTAGTATGGTTTCTGTTCAAATTTTTTGAGATGTATGTTATTAAAATTTAAGATAATTCAATGTGTCTGTTTCATTCTGCCTGAAACTTTGGAATTATAAAATTTAAAGTATCGGTAATAGGGTAAGACACAAAGAAATACAAAATATTGAGTTTGAAATTGGACCCCCATGTCACACTTTTGCCACATTTTTTTTAAAATGGCCCATATAAGGCATGAAGATGTTATTGTTACAGATCAGCTAAATTATCTATAGTAAAGTATCCTACAAATTAATGTAATATACAGTCACAGAAAATAATTATATTGATAAGTACGTCTGAGTCAGTGACAACTCTACAACAGATGTATCCATCGGATCGCCATCAATGATGGTGATACATGGCTGTGTACATAATGTATATACAACTCGTCTAAACATCAACCCAACAATGTTAGATCTGTAAATTTGCTTTCGCAAATTTTTGGTTCTTCCCTCGCCAGGATTCGAACCCATGCTACTGTGATATCGTGACACCAAATCGCCTATATATATATATATATATATATATATATATATATATATATATGGTTAGCATCTGTTAAGATAAGGCAAAAATTAAAATATTGTTTGTTTACCCTTTTCCGACCCTATGTTTTGAAACAGGGTAGGTAGGTAGATAAAATATTTTATTTTTTTCCTAATTAAAATAACTTGGCTCGGTATATTATTTGTCATGGGTAGGCAGGTAGGTATAATATTTTATTTCATAGATACAAAATCTGCAGAATGTCATTTTGGTCCGTTTTGTTTTTGCAAATAAGTTTTCTGGGACTATTAGTTTTGAAAAAAAATATCACGTAGAATGTGAAGCTAATTCATATGCACTACTATTTTGTTTTCAAATATCAAAATATAGACCTGTGCCGCATATCTTCAACGTTTATATGCCTGGAACTTTGAAGAGTTTGAACTTGCGCTCACATTCTATACTACGTACCTTGTACGCTTATTTAAACGTTTTCTGTAAGAGATAACTTTGTACTGGTAAGATATGTCCGGGAAGTCATACATTACTAGTAGAAAAAGTCCATAGAGGGTTAAAAATTTCGAGTGTGCCTAAAAGTTGTTTCCAATAAAAATGCTACAAGACTTAAAACTCAATTGTCACGAATTTTACATCGCATTTATAAATGATCTGTATGGAAAACTTGGCGATTTTACTGCCAGATATTCTCCACTTTACAGGGTTTTGTCACTTTTGGTTCATGTCAGATATAAATAATATATCGGCATCATTAACATAATCATCCTGATCTGTGGATCACAAAAGACAATCCCTACATAGAACACAACGTCCGTTTACAAATTAGTTTGTACACACGTTGATAATTTTGTATCAAACGAATTTTTTTGTAAACGAACCCTGCTCTTTAAGTATAAAGGTACAGAGTAACGTACGTCATATCATGATTTCAGGAAGCGTTCAACATCGATTTCAAACAAATGCATTGAAACTTCAAATGCAAGTGCTCATGTCAAACGCTCAGGTGATACCAAACGGACCGGACCTTATACGTTAAAGATAAAACCCGAGGATTCCGGTATAAAAATGTTTTGAGCCGGAAATACAAATATAAGATTTTTGGTAGGAAAGAAAAAATGAAATAAAATAAAATCTTGCTGGTAAATACAAATAAAAGATTTTCAGGCGGAACGAATTTATAGGGTCGGTCGGTAAAGGGCAAACAAACAATATTTTAAATTAAGCCTAAAATAAATTATCACTTATCTGCTAATGGTCTTACTAATTGTAAGATATGTGTTACAGAAGCCTTCTTTGTGTCAGATGAAAGCAATATAAAGATTTGTCTGTATTTCAGGGTGAGACTCCATATGATCTAGCAGCAAAATGGGAAAGGGGACAGTATAAAGCAGTGATGGAATACTTAAAGGTATAGAATAACAAATGTTTACAGCTGCTACTGGTATTACTAATTGTAAGATATGTGTACAGGTACACAGGCCTCTACAATAACTTTTTTATACGACCGCAAAATTTGAAAAATTTTTCGTCTTATTTTGCTATCACGTTGGCGTTGCGTCTGCGTCGTCGTCGTCGTCCGAATACTTTTAGTTTTATGACCACAAAAGAACGGTTGGGATTGATTTTGGGAGTTTTGGTTTCAACAGTTTAGGAATTAGGGGCCAAAAAAGGCCCCAAATAAGCATTATTCTTGGTTTTCGCACAATAACTTTAGTTTAAGTAAATAAAAATCAATGAAATTTAAACACAATGTTAATGACTACAAAAGGAAGGTTGGTATTGATTTTGGGAGTTTAGGTCCCAACAGTGTAGGAATTAGGGGCCAAAAAGGGACCCAAATAAGCATTTTTCTTGGTTTTCGCACCATAACGTTAGTATAAGTAAATAGAAATCTATGAAATTTAAACACAAGGTTTATGACCATAAAAGGAAGGTTGGTATTGATTTTGGGAGTTTTGGTCCCAACAGAATAAGGGGCCCAAAGGGTCCAAAATTAAACTTTGTTTGATTTCATCCAAATTGAATAATTGGGGTTCTTTGATATGCCGAATCTAACTGTCATGACTGTGTATGTAGATTCTTAACTTTTGGTCCCGTTTTCAAATTGGTCTACATTAAGGTCCAAAGGGTCCAAAATTAAACTTAGTTTGATTTTGACAACAAATGAATCAGTTAGGTTCTTTGATATGCTGAATCTAGAAATGTACTTAGATTCTTGATTATTGGCCCAGTTTTCAAGTTGGTCCAAATCGGGGTCCAAAATTAAACTTTGTTTGATTTCATCAAAAATTGAATAAATGGGGTTCTTTGATATACCAAATCTAACTGTGTATGTAGATTCTTCATTTTTGGTCCTGTTTTCAAATTGGTCTACACTAAAGTCCAAAGGGTCCAAAATTAAACTTAGTCTGATTTTAACAAAAATTGAAATCTTGGGGTTCTTTGATATGCTGAATCCAAAAATGTACTTAGATTTTTTATTATGGGCCCAGTTTTCAAGTTGGTCCAAATCAGGATCTAAAATTATTATATTAAGTATTGTGCAATAGCAAGTCTTTTCAATTGCACAGTATTGCGCAATGGCAAGAAATATCTAATTGCACAATATTGTGAAATAGCAAATTTTTTTTAATTAGAGTTATCTTTCTTTGTCCAGAATAGTAAGCAAGAAATATCTAATTGCAAAATATTGTGCAATAGCAAGATTTTTTTTTAATTGGAGTTATCTTTCTTTGTCCAGAATCAACTTAAATCTTTGTTATATACAATATACAATGTATATTCACTTTTTACTACCAACTGATAAATTAAAATAATCTTTACCATTCAGTGATAACAAGCAGTTTTTTTACATCTTAATATTTTATGATGTATTTAAATGAGTAGTTATTGTTTCAAACTCCATTAGAAATTTTAATTGAGATTAGTTTTGGAATAAGGGAAAGGGGGATGTGATTAAAAAAATTGGGTTCAATTTTTCTCATTTGAAATTTCATAAATAAAAAAGAAAATTTCTTCAAACATTTTTTTGAGAGGATTAATATTCAACAGCATAGTGAATTGCTCTAAGAGAAAACAAAAATTTTAAGTTCATTAGAACACATTCATTCTGTGTCAGAAACCTATGCTGTGTCAACTATTTAATCACAATCCAAGTTTAGAGCTGAATCCAGCTTGAATGTTGTGTCCATACTTGCCCCAACCGTTCAGGGTTCAACCTATGCGGTCGTATAAAGCTACGCCCTGCGGAGCATCTGGTTTCAACTTGTCCAGTATGACAAGTACATACCAAAACTTACTTGTCCGAATGAAATTGTTACTTATTTGTTTTACTAAAAATAATCTTTTTACATCTTGAGTTGATTAAAGGAACAAAACGAACTGAAACAATAGAACAGAATTTGATGTTTTTCTTTTGAAATACTTTTCAAAAATATAAGTCAAGTACAACTGAATCTAGTCATGTCACAGGACTTAGGTTTTAGTTTTCATCAATGCTAGTCTCATCAGACTCTGCACACGAGACACCATCTGATAGGCCTGTACACTCATTTGACATTTGTATCCTATATTTTTTAAGTTGAAAAAGTGTATTCAAATACAATCAATAAAAAGAAGATAAGGTCTAATTGCCAATAAGACAACTCTCAGCAAGAGACCAAATGACACAGAAATTTACAACTAAAGGTCACTATATATGTATATTGCAAGTATTGTTTTTTTTTCTACTTATGATCAAATATGATTTTGTTAATTTTATGGTAAATAAAAAAAAATATTTTTGTGAAAAAATGTTCCATAAAGTTGGATAATTAAAACGTATTTTCTGCAAAATAATTGAACTTGTCCTGACGGACAAGCTTGAAACAGCTTTTACTTGTCCGACCTTTTTTCCCTCTTGTATCGGACAAGCGTTATTGTTGAGGCCTGGTACATATAGTGATATAGAGTTACAAATGCTTACACTTAGAACATGTAGAATGAATCAAGTAGAAAATAAGTGATAAAATATAAAGAAATATAAAATATTAATGCCACGAAACCAAGATTCATCAGGAGAGAAATGTTAAAAAAATAGTTTTGAACAAACAATTTAAAATTCTAATGTAATTTATTTGTTATCACCATTTTGATTGGACATCATATATTTGAGGCACTAAATCCACACTTAACAAGCTTTTAACTAAGCTTAGTTGTCATTTTTTCAAATCAGGAATTTATTATTATGTGTTTTCTTCAATATTCAATAAAATTAGCAAATGTCTTTTATTTCATATTATAGAGCGAACAAGACAAGAGCAAGTTTTCTTGATTTTTGATATTTAATTGTTTTGGGTTATTGATTTAAGGATGTACAGCGGCGGGTGGACGGCTGCGAAACACTGTCCGTTCATTAACATGAAAAAGCTTTGACGAAATCTTTTCAAATTAAGAGATGTCGTTTCCTGTGACTAAATGAAGGTCAAGTTCAATTTTCACGATTTGAGCTGTTTTCATTGTTGAGTTGTTGACCTTTCAGTAACAAAAGTGATTTTTACCATATGAATTTGAGTTATTTCCCTTTGAACAGAAATGGTGTAATTAATAATTAATTTCTATGTCATTTGGTCTCTTGTTTTTTTTTGAGTTATTTCCCTTTGAACAGGAATGTTTTAATTATAAGTATCTTATCAAAAATAGAATTCTTGGTTTTTTTAATTTGCTTATTCTAACAATGTACTTAGATATTGGACCATAATAGGTAAATGTTCAATTTCAAATTTTTCAGTTCTTTGACCACATTCTTTTTGTTTCTGTGCTGTGTCAAATATTCATTTTTTTAATTTTGTATAGAATGCATAGAAATAGAGATTTATAACTGTATTGTATTAACTATTTTTTGCTTGGCCAACAATTAACTTTGTCCTACTTTAGCAAATATCCTTTTATCTAGCTAAAAACTATATCACTAGCCTTTTTACACTACGGTTATGAGTTTGAGTCCCTCACATGGCAGGTCCTTTGACTTCTTAAATTCATGCAAGTAATCAGTTTTCCACACTTTTTGTCGTCATGCTTACAGATGTTGATTTGATATTTGGTATACAGTTTAAGGTTTACCGTGACAAATTATAGAACAATTTCAGATTTTATTCCGGTCTGAAGTTTTGTGCAGAGTTATGTTCCTTTGACTTAAACAGTAAAGGAAAGTTATCAGTTTTCAGCATTTTTATACGTTCATATAATGCTATATGATGTCGTAGGTGTTGTCGTTGGCATCGTCCGAAGACACATTTGGTTTCCAGACAATAAATTTAGTTTAATTGATGATTCTCTATGAAATTTTACCAGAAGGTTCAATACCACAAAAGGAAGGTTGGGATTGATTTTTGGGGTTATGGTAAAACAGTTTAAGAATTAGGGGCCAAAAGCAAGAATTTTTGTAGTTTCCGGATGATAACTTGTGTTTTAGTATATGGATCTTTCTATAAAATTGTACTACAAGGTTCCATATATACCACAAGGAAAAGGCTGGGAATGAGTTTGTGGGTTTCATACTTTTTTAAAGTTTTTGAAAAATTGAAATTTTTTGAAAATTTTCAAGAAGAAATCTTCAAAAGCACCATATTGCAAAAAAGCACAGTATTGCGCAGTAGCACAGTATTGCGCGAATGAACAGTATTGTACAATAGCATAGTATTTGGGCAATAGCAAGAAATCTTTAATTGCACAGTATTGCACAATAGCATAGTATTGTGCAATAGCAGGAAAACTTCAATTGAAAATAAAGACAAACTTGTAACCAATTTTAATGGGATTAATTTAAAATCTTTAACTTTTTTCAAGGAGAAATCTTCAATTGTACAGTATTGCGCAATAGCATTATATTGGGCAATATCACAGTATTGCGCAATAGCAAGAAATCTTCAATTGCACAGTATTGGGCAATAGCAAGAAATCTTTAATTGCACAGTTTTGCGCAAAAGCACAGTATTGCGCAGTAGCAAGAAATCTTCAATTGCAAAAAAGCATAGTATTGCACAATAGCACATTTTTGTGCAACAGCAAAAATCTTAAAGGTGGTACCTAACACTACCGGGGGATAACTCTGTAAAATCAGCTAAACGTTTTAATTACGTTGTGTTGTTACAGGAATATCAAGCTTCTCAATGATCATAATAAGTGTTTGTCAAACTGCTATATTATTTAAACCAGTGTAATTTTTCTGATAAAACGGTTGGTTCAAATTTTTTGAAATTTTTATATTTTTGTAAAAGGGTCAAGGTAAATACTTTGTCAAAAAATTTTTTAAGAAAATTAAACGAGCCAAATTAATTTTAGTTAAAGTGTTGGGTACCACCTTAATTGCATAGTATTGTGCAATAGCAAGAAATCTTCAATTGCAAAAAAGCATAGTATTGCACAATAGCACATTTTTGTGCAATAGCAAAAAATCTTAAAGGTGGTACCTAACACTACAGGGGGATAACTCTGTACAATCAGCTAAACGTTTTAATTACGTTGTGTTGTTACAGGAATATCAAGCTTCTCAATGATCATAATAAGTGTTTGTCAAACTGCTATATAACCAGTGTAATTTTTCTGATAAAACGGTTGGTTCAAATTTTTTGAAATTTTTATATTTTTGTAAAAGGGTCAAGGTAAATACTTTGTCAAAAAATTTTTTAAGAAAATTAAACGAGCCAAATTAATTTTAGTTAAAGTGTTGGGTACCACCTTAATTGCATAGTATTGTGCAATAGCAAGAAATCTTCAATTGCAAAAAAGCATAGTATTGCACAATAGCACATTTTTGTGCAATAGCAAAAAATCTTAAAGGTGGTACCTAACACTACAGGGGGATAACTCTGTACAATCAGCTAAACGTTTTAATTACGTTGTGTTGTTACAGGAATATCAAGCTTCTCAATGATCATAATAAGTGTTTGTCAAACTGCTATATAACCAGTGTAATTTTTCTGATAAAACGGTTGGTTCAAATTTTTTGAAATTTTTATATTTTTGTAAAAGGGTCAAGGTAAATACTTTGTCAAAATTTTTTTTAAGAAAATTAAACGAGCCAAATTAATTTTAGTTAAAGTGTTGGGTACCACCTTAATTGCACAGTATTGTGCAATAGCAAGAAATCTTCAATAACACAGTATTGCACAATAGCATAATATTGCACAATAGCACAGTATTGCACAATAGCTGGAAATCTTTAATTGAAAATAAAGACATTCTTTTAACCAATTTCAATTGGATTAATTAAAAGTCTTTAATTTTTTGGGGTTCTAACCTTGTATTACTATTTTGGATATTGGGGCCCCATTTTTAAATTGGTCTACATTGAGGGCAAAAGGGTCCGAAATTAAACTTTGTTTGATTTCATCAAAAACTGAGTTATTGCGGCTGTATGATGTGCTGAATCTTATTATGCATTGAGATTTTGTATTTTGGGCCCTGTTTTTAAAGTAGTACATATTAAGGTTTGAAGGGTCCAAAATTAAACAAAATTTAATTTCAACTAAAATAAAATTTTTGGTGTTTTTTTTATATGCTGAATCTAACCATGTTGTTAGATTTTGAATATCAGACCATTCTAGGAAAATTAAATGTCCCATTTTAAATTTTTAAGATCTTTAACCACATTTGTTTGTGTCAGAAACCTATGTTATGTCAAAAATTTGATCACAATCCAAATTCAAACAGTATCAACCTTGAATATTGTGTCCAAACTTGTCCAAACTTGCCCAAACTGTTCTCGGTTCGACCTCCGCGGTTGTATCAGGCTGCGCTCAGCGAATCATTTTATTTTATCTTGCTTTAAGATATTGATTTGATATTTGGTATATAGTTGAACCATGACAAGTTACAGATCAAGTTCAGAGTTTGTTCTGGTCTGTTGATTTGGTGCAGAGTTCTGGTCCTTGGACTCAGAAAATTCGTTTGTATATATTGGTGTATACTATTGATTTTATTTGTACATGATTTGTGTCTGTACTTGTGTGTTTAATTATGATGAAGGACCAAAAAACATGGAGATTGAATACACAATCATCAAGTGTCATATCGAAAAAAAGGCACACTGTTCAAAGTATCTATTTTACACACATCTCATAACTTATTTCATGCATTCCAAATTTATGACAACACACTCGACCTCTGATGAGTTGAACCTCGGATAAGTCGAATACTTTGGTCCGTCACCTTCAACTTCGACATAATGAGGTTCGACTGTTTATAATATGTAACACATTTTTATTGTATATTATTTTTCGGGGTAAATATTTTAGAAATTTAATAGTTCTACGAGTGACATTAGAGAAGATATATTAACATTGCATATTCCTCATTTTTTAGACTGTCATGTCAGAGAAATCTTCAGGTGTGACTGCTGGACAAGGGATAGAAGGTAATTTATTGTCGAGCCTGCGACTTTTGTCACAGAAAGCTCGACATAGATATAGTGATCTTGCGGCGGCAGCATTAGCTAACTTCTTAAAAGCTTTATATTTTAGAAGCTAGAAGACCTGGATGCTTCATATTTTGTATATAGATGCCTTATGTGACAAAGTTTCCGTCTGTCCATTGTCCTTGACCTCATTTTCATGGTTCAGTGACTACTTGAAAAAAAGTCAACATTTTTTGTAATGTTAATTTCTTTCTTATTATGAGTAATAGGATAATAAAATTGAGAATGGAAATGGGGAATGTGCCAAAGAGACAACAACCCGACCATAGAGCAGACAACATCTGAAGGTCACCAACAGGTCTTCAATGCAACGAGAAATTCTCGCACCCGGAGGCATCCTTCAGCTGGCCCCTAAATAATATATACTGGTTCAGTGATAATGAACACCATACTAAACTCCAAATTGTACACAAGAAACTAAAAGTAAAAAAATACAAGACTAACAAAGGCCTGTCAGAGGCTCCTGACTTGGGACAGGCGCAAAAATGCGGCGGGGTTAAACATATTTCTGAGATCTCAACCCTCCCCCTATACCTCTAGCCAATGCAGAAAAGTAAATGCATAACAATACGCGCATTAAAATTCAGTTCAAGAGAAGTCCGAGTCTGATGTCAGAAGATGTAACCAAAGAAAATAAACAAAATGACAATAATACATAAATAACATCAGACTACTAGCAGTTAACTGACATGCCAGCTCCGGACTTCAATTAAACTGATTGAAAAATTATGTGCTGCATCATATGAATATCAGGCACAATCCTCCCCGTGAGGGGTTTAGTATCATACCATCATAACATATATGAGAAGAACATAACCCGTGTCATGCCAACAACTGGTTTATTAAAAAAATGTGTTTAGTTCCGATGCAAAGACCCTATAAGTGAATCAATATTAACGCCAAAATATGCAATCTTTAATGACCTGACAACAGTATCGTAACTATATCCCTTCTTAATAAGTCTATTTAAAGATTTTGTTAGCTTCTGAGGTGAATACTGACATTTTTGTGCTTTATTAAGAATATTTCCATAAAATATTGGATGTGAAATACCTGAACACATAAGAAGTCTGCATGTTCAGCTATATTTACGAATGATGTCCTTATACCGATGATAAAATTTAGTAAATGTTTTGACTAGTTTGTGATATCGAAAACCCTGGTATAATAATTTTTCAGTAATACATAAATTTCTCTCGTTAAAATATAAAACATTGTTACATATACGAGCGAATCGTACAAGTTGAGATATATAAACACCTTAAGATGGTGACAAGGGAACGTCACCATCTAAAAATGGATAATTAACGATAGGAAATGAGAAATCATCTCTTTTATCATAAATTTTAGTATTAAGCTTTCCGTTAATGATATATATGTAGGACTTGGAGGTGTGATGGGGATGCTGAAGTGCAATGGTCACGCTGAAGTGCGATGGTCTACGCAGAAGTACGATGATCCTTTTGCTGAAGTGCGATGGTTTTGTGTGTGACGTTTGAATAATATTACGTTTTCAAAATACACCATGGATTCCCAGGCAGGAGAATAGGGTTTTGTAGATGAAGGTTTCATGTTAACAAAGAAAAGAAAGGAAATAAGAAACAAACAAGCAATTTAGGTCCCGAACAGTTTTAAGCATTACATGTTGAGGTTATAAAAAAATATGTTAAACCATTTTAGGCAGCAAAGCGGCTGAAAGATGAACGTCGTCACCAAATGGGCTAACCAGTATTCTGAATTATGCCGCAGACTTTTTGTACGATAAATACAGTATACTAATTTAAATATTAATCTTCTTTGAAAAAAGGGGGGTATACTGTTTTACCTCTGTCTGTCCTCCCGTCAGTCCGTCCGTCCCATGAATATTTTTCGTCGCATTTTTCTCAGGAACTACAATATAAGAATTTATGAAATTTGGTTTCAGGGTTTATATAAGTCTGCTACACCGTTTGATGCCTTTTCAGATTTATTACTCGACAACTTCCTGTTTACCGAACACTTGTATTATTTTACACATGATAACCAAGTTGAAAAATTTTGTCACATTTTTCTCAGGAACTACAATACAAGGATTTCTGAAATTTTGTTTCAAGGTTAATATAAGTATGCTATACCGTGTGATGCGTTTTCAGATTCATCACTCAACAACTTCCTGTTTACCGAACACTTGTACTATTTTACACATGATATCCAAGTTGAAAATTTCCGTCACATTTTTCTCAGGAACTACAATACAAGGATTTCTGAAATTTGGTTTCAGGATTTATACAAGTCAGCTATACCGTGTGATGCGTTTTCAGATTCATCACTCAACAACTTCCTGTTTACCGAACACGTGCATATTTTTACACTATTAAAATTATCCACTTGCGGGCGGGGGTATCATCAGTGAGCAGTAGCTCACAGTTTCACTTGTTTATCTTACGGTAAGCGTCACATGATTTTATGTGGGCAATTTAAAAATTTTAAAAAAATATGATATTATTAGCAATGTTTCAATGATTTTGCTATATCAAGTTCATATAATGTTGTTTTATACCCGAGATATGTTTGTTTTGTTTTGAAAGAACACTGTCGCTCTTGTTTTTTTATGGTTTCAGTCTAAAACATGTCAGACAGAAATTAACCTCACTAAATCCTACGTGTACCAATTTATCATCCTCATTTTTGTTTTTCGTGAAATAATTGACAAGCTTCGCTATTAGTAAAGCATAAATTTACTTTTCTGTATTTTTACTTCGTTGATACTGTCCGACATTCCAGGTAAAGCATGTAAATATAAATTGTTTATCATAATATTTAAGTAAATGAGATGGACACTTCTTGTACTATTAAAAAGACCAACACGCTAAATCTTTTTTTTTTATTCTGCTTTGAAAACCTTATTCCATACTCTTGCGTGCTAAAAGAATAATTGGAGACTTGGAAAATTAGATTAAAAAAAAGAAAAAAAAATTAAAGTCTTTGGTTTGATCTAAACAGAAGTTAAAACATCTTCCAAATAAGAGGCTAGCAGCCAAATATTAATGACGTTATTTTATTACAACAGCCAATGTGCATTTTGCTTTTACTCAAAGTCTTAAGTTGGCCATTGCACTACAGCGTAACCACCATTGCACTTCAGCGTAAATATCAACAAGTTAACGTTACAATGTTACCATCGCACTTCAGCGCGTTAACCATCGTACTTCAGCGTAGACCATCGCACTTTAGCGTGACCACCGCGGTTTGGAGTACCATCGCGGTTCCGAGTCATACCTATATATCAAGATCGAGGAAAGGGCAGTGGTCATTGTTAGTATTAGCTTTATTTAAAGTAAGTTCAACAGGATAAATGTCTTTAATATACATACTGAAGTCGTCATTATATTTAGGAGGTGCGTACCTTGCAAGGTCCTCATGCCCGTCAGACAATTTCATTTGACCCTGACCTCATTTTATGGATCAGTAAACAAGGTTAAGTTTTCGTGGTCAAGTCCATATATCAGATACTATAAGCAGTAGGTCTACTATATTTGGTATAAGGAATGATTGTAAGGTGTATGTATACATGTCCAACTGGTAGATGTCATCTGACCTCATTTTCATGGTTCAGTGGTCAAAGTTAAGTTTTTGAGTTTTGTTCTTTTTTTTTAATACTAATTAAAATAATTCCAGTATATATTAACATTGATTATTAGAATTGACTATAAAAGTTAATATTGATAAGGTCTATGCTTTTCCAAAAGTTTATATACAATAGACGGAGTTTCCGGTTATGTAATAAATGATTTACCTTCAATGGTGTTTATTTGTGTGCCAGTATCAGGTTTAATCTGAGTGTTCTTTGTGACAAAAACTAAATGTCCCTCCACTTCTTGTATTCAATTGTGATTACTGTCATATAAGTTTGAGACTTGACACACTTGACACCTGGTTCCCTCCACTTCTTGTATTCAATTGTGATTACTGTCATACAAGTGTGAGGCTTGACACACTTGACACCTGGTTCCCTCCACTTGTGTAAAATTGTGATTACTGTCATATAAGTTTGAGACTTGACACACTTGACACCTGGTTCCCTCCACTTGTGTAAAATTGTGATTACTGTCATATAAGCTTGAGGCTTGACACACTTGACACCTGGTTCCCTCCACTTCTTGTATTCAATTGTGACTACTGTCATACAAGTTTGAGGCTTGACACACTTGACACCTGGATTCCTCCACTTCTTGTATTCAATTGTGATTACTGTCATACAAGTTTGAGTCTTGACACACTTGACACCTGGTTCCCTCCTCTTGTATTCAATTGTGATTACTGTCATACAAGTTTGAGGCTTGACACAATTGACACCTGGATTCCTCCACTTCTTGAATTCAATTGTGATTACTGTCATACAAGTTTGAGGCTTGACACACTTGACACCTGGTTCCCTCCACTTCTTGTATTCAATCGTGATTACTGAAATATAAGTTTGAGGCGTGTCACACTTGACACCTGGTTTCATCCACTTCTTGTATTCAATTGTGACTTCTGCCATACAAGTTTGAGGCTTGACACACTTTACACCTGGTTCCCTCCACTTGTTGTATTTAATTGTGACTACTGTCATACAAGTTTGAGGCTTGACACACTTGACACCTGGTTCCCTCCACTTCTTGTATTCAATTGTGACTAGTGACATACAAGTTTGAGGCTTGACACAATTGACACCTGATTCCCTCCACTTCTTGTATTCAATTGTGATTACTGTCATTAGTTTGAGACGTGACACAGTTGACACCTGGTTCCCTCCACTTCTTGTATTCAATTGTGCATATACAAAGTCAGGTTAATACAAGTCAATCGTCAATAGTTTGAAGAGTTTTCACCGAATAATTCCAGTATATATTAACATTGATTATTAGAATTGACTATAAAAGTTAATATTGATAAGGTCTATGCTTTTCCAAAAGGGAAATACCTTACTGTATTTCTTCTTATTGTTAACATTCTGTAACCGTAAGACATCACAATCAGGTTCATACTTAATAATGTTATTACAAATACCTATCTGGATCTCACCCTGTGAGTCTCAAAATTTTTTCAGTCCAGAGTTATCTGCCCAAAACCCAAACCAAAAAATCTTGTTAGTAAATAAATGCCTTAACTGTCATAGGAAGACCAAAACCGATGAGTGAAATTTGTTCAAGAACTCACCCTGTGACTTTGATTTATTTAAACCGAAATGATTCAAAGACTCCTTGGTTGGGTTTTGCCCCTTTGAGAATTAAACAAAGTGGGTTGGCCACTCTAAATGAGAAACAGTAAGTCGTAGACACTTGGGATCATGTGACCTTATAGATAACTGGACGTTACACAAACAACAATCAAGCCATGTTTGACATACACTTTTAATGATTTGTTAATGAAAAATATTGAAAACAAACTTTTAAATTGGTTAACAAATCTTTATTAAACTTAGACTTAATGATATTTTTATAGAAAAAGTTATAATTACAGATCCAATCCACACACAGACAAAGTCCACTATGTTAAACAGGTTACTTGGCAGTGGAACGTATGTTTCCTATGACATGCGCTGTATGGTAACAGGCCAGTTCGCGGTCGGAAAATCGAGTCTTGTCAAGCTCTTAGCTGGTGATGTCGTCCCAGAAGGAAGACATCCTACCGATGGGATTTGCCTACTAGAAGGTCGCTGTGGCCTTGATGTAGAGACTAGAAGCTGGATTTATATTGATCCAGGTAAGAATATCTACAACATTAAAACTTTTCTATTATATTTGAATTCCTCTTTGGTATCTTCCACCTCTCTATTAGCTTCAGAATCTTTATAACTTGAAAAGACAAAGACATAGAAAAAACTGCAGCTTATTGAACGAATTTAACGGTAATACGAATTCAATAACACTATTGTTGGGATTGGTGAATGTAGTTTCTCTTATGATTTAAACAAAATTCTAGTCTGATATTCAGAGATATTGTCCTTGTATCATGTTAATGGTCATATTTTTGGCAATTTTTATATGCCTTAACCAGCTTAAGATATTGTTGTGCATTTTTTTTTCTACAGGGCCGTTATAAGGACTTCTGATAAAAAAACAAAAAAACTTCTGCATATAATATTTGATTCTTACAGCAAGTTCAAAAGGATATACTATAATGTACTCATTGCATAGCTCTTTATTAGTACCCTACCGACGGAGTCGAAAGGAACTTCAGGTTGCACTCTGAGAGCAGGGACTAAACTTAACTGTTTTTGTCTAGGGGCCAGCTGGGCCCCTAAGATATTTTTTTCAGGGGCCCAGTTGAAATTTTAGGAGCCCAACCAATCTTTATACAAAAAGACTAAATGAAAATAAAACTGAAAATAACTTTTTATATACTTACTAACAGTGTTCAGGGGTTCCAGTTTGAATCTCAGGGCAGAAGGTTGCTAGTGCTCCTAAGTAAGGACTTTTATAAATAAAACAGGTGAGATGGGAGAGGAATATATTATTTTGATGCAACAATACATTGCATATATTGCAGAAGCTTAAAACTGTTACTTTTTTTCTCCATATTTGTTAAAAATAAAAGCATTTTATAAGTGCCCCCATGAAAGGAGGATCATAAATACAAGAAGTAAAACAGGAAGTACAGTCTTGTTTATGTTCAAATGGCCCGAGACCACAATTAATTCCTCTATCATTTCTTTATAACGTTTTGTCACATTAAAAAAAATTTGCCTATTCTTTTTGTCTAATTTTTTGTGTGTGTAATGTACAGTACAAGTCCAAAAATATATGCAATTTTCAGAAAAATTGCATCTGTACATCATACAAATTTGGCCAATACACATCCATACCCCTATAGGCAAGTCAAGAGATGTTCCAAAAAGTGTAAATATAACCTTTTTGCACCTGGCCTAATCACTCTTTCCTTATTAAAATCAGTTAAAATAAAACATCCAAAAGTTTATTTCAGCTCCCTTCTTTCATTTCCACCCCAGAAAAGCTAAGAAATGAATGAGAAAGGGAAAGAAAAAAAATAAAGAAAAAATACACTATAATTAAAGGGAACTATATTCGTGAACAACGAAAAGCGGGGTCATTAATTGTGGTCTTGGGCCAAATACAAATTTCTCTGATTCATCTTTAAATGTATGTTCATGGTATGAAACAAAACAGTTTTTTTAATAAAGCTTATAATATCTAAATTAATGCCACCAGAAATGTATTATAAGATTTGACAATATTTATTTTAGGTTATTTCCTGCCAAAATTGTCTCCCTTCAATTTTTTTCAACTTCCTGTTGACCTGACAATATGGCTGTTTTTTTTTTTAAATAAATACTATCTCAATCCAAGCCATCCTCTAATAGTGTTGATCAAAATATATTTTGCAATAAGTCTAAATTGAAGGTTGGAAATCAAACTTAATATTGGGATATTTATTTACGAGACTTTGCATTCGTTTTTACATTAAGTATTTTTTGTAAATAGCGATTCAGGGACAAGTTACCGTCTAACACAGGCTTGTAATGACTCCGAGGACAATTAGAAAACATCCCTTTCGTGATGCTTATTGAACAGTTTAGAAGAAAACACTATTCAATAATGAAATAATCGTAGAAAATTTAGCAGAGTTAAGAAAACATGCTGATTGAAGGAGGTATATGACATATCGTCACTTCGGATTGAAAACATAGCTGTTTGACTGGGTTTAGGTTATTAGAAAGAACCTACTGGTTTTCGGAAATATTCTATATTACTATATCGCTTTGAAAAGACAAAACAGGTTTACTTTTGGGAACAGTCTTCGTTAATATCGCGGGGGAAAGGGTACAAATGGGAGTTACTTCAAATTTTTTACAGTCGCCAGCTGGGCGATCAGGATGACTAAATATATTTGCCCAGCCGAAAATCTGGTCGCCATGGGCGACTGGGCGAGCGTTAAGTTTATTCCCTGCTCTGTTCGTCTGCTTGTCCATCGATCAGTCCAGCAAATCAGTTTTCCACACTTTTTATGCCCCAGCCTTTGTGAAGGGGGCATTAAGTTTTAACCTTGTCCGTCTGTACGTGCGTACATCCCAAAATTGATTTCTGTTCTCTTACTTAGCTGGCCTTAACCAAATGTTATGAAACTTTATATACACAATGCTTATTACCACAAAACACAGATCAAGTTTTAATTTTGGTGACGTCACTTTTACCGTTCTAGAGTTGTGCCCCTTTTACATTTGGAAAAATTCCTGAAATATATGTGTCTGTTCTCAGTTAAACTTTAGTTATGAAACTTATGCACAATGCTTATAACCATAAAACTCAGATCAAGTACAAATTTGGGTAGCGTCACTTTTACAGTTCTTGAGTTATATCCCTTTCTAACGTTATATGCAAGCAGGGGCATCATCTGTGTCCCATGGGTACATTCCTCCATTTATCTACTCCATGCTTGAATATATTGATTGGCTATTTGGTGTATAGTTTTATCATGACAAGTTACAGATCAAGTTTGAATTTTGTTCCGGTCTGAAGATTTTTTGCAGAGTTATGGTCCTTTGACTTACAAAATTCACTCAAATAATCAGTTTTCAGCACTAATTTTCGTCATGCTTGAAGGTATTGATTTGTTAATTGGTATATAGTTTTATAATGACAAGTTACAGATCAAGTTTAATTTGTTTTCCAGTCTAATGCTTGAGCGCAGATTAATAAATGGTCCTTGGACTTATTGACTTGATATTTGTTAAATAGTTTACATTATGACAAGTTATAGATCAAGTTAGAATTTTGTTACAATACAATGAATTTTAAACTGGTAGGGGACTATGTATTGCCATGCAATACTCACAGAATGCTTGTTAGCTATAAACTTGGAGTTTATTGTCTGTTTATCTACTGCCGTTCTGTCTGTAATTTTTTTTTAAATATTTCTTCTTCTTAAACTGAACTTAAATCATACCTGAGGCTTCTAACTTCAAATTCATTCCTGAATTTCCTGCTCAAAGTTAAAACACAGGAATAAAACAGACAAAACGGTAGTTTTTGTCTTTGCTAAAAAGACAGTACGACATATACATATAGGGACCTTATTTATTCTGTTGAGGCATATGTTAGGGTTTTGCTAAAAATCATTTAATGCTTTTGGCCTTGAGCATGTCTTTTGATGGTATCAGTATAACAACAGCACATTATTAATTTAAACCAAAATAATTTTTTTTTGAATATTTTCTATTCAAGTGATATATACTATTTTACAGAAACGTATGACGCTTTAGATGTGGTTTACAATAAGGTGTTGATGACTTCAGTAGAAGAGGACGAAAGAAAAGAAGAAAAAACACCAAAGAAACCACATTTACCAGATTCACCTGTTAGAAGTGATGGTAAAGTGATGACCGCTGGTCCCTCCCAACAGCCTCTAGCAGCCAAACCTTTGTCACCTCAAATATCTGACAGTGTGTCCAAGAGAATACCAGAGTTAAAAACACACATGAAATCGAAAATGACAAAAGAAGAAATAAAAAAGAGAATGGAAAAAGTCCTTAAAAGTGGAAACTACAAGATGAAAGTAGGAAGACTGATTTTTTGGGACTTTGGTGGACAGTATGTTTACTATACGACACACCAAACCTTCATGACGTACAGAGCTTTGTTTCTTGTGGTATTCGACGGAAGCAAAGGATTACATGAACTAGTCCCAGATGTTCTGTGTTTTCCAGGGCAGCACATGACACCAACCCCAGCAGGTATTGTATGTTAGTTACAATACAAAGACTCATATTGAACATCATTTATTGTTTATTATGTTAAAAAAAAACATCTACTTTATCATTAGTAAAAACAAGGCGTCCAGGTTACTGTGCCAATACTTACTTTAATATTGTGAAGACAATGAAAGCTTTCCCAATAATCAGTTCGAATTAATTATATTTACCTGTGATTTAAATTTTTGCAAAGTGTACTGTCCCATTGAATAGTAACCGTAGCTTTGTTATCTGTGTTGATCATGTTTATGTTGTTCAAGGGAAACTTTGAATTTCGAATTTTCATGAAAAAATCATTCATTGATTATAAATAGGGCTGTACAAAAAAAATACTGGTGATAAAAAAATCATTAAGGTGGTACCTAACAGTACAGGGAGATAACTCTGTAAAATCTGCTAAATGTTTTAATTACGTGTTGTTGTTAAGGGAATATTAATGTTAAGCTTCTCAATGATCAAAATTAGTGTCAAACTGCTTTATAACCAGTGTAATTTTTCTGATAAAACGATTGGTTCAAATATTTTGAAATTTTTATATTTTTGTCAGAGGGTCAAAGTAAATACTTTGTTAAAATTTTATGAAAATTAAACGAGTCAAATTAATTTTAGTGAAAGTGTTGGGTACCACCTTAAAACTAAATAAATGACATATATTACAAAATTATATTAATGATAGACTAGAAATGTATCGTAGCTAATTTTGAAAATCAGTGCCAATTAATTATTTTTAAGCATTCATGCCCCTTTGAAATATTAAATATATCTAAAATAGCTTTACATTTGCATTCAAGTCTGTGTTTTCTAAAAAATTTTAACCTAAAAAGTAACAAGAACCGAAAAAAGATTATTTTTTAAAGAAACTGCCACTGGACCTTGCCAAGGTGAAATATGTGCCATGCAGCGGACAGTCGGTGTTTTTTTTTCAAATTGATTTCCGTCATCAAAAATAAATTATCTGTCAATTTGCTCCCCAATAAAATGTATTTCTTTGGTTTTTATCACTATCAATTATGTCATATCAGTTTCTATTTGTATTAAACTTTTATTTCATTTTTATTGTTTTTTTTATATTTCAGTATTCCTTCAACATTGGGTTAACTCAATCCTAACGTATTGTAAGGTGGTATATGAAGGCATTCCAAAGATCTTGTTTGTTGCCACCCATAAAGACAAAATACCAGTGGTGAGTAAATTATTTAAAACAGGAGGCTGATCAAGTCTTGTCCCGTGCCCAGTTATTTATTTATAGTTATTATTCTTTTATTCTTTCGTATGACATAGTAAATTTTAACTCATGACAAAAGTCTTGTGCAATGGGTCATATTTTATTCATTCTACTGATTCGTATGAATAAAAGCAGATATTTGTGTTGGTATTAAGTATTAAAGTACGACAGCAGCCTAACATCATCAAAAACAAAAGAACATTAGTAGTCAATAGTTATCAACAATAGACAAATGATTTACAATTATCAAGCACTAAATCATTTGACTGAAACAAAATTGTTTCAATTAAAGATCTGCTATTACGCTAATGTAACGTTAGAATACCATCTGCTCTATGGTCGGGTTGTAGTCTCCGCATTGACGCATTACACATTTCCATTCTCAATGTTATTTAACTGTATTGAGAGTAGATAACATCAACCTTAAATATTATGTACAACAAATGTTCCAGGTTAGTGTACGATTAAGGCAACACACAACAAATAGTATGTTCATTGTCTGTAGGCCACACACAACAAATAGTATGTTCATTGTCTGTAGGCCACACACAACAAATAGTATGTTAACTGTCTGTAGGCCACACACAACAAATAGTATGTTAACTGTCTGCAGGCCACACACAACAAATAGTATGTTAATTGTATGTAGACCACACACAACAAATAGTATGTTCATTGTCTGTAGGCCACACACAACATATAGTATGTTAATTGTTTGCAGGCCACACACAACAAATAGTATGTTCATTGTCTGCATGCCACACACAACAAATAGTATGTTAATTGTCTGTAGGCCACACACAACAAATAGTATGTTCATTGTCTGCAGGCCACACACAACAAACAGTATGTTCATTGTCTGTAGACCACACACAACAAATAGTATGTTCATTGTCTGTAGGCCACACACAACAAATAGTATGTTAATTGTTTGCAGGCCACACACAACAAATAGTATGTTAATTGTCTGCATGCCACACACAACAAATAGTATGTTAATTGTCTGTAGGCCACACACAACAAATAGTATGTTCATTGTCTGCAGGCCACACACAACAAACAGTATGTTAATTGTCTGCAGGTCATACACAACAAATAGTATGTTAATTGTCTGCAGGCAGGTATGGAAACTTTAAGTACGTTAATTGTTAACTGAACTCCAGGTCCCTGTTCCTGTACAACCTACTCATGTATTTATGATAATAAAAGAGGGACGAAAGATACCAAAGGGACAGTCAAACTCATAAATCTAAAACAAACTGACAACGCCATGGCTAAAAATGAAAAAGACAAACAGAAAAAACAATAGTACACATGACACAACATAGAAAACTAAAGAATAAACAACACGAACCCCACCAAAAACTTCGGGTGATCTCAGGTGCTCCGGAAGGGTAAGCAGATCCTGCTCCACATGTGGCACCCGTCGTGTTGCTTATGTGATTACAAATCCGGTAAATAGTCTAATTCGGTAGGTCACATTCATGAAAGGGAAGGAGATTGTTGTTACAATGAAGGAACATATCCGATATCATTTGTGAGACAGTTATTTCAACCAACTCGTGATGGCGTCCGTAAAATTTACGAAGGGATGATTTCAACTTCACCATTTGGAACTCTTGGTTTAAATGCTTCCTTGTGAGCAGCAACCCTCTATCAAGAAAATCATGATAGGAAATGCAAGCACGGGAATATCGTATAAATTGGGAGATATATACCCCGTAATAATGTATGCCTACAGCCCATATCAGTTAAGTTTACATGCAAGAATGATGTCATGGTCAAAAATAGAACATAAGGGAAAGTTTTCTCATGTATCTTGTAAACCTGTGTATTATATAAAAAAGTAAATAAGTATTCTGAAAACATGTATTGTTGTCAAGTCCTAGGTATTTTTAATTTCATCATTTAGAAAAAATAAAATTTTAAAAGAAGTTTAACTTCATATCTATAATTATCATTTTTTAAGGATGATGTGGAGTCCAGACGTGAGGAATTGTACAATGGAGTAGAGAAATTGTTCAAGGACCACGAGGGACGAAACCATCTTGTCCTAACACAACGGATATTTGTCAATGCAAGGGATAACACAGATACAGAAATTGAAGTCCTCAAGACAGCCATCACAGAACTTACGTTTGAACATCCTTGTTGGGGGGAGAAGATGCCCAACGCTTGTGTTCCCCTTGAACTCGAGATTGCAGAGCTAGTGGCAGAGGGAAAACAAATATTGTCATTGAAGGATGTAGAAGAATTGAATGCTATAAGCAATGTGTCTGTACTGTCCCCTGACCAACTTAAAGATTTCCTAAATTTCCACCACTCCTTGGGGAAAATTGTTTACTTTGATACTCCACACCTTAAAGATTTCGTAATCATCAACCCTTTACTCATGGTGGAGGTTATGAGGTCCTTTGTGACAGGTAGTTATGTCAATACTTATTATGGAAACTATGATATTGTGGGACAGGTACCGTAAAGCGGGTTATTTTCGCGGGGTGTACATTTTTACTTATTTTCGAGGATAGAACTAAATCGCCAAAATAAATTTCGCCAAGTTATAAGTGTACATGCAAAGGTATTGATAAAAGATTTCAATCCACAAAATTATTAACCGCAAAAAATTATTCATATACTGTGTATTCATTTATTTTCGTGGATTGATGAAAACTTGCATGTTCGTGTGTATTTGATTTACTGGTTTTGCCAATCTCTGCTTACAAAGTCTATAGAAAGTTGTTAATTGTTTAGCTTTTCTGTCCGTGGTTCACCAGGCTGTACCCATGAAAACCATGAAAATTGGTATCCAACGAATAATATTGATTCCACAGTACCTTCTTCCGTGAAAATTGCAAAATTTTACACCCGCAAAATGACACGCTATATGGTATTTATGTCAAAACTTATTATGGAAGTTACATGTATGAGATCTTTTTTTGACAGGTATTTATGTCAATACTTTAAATAGAATAGAGGTCATGCAGTCCTTCGTGACAGGTATTATTATGGATTTATGAGATCTTTTGTGACACTTATTTTTTTATACTTAGTATAATGGAAGTTACATATAAGAGATCTTCTGTGACTGGTATTTTTGTCAATACTTTAAATAATATGGAGGTTATAAAGTCCTTTGTGACAGGTACTTATGTCAAAACTTAGTATGGAGATAAGAAGACAGTTATCTATGTCAAAACTTATTATGGAGGTTATGAAATCCTTTGTGATAGATTTTTATGTCAAGACTTGTCATGGGGGCTGTGAGATCTTTTTTGACAGGTGATTATATCGAAACTTATTATAGAGGTTCTAAGGTCCTTATTGATACTGTCAATGTCACAATGTTTCTCAATTGCAGAATTTATCAAATCTGTAGTTTTCTCAAGAGACTTTCTATGCCTTTTAGCTCACAGTTGCACATATACCATGAACTTAGGATATATTTTGAGAAGGGCAAGGTGTCCTTTTGATACAAGTTCTAGCAAACCTTCAAGATATGCTTAGGATAAGATGACAATTTGCTTTCAAGTGAACTTTGATTAATTTCATGTTAAATATTAGATGACTTACATTCAAGTAGGTTTGTCTGTGGTGAATAGTTGTAACATTGGCAATCATACCACAGGATCTCTTTTTAGCTCACCTGGCCTAAAAGGCCAAGTGAGCTTTTCTCATCACTTGGCGTCCGTCGTCGTCCGTCGTCCGTCGTCGTCGTTAACTTTTACAAAAATCTTCTCCTCTGAAACTACTGGGCCAAATTAAACCAAACTTGGCCACAATCATCATTGGGGTATCTTGTTTAAAAAATGTGTCCGGTGACCTGGCCAATCATCCAAGATGGCCGCCATGGCTAAAAATAGAACATAGGGGTAAAATGCAGTTTTTGGCTTATAACTCAAAAACCAAAGCATTTAGAGCAAATCTGACATGGGGTAGAATTGTTAAACAGGTGAAGATCTATCTGCCCTGATATTTTTAGATGAATCGGATAACCCGTTGTTGGGTTCCTGCCCCTGAATTAGTAATTTTAAGGAAATTTTGCTGTTTTTGGTTATTATCTTGAATATTATTATAGATAGAGATAAACAGTAAACAGCAATAATGTTCAGCAAAGTAAGATTTACAAATAAGTCAACATGACTGAAATGGTCAGTTGACCCCTTTAGGAGTTATTGCCCTTTATAGTCAATTTTTAACCATTTTTCGTAAATCTTAGTAATATTTTACAAAAATCTTCTCCTCTGAAACTACTGGGCCAAATTAATCCAAACTTGGCCAAAATCATCTTTTGGGTTAGTTGTTTGAAAAATGTGCCCAGTGACCCAGCCATCCAACCAAGATGGCCGCCATGGCTAAAAATAGAACATGGGGTAAAATGCAGTTTTTGGCTTATAACTCAAAACCCAAAGCATTTAGAGCAAATCTGACATGTGGGGTAAAATTGTTGATCAGTTCAAGATCTATCTGCCCTGAAATTTTCAGATGAATCAGACAACCCGTTGTTGGGTTGCTGGCCCTGAATTAGTAATTTTAAGGAAATTTTGCTCTTTTTGGTTATTATCTTGAATATTATTATAGATAGAGATAAACTATAAACAGCAATAATGTTCAGCAAAGTAAAATTTACAAATAAGTCAACATGACTGAAATGGTCAGTTGACCCCTTTAGGAGTTATTGCCCTTTATAGTCAATTTTTAACCATTTTTCGTAAATCTTAGTAATATTTTACAAAAATCTTCTCCTCTGAAACTACTTGGCCAAATTAATCCAAACTTGGCCAAAATCATCTTTTGGGTTAGTAGTTTGAAAAATGTGTCCGGTGACCCAGCCATCCAACCAAGATGGCCGCCATGGCTAAAAATAGAACATGGGGTAAAATGCAGTTTTTGGCTTATAACTCAAAACCCAAAGCATTTAGAGCAAATCTGACATGGGGTAAAATTGTTTATCAGTTCAAGATCTATCTGCCCTGAAATTTTCAGATGAATCGGACAACCCGTTGTTGGGTTGCTGGCCCTGAATTAGTAATTTTAAGGAAATTTTGCTCTTTTTGGTTATTATCTTGAATATTATTATAGATAGAGATAAACTATAAACAGCAATAATGTTCAGCAAAGTAAGATTTACAAATAAGTCAACATGACTGAAATGGTCAGTTGACCCCTTTAGGAGTTATTGCCCTTTATGGTCAATTTTTTAAAAAATTTCGTAAATCTTAGTAATCTTTTACAAAAATCTTCTCCTCTGAAACTACTTGGCCAAATCATCTTTTTGGTTAGTAGTTTGAAAAATGTGTCCGGTGGGTTGGATGGCCGCCATGGCTAAAATAGAACATGGGGTAAAATGCAGTTTTTGGCTTATAACTCAAAACCAAAAGCATTTAGAGCAAATCTGACATGGGGTAAAATTGTTTATCAGGTCAACATTAATCTGCTCTGAAATTTTTAGATGAATCGGACAACCCGTTGTTGGGTTGCTGACCCTGAACTGTTAGTTTTAAGGAAATTTTGCTGTTCTTGGTCATTATCTTGAATATTATTATTGATAGAGATAAACTGTAAACAAAATAATGTTCAGCAAAGTAAGATTTACAAATAAGTCAACATGACCAAAATGGTCAATTGACCCCCTTAGGAGTTATTGTTCAGTGGCGGATCCAGAACTTTTCCTAAGGGGGGCCCGCTGACTGACCTAAGAGGGGGCCCGCTCCAGTCATGCTTCAATGATTCCCTATATAATCAACCAAATTTTTCCCACGAAAGGGGGGGGCCCTGCCCCAACAGGCCCCCCCCCCCCCTGGATCCGCCTATGTTGTTCTTTATAGTCAATTTTTAACAATTTTCATAAAATTTGTAAATTTTGACTAACATTTTCCACTGAAACTAATGGACCAAGTTCATTAAAGATAGAGATAATTTTAAGCAGCAAGAATGTTCAGTAAAGTAAGATGTACAAACACATCACCATCACCAAAACACAATTTTGTCATGAATCCATCTGCTTCCTTAAATATTCACATAGACCAAGGTGAGCGACACAGGCTCTTTAGAGCCTCTAGTTTAAATAGTTTTTTGTATTATTTTTTTTATATTTTGCAGATAAAGTATTTTGGCCAGAGGAAACAAGAATTCAGGAAACTTTCAAACGAATGTCAACATGTGGGACCATAAGACGGGAAGACCTCTACTTAATTTGGGAGCAAAAAGATTTCAGTGCAATTTTACCATACAAAGAGTTTATATTTAACATCCTGATTTATCTAGATATCTTGGCAGAGCAAAGGAGATATGATACAACTACAGGAAGTCGATTACCAGTGGAAAACTTCTTTGTTCCCTGTATGGTCACAGAGAGAAATACCACCAGCTTCATGGACAAAGAATGTACAGCAGAGAGAGCTATATGCTTAGCGTTTTTATTTAAAGGCACTATTATACCACCAGCCCTACCAAATCGTCTAATCAGTGCATGTCTGAGCATGTGGACTTTAAAGCAGTACCAGGGAAGAAAGCTCCTGTTTTCAGGATTTATTGGTTTATCATTTGACAAGTCACATGATATTGTTGTATGCGTTGAAGGCAACAAGATTCTCCTTTACATCGTTCACAGAACCTCCTCCGGGTTAATCGTACCTGATATAGCTACAGGTGTTAAGGAATGCTTGGTTACAACAATGGGAAGAATCTCAGATTTCTATCAGTCCACAATCCATGCAAAACGCAGCAAACAATCACCTTTCCATATTGAATACTCATGTTCAAAATTGCATTGTTTCATCAGTGAAGAAGAAGCTTTGCAGACCAGCAAATGGGTTTGTGACGAACATAAACTAACACACAGAGCAGGAGACTGGCTGGTTTGGAACCAAGATCAGGTGTGTATTATTTATGAAAAATTAATATTTATATAGTGAGACAAAATCCAAAACACTATGGTCACTTGATAAAGAATGTGTAAGGATTAGACTCATGCAGTTATGCAAGTCTGGTAATATGTCATAAAATAATAATTTCCAAAACTGCATTTAAGATAACAACTAATAAGACTAGTACTGGGGAAGTTAGTTATGAAACAATGAGATAAAAAAGATAGCTTAAAATTTTGTACAAAAAGAGCGAAAAGGCTCCTCAGTGATGCTCGAATCAAAAAAGTAAAAAAAAAAAGGCTAGTGTAAAAGTACAAAGTTCATTAGAAGAACATTGAGAACAATTGTGGAAAAACAGCTATTTATATATCCATCCCTAATCCCTAACAATAAAATAGACATACTGGACGTGCAGTGTATTTATACATCCACACAACAAAAACACTAAGTACAGATCTGAGAGTGCTTGCAATTATTGACAGCTAGTTCAAAGCCAATTACAACTAATAAAAAAAATCATGAATCTAAGACTGAAATATCAATCAGTACACATCCAATCTCCAATGCATTTAGTGTAAAGATGTCATGAACTGTTGAAGAAAAACATTCCTCTGCGCAATGCCAAAATCTAGGTATCGACAGATTGTAGTACTGTGAAAGTACAACTACATGCATACTATTTATTTGATTTAGTAAGGTTTTTATTTACTGATACCAAAATCAATATTTATACCAATATAAACAATATTCAAAGATTTAATTACAGTGTTGAATAGGTAACCTTTTAAAGATAAAACCTGGATCGTATTTTAATTTCCGGGCTCAGTTAACAACTTCACCATAGAATTTAGAATGTGCTGTTTTGTTTGAAATAAGTTCAGATCTGAGATGTTTATGATAAGTGTCTTTTTACCCCTACGAGCTATTAACTCTTTGATCTGTTTTGGGATTTGTCTCATTGTTTCATATCCCACTTCTCCAAATCCTTGCAGTCACTTATTTTACATGAACAGCCTGTTTTAATATAGAGACCTGCCGTGCACTTGTTAAAAATTATATTCTATTTTTTTTAATTCAGCAAAAAGAACAGTGTGAAGAAAAATGTCAAGGTAAGTTTTCATCATCACTTTTAATTTAATATGCTTCTAACAGCCACTATGTTCCGGCTGAATTTTTCAACTTGTTATATCATTCCGATGGAACTTTCCAACTAGTTGTTTTATTCCGAGTGCAGTCGAAAAGTTCCAGAAAAAAGTAGCTAGTTGTAAAGTCCCGGAACAATGTAACTAGTTGAATAATTCTGGCGGAACAAAGCAACTAGTTACATTGTTCCAAATATATCATATTTTGTCCTTTTTGTAGGAAGAATAAGTATCAGTATATATAAGAGCAAATCATTAATTTTCACAAATACCCAACGCACTGAAAGGGGTTTCTTTGGGGACAAATATGAAAAAAGGGGCATGGAACTTTATTTTTGGGCAAATAATAAATGTATTAAATTTTGATGTACTGAGGGGGAAGAACAAACTCCTCAAGCAAAATTTAAGTTTTATGTCATAGCTCACATAAAACGGAATAAGTTGCCAAAACAAAAAGCGAACACAACTTATCAATTGGCAGAGAATATCAAATCATTGTTACAATCTAAGGTTTTAACAAATTTACACATTTAGTGACTTTCCAAATTCAAAGTTAAAAAATGGTCCATTAAGTGTTTTTTTCTAATTTCAATTTCACTGTCAGAGAAAAACTCCAATAAAAAAGACAATGGCAAAACAAATAAAGACGAAGAAATGAAAAACAACAAAAACCGAATATTACATATAGAACCAGACTAAGCAACAGGAACACAACCAAAAAGGGGGAGGGGGGAATCAGGAGATGTATTTTTCAACTTCTATACTAAGCAATGACCCTACTTTTTTTCACAGTCTACATAAAGGTAAAAAAAAGATTAAAACTTGCAAACCTAAATCTTAAGGGAATTTAAAAACAAACACACATTGCCAGAAGCTTCTTTATAGTAAACCATAAGATAGCACCCTCTGCAAATTACAATTCAACAAAAATCACCTATCTTTAAATCATTCAGTGAGATGACATCGCAGAACTTAATTTCCTATAATGATATTGCTAGGTTTTTCATATTGTTTAGAATGCCCAAAGTCAGAAACTTTAATCCAGCAATTGTCGCTTGTTGCTGTCTGCCAAACATTAATTCAGTTTTTCTTTCAAATCTGGTGCTACTGAAAAAACTATTTTCATTGTTAAAGACCTCGCAGTAACATGTAGTTGTTAACATCCTTTCCTATGATCTTTGATCAATTGATTGTTATTTACTAAACGTCCAGTGGCAGCTATTGGATGGAGACAGAAGTTCTGCCTTGCACAGGAACCTGCAAAGAGTTTGTAACATGCTAAGAGTGTTGCAGTTTCCTGCCATGAGACATCAGCTTGTTTGTCTCATTTTTACTGGATGTGACTGTTAATGTATGCATCGAGAACAGTCATGCCCTACTTTGACATGGTTTTAATGCTGGTCAGTAGATCACCAAGAGATGGACATTGGATGGCTTATGTCTTTGTGATAGATAGTTTTTGCATTGGCAATCATACCACATATCCTTTCATTCATTTAAAAAGGTATTTTCATGCCTGCCTTTGTTTCTAGTTTCATAAGTTTATTTGGTTTCTAAATTCTTTAGTCCTTTTGTTCTTATCGTATGATAATCGAATTTTTATTTAAAGTAGTTAAGTTCACATATTTATTCAAAGCGAACTTCTAAAATTTATGCCAGACATAGTTATAAAATATTAGTTAGTATGATGTCCAAATTCCTTTTTTTTAATGTTTATTTTATGTTTTCTTGGAAAATAACTTATATGTAGGATTTCAACATGAATCTTATGATATATTGCCGCAGGCTTTATCTGGTGATGCCTTACTGTTCAACACTTTTTGCCTTTCCATAGACTTTAACTTCCTGTTTGACAAAACGTATATCTTCAGAATGTGTAGATGGGTCATGAGTTACGATTCAGACATAAATTGTTGACCTTTGTATCTATATTTACGTAATTGTACTCTATCGAGAAAGTGTATTTCTTACAGTTAATTTGTGTAATTAGGGATAATATATAATTCCTTAAACTTTCATGGGTTATGTATATTCACAAGTATGATAAGGTATTATATATCATCTCTGAAACTTTCATGGGTTATGTACTGTAAATTCAGAAATTATTGCGTGCATTTATTAATGTGATTTTGTCATTTTAGACTTAAATGCGACTTTAATTTTTACGATTTTGAGAAAAATGCTGTTTAATTCATATAAAATATTTCAAATTGCGAGTTTAAATTATTGCGTTTACAACTCTGTCGCATTTTTCGCAATAATAAAAACCTCGCATTAATTTCTGAATTTACAGTATAATCACAAGTATGACGAGGGATTATATATCATCTCTGAAACTTTCATGGGTTATGTATAAACACAAGTATGACGAGGGATTATATATCATCTCTGAAACTTTCATGGGTTGTGTATAATCAAAGTATGACGAGGGATTATATATCATCTCTGAAACTTTCATGGGTTATGTATAATCACAAGTATGTCGAGGGATTATTTATCATCTCTGAAACTTTCATGGGTTATGTATAATCACAAGTATGACGAGGGATTATATATCATCTCTGAAACTTTCATGGGTTGTGTATAATCACAAGTATTAGGAGGGATTATATATCATCTCTGAAACTTTCATGGGTTATGTATAATCACAAGTATGACGAGGGATTATATGTTATCTCTGAAACTTTCATGGGTTATGTATAATCACAAGTATGACGAGGGATTATATATCATCTCTGAAACTTTCATGGGTTATGTATAATCACAAGTGAGACGAGGGATTGTATATTATCTCTGAAACTTTCATGGGTTGTGTATAATCACAAGTATGACGAGGGATTATATATCATCTCTGAAACTTTCATGGGTTTGTGTATAATCACAAGTATGACAAGGGATTATATATCATCTCTGAAACTCATGGGTTATGTATAATCACAAGTATGTCGAGGGATTATATATCATCTCTGAAACTTTCATGGGTTGTGTATAATCACAAGTATGATACAGTATTATATATCATCTCTGAAACTGTCATGGGTTGTGTATAATCACAATTATGTCGAGGGATTATATATATATCATCTCTGAAACTTTCATGGGTTTGTGTATAATCACAAGTATGACAAGGGATTATATATCATCTCTGAAACTTTCATGGGTTATGTATAATCACAAGTATGTCGAGGGATTATTAATCATCTCTGAAACTTTCATGGGTTGTGTATAATCACAAGTATGTCGGTGAATTATATATCATCTCTGAAACTTTCATGGGTTATGTATAATCACAAGTATGACGAAGGATTATATATCATCTCTGAAACTTTCAAGGGTTATGTATAATCACAAGTATGTCGAGGGATTATTTATCATCTCTGAAACTTTCATGGGTTATGTATAATCACAAGTATGACGAGGGATTATATATCATCTCTGAAACTTTCATGGGTTGTGTATAATCACAAGTATGAGGAGGGATTATATATCATCTCTGAAACTTTCATGGGTTATGTATAATCACAAATATGACGAGGGATTATATGTCATCTGGGCCATTTCAAAAAAAATGAAGCTTTTTACTTTTTGTGGTATATTTTTATATTAGTTAAGTTTAGAATTATAACACAGGTGTTATAAAATGCAGGATAGTCAGGGCTAGCTTGCTGCAAAGTGTCATGAAGATATCTCAAACCACTGCAGAGAAATGTTTTAAAAACAGGTCATTTTTGTCAGGAGTGTGACGCTTTTAGCGTGACATTTAAAAGAAATTTTCAAAGTAGTATTGAAAAAAGTGGATCGTTTTTATGCTATACTGAAATATTTCTGGTAGTTGCTACATTATTAGTCTTATATATTTTGGTAATTTTGTCCAATAAAATTTTAAGATAAGTAAACACTGACCTTTAATGTGAAGGTATGTACAAAAAATAAAGTCTTTAAAAAAATGACACTTTTAAAACTAAAGCTTCCTTGTAACCATGTTTTTAAGTCCAATAATGCCAGTATGGGAAATAAGTTTGTATTGGTATATTAGCACTATAGTTAAGGGTATGTTGGTGCTCTAAATCACATATTTTATTGTTTTAATGGACACCAAAGAGAGGCACCCAAAAATGTCAGGAGTGTGACAACTGTCTTTAAACATCTACCAAAGAATACATAGGACTTAAATATGTTCTTCTTCTTTATTTTTCAGTAGTGGCTATTCCAAAGAGAAGAAAAAAAAATTATTACAACTGTGATATGTTTATATCATAGATGTGGGAGTGCATTATATATGTCAGGAGTGTGACGCTTTTTTTAAGGCATTTTCTGTCAATTCATAATTTCACAAGGACAAGTTCAACAAGTTTCTTTGTGTTAGAAATGTTAAAACAAAGTTATATTCCTATCATTTACCTCTTAAATGTGTTATTTATCATGATTGTTTTGACACAATAAGTTTTAATTAGTCATTTTTTTATTTTTTGTGCACAGTAATGCAAATTTATCAAAGGAAATAAGTGTGTACAACTATAAAATCATATAGGAAAGTGAGGAAATGAATTTTGTACAAAATAGAACAATCATTTTGATTTAAAATGGTATATTTAAAGATGTTTCAAGGATTAACCATTCAGATGTAATTCGTCACACTCCTGACATGAATTTAACAATTTAAGAAAAATATGAAAATTAGCTTTATTTTTAGGACAGATAGTTGAAAGACAGCTAGTAATTTAGAAACTTTTGGTAAATCTTCCATTCCTTAAAACATCCACTAGACTTGCTGACATAAGCCAGGCAAAATTATCTGGAAGAAATGATTCAAAGAAAGAGACTTGGAAAGAGAAAACCCGCAAATATTGGCTGAATATAAAATTAAAAATTGATCAGAGGAAGTTGGACAATCTTAAACAAAATAAAAAACTACAAAACCATGCTAACAAAAAAAAGGCTTAAAGAAAGAAGAACTTTGAATTCCAAATTTGATAAACAATATAAAGAAAAACAAAGGCAGTAGCAGAGAAACAGTAGAAAAAAAGGAAGAAAGATAAAAAAGAAGTTGGGTTGAATAAGGACTTAGAATCAAACAAAAACAGCTCAAAAATTCAAATGAGAACAGATCTGTAACTGTGTCAGATTCCAGATGTACAGTGAGAAAACCTGCACAACAAACAAAAAAACAACTGCCACAAAACCCAAATGCTTGGACGAGTTCTTTGAAACACATTATAAAAAATGCTACACCCAGAACAAAGGGCCTTCTAGAAGGGATCATTTATAAGCATTTTTGTTTTGTGGCAATTGTTTTCTTGTTTGTTGTGCAGGTTTTCTCGCTGTAGATCTGGAATCTGACACAGTCACAGATCTGTTCTCATTTTAATTTTTGAGCTGTTTTTGTTCGATTCTAAGTCCTTATTCAACCCAACTTCTTTTTTATCTTTCTTCCTTTTTTTCTACTGTTTCTCTGCCACTGCCTTTGTTTTTCTTTATATTGTTTATAAAATTTGGAATTCGAAGTTCTTCTTTCTTTAAGCTTTTTTTTGTTAGCTTGGTTTTATAGGTTTTTATTTTAAGATGGTCCAACTTCTGCTGATCAATTTTTAATTTCAGATTCAGCCAGTATTTGCGAGTTCTCTCATTCGAAGTCTCTTTCTTTGAATCATTTCTTCTAGAAAATTTTGCCCTGCTTATTTCAGCAAATCTAGTAGATGTTTTAAGGAATGGAAGGTTTACCAAAAGTTTCTTCATTTTACTAGCTGTCTTTCAATTATCTGTCCTAAAAATAAAGCTAATTTTCATATTTTTCTTAAATTGTTAAATTCATGTCAGGAGTGTGACGAATTACATCTGAATGGTTAATCCTTGAAACATCTTTAAATATACCATTTTAAATCAAAATAATTGTTCTATTTTGTACAAAATTCATTTCCTCACTTTCCTATATGATATTATAGTTGTACACACTTATTTCCTTTGATAAATTTGCATTACTCAGTGCACAAAAAATAGAAAAATGACTAACTAAAACTGATTGTGCCAAAACAATCATGATAAATAACACATTTAAGAGGTAAATGATATGAATATTACTTGGTTTTAACATTTCTTACACAAAGAAACTTGTGGAACTTGTTCTTGTGAAATTATGAATTGACAGAAAATGCCTTAAAAAAGCTTCACACTCCTGACATATATAATGCACTCCCATATCTATGATATAAACATATCACAGTGGTAATGATTTTTTTTCTTCTCTTTGGAATAGCCACTTCTGAAAAATAAAAAAAAATAAAACATTTAAGTCCTTTGTATTCTTTGGTAGATGTTTAAAGACAGTTGTCACACTCCTGACATTTTGGGGTGCCTCTCTTTGTTTTTTTTTTAAATGGTCCTAAAAAGAAAGTCCTGTTCTATGGGTAAAGATATCAGAAATTGAAATCAATGATATAGCAATGTGTTTAGTGATTTTTTGTGAAAGTTTAAAGCATTTTTCAATCTTAATAAAATATGTCAGGAGTGTGACAAAATACTGAAAATAGAGGCTTTTTCTACATACAATATTACATTAAAACGGTACAATGAAATGACATTTTGTTTTTTGCAAATGATCACAAAATCTCAGGGCTTTCAAAGTTTACTATTGTAACTGAAATATATTAAGATTATTTTTATTGGCAAAAACTTCAATCACTAGTTACTATTATTTTTTTCAAATTAAGCTATTCAATTTGATTGTTATTATATGATTTAGCAGAAAAGATGGAAATTTTGGTTTTAAAATTTTCCTTTTTATATTGACTTTCATTTGGAAAAGGTCTGAGCAATGTTTTCTTGACTGTTTTATTACCAAACTTGTTTTTAAGTAGTATGGTTTCTGTTAAATATTTTTGAGATGTATGCTATTAAAATTTAAGATTATTCAATGTGTCTGTTTCGTTCGGCCTGAAACTTTGGAATTATAAAATTTAAAGTATTGTTAATAGGGCAAGACAAAAAGAAATACAAAATATTAAGTTTGAAATTGGACCCCCCATGTCACACTTTTGCTTCATTTTTTTTAAAATGGCCCATCTCTGAAACTTTCATGGGTTATGTATAATCACAAGTGAGACGAGGGATTATATATTATCTCTGAAACTTTCATGGGTTATGTATAATCACAAGTGAGACGAGGGATTATATATTATCTCTGAAACTTTCATGGGTTATGTATAATCCCAAGTATGACGAGGGATTATATATCATCTCTGAAACTTGCATGGGTTTGTGTATAATTACAAGTATGACAAGGGATTATACATCATCTCGGAAACTTTCATGGGTTATGTATAATCACAAGTATGTCGACGGATTATATATCATCTCTGAAACTTTCATGGGTTGTGTATAATCACAAGTCTGATACGGTATTATGTATCATCTCTGAAACTGTCATGGGTTGTGTATAATCACAAGTATGTCGAGGGATTATATATATATCATCTCTGAAACGTTCATGGGTTTGTGTATAATCACAATTATGACAAGGGATTATATATCATCTCTGAAACTTTCATGGGTTATGTATAATCACAAGTGAGACGAGGGATTATATATTATCTCTGAAACTTTCATGGGTTATGTATAATCACAAGTGAGACGAGGGATTATATATCATCTCTGAAACTTTCATGGGTTATGTATAATCAAGTATGTCGAGGGATTATTAATCATCTCTGAAACTTTCATGGGTTGTATATAATCACAAGTATGATAAGGTATTATATATCATCTCTGAAACTTTCAAGGGTTATGTATAATCACAAGTATGTCGGGGGATTATATATCATCTCTGAAACTTTCATGGGTTATGTATAATCACAAGTATGACGAGGGATTATATATCATCTCTGAAACTTTAATGGGTTATGTATAATCACAAGTATGACAAGGGATTATATATCATCTCTGAAACTTTCATGGGTTATGTATAATCACAAGTATGTTGAGGGATTATATATCATCTCTGAAACTTTCATGGGTTGTGTATAATCACAAGTATGACGAGGGATTATATATCATCTCTGAAACTTTCATGGGTTATGTATAATCACAAGTATGTCGAGGGATTATATATCATCTCTGAAACTTTCATGGGTTATGTATAATCACAAGTATGACGAGGGATTATATATCATCTCTGAAACTTTCATGGGTTATGTATAATCACAAGTATGAGGAGGGATTATTTATCATCCCTGAAACTTTCATGGGTTGTGTATAATCACAAATATGATAAGGTATTATATATCATCTCTGAAACTTTCATGGGTTATGTATAATCACAAGTATGAGGAGGGATTATATATCATCTCCGAAACTTCCATGGGTTGTGTATAATCACAAGTATGTCGAGGGATTATATATCATCTCTGAAACTTTCATGGGTTATGTATAATCACAAGTATGATAAGGTATTATATATCATCTCTGAAACTTTCAAGGGTTATGTATAATCACAAGTATGTCGGGGGATTATATATCATCTCTGAAACTTTCATGGGTTATGTATAATCACAAGTATGACGAAGGATTATATATCATCTCTGAAACTTTCATGGGTTATGTATAATCACAAGTATGACGAGGGATTATATATCATCTCTGAAACTTTCATGGGTTATGTATAATCACAAGTATGTCGAGGGATTATATATCATCTCTGAAACTTTCATGGGCTATGTATAATCACAAGTAGGACGAGGGATTATATATCATCTCTGAAGCTTTCATGGGTTATGTATAATTACAAGTATGACGAGGGATTATATATCATCTCTGAAACTTTCATGGGTTATGTATAATCACAAGTATGTCGAGGGATTATATATCATCTCTGAAACTTTCATGGGTTATGTATAATCACAAGTATGACGAGGGATTATTTATCATCTCTGAAACTTTCATGGGTTATGTATAATCACAAGTATGATAAGGTATTATATATCATCTCTGAAACTTTCATGGGTTATGTATATTCACAAGTATGACGAGTGATTATATATCATCTCTGAAACTTTCATGGGTTGTGTATAATCACAAGTATGTCGAGGGATTATATATCATCTCTGAAACTTTCATGGGTTATGTATAATCACAAGTATGACGAGGGATTATATATCATCTCTGAAACTTTCAAGGGTTATGTATAATTCCTGGTAATATTGAGGGATTATATATCAATGCTAAACTTTTCAGGATCCATACATTGTCACTAGAAAAAATATCATGGATTATACATATTAATTGGAATTTAGAGACAGTTTTGTTTATATGAAAAATATTTTAAGTTATATGATTTATTCTAAGACTTCATATAGAACATGCATTAAATAATTGTTAAGTGCTCTTAACAGTCAGACATTTTTCATTTGGTAAGATGTACCTGTCAGTTAGGTAGGTTTCATTTGATTTTTACCTTATTTTCATTGTTCATAGGTCAATGTTAAGTGTTTATTTTTTTTCTGTTTTTCAACTACATTTTGTACTGTAAGAAACTATATTTTATTTATGGAATGGTCAAATAGTGTATATCTCAGTCTGTCAATTAGCATCTGTCCCTGACCTTAATTGCATGGTTCAAATGATAATTTTTCATGGTTTGATCTTCATCTTTGCCTTATATGATGAAAATTATAATGAAAAAGGGAAATTTTAAATAACAAAAATTATCAGCAAAGCAAGATTCTCAAACAAGTAATTTTTTTCTGATAAAGTTAGTAGACTGTATCTCTTCATAGGAGTGATTGTCTTTACACTAGGATTTTTGTTATCCTCTTTTGAGTTTTACAAAAGTTAAAGAAATAACTAAACAAACAAACTGATCAGCAATACAAGATGAACAAAAAATATTTTTGTCAAGAATTCTACTCGTCTACATTGTTGGAGAGAGTCTATTAAGGGAATTATAGTACTGTAGTTGGAGAGTTGAAACCGTCAACTGGTTCATTTGATGGTCACAAATTTCGACTCTACTGTCTCCATCAAATATAATCAGTAAAACTGCATTTGCGACCGTTAAATCGTCAATTGACAGTGTCAACTCTTTAACTATATTGATGTTATTCCTTAATAATGCATAAAGACCTAAGTGAGCGACGGTCACTATAGAGCCTCTAGTTTTTCATGTCATTGTATAACAAATCAATAATTAATCCGTATTCCCCAAAACAGCTATTTAGACTTCAAATTAAGCTTAAAAGAGGGACGAAAGATACCAAAGGGACAGTCAAACTCATAAATCTAAAACAAACTGACAACGCCATGGCTAAAAATGAAAAAGACAAACAGAAAAACAATAGTACACATGACACAACATAAAAAACTAAAGAATAAACAACACGAACCCCACCAAAAACTAGGGGTGATCTAAGGTGCTCCGGAAGGGTAAGCAAATCCTGCTCCACATGTGGCACCCGTCGTGTTGCTTATGTGATTACAAATCTGGTAAATAGTCTAATTCGGTAGGTCACATTCATGAAAGGGAAGGGGATTGTAGTTACGACGTAAGGAACATATCCGATATCATTTGTGAAACGGTTATTCCATAACGGTCAACCAACTCGTGATGGCGTCCGTAAAATTTACGAAGGGATGATTTCAACTTCACCATTTGGAACTCTTGGTTTAATAGCTTCCTTGTAAGCAGTAACCCTCTATCAAGAAAATCATGATAGGAAATGCAAGCACGGGAATATCGTATCAATTGGGAGATATATACCCCGTATGCAGGTGCTGCTGGAATGTTGCTACTTAGAAATGGAAAGTTCACAATTGGAAAGCTGAAATCATCTCTTTTGTCGTAAAATTTTGTTTTCAACCGACCCTCATTGTCAATTTCTAGATGTAAGTCAAGATATGAAGCCGACTTAACTGTATCTGTAGTATCCTTTATCTCCAATTCGATGGGATAGATGCGTTCCACAAAGTCACCAAATTTGAATTGTTTAGTGAAAGAACGTCATCTATATATCTTTACAAAGTATGATTTAAACCTCCCTAAGACAAGATACTTGTATCTCAGTAACGTTGGCCATTTTTTTTTTATAAAGCAAAGTAATACCAACTCTTTCAATTTGTCTTTTAGTTTGGAATGTGGAATACTTGTGTAAAGAGTAGAAAAGTCAAATGTTATAATACTGTTACAAGATGAAAGAGAGTTAGATTGTATGTACTCTAAAAGATCTTTGGAATTTTTAAGTATCCACATCTGATTCACGCCACCTCTTGAATAGGCAGTTTCACAATAACTTTGAAGCCAAAGTGCATGGTTCATGAATAGACTTATTAAGAAGGGATATAATTACGATACTGTTGTCAAGTCATTAAAGATTGCATATTTTGGCGTTAATATTGAGTCACTGATAAGGTCTTTGCATCGGAACTAAACACATTTATTCTAAAAACAGTTATTGGCATGACACGGGTTATGTTCTTCTCATATATGTTATGATGGTATGATACTTAAAACCCCTAACGGGAAGGATTGTGCCTGATGTTCATATGATGAAATCATAATCTTTCAGTCAGTTTGATTGAAGTCTGGAGCTGTCATGTCAGTTAACTGCTAGTAGTCTGTTGTTATTTATGTATTATTGTCATTTTGTTTATTTCTTTGGTTACATCTTCTGACATCAGACTCGGACTTCTCTTGAACTGAATTTTAATGTGCGTATTGTTATGCGTTTACTTTTCTACATTGGTTAGAGGTATAGGGGGAGGGTTGAGATCTCACAAACATGTTAAACCCCGCCGCATTTTTGCGCCTGTCCCAAGTCAGGAGCCTCTGGCCTTTGTTAGTCTTGTATTATTTTAATTTTAGTTTCTTGTGTACAATTTGGAAATTAGTATGGCGTTCATTATCACCGGACTAGTATATATTTGTTTAGGGGCCAGATGAAGGACGCCTCTGGGTGCGGGAATCTCTCGCTACATTGAAGACCTGTTGGTAACCCTCTGCTGTTGTTTTTTTTTTTTGGTCTGGTTGTTGTCTCTTTGACACATTCCCCATTTCCATTCTCAATTTTATCTACTACAACTTCAAATAAAACATTAGAAAAAAGTCAAAATTTATACTATAAACTTCATAGGTTTTCTGTATTTAAGTAAGTTGCATATGCGTAGGCCAATCCACAATGCTGGGTGTATCAGTTTAGCTTAGTGAATTGTTTTGAAATCATCCGTGTTAGTATTAGCATATCTTATTTTAAATGAGAAGATTTGGCTCTCACATTAATCTTCACTCACAGTTCATGATTGACTTTCAATGTTTTGCTTAGCTTACATTATATTTAGTTATTAAAGGAACCAGGATTATAATTTAGTACACAAGATGTACGTTTCGTCTACATAAGACTCATCAGTGACGCTCAGACCAAAATAGTTTAAAACCCAAAGAAGTACAAAGTTGAAGAGCCTTGAGGGTCCAAAATTCCAAAAAGTTGTGCCAAATACGGCTAAGGTAATCCATTCCTGGGATAAGAAAATTCTTAGTTTTGCGAAAAAATTTAAGTTTTGTGACCGGACATTTATATTATTGACCATGTAATTGATATTCATGTCAACACCTAAGTGCCGACTACTGGGCTGGTGATACCCTCTGGGACGAAACGTCCACCAGCAGTGGCATCGACCTAGTGGTGTAAATAGTTACCAAAGGTACCAGGATTATAATTTATTATCCCCGGCTTAGTATATATCTAGGATTTTGATTGGTTAACGCACGTCGTTACAAAACCCATAGCCCCTGGGTGTTGCTAATCCATATCCCCGGACGTTGCTAATCATTATCCCGGGGAACTTCAGGCAAGTCTTCCTTAGTTCCATGATTGCTCCTTGTGAAATATTGAATTCTGTAGATTATCCATGATGTTTGTAATGAAATATTTAATTTATTAACGATTTTGTCCTATTATGCCGATCATTTACACTCATTTCATTAAATGCATCACTTGACTGCCACATTTTCAAGGAATGGGACTACTGACCTAGCTATGCAAATTAACCACGTTGACGTCACACCATCTATGGCGTAACGCTCACAACATTGAGCGCCAAATTTGACTCAATCCAGTTTCTCTGTCTCCATATTAAAAAACGTCTTATATTTGACTACCTGTAGGGTTCTACCAAAGGTTGTACCCTACACCCCGTAGAAAATATGTAAAATTTCCAAATTTCAATAAAACTTTTTTAGATAATGAAAAAAACGTTGTTTTTGCGTTACACTTTGTACCCGAATTTCCAAAAAACTCGCCCGATTCGGACTAAGACCGGGGATAAATTTGTTATCTACGTTCATATCCGTAGATATGGATATTTTAACATCCTTCAGTACCCAACGTAGATAACTTATAGTACGCCAGATGCACGTTTCGTCTACATAAGACTCATTAAAGTATTGCAATTTTTATACCACATTTGCATAATACTAATATGAGGCAGGCATTACCTGTGAATGAGGACGAAGTTTGTTAAAATTAATTTTTTGTAACTTAAATATTTGCTTAAAAAAGAAACGGAAATACCGTAACGTTTCCGATTTTGATTCTGTTGTTAGGGATTTTACTTGTGACGTTATTAAAGTTATGACGTCATGTTCAATGTAAACAAAGAAACGCAATGCATCAGGTAACGTTTATTCATACCAAAGACAAAGAATGATTAAAAATGAAATATTGGTATTGTGTTCCTTGAGTTCCTATATTTTACTAGACTAATCAAAGTCTCACGACAACAAGACAGGAAGAAGGAAGTAGAGTTATGTGTTCTGCGCAGATCCGGAAATTAAAAAACACGACAAAAAAAAATCGAACGATTTTGAGTTCATTAGTACAATGAAAAATTCAGGAAATTTTCCCGGATTTTTTTATTTTTTTTAATTTTTATTGAATTTTCCAATGTAATAGGGGACTTCGTCCCCATATAAATCTTGCATACAGATGTGTCACATATCTCTGTATCAGCTGTTTATTACAAAAATAATCATTTGCATATATAAAGAAAAGATTAACAAGATAAAACTGTGATATATATTTGTTTCAGGTCTAAGTGATGATGCGCTAAGTCAGATACCAAGTGATAACGAATTGTTGCGCTTGTCAATCCACTGTGCATCAAGCAAAATGCACAGCTTCGTAACATATCTGGGAATGTTACAGAAATGGGAGGATATAACCTACAACTATCCAGATAATATAGAGGTTTCCAAGTTTTTAGTATTATCAAAATGGAAAGAACAGAATGTAAAGGGAAGTTTTAAAGTCTTAGCAGAAGCTCTGAACCAAATGGAAATATCATCACATTTGTTATGTCAAGTAAGATTATAACACCAGTTTGTAAATGTATTTTATTAAACACAATTAAAATTTATGTGTTTGCATATCTGATATAATTTTAGAAGCCAAATTGGTGCAAAATGATAATTAGACCTTAGATTTATATTTATTTTTTGGCTTTTGGCATATCACCAGTAAACTCAAAGTTAGGTTTTTGTGGATATAAAGTTATCTATTTTCATCTTCTCAAAGACACAAGTAATGTTTCTGTCACTGTAAATACAACAACCATACTTTTAATGTTTTTATGTTCGTTAGATCACCATGATCACTGTTACCAACCTGTGTTAATAGTTATAAAAGGTACACACAGGATTATAATTTAATACGCCAGACGCATGTTTCTTCTTCATAAGACTCATCAGTGACGCTCAGATAAAAATAGTTATAAAGCTAGACAAGCACAAAGTTACCAGATTTGTTTTAAAGACAGAAGAAATGTTGCTATTACTGTATTACAGCAACCATACTTTTCATGTACATAAGTTATTTCTTTCAACCCTAATTACATTTTAACAATGAATGCATACATTTAGTTTCAACAGCACTGAACTGATTGTGTTAAATATCTCAATGGCCTATATATATATATATCTATTGGGAAAATGACTATACCAAGTAAAATAACAGCTTTTGTTTAAAAAAAATGTTAAAATCTAATAATAAGGATACTCGGACAAAAAGTCTGGTCACTGAAGGAGACATAAAATGTAAAAGTCAGTTGTGTCCCATAATGATGGGAATATTTGTTGTGATTATTATTTATTTTTTCTGATCAGATATTATCAATTGTTCTATAAAATAGATTGATTGATTTAATGATTGGTGTTTAATGCCACTGTTGAGAACTATTGGCCAGACATTCCTTTGTTGACTACATTTCTACTTTTTCCTAATCATTTAGTGTGGAACATTTTGTCAAGGTCTGAAACATATTATTTTCAATATACTTTGACAACATTTTTATGCAACGCCTTGTCTTTTTCAGGTTCGAAGAGTCAGAAAATCAGAAACAGGTAAGTGATACAGTATTTTAACTATTCAGACCACACAGCCACTAAATCCCCTCTTAAAAACACTATCACCAAAGATACAATCTTAAATTATGTATCAAAGAAACATAGAATAGAGTCAAATGGATATTTTGAAAATCCAAACAACAATCTACATGACTTTTTTTTATTCGAAAATCACTGATGTGTCTTTTGTAGACAAAATGGGGGACTGGCGCAAATACAAAATGTTATTCCTTATATATATGCTGTGTCATTACTACACAGAAAACACTAAAGACTGAACAACATGAGGTAATTACCCACTAAGAAGAGGGGGATCAAAATTGCTTAAGAAGTCTAAGACTGAACAACGTGAGGACCCTTCAAGAAAAGGGGGATCTGAATTGCGTAAGAAGTGTTAAACTGAAAAACGTGGGCACCCACAAAGAAAAGGGTGTGTCTAAATCGAATAAGAAGTGTAAGACTGAACAACGTGAGCAACCACGAAGAAGAGAGTGGATCTAAATCGCGTAAAAAGTGTAAAACTGAGCACTCACCACAAAGTAGGGGGTCGTCTAAATCACTTAAAAAGTATAAGATAAATAGACTCATCATATATAACAGGATTAAAATTTCATATTTACGCCAGACGCGCGTTTCGTCTACAAAAGACTCATCAGTGACGCTCGAAAAAACAAGGTTAAAAAGGACAAATAAAGTACGAAGTTGAAGAGTTTTTAGGACCAAAATTCCTAAAAGTTTTGCCAAATACAGATTAGGTAATCTATTCCTGAGGTAGAAAAGCCTTTGTATTTCAAAAATTCAAAATTTTGTTAACAGTAAATTTATAATTATTAACATATCAATGATATCTTAAGTAAGGACTGAACAATATGAGCACCCACCAAGTAGAAGCTAGGAGGTCTCAATCGCTTAAGAAGTGTAAGCAAATTCTGATTCACAACAGTCACCGATTGTTTGTTCTTATTTGTTTATATTGTTAGCAAGTACTGTCCGTTTATTTAACAAACTGTTCGATAATTGCTAACTTACATACAAAGAAAAAGGAAATCACTTAAAAATAGAATTAGCAACCAACACCCTATTCCTAAAAAAATAGATGCCCAAAGACATCACATTGTTCATATAGCTAGTCTTAGTTATTTCAAGGCATACAGGTGTTAACATATGCCCAGACCTTAACATGCTTAATATCCCTATTATAGTAATAACTTTATTTCAGATATTCCTAATGAATATTTGTGTGGTATTCCTTTAGTAATAACTTAATTTTAGATATCCCTGCTAATTAATTTGGGGTTTATTTCTTTAGTAATAACATTTTTTCAGATATAATTGCTGATTTATGTTTTCTTTTATTCTTTTAGTAATTACTTTTATATAAGATATCCCTGCTGACGGCATGTCATCATCTTAAATGTTTTAAGAGTTATTTTGATTTATTGTGATCAGTACTGTATTTCAGATATTCCTGCCGATTACTTGGATTTTATTCCAACAGATGAGATTCTAGATAAGTTAGCTCCACAAATTGGTCAGGTATTCTTCCAACTAGGTGTTGAATTTGGATTATCAGTTTCCATCTTGGAAAATATAAAGAACAAGAATCCGAGAGACTTGGCAGCTCAGAATAGGGAAGTATTATTTGCATGGAGAGAAGATAGATCAGTAAAACCTACAATAAGGGTTCTTATACAGGCTTTAGTAAATATTGGGAAAGGAGCAAGGTGTTTGAAGGAAGTACTAGAAAATGTTGATCCAAGCACACTGAAAGCCTCAGAAGTAATGGACAATATTGATCTAAGCACACTCAAAGCCTCAGAAGTAATGGAAAATATTGATCCAAGAACACTCAAAGCCTCAGAAGTAATGGAAAATATTGATCTAAGCACACTCAAAGCCTCAGAAGTAATGGAAAATATTGATCCAAGCACACTCAAAGCCTCAGAAGTACTAGAAAATATTGATCCAAGCACACTCAAAGCCTCAGAAGTAATGGAAAATATTGATCCAAGCACACTCAAAGCCTCAGAAGTAATGGAAAATGTTGATCCAAGCACACTCAAAGCCTCAGAAGTAATGGAAACTATTGATCCAAGCACACTCAAAGCCTCAGAAGTAATGGAAAATATTGATCCAAGCACACTCAAAGCCTCAGAAGTAATGGAAAATGTTGATCCAAGCACACTCAAAGCCTCAGAAGTAATGGAAAGTATTGATCCAAGCACACTCAAAGCCTCAGAAGTAATGGAAAATATTGATCCAAGCACACTCAAAGCCTCAGAAGTAATGGAAAATATTGATCCAAGCACACTCAAAGCCTCAGAAGTAATGGAAAATATTGATCCAAGCACACTCAAAGCCTCAGAAGTAATGGTACACAAGAGTACAGGTGCAATTCCGAAGTTGCTTACAGTAAAGCATTTTTCTGCAACAACAAAATCTGACAAACAGACACCACGTCAGCGAAACTTAAAAAGGCCATCTCGGATACCTGTGGCAGTAATGGAAAATATTGATCCAAGCACACTCAAAGCCTCAGAAGTAATGGAAAATATTGATCCAAGCACACTCAAAGCCTCAGAAGTAATGGTACACAAGAGTACAGGTGCAATTCCGAAGTTGCTTACAGTAAAGCATTTTTCTGCAACAACAAAATCTGACAAACAGACACCACGTCAGCGAAACTTAAAAAGGCCATCTCGGATACCTGTGGCAGTAAAGCAGGTGGCATTAACTGCACAGAGAAAGCCCAGACCAACTGATCCGCCGCCGAAAGGAAAGAGAAGTGACAAATCTTAACTCTATCAAGCTTTATTGAACCAATGAATATAAATGACACCATGTTTTTAAAATTATTTATTGTGTCCAACTTTTTCTAGTTTAAAAAAATATTCATGACTGAAAGCAAATAAAATACATAAATACTTCAAATTTCAAATCCATTATTTTCATCACAGATATTTAAAGCAAGGACATGTAATATGATAAACTATCCACAAAAGACAAAAAAAAACATTTACACAAATAGATATACAAATTAAGGCTCTTTCTTACTCAATGTGCCTTATATACTGAACGGCAAAAGAAATGTGGCAGTAATTTAAGGCAAAAATAATGGAAGAATAAATGCTATATTTTTTTATTGAATAGGCGTATAAATACCCTTGTTATTTAACATCATTTCAGTTAATTTAGTGTTCATTGATAAACTTTTTCACTACCATATCACAGATTTATTTAATTCAGGTCCACCATTAGCGTTGAGTACGTAAACTGTCTTTTGTACTGTTTGTTGCATTGTGGTGTTCATGCAGACGTTGGGTGGTGCATACATTGCAGTTAAATGCATTTGGAACGACTTTAAGTCGCTGTCCAGCATTCAAACGTTCTATTGCCTGTTCTCTTTATCGTGGGTCAAGTCGTGGTATCAGTACTGCATCAAACAGATTATGATGACACAAAAACTTCGTACCTTTAAAATACCCTTATAGAGGCACGGAGTCGACGTGCATCTTATCATCATGAAATGTGACTGCGAAACGTGTCCCACTGACCTATAAGAACGACCGAATTAATGAACGCAGTCAGCCATAACGGAGATTTAAACATACTCTTAGCTTCATTTAAAGGTAATTTACATAAACCAAAAGGAAATAGATATTTTGTTCAATGTATTTGAAATTAAAGGCTTTTGAAAATTACGACGTTTCTTTTGCGGTTCAGTATATATGCACTCAATAATTATATATTGTACACAAATTTCGTGCACCTCTTAAATAAATGAAAGTCACCACAAAATGTGACGACAGGGAGCTTAGGTAATTTTTCAGCAAATGTTTCAAAATTTAGCTCAAGTTTAGCACAATTTTGTACAATTTTTTTTTTATGTTTCCATTCATTTTTATTTAAATTTTTAATTCACCTGTCCAAAGTCAGGAGCCTCTGGCCTTTGTTAGTCTTGTATGCATTTTAATTTTAGTTTCTTGTGTATAATTCGGAGTTTAGTATGACATCCATTATCACTGAACTAGTATACATATTTTAAGGGGCCAGCTATAGGACGCCTCCGGGTGCGGGAGTTTCTCGCTACATTGAAGACCCATTGGTGGCCTTCGGCTGTTGTCTGCTCTATGTTCGGGTTGTTGTCGCTTTGGCACATTCCCCATTTTCTTTCTCAATTTTATTTTAATGTTCATTAACATGATTAGTGGCCATTGCATGGTGTTCATGAAGCGTGTTGTAGTTTATGTATTATATGTATAGATTTTTTGTTTTCTTATTACTCTAAAAATGTCATTGCTTTGTTATCATGTTATTCAAATTGTAAGCATTCGTTAACAATAATTTCATTTGAACGTTTATTTACTATGATTATTCATCATGAGTCTCTGTCCTTTTATATACTTTTCTGCGAACTTTGAATTCATATTTTTGTAATAACAAAAATAAATCAATCTCCATGGTTGACTCAGTCCAAATAAATCAATCTCCATGGTTGACTCAGTCCTAGCTATACTTATCCTGTGATATTATAATACTAATCAACACAAAAGGTTTTGCATATAGGTGTTACACAATCATGATGACTTTATTCACAAGTTTTGATTAAAAAGAGTAAAATATAATTTACCAGTGAATTAAATGTTGACGTCAAGATGTATATTTGTTTTTTGTTATATCGTATATCTATAGATGATTATTGTAACTTCAAGCAGATTTCTCAATATCTTAGTTTTTGTCGAGCCTGCAACTTTTGTTGCAGAAAGCTCGACATAGGGATAGTGATCCGGCGGCGGCGGCGTTAGCTAACTTTTTAAAAGCTTTATATTTTAGAAGGTGGAAGACCTGGATGCTTCATACTTTGTATATAAATGCCTCATGTTACGAAGTTTCCGTCAGTCACATGTCAAATGTCCTGGACCTCATTTTCATGGTTCAGTGACCACTTGAAAAAAAAGTTCAGATTTTTTGTAATGTTGAATTCTCTCCTATTATAAGTAATAGGATAATTATATTTGGTATGTGCGTACCTTGCAAGGTCCTCATGCCCGTCAGACAGTTTTCACTTGACCTCGACCTCATTTCATGGATCAGTGAACAAGGTTAAGTTTTGGTGGTCAAGTCCATATCTCAGATACTATAAGCAATAGGGCTAGTATATTTGGTGTATGGAAGGACTGTAAGGTGTACATGTCCAGCTGGTAGGTGTCATCTGACCTTGACCTCATTTTCATGGTTCAGTGGTTATAGTTAAGTTTTTGTGTTTTGGTCTGTTTTTCTCATACTTTATGCAATAGATCTACTATATTTTTTGTATGGAATGATTGTAAGGTGTACATGTCTAGGAGCCAGATGTCATCTGACCTTGACCTCATTTTCATGGTTGAGTGGTCAAAGTCAAGTTTTTGAGTTTTGCTCTCTTTATCTAATACTATATGCCATAGATCAACTATATTTGGTGTATGGAAATATTTTATGATCTATATGTCAGTCGCGCAGGTTTAATTTGACCTCGACCTCAATTTCACGGTTCATTGCTCAGTGTTAAGTTTTTGTGTTTTGGTCTATTTTTCTTAAACTATAAGTAATAGGTCAACTATATTTGTTGTATGGAAGCATTGTTAGCTGTACATGTCTGCCTGGCATGGTTCATCTGACCTTGACCTCATTTTCATGGTTCATTGGTCTTTGTTTAGTTATCTTGGTTAATGTTAAGTTTATGTGACAGTTTTTAATAAAGCTTTATACTTGGGACTATCAACATAATATCAATGATTAGTAAAGAAGGCGAGACATTTCAGCGTGTGCACTCTTGTGTTATTAACATACCTGAACGGTACCAATTGTATGTTACTATTCACAACCATGTAAGTGTAATTTATCAGCCTGGCAATAGCAATCAAAATATGATGAATATAATTAGATGACAGAAAGCATGTATTTTTGTGGTGCCCTTGATAGCTTGCTGTTTGATGCGAACCAAGGCTCCGTGTTGAAGACCGTACTTTAACCTATAATGCTTTATGTTTACAAATTGGGACTTGGATGAGATAGTTGTCTCATTGGCACTCATACCACAACTTCTTATCTATACTATTTAACGAGAAGACCTCATTTTGTGTGTCGCTTTTCTTCCTTCCACAATAAATTAATCATCATGCCTGTGTGTCCTATTCGTACCATGCATAATCGCATTTGTTATCTTCGCTTATAATTATTCCGTTTGGGTTATTTTAGAAGAAAAACGATACATATCTAGAAATTAATGCCACTTTGCTTATTTGAATATTATGCTAAAGAAATCAGATACGGGTCATGGAAATTATATTAAAATGATAGGGATTTTTTTTAAATGTTTGTTTTTACTTAAATTTTAGTGATAGACAGGTTGCTGGGGCAGAAAATAAATATACACAACAATATACACTATCTAAACGAAACACAATGACTGTTGTTGCAAAAATCAAGGTTCCTGGGCTATTTCAAAAATCGAAGCGAAAGGATTTCAACGTTGCAGTACTATAAAATACAGGCAAAAATGACTGAAACCTCAAATTTGCAAACTTCGTGTTAAAAATTGGCTAACAAGGAATTAGGAAATCAGGTTGCCGGTTAAAATTTGAATCTTGAATTTCCAAAGAATAAGCAAGTCATAACCTGGTATGTGTATTCGTTGAACTCGTTGAAAGTTAAAATGTCCCTATTTCAAGAAGAATAAACCCATGAAAACACGAAAAATTCACTTAATTCGCGTTCATTGTTTTGATTGTGACCGGCTGAAAACTTTACAGAAATAACAGAGTGATTATAAACAAGGACTCTGTGACGGGTAACTTATAATATCCTTGTTTTAAAGATTTGAATGATATCAAGCGAGTCCAGTTCAAACTATTATCACGTGATACAATTCTCATTTACATATTATGAATATTAATGAGCAAAAACACTACTAATTTCTGGCTATGAGTAAAGGCGTCCGAATATTGTTTCCGTCATCTGATGGACTTTTAAGTAATAGACTAGACTTCCGTTTACGACGCTTTATAATTACACAATCGTAACTACTCGGCCATTCTCGCTATGCAGTAGTAATCTCTTCTTGCAACCGGAAAGACTGAATAATTCCGATTGAAAATTACACGTTTTTTTCATGAGGGTCGTTATGGGGATACTTTCATGATGACAACGGTAAATATTCTTGCCAAATGACGTTAATGATATTTGTTGGTGTATGACGATAACATGTACATTTTGTTTTAGACGATTAAACATCGACAGATTTAGACGAATCACGTTAATTTTGTCCTCAAATTACGGTATTAACGATAATTATTTTGGACCTCCGACAAATCACCATAAGGATATTTTGACGAATTATGGTAAATTTTTGACCAATTTGGCGCTAATGGTGGCCGAAAATGTTATTGATGTAAAGTTAACGTTATGGACTTTGGCGCCCATAATTGGAAAATAAAATATCTTCTTTTTCTTCGATCATATAGAGATTATAACATATGTGTGTTCATAGTATATGGAAAATTAATAGACAATAAAAATAAACAAAAAGTTAAGGGAGGAGGGCTTAGATAAATTGCTCTGCTACAAGTTCTTTTGATATCTTTCCTGAATTTATCCAGTTATAAAAGCTTTTACAAATATTTACCATACAATGGTTTACATACTTTCAACTACGCTTTTAAAAGGCCCGCGATTTCGCTGGTTTGTTCTAGTATCTATTAATTGAACCATGTTGTTAAGAGTACATTGTCTCTGTATTGTTTATAAATGATCAACTTATTTATTGTTGCCATGTATATAAAATGATTCTTCTTATGTATTCTATCAAGATTTGCATTGTATAATTTTATAAAAGTTACTCCAGTAATAAATATATTTAGTAAAACATATCTTTGTTACAGTCGTTTCATGACATGACAATTTATGAATATTTATTGTTTGGTACGGGGCATGGCACGACCCCTACATCAAATCCCTACAGATCACAAGAAGGGTTTATTATTGAATATATATTGAGTTTATTTAAATTTGAGGTAAAAGGTATTGTTAAAAAGTCTTCTGCAATGAATCATGTTAAATTGTATTGAGGTATGTTGGATATAACGGAAAAGATAAAGAAATGTAGATTCTTCTGCCTCTTTGTGATCTTCATGATATCGTTATGAGATATATCTTGCTCCCGATGAACGTAATGTAATTGGTATAGATGACTTGAATTAGTAATAAAGTGTCCAAGTTTTTTTCCTAACGATACAAGACAAATACTAGCCATTGTTTACTTGTTTTGTTTTAAAAAAGTGTCAAAGCATTGTTTCCTATCGCTAAAAGATAAATTATAGCACTGCATTACTTACCATACTGTATTGGTAGAAGTGTCCAAGGTCAGTTTAGCGATACAAGATAAATACTAGCCATGTTTTAGAGTACAACCAGTTTTTGCGAACCTTACAGAGCACTTAAGGGCATACGATACAGTTTTGAACCTGTATTTACAAGTTGATGAAAATTTGCATATAGGCTATTTTTTACCTGATTAAATCAAATATGTCATAAAAAATATACCTTCATGTGCTACTTTTTGAGTAAAATGAGGTCGAAATTTTGTATATTTGCTCAAAATTCAGATTTGTGTCCGTATTTTCTTTTTCGAGAGAACGACGTAACTTGTTTGCTTTAAAAGATAAACACAAATTGTTTTTTGTTAAATAATCGGTAATTTCTGTATTTTAAAAAGTATCATTAAAAATTATGCAATTTTTATTCCGAAATAACTCTATATTTATCAAATGTTCATGAATAGAGGATAAAACGTAATTTTTTGCTGCATGTTTATTAAAATTAAAAAAATTGCGCTATTTACAGTTTTATAAAATTTGGGTCACATAATGTCGTTGCAAAATGAAACAAATTGCTGTTTTAAAAAATAGGGGTCCATGCACTCGTTTTCAAATTAAATCAGTTTGAATGATAAAAATCAGTCTAAAAATGCATCTTTTCCCGATAAGTCATAGTTTGACGTCGCGAAAATAACATTTTACGTTAGTAACGTCATCACATTCCCTGTAACTGTATCGTATGCCCTTAAGACCAAACCAGTTTAGACAAACCTAACGAAACACTTAAAGAGTATACCCATTTTTTGTAAACATTAAGAAGCACCTAACATTACACATAGTTTTGGTGAACATAAAGGACCACTTTAGAGTACAACCAGTTTTGGTGAACCTTCCGGGGCACTTTAGAGTTCACCCAGTGTTGTTGATTCTTAATGAGCATTTTAGAGTACACCAGGTTTTGGTGAACATTAAGGGGCACCTTAGAGTACAACCAGTTTTATTGGTCTTTAATAACTAATGTAGAGCACACCCAGTTTTGGTTAACCTTACAGAGCACTTTAGAGTACAAACAGTTTTAAAGAACCTTAAGGAATACATAAGAACACACCCAGTTTTTGTGAACCGTAAGGAGCACTTAAAGAGTAAACCCAGTTTTGGTGAACCTTAAGGAACACGTTAGAGTACACCCAGTTTTGCTCAAACTTGCGGAACACTTTAGAGTACACCCAGTTTTTATGAACCTTAAGGAAGACTATAGAGTACATCCCCTTTTACTGGTCTTTAATGAGTACTTTATAGTACATCCAGTTTTGACAAACCTTAAGGCGCACTTTAGAGTACATACAGTTTTGATGAACAATAAGGACCACTTTATAGCACACCCAGTTTTGGTGAACCTTAAGGAGCACTAAAGAGCACACACAGTTTGGGTGAACCTTACTGGGCACTTTAGGGCACACCCAGTTTTGCTGAACTTTAGGGGGCACTTTAAAGCACACCTAGTGTTTGTTAATATGAAGGAGCACTGAAGATCGCCCCCACTGGTGGTTGGGTTCGTGTTGCTCAGTCCCTAGTGGAGCACTTAAGATCACACCCAGTGTATGTGTGGTTCATGTTGCTCATTCTTTAAATGTTCATGTTGTTTTTTGGAAAGTTTGCTATAGCTTGCTATAGCTACTTTCCTTAGGCGTCGGCCTTAACTTCCGGTGAGACAGATTATTGCAATGTTCTGCTCCAAGATAATGTAGTACTAGTGTTCGAATTCTGATTCTTGGATATTTTGAGTTGTTACTCTTTTCAAAAGATTACAGCTTGAATAAAAAAGGAATGAATGTTCACCCACAATTCAGATGAATTTAACTTCATTTTAAAAATAAATATCACAAACACTACTTTGCGGATCGGCCATTGATGTACGATATTTACAGCTGTTTATTATTGAATAAGTAAAAGCCCGAGTGTACCGAAAGAGTCCGGTATGCGAGTACAAGTTGATATTTGACCAAGTTGTCGGATAATTGACAAGTGATGATGGTTTGATTTATTTTAACAATACACAGGTGATAGAATATAAAATAATCGATATATATATAATTATATGGCTTATGTCTCACGCCAAGGACGAGTAAAGGTAAATACCGGCTTTAATAGAAAAGTGCATCGTTTTTGTCAAACTGACATCGATCTGAAAGTTTTGATGCCAAAAATCATTTGAAAACTTTTAATTGCGTTATTTAAATACTAGCTGTTTCAAATTCCAATATAATGGTGGATATAAGGACCTTTACTCGTTCAGCATGCTCAAGTGGATCAAACTGAGAAGAGAAAAATATTGTCTTAATGACAATTATTATCATAGCATCCGTATATTTTAAAAGCAACCGAGTCATCATATCAAGACTGAGATCAAGCTAAAGACAAGTGCTGTAGAAATTATTAAAATGATTTAATAACATTTGTACATGTTACTGACATGTACTAGCAAAATGGCTTTCTTAGTGCTTAACAATGCAATGGCGGATCCTGAATTCTTTATCCTCACACTTTATTCCTGGGGCAGTATGATTCTTTAAGATTGACCTATAATTAACGATGTGTCGTCCTTACACAGAGGCAATGATTACTAGTATATCAAATAAATGACTTAAAACAAAAATCTCAAATATCATTGCCTCAATGGTAATTACACAGCAGCAACTGAAATGTGTTACATGGTTATAAAGCACATCAGATCAACATTGCATGAATCTAGTGTATATAAACTTTTCATTCCTGAGGTCATACTACTATTTTTATGCCCCCATAATATTGAGTTATCATCCTTGTTTTTTCTGTAAGTATGCGCATCCCTTACTTGTACGTACGTCCATACATCCCAACATTGATTTCTGTTCTCTTACTTTAGTTTGCCTGTACCAAATTTTATGAAACTTATACGCAATGCTTATATTAACCACAAAACACAAGTCAAGTTTGAATTTTGTTGGCGTCACTTTTACCATTCTAGATGTAAAGGGGTGAAATTTTCAGTATACCATATCAAGTATATATACCCTTAATATATAAGTTTGACTTGTAGCTTTCTTCGGTTATACATTTATCAGGTGAACATAATACGGTCTTTAGATTTAGAAGTATAGATATATAAAACATGAATGTGTCCGTAGTACACGCATGCCCCATCTGCCGTGACTATCATTTTCTATGTTCAGTGGATCGTGAAAATGGAATCCGATACCGATACCAAGAGTATATTCACCTGTTACCTATTACCTTATCTGTACGTTTCTCATCTGACAGCTGCACCACCAAACTGTATTTCGGATTTTGCTATGTACACGGGTTATAATCACAGGGTTGACACTATTAAATAAATTCAATCATTGTAAAATTGTTCCCTATTGTAGTATTTTAAGCAGTAAGACTTTCTAAGATGACAATACGAATACTAAAAATCTGGACTTAAAATAAGGCGTATAGGTACAGTTTTCAATTTGTTAGCGGGCATGACATAAACCAGTGAATCAAAGAATTCAACTTTATTTATAACTAAATTAATAAATATAGGACAATGCTGTTGATTAAAAAATACTCCATTTCAAACCTTTTGTTTTCCGAATGATTAATATTACCAATAATTGATAAGTTTCAGGTCGACGGGTTCATCAGAAAGATTTGAAAGCAGAGAAAACTGCATCTTATAATCGTCATGACTTTATCAGATGACAATCCCAATACTAAAATAAGGCTTACGCATAGTTATATACTTTAATTCAGTCACGGACCCGCAATATGACGGGTGTGTTCTAAGTTTCAAATTGATTGGACTTCAACTTCATCAAAAACTACCTCGACCAAAAACTTGAACCTGAATGGGACAAACAGACGAACGGACGGATGAACGGTCGTACAGACCAGAAAACATAATGCTCATAAATGAGGCGTAAAAGGTGATTTTTTTTTAAATTGCTGGCGAGACAATGGATTAGTTTGAAAAATCAAAACTGTGATTAAATACATATTAATTTTGAAACAATACACGTCTATAACCTATTTGAAATAATACACATATACAGTTGCAAACTTTCCAGAGGTGCTATCCAGCACTTTGATTAAAGACTTTTGTTTGTCATTTGGTTACTACCTTTTTTCCATGAGTGGCGGATCCATAAATTGTCAAATAAGGGGGACTCCAGTCATGCTTCAGTGATTCCCTATTTAATCCATTATTTTTTTCCCACAAAATGAAGGCCAGCTCCTTGCCCGCTACCCTAAATCTGCCTTTGACCATGGCGTTGTCCGTTTGTCTCCTACTTGTAATTTTCTGTGTCATTTTGGTTTCTTGTGGAAGATTGTGTCATTAGCAATTATGAGTTATATTATATATATATTTGATATCTTTTCTTTACCATTGAGTTATCAGTTTGTTTTGACTTGTGAGTTTTAATATACATTTGGTATCTTTTTTAACCATGATATTGTCAGTTTATTTTGACTTGTGAGTTTTAATATACATTTGCTATCTTTTTTAACCATGGCATTGTCAGTTTGTTTTGACTTGTGAGTTTTAATATACAATTGGTATCTTTTTTAACCATGGCATTGTCAGTTTATTTTGACTTGTGAGTTTTAATATACATTTGGTATCTTTTTTTACCATGGCATTGTCAGTTTGTTTTGACTTGTGAGTTTTAATATACATTTGGTATCTTTTTAACCATGGCATTCGCCATTGTCAGTTTGTTTTTGACTTGTGAGTTTTAATATACATTTGGTATCTTTTTTAACCATGGCATTGTCAGTTTGTTTTTGAAATATGAGTTTGAATATAGATATTGCCATTTTGTTTTGACTTGTGAGTTCAAATTTATATTAAGTATCTTTTCCTTACCATGACATTGCCTGTTTGTCTGTGACTTATGAGTTTGAATATACATTGATATATTTTCTTCACCATGGGATTGTCAGTTAGTTTTTGACTTGTGAGTTTGAATATACAATTGGTATTTGTTTTAACGTAAATGAATTGTCAGTTTGTTTTTGACTTGTGAGTTTAAATCATTATTTCAGTGTATCTTTGCTTTACTATGGCGTTGTCAGTTTGTCTCCGAGTTAGAATATACATTTGGTATCTTTGCTTTCCAATGGCGTTGTCAGTTTGTTTCCGAGTTAGAATATACATTTTGTATCTTTGCTTTCCCATGGCGTTGTCAGTTTGTCTCCGAGTTAGAATATACATTTGGTATCTTTGCCATCCAGTTTGTCTCTAAGCTATAATATACATTAGGTATCTTTGCTTTCCCATGGCGTTGTCAGTTTGTCTCTAAGCTATAATATACATTTGGTATCTTTCCTTTCCCATGGCGTTGTCAGTTTATCTCCGAGTTAGAATATACATTTGGTATCTTTGCTCTACTATCATGATGGCGTTGTCAGTTTGTCTCCGAGTTAGAATATACATTTGGTATCTTTGCTTTACTATGGCGTTGTCAGTTTGTCTCCGAGTTAGTATATACATTTGGTATATTTGCTTTCCCATGGCGTTGTCAGTTTGTCTCCGAGCTAGAATATACATTTGGTATCTTTGCTTTACTATGGCGTTGTCAGTTTGTCTCCGACGTATGAGCTAGAATATACGTATGTTATATTTTTGTTTATCATAGCATTTTCAGTTTGTTTTCCAATGGCGTTGTCAGTTTGTCTCCGAGCTAGAATATACATTTGGTATCTTTGCTTTCCCATGGCGTTGTCAGTTTGTCTCCGAGTTAGAATATACATTTGGTATATTTGCTTTACTATGGCGTTGTCAGTTTGTCTCCGAGTTAGAATATACATTTGGTATCTTTGCTTTCCCATGGCGTTGTCAGTTTTTCTCCGAGCTAGAATATACATTTGGTATCTTTGCTTTATTATGGCGTTGTCAGTTTGTCTCCGAGTTAGAATATACATTTGGTATCTTTGCTTTCCCATGGCGTTGTCAGTTTGTCTCCGAGCTAGAATATACATTTGGTATCTTTGCTTTACTATGGCGTTGTCAGTTTGTCTCCGAGTTAGAATATACATTTGGTATCTTTGCTTTCCAATGACGTTGTCAGTTTGTTTCCGAGTTAGAATATACATTTTTGGTATCTTTGCTTTTCCATGGCGTTGTCAGTTTGTCTCCGAGCTAGAATATACATTTGGTATCTTTGCTTTACTATGGCGTTGTCAGTTTGTCTCCGACGTATGAGCTAGAATATACATATGTTATATTTTTGTTTATCATAGCATTTTCAGTTAGTTTTGACTTTTGTGTTTGAATATGCATTTGGTATATTTTCTTTACCATAACTTTGTCAATTTCTTTGTGACTTTTAAATTTGAAAAATACATTCGGTATTTTTTCTGCACCATGGCATTGTCAGTTTGTTTGACTTGTGTGTTTCGATATACATTTGGTATATTTTCTTCACCTTGGCATTTTGTTTCAGACTCGTAATTTGAATTAACATTTAGTATAATCATGGCATTGTCAATTTGATTTTGACTTTTGAGTTTTAATATACATTTGGTATATTTACTTTTTTACCCTGGCAATGTCAATCTGATTTTGACTTGTGAGTTTAAATGTACATTTTGTATTTTTGCTTTACCATGGCATTGTCAGTTCGTTTTTGACTCGTGAGCTTGAATATACATTTGCTATATTGTTTTTACCATGGAGTTGTCAATTTGATTTTGACTTTTGACTTTGAATGTACATTTTGTCATTTTGTTTTTGACTTGTGAGTTCAAATATACATTTTGTAACTTTGCTTTACCATCATGGACCTTAATGTAGACCAATTTGAAAACAGGACCAAAAATCAAGAATCTAAAGACACGGTTAGGTTTGGTATATAAAAAAAACAACAATAATTCATTTTTTGAAGAAATCAAACAAAGTTTAATTTTTGACCCTTTTGGCCCCTTATTTCTAAACTGTAGGGTCCAAAACTCCCAAAATCAATCATAACCTTCCTTTTGTGGTCATAAACCTTCTGTTAAAATTTCATAGATTTCTGTTTACTCATACATGTACTAAAGTTATTGTGCGAAAACCAAGAAAAATGCTGTTTTGGGCCCTTTTTGGCCCCTAATTCCTAAACTTTTGGGACCAAAACTCCCAAAATCAATCCCAACCTTCCTTCTATGGTCATTAACCTTGTGTCTCCGACGTATGAGTTTGAATATATTTGGTATACATGTGGTATATTTTCTTCACAATGGCATTGTCAGTTTGTTTTTGACTCGTGATTTGAATATGCATTTGGTAAATTTTTTACCATGGCATTGTCAGTTTGATTGTTATGCCCCACCTACGATAGTAGAGGGGCATTATGTTTTCTGATCTGTTGGTCCGTTCGTCCGTCTGTTCGTTCGTTCGTCCCGCTTAAGGTTAAACATAATACACATATACAAAAAGAAGATGTGGTATGATTGCCAATGAGGCATTTCTCCACAAGACACCAAGTGACACATAAATTGATAACTATGGGTCACCGTACGGCCTTTATCAATGGGCAATGCCCATACCGCATAGTCAGCTATACAAATCCGTGAAATGACAATGTAAAACGAGAACACTAATGGCCAAACTTACAAAAAATGAACGAAAACAAATGACAACACCTGAATTACAGGCTCCTGACTTGGGACAGATACATACATACAGAATGTGGCGGGGTTAAACATGTTGACAGGATCTTAATCATCCCCTAACCTTAGACAGTGGTGTAACAGTACAACATAAAACAAACTATTAAAAAATACCAATAACAACAATATTCAATGATCTTATTACAGTGACTTGGTAACCTTTAAGAATAAGTTTATATAAAAGATCGATAAGTCTACCAGGTTTAGTCAATTATCAGTACTGTTCAATCTACATATCTCGAGACGATCTTCAGAGCAATAGGGTTTGAACACAGGTTTCCATATCAACTGAGTTAACGTGGTTGTTATTTTTTCTTGGCCGGCGGGTTCGTTTATGACAGAGTAAATAAAGGCAACAGTAGTATACCGCTGTTCAAAACTCATAAATCCATGGACAAAAAACAAAATCGGGGTAACAAACTAAAGCTGAGGGAAACGCATTAAATATAAGAGGAGAACAACGACACAACTTTAAATTGTAACACACACACACACACAGAAACGGACTACGCATCAGACAAAATCCTATGAGAATAACAAATATAACATCAAAACCAAATACATGAATTTGGGAAAGATAAGTACCGTGACACGTCTTATAGTAATGTGAATTCACATTCAAAAATAAGAGAAAACAAACGACACAACGGAAACACAACGTTAAAATGTTACACACACAGACACGAACTATAATATAACAATGGCCATATTTCTGACTTGGTACAGGACATTTTTAAAGGAAAAAATGGTGGGTTGAACCTGGTTTTCAACTTGTATGGACAGTTTAAAGACTGTTTACATATATAAATGTTTTATTTCGTGAAATTAGTATGTACAGAGAAAATAGATTCCTTCTAGTTTGGGGGAATTCGGCAATTGTAAAATGTGTTTGAGATACCGGTATTTTGGCATATATAAGTATAATGTGTACGAACATATTAATATACCCTAGTCACCAATTTGGATCCTTTGTAAATTGACCAAGGGATAACAATATATCTATTCCTTAGTCACACCTTGAGTTCCAGTGTAAAGTGACAAAGGAATGACAATATATATATATACCATAGTCACACCTTGAGTTCCGGTGTAAAGTGACCAAGAGATGACAATATATCTATACCATAGTCACACCTTGAGTTCCGATGTAAAGTGACCAAGGGATGACAATATATCTACATCATAGTCACACCTTGACATCCAGATTAAAGTGACCAAGGGATGACAATATATCTATACCATAGTCACACCTTGAGATCCAGTGTAAAGTGACCAAGGAATGACAATATACCTATACCATAGTCACACCTTGAGTTCCAGTGTAAAGTGACCAAGGGATAACAATGTATTTATACAATAGTCACACCTTGAGTTCCGGTGTAAAGTGACCAAGGGATGACAATATACCTATACCATAGTCACATCTTGAGTTCCGGTGTAAAGTGACCAAGGGATGACAATATATCTATACCATAGTCACACCTTGAGATCGGTGTAAAGTTACCAAGGAATGACAATATACCTATACCATAGTCACACCTTGGGTTCCGGTGTAAAGTGACCAAGGGATGACAATATATCTATACCATAGTCAACCCTTGAGTTCCGGTGTAAAGTGACCAAGGGATGACTATATATCTATACCATAGTCACACCTTGAGTTCCGGTGTAAAGAGACCAAGCAATGACAATATATCTGTACCATAGTCACACCTTGAGATCCGGTGTAAAGTGACCAAGGAATGACAATATACCTATACCATAGTCACACCTTGAGTTCCGATGTAAAGTGACCAAGGAATGACAATATTTCTATACCATAGTCACACCTTGAGTTCCGGTGTAAAGTGACCAAGGAATGATAATATATCTATACAATAGTCACACCTTGAGTTCCGGTGTAAAGTGACCAAGGAATGACAATATATCTATACCATAGTCACACCTTGGGTTCCGGTGTAAAGTGACCAAGGGATGACATATATATCTATACTATAGTCAACCGTTGAGTTCCGGTGTAAAGTGACCAAGGGATGACAATATATCTATACAATAGTCACACCTTGAGTTCCGGTGTAAAATGACCAAGGAATGACAATATAGCTTTACCATAGTGACACCTTGAGTTCCAGTGTAAAGTGACCAAGGGATGACAATATATCTATACCATAGTCACACCTTGAGTTCCGGTGTAAAGTGACCAAGGAATGACAATATACCTATACCATAGTCACACCTTGCGTTCCGGTGTAAAGTGACCAAGGGATGACAATGTATTTATACAATAGTCACAACTTGAGTTCCGGTGTAAAGTGACCAATGGATGACAATATATCTATACCATAGTCACACCTTGAGTTCCGGTGTAAAGTGACCAAGGAATGATAATATATCTATACCGCTGTCACATATTAAGCGGTGTAAAGTGACCAAGGGATGACAATATATCTATACCATAGTTACCCCTTGTTATCCGGTGTGAAACGAGACGAGACCAAGGGATGATTATAAAAACCAAACTTTGGATTGCTACTTTGAATAAGTCTATGCATTTGTCATATACATGTTTGAAGCTCCAATAGAAGAGGGCACCGTGTCCCCCTTAAGTCCGTCTCTGATGATATACTACATAATTCCTTGATGTGGTTAAATCTGCACTTTGTCTGACAGAAAGACACATTCCTGTATAATTTAAATTAATTTTTTGAGGATAATCATTTTACATTTACAGTGGGGACTGTTAGGAGGATGCTCTGACATTGCAACTATATGTACAATGTTTGTTTTGAAGAAATGTAAAGGATTCTTAACTTGTAAATTTGTATCAAATCACGTGACAACACTCTTAAGCACCAGGAACTATCATTGTAATAAAATCGTCAACCCATAAGTTTCCTACCGACAGAGATATCTCTCATTTTGTGTATGTAGAAAAACGTCATGTTTGCCAGTGACATTGTTTTCTCTGAGACATTTGAATATTTTGACCTGAATGAAACGATAGCCGAGTAAAAGGGTGTCGTAGGTCGGAAAACCAATCTATGCTTCTCATAGAAGAATCATTAAGGAAGGAAATGAGTGTCTTTGTAAGGTAGAAAGTTACATAGAAATATTTTCAAATATTTTTGTCGAGCTGACGACACCTGTCGAAGAAAGCTCGACAAACATAGGGATAGTGATCCGGCGGCGACGGCATTAGATAACTTCTTAAAAGCTTTATATTTTAGAAAGTGGAAGACCTGAATGCTTCATACTTGGTACACAGATGTCTTATTCTACGAAGTTTCCATCTGTCATATGTCCATTGTCCTTGACCTTATTTTCATGGGTCAGCGACTACTTGGAAAACGTTTAGTTTTTTTTGTAATGTTAATTTCTTTTTTATAATGAGTAATACGATAACTATATTTAGTATGTGCATACACGTCTGACAGTTTTCAATTGACCTCGACCTAATTATGTGGATCAATGAACATGGTTAAGTTTTGGTGGTCAAGTCTATATCTCAGACATAATAAGCGATGGGTCTACTATATTTGGCGAATGGAATTATTGTGAGGTATACATGCCCAACTGATAGGTTTTTGACCTCATTTTCATTATTCAGGGTTATAGCTAAGTTTTTGTGTTATGGTCTATTTTTCTAATAGTGTATGCAATAGGTCTACTATTTTTGTTGTATGGATTACTTGTAAGATGTACATGTCCGACCGGCAGGTGTCATCTGTTACACATCGACCTCACTTTCATGGTTCAGTGGATATACAGTTTAGTTATTGTGTTTTGTTTATTTTTCTTATACTGTATGACATAAATCAGCTATATTTGGTGTATATTTCAGTCAGGCATGTTGTATATGACCTTGATATCATTTTTACGGTTCATTGACCAGTGTAAAGTTTGTGTTTTTGGTTAAATTCTTTAAGCAATAAGTCACCTTTATTTGGTGTATGAAATTATTGTAAGGTAACCATTTCTGGCTGGGAGGATATATCTAACCTTTACCTCATTGTCATGGTTCATTGATCAATGTTAAGTTTTCCTGGTTAAGTTTTTTTTAGATATGCATGTTAATTTAAAGCCTGTTTGGTGTATGGTATAATTGTAGATGTACATGTATTTTCAGTTTGGTTTATCTGATCCTAGACCTCATTTTCTTTAATTATGTTTAGTTTATGTTATAGTTGTAGTAAACCTTATATAGAACTATCAACATAATATCAATTGCTAGTAAAGAAGGCAAAACATTTCAGCGTGTGCACTCTTGTTGAGTCTTGGTCTTTTTATCTTATACTATATGCAATAGGTTCACTATATTTAATGTGTGGAAATATTGCAGGATGTTCATGTCAGTCTCGCAGGTTTTTTTTACCTTGGCCTCATTTGAATGGTTAATTTTTAGTGTTTTGGTCTGTTGTTCTTAATCTATAAGCAATATGTCGACTGTATGTGTTGTATGAAAGGAATGAAATGTGTATATCATAATGTCTGTCAGGCAAGTATCATCTGACCTTGGCCTCATTTCGATGGTCCATTGGTCAAATTTAGTTTTCTTGATTAAGTGACGGCTGTTTCTCAGAAATAATATGTAATAGGTCAGTTTTATTTAGTGTAATAAATGATTTTATATATATTTTTCGTTTGGTTTATATGACCTTGACCTCATTTTTTTCGATCATGTTAAGTTTATGTAATACAGTGGAGATCACTTCTAACCTCTCATTAGAACTGTCAGAATATCTGTCATAGAACTGTTCTAACCTGTCCTAGAACAGTTCTACCAAGAACAGTTCTATCCCTAGAACTGTTCTAAGTAGAACTGTCAAAATCAGTTCTAGGTAGAACTGACTAAATCAGTCCTAGGTAGACTTGACTAAATCAGTTCTAGGTAGAACTGTCAGGATCAGTTCTAGGGTAGAACTGTCTAAAACTGTTCTAGCTAGAACTGTCCAAATCAGTTCTAACCGTAGAACTGTCAGCAGAACTGACTAAATCAGTCAGGACTGTAGAACAGTTCTAAATGACGTCACTGTAGTAAGGGCACTTTAGAATTTAGAAGAAAAAAATAAATCACTTCCAATTACTTTGCTATAGCAGATTTTCTCTATATTTTTTACTGATCAAACGTTACATGTACAAATATCGAAGTGAATAGAAGGTTATCCAACTCGTCGAAGAAATATTTTTATAAGATTGCATAGGAAACATCATTGTTTACGTTTCTTCTTTCCCCGTTTTTAACAGTCTCTTCCTAAATATAACTCTGCATTTAATTCATGGAATTTTAATCGTAATTTACCTTGTTTGCCTTGGATTTACATTCATTTAAGATTCTGTTTTGACAAATTTTCAAACGAAAACTGTACAGTGGATGAATTATGGGATATCAATGAAAAAAGTGTTGTATTATAACGTAAAAAAACTATATACATTTGCACCATCTCGTCAATTTAGCCAGACTTATCCATAACGATTATAAATGATATCAGGGAGTCTGGAACTCAGAAAAATATACTCATCTGAATATGAATGAAACATTTGCCCCTGGACGTTCGGCTACAAACAAAATCATGCATTTTTCTTTGCCTTCTTCAAATTATATTAACAGTATACTATTCCAAGAAGAGAACTTCCCATACATATACTTTTTATTTTAAAATAAAGTATATGAATTAGTCATGTGAGTGTTGGATGATGCTGTAAAATAGTTTTGTTTAAAAAAAAAAACCCATTACAAACCTGAGACTACCATATACTACTATATAGTAGTCTCAGCACAAACTAACGGACTTAAAAAGTCACTTTAGTGACGGTTCATTATTATGGATACAGAGAGGAAATAACGGCGCTCTAAATTTTTAGATATGGGATAAATACACCTTATCGCTATGTGTCTGCCATTACTGGATATCACACATGTTCCCGTAAAAATTTGACGTCATAAAACAAAATATCTGACGCTACAATGGAAAAGTGATTGTTGTATGCTTCAAAAGTTCGAGAGGCCGGGTCAGCCAGGATTAGCAATAAGGTGTATTGTATTCCAAAGTTGGTGTCATTTTTATCATACGATCTGTCCTGACATAGAAATGATATTGGTTTACAATGACTGAGGCACATGATAAGTGTAAATAAGTTCAGTTTTGGTTGATGTGGTCAAATAGTTTTGTTAAAACGACTCGGTCTGATACATGTATATCGAAACTACTGAAATTTGTTTACAATTCAATATTTTGAATAAAAAGAGGACTTGCAGAAAATTGCTGGTACTCTAAATTGATGTGGAAATTTTTTTGAAGTCAATGTGTTACAATATTGCTGCCATTTGAATTATACAATCCATCGTGATATGTAACTATAAGTGATTTACTATGCGGCTATATATATATATATTAAGATTTACATTATAAAGTGTAAATAAGGTCAGTTTTGGTTGATGCTGTCAAATATAAAAAAGAAGATGTGGTTTGATTGCCAATGAAACAACTATCCACAAAAGACCCAAATGACACAGACATTAACAACTATAGGTCACCGTACGGCCTTCAACAATGAGCAAAGCCCATACCGCATAGTAAGCTATACATATGGTCAGTTTTCATGGTTTTGGGTGATGCGGACAAATAATTTTGTCAGTCAGTATGAGATATCAAAACTACTGAAATTAGTTTACGATTCAAAATTTTGATTAAAAAGAGGACATGCTGGCACTATAAACTGATGCCAGCATAATTTTGTTTTCAAATATTGCTTTCATTTATATTAAACAATCCATCCTGCTATAAAAATATAAGCTCGTGCAATATAAAATTCTACTCGGAACAATATTCTCCAATATTCATGCAATAACCCTATAATATAGATCATTTGTTTTATCATGATTATACACTCCATCCTTACATGAAAATATTACAGATTTACTATGCGACTATAAGAGTTACATAAAAAAGAGCAAACATGGTTAGTTTTGGTTGATGTGGTCAAATATGGTCAGTTTTGGTTGATGCTGTCAAATATGGTCAGTTTTGATTGATGCAGACAAATAATGTTGTTACATATGTCAGTCTGAGGTATGAAAACTACTGATATTTGTTTCTGATGCGATATTTTGAATAAAAATAGGAAATGCTGGCACCCTCAATTGATGCGAAAAAAAAATTGTGGTCATTGATTTCCAATATTACAGTTATTTATATACTACAGTCCCTCTCGACCTGAAATTATAACTGAATTGCTGTGCAACTATATAGATTTACATAATAAAAAGCAAATAAGGTAAATTTTTGTTGATGCAGTCAAAAGATTTTATCACACGACTCAGTCTGAAGTATAAAAACAACTGATATTTGTTTATGATTCAATATTTAGGATCAAGGGGAGGGGTTCCAGGGGTTGGAACCCCACTTTTTTTATTAACATCAATGCATTTGAATGGGAGCATATAGTTGACCCCCCCCCCATCCCCCCCAGCCTTTTAAAAATGGCTGGATCTGCCCCGGCATGCTGGCACTATATTGATGCGAACAATTTTTTTTCTCAAAATTTCTGTAACTTGTATATTACAGTCCCTCTAGACCTAAAATTAAAACTGAAGTAATGTGCAGCTATATAGATTTGCAGAAAGAAAAAGCATATAATGACAGTTTAGATTGATGCGGTCAAAAGATTTTTGTTAAACAGGTCGTCCGAGGTATGAAAACTACTCGTAAACTGGTATTATATTGGTTAATGAGGTCCGATAATTTTTTTATATGATAACGAGCCATCCTGACTCCCGGAATAACAAATGTAAAACAATTCAAATAATAATGCCCCCCCCCCTTAATACTAACGGCCTAATTAATGTACAAAAAATGAAAGAAAAACAAATAATTTATGTGACACATCAACAAAAGAAAATCACTAAATTACATGCTCCTGACTTGGAACAGGCACATACATGCAGAATATAGCGTGGTTAACAGGTTAAACAAGTTCTCTTGTCGATTATAAATCTGAAATAAAACCGGCAAAATAGCAAAACTCTATATAATCTAAATCGCTTTTTTACCCAAGCCTTTATATTAAGGCAAATAGTTCTTAAAACTTATAAATCAACTCTAGCCGTAGAATTTATAAATCTGTTTTAGCCGTAGAATTTATAAATCAATTTTAGCCGTAGAACTTATAAATCAATTCTGGCAGTAGAATTTATAAAAATCAATTATACACAGGAAAAATTGCAACGCATGTTTACCAGGTGTTTTTGAAAACGTATGGTAAACATGCGTTTCACCATATGTTTACCATCTGTTTTGAGTAACAGGTGGTAAACATGTGTTTGAAACCATGCGTTTCCCATATGTTTGAAAAACATGTGGTAAACATGCGTTGATGAACGCATGTGAAACACATGTTTACAAAACATATGAGAAACATACGTTTGACCATATGTTTACCATATGTTTTAAGAAACACCTGGTAAACATGTGTTTGAAAACATGTAGTTTACATATGTTTGGAAAAACACCTGGTAAACGCATGTTTTGAGTAACATCTGGTTAACGTATGTTTGAAAACAGGCCGTTAACGTATGTTTTGAGTAACATAAAAATAAAGATATTTATGTTCAAAAACATATGTTTTTCATGTTTTGAAAACTGACCTATGTAATAATGTTTAAACTTTTTGATTGACATGTAAATGCATAATATATACCTACGTCTTGCCTATGTGTTATTTTGATATTATAACAAATGCATAAAATAATGCAATAATCTTTATGGAAACGATATATGAGGGGGAGGACAGGGGGGTACCCTTCTCCCTTCTCCCACCCTTCTTCTCCTTTCTCCTACCCTCGTTCTCCTTTCTCCCATTAGAATAAAACATCTCCTTTTGAGATATTTTTTCTTGAAATATTAGAAATTTTTTTAAAAGGAGAGATATTTTATTTTCTCTCCTTTCTCCACCTTTTTCTCCTTTCTCCCAGCCTTCCTCTCCTTTCTCCTACACCCTTTCTCCTTTCTCCCACCCCTTTCTCCTTTCTCCTACCCCCTTTCTCCCTGTCTCCCTTACCCCTGTCCTCCCCCTCATATATATGCCAATGCTTAGGCTCCCTCAACACAAGACAAAATAACATATAATAGGATATTAAATTATTTGTATACTGGTATGTATTATTAGTATAAAGAATGGAAATGTGGAATGTGTCCAAGAGATAACAACCCGAAATCTACAAAACTCAACTCAAGCATAGGTAAACTCTTTAGAGTACCAGTTAGTGTTTGGTATATAAATATGTTGGTCAATTCTTATTGTGAAAATGTATTATTAATGTAACTTGTAATATAAATATTATTAGGCAGTTCGAAATGAAATCTGCACAAACTATCTATGGCAAAATAAAAGTAAATATACAATTGAACAGTTTAAATCGTTTATTGTTAATATAAACTACTATCGAGGGACATATATATAAGAGATCTTCACTAAATGTTTGATGTGTCAGAAAACATGATCTTCCTGTTAAATTCTTACTATAGGTGATGCCACCTAATAAAAAATATTGCAATTTTATATATCTATCAATGAATCAGATACAGTAAAACCAAATTATAGTGAACTCTCTAGGTTTATAATGAATAATTCCTGAATCCAAACTCAAATCTATCAAAAATGCATAGGAAATTGTATCAGCAAATAACAAATTAGATATAAACAGCAAAGTTTCTGATATGATATGACAAATTATTTATCAATCCCTGAAATCAATATGAACATGTAATGACAGCCTAATCTAACAAATATGATAATCACAGGTAAAAGATATTCTAGTAACAAATTTGTTATGCCCAAATCCAAAAAATTGGATGAAGAGTGTTTTTTAATTGAAATAAAATGATAAAAAAAACTTGTTCTTAATTGATTCCTCACATAAATAAGTGTACCGTCATTTAAATTACAATTTTGTAGAAATTGCAAGACTGGTACTGGAGTAAGCCTGATTATGATACAAGAATAACTGAAAACAGGGTCAAAAACTTTATATCCAAATACAACTTCATAGTTACATTATCATACCCCAAAATTACAAATGGAAGCCTTTTTGATATTTTTACAAAGAATTGCTTAATCCAAACAAGTGAAACTGCGAGCTACTGCTCACTGATGATACCCCCGCCGCAAGTGGATAATATTAATAGTGTAAAAATATGCAAGTATTCGGTAAACAGGAAGTTGTCGAGTGATGAATCTGAAAACGCATCACACGGTATAGCTGACTTAGATAAACCCTGAAACCAAATTTCAGAAATCCTTGTATTGTAGTTCCTGAGAAAAATGTGACGAAAATTATCAACTTGGCTATCATGTGTAAAATCATACAAGTGTTCGGTAAACAGGAAGTTGTCAAGTGATCAATCTGAAAACGCATCACACGGTATAGCTGACTTAGATAAACCTTGAAACCAAATTTCAGAAATCCTTGTATTGTAGTTCCTGAGAAAAATGTGACGAAAATGATGGTATACAAATCATATAATTTATAAGAATTATAAGGTTATATTGTCCAATTAAGAGAAGCATACAAACTATTGTCTTTATCCTCATACTGTATAATCCTCACAAAGGCTATATTTGTATACTTTTGTAGTAAAAGAAGTTTACAACATAACATAATCACCTAGAAAGACTTGGAATTGTTTACAAGTTTTCAATAGGTTATTTAAATATATTATAGGCGTGTAAGAAGAGTACATGATTCCTAAGTTAGTTAATTGTAATACAAGTAACTGTTTTATTGGTTTTTATTTTAGAGGTCATTTCTCAACAAGCACAAATTGAACACAAACGGGTCAGATGAGGTGGAATTTTTTCTTGACTTTTGGGGAAAATTTAAGGATTACTTTGGTGAGATCCAGGTTATAAATGATCCTGAAAAGTGGAAAGTACTCCAGGAATTGGACTCAAGAAGAACCAAGAGAAGACAAGGTATTATGTTATAAAGTATATTTATATTTATTGATTAGAAAAAGTGAGATGAATCAATCAAAAAATATCACCACTCATTTACATATTGGTGGTATAAATTTAGAATTCACCTTGTCTGTCAGTCTGACTATATTCTCTGTGTCCTTCCATCCATTTCTTTCTTTGTCTAAGCAGTGATTCCCAAGTAATTTTGACTTTTACTAGTCATTTGTCAATTCAACATGATATATGCAATACAGTGTATAAAAATTTCTAATTACAGAGGATAAGTGTATATTTATTAATTGACTTCTGTCTGATGACCTTCTGAACCACTGTGTCAGTCTGACACTTATGTTAATGATATTTAAATGTTTGCATGCAAGGGAACAATCAAGTTGAATCATGTACCGTTAAAATGATTTCTACATTTGTTGTAGTCGGAGCCTGACTTACTTCCTGTGACTACTTTTTTTTTTAAGACATAATATCAAATTAAAAAATTGAAAAATAAACCCAAATTTTTTGGTTAAATGAATTATATAATTTTATTTTATTACAAAGTGATTTAATTTATTTGTAAGCAACAAATGTTATTCAAACAAACTAATATAAAAATATATATATTAAAACTATTAAAAAGAAGGGAATTTGAACATGACATGCATGATTAGAGTCTTATTACAACATCTAAGGCATACACAAATTTCAAAAAGACAAACTATAACATTTCATACATTTTTATGTCCCACCTAGGGGCATATGTTTTTTGGGCTTTGCATCCCTTAATTTATTTGTCCGTCCAGTCTGTCTCACTACAGGTTGAGGTCTATGATCAAGGTAGTTTTTGTTGAAGTTAAAGTGTAATCAACTAGAAACCTAGAACACATGTTCTCGATATGTTTTTTTCTAATTTTAATTAGGGTTTTGATCCTAATTTCACGGTACACTGAACAGAAAAAATGATAATGTAAATGGGGCATCAGTGTACTATATGGACACATTCTTGTTTAAAGAATGAAAGAATGCTTACTAATCTTTGTCATACACACAAAAATATATAAAAAAAATTTAACAATCCACAAGGATCGATATAACTCCTTTATGAAGATTGAAATACAATTAATTTATCTGGGATGAGGATGTATCTTTTGATTTTCTTTACCCTTAAATACAATAAAATTGAAAAACTTATAGTTTCTTTTATCAGAAACCAGTTAGTTAAGAAAGGAAAATTTAACTGTTTATAATCTGATATAATTGATTTTCAATGTCTTTCAGAAACATATAGATGTTTATGTATCAATGTACTTTATATTAACCTCAACTGAATTTATTTTTCTTGTTTTTAATTAAAGATTAATTGGTAGTAATAAAAAAATGTATAATTAACTTTGCATCTTACTTATTATTTCAGAACCTGCTGTTTAAAAAGACTAAAAGAAGAAGTAAAGAAAAGAAGAAATAGACTTTTAATTTGTGCTACCATATATTTTCATGTTACCTTTTATTATACTATTTACACATTTTTCAAATATATTTTGTTACCAAAAATAAAAACTTGTTATCAATCTTTCCATTTTAAGAAAACCTGCATGTATAGAAATTGGTTTAATCTTAAGCTGATGGTATGGTGAAGGTGTTCTCATCTTAATGATATAATTAGTAAGCGCTCTTAAAATCCTAAAAAAAAAACACAACATCATAGTGTAAACTATAAAGCTGTAGATACTTTTTTGATTGAAACATTATGCACTCAGATGAACTGCTCATATGGTGATATAGAATTGATACCATTAAAATTTTATTTCAAACGCATAATTCACTAAATGACTTATGGTTTGTTCATGCATATATTCTACATGATATTGGACAACCTCAGTTATTCTGAAATTGCTTGCATTAAGTGCACGATGTTATTTAAGGTTCAAACAGGGACAGAGTCAATTAATGCAAAGACTTAGAAACTGGTATTTCTATGCTAGGCAAGCAACATTAAGAAGTAATAACAAGGACTGAATCAACTGACCCTTAGTCAGAATTATGTGTCCTAGTAGGGTGACTATTCTTCCTGCAAACTGTTACTTAGTGAGTTAGGGTGTTAGTCTAATACAAAGCAGTATTAGAGCTCATTTCTCATTAGCATGATTTCATAACCTGAATATGCATCTGATCTTCAACTGGAAGTAAAGCAACCGTCATCCAAACATACGTTTACCATACGGTTTATGAACATGTGTTTACCATATGTTCTCAAACATACGGTTACCATAAACATGCGTTAACCATGTGTTTTCAAACGCATGTTTCCCATAAACGCATGTAAACAATACGTTCTCCAAACATGCGTTTAACGTACGGTGCTCCAAACATGCGTTTCTGACATGTTTAGAAACGTACGGTAAATTCCTGGTAAACATGCGTTTACATGCGTTGCAATTTTGCCTGTGTAGTCGTAGAATTAAAAATCAATTCTAACCGTAGAACTGTTCTAGAAGTAGAACTGACCAAATATTTGGTCAGTTCTAGCTAGAACTGTCTAAAACTGTTCTAGGGTAGAACTGTCAGGATCAGTTCTAGGTAGAACTGTCCAAATCAGTTCTAGGTAGAACTGTCCAAATCAGTTCTAGGTAGAACTGACCAAATCAGTTCTAGCTAGAACAGTTCTAACCTAGAACTGACTAAAAGGTGTCAGGCTGACAGTTCTTTGCATTGAGGGCAATAGTAAAATCCTTTCATTCTAAATTACACTATAGACATAAGAGGATAGCCAGGACCGATGTGTCTACAAATAAAATTTGGGGTATTTTTTTTGTCTAAAAGACAACAACCAGACCATGGAGCAGACGACATCCAAAGGACACAAATACATGCTTTCAAAGTAGAGGATATATATTTATAACATCAAAATGACATCCGCCTCATGCAATGATCTTATGGTTTATATGAAATTTTTTTTTATTAATTTACATAAGTCATGCTGAAGGCCAAAAATGTTGAAGATTAGATCCAAATATATTGATAACGAAGCGTGGTCCAATGAAAACTATTTCAGCTCTCTCTTGCTTTTACAGAGGCAGCATGTAAGACATTGTTTTAGTCGTTGCATGCTATAAAATGAAGGGGAGGAGTATTACCCCAAATTTTTAGGCATCGTTCTTAAAATTTTTGGAAGAATTTAGTTACTAGTATCTAATGTAATTGTCATTGAGGAAATGCAAGCTTTTAGTAAATAGTGTCACACTTATTTAAGCTATGATGGACTACATAAAACATACACTTACATGAAAACACATTTTGCCAACATAAGTCATGAAACGTATATTTCTGAAACTTTGCGATCATTGTCCTCTACAGAAAAAGACACGTTCTGACCTATTTATTGTTGTTCTTTATGCATTGGTGAATTTAAATGTATATTTTACTTCATTTAGATTTATCTTGAATTTTGTACAAGTTAAAACCATTTTTAAGCAATATTTTGTACAGGTTATAACATGTATGAGGTACTTTTGTACATGTTATAACCTGTATTTTTGCATTATACAAGTTATAACATGTACAATATTTTTGTACATGTTATAACCTGTACAAAATCGCAACTTGTACACGACATATACATATTACAATATATGTGTTCATATTTTGTTGATATGCATAGCAGTATTTCACACTTAAGGTGGTACCTAACACTTTCACAAAAATTCATTTGGCTCGTTTAATTTTCATAAAATTTTGTCAAAGTACAAAAACATAAAAATTTTGAACCAACCGTTTTGTCAGAAAAATTACACTGGTTATATAACAATTTGACACACACCAATTTTGATCATTGAGGAGCTTAATATTCTTTTTACAACACAACGTAATTAAAACGTTTAGCTGACTTTACAGAGTTATCTCCCTGTAGTGTTAGGTACCACCTTAAGACTTAAAGTTTACAGTATGTGCACGATGATAATCTTTAGCTGAAGTAAACCTGAGAACGCCATGGCAGTTATGAAAAATCACTAATCGCAAAAAAAACTAAAATATAACGTTTTGAATGTGCCTTGGATTTCGGTATTTGTATTATACCTGTACATGTATACTACATGGAAAGCTGAAGACTTAAAAACACCAACCCCAACTTAATCCTGCAGTAAACTACATGTAAGATGCCATCTCTTTATATAGTTTAAAGTAGAAATCATGGAAAATTCAATTAGATTGACTCTAAATGGAATTGTGATGCTTAGAATCTATCGTTTCATATGTTTGATGCACTCATTTTACCTATTTTGTGCAAATGTCTCAGTGTTTTGATATATTGTTTTTTGTGCAAAGCTTAAATATTCATATTTACTCTCATTTACAAATTAGTTTGGTCATACTTTCTTTTATATCATCTTCACATGCTAATAACAGTTAGATTTTGAATGCGGAAATTATACCTAATGAAAAAGAATAGTGTTAGCAAACATTTCAACGATACTATTTATAGTTATTTAAGTGGACTAGATACATTTTTAGATTTATAGATGTGTAAGCGATTAAACGTCCACGTATGACACAGATGTTTCCATATAAATGTGCAGCATTCTAGTGTTGGAAAATGATCAAATAGAATAAACCAAATCTTTTGTGAAAGTTTCTTTTTGAAGTGCATTGATTCTACGACATAGATTATATCTTGTCATGACAAATCCACAGTGATTATGAATATAATACGAAATGCATGTTTCAACAGTTGTTCTTTTTATGTGTCCTTTCATGTCTACAGAAAATAATGATCGTATAAAATCATAAAGGAACGAGTATAGTCAATTCACTAAAATATAACAGAAAACAAAACAATGACTACCTATAAAAAATAATTTGAGCTTTTATCTCACGATTGTCATTCGGTTTATAGAAAAAATTATCTTGAAAATAAGTTTTGAGAATCTCTCTTCACAGCTTTTTATAGCAATCAGCTTTATAAACAAAAGTCGAAATAGACGAGAAAAAAAGAAAATGAATGCTAAAATGATTCAAAATTATGATTTATATCGGAGATAAATAAAAGTTAAAACTACAAAAGTAAGATTGCTCATCAACAATTCAATTATTTTTAAAATGAACACAGACATGATTCTTTTCTTACTTAACTGATTTCTTTAACCATGTCGTTATTCATTACTGTTTCTTGATTTTTGTTAAATTAGTTTTGAAAAGCATGGTTAGAAATATGGGATTTTTTTAAAAGCAATACATTTTATATTAATTTTTACGTGTAAGATCCGGTACCATAATGCAATGTTTGATTATCTGAACAGAATTGTAAATAATATGATGTTGCTCATTTGTTTTGTCAAATATTGGTAACCTTCAACGTCAGTGGATACTTATGTGATGATTTATTTTTATAATGGGCAAAGTAAAAACCGGTCTTGCATTACTTGTTCTTGTTTTATTTTTGGTGAAAAATCCATGCTTTACATGTTAAATTCAAATGATTTATGGTATTGTCCTCTCTTTTCAGAGTAATCATGTCAAAGCTGTGACAGGGCGTGCAGATTACGTAAATACCAGATTGGAAATTCCTTCAAAGGTGAGGTGTAACTTGATTATCATTATTAATATATTTTTTTTAAAACAAAAAACGCTTTCCAATAAATCTACATGCAATCCTATGATTGTCTAAGATATACAGAATTTACCACAAACAAAGCTTATTAGTAAGACCATGTGTCTTTATTATCTCATTTATAAGTGTTTTAATCTGAACGGCTTTAAGATACAAAGAGGAAGTTGAAACTCATTTATCTAATACCAAGGACGTTGTAGTTCACAAACATACAGTGTTTTAAAATAGAATCTTACACTTTATAAACTGCAAGACCTAAAATTTCAAACATCTGAAGCCGACATTAAGTCTGTCACAAAGCTCGTCCAAAAGCCGAGACGATCCCCGATATCTAAGATGAATCAATGCACTGATAACAATGGCGAGAAAGACCAGAGTTAAATACAAAATCCTCCGTAATATGTTAATATGCCTTACGTATATTATTTGTGTGGAGGTCAGTTAGCTTAAGTACACAAACAAGAAGACTCGGTTAACTGAAGTAAATTGTTTTACATTGTCATATCAGATCCTTTTGTAGCTGACTATGAGGTATGGGCTTTGTTCATTGTTGAAGGCCGTACGGTGACCTATAGTTGTTAATGTCTGTGTCGTTTTGGTCTCTTGTGAACAGTTGTCTCATTGGCAATCATACCACATCTTCTTTTATATATGGTAAGCGTACTAATGGTCCATTGAATTTTATTTATCGAAGAAACGTTTCATTGTCGTTGAAAATATAACAGTATTCAAACTTGTACAATCTGTTTTACAATGAAATGTTGTGACAAATGATAGGTCTGTTGAGGAACGATCGTTTTAAAAACTAAACCATTATTTTTCACGATGAGAATGATAGAACAGATGCGAACTTTACTTTCAAAAGACTGCCAAACGTTTGCATTTATGACAGATAGAATCGCTTATCATATGAATTGGAACGATAATATTGCTTATCATATCAATTAAAAGATTAAATAAAGATTTGTTTTATTTTGTAACGCATCCAGTCATTTTGACAAAAGACAACAAAATCTATTAGAAAGTAAAATTATAACAAGCATGCATATATCTATATATACCGAAGTCCATAGTAATTTCGAAACTGAAAGTTCGTTATATATGACATAAAAGCTAACAGCTATATGTCATCGTTCGGTCTTCAACAATGAGCAAAACACATACCGAATAGTCAGCACAAGTCTAAAACAATTCAAACGAAAAAACTAAAACTGATTTAAGTACAAAACAATGAACTAAATAAACAAATACGATATACAGCAACAAAGGACAACAATTGGATCACAGGCTCCTCCTGACTTTAGATAGGCACATACAGAATGTGACGAGGTTAAACTATTTTGAAAGGCCCAAACCGCCCCTTAAATTGGACAGTGGTGTAAGAGTACAACATAAGAACAAATTATTACAATCAATTAAAAAGGGCTTAACTCATCATATCGATACAAAGCGTATACTTATACATCCCATCCCCCACAGCAAAGAGACCCAGATCTGAGAGTATTGAAAGTATCGCAGTTACTGACAATTAGTTTAAAGTCAATAACAGCTAATAAAAAAGCATGCATCTAAGATCAAATCAGTACACATCAAATATGCAATTAATTTAGTGTAAAGAAGTCATTGACAGTCAGAGTATATACATGGTCTTGTGCAAGGTATCGACGACAGGTTGTGTGCATATGTATATAAAAAAGAATAATTTATTTTTGAGTTTAATTAACGGATAACAATGTACTTTTTTTAAAGCAAGAAACAACTACAAATAAAAGCAAAGAGCAAAGATACGAAAATGTTGACTTGGCTGTGACAACAGAAAGAAAAGGAAATTATTATGGAAAAGATCCAACTACTAAGCCAAAGGTTCGTAATAAATAAACACGATACAGTGCAGTTTATTTTCATATATAGAAATGTTTTTAAACTTACAATTATAGTAGATATGATTTTTTATGTGTTAGAACAATGTTATGTAATTTTTTTTATCTTTAAACTGCCGACAAGACAAAGGTGTCAACCATTTTATTATCAGTAGTCAGCACTTCAGAGTTGACATGAATTATCGATGTTGTGGTTGTAATTATTGATTTATTGTTTACAAAGCTTGGTTTGTTTAATTAAAACAAAAGGGAATACTACGGATGCCGGTTAGTGTCAGGGTTGATTTTTATATCTAAGTCGTTCTAACGACTTAGCTAACTTATCTAAACGACTTAGCTAAGTTGTTATAACGACTTAGCATATTTATCTTGTTATTACAACTTAGCTAACTTGTTTTAACGACTTAGCTGACTTGTTTAAACAACTTAGCTAACTCGTATAAACAACTTAGCTAACTTGTTAAAACGACTTACCTAACTTGTTTAAACAACTGAGCTAACTTGTTATAACGACTTAGCTCATTTAACTCGTTATAACAACTTAGCTTACCCGTTATAACGACTTAGCTAAGTCGTTTCAACAACTTAGGTAACTTTTTTTAAACAACTTAGCTTACTCGTTTAAACAACTTAGCTAACTTGTTATAACGAGTTAGATTAGCTAAGTCGTTATAACAAGTTAGCTAAGTTGTTTAAACGAGTTAACTAAGTTGTTTTAATAAGTAAGCTACGTGGTTTAAACAAGTTAGCTAAGTCGTTTTAACCACTTAGCTTAGTTGTTTAAACGAGATAGCTTGGTTGTTTAAACGACTTAGCCAAGTCGTTAAAACGAGTTAGCTAAGTTGTTATAACGAGTTAAATTAGCTAAGTCGTTATAACAAGTAAGCTTAACTGTTGAACAAGTTATCTAAGTTGTTTTAACAAGTTAGCTAAGTCGTTTAAACAAGTAAGCTAAGTCGTTGAAACAAGTTAGCTAAGTTGTTATAACAAGTTAGCTAAGTTGTTTTAACAAGTTAGCTAAGTTGTTATAACAAGATAAATATGCTTTTTCGTAATAATAACTTAGCTAAGTCGTTATAACGACTTTAATTTAAATCTCAACCCTGACACTAACCGGCTTCCGTAGAATACAGTTGTCGGTATCATTAACGAGATAAATCTTGGTTACGGTACAGAACTCGTCGACACGCTTTATCAATTAATGTTTTTATATATCTTCAAGGAAAATGTGTTTCATCTTTGACTTTGTCATTGCAGACCGTAACAGAAGACTTGGACGAAACTGAACAGAACAATGTGGGTATTCAGAACACTGGACTGAACTGGAAAACAATATGAAAATATTGAAAATGAACATAGTTTGTATGTCAATCGACAATTTTTAGATGACCTGAATAAACCTGAAAACTTACAGAATAAAAATGGATGTGAAAGTTTAGTTGAAAGCTCAGCTAAACATATAAATGCCGTGGATACGATTAAAATTATTTTAGATTCATGTGGAACATTGACTGCCGTACGAACCGAAATACTGATTATAGGACAAATTGAAAATTTGACAGTCATACAATAATATATATTGCCACTTAAAACATACGAGAGTGGAATGCATGTAGAAAAAGATTAAACTTCATTATTTTTATTTTGAATTTGAGGTTTGTAATTAATAATTTTTGTATCAAAATAGAAAAAATATATTTTTATAAACAGAAAGGTAAGTTGAAACAGAATGTATCTTTTCCGCTACTTGAATTCCAAAATCACAACATTTTTACTATAAATAACATTCTTCCAGTGCTCACATGGTATTAGTCTGTTGGACAGCAATATCTAAAAATTTTAAATTTTATCTTTCAGAAAATGCCTCAATAACCGATTTTCGTGAATTTGTAATTAATTATTATACATGTGCAGCAGCTTTATAAAAAAACGTGTACTACAAAAAAGTAAAACAAACAAACCGAACTCCTAGCAAAATCCAAAACGGAAAGTTTCTTAACAAATGACAAATTAAGCTAAAACACAACAAACGAATGGAAAACATCATTTAAATTCCTGAATTTGTAAGGTTTTTTTCACAAAAATATTTTTGGATTAAACCTGTTTACATTGCTAGCTAAACCTCTCACGTGTATGACAGCCGTATCTAATTTCTTTTCTTTTAACATGTTTAAAACAAAATGTATTTTTTAATTGTGTTACCGAGTGTAAAATTTCTGTATGGGTAAATTTGCTGCTTATAATTTGTTTTAATTACAAACCATGAGTGTTATAGCCATTTTGGGTTAATATGCACGTTTCGAAAATTAATGAATGGATGTCTCAGTAAATGCTTGTTGTTGATATTTGTGTTTTAACCGCTTTTTGGGCTATTTCATGGCGGTATAAAGCTTTAAGATTTCTTATGAGTTTTGTTAGATACGCCATTTTTTTTGCTCTTTATGGAAAAACAATATACTATATAGCAATAGTATTTCATATTAATTACTTAAGGCAACTTTTTCTAAGAAAACTGATAACCTAATTATTCAAAAAGATTTGTTTTCTATTAAAGAATAAATTTGATTTACATGATATTAAACATTAGACAGAAAGAGTACATGCAAAGTTTAAATATCTTCATTAAAATCAAAACTGTATTATTAAATGCATTTAAACAAGTCTGTTATTACATTTATTAAGAACATCGAGAATAAGTTTTTTTAAATGTAAACCAGAACAAATGATATTAGTCAATGATAACAGTAAGCTGGAAGCCTACAGGTGAATAAAGCAACTAAATAAAAAGATTTCAGCTCTACTAATGAGATAAAAACAGAAGCATTTAAAACTAAATTAAATATCTCCAACTAGGATCAAAGCTGACAGGGAAATCAAAATGATAATGCTAATAGTAATGTAATTTATAATGATAAAACATGTTTTATGTGAATGTCAAGGATATGCATACTCGCTAACAATAGATATAGGAAGATGTGGTGTGAGTGCCAATGAGACAACTCTCCATACAAATAACAATTTAAAAAGTAAACCATTATAGGTTAAAGTACGGCCTTCAACACGGAGCCTTAGCTCACACCGAACAACAAGCTGTAAAGGGCCCCAAAATTACTAGTGTAAAACCATTCAAACGGGAAAACCAACGGTCTAATCTATATAAACAAAACGAGAAACGAGAAACACGTATATATTACATAAACAAACGACAACTACTGTACATCAGATTCCTGACTTAGGACAGGTGCAAACATTTGCAGCGGGATTAAACGTTTTAATGGATCCAAACCTTCTCCCTTTTTCTGAAACAATAGCATAACATCACAACAAAGAAAAACATACGATAAAATATCAATTGGCAGACTTAACTCAATCAAAAAACGTATGATTAAAACCCTTTTACTGACGAATAGAACTAAAGGGTTGTTTATAAGTCTCAGGAGTAAAAGATTTCATTGATGTTAGTTTCATAATAATTACATTAGATGTATGTTTCATTATAATATTTTATTCTGATTGGCTAACTGCACATCACGTGTTATTCCGTAAGCAGTTACAATGCTCAATACAACTTTTCATTCATGATAGCACGTGCTCCAACAATAAAGTGCACAGGTGAATTAAATAATAAAATATATAAAATTCGTGTTTTCATGATCATAGCTAAATAATGTAATTATAAGTATTGAATGCTTCCTTTTGTAACTTTATAGGGTTGTAAAAGCGTTGACCGTGCGTACATTTTTAGAATGAAGCGCTTCCGCGCTTCATACAAAATGTACTTCGGTCAACGCTTTTACACCCCAATAAATTTACAAAAAGAAGCATTCAATTCTTAAATAATATAGCATGCTAATTTATTGCCACAATATTGTTATAAATTGCTTTTTTAATAATGCTGTATGTTAAGCTAAAAGCATTGTTACATATAGTTGGTATGTGTATTTTTACAGTCTCTTGCAACTCGCACCTTTTTAAGTTATTGTGTTATTTTATTTATTATATTGAACTTTGTAATATGTTTGAATAAAGTATTTTTGTTTTCTTATTACGTACGTAGAAAAAATGTAAATAGATATGGAACTTAAATCAAAATTAGAAATGTTAAGATTCTTGTTTCAGTACAACTTTTTTACTTTGCATATATTATTTCTGTCATTACATGTACAACGGTATAGTGATATTGACACAAATGTTTTTAACTTTGCATATCCGATAACGCATCATCAAACGACAGCAAGATACAAATTATTTTTGAAAAACACGTGTTTTGCCCACACAAGAGTCATCGGGGATTCTAAAATAATTACAAAATGAAGAACACAAAGCACGCTGTGCCATATCTGTCTTTGGATATAATTAAAAAACTTAGTTTTCGATGAAAATAGCAATTTACGTATACGGTACAATTTTTCTTAACTATCTGTTTAAAAGTCTCATAGTCTCCGAAATATATTATTTGGCTTTGCAACTGTTTTGATTTGAGCGCCACTGATGAGTCTTATTGTGAATGGCTAAGCACGTCTCTAGAGTACCAAAGAATAAGACTTGTATCTTTGATGAGCTTTTACAAAAAATAACATTATCGATGATATTCAAGTCAATACAGTGTTTACAACTGAGCTGGTGATACTTTAATAAAAGTTTTGACTAAGGACGCTTATAAAATATTCATAAAAGTTTAATGTCAAACAATTGTATATGTAAAGAAGATATATTAACAAGATTTTATGAAAATAGAAAGATGTGGTATAATTGTAAATGAAAGAAATTTAAATCAGAGATCAAATGACGTAAAATTTAACAACTATGTGCCAGCGTGCGGTCTTTAACAATGAGCAAAATACCTCCTCTGAAACGATGGCCGACCAAAAGACAAACAATAGTATACAAAACACAACATAGCATGCTAAGAACTAAGCAACACGATCCCCAAACATCTGGGAAGAAATCATGCACTCTAAAAATGTAATTGGATCCTGCTTTATCTGTAGCACACATCGTGTTTCACATGTAAGTACAAACTTATCGGTGATAAGACTAATCTGGTAAGTCACGTGTGAGGAAAAGACTAACTGCTTTAGTTTTTGAGAAATTAGTCAAAAAATTATGTTACCCATATGTTCTATCACCAGCGGTCATGTTTATAAATTAATTAGGTGAAATTTGGTTACAATTGGCCCAATAGCTTCAGTTGAGAGAAAATTTATCAAAGATTCAAGAATTGAAATTTTGTATTTACGCCAGACGCTCGTTTCGTCTACAAAAGACTCAACAGTGACGCGCAAATCAGAAAAAGTTAAAAAAAAAAAATAAAAAAAAAAAAAAAAATATATATATATAGTTCGAAGTTGAAAAGTAAAGGACCAAAAATTCCTAAACATTTTGCCAAATATAGCTAAGGTGATATACTTCTGAGGTAGAAAAGCCTTATAGTATTTAAAAAATTCAAATTTATGTGAACAGTTAATTTATAATTGACCATGTCAATGACAATTCATGTCAACACAGAATTGCTGAATTGTTTTATTTAAGTTTACGACGGCAAACGTACGGATGACGGGCGACAAATTATGGCAGATCTTAAAATGACCAGGTGATCCAATAAATTTGATAAAAAGATATAAATAAAATGATATATCAAACTTCTTAACAGAACTTCCTGTATTTTGTCAAGTGCATCTTTAGACAATTAATGTCTCTTAAGTGATGCTACGGGTCAAAATTTGTAAATCCCAATTCTAATACAAAAATTTAGTACTGATTTATTAAGAGCAGTATCAATAGTACAGAAAATTACTTTTAAAAGTCTATGCACGAACTTTAAAGCGAAATTATGTTACGATTAAAAAGTTAATTATAAATAACGATACAGACAAAAAAAATATCTGCACCTGTCTATACTGAGAAATATTTCTGAAAAAACGGCCATTTAATTTTCAACTTGTCATATTTACATGAAACGAAGTCTTTATACTCCGATTCCCGAATTTTTTCCTCCAAGCTTTTATTGTTTAGTTTTGAAAACCGATCACGCCATTCGTAAGGTACTGAAAACACTAGTTCTTCTGTTGGCAAATTATTTCCGTTTTTGAATTTTCGAATTTTCTTTTGGAATTCAAAACAGAATTTAAAAAAATCCTGTTCTAGTTCCGTTTTCATAATCATTACAATTTCGCTACCGAATATTTCAGAAAGGAATCGTTCTTGTTTATCTGTACTGTCATTGCCACACGTGTACTTTCCTGCTCTTCTAAAGGAAAGGTTCCTAAATGATCTTCTTAAGGATCTTCTGCCAAACGTTCCGTACTTGGACTTTGGTTCATTTGTGTTCGGATTTTCAATAAAACCATTTAAAATAGCTCCACGCATTACTGCCAATCCAGGATTTCCGGGGACAACTATATCAAGACCTTTAAAGCTACTCCTCAGTTCATTTATTATTATCGATGACTCTGCGAATCCCCCAACAGCAATAATTGTTTTCACGTTTTTCATTTCTTCATAATGAAATAACTCATTCAATGCTCTTATCAATCCGTCAATTGAGTTGTCATAAAATGATCGAAATACATTTGTTGGAATCGCTAACTTCTCGGTTTTATTGTATAATAGAATCTTTTCGACTTTGTTTAATTTTTCAGTTGTAAACTGTAATTTTTCCTGTTCGAAATTTTCCATTAAGAATAGATAGTCATCAGGATTGTTCACCCTTAAATCTGTGAAACCGTCTCCAAATAGTCCTAAACAATAGTCCTCAAAACATTCATTGACTTTCTTGCTTCCCCACTCTAACCCCATCGCTTTCTGTACCTTCCCATGCCCTTTTTGGTGTACAGTTATATCTATCGTTCCACCTGTACAAAATAGTTGTTATAATAAACAATAATGTTTTTTACCTTACACCTTACTTTCTTTTAAAAAAATCCTCGAAACATGACAAAAGACCATCACTTACAGGTTTAAAGGTTCATGTAAGCTCTGTAACAAGCATCGGTTTAACCAAGTTTTATTTTGTAACTGAACTGTCCTACGTTTAATATTCTGAAACTGGCTTATAAATTACATAAAAGAGCAAATAATAAAACAACAAATGTACAATGTATTGACAAAACATCTAACTTTCAAGTAATAATGCTATATGAATAGCTCTAAATGTGCTAAATGTGAAAATGTTAGTCATACACTACTGGGTTGGTGGCGATACATGATAAACTCATCATAGATACCAGGACTAAATTTAGTATATACGCCAGACGCGCGTTTCGTCTACAAAACACTCATCAGTGACGCTCGAATCAAAAAAAGTTAAAAAGGCCAAATAAGTACGAAGTTGAAGAGCATTGAGAACCAAAATTCCTAAAAGTTTTCCAAATACAGCTAAGGTAATCTATGCCTGAGGTAGAAAAGCCTTAGTATTTCAAAAAATTCAAAAATTTGTAAACAGTAAATTTATAAATATTATCATATCAATGATTATATCAAAAATGATGCGACTTTACATAATGTTTGTTCTGCTTTTTATTGCCCTTATTATCATTTTTTCCATGTTACCTCCTAGGTCTGCTACCAAAAATGTATAATTTGAAGGAAGTTCTGACAAAAATGCTGCACCATCAGAGCTTTGCTGTATATCAAGTTCCTTCTGGCCACAGTAAAAAGCAGCAGCTTCTGCTTCAGGTAGAAGTTTCAATTGATGTTTTGGAATACCAGACTGGAATGTGCAGATTTTTAGTCGATCTTTTTACACCGTCTAACTTGTATAGGCAGTTAAATTATATTTTTTAACATATCAATGATAATTCATTATTATAATTATCTTTTGTACTCTAGCCTTTCATTTTTGCTAATATGCTATGTCTATATGGATTTTTGTGCTTCTTTGGTACATTTTAAATGGCCCTGTACTGTAACATCACGTCATTGTGTTATTGTGCTAGTGTAAATTTTGTATTCTTGTTTTTCATTTGCTCTAATGTGCTTGTATATATGCCTTTGTGTGCTTCTTTGTTACATACTCATTTGCTTTAATAGTGATTAACATTTTAACACAATGTTGACTTCTGTGCCCCTTTTTGTGACATTTTTACCCATAATGTCTGTTTGTTTTGTTCACACATCATTGTCAATATAATTGAATTTGATGCGACTGTCTTACCATTAAGAGGTAAAACCAGGTTTATTTTACCATGTTCGACATAAGTAAATGCATGTACCAAGTCAAAAGAATAACAGTTGATTTGTTTGACTTTTTGATTTCGCTTTTGAATAGGGACTTTCCGCTTTAAAATTTCCTCGCAGTTCAGTATTTTTGTGATTTTACACTTTATCATACATTAAATATGCATATGTGTATCACCATATAATTGTATTGTTTCTTCATTTACAAGAACTAGTAAAACAAGCTTAACCAAACTGTACATATAATACCAGATATGCCGTTTTTCTCATGAAATTGCGAGCTGTTAAGCTCCAAGTAACTGGAACTGTCAGAACCCACTGAATGAGACTGTCATCAAAATTAGTAAGCCTCTGGTTAAGACTGGATAGGAGATCTCCTTTGAGATATTTTATAATTTCCATTACAACATCAACTGCCCGCATTCTATTTTTCCGTCGTATATCATACAACATGAATGTATCATCTAATACTGCCTATATTTTATGATTTAAAAAAATATATATTAAATTTTACAATCACCAAGAATGATATTTTTGATATATGATAATTGTATAAGTAATTTAGCAAAATTCAAGTGATATACAATTACATCTATGTAAATATAGACAACGCAATTTCCTATAGGAACTCCCTTTACGACTAAAACTATGCCACTTTTACTATGAAGTTTCGTAAAAAAATATATACTAGAACGGAAAATTGATATGCACTTTTATTTTATTCAAAGGTCAAAACATAGGGCTGTGCAGCATATTTTCAACATGTATATGACCCCGAACTTCTAAGTGCTTAAACCTATACTTTAATTCTGTACTAACTCTTCTTTCACTTTGGTCTTTCCGCAGAGGTCAAAATTTGCCGCAACCATGTGTTTATAAACTGGTAACATTCCCAAGTAATGTCTCTATGACTGAGGTAAAACTTAGACACCATATCTGGGAAATATTACGTAAACAAAACAAAATATCTATAAATGTTATATATCTCCCCAAAAAGAGGCTGGATATGCGAAACGCTGTATTTTAGTGCAACCTTTAATAAACAAGTATTGCTAGAAAGGGAGGGAATACACGATGAATGTGAGTCACTTGCATTCTTATGAAGAGATAACTGGTATTTTTTTCTGAAAAAAAATTGTGAACGGTTGTAAAAGCACATATTTTATCTTCTTATAAAAAAAACTTGTATTATATTTGCGTCATACATTTCTTTCGCTGTAACAATAAGAAATGGTACAATGTGAAAAGATGGTTTTGAATTGTCATAAAGTTTTAGTTTTTAATGTGCCGTAATAGGATTTACAATCTAAATTTTATATCCGTTATCGGTTGTGCTCATACCACCGTGTTCGTCGTTATACTACGTCGTCAGTTAATAGTATTTGGTTTTTAGTTGGATTATCGATCTTCGCAAGGGATGGATTTATCCATTTTGAAGTCGACATTTAGGAAAAGCAGATGATTTTTAGCCATAGATTTTTCTTCACCAACCCGCCCACCTTCCGTTAAATTAGTAGATTACATGCCAAACAAAATTTGACTAGGTTCTTGGGCTATAACAGCGAAATTGATGCGTGATAGGGTTAATTAGCTCTAAATATAAGTAAAAGATGAAATTACAAAAAATAAGAAGTGCTTGTATTATATCTCCAAAAAAACACATCAATGATGGACGTGAAGTTAGCAGCTGGTTCGTTATTCGATATTCGATATTCAATATCCAACCGACTGCTAGCTCGATATTCAAATTTAGTTGAAAATCATAAAACAATATAATATTTGATAACATTAAAAGCATGCTTTTCATGGTTGAAAGGAGTAAAAAGATACATAGGAAATCGTTTTATGACCCCTTCAAGTAGTCTTTAACTCTCGTTGTCCTCAAATATAAACCCTTATCAATGCTAAAAGTTGTCAAAATTGCAGGACAAAGGGCAATGACGGTGACCCCCCCCCCCTGTTCTTTCAATGTCAATAAAATTCGACGAATTCATAGACTCTGTATATATAAAGATTGTATCAGAAGGATTTCCAAGAAAAATACCATCTTCGATATCTACGGAGGGCTATAGAAGACAGATAATGTATACAAATTCCTTTTAGGCACGTGTGTATCTACCTATTAACTAAATGTCTGCATAATATAAGAAAAATTGAGAGATCAGGGGGCTCTCACCATTGCCTTATGCCCTTTGTCCTAAAATTTTGACAATTTTTTGCTGAAAAGTGACAATCTAAGCCCTCCGTAGATATCGAAGATGACATTATTCTTGGAAATCCTTCTAATACAACCCTTATATATACAGTCTATTATCTAGATGAGTTTTATGGACATTTAAAAGCCAGGGGCGTCTCACCCTCATCTAAGCGGTTTTGGGTAGGTTTTCACTATAAACTTCTTTTCGGACTTTCCATAGATGTTTCTGTTTATATTCAAAATGTTTCTAGAGTTATCGATGTTTCTTTTTGTTGTAAGAAATATCATATATTAAATTACATCTTTGAAGTCATTTCATTGATAAAATCTATATCACTTAAAGACAACTATGTAACTTACAAAGGGTTTATATTCGAGGGCAACGACAATTTAAGATAGCTTGGGGTCTTAAACAATTTCCTACAAATCTTATCAGTTCTCTTAACTATGAAATTATGCTTTTAATGTTATCAAGTATTTAATTTTATTATGATTTTCAGTAAAATTTGAATATCGAACTGGCTGCTAGCCGGCGGTTGGATATAGAATATCGAATATCGAATAACGAACCGACTGCTAACTTCACATACATTAGTCAATGAGTAATGAAAACATTTTGTTGGTAGACCTTGAGTAATAAAAACTCAACGCATATTTTACAGTGTATTTTTTATCTTAGTATAATCACTGCTTATATGTAATGTTGTGCAACACTTTAATTAGACTTTTTACCGAATTAGTAATAACATAAGCAACACGATGGGTGCCACATGTGGAGCAGGATCTGTTTACCCTTCCGGAGCACCTGAGATCACCCAAAGTTTTTGGTGGGGTTCGTGTTTTTTAGTCTTTAGTTTTCTATGTTTTGTCTTCTGTACCATTATTTGTCCGTTTGTCTTTTTTTTTTTTTAGCCATGGCGTTGTCATTTTTTTTTTTCAATCTATGAGTTTGACTGTCCCTCTGATATCTTTCGTCCCTCTTTTAAAGTAATTAGTCTATAACTATGGGCGGTTTTCTTTATCTTTAAAATACATAATGACTTACCTGTTTTGATATTTCCAACTTAAAATTTTGGAAGAAATACCATTTGTCTAACGATCTACTTTTTACATATTCATGAAAATGTTCTTCTGCTTCATATCCAAAAGTGTGGAAATGTTTCCATTCATCAAACAGAACTGATGTTGGGGCCTTGTGTCTCGTCCATCTATCAACACGCCATGCCCTTGTCTCCATATGCTTTGTCTTTCCTTGGAACTCATCCTTACTCATGTATGCATAACCACTGAAGGTTGTTCCGAAATCAATCGTGCCAACAAATAATGGTAAATCGTCAACCTATAAGAGGTAAAAAAGATCCGAAATCAATCGTGCCAACAAATAATGGTAAATCGTCATCCTATAAGAGGTAAAAAAGAAAGAACCAAAACTACCCACAAAAATAAACTAAGGAATCAATTTCGTTGATCTAGTACACATTTTTTGTTAAAGAGCCAGCTGAAGCCCGCCTTCGAGTTCCGGTGTCCTAAAGCCATTCTTCCCCCATGCTAATGTTTTCGAGGGGGTCGGGGGGACTGGATTGATCCAATGTCCCCCCTCATAACAGAAAAAGCTATTTTTTACCCTTTGTAATTTTAAAACGTCTGCGACGTCAGACTGGTTGTTCCTTAATAACGAAATAACTACGAACGATTTTTGTTTGTATGAGACAATGCTACAGTTCATATAAAAATGGGCACGCAGAGACAGACATTAACGGTGAAAACATGTCTATTAAGTATGGTTGCGAACCGACAGTTTTTCAACCGGAGATAGATAAGACTATTTAATTTTGAAGGTTTGCTTGTATCATTGAATTAAAAAGTTTACTCTTCATACTAGCCTGTTGTCAGAAAAAGCTAAATCTGCAACGTGAATTGTTGTGGAGAAACATATTAAACTCCTTGGGTAATAATGAACCACACCGAAAAGTGTTTGTCATTTCAAAGCATGAATGTATTAGTATGTAGTATACACCTACATGTAGTAAGTTGTCAGGTAAAATAAATGTATGTAAATGTCAGTATGTTGAAGATTCGGACGATCAAACAAAACAATACAATACAAAGCAGATACAGAAGGGTAAAAATATAGACGAACTGATGGACATGTTGGCACTTTTCGATATCACAAACTAGTCAAAACATTTACTAAATTTTATCATCGGTATAAGGACATCATTTGTAAATATAGCTCAGAATGCAGACTTCTTATAAGTTCAGGTATTTCACATCCAATTTTTTATGGAAATATTCTTTATAAGCACAACAATGTCAGTATTAACCTCAGAAACAGACAAAACCTTTAAATAGACTTATTAAGAAGGGATATAGTTACAATACTGTTGTCAGATCATTAAAGATTGCATATTTTGGCGTTAATATTGATTCACTTATAGGGTCTTTGCATCGGAACTAAACATATTTATTAAAAAACCAGTTGTTTGGCATGACACGGGTTATGTTCTTCTCATATATGTTATGATGGTATGATACTAAACCCCTAACGGGAAGGATCGTGTCTGATATTCATATGATGAAATCATAATCTTTCAATCAGTTTAATTGAAATCTGGAGCTGGCATGTCAGTTAACTGCTAGTAGTCTGATGTTATTTATGTATTTTTGTCATTTTGTTTATTTTCTTTGGTTACATCTTCTGACATCAGACTCGGACTTCTCTTGAACTGAATTTTAATGTGCGTATTGTTATGCGTTTACTTTTCTACATTGGCTAGAGGTATAGGGGGAGGGTTGTGCGCCTGTCCCAAGTCAGGAGCCTCTGGCCTTTGTTAGTCTTGTATTATTTTTATTTTAGTTTCTTGTGTACAATTTGGAGTTTAGTATGGCGTTCATTATCACTGAACTAGTATATATTTGTTAAGGGGCCAGCTGAAGGACGCCTCCGGGTGCGGGAATTTCTCGATACATTGAAGACCTGTTGGTGACCTTCTGATGTTGTCTTTTCTATTGTCGGGTAGTTGTCTCCTTGACACATTCCCCATTCCCATTTTCAATTTTATTTACAGTATGGTAGAAATATAGACTGGTTGGTAGGGTAAACATGTAGAAGATTTATAAACACATACTCAGCTGGTGCAAATTGATGGATTCATACTCAGACTGGTGGATTTGTTGTTAGACTGTTGGAAATGTACACTGACTGGTAAACATGTAGATAAATTATTAAACACGGAGAAGAACATGTGGACATGTAGACAGAATAGTAGTCACATAGACGGATATTCAACACAACAACTAAAACCCGAAGACATTCAAATATTAACATATGATTCCAGATATACAGTGTTATGCTAAAGAAACAATTCTTACCCGAGGTTTCTCTTTCATTATTATATCAACGTCTTCTGGCGTATGGCTTTGTGTCTGGTGTTATATATAACAATAGAAAAAATAATGTTTCGTTATTTGCATCAAAATAGATAAAAACATGCATATTTGATTAACAAATTATATTATCAAACATGAAAAATCATTTCAATCATTTCGTGCGTCCGAAACGCTATTCTTAATTAACTATCACCAGGAATGCTCAAACCGAAGCATTTCAAAGCCTAGGCTGTGCAAGTCCAGAAACATGAAGAGCGCTTTATGACCAAAAGGGACCAAAAATAGTCAATGACATACAAGGTTAGCTTTATTTGAAGGACCAGGGGCCTTTAGAATTCCTGAAAAATGTGTATCAAAATCATGTCAGATCCGATGTGACTTACGACTGGGTTGATGATACCTCCAGGGACTTACAGTCGACTAGCAATTGTATTAACCCAGTGCTGGCAAATAAAATTTACACCATAGTGATTTCGTGCTTCTTACATGTTTGTTTTTCTCCTTTTTGATTTGCCTTATTATGACCGCTTACACCCAAACATTTGAAATCCAAGGAATTGTAACACGCAAGATGCACGAAATTACTATGGTCCAAAATATCCTACGGACGACATATCCGACAAATTGTGTACCTTTATTTTCTTGAAGCTTTTTTATTTATCATCATAGAATTCAAGACCAAAGTGTTTAAAATCATGTGTATTCTGATTTTATCTTGGTTTATCTTTGGTTGTTTTATAAACCAAAAACGAGAACCAGGGGTAAACATATTACCCTCGGTTACAATCAAATGTGTAAACCACACTTGTTCATACATTTTATCCAAGCCTATGAAAGCTGAGAGTGGAAAATATACGTCCAAAATATACTTTTGACATGCTTTTTAGCAAAACAATATCTTACCTAATATTATCAAATTGTACTGCATTGCCTTCCTATGTTTGGCTTTGTGTCTGGTATAATATATAACAAAACAGTAAATATTTTGAATCACAAAAACATTGTGTTCTCATTTACATCAGAAAATAAATTATAAGTTAGATATTAAAATTACATTATATCGGATAAAATATGTCGAAAATAAATTGTACTTTTTTTTTTAAATGAATCATTGACCTTTTTTTACATTTTTGACTCAATATTCATTATTTGATATATAAATTTTGTAAAGACATTTCTAATCTTTAAGTATTGTTTGAACAATCTAATATATGTAACTTGTGATCACAGGGTTATCAACCAGGAGTTATAAAATGAAAAGAAGGAGAGTTAAATTGTTTGTAAAACTTTAAAATAATTGATTTTTCTCTTTCTGAATATATCCTATACTTGTTTGAATAATATATCGTGAAAACATAAGTTAACACTATAGTAACTTATAAAATTAGATTCGTGTCATGGCATGTGCTTAAAATGTATTGATGATTTTGTTGAAGCATATGTTTTACTCGATAAATACGTCTGCTTTGTTAAAAAAAACATATACTAGTATATACTTATAATACGTCATAATGCTAGAGGGTTCTTGAAAATGCGTGTTTTGTAGACGATGTTAACAAAATTAACAACTTTTATATGTCATCGAAAGGCCTTCGACAATGAGCTAAGCCCATATCTCATAACCAGCTATAAAAGGTCCGAAATTACAAAAGTAAAAAAATCAAACGAGAAAACTAAAGTTCAACTGAATGTTCCAAAAATTTACAAAAAAAACAAGTATGTAACACAAAACAAACGAAAACCCTTGAAATACAGGACAGGCACATACAGACAGAATGTGAATGTGGCGGGGTTATACATGTTCGTGGGATCCCACCTCTTCTTTTTTACCAGCTGGGAAAGTGGTGTAATGTACAACAAAAATACATGACAGTCATTGTTTTTCTTTAATACCGAAAAACGTCAACCATTTGTTTTCTGTAGAAATTTCTTATGCCACGCATAGATTACATAAGCCGTATTTCGCACAACTCTTAGAATTTTGGGTCTTAAATACTCTTCAACTTTATAATTGTTTGGTTTTCTAACTATTTTGATCTGAGCGTCAACTATTTACACCACTAGCTATAATAGGTCGATGCCACTGCTGGTAGACGATTCTTCCCCGCGGGTGTATTACCAGCCCAGTAGTCAGCACTTTAGTGTTGACATGAATATCAATTATACGGTCATTTTTTGTATATTAACCGTTTGCAAAAGTAAGAATTATTCAAAATACTTAGGATTTTCTTATCTCAGGCATAGATTACCTTAGCCGTTTTTTGTGGTACTTTGGGTCCTCAATGCTCTTCAAATTTATACATTCTAACTGTTTTGGTCTGAACGTCACTTATGAGACTAACGTAGATGAAACGCCCGTCAGACGTATCAAATTATAAGCCTGGTACCTGTGATAACTATTTACAGCGCTGGAGATTTGTTATTCGCTTACTTCTTGTTTTGTCACACCAGGATCGAACCGCTAAGTGATGCCTGTGTGCATGGTCTCTATTTCAAAGCAATGGGCAATGATAAAATGTATGTAATATAATAAGGAGATGTTGTAAGATTTTCAATGAGACTACTATCCGGCAGATTCCCTCAATTTCCTTTTAAAATTGTAACACGATGATTACTGCTGTACCCATATTTTGACTATTATATTTATTATGTCTGTTTAGTTCACGCATCATTGTGAATATAACGGAATTTGGTGAGACTGTCATACAAAGTGAGAGGTTTAGCGCTATAAAACCAAGTTTAGTCCACCATTTTCTACAATTGAAAACGCCTGTACCAAGTCAGAAATATGACAGTTCATGTCCATTCGTTTTGTATTTGTTTTATCATTTGATTTTGCCATATGATTAGGGAATTTCCGATTTGATTTTTCTCTGATTTCATTATTTTTGTGATTTTACTTTTTCTAAAAAACGTGGATCAAAGCACTTAATGGTCTCTGTGTATCTTTATATATTATCAATCTACATACCAGTTGATGGCATCACAAGGTACAATGTTTCATGCTAGTATCAATATACGTTATGTATTTAGTTTCGGTTAAAATAAAGCAAAATTAGCTTTGGGCTCGGTGAATGCTCCGTTGTATGTTTTTTATCTTCAGGTGCGAGATAATGTTGGTGATGCACTAAGCATTACATTGAGTACGATGACTTTATAAAGTTCATTCAGAAACTCGTCGTGTAGAACCAACTATTATTGCATGATTAATGAAAAAGTGTTGTTATACGCAATAAAATTTTACGTTCCAACGTTTATACTTTTCACGTAGTTTCAATCGAATTTTTCTTAATAAATCTAAATCTTTAAAATACTGTGAATCCTATTACGATTCATTTTAAATGAAGATATAATTGATTATCATTTTCTGAAACAAACAAAATTTTAATAAACAATACCGAAGAAGAAGTTGTAGCTATTATATATTTTTTTGTTGATCAAAATACAATAAATTTAATGGTTATTCTGTATTTTTTAATTAAGATTGTTTCTTAATTGAATTTTTGAAAAGAATCATTATTTTAAACAAAAACCATATCTAATTGCAAAGAAAAACCGAAGATATACTCATGAACAAAAGTAATGATACACAAATTTAAACTGCAATTGATCATAAATAATTATGCAATGAAAAAAATATATAAAATAACAAAAATACAGAACTCCGAGGAAAATTCAAAACGGAAAGTCTAAAATCACCTGGCAAAATCAAAAGCTCATACACATCAAACGAATGGTTGATAACTTACTGGATTTGGTGGAGTCATTTTCTTAGGCAGAAATGGTGAATTAAACCTGGGTGTATAGCTTAATTGTAGCTTAAACCTCTCACCTGAATGACAGTCGCATCAAATTCCATTATCTTGACAACAATGCGTGAACAAAACAAACAGACAAAATAGGTAAAAAACAATTTACATCGTGTTATGATCTTAATCACATTAAAATCAAACAAAAATGTAACAGATAAAAAAGACATAAAGACATATTGACAAATCACATCCGCAAAACAGACAGACAAGAATAAAAAACTTTTACCATAGCACAATGACGGAAGTTATATTAATAGGGCCACGTCATTTTTAACAAAGAAACCCAAATAGGCATATAGACAAAGCACATGAGAAAAAAGGAAAGACAGAATAAATTTATTTTACCATAGAATAAGAACACATTGACATGTACAGAGCCACGTCAAATAGATATCACCAATATTCGAAAAAACAGTTAAAGTTATACATGTTATATGCATAACAACAAATAAAAGAATACTATAACATAATGAAGATAATAAACAGAAGTGAAAATCTTACCAAGTAGGAAATTTGAAATATTGTATGTCTGAACACAGGGTAGAAATTTATTTTTCGGAAAATGATGACAAAAATTTCAAAAGAATTTTGTATTCAAACATTTGAGAAAGTATTCAAAATCTTATCCGACCATGGATTTGTTTCAAGTTTTCGGGTCTAACATCGATTGTTCTTAAATTTGTGTTTGTAAGAATGGTTGTTTTTAAAAATCAATCAAATTATCGATTTTGCTATAAATAAATGAATTGGATAATAAAAGAAAAGTCTTTATAAATCATATATTTTAGTATTGATTAATACAAAATTTCTTTGTAATGACAGATGCATCTTTTTGTATTCTTTCGATGGTTGACTAGTATATTTAATCGGTTGAAAAGTAAGAATGTCAGGCATCATCAAGCACGAGACCACTACGTCAATGAAGTGAGTGAACATTCGGTATTCGGTATTCAGAATATGACAGTTGATATCCATTCGTTTGATGTGTTTCAGCTTTTGATTTTGCCTTTTGATTAGGGACTTTCCTTTTTGAATTTCGGTTCGGTATTTTTGTGATTTTACTTTTCATTACCTGTTATGACAATTGGATTTTAGTTATTTTCACTTATATATTTCATATAAAACAAAGAAAAAGAAAACAAGATATTAGAAAATCGCTTAAGAAGGTGGTGAACCAATAGCATTGAAAGTATGATAGACATCCAGTTCAAAAGTGTTCTCTTAGTACATATCTTGATTTTGAACTCGCTGTTTTCACATGGGTCCATACAAGAGGGCCCTTTTTTAATCGAAAATTGTTCGAAGCTGACATATTGTTATCTATAGACAATTGTGGACCGAGAATGTGTGTTGGAAATTGTTTTATACATTCTGGATGTGTTGCACTACATTATAATGCTAAACATTTAGTGTGTCATTTGTTGAAACAGCAAGGAATGGAAAAGAAAAAGACTCTTGTTTGCAGACATAAAAGATTGGACTATGGTCAGACAATCTTTCTTTTTAACAACTATTTTCCGAGGCAATTAGTGACGACATAAAAAATTCAATGAAGGATAAAAAAAAAACTAAATTCAAATAGTTTGGTGGTGGGAGTCAAATTTCCTGCAAGTTTTGTTTAATTGACATCGATTTTATATATGTCCTTATTGGTCAATCAATTTTTCCAAAATTAAGTTAATAGAGGGGGTAGGGGCAGTGAAAAAAACTATATGAATTAATTTGTTTATCCTACATTTAACTTTTGAGGTAGTCCCTTAATTGTCTTGTGTAACACAAGCAACACGACAGTTGCCACATGTGGAGCTTACCCTTCCGGAGCACCTGAGATTGCCCTTGGTTTTTGGTGGGGTTCGTGATGTTTATTCTTTAGTTTTCTATGTTGTGTCATGTGTGCTGTTGTTTGTTTTGTCTTTTTCATTTTTAGGCATGGCGTTGTCAGTTTGTTTTAGATTTGTGAGTTTGACTGTCCCTTTGGTATCTTTCGTCCCTCTTTTATGGTATTTTATATTATATTGACAAATTCATTTATTTCATTCAACTGTTATTGAACAATTGTAAGAATGTTTTCGTTTTAACTACTTTTTCCTAAGGCAATAGCTTTCAGCCTGGTGGCCTTTGGTTATTTTCTGCTTTTTGTTTGGGTTGTTGTCTCTTTGACACATTCCCCAATTTTATCTGGTATTTCATATTGACAAATTAACTTGCTCGATTCTAATGTTTATTAGTTTTCACTTAATCAGTCATAAATAACAAAAAGATACCATCGTGACTGTCGTCTGCAACCTGTGCAAAATATATGGTTCGAAATCTTAAGACTTGCCAACACGAATCCTTTATAAAACAAAAGATAAATCTTTATCAATTCAACATTTATCTAACTTTATTTGTAGGATGAAAGTTTATGTTGGCCTAATCCATGTAACATGCACTAGAAATGTGTCATAGTAGACCAAATGTATCCGATTTGTGTCCGTTTCCAGTCGACTATTGCGCATATACCGGAAACAGAAGCAATCACCACTAACACCGCAGTAATTTCTAGAACTAGTACAGATCAGGAAACTAACACAGACGCGGGTAGTACCAGTACAGAAATAATCAGTACCAGTAACACTCCTAGTGTTACCAATACATCACAAGACGAACTGGTGACTTACATTGAATTCGGTGAATCTAGGAGCAACGATGGCGACGCGAATGAGGCCGACATCATTATATACAATGATACGACTGACGGCTCCATCAAGGCTGCGACAAATGTAACAACGTCTGGGATCGCGGAGATCACCATTACTAATAATGGTACACTTGAAACAGAAACGACTACTGGATAGACTTATGATGTGACAGAAACAAACAATGATATATATATAAACAAAACACTGTAACTGTCTTTTGTAATCAGAACGATCGCGTCCCTTTATACTTTTATGCTGGATGTCGAAAAGGTCAAATTCGTCACGAGCAACTAAGAATGAATAGTAGTTCTTTAACTTGTCACCTGTTTCCAAGAAACTTAGTGTCTTTCCCTAAATGTCGCTGTGGTGACTTAGAAACTAGCTCACATTTTTATTATTTTGCCCTTACACTTAAAGACAAGACAAGAACTATAATATTATTTGGAACCCTAAAATTAACGGTACCAATGGACACCGAATTTCTATTAAATGGCTAAAATACAATTTCAAACGAAGAAAACATTAGTTTATTTCTCATGGTACAAAGGTTCATTATCAAAACTAAAAGGTTTATAAATTAATGATTCACAGAATAAACCTGTAAATATTTCGTCTTATCTCATGCATTTTTCTTTACTTTTCAGTTCATTATGTAACTCAACTGACATTATCAATATTTTTATTATGTAACAGAGCATGCAGTTTTGATTTATTTGTGTATAATGTATTTACTTTATCAAGGATTAATATAAGGTATAGAACCACTAATTCAGGCCCGGTCAGAAAGAACATACAAGAAAGTAGTACATATCTTAAACAAAGTAGTTCCTACGCATAGCTGTATCTTTGTCAATAGCGGGTATATTTGGTTAATTGTGGTATTCTATGAAAGCTTGGGGACTTGGGATCACTGTACAAACCTTGTTGAAAGATCTATTTGAATAATAAAGAAGTATCTGAAATTTTGATAGAAGGGCACATTTGACCGGTTGTTCAGATCAGACATTCCTGTTTTTGTACTATCAAACTTCAGGGAACCAGAACGCTCTAATATGCAATTAAAGGTATGTTGATTTTTTCAGCACAAGACAGGATAAGATACAGTTTTGATAAGAAATAACTGACACTTTTTTTGAACTTAGAACAAAGTAGCCATAATTTCTTGAAATTGCAGAATTTAACATAGAAAGCAATGGGGCTATAAATTAGTTGCTTTATACCATTTGTTGTTTATTTCTGAATCCCTATTGTGAATGTGTTTATAATTTTACTTGTATTTTTCATAATAAAATATTGTTTACACTAACTGTCTTTCGGTATCTAAGACAGGTCTTATACAAAGTTATATAAAAATTTCTTATAATTACATTGTATTGCTACTGTATATATATATATTTAAGATATAACTATAATATTTTTTTCTGTCTATGAAGAAATAACATTAAAAATGTGGTGCACACTGAATAACGCGCGTACCGGGTTAAATAGTGTGCACCACATTTTTTATGTTATTTTGAATAGACTGACAAAAATATTACAGTTATTTCTTATAATTTAATTCCAAATTCCAATGAAACCGGCATAAATCATTGAAAAAAAAACGTTGATGACGTCATGGTCACATGACAAAATTGTGTCTATGATATGATAAACAAAACGACGTCAGCCAATCGGAAGACGCGTTACATCCAAAATTAAATTATATATCCGTATTTACTATTATATAGTTCCACAAATATAATGTAAAGAAATTACAAAAAAGACAATCGTTTATAACAGAATGAGACATTGTAGGACGACACAACAGTTCAATCAATTTTTATCTGTAATACTTCTATCAGAGAAGAATGATCAATCTTTTAAAAAGATAATCTATAAGGCCCTCTTACCTGGTAGTTACCATGATACACTATAATCTATAAGGCCCTCTTACCTGGTAGTTACCATGATACACTATAATCTATAAGGCCCTCTTACCTGGTAGTTACCATGATACACTATAATCTATAAGGCCCTCTCACCTGGTAGTTACCATGATACACTGCACCATTGAGTAGTTGATTGTATTATTTTGTCTAATAGATCTTCCACTCATACAGATCCTGAACATTTGGATTATTCTTTTAATGAACAACACGTTAAAAAAATTTGTAGTTGAATCCTAATAAATTTTTGTATTTAAATTGTATACTATGTTTTGATTCATTTGAATATATAAAACAAAATTGCTATCGATTTCTCTCCCCCCCCCCTCTCCCACCCCCCCCCCCCCCCAACCCACTGTACTGCTACCAAATTGTTTAGAATTTTTTCTTATATTTTCAAAACTATAATCAATGAATCTTGTTCGTCAAATCACTACTTCATGTCGATTTGTCGTGCAGTGAACAATAATCCCGGTCTAAGAAAATAGATTATAAAATATTCCCCTATACTTAGTATTGATAATTATATATATTTCTACTGTCATTAAAATATGGCCAGTAAGCAACATCATTAAAATTTTGAATTGTTTGAAAATATCTCAAATGGTTCTATTCCATTATCATAGATATCTTCTTGTTAAACCATTTTTAAAAGAGCAAAAAATCAGTTTACATAATTTTCCATAATCAATCTCATTGTCTACTTCAAATATTTTCTCGAATGTTACAAAACATTTAGACGTCATGAATATGATGATAATGGTGGTCATAATGATTTGGTGTTTAACGTCCATTGGCAAATATTATTACACATGAGGACGAGATGCTTGTTTATGTGATATATATATGCTTTGTAAAAGACAAACACAATGAGCCGAATTTTGAACAGATAGTTTACACAGGATAAGTCCATTCGTCTCAACTCGGCCGATTCCGTACCCTCATCTAACATATCATATTACAGCCGAGGGATAGAAGGAGAGTATCGGATTCTCCCGAGAATTGCCGACTGAGGATAAGTCCACAGGACGACATGTCATATTACCCAGACATATTATTCTGACTATGGATTGACCAAACTTTACTCTCATCACCGAATGCTGCCTGGTTATAGTTGAATTTGTGAAAATTGCCCCTCGAGCATGAAGCAAGCATTCATTTGAAATTTAATTTCGAATATTATAAAAGCAAATTTAGATAAAATAATATCATGTTTGTTCATGTCAGAAACACATATACATGTAGTAGTATTCAACATATGTATCTGATTAAAGTCCATACATAAGTATAATAAAAAAAAAACAAATATCGACGAGGAAGGGTCTAAATATTATTTTTGATATTTCAAAATCCTCCGAAAAAAATCTCAGTGCTAAATAAGCAATCAGTTCTTTATTCTAATGGTAGAACATTGTATGTTGGTGCCACTTTAATACTGTATTTACGCGTTTTTATTTAGGGGACATATTATAAGTCTTGATGACATCCAAATTGATATTTATTTCAATTAGGTCCATGCCTTCAAAATGTTCTAGATTTTTTATTCCATTAATTGATGATACAGCGTGGATATTAGTTTTATTAACTTCTAAATGTATACAATAAATCTAAACGCTTATCTCCTTTGACAGATTTGAATTGTTAAAGCTTCGCAACAAATCATGAACTCGTTGTTGTAAAAGTAATATCTTTTGAAACTACATCGCATTTAAAAGTGCCGTTGAAGGTGAATTATCTGTTTTAGGATAAACTCAACTAAATAAGATGTCCCCCATAATAACTCTCTTGCAAACAGAATTAACTGGAAACGACGGGTCATCAAAGCCAGTATAAAGATAAGTGTACCTTCAAGTCATAATTGATATTGCAAATCTTCAAATGCAAAATTGTTATTACTCGTAATTGCTTAAATGGGATTGCATGATCGGAACACCTTTAAATTCATTATATGATCGGTTACATAAAAGTCTCGCTTTATAGACCGCTAATCATGGAATTGCTACCCTGAATATTGTTGTTTTATCCAATGAAATGGAAGCTTAGAAGACAATATAAACTAGTGTGGGAACGAATAGCATAAAGTAAAATGATGTCAACTGATAATAAACCTTTTAAAACAATTTTCAAACTTACTGTATAAGAAGGAAAAAGTAAAATCACAAAAATACGGAACTCCGAGTAAAATTCAATTGGAAAGTCCCTTATCACATGTTTAAATCAAATGACAAAACACATCGAACGATGAAAAGAGGGAATTAAGTGCACACAATCTCTGTTTATAGATGAAAGTGTTTTAACAATATAAAGAGATACAAAATGGGCTTCAAGCTACGATGGTTTTATTTCATTGCTGTATCACACTGTTTTCCATTTGTTATGAGCATTGTTTGCAAACCCGGGATGAATTTTTGTGAAATTGAAAACTGGGCTTCGTGGGAACCATGCAATTCTACTTGTGGACAAGGGCTGCGAAAAAGACAAAAAATTATTTGTTGTCAAAATGATTTACTTACAAAATGCTTAGAGAGTTGTGGCATAACAAGAAGTTGGTGGCACGACAATGCCACTGAATTCATGTCTTGTGGGACATGTATGATTCAAGGAATATTCCATCTCTCTAAAAATAATTGCAATTGCAGCTCGGATTTTCGAGGTTTGTGTTTTAATTGTTGAGTATACATTAAGTTTATGATTTTCTCTGTATCTATAACTATCTTGTGGGAACGACATATTATCTTAATGGGAAGAAAAAGTATTTTGAGGGATCAACACATTTATTATTCTTTCATGGCCGCATTCTGCCACCGTACATACTCAATCCCCCTTTCAATAAAGTATTTTCTTTTATTTAATGTTCGCGACGAAACGACTAATATTGGTAATATATAGAGACAGGTCCTATAATTCTAATGTGTTTCAATACGTGTATATTGCGGACTTATTTGATCAAATTAGTTATTATACTAGACGACTGTTGATAGCGGTCATTTTATCTAGCGACCAATAAAGATGATGTCTTGAAAAATCAAACAGAAGGCAAGGAATTAAAATTAAGGCTGTGTGTCTGAAAAACACACATGTGCACAATTTGAATAACATTGATTTACCTTTTTTTGTCTTGCAGAAATATAATTCGTTAACTAAAAGACCGTAACTGTTGAAATTGACATTGCAAATCAAGAACTAGAACTAATTTAAAAACTTAAAATTTTAAAATATGGACCTTGTTGCCACATTAATCCCGGAGACCTTAACGTTGCGCAAGATTATGAAGTCCTTAAGTGCACGTTTATAATGCTTGTCTTGACCCAAAACCATATAAAAAGGAGCAGGTCTAGTAAGACCCTTTTTTGGCTCCAATATGTAGCAGTTTTACAAAATTGTTAAAATGTTAACTTTTAGTTATTTATTGGTAAGTAAAATGCTTCTGCTACATACATAACGGCATTTTTTTACAATACAATGCACATATATCGGGTACTAGCATCATTAAGTCATACTAAATTACTGAAATCTTCATAATTTTAGCATTTTAGTTAAATTTTGGACGTTTTACGTCTTAAATGAAAGTGGCCACATTCGTGTTCATTCTTAATATTGAAATGTAAGTTGTATTTGATGATACTACATAACATATATTAAGGTTGAGGATGAACACGGATGCGGGTACTTTCATTTGTGACAAAAAAACATTTGAAAAGTGACTTTTTTTGGCATATTTGATACATTTTGCATATTTAAGCTTGGATTGGAACGTTTTAATGAGTAAAGTTGTTCAAATCTTTCACATAAACAAATTGAGAAAAGAGGGACGAAAGATACCAAAGGGACAGTCAAACTCATAAATCTAAAACAAACCGACAACGCCATGGCTAAAAATGAAAAAGACAAACAGAAAAACAATAGTACACATGACACAACATAGAAAACTAAAGAATAAACAACACGAACCCCACCAAAAACTAGGGGTGATCTCAGGTGCTCCGGAAGGGTAAGCAGATCCTGCTCCACATGTGGCACCCGTCGTGTTGCTTATGTGATTACAAATCCGATAAATAGTCTCCTTCGGTAGGTCACATTCATGAAAGGGAAGGGGATTGTAGTTACGACGTAAGGAACATATCCGATATCATTTGTGAAACGGTTATTCCATAACGGTCAGCCAACTCGTGATGGCGTCCGTAAAATTTACGAAGGGATGATTTCAACTTCACCATTTGGAACTCTTGGTTTAATAGCTTCCTTGTGAGCAGTAACCCTCTATCAAGAAAATCATGATAGGAAATGCAAGCACGGGAATATCGTATCAATTGGGAGATATATACCCCGTATGCAGGTGCTGCTGGAATGTTGCTACTTAGAAATGGAAAGTTCACAATTGGAAAGCTGAAATCATCTCTTTTGTCGTAAAGTTTTGTTTTCAACCGACCCTCATTGTCAATTTCTAGATGTAAGTCAAGATATGAAGCCGACTCAACTGTATCTGTAGTATCCTTTATCTCCAATTCGATGGGATAGATGCGTTCCGCATAGTCACCAAATTTTGAATTGTTTAGTGAAAGAACGTCATCTATATAGCGGAAAGTAGAGTTAAAGGATATTGCTAACTTCTTATCTTTCTTCCTAAGAAGTTCCTGCATGAAGTCAGCCTCATAATAATAAAGAAACAAGTTGGCAAGTAGAGGGGCACAGTTTGTTCCCATTGGGATGCCGACAGTCTGTTGAAAAACACGTCCTCCGAACGTTACAAATATGTTGTCAATCAAGAAATCAAGCATCTTGATAATATCGGTTTCAGAGAATTATTTGTTTGAATCAGAGTGATTCTTTACAAAGTATGATTTATCCCTCCCTAAGACAAGATACTTGTATCTACGTTGGCCATTCTGTTTTATGAAGCAAAGTAATACCAACTCTTTCAATTTGTCTTTTAGTTTGGAATGTGGAATACTTGTATAAATAGTAGAAAAGTCAAATGTTTTAATACTGTTACAAGATGAAAGAGAGTTAGATTGTATGTACTCTAAAAGATCTTTGGAATTTTTAAGTATCCACATCTGATTCACGCCACCTCTAGAATAGGCAGTTTCACAATAACTTTGAAGCCCGTCTTTGATTGCTGATAAAATAGATGTTAATAATTTAGAAAGAGGTTTCGTGGAGCACTTGGAAGACCCAGCAATATACCGTTGTTTGTAAGGACACTTATGTAGTTTAGGTATCCAATACAGTGATGGAAGATCCAGTTCTTCATCTTTGGTTGAAATACCAAAGGAAAAAAGAACAGACCTATGATTATCCAGGATTTCCTCTTTGGTAAGTGTCGTGAGGGTATATGTTGAGTTTCCAAGTGAATTGTCTATACCTAATTCGTTTATCAAGCAATTACTGTAGTGACTTTTACAGACAAAAACGATGTTATTTGGGGCTTTTTCTGCGGGGACAACAACATATTTATCATGGAGGTCGGATAAGTGTTTAGCAACATTTGGGTCTTTAAAGATTGACGTAGCATGGACATTGATGGACCCATTCAGTTTCTTGATTCTGATTTGTATTAACGACCTCACTGCCTTAATCCATTCGGATAGAGTGTCTACGTCTTCCTTTTCACGTTTAGCCCATTGCCTGGCATAATCCTCGACTGAGTACATCAAAATTTTAAAGTTGTATTTCCAATTGATGGATTTTGGCTCACAATATTTCGGACCTTTCGATAACACAATACCACGAATAACGGAGCATACTAAAGATAAACGATTTTCTTTATCTTTATAGATTATGTGATATCTAAAACATCCTTAACACCTTTAACCACGGCGTCCAGGTTTACGAAATAACCAAATCTGAACTCGCATAAATGTGTCAGTAGATGGACACTATGGGTGAACAAGGACAAACCTTGGGTCAACAAAGACAACATGAATGTCGATATTGGAGAATCAGATCACGAATTTCTTACCCCCGAGGAACTGGAAATATTTTGTCCTAGAGGAAACATAACAAAAGTGGAATGTATGGTTGACAGTGTACATCCCATCCCATACTACAGTACTGGAGAAATTGTAAGGTGTGACAAACACCATGGATTAGTATGTAACAACGCAGATAATTTTCCTGTACCTTGCAATGATTACAAGATTAGATATTATTGTATATGTCCAGTAGAAACAAGTAAGTAGGGCCGTAAAAAAGAATATAATGGTTTGTTCTAACCCTACTAAATATCCAGAAATAGGTGGCTTCTAAAAATCTGTTATTGGCATGATGTGAAAGTTTTTTTTTAATTAAATAGGCATAATTACTTAAAAGACATCTCATACTACAATTTCACTTTGTCGAAAAAAGATATGCCTAATTTATACAATATAATTTGAGTAAACATATTTGACAGACGTGAATAGCAACCCCTGAATGACAGGTACATAAATAATGTGGCGACGTTAAACATGTAATTAATCGCAAAAAAAAATCCATTTATCAGTAAAACACGGGAAAATTAAACAGAAAATGAAAAAATTTGCTCTGGAAAGTATCTTTAAATCATAAAAAAAGCTTTTGCTACCATCTGATATTTGAATATAAAATTACAGATAAAAAAAAAATACTTATGGATAAACTAAAAACAATACTTAGGTTTTTTTTTATCTATAAGTCTTATTATTTTCCGATTTAGTAGTGGAACAATGGCTTGAAGACGAAATAAATCTATATTTGTAAGGTGTTTTGTGTAGTTTCGGAAGCCAATACATAGTTGGGACTTTCATTGTTTTTGGTTCTGCTTGTAAAGTGGTAGCTAAAAGTTTATGTTTGTTACAGATGTCGTTTTCTGAAAATGGAGTCAGTTGGAATGTTGGTGAATTGGTGATTTCTTTTTGTAGAACCGCAATGTAAAATTTACGTCAAACAATAATAATATTATTAGCAGCTTTATCGGCCGGGACAAAAACAAATTCCTTGGCTAGTTCTTTTAGTTTATGTTTGATACGAGAAATAGGTTTATTGTGGTTATTTTTAAGAGTAAAATGTTCTTTAAAATGTTGAATACGTATATCAACAATGTTTATTACGTAATTAAAAAAAGAGTCCAAAGATTTTTTGTCAGCTTTTTCCCGTTTTATCCATTTCAAACAGTAAGTACGGAGTGAGTCGTGGATGATATCACGACACTCATTCCAATTAATAGTTGAAGGGGGACGATATTTAGGTCCTTTACTGAGGAATGATTTCTACTCTCGGTCTTGAACGATGTTAAGATCTCCTATTATAACATGGGAAATGGGTCCATAAATGTATTTGGAATTACTGCAATTACATGAAGTAGGTGTATTTTCACTGATATTAACATCTTTACACAATTGGCTATAATTAAACACAAATTTCCGGGTAGATTTCTTGTAAATATAACAAATAAGAGGGAGCTCAGTATTATAAAAAAATCCAGGAATTTGTTCTTTAACAGAATGGTCGTTAAAAATACCAGCAATATTAACAAAATCAAAACCTTTATTGACATACTTTATTTTAATAAAATGTTTTTTATGATCTTCAGGACGATCAATTTTAGGAAACAGTTTAGAATAACAATATGCCATTATAATTTGAACGATTTCATACTTAGGACTGCTATATGAAATTGTGTTGCAATCCTCTAAAGTTTTATTTAACTTATTAATCGGTAATGAACAGAGCTTTGTTAACAGATAATGTCTGCCGTTGTTTTTTGAAATAGAAATTAGGTCCGAAATATTGGTATGAATTGTTCGAAATTTTCTTTGATTGCGATTTTTTCTACGACCATGAGACCTGTTTTTTCGAACAGTTTTAGAAACAATATCCAAAATGTTAACAGGATTGGTTCTTGATATATTGCCAATTCCCATGGTATTATCATTGAGACCGAGAGGGTAGACTGTCTGTAATTTTTTAATCCAATTTAATTCAATTATTTTCCGTGATCGTACAAATTTTGCATGAGATTCACCAGGCTGCTTATTTACTACTTCCAAAGGTTGAACTGCTAAATATTTAATAGGATGATTGTGCTTCTTAAGGTGTTGATAAATGATACTTTTGAATTTATTGGGTCTTTTAAAACGATACAGATGTTCTTGAGTGCGTTTATATAAATACCGTCCAGTTTCACCTACGTATTGAATACCGCATCCCGGTTTGTTTCATGTGAGTAAATAAATAAGACTGTTTGTTTTCCAAGTTATATCAGTTTCAAATTTTAAAGAAAATTAAATGTGGACCTTACCGTATTGTTGGTGGAAAGACGGGGACATGTAAGTCATTTTTTGGAATGACACTTATCGATAGAAGGGTAACCACGATTTTTATTGTTAAAAATATTAGCGATGGTTGTATTTTTAAATAAGCGATTTTGAAGATTGAAACGTGTAGATACCCTTTGAACGAGTTTAGTATTTAATATTTTTCCATTTCTAAGCTGTTTTTTGTTTGTGAATTATATTAGAAAGGAGCAAAGACTGGTGTCCAGAATATGAACCAGCATACAATGAATTAAGTTATGTAAAAATGATAAATCTGTTCGGCTAAAGATGTCAAACGCTATCCGTATTAATTACCCCGAAAAGATAGGGTATATGAGGTTAGCGACTGACGTCTGACTAAACAGTAGAAAGGGGCTGAATATTGAAGTACTACTTTTTGATAAATATTCCTAAAGTAATGCATTAGAGAAGTTCGCGCTCGGACACACACTCCATAATCTAGTATATTATAAGAGCATAAACCTAAAGCACGGGGAGGCACTCTACTGTCTCCACACGGCACTAAAGACAAACTCTGTAAAAAATAAAATTGAGTATGGAAATGGGGAATGTGCCAAAGAGACAACAACCCGACCATAGAGCAGACAACAGCAGAAGGTCACCAACAGGTCTTCAATGCAACGAGAAATTCTAGCACCCGGAGGCGTCCTTCAGCTGGCCCCTCAACAAAAATATATGATGTCTATATGTATTATATAGTTGATGGTCTTAGATGATGTATGAATAGGATGTCCCAAATGCCTGACTAGAGTGCTATGAGGGTATGACTGGGGTGTTAGATGTTGACATTATAGATGTAGGTGTGATAGATATAATGGAACAATTATTACAAAGATATGATGTCCGTATGTATTATATAGTTGATGGTCTTAGATGGTGTATGACTAGGATGTCACAAATGCCTGATTAGGGTGTTACAAGGGCATGACTGGGGTGTTAGATATAGACATTATATATGTAGGTGTAAAAGATACAATAGAACAATTATTACAAAGATATTATGTCTGTATGTATTATATAGTTAATGATGTATGACTAGGATGTCCCAAATGCCTGACTAGGGTGCTATGAGGGCATGATGGGGGTGTTAGATGTAGACATTATAGATGTAGGTGTGATAGATACAATAGAACAATTATTACAAAGAAATGATGTCTGTATGTATTATATAGTTGATGGTGTATGACAAGGATGTCCCAAATGCCTGACTAGGGTGCTATGAGGGCATGATGGGGGTATTAGATGTAGACCTTATATATGTAGGTGTGATAGATACAATAGAACAATTATTACAAAGAAATGATGTCTGTATGTATTATATAGTTGATGGTCTTAGATGATGTATGGCTAGGATGTCCCAAATGCCTGACTAGAGTACTATGAGGGCATGCATTGGGTGTTATTTGTAGACATTATATATGTAGGTGTAATAGATACAATAGAACAATTATTACAAAGGCATGATGTCTGTTGGATTATATAGTTTATGTTCTTTGATGGTGTATGACTAGGATGTCACAAATGCATGACTAGGGTGTAACAAAGGCATGACTGGGGTGTTAGATGTAGACATTATAGATGTAGGTGTGATAGATATAATGGAACAATTATTACAAAGATATGATGTCTGTATGTATTATATAGTTGATGGTCTTTGATGGTGTATGACTAATATGCCACAAATGCCTGACTAGGGTGTAACAAAGGCATGACTTGGGTGTTAGATGTAGACATTATAGATGTAGGTGTGATTGATACAATAGGACAATTATTACAAAAATATGATGTCTGTATGTATTATATAGTTGATGGTCTTGGAGGATGTATGACTACGATGTCACAAATGCCTGAATAGGGTGTTAAAAGGGCATGACTGGGTCGTTAGATGCAGACATGATATATGTAGGTGTAATAAATACAATAGAACAATTATTACAAAGATATTATGTCTGCTTGTATTATATAGTTGATGATGTATGACTAGGATGTTCCAAATGCCTGACTAGGGTGCTATGAGGGCATGATGGGGGTGTTAGATGTAGACATTATAATTGTAGGTGTGATAGATGCAATAGAACAATTATCACAAAGATATGATGTCTGTATGTATTATATAGTTGATTGTGTATGACTAGGATGTCCCAAATGCCTGACTAGGGTGCTATGAGGGCATGATGGGGGTGTTATATGTAGACATTATACATGGAGGTGTGATAGATACAATAGAACAATTATTACAAAGATATTATGTCTTTTTGTATTATATAGTTTTTTGTGTATGACTAAGATGTCACAAATGCCTGACTAGGGTGTTACAAGGGCATGACTGGGTGTTATATGTTGACATTATATATGTAGGTGGTTTAGATACAATAGAACAATTATTACAAAGATATGATATCTGTATGTATTATATAGTTGATGGTCTTAGATGATGTATGGCTAGGATGTCCCAAATGCCTGACTAGAGTACTATGAGGGCATGCCTGGGGTGTTATTTGTAGACATTATATATGTAGGTGTAATAGATACAAAAGAACAATTATTACAAAGATATGATGTCCGTTGGATTATATAGTTTATGTTCTTTGATGGTGTATGACTAGGATGTCACAAATGCCTGACTAGGGTGTAACAAAAGCATGACTTGGGTGTTAGATGTAGACATTATAGATGTTGGTGTGATTGATACAATAAGACAATTATTACAAAAATATGATGTCTGTATGTATTATAAAGTTGATGGTCTTAGAAGTTGTATGACTAGGACATCACAAATGCCTGATTAGGTTGTTACGAGGGCATGACTGGGTCGTTAGATGTAGACATGATATATGTAGGTGTAATAGATACAATACAACAATTATTACAAAGATATCACGTCTGCATGTATTATATAGTTGATGGTGTATGACTAGGATGACCCAAATGCCTGACTAGGGTGCTATGAGGGCATGATGGGGGTGTTAGATGTAGACAATATATATGTAGGTGTGATAGATACACTAGAACAATTATCACAAAGATATTATGTCTGCATGTATTATATAGTTGATGATGTATGACTAGGATGACCCAAATGCCTGACTAGGGTGCTATGAAGGCATGACTGGGGTGTTACATGTATACATTATATATGTAGGTGTGATAGATACAATAAAACAATTATCACAAAGATATGATGTCTGTATGTTTTATATAGTTGATTGTGTATGACTAAGATGTCCCAGTGCCTGACTAGGGTGCTATGAAGGCATGACTGGAGTGTTTTATGTAGACATTATACATGGAGGTGTGATAGATACAATAGAACAATTATTACAAAGATATTATGTCTGTATGTATTATATAGTTGATTGTGTATGACTAAGATGTCCCAGTCCCTGACTAGGGTGTTACAAGGGCATGACTGGGTGTTATATGTTGACATTATATATGTAGGTGGTTTCGATATAATAGAACAATTATTACAAAGATGTCATGGTGATGTCTGTATGTATTTATATATAGTTGATGGTCTTAGATGGTATATGACTAGGATGTCACAAATGCCCGACTAGGGTGTTACAAGGGCATGACTTAGATGTTAGATGTAGACATTATATATGTAGGTGTGATAGATACAATAGAACAATTATTACAAATATATAATGTCTGTATGTATTATATAGTTGATTGTGAATGACTAGGATGTCACAAATGCCTGACTAGGGTGTTACAAGGGCATGACTGGGGTGTAAGATGAAGACATTATACATGTAGGTGTGATAGATACAATAAAACAATTATTACAAAGATATGATGTCTGTATGTATTATAAAGTTGATGGTCTTAGAGGGTGTATGACTAGGATATCACAAATGCCTGATTAGGTTGTTACAAGGGCATGACTGGGTCGTTAGATGTAGACATGATATATGTAGGTGTAATAGATACAATAGAACAATTATCACAAAGATATTATGTCTGCATGTATTATATAGTTGATGATGTATGACTAGGATGTCCCAAATGCCTGACTAGGGTGCTATGAGGGCATGATGGGGGTGTTAGATGTAGACATTATATATGTAGGTGTGATAGATACAATAGAACAATTATCACAAAGATATGATGTCTGTATGTATTATATAGTTGATGATGTATGACTAGGATGTCCCAAATGCCTGAATGGGGTGCTATGAGGGCATGACTGGAGTGTTTTATGTAGACATTATACATGGAGGTGTGATAGATACAATAGAACAATTATTACAAAGATATTATGTCTGTATGTATTATATAGTTGATTGTGTATGACTAAGATGTCACAAGTGCCTGACTAGGGTGTTAAAAGGGCATTACTGGGTGTTATACGTTGACATTATATATGTAGGTGGTTTAGATATAATAGAACAATTATTACAAAGATGTGATGGTGATGTCTGTGTGTATTTATATATAGTTGATGGTCTTAGATGGTATATGGCTAGGATGTCACAAATGCCCGACTAGGTTGTTACAAGGGCATGACTTGGATGTTAGATGTAGACATTATATATGTAGGTGTGATAGATACAATAGAACAATTATTACAAATATATGATGTCTGTATGTATTATATAGTTGATTGTGAATGACTAGGATGTCACAAATGCCTGACTAGGGTGTTACAAGGGCATGACTGCGGTGTTAGATGAAGACATTATACATGTAGGTGTGATAGATACAATTCAACAATTATTACAAAGATATGATGTTTGTATGTATTATAAATAAAAGGATAAGGGGGCTACCCTGATATAACAAATTCGAAAATGAACTATTGCCAGATGGCCAAACTAACAAATTCTCCACGTGGGCAATAATACCAGAGGAAGAGGTGCTTATTGCCTAAAAAATGGCCCATAGTACTTATACCCTAGACCCGTACGAGTTTGTCAGTAGAGGGTTCAAAGGGGAGATATGGTACCTTGTTTACAACGAATTCAAACTGAACTATTGTCGACTGGCCAAACTAAGAGATTCTCCACATCGACCATTATACCAGAGGTAGAGGTGGATTTTGCCTCTCAAATGGCTCATAAAACTTATGCTCTAGACCCGTAAGAGTTAGTCAGGAAAGGATAAGGGGGTACCATGATATCACAAATTCGAAAATGAGCTATTGCCAGCTTGCCAAACTAAGAGATTCTCTAAGTGGGTAATTATACCAGAGGATGAGTTACTTATTGCCTTTAAAAATGGCCCATAGCGCTTATACCCTAGACCCGTACGAGTTCGTCAGTTAAGGGTTTTAAGGGGGGATATGGTATCCCGGTTTACAACGAATTCGAACTGAACTATTGCCGGCTGACCAAACTAATAGATTCACCACGTGGGCAATGATATCAGTAGAAGAGGTTGGCATTGCCTTAAAAATGGCCCAGAGCACTTATACCCTAGACCCGTACGAGTTTGTCAGTAAAAATTGAAAGGGGGGATATGGTATCCCGGTTTACAACGAATTCGAACTGAACTATTGTCGGCTGGCCAAACAAAAAGATTCTCCGCATCGACCAATATTCCAGAGGTAGAGGTGGGTTTTGCCTCTCAAATGGCTCATAGCACTTATGCTCTAGACCCGTACGAGTTAGTCAGGAAAGGATAAGGGGGTACCCTGGTATATCATCAATTCGAAAATGAACTATTGCCGGCTGGCCAAACTAATAGATTCTCCATGTGGGCAACGATACCAGAGGAAGAGGTGGGCATTGCCATAAAAATGGCCCATAACACTTATACTCTAGACCCGTACGAGTTTGTCAGTAGAGGGTTAAAACGGGGGATATGGTATCCCGGTTTACAACGGATTCGAACTGAACTGTTGCCGGCTGGCCAAACTAAGAGATTTTCCACATCGACCATTATACAAGAGGTAAAGGTGGGTATTGCCTCTAAAATTGTCCAGAGCACTTATGCCCTAGACCCGTACGAGTTAGTCAGGAAAGGACAAGGAGGTGCCCTGATATATCACAAATTCGAAAATGAACTATTGCTGGCTGGCCAAACTAAGAGATTCTCTAAATGGGCAATTATACCGGAGGATCAGGTACTTATTGCCTTTAAAAATAGCTCATAGTGCTTATACCCTAGACCCGTACCAGTTTGTCAGTAAAGGTTTGAAAGGGGGGATATGGTATCCCGGTTTACAACGAATGCGAACTGAACTATTTCCGGCTGGCCAAACTAAGAGATTCTCCACATTGACCATTATAACAGAGGTAGAAGTGGGTTTTGTCTCTCAAATGGCTCATAGCACTTATGCTCTAGACCTGTACGAGTTAGTCAGAAAAGGATAAGGGGGGTACCCTGGTATATCATAAATTCGAAAATGAACTATTGCCGGCTGACTAAACTAATAGATTCTCCACGCGGGCAACGATACCAGAGAAAGAGGTGGGCATTGCCTTAAAAATGGCCCATAGCACTTATACCCTAGACCCGTACGAGTTCGTTAGTAGAGGGTTAAAAGGCGGATACGGTATCCCGGTTTACAACGAATTCGAACTGAACTATTGCCGGCTGGCCAAACTGAGAGATTCTCCACATCGACTAATATACCAGAGGTAGAGGTGGGTTTTGCCTCTCAAATGGCTCAGAGCACTTATGCTCTATACCCGTACGAGTTAGTCAGGAAAGGACAAGGGTGTTCCCTGATATCACAAATTCGAAAATGAGCTATTGCCGGCTGGCCAAACTAAGAGATTCTCTAAATTGGCAATTATACCAGAGGATGAGGTGCTTATTGCCTTTAAAAATGGTCCATAGCGCTTATAACCCCAGACCCGTACGAGTTTGTCAGTAAAGGGTTGAAAGGGGGGATACGGTATCCCGGTTTACAACGAATGCGAACTGAACTATTTCCGGCTGGCCAAACTAAGAGATTCTCCACATCGACCATTATAACAGAGGTAGAAGTGGGTTTTGTCTCTCAAATGGCTCATAGCACTTATGCCCTAGACCCGTACGAGTTAGTCAGGAAAGGATAAGGGGGGTACCCTGGTATATCATAAATTCGAAAATGAACTATTGCCGGCTGGTCAAACTAATAGATTCTCCACGTGGGCAACGATACCAGAGGAAGAGGTGGGCATTGCCTTAAAAATGGTCCATAGCACTTATACCCTAGACCCGTACGAGTTTGTCAGTAGAGGGTTAAAAAGGGGGGATAAGGTATCCCGGTTTACAACGGATTCGAACTGAACTGTTGCCGGCTGGCCAAACTGATAGATTCTCCACATCGACCATTATACCAGAGGTAAAGGTGGGTATTGCCTCTAAAATTTCCAGAGCACTTATGCCCTAGACCCGTACGAGTTAGTCAGAAAAGGATAAGGGAGATGCCCTGGTATATCACAAATTCGAAAATGAACTATTGTCGGCTGGCCAAACTAAGAGATTCTGCACGTGGGCAATGATACCAGAGGAAGAGGTACTTATTGCCTTTAAAATGGCCCATAGCACTTATACCATCTGTTACCAGGCTATTACTAAGTAGAACTATCGGAGAAATGATATCTCGGAAAAACGTTGTGTGTTGCTTTCTCTAAGTCGCTTGCTACGTTTAATCCTTAAAGTTTTTTGGAATGTGTTTATCCCAATTCAATCCACTTTTCCATAGATCCTGTATGAGCTTCTTTGTTCGTATTGTTACCGGGCTAAGTATTCCAAGTGGATCGTATTTTTTCGAAGAATTTTCAAAATCTCACTTTTTGTTACAATGTCTAGTATTGGAATATCACAGTTAGTCCGGCGGCCACAAGTATATTTCAGACGAATTGTGCACATCCTGGTACAAGCGTGAAAATTGGCATAGACCTGCCTCAAATATTACTCTTTTATTTCAGACAGGAAGGCATTTTTCCTAAGTTCAGCTGTTTCATCTACCTTCTCTATGAATCCTCTTCGTTCCTGTTCTTGTATAATGTTTCCGTACTTCTTTAACACTGAGTTTTGAGTAAGTCTTTGAAGGACGTTTGCTGTCCTTCTGTTCTTGACTGCTTAATTTATAGGCAATTCATCATGTTTTAAAGGTAACCTAGCGAAATATTTATTTTCTCAGAACTCAATTGATCTGTCCTGATAGACTTTAATAAATGCATTGTCGTCTTCGTTTACCTCCGTACTATTTATCCTTATTGAATCTAGAATTCGCTGTGGATTGTATTCTTCAACTTTGTGTGATATTAGAACATTAAACATACTAGTCTTTGACGTGTTTGTTTTCTTACTGTATGTAAGTACCGAAAGTATATATCCGATTTTTGATTTCACGGTGGTCGGGTCGTTTCCGAGTACTATATAATCTTAAACAATGTCCCAGTAGTGATATGCGCCTACAAGCATCGATATCTCGAATGAATCGTGCTTTGTCACCGAGTGCGCTAACTTTAAAACACGCAAATAACATTTCTGTGTATCAATGTTAGTATGTGATTCTGTAGAGGCATGCCGATCATCTGTACTATCAAAATTGAATATTAGCCCACCCGTAACATTCTGCCCGCAACAGTCAATTGAATATCTGCAAATCCAGATCACACAACAACGTCACTGATGATGAACATATTAGTAGGTCACAAAGTTGAATAGCATATATTGGAGAACTTTTCGGAAGTTAAAACTGTTAAAGAACACATTCCTGGATATTTTGACAATACTGAGCTACCTCTAATTTGTTATATTTACAAGAAATCTACCCGGATATTTGTGTTTAATTATAGTCAATTGTGTAAAGATGTTAATATCAGTAAATACACCTACTTCATGTAGTTGTAGTAATTCCGAATATATTTATGGACCCATTTCCCATGTTATAACAGGAAATCTTAACATCGTTCAAGACCGACAGTTAAAATCATTCCTCAGTAAAGGACCTAAATATCGTCCCCTGTCAATTACAAATTGGAATGAGTGTCGTAATATCATCCACGACTCACTCCATACTTACTGTATCAAATGGATAAAACGGGAAAAAAGCTGACAAAAAATCTTTGGACTCTTTTTTTAATTCAGTGATGAAAATAGTTGATATACGTATTCAACATTTTAAAGAACATTTTACTATTAAAAATAACCACAATAAACCTATTTCTCGTATCAAATATAAACTAAAAGAATATGAAAGAATGACATTATTAGAGAATGAAAGAATGACATACCAAGACCCAATTCTGATTTTTTTAAAAGAACATTTAAATATTCTGGTCTTATTACCTGGAATAATTTACCAAATAATATTAAAGAAATAAATAATTTAGATACATTTAAGACCAACTGTTCAAACTATTTTCTAACTGAACAGAATAAAGATGCATGAAACTAATGCATATCTCTTCTTCTACTGAATTCATATAATGTGCTTTTTCAATATTTAAGCTGCTATGTGTATATTTAACTGTATTATGTATTTTATTTTGTATGTATTTTTGTCCGTTTTCTATTTGTATTAATAGTTTTTGAAGGCCTCATGAAAAATTAACATGTAATTGTTAAATGTGTTACCTTGGTTAAATAAAGAATTTTATTATTTATTATTATTAACTTGCCAAGGAATTTGTTTTTGTCCCGGCCGATAAAGCTGCTAATAATATTATTATTGTTTGACGTAAATTTTACATTGCGGTTCTGAAAAAAGAAATCACCAATTCACCAACATTCCAACTGACTCCTATTTCAGAAAATGACATCTGTAACAAACATAAACTTTTAGCTACCGCTTTACAAGCAGAGCCAAATACAATGAAAGTCCCAACTATTTTTGGCTTCCGAAGCTTCACAAAACACCTTACAAATATAGATTTATTTCGTCTTCAAGCCATTGTTCCACTACTAAATTGTCTATTCTTCTTACCAGCACACTTGGTACAATTAAAAACCTGATAATAAATTGTTCAAATAAGGCCTTCGAAAACAGTGGAATTAATTACTTTTGGAGTGTAAAGAACTCGTTGGAAGTACTTGATAAATTGCATACTTATATTGGTGATTTGGAATCTGTTCAAAGTTTTGATTTTTCTACCCTGTATACCACATTCCCTCACATTCTCATTAAGAAAATATTCACACACCTAATTGAATGGGCATTTAAAAAGTCAGAATGTGAATATATATGTTCAAACTCTTTTAGGTCATTTGTTAGTAGCAATAAACAAAAAAACTATGTCAATTGGACATGCTTTGATACTATATATGCCCTTGAATTTTTACTAGATAACATTTTTGTCCACTTTGGGGATTCCGTATATCGTCAGGTTATTGGAATTCCAATGGGGACTAACTGTGCACCACTTATTGCGGACCTGTTTTTGTATTGCTATGAGTTACAATTTATGAAAAAAATAAGCAAAGACCCATCGAAACAACATCTGATCAACAAATATAATAATACTTTTAGATATTTGAATGATATTTTGGCTCTTAATAATGACGACTTCAGTATGTATATTAAAGAAATTTATCCTGTTGAACTTACTTTAAATAAAGCTAATACTAACAATGACTACTGCCCTTTCCTCGATCTTGATATCTATATCACTTACGGAAAGCCTACTACTAAAATTTATGATAAAAGAGATGATTTTTCATTTCCTATCGTTAATTATCCATTTTTAGATGGTGACGTTCCCTTGTCACCATCTTATGGTGTTTATATATCTCAACTTGTACGATTCGCTCGTGTATGTAACAATGTTTTAGATTTTAACGAGAGAAATTTATGTATAACTGAAAAATTATAACACCAGGGTTTTCGATATCACAAACTAGTCAAAACATTTACTAAATTTTATCATCGGTATAAGAACATTATTCGTAAATATAGTTCAACATGCAGACTTCTTATACGTTCAGGTATTTCACATCCAATTATTTATGGAAATATTCTTTAAAAAGCACAAAGGTGTCAGTATTCACCTCAGAAACTAACAAAACCTTTGAATAGACTTATTAAGAAGGGATATAGTTACGATACTGTTGTCAGGTCATTAAAGATTGCATATTTTGGCGTTAATATTGATTCACTTATAGGGTCTTTGCATCGGAACTAAACACATTTATTCAAAAACCAGTTGTTGGCATGACACGGGTTATGTTCTTCTTATATATGTTATGATGATATGATACTAAACCCCTAACGGGAAGGATTGTACCTGATGTTCATATGATGAAATCATAATCTTTCAGTCAGTTTAAATGAAGTCTGGAGCTGGCATGTCAGTTAACTGCTAGTAGTCTGTTGTTATTAATGTATTATTGTCATTTTGTTTAATTTCTTTGGTTACATCTTCTGACATCAGACTCGGACTTCTCTTGAACTGAATTTTAATGTACGTATTGTTATGCGTTTACTTTTCTACATTGGCTAGAGGTATAGGGAGAGGGTTGAGATCTCACAAACATGTTTAACCCCGCCACATTTTTGCGCCTGTCCCAAGTCAGGAGCCTCTGGCCTTTGTTAGTCTTGTATTATTTTATTTTAGTTTCTTGTGTACAATTTGGAAATTAGTAAGGCGTTCATTATCACTGAACTAGTATATATTTGTTTAAGGACCAGCTGAAGGACGCCTCCTGGTGCGGGAATTTCTCGCTACATTGAAGACCTGTTGGTGACCTTCTGTGGTTGTATTTTCTATAGTTGGGTTGTTGTCTCTTTGACATATTCCCCATTTCCATTCTCAATTTTAGTATAAATAATACGACAACAAATCGGAAAACAGACAATTCAAAGATGTATATGAATCAAATTTTAAAGGTTTCCATACGGAAACAGAAAGATATGTTGCTAAGTTACCTTGTAAGGAGGAACACTACACCTCACAAGACAACAGAAGTATTGCATAACGGAGAACAGAAAATGTCATTAAGCGTCTTAGTCGTGATCTTATACTTTTACAGAAAAACGGGAAAATTATAAATGTACAAGAAAAACGTGGATTTATCGAGAGAGTTGATGAACGATCAACCAAAACAAATGTTCATTCCATACCGCACCATCATTTCCGTAAAAAAGTCGTCAACCACGCCAATTAGAATTGTATTTGACTGCAGCTGCAAACCTTCACCTGTTAGTCTAAGCTTAAATGATTGTTTGATGGATCTTTGGCCAAACTTTAATGATTTAACTGGAATTTTTTTCTGATTTATAATGCACAAATACGCCGTGTCGACAGATATAGAAAAAGCCTTTCTTAATATGGGTTGGATGAAGAGGATCGTGATGTTACCATATTCTTTTAGCTTAGTAACCCGGATGACCCAAATAGTCCAGGGGCGGATCCAGGATTTTCGGTTATGGGGGGCGCAAACTTAAATTTCTGCCGAGCGGTTCGAGGCGAAATTTTTTTGGAGGTATTATTATCGAAAATATTGAAATATTCTTCTAGAGAGGGTGCAATGTAGATATCTTGCCAAGCGTGGTGAGAAATAAATATTTTGTGGTAAAATTAGCGAGAAATTTAAGTTTCAAGCTAAACCCGCATAAATCCTACCTTGACAATCTGCAATCACTATAATAATTAACAAGAAATCTGCGAGCTTCTATTCATTGACTCAATAATAGCTCTGCGACCAATATAAGATTTTGAAAACAGGAATTTTTACTTTTGCCAGCGAATTTTAATTGTCTTTTCTTAATTTTTCTTTTCTTCTATTTCCGGAGGTCGTGTCAAACTTTTTATCTACCGCAAACCTGTAAAATCAGAATGAGGTCCTTGCGAAGATATGTTTATTTTCGTGGGATCCTATGTAATACGATAGTACGGGTTGGGGGCCTTCACCGTTTATGCATGCTTCGGCAAACTTTACAGGTTGAAAGTGAGAAACATAAATTTATATCATACAGAGATGTTAAACAATGATACAAATTAATAAACGAACCTTTCGCTTGAACCAGTATTCCTATCTTTCATTATTCAGAATTTAAACAGGACTGTTTTCTTGGCCGTGCCATAACATGCATAATAAAATAACCGGCAACCCAACCGCGGATAGGGCACTTTCGCCTACTTCATGGGAAAGTGAGGTAGGGTTGTTTTTGAACTTCAATTATCAAAGAAATTGTTTATAAAATCCCCAACTACCATGTCACATAGTTTTACTTGAACTGCTAAAAGCCTATGATATTTTTTCACCAAAAACAGTGAGTACCGCGATGAAGTATAATATATTTATAGAACTTATAAATGAACCGTAGGTCAGTTTATTAGTAATCACGTTGATTCTGTTAAACTTACTGTTTTATATACTTCTTTGAATGTTAAAACAGATGCAATGCGACGACATTAATATTCGTCGTCTGTTCAGATACTATATATAAATACAATCGTCACAACTCGGCCGATTCCGTACCTCGTCATAGAAGGAGAGAAGCGGAGTCACCCGAGGATTGCCAATTTATTGAGCTGAGGACAACCCATGCTTTGCAAATTTTAGGGGGACGCACGCCCTCCACGCCCCCGCCTAAATCCGCCCCTGTAGTCAACAAACCGCAAACAGATTCAAGTCAGTATAACTTGGAGCAACTTTCTCTCCGTTTATCCTAAAAGACTTTAATGTTGACAATATTATTTCGAGCTTTAATCAACAAAGAGCTTTGTTAGACTTCTTTCATGCATCACGTTCAGTATTTGTAAATGATTTGCATGATGCGAGAGCATAAGAAACTGAACATTTATCAAAATTATCATATGGAACCGAATAGCTTAATTCTTATGGAACAATTCTGTTCGGCCGATGGTGGGAGAGATTGAGAGAAATAACGAAAAAAAGTACAAGGACGAGCACGTATGGACAATAAAACACTCAAAAAGATAATTACTGAACTAGAAAGTTTACTCATTGATCGAACGGACGACGAACCCCTTACTCCTTCACATTTATTATATTGAAAACGGACCAAGACGCTACAGTATAACGGCCTTGAAGACTGTTACAACCAGGAACCAAAAACACTACTAATGAATCAGTAACTGGCTAGACAATCGAAGTTTCTTTCATTAATTCTTTAAAAAAAAACTACATAAAAAGATGAAAGCAGGAATACAAAAATTTGCTCAGGGAACATTACCGATACACAGATCGAAACACAAAGAACATTAAAGTCGGGGATGTAGTTCAGATTCAGGACTAGGTATCAAGAGTAAATTGGACTTTGGCGATCATTGACAAATTATTTCACGGCAAAGATGACTTTCACGATCAGCAATAACTCAAACAAAAACTGGTTTGATATCTAGACCAATCATCAAACTTTATCCGTTAGAACTGAATTCTTTGGGACTTGAAAATAGATCAGCTTAGAGTGAGGCAAAGACGAAAATAAAAACATGGACTAACAATGTGTTAAATGTTATGAGGGCATGCCTGGGGTGTTAGATGAAGATAAATGACAAATGCATGACTAGGGTGTTACAAGGGCATGACTTGGATGTCACAAATGCATGACTAGGGTGTTACAAGGGCATGACTGGGGTGTTAGATAAAGACATTATAAATGAAGGTGTGATAGATACAATAGAATGATTATTACAAAGATATGATGTCTGCATGTATTATAAAGTTAATTGTGTGTGACTATGATGTCACAAATGCCAGACTAGGGTGTTACAAGGGCATGACTGGGGTGTTAGATGAAGACATTATCAATTAAATGAAGGTGTGATAGATACAATAGAACAATTATTACAAAGATATGATGTCTGTATGTTTTGTATAGTTGATTGTGTATGACTAGGATGTCCCAAACGCCTGACTAGGGTGCTATGAGGGCATGACTGGGGTGTTAGATGTAGACCTTATATCTGTAGGTGTGATAGATACAATAGAACAATTATTACAAAGATTTGATGTCTGTTTGTATTATATAGTTGAGTGTGTCAAAAATGCCTGACTATGGTGTTATGAGGGCATAACTGGGATGTTAGATGTAGACCTTATATATGTAGGTGTGATAGATACAATAGAACAATTATTACAAAGATATGACGTCTGTATGTATTGTATAGTTAATTGTGTACGACTAGGATGTCACAAATGCCTGACTAGGGTGTTATAAGGGCATGACTGGGGTGTTTGATGAAGACATTATAAATGAAGGTGTGATAGATACAATAGAACAATTATTACAAAGATATGATGTCTGTATGTATTGTATAGTTGATTGCGTATGACTAGGATGTCCAAAATGCCTGACTAGGGTGCTATAGGTGTATGACTGGGGTGTTAGATGAAGACATTATAAATGAAGGTGTGATAGATACTATAGAATACTTCAGGTCACCTCACCTATCCTCTTCATGCCGGTCGGCATTTATGGCCCTGATATATTGTTTCCATCTCACACCGTCTTTAGCTACTGTTCTTGCTGAAGTCCAGCTGTTCCATCCAATTGATGTTCGTTCTGTCTCTACAGTCCGTCTCCAGGTGGTTTTGGGACGTTCAACTTTCCTTTTTCCCTCTGGTTTCCATGTCAGTGAAACTGAACATATATTGTTGGCATCCATCCTAAGTACATGGCCAATCCATCTCCGATTCCGTTCTATTACATCATCGCTTAGCTTCTTTGTTCCAGCTCTTATGAGGAGGTTTTCATTTGAAATTGTATTGGGCCATCTTATTTTCAATATCTGTCTAAGACATCTATTTTGAAAGGTGTTTAATTTCTTCGTTTCTTGTTCAGTTGTTGTCCAAGTTTCTTCACATCCATACAGTAGAACTGATATGACTAAGCTGTTAAATAATCTGACCTTTGTTTTAAATGACAGTACCGATGATCTCCAGATTTTTCTTAACCTGCTAAATTGGCCTTTAGCTTTCTTGAACCTGTTGTCAATATCATTGTCACAGCCACCTTTTGTTGTAACTATTCCTCCTAGGTAAGTGAAGGTATCGACATCCTCTAGGTCTTTCTCATTTAACTTCATTGGTGTTCATCCGCATTACTTTTGTTTTGGATGCGTTTATCTTTAATCCCAATATATACATGTATGTAGGTGTGATAGATACAATAGAACAATTATTACAAAGCTATGATGTCTGTATGTATTATATAGTTGATTGTGTATGACTAGAATGTCACAAATGCCTGACTATGGTGCTAAGAGGGCATGACTGGGGTGTTAGATATATATATTATATATGTAGGTGTGATAGATACAATAGAACAATTGTTACGAAGCTATGATGTCTGTTTGTATTAAATAGTTGATTGTGTATGACTAGGATGTCACAAATGCCTGACTAGGGTGTATTAAAGGGCATGAGTTGGGTGTTAGATGTATATATTATATATGTAGGTGTGATAGATATAATAGAATAATTATTACAAAGATATGATGTCTGTATGTATTATATAGTTGATTGTGTTTAACTAGGATGTCACAAATGCCAGACTAGGGTGTTACAAGGGAATGACTGGGGTGTTAGATGAAGACATTATAAATGACTAATATGTCAAAAATGCCTGACTAGGGTGTTACAAGGGCATGACTGGGGTGTTAGATGAAGACATTATAAATGAAGGTGTGATAGATACAATAGAACAATTATTACAAAGATATGTTGTCTGTATGTATTATATAGTTGATTGTGTATGACTAGAATGTCATAATGCCTGACTAGGGTGTGACGAAGGCATGACATGGGTGTAAGATGAAGACATTATAAATGACTAGGATGTCACAAATGCCTGCCTAGCTATATAGGGTGTTACAACGGCAAGACTGGGGTGTTTGATGAAGACATTATAAATGAAGGTGTGATAGATACAATAGAACAATTTTTTCAAAGATATGTTGCCTGTATGTATAATATAGTTGATTGTGTATGACTAGCATGTCATAAATGCCTGATTAGGGTGTGACGAGGGCATGACATGGGTGTTAGATTTAGACATTATATATGTAGGTGTGATAGATACAATAGAACAATTATTACAAAGATATGATGCCTTTATGTATTATATAGTTGATTGTGTACGACTTGAATGTCACAAATGCTTGACTAGGGTGTTATGGGGGCTAACTGGGGTGTTAGATTTAGACATTATATATGTAGGTGTGATAGATACAATAGAATGATTATTACAAAGATATGATGTCTGTATGTATTATAAAGTTAATTGTGTGTGACTATGATGTCACAAACGCCTGACTAGGGTGCTATGAGGGCATGACTGGGGTGTTAGATGTAGACCTTATATATGTAGGTGTGATAGATACAATAGAACAATTATTACAAAGATTTGATGTCTGTTTGTATTATATAGTTGATTGTGTATGACTAGGATGTCCCAAACGCCTGACTAGGGTGCTATGAGGGCATGACTGGGGTGTTAGATGTAGACCTTATATATGTAGGTGTGATAGATACAATAGAACAATTATTACAAAGATTTGATGTCTGTTTGTATTATATAGTTGAGTGTGTCAAAAATGCCTGACTATGGTGTTATGAGGGCATAACTGGGATGTTAGATGTAGACCTTATATATGTAGGTGTGATAGATACAATAGAACAATTATTACAAAGATATGACGTCTGTATGTATTGTATAGTTAATTGTGTACGACTAGGATGTCACAAATGCCTGACTAGGGTGTTATAAGGGCATGACTGGGGTGTTTGATGAAGACATTATAAATGAAGGTGTGATAGATACAATAGAACAATTATTACAAAGATATGATGTCTGTATGTATTGTATAGTTGATTGCGTATGACTAGGATGTCCAAAATGCCTGACTAGGGTGCTATAGGTGTATGACTGGGGTGTTAGATGAAGACATTATAAATGAAGGTGTGATAGATACTATAGAATACTTCAGGTCACCTCACCTATCCTCTTCATGCCGGTCGGCATTTATGGCCCTGATATATTGTTGTCATCTCACACCGTCTTTAGCTACTGTTCTTGCTGAAGTCCAGCTGTTCCATCCAATTGATGTTCGTTCTGTCTCTACAGTCCGTCTCCAGGTGGTTTTGGCACGTTCAACTTTCCTTTTTCCCTCTGGTTTCCATGTCAGTGAAACTGAACATATATTGTTGGCATCCATCCTAAGTACATGGCCAATCCATCTCCGATTCCGTTCTATTACATCATCGCTTAGCTTCTTTGTTCCAGCTCTTATGAGGAGGTTTTCATTTGAAATTGTATTGGGCCATCTTATTTTCATTATCTGTCTAAGACATCTATTTTGAAAGGTGTTTAATTTCTTCGTTTCTTGTTCAGTTGTTGTCCAAGTTTCTTCACATCCATACAGTAGAACTGATATGACTAAGCTGTTAAATAATCTGACCTTTGTTTTAAATGACAGTACCGATGATCTCCAGATTTTTCTTAACCTGCTAAATTGGCCTTTAGCTTTCTTGAACCTGTTGTCAATATCATTGTCACAGCCACCTTTTGTTGTAACTATTCCTCCTAGGTAAGTGAAGGTATCGACATTCTCTAGGTCTTTCTCATTTAACTTCATTGGTGTTCATCCGCATTACTTTTGTTTTGGATGCGTTTATCTTTAATCCCAATATATACATGTATGTAGGTGTGATAGATACAATAGAACAATTATTACAAAGCTATGATGTCTGTATGTATTATATAGTTGATTGTGTATGACTAGAATGTCACAAATGCCTGACTATGGTGCTAAGAGGGCATGACTGGGGTGTTAGATATATATATTATATATGTAGGTGTGATAGATACAATAGAACAATTGTTACGAAGCTATGATGTCTGTTTGTATTAAATAGTTGATTGTGTATGACTAGGATGTCACAAATGCCTGACTAGGGTGTATTAAAGGGCATGAGTTGGGTGTTAGATGTATATATTATATATGTAGGTGTGATAGATATAATAGAATAATTATTACAAAGATATGATGTCTGTATGTATTATATAGTTGATTGTGTTTAACTAGGATGTCACAAATGCCAGACTAGGGTGTTACAAGGGAATGACTGGGGTGTTAGATGAAGACATTATAAATGACTAATATGTCAAAAATGCCTGACTAGGGTGTTATAAGGGCATGACTGGGGTGTTTGATGAAGACATTATAAATGAAGGTGTGATAGATACAATAGAACAATTATTACAAAGATATGATGTCTGTATGTATTGTATAGTTGATTGCGTATGACTAGGATGTCCAAAATGCCTGACTTGGGTGCTATAGGTGTATGACTGGGGTGTTAGATGAAGACATTATAAATGAAGGTGTGATAGATACTATAGAATACTTCAGGTCACCTCACCTATCCTCTTCATGCCGGTCGGCATTTATGGCCCTGATATATTGTTTCCATCTCACACCGTCTTTAGCTACTGTTCTTGCTGAAGTCCAGCTGTTCCATCCAATTGATGTTCGTTCTGTCTCTACAGTCCGTCTCCATGTGGTTTTGGGACGTTCAACTTTCCTTTTTCCCTCTGGTTTCCATGTCAGTGAAACTGAACATATATTGTTGGCATCCATCCTAAGTACATGGCCAATCCATCTCCGATTCCGTTCTATTACATCATCGCTTAGCTTCTTTGTTCCAGCTCTTATGAGGAGGTTTTCATTTGAAATTGTATTGGGCCATCTTATTTTCATTATCTGTCTAAGACATCTATTTTGAAAGGTGTTTAATTTCTTCGTTTCTTGTTCAGTTGTTGTCCAAGTTTCTTCACATCCATACAGTAGAACTGATATGACTAAGCTGTTAAATAATCTGACCTTTGTTTTAAATGACAGTACCGATGATCTCCAGATTTTTCTTAACCTGCTAAATTGGCCTTTAGCTTTCTTGAACCTGTTGTCAATATCATTGTCACAGCCACCTTTTGTTGTAACTATTCCTCCTAGGTAAGTGAAGGTATCGACATCCTCTAGGTCTTTCTCATTTAACTTCATTGGTGTTCATCCGCATTACTTTTGTTTTGGATGCGTTTATCTTTAATCCCAATATATACATGTATGTAGGTGTGATAGATACAATAGAACAATTATTACAAAGCTATGATGTCTGTATGTATTATATAGTTGATTGTGTATGACTAGAATGTCACAAATGCCTGACTATGGTGCTAAGAGGGCATGACTGGGGTGTTAGATATATATATTATATATGTAGGTGTGATAGATACAATAGAACAATTGTTACGAAGCTATGATGTCTGTTTGTATTAAATAGTTGATTGTGTATGACTAGGATGTCACAAATGCCTGACTAGGGTGTATTAAAGGGCATGAGTTGGGTGTTAGATGTATATATTATATATGTAGGTGTGATAGATATAATAGAATAATTATTACAAAGATATGATGTCTGTATGTATTATATAGTTGATTGTGTTTAACTAGGATGTCACAAATGCCAGACTAGGGTGTTACAAGGGAATGACTGGGGTGTTAGATGAAGACATTATAAATGACTAATATGTCAAAAATGCCTGACTAGGGTGTTACAAGGGCATGACTGGGGTGTTAGATGAAGACATTATAAATGAAGGTGTGATAGATACAATAGAACAATTATTACAAAGATATGTTGTCTGTATGTATTATATAGTTGATTGTGTATGACTAGAATGTCATAATGCCTGACTAGGGTGTGACGAAGGCATGACATGGGTGTAAGATGAAGACATTATAAATGACTAGGATGTCACAAATGCCTGCCTAGCTATATAGGGTGTTACAAGGGCAAGACTGGGGTGTTTGATGAAGACATTATAAATGAAGGTGTGATAGATACAATAGAACAATTTTTTCAAAGATATGTTGCCTGTATGTATTATATAGTTGATTGTGTATGACTAGCATGTCATAAATGCCTGACTAGGGTGTGACGAGGGCATGACATGGGTGTTAGATTTAGACATTATATATGTAGGTGTGATAGATACAATAGAACAAGTATTACAAAGATATGATGCCTTTATGTATTATATAGTTGATTGTGTACGACTTGAATGTCACAAATGCTTGACTAGGGTGTTATGAGGGCTAACTGGGGTGTTAGATGTGTATATTATATATGTTGATGTGATAGATAAAAAAAAATGAGCTTTGTCCTGGCTTGTCTGTCTCACAAAGGGTGTGAGCAACTAATTCCTGAAGTTTTCAAGCTATAATTATTTTATGTACGATTTGTGGTCACATTTCAATTTAGTTTCGGATCCAATTACAGGTTGTTGGATTTACTAATTTAAAATGCATTAGGTATGTAGGGTAAATAATTGATTTATTTTCCGGGGCAAATATTAGGGTAGGAAATTTTGGGACAGCCACTTAAAATCCGTTTGTTTGATACAGACAGAAATTTTGCCTAGCAAAAGACGACCTACAGACTCCTCAGAGGATGGTTGCAAGGGTAATTCAATGAAAAGAGAATGTGGACTCTCTTTCTCATTTGCGAACAGATATCAGAGATACAAACTTTGAACCGGTCTTTGCTGCATTATTTTACATCAAACACAACCAAATAGATACCCCCTTTGGCAAGCATTTAACTGCTGGAATGAGAAAGTACAGAGATTATCACGCTCTAAAACATACATATTAGACATACGAAGTAAGAGAGCTACATTGAAGAAATTAATTACTCCAAATATTTAAGATAAATCTAATAAGTTTGCAGACTTTATTTCATTTTGTCATGTCAATCTTGATGATGATTTATGTAAAATAAGTCATGATACCCTAAGAAAAAAGACCGGACCGAATAGAGTGGAAAATAAAACGGCAGCACAGAAATTACAGTCTGTAATATATATCCTATTGCCATGAAATTTGTAAGCAGTCTCATAAGCTACTAAGCTTTAGTCATACCTAGTTTTATAAAGATTGGTCAACTTTTTTCTATTTTAAGAGGTGAAATCAGAAAATATAGAATCTGTACTTTGGCAACTTCCCTGAATGATTTGATGGTGTCAATTTGTCGAATTATCTTCTATCGCAAATAATAAATTATGTAGCGATGTAGCTTTATGCTTATCAATAAGATAAATTTTAAATTAAATTTCGTGTTAAATTTAGACGTTAAATTGAAAAATTTCAACTATCCACATTTGGGGCTTGAAAAATAAAATGTTGCAAAAAACTACTTTTTAAATGCTTCATATATAATATAACATATATCGAAAGCAATAGAGGACTCATTAGATTTATCAGACTTAACTTAATAAATCAAAATTCAAATTCATAAGAGAGCCTGTAGTTCAAAATTAAGGTTTTCCAATGAAAGGGTGTCTTACATAAAGATGTAGTATTTGCCACCAATTTTAAATTTGAGAAGCTTTTTGGTTATAAATAATCATTCCATGTGTATATAATGAATGGAAAGAAATGTAGCAAATAACATATCATATTACATGTATTAGTTTAAAAGGGTCTTAGGCCAAGAAAGAATGAACAAAATTTAGAGTCAATTTAGTCATGCAGTAGTATTGTTGAAAAAGTGAAGTCTTTTAAAGGCTTAGTAAAATGTCCTCATCAAAAAAAGAAGCTAATGAGGTTTGGTAAGCAATTAAATTTTACAAGCCCCTCCTCTTTGCTAATAATCCTAGATAAAAAAACAAGTTGTAAGCTGCATAAAGTATGCTGTGAAAATAGTTAAAAGCTGCCAAAAAAATAAAGATTGTGTATTTTTGAGTATGATGAAGGAATAACCATTTGCTTTTCAGAGGCCAAGGTTATTTTGGAAATTTTTATGATATACTTGGTTGGCAAAATTTGAATCAAATAACTGTGGAAAGATAGGATGAATATTCATAAGTAATCTGACAAATTTCAGATTAAATCAGGATATGGTAATAAAAAACATGATAAAGTGAAAATATATTAAGAATACCCGGGTTTAGCTCAGATGGCTGTGGACTAGTGTAAACTTTTGCCATCAAAATGATAATATTTAACTTAACCACAACCAAAACATATTCTCTACAATTATTAATTAACAGAAATTTAAATCAAATAAAAACAACATAATTATGTGAACAAATAAAGTTTAAGCAACAAGAAATCTGTCAAAATTGACATATAATTCCCCTTCAATCTTTATCATACTTAATCGTTAGTTTTCTATTTGTTGTTGATTACTTGTTGCATTTGCAGTGCAATATGCAATTTTGTACTCAAATATGCATGTATATTATTAGTGTGCCAGACACTGCAAAATGTTCTGAAGTCAAGTGGCACATTGGTAGTTTAGTCAAAAAATTCTTCTTAATTAACAAATTGTTTCAATTTATCAAAGCGTCATCACCTCCCTCCACATAAATCTTTTTGTATCTCTGTTAACAAAGATTTACACAACAGTCTTTCTTTTTTTCAGATATGTTCTACTTAAAGCTTTTGACGTATTAGAAAATATTTGAGACCTTGAAGAGGGAAACAGGCTTACTCATGGTTTCATGAAACCAGTATTAACTTTTGTTGTCAAACATTTGGCAAAAAAACATAGATTAATTTGTTCCCATTAAACTAACAGCAATTTTATCTTCTTTTTTTCTATCATAGAAATTACAATAAAACTTTCCAACAGGCTGTGTCTACTTAACGTTAATATTAATTGGTACTCATTTGCCCTGATACATGTTAGACTGAGTCCTTTCGCCTGTAGAGTCTGTTCATCCGAAGTTCACAAAACTGTAAACGTTGCTTTTACAAAAGGAGTGATTACATTAATTCAAAATCCATGACCCAAAATTTTGTACAATGTAGTTTCACACCCCCTACCTGATATTTATGGCATAAAACAAGAAGAAACAAATTTGGAAAGGGTATAAAAATATAGCAAGTAACACACTGTTCACACTAGCAATATTGACTAAGGTTACCTCTGATCACCTTACACCACTCTTCATATGTTGTCTTAGGTTAACTCTGCTCACCTTGAACACATATTGACAATGTTTACCTCTGGTCCAGTTACAATGATGCTCTGATCAAATAACACACTCATTTATGTTGGTAACCTCTGGTCACCTCGTACATATATTCACTATGTTGACCTCTGGTCACCTTACAATAATGCTCACACAACACAATCGTTCACTTCTGGTCACCAAACACATTCATTGACGTTGTTTACCTCTGGTCGCCCTAAACCACTATTCATATATTAACCTCGGTTCATGTTTGTAGATAATATCAGTCAGTACTTGTGGTATAGTTAATGTGTACGTCAAAAAAAAACAAAGCATTTTCAAAGTTTTAATGGTTGCATACAATTCAGTATTCACGAGGATTGGATGTTTGTAGATCATATTGGTCAATGCTTTAGGTACAGTTCATGTGTATGTCAAGAAGGCTGGGGATTTTGAAAGTTTTAATGGTGGCATACATTAGTACTCACAACGGTTGTATGTTTGTAGATAATATCGGTCAGTACTTGAGGTACAGTTTATGTGTACGTCCACCAGACATAGCATTTTAAAAATGTTATGGTTGCACAACTTAGTATTCACTAGGATTGGATACTTATAGATTATATTGGTCAGTACTTGAGGTACAGTTAATGTGTACGCCAAGAAGACAAAGCATTTTGGAAGTCTTAATGGTTGCATACATTAGTACTCACAAGGGTTGGGTATTTGTAGATTATATTGGTCAGTACTTCAATGTACAGTTAATGTGTACATCAAGAAGGAACACAAGGAATAAACCCTCTATCAAGAGGGTGGTAAAGAAGGAACACAAGGAATAAACCCTCTATCAAGAGGGTGGTAAAGGGTTATTTTCGTGCAACGTGATCAACGTTTTTTACTTTATTATTTGACGTTCAGTCGTGCAAGACACGTGCCTAGTTCAACGTGTTCTGTTTATTCAATTTTACATGCATCTTGATTGTCAAATGCTTATTTTGCGTGCTCGGTATTTTTCAAATAAAATTCAAACACTTTGCAGGAATCGTCAAGAAATACTTTGTTAAAAGTCGTAAACCATTTATATCATAAATGTGTATACTAAATCGGGAATATCAAGTAAAACAGAGAGTTTATATATACAAGAGGACAGTGACTCAGTCACAAAAGTTTTTCATCAAAGTCTTTATTTTTTTTGCAACGTTCATGACAGAAATTATTTCACGATCAACGTTTTTTCCGTGCAAGCAACCCCCCTTTGCCACCCTCTATCAAGATTAAGGTTATACTTATATCTATTCATGTTATCATAGTTTTGTAACAGAAATAAACAGGCCCTTAAAATTACATAGAAAATCTATTCGTAACACCAAGTTCAAAAGACAATGAAAGAAGAAGAACAAAGGCTTCATCAGAACATGACATACAAATTACACTGACTTGGGTCAGACAAATGGATTTTTAAATAATAACAGCAACAGATTCTATTCCCTTTCAATTAATAACTAAGATCGGTTTGCTCATTGGAAAAGACTGTCCTGTAACCTTTAGTTAATGATCTTAAGTCCCTGGTGGAGCGTGGTAGCCTTGACAATCATACCACATTTTCTTGTGTCAATCAAATATTATCAATTAGAATGATTCATTTGATTCATTTTTAATTAATCTTTATTGCTTTTAAGAATATTAATCAAAATGATAAACAAAAATTACAAGTATATACATTGTTTATTTCTTTAACATATACATGAATGGGAATATTATAATAAAGAACAAAAATTATAATTATAATGTTCACATATCAACACGAAAAACTGATTACATTTTCTGCAAAAAAAAAGTAATAATTCAATCTATATACAAGTCTAAATTGAAAACTACGTTCAAACCTATGATTGCGTTCGATAAAAACAGCAATTTTTATACGTGTGCATGTAAAACAAATTTCGTTGTAGAAGGGTCTAAATACAGCACAAACAACATTTTCCAAAAGACCAAAAAAGTGAAAAAAGTATATTTAAACAAAACGCATTTGAATAACAGGTCGAACAACTGATGTTCTTTAACCCTGATGACTGCCATTGGCGATTGCCAAATCAAATTGATCACGAGACGTAACCAAATGGATCTTAATATAAATTTAATACTAAACTGTTATCAATAATTTTGTGACCAAGATGTAATGCCATATACACAAGGTGTCGATATTTTTTTTTTAACACCAGATCTAGATTTCGACAATATCTTCAGTGATGTTAGGGGTCGAAACGGTATTTGGAAGGCCATATAATTTACCCTCAATTTTAGATAGACTCTTGAATTTTAAGAGTCAATATAGAATGCACGGATCATATAAACCGGAGGGAAAGATAAGACCAAAAAAGTGAAAAAAGTATATTCAAACAAAACGCATTTGACTAACAAGTTGAACAACTGATGTTCTTTAACCCTGCTGACTGCCATTGGCGATTGCCAAATAAAATTGATCACGAGATGTAACAAAATAGATCTTAATATAAATTTAATACTTAACAGAAAACAATAAACTTGTGGCCCATAGTTAATTTCAAAAATAATCAAAGTTAATTGATAAGGCAAATTGAAGTTGATGACAAATATATATTTAATTAACTTTGATAACTGTTTGACAAAAAAAGGCATCAGAACACACTGAATACTTTTTTTTCAATTTGCTAATATCTTACCCTTGTACATTTTATAAAATAGATATTTAAAAATCTCATGTAGCTATGAAAATTGTGTTCAGTGTCTAGTCTAGTAACCTTTTGCGTGATATTGATTTATAGCTTTTAAAAAAATATCGCTTTGAAAAAAACTAAACAAAACATTCTAATTTTTATATGAAAAAAATACAATAGCTCAAATTAAACACAAGATGTGGGTCACGTTTAAAATAGACACATCTGTGACGCTCAAATAAAAAAAGTTAAAAAGGCCAAATAGAGTACGAAGTAGGAGAGAATTGAGAATGAAACATTCTGCAAAGTTTTGCCAAATACAGATCAGCTAATCTTTTTCTAGTGTAGAAAAGTTTTAGTGTTTTGAAATAATAAATTTATAATTATGACCATATCAATGATGATTCATGTCAAGAAAGAAATTCTGACTATAGGCATTTGATACCTCGTAATGAAAACATCCACCTACAGTGTCATCGACTCAGAAGTTGCAAATACACTAATTATAGATACCAGGATTTGAATAGTGTTCGACTGATGTGCGTGTCATAATATATATTATATCGGTCATTAGAAAGAAATATATAAAGATACATAAATCTAACAGGGGAGATAACGTAAGATTGACGAAAGTAATAAAGTCCAATTATATAATCATACCCGTATGTAAATTATCACGTGTCGACAATCGTTTTAGTCCTTCTAACTTCGTATGATCATTATCAACAAAATGTGGTTATATAAACAAGACTTATTAAGCTTATAAGGTAAGTTAAAAGGCTTTTGTAGTATTCATGAGGCTTGTCGCAAATATAGCATACTATTTTGTCCCACTTTATTGATAAGTGAACAAAAATAATTGTACCTAGTCAACGAATATCGATGGGCGTATTTCATGATGTCACCATCAATTTCGGGATACATTGAAATATTGTGTAATCGAACACTAATTGTGGCTATTAATTAATAACATTTTTAGGAATGCTTCGCAATAAATGCCTAAAGTGCATTTGAACAGATCGCATGCAAATATCTAGTTTAAAAACAATACATAATACACGAACGAACCCACACACAAACACACTACATGTAGTACCGGAAATCGTACTTAGACGTTTTTATTCTCTTTGTACTGCAATGGTAATCGGACCAGCAGGAACAATACGATAGCAACAATTGTGTAATGGTCGCAATCGGGAACACAGATCCAGTTTATCTACGTTAGTATTGAATGGTAACAGGTTTTGTTATCGTATATATTGATACACGTGATTAACTGTGCACACACTTTATTCTTACATCAGGAAATACTGAAAGGCATTACAGAACCTCGGTATGAAACATTTAGATGTATTTATAAACTTTTTCCTTCACAGAAATTTATGAGAAGTTCCTGTCATGAAATGGTTGTTATGAACTGTATTGGTATTCGATAGAGCGGCAATACACATCTGTAGAAAAGTAAGTGATTAACACTTAACTTATTAATCAGGTGTTTGTTTATTTTATCATCTTTAGAATTTTTTTAAAAGAATGTAAATACCTTCTCATGAACTCTTATAACGACTGCTAGTGATACTTAGGTGGGAGGTCAATAGTCCTTTAAAGAATATTTTTTCAAAGAACATGACAAACGTGAAATTATTAGTATGACTAAAGCTGTTATAAGTGCGTTTAACTTGATAATGATCATACATGTAGGTCATTTATCAGTTGAATAAATTGTTGAACTTTACACTCAGTCTAGATTTAAAACTCAGATGATCCTATTATAATGATATAACAGTCAAATCTGATTTTTTCCAGATAAATTATATGATGAAATATGAATAAATACAACATAGGTATCTCAGTTTAGGACTGATTGTGTACTAAAAGTGTAATCGTAGATCACCGGAATGTAATAACTGAATTATTCGGGTTAAACATTTACATGTAAAAAGTAAAATCACAAAAATACTGAACTCCAAGGAAAATTCAAAAAGGAAAGACCCAAATCAAATGGCAAAATCAAAAGTTCAAACACATCAAACGAATGGATAACAACTGTCATATTCCTGACTTGGCACAGGCATTTTTGTATGTTGGAAATGGTGGATTGAACCTGGTTTTAAAGCTAACTAAACCTCTCACTTGTATGACAGTCGCATCAAATTCTATTATATTGACAACAATGTGTGAACAAAACAAACAAAAACAATAGGCAAAAATGTCACAAATAGGGGTAAATAGTCTAATTCGGTAGGTCATATTCGTGAAAAGAGAACGGAATTGTAGTTACGACATAAGGAACATATCCAATAATCATCTGTGAAACGGATATTTCATAACGGTCAACCAACTCGTGATGGCGTCCGTAAAATTTACAAAGTGATGATTTCAACTTCACCATTTGGAACTCTTGGTTTAAAAATGAAAATTCACACAATTTGGAAGCTGAAATCATCTCTTTTGTCGCATAGTTTTGTTTTCAACCGACCCTCATAGTCAATTTCTAGATATAAGATATAATCGAATGGCAAAATCAAAAGCTCAAACACATCAAACGAATGGATAACAACTGTCATATTCCTGACTTGGTACAGGCATTTTCTTATGTAGAAAATGGTAGATTGAACCTGGTTTTATAGCTAGCTAAACCTCTCACTTGTATGACAGTCGCATTTAATTCCATTAGTAAATGAAACAAAATTAAAAAGAAACATACAAGACTTACAAAGGAAAGAGGCTCCTGACTTAGGACATGCGCAAAAATTAATCAATAGTAATACTAAAATATGCCATCTTTAATTACTTGGCAGCAGTATTGTAAATATATCCTTTCTGAATTAGTCTGTTTAAAGGTTTGGTTAGCTTTTAATGACGACATGTTTGTGCTTTGCATACAATATTGAATGTGTGAAATACCAGAACGTATAAGATGTCTACATGTTGATTTATATTTACGAATGGTGTCCTTGTACCGATGATAACATTTAGTAAATATTTGACTAGTTTGTGATATCGAAAATCATGGTGTTATAATATTCAGTAGTACGGTGATTTCTTTCAGTAAACTCAAATACGTCGTTACAAACACGAGATAATCGAACAAGTTGAGATTCATCAACACAATAAGATGGTGACAAAGGAACCTCAACATCTAAAAATGGATAATTTACAATAGGAAATGAACATCATCTCTTTGTCGTTAATATTGTTGTTAAGCGTTCTGTTAAAGATATAGATATCAAGATCCAGGAAAGGATGTTTTCACTGTTTGCATTTAAAATGAAGTCGTATTTATTGAGAGCCAATGAATCATCCAAGTATCAAAAAGTGTTCTTAAATTTTTGTATCGGATGTTGCTTCGATGGCTGAATTTAGTCATCAATTGTTTATCATAACAATACAGAAACAGGACTGTAATAAGTGGTGCACAGTTAATCCCTATTGGAATTCTGATAACTTGACGGAATTAGGAATCTCCCTAGCAAACAATAACTCTATTTAGTAAAATTTCAAGGGCAGTTATAGTATCATAACAGGTCCAGTGACATATAGTTCTTTTGTTTGTTGTTACTAAAACATTACCTTAAAGAGTTTGAACATATATATTCGCATTCTGAATTTTTGAAGGACCATGTAAGTAGGTATGTGACTTTTTATTAACGAGATTATCAGGCAAAGAAGTATATAGTGTAGAAAATCAAAATTGTGATCAGATTCGAAATCAGCTATATAAGCATTCAATGTATCAGGTACTTCCAACGAATGTTTGACACTCCAAAAGTAATTTATTTCACTTTTTTCAAAGGCTTATTTGAACAATTTATTACCAGGTTTTGGATTGTAGCAATTGTACTAGTAAGTAGAATAGATAGTTTAGTAGTGGAACAATTGCATGAAGACGAAATAAATCTCTACTTGTAAGATGTTATGTGCAGCTTCGGAAGCCAGTACATAGTTGGAACTTTCAATGCATTTGGTTCTGCTTGTAAAGAGGTAGCTAAAAGCTGATGTTTGTTACAAATGTCATTTTTCGAAAATGGATTTAGTTGGAAAGTTGGTGAATTCGTGATTTCTTTTTACAGAACCTCAATGTAAAATTCACGTCATACAATAATGGTATTATAAGCAGACTTATCAGCCGAGACAAAAACATATTCCTTGGGGAGTTCCTTTAATTTATTATTGATACGAGAAATATGAATATTATGGTTGTTGTTAGAAGTGAAATGTTCTTTGAAATGATTAAAACAAATATCAACTATGCTCATTACTGAATTTGGGTGGGTGGGGGGGGGGATTAAGGATTTTTTGCCAACTTTTTCTCGTTTTATCCATTTCGAGTTGTAAATTCGGAGTGAGTCGTGGATCATGTTACGACACTTATTCCACTTAATAAGTGACAGGGGGTGATATTTAGGTCCTTTATTGAGGAACGATTTCAACTCTCGGTCATGAACGATGTTATGGTTTCCTGTTATAACAAGGGAACTAGGAACATAAATGTATAATAATTATGATCTGCATTTAATACCCTGAATATTAAGTATGATTTTAACGAGATGTGGGATATACATCCATTTGATAACAACCCAAGGACACAAAAACAACTAAACGACATGTAAAATTATGTCAACATATGTTTATGGATCTAAACTGCTCCTAATTAACTTGATTCTTCTTATTAGTGTTCCATTTATACTTCTGTTTGCTTAATGTCAATAATCATTAAATGACGAGCATTCTTTTGACACCGTATTACTGATTATACTTTTACTGTAACACATAGTAATTGTCGTGTTTTGTTATCATGTACAAAGTCCAGTACCTGTATTCTGAGGTGAAGAGTTTTTATTTTTATTTACGAAATTTCACATTTTGATTATTTTTGTAGACCGTATGCATGACTTCAAGATATTATTTTTATCTTGTTTTGCCACATCGCAATTTCACTGACATAAACCTCTAATCCACGAGTTTGATAATAGTTATAAACTAAAACAGTTAAAAGTATGCACGACTTAAAAGTTGAAAGCAAACATGTTTAAATGATATATAAAAAAGTTATTGGCCGGACATGGTTATACAAATAACACAGCAGAAGAAAAAACACAAAACGTTAACCCCAAACCACTTCATTGTCCTAAATATGAATGATATATTTGCCACTGGACTTTCATCAATTATCAACCAATCAACCAAATCATTTAAAGTTGAAGTACCATTATTTTCGTTAGTGGTAACCATCGTGAACGTTCAAAGATATTCGTTGCGTTTGCTTATAGTGAGCTGTTGATTCGAAAGAAAAACACTGGAATAGAACCTCTTTAAATACAGCATACAATTTGTATGGTAAATTTCCATTGAAATAAGCTTTGAAAATTTGACAAGTAGTGGCAACATGCATGCTTCTACCATGATACTGATCGACTTTGAGTAATCAAAACGCACAATGACCAGTACAATAATTCACAACGAACAGTACTAATCAAACAAACTAAAGACAACGAACCGTACAGTGATAACAGTCTTTAAACAAATAAAATATAACAAAAGGTTTGTCGTTGTGAGTTTTTTTAATAAGCAGGTGTATGAATTACTTGTAAACATTCTAAAATAAAAACTCGGTATAACACAAACCTCATTAAATAAAAAGACAAAACTATATTTTGTTGTTTAAAATACAAAATTGGTGTCCGTATAACATGTATTATATAAGTGATATAACATTGTCAAAGAGAGACAAAAGATACCAAAGGGACAGTCAAACTCATAAATCTTAAACAAACTGACAACGCCATGGCTAAAAATGAAAAAGACAAACAAACAATAGCACACATGACACAACATAGAAAACTAAAGAATAAACAACACGAACCCCACCAAAAAACTAGGGGTGATCTCAGGAGCTCCGGAAGGGTATATGCACATTCCATTAAACATCCTTACTAAATGCAAACCGTAAGAGTGTATGCATATTCGTTACTGTATAAATATTAAAATAAAATAAGAAGAAGTGGTATGATTGCAAATGAGACAACTATCCCCCAAAGTTCAAATGAAGTGGATGTAAGCAAATATAGGCAACCGTACGACCTTCAAAAAATTGTGTGCACCACATTTTTAAGGTTATTTAGAATAAACATAACAACTATTACAGTCATTCCTTATAATTCAAATCTAAATTCCATTTGTATCATGCCCTTCTTAAATTATACGAGACGAACATTACCTGTATTATGCTAAAAACTGACTTTAGAATAAATGCGTTTATTTACGATATGCAAAGACTATATGATAAGGCCCCTTAACACTATGTACACTAGATAAAGAAAATTGACGCCATTATATGCTCCGAAACATATAAATGAACCAAACTTAAAAAATATACAAGACGAACAAAGACTACAGGTTCCTGACTAAGGACCGACGCAAAAATGCGACGGGGTTAAACACATTTTACGAGGGCTCCCCCTCCCCCTTCACCTCTAGCCAATGTAGACATATATAACTTAAACGTTCACAACTTTGAATGTCACTGCCAAAGAATAAATTTTGAGCTCCCTTACAAATATTTCCTCTGCAGCTGCTCCAAAAAGTCCACTCTTAACTAAATCTGCAGAAGGGGTCTTTTACATATGTACTATAGGTTAGCTGCAATCTCCCTTTACGTTTAATATGACGGTGCTAACTATGAAATTTAATAATAATTAAACTACAAGCCATCCGCTGTATTTCAAAATGCTATCTGTTTCTTCAGAAAATAACCATACTTTGCGTTGTGATTATGTAAGCAATCCATTCATTTGTTTACACGAGACTCAGATGAAGTCCTAACAACAAAAAGAATCAACAATACTGTATACAATTCTATAAGCAATCGTCATTCAAAAATGTTAAAGAGGTACACCAAAAAATAAAAATAGTTATCCCCATTTTCACGCAAATCTAATTTTGTAATCGTAACTCGACTTTTGTCCCCCGCAACTCGATACTCGACAAGAAGTGAATCTCGAAGTAAAAGTATGGAGCGTTGGCCAAATTCAAAACCACTTTTACCAAAGTCAAAGCAATAAAGTATTCAGAAACACAACATGCTTGACTTTCTTAACTTCTGCCATTTTTGAATGTTTGTCAGCACAATAAGTGTAACAATGCATTTGATAATGTCAGTGTTTAAATATGAGGCTCAGGTTTCTCTACATTTTAACTTTAAAAAAAAGGGCAGAAATGACTTAATCGATTAGCACTGATGCACATGTCCATAGTATGGAACGCCAACACTGTTTTGTTATGACTATTTTCATTATATGATTTGCACTTGTCATATAATGACGTACTAACACCTTTATATGATGTTCAAATATTCTTATAGTATGTGAAAGTATCCTTATATGATGTCCAAACATCCTTATATGATGTGCAAACATACTTATATGATCTGCATATAATACTTATATGATGTGCAAATATACTAATATGATGTGCAAATGTACTTATGTGATGTGCACAGATCTGCATTTTCCATTATATTATGTACAAACATCTTTATCTGATGTGGTTTAGTCATTATAGTATGTGCTTGTAATAACAATAGCGGTACCATTTTTTGCTGCAGATGCGCATTTCGACAATACATGTCTCTTCGGTGATGCTCGTGGCCAAAATATGTGAAATCCAAAGCTTATATAAAAGATGAAAAGCTATAATCCAAAAGTTCCAAAAAGTATAGCCAGATCCGTGAAAGGAATCAGAGCTTTGCATGAAGGAGATACATTCCTTAATTTATAATAATTTCTAACATTTTGTAACAGCAAATTTTAATGAAAAATCCGTATTTTCATGCCAGTACCGGAGGACTAGCTACTGGGCTGGTGATACCCTGATAGTGGTGATAACCTTATATGATGTGGTTTGGTTTACTTCATTAAATGATGTGCTTTCATCGTCGTTATGGTCAATGAACATAATTACGACTAGAACGATTACTGTTTACATCATAAATGATTCCGATCTGCTTTTACGGAAGTACTAGTACTATAAACCCGGCTCAAATCTGTAGCTATCGTTTGGAAAATGGTTAAGATTTAAAAAGTGATAACCTTGGCATGTTGGTACCTCGTTTTAAGATGACAAAATCACATCTGATATTGTGAAAAATTGTCAAAATATGAATTGCAAAGTTTAGTTTTAATCGACGGGTCTACAATAATGAACATACGGAGTCTACAATAATTAACATACGGTTAAAGTAATTAAATTTAAAGAAGTAATTGTTTTCTGCCATGCTCTATGCTCATTTAAACAAGAGTAGGCATTATATTTGTCAATATCTTTATACCTAGCGTTAGTGTTTTTTTCTATAAGAAGTTTATACATGAATTTCAAGTATGTTCATGTTTGTAAATTTTGCCTTGCTGATCATTTTAGCTGTTCAATTTCTCTTTATGTATTACTTTTCTCATGATAGACACAAAAGTGGGCCAAAATCGGACATTGATAGGGTAATGGCTAATATAAGGGACCGGTCATTTGTAACCCAAAAAGAGGGGATAGGGAGACATAAAGGGGGCCATTAATTTTATTATTTTTGGAATGGAATGGTGGTGTACAATTATTAATAGTTATAGATATGCCGCCGTATAAAGTTATGGCGATGTCTTCGTCATCCGTAGACATCAATTTGTACGCCTCGTTCCGCTAATTCCTTAGTTTCAACAATTTCTTCTAGCAGAGTATTTTTCATCTGAAGCTTATATTGAATGAAGGTGAGGTAAATATCAATTAGACTATAACCGGCATATCCAAATTGAGCTCCCTGGAGTCGCAAACAACTTCCACGCTTGAAGTTCTAGATCCACTTCTGACGCTATATTTTAAACTTATAAAGCAATAGAAACTTAATTCGTTGGTTCTTTTGTTGTAATTACGAACAGAAGTATTGAAAATGTGTGTGTCTGTTTGTGTGTGATGTTCTGTGGTGGTTTTTTTGGGGTGAGGGGAGGGGGGTTGAAATGCTTATGTCTTCGAAAAGGGGGGTCTTGATACCATAACTATGAATTATTTATTTTTAAATCTGTTCTTGTCTACACAATTTTGCAAAGAAAGGTATTTATATAGATAAGTTATCAAAATAATAGGTAATAAAACAACAAAACTCTTAAGAGCCAAAAATGAGACCTTTACTATAGAGTATATTCAGACACATTGCAATCTATTGAAGTTTCCAGGATAAACGCAAAATGTTAAAAGCTGCTGCCGTCAATTTTCACTTTTTTAATTGGAAACACAACTCTCTATCTGTAAGAGACCAACAGGTCTCAGGAAACAATACATACATGCAGTTTTTCATGTTCATTTAGACACCTATCTGAATAAATGATAGATATTGTATGTTCAAACTTACGCCGATCTGACAACGCTCAATTCTATTTTCTGTTTTAAAGACCATTGGGATTCTCTGGTTTTGTCGGATTGATCCGCAACTTCAAAAATATGAAGGCTGAAATTTCATTGGCTGGTGTAATATTTACCAGAACATAAAGTAAAATGAAGCGTTGTCAGATCCTTTTAACCAAAGCTTAGACAGATGATCCGTACATTTGTATCTTAATCCGATTGGTTAGGCACCAACTCTTTACTATTGTGAGCAGGAGCACGTGTATTTCCTTTGCTCAGGACAAACAAATATTTCGACTTCAATAGAAAATAACATGGTTATTTTTTTTAAATTTCATTATTGTTTTATTTTTTCCCTCATTTTAAATGGACACAAACTATTTCGCTGTCCTCCTGAAATAGATAAAATCTCTCTCAAGAAATTTGGAATCAAACATTTACAAAAAAAAACATTCCGCCCAATGACTAAAAAAAAATAGTTGGTACGTTAGCCCTGTTTACTTGAGTCTGGAGGTGTATATATGAGCGGCTTGCCACGAAACCTTTTATATTACGGGTTACTGTCTAATGACAGTCCTTTCGTGGTACTATGGTTGGCTCGAGTGCAGGAGGTCGTGGGTTCGAACCCCGGCCGGAAAAAAACCAAAGACTTTCAAATTGATATTTGCTGCTTCCCTGCTAAGCACGCGAAATTAAAGAGAAAAACAAAGGCTGCTCGGCTCGGAATCAGAATAATGAGTCCGGGTAAGGTGACATGTCTTCCTTCGGACTGTTACCCTGTGAACTAGCATGTTACAAATCCGGCTCAGGGTGTCGGTCTAGTGAAAAGCAGGGTTAATATTCGTATCACATTAACATGTTCTCGTACAAATATGTATGGAACGCCATGACTGTCTTATGTCCATGCTCAACATTATATGCAGTGGTCACATCATTATAAGCAGTGGTCACACCATTATATGCAGTGGTCACATCATCATATGCAGTGCTCGCAACATTATATGCAGTGCTCACAACATTATATGCAGTGCTCACATCATTATATATGCAGTGTTCACAACATTATATGCAGTGCTCACAATATTATACGCAATGGTCCCAACAATATATGCAGTTGCCGGGACATTACATACAGTGGTCACAACACTATATGCAGTGGTCACAACATTATATGCAGTGGTCACAACATTTAAACGTTTTTTTCTTGAGGAAGGTGATGATCAGTGATGGTGATGATGATGATTGATGTATGTGATGGTGGTGGTTCAGATTCAGTAAACTTCGGATTTTTTTAGAAGAAATTACCGAATCCAGTCATAATTGGTAATGCCCAGCAAACAAATTGAAACAGTTAAAAAAAGTCATGTTATCTTTAAGGCAATATACAGTATTTAAAACTCTGCTTGAGATAAGGAAATTAAGAAGTATGATCAATTTACCACAAAATTTTCCACACCAGGGCATTTTTTTCTTATTTTGATCTTATTTTGATGATAACTTTCATCATATTCAAAACTTGATATGTATATGTTACAGGGAATTTGTAAAATCACTAACAGTTTCAGTGGTTTTGTAAAATCCCTAAAATTGTTAGGGATTTTACAAAATCACTGAAAATAGAGCTATGGATTTTGTAAAATCCCTGATTACAAGTTTAACTTGCTATTAGAAATGTGTTTTTCTTAATATAGAAATAGACTAATAATTTGAAATGCATTTGTTTAGTAAATACAATGAGCTAAAACTAGTGTATAATGATAATGACTTCAAGGCATATAAACAGATATTTAGACCACAATTTACTTATTTTTGCATGACAAGTTTCATTGACATCTACTATTACATAATTGTCCTGCTTTTCTACAGGCACACCTGTTTTGTTCACATCTGTTCTTCCCAGAACATCCACATTTTAAAAATCCTTGTCCATCACAAATTGAAGAGAGTTTAACAGCTTGTCGAACAAATGTAAAATTTTCAATTGAAACAGCTGATGGACTCAAAAATAAGAAATCAGTGGGTTCAACCTTGTTTCTTGTGTATGACCCTAACAGAATATTATGCTTGGTAGCAAGACGATGCCTTTCTCTGACTTTCCCTGGACAATAGCCATTATATTTCGGGGATCACCTTTTCCACTATCAACGACTGGGATAGGAATAACAACATTACATCCAATGTCCACTTCTTCTAAAACTCTATAAGACCGACTTAACATATAAAAGGCTTGTTTCACCATTGACTCGGGAGCATTTGCACGTTCTTTTTCAATGACTGTTTCTGTATCACACAGAGAGCAAATTACTTTTGACAGAAAGTCTTCTGTTATGATAGATTTTCCACATAAAACATGTACAGTTTTATTACAAGCACAAGAAGTTGCATTCAATGCTGTTGCTTCACATACAACACACATGTCAGTTTTTGGTTCAGTAGGTTGTGGCTCAGAAATCTCCATTTGTTCATCATCAGTTGTGCATATGTTTTCGTCATCAGTATTTATATTAAGCGCCATGTTTGCTAAATCTGACAAATGTTCTTCGCTGTCAATTTTAGCTATAAATTCATCAGGGAGTGAAGATGATGGTAGCCCAAATCTTGCGTCTACCCCAAACATAGCTTTGTAGGGAGCTCTGTTTATGTCTGAATAATGACTTCTATTTTTCTCAAATTGTACAAATTTGACACCGACAGGCCAGTCTTTACAAAGGTTATCTCGCATCCATGTGATAACCATATCCTTGACATCATCATTACCTCGCTCAATGCTGCCCTATGTCGAGGTTTACCATGAATAATTTAACATTCTGGCCATAAGTTTTTAAGCTCACTTATGATGTTTGCAGTAATTCGGCACCATTATCACTTTGAAGGATGTTTGGAGTACCAAAAAGAAGAAAGATATCAAGTATTTGCATTGCTACTTCATATGCAAGCTTTGGTGTAAGTGGGCGTAAAATTACAAATTTTGTTAAATGATCTTGGTATACGATTAAAAATCTATAATCGTTGTATTTGAATGATTGCATGTCTATCAAATCAACCTGTCCTCGGGAATTCAACTCTTGCTTATTATAGGCTTTACGACAATGCCTTTACCAGCAGTTCTACGTTTTTTAAGTTGGCATTCCTCGCACAGTTCCTTGTAAAGTTCTGAAGCTTCATATCAAACATTTGCGTACTTTCTATTTGCCTCCTTTCCCATTTTGTCCCTACTACCATGACCTATTGATATGTATATTTTCTGCACTATGCTGTAAATGTCTTCAAGACATACATAATATTTTACATCTTCATCTGATGAATACCGTTTTTAACGAATTTTTTTTCACATCTCCACATTGAAGAACTTCATACCTACATTAAACAAAATATTTACTCTACTTTTATTTGGATTAAAAGAGATGAGAAAGTTTAGAAATTTATTTAAACTTTTATCACTTTGTGATAGGATACATGTATTTGAGATATGACCAAAGTAAATAAAACGTTGACATGCAAATCCGTATTCTTACCTATATTCTCTGTTGTCTTTTTTATTATCATTTTGTGAATATAAACGTTTTTATATTTGATTTTTATATTATTTAAAAAAAAAATGAAATAATTGGTTTTATTTTTATAGTAATTACAGAAAAAAAACTATAATAAACAGTAACTTACTTTTTTTTAAACTAGGTAGTAATAAGAGCTTGTTTTGTCTTCTTTCTGTTGACAGAAATTTTTCAATCGATAAGAATGAATTTATTTTTACAAATTCCCTGAAAACAATCAGTGAAAAAAGAACTTAATTATTTCAGGGATTTTTTAAACTCATTGGTCAAAATCAGGGATTTTATAAAATCACTGGTCAAAATCAGGGATATTATAAAATCACAAATCAGTTCAGTGATTTTACAAATTCCCTGAAATTTCAGTGATTTTACAGAATCCTTGATTTTACAAATTCCCTGTAACATATATACTTTAAGTATCTAAAAACATATATATTTATACATATTTGTTATTGTGCATTTCTGATCATTTAACTCTAAATAAACATCATCAGATTACTCGGGACTGCAATTTAGACATATCATGACCCAGTATTGTTCAAGGAGAACAAAATATCTGTCAGGAGTAAACCGTTCATTGCATTTTGGATTTTTTTTTTATTTATGTTGGTCAGCGATGTTATTCAAAAGATAGTTTTACTTGAAAATATACGATTTTTAATCTTATTTGAAATAGGCATGGCACAGCAATTTTTAGTACAAAATAACTATTATATGAAATGTATCCTTTTAAGTATATAATTCGGACTATGCTATACATAAAAGTCCAATAAATTTCGACAATTTTTCAATTTTACCCGTGAGTGATAAGACCGACAGAAGCTCTATTCTTACGGTATGGAATTAAAAGATAACTGGTCATCCAATTAAAATCGAAAACAATACATTTGTAGTGTTCCTTAGAAACTAAGACATTTCTCTGTTTATGATACGTTATTTCTGAATGACCAAACGCTTAGCTACTGTGTGTAGCACGAAAATAATAAAAGAGGAATGTGCAACCCATCATTAATTATTGTAATGGATCAGTATTATGAGGGTCCGTGTAACACTTATCAATTCAAAGTTTTAAAAAGTTTTGAAACTTTAGATTTTTGAAATTTTTACCAATTTATTAAAATATTTAAATTCTAAATATCGTTTATCAATTTGATAGTTTAGGAATTTGATCAAACTTTTTAAATACTAAACCTAACGTGCAATTTTGATTATTTCACTTTTTCAAAGTTTGATTTTTTAAATTTTTGATTAAAATATCAAAAATAGAAAAGAGGGGTACCTGTAAACACTGATGTAAACACGGCTCTGATAACAATCATTCTTAGTTATTAATAAATAGCACGAAATATATCAAATCATTTTTAATTACAAAATAAATATTGGAAAGAAGAAGCCTTTTTTTACATAAAATTTTTTAAACCTATTTAAACCGGAATTAAATAAGTTGATTTAAATCTCTCATATACGGTTAGCGTTTGAGATAAATAATATAGAGCTATTTGGTGTTCGGTCCGTGTATATCTGCGTCCCTTCGTTTTTCGTTTTGAAACATCAAAAACAAAAAACAAAAAACGAAAGTGTTTTCATTTCTCGTTTTTGATTTCATAAAAACCAAAATGAAAAACGAAAGTGTTTTCATTTTTCGTTTTTGATTTCTTAAAAACCAAAACGAAAAACGAAAGTGTTTTCATTTTTCGTTTTTGATTTCTTAAAAACCAAAATGAAAAAGAAAAGTGTTTTCGTTTTTCGTTTTTGATTTCACAAACAAAAAACGAAAACAAAAGTATTTTCATTTTTCAATTTTGATTTCTCAAAAACTAAAATCGAAAAATGAAAGTGTTTTCATTTTTCATTTTTCATGTCACAAAAACAAAAAACGAAAAACGAAAGTGTATTTATGTTATCTTTCCAACACAGTTTAATTGTCATTCAAAAAATGACAATGTTGTCATTTGTCGTTCATTTAAAGGTCGTTAAAGTATACATGCACAGCGGTTGTCAGATCAATACTACTTTAATCGAAGATAATGTCGACGGATACAAAAGTCTTTATCAATCTAAACAATAAGGGTTGGTGATCTTTACTTTTAAGTTTGGAGAGGTTAATCTAAGATGATAATATTGTAGCGTAACTAGCCTCTTTTACAAATAAAGCAAACTATATATTGTTGGCGAGGGAAGGGCTCAAGGACTCAAGAAGAACTGGAAAAAATGATACAAAATCTTTCACACCCTTTCTTAATCTAAAGCGCAAGTTTTAATTTATCTATTGTATTATGTTCTGGACCGCGCTGAAGTACGTCCATTATTCATAGTTCATTATTCATTATTCAATAATGAATAATGAAATAGTTCACTATTCACTATTCAATATTGAAAAATGAATAATGAATAATGAAATGGTTTATGTTTCATTATTCAAATTGTAGCGGTGAATAGTGAAAAAAATATAAAAAAAAATTGACTATGACACAATAGCTATATTTTGATTCGAAATGACCATAAGACGGTTTACGGAGGACCTAAATGCCAAAATATGCATAAAAATGAGGAAATATAAAAAAGAAGATGTGGTATGATTGCCAATGAGACAAATACCCAGAAAGACCACAATGACAGAGACATTAACAACTATAGCTCACCGTACAGCCTTCAACAATGAGCAAAGCCCATACCGCATAGTCAGCTATGAAAGGTTCCGCAACAAATATTAGAAGACCTAAATGCCAAAATACGCGTGAAAATTAAGAAATAGCCAATTTTGAACAATGAAATGGATATTTTGAATAATGGAATGGACTGTGGCGACCCTTTAGCCCCTATTATAGTTACACCTTATACCTCATTCGAAAGCTGATTACAAGACGAACAAAATGTATATAGTCAATATGTTCCGCAACGAATATTAGAAGACCTAAATGCCAAAAAACGCGTGAAAATTAAAAAATAGCCAATTTTGAATACTGAAATGTATTTTGAATCATGGAATGGACTGCGGCGACCCTTTAGCCCCTATTATGGATTAACCTTATACCTCATTCGAAAGCTGATTACAAGACGAACAAAATGTATATAGTCAATATGTTCCGCAACCAATATTACAAGACCTAAATGCCAAAATACGCGTAAAAATTAAGAAACAGCCAATTTTGAATAATGTGATGGATATTTTGAATAATGAAATGGAGTGCGGCGACCCTTTAGCCCCTAATTATAGATAACCCTTATACCTCATTCGAAAGCTGATTACAAAACGAACAAAATGTATATAGTCATTATGTTTTGCAATGAATATTAGAAGACCTAAATGCCAAAATAGGCGTGAAAATTAAGAGACAGCCAATTTTGAATTATGAAATGGATATTTTGAATAATGGAATGGAGTGCTGCGACCCTTTAGCCCCTAATTATAGATAACCCTTATACCTCATTCGAAAGCTGATTACAAGACGAACAAAATGTATATAGTCAATATGTTCCGCAACGAATATTAGAAGACCTAAATGCCAAAATACGCGTGAAAATTAAGAAATACCATATTTTGAATAATGAAATGGATATTTTGAATAATGGAATGGAGTGCGGCGACCCTTTAGCCCCTAGTAATAGATAAATCTTATACCTCATTTGAAAGCTGATTACAAGACGAACAAAATGTATATAGTCAATATGTTCCGCAACAAATATTAGAAGATTTAAATGCAAAAATACGCGTGAAGATTAAGAAACAGCCAATTTTGAATAATGAAATGGATATTTTGAATAATGGAATGGAGTGCGACGACCCTTTAGCCCCCAATTATAGATAAACCTTTTACCTCATTTGAAATCTGATTACAAGACGAACAAAATGTATGTAGTCAATATATTCCGCAACGAAGATTAGAAGACCTGATTGCCAAAATACGTGTGAAGATTGAGAAACAGCCAATTTTGAATAATGAAATGGATATTTTGAATAATAGAATGGACTGTGGCGACCCTTTAGCCCCTATTACAGATAAACCTTATACCTTATTCGAAAGCTGATTACAAGAGGAACAAAATGTTTATAGTCAATATGTTCCGCAACGAATATTAGAAGACCTAAATGCCAAAATACGCATGAAAGTTAAGAACTAGCCAATTTTGAATAATGAAATGGATATTTTGAATAATGGAATGGAGTGCGGCGACCCTTTAGACCCTAATTATAGATAAACCTTTTACCTCATCCGAAAGCTGATTACAAGACGAACAACATGCTTATAGTCAACATGTTCCGTAACGAATTTTAGAAGACCTAATTGCCAAAATACGCGTGAAAATTAAGAAATAGTCAATTTTGACTAATGAAATGGATATTTTGAATAATGGAATGGAGTGCGGCGACCCTTTAGACCCTAATTATAGATAAACCTTATACCTCATTCGAAAGCTGATTACAAGACGAACAAGATGTATATAGTCAATATGTTCCGGAACGAATATTAGAAGACCTAAATGCCAAAATACGCTTTCGATTGTGGTATAATATATATATATATGTAATTAGGGGCTGAAGAGTCCTGCAAGTCCATTCCATTATTCAAAATATCCATTTCATTATTCAAAATTGCCTATTTCTTAATGTTCATGCGTAATTCGATCTTTAAGTCCTTCGTTACTCCTCTAATATGCGTTGCGGAACAAATTGACTATATACCTTTTGTTCCTCTCTTGATAAGCTTTCGATTCAGGTATAATATATATCTGTAATTAGGGGCTGAAGGGTCCTGCCAGTCCATTCCAATATTCAAAATATCCATTTCATTAATCAAAATTGGCTATTTCTTAATTTTCACGCGTATTTTGGCATTTAAGTCTTCTAATATTCGTTGCAGAACATATTGACTATATAAATTTGGTTCCTCATGTAATCAGCTTTCGAATGAGGTATAAGGTTTATCTATAATAGGGGCTAAAGATTCGCCACAGTCCATTCCATTATTCAAAATATCCATTTCATTATTCCAAATTGGCTATTTCTCAATGTTCACGCGTAAATCGATCTTTAAGTCCTTCGTTACTCCTCTAATATGCGTTGCTGAACATATTTACTATATATCTTTTGTTCCTCTCTTAATAAGCTTTCGATTGAGGCATAATATATATATCTGTAATTAGGGGTTGAAGGGTCCTGCCAGTCCATTCCATTATTCAAGATATCCATTTCATTATTCAAAATTGGCTATTTCTCAATGTTCAGGTGTATTTCGATATTTAAGACCGTCGTTACTACTCCAATATGCGTTGCGGAACATATTGACTATATACCTTTTGTTCCTCTCTGAATAAGCTTTCGATAGAGGTATAATATATGTTTGTAATTAGGGGCTGAAGGGTCCTGTCAGTCCATTCCATTATTCCCAATATCCATTTCATTATTCAAAATTGGCTATTTCTCAATGTTCAGGTGTATTTCGATATTTAAGGCCTTCGTTACTCCTCTAATATGCGTTGCGGAACATATTGACTATATACTTTTTGTTCCTCTCCTAATATACTTTCGATTGAGGTATAATATATATATGTAATTAGGGGCTGAAGGGTCCTGCAAGTCCATTCCATTATTCAAAATATCCATTTCATTATTCAAAATTGCCTATTTCTTAATGTTCATGCGTAATTCGATCTTTAAGTCCTTCGTTACTCCTCTAATATGCGTTGCGGAACAAATTGACTATATACCTTTTGTTCCTCTTTTGATAAGCTTTCGATTGAGGTATAATATATATCTGTAATTAGGGGCTGAAGGGTCCTGCCAGTCCATTCCAATATTCAAAATATCCATTTCATTAATCAAAATTGGCTATTTCTTAATTTTCACACGTATTTTGGCAATCAGGTCTTCAAATATTCGTTGCGGAACATATTGACTATATACATTTTGTTCGTCTTGTAATCAGCTTTCGAATGAGGTATAAGATTTATCTATAATTAGGGGCTAAAGGGTCGCCTCAGTCCATTACATTATTCAAATATCCATTTCATTATTCAAAATAGTCTTTTTCTTAATTTTCACACGTATTTTGGCAATCAGGTCTTCTAATATTCGTTGCGAAACATGTTGACTATATACATTTTGTTCATCTAGTAATCAGCTATCGAATGAGGTATAAGGTTTATCTATAATTATGGTCTAAAGGGTCGCCGCACTCCATTTCATTATTCAAAATATCCATTTCATTATTCAAAATTGGCTATTTCTTAATTTTCACGCGTATATTGGCATTTAGGTCTTCTAATATTCATTGCGGAACATATTGACTATATACATTTTGTTCCTCTTGTAATCAGCTTTCGAATGAGGTATAAGGTTTATCTATAATTAGGGGCTAAAGGGTCGCCGCAGTCCATTCCATTATTCAAAATATCCATTTCATTATTCAAAATTGACTATTTCTTAATTTTCACGCGTATTTTGGCATTTAGGTGTACTAATATTCGTTGCGGAACATATTGACTATAAACATTTTGTTCGTCTTGTAATCAGCTTTCAAATGAGGTAGAAGATTTATCTATAATTTGGGGTTAAAGGGTCGCCGCACTCCATTCCATTATTTAAAATATCCATTTCATTATTCAAAATTGGCTATTTCTTAATTTTCACGCGTATTTTGGCATTTAGGTCTTCTAATATTCGTTGCGGAACATATTTACTATATACATTTTGTTCCTTTTGTAATCAGCTTTCGAATGAGGTATAAGGTTTATCTATAATAGGGGCTAAAGATTCGCCACAGTCCATTCCATTATTCAAAATATCCATTTCATTATTCAAAATTGCCTATTTCTTAATGTTCATGCGTAATTCGATCTTTAAGTCCTTCGTTACTCCTCTAATATGCGTTGCGGAACAAATTGACTATATACCTTTTGTTCCTCTCTTGATAAGCTTTCGATTCCGGTATAATATATATCTGTAATTAGGGGCTGAAGGGTCCTGCCAGTCCATTCCAATATTCCAAATATCCATTTCATTAATCAAAATTGGCTATTTCTTAATTTTCACGCGTATTTTGGCATTTAGGTCTTCTAATATTCGTTGCGGAACATATTGACTATATAAATTTGGTTCCTCATGTAATCAGCTTTCGAATGAGGTATAAGGTTTATCTATAATTAGGGTCTAAAGGGTCGCCGTACTTCATTCCATTATTCAAAATATCCATTTCATTATTCAAAATTGGCTATTTCTTAATTTTCACGCGTATTTTGGCATTTATGTCTTCTAATATTCGTTGCGGAACAAATTGACTATATACATTTTGTTCGTCTTGTAATCTGCTTTCGAATGAGGTATAAGGTTTATCTATAATTAGGGGCTAAAGGGTCGCCGCACTCCATTCCATTATTCAAAATATCCATTTCATTATTCAAAATTGGCTGTTTCTTAATTTTCACGCGTATTTTGGCATTTAGGTCTTCTAATATTCGTTGCGGAACATATTGACTATATACATTTTGTTCGTCTTGTAATCAGCTTTCGAATGAGGTATAAGGTTTATCTATAATTGGGGGCTAAAGGGTCGCCGCACTCCATTCCATTATTCAAAATATCCATTTCATTATTCAAAATTGGCTATTTCTTGATTTTCACGCGTATTTCGGCATTTAGGTCTTCTAATATTGGTTGCGGATCATATTGATTATAAGCATATTGTTCGTCTTGTAATCAGCTTTCGAATGAGGTAGAAGGTTTATCTATAATTAGGGGCTAAAGGGTCGCCTCACTCCATTCCATTAATCAAAATATCCATTTCATTATTCAAAATTGGCTATTTCTTAATTTTTACGTGTACTGCGGCACTTAGGTCTTCAAATATTTGGTGCGGAATATATTGACTATATACATTTTGTTCGTCTTGTAATCAGCTTTCGAATGAGGTAGAAGGTTTATCTATAATTGGGGGCTAAAGGGTCGCCGCACTTCATTCCATTATTCAAAATATCCATTTCATTATTCAAAATTGGCAATTTCTTGATTTTCACGCGTATTTCGGCATTTAGGTCTTCTAATATTGGTTGATGAACATATTGATTATAAGCATGTTGTTCGTCTTGTAATCAGCTTTCGAATGAGGTATAATGTTTATCTATAATTAGAGGCTAAAGGGTCGCTGCACTCCATTCCATTAATCAAAATATCCATTTCATTATTCAAAATTGGCTATTTCTTAATTTTCACGCGTATTTTGGCATTTAGGTCTTCTAATATTCGTTGCGGAACATATTGACTATATACATTTTGTTTGTCTTGTAATCAGCTTTCGAATGAGGTATAAGGTTTATCTTTAATTAGGGGCTAAAGGGTCGCCGCACTCCATTCCATTATTCAAAATATCCATTTCATTATTCAAAATTGTCTGTTTCTTAATCTTCACGCGTATTTTGGCAATCAGGTCTTCTAATATTTGTTGCGGAACATATTGACTATATACATTTTGTTCGTCTTGTAATCAGCTATCGAATGAGGTATAAGGTTTATCTATAATTGGGGGCTAAAGGGTCGCCGTACTCCATTCCATTATTCAAAATATCCATTTCATTATTCAAAATTGGCTGTTTCTTAATTTTCACGCGTATTTTGGCATTTAGGTCTTCTAATATTCGTTGCGGAACATATTGACTATATACATTTTGTTTGTCTTGTAATCAGCTTTCGAATGAGGTATAAGGTTTATCTTTAATTAGGGGCTAAAGGGTCGCCGCACTCCATTCCATTATTCAAAATATCCATTTCATTATTCAAAATTGTCTGTTTCTTAATCTTCACGCGTATTTTGGCAATCAGGTCTTCTAATATTTGTTGCGGAACATATTGACTATATACATTTTTTTCGTCTTGTAATCAGCTATCGAATGAGGTATAAGGTTTATCTATAATTGGGGGCTAAAGGGTCGCCGCACTCCATTCCATTATTCCAAATATCCATTTCATTATTCAAAATTGGCTAATTCTTAATTTTCACGCGTATTTTGGCATTTAGGTCTTCTAATATTCGTTGCGGAACATATTGACTATATACATTTTGTTTGTCTTGTAATCAGCTTTCGAATGAGGTATAAGGTTTATCTTTAATTAGGGGCTAAAGGGTCGCCGCACTTCATTCCATTATTCAAAATATCCATTTCATTATTCAAAATTGGCAATTTCTTGATTTTCACGCGTATTTCGGCATTTAGGTCTTCTAATATTGGTTGATGAACATATTGATTATAAGCATGTTGTTCGTCTTGTAATCAGCTTTCGAATGAGGTATAATGTTTATCTATAATTAGGGGCTAAAGTGTCGCTGCACTCCATTCCATTGATCAAAATATCCATTTCATTATTCAAAATTGGCTGTTTCTTAATTTTCACGCGGATTTTGGCATTTAGGTCTTCTAATATTCGTTGCGGAACATATTGACTATATACATTTTGTTTGTCTTGTAATCAGCTTTCGAATGAGGTATAAGGTTTATCTTTAATTAGGGGCTAAAGGGTCGCCGCACTCCATTCCATTATTCAAAATATCCATTTCATTATTCAAAATTGGCTGTTTCTTAATCTTCACGCGTATTTTGGCAATCAGGTCTTCTAATATTTGTTGCGGAACATATTGACTATATACATTTTGTTCGTCTTGTAATCAGCTATCGAATGAGGTATAAGGTTTATCTATAATTGGGGGCTAAAGGGTCGCCGCACTCCATTCCATTATTCCAAATATCCATTTCATTATTCAAAATTGGCTAATTCTTAATTTTCACGCGTATTTTGGCATTTAGGTCTTCTAATATTCGTTGCGGAACCTTTCATAGCTGACTATGCGGTATGGGCTTTGTTCATTTTGTTCATTGTTGAAGGTTGTACGGTGAGCTATAGTTGTTAATGTCTCTGTCATTGTGGTCTTTCTGGGTATTTGTCTCATTGGCAATCATACCACATCTTCTTTTTTTATATTTCCTCATTTTTATGCATATTGTGGCATTTAGGTCCTCCGTAAACCGTCTTATTGTCATTTCGAATCAAAATATAGCTATTGTGTCACAGTCAATTTTTTCTATATTGTTTTCACTATTCACCGCTACAATTTGAATAATGAAACATAAACCATTTCATTATTCATTATTCATTTTTCAATATTGAATAGTGAATAGTGAACTATTTCATTATTCATTATTGAATAATGAATAATGAACTATGAATAATGGAAGTACTTCAGCGCGGTTGTCCTGGTCTCGGAGCAAAATATATAGATACATTGTAAGACTTTTAGTATTTACATGTATGAACAATATCAAAAGACATATGTAGGATGATGAAAAAAATAATGTAATCCACAAAGTCAAGTGTGTGGCTATTGTTAGTTTAAAACTATTTATTAATAGTGGATTGGAAATTTTCTCACCGGAACGGTGATCGAACCAGGAACTTATGTTATCGTATAGTCCGATGCACTAACCTATGTTACTTTTGTATAATGAGGATCAATGGTCTAGTTCCTCGTTGAAGACCCTCCAGCTCCTTTCAAGATGCAGAACAGGTATAAAAGCCCTGTTCATTAATCATTTGTATTTTTTCTATATATTGTGTGCGATTTTGTCCCGTGTAAATTTACTCCACATCTATTTATTTTCTTTTTCGGAACTGGACACGGCTCAATGCTAGTTTAGACCTCCAATGTTAAAGGTCATATGGTTTTTTTTAAATTATTTGATGCCGTGGGATTGGGATTTTTTTGCTTTAATGTAAACCATGTCAGGTTTTTAACTTGTAGTTACAGCAAATATAGCCAGTTTTGTGTTCTGTAATATACTGTAACAGTTTAATTTTACTTGTCCGGTCGCATCGGAACGTCTCAAAACATCTTCCGAACAATATCTGGACATCGGTGTCGTGGGCATGTACAATTGCTAAACCACACATGAACGTTCTTTACTCTTCGTAGATCTATTTCAACTTGAAGTCTTTTTGAGCCTACGACAAGCAGAATATGATATTTTATACCATTAAATATTGAAGCCATAGTCATGAAGATCGATTACTTGATTGAGTGTTCCGTTAACGTAGCCGCAGAACAAAAACGCGAGAGCTACTTTTGAATATTTCTACAATTTTAAGTAGGTTTCCACTCACAAACACAATAATATTTTCAACATTTATTAAAATATTTTTTATGTTGTTTTAAAATATCAATTTGACTTGAATTTGGGATCCCGCTAACATGTTTAAACCCGCCACATTCAAAATGTATGTGCCTGTCCCAAGTCAGGTGCCTGTAATTCAGTGGTTGTCGTTTGTTTATGTGTTACATTTTTGTTTTTCGTTCAATTTTTGTGCATAAATTAGGCCGTTAGTTTTCTTGTTTGAATTGTTTTACATTGTCATTTCGGGGCCTTTTATATCTGACTATGCGGTATGGGCTTTGTTCATTGTTGAAGGCCGTACGATGACCTATAGTTGATAACTTCTGTGTTATGTTGGTCTCTTGTGGAGAGTTGTCTTATTGACAATCATACCACATCTTCTTTTTTATATTTATATGAGTATATTAAATAAACATGTATATACCAAGCTAAGTCAGTTTATATCTTGTTTTTCGTCTGACTATACAAAAGGCGAGGAGAGCTTCTTTGATAGATCAGGTTGACTGATAAGCTTACTATATAAAGTAATAGGACAATGCATGGCATGAAGACATCACCAAATCACCGTATGCAATACTCAAAAAGACATCCAGAGCTTACCATATAGTCATCAACTACCCACCAAAAGGCCGTGAGCTTTGGTTGGCTCTTAACTCAAATCCAAGAGCACAGCAAAATGTCAAAATATTCTATTCAAACTGGGTGACCTGGGAGAAAAACATTGAAATTTTCCAAAGAAACACACACACCCCTCAACTTTTAATAAGGAGATTTGGTATTAATGCAAATGAGTCAACTATCCAACAAAGTTCAATTGTAGTGGATGTAAGCAATTACAGATAGGCAACCATATAATCTTCAACAATGAGAAAAAAACATACGGTATTGTCGGCTACAATAGTCCATGAATTGAAAAATATGAAACAGTTCAATTGAGAAAAATAACAGCCTATCTTAAAACAACATGAATTACGAAAAACACATATAAAAGACATCAACACACGAAAACCATTGAACTACATGCTCCTGAGTTGGAGCAGGCACATGCAATATATTGTGGCGTTTAACATGTTTGTAAACAGCCGGGACAGTTTTGTTACAGCACAGCATAAGAACTAGCTATACAAATCAGTGGAAAAGGGCTTAACGTATGAGATCGATACAAAACAGAAGGGAAAAAAAGGTCTAACAAAAACACATACCGAATGTGGCAGGGTATTTTGACCTCGTTTTCAAACAATCAAAGTACTGAAGTACTGAACATCGAATGACTGCAAGTTCTTTTGGATTGTCACAAGCATTTGTCTCAGAAAAAAAATCACATCTCTATACTTGAAAGTGAAGTTAATGTACTGATAATTTTTTTTGAAACTCAGTACACATATTCTATATCATATCATCTTTTTAATTTCAATGCCAAATATAGAGTTCTGACCCTCAATTCCACGGTCCACTAGACATGGAAAATGATAGTGCGAGTTGGGCATTTATGTGGTATGGACACATTCTTATTCAAATCCTTTATTGAAGAAGTCAGTAAATTTACTACAGATAACACTACATTTGTAAATCAGACGAACTAATCTAATCAAAATGTATATCTCTGATTTCGTAATACTTATGTGTATGAGAAAATTAATATATATATTAATTTTAATAAGATTGTTGAACGAACGCGTTCAATCTTAGGATTTTATTCTTGTCAATTTTTCCGACCGAGCAGAGCGAGTCGAAAACAATTAAATAGACGTCTTTCAAGCCAAAGTTAATATGTTTGCTATACACACATATGATTTTATTAAACTTGGTTATCAATTGTTAATCAAAAATACAGTCCTAGATAATAAAAAATCATGAAATATTTGGTCTAGTAATAAAAAAAATCACACAAAACACAGTAGTTGTCGTTTGTTGATGTCGTTCTCGCTTCTCGTTTTTTAGCTCACCTGGCCCGAAGTGTCAAGTGAGCTTTTCTTATATCTTGGCGTCCGTCGTCCGTCGTCGTAACTTTTACAAAAATCTTCTTCTCTGAAACTACTGAGCCAAATTCAACCAAACTTAGCCACCATCACCATTGGGATATCTAGTATAACAAATGTGTCCGGTGACCTTGCCAACTAACCAAGATGGTCGCCATGGATAAAAATAGAACATAGGAGTAAAATGAAGATTTTGGCTTATATCTCAGAAATCAAAGCATTAAGAGCAATTCTGACATGGGGTAAAATTGTTAATTAGGTCATTATCTATCTGCCCTGAAATTTTCAGATGAATCAGACAACCTGTTGTTATGTTGCTGTCCCTGAATTGGTAATTTTAAGAAAATTTTGCAGCTTTTGGTTATTTTCTTGAATATTATTATAGATAGAGATTAACTGTAAACATCAATAATGTACAGCAAAGTAAGAACTACAAATAAGTCAACATGACGAAAATGGTCAATTGACCCGTTAAGGAGTAATTGCCCCTTATAGTCAATTTTTAATAATTTTCATAAAATTGTACATTTTTACAAAATATTTTCCACTGAAACTACTACTAGGCTAAGTTCATTATAGATAGAGATAATTGTAAGCATCAACAATGTTTTGTAGAGTAAGATCTACGAACACATCACCATCACCAAAAACACATAGACCAAGGTGAGCGACACAGGCTCTTTAGAGCCTCTGGTTATATATAGAGTTTAGACCTTTGGTTTTCCCGTTTGAATGGTTTTACACTAGTCATTTTGGAGGATCCTTATAACTTGATATTCGGTGGGAGCCAAGGATTCGTGTTGAAGAGAGTACTTTAACCTATAATAGTTTCCTTCTACACACTGTGACTTGGATGGAGAGTTGTCTCATTGGCACTCATACCATGCACATCTTCTTATATCTATATAATTATTCTTTCGATATTTTTGATTGGGGTCTGGAGCTGGCATGTCAGTTACTGCTAGTAGTTCTTTGTTAATTTATGAATCATATCCGTTTTGTGTAGTTTCTTTTGTTTACTATTTTGTCATCGGACTCGGATTTCTTTTAAACTGAGTTTCTCTGTGCGTATTGTTTATTCTACATGAGCTAGATATAATTGCATAGCGGGAGGGTTGAGATCTAACAAAGCATGTTTAGCCCCGCCGTATTTTTGCGCCTGTCCCAAGACAGTAGACTCTGATCTTTGTTAGTTTTTATGTTTTTTTTTGTCTAAGTTAAGTGTGACGTCCATTTTCACATTACTAGCATACATTTTTATTTAGAGACCAGCTGAAGCCCGCCTCTGGTTGCGGGATTTTCTCGTTGTGTTGAAGACTCATTGGTGGCCTTCGGCTGTGCTCTCTGGTTAGGCTGACTGTTGTTTCTTTGACACATTTTTATTTCCATTCTCAATTTTATTGATTGATCAATTGATTGATTGATTGATTCATTCATTGATCTTTTACTACAAGCAAAAGTCATGATCATTTGAGAATCCTTTTTTTGTATTGTAGTGTTAATTTCACCAATGAAACTCGACATTAATGTTTGTCTTAATATTAAATTTCTTTGTAAACTCTAAAATTACCGTCTGATTATAATAAGACACGCAAGAATAAAAAAAGATATTTGGCCTTCAACGTCTCAACCTTTTTTAATGTGAGTAACTTCATTCTTCACTTAGAATTCGATTTTGATATTGTTTTTGCAAGTTTCAATAATAGATTTCCGGTAATTGTTCTGCATAAAACCCTATGGGAAAGCATATAAAGTAAATTTTCCAAACGTTTATTGGAACCTAATGATTTGGAAAGGTGTTGCAACCTGTAATGTAAAAAAGTTACAGCCGATTGCACGGAGTGTGTAGGCAAAGGTAGCATATCCTTGGTTAGCTTGCTTGAATTATAAGGTTAGGTAAACTACCCTCCTTTAAGAGTAGACTAGTTCTACAAATAACCAATCAATCTGTCTGTAGGACTAGGCTCCTTCTACAGGAGGGTGGTATACCTTACCTAGTTACTTCATAGTTCAGCTAACAAACAAGCGATCCAAAGATATTACCTTTGTCTACACACTCAATGTAATCGGCTGTAATGAAAATGCGGAGTTTGTGAGACCAGTCTCAAGCAACCAGTCGGTAGAAGTCAGTTTTCAAATATATAAAAACAAATATTGCATAAGACTCAAACTAAAATGTTTTTATTGATATATAACCACTATATCATGAGTTTTTAAAATATAATTAAGCAGTCAAAGACACTTTTCAATGAATTTTAAAATTTCATTTCTGGTTTATTTAAGAATTGAAAGCTTTTTTTTTTTTGTTACTTCATTGAGGTGTAAAGCGATGACTAAAATACATTGTGTATGAAAAGTGGGAGCGCTTCATTCTGAAAATGTACGCACGGTCAACGCTTTTACAACCCTATGAAGTTACAAAAAGAAGCATTCAATATTTATAATTACATGTTTTAGCTAGGATCATGAAAACACGATTTTTATCAAGTTTTTATTAAATTCACGATTGCACTTTATTGTGGAATTCGTGTCGTCCTGAATAATGATTTTCGTTGTGTAATGTAACATAAGGTGTGCAGTTAGCCAATCAGAATAACGAATTATAATGAAATGTACATCTTATGTTATTATTAGTTATACTCGTGCTTTAACTTTTTTTTGCTACACAAAACTGTTTTTACAAAACATTCTACCTCTGAACTAGTGGATTTCGCTTAAATATGACTGGACAAAAGGTTTATTTTTTGTATTCAAAGTATGGTGGGCAAGTAAATTTTTTATTAGCTTAAAAAAGATTGATCCGTGCTATAAATTAACTTGTAATTTTGATCAAGTATGCCCTAGATCTCTAGCTTACGTTCTCACCTAGAGCAGATAAAAGTATTGCCGCAGAATTTTTTTATTAACTGTCTGGTAAGGGTTTTTGTAGGGTATACGACCTCAACTTTAGACCTACTTTAGAAGAAAAAAACTAAGCAGAACAACACCCTGAATTTTTCTACTGTAGACCCCAGCTACCCAGCTTCCCTTTGCCCCTAGTGAGGACAATTTTTATTACATTTTCGGTAAGGTTGGGGTTCGGTGATCGACCCCAACTTTGGACCTATCTTTGAAAAAAAATAAGCTAAACAGCAACCTTGATTTTTTTCTCCAGTAGACATCAACTACCAAGCTCCCCTTTACACATTGTTCGGACAGAAGTATTTCCGTAGACATTTGTTTATTAACTTTTATGTATGATGGGGTAGGATGGGTAACTGAGTTCCACTTGAAAAAAATTTACAGGGACTCCAATGTGGTGTGGTCTATGCCGAACAATTACCGGAAATCTATGGTAGTTTGCAAAATAATAGTCTTTTTTTATAATGTGATATGCAAAATGTTGGTAAATAATGAAAGCATGCTTCTTAATTAATAGACATAGAAATAAAGAGAAACCGTATGATTACCAATAGCAATCTCCCAGAGACAAACTAACGATCATTAAGGCAATTAGTATAATGGTCTGGATTCGGGGTTCTTAATTTCTGTATTCTTTGATATTTTATGCCATATTTCTCTATTTTTTATACTTTTTGACAATTATTCTTTTATCATAACATTTTAACACCATTATTCTAGCTATTTTATTTATTTCTTGGTCCATTGTCTCTATTATTTATATTTTTTGTCCACTATTCTCAATTCCATAATCCCCCATCAACGATCTCTAGTTAATGTCACCTTATAGTCTTCACAAATAAGCAAAATTAATACCTTATAGGCTCCTAATGACACACCAATTTAATATCCTAGTTTGAATTGTGAAATTGCGGAAATTTTGAAAATTTGATCAAGCAAAATACATTATCGTCCTCGTAGTTCGTAAAATACTGGCAGATGGATCTTGGTCATCAATTCTAATAATCTTGGATCGACCTTTCTAAATTTAAAAGTAATAAAGTTCACGCATCCATATTGTTTAGATTGATAAAGACTTTTGCATCCGTCGACATTATCTTCGATTAAAGTAGTATTGATCTGACAACCGCTGTGCTATACTTTAACGACCTTTAAATGAATGACAAATGACAACATTGTAATTTTTTGAATGACAATTAAACTGTGTTGGAAAGATAATATAAATACACTTTCGTTTTTTGTTTTTTGTTTTTGTGAAATGAAAAATGAAAAATGAAAACACTTTCATTTTTCGATTTTAGTTTTTGAGAAATCAAAATTGAAAAATGAAAATACTTTTGTTTTTCATTTTGGTTTTTAAGAAATCAAAAACGAAAAATGAAAACACTCTCGTTTTTCGTTTTGGTTTTTAAGAAATTAAAAACGAAAAATGAAAACACTTTCGTTTTTCATTTTGGTTTTTATGAAATCAAAAACGATTTAATGAAAACACTTTCGTTTTTTGTTTTTTGTTTTTGATATTTCAAAACGAAAAACGAATGGACGCAGATATACACGGACTGTGTTCCCAGTGCCCAACTGTAACATTTAGATTTAGGTTCGTGTTGTTTATTCTTTAGTTTTCTATGTTGTGTCATGTGTACTATTGTTTTTCTGTTTGTCTTTTTCATTTTTAGCCATGGCGTTGTCAGTTTGTTTTGGATTTGCGAGTTTGACTGTCCCTTTGGTGTCTTTCGTCCCTCTTTTAGAAGTAACAGTGAAAACTGACCAACTCGCAGTAAACCGCATCGGTCGCATGCAACTTTAAACGTTTTGTTTTCTTTTTAATCGATTGTATGACGATAATATATTGCCTTTTATGATTTATATCAGTTCCAAGAAATAACACGGAAGGAATACTTAATGTATAGCGTAGCAATGAACGTTGTGCTAGGCGCGCTTCAGCTGGCCCCATGACAAAAAAGTGTACAGGTTCAGTGATTATAGATGTCATACTAAACTTCGAAATATAACAATGAACTAAAATTAAAATCATACAAGACTTAAAAGGACAGAGGCTCCTGAATGGGGACAGGCGCACAAATGCGACGGGGTTAAATGTGTTTCGTGAGATCACAACCCTCCTCTATACCGCTAGCCAATAAAGAATGAAAAACACACAGTAATACGAACAGTAAAACGCACTTGAAAAGAAATGCAAGTCCTATGTCAAAATAGGAAACAAACGAAACTAATCAAAATGACAATGATAATAAATTAACAAAGAACTACTATACATAAAGCTAGCAGTTACTGCCATACGCCAGCTCCAGACCTCAATTCATGAAACTGATTGAAAGGTTATGTCTTCATTATGCACACTCTCTCCCTGTTGTATTTATTGCTAACTTATTTCGGAACATTCATGAAGTATGCGTCACTGGCAACAAAAAATCGATAATTTAGAATAGGTTGTTTACGTACAAATTACGAAGTACGTCTTGTTTTGAAATGAATTCTCTTCTTTTGAGAAATATTTATTTTGTCATCCAATTTTTCACCCCTTACACCTATCTGTCTGTCGTTTTATTTCATACATTAACTTTTAAGTATCAGTATGTTTTCAATTCATATTGTTTCGTTTAGTTCCGCTTTTATTTCGTTTCGCTTTTTACAGGTACCCCTCTTTTTGCCCCTTTTCTATTTTTGATATTTTAATCAAATATTTAAAAAACAAACTTTCAAAAAGTGAAATAATCAAAAATGCACGTAAGGTTTAATATTTTAGAAGTTTGATCAAAATCCTAAACTATCAAATTTAAAAACAATATTTAGAATTTTAATATTTGAATAATTTGGTTAAAATTTCAAAATTTCAAAACTTTTACACCATTTGAAATTTTGATATTTTAAAACTTTGATCAAAATTCCAAAAATCTAAAGGATCAACCAACAGCTGGCCACTTGAAAAAATAATTTTACTGGAAAAGGTTTTTTTTGTACTACCTAGTTGTGTTTTAACTAGAAATAAACAAGAAATGTTGATTCTATCGTAAATTCTTTATTGGTGCTATGGACAAGACTTTCCCTAGCAACCATGACAAAAAATAAACTTGAAACTGACATTTTAAATATGGTTAAAATCAGGTTTTAATGCAATCCAGATTAAATACAAAACTTTATTGAAGACAAACATTATATCCTTAATAAAAAAAAAAAAGGATACTTTGCAATATGTGATATCTTATTTGAGTATGCATGGCGCAAAGTTTGGTCTTAAAGTTTATGTCAAATTTAGCCAAAATTGGTCAAGTTTGGACCCTCAAAACTTTTTTTTGCAGAAATGTAGACCATAAATGGCTTGAAGGTAACTAAGAGCTCACTTTGGTCAATACATCTATGAATAAAAACTTTTGGGGCATTATCACATTATTGAGGTATATGTTGTAAAAAAGGGTATACCACCCCCACCCCCCTTTTTTTAACAAAAAACATGAAATACTATCTTACATGTCTAATAACATTTTTTTTTACGCATTTATCAGCAATTCCTCAAATATAACTTCATAGAACTGATTTTTCTGATCTAATGGTATAATACTTGTATAACTTTATTACCCTGACCTGTTCCCCTGATGTATTGCTATTAAAATTTACTCTCAGGTCTCCTCCTAATTTGATATTTTTATTGACTATTGACTTAATCAAATTTCAAATACATGACTCATTGAAGTTTATTCTTCAATACTTCTTTTCCATACATGCAGTGTTTATTTCAGTCATATAATATGTATGTGTATACATGATGCAAGAAAATGAGGCCAAGGTCAGAAAACCCAAACCAAGATATACATGCATTGATACACCAAATATGGATGTTCCCCATCTTTGCATTCACTTTTGAAAAAATATTAGATTGAGATAAAAGTAACTTCTTTACAACAGAAATCTTCTAAACTTAAAACTTTTAGAATGTTTCTTAAACTGTAATCCATAGTACAAAAACACCTTACATTTATAAGTGCTATATCTATAAAGAAATACATGGTAGCTAATTTTTTACTTTGTCCACTTCAATATCAAAGTTGATGTTATTTACACATAATATTGAATGTTGTAGGTCTTATATTTGAGTATAAAATAAAATTACAATAAATTGTCTCAAAATATATCATTTTTTTTTTGTACTAGGGCCACATTTAAAAGAATGTTTGTTTCCCCTCCCCCAAGTCTACCCTTTGTAAACAGTCCAGGAAGGCAGGTTATCTTTTTTTTTTAACTGGATGTCATAGCATGGTCACATGAATAGTTTGACTTGTCCAGTCTAGGCCACATATCAGTTGTTTGTGCTCAATTTGAGTACATTTATTTAGATTATCAATCCTTTTGCTTTCAGGCCCTTTTAAAAAATGGAAATAAATTATTACTTTTGGAATAAAAATTATATATAATTTTTTGTAGAAAATATTTTTTTTACCTGGGGGCTTATTTCTGATTTTGGTGGGGTGGGGAAACAAGCATTTTTTTTTTGCCTAGTCTCAATTCAACCTTTTGTTCAATACAGGATAGGAATAGTGACCAATACTAGGAAAAGCCATGCAATCAACATGTTTTAAAACCTTATTCAAATAAAGTTTACATTTTGAGACAATAGTTAATCTATATATCAACAGTGATCCATGATGGTACAACAGATTCAAACTTAAATAACTAATCATTAAGTTTTGTCAAAATCTCTTCTCTAACACTAGACAAATGTTCTTCTATGGTGGCAGGCATGTTATCCTCAACTTTCTTCCTCGAAACTCTCGAAAAGTAACTAGCTATCTGCTGTGATGTGAGAAATTCACTCATTTTGAATCTTCTTTTGCCCTTCACTTTAGTAGTTCTCATTTCTTGTGCCACAGTTATGGGATCCTCTTTCTTTCCAGTTGTTTCTCCTATCTTAAACTTTTCATCCAAATACAGCTTTTGCTCCTTACTAAATAAAGTTGGCGGTTTTCTGGTCTTTAAGGCCCAACCCTCTGTAATATTTTCTTTAGCAACAACTGTATTAGATGACAAAGAATATGTTTTCTCAACTTTACTGGTGACTTTTGTTAAGTACATTTTTTTTGTCATGTCAAGAGTAGGCTCATTTTTCAATTTAAATTTACAGTTTCCAATCAAAAGATGGTCTTCCAAATTTTTATGTTTAATAAAACTTTTGACACACCCATCAACAGGGCAACACAGCATTCCTCCGTCATTCAAACTGTTTTCTTCATCACCAACTACATGCATAATTTGATTATCCTCTTCATCCTCACTACAATGCTCTTCCTCATTGTTACTTTCCCTTAAGCGCTGTCTGGCTTCAGAATATTTTACCTTGATATCAGTAAAAGTGATGTTTTTGGAGAAATCAACAACTTTAAGACACACTGACATTTTCTTGGAACAGTCAAAGATTTGATTCCATTTTATCAGCTTACCTGCAAAAAAACAAACAATGAAATATTCTTGATCATTAAGATACATTTTTACATACATGTACAAGTCTAAATTGAAAACAACGTTTAAACCAATCATTTTGTTGGACAAAACAGCAATTTTTATATGTGTGCATTCATAACGATTTTCTTGGTAGACATGGTAGAGGGGTCTGAATACAACACAAACAATATTATTAAATTATAAGTCTGGTGACTTTGATAACTATTCCAAAAAGCCAAAAATGTGATAAAGCATAATTCAATATTATTAATTTGTATATTTTAACCAATTTGATTTCTTTTGAAGGTAGATAGAAAAGGCGGATAGCAAACATGGCAAAGAGCATAATTTCCGGATATTATTAGAATATATCTTAAAACATAATATCTAATGAATATCATATTGTTAAAAGTTTTTAAAAAGTACATATATTTATTTATGATCGATTAATTGAAGAAATTTTTTTTAAATTCATAAGATATTCAAAGGAAACACCTCTAAAAATAAATGATATATATAACAACTTATTATTGTCTAGGAGACAAAATTAAGACAAAATCAAAGAATTGTCTACCTTACACTGACAATTTTAATACCTCAAACAAAGGCTATAATTGTGTTATATATATTTAGTACAAGATCTCTATTTAAAGGCGTTTCCTGACCTTATTAACTAGTTTTAAAATGTAGAGGTTTTTATAGATGATAGAATCAGTAAAACATAGACTCATAGTTTTTATCAACAATAGTTACCTTTTCCAATCCCATATGCTTTCAAAACTGTCAAACCAAGTTGAGAATAATTAAGAAATAATTCATGGAAGCCATAGATTTGTTGGAAATTTACACATGGCCTGGGCTGTGATATTCGAATTTTATCCTGAGCGTTAGCGAGGGATAAAATTAACGAATATCACGGCCCAGGCCATGTGTAAATTTACAACAAATCTATGGCTTCCATGAATTATTTCGATTCTAATAGGACAAATACGATCATTTAAAAAACTGAAGCCATGATGGGTATACCGTGTGTGTGGCTGTTCTATTTTACCCACTGTTCAATAAATGTAAAACAAATCTAATAAACCTGCATGAATTATTTCTTAACTAACCGCTAGAAAAAAAATGTGATTACTTTTTTTACTTCTCAGAAAACCCAACATTTGCAATTTTAAATTTACATTTTTTTATCGTAATTAGCTACCGTTAAATTCACTGTTGACATGTTGTAACCAAGGAGCCGCTATGTTGACTTGCTAATTTTACGGTAAAGGTGCGAATAATGCAATAGAACAGAAAACAAGCAACACCTACCTCAATACTTTATTTTAATGCAATTGTATCCGAGTTTAGAAGGTAAACGCAATAGAAAATCCTTCAGCTTTGACGTTTTCATTCGTCTGATGTCATGTTTTGAAATGACGTTAATGCGCCAAAATCATTACTGGAATTTCGGGGAATTTTAATTTATTTTGTCCATTTTTCCGTTCTCTAATGTGTAAATTCTTTTTGTTATGCGTCAGAATCAGAATAAATGTTCTGTAGGGTTTTATTCAATTGTAATTGTTGACACCGCGAAATCCACAACCGTTTACACATAGGTTTTACGATACATGTGGATTTACGTGGGAGGCATATTTAAACAGCCATTTGTGTACATCTTGGAGTTTGCGCTAAGTATGGATATATCGAGAATTTTATCACGGTGTTGTTTACAAAGCGAAAGAATTAAGCACGTCATATTAGAATTAAATCTACTAAATGATGCAATGAAAGGAATTGCCTTGACAGATCCTGTACGAAAAAATCCAGGCGTCTTTTACACGGATTCCAGGCGGATATTTTAGAGGGAATCCGTTTAAAGTCCACTTTTACACAAAGATTCTTTCTTACATGGATTCCAGGCGGGTTACGGGCGGAATAGAGCCGAAATATGCAAATTTATCCGCCTGTCTTAGGAGGAAAAATTTCCGTCTAATTAAAAGGAAAAATGTTTTTCTCAAAAATATATCCGCCTAAAGAGACGGAAAATATATCTGCCTAAAGAGACGGAAAATATATCCGCCTAATGAAACGGAAAATATATCCGCCTTCGAAAAAAAATCCGCCTTAGAATATGAAAAAAAATCCGCCTTAAGAATATGAAAAAATTCTGTCTTCAATGAAAGAATTTTTTCATTCCAAAGATTCAGGTTTTTACCACTGCCATGCCTTCTTGCGAAGAAAAACTAGGCCTTCATACAATAAAATGCAAAAAATGTTATCAAACTTGATCGAATTTATTTAAGCAACTACAAATTACTATACATGAATGTATAATTTTGACATTTTTAGTTCTTCACAATTTCTTCATTTTCAGTTATTAGTCATATTTTTAAGGGTTTTTCAGTGTTCTTTGAATATAAATTATTATCACAAGTTCCTGAATTTATTTCGTGCATAACTGATTTGCTCTGTAACAGCATCATTGATATGACCATCTTGCATGGATCTGTTGTGTTTTGTGCACCAAGCAGTAACATAACCTGAAAAAAAGAGGACATAAATTAAAATTACCATGCATTATTGGTTTAACTAAAAGGAATTTGACAAATTTCTCTATGTTATACAGGTAAATTGTGAGCTGCCTAAGTAGGTGGGGTTTTCCTTCATTTTGACATATTGACCTGAATTTACTATTTTTACCATATATCATTCAATATACATAGTACAACAGAAACATCTAAAACTTGAAATTATAAGATTAAACTATGAAAAATAAGATGTTAAGCATGTTTTAAAGAGTAATTATATTTTAAGAAAAAAATCCTTGTAAAATCAAGGGCAGATAATTATAATGAATTTACTATGACCTGTTTTGGGGATTTTCTCAATAAAATAAGACCTGTGGGCTGTAACCCCTGTTTTCAATTTGCTAATTTTAAAGATATATATCATGTTTATATCAAAAAAATATTACAGATGGTTTACAACTTTTGATTTTTTTCAAATTTGTTAAAAGTCCAATATGTGCAAAAGTTACTTAAAAAGCATTCATAAGGATTTCTTTCATATAAAACTACTTACTCCAAGTCTGATTGAATGTGTCCATTCTTCAGTCCTATCAGAAAACAATTTTCTTTTGTTTCACCAGTTCTGAAATATAAAAAAAATTGTCTTATTACAATTAAACAAAATAATTATTACATATACTGTGCATGAAGTGTATAGGTTATTCTTTACTTTGATTAGTACATGTAGTATTGGTCTTTTATTTTACTTTAACATCATAGGCCCGCATTTACATGTACAAAATGTTTGTCTTGCCATTTTAAAAATCTTAAATTTGATCCATAATCATGATAATTGAGTACATATGTACTAAATTTTAAAAGATAACAGTTTATGATTTTTCGGAATAGATGTCTATTATATATATTTAATTATTACAGTCATACAACAGATCTCCAATTTTGCTATCAAATAATATCATATAAAAGAGATTGTCTTAAAGATATAAGTCTTGTGTCATACACAAATACCACAGTAATTATGAACATGATGTAATTATGCAAAAAATTGAATGGTCTTATATAGTTATTTTCTTGATCCTACATGGTACTTATATATATATATGTCACAAGTTATTTGAAGGAAATAGCAGTTTCATAATATTCAAAAAGGTTGAAATACTTATATTCATAATTTCAACTTACCAGAAGATTCAATCCAAAATATATGAAAACATCAATCTTCACAAATCCAATAGTCATGTCATCAGAAGAATATATACCTCTGCACTTTTTAATGTTAATAGACTACTTTGGCTCTTTTTAGTCCACAACTCTACATCCATGGTAAAATTCATATTTTGGTCAAGATAAATATTTAAGACATCTTTTCTTGTAATGTCTGCAAGTTCAAATTTTGAATCTGACCTGAGTGTTGGGGTTATTTTGGGAGTTGTTTGATTCCTTGAAATGTTTCCCTAATCATTATACTATTAATTACCTAAATCTTAAATATTTGATTTATAATAATAAATAAATAATATTCACCAATTTTTATCTATTATTTTTATATTTTGGACTGTAGCAATTTAAGAGAAATGTACAAAGCAATGTGGTCTCCTTCACAAGGCCCCAACTCTTGAGTGTGTACATATCATTTCCTGTCCATTTCACAGAGGAAAATGGAAAACAGATGGGGGACCTACATAACATTTCTATCACTAACTGATAAGAAAGAGACTGCATGGAAATACTATTTGTGTATTATCATGATTATTACTTAATTAAATAGAGATACACTTAATAATTAATTGTACTTGAAAATAAATTAATTTAACCTGCAATTCCTATGTTGGAAAATTCAAAAACAAGTTATTGTTATCACTGTTAGTGAAATAAGTATATATATTCTAGTCACTTTTTATATGTTTAAATGTATATAAATAGCAACACATAACATAAAGTTATAAATTACCTAACAATGCTATCACAATTTGAATTTAATTGAATTTATTATGCCATCTTTAAGACTCTTTAAATATAAAAATATTAAATATGTTGGATTTCAGGGGGGTACAAATACTGGCTTTATGGCCCAAATAATCACCATGCATGCACTCTCTCATCAGTAATGATACATTTTCATTTGAAAAAAAAATTAAAAGAACAATTCTGCCTCAAAAGTTAGAAAAAATTTCTAAGTACAATTCCCACCTGATAAATTTGAACAAAATCTTTTAAGTCCAATTTCCTCCTAACAAACTTGAACAAATATACTAAGTCCAGCATTCCGTCTATGATATTTCTTTTACTAAAGAAATCCTGTTAACTCAACAGGAAAGTAGTAAATATTTCGCCTAAGGTCTTTGATACTTCAGGCGGATTTTTTTCAATATTTCATGTCCGCCTTAATTCCGTCTATAAGTCTTAATTTTTAGGTGGATTCCGCCTGGGTTCCTGCTATTTTTAAGCGGAATCCTCCTAATATTCTCATACGGGATGGTTTCAGGACATTTCCATCAATTTCCACAATTTTACATTTGTAATTTTTGTTGTTTCTTGAATCAATTGCGTGTAATAAAAATTCATTTTTTAATTAAATTAGCTATGGTGGTTGAATGTTTGCATTAGTAAATGTTAATTTTAAACACTTGACAGCCTCTTTCTGTTTTATTACCCCTATTTTCTCTGAACTTCCGATGTCAAGCTATGTATTACTGATCTTTCTATACTACAGCCGGCAGGTAATCAGGTGGCCTACCAGACAAGTCTGCCAGTAAGTGAGGTGAAATATATTGTTCCAGACGACCTTTATTTTGTGTTGAGGCTTTAAACTGGACAATAATTTTGTAAATACACATTTAAGTTTTTGTATTGTTAGTTGCTGTCTTTTTGGTAAATTACTTAACCTCACGTACAATCTTAATCTAGAACATAACTTAAAAGCAAAATACATATTAAAAGAATACCTTTTTCATGTCATTTGCATCCAAAACATTTTGTCCTTCATTTACATATCTTTTAATCTCAGCCTTGATATGAGACGCTTTCCTGTCACAGGCTCCTTTTCTATCCTGGGCTTCTGAGAAATTATAGGATGATAATATAGGTCCCAGATTGGCATATATCATTGCTAGTGTGAGTGTGCTTTTATTACACCCAGCATTGTCTGACCAAAAGCTAACATCTTTGATTTCTGGCTTGAGAGTTGATAAATCAGAAACAATATCACACAAAATTGATGCTGTGGTAAATGCATCCTGAGCAACTGGACTTGGGAAGAGATGAACATATGTCATTGCTTGAAGACCACTTTCACCATTAATCAAGCATACAGCAATGTGCCAATTGACCCCACGTTTACCAAACCAGTCTGTTTGTCCCTCTCTGAATTTTCGAGACAGAAATTTCATTGCCCAATCTAACATGACAATTGCTTTGGATCCATCAAGCAAAGAAATGACATGATTTTTAGCACGTAGTTGATTTTTTGATCGGACAATGTGTTTTTTCCATTCCACAATATTGTCAATTGCATTGGAAGTTTTGAACAATATTTCATCATACAAATCTTCAATATTTTCAGTTTCCAGTATTTGAACCCTTCTCCTTATTTCATCTAGCAAATCTGACAGCTGCAAACATTTAGGACAACCACTTAAATGTTGATGATCACAGCATTCATTTCTAAAATGAAGATCTTTGTCATTCAGGGAGAAGGTCATGCAATGGTCTTTGATATCAGTCTTCTCTTCAAGGTGTATCTAATGAAAATAAAACATTTGGTAATTTTAAATCTGCTATTTGGAATCCTAATATTTTCATGCATACTTGGATGATAATCACTTTTTTAATTCTTTTTTTTTAATCGAATATCCTTTATCCTTTATCCTTCATTTTCTATGTTCAATGGACCATTAAATTAGGTAACCAGATACTCCGCAGGGCACAGCTGTATACGACCGCAGAGTTTGAACCCTGAATGGTTGGGGCAAGTATGGACACAACATTCAAGCTTGATTCAACTCTAAATTTGGATTGTGATTAAATAGTTGACACAGTATAGGTTTCGGACACAGAATGAATGTGGTCTAATGAACTTAAAATATTTTTTTTGCCTTTGAGCAATTCACTATGCTGTTGAATATTAATCCTCTCAAAAAAATGTTTGAAGAAATTTTCTTTTAATTATGAAAATTCTCAATTCTCAATTCAAATTTCTAATGAAGTTTGCAACAATAACTACTCATTTAAATACATCATAAAATATTAAAATGTAACAAAACATGCTTGTTATCACTGAATGGTAAAGATTATTTTAATTTATCAGTTGGTAGTGAAAGTGAATATACATTGTATATTGTATAAAACAATGATTTAAGTTGATTCAGCTACTATTCTGGACAAAGAAAGATAACTCCAATCAATTGAAAATTTCTTGCTATTGCACAATACTGTGCAATTGAAGATTTCTTGCTAGTGTGCAATACTGTGCAATTGAAAATTTCTTGCTATTGCACAATACTTAATATAATAATTTTGGATCCTGATTTGAACCAACTTGAAAACTGGGCACATAATCAAAAATCGAAGTACATGTTTAGATTCAGCATATCAAAAAAGCCCAAGAAATAAAATTTTGTTAAAATCAAACTTAGTTTAATTTTGGACTCTGTAGACCAATTTGAAAACGGGACAAAAAATAAAGAATCTTCATACACAGTTAGATTTGGCATATCAAAGAACCCCAATTATTCAATTTTTGATGAAATCAAACAAAGTTTAACTTTGGACCCCAATTTGGACCAACTTGATAACTGGGCCAATAATAAAAAATCTAAGTACATTTTTAGATTCAGCATATCAAAGAACCCCAAGGATTAAATTTTTGTTAAAATCAAACTAAGTTTAATTTTGGACCCTTTGGACCTTAATGTAGACCAATTTGAAAGCGGGATCAAAAATTAAGAATCTACATACAGTTAGATTCAGCATATCAAAGAACCCCAATGATTTAATTTTTGATGAAATCAAACAAAGTTAAATTTTGGACCCTTTGGGCCCCTTATTCCTAAACTGTTGGGACCAAAACTCCCGAAATCAAACCCAACTTTCCTTTAGTGGTCATAAACCTTGTGTTTAAATTTCATAGATTTCTATTTACTTATACTAAAGTTATGGTGCGAAAACCAAGAATAATGCTTACTTGGGCCCCTTTTTGGCCCCTAATTCCTAAACTGTTCAGACCTCAACTCCCAACCTTCCTTTTGTGGTTAAAACCTTGTGTCAAAATTTCATAGATTTCTATTTACTTAAACTAAAGTTATAGTGCGAAAACCAAGAAAATGCTTATTTGGGCCCTTTTTGGCCCCTGGCCTTAATTCCTAAAATGTTGGGACCAAAACTCCCAAAATCAATCCCAACCTTCCTTTTGTGGTCATACACCTTGTGTTAAAATTTCATAGATTTCTATTCACTTTTACTAAAGTAAGAGTGTGAAAACTAAAAGTATTTGGGCGACGACGACGACACAGACGACGACGTCAACGTGATACCAATATACGACCAAAAAATTGAATTGCGGTCGTATAAAAACTCTTAATTTTGCATTTAAAGTAGAAATATTATATCTCAGGGAACATGTGTACTAAGTTTCAAGTTGATTTTACTTCAATTTCAATAAAAAACAATATTGACCTAAAACTTTAACTTGAAGTGGGACAGACAGACAGATGTATGAAAGGCAGACAGACTGTAAAACATAATGCCCCTAGATGGGTCATACCAATCATATGAAATTATTTCTAGTATCAAATAATATCAGAGGTTAGTTTTATACACTATTTTAGATTAAGCACACCTGTGGTCAATTAGATGGTTGAAAATTAAAGTTAGTTTTCTGGGCAATTTCAGTTCATGTTCCTGGTATTTTTTCATGAATTCCTAAATTATCGTATTTTTTTTAAGCAGGTGAATTGTAATTTAAAGACCAGACATCAAGTGAAGATTGAACCAAATGTGGCAATAAAAGCGAAAAAAAGCTTCATGTTATGTAGTTAAGTACAAAAAATTCTGCAAAAATTTAAACATTTTATTTTTATTACAAATTTTATTTATTACTTTATTAATTGGCACTCTATCATATGGTACAAAAATCAACCAAAAAAATCAATTCATTTTGGCCCAAGATGACTTTTAAAATGTATATATGTCATTGAAAAAAGCTCCAAATTATCTCTCTTTTGTGCAAACATGCCATTTTTTTAAATTAAAATTGAAATATCTTTTTTAACTCATTGGTTACCTATATTTTTATTATTTTTCAAGCGATTCCTTTCATTTAGTTCTTTTTTTATTTCGATATTACCACTATTTCTCCTATTTTTTATTTTTTTTATCAACCGAAAAAAAGTACCTTCACAAAAAATGTATGCTTATTTCAAAGGCAGAATGCATTGTCTTATTTTTTTTTATCTTATTTATCTATTTGGTATATAATAAAGTTCATTTATAGAAAAATATAGCGAAATCCTCCTGAATCTCAAAAGAGACAAGACAAAAGATGTGTTACCTTAAAATCATGCTTCAAGTACTGCTTGCATTCAGAGAGATCTTTGGTCATTTGGTCCATTTCTTCTTTACATAGGCGAAGCTGAGTTATAACCCAAAGTAAGTCCTCAAAATTTCTACCACCCTCTACCACAAAATAGTCTAAACCTTCCATGGATTTCTGTACTGAAGCTGGACAGACTTGCATTATTCTGTACAAAGTACTGTGACCTGTAAAACATTATATATTTACAAATAAGTAAAATTAAATGTTACCTGTGAAGTGAACAAACCAGAACCAGGTACATGAATCTAATAAAAAGAACATATATTTATCAAAAACTAGTAAAACACTGTCCTTTATGTCCTTTTTTCATGACAGACTTATTCCTAACTTGTCAAATAAATACAAACCTAGATACCTATAAGCAATACAGTCATCTAAACTTGTTTAAATATTATTCAAATGATAAAGTTTATGATGCAAACACAAGGAGGTGATTTTGACCTACATTAAACTCATCATTGACTTTGCTAAATGTGTATGTAGATGTATCTTTGCAGTTAGGTGGTGGGTCATGTGGGAAAATTCATTTCTGCTTTTTTAACATTAAATCAAACAAAACATATTTCTACAAAATGACACAAAATTTGTATTCTTACTTAATCTAAGTTTTGAAATAATTCTTAGACAATCTTTTGAATTGTATCGAAAATCATTATTTAGTGCCAAAAACAAAAGTAATCACTTATATGCTTATCTTATATTGCTTGTAACTGATAAACAACTACCTAGTTTTTCAATGTCGTTTTCTTCACAATACTAATCATACTGCCTCACAATAGCTGCTGGGGCTATACAGCGTATCACATTTGGAGTTGGTATAACTTTTCCTGATGACAGTTTCATCTTCTTTTCTCCAAATGGCATGTCTTTTATTACTTCAGAGGAGGTTATAAAATCTACAAAGCTTTCAATTCTCTCAGGCTCAACTGTTTGACGATACTTTGAATCAAAAGGTACTGGACAACCCACTCCATATTTCAGACCATGTCTTTTTGCTATTTTGTAGCGGTAATAGGATACACTTGGAATGAGTTTTTTAATAAAGTTATACGATTTATTTGTGGCAATGACAGAAAGTAATTGTCTCTGTGAAGTCCATGTATTAGAATTCTCATACGCCTGTTTAATAGCTTCTTCCAGATCTTCATCAACCACGGTTTCTATTGAAAATAAGTTTTCATAAAGCTCCTGTTCTTCTCCTGGGCAAATAGTATTAAGTACAGCAGAAATACATGCTTTTGCTTTAGATATATATCGTCGTCTTGTGCGTTCACCAGCATTAGACAATGAAACACGCATTCTTTGAACAGGACTTAAATTTACAGTATTTAGGAAAGCATTTAAAGATGTCAGTGGATTATTATTTTCTTCATGGTCATTTTGGTTGTTTGTTTCCTGGGAAAAATTCTCTGGATTGAATAAACTACCTTGAGATTGTTGTGTGTTAGCTTCTGACGTCTCTGTATCTGATAACAATGTTTCAGTCTGAAAAAGAAATGTACATGAATTCAAATTAAAATCCAAAAATAAAAAACTTGTTTCTGAAAATTTGTTCCTTAAAAAAAACTAGAGGCTCTAAAGAGCCTGTGTCGCTCACCTTGGTCTATGTGAATATTAAAGGAAGCAGATGGATTCATGACAAAATTGTGTTTTGGTGATGGTGATGTGTTTGTACATCTTACTTTACTGAACATTCTTGCTGCTTAAAATTATCTCTATCTATAATGAACTTGGCCCATTAGTTTCAGTGGAAAATGTTAGTAAAAATTTACAAATTTTATGAAAATTGTTAAAAATTGACTAAAAAGAACAATAACTCCTAAGGGGGTTAATTGACCATTTCGGTCATGTTGACTTATTTGTAAATCTTACTTTGCTGAACATTATTGTTGTTTACAGTTTATCTCTATCAATAATAATATTCAAGATAATGACCAAAAACAGCAAAATTTCCTTAAAACTAACAATTCAGGGTCAGCAACCCAACAACGGGTTGTCCGATTCATCTAAAAATTTCAGAGCAGATAAATGTTGACCTGATAAACAATTTTACCCCATGTCAGATTTGCTCTAAATGCTTTGGGTTTTGAGTTATAAGCCAAAAACTGCATTTTACTCCATGTTCTATTTTTAGCCATGGTGGCCATCTTGGATGGTTGGCCGGGTCACCGGACACATTTTCAAACTAGATACCCCAATGATGATTGTGGCCAAGTTTGGTTTAATTTGGCCCAGTAGTGTCAGAGGAGAAGATTTTTGTAAAAGTTAACGACGACGACGACGGACGACAGACGCCAAGTGATGAGAAAAGCTCACTTGGCCTTTTAATCAAACTTTTTACCCAATATTTGACATTGAGAATTCATTCTAAGTAGCTATTTATGCCTCCATAAAAAATTGGTTGAAATTTAACTAAAATTTCAGTTTTTACCATTTTTTTTCTTCATATTTGCCATCTTCAATCACAATGAAATGGCTAATACATTGTATATTCATATTTGTTTTTCCATGCATTATATATTATTTTATATTTCATGCTTACAAATAAATGCAAGTTACATATTATGCAATCAGAAACTCAGAAACTTATCTTACTTTCCTTTATCCTTCATCATTATAAGAATTGTGACAACTTTAAAATTGATCAGGTGTCTTTTTCAGACCACCACTTCTTGGTATGTTGCAAAAATACTTTTTTGGTTCAATAATTTTTTACCTATTTTATTAAATAAACAACAGAAACATCTTAAAATTGAATTAAAAGATTAACCAATCAAAACATTTGGTGTCCTAAAGTCAAAGTGATTTAAATAAAAAAAATTAAGAATTAAAATCAAGGGCAGATAATTATTGTGAATTTGATATGACAATTTGTGTGTTGAAAATAAAGCCTGTGACCACTTCTTTTAATTGATTTTTCAGGAGTATTTATGAAAACCAATTCTCTCATTGAATTATAACCAATTCTGTTGTTTAATGATCATGACCCATATCAAATATTAAACACAGTGATTACATTTATGCTAATTTTAATGAAGAAAAAACAATGTTCATGACCACTAGTTTAATATTTGAATTTGAAAGTCCAATGATTTTATAGGATATTAGTGTTACGATGATCATTTTGAATTTCAAAACTTAAACAAGCATTGTTTGAAAACTGATTATTAAAGTGAAAAGTCCAAGGACCATAACTCTGCTCAAAAAGATAAGACTAGAACAAAATTTGAACTTGATCTGTAAGACTGTAATATGTCATGATAAAACTAAAATCATCAGACCAGAACAAAATTTGAACTTGCTCTGTAACTTGTCATAAAAAAACAATTATACCAAATATCAAAAAAAAATCTTCAAGTATTCATCAGGCGGGGAATAAAACATGTTCTGATAGAAGTGTACATTTTGTTTTCTACTTACTTCTTCTGTTGTTTCTTTTGATGACAATCCTCCACTTTTCCTTCCATTATCTAGGTCAAATTCAACAGCTGGTTCAGTACACTGAAAAACAAATTTTACAAATAAGATGTTTTAAATTAATTATAAATTTTCACTTTTTGTTTACCTACTAAAATTTATACTGCACTCGTTCTATTTGAGCAGTCAAAATGAGTTGAATGTATATTTTGCAGAGCGTCCCATATATTCTTCAAACTTTGTATGTCAAGTCAATTATACACTATCATTGTCTACATATATATAGGCATTTAAGTTTAACAATTCATAATGTGTCCTTGTATTTTCTGTGCTTGAAACACAAACCAACAAAGTTATAAATACATTGAATATAGTACAAAATAAATCAGTCCAATTAAATTTAGGATGCTAAATGATTTATTGTAAATAAGACAAGTGTGGACACAGATGAGTGTGGATAGTATGTTTGGATGTTTGACAGTGTTTTATGATAAATGTAGTTCTATGATTTTCCTATATGTGTTATTAACTGTGTTGCACGATGACAACCAACCGGAGCATTAGGAGTATTGTTTATTTTATATTTAGTTTAGTTTTTATGTTCAAGACAGGCATGGAAGAGACACTAATTGCATTAGTTACCAAATGATTATGATAGAATATGTTCCACATCTTTTTTTTTTGGATACATTTTATAGCTAGAAGAGCAACACATAATAGGTTCAATTTTTCGTGATTTTTTTAAATTGGGAGATGATATCTGAGAACATGATATAAGGTGCCTGTAATTCAGTGGTTGTCGTTTGTTTATGTGTTACATATTCGTTTTTTCTTTATTTTTTGTACATAAATAAGCCTGTTATTTTTCTCCTTTGAATTGTTTCACATTGTCATTTCAAGACCTTTTATAGCTGACTATGCTGCATTAGCTTTGCTCATTGTTGAAGGTTGTGCGGCGACCTGTAATTGTTAATTTCTATGTCATTTTGGTCTGTTGTGGAGAATTGTCTCATTGGCAATCATATCACATCTTTTTTTATATGTATTTGCTAACTATTTGTATGGTTCTATTTATATATACTGAGTGCCAATGAAAACGCAACACTTGGTTTTTCAAAAATAAAATTTATATTAGAAATCGTAATCTTTCAAAATGAATTATTCTTGAAAATTAACAATTCTAACAATAGATCGATATCAAACAAAAATGTTTCATTGTCATCTTTCGGGCGCAATAGATAAACGAAACATCCAATGTCGAATCATCAAATCACAGTCCTAACATAAAATGTTACAACCCCGTTGTGCAGCGCAATCTCGACAGCGCCGTGGAATTGATCATCCGGGACGTTTAATGTAATCTCGAGGAATGTTATTCCACTTGTCCTGTAAAGCAAACTCAAGCTGACTTTATGATATTGGTGGTGGTTTTCATCGTCTAAACCATGTCAAATCTGATGCAAAATTTGCTCTATCAGACCTAAATCTGGCGAAACGCACGACTTTTGGCCAAGGCGGGTGTCAAATGTCCATGTAACCACCACTGACGATTTTAGGTACATAATGAATGATTTTTGGTCTACAGAATTCGATGTTTACACCAGACGGCCGTTTAAATGTCGGCTGTGGTCCTCTTTAACCGTTGAATTTCTGCGCAATTGGTGCTTTACTGAAATTGCTCCATAGGATCTACCGTGACCACCATTGAACTCACGTGACCTTTGGACATCCATCAGAGTCGATATCGGATATGTTTAAGACCAAATGTATCGGTTTTGCTGAGCGTTTCTTGCTTTTTGAACCCCGGGATGTGGCTTATCATTAACTGATCCATTTTTGTTGAATTTGTGGATGATTTGGGTTATTGTATGCTGTGAAAGGCTTCATTGGATCATGCCCGAAACTGCATGTCACTGGTTGTCAGAAAGTCCTGGCATTTACTCAGATGTTTATTGCAGTTTCCTTACAATAAGGGCGGGAAAATTCATGACATTAGCCAAGCTTTAAATGACAAAATCGTGAAAATGGTGCGTATGTTGAAAAGCGGTGAACTCGGTTTATGTCCGTTCAAAATAACCCTTACTTCGCATTTGTTCCAAAAATCACCCAACCGTAAAGTTGTCGACAATTGTCTTTAAAGTCATTTTCAACCAATTTTACAAAGTTCTAATATAAAATAAATAAAAATTATCAGACTTTTTTGAAAAACAAAAGTGTTGCGTTTTCATTGGCACTCAGTATATCTTTGTGGTGGCTTGTCAGTATCATTAGTAAAACACTTTAAAATGTTGAATTGATCCTCAGATTAGAAGACATTTATTGGTTTTCAGTAATGACAATGCCTAACATGATGCTTGGGCCTGATGAGCTAGAAAGTAAGCTTCTGTGCTGTTTTCTATCAATTCTTTGATAATATCTCCTTCAAAGCTGGTGAAAGCAAAACAAATTTGGTCAATGGACAAATAATGTTTGGTTCAAACAAACAAAAAATGCTTTTATCTCCCTGTTACTTACATTGTACATAGAAATGATAATACTTGGAGACATCCTTGTACATGAGAGTTGTCTGTAAAATCTTTATTTCACAAAGAATGAATTGCATAACAATGAACCGAGCTCAAAGCAAAGCACTTTAATAATACACTTTGACAGAGAGCTCAATCCAGTGATATACTTTGTACTACAGGTCCTTCATGAACACCCATCAACCAGAACCATATCTCAATAACATGCCATTCTACATGGTTGGATCAGAAGTCCTGAAAAAGACATGATTTTTTTTTATCGTATTTAAAGTATATATGCATAGGTTAAAACTTTCACAAATTTGTGGTATAATCATTCAGTGTCTGGCAACTATCAATCGCTTCATGCACAAACTGATATAGGTTGAGCATGAGTGCCCCTCTGTTGGAAATAAAAACATACCTCCACCTAATTTTAGTCAACTGATGAAGAAACATTCAAAACTATAAAATGTTATCTAAGACTTGTCAGTGTCTATATATATATATATAGCTATTCACCATCGCCACTAAATCAGTGATATATGTACACAAAAATACATGTAAGACTAAAATTAAAGTACATATATAAGACTAAAACTGACATTCGGTCTTTACCTTCATTCCCCAAGTCCTGTTCAAATCTGATTCATGATAAAATAAAAATTACAACCAATGAAATCAAAGGTGAATTAAGAGCCCCCCCCCCCCCCCCCCTTGTCTGGAAAAAAAATGGTTGATTATTTAGAGAACCACTGGAGCATGATCAGAGTGGGCCCCCACTTATGAAAATTTCTGGATTTGCCACTGGAAATATCCCTCTAATAGACTAGCGTTTAAATCCCAGTTTTCTAATATGGTAGCTAGGTGGAACCTAAAACTAAAAAATTTGAAAAAAATATTTTAAATATATTTCAAATGCATGTACATGTGATAATATAAATTCTCCAAATTTCACTGTATTTTCCCTTTTGATGTTTTTCAACTACAGCCAGTTTGGTGTGGGTTGATGTTTGATTGTTGTACATGTTATATATCGACATGAGATTTGTTTATATACATAATACTTATTTCCCTAAATTCAAATAAAATAGATGTGAGAAATTAAAGGAAACCATATGCAAATATTAAAAAAATAATTTGCATTTGTTCTGTTGATTGATAGTGGTACACATATGAAGAAATGGTGAAATCACTTATATATAGTTCTGATCAAAAGTTTCATGATAGACATGCATGGTAAATAAGTAGTAGGTTGTTTGAAGTTTGCAGCATATTCAACTTTGAAAATCTTTTTCAGGTCTACAATCCATATAAAAATCTGTATATATGTGGTATAATTTCCAATGAGACAGCTTTCCAGAGGTTAAAATAACAAAGTAATTATAGACAACCATACAGCCTTAAAAAGTGAGGAAAAAAAACAGTCTAGACATGTTAAGTAAGCAACAATTAAATTAAGAAAAGTAATGGCCTGATTTGCAACTTATAAACAACTGGTTTGGAACCCTCCCCCCAAAAAAATCAAAGAGCAGATTGCTCTGAGGGATACGATTGCCGTTGTTTCGTTGACACATGTACATGTATACATGTAGCTGGATAATATTATTTTCAAAACTAATTCAACTGCACATGTAAAATAGTTACAAAATAGCCAATCCCGGATAAAAGTGTATGAACAATGCAATTAGGCCTATTGCGTTTTATTTTTGTACTATCAATTCCAAGTTTACTTTCCACAGCAGTCACTGAGACTCTGACAGAGTGAGAGAAGGTATTTCACTTCGTATCTTATCACCTATTTTCCTACGTTAATTCTAGGAGGAACCCAATTCCTAACTCTTTAAATATTTAATTTCCTTTTGGTCAGTGATCATGACTCTTTTCCGTACACATTTATCGGTTTAAATTGCGATCGTTTTTAATATAATACACTTTATTGACAGAACGAGCTAATACTCAATGTATTGTTTTGATTCAGAATTCACGGAAGTTACTTCCGGAAGGGAGACAACTCGAAACAATAATATGGAAGACTCCATTTCGCCTGAAGGGGTGTTCTACGATGTGGACTATATTTATTTTAATTCAAATGATGCATATGATTTAAAATTATGCAACAATAATAACCTTCAATAGCAGACATACATAGAAAAGATCCCATGAGTTAAAAATTAATTGAGTGGGGAATCCAGAGCAACCATTCAATCGAAAACCCCTCGAAGTCAAGAAAACTATACCCATGCGCATAATTTCCAAAAAAAACCTGGAGCAAGAACGTATATTAAATGTTTATTAAACGACCTAGATAGTTCTCTATTTCTTTATGGAAGTACAATCTCAAAAGGTACCTTCATAAAGGTAAAATATAAGAAAAACTCCACTTCAGTTCTTATATGACAGAAATAGATTTATCGGAATTCAGAGAACTCTCGCATTTTATCAAAACTGGGAATTCCCTCTAACATGTTTCTAAATTTATAAAAACACTAAATATAAATACTGCTCAATTCTGATTTTCCTTGTTGTTAAAAACACGCATATAAGTCAAGGGAATTATCAAAAATGAAGATTATGAAAAGAACATTATAGGAAAGTTGTTAAAGTTCAATCCCTTTGTTTGTTTTTACCTTTTAAAGCAAGACAATCATAAGAATCTGAGATGTTCCTTAATGTTTAGAATAAAACGATTGACGTGAGGGCAATGCTCTGAGCCACCAGTATAAGTCTACAGATTGCTTGAAAGCAATCGTATCCCAAAAATTGTTCCAATGAAGATAAAGGCAAGCCTGGAGGGGATTCATTACATTTGGAACAACTTTTCTAAAGGATGGATACATATAAAAATTAAAATATGTAATAAAATTGCCAATAAGACAACTACCCACAAATGTTCAAATGACAAAGCAATTATAGGCAACCATACAGCCTTCAAAAATGAGGGAAACTGTCCCAACATGAAAAGTATGCATTAATACAATTGAGAAGAGTAATGGCCTGATTCACAATTCCACTAATAAACAGGTCGGGAACATCTACCCTTCAAATAAACCAGATGCTCCACAGGGCGCAGCTTGATACTACAGCAGAGGCCGAACCCTGAACAGTTGGGGCAAGTATGGACACAACATTAAAGCCTGATACAGCTCTGAATTTGGATTGTGATCAAATAGTCAAAACAGAATAGGTTTCTGACACAGAATGAATGTAGTCTAAGAACTTAAAACATTTAATATTAAATTGGACTTTTACCTATTGTGGTCCTTTATCCAAAAATCTTAATACATGGTTTGAGGCACTTGTCGCAAAAAAAAATCCTATATATAGACTTAGGGGTCGACCATTTGATTTTCTGGGGGAGGGGGCAGCAGGATTTGTTTTTGATCAGTTATTTATTTTTGTAATCTAAGAGGACAAATTATTCATTTTCTGCACTAGTGAAGCAAGATTTTTCATTTTCATTAAAGCAAGGGACTGATTATTCATTTTCACAACTGTATTTATGATATTCGAAAAACATACAATTTTTAAATGATTAGTTTATTATAAACAACATATTTGTGTTTCCTTTAAATTTTTATTTTGACATTATTTTTTTTTGCGTACCGAATGCTATAAATTTTTATTTTGACATTTTTTTTTGCATGCTGAATGCTATAAATTTTATTTTGATATTTTTTTGCATGCTGAATTGATATGCACGCAGTTGCATGTTGGCATATAGGTAGCTACGCGCCTCAATACAATTTAATTAAATATATTAAATAACTGGGTATTCTCCCCCTTTATAAGTAGAGACAATCCATAACCTCAGAAATATTAATCTTAAATTTATATAAATGAAAAGTAAGCTTCCATAAATAAAATTCAACAATGTTTCTTAAAATTGGTAAAAGTGGTATAGTCATACCCCAACATGTTGACCATAGATAGACAAACAATTCACTTGCATTCGATTCGCATTTGAACTATGTGTTTGTTAATGTAAACCGTTTCAAATGTGAATTAAACTAATTCAAATTAGTTAATGTCAATGCAATCCAATTCAAATTAGGTGTGAACTCAGTATGATTGTCAGGTAGTTTCAAACTGAAAGATACTTTTAAGGGAAGGGAAAGAAACGGATAAAACCATGCAGGGGCAGATCCAGCCATTTAAAAAAGGGGGGGGGTTCCTAACCAAGGACAAAGGGGGGGTTCCAACTACATGTCCCCATTCAAATGCATTGATCGTCCCAAAAAAAGGGGGGTTCCAACCCCCCTAACCCCCCCCTGGATCCGTGCCTGCCATGTGCACTGTGTATCATCGCCACCGGAAATTGGGTACTAACGAAGCGGAGAGAAATAGAAAAAAAAGTAAACAAGTTAAGAATTCATCCAATTTAAAGCATTTCCACTCATTTGATGAGGGTGCCGCTTAAGAAATGATTTTCTGATATATAATTCTTTAAATTATTAAGCCGATAAGTACAAAATTAATACAAGATTTTGTGTAATACTCCAAAACCTGCCACTTAGTACCGGAAAATTTCGAGGTCGATCGTCCTCTGTCGCTCCATTCTCAAGATATTGAACTGTTTTTCATTATTTTTCTAGACACATTTTTAGATTATTATAGTGTGGCATTATATTTACTGAAATTTGTTGTCAAAAACATGTTTTTTAAAGAATATGGACAAAAACATTGTTTGTTTGTTGTACGGCGAATTGCAGGACGTTGTACGGCGAATTGCAAAATAACAACTTTTGTGTGTACGGCGTCTTGCAATATATCATATTTTTAAAAGGAAATTAATCACTGTTTAGATAAAATCAAGTGACGATATTTTGTTGATATCAAAGCTTTACAGGCTTATAAATATACAAAATGTCTAACTTATCAAATATTATTAAATACATGCCGTTAATTCAGTTCAGAAGGCCTCTGTTGCGTACCGCTTTTCGATTTTGTACAAAAAGGTTTTTTCAACCATATTATCCTAAATACATTTATATATTGTTATACTGCTAGCGACTGTTGTCTTTTTGTTTTAGTGTAAATTCAATAAAATAAACCGTCCATTCATCGTTTGTTGGTGCTAGCTTTAAAAAAAACAGTGGAGATGTGGTATGATAGCAAATAAGATAACTATCCATCAGGATAAAATAAAGTATATGCTATCGTACGGCCTTCAACAACGAAAACTCCTACGAAAACTCGTACCTTATATAGCTGAGACTACTATAACAGTTATAGTAGTCTCAGCTTGTAGTCTCAGCTTGTAGTCGGCTATAAAAAGCACTGACAGAAAAATGTGGAAGGACTCAACAAGAAAACTAACGGCCTTACTTATATACAGTGTAACACTGAAACAATTTATGAAAACAACAAATAAGATAGAGATGAAGCAACGAAAATCACCGAACCACAGGATCGAAAATTCGGACAGACAAAATTAAGAAAATACTTTGTTTTCATCGAAAGTAAGGAGAAAAAAATCGTGAATTGCATTTCGAATTAATTTTCTTGTCTGTTTCTTTTTGAAAATATATAATTTGTATACATCTTAAATGCTGTGAAGCAAATGGTATTTCTATCTAAATGCATTTTATCTAATGCATAATTAGATGGGGGGGGGGGGTCCGTTAACATGTTAACAACACCTCGATTTTGGCAAAAACTGTTAACAACAAATTTTAAATGCTGATAAGAGTTAACAGCAACTTTAATTTACTTTTTCCAAACGAACTCAAAAGCAATGAAAAGGGGAAGTGCATATATTTTCAATGTATACAAAAGTTTGAAAACCACTGTACAAAGTCGCAGAAATGCCAAGCTCCATAAGGAATCTTATATAAAGCTGACTAATTTTCAGAAGACACACGCAAGTACCATATTTTTTTTATTGACACATGGACAGACAATTGAACGGATGGAAAAACAGACGGAGTGATTGGCTCCAAGAAAAAGGACTATGTCATGAATAATCGAAAATGCTTCAAAAAGCAAAAGGGAGGCTTCTTCTGGTTATGTATATTGTTGAGTAAATGTTTTATGTCAATCAGTCGTAGCAACTTGGGTTATCGTCATGACGTAGGAAAGTAAAACACACAGAATGAGTGAATACTATAGGGCGGGGCTCTTATAAATTATGGTTACATATCAGTCAGGGTTTTTCATACGACTCATTGCTTACATGATTTTATTAAAAGGAATTACATCTCCAAGTCCTAATTAAGAACTGTGAGCTGAAATAAAAATCTCCATCTTTACATTTCTGAAGTCTTAGACTAGCAATTTGACATCAATTTGAGAACCAAGTCCTCATTTTTCGGCCTCTTCTACCAGGCCACACTGTTCAGTTATTTTACGAATTGCAAATTGAAAAGGTACTTTATTTTTCACAATTCCGTCTAGGTACTCTGGGTCAATATAACTTATCAAACATTTCATATACATCTCAATTATTTTCATCATAGGACTGACCAGGGTTTCAGCTGGATAAGAAGTGGCCTTTCCTTTTAACGTTTTGGATACATTACAAATAGAAGCCAGATATAACTACATTGGTTAGACGTATAAAGAGGGGCATGAGATATCCCTAAACATGTTTAACACTGCCGCATTTGTTGCACCTGCATGTCCGTAACCTTTGCTACATTTGTATATAGTCTTGTATTTATTTCATTTTTTAAATTTTGGTTCATTTATATGTTTCAAGAACAAACATTGAACTTCTACCCCCTTTTTGTAGTTAAATGATTGCTCACTTAGGAGACAGCTTCAGGTATATCAATACACAAGTACAAGTTTAGTTTCGCATTATAGCCATGGTGAATTTTCTAAATATGAAAGTTTTTGTACAATTGAATTGATTTTGGATATTTGGATAATAGTATATCCTTCCTAGTGGGTTTATATGAACATTTAGATTGTTTTTAGCATGTTTTATAAGCCATTTTTCAGTTTGAACGTCCATACGTTCCTATCCGTACCGCCATAGATCTAGAAATTTTGTATTGTTTTTCAACAAAGATTTGACGCTCGATCTTTTCAATTCAATTTTATGGAAAAAACAGCAGAAATGCATATGATTTTTTTTTTTAACTTTTGATAGATATATGTCTATGGTTTCAGGAAAGGTATCACTCTTATTGATTGAAATTTTCCTTCGGACCAAATTTTTGAGATCTTTGTGACATGTTCAACCCCCTATTTTGCAATATTTGGTATCAAATAAATGCTGGTTGTTGCCATGGTTACACAAAAAAAAAGATTATATTTCACCATTATTACTATTGGAAATCAAATTTATGGACGATTCTCTTTCCATAAATATACACATGCATAACTCAAATAGTAAGCCTTATTTATTAGGAAGGAAGGGAAAGAGGGTGTTTAAAAATTATGAGTGTTAATTCTAAGTTTTTTGTCCTATCTGTGAATTAACACCACACCCTAGTGCATAATTTTCTCGTTGCGTTGGGTTGTTTCTTCTATATATGATTTGGTCGGGCTTCTGTTTATCTGACATTTTCCTCATTTCCATTCTCAATTTTATCAAGGATTTACTATACTCAAATATTTTTTAAAGATATGTACAGTTACATATATGCTGTTTGTCACTCCTTTGTGAAAGCAACAGAGATGGACAGCAAATTTTAATGTGATTCTTGTAAATAACAGTTAACAAATAAACAGTTAACAACATTGCAAATTTTAACAAAACAGATTACATACAGTGGGTTAAAAACAGTTAACAGTTTTTAAAATTTATCAGTGAAATAACAATTTAAAACAAATTAAAACCTTGAAAAGGACAAAAACAGTTGAACATAAAAGGGTACCCCACCCCCCTTAAATATTTGAACTTAATACTTCATTTTCTTTGAAAGGACGGTAAATAACTATTCTATAATTAGCAAGTTGCCATACAGTTGAAAACAAGTTGCCATACAGTAAATTTGTCAACACGAGCAAGTTGCCGTACACTAGACTTTATTTCTTATGGTCTATATTCTTTAAAATACATCTTTTTGACAACAAATTTCAGTAAATATGATGCCACACTATAATAATCTAAAAACGTGTTTGGAAAAATAATGAAAAACAGTTCAATATCTTCAGAATGGGGCGACAGAGGACGATCGACCTCGAAATTTTCCGGTACTAAGTGGCAAGTTTTGGAGTATTACACAAAATCTTGTATTAATTTTGTACTTATCGGCTTAATAATTTAAAGAATTATATATCAGAAAATCAATTCTTAAGCGGCATCCTCATCAAATGAGTAGAAATGCTTTAAATTGGATGAATTCTTAACTTGTTTACTTTTTTTTCTATTTCTCTCCGCTTCGTTAGTACCCAATTTCCGGTGGCGATGATACACAGTGTGTGTGTTACAAACACTGTTTATTCAAGTCAGAATCCTGGATCTTAATAGTACTTTCATAATGTCAAATAAAAACATGAATATGATAGTTACATACAATGCTACATGGATTTAATACGTATTAAATGACATTTATTTTAGTGATTGGTAATTAGGAAAAATCTGAAATTCAGGCGTAAATTGAGACAAACAATATCACTGAATGCAGTTTCTAGTCAAGTGACCAGCAAACATGGAAATCTACCTTTTGAATGAAAGGAGAACTCTTACATTGAAAATGAATGATGTAAATCTAGATTCTAATATTAATAGCCGAAGGGAGCTCACATTCACAACAGTTAAAGCATTGCTGAATTAGTGAACAAAGCATTTTTCTCATTAACTTGAAAATCCACCTATTATAATGGAAAAAACCTGAATTTTATAAATTATAAAATTCCTGATAAAAAGCGGTGCCGAGCATGCATGTAATATGCTTGAAACATATTCAAAGAATAAAGTTTTATAACTTCCTAATGTCATTTCCAAAATTTATCAAAACCTAAATCTTACTGTGGATTCCTATATTTTTCGTGGATGTCAATTCTCCTGGATTGTTGAAAACTTGCATATTCATGGATATTTGAATTTGTGGTTTTAACAATCCAGACAGACAAATAGCAATAAGGTGTTTAGGAAAACATGACCTAAAACCTCCTTCATATAAGACAAAAATACATGGGAACTCATACTGAATGGTCAAATGTGTTCAATATGAAAATTGCAGTTAAGATGGTAAAATCACAAATCAGTCGTTACTGTAAATGGACTATGACTTTTGAGCAAATTTAAAGGGAAATGACAGGGAAGGGGAGCAAATGCCCTTTTATTTGGTATGCAGGTTTCAAAAATAGAGGGAGAATAAGAGGGAAAGATGAGTCATCTTTTTAGACTTCAGTTAAACTGAGACTACTATAATGTGTTATAGTAGTCTCAGAGTTAAATAATGACTTATGAAGTTATGTAGACTTACCTTCTATAAGTTCTAATTTAAAAAAAAAAAAAAAACCACAATACTCAGAACTATGTCTAATTCACTTTGACTACTGATATGCAAACCTAAAAACAGAAAAATATATCATAAAATAGTGATTGAAAGATTCATAACACTTTGAAAGGATAATTCAGACACGTGTTACACGGGGAGCATGTTTGTTTACAAATAATAATGTCACGTGATCGCGCAGACCTCACATGTTGCATCGCCCTTACAATCCACTAATACATAACCCATTATCATGCAAACATGCAACGTGAATGTGATTGGTTATCAAATAATACAGAAATAATGCATGTACAGTTTATGAAGAAATTAGTTCATCAAACAGATCGATTTTCACTTTTGACACGAATAGGTCGGGTTGACATTTTTGTCATCGGGGATAATATTGAGATAAATGGGATAAAACTGACCGTCAAAAAGGTCTAGAGAAATACATCAGTAGAACCTTAACATTAATAAGTAATACTTACCAAAATTTCTCTAATTAATAAACTATATAACTGAAATTTCACAAAGATAACGGTAAATAATTATGATGGTGGTGGTGATGCTGGTTAAATTGGCGCGAAATAATATTCTTACTCCTATTGCTTTACGTAAAAAAAAATGTATAGAATTGAATTTGACTAAAGTTGAGCTTAAAAAAAACGTGAATATACAAAAGCCTGTTAATATATTAATGATAAAGTGTGTATAAATTTCCGTAAACGAATTTACCCGTATACTTCACTAAGAATTACATTTGAGCGCAAGGAGATCTTTTGTGAATCGGTTTATATAACCCCGGTTGAACTCAGGGTCGTATTAACGGAATTTTTTGCGTTGCTTTTAAATCATTGAGGCCATCTATTTTTATTACGGGTTTCCACATCTTTAAAACGGAAATATAGAAAAAATGGAATGTTGTTAGCAGAATCAAAACAGAAATGATGAACACTGCAACATTTTCAGCAAAACATGAATAGGATGGAGGATCTGTGTATTCACATTATTTGTAAAACTCTCCTTATTCCTGTGAAGCGTGTGCTTTACATCGAGGCTTTCTATGCTTATCATCGACGCCACAGTACTTCAACCAATCAGACAACGTTTATTTGGGGCATTCGACCTATTTTAACTTAGATTTTGTAATTTTTTAATCGAAATTATAGAAAAATGGAATGTTGTTTGTACATATAAAATAGAAAAAGATGAATACTATTAGCTAAAGCAAGTTTGGATGGGGTTCTGTGTATTTACATTGTTTGTACAACTCTCCTTACTGATGCCATATTTTGGAATTTCCGTGACCTAAATGGTTCGCGAAAATTAATATTTTTATATATAGTATAGTAATAACAAAAGACATAGTTATCAGTACATATTCAATCGGAATAGTTGAATTTTCTTTTTCAATGTCTTAGTACACTCAATTTAGTTCCACATGAACTTTCATGCACTCTCAAAAATTACAAAGTTTCAATTTTGGAAAAAAGTTAAAAAGGAAAAGTGAAGAAAATCTAAGCCAACCAAGTAATCTTTGATAGAACGGTTTCAAAAATAATTAATGTCAGAATAACATGAATGATGATGCCATTGCAATATGACATCCTTATTTTTGTGCAATGTCTGAAATCTAAAAGGAGTTACAGCTGATTTTCTAATGCTTGCAAAGTAAAACTTTGGTTGGCTTGCTTGCTTTGTTTGTATAATTGTTTATACAAGCTTTGTTAATAAGATTGACATCTTTAAACAATGTATATATAGGCATAGTTTAACCTGTATATATTATATTTGAATTTAATTGTGTGTTATCCTAATATGATTGTACAATATACAAAAAAAGCAAGCAAACTTACCAAAGTTTTGCTCTACATGTACATGCATTAGGAAATTAGCTATAAGGTAGCTCAATATTCAGTTTAAGTGAATTGTTTTATTTAACCTCAATAAACTTTAGAAATATATATATATATTAAATTTACATCTTCTATCTGTATTTCATCTGTAATATCTGTATGCTGTGATGGTAACAGTTTTTTTCTGCAACTTCTGCATATAGCTGTAAGGTAAAAAGTAAACAAATTAGTCATTTTCTTCTACAATATATTTGAGCTATCGGAAAATATAAAATCTATCTATAATTGGGTTTTAAAGGTCTAGAACAAAAGCTTTAACTGTAAAATGTTTTTTTTTATTCCAACCACAGCAGAGATTAACCCTATGCAGACAGAGTAAATTGTGTGAACATTTGAACCATATATATATAAAAAAATGTATATATAATTAAACAAATGGAATAACCTTATTGTTTAATTGAATCAAATGCTTGTCTGCCTTTTTTTTCTTTTGAATATTATTTAACTGTATACTATGTTTTCTTTCCCTAAGTCCTGATACTGATAAATTGAAGAAGGTATATTTTAGCAGATGTTGAGTATAAAAAAAGGAAAATATCCCTGTCCCATTATATACATGTACATGTCCCAAATTAGAGCAGCTGAATTAGAGTCCTATCATTTGATATTTATTAGAGGGAAGCAATAAGTCTTAAATAAAATAATATTTTATAAAATTGATAATGGAAATGAGCTGTATCATGTGTATTGTGAATTCTGAATGAGGGTGTTTACAGAATATAAAATAAATGTAGAAAAATATGAATTAATAGACCTTAAAAAAAGAATAGAGAATAATGACTGAGGTCCTAAAATTTAAAGAATGGATAAAAATGGGAAAAAAGTATAATAATAAGTGAAAAATGTCCTTAAAATTATATAATACAGAAATGAAGGACCCCCCCCCCCCATTGATAAAACTGTACCCTCCAGCTAGCTCTGGAACCATACATGTAACTCTTATGTCATAATAATTTTTTACCATACTATTAGTGAAACATAGATCTATGGATTTTATCTATTTGAAAACATTTGTAATTGCGACAGGGGCGGATCCAGACATTTTGAAAAGGGGGTCCCCAACCCTGACAAAGGGGGGTTCCAACTATATGTCCCCATTCAAATGCATTAATCAGTTAAAAAAAGGGGGGTTCTAACCCCCGGACCCCCCCCCCCCCCCCACCCCCAGGATCCGCCAATGTGCGACCATGGTCTAGGAACAAGGACATGTATAAGAGCTAAGGATTTTGCTGCTTTTGCAGCTATCCTCCTGAATGTTTGGTTTTTGATTGATGCATTTATTCTAAGAAAGATTTCTGTAGGTTAAAGTATCACACACATATCATGAAACTTTTTCATTTTATTATCAGTATTACATATTTTTACGTACCTGTTCCAACCGGTAAAACATCCAGTATTTCTATAAATGATGGGAACATGTTCCACCCCAATTTTTCTGTCTGCAGAAATGGCCGTTCTTTTGCTCCTACTTTGTTTCTTGTGTGCATTTATTGATTCTGGAACCTCACGAGATTGTTTTCTACTTCTGTTTGCTGATATTTGGTGAATCAAATTTAAATGGTTTTGACAAATGTTAGTTTTATCAATATCATGATGACTGACATGAGGATTGGAGTCACAATGTAAACGCCCTAGGTCTGCAAAAAGTTGTGTTTTAGTCTGTTGATTGAAACTGTTCAAATTTAATGGGGTATCCGGATCACAATTGATTGATGTAAATTTCCTAAAGAAAGTACATTCACTCATAATGGTTAAAATATGTTTTAGTTGTTGACAAAGTAAGTGTGTCTGCCATTTGTGTAGATCTTCTCTCTCTTATTACTGAAGAGCTCCAAAAAGGGGACATAACTCACTACAGTAAGTTCAGGAGCTTTAGTCTGTACTTTATTACTGTAGACACATATCAAAGGAGATAAGCAATTCTAATTGGTTTTAAATTGTTTAACAAAATAAAACTGAATCATTTTCTTTAAATTTTGAATATTTAATATCATTTTGAAAAAGGTCTGACTAATGCAATCATTGCATATACGGGTAAGGATCAATAAAATCTATGTGTATGTGGCTTTCAGAGTTATTGCCCCAAAAATATTTTTGGATATGTTTGATGAAAAAACAACCTTTCTTTCATTTTTCATAATGATATAGTTGGGAAATTCTGCTTTTGGAGTAAATAACATGCTCAAAATTAAGGAGGTTCGCGGGTCTAAATCATTTATATAGGATTTCTCTATATTTTTCTATAAATGAACTTTATCTTATAGTTAATAGAAAAATAAAATAAAAAAGTGGGGTCACCGTTCATTTGCGCTCACAATCTGCCTTCGAAAGAAGCATACATTTTTGTAAAGGCGTTTTTTTTCTGTTGAAGTAATAGGAGAAATAAAGGTAATATCGAAATAAAAAAAAGAAATTTATTACAGAAATCGCTAAAATTTTACAATAATTTAGTTTAAGTACAGCTTATATGGAAATTATATTAAAAAAGATAGGTCACCGATGAGTTGAAAAAGATATTTCAATTTTAGAGCCAAAAAATGGCATTTTTTTAAAGGGAAGATAATTTGGAACTTTTTCAATGATGTATACATTTTTAAAGTCATCTGGGGCCAACACGAATTGATTGTTTTGAATGATTTTTGTACCATATGATAAGGTAACAACTACAAAAGGAAATAAATAAAATTTGTAATGAAAAACAAATGTTTGATTTTTTTCTGAAATTTTTATACCCTCAAGCCTCCTTAAATCTAAAAAAGTAGACTCAAATTTTGTCAATATGTTGTTTTAAAGATTTTTTACACTGGTATTACCATGAACACAACTGCTGCAGTGGAAGTTATAGTATCAATTTGCCTAATCATTGCTAATTATCTTTCAATATCGGATCATTTGCTGAAATACACAAAAATGGCTATATCATCCAAAGACTGCCCGGTTTCCATGGCAACAAGACCACGGCAATACAAATGTTGGTCTTTTTTATGTTCTCATGGTTCATTCCTTTAATTTAAACCAAAAAAACATAACTCTTAAACAAATAATTTGGCCATTAATTTTTAAATTTGGGTCATCCTTACAGAGAATTGATGTTAAAACTTTGAATTGATAAGTGTTAATACACGGACCGTAACGTTTACGTCAAAATTGAGTCTGAAACGTCGTTTTTACGCAGGTGCGATATTCTAGTAAGAATCCGAAAAATTGACGGTGATTTTAAATTATTTATAGGAAATTGATGTATTTTTGATTTTTGGAAAATTAAGAAAAATAACATTTCGAAAAATCATGAAATTCGATTTTATCAGAGCACGGATAAGCAAAAGAAATGCCGTAAATTTGAGTTAAGTTCGTTTTTATGTCAAAAAATGGAGTGCGACAACATTGTAAGCCTTTGAAAAATCGCCCATAAATCATCATTTTATATTTTACAGGATATTTGTCTGGAAATTTAGAAAATTCAGCAAAATAACATTGACGTAGAAATAAAGATTCTAACTTTTTTTTCAATTTTAGATTAATTTTTTGGAACTCTCAAAACTGTAAACCCCCTAAAAATTCCAAGTGAGACAGAAATATCTTAGTTGTATGGAACGCATTTTTTCTATGGAATTATATAATAACATCATAAAATATTGCGTAAATGACTGAAGAAACATTTCTGTTAGACAATGGAAAAATCCGTTTTTGAAGATATTTAATGGTTAAGATAAAAAAAAATCATGGTTCAGTTGTTACAATAAACGAAACATGTTACGCGGGACACCCTTAAAAATCCCGTTTTTTTTTAATTGAAGCTTGTCGCATATAACATAAAACATAGTTTATACAATTATTTTCTTCGTTTTTCTTTTGAAAATCTTTATATTTTAAAATGCGTATAACAGAAATATATTTTAAATAACAAAATTGCAATTTCGAGACCCGTATCTTGCCGAACACGTCAATTTTTTCAATGAGGTGCGAACATCGCGCGTAACGTCTAGTACACACACAAAGAAAACGCGAAAATTTTTCAAATGAAAAAAAAAATGGAATTTTTTACGATAGAGGAGGAGGGTAAATGTCTTGTCCCCAAGAATCTTTTATAAACTTATTTAAAACTTTAGCCGTATTTTACGCAATTTTGAATCATTGGTCCTCAATGCTCTTCAACTTTATACTAGTTATATGTATAAATATTGTGAGTCTTTTGTAGACGGACGAAACGCGCGTCTGGCGTATTCAATTATAAGCCTGACAACTTTGATGACTAATTATCAGTACCACTCCACATAAAAAGCAAGCAAATTAAGTTCATGTACGAAAACCTGCATATTTGTATTTCTTTTTTGTTATTTCGATTGAAAAGTTCAAAACAAAAACTATCCATATTTCACTTATACTCTTTGACCTGACAGACAGGAATTAAGATGTCGTAGCAAATTAGCACTTGCTTTGAATCTAACAAATCGTACAAAAGGCTCACATGAACAATTGCTTTGGATCGAACAAATCTTACAAAAGGCTTACATGAACCCTTGCTTTGGATCTAACAAATCGTACAAAAGGCTCACACGAACCCTTGATTTGGATCAAACCAATTGTAAAATAGGCTCACATGAACCCTTGCTTTGGATCTTACAAATCGTACAAAAGGCTCACACGAACCCTTGCTTTGGATCAAACCAATCGTACAAAAGGCTCACACGATTCCTTGCTTTTTATCCGACCAATCGTACAAAAGGCTCACATGAACCCTTGCTTTGGATCTTACAAATCGTACAAAAGGCTAACACGAATCCTTGCTTTGGATCGAACTAATCGTACAAAAGGCTCACACGAACCCTTGATTTGGGTCGAACCAATTGTACAAAAGACTCACATGAACCCTTGCTTTGGATCGAACCAATCGTACAAAAGGCTCACACGAACCCTTGCTTTGGGTCTTACAAATCGCACAAAAGGCTCACACGAATCCTTGCTTTGGATCGAACTAATCGTACAAAAGGCTCACACGAACCCTTGATTTGGGTCGAACCAATTGTACAAAAGACTCACATAAACCCTTGCTTTGGATCGAACCAATCGTACAAAAGGCTCACACGAACCCTTGCTTTGGGTCGAACCAATCGTACAAAAGGCTTACACGAACCGTTGCTTAACGGACCTAGGTATCAGTACTCTTTCAAAACGTAGCGTACATTACTGTCAAAGTTAAACCTATTTAAAAGACCACCTAACAAGAATTAAACATAACTTCCTTATTCATTGGAAACGCAAACGTACCATTGATTATAACATTTGAAGGATCCAGTCATGTGACCTAGATATAAATTATTTTTCTGAATGTGACCTGGCTACCGAATTAGACTTATTACCAGATGTGTACTAACATGAGCTACATGACGGATGCCAAATGTGGAGCAGGGTCTGTTTACCCTTCGGGAACACTTGATTTCAGCCTCAATTTTATGGGGTTGCTCAGTCTTTAGTTTTCTATGTTGTCTTTATGTAAGTTATTATTTGTCTATGGGCTTTTCTTTTTTAGCCATGATGTTGTCAGTTTGTTTTCTGCTTATGAGTTTGAAAACAACAATTAACACTTTAGGCACAAATCATTCGTTTTTTTCTGAGATATAGTTAAACATTGTTATAATTAAAAAAAATATTTAAAAAAGTAAACAACATTGACATGAAATAAAATTCTTAGTAAAGAGAAAATCAGCATCTATCTAGAGTACTATTTTTTGAAGCAGGCGCCTTCCGTAGTGTCATTGAACTTATAGACAGGACATTTTTTATGCCCTCCTCCTTATTTCAAAATCCCTTATTTTTTCTTTTTTTTTAATTGCTTGAATTATTTTTTTTGTGCATTTCTGTGTTATACTCACATAAATTTACCACAAACAACGTTTATTTACGATTTACAGTGTATATAAAGTGCGAATCCAGCTAGTTCATTTTTACTGTTATATGCGGGTATGTCTATTGTAGAATAAAGGATCATGGGAACACTGTATTTGTTTACGTTTTGAAAATATCAAGTTAAAGGATTTTAAGTTAAGTTTTAACATATTTTCATTGCAATATGTCTTTATAATATACAAACATAGCATTAAACTTCAAATAAGTGTTATAAAGGCATCATAATATAGCATATCGATTATTGAAAGCGATCCATTTTAACTATAGATGCGATAAATTATCACTGTTAGTGCAGTCATTATTAATGTAGAATTTTCAAAGATGCGAGGAATTTTTATTGTAGAATTATGTGATAAATGCACTTGCAACAAATGATGTTGATGACTAGGATTTATGATACATGTATTTTCCAATTGAAATACAAACTCCTCATTCATTCTTCATCAAATATATAGCTTTTCAAACTTGTAACAAAAGCGATTCTCAAAATGTCATATTGTATTCTTCAGATTACGTTTCTCCTTGATTTTAACTTATATAGTGAATCACTGGAGCGTGACAGCAGCGGGCCCTCTTAAGCAGTCAGTGGGCCCCTACTTATGAAAAATTCTAGATCCGCGAATGGATACTACCACAGAGGTAAAACCATGCACATTTGGGTTATTGTACACGAAATGCATGCTACAATTCATTTTTGTTGATTTTAGACCCTTTGGAACTCTATGTGGGCTATTTCAGCAACTAGGCAAAAAATCCCCAAACTTGATACATGGTCAGATTCAGCATGTCAACGAATTCCAAATATCTATATTAAAGGATTTTTGTCTATCAATTTGGACGCCACAAAATTAAAAAAGGTACCAAAAATATGAAAAAATGCATGCATCGGATACTTTTGTTATTGAAGGCATGACTGTAACAATAGGATGAATATACAAAAATATCTTTTTCTGGGGTCTCATTGGGGGGTTCTGATCCCGGATCCCGCTTACTGTTTTGGCAGATTCCCGTATTCCGCTTATTGTTTTGTCAGATTCCCGTATCCCGCTTATACTATGCAGTTCTAATTTTTTGTAATTATCCGTGTCCCGCTAGACTTCATTTCCCGTTTTTCTCTACACAATCATTTGACTTTCACCTGTCACGCTTGCAAAAAATCGGCAATCCGGCGTGACGCTTATACCCAAATGCGACCCACTATTTTACTCTATTTTGACTCATATAAAGCCCATTATAAATATATTAAAAAAGTAGCGTAGATTTTTTTTCATCCCTTTTTATCCCGTCTCGTTTCGTTTTTGAGCCATATAGATGTCGTATGTGACAATGAGACAACTCTCCATCCGAGTCACAATTTATAAAAGTAGACCATTATACGTCAAAATACGGTCTTCAACATGGAGTCTTGGCTCACACCGAACAACAAGTTATAAAGGGCTCCAGTGTAAAACCTTTTAAACGGGAAAACAAAGGTGCAATCTATATCAAGATGTACGTAATTAGTGGTGAAGTGTCATGGAAATGGATAAAAAAAATAAGGATAAAGATCTCTATACGCTTTATAAGAAACTAAATGGAATACATTTGAAATAAATGTTATTTCTATTGAATTTAGTAGAGTGTTTTAAAACCAAACTTTTATCCGTAAGTTAAATTTTATCAAATCTTTCTCTTACTTTGTCTATTATTTGAGCAAGTCGGCTAAATTAAGGCTTTAATACAGCTAATTTCCTAATGCATGTAAAGCAAAACTTTGGTTGGCTTGCTTGCTTTGTTTGTATAATTGTTTATACAAACTTTGTAAATAAGATTGACATTTTTAAACAATATGAATAGGCATAGTTTAACCTGTATTTTTAATATTTGAATTAAATTGGGTGTTATCATAATGATTATTCAATAAAAAAAGAAAGCAAATCAACTAAAGTCTTGCTCTACATGCTTAAAGAAATGAGCTGTAATAGATAAAAAAAATAAATAATTATACAGTGAAAATGCACCGCATATACAATACTAATGATTCGCTCCACAGTTAAAATGAAAGAATAGTATCATTATTCGACAGTAAACATGACTAGCATTACGAAATCATCATAGTGGAATTTAGTTAAATATGAAGAAACTGAATGACAAAACATATTCTCATGAACCATTCAACCAAAGCTTTTGAAATTTTAATATGTTGTTACTGATGACAAAATATAGGTCTAGTTCAACTGAGACTACTATATAGTACTCTCAGAGTTCAATAATGACGATTTTGACTTTTACTGTTCAGGAGTTATGGTTCTTGAAAGATCGTAAAATGGCGTTTCCATTCACGTTATTGTATTAATATAACCGGAAGAAAAGTGACATTGGGAACTTTTACTATAATTTGCAAAGTGCTTTATAGGAACTCTCGTTTTAAATTGAATGTGTATATCAACTCTCGTTCTGAATTGAATATGTATATGAACTCTCGTTTTGAATAGTTATATGAACTCTCGTTTTGAATATTTATATGAACTTTCGTTTTAAATTGATTATTTCTCGTTTTAGTTTTAAGTTGACATGGTTGAATATTTCTTGTTTTAAATGTTTCTTATTTCAAATATCCAAAGAGATTATAGATTTACTATTTTACAACTTAATCCGACGGCTGTCAAGAGTGTGAGAGATAATACATGTATCTAACACTTATCGCTATTTTATAAAGTTTAGCCGGAGGACAATAATCCTATTCTTGTCGAGCCTGCAACTTTTGTTGCAGAAAGCTCGACATAGGGATAGTGATCCGGCGGCGGCGGTGTTAGCTCACTTCTTAAAAGCTCTATATTTTAGAAGGTGGAAGACCTGGATGCTTCATACTTTGTATATAGATGCTTCATGTAACGAAGTTCCCGTCAGTCACATGTCCAATGTCCTTGACCTCATTTTCATGGTTCAGTGACCACTTGAAAAAAAAGTTCAATTTTTTTGTAATGTTGAATTCTCTCTTATTATAAGTAATAGGATAATTATATTTAATATGTGCGTACCTTGCAAGGTCCTCATGTCTGTCAGACAGTTTTCACTTGACCTCGACCTCATTTCATGGATCAGTGAACAAGGTTAAATTTTGGTGGTCAAATCCATATCTCAGATGCTATAAGCAATAGGGCTAGTATATTCGGTGTATGGAAGGACTGTAGGGTGTACATGTCCAACTGGCAGGTGTCATCTGACCTTGACCTCATTTTCATGGTTCAGTGGTTATAGTTAAATTTTTGTGTTTTGGTCTATTTTTCTCATATTATATGCAATAGGTCTACTATATTTGTTGTATGGAATGATTGTAAGGTGTGCATGTCTAGCGGACAGATGTCATGTGACCTTGACCTCATTTTCATGGTTCAGTGGTCAAAGTTAAGTTTTTGAGTTTCGGTCTTTTTATCTAATACTGTATGCCATAGGTCAACTATATTTGGTGTATTGAAATATTTTATGATCTTTATGTCAGTTGCGCAGGTTTTATTTGACCGTGACCTCATTTTCACGGTTCATTGCACAAATTGTGTTAAATTTTTGTGTTTTGTTCTATTTTTCTTAAACTATAAGTAATGGGTCAACTATATCTATACTATTAAACGAGAAGACCTCATTTTTGGTGTCGCTTCTCTTCTTTACACAATAAATTAATCAACACGCCTCTGTGTCCTATAGGAACAGTGCATAGTCGCATTTGTCATCCATTCATATGATTATTCAGATTGAGTTATTTTGGGAGAAAAACGAGAAAAAAAGGCATCCGGATATTGTCCCGTCATTGGACGAAATTTTAAGTCTGATTAGACTTCCGGTTTGCGTTTTTCTGTATACTATATTTTAAGAATTCTATCTGCTATCATTTTCAAGATTATCCACGGCGGTCACATAGTTTATTAAATAGAGAGGGTCTGTATACTATATCAATGACCACCATGGATCGATTATTAAACTTAAAATTGAAAGCCCTGAACTGACAAGGTAACACAATCCAAACCAGAAAACTAGCGGCCTTATTGATGAATAAAAAAATGAACGAAATACAAATATGTAACACATAAACAAACGACAACCACTGAATTACAGGCTCCTTACTTAAATGTTCATAACATACTCAATGTATTATGTTCATATTGAAATTGATAGAAAACCAAAAATTGGGAATTTTGGAAATAAAGGAGGAGGGATATACAAAAACATTTTCCTGTCCCCAATAACCTATGACTTATGATACTTTTGCTGAAATTCCCCACTAAATGTATTATGTTCATATTGAAATTGATAGAAAACCAAAATTGATACTTTTGCTAAAATTCTCCAGTCATTCAATATTTTACATAATTCTTCCGACAACACTTTACATACTATAAACTACGCTCTGAATGCCCGCGATTTCGCGGGTGTGTTCTAGTATGTTGTATATATAGAAGCATTGTTAGCTGTACATGTCTGCCTGGCTTGGTTTATCTGACCTTTACCTCATTTTCAAGGTTCATTGGTCTTTGTTTAGTTATCTTGGTTAATGTTAAGTTTATGTGACAGTTGTAATAAAGCTAAACTTTATACTTAGGACTATCAACATAATATCAATGATTAGTATAGAAGGCGAGACATTTCAGTGTGTGCACTCTTGTTATAACATAAGATTGGACAATTATATTTATATTTTATGAGAACCTTTTATAATGTTTTAATACCCTTATATCTTTGAATTAATTTATGTTTTGTAAACTGTTGCTGGGGCAGTCTTCCCCTAGATTTCGAACTGTAAACTTGTGAATAAATTTGTATATATTTTTATACGTGATTGCGTTTAAAGCAGCCAAAGTGTCAATTATAGACATACAGACTTTAATGTAACCCGTGCAAAAGTTCACGGGAATTCACGGGAATTCACGGGGTTATAATTGGGAAGGATTCCACGATTACCGTAACCTTTGCAGCCAAGCGAGTGTTTTACTTATGAACTAGTCCCAGTATACGAAAATTGAAAAATGGAGTTACCGAAATTAGAACATTTTTACGCGTTCGAAACAGAAAACGCTGACATATGGATACAGCGCTACGAACTAATGTGCGAATTTTCAAAGTGGGATGAGGTGCAAGCCACAAGAGCATTTACATGCTTTATAGACAATTATGCTTTAGCATGGTATATGCTTCTCGACGCCGAAGACCGAAACAGCAAAGATAAACTTTTCCGTAAATTCAAGGAGCGTTTTGGAAGAAAAAGTATAGAAAAAGTTGGATTTTGGAAAGATGCGGCCGATTTAAAACAAAAAGACGACGAAACCGTTTCACAGTTCATATCCAGGATCGAAAGGCTGTGTTTTCTAGCAGGTCAAACGCTAATGATGGAACAATTTATTCTTCGTGGACTTAGACCAGAGTTTGTTGTTCCGTTTGTCACCGCAACCGGTCTTAAACAAAACTTTTCCGTAAGTGAGGCCATAGATGCTGCTTTGCTAGCAGACATCACCATGCAGCTAGTATCGAGACCAGAACCAGTCACCAGTGCTATAGAGGACAATCCTACACCACAGATCCAACCCAGAAGTGATGGTAAGTGTGATACATACTGCCATAGTTACGAACATTTTGAGAATGCACAATTTTACGTCCTCCCAATACATGTCAATGTACTTAATCATGTTTGTAGAAAACAGAAACGCCCCCCCCCCCCTCCCCCCCCCCCCCAAATAAAAGGCTTCAGAGAAACAAATTAAATTTTTATCCAAGTAGTGCTAAGTCCAACCTATCCCATAATTTTCAATCAAAAGCAGGTTTATGAATTCTAGAAATAACCCCCCCCCCTAATCAGAATATTGTTAATCTTTTTGCAAATACAGGCTGTTCAAGAGCCGATTGTAAAATGAATGTTAGAATAGGTTCCTCGGTTATACATACTCTTGTCGATACCGGTGCAGTAGTATCGGTCATAAATACAAATACTTATAAGTCATTGCAAGTAGACAAACCTTACCCTGTAGATAAATCAGATTTGCACGTGGTGTAAATGACAATTTTATCAGAGTGCTAGGCAAAGTTACACTGCCCGTTGAAATAGGAAAGCTTACTTTATTTCACGATTTTTATATTTTGGATGATGTCAATATGCCACTTATTTTAGGCCGAGACTTCATGCATGATCAAAAGGCTGAGATAAGTTTCTCCAAACAAGTTTTATCATTACAAAATGGAATGACAGAAGTTTCTTTAAGTCAGGGCCAAGATCGGGATCACACCCACAATTTTGTTCGTGTGCTATCTGATGTTAGTCAACCAAGACATAGAGTTATTTTTCCTGTAAAAATAGAAAATTTTAGCAAAAACACATCAGGAGTGATTGAACCAAATTTTTCACTTGCTGGCAAACACAATATTATGGGAGCACGGTGCTTAATACAAACACTTCTGTATTTGAAATCTTAAATCCTACAAATGCTGTTATTACGTTGTAAAAAAATACTATAGTTGGAAATTTTATTAAAATTCAAGATTATAAAAAATTTGGAGAATTAAAAGAAAATTTTGAGTTTATAGATAGTATCAGAACTGGCGAAGCTTCAAATTCTAGAAATAATTATATCAAAAATGCTACCGAGATGGATATTGATCTTTCAAAATCCGATTTAAGCGAAACACAAAAATATCAGTTATTGACTCTGTTAGGGCAATATAGGCAAGCTTTTGCTAAAGATATAACCGAATTGGGCTGTACCAAAATAGGCAAACACATCATTGATACAGGCGATGCAAATCCAGTCAGACAATTTCCGTACAGGACTACCCCTAAAACAAAGGAAGAAATAAATACACATTTGGACGAAATGGAGGAACAAGGTATCATTCGGAAAAGCATGTCACCATGGAGCAGCCCCATCTTGCTAGTAGCTAAGCCCAATGGCGAGAAGAGAGTATGTGTGGACTATCGCAAACTAAACCGTCTGACGAAAATCTATACACAATCGCTCCCGAATCTTTCAGATGTCCTAGATACACTTGGAGAAAAGCATGCGCAGACATATAGCGTCTGTGATATGATACAAGGCTTCTGGCAGCTGGAACTTGATGAACAATCCAAAGAAAAGACTGCTTTTATGACACATCGAGGTCAGTAAGAGTTCAACCGACTTCCATATGGCCTAGCAAATTCACCTGCAACCTTCAACATGATAATGAATGAAGTAATCCGGGATCTCAACTGGAAAAGCGCATTAGTTTATGTAGACGACATTCTTATTTACAGCAAGAACTTTGAAGAACACCTTTGTCATTTAGCAGCCCTATTTGACAAACTAATCGAAGCCAACCTCAAGTTGAAGCCGTCAAAGTGTCAGTTCGCTTGCAAAGAAGTCCAATATTTAGGCATTATCACCAAAGAAGGCATAGCAGTAGATCCAGAGAAAACAGCGATCTGTACATTCCTTTGCAGCTCCGAAAAATGTCAACGAAGTACGTATGTTCCTTGGACTATGCAATTATTACAGAAAGTTCATTCACAACTACTCCAAAATTAATTCTCCGCTCAATCAACTGCTACACAAAGATCAACAATTTTATTGGACAGACGAATGTCAACGATCGCTCGAAACGCTCAAGACAAAACTCACTTCAGCTCCTATTCTAGTATTTCCGGACTTCAATAAAGAGTTTATTTTACATACTGACGCAAGTGGTACTGCAATAGGATATGTTCTAGGTCAACATGACAATGACAAGAAACTCCGAGTTATTGCGTATGGCGGACGTATGCTACGAAAACCAGAACAAAGATGGGACGTTAAAGACAGAGAATGCCTCCCACTAGTTGTAGCTATCAAGCAGTTCCACGTTTATTTGGCAAACAACAAATTTCATGTTTATACTGACCATATAGCTTTGCAATATCTTCATCGCATTAAAGAGAGTACCGGACGTTTAGCAAGATGGTCCATGTATCTTCAGACATACAATTTTGAGGTTCACTACCAACCCGGAAAGGATAACGTATGCGCAGATTTCCTCTCCAGAATTCAGCACCCAGAAAACCAGCGTCAGCGTCTTCTCAGTATAGACGAAATCGAGGCTACATATACAGCAACCGATCAATCCAGAAAAGAAACCAATCAACAAAGTTCAGTCATCCAGCCAGTCCAGTCAGAACACTCAGACGAATCAAAACATGAATCAGTATCGGCAATTAAGGCAGTCACTGAAGCAGATAATCAATATCGTAATGTAGATCCATTACTCATGATGATCGAAACCACAAACCTAACCCAGGGTAGAATCCAAGCAGCTCAAAATGAAGACGAAGAAGCAGGACAAATGCTACAATACATTGAACAAAACACGTTACCCCAAAACAAAAAGAAAGCTGATGTTATAGTTCGTGAGTCAAATCACTACGTTGTTTCTAATGGTATACTATTTCACCATTACTATCCAAGAGGGAAAGGACATTTATCAGATAGGGTCATCAAACAATAAAATTATTAGTTGTACCGAAGTCATTGCGTAACGACGTACTTTTATCGTACCATGATGCAATTATTGCAGCGCACCCCGGTATTGACAGAACTTACAACAACATCCGAATGAAGTATTACTGGAAGAGAATATACTCAGACATTGAAGATTATGTGAAAACCTGTATTGAATGTCAACAGGGCAAAACGAATCCACACTCTAAAAGAGCACCATTACAGCCTCTTCCGGTAACAGGCGTGTTTGAAAGAATACACATGGACATTCTTTGCAACCTACCACAGTCAACAGGTGGTTTCAACCAAATCTTATTAGTAGTATGTCCGTTCTCGAAATGGTGTGAAGCCTTTCCACTTAAAACGGGAGGATCCGTAGAAACTGCAAGAGTCTTGTACAACGAAATTATATGCCGATATGGTCCTTGTAGACAAATTCTTACAGATTTAGGGAAAAACTTCACTTCGAACCTCGTAAAAGAAATCTGTAAAATTTTCCAGATCACTAAGCTCAATACGTCATCCTATCACCCAGAATGCAATGCAGCAACCGAACGACAGAATCGTACATTAGCAACATCTCTGCGAATGTATTGCCATGACAACCAGACGACATGGCCCGACTATTAACAAGGTGTTACGATGGCTTTTAGAAACACGATACAAACCGAGTCAACACAGTATAGGAAGTACACCACTAATTAATGGCCCCATTGCTTTCTATGTTAAATTCCTCAATTTCGAGTGGTCACAGCTCTTTTATCTTAAGTTCAAATCAAGTGACAATCATTGCATGTCAAAGCAACACCTTCTGGTGTCCTGTACTGAAAAAATCAACATACCTTACATTGCATATAAGAAAGAACTGGTCCCCGGAACTTCGGATGTACCAAAACAGGTACTTCCGATCTGACAAAAAGGCAAAATGTACCCTCCTTTTTAAATTTCATGCCATTTTTTTATTATTCAAATTTATCAGTCAAAAATTGTTCTGCAATGATCACCAGTCATGCAGCTTTCATTTGATACCAAAATTAATAAAATATTCTAAATATATTGAAAGTTATGTCCATGCGTAGGAACTATTTTGTGTTAAATATGTACTACTTTCTGGTATGTGCTTTCTGGCCGGGCCTGAATTAGTGGTGTTACACCTATAGTCCATATTATTTGGTCTTTGGAAGGGAACCTCGAAATCCGATAGACATTGCTCTAATCCCAGAATCTACAAAAGGACTGAGCAAAGATGCAGATTCAGCCCTAAAGTTAATTGTTGATAACCTTACCCATGCCAGAAAAATAGCCAAGACAAATATTGAAGCTGCACAACAGAAGTATAAAACGCAACACGACAAAAACGTAGAGGAATCCACGTTTTTCATATTGGACAAAGTATGGCTTTATTGTACACGGACTCCAGTTGGGTTGTCGCCCAAACTCCAACGAAAATGGACGTGACCATATTACATTGCGGAACACATAGGCGAATACACTTACCGTTTGCGCAAAGCTTCTGACAATAAAATATTGAAGGCTCCAGTGCACGCTAATCGATTGAAGAAGTATCTCGACCCCAAGAATCAACCCACGAACCCACCCGATGAAGTAGATGAGGATCACGACCTAAACCCAGAGGAACTCATGGATATGCCTGAAATCCTTGACAGGGTCAATGACACAATTATCAATCATACACAAAATCAAGTAGAGAAAAATAATCAAAATGATCCAACACAATTACACAAAGATAAGCAACCGTCACAAAATCCAAACCCTCAACAGGACATTTATGATGTCGAAAGAATGCTTAAGTGTAGAAAACGAGGCAACATTAAGCAATATCTTATTAAATGGCGAGGTTATAGTAGTTCACAAAATACATGGGAACCATCAAACAACATACCCAATAATTTAATCCAACACTTTCATGCTCAGAGTCAAAGTAAAAATAAGCGAAAACGACACTCGGATAACGATAATAATACACACGGTCAATTTTTTTTCAGTACATGTATTTTTATCAAGCTTAGATAATCAACTAAATGAAAAATGTCTATTTTTTTTTGTCATTTTCACATTCACAATCCTTTTTATTAAGAACACATTATTATTCTTAGATGACTATCCATTCTTTTTTCTGAGATATTTGTCACTGGCAGTAGGAAAATAACAAATAAATTGAGCTAAAGTCTGTGTATCCTTGTTGTATCCTAGAACCTAGTGTATTACACAAGTAAAGGTTGTAACTTTGAACAAAGATCACTGACTATAGTATACCAAATAACCACAATTATTGTCTAGTTGTCGTTATTATTTTGTATCATTTCACGCACCATACTATAAGTAGTGGAATTTACACGTATGAGCTTCTATATGAATACATAGATTATCAGTGGAATAACAAAATCATTTTAGAATACAATTTTGGTCCGAAACAGGAGTGCAAGGTGGACTCGTCACCTATCTTGTGTTCTTGTTTACATGGGTGTACAGGAGTGACGACCTGTATACTACATGTCAGAAAAATGCATTATTATGTTTTATCAAAACCTGCTTACAAGGTACAAATAGCCACTGATAATTTGATTATCTGTTTAAATTCTTGATAGTGTTTTCGAAAACCTTCAAGACAGTATAGTGTAGTTTGTTATGATTCTTAACGGGCCAATGATCATTATTGCTCCCCCCCTTTTCCGCAATTCATTGTATACTCAGATACTTAGATATTTCAGTATATTTATGTCAGTAGTCCAGGCCCCTCATCAGAGTATAGTATACTTATGTCAGTAGTATCCCTCCTTAGAGTATAGTATACTTATGTCAGTAGTCCACCTCCTCAGAATATCTAGTATATTTATGTTTATCCCCCTCCACATACCCCCTTTGTATTTATCTATTAAAAGGTCCAATATGTGCATTTTCTATGTTCGTGATGTTTTCAGTATGTACACACTTTCAGCAACCAGAAAGATGAATTACCGATAGACGAATTACCCAAAGACGAATTACCCAAAGACGGTTTACCTAAGACGAATTACCCATAGATGAAATAACATTACCAACCCAAATACGAATGTAGCAATTTGTGCTCGGGACGAGCACTTCGGGAAAGCAGTGGAGAATATAACCGGAAGAAAAGTGACATTGGGAACTTTTACTATAATTTGCAAAGTGCTTTATAGGAACTCTCGTTTTGAATTGAATATGTATATGAACTCTCGTTTTGAATAGTTAAATGAACTCTCGTTTTGAATATTTATATGAACTTTCGTTTTAAATTGATTATTTCTCGTTTTAGTTTTAAGTTGACATGGTTGAATATTTCTTGTTTTAAATGTTTCTTATTTCAAATATCCAAAGAGATTATAGATTTACTATTTTACAACTTAATCCGACGGCTGTCAAGAGTGTGAGAGATAATACATGTATCTAACACTTGAACTACAAAAAGCAATTATCGCTATTTTATAAAGTTTAGCCGGAGGACAATAAACCTATTATTATTACATAAGATTGGACAATTATATTTATATTTTATGAGAACCTTTTACACAGTGTAGATACTATTCTGTACGCTATCCGGAAGTCTCGATTTTCGAAGCGAGGATTTCCAACTGGCTAACAGAACGGTTTTGTTTCGGTGCTTTTTCTCATCATTTGTTTACTCCTATATCTATAAAGTGCTTTGCACATCTTCAATGTATGTATAGCATCATAAATATGAGTAACTGTAACAAAAACATGCATTAGAATATAAAATATACGTGTGCATCACACCAACTTCATAGAAAAAAGTGAAATCGATGGACAACTTTGCTCTGTAGTACAAAGCAAATAATCTTTAATTGCAAATATTTGAATCAGTTTACAGTTAAATATATACTGTTTCAATATTCTTACCATATTTAAGTAGAATCTTCGTATTTCAAATAAAAAATATGTTTTCCTTGAGGATCCCAAAATAAATTACTGTACGATCAGTCTAAAACTGACCGTATTCTAGAAGCGATTTCAGATTTTTTGTCTGTATGACCAGTCGTGATTTTGAAGAGAGAAAAAAACGGCAATTTGAAGGTATATACATGTCTATGTTATATTATGATCTGTCCATGGAACTATAACGTGTAATTTCTTTCATCAGACAATACAAATATATTTCTGATGATTTTTGTAGACGACAAAATAAATATATTTCTGATGATTTTTGTAGACGACAAAATAATTATATTTTTGTTCCGTCAGTCTTATTTAAAATCAAATGCCTTAAAAGCAATACATGATTCGCTTGTGGACTTTGTATTGGTGTGTCGTTGCAGTTATCTGTTTAGCTATTACATTTTTATAGACTATTTACACCGTCTGCCGTTGACCAATTGGTGATAACATACATCAAGCTTGTCTCTTTTAAAATTACACAAAATAGATAGAGAAAGCTTTGTTTAAAAAATAGGTATTGAGGAAAGGATTAACGAAATTATACCCCGCCACTTCTATACTCCATGTTTTCGAAAAATAATAAACCACCAAAAAAAACTAAATTATAGGTGCACAGGGGCATCATTTAATAAAGAATATGAGAAAGTTTTATTAATATATAATAACATTAGATGTATGTTTCATTATAATACTTTATTCTGATTGGCTTACTGTACATCACATGTTATTCCGTAAGCAGTTGCATTGCTCAATACAACTTTTCATTCATGATAACACGTGGTCCAACAATAAAGTGCACAGGTGAATTAAATAAAAAATATATAAAATTCGTGTTTTCATGATCATAGCTAAAAAATGTAATTATAAGTATTGAATGCTTCTTTTTGTAACTTTATAGGGTTGTAAAAGCGTTGACCGTGCGCACATTTTTAGAATGAAGCGCTTCCGCGCTTCATACAAAATGTACTTCGGTCAACGCTTTTACACCCCAATAAATTTACAAAAAGAAGCATTCAATTCTTAAATGGTAAGTTTTTGAAAGTTGCCTATCGTAAATGGATACCACCCAATAAGGTAGTGGAAAAGTCCTTAACTGCTGAATTTTCGAAAAAAAACAAGATAAGAGGTGCACAATTGAATTAAATGATAAGGAATCTGAAAACGATTCATTAAGTTATGACAAGTGTCTGAAGAAAGTTGTGGATATAAAATAGGTACGCCCAATATAAGGCTATGACAAAGTCCGTATTTTAGATATAGAAATATCAAAAGTATTTTTACCAAAAATTCGAAAAAGAAGGTTCATAATACATTAATTGATTAAAATGGAGCAATTTTAGAAAACTTTAACAATTGGTTTTGGAGGTCACGGTTGGAAATACCTGATGGGTGCCCCCATATAATGCAATGTTCAAGTCCGTATCTTATATAAAGAAACCCCATAATTTTTTTTTAATAAAATTTGAAATACTTTTTTTTTTTATATATAAATAAGGCCGTTAGTTTTCTCGTTTGAATTGTTTTACATTGTCATTTCGGGGTCTTTTATAGCTGACTTTGTGGTATTGGCTTTGCTCATTTTTGAAGGCCGTACGGTGACCTATATTTGTTAATTTCTGTGTCATTTTGGTCTCTTTTGGACGGTTGTCTCATTGGCAATCATAACGCATCTTCTTTTTTATATTATCATTTATGATACGGAATACGAGGAAAAATAATTAATAGTTATATCAGTGACGTATTCAAGAAAAATGGGATCCGGCGGTTTGAAACCCTTTTTAACTATTAATGCATTTGTATGGGAACATATATTAGGAATCCTCTTTTCTCCTGGATTGGACCCCCTCTCCATTTAAAAATGTCTGGAAACCCCAATGTATATTAAGTGGTTTATGAGGAGATGCGCTGACAAAACCGGCGAAACATGTTGTACCGGTCCAAAGGACGAACGGAAAGACGGACTTTATTATCACTTTAAACCACCGCTTTACAAAGTGGTGTACAATTGAGTGTGAAAGAGACAGATCTACATCCAAAACAAAGAGAAGGAACGGTGATCAATTATAGGCTACAGTACGGCCTCGAATGTTTGTAAATACATGCATTTTTATATAACAATTAAATCTGTGTGTTTGTACAATTTTAAGTATAACGGAGGACATTTCTGAAACTTATATAAACAATAAACCTTCCTCTTATTTTAGCAACATTCAAACATCCTTATACTTAATGTAGTAAGCTAAAACAAGTTTTCAGGATGTTATGGTGGCCGGTTAAGGCCATTTCGCGTTTTCGCGTTTTCGCGTTTTCGCCCATCATATTATATAGGGCGAAAACGCGAAAACGCGAAATCGCGAAGTCGAAAACGCGAAAACGCGAAGTCGAAAACGCGAAAACGCGAAAACGCGAAGTCGAAAACGCGAAAACGCGAAGTCGAAAACGCGAAAACGCGAAATATTTTTTCTTTCCGATTTCGCGTTTTCGACTTCGCGTTTTCGCGTTTTCGACTTCGCGTTTTCGCGTTTTCGCGTTTTCGCGTTTTCGCGTTTTCGCGTTTTCGCGTTTTCGCGTTTTCGCGTTTTCGCGTTTTCGCCTTTTCGCGATTTCGCCTTTTCGCGTTTTCGCGATTTCGCGATTTCGCCTTTTCGCGTTTTCGCGATTTCGCGTTTTCGCCTTTTCGCCTTTGTTTTTTAGGTTCTTTTTTTTTGGTTTGTGTAACAAAGCAAAAGTTTCCTTAATTGTTATTTGACAGATTTTTATTTACATGGACCTGTTCTATAGGAAGAAAGTAATTAGTATATAGGAATTATTACAATATTGTCATATACACAAGGAATGATTATTTTATTAGAGGTATTTGTTTTAAGGTTGCACCAAAAAGGACATTTTAGCAGTATTCGTTAATTATTTTTTATACTATTTCTTTATTTGAAAAAAAAAATGCTTGCATTTTATGGAAGAATTTTTAAGGAAATAGGTATGTGCATTATATTTTATTTTAATACACAGGCAAACTTGCCACAGATGATTCTCACATGATGCCCTTTTTATATAATTATCATATGATAGCAAACATGAATATCATAGGAGAGCATTTTCATATGATTCTCATTCTCATTCGAGAATCATATAATTTTCCTATGAACACTTACATATGATTCTCATGATGCCCTTTTTATATGATTCCCATATGATCGCTATCATATGAGAATCAAATGTTTCAACTTTCCTTGTGTTGTATAGTCTATGTTTGGTGTTGAATCTTAATATTATTTAGGAAAATAATATTATTTTTTTGTTGTCAGTAAGATATTTCTGTGTAGAATCCCTCATGTGCAAATGATTGTGATGCACATAAAAATCATATGCAAAATAACAAATTTGAAGCAAAAAATTATATAAAAAGGGCATCATGTGAGAATCATCTGTGGCAAGTTTGCCTGTGTATTAAAATAAAATATAATGCACATACCTATTTCCTTAAAAATTCTTCCATAAAATGCAAGCATTTTTTTTTCAAATAAAGAAATAGTATAAAAAATAATTAACGAATACTGCTAAAATGTCCTTTTTGGTGCAACCTTAAAACAAATACCTCTAATAAAATAATCATTCCTTGTGTATATGACAATATTGTAATAATTCCTATATACTAATTACTTTCTTCCTATAGAACAGGTCCATGTAAATAAAAATCTGTCAAATAACAATTAAGGAAACTTTTGCTTTGTTACACAAACCAAAAAAAAGAACCTAAAAAACAAAGGCGAAAAGGCGAAAACGCGAAATCGCGAAAACGCGAAAAGGCGAAATCGCGAAATCGCGAAAACGCGAAAAGGCGAAATCGCGAAAAGGCGAAAACGCGAAATCGCGAAAACGCGAAAACGCGAAAACGCGAAATCGCGAAGTCGAAAACACGAAAACGCGAAAACGCGAAGTCGAAAACGCGAAAACGCGAAGTCGAAAACGCGAAATCGGAAAGAAAAAATATTTCGCGTTTTCGCGTTTTCGACTTCGCGTTTTCGCGTTTTCGACTTCGCGTTTTCGCGTTTTCGCGTTTTCGCGTTTTCGCGTTTTCGACTTCGCGTTTTCGCGTTTTCGACTTCGCGATTTCGCGTTTTCGCGTTTTCGCCCTATATAATATGATGGGCGAAAACGCGAAAACGCGAAAACGCGAAATGGCCTTAACCGGCCACCATAGGATGTGAATTTAATGAAATACATTTGTGTTATTTAGAAAAATGCCATCTTCTAATGTATCGTACATAACTTGAAATCACCACTCGAATACAGTGAAATAAAGACTGATCATACAGTTTCAAAATATTCAAGCAAGACTGATCGTACAGTGAGAAATTCAAACAAGTGTAATTGTCTTGTTTCTGGCTTCAAAGATCTAGCTGAAACTTTTACCACCACTTAAAATATACTTTATTCAGTTAATTAAGTCTGGTTTTTACGTTAATTTGTACAGTAAGGGTGCAAAAAGATTGTTTTTAGGTTCACCGACTGATTTTCCTTAGTGATGCACTTGAAAATCTCTTGATTAAGGCATAGAAACGAATAATGAATGTGCTAAATTTAATTATAAACTATTTGTGAATATCGATATCAGATGAATTAATCATTAAGCAATGTCCAGATGAACATCTAACCGTTTAATACAGTATATCCAACAAATTTAGAATGTGATCCAAAAAGTTCTCGCTTCGAAAATCGCAACTTCCGGATAGCGTACAGAATAGTATCTACACTGTGTTTTATAATGTTTTAATACCCTTATCTTTGAATAAATTTATGTTTTGTAAACTGTTGCTGGGGCAGTCTTCCCCTAGCTTTCGAACTGTAAACTTGTGACTAAATTTGTATATATTTTTATACGGGCTTGCGTTTAAAGCAGCCAAAGTGAATTATAGACCTACAGACTTTAACAGGTCGAGAACTCTAGATTTTCTGACGTCAGAATATATTTGCATAGTAATTTCCAAAACACAAGGCCAATATGGCCTTGAAAAACTGACCAATCGACTCAATGAACTACAATGCATTGTGGGCTACTACGAGTAAACTACTACTTAAAACACGTGGAATTAGTGGGAAAACAGTCAATTAATATATTGTCTGGGACTCTCATTACCAAAGTTTTTATTCTGCAAATATATTTGATGTAAAATACATAACGTAATCTTCAATTGCATGCTCAGATTAAAAAAATATTGTTTATTGGCTTCACGATTCGACTTTCTTTTTCGCCTTGCAAAAGTAGTTGAACCGGTTTTGTGCATTGTTATGAATTGAACCGTGACCACTGTCCAGTAAGAAAATCATTTGAGCTCTTTTAAACCTGTATAATGTCATTGCAAAATCATTTCTGCCTAGAAAAACACGAAACTTTCATTGAAAAACTTCTTTCTGTACTGAATGTGTATTTTTTTTTATCAAGACCTGAACTAATAGTAAGAACATCATAATATTCAGTATGCTAAAAAGAAGTGTTATGAAAGCGGCAGGGGCGGGTCAAGCCATTTTAAAAGGGGGTCCTAACCCTGGACAAAAGGGGAGGGGGTTCCAACTACATATGTCCCAATCCAAATGCACTGATCGTCCAAAAAAAGGGAGTCCATCCCCCGGAACCCCCGCCCCCTGGATCCGCCACTGAGCGGGTACGGTATATAGCTCAATACATTTTTTATAGTTTCATTCATCGATAATATCCGTTTGTTGCTAATTTTATCACAAAATATACCTCAGAGGATTTTTTATCGTTCGGCTGCTGTCCTGTTGACATATGTAAAATATCTCTAATATTAAAAGTCTCTGGATCATAGTGGGTGCCATATTACCTATTATTTTTTTTCTAAAACGTACTTTGTATATAGAAATAAGAAGATGAGGTATGAATGCCAAATGAGACATCTTTCCAACAAAGACATAATTTAGTAAAGTAAGCAGTCATAGGTCCGATGCTGAAAAGTAAGCTATTAATGACCCCAAAATTACTTTTGTAAAACAACCCAAACAAAAAAAAGAAGAAAAAAAAGGCCCAATTAAATATATAAAAGGACAAGAAATCTATCCCATCAAAAATAAATATATTGTATAGGAGCCTGTATTTCAGTGGTTGTCGTTTGTTTATGTGTTACATATTTGTTTTTCGTTCAAATTTTTTTTTATATAATTAAGGCCGTTAGTTTTCTCGTTTGAATTGTTTTACATTGTCATATCGGGGACTTTTATAGCTGACTATGCGGTATGGGCTTTGCTCATTGTTGAAGGCCGTACAGTGATCTATAAATGTTAACTTCTGTGTCATTTTGGTCTCTTGTGGACAGCTGTCTCATTGGCAATCATATCACATCTTCTTTTTTATTATAGATCCAACGCTGCAATTTTCACAAAACATATCAAATTTTCCACCTTGTCGCACATACATATGGATAAAATCATTACAGCTTATTTCCTAATGCATGTAGAGCAAAACTTTGGTTAGCTTGCTTGCTTTGTTTGTATATTGTACAAAATATAAAATATACAAGTTAAACTATGCCTATATATATGTATTGTTTAAAGATGTCAATCTTATTTTCAAAGCTTGTATAAACAACTATACAAACAAAGCAAGCAAGTGAAGCCAACCAAAGTTTTACTTTGCAGGTTTAAGAAATCAGCTGTAATGATTTTATTCAGTTTGGCAATTGTCCGAGCCCGTTAAAAAAAGAACAAACTGAAACTACAGTTGCTGACTTCACTACCTTCAAAAAAAGGGAACAGTTTGGAAGTCCCATATACTGAAATGAGACCAACAAAAATACTTATAGATTTTGTTAACACTGCCATTTAACACTGCCATGTATGTAAATATTTCTTCACCTTTTTTACGAACACATAATTCAAGGTCGGATCCCACATTTGCCTTTAATTATCTATACGAACATTGCTGTACTCTTGAATATCAGCACCGGCTGCATTTTATCGACGGCTTACTTTACACCAGTAAGTTTGTCTCATGGGTAATTGTGTTTTTTCGCTGTTGTTTCGTTGCTTCTGGTGGACAAATACATGAAATCTCTGTGCCATCATCAAACATGTTAATGGCTATATATCGGGTAATTCAAACCCTTTTTTCTTCGCATAGAAACAACTCTTCGTTAATCTGAGCATGGGTGTAATACTTTATATAACGAACTATAAATGAGGATACACAAAATGAAAAACTAAGCGAAATTGTGAATCCCGCATTGCACGAAAAAATGTGTTGTATTTCAGTAAATAACACGTGTTCTTGGTTGATTGCAAACATGTAGTAGTCCATCATGCATTGTGACTCATTTAGTGGATTGGTCAAAAACCTAGGTAAAAATAAATTGCGTCACATGTTAATAAACAATTACATGTGCGAGAACATAAGTATGCTAATTTATGCATTTCCATATAAGGTAGTGGTCCCGACCTGTTTAATGTAACCCGTGGCGAAGTTCACGAAGTGATAGGGTTATATTTACTCATGAACCATTCAATCTAAGCTTTTCAAATTTTAATATGTTGATACTGATGACAAAATGGAGGTCAAATTTGATATTGACGATTTTCTCTTTGAATTTCACCATTCATCAGTAATGGTTCTTGTGATATTACCAGGACACAAATAAATGTTAATAAATCCGGTTTGCTGTCGTTGTGACAGCCTCTTGTTTGTTTTCTTTCAAGAAAACTGTTCACATGATCACATTTAGTACTATTACATTGGACAATTCAGAGTCATTTTATATCTTAAAAGGGGTGGATGTTTTTTTTCTGAGGATATCAAAATCCATTTCTTAGGCCCGATTGGCTCAAAATATATCTGAAGGGTGCCCATATTTGTTCTGATGGGTCTTTTGTTGTCTTAATATGTAAAATTGAGGAAATGCTGGCACAATTTGGCACGTGAGAGATTGAAATTTGCCTGAAATTTTTGTTAGGGGGGGGGGGGTCTTTTACAAGGTATAATCCCCCCCGGCTTTTCATATATTTTAAATGGAATGTTTCTATGCAGCATTCAATATACAAGACTCAGGGCAGGTCCAGGATTTTTCAAACGAGGGAGGGCGTTACATTTCAAAAAACGGAATCTTATCTACTACTGACGAGCGGAAACAGACCTTTTCGCTAAATTTAGGAATCTGCGACACTTGAACTATTGACGTAATACAACAATCACTTTTCCTTTGTGGCGTCAGACATTTTCTTTTGTGACATCATTTTTTTTAGAGAATCAAAGGCTATGTGATGTCCAGTAATGACAGACAAAAACCGATAAGGGAGGCCCATCATGGGGGTGTCCAAATAATCACATAATCACAATTTTTTTGCCGCATTATGAATCGCATAATCAAAAACTCCATGACTGCATGAGGGGGCTCATTTAATAAGGTGTATTTAGAACGGAATGTTTTTTAACGTTTTTATAATCATAATAAATCGTGAGAACAATGAGAAACTGTAATGACGATCAAAGTGTAGCGTACGCCCTGTACGTTCCCCTCCAGGATCAAACAGTACGACTGCAACCTGTCTTACTTACTAAAAAATGCTATCAGAAAAATTTCCGGAAACAAGGCCTGAAACGAGATGTATATTATGCATAGTAGATAGTTTCCCGCTCCCTGTCAAAGTATATTTCCTAACGATTGTGAAAGAAATGGTAAGAATAGACGGTTTATGTCAAACATACTCAAAGATATATTCAATATGTTGTGAATATACAAAGAAGTATGTTAAAATAAGACGTGCAAGTTGAAATGCTGGTCCCAGATGGTGCAGTGGTGGTCCTAGTCATGTCCAAACAACATATACACATGCAATACTAAATAGTCATATAGTTTACAAGCACATCCACTGACTGCCTAAGAGGGGGCCCGCTTCCAGTCATGCTCCAGTAGGGATTTCCTATGTAACCAAGGTTTTCCCACAAAAAGGGGGAGGGTGTACCCCATGCGTTCACAAATGGCCCAAGACCACAATTAATGATCCCGCTGATCGTTGTCCACGAATATAGTTCCCTTTAATTATAGTGTATTTTTTCTTTATTTTTTTTCTTTCCCTTTCTCATTCATTTCTTAGCTTTTCTTGGGTGGAAATGAAAGAAGAGAGCTGAAATAAACTTTTGGATGTTTTATTTTAACTGATTTTTATAAGGAAAGAGTGATTAGGCCAGGTGCAAAAAGGTAATATTTACACTTTTCGGAACATCTCTTGACTTGCCTATAGGGGTATGGATGTGTATTGGCCAAATTTGTATGATGTAAAGATGCAATTTTTCTGAAAATTGCATATTTTATTGGACTTGTACTGTACATTACACACACAAAAAATTAGACAAAAAGAATAGGCAAAATTTTTTTAATGCGACAAAACGTTATAAAGAAATGATAGAGGAATTAATTGTGGTCTCGGGCCTAAGAGTTGTATTTCAGCAAATTTTGAATTTTTACTTTGACAACTTTTCTGAATGATCTACTGGTATTAATTTGTCAAACTATATGAGAAGAAATGATTTCCACTTTTATTTGATAGAAATTTGTAAAAAAAAGTCACTTTTCAGCTGATATGCCCAAAAAGTAGCTTTTTCACTTTTTTCAATATTTTTGCAAAAGCAGCATCCTTAATTTTTCTCTGACAATTTTTTTCTTATATCTATTTGTGTTTGTGGTATTTATTTCATGTGTTTTACTCATTTGTGAACTCTGAGCACAAAGAAAAGTGGATAAAAGCATACAAAGAGTGCAAAATGTGCTGTTTTAATAGTCTAGGTCTAACGGTCCGTACGAAGCAAGTGAAATATGAAGTTTTATGCACTTAAAAAATGTATTCCTTTTAATTACACCTTATGTAAGAATCCTGGGTTTTGATTGGTTGAAAGCCAGTGTATTTTTCACCAATTCACTGTTATCAAATGAATATCGTTCATTTTTTAACGCCGCCGGGGTATTTGCCAAAAGGATATGCCTTTTTTACCCTCTCTGCCGTGGTATTTGCCAAAAAATACTCTATCCGACTGGACGCTTGTAACGTCACGATCATCAATGCGTTTTTGAACATTAACATTCGGTGTAATTAAACAGATATATCATGTTCTTGAGGGGTATTTGCGAAAAATACCAGTCTTGAGAATGAATTTCCCTCGCCTTACGGCTCGTGAAATTTAACATTCTCTCGACTGATATTTTTCGCAAATACCCCTCCTTAACATGATATATCTGTTTAAAACAGATTGCACTGAATCTATATCAAAAGCACTTATTACTGGTTGTTTACACTTGTCTGTTTCACAGAATACCTTTCTCTTCTTCTGTTGGATTGCTGTTGGTTAAAATATTGGCATTTTAAGACTGAAATTTCATGCAGGTTTTAAACAGTAAATTGAAAAAACTTTGCATCAGACAATACTGTCTACCAGGGGTGTGGAAATATTTGTTGTGAGCACTTGTCCCTGGGCAAGTAAAACAGTAAATTTCACTTGTCCGGAAAAAAAGACACTTGCTCTGATGGTCCCAATAAATATTGAAGTATTTCATTGTTAGCTAATATCATGAATATATGATTCTTAGCACTTTTTTGCATCACAAACAAATGAAATCCATTTGTTTCTATTGTGTAAACCTTTAGGAAAGTAGGAAATAGGTTAACATCAATGGGACAGAAACCTTACAGCAAACCAACCAATGAGATAACATGCAGAGGACGATTTTACAGCAGTTTTTGTATAAAAATTGTAGCCAGTAGGTACGGTACATATACTAAATTAAGAGGACAGTTAGTGAACATGGTGAAGTTTTGGTGTTTCTCTCAACTGACACACGTTTTGTTTCTTTCGTAGTTGTCTTGAGGGGCAATTCAATCGTCTCTTCTATTTACCACTTTGACAACAAATGATGCTGACCTGTCTTCTATAGATAAGACAACAAATTATTTATTTTACGAATTTCCATCCAAGATAGCCAGGGCAATCTAATATACACGATGTCTGAAATTCTCGCTTCAGAATCTTTTTTAAAATACGTGTTCTTCTCCATCTGCGTTTCAGGTTTTCTTAATTTCTATTCGACTCATAACTCTTTTTGTCTTGCTTGACCGGTGTCTTTAATATTTAATATTTATCAATCTGACTGTCGATACAAAAACTAAAGTAATGATACTTCCGGTGAATAACGGATAAAACCTAATCGACGATCCCGGGTCAATGGACAAAATCAATGCAATGTTACGCGACTCGGGTTCGCATACCTATTTTTTTTTAGCAATTTCAGTATCATGTAATATTTATCGTTATGGACATTGATGTTTTTACTCGCTGACTATTGGTTTCTTTACATAAATTAATCATGTTTATATGTTTTGAATTAATTCTAAATTTTTGTTGGATTTGAACTTTTTCTTGTATATTTTTTTTACTTGTCCACGGGCAACCGAGACAAAAATAATTACTTGTCCGGTTGTTCAAATGTACGAGTCAGGCGAGTCGGGCATTACATTTCCACACCCCTGTTTACATATATAGTTAAAAGCAACAGTCTTGTTACATCCAGTCTTCATATTTGATCATATCTCAGCAAGGATTTGAGCAAAAAGAATCATCTTTCCATCTTCAATATCATTTATATGCAATTTAATATGGAAATATAGGGAACGGCCCAAATTGACAACTTGTTATTTTAAGCCTGACATTGCTTAAGACCATGTAAAACTCATGTGTTATGCTATTTGAAACTTATATTTACATGAAAAGAACATTTATATTTAAAATGTTTTGTTTTAACTTAACAACTTCAGAAAATTGTTGTAAGTGGAAAATATTACATTTCCTATAAGGCCTCGCTTCATTTGAAAACCTCTATTTTTTGGCATAGGCACATATAAAATTAACTTTTGTTCAATTTTTATAAGTCTCATACATTAAGTAGGCTATCATTTACTTTGAATAGATAATATCTTATACATTGAGACATTAAAAAGTGCAATTTGGTGGTTTTTTTTAATTTTTGAAACCAAAATTTGAAAGTTGAAATTGTTCTATTTCAACGTCACAATTTAGCCACCAAAGTTGAGATATAAAAAATGCCACATTTTCTATAATATATAACATATGGCTTTGAAACTTTGTAAACTGACTCCTAATACACTAAGCTTAAATCATGCCATGTTTTATTGGAATTGGTCAAGTTTTTGGCCCCTAATAGGCCCAAGACCACAATTAATGATCCCACTGATCGTTGTCCACGAATATAGTTCCCTTTAATTATAGTGTATTTTTCTTTATTTTTTTTTTTCCCTTTCTCATTCATTTCTTAGCTTTTCTTGGGTGGAAATGAAAGAAGAGAGCTGAAATAAACTTTTGGATGTTTTATTTTAACTGATTTTTATAAGGAAAGAGTGATTAGGCCAGGTGCAAAAAGGTAATATTTACACTTTTCGGAACATCTCTTGACTTGCCTATAGGGGTATGGATGTGTATTGGCCAAATTTGTATGATGTAAAGATGCAATTTTTCTGAAAATTGCATATATTATTGGACTTGTACTGTACATTACACACACAAAAAATTAGACAAAAAGAATAGGCAAAATTTTTTTAATGCGACAAAACGTTATAAAGAAATGATAGAGGAATTAATTGTGGTCTCGGGCCATATTCACTCTGTGGTTAAAGTTTTTTAAAATTGAACTTTCTTATCATGCTTATACTATTTTGGATTTCTACCAAACTTGGACAGAAGCTTGTTTATGATCATAAGATAGTATCCAGAAGGAAATTTAGTTTTCTTCCAGTTGACATTACATTTAGTCTGCAGTTAAAAGTTTTTAAACAGTATTAGATTCATAAATTATCCTAGATTTTTACCAAACTTGGACAGAAGCCAGTGATATTGTTTGCCTCAAATAACAGCCGAAAATCTGCCTTTTCCCCTAGAGAAAATTCCCAATTACTGAAAAAAATGGCTTAAAATCCCTCCTAAAAAGTTTTACATTTTCCCCAAACAGTGATGGCATTGGTAGTAATGTTTGTAAATATCGTATTCATGTTATTATTTTGATATTAGAAAGCACTTTTGAGATCCGGTTTTCTGATCAGAATCATAATGGGGTTTGTAACACAGGTAGTTTTCAATGCATTACGTACCATCATTGCTTCTGTTTCTTTCCCCTCTCCGAAAAGTATCTTTCAGGTTGAAAATGTCTGACAACCAAAATATAAATGAAAAAACAGTGCAAAAAGACAGCAAAGGTCAGCAAAAATTGGAGATGTGTTCAGAATAAAATATACAAATTTCCCAATTTCAATAAAAAATATGCATTTTTCCCAATGAAAAACGGTAGAGGTAGTTTTGAAAAAAGACAACAATATCACTGGAAGCTTTTTACAATTTAAAGATAATATCAAGAGGAATATTTCATTGATTTATTTCCTCATTTTTGTTGAGCCTGCGATTAACAGAAAGTGTGGGCGAGACACACCTGTACGAACTGTGACGCCCGTATATGACACGGAAACCAGGCGTAAAAATCATACTTTATCCGGGCGGCATTGCAGTGTTTACAAAATGCATGTCCAGGCGTCAACCAGGCGTAAACTTGGCGTAAATAAGGCATAAACCAGGTGTAAAATTAGGCGTAATATTTAAATGAGTACGCCTGGTTCACAAAAAAATAGGCGTAATATGCAAATGAGTACGCCTGGTCAATAAATAAACCAGGCGTAATATCCTTACATAGTACTACACTTATTTTAGTTCATTGTATTAACCTAAGCTGTGTACTTTTGTGTATTTGATACAAACTTCTGTACTGTTGTTTTTATTTCTTATTGTTTGACAAAAAACTTGTAATATTAACCATTGAAGAAGCTAATATAGAAATAAATACATTTTATGCAGACAATGGCTCAAATAAGTTTAAATTTAAATAAGACATGTAAGAATTATGACCATTATTTTTTCTTGAAATAAAAGTAGCATTTTAGCTAAGTTGTTTTTGAAAATTATTGTCTTTTGAACTAAAAAATGATAATACTGCAGTTGAACTTAAAGTAAAAGATTTTAATTTTAATTATGCAAGGATAAAGGTTTTGGGATTTCAAAAATTCTGGCTAATAATACAGTGACATGACACAAAAATAACTCCATTAGACAGCCTGGCTAATAATACAGTGAAGTGACACAAAAATAACTCCCATTAGACATCCTTGCTAATAATACAGTGACGTGACACAAAAATAACTCCAATTAAATAGCCATGCTAATAATACAGTGAAGTGACACAAAAATAACTCCCATTAGACAGCCTTGCTAATAATACAGTGACGTGACACAAAAATAACTCCAATTAGATAGCCATGCTAATAATACAGTGACATGACACATAAATAACTCATATTAGACAGCCTGGCTAATAATACAGTGACATGTCACAAAAATAACTCCCATTAGACATGTTAGACAGCCTTGCTAATAATACAGTGAAGTGACACAAAAATAACTCCCATTACTGCATTAGACAGCCTTGCTAATAATATGACAGAGTTAAAATGACTTTCAGATGTGTTTAGGTTTTAAATGCTAATGTTTGAGACTCAAAGAATTTATCATTAATTATGTTTTATATTATATATTCTACTTGCACAATAAGTTAATAGATGTCTAATTGATAATGGACATTTTATAATCAGAATGACAATAATGCCTCAGGGCTTAATCCTTTATCCTTCTTAAATTAGAGACATTGCTAAAAGAGTTGTATTAATTATTTATCTTTCTTTATCTGGATAATAACTTGTTTATATTTGTCAACACATTATGTAATAATTGATCTTAGCTTATTGTTTAATTCTCATATATATATTGTACTATTTTGTAAAAGATATAAGTTTGGAAGTCACAGCGTTGGTGACAAGTTCCAGTCTTGGAAATAAATTATATACTTAGTGGAATTAATCTTCTGTGTTTACTGCTAGTTTATGGTGCATGGTTATTTAGGTTTAACATTTAGTTGTGACCGAATCCTCATATCAGTCTCCTAGTTTTAGACTGTGGATTTCTTGGTTACAATAATACAGTGACGTGACACAAAAATAACTCCAATTGGATAGCCATGATAATAATACAGTGACATGACACAAAAATAACTCCAATTAGACAGCCTTGTTAATAATACAGTGACATGACACAAAAATAACTCCAATTAGACAGCCTTGTTAATAATACAGTGACATGACACATAAATAACTCCCATTAGACAGTCTTGTTAATAATACAGTGACATGACACATATAACTCCCTTTAGACAGCCTTGCTAATAATACAGTGACATGACACAAGAATAACTCCAATTACACATTTAGACAGCCTGGCTAATAATACAGTGATGTGACACAAAAATAACTCCCATTAGACAGCCTTGTTAATAATACAGTGACATGACACAAGAATAACTCCAATTAGACATTTAGACAGCCTTGTTAATAATACAGTGACTTGACACAGAAATAACTCCAATTAGACAGCCTTGTTAATAATACAGTGACATGACACATAAATAACTCATATTAGACAGCCTGGCTAGTAATACAGTGACATGACACAAAAATAACTCCCATTAGACAGCCTGGCTAATAATACAGTGAAGTGACACAAAAATAACTCCCATTAGACAGCCTTTCTTATAATACAGTGACGTGACACAAAAATAACTCCAATTAGATAGCCATGCTAATAATACAGTGAAGTGACACAAAAATAACTCCCATTAGACAGCCTTGCTAATAATACAGTGACGTGACACAAAAATAACTCCAATTAGATAGCCATGCTAATAATACAGTGAAGTGACACAAAAATAACTCCCATTCGACAGCCTTGCTAATAATACAGTGACGTGACACAAAAATAACTCCAATTAGATAGCCATGCTAATAATACAGTGACATGACACATAAATAACTCATATTAGACAGCCTGGCTAATAATACAGTGACATGACACAAAAATAACTCCCATTAGACAGCCTTGCTAATAATACAGTGAAGTGACACAAAAATAACTCCCATTAGACAGCCTTGCTAATAATACAGTGACGTGACACAAAAATAACTCCAATTGGATAGCCATGCTAATAATACAGTGACATGACACAAAAATAACTCCAATTAGACAGCCTTGTTAATAATACAGTGACATGACACATAAATATCTCATATTGGACAGCTTGGCTAATAATACAGTGACATGACACAAAAATAACTCCCATTAGACAGCCTGGCTAACAATACAGTGAAGTGACACAAAAATAACTCCCATTAGACATTTAGACAGCCTGGCTAATAATGCAGTGACATCAGTGTTCTCCCCAGAAAATTTGGATAGCATCACATTTTGCGTAAAAAAAATTAACTGTATTTTTTTTTTAATGTCATTTGTCGCGTCGCGTTAATGCTCTATTTCCTTTTTATGTTTTAGTTTATATTGTTCAATTCATAACTGAGAATGCAATTATATTATAACCACAAAAACAGTTGTGTTCAGTTTATGTTTTCTTTATTCATTTATAGTTACAGAATTATTGTTTTCCTCTTGTGCCAAATAAAAATAAATATGTGTTTTCAGTTACCCAACAATAAGTCAAATGAATGAATGGTTCATTATAGTGCAACCTGTATAAATACAAAACTAAATATCTAGTACACAAAATTAACTATTTTTATATTATATTAAGTAAAGATAAAGCAGCAAAAGTAGCAAAAAAAAATCAATTTAAAAACTTTTTTTTATCATGTTTATGAAATTCATTGTTTCATGGCACTCAATGAATTGGTCCCAGTTGTTTCTAATCTTTACATCAAAATGATATGTATTTTTAACAAAGTTATCTAACAAATAGTCTGTTAATGCGTAGTTTTCTCTATTGATATATTTTTTCTGTCTACTGTCCATCTGTTGTCATTATCGTGAAAATGCGGATTTTTGTCATATCTGGTCCGGTTCCGATCCGTAGTTAACACAAAAATGTGCAATGGCGGCCGTAGAAAAAATTACGAAAATGAGTCCGAGAATAAACATTGTTTGACAAGAGATTGAGAATGAATAAGACGCTTTTAATGCATTAAATGGATTTAACATAAACTTAAGCCAATTATGATTACTTTTTAAAGAAGTATAAAACTTATTTTAGCTCAAAACCAAAATTCTCCCTCTCGTATTACCGGAAGAGAAAGAAAATATTTTTTGGAGAGTTGCACAAATAAACGACTTTAAAAAAAAAAATCGTTTCAATCTTTGAAATTTCGTAATACAAAACGTAGATTTCGAATTGTAATGTGATTGCATTTTCCATGTCGAAATTGGTGATTGCAGACACGTGGTATTAGTTATGTCACAAGTGTCAGCTTGGGATATTCGCATCCAAACAGTTATCACCCTGAGGGCAATTAACACCTGGCTATTTAATCTCTTAATTGCCTTTAGTGTCCGACTTAAAGGGATTACAATTAAAGGTGATATAATTTTTATGATCATAATCGATAATAGATGAAAGTTCAAAATTGAGGACAAGTAAAATAGCATCTTCAAAATAATTATAGCGTCGCGGGAATTATTATAGCATCACGGTGAAAAATTATAGCGTCGCGGTACCGCGACGCTAAAACGGCCTGGGGAGAACACTGGACATGACACAAAAATTACTCCCATTAGACAGCATGGCTAATAATAAAGTGACATGACACAAAAATAACTCCCATTAGACAGCCTTGCTAATAACAGGCCTTCATGCTATTATGAATTTGTCCTAAAAACTCCTACACCGAGCTATGTATGGTACTATATACAGAAGGTCATATCTCATTCATTCATGACAAGTTACTTGTTACAAGCTTAAAAAGTATATACATAATATATTCAGAAATGGTTCAACTGATATTCATCTGAAACTGTAATTGAGCTATTTTATATTTTCAGTTTAAAGATCTACTGTTCGTTTTTATTTGATTCAAGTCCAGTCGATTTAATACACGTTTAGTAAAGGTAAGTGAATATTATAGTCAAATTGTATTGAATCGTTATGTTATTTATTTTATCAAATGAAATTCAATTGACAATGTCATGAATGTTAAAATGTATAATTGTATAAATAAACCAACTTTTCAAGACGTTTCATTACAGTGTTAAAATGCTTAAAGGGGAGATAATAAAGAGCTAACAGGATTAACATTTTGCACTCATCTACTTTTGTTATTCATGTATAAATATGGGAAACAAAAAAATATGTGACACAACTACATGATTACCAAACTAATATGTCTAACAAAACATTGCAATCATTAGGCCAATTAAAATTTATTGCTAGATTTTCATCCCCGCCCGCCTCTCAAATCGTCCCGTCCCGATTTAATTTATTTAACAAAAATACGATTTCAGGATTTTGGTCATGTCCGTTACCAGGAACCATCGATAATTTCGTTTCATTCAAAACTTCCTGTTTCAAATTTCGTTTTTGTATTGAATCGAGTAACTTCTAACGAAAAAGATTAAGTCGACATATTCTGCTGCTGTATGATGACAACATCATATACCGAGAATAGAGATTGATAACGAAAAGGGCATGAATTATTTGAGTTATGAGTAAAATGCCTTGTCCTTGAACGCAAATTGCGGTAGTCACAAGTGAATCGAAAACCGTGTTTTTTCTTTATTTGTACAATGACTTTGTGTCAGGAAATTTGGACTTTGAATGATATCCAAAGCGCAAGAATCGTAGAACAAATTGGTACAAAAACATGAGTGGATTAAAGAAATTGATGCAAGCACGAACTTGTTTAAATTATGACCGTATTATGAGAGAAAAAAGTCGACAAACACGCATTTTAATTATAACAAGCCCATGGCTGTTGTTTTTGTTGACAAACGGCAAACACCCTCTGTAACTGTCCCAATACCCTCAATTTAGTCATTAATCAACAACAACTTTTTGGTTAAGTTCATGTTTTACATCATAATTACTTTCAACACTGAGTTTACATTTTATTCTGTACTCATAATACTTGTGTTGCATACAATTGTACAAAAAAGTAAAATCACAAAAATACTGAACTTAGAGGAAAATTAATTTGGAAAGTCCATAATCACATGGCAAAATCAAATAACAAAGCGCATCAAAAACGTATACATTTTATTGATTTTATGGGTACTACAAACCATTGCTTAGAAAGCACAATAAATTTGGTGTAGGTATAGTCCAACTGAAGAGAGCATTTATCTTTTTTTTGATGTATACTATAAATAGGTTTCTAAAGCGACAATTACATGTATAACAGTGGTTGCCAATCAGGGATTTTTATGTAAGAGTTCAAAAAATAGTGTAGGATTTCTTTTACATCATGTATATATACATTATACAGGCTTGTTTTCCACTAGTATATACCCGCGGTATGAAGAACTTGTGACGAGGGTTTCATATGAAATAAAATTTTAAAAATAAAATCCTCTCACCCGCCCCATTTAAAAAAAAAATTGGATGAAAATCTACTAATTAATTTTAGTTGGCCTTATAATGTAAATTGCTTAAAAAAATAAGAGTTTTCGACTATGAAGTCAACTTGGGATATTTATGTCAATGAGACAGCAACCATTCAATGAAAGAGGTCAAAATTGTATTCAACCATTGCCAAGATGATCTTTAAATTATAGAACTATCAGTGGGTTTGTACTTACATTCATGAGCAACACAAGTGCCACATTTGGAGAATGATCTGCTTACCGTTCCTGAGCACCTGAGATCACCCCAAACTTTTGGTGGGGTTTGTGTTGCTCAGTCTTAAGGTTTTTATTTTTCTACCGACAAAGTCCAAGGGGACTTTAGGTTTGCACTCCGTCAGTCTGTCTGTCTATGTCTGTCTGTCTGTCCATCCGTCAGACCAGCAAATCAGTTTTCCAGGTTTTATACGCTCGTCAAAATTTAGTATACTAATGTCTGGCGTCCGTCTGACCATGTTGCACCATTACTTGAGAACAATTTATACAAATTTCATGAAACTTAACATAGTTGTTTCTTATGATGATCAAACGATCTGTATACTTTTTGGTGAAAATAAGATTAAAAAACTTTTTCAGTTACGGGACTTTGTAACTAAAACAGGGGTGTGTTTTTTTCACATGTTGCGCCGTATCTCAAAAACGATTTATGATTATTGCTTAAATCTTTACACACTTCTTACATGTCTTAGTTATATGAATCTGAAGATCTGTATACTTTTTTGTGATGATTCTTTATTTTGTTTTTGAGTTATTGAATTTTTATTGAGCTTTTTGGTGAAAAACATATGAAACATGTTGTGAGCAATTTTTTTTCTGTCTCTTATATAAACTTCCTATTGAGCAGGAATAAGGAATGAGTCAGGATATACCTAGCATGACTTCGTGAACAATCCTCGGTTATTCCAAAAACATTTTTTAATGGTTTTTTTCACAAGATGACGGGCGTATCATGCGCTCGTGGCGCAGCTGTTTATTAGTCCCCTACCGACAAAGTCGAAGGAGACTTTAGGTTTGATCTCTGTCCATCTGTCTGTCTGTCCATCTGTCTGTCAGTCCGGCAAATAAGTTTCCAGACTTTTTTCTTCATGCTTGAAGATATTGATTTGATATTTGGTGTATTGTTTTCTCATGACAAGTTACATGTCAAGTTCGATTTTCACAATTTTAGCTTTTCTCCTTGTTCAGTAAAAGCCCTTTCCCTAGAATTAAATTTTTGATGAAATACTTATTAATTACTAGATTTCTGTTCAAAGGGAAATAACTCATTTTTTAAAAGACATTGTATTAAGATAAATGACATTTTGGATTTGTTCCCTTCTATTTAGTAAATTGTTTGAAGAATTAAGTGGTAGATTTGTTTGTTATTTTATGTAGTTTACACCATGACAAGTTATAGATCAAGTTGGAATTTCGTTCCATTACAATGAATTTTTTAACCGGAAGGGGACTATGTATTGCCATGCTTGTTTTCTTTGTGCTTGAAGATATTGATTTAATATTTGGTTTATAGCTTTATAATGACATGTTACAGATCAAGTTCAAATTTAGTTCTGGTCTGATGATTTTGTGCAGAGTTGTGGTCCTTGGACTTTGAAAATTCACTCAAATAATCAGTTTTCCTCACTTTGTTTTGTCATGCTTGAAGATATTGATTTGATAATTGGTATATAGTTTTATCATGACTAGTTACAGATCAATCACAAATTTTGTTCCGGTCTGATGGTTTCGTGCAGAGTTATGGTCCTTGATCTTCGAAAATTTACTTAAATAATCAGTTTTCCACACTTTTTGTCGTCGTGCATGCTTGAAGATATTGACTTGATATTTGTTATATAGTTTAAACCATGACAAGTTATAGATCAATTTAACATTTTGTTCCAGTACAAGGATTTTTTAAATGGTAGCTAGCTAGGGGACTATGTATTGCCATGCAATAAATTGTCAAAATGCTTGTTTATTTTGTGTTTTGTGTACTGTTTGTTAGTGTTTTCTTTTTTAGCCTTGTCTTTAGTTTGAACATCTATTATTTGTATTTTGTAGATCCTTGTCCAGTCAATGTGATCCTTGTCCAGTCAATGTGATCCTTGTCCAGTCAAGTTATTATAGGTAAGTGTACATTATATGTGAACTATATAGGATCATATTACTAAGTGAGATATATGTCAATGAGACAGCAACCCAACAAAGCAAGTATGGTGATGTATACAGGTCAAGTTATAGTCAACAAATAAAAAATAACCTCATATGACAAGGTCTACATTTTTTAATGAACAATGATGAAGCGGACCATAAAATTTAGGAATTATGGCAATGAAATTATTCAGGCTCATTTTAATTTTCTGATGAGGTGAACACAAAGAAAATATTTGTGGAAAACTTTGCTATGTATTCTAACCAAATTAAAATCGTAAAAATTTGCATTTGTGTTTCACCCATCAGAAAATGAAAGCAACAATCAGGAAGATCATGGCCAGATTAACAAAAAAACTATTACTACATCTTATGGTGTTTATTTTATAAAAATCACTCATAAAGTTATATTTTTTTGAAAAATATTGATTTTAGTTGAAATGATAGGACATGTTTTTATTGATAACTAATTTTTGTCCACTATCTGTACCTTTATTGTAGGGGTAAATTCAGTAAATAAATATACGTCATCAGGGAACGCCCATTTAGGGGAGAGCTTTCTGTATAACACTCAAGTCATATGCTCTTCTGATTGGTAGATAATGTTTGTAATAAATATTTTTTGGCAGATGGATCAAAACTAGAGTTGAAAAAAATAAATAAATGCTGAATGTACTAAATGTTTTTACTACAGGGTTGAAAAGTAATGGGGGTCAGTGTAGGAATTCAGTGCGAATCTACATTGTTTGTAAACAAGGCCATGTGAATGCCCAAAAATGCCGCATGACCCTATGTTTTTATTAGTGCAAAAGATAGGGCTACATTTGTACTTTCATCATGTTCATGAATGTTATATGAAAGTTTCCAATTTCTAAAGGTAAAATCAGGTATAAATTTAATTCCATACATAGCTAGCATTAAAGTCAATGGGAGATTTTTTACTGAATTTACCCCTGTAAGTTTATTTTATTGAAACAGGGAGATAACCCACAAATATTGATATGTTTATACAGGGAGATAACACACAAACATTGATATGTTTATACAGGGAGATAACACACAACATTGATATGTTTATACAGGGAGATAACACACAACATTGATATGTTTATACAGGGAGATAACGTGTAACACACAAACATTGATATGTTTATAGGAAACAGGAAGATAACACACAAACATGGATATGTTTATAAGAAACAGGGAGATAACCCACCAACAATGATATGTTTATAAGAAACAGGGAGATAACACATAAACTGATATGTTTATAAGAGACAGGAGATAACACACACGCATTGTTATGTTTATAGGAAACAGGGAGATAACCCACAAACATTGATTTGTTTATAAGAAACAGGAGATAACACTCAAACATTGATATGTGTATAAGAAACAGGAGATAACACTCAAACATTGATATGTTTATACAGGGAGATAACACATACACTGATATGTTTATACAGGGAGATAACACACAATCAATGATATTTTTATAAGAAACAGGGAGATAACCAACAAACATTGATATGTTTATACAGGGAGATAACCCACAAACAATGATATGTTAATACGAAACGGAGATAACACTCAAACATTGATATGTTTATAAGGAACATTCATAACAGTTAATTATAAAAAAAAGTACCAATGAAGTATTTTTAAATGATACATATATTTAACATAATTATAACAGGCTTAAACAAGCAAATATGATTTATAGAACTTTATTTTTCACAGGTACTTGAGATGATGACACAACCTTACTTATGAAATAGGCTGACCTCAGAGGTACATTCAACAGTATTTATCTAATTAGTATGTATCATATAATATATGTTTTTTAAGATTACAAAAAAAAATCAATTCATAAAAACTGCCTCATTAATCTTTCAGGGTGTTGTGGTATTGTGTTCACCTTTAGTGTGGGAGGTGGTGAGTTTAAACAATACACTCTGTAAGCAGTTTTCCTCTGCCATACATCCACTTCCTGTTTACCAATTGTTTGAATAATACAACACTTATTCTACAATGAAAATTTCTATGGAAGAGAATGATTTTATATTTGATGAACAGCTTGATAATGTTGGGTTGTAGCTTGCTAGCAGTTTTAATGCCCCACCAAGGGGCATTACGTTTTTCATCCGTCCATTCGTCTGTCCGTTTGTCCCACTTCCAGTTAAAGTTTTTGGTCAAGGTAGTTTTTATACGACCGCAAAAATTGAAAATTTTTATGCCCCACCTACGATAGTTTCTGGTCTGTGCCTCCGTTCGTCCGTTCGTTCGTCCGTTCTTTCGTCCCGCTTCAGGTTAAAGTTTTTGGTTTAGGTAGTTTTTAATGAAATTGAAGTCAAATCAATTTGAAACTTAGTACACATGTTCCCTATGACATGATCTTTCTAATTTTAATGTCAAATTAAAGTATTGACCCCAATTTCATGGTCCACTGAACAAAGAAGAAGATACTGTGAAGCTCAGGTTAAAGTTTTTGGTCAAGGTAGTTTTTGAGGAAGTTGAAGTCCAATCAACTTGAAACTTAGTACACATGTTAACTATATGATCTTCCTAATTTTAATGCCAAATTAAAGTATTGACCCCAATTTCACGGTCCAGTGAACATGTAAAATGATAGTGCGAGTGGGGCATCCGTGTAATATGGACATATTCTTGTTTGGTCGTATATTGGTATCACGTTGGTGTCGTCGTCGTCGTCCAGATACTTTTAGTTTTCGCACTCTAACTTTAGTAAAAGTGAATAGAAATCTATGAAATTTTAACACAAGGGTTATGACCACAAAAGGAAGGTTTGGATTGATTTTGGGAGTTTTGGTCCCAACATTTTAGGAATTAAGGGTAAAAAAAGGGCCCAAATAAGCATTTTCTTGGTTTTCGCACTATAACTTTAGTATAAGGAAATAGCAATCAATGAAATTTAAACACAAGGTTTATGACCACAAAAGGAAGGTTGGGATTGATTTGTGGAGTTTTGGTTCCAACAGTTTAGGAATTAGGGGCCAAAAAAGGGCCCAAATAAGCATTATTCTTGGTTTTCGTACCATAACTTTAGTATAAGTAAATAGAAATCTATGAAATTTAAACACAAGGTTTATGACCATAAAAGGAAGGTTGGGATTGATTTTGGGAGTTTTGGTTCCAACAGTTTAGGAATAAAGGGTAAAAAAAGGGCCCAAATAAGCATTATTCTTGGTTTTCGCACAATAATTTTAGTATAAGTAAATAGAAATCAATGAAATTTAAACACAAGGTTTATGACCACAAAAGGAAGGTTGGGTTTGATTTTGGGAGTTAAGGTCCCAACAGTTTAGGAATTATGGGCCAGAAAGGGGCCCAAATAAGCATTATTCTTGGTTTTCGTACCATAACTTTAGTATAAGTAAATAGAAATCTATGAAATTTAAACTCAAGGTTTATGACCATAAAAGGAAGGTTGGGTTTGATTTTGGGAGTTTTGGTCCCAACAGTTTAGGAATTAGGGGCCCAAAGGGTCCAAAATTGAACTTTGTTTGATTTCATCAAAAATTGAATAATTGGGGTTCTTTGATATGCCGAATCTAACTGTATGTAGATTCTTAATTTTTGGTCTCGTTTTCAAATTGGTCTACATTAAGGTCCAAAGGGTCCAAAATCAAACTTAGTTTGATTTTAACAAAAAAAAATGAATCTTTGGGGTTCTTTGATATGCTGAATCTAAAAATGAACTTAGATTTTTGATTATTTGCCCAGTTTTCAAGTTGGTCCAAATCAGGGTCCAAAATTAAACTTTGTTTGATTTCATCAAAAATTGAATAATTGGGGTTCTTTGATATGCCAAATCTAACTGTGTATGTAGATTCTTAATTTTTGGTCCCGTTTTCAAATTGGCCTACATTAAAGTCCAAAGGGTCCAGAATTAAACTAAGTTTGATTTTAACAAAAATTGAATTCTTGGGCTTTTTTGATATGCTGAATCTAAATATGTACTTAGATTTTTGATTATGGGCCCAGTTTTCAAGTTGGTTCAAATCAGGATCCAAAATTATTATATTAAGGCCAACAAAATTTAATTAGTAGATTTTCATCCAAATTTTTGAAAAAAATGGGGCGGGTGGGAGGATTTTATTTTTTATTTTTTATTTCATATCAAACCATCTTGTGACGTTTCCTTCATATATGCAAGAGTAATAATAAGCTTCTAGCATGTATATATGTACAAGGAATCGTACATGATTTTTTAAATTCGTAAAATTAATATCTCTGATTGGCAAACACTGTTCTTCATGTATTGGGGCAGAGATTGTTTGCTGTTTCTGAACAAAAAAAACATGGATAAATCTACAAAATTTATGTTTGCCGACTTTTTGAACTCAATATATCTCAAAAATCTAACAAGTTCGAGCTTGTGTCAATTGTTTTAATCCAGTTATTTTTGTACCAACGTGTTCCACAATTCTTGAGCTTGGGATATCGATTCACAGTCCAAAATTCCCGACACAAAGTTTTTGACATTTTACAGTATCAATAATAATTTCCACGGTTTTCTAATCATAGAAATTTGTGTCATGCCGCAGCGATTTGCATTCTTGGAACAGCGTATTTATTGTAACATGAATATGTTATGCCCTTCCCGTAATCAATCTCTATTCTCGGTAGATGATGTTGTCATCATAGATCTGTAGAGTTATTCTAAATTACTCGAAGAAATACGAAAAACGAAAATTGAAACAAGAAGTTTTGAAAGAAACGAAATCATTGACGTTTACCGGTAACAGAAATTAACAAAACCCGGAAATCGTAATTTTTTCAAAATAAAAAAAATCTGGGGGGGACGGGGATGAAAATCTATTAATTAATTTTAATTGGCCTAAGTATTGTGCAATAGCAAGAAATTTTCAATTGCACAGTATTCAGCAATAGAAAGAAATTTTCAATTGCACAGTATTGCGCAATAGCAAGAAATCTTCAATTGCACAGTATTGTGCAATAGCATATATTTTCAATTGCACAGTATTGTGCAATAGCAAGAAATATCTAATTGCACAATATTGTGCAATAGCAAGAAATTTTCAATTGGAGTTATCTTTCTTTGTCCAGAATAGTAGTTGAATCAACTTAAATCATTGTTTTATACAATATAGAATGGCACCGATGATATTCACTTTTACTACCAACTGATAAATTAAAACAATCTTTACCATTCAGTGATAACAAGCACTTTATTTTACATTTTAATATTTTATGATGTATTTAAATGAGTAGTTATTGTTGCAAACTCCATTAGAAATTTGAATTGAGATTAGTTTTGGGAAAAGGGAAAGGGGGATGTGAAAAAAAAATGGGGTTGGGGGGGTTAAATTTTTCTCATTTCAGATTTCATAAATAAAAAGAAAATTTCTTCAAACATTTTTTTGAGAGGATTAATATTCAACAGCAAAGTGAATTGCTGAAAGGCAAACAAAAAATTTAAGTTCATTAGACCACATTCATTCTGTGTCAGAAACCTATGCTGTGTCAACTATTTAATCACAATCCAAATTTAGAGCTGAATCTATTTCACGGTCCACTGAACATAGAAAATGCATCTGTCCCACTTCAGGTTAAAGCTTTTTGTCAAGCTATTTTTTGATGAAGTTGAAGTCCTATCAACTTGAAACTTCTTACACATGTTCAGTCTTCACGCTGAGTGGTAGCCCAGTCAGCCCAGGCTAGTAAAATTGCTCTCGGGCCTGTAAAAATCATATCTACAGGCCAACAGAATTTAACTAAAAAAAATTGAAAATTGAGCTCCGGGCCTGTAGATTTAATAGTTCATTGTGAAGACTGCATGTTCCCTATGAGTTTTGACCCCAATTTCACAGTAGGCCAGTTCCGGGATACGGTAGTTAGTTGAATCTGTCATATGACTTCCATCACCACATAACTAAAATGTAGGCATCGTCACTTCCAACACATGTTGAGCAAATGGGTGAAAAAGTTTGATCGTATATTGCACAAAATATTTGGAAAATTAAAATTTAATAAGTTGGTGACCCTCCCTTAAGTGGTATGGGAATTAAGATTGCGTACTTACGGAAAATAAATTATTTCTAAACTACTCTGCAGAATGAAGATTCTGAAAATGCTTGAAACTTTAACAGAGCAGGGATACAGGCCCGCCTTCTATCTGGTAAATGATGTCACAAAAGGGTGCGAAATTGAGGATATTTTCCGATGAAAGACATGATTCCAGAAATGGCCTATCAGTTGCATGCAGCGACACAAGTCTATTTGTCTAGTTCGAAGTTACCTTAAGGAGGTGTGGTATGATTAACAATGATGCAATTATTCCCACACCATAGGACAAAGATATAAACAATTACAGGTCGTCCAATAGCCTTCAACAATGAGCAAAAGCCAAAACCCATACCATATAATCATCTATAAAAAGACATGCTATGATAAAATGTGAAACATTTCAAAAGAAAAAATCAACAGCCTACTTTGTACTAAAACAATGAAGGAAAAAAAATATGGTACACTACTTCTAACTACATCCACTACGTTATAGGTCCTGGCTGTGGACAGGCACATACAGAATAAAAAATGATTGAATTTAATGTGACTGGTCTAGTTGATCGTAGACAGTGTTTTGAGAAGCTGCAATATGATATTTGATATTGTTCTTTATCTGTGTCTTAATGCTGGTAAATAAAACTTTTGAAATTTTTAGATCTGGGAAAGTGCAATAGATGTTCTGGTGTTTGATGGAAAAAGTCACACCCTGCTTGTAGAATACATTTGTACCTCATTCAATAGATGTTCTGGTGTCTGATGGAAAGAGTCACACCCTGCTTGTAGAATACATTTGTACCTCATGCAATAGATGTTCTGGTGTTTGATGGACAGAGTCACACCCTGCTTGTAGAATACATTTGTACCTCATTCAATAGATGTTCTGGTGTTTGATGGATAAAGTCACACCCTGCTTGTAGAATACATGTGTACCTCATTCAATAGATGTTCTGGTGTTTGATGGACAGAGTCACACCCTGCTTGTAGAATACATTTGTACCTCATTCAATAGATGTTCTGGTGTTTGATGGATAAAGTCACACCCTGCTTGTAGAATACATGTGTACCTCATTCAATAGATGTTCTGGTGTTTGATGGAAAGAGTCACACCCTGCTTGTAGAATACATGTGTACCTCATTCAATAGATGTTCCGGTGTTTGATGGAAAGAGTCACACCCTGCTTGTAGAATACATTTGTACCTTATTTAGTCACACCCTGTTTGTAGAATACATTTGTACCTCATTCAATAGATGTTCTGGTGTTTGATGGAAAGAGTCACACCCTGCTTGTAGAATACATTTGTACCTTATTCAATAGATGTTCTGGTGTTTGATGGAAAGAGTCACACCCTGCTTGTAGAATACATTTGTACCTCATTCAATAGATGTTCTGGTGTTTGATGGAAAGAGTCACACCCTGCTTGTAGAATACATTTGTACCTCATTCAGTCACACCCTGCTTGTAGAATACATTTGTACCTCATTCAGTCACACCCTGCTTGTAGAATACATTTGTACCTCATTTAGTCACACCCTGTTTGTAGAATACATTTGTACCTCATTCAGGTATGTGATGAGATTTTTAAGTTTTTGAGTTCAGTTCATTATTAAACTTTAAATAGTGCAGAAAAGTTGAGATAAATTACTGTTTCAGTGCTATTATATATTATTTGAATGAAATAAGAAGATGAAAATATTAGGTCAGTATTTACCACCCATAGTGATCATGTTTTTTTCAATTGGCAATAACACAAATACCTCAATTAAAACTCAACAGTATATATTAAATATAACTTTTCTTTTCTATTTTTAGGCTATAATGGAAAGTTGGAATAAGGTAAGATTTACTTAATAGTCTTCTTGTCATTTGTAGTTTTGTTCCCCATTAGTGTACAATTAGATACAAGTATGTGATAACTTGATATAAAAACTAGTAGAATTCTAAGTTAACTACCAAAATACTTATTCAAAAAACAAAAAAATACAAAACTGGGACAAAGCAAGGTGCAAGGTGAAAAAAAGATTCTAAAAGTGAGTGGTGGGAGATAGTGTATTATTTTTGTAGTACCTTCAGAATCCTTGTTTATTTGTAACTCTAAGTAGGTCTGTAGAGTTATTTGAAAAAAATATTGGGACAATTTTTCTACATAAAAAAAAAAATACAGAAGTTATCTCCCCTTGCCATTGTTAAGTTCATGTGAGTTGAATTAGACCAATCTATTTTATGGTATAAAGAGCCGACTGATACAACACACTTTTTTTACATTCTCATTGCTTTATTATATCCCACATCTACATTTATTCAGTCTACATACATTTATATATGTATTTCTTTAAGTAAGTTAATAGAGAGATTTCTACTGGCTGATATGAAAAAGGACGAGAAAGTACCTAGGGGCAATTAAAGGACTAAGTGAATGAAACACAACTACATGTCTTCAAAAGGCAATTAAAGGACTTAGTGAATGAAAAACCCAACTACATGTCTTAAAAACATGAAAAAGGACAAAAGTAGGGGCAACTAAAGGACTAAGTGTATAACATGTCTTTAAAAGGACAAAGGTCAAAGTCCAGAAAATACTACAAGAAAGAAAAATCAAGGATATGCCAAATCTAGTCCATGATTCTATAAAAAAATATTTTTTTGAAGGTTAACAATTTTTGTCGAGCCTGTGACTTAAGTCGCAGAAAGCTCGACATAGGGATAGTGATCCGACGGCGGATAACATCTTAAAAGCTTCATATTTTAGAAGGTTGAAGACCTGGATGCTTCATACTTTGTATATAAATGCCTCATGTTATGAAGTTTCCGTCAGTCACATGTCCAATGTCCTTGACCTCATTTCCATGGTTCAGTGACTACTTGAAAAAATTATTTTTTGTAATGTTAAATTCTCTCTTATTATAAGTAATAGGATTACTATATTTGGTATGTGTGTACCTTGCAAGGTCTTCATGCCTGTTAGACAGTTTTTACTTGACCTCGACCTCATTTCATGAATCAGTGAACAAGGTTAAGTTTTGGTGGTCAGGTCCATATCTCAGATACTATAAGCAATAGATCTAGTATATGTCCAAATGGCAGGTGTCATCTGACCTTGAACTCATTTTGATGGTTCAGTGGTTACAGTAAGGTTTTTGTGTTTTGGTCTGTTTTAATGCCCCACCTACGATAGTAGAGGGGCATTATGTTTTCTGGTCTGTGCCTCCGTTCGTCCGTCCGGTTAAAGTTTTTGGTCGAGGTAGTTTTTGATGAAGCTGAAGTCCAATCAACTTGAAACTTAATACACATGTTCCCCATGATATGATCTTTCTAATTTAACTGCCAAATTATAGTTTTCACCCCAATTTCATGGTCCACTGAACATAGAAAATGATAGTGCAAAGTTCAGGTTAAAGTTTTTGGTCAAGGTAGTTTTTGATGAAGTTAAAGTAACGTCAACTTGAAACTTAGTACACATGTTCCCTATGATATGATCTTTCTAATTTTAATTCCAAATTAAAGTTTTGACCCCAATTTCACTGTCCACTGAACATAGAAAATGATAGTGGGAGTGGGGCATCCGTGTACTATGGACACATTCTTGTTCTTATTCTGTATGCAATAGGTCTACCATATTTGGTGTATGGAATGATTGTAAGGTGTACATGTCTAGCTGGCAGGTGTCATCTGACCGTGACCTCATTTTCATGGTTCACTGATAAAAAAAAAGTTCAGTTTTTGAGTTTTGGTCTTTTTATTTAATACTTTATGCAATATGTCAACTATATTTGTTGTATGGAAATATTTTATGGTGTATATGTCAATCGCACAGGTTTTATTGGACCTTGACCTCATTTTCACGGTTCATTGCTCAGTGTTAAGTTTTTATGTTTTGGTCTGATTTTCTTAAACTATAACCAATAGGTCAACTATATCTGTTGTTTGGAAGAATTGTTAGCTGTACATGCCTTGACCTCATTTTCATGGTTCATTGGTCAATGTTTAGTTTTCTTGGTTAATGTTAAGTTTATGTGACAGTTGTGATAAAGCTTTTTATTTAGGACTATCAACATAATATCAATGATTAGTAAAGAAGGCGAGACATTTCAGCGTGTGCACTCTTGGTGTTTTTCTTGATAATATAAAATGCATAAATCCCAACAATTATATGCTATTAAAAGAATTCCTCTCTGTCTGTTATTTGAAGGAAGGATACTACTGATTTATGTTGTCATTGCTAAACAGAAGAATACATAATTATTACCTAATTTAACAGTAAGGACATTCATTTCAATATATTTTTATTACGGTTTACTTACAGAAACTTACCACAGCTGCTGGGAATAGAGATATAGAAGCCTTAAAATTATGTCTACAGAATGGTGCAGACATTGATTATCAAGATTAAATGTAATTTCTATGTTTTACTTACAGAAACTTACTACAGCAGCTGGAGATGGAGATATAGAAGCCTTAAAATTATGTCTACAGAATGGTGCAGACATCGATTATCGAGATGTAAGTAAAATATTCACATTCAAAACTACCTTATTTTAATAATTCATAGAAAAATCATTTGAAGATACAGCCTTTTATGGTACATGAACAAAAAAAGACACAAAACTACATGTTACTTAAAATTAAAGCACAGTGAAACAGTGAAAACTACAAGTAACTTCAAAATGTTGAATATTGTACATAAACACACGACAACAATTTACTTTAGAACTATAATAACGAAAGTATAAAAAATAAAAAAACAAGTTGCTTCAGAACATAACAGATTGTACATAAGCAGTATAAAACAAACAAAGTTCTACAAATTACTTCAGAACAGAACAAATTGTACACCAGCAGTATAAAACACACAACTACAAGTTACTTCAGAACATAACAAATTGTACATAAGCAGTAAAAAAACAAACAACTACAAGTTACTTCAGCACAGAACAAATTGTACATAAGAAATATTCATATACAATTTGTCATATCTAATAAGACTTTATTTACAAAATATAACACATGAGTAAAAAAATCAGAAAAAGAAGAGCCACTATAAAAAAGAATTATTTAAAAAGTGGGACACCAAACATAAATAATATTTCATGGTAGAATTTGACATCAAAATAACAAATAATAATTATAGCAATACAAACAAAACATAACTTAATTACAATGTTTACAGAAGTTCCCATTTCGCCTTAGTTAATTCTTATGTACCTGAGAATTTGTACTAAGGCAAACTGGGATTAATTTTATATAATTATTTTGACAGCTAAGGCGAAATGAGAATAAGCCGTTAATTAGACAGTTTTAATGAACAAATATTTGTAATAATTATATCAAGTGGGGTCTCATTTTACTCGTATTATTGTTCTGAATTAGAAAATATTCCTCCTTTTCATGTTTCTTAAAAATTTTTTTTTTTATTGAAATGAATGATGATACTGAATCTACACTAATTCCTGTTGTTTATCAAACAGTTTTAACGAACAAATATTTGTAAGAATCATATAAAGTGGGGTCTCATTTTACTTGTTTTGTTTTACTGAATCCATTGATATAATTATTTTACACATTTCTTGAAAAAATTATTTTTTTAAGATATCAGGTTTTATGGAAGTTCTGACATTTCACAACAAAACATGTTTATTTATTGTTTATGTAGAATATAAATACAAATGTGACTGGTCATTTTATTCAGTTTTGACCACTGATTCATGTGATATATATTTTTTTTATATTTATTACACACCATTGTCCAGTTTATCAGACAAGTTTTGATGTCAGTTGTATTATTCCAGGGTGGAGGACAGACAGCATTAATGAGGGCTGCCAATAGAGGACACCTGGAGATCTGTCGTCTTCTCATTGATAGAGGATGTAAGATGGACACTACAACAGTATGTTATCTACTTAGTCTGATCACATTACTATTAATCTACACTAAATCATGTTGTTAATTAGACAGGTTTAATGAACAAATATTTGTAATAATTATATAAAGTGGGGTCTCATTTTACTCGTATTATTGTTCTGAATTAGAAAATATTCCTTTTTTTCATGTTTCTTAAAAAAAATATTTTTATTGAAATGAATGATGATACTGAATCTACACTAATTCCTGTTGTTAATCAGACAGTTTTAACAAACAAATATTTGTAAGAATCATGTAAAGTGGGGTCTCATTTTGTTTGTTTTGTTCTACTGAATCCATTGATATAATTATTTTACACATTTCTTGAAAAAAATATTTTTTTAAGATATCAGGTTTAATGGAAGTTTTGACATTTCACAACAAAACATGTTTATTTATTGTTTATATACAATATAAATACAAGTGTGACTGGTCATTTTATTCAGTTTTGACCACTGATTCATGTGATATATATTTTGTTTATATTTATTACACACCATTGTCCAGTTTATCAGACAAGTTTTGATGTCAGTTGTATTATTCCAGAAGGATGGAGAGACAGCATTAATGTTGGCTACCAGGGGAGGATACCTGGAGATCTGTAGTCTCCTCATTGATAGAGGATGTAAGATCGACATCACAAATGTATGTTATCTACTTAGTCTGATCACATTACTATTAATCTACACTAAATCATGTTGTTAATTAGACAGTTTTAACGAACAAATATTTGTAATAATTATATAAAGTGGGGTCTCATTTTACTCGTATTATTGTTCTGAATTAGAAAATATTACTCCTTTTCATGTTTCTTAAATTTTTTTTTTTTATTAAAATGATCAATTATACTGAATCTACACTAATTCCTGTTGTTAATCAGACAGTTTTAACAAACAAATATTTGAAATAATCATATAAAGTGGGGTCTCATTTTACTTGTTTTGTTCTACTGAATCCATTGATATAATTCTTTTACACATTTCTTGAAATTTTTTTTTTTTTTGAGATATCAGGTTTAATGGAAGTTTTAACATTTCACAACAAAACATGTTTATCTATTGTTTATATAGAATATAAATACAAGTATGACTGGTCATTTTATTCAGTTTTGACCACTGATTCATGTGATATATATTTTGTTTATATTTATTACACAACATTGTCCAGTTTATCAGACAAGTTTTGATGTCAGTTGTATTATTCCAGGGTAGAGGAGAGACAGCATTAATGATGGCTGCCGTGAGAGGACACCTGGAGATCTGTAGACTCCTCATTGATAGAGGATGTAAGATCGACACTACAACAGTATGTTATCTACTTAGTCTGATCACATTACTATTAATATACACTAAATCATGTTGTTAATTAGACAGGTTTAATGAACAAATATTTGTAATAATTATATAAAGTGGGGTCTCATTTTTACTCGTTTTATTGTTCTGAATCAGAAAATATTACTCCTTTTCATGTTTCTTAAATTTTTTTTTTTATTAAAATGAACAATTATCCTGAATCTACACTAATTCCTGTTGTTAATTAGACAGTTTTAATGAACAAATATTTGTAAGAATCATATAAAGTGGGGTCTCATTTTACTTGTATTGTTTTACTGAATCCATTGATGTAAATATTTTACACATTTCTTGAAAAAAATGTTTTTTTTTAAATATCAGGTTTTATGGAAGTCTTGACATTTCACAACAAAACATATTTATTTGTTGTTTATGTAGAATATAAATACAAGTGTGACTGGTCATTTTATTCAGTTTTGACCACTGATTCATGTGATATATATTTTGTTTATATTTATTACACAACATTGTCCAGTTTATCAGATAAGTTTTAATGTCAGTTGTAGGATATGTTGTATATTATTGATATTGATAACAAAGTATTGTACATTATAGTTACATGTTATTTGGTTATATTATAGAGCGATGGATACACAGCTTTACATTGTGCTGCTAAGAAGGGATATCTACAGATCACAAGATGTCTAGTAGAAGAAGGAGGTGCCAGTCCCTTGATTAAATCACATCAGGTAATATTTTATAGTATATGACCAGTGTTCAACTATTAAGTAATGAATCACTAAAATGATGTATAAGATATGGTTGGATTCTATTTAAAGGCTATAGTTAAAAGTCATATGATTATTTGAATTGAACTTAAGAAGTTTGCTGTAATTATAGTCTGTGTAAACAAACAAACTGTCAAACAAAACTTACACCTGTCTGTTGTCATGACAATTATAACAAAGTTATGTGATAATATCAAAACAGTCTAAGCAATGCATGGATATTCGTTCAGCATGTGTTTATATATTTAAACAGATGCGAGGTGGGCAATGACAGATAATCTTTAAGATGGGTGAAACAAACTTAAACACTACTAGGCAATATTTATATGGATTCAATAAGGGGGAAAAATGCTTAATCATTTCATATTGTTGGCAGTAGGAAATTATTTAATGCAATAATTTGAAAGAGATGATCCTATGGAAATTTCTACAAATCTGTCTAGAGATAAATGTCATCTTGTCATATTTATTTCCTTATTTGAACAATCACTAAAAACTATGAAATGCTGTAAAAAAAATATATATACAGATCTAGGTGTACATGGCAGTGGTCTCGTTAGCCCAAAATAGAAGGGCGCGGCCCCCTGGGTGCCCTCAGCCGCGCCCTGTGTGCCCTCAGTCGCGCCCTTCTGCCCTGACGCCGTTTTCCAAAAAAAACCTTGTGCCGTTTTGGTAAAATTGCCTTTGTTTCATCGATTTCTTATCAGAAGTTGAATTACAAATATGACACCTGGTGATTGCCCCCAGGTAATGAGGTTTATCATGTTATTACAATCAATTATTGTGGATAAGACTTCAATTAAAGGTGTTAATTACTAGGTAATTTAATTAAGACAATGTACCTTTTTGTCATAAATATGATGAATGTGTCGGCATTTTCTTTCGATCTTCAAGTCATAATGAAAGTGTATGCGAATGAAGACTTTCATGAATTTAGAATTGAATTGAAGTAATCAAAATAAAACTATGCCTTCTGACACAGAAACATCGTACATCTCAACTTGTGAGCGACAAGCAGACGTAAACATGGAAATTAATTTTGGAGTTATTTCCCCTGAAAATGCTTATTACAAAATTGTGCCCCTAAAATATTATCTAGTACTAAAAATAGGAAAAAATAACCAATTGAATACAAAATTATATAAGAATGTTACCTTAAGGATATTAACTGTCTTTGAACATACAAAAAAAAATATATTGCAATTTTTTTTGATAATCATACTTTTGGCAATCCATGTTTTATTTATTCTCAATAAAGAAATATGAACTATAAATTTGTTTGAATGATGTCCAACCTGTCATGTTACTAAAATGGAAGTGTGCAGTAATACTCTCATCACAAATCAACTTGATGAAGCTATACTAAATAATATATTCTTATACACGAACAATAAAAACAGGTTTTGAGGGCCAAGCTCTAGATGACATTTTGAAATACAACTTCTCTGTCATGTACATGTATGGTAAACTATGAGATGTTTAGTTTATGTTCTTTCTTTTGGAAGCAGAGGGGGTGGGGAGAATAGTAAGTTTATTTTGCCTCTTTTGGTTAATAGTATGAATGTGTATTGCCATGTATTATGAACATGATATAGTATGAATGACTTTTCTTATGCAAATTTTATAGAATAAATAATCCAAACAACAAGTTTATAAATGCATCTTTATTAACAATATATACAGTAAAAAAATATGTGAACTCGTGATACACGCAGGGACGTAGGAAAAAAAAAATGAGCAGTGCCTTCTATCATAAAAAAGTGCCCTGCCCTCCCCTGGCACCCTGCCCCTTTTGAATTCTAGCTAGAGCACTGCATGGGGTATACAGATATAGGAGGATGTGGATGGGGTATACAGATATAGGAGGGTGTGGATAGGGTATACAGATATAGGAGGGTGTGGATGGGGTATACATATATAGGAGGGTGTGGATGGGGTTTACAGATATAGGAGGGTGTACATAGGGTATACAGATATAGGAAGGTGTGGATGAGGTATACAGATATAGAAGGGTGTACATGGGATATACAGCTATAGGAGGGTGTGGATGGGGTATACAGATATAGGAGGGTGTGGATGGGGTATATAGATATCGGAGGATGTGGATGGGGTAAACAGATATCGGAGGGTGTGGATGAGGTATACTGATATAGGAGGGTGTGGATGGGGTATACAGGTATCGGAGGGTGTTCCCTAAATTCCATTCTCAATTTTACTAAAAAATGTTTATTTATTGTGATTTTAAATAATTCCTCATAAATGTGTATGTTTCAGTTAAAAATGTTTAAGAATGCAAGGTCTTATTATTGCGATATTTACCTAGTCACATTATTCGCATTCAATTATTTCTGAATTTACAGTACTGTACATGTATAAAGTTTGAGTGGTTTACGATAGGCAATATATGTGTAATGGAACTTTACGGAAGAAAAATAAATAAGCGAAGACAATGATAGAAGTCTCATCTGTGTCTTATTTTGATAATGGAAATGGCAATACTTTATGATTACATGTATCTGTATATTTAACAGGACTGAAAGCATGTTTTTTATCCAAATACAGTCTAATCATCTATTAATGGAACATACTTGTACAAGTTTAACTTTTACTGGGATTCATGTTTAGTATCAAATTGTTACTTTTATATATGTTTATTTTCTTTAAATATTTCTTTATGAGTCCTTGTGCATGTTTCGTGTGTTTTACACCAATCAAGTTTGATTGAGCTATTGATATATTTTTGTCTTTTTTTTTTCTGCATTGTCAACAGAGTTTGAACTTGTCAATTGCTGGTATTCATTGATATCTACATGTCATGCATGCATACTTAAAAGCTAGTCACTCATGTTGACCGACACTCTTTGCCTTATACATGTAGTAGATTCTTTTAAATATATTGCAAGAATATAAAAATCCTAAATTTAGCTGTTGAATGTACATGAAACTTTCCGTAACATTAGAATTAAAAGTACAAGGTACCACCTTCTATTGAACAATCTGCATCTCAAACTTTGAACCTGTATTCACCACTGCATGTTTCATTTATCATTATTTACATAATTTTCTAAGGATTTCTCAGGGTTGAATTTTTTTTCTGGTTTCTTTTTTATTGAATTTTGTACTGCAGCACCCTCAATTGTTAAAGGCAGTACAATTTTCAAGACGAGCATTTCAGCTAAATGACTATGTTGTATGAAATTTGCTCATAGTTGTAGGCCTTACACTGACCTTGAGTTTTTGACATTTACGTCATTTAGTCATGTTAGTTGCTTGCCCATGTTTGGGAGAGTTGTCTCATTAGCAATGAAACCACATTTTTTTAATTTTGTATGTACCCATACATGTACATGATATCTTATGCCCTTTCTTATTCTGATACATGTATATGTTAATGTCACAGAAAAACTCTCAAAAACATGATTACTATTGTCTGATTGGCAATCATACCACATCTTCTTTTTTATATTTACTATGTCACATTTTATGTGCCTATGTCTCTCAACATGCTCAAGCTAAAGCTTATGTTGTTCTTATTTGGTTGCTGTCTGTCATTATTTGTTTATTTGTGTATTAAAGGTAGCATAACTCATGTACAAATGTAATTGTATGTATAAATGCAAATGATAAAGAGTTTTACTTATTGTTGAAAGCGGTACAGTAACTTATAAAAATTGTGATAAACATGATGAAAGAACCAAGAACTTTCATAAAAATCTGTAATCAAACTGGCCTAATTACTCAAGAAATTGTAATGAAAGTACAGTGCATAAAAATAAATATTTAATCAAATTAATGTTTTGATACACACGCTTGACAAAAAATTAATGCATGAAGTTACTGTTCAAATGTTGATACTGCTGTTCTTATGAACATTATGTAAAATTACAGATATCTATAACAATTAGCCCTTTTATGTTGATCTTCTGTTCGTAATCAACTGCACATGTAATTTTTCCACTATACAGGTACAACATTGTACAACGTACATGTATATGTGCATAAATTCTTTTTAATCAAATTGTACTTGTTTAGATTAATCTCTGTCTGACATGTCTGTGTTCATGTTGAAAATTAGAACTGTTCATCTTTGATTATCCTTTACAGTTGTGGAACAATCTCTACGAGGCTGCTACAAGATATTGAATTACTTTATAGACTTGAGGGTTTTTGCTTTACACATGTTTCCATTTGTAGGTTGACTAGGTTCCGTTAACGTTAATTTTACAATTTAACAGTCAATTAGCCATATCTTTCACTTTCTGCATTCCATTAATGGAGGGTTTTCTTTCTGTCCAGAAAAAACAGGCAAGAAAAGATGGGTGTCAATAACTGGGTCTTCCTTTCACCTTTAAGCTGAGTCTTACTAGTATTTTTAATCATTTTTATCATGCTGTTTGACATCACCATCATACATGTCAACCTCTTACAATGGGAAATCATGTCATGACATGACATGATATGTCAAAAAGCGTGTGAAAACGCGTGACGTAGATGCGGACTTGTTAATATGAATGTGGTAATGTTCATAATTTCATACAAATTTGTGAATATAAAAAAACAATATATATTCTACTGTGAACTTTTATTGTATTAAACAGTGGTCTGTTATGTTGCTTTTAAAGCATCACCACTAGGCACATATTCAAAACAACTGCCAGTTTCAAGTTTAGTTACAATTATTTGATAACAGCACACAATACAAATGTAACATAGTCAAGTTCTGATCAGAATTCAGTGTCAATTTCTTTTTAATTGAAAAGGCTCTCCCACAGTAGGAATTGATATTTGACTGAATTAGCTTCATCACGATTTGAAAGAATGTCATAATGTTGGGGTTTTTTTGGCAATGTAAAACTCCCATTAATGCTATTGCCTGGTTAAAACTGGGTAGTTCATCAGAAGAAAGCTGGTACTATGAGAGCTGATCCAACAGTTCTGTGATATTTTTATCCCCATGGCCTGTAGAAATCTGTTGCCGTGTTGGCTAGATTTGAAACTGAAATTGAAAAAGAAAAATGTTTTATAAATTTGATTTCCATAAGTTAAACATGTTAAATGCTTATTCAAATAGCTACATTGTATTTCTCCTCTCACATGTATTTTTTTTTTTTATCATTGCAACATAGAATACACAAATTATGCATTACTTGTCACTCGATCATTTAAACTCGAACTCCAAAATATAATTTATGAATCTTGAATCTTGCCGTACACATCGTTTTGGTTAAACAATCTGCACTTTAGACGACGGTACAGGCCCTGAAAGTGACCTCTTCCTGTGCACATTTCCCCTATTAAGTGAATTTAAAAGAAAGTCTCAAAATCGTTAAAACTAATCACAAACTACTTACCTTTTACTGTTTGTCCATACAAAAAAATAAACAATACGGTAGCCAAACAATTACTTCGAATTTTTCGGTATTTATCGCCGAATAAGGAAAAAACCCCGAGAATAGCGATATCACTAACGACCAAAAAATGAAAAGAACGAAAAAGTGTAACAAAAAATTTGTTCCGGCGTGACATTTGTTCCGCCGGAACAAATTTCATAGGAAATATGTTCCACCGGAACTTATGTCACAGAAAATATGTTCCAGCACTATAAAATTTGTTCCGGAACTATTTTTTTAACCAAGTGTGAAATAAGTTCTGGAACAAAAAACACAGCACCATGAGTTTTGTTCCAATATTAATATTAAAACAAAAAAGTGAGATAAGTTCCTGTGATATTAGTTTTGAACAAAGGTATTTTATAGAAATCAATGAAAATGTTCTGTTCGAACCTATTTCACAGAAATAAGTTCTGTGCTTGCATGGGGTACATTTGCAATTGAAGGCATGACTGTAGGATGATGATAAGAAATAAAAGCGATTATAATGTATCATAATTTGTATCTATGTTTTATTGTTATGTGGTATTCGACCTCCTTGTTTCCTGTTTATCTGTCATGGGTGTTCTTATCATACATGTACTTACAAAAAAATGTAGCTATGGTCATTGCACAGTTTTTAAAGAGTGTGTCTTTTGTTTCTTTACGTCTTTTAATATAACTGATTAGTCGCTTTGTCCTTTTCAAAAAAGTACAAATGTTCATCTTTAACCGTTATAATACTTTTTTTCGGAAAGACTTTTATTATTATTTCTTAATCTACTCTTTCCTGGTTCATAAGTGTCATTTTGAGTATTATTAATTGAGTATGTTATTAAACTTTTGCTTTACTCCACATGATCCAAATTGGATGTTTACACTTTCTATTTATTACATTATCAATATAATACATGTTTTTATAATGACTTAAAACTTACTGATGACAAGTGCTCAGTATATAAGATAACTTGTTTAACCAGTGGAACATATTTCACAAACAAGGAACTTATTTCACCACCCGTCCCTAGGATTTTCATGGCATTCCATGGAATTTCCATGGCAAAATTGTTGCCATGAAAACGATGGAGTATTGAAACAAGCTTTTTCATGGTTTTCATGAATTCCATGGCATCGGAAAAAAAAAGAGTGACAGGAATTGTATACTCAGTATTTCCATCGTTGCCATGAAATCATAAAAGGATGGAAAGCATGGCATTGATGGCAAATTGCCATGATTTCCATGGAAAGTATGGCATCAATGGCAGGTTGACATGGCCTCTATGAAAAGTATGGTATCTATGGCAGGTTGCCATGAAAATGATGGCAACAATTACAGATTGCCATGGAAAGTATGGCATCAATGGCATTTTCCTGGTATTCACTCACAAATGGACGTGCAGACCTGTAATATTACCGTGTATAGTTCTGTATAGTTTAATAACATATTCTTTTCAAAATAGGACACCGGAAAAGTAAATATCTACAGGAGTTCTCATCAGATTGAATTAACCTGATTACTTTCAAAATAAAGCTTCATTGCCATATATTGCTAGCAAAATAGATTAAAATAATAAAAACTATTAAAATTAGACTATGTTTTAATGTAAAGTTAAACATTTTGGAAATGTTCAAAGTTCATTATTGCTATCTGTCGTCTATCTTGTCTTGTGTTCCTTACTTGGCTTCGGCAGATGGTTGATGACCTGGTGGACAACTTTCCATTTCTTTCATATGATGCCTAGAAAAAAAAGTTACCATATATATTAATTTTTATTCTGAAAAATATCATATATATACTAGTGAAATAAAATTAACCAAAAATGTGTTTGATATTTTGCACTGCTGGTGTTTGGTATCAAGAGATAATGTGTGATAATTATTTAAAAAATTGGAAATCTTTGTAAGACACACATGTAGATGCTCTGTAGAGCACACAGCGACCTTCCAACAGCTATCATGTCAGGCATTGAAGTTCAAATTATATATAAAAGTTTATATAGCTTTCTATACCCATATCTCATGCTGCATTGATAACATTTACCCATATTCCTCTATTTATAGTTACACTGTATTATTTACATTATGTATTATGAGTGAGTGACTATTACTGACCACAAAAGAAACTGTTGATTGTAGATATCATATAGTTTGTTTTGTTGGTTTTATTTTCCCAGATTTAGTTCATGTCCATTAACGTTTTGATTTTGTCCAACATAATAAATCATCAGTCACCGTCTTCCTACTAACAGTAGATGAAGGCATATTTACCCTTATAGTAAAAGCAAGTGACATATTGACCTTTAATAATTTTTCATTGTGATGATACGTACATATATATTGCGGTCATTTTTCTTGTTTGACACTGGTTTCTGTCCAATTTTCCTTCTTTGGTGTATCCATAAAGTTTCTGCTACTTGTGGGAATGGTACATTGAATATCTGTTGAAAGCTGTGATTCTTGATGTTCTGTTCTACAATAGGCCTGTAAAATTTCATTGAAAATTTTATGAAAATACTAAGATACTTATCATACATGTACATGTACCTTACAGAAAAAAATCTTTTCAATATCATTTGAGTTTGACTGAACAATCACGCTGTTGTAAACTAAACAAAGACACATATTATTGGTATACATGTCAGGAAATGTACCTGATCACAGTAATGACTATTGACTGTAAACGCCAGTGTAACCCCCCTTTTTTTCTTAATTGAATTTTTAACTCGTTTACCCTAGGTGAAAATGAACATGCTTCTAGCATAAAATGCACTTGAAAATAGTATAATGGAAGAAATTATATATGATAATATATATTGTTCACTGTTGACCTTCCATGTGTCCAAACTTCATCGGGATACAATGTCAATGTTGACGTTATATTTTTCTCTGATTGTTCAATTTTAATACCTATTTGGAGTTTCTAGATACAATTCATACATATGAAAAACAGTGATAGCCACATAGAAATATCGACATACCATAATGATACTTGATAAACGGCAAGTTTCTCCTCGACTGTTCGTTCTGTATGTATGTACTGGTAAATGCCTCCGATATCCGAAGAACCCCTCGAAAACTGCGAGGGCACAGTGGCATCCATGTACACTCCCTAACGGGATTAATGGAGATGTGTCAGTAACGTATGTTTATACGACAATTATTTTTACAAGGACAATCAATCCCCACCCAACACAAAGGGAGTGCTAGGACACCGGGCAGTCTGTTATTATGGTGGAGGAAGCCGAAGTACTCGGAGAGAACCACCGGGCCACTCGGTGGAAACAGACAAACCAGAGAGATATCAGAAGATTGATCTCCAGGTCAAAGTTAGGGACAACTTTGACCAACCGAGGCCCCCAAAGTACCCATTCTAGTTTAAACTCCGGTCTGGGTACCAGAGATGTGTGTGAGAGGGTGAAAATTACCCTTCTGATGTGCTGATATTTTTAGCACCCCGAGTGAGAATCGAACTCGGGACCTTCAGCACTGTAGATATCGGTCTTAACCACTAGACCACGAACTCACGTTCTTTGTTGTTCTATCTTTTCAAATTTTCAAAAACCGGAAAAGCGCGAGTTTTAGTAATGCGCATGCGCAAAATAACTTCCTGTTCAAATCCCGCGAAAATATGAATGACATAAATTGCGATCTTTGTTCAACTATTTCAAATATCTGTAAATGTTATTTTTATGCAGAAATCATTCAAATATCTATACTATGTGAAAATAATTAATGCATTTTATTTCTTTTTTCCAACGAAATTCAGTATCAAACGATTTACCCCCCTCTTTTTCCCATACACACTTTTTAAGACACTTATCAGTATCTTAAGTTTTATAAGTGAAATTTATACACAAGGTTTGAAACCACAAAAGGAAGGTTGGGATTGATTTTAATGGTTATGGTCCAACAGTTAAGGAATAAGGGGCCAAAAACAATACTTTTCTAATACTTTGTATAGATTGCTTATATTTCTTTACCCTTTCAATTTAGGGGTTTTATTCTTGAATTCATTGGGTTCTTCTTTAATATGCTAAATGTTACCATGTATAAAGTTTTTGGAATTTGGGTCCCATTTTTAAATTGGTGCACATTGAGGTCTAAAGGGTCCAAAATTAAACTTTGTTTTATTTCATCAAAAATTGAATTTATTTATTGGAGTTCTTTGATATATGCCAAATCTAATTGTGTATTTTAATTTTTAATTTTTGGTCTTGTTTTCAAATTGGTCTACATTAAGGTCCAAAGGGTCCAAAATAAGACTAAGTATGATTTCATAAACAATTGAATTCTTAAGGTTCTTTGATATGCCAAATGCAACTGTGTATTTAGATTTTTTACTTTGGGTCCCGTTTTCCAGTTAGTCCACATTAAGGCCCCAGGGTCCAATATTAAACTCAGTTTGATTACAACAAAAATTGAATTGTTGGTGTTCTTTTATATGCTGAATATTAACATGTATTTAGATTTAGATTTTTTATTATGGGCCAACTTCAATTTTTAAGTTGGTTCATTGTGACCACATTAAGCTCCAAAATTAAAATGTTTTGTTTGCATTCATCAAAAATTAAATATAAGAAGTTCTTTGATATGCTGAATCTAACCATGTATTTCGATTTTTGATTTTTCGGACCCGTTATCAAATTGGTTTACATTAAGGGTCCAAAATCAAACTTTGTTTAATTTCATCAAAAATTGATTCCTTGAGGTTCTTTGATATGCACAATCTAACAGTATTCAGATTTCTTATTTTGGGTCCCGTTTTCAAATTGGTCCTCATTAATTAGATTAATTTTAACAAAAAATAAATTCTTTGGGTTCTTTGATTTGCTGAATCTAAACATGTATTTAGATTTTTGTATATGGGCCCAGTCTTCATGTTGGTGCAAATCGGTGTCCAAAATAAAGCTTTTTGATTTCAACAAAATTGGAATTATTGGGGTTCATTAATATGCTGAATCTAAACATGTATTTAGATTTTTGATAATGTTTTCAGTAACTTTTTATGTTTCAAATCATCAAAATATTCTAAGTCCAATTTGCCTTCGTTTTCATCTTAGAAAATTTCTAAACGTGCTTTTCCATCGTTTGCCTTCCTTAAAAATTTCATTCAAAGTCCAAGTTTGCCATCGTTTCCATCCCCCCAAAAAGTTAAAGTCCAAACTTTGCCATCGATTGCCATAGATTTTCATCCTTTCCATGAAATTTCTTTCATGGCAAATATGGAAACGATGGCAATTTTTGCCATGGAAAATTTTTGCCATGAATTTCATGGAATTTCATCAAATTTTACATCGTTTCCATCCTTTTTCCATGAAAAATCTATGGCATAGATGGAATGCCATGAAACTCCTAGGGACGGGCAGGTGAGGAACAAATTTCACAAATCCAGAACTTATTTCACCAGGTAAGGAACAAATCTCACAAACATGGAACTTATTTCACTAGGTAAGGAACAAATTTCACCAACCCAGAACTTATTTCACCAGGTAAAGTGTGGAACTTATTTCATAGAGATGGAACAAATTATATAGAAATTGTCTGTGAAAAAAGTTCTCCCAGAACATATTTCCTGTGAAATTAGTTCCACTGGAACTTTTTTCACAGGAACAAATTTTGGCTCACAAAAGCGTGTAATTGCGTGTAAAGTGGTGAAAAGCGTGTACACGCCATGTGACAAAATCCTCGCGTGTAAACCATTGAAAAAGCGTGTGTTACATGCGAATATCATGTCACTTGACATGTATGATCACCATGATCACACTGTGGAATGTCTGGTTGGAAAGTTAACTTTATTCAATTTCAAAAAGTTATGTTGCCCTGAACACATTGTTGTCCATGTTTTCTGGATGACAATAAAATATGTGTTGAAAAAGAGGAATTTTGACACAAAGCTTGTGGATTACCAACTGTTCATAGATCATGCAGGCAGGAATTGCAATGTACATGTAAGGCATATATCTTTTGCACTTTTGTTCTCATCATTGTCATCTTGAACCTGTAATAAAAAAAGTAACAATTGACAATTGTGTACACAAAAAAAAACATCCAGTAAGCAGTATAACAGTATTACTGATACAAATATTTTTTCATATACATGATATATATATAAACATGAAGGACTTATATTGTAATCCAAGTTTTCATGCAAAAGTTCTGTGAAAAAAGATTTGTTAAAAACTTAACAATATCCACCTAACATTTTTGTAAAAGATTCACAAACTATCAATATATTTTTAGCAAGTTTTTGCAAAATAAAAAAAAACTCCGCCACATTATGTATGTATGTAAATATATGTTCCTGCCTCGTTTAAATTGTTTTACATTGTAAATTCGGTGTCTTTTATAGCTGACTATGTTGTATGGTCTTTGCTCATTGTTGAAGGACCGTATCGTGACCTATAGTTGTTAATTTGTGTGTCATTTTGTTCTCTTGTGGAGAGTTGTCTTATTTGCAATCATACCACATTTTCTTTTTTATATAGTTAATTTAATTTAATTCAAGCCAAAACAAATTTAAATTATATGCTTGTTTCCAGCCTTCAATTTGAAACAAAAGTTTCAGGTAGGTAAGTCACCTTTTCCCGAATCTATATATATAAGACCTGGGGTAAATGGTAATCTTATTGTTCGTAGACCAAAATGAAAATAAAGCCACATCATTGGATGGAATTCAAATATTTAGTATGTGTTAAGCCAATCACAACTTTTTGGTGAACGCTTTTAAAAATATTACCAAGAATGCATAAGATTCCGAAACGACAAATCTATTTTATGTCTTATTTTTTTTAAATGATTATACAGGTACATTGCAGAACATTGAATCTTCTAACTTCAAAACCCATACCAAATTAGCATTAAACACCATATAGTAACCCAGTGTTCACGTTCCGCAGGGTCTTTCAGTGTCATGTGATGCTATCTCAGTGATGGATCCACAAATTTTCCCAAGTTGGGGCCCACTGCACTGACTAGTTACCTAAGATTGGCCCTGCTCCAGTCATGCTTCAGTGATCACCTATATAAACAAATAAATTTCCTCCAGAAAAGGTGGACCCAGAAGGTAGGCTGAATAATTATAATATTAATTTTCCTTTTTAGGCCACACCAATTTAATTTCTTGTTCTATGGATTTTTGGACTCCAAAAGTTGGGACGAGCGAGCCATTTGAAAATTTTAATAAAAAAATATTTAATTTGCAATTTTTTTAGGTCATGTACAATGTAGGTGAAGCATGAAAGATAAAAGGCGAACGATTATAACTTTTTTAGCTCACCTGGCCTAAAAGGCCATGTGAGCTTTTCTCATCACTTGGCGTCCGTCGTCGTCGTCGTCGTCGTCGACGTCGTCGTCGTCGTCGTCGTCGTCGTCTGTCGTCGTTAACAATTTTTCAAACATCTTCTCCTCTGAAACTACTGAATGGATTTGAAGGAAACTTAACATGATTGTTCCTTAGTATATCCTGCACAAAATGTGCGCTTCGATTTTTGATCCGTCAAAAAACATGGCCGCCGTTACTTAAAATAGAACATAGGGGTCAAATGCAGTTTTTGGCTTATATCTCAAAAACGAAAGCATTTAGAGCAAATCTGACATGGGGTAAAAATGTTCATTAGGTCAAGATCTATCAGCCCTGAAATTTTCAGATGAATCAAACAAACCATTGTTGGGTTGCTGCCACTTAATTGGTAATTTTAAGGAAATTTTGCAGTTTTTGGTCATTATCTTGAATATTATTATAGATAAAGATAAACTGTAAACAGCAAAAAAGATCAGCAAAGTAAGATCTACAAATAAGTTAATATGACCAAAATTGTCAATTGACCCCTTAAGGGGTTATTGTCCTTTAATGACAATTTTTCACAATTTGTTCATCATATTTGCTAACTTTAAAAAATCTTCTCCTCTGAAACTACTGAATGGATTTGGTTAAAGCTTAGCATGATTGTTCCTTAGATTATCCTGCACAAAGTGTGTGCTTTGATTTTTGATCCGTCAAAAAACATGGCCGCCGTTACTTAAAATAGAACATAGGGGTCAAATGCAGTTTTTGGCTTATATCTCAAAAACGAAAGCATTTAGAGCAAATCTGACATGGGGTAAAAATGTTCATTAGGTCAAGATCTATCAGCCCTGAAATTTTCAGATGAATCAAACAAACCATTGTTGGGTTGCTGCCACTTAATTGGTAATTTTAAGGAAATTTTGCAGTTTTTGGTCATTATCTTGAATATTATTATAGATAAAGATAAACTGTAACAGCAAAAAAGATCAGCAAAGTAAGATCTACAAATAAGTTAACATGACCAAAATTGTCAATTGACCCCTTAAGGGGTTATTGTCCTTTAATGACAATTTTTCACAATTTGTTCATCATATTTGCTAACTTTAAAAAATCTTCTCCTCTGAAACTACTGAATGGATTTGGTTAAAACTTAGCATGGTTGTTCCTTAGATTATCCTGCACAAAGTGTGTGCTTGGATTTTTGATCCGTCAAAAAACATGGCCGCCGTTACTTAAAATAGAACATAGGGGTCAAATGCAGTTTTTGGCTTATATCTCAAAAACGAAAGCATTAAGAGCAAATCTGACATGAAGTAAAAATGTTCATTAGGTCAATATCTATCAGCCCTGAAATTTTCAGATGAATCAAACATCCAATTGTTGGGTTGCTGCCACTTAATTGGTAATTTTAAGGAAATTTTGCAGTTTTTGGTCATTATCTTGAATATTATTATAGATAAAGATAAACTGTAAACAGCAAATATGATCAGCAAAGTAAGATCTACAAATAAGTCAATTTGACCAAAATTGTCAATTGACCTCTTTAGGAGTTATTGCCCTTTAAAGACTTTTTTCACAATTTGTTCATCATGTTGACTTACTTTAAAAAATCTTCTCTTATGAAACTGCTGTATCAATTTCAGCCAAACTTAGGCTAAATGAATTTCAGAGTTTCAGAGTATCTAGTATAAATTTTATATTTCATTTCCTTGTATGTTAAGAAACATAGCTCCTATGGCTAAAATAGAACATAGGAGAAAATGATTTTTTTTTGCTTTTGAAGAAAATAGGACGATTCAAAGAACATTTAAATAAATTGAAAAGCCAAAATAATCATTGATGAGAGATTAAACCAAAAAAATTCAGGTGAGCGATTCAGGCTCTTGAGAGCCTCTTGTTTTGTAAACATAAAATATTAGATTTTCTAAATATTAAAACTTGATTTAACACTTGTACTTTGACATTTCTTTAATTCATGAAGTGTTTTACCCTGTACACCAAGAAATAAATGAATAATTAGATGTGGTCTATGTACATGTACGTGTGCCAAAGAGACTTTAACCATGTTAATGTTAACACATATCATTTACTTTTATATTATTCAGAATGTGTGGACCCCTCTTTTAGAAAAGTTGTTTCAAATATGATGTAGTTCTCCTCTTTTTAAGTAAAAAATTCTCAGCTTTTCCAAGGATTTGTATAGTAGCACTATACAAATCCTTGGTTTATTCTATTTTTATATGACCGCAAAAATTTAAATTTTTCGTCGTATATTGCTACCACGTTGGCGTCGTATCCCAATACTTTTAGTTTTCGCACTCTAACTTTAGTAAAAGTGAATAGAAATCTATGAAATTTTAACACAAGGTTTATAACCACAAAAGGAAGGTTGGGATGGATTTTGGGAGTTTTGGTCCCAAAATTTTAGGAATTAGGGGCCAAAAAGGGCCCAAATAAGCATTTTCTTGGTTTTCGCACTGTAACTTTAGTTTAAGTAAATAGAAATCTATGAAATTTTGACACAAGGTTTATGACCACAAAAGGAAGGTTGGGATTGATTTTGGGAGTTTAAGTTCAAACAGTTTAGGAATTAGGGGCCAAAAAAGGGCCCAAATAAGCATTATTCTTGGTTTTCGCACAATACCTTTAGTATAAGTAAATAGAAATCAATGAAATTTAAACACAAGGTTTATGACCATAAAAGGAAGGTTGGGTTTGATTTTGGGAGTTTTGGTCCCAACAGGTTTTTAGGAATAAGGGGCCCAAAGGGTCCAAAATTGAACTTTGTTTGATTTCATCAAAAATTGAATAATTGGGGTTCTTTGATATGCCGGATCTAACTGTGTATGTAGTAGTCCATCAGCTGGTAAGGTAAAATTTCAGTTCTGTGTTACACCCCAGGGTACCGCATTTTTTTTGCATAAATCTAAAGAGTAATGTTTGGAGAATATTTTAAGAGGTGTTAGACTTTTGAAAAAGTGTCCAAAAGGGGTTAAAAGGGGTCTTATTTAAGAGTATATCAAAAATTTTATTTAACACATTTATACAGAAAAAAGAAAAAATAACCAAGTATTTGGTACTTTTTCTATTATTAAATTGAACAAATCATATCTTATTAATACGGAGGCTAATTTTTACTTACTTTTTAAATCATATAGGACCAAGAAAAAAGGCGGAGGGTTATATCTAAAATCCATGATTTTGAATTAAACAAAGCATACATACTAGTTTTCTTGATAAAAAAGGTATATTTTTTTTACATTGAAACATCAATGAACATGGAGCATCAAGTAACTAAAGGCAGTTGAACAAAATTCAAAGGTAAGAAAGGGTGAACACATGGAATCAATGACAAACACAAACATAAGCAATGTACATCACAGTCATTAAAAAACACACATAGTACTAAAAAAATAAAAGAACTGTCAGGGTTTCAAGATCTATATTAAAGTTCTTTTAACAACAGAATCACCACATTTTAAGGTCATGAAGAAGGTCAATCCATAGAATGATCAATCATCTTCAATTTCGTCAATACCATCTACCGAATTATCATCACCATCATCTTCATCATCTTCGTCGTCATCGTCAGCCATATCAACGATTTGATTATTCTTGTTGCTACAAGCATTCGTACATTTGCAGCCATCTGTCCAGGACAAACCTTGTTGAACACATAAACATCTTTTGGTGGCACAACCAGTTTTTCATGAACAGCTTAAATTATCAGTATCAATATAGCATCTAACGCTGGCAGTTGGTCTAGCCAATGGATGCTGATCAAATCGTTCTTAACAATCCAACCATGGTTGTTTGGCGATGGAACCGTGTTGTGTTGAAGAGCAGATTTCCAAATCTTTGCCTGAAAGTTGGTTCGTTTGATGTGCTTTAATATTGTATCTTTTGTTGGGAGCAATAAATGACAATGAATGTTTTTTGCATTGCAAAAAATTCTGAATCTTAATTCATTGATGTTATTATTCTCGTAGCCATATATAGCACACAAAAACCTCTCGAGTGTTTTTGACAGTTCTTCGCCCATCTCTTCAAAAGTTTCACCAAGACGGGATAGACCATCTGAAAACTCCACAGAACGTGTCAAAAAGCCGAATGCTTTTCTTTTACCTTTACCGGACAAAGCACTAACTGAATCACAACCATTAAAAGCGTGAAATCCTGGCAGTGCTCTACAAACATTCTCCCCAAATGTTGTACCGGACAAAGCACTAACTGAATCACAACCATTAAAAGCGTGAAATCCTGGCAGTGCTCTACAAACATTCTCCCCAAATGTTGTGTCGGCTTTTTCCTGTTTGCTTTAAAGCTCAGTGCATTTTACACTTGTCACTATTTCATTTTCAATAGAAATTTTGTCGCACATACTTCCATGTGATACAAATAAATCAATTCCTTCAAGTGTAAATCTATAGGATTGTTTACTCAATTCTAACACAAAGAATTCAAATAGAGCAACTTTGTTTCTACCAACTGACACAAAGTTCTTCCATTGCCGAGGACACGATTGTGATGGTCTCGAAATTATTGTTATGATTTGCCCTCCCAAGGACCTGCGATCCCGTTTTAAATTTTTTATGGAAAAAGTGGGATACTGATCAGTGACAAAATCAATGCGGGGAGCTCTTTTTGAAACTGAAAGGATGGTTTCAAAAACAACATTTGCCAAATCAGAAAAAGTACTTGGTATCCTTGTGATGGATTGAATGACTGCCATGCCATCAAATATCCACATGCTTTCCTCAGGAATAGCTTGCATTTGTTCAAAGCCCTTTTCTAAAAGACCAGCCAGGACAGATTTATTTGTCTTTACAGGTGTACCATCAACGTTTGCAAGAGACCATGGAAGAGAACTTATTCAAATTGGAGGACCTCTCGCGTATCCAACTGTCTTGTTGGGCTATTACAAGCAGGCGACCAAACATATTTCTATCTGCTTTCAATGTGTTATTGTCCTTATCAGCCATTAACTGCTTACCTTTTATTTCCTTTGTTGAAAATGTAAGCAATGATTGTCTTTTGATTGGTTTGAAAATGTCGATTGACTTTTGAAAAAGCCGTCCACTGATGAAATTGTCTGATGCCAACTTTCCCCTTTCATACGCGTTCAGAAGGTCGCACATTAATGCAGAAGAAGCAACAGTACCCGAGGACAAGCCTGATAACTGCTCAGATGTCTCAAATGGATTTGTCCTGCTTTGTAGTGTTTGAACCAATTTCAAAACATCAGTTTTATCTCGCTTCACTTGAGTTTTGCCAAGTTCTTTTTGTGTGGATGTTTCAGGGTTAACTATTCCTGCCAAATCTTGACATTTTGATGATATTAAAGCTCTCTCATGTGCATTTAACAACCAACAATTAACAAAACTTTTATTTAAACTGAAACCAACAATGCCCCTCTTGTTTTTGTATCTCTGTTCAATTGTTACTCGATTATTTGGTCAACTGGAGATCTAGAAAATCCATGAGAGTTTCTCTGAACACAAAAAACAACTAGATGAAAGATATTGATGCCCATCAGGATGGGTATTTGGCAGATTTTGCATATGAAGCAAATAGACTGACATGTATCGGAAATAGTTTTAACGGTCATATGCAAAAAACTGAATGCAAACAAAGTAACAAAATCAGTTGACAATATGTGCAAAATTTATAAAACAAGACTAAATTCATTGAATAGTGAAGCAATAAATCCAAGTAAGAAGGAAAGAAAATGAGAAAAAACACTATCAAATGAGGAACAATGTATACATTACGAAAAGCAAATAAATAGTAACCAGATGGTATGTCAAATCGACATATTTTTGTGCCAAAGAAAGTAAAAAGTCTGAACATATTCCCCAACTGACTATTAGACCTTCGTTCAAAGCAATGTTTGTCGATTGAATGACTTTACAATCTTAACTCAATCACCACATAGCTAAAACACAAAATGTAAACAAGCACACCTTTATTGAGTTCAATAGAGTGCACCCTTTCAGAACGCAAAAATTTAACCTTAATTTGTCATTTTTTGATAAAGAAATTTATTATACATTTACTTTATAAAATAATTTGTCTCACAAAAACAACATAATCGGCAATTTAATGTGTGTTTTCAGTTGCAAATTGATAAGCTTGAAGTGCTGATGTGTGCACTCAGGTATGAATATATTGTCGACTGAATCGAAGACGGTCATGTGATGATTTCCGGTATTTTACGAGTATTTGCATGTACATATGTTTTATTGAATAATTCATATCGTAGACGATATATAAATACTGCAAATAGTTTAAACATTGCATACTGGTCAATTCTAAAGTTTTATTCACGAATACGGGTAATTGTATTAGAATTTCTTTATGAAATGAGAAAATATGCATTAATTTTAACCCAAAAAATCGGATTGTTTGTAATGTAAGTAAACCTTTTTTTTAAAACAAAAAATCTTCAGTGTTACATTAAATAGGATAGTTTTATATCTGTTTTAGTTGTTTATACCTATACTTTAATTTTTTTTAATCGCTTTATATTAAAAATTTTAAACCAAAATTACTTAGTCGTGATAGCTAAATGAGGGGATATTGAAAGGGACGTTTTCAAACTTCTTTTGGACACTTTTTTTTAGTCTAATACCTTGTATTTTATCAATAAGATAATGAAGTTGAATTCTATCAAAAAAATCGCGGTACCCTGGGGTGTAACACAAACTCCTTAACTAGAGCACTTTTGAAAACTAGCTGATGGACTATAGATTCTTAATTTTTGGTCCCGTTTTCCAATTGGTCTACATTAAGGTCCAAATGGTCCAAAATAAAACTTAGTTTGATTTCATCAAAAATTGAATAATTGGGGTTCTTTGATATGCCAAATCTAACTGTGTATGTAGATTCTTAATTTTAGTCCCGTTTTCAAATTGGTCTACATTAAATACCAAAGGGTCCAAAATTAAACTAAGTTTGATTTTAATAAAATTTGAATTCTTTGGCTTTTTTGATATGCTGAATTTAATCATGTAGTACTGACTTAGATTTTTGATTATGGGCCCAGTTTTCAAGTTGGTTCAAATCAGGATCCAAAATTATTATATTAAGTATTGCGCAATAGCAAGAAATTTTCAATTGCACAGTATTCAGCAATAGCAAGAAATCTTCAATTGCACAGTATTGTGCAATAGCAAAAAATGTTCAATTGCACAGTATTGTGCAATAGCAAAAAATCTTCAATTGCACAGTATTGTGCAATAGCAAATATTTTCAATTGCACAGTATTGCGCAATAGCAAGAAATATCTAATTGCACAATATTGTGCAATAGCAAGAAATTTTCAGTTGATTGGAGTTATCTTTCTTTGTCCAGAATAGTAGTTGAATCAACTTTAATCATTGTTTTAAACAATGCACAATGTATATTCACTTTTACTACCAACTGATAAATTAAAACACTCTTTACCATTCAGTGATAACAAGCACTTTTTGTTACATTTTAATATTTTATGATGTATTTAAATGAGTAGTTATTGTTGCAAACTCCATTAGAAATTTGAATTGAGATCAGTTTTGAAAAAAGGGATAGGGGGATGTGAAAAAAAAATGGTGGGGGGGGGGGTTTAATTTTTCTCATTTCAGATATCGATTTCATAAATAAAAAGAAAATTTCTTGAAACATTTTTTTGAGAGGATTAATATTCAACAGCATAGTGATTGCTCAAAGACAAAAAAATTATTTTAAGTTAATTAGACCACATTCATTCTGTGTCCAAAACCTATGCTGTGTCAACTATTTAATCACAATCCAAATTTAGAGCTGAATCCAGCTTGAATGTTATGTCCATACTTGCCCCAACCATTCAGGGTTCAACCTATGCGGTCGTATAAAGCTGCGCCCTGCGGAGCATCTGGTTCTTTTCTATAACAATAAAATAACCCCTGACTTTAGGGAGGGTTCTTCCCAACCTGATTATAACAAATTCAAGTCATTGTTCTGCCTTTTACACATACTAGGGCTATGACCCAGACTAAACAGCAAGCTATAAGGACATAAGGGACCCCAACATTACTAGTGTACACAATTCAAACAGGAAAACCAACAATCTAATATATATATACAAACTGAGAAATAACAGGCTATGAACCACATCAACATACTACTGAACAACAGGCCCCTAAATCAATCCTGACAGGTACATAAACAAGCAGCGAGTATGGGTAGTTTTGTTCTGCCAGCATACAATATATTTGCAATATATTTGCAACTGAAGCCAACTGTTCTTTAGAAGTTCTGACAACGAACATATTTTGATGTGGAATGTAAGTAAGGGGAAGGCAACCGATATTCAGGCATGTTTTTCCTGTTATATATTTATATCGGAGTACTCCACACTTGGGATATCTATACTATTAAACGAGAAGACCTCATTTTGTGTAGCTTCTCTTCCTTCCACAATAAATTAATCATCATGCCTCTGTGTCCTATAGGTAACATGCATAGTGGCATTTGTCATCCATTCTTATGATTATTCAGATTGAGTTATTTTGGGAGAAAAACGACAAAAAGGGTGTCCGGATATTGATTCCGTCATCAGACTGACTTTTGGTCATAGATAGGTGCACAACTACATCCAATCGTATGATGTATAACAAAAATGAAAATTAAATAAGCCAATCAGAGCGTTCTCAATATTATATGGTTTACGGATCAATCGATTGATGAATAACAAAAATGAAAAATAAATAAGCCAATCAGAGGGTTCTCCATATTATGGTTTTTGGATCGCAAGAACCACAACTATTATTTTTATACGACCGCAAAAATTGAAAATTTTTTGGTCGTATATTGGTATGATGTTAGCGTCATCGTCTGCGTCATCGTCTGCGTCGTCGTCGTTGTCCGAATACATTCTGTAGATTTATTTCTACAACAAAACAAACTAACAAAACTGTATGTATATAAATATATATTATTAATTCTCTAATCCCTTAAACAAAGACCAACAGAAATAAAAAGTCAACGAATGATTTTATGTTTAATAATTCAAAATAATACACGTTTTTGTCGAGCCTGCAACTTTTGTTGCAGAAAGCTCGACATAGGGATAGTGATCATGCGGCGGCGGCGGTGTTAGCTCACTTCTTAAAACCTATATATTTTAGAAGGTGGAAGACCTGGATGCTTCATATTTTGTATATAGATGCCTCATGTTACGAAGTTTCCGTCAGTCACATGTCCATTGTCCTTGACCTCATTTTCATGGTTCAGTGCCCACTTGAAAAAAAAGTTCAGATTTTTTGTAATGTTAAATTCTCTCTTTCTATAAGTAATAGGATAACTATATTTAGTATGTGCGTACCTTGCAAGGTCCTCATGCCCGTCAGACAGTTTTCACTTGACCTCGACCTCATTTCATGGATCAGTGAACAAGGTTAAGTTTTGGTGGTCAAGTCCATATCTCAGATACTATAAGCAATAGGTCTAGTATATTCGGTGTATGGAAGGACTGTAAGGTGTACATGTCCAACTGGCAGGTGTCATCTGACCTTGACCTCATTTTCATGGTTCAGTGGTTATAGTTAAGTTTTTGTGTTTTGGTCTGTTTTTCTCATACCTTTATGCAATAGGTTTACTATATTTGTTGTATGGAATGATTGTAAGGTGTACATGTCTAGCGGGCAGATGTCATCTGACCTTGACCTCGTTTTCATGGTTCAGTGGTCAAAGTTAAGTTTTTGAGTTTTGGTCTGTTTATTTAATACTATATGTCATAGGTCAACTATATTTGGTGTATGGAAATATTTTATGATCTATATGTCAGTCGTGCAGGTTTTATTTGACCTTGACCTGGTTTTTACGGTTCATTGCTCAGTGTTAGGTTTTTGTGTTTGGTCTATTTTCTTAAACTATAAGCAATAGGTCAACTATAGTTGTTGTATAAAAGCATTGTTAGTTGTACATGTCTGCCTGGCATATGGTTCATCTGACCTTCCAGTGGCGTAGCTAGGCGGAAGCTCGGAAGCCAAGGCTTCAACATCGTTTTGTCAAAAACAAAAAATCATAATAAAAAAAAAAAAAAAAACGAGCTAGAGGTATGAGAGAGAGGGAGGAGACTCCGAGTGAGAGAAAGTGAAGGGGAAAATAAATGGGCACTGTGCGGTTAAATAAACAAAAAGTTGTAGAAGTCAACGAGTCGATATCACTTCTCAGACTCTCGGCGTTCGTTCCCATTACCAGCGCTTTATTTCCCCTCTTTTTATAGCAGACGAATATTGTGTCTGCAGGGTGTTCTGCTATTTACAATGCAACGCAGAATTGACAATGCCTGTGACCAATTCCACCGCTGAATCAACGCAGTTTCAGTGTCATGTGCCGGGTTAAAACGTATCTGCGTTATACGATGACAACCGAACGATTTTCGGGGCTATAGATGTATCCTTCACGCGTACAAGGAGACGTCCATTGATAAAGTAATTGACATTAGGCTTGCTTTTTAGCTCACCTGGCCCGAAGGGCCAAGTGAGCTTTTCTCATCACTTGGCGTCCGGCGTCCGGCGTCCGTCGTCCGTCGTCCGTCGTCGTCGTCCGTCGTTAGCTTTTACAAAAATCTTCTGCTCTGAAACTACTGGGCCAATTTTTACCAAACTTGGCCACAATCATTATTAGGGTATCTAGTTTAAAAATTGTGTCCGGTGACCCGGCCAACCAACCAAGATGGCCGCCATGGCTAAAAATAGAACATAGGGGTAAAATGCAGTTTTTGGCTTATAACTCAAAAACCAAAGCATTTAGAGCAAATCTGACATGGGGTAAAATTGTTAATCAGGTCAAGATCTATCTGCCCTGAAATTTTGAGATGAATCAGACAACCCGTTGATAGGTTGCTGCCCCTGAATTGATAATTTTAAGGAAATTTTGCTGTTTTTGGTTATTATCTTGAATATTATCATAGATAGAGATAAACTGTAAACAGCAAAAATGTTCAGTAAAGTAAGATCTACAAATAAGTCAACAGGACCAAAATGGTCTGTTGACCCCTTTAGGAGTTATTGCCCTTAATAGTCAATTTTTAACCATTTTTCGTAAATCTTAGTCATCTTTTACAAAAATCTTCTCCTCTGAAACTACTGGGCCAAATTAAACCAAACTTGACCACAATCATCATTGGGGTATCTTGTTAAAAAATTGTGTCCGGTGACCTGGCCAACCAACCAAGATGGCCGCCATGGCTAAAAATAGAACATAGGGGTAAAATGCAGTTTTTGGCTTATCACTCAAAAACCAAAGTATTTAGAGCAGATCTGACAATGATAAAATTGTTTATCAGGTCAAGATCTATCTGCCCTGAAATTTTGAGATGAATTGAACAACCCGTTGATAGGTTGCTGCCCCTGAATTGGTAATTTTAAATACATTTTGCTGTTTTTGGTTATTATCTTGAATATTATTATAGATAGAGATAAACTGTAAACAGCAAAAATGTTCAGCAAAGTAAGATCTACAAATAAGTCAACAAAACCAAAATGGTATGTTGATTTCTTTAGGAGTTATTGCCCTTTATAGTCAATTTTTAACCATTTTTCGTAAATCTTAGTTATCTTTTACAAAAATCCTCTCCTCTGAAACTACTGGGCCAAATTAAACCAAACTTGGCCACAATCATCATTGGGGTATCTAGTTTAAAAATTGTGTCCCGTGACCTGGCCAACCAACCAAGATGGCCGCCATGGCTAAAAATAGAACATAGGGGTAAAATGCAGTTTTTGGCTTATAACTCTGAAACCGCAGCCTTTAGAGCAAATCTGACATGGGGTTAAATTGTTTATCAGGTCAAGATCTATCTGCCCTGAAATTTTCAGATGAATCTGACAACCTGTTGTTGGGTTGCTGCCCCTGAATTGGTAATTTTAAGGAAATTTTGCTGTTTTTGGTTGTTATCTTGAATATTATTATAGATAGAGATAAACTGTAAACATCAATAATGTTAAGCAAAGTAAGATTTACAAATAAGTCAACATGACGGAAATGGTCAATTGACCCCTAAGGAGTTATTGTCCTTTGTAGTCAATTTTTAACAATTTTCATAAAATTTGTAAATTTTAACTAACATTTTCCACTGAAACTACTGGGCCAAGTTCATTATAGATAGAGATAATTGTAAGTAGCAAGAATGTTCAGTAAAGTAAGATGTACAAACACATCTCCATCACCAAAATACTATTTTGTCATGAATCCATCTGCTTCCTTTGTTTAATAGTCACATAGACCAAGGTGAGCGACACACTAGTTGGTTATTATCTTGAATATTATTATAGATAGAGATAAACTGTAAACAGCAATAATGTTCAGCAAAGTAAGATCTACAAATAAGTCAACATGACCAAAATGGTCAGTTGACCCGTTTAGGAGTTATTGCCCTTTATAGTTAATTTTTAACCATTTTTCGTAAATTAAAGTAATCTTTTACAAAAATCTTCTCCTCTGAAACTACTGGGCCAAATTAATCCAAACTTGGCCACAATCATTTTTGGGGTATCTAGTTAAAAAAATGTGTGGCATGACCTGGTCAACCAACCAAGATGGCCGCCACCGCTAAAAATAGAACATAGGGGTAAAATGCAGTTTTTGGCTTATAACTCAAAAACCAAAGCATTTTGAGGAAATCTGACACGGGGATAAAAATGTTTATCAGGTCAAGATCTATCTGCCCTGAAATTTTCAGATGAATCTGTCAATCGGTTGTTGGGTTGCTGCCCCTGAATTGGTAATTTTGAGGAAATTTTGCTGTTTTTGGTTATTATCTTGAATATTATTATAGATAGAGATAAATTGTAAACAGCAATAATGTTCAGCAAAGTAAGATCTACAAATAAGTCAACATGACCAAAATGGTCAGTTGACCCCTTTAGGAGTTATTGGCCTTTATAGTCAATCTTTAACCATTTTTCATAAATCTAAGTAATCTTTTACAAAATCTCCACTGAAGCTACTAGGCCACAATCATCTTTGGGGTATCTAGTTTGAAAAATGTGTCCGATGTCCTGGCTATTCAACCAAGATGGCCGCCACGGCTAAAAATAGAACATAGGGGGTAAAATGCAGTTTTTGGCTTATAACTATGAAACCAAAGCATCTAGAGCAAATCTGACAAGAAGTTAAATTGTTAATCAAGTCAATATCTATCTGCCCTGAATTTTTCAGATGAATTGGACAACTGGTTGTTGGGTTGCTGCCCTCCAATTGGTAATTTTGAAAGAAATTTTGCCGTTTTTGGTTATCTTGAATACTATTATAGATAGCGATAAACTGTAAACAGCAATAATGTTCAGCAAAGTAAGATCTACAAATAAGTCAACATGACCTAAATGGTCAATTGACCCCTTAAGGAGTTATTGCCCTTTATAGTCAATTTTTAACAATTTTCATTAATTTGGTAAATTTATGTAAATTTTTACCAAATACAGTTCTCTGTTACTAATGGGCAAAGTTCATTATAGATATAATTGTAAGAAGCAAAATCGTTCAGTAAAGTAAGAACTTCAAACACATCACCATCACCAAAATACAATTTTGTCATGAATTCATTTGTGTCCTTTGTTTAATATGCACATAGACCAAGGTGAGCGACACAGGCTCTTTAGAGCCTCTAGTTTGTTGGTGAGAGAGATTGACTCTGACCAGGGACAGTCTATACTAGTTGGTATAGAAAGTCCCTGCTTTGACTCTTTTAATAATTCATATCCACACAAACAATTCAAACGAGAAAACTAACGGCCTGATTTATGTACAAAATAATGAAAGAAAAACAAATATGATACAGCAACAAACGACAACCATTACACTGAATTACATGCTCCTGACTTGGGACAGGCACATACCGAATGTGGCGGGGCTAAACTAATTTGAAGGCACCATCCTGCCCTAACCTTGGTACCCATTATATTAACCTGAATATATTGTTTACATCTCATCACCAAACAATTTTTAATGGTGTGGTTTTTGTCGAGCCTGCGACTTTTGTCACAAACGCGAGACATAGCGATCTTTACATTCCGTCGTCGTCAGCGGCCTCGGCGTCCAGAAATATTCACTGTGTGGTTAAAGTTTTTGAAATTTTAATAACTTTCTTAAACAACCCTGGATTTCTACCAAACTTGGACAGAAGCTTGATTATGATCAAAAGCTAGTATCTAGAAGGAAATTTAAAAAAAATATATTTCCTGTTTTTCCGTATATTACTTATATATGGACTTAGTTTTTCATCCAGTTACATACAGTCTGCAGTTAAAGTTCTTAAAACATTTATTAGATTCTTAAAGTAGGCGAGACACTGGTCTTAGCAAATATAACCTTTTTATCCCACTGGAATCTCCTGGTTTTTACAGTTTTGAACTTTCTTTGAGGAACAATATATATTTTTCACAAAATTATCTGACTTGTATCAAACAAAAATGCTTTTGACTACACCTTAACATTCAATATTTTCAGTTAATATTTGTGGGTCTAAAATCCTAATATCCAGGAGCTTCCGGGGGCTTCGCCCCCTGGCCCCCTACTAGGGCTTTGCCCTGGACCCACTGGGGGCCTTGAGCGGCCCCCGTACCCCCTGCCGATTTGGGCTTCACCTTCAACATTTGTCTAGCTACGCCACTGCCTTCACCTCATTTTCTTGGTTCATTGATCAATGTTTAGTTTTCTTGGTTAATGTTAAGTTTATGTGACAGTCAATAAAGCTTTATATTTAGAAGTATCAACATAATCAATGATTATTAAAGAAGGCGAGACATTTCAGTGTGTGCACTCTTGTTTATTCTAGCATTTATAATACAATGTATCATCCACATGAAGGGGCGTAACTCCTAATATCATTCTGACACACTAATCTTAACTCGATCTGAAAGTTTTGAACGTTACTTTTTATGATTGGTCTTAATTTGTCCAAAACAGTCTTAACAGACTTGATTTAACGCTAGAGCTTTCCATCTTGATTAACTTGACATGACTGAACAGTCTTGACACAACATATCTGAACTGTGTCTTAAAGTCTGAAAATTCTCAACGTTTTTCTCTAGCGGTAAATTAAGTCGATCAAGACTTAATCAGACCAAAATGACCGTTTCAGACTTTAATCTGGCTACTAGTGTATATAGGAGAGAGTGGATGGGGGTATACAGATATAGGAGGATGTGGATGGGGTATACAGATATAGGAGGGTGGGGATGGGCTATACAAATATATATGAGGGTGTGGATGGGCTATACAGATATAGGAGGGTGTGGATGTGGTAAACAGATATAGGAGGTGTGGATGGGCTATACAGATATAGGAGGGTGTGGATGTGGTATACAGATATAGGAGGGGTTGAAGGGGTATAAAGATATAGGAGAGTGTAGATGGGGTATACAGATACAGGAGGGTATGAATGGGTTTACAGATTAGAAAATCATGAATTGAAGAAGAAAAAAATGATAATCATGAAAATGGAGAGAAATCGGTAAAAAATTAATGAATAGAAAAGAATTGGGTGCAGAAATATAAAAAATAGAGAACAATATTGGGGTGTTAAAAATATAAAGAACTGTCAATAATGTGTCCACAAAATTAGAAAAGATAGTTAAAAATGAAGACCCCAAGGTCCTCCACACCCTCATGTAGACATAAGGATGCATTTACCAATCTTCAAACTGCAAAGAAAATTATAGGACAAAAAAGAGTTAAAAGCCTATTTAAAGTCTTCACAAAATTGTGAAAAATAATCTATATATATTATATATATATATATGGTTAGCATCTGTTAAGATAAAATAAATCACCACTCATCTGCTACTGGTCTTACTAATTGTAAGATATGTGTTACAGAAGCCTTCTTTGTATCAGATGAAAGCAATATAAAGATTTGTCTGTATTTCAGGGTGAGACTCCATATGATCTAGCAGCAACAAGCAAAAGGGGAGAGTATAAAGTGATGGAATACTTACAGGTACATATAGTGATATAGAGTAACAAATGTTTACAGCTCCTACTGGTCTTACTAATTGTAAGATATGTGAACAGGTATCGGACAAGCGTTATTGTCGAGGCCTTGTACATATAGTGATATAGAGTTACAAATGCTTACACTTAGAACATGTAGAATGAATCAAGTTGAAAATAAGTGATAAAATATAAAGAAATATAAAATATAGAAATCAAATGCCACAAAACCAAGATTCATCAGGAGAGAAATCTTAAAAAAACTAGTTTCGAACAAACAATTTAAAATTCTAATGTAATTTATTTGTTAGCACCATTTTGATTGGACATCATATATTTGAGGCACTAAATCCACACTTAACAAGATTTTAACTAAGCTTAGTTGTCATTTTTCAAATCAGGAATTTATTATTATGTGTTTTCTTCAATATTCAATAAAATTAGCAAATGTCTTTTATTTCATATTCTAGAGCGAACAAGACAAGAGCAAGTTTTCTTGATTTTTGATATTTAATTGTTTTTGGTTATTGATTTAAGGATGTACAGCGGTGGGTGGACGGCTGCTGAACACTGTCCGTTCATTAACATGAAAAAGCTTTGACGAAATCTTTTCAAATTAAGATATGTCGTTTCCTGTGACTAAATGAAGGTCAAGTTCAATTTTCACGATTTGAGCTGTTTTCATTGTTGAGTTGCTGACCTTTCAGTAACAAAAGTGATTTTTACCATATGAATTAGAGTTATTTTCTTTTGAACAGTAATGGTGTAATTAATAATTAATTTCTATGCCATTTGGTCTCTTGTTTATTTTGAGTTATTTCCCTTTGAACAGGAATGTTTAAATTATAAGTATCTTATCAAAAATAGAATTCTTGGTTTTTTTAATATGCTTTTTCTAACAATGTACTTAGATATTGGACCATAATAGGTAAATGTCCAATTTCAAATTTTTCAGTTCTTTGACCACATTCTTTTTGTTTCTGTGCTGTGTCAAATATTCATTATTTTTTTTTGTATAGAATGCATAGAAATGAAGATAACTGTATTGTATTAACTATTTTTTGCTTGGCCAACAATTAACTTTGTCCTACTTTAGCAAATATCCTTTTATGTAGCTATAAACTATATCACTAGCCTTTTTACACTACGGTTATGAGTTTGAGTCCCTCACATGGCAGGTCCTTTGACTTCTTAAATTCATGCAAGTAATCAGTTTTCCACACTTTTTGTCGTCATGCTTACAGGTGTTGATTTGATATTTGGTATACAGTTTTAGGTTTACCGTGACAAATTATAGAACAATTTCAGATTTTATTCCGGTCTGAAGATTTGTGCAGAGTTATGTTCCTTTGACTTAAACAATAAAGGAAAGTTATCAGTTTTCAGCATTTTTATACGTTCACATAATGCTATATGATGTCGTAGGTGTTGTCGTTGGCATTGTCCGAAGACACATTTGGTTTCAAGACAATAAATTTAGTTTAATTGATGATTCTCTATGAAATTTTACCAGAAGGTTCAATACCACAAAAGGAAGGCTGGGATTGATTTTTGGGGTTATGGTACAAACAGTTTAAGAATTAGGGGCCAAAAGCAAGAATTTTTGTAGTTTCCGGATAATAACTTGTGTTTTAGTATATGGATATTTCTATAAAATTGTACTACAAGGTTCCATACCACAAGGAGAAGGCTGTGAATGAGTTTGGGGGTTTCATACTTTTTCATAAGTTTTTGAAAATTGAAATTTTTTGAAAATTTTCAAGAAGAAATCTTCAAAAGCACCATATTGCAAAAAAGCACAGTATTGCGCAATAGCAAGAAATCTTCCATTGCGCAGTAGCACAGTATTGCGCGAATGAACAGTATTGTACAATAGCATAGTATTTTGGCAAAAGCAAGAAATCTTTAATTGCACAGTATTGCACAATAGCATAGTATTGTGCAATAGCAGGAAAACTTCAATTGAAAATAAAGACAAACTTGTAACCAATTTTAATGGGATTAATGTAAAATCTTTAACTTTTTTTAAGGAGAAATCTTCAATTGCACAGTATTGCGCAATAGCATTATATTGGGCAATATCACAGTATTGCGCAATAGCAAGAAATCTTCAATTGCACAGTATTGTACAATAGCACAGAATTGGGCAATAGCAAGAAATCTTTAATTGCACAGTTTTGCGCAAAAGCACAGTATTGCGCAGTAGCAAGAAATCTGCAATTGCAAAATAGCATAGTATTGCACAATAGCACATTTTTGTGCAATAGCAAAAAATCTTTAAGGTGTTACCTAACACTACAGGGGGATAACTCTGTAAAATCAGCTAAATGTTTTAATAACGTTGTGTTGTTACAGGAATATTAAGCTTCTCAATGATCATAATAAGTGTTTGTCAAACTGCTATATAACCAGTGTAATTTTTCTGATAAAACGGTTGGTTCAAATTTTTTGAAATTTTTATATTTTTGTAAAAGGGTCAAGGTAAATACTTTGTCAAAAAAAAATTTAAGAAAATTAAACGAGCCAAATTAATTTCAGTTAAAGTGTTGGGTACCACCTTAATTGCACAGTATTGTGCAATAGCAAGAAATCTTCAATTACACAGTATTGCACAATAGCATAATATTGCACAATAGCACAGTATTGCACAATAGCTGGAAATCTTTAATTGAAAATAAAGACATTCTTTTAACCAATTTCAATTGGATTAATTAAAAGTCTTTACTTTTTTGGGGTTCTAACCTTGTATAACTATTTTGGATATTGGGGCCCCATTTTTAAATTGGTCTACATTGAGGTCAAAAGGGTCCGAAATTCAACTTTGTTTGATTTCATCAAAAACTGAGTTATTGCGGCTGTATGATATGCTGAATCTTATTATGCATTGAGATTTTGTATTTTGGGCCCTGTTTTCAAAGTAGTACATATTAAGTACCGGTCTTTGTAAAAATCATGCAGAAGGTGATTCATGGCATGTCACAGAAGTAATTTTTTTTGCCCTATATCATAAGAACTTTGATAGATGGTCAAAATTCTGTCTTTATTTTCCATGTATTATGCCCGTTGCCATGGTAACCATCAAATCAACATTTTGCCTGAATATGTGAAAAAAGACCCTTTTTGAAAATATAAAATAAGGGAAATAAAGTTAATCAATACAAAGGATATGTATATTTACAGTATTGACAAACAAAACTCCAAACTATATAAAAACGTTAAAATTGTGAATTTACTAAATAGTTTGTTTCCATAGCAACCATTTAAAAATGTGTTAAAATTCGAAAATGAAAAATTTCAAAAACTTTAAAATTTTAAATCTGTTTATCTCCCAAGACCAACAATACCATGACATGTCATTGACAAATTTTGAAAGACCACATTCTATATATTAAGAAAATAAAAAGAAAGTCGTGTTTTTTTTTTTCTTAAAAAAAAAAAATTTAGTCAAAAATTGTCAATTTTCACCAAAATTCAGAATAATAAACAGATGAATAATCAAAAATTTTGAACTTTAAAAGCTAAAACATTCCATTTATATGTGCAATTCTGACACAAATTTGTTAATTTTAAACGAAAACATATTATAAATGAAGATATACTTGTGCAAAATGAAAAATCATCACTCTGGGTATGGTGCACCCCCCTTTTTTTTCGATTTTTTTTTTTTTTTTTTTTTCAAAATTATAAAATTTGTTGAAAGAAATGTGGTATCTCATTGTGTTTACTTGTGAACTAAGTATTTTAAGAATTTAAGCATAACACAACTTCTAAAGTTGAGGGCAGCATATGTACCCCCTCCCTTCAATCTTATATGTAAGATTTCTCAGAAGTTTAAAAAAAATGGTAATACGCATAACCCGTTGTCGTGTCTAAGACTGATGCTGTCAGTGAAAAAGAATAAAGTTGAATCCAAAACTTAATTACTAGTAAGTCTATGTATAAAGATAAGAGGATGTGTTGTAATTGTCAATGCGACAATTAACTCTCAGCCAGAGAGCAAAGACATAGAAATAAACAACCACAGATCACCGTATATCCTTCAACAATGAGCATAACATGATTATCTAAAAAACAAATCTTAATGAACATTTAAAAAAAATAGCTCAGGATACTTTCTCTTTCAAAATGGCTATAAAGAAGTTACAGTAACAATTTAATGCAACTCATTGTTGGTTTTTGAAACAGATGGATGCTTTAAAAACTTTAACCCTAGACTAAGATCTGCTAAACAAGGAGACTCACCCTGAAATGTGTGGTTGGTTTTTTTATAATTGAATTACTTTTGAAACTCTGTAAGTGTTATGTAAAGATTTTAATACAAATATCATATTAACTTAACATTATCAATGTTCTAAGAAAATGAGGTCAGGGTAAGATGAACTATGTCAGACAGACGAAAAAAAGAGAACTGAAACGGAAAATTCAGCATTTTTTTCCATTTTTAAAGGGGCATAACTTATTGACAGTACCTGTTACACCAATAACATTCTAACTGTTCTGAATTTTATGGAAATAAGCATTGTATATAAGTTTCAAAACATTTGGTTGTGGCAAACTTAAGTTAGAGAACGGAAACAAAAAAGTCAGCATTTTTTTCCATTTCTGGAACGGACGTACTTACAGACAAGGGTACAACTTAATGCCCCCTTTGCTACAGTGGGGGCATACAAATTCTACATGTTCTATCGAAGGAAATATATACCAACGATCTACATTAAATTGTGCAAGAATTTGTCAATGTTTCTATTGTATATGGTGGAAAAGGACAGCTTGTCTATTATTTTCTTTTAAAACCTAACTGAATTATTATTTGTATACCGCAGAATAATCGCGTTTTTTTATGGTTCTCAAAAATTTTTCCTTGTGGCCCTGAGGAAAATTTGCTGGTCCGAACTATTATATACTGTTTTGATTCTCAAACCTTTATGACAACCATGTGCAATGACTATTCTTGAATTTTGCCTAATTTAATGAATTGTTATATTTACATATTTTTATGCCCCCGCAGTGGCGGAGGGGGCATTAAGGTTTACCCTTGTCCGTCCGTCAGTATGTCCCAACGTTGGTTTCTGTTCTCTATCTTTAGTTTGCATCAACCAAATGTTATGAAACTTAATCACATTGCTTATTACCATAAAACAAGACTAAGTTTGGTGGTGTCACTTAAACCGTCCAAGAGTTATGCCCCTTTACAAATAGAAATATTGCTGAATTTCCGTTTCTGTTCTCTAACTTTAGTTTGTCTTTACCAGATGTTATTAAAATTATACACAATGCTTAAAACCACCAAATGCAGATCAACTTTGAATTTTGGTGGTGTAACTTTCACTGTTCTATGCAATGCCTCTTTATAGAGGGAAAAAGTTGCTGAATTTTTTGTTTTGTATTTCTTTCTTTAGTTTGCCTCAACCAAATGTTAAGAAACTTTTACACAATTCTTATCACCATAAAAGTTAGTACACAATTGGTAAGTGTCTTCAGTCATGTCGGTTTATAACTTTTATGATATGGAAGCGGGAGCATCATCTGTGTCCAATGGACACATTCCGCATTTATTTCAAATCTTTTAGATAAGTTAGATTATTATATATTAGAATAAAAAGAAAGGTTCTGTAGTTCTTCTTCAATTTCAATTTTAGCACAGTTAAATCGACATAGTGACAAATAAGTGTTTGAATAAAGGTTTCGATACATGTCGATTTACATGGGAGGTAAATAGTAACAGCCATTATGTGAACATAATCTGACTCTGCGCAATAGTATACTAGTCCACAAAAGAAACGATACAAGGCAATGTATTTTCCATAGATAATGAAATTGGAAACACTGTACCAAGATTAAAACTGTCCCATTTGTCTAATCTTTACAGAGTGTTATTATCTTATCAAAACCACTGATTTAAGACAAAAAAAATCTTTTATTTTTTTATTTTTGTTATATCAAAAATAGTATTTTTATAAATAAACCAGATGCTCCACAGGCGCAGCTTTATACGACCGCAGAGGTATTGCACAATACTTAACATAATAATTTTGGACCCCGATTTGGACCAACTTGAAAACTGGGCCCATAATCAAAAATCTTTGACCATGTTTAGATTCAGCATATCAAAGAACCCCAATAATTAATTTTTTGATGAAATCAAACAAAGTTTAATTTTGGACCCTTTGGGCCCCTAATTCGTTGGGACCAAAACTCCCAAAATCAATCCAAACCTTCCTTTTGTGGTTATAAACCTTGTGTTAAAATTTCATAGATTTCTATTAACTTATGCTTAAGTTATTATGCAAAAACCAAGAAAAATGCTTATTTGGGACCTGTTTTTGGCCCCTAATTCCTAAACTGTTGGGACTAAAACTCCCAAAATCAATCCCAACCTTCCTGTTGTGGTCATAGAGACCTTATGTTAAAATTTCATAGATTTCTTTTTACTTATACTAAATTTATTGTGCGAAAACCAAGAAAAATGCTTATTTGGGCCCTTTTTTGCCCCTAATTCCTAAACTGTTATGACCAAAACACCAAGAATCAATCCCAACCTTTCTTTTATGGTCATAAACCATGTGTTTAAATTTCATAGATTTCTATTTACTTTTACTAAAGTTAGAGTGCGAAAACCAAATGTCTTCGGACGACGACGCCAACGTGATACCAATATACGACCAAAAAATTTTCAATTAAAAAAAAATGAAATAAGAACTTAATTTTTTTTGTTTAAACATGGTCTGCTTAAAATTTTGATTGCCATCCGTCCTTGTGTCCATCTGGCTGTCCTTGCAGCGCTCGCACATGTACAAATTATGTCAGATATTTACGAAACTAATACTTTAGGTTATTATAAGCAATATCTCAAACAAGTTAGATATTGGTGGTCAATCGACTTTTATAAAAACAGTTATAACCCTTGAAAATAATAAATTTATGGAAAATAGCCCCGTTAACGCTCCCACATGTACAATTCTTGCCAGATTTTTAATGAAACTTATACACTAGATTAATATCAACAATATCTCGGATGAGTTCTATAATCATGGACAATTGACTTTTTTTTAAAGAGTTATGACCCTTAAAAATATTAAAATTTATGGAAAGTGGCCTTGTTAGCGCTCTCGATGGTACACATTTTTTATTTTTTATTTTCAGTTTATTTCTGATAGAACGGACGTAGTTTTTTTAGGTCACCGTTTCAAAGGAACTGTGAATTTTGCCATCACTTTGCTTCCGTTGTCGTCTTTCCGGTGTAAAATATTTGAAACATTTCCACTGAAACTACTGAATCAATTCCAGTAAAACTTATAAACTGAATGATCCTTAGGATATCTAGAATAAAGTTTGTGTTCTATTTTCTATTTTGTAAAAAAACATGGCCGCCATGGGTAAAATAAGAACATAGGGGTAAAATGCAGTGTGTAGCTCATATCTCAAACACTAAAGCCTTTTAAGAGCAAATTTTCAGATGAATCTAACAACCCATTGTTGGGTTGCTGCCACTAAATTGTTAATTGTACGGAAATTTTGCAGTTTTGGTTATTATCTTGAATATTATTAATGACAAAGATAAACTGTTAACAGCACAACTTTCAGCAAAGTAGGATCTACAAATAAGTTTATATGACCAGAATTGTCAATTGACTCCTTATGGAGTTATAGCCCTTTAAAGAAATTTTTCACAATTTGTTCATCTAGTTTGCTTCCTTTAAAAAAAAAATCTTCTTCTGAATATGCTTAATCAATTTCAGCCCAACTTGGGAGTTATAATCTTGTATCAATTTAGTTTTTTATTTCCTTGTACTTCAAGAAACTTAGCCACTATGGCTAAAATGGAACATAGGGGTAAAATTCATTTTTTGCTTTTGAAGAATAAACGACAGATACAAAGAACATTTAAATGGAATTGTTAAGCCACTCATTGATATATATTGAAGGGACAAATAATCATTGATGCAAGATTTAACCAAAAATTACAGGTGATCGATTCAGGTTCTTTAGAGTCAATTTTAAAGACCATGAAATAGCATCTAAAGATTTTAAATTTCTGTTTGGGTTGTTCTCTCTTTGACACATTCCCCATTTCTAAAAAAAAATCTAATATATAAAAATGGTGTAGGGGGTTCTATTATTGCCTTCACCCTTTGAAGAAATTTCATGTTTTAATGCTCAAAATGTTCACAATTGAATTCCATCTTTTAAATTTTTTAATATTTTTTTGAATTTTGAAAAAAAAGGGGGGGCACCATGCCCAGAAAGAAAAAAATGTACTTCTCTACAAAAATATCTCTATCAATCATAGTTTCTCATTTATAATTACCAAATTTGTGTCAGGAATGCACTCATAAATGGAATGTTTTAGCTTTTTAAGTTCAAAATGTTTCAGTATTCATCTGTTTGGTAATCTGAATTTTGGTGAAAATTGACAATTTTTGACTAAAATTATTTTTTTAAAGAAAAAAAAAAAACGCAGCTTTCTTTTTATTTTCTTAATATATAGAATGTGGTCTTTCAAAATTTGTCAATGACATGTCATGGTATTGTTGGTCTTGGGAGATAAACAGATTTAAAATTTTAAAGTTTTTGAAATTTTTCATTTTCAAATTTTAACACATTTTAAAATGGTTGCTATGGAAACAAACTATTTAGTAAATTCAAAATTTTAATGTTTTTGTATAGTTTGGGGTTGTGTTTGTCAATACTGTAAATATACATATTGTTTGTAGTGATTAACTTTATTTCTATGGTTCTTTAAAATCCATTATATTTCAATTTTCAAAGGCTACTTATGGACGTATTTAGGCAAAATTTTGTAAGGATGGTTTCCATGGCAACCAAGGTTGAAAAGAAAAAATTAATACAGAAAACTTATTTTCATACCATACCTTCATCATAAACAAAATATAAAGACATTTGAAGATGGGTCATGAATCGCCCATCAACAGGAACCTGCATGATTCTTACAAAGACCGGTACTTAAGGTTTGAAGGGTTCAAAGTTAAACAAAATTTAATTTCAACTAAAATAAAATTTTTGGTGTTTTTTTTATATGCTGAATCTAACCATGTTGTTAGATTTTGGATATCAGACCATTCTAGGAAAATTAAATGTCCCATTTTAAATTTTTAAGATCTTTAACCACATTTGTTTGTGTCAGAAACCTATGTTATGTCAAAAATTTGATCACAATCCAAATTCAGACAGTATCAACCTTGAATATTGTGTCCAAACTTGTCCAAACTTGCCCAAACTGTTCACGGTTCGACCTCCGCGGTTGTATCATGCTGCGCTCAGCGAAGCATTTTATTTTATCTTGCTTTAAAATATTGATTTGATATTTGGTATATAGTTGTACCATGACAAGTTACAGATCAAGTTCAGAGTTTGTTCTGGTCTGTTGATTTGGTGCAGAGTTCTGGTCCTTGGACTCAGAAAATTCGTTTGTATGTATTGGTGTAAACTATTGATTTTATTAACCGCATTTTTGTGACAAAAATGTAGGTTATTGATATGGGGATGCTCGGCGGGCGGGCAGGCGGCTGGGCGGGCGGGCGGGCGGTCGGTCGGTCGGTCGGGCGGCAATCAAATGTTGTCCGTGCATTAACTCATGAACCATTCAACCAAAGCTTTTAAAATTTTAATATGTTGTTACTGACAACTAAATGAAGGTCAAGTTCAATAATGGCGATTTTGACTTTTACCGTTCAGGAGTTATGGTTCTTGAAAGATTGAAAAATGGAGTTTCCAGTCGTGTCCGTGCATTTACGCATGAACTGTTCTTCCAAAGCTTCCCAAATTTTAATATGTTGTTACTGATGACAAAATGGAGGTCAAGTTCAATAATGACGATTTTGACTTTTACCGTTCAGGAGTTATGGTTCTTGAAAGATTGAAAAATGGAGTTTCCAGTTGTGTCCGTGCATTTACGCATGAACTGTTCTACCAAAGCTTCCCAAATTTTAATATGTCGTTACTGATGACAAAATAGAGGTCAAGTTAAATAATGACGATTTTGACTTTTACCGTTCAGGAGTTATGGTTCTTGAAAGATTGAAAAATGGTGTTTCCAGTTGTGTCCGTGCATTTTCTCATGAACCATTCAACCAAAGCTTTTGAAATTTTTATATGTTGTTACTAATGACAAAATAGAGGTCAATTTCAATAATGACGATTTTGACTTTTACCGTTCAGGCGTTATGGTTCTTGAAAGATTGTAAAATGGTGTTTCCATTGAAGGACGCCTCCGGGTGCGGGAATTTCTCGCTACATTGAAGACCTGTTGGTGACCTTCTGCTGTTGTTTTTTTTCTATGGTCGGGTTGTTGTCTCTTTGGCACATTCCCCATTTCCATTCTCAATTTTATTTCCATTCACGTTGTTGCATTTACTCATGAACCATTCAATCTAAGCTTTTCAAATTTTAATATGTTGATACTGTTGACAAAATGGAGGTCAAATTTGATATTGACGATTTTCACTTTCACCATTCATCAGTAATGGTTCTTGTGATATTGCCAGGACACAAATAAATATTAATAAATCCGGTTTGCTGTCGTTGTGACAGCCTCTTGTTTGTACATGATTTGTGTCTGTACTTGTGTGTTTAATTATGATGAAAGACCAAAAAACATGGAGATTGAATACACAATCATCAAGTGTCATATTGAAAAAAAGGCACACTGTTCAAAGTATCTATTTTATACACATCTCATAACTTATTTCATGCATTCCAAATTTATGACAACACACTCGACCTCAGATGAGTTGAACCTCGGATAAGTCAAATACTTTGGTCCATTACCTTCAACTACGACATAATGAGGTTTTAATTTTCGGGGTAAATATTTTAGAAATTTAATAGTTCTACGAGTGACATGAGAGAAGATATATTAACATTGCATATTCCTCATTTTTTAGACTGTCATGTCAGAGAAATCTTCAGGTGTGACTGCCGGACAAAGGATAGAAGGTAATTTATTGTGGAGCCTGCAACTTTTGTCACAGAAAGCTCGACATAGATATAGTGATCTTGCGGCGGCAGCGTTAGCTAACTTCTTAAAAGCGTTATATTTTAGAAGCTAGAAGACCTGGATGCTTCATACTTTGTATATAGATGCCTTATGGGACCAAAGTTTCTGTCTGTCCATTGTCCTTGACCTCATTTTCATGGTTCAATGACTACTTGAAAAAAAGTCAGTATTTTTTGTAATGTTAATTTCTTTCTTATTATGAGTAATAGGATAATAAAATTGAGAATGGAAATGGGGAATGTGCCAAAGAGACAACAACCCGACTATAGAGCAGACAACAGCAGAAGGTCACCAACAGGTCTTCAATGCAACGAGAAATTCTCGCACCCGGAGGCGTCCTTCAGCTGGTCCCTAAACAAATATATACTGGTTCAGTGATAATGAACACCATACTAAACTCCAAATTGTACACAAGAAACTAAAAGTAAAATAATACAAGACTAGCAAAGGCCTGTCAGAGGCTCCGGACTTGGGACAGGCGCAAAAATGCGGCGGGGTTAAACATATTTGTGAGATCTCAATCCTCCCCTATACCTATAGCCAATGCAGAAAAGTAAATGCATAACAATACGCACATTAAAATTCAGTTCAAGAGAAGTCCGAGTCTGATGTCAGAAGATGTAACCAAAGAAAATAAACAAAATGACAATAATACATAAATAACATCAGACTACTATATATATATATAGCTAGCAGTTAACTGACATGCCAGCTCCGGACTTCAATTAAACTGATTGAAAAATTATGTCTTCATCATATGAATATCAGGCACAATCCTCCCCCTGAGGGGTTTAGTATCATACCATCATAACATATATGAGAAGAACATAACCTGTGTCATGCCAACAACTGGTTTATTAATAAAAAATGTCTTTAGTTCCGATGCAAAGACCCTATAAATGAATCAATATTAACGCCAAAATATGCAATCTTTAATGACCTGACAACAGTATCGTAACTATATCCCTTGACACCCGGTTCACTCCACTTCTTGTATTCAATTGTGACTACTGCCATACAAGTTTAAGGCTTGACACACTTCACACCTGGTTCCCTCCACTTCTTGTATTTAATTGTGACTACTGTCATACAAGTTTGAGGCTTGACACACTTGACACCTGGTTCCATCCACTTCTTGTATTCAATTGTGACTACTGTCATACAAGTTTGAGGCTTGACACACTTAACACCTGGTTCCCTCCACTTCTTGTATTCAATTGTGACTTCTGTCATACAAGTTTGAGGCTTGACACACTTTGCACCTGATTCCCTCCACTTTTTGTATTCAATTGTGATTACTGTCATTAGTTTGAGGCGTGACACAGTTGACAACTGGTTCCCTCCACTTCTTGTATTCAATTGTGACTACTGTCATACAAGTTTGAGGCTTGAAACACTTGACACCTGGTTCCCTCCACTTCTTGTATTCAATTGTGACAACTGTCATACAAGTTTGAGGCTTGACACACTTGACACCTGGTTCCATCCACTTCTTGTCTTCAATTGTGCATATACAAAGTCAGGTTAATACAAGTCAATCGTCAATAGTTTGAAGAGTTTTCACCGAATAATTACTGTATATATTAACATTGATTATTAGAATTGACTAAAAGTTAATATTGATAATATGTCTATGTTTTTCCAAAAGGGAAATACCTTACTGTATTTCTTCTTATTGTTAACATTCTGCTGCCAAACTTTGACACAATTTCCCTCTGTAATCGTAAGACATCACAATCAGGTTCATACTTAATAATGTTATCACAAATACCTATCTGGATCTCATCCTGTGAGTCTAAAAATTTTGTCAGTCCAGAGTTATCTGCCCAAAACCCAAACCAAAAAATCTTGTTAGTAAATAAATGCCTTAACTGTCATAGGAAGACCAAAACCGATGAGTAGAATTTGTTCAAGAACTCACCCTGTGAATTTGATTTATTTAAACCGAAAAGATTCAAAGACTCCTTGGTTGGGTTATTCCCCTTTGAAAATTAAACAAAGTCGGTTGGCCACTCTAAATCAGAAACCGTAAGTCGTAGACACTTGGGATCATGTGACCTTATAGATAATTGGACGTTACACAAACAACAATCAATCCATGTTTGACATACACTTTTAATGATTTGTTAATGAAAAATATTGAAAACAAACTTTTAAATTGGTTAACAAATCTTTATTAAACTTAGACTTAATGATATTTTTATAGAAAAAGTTATAATTACAGATCCAATCCACACACAGACAAAGTCCACTATGTTAAACAGGTTACTTGGCAGTGGGACGTATGTTTCCTATGACATGCGCTGTATGGTAACAGGCCAGTTCGCGGTCGGAAAATCAAGTCTTGTTAAGCTCTTAGCTGGTGATGTCGTCCCAGAAGGAAGACATCCTACCGATGGAATTTCCCTACTAGAAGGTCGCTGTGGCCTTGATGTTGAGACTAGAAGCTGGATTTATATTGATCCTGGTAAGAAGATCTACAACATTAAAACTTTTCATTTATATTTGAATTCCTCTTTGGTATCTTCAACTTCTCTATTAGGTTCAGAATCAGGTAATCTTTATAACTTGAAAAGACAAAGACATAGATCATGTAGAAAAAACCTGCGGCTTATTGAACGAATTAAACGGTAATACAAACTCAATAACACTATTGTTGGGATTGGTGAATGTAGTTTCTCTTATGATTCAAACAAAATTCTAGTCTGATATTCAGAGATATTGTCCTTGTATCATGTTAATGGTCATATTATTGGCAATTTTTATATGCCTTAACCGATTTAAGATATTGTTGTGCATTTTTTTTCTACAGGGCCGTTATACTGACTTCTGACAAAAAACAAAAAAACTTTTGCATATAATATTTGATTCTTACAGCAAGTTCAAAAGGATATACTATAATGTACTCATTGCATAGCTCTTTATTAGTACCCTACCGACGGAGTCAAAAGGAACTTCAGGTTGCACTCTGTTCGTCTGCCTGTCAATCGGTCAGTCTGGCAAATCAGTTTTCCACACTTTTTATGCCCCAGCCGTTGTGAAGGGGGCATTAAGTTTTACCCCTGTCCGTCTGTACGTGCGTACATCACAAAATTTATTTCTGTTCTCTAACTTAGCTGGCCTTAACCAAATGTTATGAAACTTTATATACACAATGCTTATTACCACAAAACACAGATCAAGTTTTAATTTTAGTAACGTTACTTTTACCGTTCTAGAGTTATGCCCCTTTTACAATTGGAAAAATTCCTGAAATATATGTTTCTGTTCTCAGTTAAACTTTAGTTTGCCTCAACCAAATGTTATGAAACTTATGCACAATGCTTATTACCATAAAACTCAGATCAAGTACAAATTTGGGTAGCGTCACTTCTACAGTTCTTGAGTTATATTCCTTTTTAAAGTTATATGCAAGCAGGGGTATCATCTGTATCCCATGGACACATTCCCCAATTATCTACTCCATGCTTGAATATATTGATTGGCTATTTGGTGTATAGTTTTATCATGACAAGTTACAGATCAAGTTTGAATTTTGTTTCCGTCTGAAGATTTTTTGCAGAGTTATGGTCCTTTGACTTACAAAATTCAGTAAAATAATCTATTTCCGCACTTTTTTTGTCATTCATGAAGATATTGATTTAATAATTGGTATATAGATTCATCATGAGAAGTTACAGTTCAAGTTGGAATTTTGTTCCGGTCAGATGATTTTGTGCAGAGTTATGGTCCTTGAACTTAGAAAATTCACTCAAACAATCAGTTTTCAGCACTATTTTTCGTTATGCTTGAAGGTATTGATTTGTTAATTGGTATATAGTTTTATCATGACAAGTTACAGATCAAGTTTAATTTGTTTTCCAGTCTAATGATTGAGTGCAGATTAATAAATGGTCCTTGGACTTATTGACTTGATATTTGTTAAATAGTTTACATTATGACAAGTTATAGATCAAGTTAGAATTTTGTTTCAATACAATGAATTTTAAACTGGTAGGGGACTATGTATTGCCATGCAATACTCACAGAATGCTGCTTGTTACCTATAAACTTGGAGTTCTGTCTGTAATTTTTTTTAAATATTTCTTCTTCTTAAACTGAACTTAAATCATACCTGAGGCTTCTAGCTTCAAATTCATTCCTGAATTTCCTGCTCAAAGTTAAAACACAGAAATAAAACAGACAAAATGGTAGTTTTTGTCTTTGACAGTACGACATATACATATAGGGACCTTATTTATTCTGTTGAGGCATATGTTACGGTTTTGTTAAAAATCATTCAATGCTTTTGGCCTTGAGCATGTCTTTTGATGATTATTTAAAAAGATGGTATCAGTATAACAACAGCACATTATTAAACCAAAATAATAATTTTTGAATATTATCTGTTCAAGTGATATATAATATTTTACAGAAACGTATGACGCTTTAGATGTGGTTTACAATAAGGTATTGATGACTTCAGTAGAAGAGGATGAAAGAAAAGAAGAAAAAACACCAAAGAAACCACATTTACCAGATTCACCTGTTAGAAGTGATAGTAAAGTGATGACCGCTGGTCCCTCCCAACAGCCCCTAGCAGCCAAACCTTTGTCATCTCAAATATCTGACAGTGAGTCCAAGAGAATACCAGAGTTAAAAACACACATGAAATCGAAAATGACAAAAGAAGAAATAAGAAAGAGAATGGAAAAAGTCCTTAAAAGTGGAAACTACAAGATGAAAGTTGGAAGACTGATTTTTTGGGACTTTGGTGGACAGTATGTTTACTATACGACACACCAAACCTTCATGACGTTCAGAGCTTTGTTTCTTGTGGTATTCGATGGAAGCAAAGGATTACATGAAGTAATCCCAGATGTTCTGTGTTTTCCAGGACAGCACATGACACCAACCCCAGCAGGTACTGTATGTTAGTTACAATACAAAGACTCATATTGAACATCATTTTTTGTTTATTATGTTAAAAAAAACATTTACTTTATCATCAGTAAAAACATGGCGTCCAGGTTACTGTGCCAATACTTACTTTAATATTGTGAAGACAATGAAAGCTTTCCCAATAATCAGTTGGAATTTACCTGTGATTTAAATTTTTGCAAAGTGTACTGTCCCATACTTGTTGTGTATTAAGTAATCAATTACACTCATTTAAACAGCAACAATTTGAACAACATAAATGATATATGTACATACAAAAAGAAACATAACACAGTTTATTAATAGGTTTATATAACTCTTTATTTCAAAATGATGAAACATGCCGTACGTAATTATTCCTCTTGTAATTTATGCAAATTTATAGGGTTATGCATATGACCTCAGAGATGCAATACACAACAACAAACGTCTCCTCGTGTAGTTTGTACCTCAAATACATCACTGTTACTGATAGTTCAAGGTACAGTTACACTTGTTTGAACTAATATTTCACAGATAAGGTCTTTACTTGTCCTTGTGCAAGACTTGTCACCCTCAGAAACATGCATTTTTGTGCATCATGATAATATTACATCATTACAAAAATGACCGAAATGACATGGAAAAATATCCGGACTCCCATTGAATAGTAACCGTAGCTTTGTTATCTGTGTTGATCATGTTTATGTTGTTCAAGGGAAACTTTGAATTTCGAATTTTCATGAAAAAAATCATTCATTGATTATAAATAGGGCTGTACAAAAACAATACTAGTGATAAAAAAAACATAAAGGTGGTACCTAACAGTCCAGGGAGATAACTCTGTAAAATCTGCTAAATGTTTTAATTACGTTGTGTTGTTAAGGGAATATTAATGTTAAGCTTCTTAATGATCAAAATTAGTGTTTGTCAAACTGCTATACAACCAGTGTAATTTTTCTGATAAAACGATTGGTTCAAATATTTTGAAATTTTTATATTTTTGTCAGAGGGTCAGAGTAAATACTTTGTTAAAATTTTATGAAAATTAAACGAGTCAAATTAATTTTAGTGAAAGGTTTGGGTACCACCTTAAAACTTAATAAATGATATATATTACAAAATTATATTAATAATAGACTAGAAATGTATTGTAGATAATTTCTAAAATCAGTGCCAATTAATTATTTTTAAGCATTCATGCCCCTTTGAAATATTAAATATATCTAAAATAGCTTTACATTTCAATTCAAGTCTGTGTTTTCTAAAAAAATTTTAACCTAAAAAGTAAAAAAAAACAAAAAAAAGGTTATTTTTTTTTTAAAATGCCACTGGACCTTGCCAAGGTGAAATATGTGCTATGCAGGGGACAGTCGGTGTATTTTATTTCAAATGGATTTCCGTCATCAAAAATAAATTATCTGTCAATTTGCTCCCTAATAAAATGTTTTTTTCTTTGGTTTTTATCACTATCAATTATGTCATATCAGTTTCTATTTGTATTAAACTTTTATTTCATTTTTGTTGTTGTTTTTTATATTTCAGTATTCCTTCAACATTGGGTTAACTCAATCCTAACGTATTGTAAGGTGGTATATGTAGGCATTCCAAAGATCTTGTTTGTTGCCACCCATAAAGACAAAATACCAGTGGTAAGTAAATTATTTAAAACAGGAGGCTGATCAAGTCAATCTTGTCCCGTGTCCAGTTCTTTATTTATAGTTATTAACTAAAGATTTAGATTGTCTTTTATTCTTTCTTAGATAAGACATAGTAAATTTTAACTCATGACAAAAGTCTTGTGCAACGGATCATAATTTATTCATTCTATTGATTCGTATGAATAAAAGCAGATATTTGTGTTGGTATTAAGTAAGTAAGACAGCAGCCTAACATCATTAAAAACAAAAGAACATTAGTAGTCAACAGTTATCAACAATAAACACATGATTTACAATTATCAAGCACTAAATCATTTGACTGAAACAAAATTGTTTGAATTAAAGATCTGCTATTACGGTAACGCTAATGTAACGTTAGAATACCATCTGCTCTATGGTCGAGTTGTAGTCTCATTGACGCATTCCCCATTTCCACTTTCAATGTTATTTAACTGTATTGAGAGTAGATAACACCAATCTAGAATATTATGTACAACAAATATTCCAGGTTAGTGTACTCTACCATGTACGATTAAGACCACACACAATAAATAATATGTTAATTGTCTGCAGGCCACACACAACAAATAGTATGTTAATTGTCTGCAGGCCACACACAACAAATAGTATGTTAATTGTCTGCAGGCCACACACAACAAATAGTATGTTAATTGTCTGCAGGCCACACACAACAAATAGTATGTTAATTGTCTGCAGGCCACACACAACAAATAGTATGTTAATTGTCTGCAGGCCACACACAACAAATAGTATGTTAATTGTCTGCAGGCCACACACAACAAATAGTATGTTAACTGTCTGCAGGCCACACACAACAAATAGTATGTTAATTGTCTACAGGCCATACACAACAAATAGTATGTTAATTGTCTGCAGGCCACACACAACAACTAGTATGTTCATTGTCTGCAGCCCATATCAGTTAAGTTTACATGCAAGAATGACGTCATGGTCAAAAATAGAACATGAGGGAAAGTTTTCTCCTGTATCTTGTAAACCTGTGTATTATATAAAAAAAGTAAATAAGTACTCTGAAAACATGTATTAGTATGGCGTTCATTATCACTGAACTAGTATATATTTGTTTAGGGGCCAGCTGAAGGACGTCTCCGGTTGCGGGAATTTCTCGCTACATTGAAGACCTGTTGGTGACCTTCTGCTGTTGTTTTTTTCTATGGTCGGGTTTTTGTCTCTTTGGCACATTCCCCATTTCCATTCTCAATTTTATTGTTGTCAAGTCCGAGGTATTTTCAATATCATCATTTAGAAAAATTAATTTTAAAAGGAAGTTTAACGTCATATCTATAATTATCATTGTTTAAGGATGATGTGGAGTCCAGACGTGAGGAATTGTACAATGGAGTAGAGGAATTGTTCAAGGACCACGAGGGACGAAATCACCTAGTCCTAACACAACGGATATTTGTCAATGCAAGGGATAACACAGATACAGAAATTGAAGTCCTGAAGAAAGCCATCACAGAACTTACGTTTGAACATCCTTGTTGGGGGGAGAAGATGCCCAATGCTTGTGTCCCCCTTGAACTTGAGATTGCAGAGCTGGTGGCAGAGGGAAAACAAATCTTGTCATTGAAGGATGTAGAAGAATTGAATGCTATAAGCAAGGTGTCTGTACTGTCCCCTGACCAACTTAAAGATTTCCTAAATTTCCACCACTCCTTGGGGAAAATTGTTTACTTTGATACTCCACAACTTAAAGATTTCGTAATCATCAACCCCTTACTCATGGTGGAGGTTATGAGGTCCTTTGTGACAGGTAGTTATGTCAATACTTATTATGGAAGCTTTGATATTGTGTGACATGTACTGTAAAGAGGGTTATTTTCGCGGAGTGTAAATTTTCACTTATTTTCGAGGATAGAACTAAATCGCCAAAATAAATTTCGCCAAGTTATATGTGTACATGCAAAGGTATTGATAAAAGTTTTCAATCCGCAAAATTATTAACCGCAAAAATTATTCATATACTGTGTATTCATTTATTTTCGTGGATTGATGAAAACTTGCATGTTCGTGTGTATTTGATTTGCTGGTTTTGCCAATCTCTGCTTACAAAGTCTATAATAGAAATTTGTTAATTGTTTAGCTTTTTTGTCCGTGGTTCACCAGGCTGTACCCATGAAAACCATGAAAATTGGTATCCAACGAATAATATTGAATCCACAGTACCTTCTTCCATGAAAATTGCAAAATTTTACACCCGCAAAATGACACGCTATACGGTATTTATGTCAAAACTTATTATGGAAGTTACATGTATGAGATCCTTTTTTGACAGGTATTTGTGTCAATACTTTAAATAGAATAGAGGTCATGCAGTCCTTCGTGACAGGTATTATTATGGATTTATGAGATCTTTTGTGACACTTATTTTTTTATACTTAGTATAATGGAAGTTACATATAAGAGATCTTCTGTGACTGGTATTTTTGTCAATACTTTAAATAATATGGAGGTTATAAAGTCCTTTGTGACAGGTACTTATGTCAAAACTTAGTATGGAGATAAGAAGACAGTTATCTATGTCAAAACTTATTATTGAGGTTATGAAATCCTTTGTGATAGATTTTTATGTCAAGACTTGTCATGGGGGCTGTGAGATTTTTTTTGACAGGTGATTATATCGAAACTTATTATAGAGGTTCTAAGGTCCTTATTGATAGGTGTATCTGTCAATGTCACAATGTTTCTCAATTGCAGAATTTATCAAATCTGTAGTTTTCTCAAGAGACTTTCTATGCCTTTTAGCTCACAGTTGCACATATACCATGAACTTAGGATATATTTTGAGAAGGGCAAGGTGTCCTTTTGATACAAGTTCTAGCAAACCTTCAAGATATGCTTAGGATAAGATGACAATTTGCTTTCAAGTGAACTTTGATTAATTTCATGTTAAATATTAGATGACTTACATTCAAGTAGGTTTGTCTGTGGTGAATAGTTGTAACATTGGCAATCATACCACAGGATCTCTTTTTAGCTCACCTGGCCTAAAAGGCCAAGTGAGCTTTTCTCATCACTTGGCGTCCGGCGTCCGTCGTCGTCCGTCGTCGTCGTTAACTTTTACAAAAATCTTCTCCTCTGAAACTACTGGGCCAAATTAAACCAAACTTGGCCACAATCATCATTGGGGTATCTTGTTTAAAAAATGTGTCCGGTGACCCGGCCAATCATCCAAGATGGCCGCCATGGCTAAAAATAGAACATAGGGGTAAAATGCAGTTTTTGGCTTATAACTCAAAAACCAAAGCATTTAGAGCAAATCTGACATGGGGTAGAATTGTTAAACAGGTGAAGATCTATCTGCCCTGATATTTTTAGATGAATCGGATAACCCGTTGTTGGGTTGCTGCCCCTGAATTAGTAATTTTAAGGAAATTTTGCTGTTTTTGGTTATTATCTTGAATATTATTATAGATAGAGATAAACAGTAAACAGCAATAATGTTCAGCAAAGTAAGATTTACAAATAAGTCAACATGACTGAAATGGTCAGTTGACCCCTTTAGGAGTTATTGCCCTTTATAGTCAATTTTTAACCATTTTTCGTAAATCTTAGTAATATTTTACAAAAATCTTCTCCTCTGAAACTACTGGGCCAAATTAATCCAAACTTGGCCAAAATCATCTTTTGGGTTAGTTGTTTGAAAAATGTGCCCAGTGACCCAGCCATCCAACCAAGATGGCCGCCATGGCTAAAAATAGAACATGGGGTAAAATGCAGTTTTTGGCTTATAACTCAAAACCCAAAGCATTTAGAGCAAATCTGACATGTGGGGTAAAATTGTTGATCAGTTCAAGATCTATCTGCCCTGAAATTTTCAGATGAATCAGACAACCCGTTGTTGGGTTGCTGGCCCTGAATTAGTAATTTTAAGGAAATTTTGCTCTTTTTGGTTATTATCTTGAATATTATTATAGATAGAGATAAACTATAAACAGCAATAATGTTCAGCAAAGTAAAATTTACAAATAAGTCAACATGACTGAAATGGTCAGTTGACCCCTTTAGGAGTTATTGCCCTTTATAGTCAATTTTTAACCATTTTTCGTAAATCTTAGTAATATTTTACAAAAATCTTCTCCTCTGAAACTACTTGGCCAAATTAATCCAAACTTGGCCAAAATCATCTTTTGGGTTAGTAGTTTGAAAAATGTGTCCGGTGACCCAGCCATCCAACCAAGATGGCCGCCATGGCTAAAAATAGAACATGGGGTAAAATGCAGTTTTTGGCTTATAACTCAAAACCCAAAGCATTTAGAGCAAATCTGACATGGGGTAAAATTGTTTATCAGTTCAAGATCTATCTGCCCTGAAATTTTCAGATGAATCGGACAACCCGTTGTTGGGTTGCTGGCCCTGAATTAGTAATTTTAAGGAAATTTTGCTCTTTTTGGTTATTATCTTGAATATTATTATAGATAGAGATAAACTATAAACAGCAATAATGTTCAGCAAAGTAAGATTTACAAATAAGTCAACATGACTGAAATGGTCAGTTGACCCCTTTAGGAGTTATTGCCCTTTATGGTCAATTTTTAAAAAAATTTCGTAAATCTTAGTAATCTTTTACAAAAATCTTCTCCTCTGAAACTACTTGGCCAAATCATCTTTTTGGTTAGTAGTTTGAAAAATGTGTCCGGTGGGTTGGATGGCCGCCATGGCTAAAATAGAACATGGGGTAAAATGCAGTTTTTGGCTTATAACTCAAAACCCAAAGCATTTAGAGCAAATCTGACATGGGGTAAAATTGTTTATCAGGTCAACATTAGTCTGCTCTGAAATTTTTAGATGAATCGGACAACCCGTTGTTGGGTTGCTGACCCTGAACTGTTAGTTTTAAGGAAATTTTGCTGTTCTTGGTCATTATCTTGAATATTATTATTGATAGAGATAAACTGTAAACAAAATAATGTTCAGCAAAGTAAGATTTACAAATAAGTCAACATGACCAAAATGGTCAATTGACCCCCTTAGGAGTTATTGTTCAGTGGCGGATCCAGAACTTTTCCTAAGGGGGGCCCGCTGACTGACCTAAGAGGGGGCCCGCTCCAGTCATGCTTCAATGATTCCCTATATAATCAACCAAATTTTTCCCACAAAAGGGGGGGGCCCTGCCCCCCCCCCCCCCCAGCCCCCCCCCCCTGGATCCACCTATGTTGTTCTTTATAGTCAATTTTTAACAATTTTCATAAAATTTGTAAATTTTGACTAACATTTTCCACTGAAACTAATGGACCAAGTTCATTAAAGATAGAGATAATTTTAAGCAGCAAGAATGTTCAGTAAAGTAAGATGTACAAACACATCACCATCACCAAAACACAATTTTGTCATGAATCCATCTGCTTCCTTAAATATTCACATAGACCAAGGTGAGCGACACAGGCTCTTTAGAGCCTCTAGTTTAAATAGTTTTTTGTATTATTTTTTTTATATTTTGCAGATAAAGTATTTTGGCCAGAGGAAACAAGAATTCAGGAAACTTTCAAACGAATGTCAACATGTGGGACCATAAGACGGGAAGACCTCTACTTAATTTGGGAGCAAAAAGATTTCAGTGCAATTTTACCATACAAAGAGTTTATATTTAACATCCTGATTTATCTAGATATCTTGGCAGAGCAAAGGAGATATGATACAACTACAGGAAGTCGATTACCAGTGGAAAACTTCTTTGTTCCCTGTATGGTCACAGAGAGAAATACCACCAGCTTCATGGACAAAGAATGTACAGCAGAGAGAGCTATATGCTTAGCGTTTTTATTTAAAGGCACTATTATACCACCAGCCCTACCAAATCGTCTTATCAGTGCATGTCTGAGCATGTGGACTTTAAAGCAGTACCAGGGAAGAAAGCTCCTGTTTTCAGGATTTATTGGTTTATCATTTGACAAGTCACATGATATTGTTGTATGCGTTGAAGGCAACAAGATTCTCCTTTACATCGTTCACAGAACCTCCTCCGGGTTAATCGTACCTGATATAGCTACAGGTGTTAAGGAATGCTTGGTTACAACAATGGGAAGAATCTCAGATTTCTATCAGTCCACAATCCATGCAAAACGCAGCAAACAATCACCTTTCCATATTGAATACTCATGTTCAAAATTGCATTGTTTCATCAGTGAAGAAGAAGCTTTGCAGACCAGCAAATGGGTTTGTGACGAACACAAACTAACACACAGAGCAGGAGACTGGCTGGTTTGGAACCAAGATCAGGTGTGTATTATTTATGAAAAATTAATATTTATATAGTGAGACAAAATCCAAAACACTATGGTCACTTGATAAAGAATGTGTAAGGATTAGACTCATGCAGTTATGCAAGTCTGGTAATATGTCATAAAATAATAATTTCCAAAACTGCATTTAAGATAACAACTAATAAGACTAGTACTGGGGAAGTTAGTTATGAAACAATGAGATAAAAAAGATAGCTTAAAATTTTGTACAAAAAGAGCGAAAAGGCTCCTCAGTGATGCTCGAATCAAAAAAGTAAAAAAAAAAAGGCTAGTGTAAAAGTACAAAGTTCATTAGAAGAACATTGAGAACAATTGTGGAAAAACAGCTATTTATATATCCATCCCTAATCCCTAACAATAAAATAGACATACTGGACGTGCAGTGTATTTATACATCCACACAACAAAAACACTAAGTACAGATCTGAGAGTGCTTGCAATTATTGACAGCTAGTTCAAAGCCAATTACAACTAATAAAAAAAATCATGAATCTAAGACTGAAATATCAATCAGTACACATCCAATCTCCAATGCATTTAGTGTAAAGATGTCATGAACTGTTTAAGAAAAACATTCCTCTGCGCAATGCCAAAATCTAGGTATCGACAGATTGTAGTACTGTGAAAGTACAACTACATGCATAATATTTATTTGATTTAGTAAGGTTTTTATTTACTGATACCAAAATCAATATTTATACCAATATAAACAATATTCAAAGATTTAATTACAGTGTTGAATAGGTAACCTTTTAAAGATAAAACCTGGATCGTATTTTAATTTCCGGGCTCAGTTAACAACATCACCATAGAATTTAGAATGTGCTGTTTTGTTTGAAATAAGTTCAGATCTGAGATGTATATGATAAGTGTCTTTTTACCCCTACGAGCTATTAACTCTTTGATCTGTTTTGGGATTTGTCTCATTGTTTCATATCCCACTTCTCCAAATCCTTGCAGTCACTTATTTTACATGAACAGCCTGTTTTAATATAGAGACCTGCCGTGCACTTGTTAAAAATTATATTCTATTTTTTTTAATTCAGCAAAAAGAACAGTGTGAAGAAAAATGTCAAGGTAAGTTTTCATCATCACTTTTAATTTAATATGCTTCTAACAGCCACTATGTTCCGGCTGAATTTTTCAACTTGTTATATCATTCCGATGGAACTTTCCAACTAGTTGTTTTATTCCGAGTGCAGTCGAAAAGTTCCAGAAAAAAGTAGCTAGTTGTAAAGTCCCGGAACAATGTAACTAGTTGAATAATTCTGGCGGAACAAAGCAACTAGTTACATTGTTCCAAATATATCATATTTTGTCCTTTTTGTAGGAAGAATAAGTATCAGTATATATAAGAGCAAATCATTAATTTTCACAAATACCCAACGCACTGAAAGGAGTTTCTTTGGGGACAAATATGAAAAAAGGGGCATGGAACTTTATTTTTGGGCAAATAATAAATGTATTAAATTTTGATGTACTGAGGGGGAAGAACAAACTCCTCAAGCAAAATTTAAGTTTTATGTCATAGCTCACATAAAACGGAATAAGTTGCCAAAAAAAAAAGCGAACACAACTTATCAATTGGCAGAGAATATCAAATCATTGTTACAATCTAAGGTTTTAACAAATTTACACATTTAGTGACTTTCCAAATTCAAAGTTAAAAAATGGTCCATTAAGTGTTTTTTTCTAATTTCAATTTCACTGTCAGAGAAAAACTCTAATAAAAAAGACAATGGCAAAACAAATAAAGACGAAGAAATGAAAAACAACAAAAACCGAATATTACATATAGAACCAGACTAAGCAACAGGAACACAACCAAAAAGGGGGAGGGGGGAATCAGGAGATGTATTTTTCAACTTCTATACTAAGCAATGACCCTACTTTTTTTCACAGTCTACATAAAGGTAAAAAAAAGATTAAAACTTGCAAACCTAAATCTTAAGGGAATTTAAAAACAAACACACATTGCCAGAAGCTTCTTTATAGTAAACCATAAGATAGCACCCTCTGCAAATTACAATTCAACTAAAATCACCTATCTTTGAATCATTCAGTGAGATGACATCGCAGAACTTAATTTCCTATAATGATATTGCTAGGTTTTTCATATTGTTTAAAATGCCCAAAGTCAGAAACTTTAATCCAGCAATTGTCGCTTGTTGCTGTCTGCCAAACATTAATTCAGTTTTTCTTTCAAATCTGGTGCTACTGAAAAAACTATTTTCATTGTTAAAGACCTCGCAGTAACATGTAGTTGTTAACATCCTTTCCTATGATCTTTGATCAATTGATTGTTATTTACTAAACGTCCAGTGGCAGCTATTGGATGGAGACAGAAGTTCTGCCTTGCACAGGAACCTGCAAAGAGTTTGTAACATGCTAAGAGTGTTGCAGTTTCCTGCCATGAGACATCAGCTTGTTTGTCTCATTTTTACTGGATGTGACTGTTAATGTATGCATCGAGAACAGTCATGCCCTACTTTGACATGGTTTTAATGCTGGTCAGTAGATCACCAAGAGATGGACATTGGATGGCTTATGTCTTTGTGATAGATAGTTTTTGCATTGGCAATCATACCACATATCCTTTCATTCATTTAAAAAGGTATTTTCATGCCTGCCTTTGTTTCTAGTTTCATAAGTTTATTTGGTTTCTAAATTCTTTAGTCCTTTTGTTCTTATCGTATGATAATCGAATTTTTATTTAAAGTAGTTAAGTTCACATATTTATTCAAAGCAAACTTCTAAAATTTATGCCAGACATAGTTAAAAAATATTAGTTAGTATGATGTCCAAATTCCTTTTTTTTAATGTTTATTTTATGTTTTCTTGGAAAATAACTTATATGTAGGATTTCAACATGAATCTAATGATATATTGCCGCAGGCTTTATCTGGTGATGCCTTACTGTTCAACACTTTTTGCCTTTCCATAGACTTTAACTTCCTGTTTGACAAAACGTATATCTTCATAATGTGTAGATGGGTCATGAGTTACGATTCAGACATAAATTGTTGACCTTTGTATCTATATTTACGTAATTGTACTCTATCGAGAAAGTGTATTTCTTACAGTTAATTTGTGTAATTAGGGATAATATATAATTCCTTAAACTTTCATGGGTTATGTATATTCACAAGTATGATAAGGTATTATATATCATCTCTGAAACTTTCATGGGTTATGTATAATCACAAGTATGACGAGGGATTATATATCATCTCTGAAACTTTCATGGGTTATGTATAAACACAAGTATGACGAGGGATTATATATCATCTCTGAAACTTTCATGGGTTGTGTATAATCAAAGTATGACGAGGGATTATATATCATCTCTGAAACTTTCATGGGTTATGTATAATCACAAGTATGTCAAGGGATTATTTTTCATCTCTGAAACTTTCATGGGTTATGTATAATCACAAGTATGACGAGGGATTATATATCATCTCTGAAACTTTCATGGGTTGTGTATAATCACAAGTATGACGAGGGATTATATATCATCTCTGAAACTTTCATGGGTTATGTATAATCACAAGTATGACGAGGGACTATATGTTATCTCTGAAACTTTCATGGGTTATGTATAATCACAAGTATGACGAGGGATTATATATCATCTCTGAAACTTTCATGGGTTATGTATAATCACAAGTGAGACGAGGGATTATATATTATCTCTGAAACTTTCATGGGTTGTGTATAATCACAAGTATGACGAGGGATTATATATCATCTCTGAAACTTTCATGGGTTTGTGTATAATCACAAGTATGACAAGGGATTATATATCATCTCTGAAACTCTCATGGGTTATGTATAATCACAAGTATGTCGAGGGATTATATATCACCTCTGAAACTTTCATGGGTTGTGTATAATCACAAGTATGATACAGTATTGTATATCATCTCTGAAACTGTCATGGGTTGTGTATAATCACAATTATGTCGAGGGATTATATATATATCATCTCTGAAACTTTCATGGGTTTGTGTATAATCACAAGTATGACAAGGGATTATATATCATCTCTGAAACTTTCATGGGTTATGTATAATCACAAGTATGTCGAGGGATTATTAATCATCTCTGAAACTTTCATGGGTTGTGTATAATCAAAGTATGACGAGGGATTATATATCATCTCTGAAACTTTCATGGGTTATGTATAATCACAAGTATGTCGAGGGATTATATATCATCTCTGAAACTTTCATGGGTTGTGTATAATCACAAGTATGTTGAGGGATTATATATCATCTCTGAAACTTTCATGGGTTATGTATAATCACAAGTATTAGGAGGGATTATATATCATCTCTGAAACTTTCATGGGTTATGTATAATCACAAGTATGACGAGGGATTATATATCATCTCTGAAACTTTCATGGGTTGTGTATAATCACAAGTATTAGGAGGGATTATATATCATCTCTGAAACTTTCATGGGTTATGTATAATCACAAGTATGACGAGGGATTATATGTTATCTCTGAAACTTTCATGGGTTATGTATAATCACAAGTATGACGAGGGATTATATATCATCTCTGAAACTTTCATGGGTTATGTATAATCACAAGTGAGACGAGGGATTATATATTATCTCTGAAACTTTCATGGGTTGTGTATAATCACAAGTATGACGAGGGATTATATATCATCTCTGAAACTTTCATGGGTTTGTGTATAATCACAAGTATGACAAGGGATTATATATCATCTCTGAAACTCTCATGGGTTATGTATAATCACAAGTATGTCGAGGGATTATATATCACCTCTGAAACTTTCATGGGTTGTGTATAATCACAAGTATGATACAGTATTGTATATCATCTCTGAAACTGTCATGGGTTGTGTATAATCACAATTATGTCGAGGGATTATATATATATCATCTCTGAAACTTTCATGGGTTTGTGTATAATCACAAGTATGACAAGGGATTATATATCATCTCTGAAACTTTCATGGGTTATGTATAATCACAAGTATGTCGAGGGATTATTAATCATCTCTGAAACTTTCATGGGTTGTGTATAATCACAAGTATGTCGGGGAATTATATATCATCTCTGAAACTTTCATGGGTTATGTATAATCACAAGTATGACGAAGGATTATATATCATCTCTGAAACTTTCAAGGGTTATGTATAATCACAAGTATGACGAGGGATTATATATCATCTCTGAAACTTGCATGGGTTTGTGTATAATTACAAGTATGACAAGGGATTATACATCATCTCGGAAACTTTCATGGGTTATGTATAATCACAAGTATGTCGAGGGATTATATATCATCTCTGAAACTTTCATGGGTTGTGTATAATCACAAGTATGATACGGTATTATATATCATCTCTGAAACTGTCATGGGTTGTGTATAATCACAAGTATGTCGAGGGATTATATATATATCATCTCTGAAACTTTCATGGGTTTGTGTATAATCACAATTATGACAAGGGATTATTTATCATCTCTGAAACTTTCATGGGTTGTATATAATCACAAGTATGATAAGGTATTATATATCATCTCTGAAACTTTCAAGGGTTATGTATAATCACAAGTATGTCGGGGGATTATATATCATCTCTGAAACTTTCATGGGTTATGTATAATCACAAGTATGACGAGGGATTATATATCATCTCTGAAACTTTCATGGGTTATGTATAATCACAAGTATGTTGAGGGATTATATATCATCTCTGAAACTTTCATGGGTTGTGTATAATCACAAGTATGACGAAGGATTATATATCATCTCTGAAACTTTCATGGGTTATGTATAATCACAAGTATGACGAGGGACTATATGTTATCTCTGAAACTTTCATGGGTTATGTATAATCACAAGTATGACGAGGGATTATATATCATCTCTGAAACTTTCATGGGTTATGTATAATCACAAGTATGACGAGGGATTATATATCATCTCTGAAACTTTCATGGGTTATGTATAATCACAAGTATGAGGAGGGATTATTTATCATCCCTGAAACTTTCATGGGTTATGTATAATCACAAATATGATAAGGTATTATATATCATCTCTGAAACTTTCATGGGTTATGTATAATCACAAGTATGAGGAGGGATTATATATCATCTCCGAAACTTCCATGGGTTGTGTATAATCACAAGTATGTCGAGGGATTATATATCATCTCTGAAACTTTCATGGGTTATGTATAATCACAAGTATGATAAGGTATTATATATCATCTCTGAAACTTTCAAGGGTTATGTATAATCACAAGTATGTCGGGGGATTATATATCATCTCTGAAACTTTCATGGGTTATGTATAATCACAAGTATGACGAAGGATTATATATCATCTCTGAAACTTTCATGGGTTATGTATAATCACAAGTATGACGAGGGATTATATATCATCTCTGAAACTTTCATGGGTTATGTATAATCACAAGTATGTCGAGGGATTATATATCATCTCTGAAACTTTCATGGGTTATGTATAATCACAAGTATGACGAGGGTTTATATATCATCTCTGAAACTTTCATGGGTTATGTATAATCACAAGTATGTCGAGGGATTATATATCATCTCTGAAACTTTCATGGGCTATGTATAATCACAAGTATGACGAGGGATTATATATCATCTCTGAAGCTTTCATGGGTTATGTATAATCACAAGTATGATAAGGTATTATATATCATCTCTGAAACTTTCATGGGTTATGTATAATCACAAGTATGTCGAGGGATTATATATCATCTCTGAAACTTTCATGGGCTATGTATAATCACAAGTATGTCGAGGGATTATATATCATCTCTGAAACTTTCATGGGTTATGTATAATCACAAGTATGATAAGGTATTATATATCATCTCTGAAACTCATGGGTTATGTATAATCACAAGTATGAGGAGGGATTATATATCATCTCTGAAACTTTCATGGGTTATGTATAATCACAAGTATGATAAGGTATTATATATCATCTCTGAAACTTTCATGGGTTATGTATATTCACAAGTATGATGAGGGATTATATATCATCTCTGAAACTTTCATGGGTTGTGTATAATCACAAGTATGTCGAGGGATTATATATCATCTCTGAAACTTTCATGGGTTTGTATAATAACAGTTATGATAAGGTATTATATATCATCTCTGAAACTTTCATGGGTTGTGTATTATCACAGTTATGATAACGGATTATATATCATCTCTGAAACTTTTATGGGTTATGTATAATAACAAGTATGATAAGGTATTTTATATCATCTCTGAAACTTTCATGGGTTGTGTATAATACATGTATCAAGTATGATAAGGTATTATATATCATCTCTGAAACTTTCATGGGTTGTGTATAATACATGTATCAAGTATGATAAGGGATTATATATCATCTCTGAAACTTTCATGGGTTATGTATAAGTCTGGGTAATATTTAGGGATTATATATCAATGCTAAAATTTTCAGGATCCATACATTTTCACTAGAAAAAATATCAGGGATTATACATATTAATTGGAATTAAAAGACAGTTTTGTTTATATGAAAAATATTTAAAGTTATATGATTTGTTCTAAGATTTCATATAGAACATGCATTAAATTAAGTGCTCTTAACAGTCATGCATTTTTGGGATATGATTGTTTTCAAACAATCTGTAGACTTATACCAGTGGCTCAGGGCAATGCCCATACGTCAACCGTTTTATTCTAAACATTAAGGAACATCTCAGATTCTTATGATTGTCTTTGTTTAAAAGGTAAAAACAAACAAAGGGATTGAACTTAAACAACTTTCCTATAATGTTCTTTTCATAATCTTCATGTTTAATATTTCCCTTTTCTTATATGCGTGTTTTTCACAACACGGAAAATCAGAATTAAGCAGTATTTATATTTAGTGTTTTTATAAATTTAGAAACACGTCAGAGGGAGTTCCCCAGTTTTGATAAAAATGCGAGAGTTCTATGAATTCCGATAAATCTATTTCTGTCATATAAGAACTGAAGTGGAGTTTTTCTTATATGTCATCGTTCTGATACTGACTTTGATATTGTACTTCCATAAAGAAATAGAGAACCATCTAGGTCGTTTAATTAACATTTAATATATATACGTCCTTGCTCCCTGGTTTGTTTAGGTAATTATGCGCATGCGTATAGTTTTCTGGACTTCAAGGGGTATTAGATTAAATGGTAGCTCTGAATTCCCCTCTCAATTTAATAATCTAAAACTCATGTTATCCTTTCTGTGTATGTCTGCTATTGAGGGTTATTGTTGTTGCATAATTTTAAATCGTATGCATCATATAAGTTAAAATAAATGTATTCCACTTCGTTAAGGTATAATTACAACACCCCTTCAGGCGAAATAGAGTCTTCCATATTATCATTTCGAGTTGTGTCCCTTCTCCAATTCTGTAACCAAATACACTTCGAGAAAAATTAACTTGTTCTGTCGATAAACATCGTATTATATTAAAAACGATCGCAATTTAAACCGAGAATTGTGTACGGAAAGGAGTCATGACAACTGACCCAAGGAAATTAAACATTTATAGAGTTAGGAATGGGGTTCCTCCTACGTAGGAAAATAGGTGATAATTAAGATACGAAGTGAAATACCTTCTCTCACTCTGCTGTGGAAAGTAAACTTGGAATTTAATGTACAAAAATAAAAAAACACAATAGGCCTAAGTACACAAATGGTACATTGTTCATACACTTTTTTCCGGGATTGGCTATTTTGTAACTATTCATATTACGTAAATTACATGTTACATGTGTCAATAAAAACAATGGCAATCGTATTCCTCAGAGCATTCTGCTCTTTGATTCATTTTGTAAGATGTACCCATCAGTTAGGTAGGTTTCATTTGATTTTTACCTTATTTTCTCTGTTCATAAGTCAATGTTCAGTGTTTATGTTTTTATTCTGTTTTTCAACTACATTTTGTACTGTAAGAAACTATATTTTATTTATGGAATGGTCAAATAGTGTATATCTCAATCTGTCAAATGGCATCAGTTAGGTAGGTTTCATTTGATTTTTACCTTATTTTCTCTGTTCATAAGTCAATGTTCAGTGTTTATGTTTTTATTCTGTTTTTCAACTACATTTTGTACTGTAAGAAACTATATTTTATTTATGGAATGGTCAAATAGTGTATATCTCAATCTGTCAATTGGCATCTGTCCCTGACCTTAATCGTCAATTGACAGTGTCAACTCTTTAACTATATGGCAATTTAAAGAATTAAATTAGAGTTTATACATATTTTGATAAATTCCTAAGGTCTGTATTTTCCCAGGTTTTCATGTTTATTTCATGTTAAGGTCAGCTTGTCAGTTTGTTTTAATTAAGAGATTAAGGGATAGGTATGAGATCATAGATAGGAAACAGCATGATGACAGTATGAGTGTAATCAGAGAAACATCTGTATATAATTTTGATAGGATGGTCAGTTGTTGTTTGAGCATTGCAACGTTAGCAGTCATATTTTTACTTGTTGAAAATTAATTCAGCTCACCCACCGTTCCCCAGCTACACCTTAAATTAATGTTAATTCTTTTTCATTATTTTTTTTTTAAAGGGGCTACTCATAACAATTTGTGATTTTTTTGTTTGTTTTTAATTTTTGATTTTTGTTTGTATTGCCAACTTAATTTCAGTGAAATTATTTTCCCCCAATTCATTAATACATCTTGTAAATAATTAAGGCTTTGTTTTATTTAATTAATGTTAATTATTTTTCATTATTTTTTTTTTAAAGGGGCTACTCATAACAATTTGTGATTTTTTTGTTTGTTTTTAATTTTTGATTTTTGTTTGTATTGCCAACTTAATTTCAGTGAAATTATTCTCCCCCAATTCATTAATACATCTTGTAAATAATTAAGGCTTTGTTTTAATTAAGGGTGATAATTAAGTTAGTTTTTGTACCTGTTGGGATCTACCGCAGGAATTCTCATTTTTCAAAAATTATACCTGTCTGGGTTCTACCAGTCAGGTTCTAATAGTACCTGTTGGGATCTACCGCAGCAATTCTCATTGTTCAAAATTTATACCTGTCTGGGTTCTACCAGTCAGGTACTAATAGTACCTGTTGGGGTCTACCGCAGGAATTCTCATTGTTCAAAATTTATACCTGTCTGGGTTCTACCAGTCAGGTACTAATAGTACCTGTTGGGGTCTACCGCAGGAATTCTCATTGTTCAAAATTTATACCTGTCTGGGTTCTACCAGTCAGGTTCTAAAAGTACCTGTTGGTATCTACCGCAGGAATTCTCATTTTCAAAATTCATACTTGTCTTGGCTCTACAAGTCAGGTACTAAAAGTACCTGTTGGGAACTACCGCAGGTATTCTCATTTTTCAAATTTATACCTGTCTGGGCTCTACAAGTCAGGTTCTAAAATACATTTTTCACCTGTTCTTAAATTGCATAATTTAGGTAATTTATTTTTATAAATTTAAAATTATGGTGAGTAGGTAGTGTTTTTAGCTCACCTGGCCGAAAGTCCAAGTGAGCTTTTCTCATCACTTGGTGTCCGGCGTCTGTCGTCGTCCGTCGTCGTCCTGCGTTAACTTTTACAAAAATCTTCTCCTCTGAAACTCCTGGCCACAATCATCATTGGGGTATCTAGTTTAAAAAATGTGTCCGGTGACCCGGCCAACCAACCAAGATGGCCGCCATGGCTAAAAATACAACATAGGTGTAAAATGCAGTTTTTGGCTTATAACTCAAAAACCAAAGCATTTAGAGTCAAGATGTATCTGCCCTGAAATTTTCAGATGAATCGGACATTTCGTTGTTAGGTTGCTGCCCCTGAAATGGTAATTTTAAGGAAATTTTGCTGTTTTTGGTTATTATCTTGAATATTATTATAGATAGAGATAAACTGTAACAGCAATAATGTTCAGCAAAGTAAGATCTACAAATAGGTCAACATGACCAAAATGGTCAGTTGACCACTTTAGGAGTTATTGCCCTTTATAGTCAATTTTTAACCATTTTTCATAAATCTTAGTTATCTTTTAGAAAAATTTTCTCCTCTGAAACTACTGGGCCAAATTTAACTAATCTTAGCCATAATCATCATTGGGGTATCTAGTTAAAAAATTGTCTCTGGTAACTCGGCCAACAGACCAAGATGGCCACCATGGCTAAAAATAGAACATGGGGGTAAAATGCAGTTTTTGGCTTATAACTCAAAAACCAAAGCATTAAGAGCAAATCTGACAGGAAGTAATATTGTTGATCAGGTCACGATCTTCAGATGAATCGGATAATCGGTTGTTAGGTTGCTGCCCCTGAATTGGCAATTTTGAGGAAATTTTGCTGTTTTTTTGTTATTATCTTGAATATTATTATAGATAGAGATAAACTGTAAACAGCAATAATGTACAGCAAAGTAAGAACTAAAAATAAGTCAGTATGACCAAAATAGTCAATTGACCCTCTAAGGAGTTATTGCCCTTCATAGTCAATTTTTAACAATTTTCTTAAAATTTGAAGATTTGCAATAACATTTTCCACAGAAAGTACTGTTATAGATAGAGATAATTGTAAGCAGCAAGAATGTTTAGTAAAGTAAGATCTACAAACACATCACCATCACCAAAACACAATTTTGTCATGAATCCATCTGTGTCCATTGTTTAATATTCACATAGACCAAGGTGAGCGACACAGGCTCTTTAGAGCCTCTAGCTTGATTTGGTTATTTTGATTATAGTATTATTGTAAGTTTTAATGAGTAGCCCCTAGAAAGCCAAATGATACTTTTATTATTATTTTCATATGTATTCAATGTAAGAGTTTTAGTTGTTAGTGAATATGATACTAGTATACTGTGTATACAATTGTGTCTTAGTTTATTAGTTTGTTAATAAATTAGAATAGTTTATAATAAAGTTTTGCGTATGATATCAAAATATCCATTATGGAAGAATGAGTGTTCCATTCAAGTAGAACATTTCCCTTTCTACTCTTAGTATCTATATTAGTATAGCTAATTGTGGTATGATACATGAGACTTGTTTTTTGTCTATAAGGCATACATGTCAACCTATGACAATGGGATATCATGTCATGACATGACATGATATGTCAAAAAGCGTGTGAAAACGCGTGACGTAGATGCGGACTTGTTAATATGAATGTGGTAATGTTCAAAATTTCATACAAATTTGTGAATATAAAAAAACAATATATATTCTACTGTGAACTTTTATTGTATTAAACAGTGGTTTGTTATGTTGCTTTTAAAGCACCACCACTAGGCACATATTCAAAACAACTGCCAGTTTCAAGTTTAGTTACATTTATTTCATAACAGCACACAATACAAATGTAACATAGTCAAGTTCTGATCAGAATTCAGTGTCAATTTCTTTATAATTGAAAAGGCTCTCCCACAGTAGGAATTGATATTTGACTGAACTAGCTTCATCAAGATTTGAAAGAATGTCATAATGTTTGGGTTTTTTTGGCAATGTAAAATGTCATCTATTATCTCTGCCATTGCTCCCATTGCTATTGCCTGATTAACACTGGGTAGTTCATCAGAAGAAAGCTGGTACTATGAGAGCTGATCCAACAGTTCTGTGATATTTTTATCCCCATGGTCTATAGAAATCTGTTGCCGTGTTGGCTAGATTTGAAACTGAAATTGAAAAAGAAAATGTTTTATAAATTTGATTTCCATTAGATAAACATGTTAAATGCTTATTCAAATAGCTACATTGTATTTCTCCTCTCACATGTATTGGGTTTTTTTTATCATTGCAACATAGAATGCACAAATTATTCGTTACTTGTCACTCGATCATTTAAACTCGAACGGGTAACACGAATGACCGAATAACACTGTTATTATCCGAATAACACATGTAATGACCGAATAACTCTTCAAACATCAATATTAACACATTTGAGTGACTTTTAAACATATATTATTGAATAAAATTATAATAGAAGTGTATTTTATAACCTAAAAATGATTTACAAGTTGCAGGTAAGTAATATTGATCATTATAAATTTATGGATATCGGTGTGTATTTCCAAGATGGCGACCAAGGAAATCGTATAGAATGAATAAAAAAAAGATTGCATACAATCCCTCAACGTGTTCATCTTAGACCACCAAAGTGGAGCCCTCACGCCACGTCAAGGCAATGAACAATGTGAGGGTGGGCCTTTTTAAATAAAATATGGAATAGTAAACTGTTTAAATTAGTTTTTGTTTTAATTTAGTCCGCGGAAATACTTTATTTAGAATTTATTGTAAAAAATTTATAACTACTAATATAACCTGCACAAGGCACGGGCTTATCTGTCATAGTCCGCGAAAAAACTTTATTTAGAATTTATTATAAAATATTTATAACTATTAAGATATCCTGCACAAAGCACGGGCTTATCTGTCATAGTCCGCGGAAATACTTTATTTAGAATTGTTAAAAAATATATTCATCCAGCTCAACCTGAAAACATGCGCAACAATACTATACATGCATTATGTATCAAGTGTATAAAACAGCAATGGGAAACAAGAAAAGAAAAATGCATTAAACACAATACAAATAAATTGCATAAACAAAACTGTATACTTACTTAAACACTAAAATAATTGAAAAATAGAACCTGCAACGTAAACATGTACTTACCAGTATAACTACATACGAAATGTACACAATGAATAGGTAGCAATGATTGTGACAGATATTCTTTTGATGAGACTGCCTTCAGAACAGACATGAATATTTTCATTTATACTTGTCTTTCGAGAGGAGTATCAGTGGTATTCGTGTCAGTTATGAAGCGGTCTGGGCCTTGGTATTGCCCCTACCCCATAGCCCCTGGGTGTTGCTAACCCATATCCCCGGACGTTGCTAACCATTATCCCGGGGAACTTCACGCAAGTCTTCCTTAGTTCCATCATTGCTCCTTGTGAAATATTGAGTTCTGTAGATTTTCCATGATGTTTGTAATGAAATATTTAATTCATTAACGATTTTGTCCTATTATGCCGATCATTTACACTCATTTCATTAAATTCATCACTTGACCGCCACATTTTCAAGGAATGGGACTACTGACCTAGCTATGCAAATTAACCATGTTGACGCCACACCATCTATGGCGAACGCTCACAACATTGAGCGCCAAATTTGACTCAATCCAGTTTCTCTGTCTCCGTATTAAAAAACGTCTTAATTATGTTTGACTACCTGTAGGGTTCTACCAAAGGTAGTACCCTACACCCCGTAGAAAATATGTAAAATTTCCAAATTTCAATAAAACTTTTTTAGATAATGAAAAAAACGTTGTTTTCGCGTTACACTTTGTACCCGAATTTAAAAAAACTGGCCCGATTCGGACTAAGACTGGGGATAAATTCCTTATCTACGTTCATATCCGTAGATATGGATATTTTAACACCCTTCAGTACCCTGTACACCCTTCAGATATGAACGTAGATAACTTATAGTACGCCAGATGCGCGTTTCGTCTACATAAGACTCATTAAAGTATTGCAATTTTTATACCACATTTGCATAATATTATAAATCTTGCATACAGACGTGTCACATATCTCTGTATCAGCTGTTTATACAAAAAAAATCATTTGCATATATAAAGAAAAGATTAACAAGATAAAACTGTGATATATATTTGTTTCAGGTCTAAGTGATGATGCGCTAAGTCAGATACCAAGTGATAACGAATTGTTGCGCTTGTCAATCCACTGTGCATCAAGCAAAATGCACAGCTTCGTAACATATCTGGGAATGTTACAGAAATGGGAGGATATAACCTACAACTATCCAGATAATATAGAGGTTTCCAAGTTTTTAGTATTATCAAAATGGAAAGAACAGAATGTAAAGGGATGTTTTAAAGTCTTAGCAGAAGCTCTGAACCAAATGGAAATATCATCACATTTGTTATGTCAAGTAAGATTATAACACCAGTTTGTAAATGTATTTTATTAAACACAATTAAAATTTATGTGTTTGCATATCTGATATAATTTTAGAAGCCAAATTGGTGCAAAATGATAATTAGACCTTAGATTTATATTTATTTTTTGGCTTTTGGCATATCACCAGTAAACTCAAAGTTAGGTTTTTGTGGATATAAAGTTATCTATTTTCATCTTCTCAAAGACACAAGTAATGTTTCTGTCACTGTTAATACAACAACCATACTTTTAATGTTTTTATGTTCGTTAGATCACCATGATCACTGTTACCAACCTGTGTTAATAGTTATAAAAGGTACACACAGGATTATAATTTAATTCGCCAGACGCGCGTTTCGTCTTCATAAGGCTCATCAGTGACGCTCAGATAAAAATAGTTATAAAGCTAAACAAGCACAAAGTTACCAGATTTTTTTTTAAAGACAGAAGAAATGTTGCTAAATATTACTGTATTACAGCAACCATACTTTTCATGTACATAAGTTATTTCTTTCAACCCTAATTACATTTTAACAATGAATGCATACATTTAGTTTCAACAGCACTGAACTGATTGTGTTAAATATCTCAATGGCCTATATATATATATATCTATTGGGAAAATGACTATACCAAGTAAAATAACAGCTTTTGTTTAAAAAATATGTTAAAATCTAATAATAAGGATACTCGGACAAAAAGTCTGGTCACTGAAGGAGACATAAAATGTAAAAGTCAGTTGTGTCCCATAATGATGGGAATATTTGTTGTGATTATTATTTATTTTTTCTGATCAGATATTATCAATAGTTCTATAAAATAGATTGATTGATTTAATGATTGGTGTTTAATGCCACTGTTGAGAACTATTGGCCAGACACTCCCTTGTTGACTACATTTCTACTTTTTCCTAATCATTTAGTGTGGAACATTTTGTCAAGGTCTGAAACATATTATTTTCAATATACTGTGACAACATTTTTATGCAACGCCTTGTCTTTTTTCAGGTTCGGAGAGTCAGAAAATCAGAAACAGGTAAGTGATACAGTATTTTAACTATTCAGACCACACAGCCACTAAATCCCCTCTTAAAAACACTATCACCAAAGATACAATCTTAAATTATATATCAAAGAAACACAGAATAGAGTCAAATGGATATTTTGAAAATCCAAACAACAATCTACATAACTTTTTTTTATTCGAAAATCACTGATGTGTCTTTTGTAGACAAAATGTGGGACTGGCGCAAATACAAAATGTTATTCCTAATATATATGCTGTGTCATTACTATACAGAAAACACTAAAGACTGAACAACATGAGGTTACCCACTAAGAAAAGGGGGATCAAAATTGCTTAAGAAGTATAAGACTGAACAACGTGAGGACCCTTCAAGAAAAGGGGGATCTGAATTGCGGAAGAAGTGTAAGACTGAAAAACATGGGCACCCACAAAGAAAAGGGTGGGTCTAAATCGCATAAGAAGTGTAAGACTGAACAACGTGAGCAACCACGAAGAAGAGAATGGATCTAAATCGCGTAAAAAGTGTAAAACTGAGCACTCACCACGAAGTAGGGGGTCGTCTAAATCACTTAAAAAGTGTAAGATAAATAAACTCATCATAGATAACAGGATTAAAATTTCATATTTACGCCAGACGCGCGTTTCGTCTACAAAAGACTCATCAGTGACGCTCGAAAAAACATGGTTAAAAAGGACAAATAAAGTACGAAGTTGAAGAGTTTTTAGGACCAAAATTCCTAAAAGTTTTGCCAAATACAGATTAGGTAATCTATTCCTGAGGTAGAAAAGCCTTTGTATTTCAAAAATTCTAAATTTTGTTAACAGTAAATTTATAATTATTAACATATCAATGATATCTTAAGTAAGGACTGAACAATATGAGCACCCACCAAGTAGAGGGAGGTCTCAATCGCTTAAGAAGTGTAAGCAAATTCTGATTCACAAGAGTCACCGATTGTTTGTTTTTTATTTGTTTATATTGTTAGCAAGTACTGTCCGTTTATTAAACAAACTGTTCGATAATAGCTAACTTACATACAAAGAAAAAGGAAATCACTTAAAAATAGAATTAGCAACCAACACCCTATTCCTAAAAAAATAGATGCCCAAAGACATCACATTGTTCATATAGCTAGTCTTAGTTATTTCAAGGCATACAGGTGTTAACATATGCCCAGACCTTAACATGCTTAATATCCCTATTATAGTAATAACTTTATTTCAGATATTCCTAAAGAATATTTGTGTGGTATTCCTTTAGTAATAACTTAATTTTAGATATCCCTGCTAATTAATTTGGGGTTTATTTCTTTAGTAATAACATTTTTTCAGATATAACTGCTGATTTATGTTTTCTTTTATTCCTTTAGTAATTACTTTTATATAAGATATCCCTGCTGACGGTATGTCATCATCTTAAATGTTTTAAGAGTTATTTTGATTTATTGTGATCATTACTGTATTTCAGATATTCCTGCCGATTACTTGGATTTTATTCCAACAGATGAGATTCTAGATAAGTTAGCTCCACAAATTGGTCAGGTATTCTTCCAACTAGGTGTTGAATTTGGATTATCAGTTTCCATCTTGGAAAATATAAAGAACAAGAATCCGAGAGACTTGGCAGCTCAGAATAGGGAAGTATTATTTGCATGGAGAGAAGATAGATCAGTAAAACCTACAATAAGGGTTCTTATACAGGCTTTAGTAAATATTGGGAAAGGAGCAAGGTGTTTGAAGGAAGTACTAGAAAATGTTGATCCAAGCACACTCAAAGCCTCAGAAGTAATGGACAATATTGATCTAAGCACACTCAAAGCCTCAGAAGTAATGGAAAATATTGATCCAAGAACACTCAAAGCCTCAGAAGTAATGGAAAATATTGATCTAAGCAAACTCAAAGCCTCAGAAGTAATGGAAAATATTGATCCAAGCACACTCAAAGCCTCAGAAGTACTAGAAAATATTGATCCAAGCACACTCAAAGCCTCAGAAGTAATGGAAAATATTGATCCAAGCACACTCAAAGCCTCAGAAGTAATGGAAAATATTGATCCAAGCACACTCAAAGCCTCAGAAGTAATGGAAAATGTTGATCCAAGCACACTCAAAGCCTCAGAAGTAATGGAAAATATTGTTACAAGCACACTCAAAGCCTCAGAAGTAATGGAAAATATTGATCCAAGCACACTCAAAGCCTTAGAAGTAATGGTACACAAGAGTACAGGTGCAATTCCGAAGTTGCTTACAGTAAAGCATTTTTCTGCAACAACAAAATCTGACAAACAGACACCACGTCAGCGAAACTTAAAAAGGCCATCTCGGATACCTGTGGCAGTAATGGAAAATATTGATCCAAGCACACTCAAAGCCTCAGAAGTAATGGAAAATATTGATCCAAGCACACTCAAAGCCTCAGAAGTAATGGTACACAAGAGTACAGGTGCAATTCCGAAGTTGCTTACAGTAAAGCATTTTTCTGCAACAACAAAATCTGACAAACAGACACCACGTCAGCGAAACTTAAAAAGGCCATCTCGGATACCTGTGGCAGTAAAGCAGGTGGCATTAACTGCACAGAGAAAGCCCAGACCAACTGATCCGCCGCCGAAAGGAAAGAGAAGTGACAAATCTTAACTCTATCAAGCTTTATTGAACCAATGAATATAAATGACACCATGTTTTTAAAATTATTTATTGTGTCCAACTTTTTCTAGTTTAAAAAAATATTCATGACTGAAAGCAAATAAAATACATAAATACTTCAAATTTCAAATCCATTATTTTCATCACAGATATTTAAAGCAAGGACATGTAATATGATAAACTATCCACAAAAGACAAAAAAACAACATTTACACAAATAGATATACAAATTAAGGCTCTTTCTTACTCAATGTGCCTTATATACTGAACGGCAAAGAAATGTGGCAGTAATTTAAGGCAAAAATAATGGAAGAATAAATGCTATATTTTTTTATTGAATAGGTGTATAAATACCCTTGTTATTTAACATCATTTCAGTTCATTGAGTGTTCATTGATAAACTTTTTCACTACCATATCACATATTTATTTAATTCAGGTCCACCATTAGCGTTGAGTACGTAAACTGTCTTTTGTACTGTTTGTTGCATTGTGGTGTTCATGCAGACGTTGGGTGGTGCATACATTGCAGTTAAATGCATTTGGAACGACTTTAAGTCGCTGTCCAGCATTCAAACGTTCTATTGCCTGTTCTCTTTATCGTGGGTCAAGTCGTGGTATCAGTACTGCATCAAACAGATTATGATGACACAAAAACTTCGTACCTTTAAAATACCCTTATAGAGGCACGGAGTCGACGTGCATCTTATCATCATGAAATGTGACTGCGAAACGTGTCCCACTGACCTATAAGAACGACCGAATTAATGAACGCAGTCAGCCATAACGGAGATTTAAACATACTCTTAGCTTCATTTAAAGGTAATTTACATAAACCAAAAGGAAATAGATATTTTGTTCAATGTATTTGAAAATTAAGGCTTTTGAAAATTACGACGTTTCTTTTGCGGTTCAGTATATATGCACTCAATAATTATCTATTGTACACAAATTTCGTGCACCTCTTAAATAAATGAAAGTCACCATCTTTGATTATATGTAAAGAGTTGATAATTATGTACACAAAACAAAATGCACATCAGCAATGTATGTTAGTATATGCTAGAAAGTTTGAAGGTTATGAATTGAAAAACTATATAAGAAATGTGCATTGTAAACACTGATCAGGCGTAATAGATAGGTTCGTAATAAAAACAATTCATACTGACGTAGTATAATCCCACAAGAAATTCTTAAAAAATAATCCAAATGTGTAAACAACTTTTTCTGAATAAATAAACATTGATCAAATCTTTCAAGTTTTTGGGGTTGATCATGTTTAAGGGAGTTGATAAAACTACACTGTAGCATCTTTGCATTCAGACTGACCATCACAAATTGGTCTGATACACAATTTTGACTGTTCTTCTTAAAATGTAGCCTCTCAAAGGTTGTGTTATGCTGTTATGGCATGGGATCGGTTTTTTTTGTGACGACAGGGGAGCTTAGGTAATTTTTCAGCAAATGTTTCAAAATTTAGCTCAAGTTTAGCACAATTTTGTACAATTTTTTTTTTTATGTTTCCATTCATTTTTATTTAAATTTTTAATTCACCTGTCCAAAGTCAGGAGCCTCTGGCCTTTGTTAGTCTTGTATGAATTTTAATTTTAGTTTCTTGTGTATAATTCGGAGTTAAGTATGACATCCATTATCACTGAACTAGTATACATATTTTAAGGGGCCAGCTATAGGACGCCTCCGGGTGCGGGAGTTTCTCGCTACATTGAAGACCCAATGGTGGCCTTCGGCTGTTGTCTGCTCTATGTTCGGGTTGTTGTCGCTTTGGCACATTCCCCATTTTCTTTCTCAATTTTATTTTAATGTTCATTAACATGATTAGTGGCCATTGCATGGTGTTCATGAAGCGTGTTGTAGTTTATGTATTATATGTATAGATTTTTTTTTTCTTATTACTCTAAAAATTTCATTGCTTTGTTATCATGTTATTCAAATTGTAAGCATTCGTTAACAATAATTTCATTTGAACGTTTATTTACTATGATTATTCATCATGAGTCTTTGTCCTTTTATATACTTTTCTGCGAACTTTGAATTCATATTTTTGTAATAACAAAAATAAATCAATCTCCATGGTTGACTCAGTCCAAATAAATCAATCTCCATGGTTGACTCAGTCCTAGCTATACTTATCCTGTGATATTATAATACTAATCAACACAAAAGGTTTTGCATATAGGTGTTACACAATCATGATGACTTTATTCATAAGTTTTGATTAAAAAGAGTAAAATATAATTTACCAGTGAATTAAATGTTGACGTCAAGATGTATATTTGTTTTTTGTTATATTGTATATCTATAGATGATTATTGTAACTTCAAGCAGATTTCTCAATATCTTAGTTTTTGTCGAGCCTGCAACTTTTGTTGCAGAAAGCTCGACATAGGGATAGTGATTCGGCGGCGGCGTTAGCTAACTTTTTAAAAGCTTTATATTTTAGAAGGTGGAAGACCTGGATGCTTCATACTTTGTATATAGATGCCTCATGTTACGAAGTTTCCGTCAGTCACATGTCAAATGTCCTTGACCTCATTTTCATGGTTCAGTGACCACTTGAAAAAAAAGTTCAGATTTTTTGTAATGTTGAATTCTCTCCTATTATAAGTAATAGGATAATTATATTTGGTATGTGCGTACCTTGCAAGGTCCTCATGCCCGTCAGACAGTTTTCACTTGACCTCGACCTCATTTCATGGATCAGTGAACAAGGTTAAGTTTTGGTGGTCAAGTCCATATCTCAGATACTTTAAACAATAGGGCTAGTATATTTGGTGTATGGAAGGACTGTAAGGTGTACATGTCCAGCTGGCATTTTCATGGTTCAGTGGTTATAGTTAAGTTTTTGTGTTTTGGTCTGTTTTTCTTATACTATATGTCATAGGTCTACTAAAATTGGTGTATAGAATGATTGTAAGGTGTACATGTCTAGCTGACAGGTGTCATCTAACCTTGACCTCATTTTCATAATTCAGTGGTCAAAGTTAACTTTTTTAGTTTTGGTCTATTTTTTGAATACTTTATGCATTTGGTCAACTATATTTGGTGTATGGAAATATTTTATGATCTATATGTCAGTCGCGCAGGTTTAATTTGACCTCGACCTCAATTTCACGGTTCATTGCTCAGTGTTAAGTTTTTGTGTTTTGGTCTATTTTTCTTAAACTATAAGTAATAGGTCAACTATATTTGTTGTATGGAAGCATTGTTAGCTGTACATGTCTGCCTGGCATGGTTCATTTGACCTTGACCTCATTTTCATGGTTCATTGGTCTTTGTTTAGTTATCTTGGTTAATGTTAAGTTTATGACAGTTTTTAATAAAGCTTTATACTTGGGACTATCAACATAATATCAATGATTAGTAAAGAAGGCGAGACATTTCAGCGTGTGCACTCTTGTGTTATTAACATACCTGAACGGTACCAATTTTATGTTACTATTCACAACCATGTAAGTGTAATTTATCAGCCTGGCAATAGCAATCAAAATATGATGAATATAATTAGATGACAGAAAGCATGTATTTTTGTGGTGCCCTTGATAGCTTGCTGTTTGATGCGAACCAAGGCTCCGTGTTGAAGACCGTACTTTAACCTATAATGCTTTATGTTTACAAATTGGGACTTGGATGAGAGAGTTGTCTCATTGGCACTCATACCACAACTTCTTATCTATACTATTTAACGAGAAGACCTCATTTTGTGTGTCGCTTTTCTTCCTTCCACAATAAATTAATCATCATGCCTGTGTGTCCTATAGGTACCATGCATAATCGCATTTGTTATCATCGCTTATAATTATTCCGTTTGGGTTATTTTAGAAGAAAAACGATACATATCCAGAAATTAATGCCACTTTGCTTATTTGAATATTATACTAAAGAAATCAGATACGGGTCATGGAAATTATATTAAAATGATAGGGATTTTTTTTAAATGATTGTTTTTACTTAAATTTAAGTGATAGACAGGTTGCTGGGGCAGAAAATAAATATACACAACAATATACACTATTTAAACGAAACACAATGACTGTTGTTGCAAAAATCAAGGTTCCTGGGCTATTTCAAAAATCGAAACGAAAGGATTTCAACGTTGCAGTACTATAAAATACAGGCAAAAATGACTGAAACCTCAAATTTGCAAACTTCGTGTTAAAAATTGGCTAACAAGGAATTAGGAAATCAGGTTGCCGGTTAAAATTTGAATCTTGAATTTCCAAAGAATAAGCAAGTCATAACCTGGTATGTGTATTCGTTGAACTCGTTGAAAGTTAAAATGTCCCTATTTCAAGAAGAATAAACCCATGAAATCCTTGTTTTAAAGATTTGAATGATATCAAGCGAGTCCAGTTCAAACTATTATCACGTGATACAATTCTCATTTACATATTATGAATATTAATGAGCAAAAACACTACTAATTTCTGGCTATGAGTAAAGGCGTCCGGATATTGTTTCAGTCATCTGATGGACTTTTAAGTAATAGACTAGACTTCCGTTTACGACGGTTTATAATTACACAATCGTAACTACTCGGCCATTCTCGCTATGCAGTAGTAATCTCTTCTTGCAACCGGAAAGACTGAATAATTCCGATTGAAAATTACACGTTTTTTTCATGAGGGTCGTTATGGGGATACTTTCATGACGACAACGGTAAATATTCTTGCCAAATGACGTTAATGATATTTGTTGGTGTATGACGATAACATGTAAATTTTGTTTTAGACGATTAAACATCGACTGATTTTGACGAATCACGTTAATTTTGTCCCCAAATTACGGTATTAACGATAATTATTTTGGACCTCCGACAAATCACCATAAGGATATTTTGACGAATTATGGTAAATTTTGGACCAATTTGACGCTAATGGTGGCCGAAAATGTTATTGATGTAAAGTTAACGTTATGGACTTTGGCGCCCATAATTGGAAAATAAAATATCTTCTTTTTCTTCGATCATATAGAGATTATAACATATGTGTGTTCATAGTATATGGAAAATTAATAGACAATAAAAATAAACCAAAAGTTAAGGGAGGAGGGCTTAGATAAATTGCTCTGCTACAAGTTCTTTTGATATCTTTCCTGAATTTATCCAGTTATAAAAGCTTTTACAAATATTTACCATACAATGGTTTACATACTTTCAACTACGCTCTAAATGCCCGCGATTTCGCTGGTTTGTTCTAGTATCTATTAATTGAACCATGTTGTTAAGAGTACATTGTCTCTGTATTGTTTATAAATGATCAACTTATTTATTGTTGCCATGTATATAAAATGATTCTTCTTATGTATTCTATCAAGATTTGCATTGTATAATTTTATAAAAGTTACTCCAGTAATAAATATATTTAGTAAAACATATCTTTGTTACAGTCGTTTCATGACATGACAATTTATCGGTCTCACTAATTACTATACAAATCCTTGCTTTTCCTTTGTTTAGAACATATTATTTATCTTATAATTTGTTTTTTTAAAACAATGAATTATACTGTTAGAATCAAAATATTATATTCCATTATGCCCGCTCCATATATATCGCCATTCGTTTATTCATACTTTGACTTTGATGAAAACAGATACATACATTATCTCACGGGGGGGGGGGGGGGGGGGTAACTTCGATATTTTTTTGGTAGGGGTGTGCCATTTTTGTCTCAAAAAACGTACCCATTTTAATATAACATTCACTGAAATTCAGTACCTATAGTTATATAAATATTTAAGAAAGAATGACATATACTTATATACAATATTTAAAATATGACCCATGCTTATATAAGCACTAACTCATCATCACTCATAATTCATAAATATACCAGCTACCCTTAAGTTTTTATATATGAATTGACATCGTTTGGTGCACATATCGATAGCATATTTATATATGATATGTAGATCATACCCCAAATCAATATACAATTATCAAACGTAAATGCATTTTAATATAGGATATCATTAAAAAGGAGGGTCATTTTTATATAAAATCTCGCAAAATTATGACCCATATTTTTGGCATATCCCCGTATACCCAATAATAGGAAGTTACCCCCCCCCCCCCTCCCCCCCTGTACATTATCTTATACATATTCTTCATATTTAAAAATAAAAAAAAGAAGCTCAATCTCTTTCTTCTTCACAAATGTTAAATTTCTTAATCTACCAATATAATAAAACATTTTAATTAGACATATCTGCTCGTATATTTAAAAAAAACAACATTAAATACAAATTTTTTTATATCTTATAAAAAAAAATGTTTTCTTGTCGCTAAATAGTCTTCTTGTCTCTTGTTGTCGCTAAAATAATTCTTGTTGTCGCTTCTTGTCGCTTGTTGACGCTTGTTGTCGCTTCTTGACGCTTGTTGTCGCTAATTAGTGAGACCCCCAATTTATGAATATTTATTGTTTGGTATGGGGCATGGCACGACCCCTAAATCCAATCCCTACAGATCACAAGAAGGGTTTATTATTGAATATATATTGAGTTTATTTAAATTTGAGGTAAAAGGTATTGTTAAAAAGTCTTCTGCAATGAATCATGTTAAATTGTATTGAGGTATGTTGGATATAACGAAAAAGATAAAGAAATGTAGATTCGTCTGCCTCTTTGTGATCTTCATGATATCGTTATGAGATATATCTTGCTCCCGATGAACGTAATGTAATTGGTATAGATGACTTGAATTAGTAATAAAGTGTCCAAGTTTTTTTTCCTAACGATACAAGACAAATACTAGCCATTGTTTACTTGTTTTGTTTTAAAAAAAGTGTCCAAGCACTGTTTCCTATCGCTAAAAGATAAATTATAGCACTGTATTACTTACCATACTGTATTGGTAGAAGTGTCCAAGGTCAGTTTAGCGATACAAGATAAATACTAGCCATGTTTTAGAGTACAACCAGTTTTTGCGAACCTTACAGAGCACTTAAGGGCATACGATACAGTTTTGAATCTGTATTTACAAGTTGATGAAAATTTGCATATAGGCTATTTTTTACCTGATTAAATCAAATATGTCATAAAAAATATACCTTCATGTGCTACTTTTTGAGTAAAATGAGGTCGAAATTTTGTATATTTGCTCAAAATTCAGATTTGTGTCCGTATTTTTTTTGCTTTAAAAGACAAACACAAATTGTTTTTTGTTAAATAATCGGTAATTTCTGTATTTTATAAGTATCATTAAAAATTATGAAATTTTTATTCCGAAATAACTCTATATTTATCAAATGTTCATGAATAGAGGAAAAAACGTAATTTTTTGCTGCATGTTTATTAAAATTAAAAAAATTGCGCTATTTACAGTTTTATAAAATTTGGGTCACATAATGTCGTTGCAAAATGAAACAAATTGCTGTTTTAAAAAATAGGGGTCCATGCACTCGTTTTCAAATTAAATCAGTTTGAATGACAAAAATCAGTCTAAAAATGCATCTTTTCCCGATATGTCATAGCTTGACGTCGCGAAAATAACATTTTACGTTAGTAACGTCATCACCTTCCCTGTAACTGTATCGTATGCTATTAAGACCAAACCAGTTTAGACAAACCTAACGAAACACTTAAAGAGTATACCCATTTTTTGTAAACATTAAGAAGCACCTAACATTACACATAGTTTTGGTGAACATAAAGGACCACTTTAGAGTACAACCAGTTTTGGTGAACCTTCCGGAGCACTTTAGAGTTCACCCAGTGTTGTTGATTCTTAATGAGCACTTTAGAGTACACCAGGTTTTGGTGAACATTAAGGGGCACCTTAGAGTACAACCAGTTTTATTGGTCTTTAATAACTAATGTAGAGCACACCCAGTTTTGGTTAACCTTACAGAGCACTTTAGAGTACAAACAGTTTTAAAGAACCTTAAGGAATACATAAGAGCACACCCAGTTTTTGTGAACCGTAAGGAGCACTTAAGGAGTAAACCCAGTGTTGGTGAACCTTAAGGAACACGTTAGAGTACACCCAGTTTTGCTGAAACTTGCGGAACACTTTAGAGTACACCCAGTTTTTATGAACCTTAAGGAAGACTATAGAGTACATCCCCTTTTACTGGTCTTTAATGAGTACTTTATAGTACATCCAGTTTTGACAAACCTTAAGGCGCACTTTAGAGTACATACAGTTTTGATGAACAATAAGGACCACTTTATAGCACACCCAGTTTTGGTGAACCTTAAGGAGCACTAAAGAGCACAGCCAGTTTGGGTGAACCTTACTGGGCACTTTAGGGCACACCCAGTTTTGCTGAACTTTGGGGAGCACTTTGGAATGAATACCTCTGGTTTTGCTGAACTGTAAGGGGCACTTTAGAGTTCACTCAGTTTTGGTGAACATTATGAGGCACTTTAAAGCACACCTAGTGTTTGTTAACATGAAGGAGCACTGAAGATCGCCCCCACTGGTGGTTGGGTTCGTGTTGCTCAGTCCCTAGTGGAGCACTTAAGATCACACCCAGTGTATGTGTGGTTCATGTTGCTCATTCTTTAAATGTTCATGTTCTTTTTTGGAAAGTTTGCTATAGCTTGCTATAGCTACTTTCCTTAGGCGTCGGCCTTAACTTCCGGTGAGACAGACTATTGCAATGTTCTGCTCCAAGATAATGTAGTACTAGTGTTCGAATTCTGATTCTTGGATATTTTGAGTTGTTACTCTTTTCAAAAGATTACAGCTTGAATAAAAAAGGAATGAATGTTCACCCACAATTCAGATGAATTTAACTTCATTTTGAAAATAAATATCACAAACACTACTTTGCGGATCGGCCATTGGCTGAAGAGAAAATCAAAAGAAATCTACGCGAGACAGCGTTTCATTAACAAATATTTCATGAATGAACATTTTCCCGCACTATTTTTTTCTATGTACGATATTTACAGCTGTTTATTATTGAATAAGTAAAAGCCCGAGTGTACCGAAAGAGTCCGGTATGCGAGTACAAGTTGATATTTGACCAAGTTGTCGGATAATTGACAAGTGATGATGGTTTGATTTATTTTAACAATACACAGGTGATAGAATATAAAATAATCGATAATTATATGGCTTATGTCTCACGCCAAGGACGAGTAAAGGTAAATACCGGCTTTAATAGAAAAGTGCATCGTTTTTGTCAAACTGACATCGATCTGAAAGTTTTGATGCCAAAAATCATTTGAAAACTTTTAATTGCGTTATTTAAATACTAGCTGTTTCAAATTCCAATATAATGGTGGATATAAGGACCTTTACTCGTTCAGCATGCTCAAGTGGATCAAACTGAGAAGAGAAAAATATTGTCTTAATGACAATTAGTATCATAGCATCCGTATATTTTAAAAGCAACCGAGTCATCATATCAAGACTGAGATCAAGCTAAAGACAAGTGCTGTAGAAATTATTAAAATGATTTAATAACATTTGTACATGTTACTGACATGTACTAGCAAAATGGCTTTCTTAGTGCTTAACAATGCAATGGCGGATCCTGAATTTTTTATCCTCACACTTTATTCCTGGGGCAGTATGATTCTTTAAGATTGACCTATAATTAACTATGTGTCGTCCTTACACAGAGGCAATGATTACTAGTATATCAAATAAATGACTTAAAACAAAAATCTCAAATATCATTGCCTCAATGGTAATTACACAGCAGCAACTGAAATGTGTTACATGGTTATAAAGCACATCAGATCAACATTGTATGAATCTAGTGTATGTAAACTTTTCATTCCTGAGGTCATACTACTATTTTTATGCCCCCATCATATTGAGTTATCATCCTTGTTTTTTCTGTAAGTATGCGCATCCCTTACTTGTACGTACGTCCATACATCCCAACATTGATTTCTGTTCTCTTACTTTAGTTTGCCTGTACCAAATTTTATGAAGTTTATACGCAATGCTTATATTAACCACAAAACACAAGTCATGTTTGAATTTTGTTGGCGTCACTTTTACCATTCTAGATGTAAAGGGGTGAAATTTTCAGTATACCATATCAAGTATATATACCCTTATATATAAGTTTGACTTGTAGCTTTCTTCGGTTATACATTTATCAGGTGAACATAATACGGTCTTTAGATTTAGAAGTATAGATATATAAAACATGAATGTGTCCGTAGTACACGCATGCCCCATCTGCCGTGACTATCATTTTCTATGTTCAGTGGATCGTGAAAATGGAATCCGATACCGATACCGATACCAAGAGTATATTCACCTGTTACCTATTACCTTATCTGTACGTTTCTCATCTGACAGCTGAACCACCAAATTGTATTTCGGATTTTGCTATGTACACGGGTTATAATCACAGGGTTGACACTATTAAATAAATTCAATCATTGTCAAATTGTTCCCTATTTTAGTATTTTAAGCAGTAAGACTTTCTAAGATGATAATACGAATACTAAAAATCTGGACTTAAAATAAGGCGTATAGGTACAGTTTTCAATTTGTTAGCGGGCATGACATAAACCAGTGAATCAAAGAATTCAACTTTATTTATACCTAAATTAATAAATATAGGACAATGCTGTTGATTAAAAAATACTCCATTTCAAACCTTTTGTTTTCCGAATGATTAATATTACCAATAATTGATAAGTTTCAGGTCGACGGGTTCAATCAGAAAGATTAGAAAGCAGAGAAAACTGCATCTTATAATCGTCATGACTTTATCAGATGACAATCCCAATACTAAAATAAGGCTCGCGCATAGTTATATACTTTAATTCAGTCACGGACCCGCAATATGACGGGTGTGTTCTAAGTTTCAAATTGATTGGACTTCAACTTCATCAAAAACTACCTCGACCAAAAACTTGAACCTGAATGGGACAAACAGACGAACGGACGGATGAACGGTCGTACAGACCAGAAAACATAATGCTCATGAATGAGGCGTAAAAGGTGATTTTTTTTTAAATTGCAGGCGAGACAATGGATTAGTTTGAAAAATCAAAACTGTGATCAAATACATATTTGAAACAATACACGTCTATAACCTATTTGAAATAATACACATATACAGTTGCAAACTTTCCAGAGGTGCTATCCAGCACTTTGATTAAAGACTTTTGTTTGTCATTTGGTTACTACCTTTTTTCCATGAGTGGCGGATCCATAAATTGTCAAATAAGGGGGACTCCAGTCATGCTTCAGTGATTCCCTATTTAATCCATTATTTTTTTCCCACAAAATGAAGGCCAGCTCCTTGCCCGCTATCCTAAATCTGCCTTTGACCATGGCGTTGTCCGTTTGTCTCCTACTTGTAATTTTCTGTGTCATTTTGGTTTCTTGTGGAAGATTGTGTCATTAGCAATTATGAGTTATATTATATATATATTTGATATCTTTTCTTTACCATTGAGTTATCAGTTTGTTTTGACTTGTGAGTTTTAATATACATTTGGTATCTTTTTTAACCATGATATTGTCAGTTTATTTTGACTTGTGAGTTTTAATATACATTTGGTATCTTTTTTAACCATGGCATTGTCAGATTGTTTTGACTTGTGAGTTTTAATATACAATTGGTATCTTTTTTAACCATGGCATTGTCAGTTTATTTTGACTTGTGAGTTTTAATATACATTTGGTATCTTTTTTTACCATGGCATTGTCAGTTTGTTTTGACTTGTGAGTTTTAATATACATTTGGTATCTTTTTAACCATGGCATTGTCAGTTTGTTTTGACTTGTGAGTTTTAATATACATTTGGTATCTTTTTTAACCATGGCATTGTCAGTTTGTTTTTTTAATTATGAGTTTGAATATAGATATTGCCATTTTGTTTTGACTTGTGAGTTCAAATTTATATTAATTATCTTTTCCTTACCATGACATTGCCTGTTTGTCTGTGACTTATGAGTTTGAATATACATTGATATATTTTCTTCACCATGGGATTGTCAGTTAGTTTTTGACTTGTGAGTTTGAATATACAATTGGTATTTGTTTTAACGTAAATGCATTGTCAGTTTGTTTTTGACTTGTGAGTTTAAATCATTATTTCAGTGTATCTTTGCTTTACTATGGCGTTGTCAGTTTGTCTCCGAGTTAGAATATACATTTGGTATCTTTGCTTTCCAATGGCGTTGTCAGTTTGTTTCCGAGTTAGAATATACATTTTGTATCTTTGCTTTCCCATGGCGTTGTCAGTTTGTCTCCGAGTTAGAATATACATTTGGTATCTTTGCCATCCAGTTTGTCTCTAAGCTATAATATACATTTGGTATCTTTGCTTTCCCATGGCGTTGTCAGTTTGTCTCTAAGCTATAATATACATTTGGTATCTTTCCTTTCCCATGGCGTTGTCAGTTTATCTCCGAGTTAGAATATACATTTGGTATCTTTGCTCTACTATGGCGTTGTCAGTTTGTCTCCGAGTTAGAATATACATTTGGTATCTTTGCTTTACTATGGCGTTGTCAGTTTGTCTCCGAGTTAGTATATATATTTGGTATATTTGCTTTCCCATGGCGTTGTCAGTTTGTCTCCGAGCTAGAATATACATTTGGTATCTTTGCTTTACTATGGCGTTGTCAGTTTGTCTCCGACGTATGAGCTAGAATATACGTATGTTATATTTTTGTTTATCATAGCATTGTCAGTTTGTTTTCCAATGGCGTTGTCAGTTTGTCTCCGAGCTAGAATATACATTTGGTATCTTTGCTTTCCCATGGCGTTGTCAGTTTGTCTCCGAGTTAGAATATACATTTGGTATATTTGCTTTACTATGGCGTTGTCAGTTTGTTTCCGAGTTAGAATATACATTTGGGATCTTTGCTTTCCCATGGCGTTGTCAGTTTGTCTCCGAGCTAGAATATACATTTGGTATCTTTGCTTTATTATGGCGTTGTCAGTTTGTCTCCGAGTAAGAATATACATTTGGTATCTTTGCTTTCCCATGGCGTTGTCAGTTTGTCTCTGAGCTAGAATATACATTTGGTATCTTTGCTTTACTATGGCGTTGTCAGTTTGACTTCGAGTTAGAATATACATTTGGTATCTTTGCTTTCCAATGACGTTGTCAGTTTGTTTCCGAGTTAGAATATACATTTTTGGTATCTTTGCTTTTCTATGGCGTTGTCAGTTTGTCTCCGAGTTAGAATATACATTTGGTATCTTTGCTTTACTATGGCGTTGTCAGTTTGTCTCCGACGTATGAGCTAGAATATACATATGTTATATTTTTGTTTATCATAGCATTTTCAGTTAGTTTTGACTTTTGTGTTTGAATATGCATTTGGTATATTTTCTTTACCATAACTTTGTCAATTTCTTTGTGACTTTTAAATTTGAAAAATACATTTGGTATTTTTTCTGCACCATGGCATTGTCAGTTTGTTTGACTTGTGTGTTTCGATATACATTTGGTATATTTTCTTCACCTTGGCATTTTGTTTCAGACTCGTAATTTGAATTAACATTTAGTATAATCATGGCATTGTCAATTTGAATTTGACTTTTGAGTTTTAATATACATTTGGTATATTTACTTTTTTACCCTGGCAATGTCAATCTGATTTTGACTTGTGAGTTTAAATGTACATTTTGTATTTTTGCTTTACCATGGCATTGTCAGTTCGTTTTTGACTCGTGAGCTTGAATATACATTTGCTATATTGTTTTTACCATGGAGTTGTCAATTTGATTTTGACTTTTGACTTTGAATGTACATTTTGTCATTTTGTTTGTGACTTGTGAGTTCAAATATACATTTTGTATCTTTGCTTTACCATCATGGACCTTAATGTAGACCAATTTGAAAACAGGACCAACAATCAAGAATCTAAAGACACGGTTAGGTTTGGTATATAAAAAAAACAACAATAATTCATTTTTTGAAGAAATCAAACAAAGTTTAATTTTGGACCCTTTTGGCCCCTTATTTCTAAACTGTTGGGTCCAAAACTCCCAAAATCAATCATAACCTTCCTTTTGTGGTCATAAACCTTCTGTTAAAATTTCATAGAGTTCTGTTTACTCATACATGTACTAAAGTTATTGTGCGAAAACCAAGAAAAATGCTGTTTTGGGCCCTTTTTGGCCCCTAATTCCTAAACTTTTGGGACCAAAACTCCCAAAATCAATCCCAACCTTCCTTCTATGGTCATTAACCTTGTGTCTCCGACGTATGAGTTTGAATATATTTGGTATACATGTGGTATATTTTCTTCGCAATGGCATTGTCGGTTTGTTTTTGACTCGTGATTTGAATATGCATTTGGTAAATTTTTTACCATGGCATTGTCAGTTAGATTGTTATGCCCCACCTACGATAGTAGAGGGGCATTATGTTTTCTGATCTGTTGGTCCGTTCGTCCGTCTGTTCGTTCGTTCGTCCCGCTTAAGGTTAAACATAATACACATATAAAAAAAGAAGATGTGGTATGATTGCCAATGAGGCAATTCTCCACAAGACACCAAGTGACACATAAATTGATAACTATGGGTCACCGTACGGCCTTTATCAATGGGCAATGCCCATACCGCATAGTCAGCTATACAAATCCGTGAAATGACAATGTAAAACGAGAACACTAATGGCCAAACTTACAAAAAATGAACGAAAACAAATGACAACACCTGAATTACAGGCTCCTGACTTGGGACAGATACATACATACAGAATGTGGCGGGGTTAAACATATTGACAGGATCTTAATCATCCCCTAACCTTAGACAGTGGTGTAACAGTACAACATAAAACAAACTATTAAAAAATACCAATAACAACAATATTCAATGATCTTATTACAGTGACTTGGTAACCTTTAAGAATAAGTTTATATAAAAGATCGATAAGTCTACCAGGTTTAGTCAATTATCAGTACTGTTCAATCTACATATCTCGAGACGATCTTCAGAGCAATAGGGTTTGAACACAGGTTTCCATATCAACTGAGTTAACGTGGTTGTTATTTTTCCTGGCCGGCGGGTTCGTTTATGACAGAGTAAATAAAGGCAACAGTAGTATACCGCTGTTCAAAACTCATAAATCTATGGACAAAAAACAAATTCGGGGTAACAAACTAAAACTGAGGGAAACGCATTAAATATAAGAGGAGAACAACGACACAACTTTAAATTGTAACACACACAGAAACGGACTAAGCATTAGACAAAATCCTATGATAATAACAAATATAACATCAAAACCAAATACATGAATTTGGGAAAGATAAGTACCGTGACATGTCTTATAGTAATGTGAATTCACACTCAAAAATAAGAGAAAACAAACGACACAACGGAAACACAACGTTAAAATGTAACACACACAGAAACGAACTATAATATAACAATGGCCATATTTCTGACTTGGTACAGGACATTTTTAAAGGATAAAATGGTGGGTTGAACCTGGTTTTCAAATTGTATGGACAGTTTAAAGACTGTTTACATATATAAATGTTTTTTTTTCGTGAAATTAGTATGTGCAGAGAAAATAGATTCCTCTTAGTTTGGGGAAATTCGGCAATTGTAAAATGTGTTTGAGATACCGGTATTTTGGCATATACACTGGTATTAAAGAGATAATAGTAACTGCAATTACGATTATCCCAATATGGCGACGGTAGATATAGGTAAAATCTTTACACTCATTTTTCTTAAATGTAGCATGATTTTGTCAATAGTTACTCAGCTGCAAGGTTTATCTATACCAGTACATCATATTTGAATCGTAACGGTGCACTGGAATTGTCTGAGCGCTTTGAAAATTGCCGTTGAAAAATTCGGTATGATAATCGTAACTCTATGGTATTTTCCTTCTTTGATAATCGTAATTTTCTTTATCGGATAATAGTAACTAAAACATAATAAATGTGTCTTTCAGCATTTCAATGGTATTTTGTGTGTTAAAAATGCAAATGTCAAGTTTAACGATGACATAAACGCATATAAAAATAAATGAAGAAACTTACAGGTTAATATCTAGGACAAATTTACCTATATATATATATATATATATATATATATATATATATATATATATATATATATATATACAGTCATGGGACTAAAGTGAGTTCCCAGTAAAAAAAAGTCCTATCATTTCAACTTGTATATCTATTTATAACTGACAACAATATGCATAACCTTTTAGTTTAAACATATTTTACTTGCAAAAGTAGCAAAAGGGATTGGACACAAGTTATAACAACATTAGAGACGTCCTCTCCCAATATAAATATATAAACACAAAGTACATTAGATAATGGCGAAAAAAAACACAACATAGTAGTAATGCATGTAATACATACTTCAAACAAAAATTAGAAATAAAAAGAAAAAAGAAAAAAAAATACAATATAATAAGGAATAATAATGAAACAACTAGACTGAAGTGAAAGGTTGTAAAGTAGAAATTTAGAATGTTAATTGACTGCTTTAAATCTTTGTGTTATTCTGATATAAGATTGTACGGACTCAAAATGTCTTTGTTTTGCTGAAAAGAAAGGTCACCGTCACCAGCTAAAAGAAGCTCAATGGATATAGCATAACTTTCTAATTTTGAAAACAGTATTTCTCTGGCTTCGTTGTGAAGAGCGCACTGTAAAAAATAGTGTATACTATCCTCAACAGGGTGGCCACAGCTGCATGCGGGACTGGGTTTAATATTAACACGATGTAAATCTGAATTTAAAGAACTGCACATATTTCTCAAACGTGTATGAATGATATTAATTTTCTATCCCCACAACTAAAATAGGAAGGTGGCTGTATCAATTTGGACTTCATCTTTCGTTTAAAAATATTTATGTTTTGGACGTACGTATGTCGGGGGGAAGGCTATTCCATTCAAAAGTAGTGGATGGGAAAAAGGATTTTCTAGTTATGTCTAGTCTATAACCGGGTACTACATGATTATTACTGTTTCGCAAATCGTAGTTAGATACTTGACGAACAAGCGGGGGCATTAAATCACAGAGATAATCAGGGGCAGTCTCATTATGTATAGAATAGAACATATTGAGCATTCTGGATTTTCTTCTGTTCACAAGCAATTGCCAGCCAGTTTCAAAATATATAGCTTCCCGACTAGCAAACACGGGCAACCCAGTTACTAACCTCCCTGCTTCTAACTGAACATGTTCTAAATTGTCGGCTTCTTGTTGAGTACAACCATCCCATAACTCACATGCATATTCCATAACGGGTCTTATAAAAGTTAAATATATACGAACAAGATAATTTCTATTCAATACAATTTCAATTTTTTAAGAACATTTAATCTCGTGCTTGCACACTTTAAAATATTTTCTATATATGTATGGAATTTATCATTGGAATCAAAAGTAATCCCTAAGTGTTTATGATAGGAGAAAAATTCTACTAATTTGTTTTGAAATTCTATTTCAATATCATCTGGGGAAGTATGGCAGGAGAATATCATAGCCTTTGTCTTATTAGGGTCAGAGTTAATAAGCCAATCTTTAGACCATACTGAAATTTGTTCTAAATCGCTGTTTGAGACATCCTCTATAGTGAAAGGGTTATTGCTGGAATAAAAAAGAGATGTATCATCAGCAAACAATCGAGTTAGACTTGTCAAATTATCAGCTATGTCATTTACATAAAGAAGAAATAGTAGGGGACCTAATACAGAGCCTTGCGGAACTCCTGCATTAGTATTATCAAAAGGCGAATAGGCATTTGAAACGAAAACGCTTTGTTTTCTATTTGAAATATAACTTTCAAACCATTTATACAGATTTCCATCAATACCATACGCTTTTAGTTTTATTAAGAGGCCACTATGCCATACCCTATCAAAAGCTTTCGAGGTATCACATAATATAAGAGATGTTATACAGCGATCATCAAGTGACATGCATATCCTATATTAAATTTCTATTAGCTGGTGAACCTTTTGATATATACATGTACCTGTTAAAGATACGGAAAATGAAGCAGCTGTCGAGACAGCTATTGTGGTAAGTAGATATTTTGATTTTTTTCAAAGTTTCAATGTTGTGTGCGCGTTTAAGTCCGTTTTTGTTTGTTTTTTAAGGGGGGAGGGGGGGATTAGCTATATCCCATATCCCAAAAGTGCAATCCTTTCAATTCATTGCTCAAAATGAAAGTCACGTATACCACATTTTCATATGTCATATATATGTTTTGCCTCCAATATCACGTTTATATTAAAATTCTGCGCGAAATGAACAAAAGTTTCCGTCAATAACTTTATAACTGCATTATCGGATTTAACAGTTGATACCTTTATCGGTAGATATGAGTGTTCATATTTCCCTTTTCCTTATAATTCAATAAATATAGCCGTCCATTTTTTCCCCTTTGATTCCCTTTTTTCTATTTTATACTGATATAATATATGATTTTAAAAATTTACTTCAAATGTTTCGATCAAATACCCATGTATTTTAGGACGTTTCTTTAAACAGTGTGTATGGTAAAGGATCTAAAATAGTTACAGTTTATTGTTACTATTGTTTATTGTTACTTTTTTTTATTGTTACTTTTGTTTATAGTTACTTTTGTTTTTTGTTTTTTTGTTTTTAGCCTTACCTATAGTCTTAATACGAAGCACTTGACGGACTGAAAAAAACACACACAAATATGTATATTGATAAATTACATCAGAAGGCATAACATGTACATCATCACAGTCGGAACTTGTTTAATTACAAAGATTTTTATAGATTTTACAACAAATATTTTGTGCTTCAGAAAAATACATGACAATTAGGTTAGGCTAATTTTTGTTTTCATTTAATAGAAAATAACTTATTGTATGGCAAGTATGCAAATACAAAAATGTTCCTTGTTTAGTACCTTCAATATTTGTCTCTACAATATCTTCCATGCATGCATATGTATGCATCATACTTTTCATATACCGAGTATTTATGAGTTTTTGAATTAGTTTGTTTCTTATATTGCGGAATATGCGTTATTTTATTCTCCACTTTGCAGTCATTCTTTGAATAAGTATTCCTTGTAAGACAATTTAAAGCCACATCAACTTCAATTCTTCATTTTCGGGCTTTTGGCCAAACTATAAGAGAACACAAATCCATGTTTGTCAAAGAACTCCACGTTACTTAATTTCATAATACACAAAAAATCCCAACCTTTCTCTATTTTTATATAGCATTAACTGTTTAAAGGATGTCATATTGTTATAATTCAAAATTAAATTTGTGTTGTTTATAGTTATTTTCTGAGATATCGAAATTTCAGTGACAGTCATGAAGTAGCTAAAATGCCAAAAAAATATGGTATGATTAACAACGAGACAACTTTCCACAAGAGACCAACATGACTCAGATATTAACAAAAATAGGTCACCGTACGGCCTTCAACAATGAGCAAAGACCATACGGCATAGACAGCTATAAAAGGCTCCGAAATGACAATGTAAAACACTTTAGACGAGAAAACTAACGGCATTATTTATTAAAAAAACTAAATTTTATGATATACTAGTATGTAGATATAGGAAGATGTGGTGTGAGTGCCAATGAGACATGCAACTCTCTATCCAAATAACAATTTATAAAAAGGTAAACCATTATAGGTCAATGTACGGCCTTCAACACGGAGCCTTGGCTCACACCGAACAACAAGCTATAAAGGGCCCCAAAATTACTAGTGTAAAAAAAACAATAGCATAACATCACAACACAGAAAAACACACGTTAAAATATCAATTGGCAGACTTAACTCAATCAAAAAACATAAATTAATACACATATGTAGCTGTTTTCCTAAGAACTGTTAATAATATATGCATAAAAAGAAATGTCATAAGATGTTGGAACGTTTCGTAAATAATTCATCCACATAACTTCATTATATGCTATTAGATATATGTTTTAAGTGTCAATATCAATAAAACACTTTCCAGTTACGATTATCTTTCCATTTTTAAATACAATAATTACCATTATCTTTTTTTCCGAGTTACGATTATCATCCCGAATTTTTCGACGGCAATTTTCAAAGCGCTCAGACGATTCCAGTGCACCGTTACGATTCAAATATGATGTACTGGTATAGATAAACCTTGCAGCTGAGTAACTATTGACAAAATCATGCTACATTTAAGAAAAATGAGTGTAAAGATTTTACCTATATCTACCGTCGCCATATTGGGATAATCGTAATTGCAGTTACTATTATCTCTTTAATACCAGTGATATATAAGTATAATGTGTACGAACATATTAATATACCCTAGTCACCAATTTGGATCCTTTGTAAAGTGACCAAGGGATGACAATATATCTATTCCATAATCACACCTTGAGTTCCGGTGTAAAGTGACCAAGGAATGACAATATATCTATACCATAGTCACCCCTTGAGTTCCGGTGTAAAGTGACCAAGGGATGACAATATATCTATACCATAGTCACACCTTGAGATCCGGTGTAAAGTGACCAAGGAATGACAATATACCTATACCATAGTCACACCTTGAGTTCCGGTGTAAAGTGACCAAGGGATGACAATATATCTATACCATAGTCACACCTTGAGTTCCGGTGTAAAGTGACCAAGGGATGACAATATACCTATACCATAGTCACACCTTGAGTTCCGGTGTAAAGTGACCAAGGGATGACAATATACCTATACCATAGTCACACCTTGAGTTCCGGTGTAAAATGACCAATGGATGACAATATATCTATACCATCGTCACACCTTGAGTTCCGGTGTAGTGACCAACAATCTAATTAAAAACCGATCTCTCATCGCTCCTGTTTCTGATATGTCGCGTGGGAGATCTAACGAAACCGACTTTGAAGTCAAATGTGAGTGAACTAAAAGTTGTGAATTTATAAAGATATGCAAATGAGTTGACGACATATTAATAAGCCAATCAAAAAAAGTTAAACAAATTGTCTGCAAATCCATGTATTTACCAGACATTTCGAAATATGTTCAAAGGCTTTTGATATGTTCTGATTTGACATACATTTCAGCCGACAATAGACTAACAAAGTTATTCCTTTACAATACATTTGACAGGTCTCTGTAGATTAAAGGAAATGATGCTTTACACCCCCTATAAAGTTCTCGTTTTGAATTGGTTTACATACCAGGAAAATGTAGATGCACCTTACACTTTATAACCCATATAAAATCATTTGAATGATGATGCTTTGCTACCTAGACAAAGAAACACATTTGCGGATAAATTTACATCATAGAAAAATACATCACAAAGGTTTCCATTTGCAGAGGTATACAAATACATAAGTTTGCAAAAGTTTTGCGACGGTCATAAATATATATAAATTCTTAACTGCAAAATGGTTTGATTAGATGTTAATATATTTTATAAACCGCGGTCTCTCATAACCGCCCATAGGAGGGTATAGCACAAGAAATATTAATATTTACATCATGTAAAGACAAGATAAACTAAATGCAGCGGTTTATAAATATATTTAAATGTCGGTCTCTGAATACATTTACATAACATTTGCATACCTCTTCAAATCCGGGATTTCGTGTAGTGACTGTACAATTATATTAGAAGATATAATGAACATTCTTTGGTTATTCATCCTTAACCATGTTAAGCAAAGTAGTCTATCAAGATCTTAAATTACTAGCATTATGTATCTTTTTTATACACTTCTAGGTTTACTAGACAGTGCCTTAAATCAAATTCCGAGTGATGTTGAACTTTATCGATTAGCAGCAGGATGTGACGAAACCACAATACGAGAGTTGGCCATATATCTTGGTATGACTCTACAAGATTGGGATACACTTAGATCTGATAATGCTCGGATTGAGATTGTTAAGTATAGAATACTGGTCAACTGGCGGGAAAAATACTCAGGAAAATTTAGCAGTATATCCAAGGCTTTAACAGATATGGACTTACCGGTTCATACACTGTGTCAGGTAACTAGTTTAGATACATTGCACATACATTATTATACATAGATGCTTTTCCCACCATTTTGTTTAATTAAATATCTCGAAAAGGAGCTTGATAACTTTTCTGTATTTTTAGCTTATTTTGTTCCTTAATAAATGGTCTTCTGACTTATAGTATCAATCTTAAATTCTTGACTTTTTGTTATTTCATATCAGTATACCCTTAAGGAAGACTACTGATACCCTACTAAACATCCATTACAAAGAATTCAAAACTGCTGCAGTTTGATAATGTATAAGAAATGTAGAGGAAAATGTCTGAATTTCCTCGGGATCTTCCTTTGTTTCAATCAGTAGGCTCTTCGCAATTTCGTTGTTAATGGTCATATGCGGTTGGTCACAGTGGCTCCCTATCATTTAGTTTTCTGTTTGTCCTACATAATATAGTAAGGGTTACAACTTAGAACAAATGATTATATTTTTTTTTAATAGTTATTGTAAACACTTCAGTTCATTTTAGTAAAGATATGTACAAATATTTTATGAAAACAAATGTCTCCCTTAAAGCCCAGTATACCATAATTGATAGGTTTAGTTCTTTTATGATAATAAATATAACGAGTTATTCAATTTTGATTTACAATGTTCCGAATATGTAAAAAAAATCACTACACAATCTTACTATTTCAAAATCATCATGTGCTTGTAAGTTTAAGTTGTCGGGAAAATTATGGTTTTAATCGATACAGTTTTTGTTCATTGGACATTATAATGTGATTTTGAGTCTGACATTTTGGCTTTGTTTTACACTTTCTTATATCAATATCGTTATATATGATATGTGTATGTCAAAGTGAGCTCAAATAAATTGTTTTACTAATGCACATAGTATTACACAAAAGCCCACATAATAACATATGAATACATTTGATTCAATGAATATAAAATGGTTAGCCTGAATATGTTCAAGGTAATCATTCTGATACCAAAACCTTTGGCTTTGAATATAGTTAAGATTGATATGCAGTTATCATGGTTATGGTAGACCTCCAATCCCATCTATGTTGTATTTGCACAATACGTTTGTCACCTTGGAGACTATTTTAAAACAACAACTGAATTAACACATGAAAGTATCTAGGACTTTTAGTATTCCTTTTAAATATTTAAAGATCTGTTAAAAGAGAGATTAAACTATGTAAATTCATTGCTATGTCTATATAAAACAAGGATCTGTTAAAAGGAAGATTAAACTATGTAAATTCATTGCTATGTCTATATAAAACAAAGAGGGAGATTAAACTATGTAAATTCATTGCTTTGTCTATATAAAACAAAGATCTGTTAAAAAGGAGATTAAACTATGTAAATTCATTGCTATGTCTATATAAAACAAAGATCTGTTAAAAGGGAGATTAAACTATGTAAATTCATTGCTATGTCTGTATAAAACAAAGATCTGTTAAAAGGAAGATTAAACTATGTAAATTCATTGCTATGTCTTTATAAAACATAGATCTGTTAAAAGGGAGATTAAACTATGTAAATTCATTGCTATGTCTGTATAAAACAAAGATCTGTTAAAAAGGAGATTAAACTATGTAAATTCATTGCTATGTCTTTATAAAACATAGATCTGTTAAAAGGGAGATTAAACTATGTAAATTCATTGCTATGTCTGTATAAAACAAAGATCTGTTAAAAGGAAGATTAAACTATGTAAATTCATTGCTATGTCTTTATAAAACATAGATCTGTTAAAAGGGAGATTAAACTATGTAAATTCATTGCTATGTCTGTATAAAACAAAGATCTGTTAAAAAGGAGATTAAACTATGTAAATTCATTGCTATGTATTTATAAAACATAGATCTGTTAAAAGGGAGATTAAACTATGTAATTTCATTGCTATGTCTATATAAAACAAAGATCTGTTAAAAGGGAGATTAAACTATGTAAATTCATTGCTTTGTCTATAGAAAACAAAGATCTGTTAAAAGGGAGATTAAACTGACTTTTGTTAAGTTATCTATGAATGTTCTCCATTAAAATTTTCATACAAATAACGCGTTCACCTGGAAATTGAATACACTTATAACACTATATCCTGATCTCATTTTTCAACAATCAACAAAAGATGATAAATCAAATTTAGTCATTGTTGATACTGCTCTTGGCATGTATATGGTGCATGTATCGTCTTAGTATGTTTATGGTGTATGTGTCTTTTTGGAATGTAGATTGTGTATGTATCATTTCGGTATATATATGGTGTATGTTTTGTCTTGGTATGTATTTGGTGTATGTATCGTCTTGGTATATATATGGTTCACGTATTGTCTTGGTATGAATTTTTTATGTATCGTCTTGGTATGTACATGTATATTGTACTGTCTTGGTATGTGTTTGTGTATGTGTCGTCTTGGTATTTATATGGTTTAAATGTTGTCTTGGTATGTAGTTTTGTATGTATCATCTTGGTATGTATATGGTGTATGTTTTGTCTTGGTTTGTATATGGTATGCGTAATTGTCTTGGTATGTATTTATGTATGTGTCCTCTTGGTATGTAGATGGTGTATGTGGCGTTTTGGGTATGCACATGGTGTACGTATTGCCTTTGTATGTATATGGTGTATGTGTTGTCTTGGTATGTATATGTTGTATGTGTTGTCTTGGTATGTAAATTGTGTATGTGGACTTTAAATTTCAATTTCCTTGGAGATTGTAAGTCTTGTTAATTTACTTTTTTTATGGTAAATGAATTGTCATAATTGTATTTGTTGTAGGTAAAACGGGAAAGAAGAGCAGAGACAGGTATGTATGGATGTTGAATGGTAAACATGGTACACTTCATGTTTTTTCCTTCGAAATATAACTCGGACAATTACATTTCCATAGGTGTAAACTATATTCGTCTTGAAAACATGATATATGACCATTTAAACTAACCTATAAATGCAAGTATATAGTGGCTCAATCTGTCCATTTGATATCAAAAAGGCATGTTGTCGCTTTGTCTACCGATAATAAGGGAATATAAAACTGATAAAATCATTACAGCGGATTCCATTGAGTGTGTAGCCAAAGGTAATATCTTTGGTTAGCTTGCTTGTTTGCTGAACTGTGAAGTCATTGTTAGGTTAGGTAAACTACCCTACTTTATAAATAGACTAGTCCTACAGAAAACCAATCTATCTGTCTGTTGGACTATGCTACTTTGAAAGGAAGGTAGTATACCTCACCTAATAATGACTTCACGGTTCAGCTAACAAACAAGCTAACCAAAGATATTACCTTTGGCTACACACTCAATGGAATTCGCTGTAATGGGAATGATGACTTACTGTTTGAGTTTGTGTTGCATTCAAAATAACACATTGCAAGGCTTTTTGTCTGTAAATGTTTAACCCATTTTAGCTTACAAGGATTGGTATGCTATGCATGCTTTTGTCATCACTTGGTGTCCATTGTTGTACTCTAGTCGGTCTGTTTAATTTAAAAATAAGTCTCATTTAACCTGATTCTTTAGGAATTATTGCCACGCTTTGGTTAAATATTTCTCGGGTGTCTGGTTTAAAATTTGTTTACCTGGGATTTTTTTCATCATTAAATATGACCCCTGTTACGTCTTTTTTTGGGGTCATATTTATTGACCAATTTCATTGTTTGTATACTATATCATGTTGCTGTTGTTGCACACAATATATGCTTGAGTGTATTAGTAATAAACTTTGTGATATATAGATATTAAAAAATGTGGTATGAGTGCCAATTAGACAACTCTTCATCCAAGTCAGACTTCTGCAAAAGTAAACCATTATAGGTCAAAGTATGGTTTTTAACAATGAGCCTTGTCTCACATGGAACAGCAAGCTATAAAGGGTGTAAAAAAATATGTGTAAAACCATTCAAACGGAAAAAAACCAACAGTCTACTAATCTCTGTGAAAAAAAAAGGCAACGAGAAACACATATGAACCACTTTAAAACGCGACAATTTCTGAACAACATATTCCATTCTAAGCACAGGTGCAAATAATTGAAGCGGGTTAAAACGTTTCCATAGGAAACACCCTTCAAAATTATATGAAACAATCTTGAAACATGATAACATCACAACTTACAAAAAAACGCTGTAAAATATCAATACCATAACGCTGTTTGTTAGAAAGAGAACATGGCTGGTATGCCGTTTTTGACTAATACCTCAAACTAAGAGAAGAGTTGATCAACATTTCAATTACTACCGGCGGAATTGAATTAAAAATTGAACAGACCATTTTGGAGTCCTAGAAACGGAGTTATTACCCCTAGAAACTTGTTTATCCTTTTTTTTTTTCGTTTGTTAAATGTCAATAATGCAATAACAGTAAACATTTTATTAAACTGAACAGTGATAATACTTACGTTTATATTGAGATATAATTACATTAGATGTATGTTTCATTATAATATTTTATTCTGATTGGCTAACTGCACATCACGTGTTATTCCGTAAGCAGTTGCAATGCTCAATACAACTTTTCACTCATGATAACACGTGCTCCAACAATAAAGTGCACAGGTGAATTAAATAATAAAATATATAAAATTCGTGTTTTCATGATCATAGCTAAAAAATGTAATTATAAGTATTGAATGCTTCTTTTTGTAACTTTATAGGGTTGTAAAAGCGTTGACCGTGCGTACATTTTTAGAATGAAGCGCTTCCGCGCTTCATACAAAATGTACTTCGGTCAACGCTTTTACACCCCAATAAATTTACAAAAAGAAGCATTCAATTCTTAAATGTGAGTTGTTTCAATTTGTAATTAAGTCATTGTACATGGTTAAATAAAAATGCATAAGTCAAGAATACTTCACGTTGATGTGAAAGACTAAAGTACATGTTCACTGTTACACTATATAAGTGAGATAAAGCTTATTGTGATATTTTTCTGGTCTTATATAAATCATTTAAGGGTATAAATATAGCCTAATAAAAAAATATCCAGACATGCATTCATTCATTTGATTGATCCTGTAATTATGTTATAGGTGTGTTTATCTACAATTTTTTTTTTAATAAACATTATTTATTACACTAGTCTTGCAGGTAGGCGCCTAATAACTTTAAATGCAAAACTATATTTTCATTATTGAATATGCAATATTTGAAAAATAATCTACTTCAATTTGTATTTAAATTTCAGACATTCCTTTGGAATTTCTAGATCGTATACCGACGGATGAGATACTAGATAAACTAGCACCACAAATTGGTCAAGTATATTTTCAACTTGGCGCTGCCATCGGGTTGTCGATTGGAACCCTGGAAAATATTCAGAGCAATAACCCTAGAGATCTAGCAGCTCAGAATAGAGAGGTATTATTCGCATGGAGAGAAGACAGAACAGTAAAACCTACAATACGGGTACTGGTACAGGCTTTAGTTAACATTGGGAGAGGAGTACTTTGTTTACAGGAAGTTCTAAACAATGTGGATCCTAATACACTTGGAGAATCAAAAGAAGTGAGAGATAAAGGTGCAATATCGAAGAAGAAATTAAACAAATGTGCAATAGCTTGAAAGTGCACACCACAGAGTACAGTTAAAACAATAATGCAATATGGAGAAAAAGTCGACTACAGCTAAGGTGAAACCAACTAAAGTGCATTCCGGCTTAAATGTTTCTAAAATACCTACACTTTTGCATTTTACTAGCTTGTTCAATATATTCCCGGTGCTGCTGAGGACATATGCAAAGTCCTTGCCTGTCTAATTGTCCCTCCATTTGATACAACAATGTTAAGAGACTGTCTGACAGAAAGCTATCGGGACATAGGTATAGTCTTTGCCTGTCTGTTGTCCTTACATCTAATACAACAATGCTAAGAGACTGTCTGACAGAAAGCTTTCATACATGTTCTTTATCATTTATTTTCATGTATTTGTTTTCCGTCCTATATTGTTATTTTGATTTGACAAATGAATGAGTCTAAATACGATTTTTTGACAATGTTACACAAGGAATTTTGTTTTGGAATATGTTTGCTCCATTAAGACAGAATACATTCGTGTTTACTGTTCCAGGGTTATGTTACTTGAATGTTTGAAAATTTTGAAAATTTTGATGTTCTGGATAATTAACATGATTAATTGAGTTAACCTTTTTGTTATTGATTCATAAAATTCTGGAACATTGGCAAGCTCGTGCATTATAAAACATGTACATGTATTTCAGCAGAAGCAAGCAAGACTCGGCTGTGTATTTCTATATTTCAACAAATAGAGACCTGTTTGTGTAATAATCACTGATCAGAATGAAAATAAGAAGATAGTGTGTGATTCAATGAGAAAGCTATCCACCAAATGGTAAAATCATGTGAATTTAAGCAACTAACGCCTACTGTAACGCATTTATAAAATAGCAAACTCGATTTATTGTTAGCTAAAAAAAGTGTCTAACTAAAATTGTGAAACAATTCAAACTGATTTATGATAAAACAAATAACTACAATGTGGTTTTTAACGACCTACACTTCCCATGAGGGTGCAACATGGTCAGTGTTCCCCCTTGTGTAATTTTTAGCTCACCTTGCCCGAAGGGCCAAGTGAGCTTTTCCCATTACTTTGCGTCCGTCGTCGTTGTTAACTTTTACAAAAATCTTCTCCTCTGAAACTACTGGGCCAAATTTAACCAAACTTGGACACAATCATCATTGAGGTATCTAGTTTTAAAAAATGTGTCCGGTGACCCGACCAACCAACCAAGATGGCCGCCATGGCTAAAAATAGAACATAGGGGTAAAATGCAGTTTTTGGCTTATAACTCAAAAACCATAGCATTTAGAGGAAATCTGACATGGGGGTAAAATTGTTTATCAGGTGAAGATCTATCTGCTCCAAAATTTTCAGATGAATCGGACAACCCGTTGTTGGGTTGCTGCCCCTGAATTAGTAATTTTAAGAAATTTTGCTGCTTTGGGTTATTAAGGCCCCGCCGACGGCGGGTCGCCCTATAGTGATCAGTCTGTCCGTCCGTCTGTCCGTCCGTAACACTTTTGTGTCCGCTCCATATCTAGAGAACCGTTATGATTTCATACTTAATACTTAACATGATTATTAACCAACACCAGCGGGTGTGTCATGTTGTATGTACAACTTCCTAGGTCAAAGGTCAAGGTCAAAAACTTTGGTTTCAGTTGACAACCCCGTGTCCTGTGGTGAAGATCGTGTCCGCTCCATATCTAGATAACCATTATGATTTCAAAGTTTATACTTGACATCCATTTTAACAACCACCAGAGGGTGTGTCATGATGTATGTACAACTTCCTAGGTCAAAGGTCAAGGTCAAAAACTTTGGTTTCGAGTTGACAATCCTGTGTCCTGTGGTGAAGATCGTGTCCGCTCCATATCTAGATAATCGTTATGATTTCAAAGTATATACTTGTCATACATTTTAACCACCACCAGAGGGCGTGTCATGATGTATGTACAACTTCCTAGGTCAAAGGTCAACGTCAAAAAAACTTTGGTTTCAGTTGACAACCCTGTGTCCTGTGGTGAAGATTGTGTCCGCTCTATATCTTGAGAACCGTTATGATTTCAAATATTATACTTGACATCCATTTTAACCAACACCAGAGGGTGTGTCATGATGTATGTACCACTTCCTAGGTCAAAGGTCTGTCTGTCTGTTCGTCTGTCCATCGCTAACAAATTTGATCCACATTATATTTTGAGAGGACAGCTGTTATTATTTCATACTTTATACCTGACAAACATTTTCAACTTAACATATATATTAACCAACACAAGAGAATGTGTCATAATGTATGCATCCTAGGTCTAAGATCAGTCTGTCGGTCTGTCCATCCGTTCGTTGTTCTTAACAAATTGTGTCCGCTCTACCTCTCGAGAACCATTAATATTTCATACTTTATACTTGGTGGGTCATAATATATTGAAGGCATAATTCTAAAAATATGTGACAAATATCAATTGGGCAGCACCTTTAAACATATTGTTCAAACATCAATCCATATATCCAGAAGTCACCTTAGAGTAGTAAACAATGAGTTCACATCATGCAGTCATATCACTATTATACTATGAAAGTAAGATGAGAATATTTATCAGTTTTAACTTAAAATCTTAGATCAAAATCACACATGACACTATGTAATAACTTCAAATAATGCTTCATATCAGATTATCAATACAACTTATTTACCCCACGTTATTGACAGCGGGGCCCACAGAGATGGCTCCCATCTCAATGATATCTAGTTATCTTGAATATTATTATGGATAAAGATAAACTGTAAACAGCAATAATGTTCAGCAAAGTAAGATTTACAAATAAGTCAATGTGACCGAAATGGTCAGTTGACCCCTTTAGGAGTTATTACCCTTTATTGTCAATTTTTAACCGTTTTTCGTAAATCTTGGTTATCATTTACAAAAATCTTCTCCTCTGAAACTACTGGGCCAAATTATTCCAAACTTGGCCACAATCATCTTTGGGGTATCTAGTTGAAAAAAATGTGTCCGGTGACCAGGCCATCAAATCAAGATGGTCGCCACAGCATAACATAGAACATAGGTTTTTTTTTGGCTTATAACTCAAAAACCAAGGCATTTAGAGGAAATCTGACATTGGGTAAAATTGTTTATCAGGTCAAGCTCTATCGGCCCTGAAATTTTCAGATGAATCAGACAACCTTTTGTTGGGTTGCTGCCCCTAAATCGGTAGTTTTAAGGAACTTTTGCTGTTTTTGGTTATCTTGACTATTATTATAGATAGAGATAAACTGTAAACAGCAATAATGTTCAGCAATGTAAGATTTACAAATAAGTCAGCATGACCGAAATGGTCAATTGACCCCCTAAGGAGTTATTGTCCTTTATAGTCAATTTTTATGCCCCACCTACGATAGTAGAGGGGCATTATGTTTTCTGGTCTGTGCGTCCGTTCGTTCGTTCGTCCGTCCGTCTGTTCGTTCGTTCGTTCGTCTGTTCGTTCGTCCGTCTGTCCCGCTTCAGGTTAAAGTTTTTGGTCAAGGTAGTTTTTGATGAAGTTGAAGTCCAATCAACTTGAAACTTAGTACACATGTTCCTTATGATATGATCTTTCTAATTTTAAAGCCAAATTAAACTTTTGACCCCAATTTCACGGTCCACTGAACATAGAAAATGAAAGTGCATGTTTCAGGTTAAAGTTTTTGGTCAAGGTAGTTTTTGATGAAGTTGAAGTCCAATCAACTTGAAACTTAGTACACATGTTTCTTATGATATGATCTTTCTAATTTTAAAGCCAAATTAAACTTTTGACCCCAATTTCACGGTCCACTGAACATAGAAAATGAAAGTGCATGTTTCAGGTTAAAGTTTTTGGTCAAGGTAGTTTTTGATGAAGTTAAAGTCCAATCAACTTGAAACTTAGTACAAATGTTCCCTATGATATTATCTTTCTAACTTTAATGCCTAATTATATTTTTTATCCAATTTCACGGTCCATTGAACATGGAAAATGATAGTGGGAGTGGGGCATCCGTGTACTTTGGACACATTCTTGTTATTAACATTTTCCACTGAAACTACTGGGCCAAGTTCATTATAGATAGAGATAATTGTAAGCAACAAGACTGTTTAGTAAAGTAAGATGTACAAACACATCACCATCACCAAAACACAATTTTGTCATGAATCCATCTGCTTCCTTTGTTTAATATTCACATAGACCAAGGTGAGCGACACCGGTTCTTTAGAGCCTCTAGTTATTTATTGCAAAAGTGCATATCTAAAAGGTTGTCTCCCTTTATATAGGACACTATCTATAAGTACACATAGTATTAATAATGAAATTTGTATATATATATATATATGTTCACCATAATTTTAACATATAAACAAGCTGTGTTTTGATTGTGTGATTCTCATTATGATTTATCATGTATAGTTACTGTATTATAAATGTATTAAATTGTCAACATTTTTCTTTTTTTTTTCTTTTAATAATATATCATTAATGCACCTGTATTTTAATAACAAACCCACATTTGCTTGAAAATACTTTCAACCGCTAACATGTTAAACCCTACCATTTGCTGTATGTTTACGCCTGTCCCAAGTCGGGAGCCTGTACATACAGTTTTATATATATATATAAAGGACACTCCACAGCATCAAAAATATTCTTAAACTGAAAAAGTTGCAGATCAAAGATACGGAAGGGCATTTAAAAGTTGTCTTAAAGAAAAGCAGACAGTGCAATGGCTATGAAGAAAAAGAAAATGAAAAAACAAACATCAGTACACACAACTCCACACAGAAAAGCTAAGACATGAGAAACATCAACTTTATCAAAAAACGGGTGATCACATGAGCTCTGGAAAGGTAAGAATGTTCTGGTCCACTAGTGACACATGTCATGTTTTTTCTTGGCAAGCAAACATTTGGTGAAAATTCACATACGTTGATGTCACTGTCAAAGAAAAGAAATAGATTGTGACTTAGACAATTAGACCAACTCTTTACACGGATTTTCTTAACAATAACATGTATGTTATAAGTAATGACTTCAACTAAATCATGTTCAATACTGACAATAGATTTATTTATTGCAGCAAGCCTCTTTTAAGGCAGTTCATGTCATTAGTGGAATCCCTCTGATTTTAGGGAGTTCATGTTATTAGTAGAATAGCTAGTTCCACCTCTGATGTTTTGGGAGTTCATGCCATAAGTGGAATAGCTAGTTCCTCCTCTGATTTTATGGAGTTCCTGTCATAAGTGGAATAGCTTGTTCCACCTCTGATTTTCGGGAGTTCATGTCATATGTGGAATAGCTAGTTCATCCTCTGATTTTAGAGAGTTCATGTCATTAGTGAACTAGCTAGTTCCTTCTCTGATTTAAGAGAGTTCATTTCATAACTGGAATAGCTAGTTCCTCCTCTGATTTTAGGGAGTTCATTTCATTAGTGGAATAGCTAGTACCACCCCTGATTTTAGGGAGTTCATGTCATTAGTGGAATAGCTAGTTCCACCTCTGATTTTAGGGAGTTCATGTCATAAGTGGAATAGCTAGTTCCTCCTCTGATTTTAGGAGTTCATGTCATTAGTGGCATAGCTAGTTCCTCATCTGATTTTAGGGGGTTCGTGTCATTAGTAGAATAGCTAGTTCCGCCTCTGATTTTAGGGAGTTCATGTCATTAGTGGAACAGCTAGTTCCTCCTCTGATTTTAGGGAGGTCGTTAGTGGAATAGCTAGTTCCTCCTCTGATTTTAGAGAGTTCGTGTCATTAGTGGAATAGCTAGTTCTTCCTCTGATTTTAGAGAGTTCGTGTCATTAGTGGAATAGCTAGTTCCTCCTCTGATTTTAGGGAGTTCATGTCATTAGTGGAATAGCTAGTTCCTCCTCTGATTTTAGGGAGTTCATGTCATAAGTGGAATAGCTAGTTCCTCTTCTGATTTTAGGGAGTCCATGTCATTAGTGGAATAGCTAGTTCCTCCTCTGATTTTAGAGAGTTCGTGTCATTAGTGGAATAGCTAGTTCCTCCTCTGATTTTAGGGAGTTCATGTCATTAGTGGAATAGCTAGTTCCACCTCTGATTTTAGGGAGTTCATGTGATTAGTGGCATAGCTAGTTCCTCCTCTGATTTTAGGGAGTTCATGTCATTAGTGGAATAGCTAGTTCCTCTTCTGATTTTAGGGAGTTTATGTCATTAGTGGAATAGCTAGTTCCTCCTTTGCTTTAAGAGAGTTCATGTCATTAGTGGAATAGCTAGTTGCACCTCTGATTTGAGGGAGTTCATGTCATAAGTTGAATAGCTAGTTCCTCCTCTGATTTTAGGGAGTTCATGCGATAAGTGGCATAGTTAGTTCCTCCTCTGATTTTGGGTGTTCGTGTCATTAGTGGAATAGCTAGTTCCTCCTCTGATTTTAGGGAGTTCATGTAATAAGTGGAATAGCTAGTTCCTCCTCTGATTTTAGGGAGTTCATGTCATTAGTGGAATAGCTAGTTCCTCCTCTGATTTTAAAGAGTTCGTGTCAATAGTGGAATAGCTAGTTCCTCCTCTTATTTTAGGGAGTTCATGTCATTAGTGAAATAGCTAGTTCCTCCTCTGATTTTAGAGAGTTCATGTCATTAGTGGAATAGCTAGTTCCACCTCTGATTTTCGGGAGTTCATGTCATTGGTGTAATAGCTAGTTCATCCTCTGATTTTATAGAGTTCATGTCATTAGTGGACTAGCTAGTTCCTCCTCTGATTTTAGAGAGTTCATGTCATTAGTGGACTAGCTAGTTCCTCCTCTGATTTAAGAGAGTTCATTTCATTAGTGGAATAGCTAGTTCCACCTCTGATTTTAGGAAGTTCATGTCATTAGTGGAATAGCTATTTCCACCTCTGATTTTAGGGAGTTCATGTCATTAGTGGAATAGCTAGTTCCACCTATGATTTTAGGGAGTTCATGTCATTAGTGGAATAGCTAGTTCCTCCTCTGATTTTAGGGAGTTCATGCGATTAGTGGCATAGCTAGTTCCCCATCTGATTTTAGGGTGTTCGTGTCATTAGTGGAATAGCTAGTTCCTCGTCTGATTTTAGGGTGTTCGTGTCATTAGTGGAATAGCTAGTTCCTCCTCTGATTTTAGGGAGTTCATGTCATTAGTGGAATAGCTAGTTCCTACTCTGATTTTAGAGAGTTCGTGTCATTAGTGGAATAGAAAGTTCCTCCTCTGATTTTAGGGAGATCATGTCATTAGTGAAATAGCTAGTTCCTTCTCTGATTTTAGAGAGTTCGTGTCATTAGTGGAATAGCAAGTTCCTCCACTGATTTTAGGGAGTTCATGTCATTAGTGGAATAGCTAGTTCCACCTCTGATTTTAGGGAGTTCATGTCATTAGTGGAATAGCTAGTTCCACTTCTGATTTTAGAGAGTTCGTGTCATTAGTGGAATAGCTAGTTCCACTTCTGATTTGAGGGTGTTCGTGTCATTAGTGGAATAGCTAGTTCCTCCTCTGATTTTAGGGTGTTCGTGTCATTAGTGGAATAGCTAGTTCCTCCTCTGATTTTAGGGAGTTCGTGTCATTAGTGGAATAGCTAGTTCCTCCTCTGATTTTAGGGAGTTCATGTCATTAGTGGAATAGCTAGTTCCACCTCTGATTTTCGGGAGTTCATGTCATTGGTGTAATAGCTAGTTCATCCTCTGATTTTAGGGAGTTCGTGTCATTAGTGGAATAGCTAGTTCCTCCTCTGATTTTAGGGAGTTCGTGTCATTAGTGGAATAGCTAGTTCCTCCTCTGATTTTAGGGAGTTCATGTCATTAGTGGAATAGCTAGTTCCACCTCTGATTTTCGGGAGTTCATGTCATTGGTGTAATAGCTAGTTCCTCCTCTGATTTTAGGAGTTCATGTGATTAGTGGCATAGCTAGTTCCTCCTCTCATTTTAGGGGGTTCGTGTCATTGGTAAATTTTTAATTAATTAAAAATACTTAATTCCATCTCGGATGCTTTCGACATTACTCGTTACCTGTTTGTACAAAATTTATCGTTCGTAATTTAACCGCATTTGATTGGTTAATAGAAATACCTGTTCACTTCAGGTAATTTTTCATACAAATATTTCCTGGTCATTTCGAATTGTGTACTGGTCAATTCAACACGTTAAATTTATGGTTTGGTTTACTTCTATGTTGGTGAGTGCTCTATGCATTGTGGTGTCCGAGCTGATAGTTACTCAGTTGGTAGTTGACAGGATTGAATGTTCATTTTCTCCCAACCTGAATGATGCAGTTGTAATGCCGTACGATACACGAAAGGTTCAACGCATTAACTACAACTCATTACATAATACTGGTACTACTGGTGCTCTGAATTCTTCGTCAGAAGAAGACATTCATAGTTCTGGGCTGTTTTCTCCATTAGGTTCTCCAGGGAAAGTGACAAGTTCAAGGCCGATTAGTTTGTTATCGTCAACATATTTTCCGGCAGAGGGCGACATGGATGAAGTCAAAGAAATAGTGTCCGGTGGTCTCGATTCTTATGACGAAAAGGAAGACGAGAAGATAGAGGCGGAATTGGCTTTGGTTTTAAAAGAAAAGGAGCTGATTAAAAAGAAGATGCGTAGTCAAAATTTGAAGGAGCAGTTAAAGCGAGAGAAGGCGGAATTAGAAGAATTAAAGAAACATGACGAGGCGGTCGGTGGCATGGATAAAGGGAAGAAAGGTGATAAAAAGGAGAAAGAAAAGAGGTCACAGAAAAAGAAAGAGTCAGGTAAATCTTTAATAAAGCAAAACTTTGATATAAACGACTTAAGGTCCGACAAAAAATTAATAAAGGCTGTACATGAACAATTAAAGGAGTATCAGTTAATATCCGATTCAAGTCAAACTAGTAGTTTCAGTTCGGGAGACTCCGATAGTGAAAGTTCTGTTTTATCAAAAAAGAAAAGGAAAACTCGCAGTAAAAAACACAAACAAAAGTCAAAGAGTTCTGATATTATTTCTGAAAGTTCTCTTTCCGATAGCAAAGATTCAAGTTCCGAATCGGACAGTTATACAAGGAGCATAAAAAAGAAATACAGAAAGAACAAGAGAAAGTCGGGATTAGTGGTATCGTCTAGACAAAAAACAAAGTATCCACAGGACTGTCCGCAGTCAAAATTACAATTAGAATATGCAAACAAAAAAATAAAGTTTGAAGATTTGAAATTCCATCAATTTGTAGCGGGGGAGATGGAAATAATTGTATCATGTAAAAGCGACAAAGAAAAGAATGGTCGATTAACTTTATTAAAGAAAATTTCGTATTATTATGAATTATATGATTGGAAAGCTTTGTTACAGTTCTATGCTGCCTGGATACGTCGGGTTGAATCTGGTCAAAATAAGTGGTCTGATGATACTGCGGACATTGAGACTCCTTTATTGGCCAGTTCCGTCAGATCTAGACAGAATAGAACAGGTAATAAATCTTCTACCATTGTAAAAGCACCATCTGTTTGGTTCTGCTCTGATTTTCAGAAAAAGAAATGTTCTTTTTCAAGTGCTCATGATAAGGTCATTAAGGGGGTCACAAGGCATGTGCAACATGTTTGTGCGTCTTGTCTATTGAAGGATAACAAGCAATTGCCACATGCTGAGTTAGATCTATCTTGTCCTCATCATGAGTCATGACTACATGGCAGTAAAATTGATAATGTTTGTGCTTTAGATTGTTGCAATATATGTGAAGGTTCAACATGTTTAAAACATATTTTTGGTGAACATGGTATTGAAAATCTTGTGCATTTTCATAATCAAGTTAAGAGTTCAGGCGTGCCAAATGTATTTGGTTGTAAAATTCCTGTTTACTCAAAGCTGAATGTCAATTTTTTTAGGTCTATGTTATCTATGTATCATGATTCAGATATAGCTAATTTTTTAGAGTATGGGTTCCCATTGAGTTGTGAAGGTTCATGTTCAGGTTTATCTGAAGAAAAGAATCATGCTGGAGCCAGAAGTCATCCAGATGATATGAGAAAATATTTGAAAAAAGAGTGCACATACGGTAGCATAATTGGGCCTTTTTTTAGTAATCCCTTTAATACGGACATGGTTATTTCTCCATTAAATTCTGTGCCGAAGAAGGATACTCTAGATCGTAGGGTGATTTTAGATTTGAGTTTTGGTGTTGATGGTGAGGACTCGGTAAACAGTCATATTTCTAAAGATTTGTATTTGGGTAATCCTATCAAGGTTTCTTATCCTTCAGTTGACTCTTTGGTGGAGTTAATAAGGAGAAAAGGTTCTGGTTCGTTATGTTTTAAGAGGGACTTAAAGCGGGCGTATAGACAAATTCCAATCTGTCCTGGTGACTGGCATTTGGTTGGATTTTCATGGGAAAATCATATCTTTTTTGATCGGGTATTGTCCATGGGATTAAGGTCAGCGGCATATATTTGTCAAAGGGTGACTAATGCTGTTAGGTTTATATTGGACGCTCACTATGATTTACAAATTGTTAACTATCTTGATGATCTAGCGGGTTGTGATGTACAAGAGAAGGCATTTGACGCTTATGCTATTTTGGGTGAAGTATTGGACAACTGTGGTTTAGAGGAATCGATAGAAAAGGCCGCTCCTCCTTCTGCATCTATGGTTTTTCTTGGTATACTCTTTGATACAGTAAGTTGTACTCTATCTATTACTAAGGATAGGTTGGAGGAAATACTTTGTTTGGTTAAAAGTTGGTTGCAAAAGGAGAGATGCTCTTTAAGAGATTTACAATCTTTACTCGGTAAACTTCATTTCGTGAGTTCATGTGTTCGCCCTGGGCGACTTTTTGTTTCAAGGTTATTGGTTTGGTTGCGGACTTTCGGTGGTCAAAATATTACAAAGCGTGTACCCAAGTATATCAAGTTGGATTTAGTTTGGTGGAGCAAGTTTCTAGACATATATAATGGAGTTTCTATGATGTTTCTTATTGACTGGTCTAGTCCTGATTGTGTGCTTTCTTGTGATTCAACTTTGATTGGTTGTGGAGGTATTTGTAATGGGATTTATTTTCATACAGTCTTTCCAGCATTTATTCGCAGGCAACAGTTGCATATAAATGCTCTGGAACTACTTTGTGTTATGGTGTGTCTGAAAGTTTGGGCAAGTGTACTTAAAGGTTCTAGGATTGTTATTTATTGTGATAATTCTTCATCTGTCACTGTACTAAATTCTGGTGCTTGCAGAAACACGTTCATGCAATCTTGTCTCAGAGAAATCTGTTTTCTGACAGCTAGTCATGAGTTTCAAGTAAAAGGACGGCATTTGAGTGGTGAAGCAAATAGAATTGCTGACATGCTTTCTAGGTGGGATATGGGTCCCGGTGTAAGCACAGAGTTTTTAAAGCTGGCTCGTGTCAATGCGTGGAAAGAAATTGAATTGGATGATGATTTGTTTCATTTTACGTCACCTTGGTGAATTTTTCTTTGATATTGTTTATTGTAGATACTGAGCTATGTAAGTTACAGAAAGACACGGAGTTGTGTAAAAAATCTGCTTTTGCAGAAGGAACTTACAAGAATTTGAAAGTGCAGTTTGTTTCTTATTTTTTATTTTGCACATATTTTAATATGTCACCTTTGCCTACTTCTGTAAATACTCTTTGTCTATATGGGAAATTTTTGAGTAGGAGTTTTAAGAGTGTAGCTTCTATTCAAAATTATATTAGTGGTGTCAAGACTTTACATTTGCTATTAGGAGTTGAGTTTCCAACGGAAGATTGGTTTTCAATAAAGTTATTGTTTAGAGGTTTGTCTCGTCAAAATCATCATATGCCTCGCAGAGCTCTGCCTATTACTCCACAGATTCTTTTTCAAATGTATGAATTTTTAGATATGTCTAATCCGTCAGATGTCACTATCTGGTGCTGTTTTCTGTTTGCTTTTTTTCTTATGGTTAGAAAGTCAAATTTAGTTCCAACTTCGGCAAAGAATTTTGATCCGCATAAACAATTATGCAGAAAGAACGTTATTGTTTTTAGTGATTATTTGTTGGTTAGAATGGAATGGTCAAAAACCATTCAATTTGGTAATAGGAAACTGGAGTTACCATTGGTCAAGATAAAAGAGTCTCCGCTTTGTCCGTACAATGCGTACAATCGTATGTGCACTCTAATACCAGCCGATGGTGATAAACCCGCCTTTTTAATTCCACAATCTAAAGGGTATAAAACTTTATGTTATTCATTTTTTCAGAAAAGACTAAGGGACATTTTAGAAATGTGTGGTTTAAATTCTTCCAAATTTTCCTCTCATTCTTTTCGCAGAGGAGGGGCTACATGGGCTTTTCACAGTAAAGTTCCTTCCGAGTTGATACAATTTCACGGGGATTGGCGTAGTGACGCATATAAAGTTTATTTAGAGTTTGACTTACAGGACAAATTGTCTATTTCACGAGCTATGGCTGATGAAATTCTGAATTAATATTGTTTGTTTACCTTATCTTATTTTATTTTTTGTAGACTTTGTGTCAAAAAATAAGGTTTTGTTGCTGTCAGATTCCACTTGTAAATATGTCAATAATATTAACTGGCTGGATTGCTATATCTGGTGCTAATATATACACTTTTCAACAATTTGTAAAAGACAACAAATCACTTTTAAGAAAATATACACATTTGTTATTGCATGTAGGCACAAACGATGTTGGGAATGGTTTATCTAGTAAATTGATTATTCAATATTATAACAACTTAATTGATTTTATTTTCAATGTTTTTCCTTCTTTAAAAATAATAGTTTCAGCAATTTTGCCAAGACCCATAGATTATGATGACACAAAACAAACTGTAATAGACTGTAATAAAGCTTTGGCTAAGTTGTCTTTGAAGAAAAATATTTTATTTGTCAAAACTTATAAGCAATTTGTTCAGCAACCTGGATCAATTTATAAAAGTAAATGTTTTTGTAAAGATAGATTACATTTAAGTTATTTTGGTGTTTCAGTTTTAAGGAACTTTTTTATAGGTGTAGTTAATCATTTGTAATTATAGAATATTGTATTTACATGTATTTTTGGTCAAGATACTTTGTGGTTTTTAATTTTATTTTTCAGAAGATGATGGTCAAGAAAGCTGGGCTAGACCATTACTTCTACATCTGGTTTACCTGTGAACCTATATTAGTTTGCAGGATTCCAGTAGTTGTTGTTTGTATTATCAGGTATGTTTATATTATAAATTAATGTAGTTTTTACTTTAACACTGAACACTTTATAGTGGCCGTTGGTTTGGTGCATTTATATATTTTGGAAATTAATAATTATCAAGAATATGGACTTAAAATGAGAAATTATTTATGACATATGTATGATTGTAATTTTTTTATTTATGCCAAAATATGATTATCATTACTTATGTGTTGAGTTTTGTTTTATTACATCGAAATGGGAGTGGAGGGAATTGGTAAATTTTTAATTAATTAAAAATACTTAATTCCATCTCGGATGCTTTCGACATTACTCGTTACCTGTTTGTACAAAATTTATCGTTCGTAATTTAACCGCATTTGATTGGTTAATAGAAATACCTGTTCACTTCAGGTAATTTTTCATACAAATATTTCCTGGTCATTTCGAATTGTGTACTGGTCAATTCAACACGTTAAATTTATGGTTTGGTTTACTTCTATGTTGGTGAGTGCTCTATGCATTGTGGTGTCCGAGCTGATAGTTACTCAGTTGGTAGTTGACAGGATTGAATGTTCATTTTCTCCCAACCTGAATGATGCAGTTGTAATGCCGTACGATACACGAAAGGTTCAACGCATTAACTACAACTCATTACATAATACTGGTACTACTGGTGCTCTGAATTCTTCGTCAGAAGAAGACATTCATAGTTCTGGGCTGTTTTCTCCATTAGGTTCTCCAGGGAAAGTGACAAGTGATTTTCGGGAGTTCATGTCATTGGTGTAATAGCTAGTTCATCCTCTGATTTTAGGGAGTTCGTGTCATTAGTGGAATAGCTAGTTCCTCCTCTGATTTTAGGGAGTTCGTGTCATTAGTGGAATAGCTAGTTCCTCCTCTGATTTTAGGGAGTTCATGTCATTAGTGGAATAGCTAGTTCCACCTCTGATTTTCGGGAGTTCATGTCATTGGTGTAATAGCTAGTTCCTCCTCTGATTTTAGGAGTTCATGTGATTAGTGGCATAGCTAGTTCCTCCTCTCATTTTAGGGGGTTCGTGTCATTAGTGGAATAGCTAGTTCCTCCTCTGATTTTAGGGAGTTCATGTCATTAGTGGAACAGCTAATTCCTCCTCTGATTTTAGGGAGGTCGTTAGTGGAATAGCTAGTTCCTCCTCTGATTTTAGAGAGTTCGTGTCATTAGTGGAATAGCTAGTTCCTCCTCTGATTTTAGGGAGTTTATGTCATTAGTGGAATAGCTAGTTCCTCCTCTGATTTTAGAGAGTTCGTGTCATTAGTGGAATAGCTAGTTCCTCCTCTGATTTTAGGGTATTCATGTCATTAGTGGAATAGCTAGTTCCACCTCTGATTTAAGGGAGTTCATGTGATTAGTGGCATAGCTAGTTCCTCCTCTTATTTTAGGGTGTTCGTGTCATTAGTGGAATAGCTAGTTCCTCCTCTGATTTTAGGGAGTTCGTGTCATTAGTGAAATAGCTAGTTCCTCCTCTGATTTTAGGGAGTTCATGTCATTAGTGGAATAGCTAGTTCCACTTCTGATTTTCGGGAGTTCATGTCATTGGTGTAATAGCTAGTTCATCCTCTGATTTTATAGAGTTTATGTCATTAGTGGACTAGCTAGTTCCTCCTCTGATTTTAGAAAGTTCATGTCATAAGTGGACTAGCTAGTTCCTCCTCTGATTGAAGAGAGTTCATTTTATTAGTGGAATAGCTAGTTCCACCTCTGATTTTAGGAAGTTCATGTCATTAGTGGAATAGCTATTTCCACCTCTGATTTTAGGGAGTTCATGTCATAAGTGGAATAGCTAGTTCCTCCTCTGATTTTAGGGAGTTCATGTGATTAGTGGAATAGCTAGTTCCTCCTCTGATTTTAGGGAGTTCATATCATTAGTGGAATAGCTAGTTCCTCCTCTGATTTTAGGGAGTTCACGTCATTAGTGGAATAGCTAGTTCCACCTCTGATTTTCGGGAGTTCATGTCATTGGTGTAATAGCTAGTTCATCCTCTGATTTTAGGAAGTTCATGTCATTAGTGGAATAGCTATTTCTACCTCTGATTTTAGGGAGTTCATGTCATAAGTGGAATAGCTAGTTCCTCCTCTGATTTTAGGGAGTTCATGTAATTAGTGGAATAGCTAGTTCCTCCTCTGATTTTAGGGAGTTCATGTCATTAGTGGAATAGCTAGTTCCACCTCTGATTTTAGGGAGTTCATGTGATTAGTGGCATAGCTAGTTCCTCCTCTGATTTTAGGGTGTTCGTGTCATTAGTGGAATAGCTAGTTCCTCCTCTGATTTTAGAGAGTTCGTGTCATTAGTGGAATAGCTAGTTCCACCTCTGATTTTAGGGAGTTCATGTCATTAGTGGAATAGCTAGTTCCACCTCTGATTTTAGGGAGTTCATGTGATTAGTGGCATAGCTAGTTCCTCCTCTGATTTTAGGGAGTTCATGTCATTAGTGGAATAGCTAGTTCCTCTTCTGATTTTAGGGAGTTTATGTCATTAGTGGAATAGCTAGTTCCTCCTTTGCTTTAAGGGAGTTCATGTCATTAGTGGACTAGCTAGTTCCTCCTCTGATTTTAGAGAGTTCGTGTCATTAGTGGAATAGCAAGTTCCTCCACTGATTTTAGGGAGTTCATGTCATTAGTGGAATAGCTAGTTCCACCTCTGATTTTAGGAAGTTCATGTCATTAGTGGAATAGCTATTTTCACCTCTGATTTTAGGGAGTTCATGTCAGAAGTGGAATAGCTAGTTCCTCCTCTGATTTTAGGGAGTTCATGTGATTAGTGGCATAGCTAGTTCCTCCTCTTATTTTAGGGTGTTCGTGTCATTAGTGGAATAGCTAGTTCCTCCTCTGATTTTAGGGAGTTCGTGTCATTAGTGGAATAGCTAGTTCCTCCTCTGATTTTAGGGAGTTCATGTCATTAGTGGAATAGCTAGTTCCACCTCTGATTTTCGGGAGTTCATGTCATTGGTGTAATAGCTAGTTCATCCTCTGATTTTATAGAGTTCATGTCATTAGTGGAATAGCTAGTTCCTCCTCTGATTTTAGGGAGTTCATGTCATAAGTGGAATAGCTAGTTCCTCTTCTGATTTTAGGGAGTCCATGTCATTAGTGGAATAGCTAGTTCCTCCTCTGATTTTAGGGAGTTCGTGTCATTAGTGGAATAGCTAGTTCCTCCTCTGATTTTAGGGAGTTCATGTCATTAGTGGAATAGCTAGTTCCACCTCTGATTTTAGGGAGTTCATGTGATTAGTGGCATAGCTAGTTCCTCCTCTGATTTTGGGGAGTTCATGTCATTAGTGGAATAGCTAGTTCCTCTTCTGATTTTAGGGAGTTTATGTCATTAGTGGAATAGCTAGTTCCTCCTCTGATTTTAGAGAGTTCATGTCATTAGTGGACTAGCTAGTTCCTCCTCTGATTTAAGAGAGTTCATTTCATTAGTGGAATAGCTAGTTCCACCTCTGATTTTAGGAAGTTCATGTCATTAGTGGAATAGCTATTTCTACCTCTGATTTTAGGGAGTTCATGTCATAAGTGGAATAGCTAGTTCCTCCTCTGATTTTAGGGAGTTCATGTGATTAGTGGAATAGCTAGTTCCTCCTCTGATTTTAGGGAGTTCATGTCATTAGTGGAATAGCTAGTTCCTCCTCTGATTTTAGGGAGTTCATGTCATAAGTGGAATAGCTAGTTCCTCTTCTGATTTTAGGGAGTCCATGTCATTAGTGGAATAGCTAGTTCCTCCTCTGATTTTAGAGAGTTCGTGTCATTAGTGGAATAGCTAGTTCCACCTCTGATTTTAGGGAGTTCATGTCATTAGTGGAATAGCTAGTTCCACCTCTGATTTTAGGGAGTTCATGTGATTAGTGGCATAGCTAGTTCCTCCTCTGATTTTAGGGAGTTCATGTCATTAGTGGAATAGCTAGTTCCTCTTCTGATTTTAGGGAGTTTATGTCATTAGTGGAATAGCTAGTTCCTCCTTTGCTTTAAGGGAGTTCATGTCATTAGTGGAATAGCTAGTTGCACCTCTGATTTTAGGGAGTTCATGTGATTAGTGGCATAGCTAGTTCCTCCTCTGATTTTAGGGTATTCATGTCATTAGTGAAATAGCTAGTTCCACCTCTGATTTGAGGGAGTTCATGTCATAAGTTGAATAGCTAGTTCCTCCTCTGATTTTGGGTGTTCGTGTCATTAGTGGAATAGCTAGTTCCTCCTCTGATTTTATGGAGTTCATGTAATTAGAGGAATAGCTAGTTCCTCCTCTGATTTTAGGGAGTTCATGTCATTAGTGGAATAGCTAGTTCCTCCTCTGATTTTAGAGAGTTCGTGTCAATAGTGGAATAGCTAGTTCCTCCTCTTATTTTAGGGAGTTCATGTCATTAGTGAAATAGCTAGTTCCTCCTCTGATTTTAGAGAGTTCGTGTCATTAGTGGAATAGCTAGTTCCACCTCTGATTTTAGGGAGTTCATGTCATTAGTGGAATAGCTAGTTCCTCCACTGATTTTAGGGAGTTCATGTCATTAGTGGAATAGCTAGTTCCACCTATGATTTTAGGAAGTTCATGTCATTAGTGGAATAGCTAGTGCCTCCTCTGATTTTAGGGAGTTCATGCGATTAGTGGCATAGCTAGTTCCCCATCTGATTTTAGGGTTGTCGTGTCATTAGTGGAATAGCTAGTTCCTCCTCTGATTTTAGGGAGTTTTTGTAATTAGTGGAATAGCTAGTTCCTCCTCTGATTTTAGGGAGTTCATGTCATTAGTGGAATAGCTAGTTCCTCCTCTGATTTTAGGGTATTCATGTCATTAGTGAAATAGCTAGTTCCACCTCTGATTTGAGGGAGTTCATGTCATCAGTTGAATAGCTAGTTCCTCCTCTGATTTTAGGGAGTTCATGTGATAAGTGGCATAGCTAGTTCCTCCTCTGATTTTGGGTGTTCGTGTCATTAGTCGAATAGCTAGTTCCTCCTCTGATTTTAGGGAGTTCATGTAATAAGTGGAATAGCTAGTTCCTCCTCTGATTTTAGGGAGTTCATGTCATTAGTGGAATAGCTAGTTCCTCCTCTGATTTTAGAGAGTTCGTGTCAATAGTGGAATAGCTAGTTCCTCCTCTTATTTTAGGGAGTTCATGTCATTAGTGAAATAGCTAGTTCCTCCTCTGATTTTAGAGAGTTCGTGTCATTAGTGGAATAGCTAGTTCCACCTCTGATTTTAGGGAGTTCATGTCATTAGAGGAATAGCTAGTTCCTCCACTGATTTTAGGGAGTTCATGTCATTAGTGGAATAGCTAGTTCCACCTATGATTTTAGGGAGTTCATGTCATTAGTGGAATAGCTAGTTCCTCCTCTGATTTTAGGGAGTTCATGCGATTAGTGGCATAGCTAGTTCCCCATCTGATTTTAGGGTGTTCGTGTCATTAGTGGAATAGCTAGTTCCTCCTCTGATTTTAGGGAGTTTTTGTAATTAGTGGAATAGCTAGTTCCTCCTCTGATTTTAGGGAGTTCATGTCATTAGTGGAATAGCTAGTTCCTACTCTGATTTTAGAGAGTTCGTGTCATAAGTGGAATAGAAAGTTCCTCCTCTGATTTTAGGGAGATCATGTCATTAGTGAAATAGCTAGTTCCTTCTCTGATTTTAGAGAGTTCGTGTCATTAGTGGAATAGCAAGTTCCTCCACTGATTTTAGGGAGTTCATGTCATTAGTGGAATAGCTAGTTCCACCTCTGATTTTAGGGAGTTCATGTCATTAGTGGAATAGCTAGTTCCACTTCTGATTTTAGAGAGTTCGTGTCATTAGTGGAATAGCTAGTTCCTCCTCTGATTTTAGGGAGTTCATGTCATTAGTGGAATAGCTAGTTCCACCTCTGATTTTAGGGAGTTCATGTCATTAGTGGAATAGCTAGTTCCACCTCTGATTTTAGGGAGTTCATGTCATTAGTGGAATAGCTAGTTCCACTTCTGATTTGAGGGTGTTCGTGTCATTAGTGGAATAGCTAGTTCCTCCTCTGATTTTAGGGTGTTCGTGTCATTAGTGGAATAGCTAGTTCCTCCTCTGATTTTAGGGAGTTCGTGTCATTAGTGGAATAGCTAGTTCCTCCTCTGATTTTAGGGAGTTCATGTCATTAGTGGAATAGCTAGTTCCACCTCTGATTTTCGGGAGTTCATGTCATTGATGTAATAGCTAGTTCCTCCTCTGATTTTATAGAGTTCATGTCATTAGTGGACTACCTAGTTCCTCCTCTGATTTTAGAGAGTTCATGTCATAAGTGGACTAGCTAGTTCCTCCTCTGATTTAAGAGAGTTCATTTCATTAGTGGAATAGCTAGTTCCACCTCTGATTTTAGGAAGTTCATGTCATTAGTGGAATAGCTATTTCCACCTCTGATTTTAGGGAGTTCATGTCATAAGTGGAATAGCTAGTTCCTCCTCTGATTTTATGGAGTTCATGTGATTAGTGGAATAGCTAGTTCCTCCTCTGATTTTAGGGAGTTCATGTCATTAGTGGAATAGCTAGTTCCTCCTCTGATTTTAGGGAGTTCATGTCATAAGTGGAATAGCTAGTTCCTCTTCTGATTTTAGGGAGTCCATGTCATTAGTGGAATAGCTAGTTCCTCCTCTGATTTTAGAGAGTTCGTGTCATTAGTGGAATAGCTAGTTCCTCCTCTGATTTTAGGGAGTTCATGTCATTAGTGGAATAGCTAGTTCCTCCTCTGATTTTAGGGAGTTCATGTGATTAGTGGCATAGCTAGTTCCTCCTCTGATTTTAGCGTATTCATGTCATTAGTGAAATAGCTAGTTCCACCTCTGATTTGAGGGAGTTCATGTCATAAGTTGAATAGCTAGTTCCTCCTCTGATTTTGGGTGTTCGTGTCATTAGTGGAATAGCTAGTTCCTCCTCTGATTTTATGGAGTTCATGTAATTAGTGGAATAGCTAGTTCCTCCTCTGATTTTAGGAAGTTCATGTCATTAGTGGAATAGCTAGTTCCTCCTCTGATTTTAGAGGGTTCGTGTCAATAGTGGAATAGCTAGTTCCTCCTCTGATTTTAGGGAGTTCATGTCATTAGTGGAATAGCTAGTTCCACTTCTGATTTTAGAGAGTTCGTGTCATTAGTGGAATAGCTAGTTCCTCCTCTGATTTTAGGGAGTTCATGTCATTAGTGGAATAGCTAGTTCCACCTCTGATTTTAGGGAGTTCATGTCATTAGTGGAATAGCTAGTTCCACCTCTGATTTTAGGGAGTTCATGTCATTAGTGGAATAGCTAGTTCCACTTCTGATTTGAGGGTGTTCGTGTCATTAGTGGAATAGCTAGTTCCTCCTCTGATTTTAGGGAGTTCATGTCATTAGTGGAATAGCTAGTTGCTCCTCTGATTTTAGAGGGTTCGTGTCATTAGTGGAATAGCTAGTTCCTCCTCTGATTTTAGGGAGTTCATGCCATTAGTGAAATAGCTAGTTCCACTTCTGATTTTAGGGAGTTCATGTCATAAGTGGAATAGCTAGTTCCACCTCTGATTTTAGGGTGTTCGTGTCATTAGTGGAATAGCTAGTTCCTCCTCTGATTTTAGGGTGTTCGTGTCATTAGTGGAATAGCTAGTTCCTCCTCTGATTTTAGGGAGTTCATGTCATTAGTGGCATATCTAGTTCTTCCTCTGATTTTAGGGAGTACATGTCAATAGTGGAGTAGCTAGTTCCTGCTCAGATTTTAGGGATTTCAGGTCACTTTTGGAACAGCTAGTTCCTCCTTTAGGAGCATATGTCATTAGTGGAATAGCTAGTTACTCCTCTGATTTTAAGGAGTTCATGTCACTTTTGGAACAGCTAGTTCCTACACAGTTCAAGTCCCAATTGAAGCAGCATGTCCTTCTACGTGTTTAAGAGAGTTTGTGTTTCAAGCGAAGCAGCTAGTTTCTCCACAGGTTTAATGGAGTCCATGTTCCTTGTAGAGCAGCTAGTTCCCATACTGGATTGATCGAGTTCATGTCACTTGTGGATCAGTTATTTCCTCCACATGTTAAAAATAGTTCGTCACTTGTGGAGCAGCTAGTTCCATCATTTGTTTAAAGGAGTTCATGGCACTAGGGGATCAGGAATACATTCAGATGCTGATGCACGATTTCGAAAGGGGCCGACGTTTGGTGGGACATGCAAAACGTCTATGCGTTAGCCATATATGTAGTTCTATAAAAGAATCTGCTCCCCCCCTTAACCTCCCCTTTATAGATGGTCCACGTTCACAGTCTGAGTGGTCTGATTAATATAAGAAACAAGATCTACCAAAAAATCAATCGGCTGTCGACTCCATATTGCCCCTAAATGACAATTTTTACCCATTTTTTTGTGTGTAGAAACTATCAGATAAAGCAAAACTGTAAAACTTAAAACCATCAGATAAAGCAAAACTGTAAAACTATTAAAACTATCAGATAAAGCAATACTGTAAAACTATTAAAACTATCAGATAAAGCAATACTATAAAACTATTGAAACTATCAGATAGAGCAAAACTGTAAAACTATTAAAACTATCAGATAGAGCAAAACTGTAAAACTATTAAAACTATCAGATAGAGCAATATTGTAAAACTATTTAAACCATCAGATAGAGCAATACTATAAAACTATTAAAATTATCAGATAGAGCAAAACTGTAAAACTATTAAAACTATCAGATAGAGCAATACTGTAAAACTATTTAAACCATCAGATAGAGCAATACTATAAAACTATTGAAACTATCAGATAGAGCAAAACTGTTAAATTATTAAAACTATCAGATAGAGCAAAACTGTAAAACTATTAAAACCATCAGATAGAACAATACTGTAAAACTATTGAAACCATCAGATAGAGCAATACTGTAAAATTATTAAAACTATCAGATAGAGCAAAACTGTAAAACTATTAAAACTATCAGATAGAGCAAAACTGTAAAACTATTAAAACCATCAGATAGAGCAAAACTATAAAACTATTAAAACTATCAGATAGAGCAAAACTGTAAAACTATTAAAACTATCAGATAGAGCAATACTGTAAAACTATTAAAACTATCAGATAAAGCTAAACTGTAAAACTATTAAAACTATCAGATAGAGTAAAACTGTAAAACTATTAAAACCATCAGATAGAGCAATACTATAAAACTATCAAAACTATCAGATGGAGCAAAACTGTTAAAACTATCAGAAATTTTGATCATCAACATGGTTGTCATGGCAACCAAGCAGCTCCCTTAGAGGTGATATTTTACACTGAAAATATTGAATTTTTCAAGGTTTTATGATGTTGACAGAATTTTTATAGCTTCACAGGCAATATAACGACAACAAACTACTGAAAGAATAACATTTATTGAACAAAATTGAATGGTACCTATATCAGTTCTGATTGAAAAGATTTTTTTTTATCCAACTTCAAAAAGCATCTACTTGTGGATATTTTGATACCCATTTTTCAGTATTTTGTTCATGCGCAATATACTAAAAGCAGAGGGCTTGTGTCAAAAATACTATTACTTCATGAGAAAATGTTGTTTATGATATCCAAAAATGTAAAAAAGTCAACGGGATCTGACTAAACAAAATTTTCAGACATTTTCAAAAATTGCCTTTTTCAAAGGGAGATAATTACAAAAATCCATAAAAATTGATTTTTTTAGAGAGTAAAAATCTTGTTTTTATATATATATCTAAGATATTTGATATGTTGTTGCATAGTCAGTTAACTAATGTGATTAAATATCATAACCTTGAATGACCTTGACCTTTGACCTTAATTTCAAGGTGAAATCTTTTTTTTTGCCATTTAGTTTCTTGGGTCATAAATTAAAATAATTAGTCAAAGTCTTGTGGTAATTTTTAGTTACATCATGTTTTGGTAATGAAAATGTCTCAAAAGGATATACTTAATGGACTTTGATCTCAAGTTTTAACCAGATGCTCCGCAGGGCACAGCTTTATACGACCGCAGAGGTCGAACCCTGAACGGTTGGGGCAAGTATGGACACAACATTCAAGCTGGATTCAGCTCTAAATTTGGATTGTGATTAAATAGTTGACACAGCATAGGTTTCTGACACAGAATGAATGTGGTCTAATGAACTTAAAATATTTTTTTTGCCTTTGAGCAATTCACTATGCTGTTGAATATTAATCCTCTCAAAAAAATGTTTGAAGAAATTTTCTTTTTATTTATGAAATCTGAAATGAGAAAAATTTAACCCCCACCCCCATTTGTTTTCACATCCCCCTTTCCCTTTTTCCAAAACTGATCTCAATTCAAATTTCTAATGGAGTTTGCAACAATAACTACTCATTTAAATACATCATAAAATATTAAAATGTAAAATAAAGTGCTTGTTATCACTGAATGGTAAAGATTGTTTTAATTTATCAGTTGGTAGAAAAAGTGAATATACATTGTATATTGTATAAAACAAAGATTTAAGTTGATTCAACTACTATTCTGGACAAAGAAAGATAACTCCAATTGAAATTGCAATTAGATATTTCTTGCTATTGCGCAATACTGAGTATTTGAAAATATTTGCTATTGCACAATACTGTGCAATTGAAGATTTCTTGCTATTGCGCAATACTGTGCAATTGAAAATTTCTTGCTATTGCACAATACTATGCAATTGAAGATTTCTTGCTACTGGTGAATACTGTGCAATTGAAAATTTCTTGCTATTGCACAAAACTTAATATAATAATTTTGGATCCTGATTTGAACCAACTTGAAAACTGGGCCCATAATCAAAAATCTAAGTACATGTTTAGATTCAGCATATCAAAAAAAACCCAAGAATTCAATTTTTGTTAAAATCAAACTTAGTTTAATTTTGGACCCTTTGGACTTTAATGTAGACCAATTTGATAACGGGGCCAAAAATTAAGAATCTACATACACAGTTAGATTTGGCATATCAAAGAACCCCAATTATTCAATTTTTGATGAAATCAAACAAAGTTTAATTTTGGACCCCGATTTGGACCAACTTGAAAACTGGGCCAATAATCAAAAATCTGAGTACATTTTTAGATTCAGCATATCAAAAAACCTCAAGGATTCAATTTTTGTTAAAATCAAACTAAGTTTAATTTTGGACCCTTTGGACCTTAATGTAGACCAATTTGAAAACGGGACCAAAAATTAAGAATCTACATACACAGTTAGATTCGGCATATCAAAGAACCCCAATTATTCAATTTTTGATGAAATCAAACAAAATCAAACAAAGTTCAATTTTGGACCCTTTGGGCCCCTTATTCCTAAACTGTTGGGACCAAACCTCCCAAAATCAAACCCAACCTTCCCTTTATGGTCATAAACCTTGTGTTTAAATTTCATAGATTTCTATTTACTTATACTAAAGTTATTGTGCGAAAACCAAGAATAATGCTTATTTGGGCCCTTTTTTGGCCCCTAATTCCTAAACTGTAGGAACCAAAACTCCCAAAATCAATCCCAACCTTCCTTTTGTGGTCATAAACCTTGTGTCAAAATTTCATAGATTTCTATTCACTTAAACTAAAGTTATAGTGTGAAAACCAAGAAAATGCTTATTTGGGCCCTTTTTGGCCCCTAATTCCTAAAATATTGGGACCAAAACTACCAAAATCAATCCCAACCTTCCTTTTGTGGTCATAAACCTTGTGTTAAAATTTCATCGATTTCTATTCACTTTTACTAAAGTTAGAGTGCGAAAAATAAAGTATTCGGACGATGACAACGACGACGCCAACGTGATAGCAATATACGACGAAAAATTAAAATTTTTGCGGTCGTATAAAAATAAAACAAACAAGAATGTGTCCTCAGTACACGAATGCCCCACTCGCACTTTCATTTTCTATGTTCAGTGGACCGTAACATTGGGATAAAAACTCTAATTTGGCATTAAAATTAGGAAGATCATATCATAGGGAACATGTGTACTAAGTTTGAAGTTGATTGGACTTCAACTTCATCAAAAACTACCTTGACCAAAAACTTTAACCTGAAGAGGGACAGACGGACGAACGGACGGACGAACGGACGAACAGACGAACGGACGCACAGACCAGAAAACATAATGCCCCTCTACTATCATAGATTGGGCATAAAAATAGCTATTGAACAATTCATGTTATTATGTTTTACCTCTGACATTCACAAAATAAAACCCCATAAACTGAAGGTTAACATGAATTGTTACGGATAAAGATGGAAGGACAGATAAACAGAATGATCACTTCTAGTTTGAGTGGGCTCTAATTATTGATCAATATATGTAAACTCTATGCTGGAGGTGACAAAAAATTGTAAGATAAATTGATGCTTCAAACTGTTGTACTTTGGTCATGGAATACCAACATCAAGTCCAAACATTTACAATAAACATAGAAATTTCTTCTTATAATAATCTTCATGTCAATCGAATATATGACAAAATATTGAGGGTCAATGTCAATAGTTTACCATAAACAGCAAGCAGACTTGGGGTAATTGTAATTGTAATCGTTAATCAGCTGTAATTGATTACAATTTTTCAAGTAATCATTGTAATCATTAATCAGCCAAAAATCTGATTACATGTAATTTAATTTAATCAATTACTTTTCAAAATACCCTGTAATCCTGATTACTTTTTGATTACATTCAGATTACAATGAAAAAAAATCTTAAACTGTGTTTACGGTCAATAAATGAACAATTTTGTTATACTTATTTAATAAATATTTACATGTTAAGATAGTTTGCTTTACTTTATAAAGCAATTTAATTGATTTGTATACTTCAGTAAAAAATAAACTGTTACAGTATTGAAAAGTCATCATTTACTTTAAGAAAAGACATATAATACAATTAGTAAAATATGTTGTACTGGCCTTAGTAAAAGATATTGTACATATATTCACAATTAAAGATGTACATATATATATTTGATAATAACTATTATAACCAAGTAATATTATACTTTTCTTTAATTCTGAATTATGATCTTTTGTTAATATGGTGATTTTTGTCAACTTTGAATTTACAGGTAGGAAACCAATTTAGGTTTGTTTTTATTGCAATTTCCAATTGAGTATAGCTGTAGGACAATGTATATGATAAAAGATTAATCAGACATGTGAAAATTGATCTAATTAGCACAAACTAAATTAAAAGTTGGACAAATATCTTGTTCAAGATAAGCAAATTTTTGTATTTTCTTAAACTGGACATGTAAAATGCAATGATTTGTAGGACTTGTATTTTGTTAACAATTTGATTAAACAATTCTATTAAAATTTTACATAGTTTTTAACTGGTAACTTTATTTCATCCATATTTTAACTTCCATAAACTGCACCTTGAAATACATATAAAGTCTCAAAGAGGTCAGGAGACAAACATCAAACTCTTTATAATGCCATATTCAATTGAAGTCAAAATAATTCAGAGATCAATGCTGATAAAGTGTAATGGGTAATAACCAGTGACACAATGTTCATGTATGTATGTTGTGAACTTTTGTGGTTTATTAAATAGATGAAGTTTGAAGTTATCATTTTCTAATATATAAAACAAAATCCTGTCTAAAATGTGCTTTAGTTGTATCAAATGTTAATTCATTCATATCATTCAAAATGTTTGTTTTTTTAAATTCATTGTAATCAGATGTAATCATGATTACTTTGCTAATGTAATGATTAATTTAATCAGACACTTTCAGAAATGATGTAATCATTAATTTAATTTAATCGTACAAATGACAAAGTAATTGTAATTTAATTAATTACATTGAAAGTAATCGGACCCATCTCTGTCAGCAAGCCTTAATTTTGATTGATGATAAACTTCCTGTCTATGGTTGTAAAAGCAATTACCAAGTTTTGAATAAGGTCATAAAAATTATCCTGTAAATTTTTCGTTCTTGAATGCCATAATCATATCAAAACATATGTTTGAATTGAATAATAATGAGCTGCATAACCATTATGAAACATACTGTTAACACACAAGGCATTATATGAAAAATCAGACTGTAAAACAGACTTCATATATCATAAAACCAAATATAAAAAAATCCATCTAAAGATATCAGAGGAGACATTTACAAAATATTTTGTTACAGATGGAAATATTCGCCGACAAAGTCAATGCAACATAAAAAGGAAATATTCACTGAAGAACACAATGCATTTGCTAGTCATTACAATAGTTCACATATTTTTCAGCCTGATAACTATCACAATATAACCATTTATAAGGATGTTTGCTACTCTATTTCAAAATAACTAGCTTTTGAAAATACTAATATAAATTGAGAGGATATGAAAAAAGAAACTAAATAATCAGAATAAAATGAAGGGTCTGTGTGCTTTTTTTTCAAAATCTAAGCTGTTGAAAAATTTGGCAGGTAGTGAATCTATCTAGATTTTTCATAAATATAACATTGACACTTACTTTCTTTCAAAAAGTATGAAAACAATAAAAAAGGATTTTATAACATTTATAATTATGACTATTATAACTATATGTTTTAAAAATATGGACAGAAAATTAGGGGTTTGCAGGCAAAGTTTTTAATGGTACTACATGATTAAAACCAGAGAATTACGAATATTTTGCAAAAATTCAAAAATAAGAGGAGCAAACATCCTTATGAATTGTTTTGTCATTATTTGTTCAATTTGTCCATTATCTCTTTTTTCAGTAATGTTTTCTGATCTTCTTCTTTGGCTGCAATTATGTCACCCAGATCTGCCTTTCTATCCAGCTGAGCTAGTCTTGAAAAAAAGCTAGCAATTTGCTGACCAGAAAGAAAGGTTTTCTTGTCCAATTGACTAAGCTTCCTCATTTCTTCAGCTGCATAAAACAGGTCAACTTTCTTCCCTGTTCTTTTTCCTATATGTCGAACTGTTCTTTCATGTACTGCTTTTGTGCAGTAGAGAAAACTGTCTTTTTCCTTTTGCTTTTTAAAGCCCAACCCATTGGATTTATATATCACCCTCTGTTGAAATATTATTTCCACACTCTGATCTCTGACCATGCTGACCTGATGTTGATGATGGAAAACCATCATTGATCTTTTTGGAATAAATTGTGATGGCAAGATCTGTCAAACATTGTTTTTCAAGTTTGTAATCACAATTTCCCAACAGTAAATGGTTGTCTAAGTTTGATTTTGTAGAAAATTCCCTGACACAACCTTCTACAGGACACATAAAAATAGCCCTCTTCTTTATCTGAGTATTCATGTCAGTACTTTCATTCTCATCTGAAATGGAAAAAAAATAACATTTGTAATAAGTCTGTCAGCAGCATATGATTTCTGTTTTATAGAAATAAAAATATCACAAAGGGTCAAAGACCTATATATAGTTCTCTAAGTTCATCTTTTTTTTCTTAATGTTTGTTTTTACCGTGGCAGAAATTTACTTTGCTTGTAAAACTGGTATGCCTGTTTTGGACAATTGAAATTATCCTATTTTTTCACTTTTATCTAAAAATTTCATGTGATTTTATAACATAACAATTAAACAAGGTGTGACATGAAAAATATTGTTTAAGAAATTGTTTTCTTGTATTGACTTCAAACATGACATTCTTAGTTGAAACACACATCTTATGCACTGATTTATACCACTTGTCAATTCCTAATCGATAGGTAACTACCTCTAAAATGACACCAACATATGAAATTTGCAACCAAGTTTAAACAGATGTTCAGCGGTAAGACATGTGCTACGTGTAAAGCAGGATTTGGCTACTTTTCAAGAGCATTTGCAATCAATCCATTTTTTTGTGGAGTTCTTGCTGCTCAGTTTTTAGATTGTTGTGTTATGTCGATTTCTATTTTTTCCTTTCTAAAATGTTTTAGCATCAAAATTCATTTTGTTTGCTAAATAAAAGTTTGATTGTGTTCAATTGGTATCTATTACCCTCTTTCAAAGCTCTAAATATAACATACCTTCTTGGAATCTAGTAAGAGCAACATCTCTCCAGTCTAAAACAACAGAGAGTTCTTTATTGTTATTGCTTTTGAGTTGTGTCCATAGAATCGTTTTACCTGTGTGATAAAAATAAATGATGCATGTAACTCCTTATATCTAAGACCATTTTCAATTCTAAACAATACATTTTTCAAATTAATTCACAAATGGAAATCAGTTTGCTGGTTATGGAGAAATGTCCGATCAGGAAAAATGTGACAATAAGGTAAACATAAAACCTTGTTTTTGCTATTCTTAAAAAGTTATATAAAGTTTCAAAATATATTATCTTTATTTACAAAAATGATTTAAGAGGATGTGTATAAAATATACAAACTTGTAGTTAATGAATTGGCAATCATACCACATTTACTTATTTTATTCTTATAATGTTAAATGCCATTTTTGGTCCAATTTATCTGATTCAAATGCCTCCACATTAAGAAAGATTTCTCTACTATCCTGAAACTAAAAGTCTGACAAAAGGACAATCAAGTGTATATTCCCTTTTTTATAATGCAGATTTTAAAATCATGTGAAATCTTACCCTCTCCAATGTTATATGCTTTCCAAACAACTACAGCATCTTCTGTAAACTTTAAGTTGTGCAAAGAAGTAATCTCTGGAATGTTACTTTTTATAATATTGGCTCCACTATCAAGGTTGGTCACAGCATTCACAACTTTCACTTTATATTTCCCTTGTTGGTTCTGGTCAATTGCCTATTACAAAATTCATCAAAAATATAATTCAAGAGTAACTTGGGAATGTGTCTTTAAAACATTTATTAGTTTTCTCACAAAGGAGATTACTGTAGGATCACCAGCTGTATGTTGAAGTAAAATGGGAGGTAACTCTGGTAACGGTAATAAGGGATTACATTAAATGTATAAGCTTTTGAAACATGATACCAAATCTTATTATTTATATAAACTAGATACTTGTACACCAATAAATGATGACTGCAACACCATTTTTATATAATTGGATCAGTTATTTACTTTATAACAATTGACAATTAGTGATGACAAGTACATCAGAGAAGGAACAAGTGAAACTGTGAGCTACTGCTCACTGATGATACCCCCGCCGCAAGTGGATAATATTAATAGTGTAAAAATATGCAAGTGTTCGGTAAACAGGAAGTTGTCGAGTGATGAATCTGAAAACGCATCACACGGTATAGCTGACTTATAAAAATCCTGAAACCAAATTTCAGAAATCCTTGTATAATATTGTAGTTCCTGAGAAAAATGTGACGAAAATTTTTAACTTGGTTATCATGTGTAAAATCATACAAGTGTTCGGTAAACAGGAAGTTGTCGAGTGATGAATCTGAAAACGCATCACACGGTATAGCTGACTTATAAAAATCCTGAAACCAAATTTCAGAAATCCTTGTATTGTAGTTCCTGAGAAAAATGTGACGAAAATTTTTAACTTGGTTATCATGTGTAAAATCATACAAGTGTTCGGTAAACAGGAAGTTGTCGAGTGATGAATCTGAAAACGCATCACACGGTATAGCTGACTTATATAAATCCTGAAACCAAATTTCAGAAATCCTTGTATTGTAGTTCCTGAGAAAAATGTGACGAAAATTTTCAACTTGGCTATCATGTGTAAAATCAGACAAGTGTTCGGTAAACAGGAAGTTGTCAAGTGATGAATCTGAAAACGCATCACACGGTATGGCTGACATATTTAAATGTTGATACCAAATTACAGAAAGGGTGGATGTGTAGTTCCTGAGAAAAATGTGACGAAAGTTTCATGGGACGGACTGACTGACGGACTGATGGACGGACTGACAGACGGACTGACAGACAGAGGTAAAACAGTATACCCCCCCTTTTTTAAAGCGGGGGTATAATAATACAAACTGAAATGAATAATAGTATATTATAACAACCTGCTTCATTTGCTGTGCAGTAATAACATCATTCCCTTCGTTCACATATCTTTTTATTGAAGACTTGATGTGAGATGCCTTCCTGTCACAGGGACCTGAAAACAAAAATAAAGAAATTTTAAAATCTTGGCAATTCCAATGATGTCATGCTTTACATAATTTCTATCAAATTTTTAGAGGTTGGTTATTGTAAAATAGTAAGACAATAAAATATCTTAGTACTGCTTACTCCAATGTAAGAATAAAAAAAAATACATTATTACTATAGTGTTTTAAAATTACTGATAGCTGTTATAAAACTATCATAAAATAGGGTAAAAATTATAATTTGGCATTAAAATTAGAAAAATCATATCAGAGGTAACATGTGTACTAAAATTCAAGTTGATTGGACTTCAACTTCATAAAATAAACAGCTGCGCCATGAGCGCATGATACACTCGACGTCTTGTGTGGAAGTTTTATGCAATAATCATCAATAGTTTCTGAGAAAGTTTTAAGCAATAACCATTTATTGTTTTTGAGACATGGTGGGACATGTGAAACCCCCCAATCCTGTTTTTTTTTTACAAATATCACTAAAATAAAATTTTGAATCAAACCAAAAGCTAAACAGATCTTAATTAGATTAATATAACAAAGAAGTGTGTAAAGTTTTAAGCAATAATCATAAGTCGTTTTTGAGATACGGCGCGACATGTAAAAAACCCTCCCCCTTTTTTACAAAATACTCAATAACTCAAAAATGAAATTTTGAATCATCACCAAAAAGTATACAGATATTAAGATTAATAGAACTAAGAAGTGTGTAAAGTTTTAAGCAATAATCAAGAATCGTTTTTGAGATACGGTGCGATATGTGAAAAAAACACACCCCTGTTTTAGTTATAAAGTGTCGTAACTCAAAAAGTTTAAATCTTTTTTACATAAAAAAGTATACAGATCATTTGACCATCATAAAAAACAGCTATACTAAGTTTCATGAAATTTAGATAAGTCGTTCTCAAGTTACAGTGCGACATGTTTACGCCGGACAGACAGACGGACGGACAGACAGACGGACGGAACAACAGACGGACGGACAGACATCGAACATTTGTATACCATAATACGTCCCGTCAAAATTTGGACCGGCGTATAAAAACTACCTCGACCAAAAACGAGGATAAATGGAGCATAAAAAATCTTTCATATTCACAGGACTAAATATTACATTGAAAGCTGGTGACATCTTTCAGATAAGCATGTCAAGTTCTACCCCATCTGTGAAATGGATATTCTATTGAATGTTTTTTTTAGGGATTGAATGCCATTTCCTATTGACCACCTAGAAATCATCAGACACAAAATTTGCTTGCAAAAAATACTTTGAAATGGTCATTTTATTAATTTTTGTATTGACTGGTCTACATGTAAGTTGGACTATTTTGTCTACTTGATTCAGCTTTATATGTATTTTCTTTAATTAAACAGACAAATAAAAAATTCTTGTCTCACCTTTCCCATTTTGAGCTTCTGAGAAATTATAAGTGTCCAATAAATTCCCCAATCCACTGTGAAGCTGAGTCAAGGTTGTTGAAGATTTGTAACATCCAACAGCAAATAGATGGAACTTGTTTAAAGTTGGAAGCACTTTTACCAAATCAGTTACTACATCTACCATTATTTGAGAAGTTACATCTGCATCTTGGGAAATTGGATTTTCAAAGATATGAACGTGTGTGATACTATCAAATGTAACACCTTTCTTCATAAGTGACACACTGATATGCCAGTTAATTCCACGTTTTGCATACCAATCCACCTGACCTTCTCGATATTTTCTTGGCAAGAACTTCATTGCCCAGTCAAATGTTATTAAGGCCTCATTTTCATTCATCTTATCAGTTAAGTTACGCCTTGCTTCCTCTTGATTACATGCCCTAACAAGGTGTTTTTTCCATTCCTTGATGTCATCTATAGTTTTTTCAACCTACAAATATTTCAAAAGATTAAATATGAACATCAAGATGTAGATTTGGATCTAGGATACTTAGTGCACACTTTTACAATGAGTTACAGATCATGTTTGACACTTTTTTTAGTGAATAATGGCTCTTGGACAAAGAAAATTTCATGAAACTGTTTCATGTTTTGACTGATTTTCTATTTTATCCTGTATTTAGATGATACTTAAAATGTGTAAGAATATAATTATGTAGGCAAATGAGTTATAGATCTATGTTCACATACTGCTAAAGAAATTATATTCAACATACAATTTTTTATTTTAAAAACAAATACATTTTTATTTTATGTTTTACCAGAAAAAAAATCAAATTTATAGTCCGTTTAACTCACTATTAACTTTTTTGATTTTCTATGTGACAAACGATATATTTTTATTATAAAATTTATCTGAAGTAAAGTTTCCCATTGGTAAACTTCAACATTTCTAATTCTAATTATACATAGAGATGGATTGGAACTTACTGTATAAAGCACCGAATCTCTATTCTCCCATGTGTTGGCAATAACTTTTGTTAGCAACATATCAAACAGATCTGCCATATCTGAGCAGCTGTTACATTGGCTGTCATGCTCATGGTCACATACTCCTTTAAAGCATGGATCACTAGTGCTCAAAGCATATGGTGCACAATGGTCAGCAACTGTTGAAGTTAGCCTCACATGAATCTGAAAATTTAAAGCTAAACTATATGTTCATGATAATATTTTGTGTAAGTAAATGACATTTATTGGTTGTCTAGTGTCCAGTGGCATGAAATATGCATATAAAGGACTTCGTTATGATTAAAGAATAATCGCCATGCTTTGTACTAGACCATTAAACATTAATTAAGCCAGATTTTTAATTTTCTAACGCACAGGACAACAGTTTACGGAGACATGTCGAACAAATCAATCTCTGGGCCAGCAGTCTTTGTTTTTTCTCCAAAATGCTATGCGTTAAAAATGTAGAATTTTTTAATGTGCTAACACATAACAGAAAAGTTCACAAAAAGACATATCTCCTCACCTGGACCTGGACACATTATTCAAAATCAGGTTATCAGTCTTTGTTCTTTTAATCCTTGATGCATGTATAAAGCAGAGATACAGCAAATATCATTTTTTAAGTTTTTGGACTGACCCTGCAAGGGTTCGAACCCACAATCTCTTGTATTTATGGTGGGCAATCACTGCTGTGATTTTAAAATGACATAAGAAAATGCTCAAATAATTAAAAAAAAACACTTACTTTCATATCTGTTTTTAAGTACTACTTTGCCTCCTGAAGTCTTGCTTTCAGTGCTTGTGTATCCTCAGGTAATAGGACAACTAATTTCTCCAACTCAACAAAAGCCCTGCCTCCCTCTGTTATGTAATTGTCAAGTCCTTCCATACTTTTTCTCACTGATGCTGCACACTCATCTAAAAGTTTATATAGGGTGCTTGTGTCTGCAAACATAATCAACATTTTAAAGATGTTATTGATAAATCTAAATCAAAAGCACATCAATGTGAAAATATTTTTTAATCTAATAAAGCCCATTGTACACTGGTAATGCAGATTTAGAGTTAAATTTTACATGTTCTGCATATGCACCTTACATGTATTATATAGTCCTCTTGTGCATAGAACATGTAGAAAGACATATAACTGTAGTCTGTATACCATAACGCATCCTTTTGTGGCATATAAGACTACATAATATTTAGAATGACAGTAATAAATTTTATTTTTTTACCCTATGTGTCTCAATTGGTGTGTACCATTTTATGACATGACAATGTTCCATTTTTTATCAAATTATTTCCCACAATATTCAGAGGTCAAGACTTCACTGTTTTTCAAATGATGATATAACTATAAAGCATATGCGGATGAAATCTATGATACTTATTATATATATATATATATCAAGTTCAATTGTAGGCTAAATTTGAATTTACCTTTAAAGAGTTATGCCCCTTTGTGTCTACAAGCGGGACAATTGGGTATCTGTATTAAAAGGATTGACTTTCTTTAGTTTAGGATAAACTTACCTAAAGGTTTAACCTGATCTTCTTCACACAATTGGTTGTACTGTTTGATGATGGAAACTGGTGCGATGGATCGAACTACATTTGGTATATTTCTGATTTCTCCAGTTGATAATCTTAGAGTTTTATCCCCAAATGGTAGGTCCTTGATGATTTGATTAGATGTTATAAAATCTATAAAATGTTCTAAACATTTAGCATCAAACTTCTATCTCTGTTGTTTTGAGGGCTGAACTGGCTGTCCTGCACCTGACTTGTCTGTGTGTCTTTTAGCCTCATAGTACCTCCATTGTGTAATATTGGGAATCATCTATAAAAAAAAAATTGACATTTTTTTCTTTTCAGATATTTTTGTGAAATCACGAAGAGCAGAGCACTCACTTAGAAGTTTTGCCTATTTCCCTTGCCTTATCATTGAACTTATTCTAAAGTTTGTAACATGAAGGTTTTGCAACTATCACACTAACTAAACTGAAAATAATGTAGTCTCAGATGCATGATTTTTTTATTAGTTGAACTAGTGGCTTTGAACTAGCTGTTGATGATTTTGAGTACTCTCAGATCAGTACTTAGGGTCTTTTGTTGTTGGGATATATATACAAGTACCCGGTGATGTGCACTCTGTGTTTTTGTTAGATGTATGTTATTTGTATATCCATCTGATAAGCCTTTTTCAACTGATTTTTATACAATTATAAAAAAAATTTGTATACATTTTGTATTGGTAATGTTCATGTTGTCGTTTCAATGGGATTTTATTTTTGAATTATTGGGGTTCTTAAATGTTGAATGTAACAATGTACTAAGTTTTTGTATATAAACTAGACTGTTTGTTTTCTCATTTGAATTATTTTACTTTTGTCATTTCGGTGTCTTTTATAGCTGACTTTGAAGTATGAGCTTTGCTCATTGTTGAAGGCCATACAATGAACTAAAGTTGTTAATTTCTGTGTCATTTGGTCTCTTGTGGAGAGTTTTCTCACTGGTAGTCATACCACATATTTTTTTATAAACAAAATCAATGTTGTATGATATATATAGTCAGAAGAACCAGGCCTGACAGACATTTGCCCCTTACAATCTTTCCAAACACTAAATACAATTGACCTGTTGCTTATAGTATCAAATGTAATGTAACAAACTGTCAAATTTAACAAAAAAATTTCAATGACCAATGAACCATGAAAATGAGTTCAAGTCAGATAATACTTTACAGACAGACATGTACACCTTACAATATTAATTGTTCCATACACTAAAAACAGCTGACCTATTGCTTTAAATATTTGGAAAACCAACCAAAGCACAAAAATCTAACAATGATTGAATGAATAATGAAACATAAAAATGAGGTCAAGGACAGATGATATTAGATGTAAGACATTTAGTCTAAAATTAACCTTCATGGAATTCTATCTAAGAATAATCCTTACCTTTCTTAATGCATCATAGTTTAGTTGCTCAGTGAGGATAGATAAGACCTGTCGTCTGAACATCCATGTATCAGCCTTAGTGTATATTTCTAGAAGTGTCTTCATGGTATTGTCTTTCAATAATTCTGGATAAAGTTCAGCTTCTAGAAATGGTGCCTCACCTGGAAAAATTGTTTCAAAAACAGAGTTAAGGCACTGCCTAGCCTTGAGTTTATATCTCTGAATGGTTCTTGCACTAGCACTCTTCAAAGGTCCCTGGATCTTCTTAACTGGACTAATTCCAGACAGGCTTAAAAATTCATTAAGTTTGTCTAATTTTTCAATTACACAAACTAACGCTTCTGAAACCTGACTACCCCCTGCAAGTGACTGGTCTGTTTCCTGACTGAGGACTAAATCATCTATGAAACTCTTTCGCCTGCAATTTACATTGTACATTAATTGAAATTGATCACTGTAGTGTAAAAATAAGGTTGAGTGACTAATAAACTGATCTTTTTATAAAAAAAAAATCCCAACAAAAATGTATCCATAGTACATGGATGCCCAATTTGCACTGTCATTTTCTATGTTCAATGGACAGTGAAAATGGGATAAAAACTCCAATTTGGCATAAAAGTTATAATGATCATATCATAGGGAACATGAGTACTGAGTTTCAAGTTGATTGGACTTCAACTTCATCAAAACATCTACATGTACCTGGAACAAAATATTTAACCTGAAGTTGGACAGTCAGACAGACGAACGGACACACAGACCAGGAATCATTATGCACATAAATGGGGCATAATTATTGTTTTACACTTTCAGTTGTATGTTAAACATGTACATGTCATCAAGTGTTTTTTTTAAAGAACTGACATACTCCATGTTCCTAAATTCAAGAGGAAAGCTTCAAGTAACTTGACATAGTTTTAAACTTGTGCTATAATCTAAAACAGTAATACATTCAACTAGATTGACCTTGACCTATTTGTACCTAAATTAGGCTGTTAGTTTTCTCGTTTGAATTGTTTTACATTGTCATTTCAGGGCCTTTTATAGCTGACTATGCGGTATGGTCTTTGCTCATTGTTGAAGGCCATACAGTGGACTATAGTTGTTAATTGCTGGGTTATTTTGGTATCTTGTGTAGAGTTGTCTCACTGGCAATCATACAACATCTTCTATTTTCAGGGATGATTCCACTATATAGTTTAGGCCCGCTAAGCCGCCCTTAAATCTGACAGCGGCCCCAAACAAATGTTTGTGAATAATAAATTCCCAATTCAGGAAAATAAAATAAAAATCGGTATTTCCGGAAAAGTTTCAGGTCACCGATTACGGCAACTATAATTTTTCATAGTTTGTCGTCAAAACGTAGTAAAATCCGGATAAGAATGCTGACTACGATCGCATTTTTATTAACAACGATTTAATTATGTCAACGTAAGGTAAACAATTTAAGCAGCCGGATTTAATTGAATAAAATTTTATGGGAGTATTTGAATTAAAAAAAGTAGATCGCTAAGCAGGTTGATCAAAAACATGCTTTTTTTCAAAATTGGTGTCAAAGCAGACCTCGGCAAAGAACAAATTCAAATTTTGATATAACATGGATGAATAAATTTTAATGGGCGCCGATCTTCTAAAAGTAGATCGCCCAGCAGAGCCGGTTATGTAACTTGATTAAAACTTGTTTTGTAAAAGAAGTTTGCTCTATTTCCTCAAAAGACAAAAGTTTGAGCGTTTTTGAAAATAATATTGATGATAGACCATTCCTGAAATGAGCCCCCCCCCCCTAAAATACGATGTCATCTTTATGGAACTGTTTCAAAAGATATAAAAATGATCCAAATAATTTTAAAGTTCACTGGTGTCTGGTGCAATTGCTTTAAATATCTTATCAATTAAGTATATACCTTTTGTAATTGCTTTTCTGATTTCGACAATTGGCCAGTTCAATTTGAAATCCATTTGAATCAAGGTAAGTTTATAAAGATGATCTGTTGAAAAAATACCCAATGGATGATTTTTTCAATGGTTAATATGGCAAGCCGTTTTGCTATTTAATCTGACTTCAAGATATCTTATATAATAGTTCATAAGATATCTTATAAAGTTTGTAAGATATCTTATAAAGTTTATAAGATATCTTACATGATAGTTCATGAGATATGTTATAAAATTTATGAGATATCTTTTATAGTTTATAAGATATCTTATATTTTTCTTATAATCGATATTAGATATCTTATATCATATAAGATATATCATTAGAGACATTGTATAGAAATTATAAGATAATTCATATAATATATGTTATAATATTTTCTTAAGATGATATCCAATAAACTATATAAGGTATCTTGTATAAAAAATATTTATAAGATATTTCATATACTTAATGAGATATCTTATAAACTTTAGAAGATCTTATAAGTATATAAGATATCTAAGTATAAAACATATAAGATATCTTATTAAATGTATAAGATATCTCATATAATATATAAGATACCTCATATAATATAAGATATCTCATATAATATATAAGATAGCTTTAAAAAAATTAATTATATAAGATATCTCATATATTAAATGAGATATCTTATAAAAATCGTATATGTTTTATAAGATATCTTATATGAGATAATTTGAGATAATTTGAAATTCGAATAAATATCTAAACTGCTTGCCATAGGTTTATGTTAGCTGGTATATATGCATTGTTTACCATTGTTTACCAAAGTTAAGATGATAGTGCATCATGTGCAATGGTATTCATGTATTAACTTCCCTGGTTTGAATCCAATAACTTCTTCAATCAGTGTACAGATGGAAATTCATATACATTTTCCGTTTTTACAGGTCGGGAAAATGATATTATTTCGTTTTAGATTGTATGCATAACAAATTCCCAATTGGGATAAAAATTCCCAATTTGATGTTCAAGGGACCCATTTGAAAACACCTGGAATCATCCCTGATTTTTATAATTAACATATTTTTGCTTAACACTGTTACAAGATGAACATTTTTTTTATACAACTTTGTAAATAATCACAGATTTTAGTGATTTAACTACATGTTACATGTAGCTTGAAAAAATCAAGGATGATGGGGCTAGTTGTTTTTAAATAATAGCTCATTTGTAAAGCTAAATATGGAAAAGTATGACATGTTTGATCTGATACAATATAAATCATATCTTTCAAAAACATTTCATGGTATTTATCTTTCTTTTTCTCCTGTTAGTAATAGACATACATGTATGCTCTTCATCTGCTTCAACCTGCAAACTTTCAATAAAGAAATGCATTTACTTTTAATATCAGGCTCAAACTTGCAAATTTTTTGGTTGTTGAAGGCCTTACTTTGACCTATGATGATTTAGTTTTACAAATTGTGATTTGGATGGAGAGTTGTGTCATTGGCAGTGACGGGCACTCTTCCATTATCTAGTGTAAAGTGTGTATGACCATCATGTACATGTATATGTATAATACGCAAGAATTACAGCTAATTTCCTAATGCTTGTAGAGTAAAACTTTGGCTAGCTTGTTTGCTTTGTTTGTATAAATGTTAGCTCAAACATCGTAATTAAGATTGACATCTGTAGACAATATAGGCATGCATTATTAAAGCAGTACATATTATATTTAAATTTGATTGCAAGTAATTCAATTAAAATTGTCAGTATACAAACAAAGCCAGCAAGCAAACCAAACTGAAAGTCTTACCCTACATGCATTAGAAAATTAGCTGTAAAGCTTTTGTTTGTCAGAATTTAGATTTGTCACAGTTATAGTATTTGGATTCCTATGATTATAAAAAAAATCTATTGTAGGAAAAAATAAAAATATATGCCTAAAATGGCAAATATCAGTTTAACTACATGCATGACATGTCTGGACATTTATATCTTAAATATTTTGGTAGCTTGCATTGGACATAAAAAGTTTTTTGAAAGTATACAACTGTAAACATACATGTACATGGTCAGGTTGACTATAGCTATCTACTGTAGTTCTGCTGCTGAATTCTGGAACATTATCTGTCATTTCATGGTCAGATATATGTGTCTCTTGTCTCAAATATGGTTGCTGATCACCCTGGAAAAAATGTGTATATTTTAACTGACTAAGTCCCTCTAGCTATTTTTAAACATGTATATCATTGCAGTTTGACATCAATCTTGTAAAGTTTTATAATTGTATACCTGGCATGAAGTTTCATAGAAGAACTCACAAATTAGAATCATGTACTGTCTCTGGTGGCCATATTTTTTTAAAATTTGGAATTGTATCATTATCTAAATTTCATATTTTTTCTGACATGCAGTCTATATATTTATGTACAAAAATGTACTTTTAAATACTCATAGGCGTATCCAGGAAAGGGGGGATTTGGTTGATTATGTGGGGAATCACTGAAGCATGACTGCAGAGCCCCTCCCCCCTTACATGTAGGTCAGTTCAAGGGCTTATGAAAAGTTCTGGATCCGCCACCTGATACATAAGAATAAAAGTGATTCGTAATACCCAACAGTAATTCAATTTTAATATCCACAAACTTGAAGAAGGTGTTTCAACATATACAGTACTACTAGCATATTAGAATTCCTTGAATTAAAAGTGCAGTGAATACATGTACATGTATACTTTTTGTATACTGCAGACAGTAGTCAATTGTTGTTTACTTTTACAAGAGTTTCCTTGAAAACATAATTATATATGATCTTACCTGCACTATTTTAGATACAGCTAATTTATAAAAGATAATTCCTCACACTGAGCTTGTTTCAATAGACTTTTTCTGCACTTTGTACAAAGACCTGAATTTAAAAAAAAATAATATCATTGAAGTTGCCTCAACAAAATCATACATGCAAATATTGTCATGATTGTGTATTTTTGAAATGTACATGTAATCTGAGACTTCTAATCACATACCCTGGTACATATGTGTAAAAAAAAATAGATGCACCAGTAATATCGTATGATATATAATTTTTCTTTTAGACTTAATCAAGTTTATTAAGTTTTGTAAGTGATTAAAAAGGCCAATTGATATAAAATATGTCTGCTAAATGTACAATGTAACATGCTGAAATAATTTAACTTCTTTTCATTGATTTTTTTTTCATAAGGCATTGTGACTTTATACTGAAGTAGGTATAGTAAAAAATACTTTGGGGTAGATGAAGGCAAGCTAAATGCATATACAGGATGAATACATATGATTTGTAATGATGATAAACAATGCATGAATAAAGACCTACTTTAGACATGGTAGGCATTGACACACTGAGACAGATTTTATAATTTGAAAGTTTACTCCAAATAAGTAACATATATGGTATTAGCAAATGGCTGTTGGTTTATAAAATTTGTATTTCTAGTAAAGAAAAAGGCTATTGTGTCGTCCGATCACAAATGTTTTGCTTAGGAGTGTTGTCCAATGCAATATCATGGCATATGGGACCACCATAAAAAAACATTGTGATAGAAAGGAGGTGCACAATGACAATTGTATGCTTAAAACATGAAAGATTTTATGCAAGTTTCATTGAATTTTGTTTTTCTAGGAATTTGCAGATAAGAGAAAGTGTTATGATGACCCCCTTTTTAATGGTATAGGGATCGTTCGCCCTGATTACATGTTCGCCCTAGGTTCGTTCGCACTGAGTTTGTTCGCCCTGGTAATCTGTTCGCCCTGAGTTCGTTCGCCCTATTTTCATTTATGATATGTACAATGCATATGTTACATTAATGAAAGAAATATATATTTATATATATTAAAATTTATGTATATCTATTAAAAGTTAAATACAGAATAATTAATGAAATAAAATTCTTGGCTGCATTGTTACACTTTATTTTATAATTACTTTTAATTACTGTTGATTGAATTTTGATTGCTGATAATTTGAAATCTTTGATATCACTGATTGTTATATGAATTGTCTTTGATGGATTAATAATGAAAATAACATTTTTCTCAAATAAAATTTTTACGAAGTTATTGCCAAACTGTACAAGCCGTCCGACAACCCACTAGACAACGTTCAGCCGCTGCAGTAAAGAATTTTAGATCAATTAACACTTTGAACTTTGAACACTTTCTTATGTATAACTTTAGTGCTCCTAATGTATCATTTTTATTGATCAAATCATGTGTGGAAATGTAAAGTAAAAGGATGTGTGATAGTGATTTCCTAGTAACGTAATTACATACAGATACTAACTTAGTTCTCAATAGTTCGTAAATATTCGGCGAAATTGTATACTGACTTCAACATATTCAATTAAATACACACAACACAACACTATAATAAAAAATAAAAATCAGGGCGAACAGGTATCAGGGCGAACGGTCTCAGGGCGAAACGGAACTAGGGCGAAAAGTAACTAAGGCGAACCGAAATCAGGGCAGACGGACCCGGATTCCTTTTTAATGGTCACCCCATGAAAACAATTAAATAAATTTCGTACTTACCAGTTCCAACAGGTAAAACAATTCCAGTGCAGTGGCGGATCCAGCCATTTTAAAAAGGGGGGGTTCCCAACCCAGAGTAAAAGGGGGGGGGGGGGGTTCCAGCTATATGCTCCCATTCAAATGCATTGATCGGCCAAAAAAAGGGGGGGTTCCAACCCCCGGAACCCCCCCCTCTGGATCCGCGCCTGCAGTGTTGTTGAATATAGCAGAGACATATGTGTATATATGTCTCTGAATATAGTTTTCACTTGAGGAGATGATATATATCTTTCTGTTTTGCAGTTCTGGCCTGAATGGTAACATACAACACTTGGTACACTGCAGATTCTTTTCATACATCGTTTCTTGTATGCATTTCGAAATTCATGTACGTGTGAAGAACAAATTAATGTTCTTAAACAATAAAAACCCAGTTCCTGGTGAAATACCACATGAAGTCAAAAAAATAGATTGATCCTCGGTATTGAAAGTGTCAATAGTAAACAGTTCAGATGAACATTCCAAATGGGGAAAATCTGGCAGGGAAGATTTAGAAAAATTACAAGTTCTGCACTCATTCAACCCTGCCATCATGCATGGCAAATCATACAAGGGCTGTTATAAGTTATACCACAGTTTTTAAATACTACATGACAATCATCATCAACAGTTTTCTCTGTTAAATTAAATTAACTGGATCTATCATCTGCTGGAACTTTGTTTATGTTTTCCCGCCTATTTGTACTTCCAACAGGAGAGTTCCAAAAATTGTTAAAGGGAGACAACTCAAACATAATTTTAGAGCAAATTTGACAGAAAACAGGTTATTTTAAAACCAGTTTTCTCGAAATGTCTTGATGATCCCATTTTATTTTTTTTACAGAAATAAAACCATATTTTTAGAGAACAATTTCATATAACTGATATAGGCAAATGCCCTCTGCTTTTTTAAATATACTTTCATATTTCAAGATGGCAACATATGAGATCCATATGACATATATTGATATAAATTGTCTTTATTCCTTTCATGCAGACAAATCTTTTGAAAATCTTATTACATAGAACTGATTCAAAGATTGGTTTAAATTCTATATAGTTGTGTCTTTGTTTTAAGTCCGTATTTTGATCCCAAGATTGGTCTAATTTCTGTGTAGTTGTGTCTTATGTTTTAAGTCCGTATTTTGATCTCTAGATTGATTTAATTTCTGTGTAGTTGTGTCTAATGTTTTTTAAAAGTCCGTATTTTGATCCCAAGATTTGTTTATTAAATTCTATATAATTGTGTCTAATGTTTTAAGTCCGTATTTTGATGCCATGATTGGTTTAAAATCGATATAGTTGTGTCTAATGTTTTAAGTCCGTATTTTGATCCCAAGATTGGTTTAAATTCTATATAGTTGACGTGTCTAATGTTTTAAGTCCTTATTTTGATCCCAAGATTGGTCTAATTTCTATATAGTTGTGTCTAATGTTTTAAGTCCGCATTTTGATCTCTATACATGTAGATTGGTCTAATTTCTATATAGTTGTGTCTAATGTTTTATGTCCGTATTTTGATATCTAGATTGTTTTAATTTCTATATAGTTGTGTCTAATGTTTTAAGTCCGTATTTTGATCTCTAGATTATCATGTGTGAGCTAGGTGTAGAATTGAGAATTGAAACGGGGAATATGTCAAAAAGACAACAACCAGACCAAAGAGCAAAAAATAGTCCAAGGCCAACAATGGTTCTTTAATACAGAGAGAAAATCTTGCACTCAGAGGCGGGCTTCAGCTGGCCCCCGGCCCTAAATAATAATGTATACTAGTTCAGCAAAATGGACGCTACACTTAACTCCGAAACATACAAATAAACCAAAAAAAAACCAAAAAAAACACAAGACTAACAAAGTCTACAGGTTCCTGACTTGGGACAGGCGCAAAAATGTGGCGGTTTTAAACATGTTTTGTGAGATCTTAACCATTCTCTATACTTCTTTCCAATGTGGAATAAACAAATGCACAGCAATACGCACAAAGTCCGAGTTAAAAAAGGTAACTGAAGAAACTATAAGCAAAATTACAATGATCAACATGAAATAACAAAAGACTAATGGCAGTTACTGACATGCCATCTCCAGACGTCAATAAAACGGACCGACAGATTAAGTCCTCATATGGATTGCAGATGGTTAACCATCTTGGATTTTTGAGAAAATTCTATGCAAAATTGAACTAGTTAAAATATGTATGTTTCAAAGAGCAGAAACGTCTTAAGTATTGGTACATCTAGTATGTAAAAATTCGAGGAAAGTAAACATTTTGGATATAAGGCTGTTGACACACGAAAATAGTAATTGAAATAGCGATCATCTGGGATTTTAGGTCAACCCTATGTGGAAAAAAATTGTAAACATTGGATAGATCTATGTTATTTAGGTCTATCCAATGTTTAGATATTTTTCTGGTCCTAGGACAAACTAGAACTCGGGGAGGATGTCTTCTTGAATATTGGAAATGTCTTTGTAAACTAAGTTTAGTAGCGGTCTACAACTTGAAAATGGAACTGATCCTTTGTAATATAAGCTTAGAGTTAATAAACACCAGTAATAAATCATGGCAAACTATAGGAACATTATAATAGAAGTGGTAAACATATTTGATATTCGGCAGATCCTATGTTCGTTAGTATCAGGAGCAGTGATGAAGTTCGTACGTTGACCTCTAGATGCCCGAGGCCGTGTTCACACCAAACGACGTGTACAGTAAACATGTTTACATTTGGTTTAATGTAATGTACACTAGTTTCACATTAAATTTGTTCACATCTATACACCTTATTTCGCTACCTGTACATAAGATTTGTTCACACTTGTAAACTATATGTCATTTAAATGTTCATTACGTAGAACCGAATTTCGAACAACTTTTCTAGCAGTTAGGGAACGACCACTTGACTTTAAAAAAAAGGTGGGATTGATTTTTCGACAAGTTGATTAAAAACAAATCGGATCATACAGATGATTAGAATGAACAAATATTCTGAATCCAAAGTTTCCCCATACATTATAGTGTTAAATATTGAAATTGTACCATCGAACAAAAAACTAAATGTAAACTTTCGCGCGAGAAAAAAATCTGACTCAGAACACCCCCCCCCCCCCTTTGCCCCCCCCTTTTTTTAAAGTTAAGTGGTCTTTTTTAATAAAGTAATTTTGGATTATTTATAGTAGTTTGAAGATGTATCGATTACGATTATTAAAAACGTAGGCTGCATCAGCGTGCTTACAGACGAAGAAAAAGAATTGCGATGTTAAGGATCACTACATTTCTATCTTTTCTGTTTGTTTCAAATGGGATTTTTTTTCCTCCAAGGAGTATTTGGCAAAGGGAGGGGGTAATGTTTTTTTTTATTTCTAATTTTATTTTAACAAGTCTGAGATACTACACAAACAAACAATTAACCTCACCCTTTTTCAGTAATGCATTTACGAGTGAATCGGTGTTTGAGTAAAGACCAGTGGCAAATATTTCTGTCAGTGAGTACGTCCAGTCGATTCGGGAAGACCATTTCAAATGAATTGAGTGTTCGGCAATGCTGATGCATGGATGAGTCTTGATAAGGGGTTGTTAAGGCTACGTAAAGTGTTTTTTATGACAAATAAATATATCAAGTTTAGAGAACTTTATTAATAAGTGTTATAAGTATCAATTTTATATAAAAATCGTTTCTTTGTTAAATATACATGGGAAAATTAACGTTCTGAATGCCTATTTTGTGTACACTTAACCTACACAAGGCCTACATCGACTATCGACTGCATGTAGACAAAACATGATTTAAACTACATGTAAACATTGAGTTTTATCAATGGGAACGTAATTATGTTTAGTTTATGTGTGAGTTACACTAACACAACACCGAGTTTCGGTCAATGTGAACACGGCCTGAGTTTGTTTGGTTGTGTGGTTGCTGTCTTACTAACTTTCGCCAAACTTTTACTTGTATGTATAATATGTAACGGTCAACATCATCAATTTAATTCTCAAATCCTTGATTCTTGCATTTTGCGGGATTAACTTTCAATCAGTCATTGACTGTTGTTTAAAAGTCAGGGCCGTAACTACATTGAGGCAAATGAGGCAAATGCCTCATGTTGGAAATTTCAAAAAAAAAAAAAAAAACTGAAACAAGATTGTCTTAATTCATATCAACCTGAATTGTTTTCACGGAAAGTGTCTTGCAAGAAGCAAGTTCTCTTCATTCTCTGATGTCGCCCCTGCATGTTTTTCGTGATCCATGAGTCATCCATGTTTCTATTTTACTTTTAGTTTTCAGAGTTGATGGTCTATTGTTTGTACTTCTGTGTCCAGGGTTTGTCTTTTGTTCATTTATTGTCCTACTTTATAACTATAGTCTGCAGAGTGTTGATTTTCATTTGTAAAGTGAGGTTTTGCAATGTTGCATGTCCACCGATGTCCAGACATTGTGCGAGAAAATATTTTAAGAATATACAATGCTACTGGACATAGAAAAAAATGTCGTTTCTGCATGGAGAATTGAACTTGATATCAAAGAATACAAAACTGGCTCTTTTTTTTGTAGATAAATCTAGATAGCTGACATGGTTTAAATCAAAGTAAAACAACTAATTTCCCGGTATCAAATCATCTTTAAAAAAAAACGTCAATGTATTGCCATATGACCTTTTACATTGAAGGGTTAAACTTGCATGAAGTCGTTTTCAGACCCTTAAACAGAAAATAAAAAAAATATGAAGTAAATTAAACGTGCACATGACCTTATCTCACACAAAGTCAATGCATAGAAAAAATACAAATCCTCAATGGCCAAAGTTTATTTTCCTGTTCTTCATCTTGATAGTTGGTGGAGGGTCTTCAACAATAAAAGAATCATTAATACCGAAAAACAAGGTCAATATGGTCCTTAGTGTCGACTTAAGCAGTACTAGTACTTAAAGTATAATACTGCACTGTCACTATATTTAAATCTAGTCATAATTAATCACCAAAGTCTCAATTATGCACTGAATACAAGACAAGAACAGACAGACATAATGATTATGAGAATTTCGGTTTTTGCTAAAATATCCTACATATCGGTCTACTTTTAATGTTTTCCCTGTAAAACCTAAAAGTATTAAATACAATGAATCTATGTTTTTGCTTTGAGACAAGAATATTGTCGAAAGAAATAGCTAAAAATTAATTGCGTTTCAATGTAAGAAAGAGTCTGGGAAACGCTCGGAATGCACGATTTTGCGTTATTTTTCTCAGGGCTTCTGGGGCCTTCAGCGGCCACCAGACCTCTCGCCAAAAAATTTTCGCCTCGCTACGCTCGGCGAATATATTTTGCCTCAATATTAAAAGAGGCTAGTTACGGCCCTGAAAAGGCTAAAATGCTAAAATGCTAAAATGTGTTTCTTTCTGGATTTGAAGTACACACATGTATATGTATGCACAAGATTTATTTTTAAATTTATACAAAATATTTGTAAAGACAAGCTTTTTTTTTAAATTTCTCATTTCCTTTGTGATATTTCTTACTTTCACCTGGATATTTTAGAATTAGAAGTTGTCATTGCTCACGTTCAAGTTAACATTTCTCACTTTAAGCTTTATCGGTTGTTTATCTCAGGAATCCACGACAGCTTTATCTGCATTAGGAACGGAACACATCGTGTTACTGCACGGGTTGTTTGTCTCATCCATAACTGATCACTCTGTATTCGGAACACAATATACTATTGCATGGGAAGAACATAACAAATGCATTTCGTTCGTATCCATGACAACGCCCTCTGCATTAGGAACACATCGTGTTACTGTACGGGAAAAACCTCACAACTGCGTTCGGATTCATGACATCGCCATCTGCATTAAGTGTCTCATCCATGATAGCTCAATTAGTTGTGTTCCTGATACAGATGGAGGGTCATTGATTCCTGACACAGACAACCATGCAGTTAAATGATGAGAACACAATGGATCTGTCATGGATGAGACAAACAGCTCATGCAGTAACATGATGTGGTCCTATTAATGCAAAACCTTACAACTGCACTCCGTTTTGTCTATGACATCGCTATCTGCAAAAAGAACACATCGTGTTATTGCTCTCGTCCATGACAGCTCCATTGTGTTCTTAAAACAGATGAAGCTGTCATCGATGAGACAAACAACTCATGCGGTAACACGATGTGTTCTTAACGCAGATAAAATTGTCTGGACAAGATCAACAACACATGTGTTCCTAATGCGTGTGGAGCTGTCACGGAATCATGTGAGAAACAACCTATTTGCCTATTATTCTCTATTCTTTATTATTTTTGTCTTTTTTTTCTAATGCATGTGGAGCTGTCGTGGATGAGACCAACAACCCATGCCGAAACACGATGTGTTCCTTATACAGGGGATGCTCTCATTGATGAGACAAACAACCCACGCAGTAGAACGATGTGTTCTTAACACAAAAAAACATTACTATCTGCCATTACTATTATTTAGATGCATATATTTTTTTTCAGGGTCCTCACTAATTCTTTGATGGCCAAAATGAACATCAGCGGGAAAAATGGCAAAATTTCAAAGTTGTTCAAAATGATTCTTGGCAATTTTTTTAAATTCTACATTAGCAAGTAACTTGCACAAGTCACTGGAAAACAAATTTGACACCCCGTCCATCCTAACCAACTTCAAGACTACTTTTGACTTATTCATAATCATCAGAGTAACACGATGTGGTCCTATTAATACAAAACCTTACAACTGCACTCCGTTCTGTCTATGACATCGCTATCTGCAAAAAGAACACATCGTGCATGGGTTATTTCTCTCATCCATGACAACTCCATTGTGTTCTTAAAACAGATGGAGCTGTCATCGATGAGACAAACAATTCATGCGGTAATACGATTTGTCCCTAACGCAGATAAAATTGTCATGGATGAGATCAACAACACATGTGTTCCTAATGCGTGTGGAACTGTCGTGGAATCATGTGAGAAACAACCTATTTGCCTATTATTCTCTATTCTTTATCAATAATTTATTTTTTTAAAATTTTATTTGTCATGTATTCTGTCCTTTTTGCTCATTATTCTCTATTGTGTAAATCCAAACAGATCTCCATACAAGTGGGTTTGAATTGCACCACTGACTCATGCCATGGACTTGTTCAAAAACCTCAAGTCAAATTTATAAATGGAGGGACAACAAAGGAGTTCCTGTGTAAACCATATTGAATAAGTATACAACGTGTTCCATATGAAGATTGAGCTGTCATGTATGACCCAAATAACCCATAACATATAATGTGTTCCTTTTGGAGATAGAACTGTCATGGATTCGTGAAATATACAACCAATGCAGTAACACGATGTGCTTCTTATGCATGTTGAGCTATCGTGGATAAGACAAACAACCCATGCAGGAACACGATGTGTTCCTTATACAGGGGTGATCTCATGGATGAGACAAACAACCCATGCAGTAACACGATGTGTTCCTTATACAGGGGTGATCTCATGGATGAGACAAACAACCCATGCAGTAACACGATGTGTTCCTTATACAGGGGTGATCTCATGGATGAGACAAACAACCCATGCAGTAACACGATGTGTTCCTTATACAGGGGTGATCTCATGGATGAGACAAACAACCCATGCAGTAACACGATGTGTTCCTTATACAGGGGTGATCTCATTGATGAGACCAACAACCCATGCAGTAACACGATGTGTTCCTTATACAGGGGTGATCTCATGGATGAGACAAACAACCCATGCAGTAACACGATGTGTTCCTTATACAGGGATGATCTCATGGATGAGACAAACAACCCATGCAGTAACACGATGTGTTCCTTATACAGGGGTGATCTCATGGATGAGACAAACAACCCATGCAGTAACACGATGTGTTCCTTATACAGGGGTGATCTCATTGATGAGACCAACAACCCATGCAGTAGTACGATGTGTTCTTTATGCAGATGGAGCTGTCATTTATTCGTGAGACTAACAGCCTATACAGGAACACGATGAGTTGCTAGTGTAGATGGAGCTGTGGTAGGTTCGAGATACAAACAACTCACACAGTAATACGGTGTGTTCCTAATACAAATGGGGCCGTCATGGATTTGTGAGAAAATAATCCATACAGTAAAACGATGTTTACCTAATCTAATGCACATTCAGCTGTCATGAATAAACATACAACTAACTGAGTACCACTATGTGTTCCTAATGCAGTTTTATTTGTCACCAATGAGACAAACATTGTTTTTTACCTAATGCACATTCAGCAGTCATGGATGTGACAAACAACCCATTCAGTAACACGATGTGTTCCTTATACAGATGTAGCAGTGATGTGTCATGGAGCCATGTTAGACCTCATTGTATATTTTGGTGAAAATTTAGTTTTCAGCAAAAACACATACCGTAAGTTTAAGATATTTCATTTATTTAAAGTCCATTTCGAAGCTGCAGTATTAATTAAAAGTATTTTTGTTTTATATTCGTTCATTACTGTTAAAGGAAATCATTTTTATATTCTCGATATATTTAAGATAAGAATTTCAAATCTAACAGATATTTGTTTTGGCATTTGTCACTTTAGATTTTCTCTTTGTTAGGCATTATTTTTTATCAATTGAAGATGTTTAGCGACAAGCTAAGTGGACACAATTAGACATGTGTTTTACTAATTCTATCGTCCGGTAAATACAAACAAGTTGTTGTGTAAACAACATATGCCTAGGTATATCCTGGTCAATTAGGGTTCTTTGTCCTGTCCATCAAAGACATTTCCACGACCCTTTTTACCCCAAAACATCAGGGTAACTAAGATAACGAATCTGATTGTACGAACCTGAAACAGTAACGCAAAATCGAACTCCCAAAATTGGCATTATCGAATGCGCTTTAGATAATATAAGATCTACAACCAAATTCACTGTGTTTGTTTTAACTGTTTTCAGGTGAGTCAAGTATTTTTATTTATTTTTTTATTTAATTGCATCATGAAACTTCGTCAAGTTACATTTCCATTTCATTTAGTAAAGTTGAAGTTAATTATCTATGAGTTCTGCAAAGAGAGAAATTAAGATCAAATTGTTGTTTCTCGATCAGTGTAAATAGATGTATATATGTTCCAAAAAAGGTTGGTTTATTCTTCACAAACTTTCTGTACTCAAAGGTATTTTTTAACGCGTTATAGAATTAAGTTTTACGCTCGCATGTTGGAAATAATAATAATAATAATAATAATAATAATAATAATAATAATAATAATAATAATAATAATAATAATAATAATAATAATAATAATAATAATAATAATAATAATAATAATAATAATAATAATAATAATAATATCTTTATTTAAAGAGAGTCACTCATTTCGATTAAACCAATTTTCAATAAGGCTCTCTACATACAATGTTAACAATATGAATAAAACATAATAAACTACCAGGCGCGTAGCTGCATATACGCTAACACGCAGTTGCGTGCACATCGATTCGGCATCCAAAAAAAAAAGCCCTTTCCTCCATAGTGACGCCTTTTGACGCCACCCCCTTTACTCCATAATGACGCCTTTTGACACCTGTGTAGTACCTCAGTTGAAATACTTTGACTACAAAGTGTCTGCTTCAGACTATATAAAGTTTGTATCCAATATGAAGAGGATATTTAAAAGAATATCTGACTTGAATTTATTTGATGAAATATTTGTTTTTTGCAATTTGTTTAAACTTTAAAGCATATTTTTAGCATTTTATTGAAAAATCCTATGCGAATCAAGTATGCAAAAAAAAAATGTCAATGGAGGAAAGGGTTAAGAAAAAATGACAAAATTAGGAACATAGTATATAAGAAACTCGCATAATCTAATTTTCAATTCACATTTAACATGTTTATTCTGTGGTTTGCCAGTTACTCAGAAGTCAGTTTGATCGAAAAATGGGATCAACTCTTTTTATTATAATTATGGTTCATGTATCTGAAAAATGTGTAAATGTTCTGTTGTTGGAAATATAACAAACGAAGAAATCTCTGAGACATACGAAACTGACCTGGCATGTAATTTTGACGAATTCAATTGGGAGGTCGCTCGATGGCGAACACGTACGTTGATTTATAACACCTCGCGAGTGCTACCGTGGAGATATATCAAGGTACTCAGGGCCGTAACTAGCCTCTTTTAATATTGAGGCAAAATATATTCGCCGAGCGTAGCGAGGCGAAATTTTTTTTGGCGAGAGGTCTGGTGGCCGCTGAAGGCCCCCAGAAGCCCTGAGAAAAATAACGCAAAATCGTGCATGCCGAGCGTTTCCCAGACTCTTTCTTACATTGAAACGCAATTAATTTTTAGCTATTTCTTTCGACAATATTCTTGTCTCAAAGCAAAAACATAGATTCATTGTATTTAAGACTTTTAGGTTTTACAGGGAAAACATTAAAAGTAGACCGATATGTAGGATATTTTAGCAAAAACCGAAATTCTCATAATCATTATGTATGTCTGTTCTTGTCTTGTATTCAGTGCATAATTGAGACTTTGGTGATTAATTATGACTAGATTTAAATATAGTGACAGTGCAGTATTATACTTTAAGTACTAGTACTGCTTAAGTCGACACTAAGGACCATATTGACCTTGTTTTTCGGTATTAATTATTCTTTTATTGTTGAAGACCCTCCACCAACTATCAAGATGAAGAACAGGAAAAAAAACTTTGGCCATTGAGGATTTGCATTTTTTCTATGCATTGACTTTGTGTGAGATAAGGTCATGTGCACGTTTAATTTACTTCATATTTTTTTTTATTTTCTGTTTAAGGGTCTGAAAACGACTTCATGCAAGTTTAACCCTTCAATGTAAAAGGTCATATGGCAATACATTGACGTTTTTTTTAAAGATGATTTGATACCGGGAAATTAGTTGTTTTACTTTGATTTAAACCATGTCAGCTATCTAGATTTATCTACAAAAAAAAAAGAGCCAGTTTTGTATTCTTTGATATCAAGTTCAATTCTCCATGCAGAAACGACATTTTTTTCTATGTCCAGTAGCATTGTATATTCTTAAAATATTTTCTCGCACAATGTCTGGACATCGGTGGACATGCAACATTGCAAAACCTCACTTTACAAATGAAAATCAACACTCTGCAGACTATAGTTATAAAGTAGGACAATAAATGAACAAAAGACAAACCCTGGACACAGAAGTACAAACAATAGACCATCAACTCTGAAAACTAAAAGTAAAATAGAAACATGGATGACTCATGGATCACGAAAAACATGCAGGGGCGACATCAGAGAGTGAAGAGAACTTGCTTCTTGCAAGACACTTTCCGTGAAAACAATTCAGGTTGATATGAATTAAGACAATCTTGTTTCAGTTTTTTTTTTTTTTTTTTTTTTTGAAATTTCCAACATGAGGCATTTGCCTCAGTTGCCTCAATGTAGTTACGGCCCTGGTACTACGTCTGTTGAAAACTTGCAAATGTACGATCAACAATGAACAACGACAGGTTATCATCGCTAGCATTACTGCATATTCACCGGGAATTCAGTGTTAATATTGACAAAGTAATAGAGAAGTTCGTGTCTGCCTAGACCCGAAGAGCAGATTTTGGACAATTTTGAGTAATTTCGGTATCACAAAAATGTGTTGTTTATGTATTCAATTTACCATGATTTACTCTATTCAGAAGATTAATTAATAGTTTTCATTCATAAATTGTTTATAAGTCCTTTCTACATGTAGCTCCTCTTTTATTCGTCCTATGACCGAAAACCGAAAAAAAAAAAAAAAAAATCTGCATAAAAGGCTCGGCGGTAGTTGCTTGCACATCGCTTCGTTCTAGCTACGCCCCTGACTACTATTACACACATGTAAACAATAGACGTATATAAAGTAATATAACAACAACAACAAAAACACCTATGGTATACACCTATGGTATAATTTAAACTTATCGCTTGTTCATACTTTATACGAATTAAGGTCAGTTCCGCAATTAATAGTTATCCCATAAGGACGCGGTGTGTCAGTGTAAGATCATGCCGATGGCCGGAGGCCAGAGGGTGATCTTACACTGACACACCAAGTCCGAATGGGATAACTATTTTACATCCCAGCTGTTTTAGATTAGACGGAAAACCATTTATAATTCATAAAATCTAGTTTAGAACGCCACACAACCATTATTATATACTTTATATATTACTATATGATGTATACCCTTTATGACCCCCTAACACGATGAGTAGATATCAAACAATGTCAACTCGCCCCACTGGCCAATCGGCCCACACTATATCGCCACTTTATGAAAAAATCGCCCCACTCTTGTAACCGACTCGCCCAACTTTAAAAAAGTGTAAAATCAAATTGAACAATCAGTCTGACAACTCATTTATTTAACGAAAAGGGTTTAAACCCCACTGAGTAAAGGTCTGCCAACTCGCCCCAGTTATAAAAATATCTTGCTTCCTTAAGTATGTTAAATTTCTGATAGTTCGTATCCAGTCGTCCTGGTGAAGTGGTATGTGTCGTGGCTTGATATGCTAAAGGTCTTGATTTCGAATCCCAGCATATATACTGGATTTTTTCTACGTGAATTTTGATAGATAGTCTTCTCCGTATAATTAATTATAAGTTTTATACTGGATTTGACATTCCCGCCAAAATGTTACAGAACAAAGGAAAGCATGCATAACAAAGAAACTTAAACTGGGGTGATCTGGTAGGGGTGATCCGGCTCAGATCACCCCTGTTAGAACAAAGGAGCTGGGATGTAAGGATAAAATATTGATTATTTTAATAAACGCGTTATGCGTAATTTTCACATGTGCAGTTAATTTAATAAGAAATTATTTATCGTAAACTATTCTTATCGTTTAGTCCTATATTATTACGATTCATATCATATTGTTTCATATTTATATTATTTGAATATTCACGATTAGTTTGGTAATGCTAAGTTTGCCTCGATTTCGAATATTTCTCAACCAATGATCATTGTAGGAATTGATTATTTTTGGATTGATATATTTATAGTTTCAGTTTTTGCAAGCGCCATATATGCGTTACCATGTTTATATTTCGAAAGATACCAGATCTCAATACGTTCTTACATGCCCCTTGTCAAAATATTATATATACATGTATTTAATATTTTTATGCTGTTCAACACGTGCTTTATGCTCTGTTAGGTTCAAATAGTCGGTCTCGCATTATGCTCATATATTTTTAAGATTAAGTCGGCATCTTGCTCATATATTTGAATGCTAAATAAGCTTTTAGTTTATAAGAAATATTATAAGCATACGTGTTCGTAAGTTTAAATGCATATGCTCATGCATTTACATAAAGTTTGTATACTATAGATATTATTTGATCATTTATATTGGAAAATTATATGAATTATATGTTTCTATTATTTGTATTATATACTATTATATTGTTGTACCATAACAGGCACACGACAGTCCATATAACCCAGCACCCGACAAACCCGATAACAGTCAGAATCCGGCCCAATTCTGATAACTATAGAAGAAACAAACAAACCACGAAGTAACACGATATGATCCTGATACAGATGGAGCTTACATGGATTCGTGAGCTGAATATGCAAAAAAAATACAAAAGCATTTTGTCCCTCCTTAATTGATTAAATGATTGTTCTTTGCCACACGTCCAGTAGGAAATATTTCAAGCATATTCAGTGCGAGAACAATAGACTGGTTCTTCAGAAGGAATTAAGAGAACAATAGACAGGTTCTTCAGAAGGAATTAAGAGAACAATAGACTGGTTCTTCAGAAGGAATTAAGAGAACAATAGACTGGTTCTTCAGAAGGAATTAAGAGATGTCAATAGACTGGTTCTTCAGAAGGAATTAAGAGAACAATAGACTGGTTCTTCAGAAGGAATTAAGAGAACAATAGACTGGTTCTTCAGAAGGAATTAAGAGAACAATAGACTGGTTCTTCAGAAGGAATTAAGAGATGTCAATAGACTGGTTCTTCAGAAGGAATTAAGAGAACAATAGACTGGTTCTTCAGAAGGAATTAAGAGAACAATAGACTGGTTCTTCAGAAGGAATTAAGAGAACAATAGACTGGTTCTTCAGAAGGAATTAAGAGATGTCAATAGACTGGTTCTTCAGAAGGAATTAAGAGAACAATAGACTGGTTCTTCAGAAGGAATTAAGAGAACAATAGACTGGTTCTTCAGAAGGAATTAAGAGAACAATAGACTGGTTCTTCAGAAGGAATTAAGAGAACAATAGACTGGTTCTTCAGAAGGAATTAAGAGAACAATAGACTGGTTCTTCAGAAGGAATTAAGAGATGTCAATAGACTGGTTCTTCAGAAGGAATTAAGAGATGTCAACCAAGTTGCATGAGTCGAAGAAAGACAATGCCAAAATAAATTTAAAAGAAATACAACAATTTAACGAGCAGACAAACAACGATGCTCAATGCACAGGACAGAAAGCTGAAGATTGACCTACGGAAATATAATCAATTCCTTTTTCCACTAGCAACATAGGTTGTGGTCATGGAAAGTAAAATTTCAGTGATTATTTGCATTCGGTGACAATCGATAATAATAACTAATTTTCAAGTTTGGTTTGACCCTTCCATAGATCAAATCCATAATCTCCCGAAAGCAAGGTGAACATCTACCTATATGAAAATAAGGAAATGTGGCATGGTTGTCAATGAAATAACTATCCACTAAATTTCAAATGAAGTGGATGTAAGGTAAAGAAATTATAGGCAACCATATAGTACTCAACAATGAGAAAAACCCATACCGTATACATGGTATAGTCATCTATAAAAGGTCCCGACATGAAAAATATGAAACAATTAAATTGAGAAAAGTAACGGACTAATTTATACATAAAATTATACGAAGAACATATATGACAGATATGACCCAACGATTACCACTGAACTACAGGATCCGGACCTGACGACAGACACATGAAGCATTTGGCGGGGTTAAACATATTTATGAGCACTTAACCCTGTGGCAGGAGGTTTGTCACAATTGCGGAAAAGAGGGTGTCATTGTTTCTATGATAAGTGAACATTTCAATGGTCAATTAGTTGTACAACGATTAACCAACTCATGGTTTTGTCCATAAAACTTCCAAAGGGCTCACATAAAATATTCTGTTTGAAAACCTTGCCGTTGTACGCATGAAATCCTATTCTGGCAATTAAACAAGAAACGCTTAAATATCGATTTACTTGAAAAAACAGAGTTTTTTTTTAATTCGACCCTTATCTGCGTGGACACACTGTATATTACTGAATGCAAACAAAACCAGGACTTGAGTACGTCAGTAGTAATGTCGGTTCAGTTTTGCCCCGCACCCCCCCAAAAAAACCAACATTTGCTACTGACGTACTATAGCGCGGTAAGATTAGATGTACAGCAGTCAACATTAAATCACCATAAAAACAATCAAAGAAAGAAAACAAAGACAAATAGTATGGCACTTTTGGTTGAACTACTGATGCAAAAATATTCTGATTTTGACAAAACGCTTTTTAGCTAAGGAAAAAGCGAATGTATACTTGAAAAATAAAAAGAATAAAATGCTTCGTTTTGTTCTGCATTGGAATTAATATATATATAAACAGGTTTGTTCATCGTGTATAGATATAAGGTCATCGTGGCTATTCACACTATTTATGACGTATAACAATGATAAATTCTACTGTAAAGTATAGCCACCGATTAAGGTGTCAGACGGCATGCTCCTTACGCTAACCTCGCTTTCAATAACTGTTAGCCGTCTTTGGTAGAATAACATTTATTAATGATTTGTTAGTTTTTGTGCTTTTGTTAATTACTATACTAAAATGTTCAATTGTTCATCAACTATCAGAAATATATAACTCCCTGGAAAAAAGGAAACGAGTTGTTTTGTTTTTAGCAATTTTTCAAAAGCCTTTCATAAAGTTTGGCATTATGCATACAATGAAGGTTTAAAGTATAAATGGTGACATTTTGACTTAGTTTAAAATCTATCTGAATGATAGAAAAAGGTGTTTATATAACAGTCTTCTTCAAAACTTTGCAATATTTCAGCTGAGGTTCTTCAAGGTTCTGTTCTCGAATCCTTGCTTTTTTTTTTTTATAAAATATGCATAAATGATATTGCGGAAAAACTCAATTGTCACTGCAGGCTTTTTGCAGATCACACGTCTTCAGCACTGTGGATCGTGATACAATACAATTATATGGAACGCCACAGCTGCCTTATTCTTTGTTATTTTGTTTGTATTTACCTCTTGTTACACATGTGAATGTGAAGGAGTGTTTTTTAATAAAGCATATATAATTATATTATTTTTCTAACGATAATCATATCATTAAGGTTGATATATTATAACATGAAGCAAATTTTCTTTACTATCATGACATTTGACTATACTACTTTGTAAATTTGCTATATCACTAAGACAGATTTATATACTATAAAGACTTTTTGATATAACATGGAGCTGCCTTTTCATATAATTATGTCATTTTACTTTGTCATGCAGACATTCTTTTATTCTTCATGTACTATGAAGACATCTTGATTTTTTACTATATAATGTTGCGATATTGCTTAATCATATTGATAAATTATACAAAAAAATAAATGTATTTGTATATTCCCTATTATGTTGCTATTTAACAGTAATTGGATATAACTCAGCATTATGTTTTGTACATGTATACTTGAATACAGGAAATGTAAGTTGTTTTCCTTAATGGAGAAAGAACACCAATTTAGATAAAGCCATATCGCAACATTATATAGCGAAAAATCAAGATGTCTTCATTGAGAGCCGTGGTGTAGTGGTTAGTGCATCGGACTACTAATACATAGGTTCCTGGTTCGATTCCCGTCTGGGATGAAAATTTCAGAAACTGAGTTTTCGGCTCTCCCTTGACACCATTTGCGAGTATGTTCTCGAGGTAACGATGATAGTCCATCGGAAGGGGGCGATTAATGGCTGACCCGTGTTAAGAGAGAGACATATCTCTTGCACGTTAAAGACACCCTTGTAGATTTCGAAAAAGAGCAGGTTAATGCCGCTACAAGACAGCACTTGCACCCGCAAAGTAGAAAGGGATTAATATATGTTGCAAAACTTGTTTCACAATCCACTATAAATAAATATGTTTAATCTAAAACCAATTTAGACAAACACAACAGTTATTTATTTTTGTTGTTGACAAAGTGCATTTGTAATGCATCTTTAGGAATTATTAAGCAAATTATTAGTAATGGCAAATAAAAATAAGCTCTACGTTTTAAGATTTCAAAATCATCGAATTTCAAATGTTTCACAAAAAATGTGTTACCAATCTGACAGTGCCTTCAATTGAAATACCTAAATAATTAAAAAATGTAGCGTCAATTTTGCACAATTCCCAATCTTTGGGCAATGGAATAGAAGTTTTACAGTGAGATTATGGAAATAAAAATAACAAAAGAAATATTGAAAGTATGGTAAGAAAACATGTCAGACTATAGCTACGAAATTGGCTGGATCATAACATCCACGATTGATGCCATCTCGCCGCCCATTCAACTTCAACCGCCCAATTTTGTTTGGAGTTAATATTATGTGTATAAAAAATAAAATTGAGAAAGGAAATGGGGAATGTGTCAAAGCGACAGCAACCCGACCATAGAGCAGACAACAGCCGAAGGCCACCAATGGGTCATCAATGTAGAGAGAAACTCCCGCACTCGGAGGCGTCCTTCAGCTGGCCCCTAAACAAATATTTTCTTTTATTTTTTGTACATAGATAAGTCCGTTAGTTTTCTCGTTTGAATTGTTTTACATAGTCATTTCGGGGCCTTTTATAGCTGACTATGCGGTATGGGCTTTGCTCATTGTTGAAGGCCGTACGGTGACCTATAGTTGTTAATTTCTGTATCATTTTGGTCTCTTGTGGACAGTTGTCTCATTGGCAATCATACCACATCTTTTTTTTTATATGTTTACTAGTCCAGTGATAATGGACGTCATACTAAACTCCGAATTATACACAAGAAGCTAAAATTAAAAATCATACAAGACTAACAAAGGCCAAAGGCTCCTGACTTGGGACAGGCGCAAAATTGTCGCAATAGGCATATATAGAATTTTCCAACCCGCCCGACTTGTTTAAAACAGGTGGATTATCATCTAAAATTAGCTTAATGTGGCCATACTAGAATTTACTGAAAATACAGAATAAGAAAAAAAATTGGAAAAAATGTTATTTATAGAATTGTCTTCTGAAAGTATGACGAAATGGTCTTGTATTGTAATCAAAAAGTCGACTGGTATATAAATGACACCTCGAGGTGTAAGAAATTGACAGCTTGATATTATTATATGTCTTCATAAGATAGTTATATGAAAAACAATGCTCCAAAGTTATTGTAAAAAAGATAGTAACATGACATACTAGTATAGTGAGGTGACACAATAGTATGAAAAAGTTGCTCTATGTTATATATAAAGATGTCTTTATACTATAAAATGTTTTTTTTTTATAAAACCGCAGTTCCACTAGGCCACGATCGCACTTCGATCTGTGAAAAAAATGCAAATTTTGACGATCGTAGCGCAATCGTGTAGATCGCAGTAAGGTCGTAATACGGTCGTGATGAGGTCTTCAAGATCGTGATGAGCGTGGCATACTTTGAACATGTTCAAAACAATCGCGGTGCAGTCGTGGCGAAATCATGTAGAGCGCAGTACGGTCGTGGTAAGATCGCAAAGGTCGCTGTACCATCAAAGCGAGCGCGTAGCAAAAGCGTGATTCTATTCAGAGAGACTGCGCTACGATCTCACAGCGACGTTACTACGACCTCACTACGACTATCACGTTCTCACTGCGACCCATCTACGCTTCCACTACGCCTATACTACGTTTATACCACGCTGTTCAAGACCATTGTACGATTCTAACACGTCTATGCCGTCCTCATCACGCTCTTCTTACGACCTGACTACATTCATACTACGACCATCATGGTCATTGTCATTTTCACATGAAATATATAAAAGCTCTACAGATTTTGTTTGTCGGTATGAATTTTGGACCTCTTGTCCTTTTATCCAACGGCTCAATCATGCTTGAGACATCTGTGTCATCCCTGCTATCGTTCACTAAAACATCGTCATTTGAGATTGATTGACCAGCAATAATTTGTGATTCAGGTTGCATTGGTCGGTCCGAAATCTCTGCTAGATCAGGATTCGTTACAATCAGAGCTCCCTTTGCCTCTGCGTCTACTCCTACCACCACGCCCACGTGTTCTGGTAGATTTTGGTGGTATGACTGTGTTGTTTCCGATAAATCTACGTATCAATCAGAAATATAAGGAATGGGACAGTATTTATATGGAACACGATGTTGACATTATTGCTGAGAGCGTAGTATCTGTAATGCGGGAAAAGGGGGAAGAATCGCTGTTCTGTCAGGTTGTCTCCCCTTTCCCTCCACAACGTTAATAATATTAAAATCGAGGGACTGGCATCTTTCACTTGGGGACTACTCTGATTCGCTTTTATCTATACGGGGGTTTTAGCTTCTTTCTATCAATCTGGGGAATACTCTAGCTCACTCATGTTCAGGTCTATGTAATACCTTCTGCTGGCGTGTCCCTCATCGCGGACACTTTCTCCTTCCGAGGCCCGGCGCTGGTGAATAAAATACAATGATGTTTCAATTATTTATTCCAAACAGCTATCTACATTGAAGTGTGATATGTGATCATGTGATCTATTGATTTAATCTTTGTTTTAACTTATTTCTGATAATAAAAATCTTTTATAAATTTAATTTAAGTTTTAAATATCAAAGTTATTAAATCAAAAGACAAATTCTTACTTTTAAAATTCAATAGAAAATAGTTAACATTTAAACAATTTACATACCTGGTGAATAAAATACAATGATGTTTCAATTATTTATTCCAAACAGCTATCTACATTGAAGTGTGATATGTGATGTTGGGAAGTTGCGGTCTTCCCTTTTTAACCCCAACATCACGTGCTGATTGGAATTATTTTATTCACCTATGAAATTTAAGCGTCAATTTTGAATTTTCTAAAGTTACTTTTTATTGGTCAAATATTCTCTTTTTATGTTATAGATGTTTATGATTGACATATATTTTATTTAGTTACGTAAAAGCAATTAAAGGATTATCAAAATCTTTACTTACTTTACAGAATTATTAAGTGGACAATAGAAAACACTTTAGGGTTATTTTCCTATGGCAAATTACAAATATTTTTATTCTTTTAAAAGATGACAGTTTATTTAATTTATTTCTCAACGTCAGTTTAATAGCTATGATCAAAAGAACTCTAGAAATGAGATTAACTATATTATTTATAAAAAGACGAAACTATTTATAACTTAATCTTACGTCACCTACTTTGTCTTGGAACTTTAGCATGTAATATAATTCAATTTTATTTATTTATTAGTTTATTTCTCTAAATTTAATTTATTTTATTTTCCTTTTCCAACATACAATTTTCCATCATTATATATCCCTGTTGTTCGAAAAAAATTGCTCCCGCAATTTTATTTATCAGTTTATTTGGCATTATCAATTTTTCATTCATTTTATTGTTTTAAGCAACTGATGATGTATACTATTTATATTTTTAAAACGCTTTCCAAAGGACGAGATGTTTCAAAGCTTTTTATTTTGAAGATGGATTCTATTTATTTATTTTCAACGGTGTTGATTTATGAATAACAGGCATAATGGCGTTCCTTGTTCAATTTGTTTTTCTCATATTTAAGCAGTTTTTATCCTCTATGTATTTAATCAAATTACTAGGTGATAAGCCCACATTCTTGATAGTTTGCTCGAACTCCAAATCTACCTAGGTGTCATACCCATTTTTCGGCGTATGCCCGTTTTCTTTGGTAGTTTGCTCCGACTCCAAATTCTATCGTGAGTCATACCCTCAAAGTACATGACTTAAATACTTCTTCTCAACTACTATACTGCTTTAGTTCTTATTTTAGACAAGTTTTAAACAAAGTGTATAATTATACTCTACAACATTTTGATTACCTATCAAGTTTTTCAATTTATATCAAAATTAATCTTAAAGAGACTATTTATGTTTGCTTCAGTCACGTTTTTATATGGATGGCGAATCCATACATAGCACTTATTTTAAGGGTGTCATGAATACCCAACAATTCTTACGACTCCAACAACCTTTATTTCTCTTAAAGGGAAATTTACATATCAATTTCAACTCAAAATTAAAATAATCGCTGCAGCACACAATGCCAAACTTTCACATTTATTCACATTTTCTATCAGATGTTTAATTTATGTACGTTTATCTTTTGTAAGTTAAAATTTTAGGCATTATTTTATGGTTCTCATCTAAACAGAGGCATTTCTTTTAATCCTTTACAGTTTAATGAATATTAACCGCCTGAACTTAAACTTCCAAATAATACTACATTTTAAATTCTTTAATGTTCTATTTCATATTTTCATGTACGAATCTTTGTACTTTCATTATTTATCAACGACCATTGCTGTAACATTATTTGCCTTCCTTGTTTTCTTTCAAATTGATTGTTTTTTTTTCAACACATTTATTCATTTTATTTATCTCATTTACTTATATTTTCCATCATTGCTACTTTTATAGCATGTTATTCTAACCGCTGCCCATGCAGTATTCACTTATACAAAAGGATTTTGCAAATCAACGTTTGCCCATTAAGTAAGAGGAATTTAGACTTCACCTTAAATTTTACTCATTTAATTTACTTTGTTAATTATTATTGCTCTAACTAATCTCATAAGTTGTTTAAAAGCATTTCTGTCCTATTTCATAAAAATATTCATTATTTAAAACAAAATTTTAAAACTTTTCTTTACACTCATATTCAGATTTTTTTTTATGTCGATGTAAAGCCTATTTCTAAAATTATTTCCAGCTATATTACGTTAACTCACATATTACATATTCATTTTCCATTAGTTTTACTTACTTAGGGAGCTACCATTTGATTTTTATGGGGGGGCTAGGATGAAAAATTTTGTCCTGCATTTTTTTTTAGCTGTAATCTCTGTCCTGCCTTTTTATTTTTCACTCGGTTCGGTCCTGCCTTTTTTTTTTAGTTTATCCTGACTTTTTTTTACCTAAATTGTCGTCCTGACTTTTTTTTTTTGCAAGTGTCTCATCCTGCCTTTTTTTTTTACTCAAAACTCCTGTCCTGCCTATTTTTTTCAAATTTCATCCTAGCCCCCCCATAAAAATCAAATGGTAGCTCCCTTACTTCACTCTTTTTGAAGATTTAGAATTATATTTAAATTTAGCAATTTTTTTTAAATCACACATACCAATAATATTTACATATATATACAACATCAATTCACACAATATTTTGAAAACATTATCACAATGGTCCGATAATTTAGTTTTTAGTCCAGTTTCTGTATTGTTCCGATTTTTCTTCATGTCTTCTCCACAACTTTGAATAACGATAGGTTCCGAAAAGCTAATCCAAATAAAACAGGTATAATGGTCAAGGTTCAAACTTTGGTAAGATCGCGGTATGAGTGAAGTATAATCTAGGTAAGAAATAGTCCGAGATTACTCTGACGTTCAACGGCTGTTTTTCCAGACAAGCTGGGGCCGTGGGACGTCAGAGCTCGTCCCATATCAAAAAGTGGACATTTGCCCACCCAAAATAGATGCGCTGCTTCGTCGCTTCTGGTGCCGATTGAGGGCCTTGGAATTAAATAAATCGGGCATCAATCTGTTCATTTTTCATTTATCTCTTCATTTATGTAAGTTTCACCTACCTGCCAACCTTTATTTTTTTTATATTTTAACAGTTTTCACAGAGACCCATTGATTTCTGCATTTTGACTTTCAAGGCGGGGAGTAGTTAGTGACACTATGGTTTTAGCTTCTTTCCATTTGCTAGAAATTGATTACATGATAAATAATCAACAGGGGAACATTTAGAAGGTCATATCTTAAATGCATAATTTTCATAAACAACAGGGGACCCTGTAGACCGTCCAGGGGATCATGTAGAACGCCCTATAGTATAGACTTGAAAAACAATCAACAGGGATCCTATAGAACGTCATATTGTAGATAAATAATGTTGAGAAAACAGGGGATCCTGCAGACCGCCTAGGGGGATACTATAGAACGACCTATAGTATAAACATGAACAACAAACAACAGGGGGCCCTTTAGAACGTCATATAGTAGATATATAATGTTGAGAAAACAGGGGATCCTGTAGAACGCCATATAGTATACACTTGAAAAAAACAAACAACAGGGGATCCTATAGAACGTCTTATAGTAGATATATAATGTTGGGAAAACAGGGGGATCCTGCTGACCGCCCAGGGGATACTGTAGAACGCCCTATAGTATAAACATAAACAACAAACAACAGGGGACCCTATAGAACGTCTTATAGTAGATAAATAATGTTGAGAAAAGAGAAGATCCTGTAGACCAACCAAGGGATCCTATAGAAAGCCTTATAGTATACTATACATGATAAACAGCAGGGGAACCTATTGAAAGTATTATCTTAAATGCATATTTTTTATAAACAGGGTATCCTGTAGATCGCTCAGGTATTCTGTAGAAAGCCCTATAGTATATACTTGAAAAACAAACAACATGGGATCCTGTGGAACGTCTTATAGTAAACAATAATGTTGAGAAAACAGGGGATCCCACAGACCGACCAAGGGATCCCGTAGAAAGTCTTATAGTATATACTTGATAAACAAGCAACAGGGGAACCTATAGAACGTCTTATAGTAGATATATAATGTTGAGAAAACAGGGGATCCTGTAGACCGCCCAGGGGATCCTGTAGACCGCCTATGGGATCCTGTTGAACGCCCTATAGTATACACTTGAAAAACAAACAACAGGGGATCCTGTAGAACGTCTTATAGTAGATATATAATGTTGAGAAAACAGGGGATCCTGTAGACCGCCTATGGGATCCTTTAGAACGCCCTATAGTATACACTTAAAAAACAAACAACAGGGGATCCTGTAGAACGTTCTCTTAGCCTAGTAGATACATCAAAAACAAACAATAAGGTATCCTATAGAACGTTCTATAGTTTATATATAATTTTGAGAAAACAGGGGATCCCACAGACCAACCAAGGGATCCAGTAGAGAGTCCTCTAGTATAAACATGATAAACAAACAATAGGGGATTCTATAGAACGTTCTCTTAGCCTAGTAGATACATCAAAAACAAACAATAGGGTATCCTATAGAACAGTTTATATATTATGTTCTATAGTTTATATACTATGTTCAGACAACTGGGGATCTGGAGAACACGCCCTTTAGTATGTACATGATAAACAAACAATATGGGATCCTATATATATTTTTTCCCAAAATTACAGGGCCCATAAAGGGCATAGAATCAGATACAATTGATTTACATAATTGGTAACAACAACAATAATAGAGGCATATACATATATATTTGGAATATAAGCATTGGTATGAATCAAGCCAAAAACCACATATATATTGTGAATAAAAGAATAATAAAATTACATTATATATGTATTTATTCTCAAATTGTTTAATTGACTTATATTAGTGTCAGTGTTCACATCTGATCTCCTTAATTCAAAACAGTCACCAATATAACAGCCCAGTTTTTCCATAAGAGTAACATTTTCCTGGGTCAAGAGCCATAACAATTAAGAAGATTTATTTAAATTTATAAAATTATAACAATTGTTAGAAATGTCTTGGAAAAAAATCGTCCCTTTGAATATCATAAAGAGAGCATTCTAATAAAAAATGAAGCTCATCTTCAATTTTATCGAGTGAGCAATTAGAACAAAGACGCTCAGATCTTCCTACATGTTTTTTTGAATATCTGTTTTCTCAATTTTTAAAGAGTGAGCGCTTATTCTTAATTTACAAATTGACTGTCTTTTTTTGAAGTCCTGTAATTCTAAATATTTTTCTTTTTTAAAACAATGTTTTCCCTTTTTCGGAGTTAATTGTTTGAAATTTCAGTTTATTCCAAAATGTGAAATTACTTTTTCATAGTTTATTTTTACCATACTGACATAAAGAACCAATTGATTGGTCAAAATTTGGTAATTCACTCTCTCTCTGAATATAATCTATACTAGTATACCATGTATTTACATTAGAACTATGTAACTGTATGTTTACAACATATAAATGCTTCAAATAATAATCCTTCTTTCAAACGTTCCAGTCTATGACAATATTTTAACATTGATAAAATTATAGTAAAATACATAGGAAATCTACCAATCTCTGACATTACAGCTATATTACTTGACTTTCTGTTTACACCAAGAATATATTTCATGAATTTGGTATGAGCTTTTTCAGAAGAATCCTGACCAAAAACTTGTTCCTATAGAACGTTTTATACTATAGTAGATATATATATATAATATTCAGACAACAAGGGATCCTGTGGACTGCCCAGGGGGATCCTGTAGAACGTCCATTAGTGTATACATGATAAACAAACAATATAAGGGGTCCTATAGAACGTTTTGTAGTAGATATATAAGGTTCAGACAACAGGGGATCATGTAGAACGACCAGGGGATCCTGTAGAACGCCCTAACAGTAGCTTTATTGTAACCAAGTAACAATGGTTCCTATAGAACGTCCAGCTATAGTAGAATGGTCAGACAACAGGGGGTCAGATTACAGATTCGTTTCTTTAAACGCAGACCAGTTTAAACACCCTCTCACACTCCTGTAAAGCCTTAGTACGTGTAACATGTTTAACATGTGTAAGCTACATCTTTTTCAATTTGCCTACATAAAAATACTCTTTTAAACGGATAATAAAAATATTATTAACTCCATAGTATATCCAAAGCCATGGGACCACGTGCATGTGACATTTGCAGGTCTTTACAACATAATTAAGGCACTAAGTCCTAATGTATTTATAAAGGTTACTCGGGAACACGTGTATTTGTTTACTTTTAACACGTGTGTTTAAATCAAAACATGTTTATGTTTAATTTGATTGGACCATCAGTAAGTTATTACTGGTTTAAGTTATATCAATCATGATAACTTCATGCTAGAATTTTAGCGCTAAAATTATAATAAGATATCTAGAATTGTCATTCGAGGTTCGCCTATCCGACAGAAAGGTTCGTTTCCCAACCACCCACCACTTTTATTAAGACTTCATAGGAATGTGAATCAGTATGTTATGTAGAAAATAGTTAATAAAATACATGTATGTAAATCGAAATGATTTTTTCTTCAACTTATAGAAATTTTTTCTATTGTAGATTGTTTTTATGTGTGATGGCAGCGGTCGATGACAGCAAATTGGACATTTGTTTATTGTATATAATAAAATAAGCTTTCTGTGCTGTCGGGGCGAGCTGATAACCAAAAACTGTGTTGAGTTTTTACTTTGTAAATGCTTTATGTTCGTTTGAAGTATTGAATAAGAACATTACTGTTTATCATATCTATATGAAATGTATCAGGAGGATTTGTTTTTGATCGGTTATTTATTTTTGCAAACTAAGAGGACAGATTATTCATTTTCTGCACTATTGAAGCAAGATTTTTCATTTTCATTAAAGCAAGGGACTGATTATTCATTTTCACAACTATATTTTTGATATTCGAAAACATACAATTTTTTAAATGTTTTGTTTATAAATAATACATATAGTATAGTCAAGTCATTATGTAACATTTAATTAGATTAACAATCCCCCTCTACAGAAATGAATCTTTTAAATTCCCAACTGCATATACACAAAGTATTAAGTTTAGTTTAACTAGGCACTTTTAAAAAAAAATTTTGAAGGGTTTTGGAGCCACTGAAGGCCCAAGAAGCTATAGAACAAATGATGCAAAATCATGCTTTCTGGGTGTTCGGATGACCCTTTCATAATCTGAAAATGAAGTTTTGTTTTAATAATTTTTTGACAATATTTTGGTCTCAAAGCAAAATGTATAAATTCAGTGTAAGACTGAAGTTTCTAGGGAAAACATCAAAAGACCAATGTGCATGATAAAGCAAAAATGGAATTCACATAGTTAAGCCTGTGGCTGCTGTTTTTTTTTTTTAAACTCGTGATCAAGTTCATAACAAAATTACTAGATTACAAAAGGAATGCAACACTAACAGAATACAGAAGGGCAATCAATGAACAAAAGACAAATAAATAAGAAATATTGATCCCGAAAAATCAGGGCTATAAGTCTGAGGGAAAACAGAACTTTCTTCTTGCAAGGCCGTGAACACAATTTGATATGGAGACAAGCGTTTGGTTTTGAAATTTCCTACATGGAGTTACGGCCCTGTTCATGCTGTTAAAATAAAGGTGAGGTAAGGTTTCCTGAGACAATATACTTCAAGTTAAATGAAACCAATTTTCAGACATTTCAAGTATATTTAAATAATATTTATACTTTTGTTATTAAAAAATTTGGGAAGTGTTTCCCGATTTTTTTTGGGAAAAAAGATGAATTTATGAAGAATCTGGTGCCATCTCATACTTTCGATTAAACCTGCTGAGTTATTTATTTTCTATACATTGCAAGTCAGGTAATTTATTTTCAAACTACCACAGAACAAACCATTTATTTTTGTGATTATCAAGGCTGAGTTATCTATTTTCATTTCTGGACAAACGGAAAATATTTTGAAAGATAACTTAGTCATCAGCAGTCTAACAATGAATATTATTGCACAATTACAAATATTTGTAAAATCCCTTTCGGAACATCTGAGATCATCCCAAAGTTTTTAGTTTTCTATATTATGTGGACTGCTGTTTGTCTTCTCGTCGGTTACCGTTTTTCGCTATGGCTGTGTCGGTTTGTTTTTTGACCTTTGAGTTTGATTGTGCCTTTGGTGTCTTTTGCCTCTCTTACAAAATGTTACCCCTCCTTGCAAAGTAAAGACACGTACTGTACATGGAGGAATTTTTGTACAGTTAAGAATAATGTTGCCAATATATATTTGCAGAAGCAGAGTTATGAGAGTTAATCAGATCTGAACACACTTTTAGAGAATCGTGTAGCAGCCATGTGTTCTCGTGTATGGTCGAGAAGAGATCGAAGAGTGGTCGCATGTGGTCGCTAAGGGATCTAGTATTGGTAGAGTTGGTCTGGGATAAAATAATTATACAAGTCGCAGTGATCTGGAAGAGATCGGGCAATGGTCGAGTTAATCTGGAAATGATCGGACATTAGTCGAAATGATCGAGTACTGATCGGTAAAAATTTTATATTCCGACCAACTCGATCTCTACACGATCCTTTCCCGATCAATTCGACCGCTACTCGACGAATTCTGGATCTCTTCTCGAGTGAATTGCTTCTCGATCCTTACTCGAATGTTTTTGACGTGTCAAAAACTCTCGGGTAGAAATTCAGATCGATGACGAGCAAGGTCGACTATCCCGAACATGCTTGTCGATTGAGTCAGATCAGTCTCCCGATCACGTAATTCGGCTATAACGGGCTTGATCGAGTTGATCTGATCGACAGTGTGAACCTAGCTTAAACTAATATCAGATTATAGTATAGTAAAATGCCAAAATAGTATGAAAAGGTAGCTCAATGTTATATCAAGATGTCTTCGTAGAATCAAATAATGTCTTCGTGACAAAGTAAAATGAAAGAATAGTATGAAAAGGTAGCTAGCTCCATGTTATATCAAAACGTCTTTATAGTATATAGATTTATCTTTAGTTTGTGATATAGCAAATTGACAGACTAGTATAGTTAAATGTCGTAATAGTATAGAAAATTTGCTTCATGTTATATATCAACCCTTAATAGGTCCGTGTAACACTTATTAATTCAAAGTTTTAAAAAGTTTTGAAATTTTAGATTTTTGGAATTTTGATCAAAGTTTTAAAATATCAAAATTTCAAATTGTGTTAAAGTTTTGAAATTTTGAAATTTTAACCAAATTATCAAAATATCAAAATTCTAAATATCGTTTATAAATTTGATAGTTTAGAAATTTGACCAAACTTTTAAAATACTAAACCTAACGCGCAATTTTGATTATTTCACTTTTTGAAAGTTTGATTTTTTAAATGTTTGCTTAAAATATCAAAATAGAAAAGGGGCAATAAGAGGGATACCTGAAAAAGCGAAACGAAATAAAAGCGGAACGAAACGAAACAATATGAATTAAAAACATACTGATACTTAAAAGTTTATGTATGAAATAAAACGGACAGTTGAAAGCGGTGAAAAGTTGGATGAAAAAATTAATATTTCTTAAAAGAAGATAATTCATTTAAAAACCAGACGTACGGCGCTGATATTGACCATTTTACCTGTTGGTTTTTCTAGCACCCATATTTTAGGAGAAATAGGAGTAACAGTAAAAACTGAACAACTCGCAGTAGGTCAAATAGTATGGTTATGTTGAGCATGTATATACATTTTCTACTAAACTCTAAGCCATAAAAAGGCCCAATACACGATGTATTATCTCTTTTGATTTCATTTTTTTCTGTTTTGCTTTACGACTTCTTACTTTCTGCAATCATGTTGGCTAAAGAATATATCATTTCATGTACAGAATGAAAGATCATCTTAAACGTTTTTATCTGTTCTTTGTAAGTTGTTTGCCCTAAATATTCAGCTTTAAGCGTTCCGTAAGGAGGTCGATCAAGAAAAGCGCTTCATGATACTGAATGCATGGTTTAAGGTTGTGCTAGTCCACAGTATGGGAGGTTTTTAATATAATCTTTTTTCGCTTTAATTAAGACGGAAATAGGATCCAATATCAGCAAATTGGAGCCAAGATACTGTTACAAGGTATCTACAAAAACTCATCATAGATGGATACCGGAATATAAATTTTGCCGGTTTTTTCGCGCCAGACGCGCGTTTCGTTTACAAAAGACTTATCATTGACACTGGAACCAAATAAAGTTAAAAAGGCAAATAAAGTCAAATAAAATTGAAAAGGCCAAATAAAGTAAACTTTTAAATCCAACGTATAGCTCTGGTTTTGTAAAAGTTGAAACCTTTCATATCATATATAAACGTATACCATAAACATTATTTTCACGAGCATTCATATTTATGTAATAATTACCGCTGTACTACATTAAGCACCCAACTTGCATTCATGTTTATGTAATAGTTGCCGCTGTACTACATTAAGCACCCATCTATCCAGTTGTAGGTGTCGGCATTTTGAAAGTTGAAAATTGTGTTCAAAAGTTTTTATCAGCGATAAATGGTAATCGTCTGGGGAACCAACATTTAGATAGTCCCTGTTTTTTACTTGATACTACCACTAGGGGCTTCGATAATGGTACATTAAAATATTCTGATCCCTAATTCAATGATATAATATTCTGTGCCAGAAGAGGACAAAAGAAAAATTATCCATGCCTTTTAGTGTTAAATTTTGAACCAGACAAGTTGATTAATGGCGATGAAAAACTTAATAAAATTGTTAGCGCTTCGACAAAACAACCTCATCCCACTTTTAAAGTTACATGGTTGCTACCTTAAAGACAACGTTTGGACTGGTTATCATACACGTAGCTCCATTATAGGTTCTAAATCAACCACTGTTTTATTATAGTAAACAAAAGGAATAGATTTTTTTGTATTAAAGGATATTACTGTCCCGTATTTGCATTTTGTTATTTGGGTATTTATATTTGAAGTTATCGTACGACAATCGACTTTTAGCAAACTAAACGTTCACATGTACACCCAGTCAGAATGGGGCGTGCAAAGAGAAGCCACACTGCCAGCTGCATGATAGATTTTTTCCATTTTTGGCCGTACACCAATGTCACTCTCGAAAAACCAGTACAATGTTAAACGCAGAATTTGAAGTAAAGAATTCACATATGGAACGCTGAAACTGAAATTTGAAATTCAAGCAAAATAAGAACGAAACAATTAAAGAGGTGTTTGACCAAAGTGAAGTTAAAACATATTTAAATCCATCTATAAGGGCAACTTTGTCCTCGGAAGTTGAATCTTACGTTTCTTCGTAATTTGTATGTAAACAACCTATTTTAAATTATCGATTTTTTGTTGTTGCCAGTGACAAATATTTCATGAATGTTCTGGAACAAATTAGCAATAAATGCAACAGGGAGAGAGTGTGCATAATGAGGACATATAAAACCTTTCAATTAGTTTAATTGAGGTCTGGAGCTGGCGTATGACAGTAACTGCTAGCCTTATGTATAGTAGTCCTTTGTCATTTTATTATCATTGTCATGCATGTTAATTAGTTTCTTAGTTTGTTTCCTATTCTGACATAGGACTTGTATTTCCTATTGAAGTGCGTTTTACTGTTCGTATTACTGTGTGTTTTTTTATTCTTTATTGGCTAGAGGTATAGGGGAGGGTTGTGATCTCACGAAACATGTTAAACCCCGCCGCATTTGTTCGCCTGTCCCAATCCAGGAGCCTCTGTCCTTCTAAGTCTTGTATGATTTTGATTTTAGTTCATTGTTATGTTTCGGAGTTTAGTATTACGTCTATAATCGCTGAACCAGTACACTTTTTTGTCTAGGGGCCCGCTGAAATACGCCTAGCACAACTTTTATTGCGACGCTATATTTAAGTATTCCTTCCGTATCATTTCTTGGAACTGAAATACATCATAAAAGGCAATATATTATCATCATGCAATCGATAAACAAGAAAGGAAAACGTTTAAAGTTGTATGCCAGCCCACCGAGGCGCTTTTTCTGGATCTACCTTCATCAGGAACGTCAAAAAGGCGAATTATACTACATGGTTTACTGCGAGTTGGTCATTTTTCACTGATACTTCTAAATGTTGGGCACTGGGAACACAAAACAGCTTTGAATTATTTATCTCAAACGCTAACCTTATATAAGAGATTCAAATCAACGTAGTTGATTCCGGTTTAAATAGGTTTAATTATATTTTTTTTTGATAGATGCACAACCTTAAAATTTCAGGATACTGTTATCCCATGTGATGTCTAATATGTTTCATAAAAAAAAACCCGACTTCTTCTTTTCATTATTTATTTTGTTATTAAGAATGATTTGATATATTTCATGCTATCTATTTATAACTAAGAATAGTTCTTATCAGAGCAGTGATTACAGGTACCCCTCTTGTCGCCCCTTTATATTTTTGATATTTTAAGCAAACATTTAAAAAATTAAACTTTCAAAAAGTGAAATAATCAAAATTGCACATTAGGTTTAGTATTTTAAAAGTTTGATCAAGTTTCTAAAATATCAAATTTATAAACGATATTTAGAATTTTGATATTTTAATAATTTGGTTAAAATTTCAAAATTTCAAAACTTTAACACAATTTGAAATTTTGATATTTTAAAACTTTGATCAAAATTCCAAAAATCTAAAATTTCAAAACTTTTTAAAACTTTGAATTGATAAGTGTTACACGGACCTTAATAATATTGTGATAGCGATAATTTGTGTAAATTATGCATCTTCATTTGGAACTATATGAAAAGTGTATTCTTCATAAATCTGATACTTTTGAACTTTCACTGACAAACTGTTCGGTCATAAATTGTCATTATATATTGTTTAACTATTCATTATTTTATCGAAATCATTTTATTTGCAACATTTGTCCGTCAAAGTAATTCCATTATGATGTAACTATTTTTCTTTATAGAGCTTTTATGTATTTCATTTCGTTTGAAATAGGCGGGTTTTTCCCGTTTGCTATTTGTAGTAATTATTTATAGATGGGAACTAATATAACTAGTTCGGATACTGGTTTTGTAACAGTAAGTACTATTTATAAATTTGATGTTAGGTGCATAAGGTGGTTTTTACGGGTGGGGTTAATTGGTACTATATAACATGTATAAAGTTTGGCATTTAAATGTATTAGTATCGAAGGTGCTCGCAGTTACGTCAAATTAAAGTTGGTCACATAGGTATGTATGCAGTTGCTGCTGTGTTTATTGTACGTACAGGCGTTGGAGGTATTTGCCGAAGAAAAAGAAACGATGCGAAAGAGGAACAATGTTATATGTCATGTATTTATATATTGTTTCAATCGAAGAAATATGTACAATAAAGTAAAATAAAATATTGTATCGCAAGAAAAAATAAGATGTTACTGCGAGCACCTAATCCTATATCTGTGTTTGTCTTGTTTATAGCCTATTGAATTTAGAGATTAAATACTTTAAATTCGGACGAGCAGGGCGAGGGAGAATTTAATGTGTTATAAGTAATATGTCAGTATATTTTCTCAAAGTCGGAAATTTGATTCAAGAGAATTCTTTATGTAAATAATAGATAAAGTCACAGCTTTACATGGTTCTTTTAAAGTTTTCTTATGTAATGAATAATTAATTCTTTAGTCATTTCAATTAGCGCTATTTAGCCTAAGACTCAAGCGACAGACTTTTGTTATATTCTTCAAACTTGTATTAATTCGTTAAGTGCTAATTGGATTATTTCATTGTCATTCTGTAATCTCGTTTCTATTATGATATTGACACCATGTAAATTCTTGATTTAAATATGTTTTCTGAAGTTCTTACAGGCAATCGTATTGGCAACATCCACTCAATTTGTATCATTTTGCAAACTACATGTATTCCATCCTGAATCATCAAATTGTTAACTACTGCAAAGGACTTTTGTCTTATTCTACAAGTGGAGTTAAAGCGAGTATTCTCAGTCAATTAACTAGATCCTAGTCATTGTCCAATGTTGGCATCACCAACATCTGCAACCGGTCGTGGGTTGCGGCTCGTTATCAACTTCAAATCAGTAGCCGGTCTCCCGGTTACAATATGATTATCGTCATCATAAGGCAGATGTGTCGTTCCATACTAATAATATCTGCTAAAAATCATGAGCTAAGAAAATGATACAAAAAGTGGTTTATGTCTTTTAATCATAATGAAACATAAATTATGCTATTTTCGATTATTTTTACATCATAAACACCTATTGCTTCATGCAATGTCCATACTTGTTTATGATTTATAAGTATTTTTCTCTTAAAATTTATTGTAAATGAGTCGCAGGAGCTGACAACACATTTGCCAAGTACTTTTGATACGACCTTTTGGACACTTTAAGCGAAATAGACCACGATGCAGTTCAAAGCAATACTGAAACAGTCAGGTCCTACAAATGTGCATAATGACTGCAGTGGTAGTGGTAAGTGCTACACATTTGTGTGACCAGAGAAAAAGCAGATTCATTTATTATTTAGGACTTTAATATAAAATTCTCAATTTTGATATTTTAGACTTTAGTTTTCTGTGTTTTATAATTTATTTTATTTTATGTTCGTTACTATTTACATTTCATATCCAGGACTTAAATCAACATGCTTTGATTCTCAGTTTGGACATTGAGTGACATGTTTTACTCTGTACTCTGACAATTTACCTTTTTCATAATTATATGTTTTTAAATATCATAATCAGATTAGAAATTTAACTTTGTTCTTCAAGTTCTAAAAATAGTATAATCCTTGACAGTGAACAACATCAATCAAATTGACAGAAGTGTGTTATGTTTACATGGTTTATTCTTGTCTATAGCTATTTAAATTTGTATAAATAATTGTTGATAATTTAATGAACAAGATTTAGACTCGAGACTCTACACAGAACACTGTCTATCTAAAATAAAAGTATTCCGTGCTGAATTATGAATTATTCATCGCGTATTCCAGAGTTTCAGTAGTTAGTTTGCACCAAAGTCATGAGAGTTTCATATTCAGAGTTCCAGACAACCAACTCAGTCAGTCACCAAGCCTGTCACTGTCATTCAGAGTATTCGTTCGTTGTGTAACTAGGAGCATCACGCAGTTTCAGTAACAAGAGGCCATTCGGTCAGGCTCTTGTTACACAAATCCAACAAGTCACCCATTTCCCCGGTGACCGATGCATGATAATCGCATTTTTTGTTGTAGTAAGGTTGCTGTCTTATTTACATATACCCATATATCCTGGTGTGTTTAAAACAATAGGGTTCCTATTTTTTTTTTAATTAGGCATATAGCTAAGTTTTTGAACATTAGAAAAAAAGTGCATTTACTATGAAAGTTTTCAGTTGTTGCTAAAATCCAAAGTTTACTATGAACATTACATAATTTGTTATGGTCCAGTGATGACAAGTTGTAATCATGCATAGTAAGAACTCTTGCTGTCGTTTCACATTTTACGATCCAGTGTTCATAAGTTGAAATGATGCCTGGATTTTACAGTTCGACGACCTACTGATCTCTCATGATTTTGTTCTGGTCCAGTGGTCACAAGTTGTAAGCATACATGGAATTTAATGTGGGAACCAAAGTAATATGTTATGGCCAAGTCGTCACAAGTTGTAACCGTGCATGAATTTTACTCGTGGATTTTCTGATATCTTCAACATTTTGTGGTCCAATGAGAAAATGCAGTAATGGTGCATGGGTTTTACCGAAAGAATCATATTCTAGCTTGTATACAAATAGTCTCATACACAATAGTTATATTTATCGAAGTACTGTCGTACTTGAAACTCGAATGACCCCAATATCAAACATTGTAAGATTACGGTTGTTCAAATAGTTCTAAATAGTTTTATTTTTAAATTTATACCTCCTCCTTTTTCTTAACCACTCCTTGATCTAACCATGAAATATAAACTAATTATTTTTTTTTACAATATTATGTTATAATAGCTATTGTTTTAAGATCTTAATAAATTGTTCTTACGGAAGCGTAATTTACAGGTTTGGTTCATAAAGCTTAATCAGTAGTGGTTCCAGGGACTATTAAAAGGGAACATTAATTACACGTTGATAATGGGAGTGGGAAGGAGCTAAACTACAGTGGAGATCACTTCTAACCTCTCATTAGAACTGTCAGGAGAACTGTCATAGAACTGTTCTAACCTATCATAGAACAGTTCTACCTAGAACAGTTCTACTCTAGAAGTGTTCTAAGTAGAACTGTCAGAATCAGTTCTAGGTAGAACTGACTAAATCAGTTCTAGGTAGAACTGTCAGGATCAGTTCTAGGGTAGAACTGTCTAAATCAGTTCTAGGTAGAACTGTCCAAATCAGTTCTAACCGTAGAACTGTCAGCAGAACTGACTAAATCAGTCAGGACTGTAGAACAGTTCTAAATTGACGTCACTGCAGTAAGGGCACTTTAGAATTTAGAAGAAATAAATCACTTCCAATTACTTTGCTATATAAATATTTTTATAAGATTGCATAGGAAACATCATTATTTACGTTTCTCCGTCCCCCGTTTTTAACAGTCTCTTCATGTACATGTCATAAATATATCTCTGCATTTAATTCATGGAATTTTAATCGTAATTTACCTTGTTTGCCTTGGATTTACATTCATTTAAGATTCTGTTTTGACAAATGTTGATACGAAAATTGTACAGTGGATGAATTATGGGATATAAATGATAAAAGTGTTGTATTATAACGTAAAAAAACTATATACATTTGCACCATCTCGTCAATTTAGCCAGACTTATCCATAACGATTATAAATGATATCTGGGAGTCTGAAACTCAGAAAAAATATACTCATCTGAACATGAATGAAGCATTTGCCACTGGACGTTCGGCTACAAACAAAATCATGCATTTTTCTTTGCCTTCTTTCATTTGTCTTCAAATTATATTAACAGTATACTATTCCAAGAAGAGAACTTCCCATACATGTACTTTTTATTTTAAAATAAAGTATATGAATCAGTTGTGTGAGTGTTGGATGATGCCGTAAAATAGTTTTGTTTAAAAAAAAAACCACATCACAAACTAACTGACTTTTAAAAAAAGTCACTTTAGTGACTGTTCATTATTATGGATACAGAGAGAAAATAAGGGTGCGCTAAATTTTTAGATATGGTATAAATACACCTTACCGCTATTTGTCTGCCATTACTGGATATCGCACAGGTTCCCGTAAAAATTTGACATCATCAAACAAAATATCTGACGCCACAATGGAAAAGTGATTGTTGTACATGTATGCTTCAAAAGTTCAAGAGGCCGGGTCAGCCAGGATTAGCAATATAGGTGTATTGTGTTCCAAAGTTGGTGTCATTTTTATCATACGATCCGTCCTGACAGAAATATTATTGGTTTACAATGAGGCCATATATATTTACATGATAAGTGTAAATAAGTTCAGTTTTTGTTGATATGGTCAAATAATTTTGTTAAAACGACTCAGTCTGATACATGTATATCGAAACTACTGAAATTTGTTTACAATTCAATATTTTGAATAAAAAGAGGACTTGCAGGAAATTGCTGGTACTCTAAATTGATGTGAAATTTTTTTTTTAGCCAATGTGTTACAATATTGCTGTCATTTGAATTATACAATCCATCGTGATATGTAACTACATGTATAAGTGATTTACTATGCGGCTATATATATATATATATATATATATATAGCATGGGTTCGAATCCCGGCGAGGGAAGAACCAAAAATTTGCGAAAGCAAATTTACAGATCTAACATTGTTGGGTTGATGTTTAGACGAGTTGTATATATATATATATATATATATATATATATATATATATATATATATATATATATATATAATATATATACGAGTCTAAATTGAAAACTACGTTCAAACCTATGACTGCGTTGGATAAAAACCGCAATTTTTATACGTGTGCATGTCAAACAAATTTCGTTGTAGAAGGGTCTAAAAACAGCACAAACAACATTTTCCAAAAGGCAAAAAGAGTGAAAAGTATATTTAAACAAAACGCATTTGACTAACAGGTCGAACAACTGATGTTCTTTAACCCTGCTGACTGCCATTGGCGATTGCCAAATAAAATTGATCACAGGTTGTAACAAAATGGATCTTATTATAAATTTAATACGTCACAGAAAAAAAAATTGTTAACTTGTGGACAGGATGTTGTGCCACAAACATTCGGTGTCAATATTTCTTTAGTACACCATATCCGGATTTCGACAATAAATGTCTCTTCAGTGATGTTAGGGATCGAAACGGTATTTGGAAGGCCTTATAAAAAGCACCCTCATTTTTAGAGAAAGTACCCTCATTTTTAGATTAACTCTTGAATTTTAAGAGTCAATATATAGGATGAACGGATCATATAAACCGGAGGGAAAATATGATACATGCCCAAACAAAAAATATAAACGAGTCTAAATTGAAAACTACGTTCAAACCTATGACTGCGTTGGATAAAAACCGCAATTTTTATATATATATATTAAGATTTACATTATAAAGTGTAAATATGGTCAGTTTTGGTTGATGCTGTCACATATGGTCAGTTTTGGTTGATGCGGTCAAATATGGTCAGTTTTCATGGTTTTGGTTGATGTGGACAAATAATTTTGTTATCATCCATGAGTCAGTCTGAGATATCAAAACTACTGAAATTATTAAAGTTTACGATTCAAAATTTTGATTAAAAAGAGACATGCTGGCACTTTAAACTGATGTGAGCATAATTTTGTTTTCCAATGTTGCTTTCCTTTATCATGTTTATATTGAACAATCCATCCTGATATAAAATTATAAGCATGCGCAATATAAAATTCTACTCGGAACAATATTCCCCAATATTCATGCAATAACCCTATAATATAGATCATTTGTATTATAATGATTATACACTCCATCCTTACATAAAAATATTACAGATTTACTATGCGACTATAAGAGTTGTATAAAAAAGAGCAAATATGGTCAGTTTTGGTTGATGTGGTCAAATATGGTCAGTTTTGGTTGATGCTGTCAAATATGGTCAGTTTTGATTGATACAGACAAATAATTTTGTAACATGAATCAGTCTGAGGTATGAAAACTACTGATATTTGTTTCTGATGCGATATTTTGAATAAAAATAGGAAATGCTGGCACCCTCAATTAATGCGAAAAAAAAATTGGGGTCATTGATTTCCAATATTGTAGTTATTTATATACCACAGTCCCTCTCGAACTAAAATTATAACTGAATTGCTGTGCAGCTATATAGATTTACATAATAAAAAGCAAATATGGTAAGTTTTGGTTGATGCAGTCAAAAGATTTTATTACACGACTCAGTCTGAAGTATAAAAACTACTGATATTTGTTTATGATTCAATATTTTGAATAAAACAAGGACATGCTCATTGGAGGATCAAGGGGAGGGGGTCCAGGGGTTGGAACCCCACTTTTTTTTTTAACATCAATGCATATGAATGGGAGCATATAGTTGGACCCCCAGCCTGGATCTAGCTGCCCCTGCATGCTGGCACTATGAATTGATGTGATCAATTACATTTTTTTTTCTAAAATTGCTGTTACTTGTATATTACAGTCCCTCTAGACCTAAAATTAAAACTGAAGTACTGTGCACCTATATAGATTTGCAGAAAGAAAAAGCAAATAAAGTCAGTTTAGATTGATGCGGTCAAAAGATTTTTGTTAAACAGGTCGTCCGAGGTATGAAAACTACTCGTAAACAGATATTATATTGGTTATTGAGGTCCGATAAATTTGTTATGTGATAATGAGCCATCCTGACTCCCGGAATAACAAATGTAAAACAATTCAAATAATAATGCCCCCCCCCTAATACTAACAGCCTAATTTATGTACAAAAATTGAGAGAAAAACAAAATGTTTTGTAACACATCAACAAAAGAAAATCACTGAATTACATGCTCCTGACTTGGAACAGGCACATACTTGCAGAATATGGCGGGGTTAACAGGTTGAACATGTTCTCCAAGGCAGCAACCATTTGATTTTCGAGGGGGGGGGGGGGGGGGGGGGGGCTCTGGGTTTTTTTTCTGTACAAACTTTTTTTTTCGACTTCGGCGAAGAACAATCTATTTTTTTAGCGACAAACCGAAAACAATTTTTTTCTTTCAATTTTAGCATTACATATAGTGGCAGCTGAGGATGAAACAAACAATGTTTTTCTCAGGGTCCAAAACAAATTATTTTTTCACCAAAAACTGGACACAAACTTTTTTTTCCAAAAAAAAACCATAGCCCCCCCCCCCCCCCCCCCTTCCGAAAATCAAATGGTTGCTGCCTAAGTCTTGCCGATTATAAATCTGAAATAAAACCGGCAAAATAGCAAACTCTATATAATTTAAATCGCTTTTTTACCCAACCCATTTATAAATCAATTTTAGCCGTAGAATTTATAAATGAATTCTGGCCGTAAAATTTATAAAAATCAATTTTAGTCGTAGAATTGTAAATCAATTTTAGCCGTAGAATTTATAAATCAATTTCAGCCGTAGAATTTATAAATCAATTCTGGCCGTAGAATTTATAAAAATCAATTCTAGTCGTAGAATTAGAAATCAATTCTAACCGAAGAACTGTTCTAGAAGTAGAACTGACCAAATATCTGGTCAGTTCTAGCTAGAACTGTCAGGATCAGTTCTAGGTAGAACTGTCCAAATCAGTTCTAGGTAGAACTGACCAAATCAGTTCTAGCTAGAACAGTTCTAACCTAGAACTGACTAAAAGGTGTCAGGCTGACAGTTCTACGTACTGTTCTAGAACAGTTCTCCTGACAGATTTAATGAGAGGTTAGAAGTGATCTCCACTGTAGATATCTTGTTTGTTTTAATCGATTTCATAACATTTATGTGATAATCCTGTAGTTTTGGACTTGTTTTTCTCTATTCTTAATGTCTCGATATATAATAACACAATTTGATTAATATATATAAGGAGATATTCAGTAAAAGTAAGCGGACAAGCAACCCAATATATATATATAGAGAGAGAGAGAGAGATATGCGATATTGAAACACATCTTGGTTTGTTTGACATCAGAAGTTGAAATAAATTACATGCCTTAAGTGATCTAAAACACTCGACTGGTGGAAAATACTTCTGATTAGACCTTTTTATGCAAACTGTTTTTATTTTTTATTTTAATTGACACCATGTTATTCATGTGTTATTTGGTTAGCTACTCCATCCAATCAAACTGCCGCTAACAGAGCTTTTCCGTAATTTTCGTCTCTTAATCTAATAAGTGTTGGAAAAAAACTCATATGTAAGTTTATCTTACCTCCTATACATTTCTATTGGATAAAAGCTACCGCGTGGAGGCCGTGTATATATCATATGGGGTTAGAAGGCGGGGCGTATTCTAATAGGAGGTTAGTTGTGGTGTGATTTTGGAAAATTTAGAAGGTTTCAACCGACGATGAAATTGATAATGAACATTTGAAATAAATGCAGAATACACGTTAAAAGCTAACAAGTTGTTATTGTTGGCATTTGTTTTTATATAGACAAATGGAAGTACAAATGTAGGTTCTTAATATTGAAGACTTGATTACTTTGATAGACCACAAGTCTGAATGCCACATGTTGAGGTAGTCGGTAAGATAAATTCGTTACACAGTGCGCTAGTGACCTAACACGATATATATGGGTCAATACATTCCAAATGGGGTTCAAGCTTCGCTCTTACTCCATATGGAATTTACTGACCCCATATATATCGTATTAGGTCACTTACACACATAATATCTATGACAATGTTTCAATGAATGTATTTCCCCATAAGGCCATTTCTAAAGCAGCAATGCTTTATTTACCATTTTAAGAATGACTTATTCTTAACAGTTGACCGAGTTATAAATGCCCGAAGATAAAACTGCAATTTTGCAACTTTTTAATATTTATATCTTCATCTTTAAACGCAAAAATTATAAAAAACGACCTACATAACCAAACCCGAAATTCTGTAGTAAGTTATGTTGATTATTGTACAAAAATGTATAGCGACTTCATATTTAAACATTGAACGTATAGTAGCGAAGAGTATTCAACTTTATATGATATTGCACTTGTGCAAATATATCGTTAAATTATGGACGTCTTCAGTGACAAAAATAACTTTTAAACAGGTTTGTAGAATAACAAGGTTATTGCATTATTACTACACATTTTTATTTAGTCCCAAAGTTACATTATCTTAGGTTTTTTTTCCTTGTTCATGTTGTTGCTGTTTGGTTTGTTTTGCATTTTCGATACAGATCATTTTTGTAAATTATATGACCAGGTTGTTGGTCACCTCTGTCATATTAGTTAGTTTCTGGGGGAAACTAGCGGTAGTTGAGATAAAGTCCAAGTCGCTGGAAAGTTTACATATTTATTTCACATCCATATATTTCAAATATTAAAACATAACTGCCTCACAACATAAACACAAATATAAAATACAAATTCAAAAGACTGATTGACATACGGAAAATGAACCAATCAAATATCTTTTTATTAAATAATATTAATTCGCGTTTTGCCGAAAGCGGGGATTACGGATTAAAAACATGCTTCGTATAAGTTTGTCAAGAATGGCTTTCGGCAGTTATCACTTAGTGTCAAATTATCTATATTCTTTATTACAAAACCTTTTATCTTAAAGACGGATATAAATCTTTGATAATTAATCTAAATGAAAGGATTATAGTTAAGTGTAAAATACAAGTAACTTTTGAATAGCGTAAAATACAATAAACTAATAAATTATTAAAACGCAATAAGGACTCGGAATAATAATAAAAAGCATAGATTAAAGAAATATACAAAATCCTAAACGTGAACTTTGAACGAACAATTGTCGGGTCATATTACCCCGTCGGTCCCTATCTGATACTCCCGTATCAGCATGTGTAAATTATGAACGAATAATATTTCAAAATGCATACAGGATAAATTAAAAAGAGCAAAATTTATTTACATTATTTACAAGCGCGCTATTACGAACATTTGTCGTCTAAAATTTTCTCTCTCAAAATATCTTTAAAGGACCTGTAATTAAATCTAAGTGTGTCTAAATACCAACACGAATAAATCACGAATCAATATGTATAAAACGAAGAGTCTGTAATATTTTCCACCATGCATATAACATATGAACATGCACTGTGTCTCTCTCACAGAAATTCGATACTTGAATCTATATGGGAATATAAAATAAATCGGTAAATATATATATATAAGCATTGTCATTGCATAAAGTCATTGTTCTGTCAAATAAATCTGTTTTCACCACCAACTCTATTTCGGCCTGAAATAAACACTAAGAATACCACGGAGATTCTCTTCAATCTGAACTTTGTTTCTACATATTTTAAGTTTCAGGAACATTTGTCCGAACTATTTCTGTAGCACTATACGAATATTTATGTACAAATTTTTGTACTAATACAGTCAGTACATCTATGTGAATGTAACCATTTATCAAAATGTCGCTTATACCTGATAACTATTATAAACAAAAACGCAAAATGTAGATCATTTTGGTACTTGAAAAGGCATTGTATGGAATATCGCAATACTGATTGTAAAGTTAAAAATATAAATTTGTAAGTAAATAATATCTCAACATACTCATCTAAAAATATTATGACCAATTGGCTACGGATACAAAATGCTGGTAAGAAATAAAGGGGGGGGGGGGTCAAACTGTTGAACTTCAAATTGAGAATATTAGAAAATAGAACATAAGAACGAAATAAGTATCAAACTCAAGTGTAAAAATCTTTCTGATTGTAAACATGTTGTGTTTTAAAACTAAACTGCAGGTTCTGATGGAAATTTTAAGACACTCTATTGTCTGAATAAAGAAGTTCCTTTTTATACTCTAGTATATGCGAATGAACTTGTGTCGTGGTGTTGTTTGAAAAAACTGCATGTTTTGAAATAAAATAAAAGTTTAACAATGGTTTCTTTGAATGCAAAAAGCAGTTAAAAGATTTTTCAAGGTTTGATCGTTTCAGCATAGGATCGTCACTCCTATATTGAAACTCCTTTGAACACGAATTGGGTGACGAGTCCAAGTCATGATCGAAAGGGGTCGAAAGAAATGCCAAAAGTTTGGTACGACTGTACCCGTTATACCATTGTTAGAATTGTTAGAACATGAAAATAACACCAATTTTGTAAAAATTGCAGTTACTTGATGTATGAACTGTCACTGATGTTTGTCTGATAATACGACCACTAACTTGTGTAAAAAAACACTAGGTCCAAATTTACGACAAACATACTATGACAACCCAATATAAATTTAAATGTTGTTACATGTATAGTATTACTAAATTACTATTGACAAAACTGTTTGAGGGAAAAAAAATATGACTTTATTTTTTTGTATATGAAGTACTTGATTATGTTACTATCTATGAAATTGCGATGTAAAAAAAAACCGGGCTTGTACATTGTACAGTATGTAAGTTAACTTTTGCTATTTAACTTGAAAAATGATGTGCAATTGTAATGTCTAATTCTACAGAAGAATACGGAGGGAGCTATTTCTATCACTTTGTTTTACGTGCTTTTATACGTTTAGCCTGATCCTTGCGAACTTTAAAATCATGTCTTAACTCTTGGGGAATATTTTCTTCCGGTTCATATGTATTATGTCTATGACTATATCCTAACCATTTTATTTTGTAATGCATTTTTTTATTTATACGTTTTGCGTCCACTATCCGTTCTACTTGGTACAGATCTGGATCATCGTTAGTTCGGATATCATCGGTATTTCGTTGTACTTGGCTCTCTGGCTGTGTATCGGTTTGAACATTTTCGTCGGCATCTTGGGCATTTCCCTCTTCATCTTCATCGTCTGACATTTCGTCGTCAGTTGGAACATCTACAGTGTTTGTAGGCCTATCTTGTGGATCGTGATGTTGTTTTAACCTATTTGCGTTAACGGGTCCTTTGATTGGTACATCGTCTGAACAGCGCCGTAGTTTGTATGTATTCTTTCCGGTTACCTCAGTTATGTAATATGGACCTTGCCATTTGTTACAAAGTTTTCTTGAATATCCAACTGGCGTAGTCTTTGTATCCATCCAAACCTTATCTCTAATTTTAAAAGTTGCCTCTCTCGCATTTTTATCATGCTGCGCCTTGTATTTCTGCTGTGCTTCAAGTGAATTTTCTTTAGCTATCTCTCTGGCTAATAAGACATTGCTATGTAGTCCATCGATGAACAGTCTTGCGTCTAGTCCAACATTTGTGGGTGCTGTCAAAACTGTATCAATCGGCGTTCTGCATTCTCTACTAAACACCATGTAATACGGGGTATACTGTGTAGATTCTGTACACACGCTTGTGTTCATTGCATGAGCAATACTGGACAATTTATCTGGCCAATCTAATTGGTTTGCGGCGATGTATGTACGAAGTTTCTCTGCTATTGTTTTATTATTCCTCTCGCAAGTACTATTTGTTTGAGGTCTGTAGCTACTGGTTCTCATCGTTTTGATCTCGAATATATTACAAACCTCTTTTAATATATTAGACATGAAGTTTTGACCTTTATCTGTAAGAATTGCATCTGGCGCGGAATATCGGCATATCCATTGGTTGTAAAATATGTTGGCTACATCTTTTGCACCTGTATTCTTCATTGGAAAGATTTCTACATATTTAGAGAACGAGTCTACGATAAGTAAAACATGTGAATATCCATCTGGACTCTTTCTAAATGGTCCTAAAATGTCCATGTGAACCCGTCTGAAAACGTCTAGTATTGGAAGTGGCTGTAAAGGTGTCGGTCGTTTGTGCGCAACCGGCTTAGCTCTTTGACACGGTATACACGTCTGTACGTATTGTTGAATGTCACGGTACATACCAGGCCAATAGTACTTATATCTTATGGTATGATAAGTTCTTTCAATGCCACCGTGTCCACCAAGTAAACTGTCATGGTATGACTTTATGATATCGTCTCGTAGAGTTAAGGGTACTGCTAACCGTTTGACTATTCTATCCGCTCTGTGACCTTTTCCTTTCGGGTAGTATAAATGATATAATACGTCATCGTCTATGATATAATCTTGGGATTCAATAACGGTTTTTCTTGCTTGTCTGGTCTTGTCGGGTAGTTCTTTATCCAAAATATATTTAATGACGTCTTTGAAATTTTCATCTGTCCGTTGATCGTTTACGACTTTTTCTTTTGGACTTGTGGTTATTTCGCAAATGGACGCATATGGGTTTAACTCGATGAAAGAGGCTTCTGTTTGTGTTGACGATTCGGCTGTAGCTGTTGTAATAGTCGCTATTTCGGTATCGTATGGTCTTCTACTCAACGCATCAGCGTTACCATTAGCCGTTCCCTTTTTGTAAATTATTTCATAGTCATAGCTCTGTAGAAACATAGCCCATCTTGCAAGTCGGCCTGTGATTTTGTCCTTCGTAAGCTTCTGGGTGTGTAGAAGTGCTTCATGATCTGTATATATTGTGAATTTTCGACTAGCCAAATAAACATGATATTGTTTAACTCCTTCAACCAAAGCCAAATATTCAAGATCCCTGATACAATAGTTCTTTTCGGCTCCTCTTAATGATCGTCCACCATAAGCAATGACTTGTTCTCTGCCTTTGTGATCTTTTTGTCCAAGAATGTAACCAATAGCGATCTGTGAAGCGTCCGTGTAGAGTATAAAATCTTTTGAAAAGTCTGGAAACGCGAGTATTGGAGATGAGATTAAAAGTTTCTTTATTTCTTCGAATGCGTTTTGACAGTCATTGTCCCATATAAATTTTGCACCTTGGACAAGTAATCTGTGTAATGGGCTAGCTATTTTGGAAAAACCTTTTACAAATTTTCTGTAATAGTTTGCAAGTCCTAAAAATGCTCTCACGTCTGTTATATTTTGTGGAATTGGAAAGGTCTTTACTGCATCTGTCTTGGTTGTGTCAACAGCAATTCCATCTTTTGACAAAACGTGGCCTAAAAACTTTACTTCTTTTGCAGCGAAAGTACATTTTGTAGGTTTAAGTTTTAGATTGGTTTCCCGTAGCTTTTGGAATAGAGTCGTAAGGTGTTGTAGATGCTCTTCAAATGTTCTTGAAAAAACGAGTACATCATCCATGTAGACTAGTGCACTTTTCCAGTTTATACCACGTAAAGCTTCGGACATGACTAATTGAAAAGTGTGCGGACTGTTAGAAAGGCCGAATGGTAGTCGGTTAAATTCAAATACTCCTTCGTGACATGTGAATGCGGTTTTATGTTTAGTCTCTGGATCTAACTTTATTTGATGGAATCCATTGAACATATCGACGGTACTATAGAATTTCGCCTTCGCCTCGCCTAACATATCAACAATATCGTCCATTTGAACAATCGGGTGCACTTTTTTTGTCGTTAAAGTATTCAGGAGACGAAAATCAACGCAAAACCTATACTGGGGCGTGTTGGGTGTTGACGATGCTGAATTTGGACTCTTCTTTTGGACTAAACAAATGGGACTGACCCATTCACTTTGTGACGGTTCTATGATATCGTATTTTAACATCTCTTCTACATGTTTGCTGGCCTCTCCTTTAACGGCTGGTGATTGCCTGTAGAACCTTTGTCTTACAGGTTGTGCGTCGCCTGTTTCAATACGATGGGGATGGAGATCTGTACAACCAAGTTCGGATAAATTCATAGCAAAAACGTCCCTATTTGTACCTAACATTACCATTAGTTTTTGTTTTTGTTCTGTTGTTAAATCAGAGTCAGAAAAATTGAAATTTAAACTTTTAGCTATTTCGATGTACTTTGCTTCATTATATTTATTTTGTGTACCCTTATCTATTGAATTTATTTCTACTGTGTCATCAGTGATTTCACTTGAAATTGAGTCTTCTATAATTTCACTGAACTTGCCTATTTTTGTGTGTTTTGATAACCGTACTTTGGCATTTGTAGGATTAAGAACTTGTAAAAATGTTTTATTGTTTCTTATTTGTACAAGACATGTGGCACCTACAATATTCTGTTTACCAACCAATGCTGGGTTCGGTTCAATAATACCGGTTTTAGATTTTATTCTTTTGTCAACAGTTTGAACGGGGATAATGACTTCTGACCTACTGGGAATTACTTCATCGTTAACTAAAGAAATAAAGCATATACTATTGTCATTATTATCACCATTAGTAAGGGGAACTTCAGTAACACCAGACTGTAGAACAAGGGTTTTGTCATCAAAATTAAGCCTAGCTTTTTGTTGATCTAAGAAATCTAAACCAAGAATAATTGAATGTGCGAAATTTTCAAAAATATGAAAAGTTTGTTGCATGGTCAGACGACCTATTTCTATAGGGACTTCAATTGTTCCTATTCCTCGTAAAGATGCTCCGCTTGCTCCGGTTGCAAGAAGAGATGCCTTTTTAAGTGTAATTTTCTTATGCAAATTTGCATAATAAAAATCTGCCGAAATTGCGCTAATAGTAGCTCCAGAATCAACCATAGCCATACCAAAATGATTTGCAACCCGAATTTTAATTAAATTTGATGCTTTTGTGTTATTTAAACCTGTTGCCGAAATGAATTTTGATGGTTGCGCCGAAAAATGTTTTGGTTTTGATCTACACATGTTTGCTTTGTGGCCTATGGATTTGCATTTATTACATTTTATTCTAATAAAGCGACATTGAGATGGTATATGGTCACACTCACCGCATCTGTGGCATGGGTTACGTCTGCGTTGTCGTCTTGGCGTTCTTGTACGTTGTTCAACTTGGGCCTTGCGATCAGCATCCGAATAAATAAGTGGCTCCACCATTGTAGGGCTGGTTGTAAGTTGTTTTATTGTATTGCTGTGAACGGCACTAATTTGTTGAAACATCATATCTATTTTAGGTTTCAGTTCTGACATAATTTTGTCTTCGGTTTCCTTCTTCTCACATTTTTCTAAATAGTTAGAGTTTGCTTCTACTGACCGCAAGCGCACTTCTGCCTCTTCGACTGTTTCCGGCCATTTACCTAGGGACATAAGTGTAACAAGTTCTGGTTTACATCTATACTGCAGTTTCGTCAATTTGAATTGTTGTCCCACATCTTGGTCTTCAGACAAAGCGTTAACTCGGTTAATAAATTCTGCAACAGATTCTGTCTCTTTTTGTTTTAAATCTATAAAGTCCGAAAGTTTTTGAAAGTTCTGTCCGTATGAAATTTGGTACTTCTTCAGAAATTCGCATTTTAAATTTCCACGAGTATTTGTTAAATCTTCCGGTAATCCATTAAACCATATTTGTGCGTTTTCTTCTAGAAATAGTGGAAATGCATTACAAAATTTAGATTCATCGTAATATAACGAAACGAAGTTTTCAAATAATTTCCACCAACGACTTGGGTTTTCGGTAAAGTCACCTTTGAATTTAGCTAATAATTTAGTAGGGTCCATTTTGAAATCAGTTGAACAGATCTATATTTATATTAAAAGTTCATCATAGTTGTGATAGGAATATGTCCAATGGAAACGGAAAACACATTTTTCTCTTCTTTCGTCGTTTCATTTCCTCGCTAAAATTTTGTCTTTAGCACTTATAACGAAATGTTGTTAAATTTAAAAGTACATTTTGTCACTCGCTTGGCGTTTGAGGTACACTTCTGAGATCACGGGTATTAATCCACCACATATGACCAGGTTGTTGGTCACCTCTGTCATATTAGTTAGTTTCTGGGGGAAACTAGCGGTAGTTGAGATAAAGTCCAAGTCGCTGGAAAGTTTACATATTTATTTCACATCCATATATTTCAAATATTAAAACATAACTGCCTCACAACATAAACACAAATATAAAATACAAATTCAAAAGACTGATTGACATACGGAAAATGAACCAATCAAATATCTTTTTATTAAATAATATTAATTCGCGTTTTGCCGAAAGCGGGGATTACGGATTAAAAACATGCTTCGTATAAGTTTGTCAAGAATGGCTTTCGGCAGTTATCACTTAGTGTCAAATTATCTATATTCTTTATTACAAAACCTTTTATCTTAAAGACGGATATAAATCTTTGATAATTAATCTAAATGAAAGGATTATAGTTAAGTGTAAAATACAAGTAACTTTTGAATAGCGTAAAATACAATAAACTAATAAATTATTAAAACGCAATAAGGACTCGGAATAATAATAAAAAGCATAGATTAAAGAAATATACAAAATCCTAAACGTGAACTTTGAACGAACAATTGTCGGGTCATAATTACATAGATCTTTTCCGCAATGGTTTCATGTGTAGGGTTGAATCAGTCATATATCATAACCTTCCATTTGTCCTATTGGCAATGATACAAATATTTTAGATACTTCTGGATAACGAAGTAGCCTTTATATCTTCTTTAGCACACATAATTAAGTTTAAAAAGCCCATATCATGCATCAACAATGAAGTAACAGGACACATTTAATTGTAATTCGGACTTTTAAACTTGAGGCGTTATTGAAAAAATTCCTCATTTGTTACTTACCCACCAATATATGACGACGCATATTCTAGGTGAGTAGATTTTCTTTCTTTGCCTACAAGTTTAAATTTGACATTTTACTTAAGTTTCTTAAATCATAATTAAGACTGCTAAAAGTTATCAATCTTATTTTATCTTAAAACACAAGGCGCAAACTGTTGCGAGAAGGTCATGCAAACAATGTTAAAACATAAAAAATCCACCTGAAAGATTAAGTTGCAACAAAAATATATCCCTTCTAAATAAATAGAACTATACAGTTTTTGATAACACTTGTAACAATTTCTAAATTAATTGGATAATAAAAACAATTTTTTGTTTGTCTGTATGCGCACTAAATATTAGAGAAAAATAAAGATAGAGCATAGTGGAATAAGACTGAGGCAAAACTGGTCACAAACATATGTCCCTTTTAAATAAAAGTCGTTGGTTTGTGATGCGTTCTCCGTAATAACACGATTAAGAAATATATTGACGATATGAGTTCACAAATATTCATGTGTATAGTAATAATATTCCAAATAACAATGAAACAAGGATATTATAAAGGGCAGAATCAATTTGCGCCAATTGCAGTTTTGAAAAGGCATTAATTGCGCCACTCTCTTTTATTTTGATGGTATTAATTGCGCCAATAAAGGAAATGAAATTGCGCCACATTTACCTGTTAATATTTTTTACCTATATCATACATGTACCTGTACATGTTTTACCTGTATCAAGACAAAACAAGACAAATACTTTATTAAAGTCTCGCCACTTGTTACATATAAAATATATAGCTTTTTAAAACACAAGTTAACAACAAGAACCACTCTATAAAGAGTTTTGAGAGACTATAAAACAATTTTTTCTTAAAATTATAATGCAAATACAAGTCAAGTATCACGAGTATAAAATACATTTTCGCCGTTTATTAAAATTTCATAGCAGATTTTGGCAGTATATAATACCATATTTTCATTTGTAAAAAGAAATATGATTTTTTCATTATCAGTGTCCAGAAATAAGAACGTCACATTTTGAAAACTGCGTGTAAAAGAAAAGCAACCAATGTGTTGTCAGAGCGACCTTCAAAAATAATAAATTAAGAGATCTTCAAAATTGAAGAAGAAAATTTAGAAAAGAAAGATTTAAAATATGTGTGTCCGTCTTTGTATAGAGAGAGTAGAAAACTGCGTCCGGCTTAATCTAAAAATCGAGCAGAATTTCACAGAATATTGGATGATATTGGTGTTGTTACAAACAAAGATGATGACTTTGTATTGTGTAACGATCCAGAAAGCGGTATAATTTCATTCGGATGCGAGGCTAATTTGAAATTTCAGTGTACAATGTCAGAGGAATTTTTTGCTGTTGGTACCTAGTCAATCATTAAGTTGTTATATATAAATAAAAATATATAAAATTGGCGCAATTAGATAATTATTTTATTGGCGCAAATGATATCTATAGTTTTGAAAATTAGGTGGCGCAAAAGAGGTATTGGCGCAATTAAGTTGTGGCGCAAATGAGTTACTTTTTGGCGCAAAAAGATATCGCCCATTATAAATATGTCATCATTTCCTCGACTTAATTATTAATAGTTACTGACCATAGATATTCGTGTTTTAAAACAGAAGACGCTAATTGATTTGATCATATCAGTTTAAAAGATATACAAATTGCAATAACCATAAAATAAAATGTGAAGTAATGTCTACGTGTATTGAACCTAGTGACCAAGACATTTGTTTTTACGAGAATGATTATCGTCTCCGCGGAGGCGATATTAAGAATTGAACGATGGACAGTCTGCGGGCTGAAAGCGTCTTTCTATCTGATTGGAACATATTGCTGACTCTATCCAGGTCATATATACTGTTCCCAGCTCTATCATAGCTAACGTTTGTTGATTGGTTGGGACAATTCGAAACCTAGTAAATGTATGTTGATCCCGTTAAGTGTCGGAATTGAACTCTTTATTTTAGCAATGAGATTTTGCCTGGTTACCAATATATATATATGTTACAGTAAATAGGTGAAATTAGGAATTACACGTAATTACTAAACATTTCAGTAAATACCTGTAATCACTAGTCAATTTAGTAATTACATGTATTTACTAGTTGTCTCAGTGATTACAGGTATTTACTGATTTTTTTGGTCATTTTTACAGCTATTTACTAAGCTGATATTTTTGTTTAAAAATTAAAGACATAATTCAAGATATCAAATTAGAAAGTAAAGGGTATGGATTTTAGGGCTTTAAGGATCAAGGACTATAAGGCACATTAAAAGTGCATACTCTTCAGTGTTTGTGAATTGAAACTGGAAAAGGTTGTTTTATAAGTTTTGAAACTCCCTAAAAATCATTTTGAGCATACTAGACAATGATATCAATCCAAAATTGAGAAAAACATTTTTGAGAAATTTATAGGCAATTTAGCCAGCTATTTTTTAAGATAGACATTAGATTATGGCAAACTTGGTTAAATGATCTTGATAATTCTTAAAATCTCATAATTTTGTTATATTAAAATCTCCACCAGGCATACTCTGCATATCAACTTGGCCAATAACATAAGTTAAATTCCTTTTACAAAATAGGTTTAACTACGACTTCTTTTGTCAGACATTTGCGATGAAGCTGACATTCTTCACAAACAAATTTATACAAATTGATGGCGGTCACATTTTCATATTTCCGTGTTTTTATGAGTTCTTCAAGACCTCCAAACTTAAGCTTATATACCTCCAACAAAATTTTATCATCGTTTCTTCCTGTATAAAATGATCTTTTTGTGGATTGACAAAGTCAACTAAATGGTCCATCCCTTTTGTTTTACTTTCAATGTTGACATTCTTTTCCTTTTCGTCGAGCCTGCGTTTTTTGTCGCAAAAGCGAGACATAGCGAACCAACCTCACTAATTCCGTCGCCAGCGGCGTCTACAAATATTCGCTATGTGGTTATATTTTTTTAATTTTGATAAGTTTCTCAAATTATCATGGATTTCTACCAAACTTGAACAGAAGCTTCAGTTGTTTATGACCAAAAGATAAATTTCAAGAAGTAAATTTTGTAAAAATAAAATCAAGTTTTTCCATACTTTCCTTATAAAGGGACTTAGTTTTTATGCCAGTTAACATTACATTCACACTGTGGTTAAATTTTTTAAATTTTAATAACTTTCTCAAAATATCCTGGATTTCTACCAAAATTGGACAGAAGCTTGTTTATGATCATAAGATAATATCTAGAAATAAAGTTTGTAAAAAAAACTATCCGTATATTACTTATTTAAACGGACTATTTTTTCCAGTTAACATAACATACACTCTGCAGTTAAAGTTTAGATTTCATAAACCATCCTGAATTTTTAACAAATTTTGATAGAAGATTCTTACAGAACTAGTCAAAAGATAGTATCTAGAGGAAAATTATAAATATTTTTTTTCCTATTTTTGTTGGGCCTGCGACTCACAGCAAAAATAGGCGAGACACTGGGTTCTGCAAAACCCTTAAAATTTTGATAGCTGAATACTCACTGATTTTCTAATTAGTATTACCATAACTTTTGATCAGTTGACCATATTACAACATTGTTTTAACAGTTAGTAAATAGGTGTAAAAATTCATTTTAAAATCAGTAATTACTGGTAATTACTGGGCAGTTTGAGGAATTACTTGTATTTACAAAGTGCATTGGGAATTACATGTAATTCCTAAATTTTAGTAATTACATGTAATTCCTAATTTCACCTATTTACTGTAACATATATATATATCGGTACACAGGTAACACTTATCTATAAATAGCCGAATCTCCTGACCTCAATTCTTGTCAACACAAATGTGATTATTTAACCTACTATTTTAACATTCTATCCAGTCTCTCACTGCTACGTACATCTTATACACGAAAGCATATGCATAGTTATGGAAACATCGGTTTTTTCTTGCCTAGATTATTAATGTGCATACATGGTAAGATAATACAAAAGCAAGAAACAAAAAAAAAGAATAAAAGGGAGATGTTCAAACCAATTATTTTCATTTCAATATCAATTTAAACGGGAGTTTTTATCTCGGAAAAAAGGGGGGTGCGATCTTTTCATGGTAAAAGCACCTATATGTCTCTGGTAAAGGGAAAAAACCCACATAAATCAATATTTTTTACAATCAGTATTTCTACACATAGCTATGATGCAAGGTTACGCTATTTCATCATAGTTGATATTTTTTGGACAAATATGCAAAGCATTAACGACAGATTCAATCTTCACCCTTGAGTTAAATAAAACCTAAATTTCTCGACCTTATCAAATATGAAGATCAAAATAAATTCCTATTCTAACGGCTCACCCCTACCTCTCTCTACTACAAACGATTATTATTTTAGGTCCTCCGATCTTTAGAGCAGGGTTTGGCTGGGTTGAACATTGTCTAGCTCTCCCTAGTTTTACCTATCAAAATAGCAGACGACGAAGAACAGAAGACCAAATAATCGATGGGTAAATATATTATATAAGGAGAATATAAAACTACTCTTAGATGATGAAAGCAATTATACATGTATGCTATCATATTTCAGCAATGCTTAATTTCTATCAACGATTTTAAAGGAGATATGAAGTAGACGTAATTAATTAAGACAGCAAACCAATTAAACAACTAACAAAACAATTTATTTCTAAAGTTCAACCTACGGTCTTCTACAATGGACATGTCATCAGTGGCGGATCCAGAAATTTTCATAAGTGGGGGCCCACTGACTGACCTAAGAGGGGGCCCGCTCCAGTCACGCTTCAGTGATTCCCTATATAAGCAACAAAATTTTTTCCCGAAAAGGGGGGGGCCCGGGCCCCCTGGGCCCCCCCTAAATCCGCCTCTGGTCATTACAATATTTTTTTAAAGTCTTCAATCTTCCCATAAGATATATAGAATAGTTGTTAATACATGTACATGTAAAAAATTATCTTATTAGCAAAAAAAAAAAAAAAATGATGTATTACTTAAAAACAATATTCAGATTTAAGAACAAACTTCAAATAGTTGATTTGAGGTTTATTGACTATTTATGCAATATACATGCCAAATTAGAGAAAGTGAAATAAAAGAAAATTACAAATTTCAAAGACGAAGATACTTGTGTTCCTATATGTTTAAAATTTACTATGTTTCAATCTCTACACATTTAATGCCTATCATGAACAAAAAAACATTCAGGCGAAAGCGCCACTTTTTTTCTAGCACAAAGAAGTAAACAAATAACCAAAACACCATACCGGTATCTAAAAAAGATAAAAAGATACAAACGATTAAGACCCGAGTTATGACATCACCCCTACCATCCCAGTGTTGACACATTATCCCCAAACACAAGTAAAATTGTATTAGACTTTTATAAGTTTGCATACACTTTCCAATTTTATCAGCTAAGAAACGACTAGCTTTTTTATGTTGTCATTTGCCCACTCTAAATTGTTTCCTATTTAAGATTATTTTCCAAAAGTAACATCAACTAGAAGTAAGACAAACTGTATCCTGCCTATAAAAACCTTATGAAAAGAGCATGTTTTGATAGGATAGATGTACAAAAGCTTTAATGAATTTCACGATTACGTAATCACTTTTTTATGCAACTGTAATCCATTTTTGCCATGCATGTGAAATACATGTACAAAGTAGAAAAAAATTGTAATCTCCACAAATTTAATATACTCGTTCCATTTGCTTTGTAAAGCCAGGAATAGTGTTAGCCCTACTTAGCTGTAACTTCCGTTTACAAAAACTAACAAAACCAGTTATTTGAAATTTATCAATTGAAAAAGTGAAAATTTTGTTGTTGTTGTTATTTTTTCAATTCTTAATCGCGTATTTTTGTTGCCACTGAGAAAAAGTAGTTCGTTGTGACATTTGCTTTAGTAATCATATCTAAACTAATAGCGAAGTGAAAGTCACAATTCCGTTTCACATTGCACAGAGATTCACTTTTTGTCGTGTATCGAGTTGCGAGTTGCGAGTATCGAGTTGCGAGTTAGTAAAGTCGAGTTGCGAGTTACGAAAGTCGAGTTGCGAGTTAAGAAAGTCGAGTTGCGAGTTACAAAAGTCGAGTTGCGAGTTACAAAAGTCGACTTGCGAGTTAAGAAAGTCGAGTTGCGAGTAACAAAAGTCGAGTTGCGAGTTACGAAAGTCGAGTTGCGAGTTACAAAAGTCGAGTTGCGAGTTACGAAAGTCGAGTTGCGAGTTAAGAAAGTCGAGTTGCGAGTTACAAAAGTCGACTTGCGAGTTAAGAAAGTCGAGTTGCGAGTAACAAAAGTCGAGTTGCGAGTTACGAAAGTCGAGTTGCGAGTTACAAAAGTCGAGTTGCGAGTTACGAAAGTCGAGTTGCGAGTTAAGAAAGTCGAGTTGCGAGTTACAAAAGTCGAGTTGCGAGTTACAAAAGTCGAGTTGCGAGTTAAAAAAGTCGAGTTGCGAGTTAAGAAAGTCGAGTTGCGAGTTACAAAAGTCGAGTTGCCAGTTAGGAAAGTTGAGTTGCGAGTTACAAAAGTTGAATTGCGTAAAAATGTGGAAACGAAACTATTCAAATTTTTTGGTGTAACTTTTTAACATTTTGGAATGATGATTGCTTATAGAATTATATACAGTATCGTTTATAGTGGGTTTTTTGGGGCAGCTGCAGAGCCGGGCAATATTCGTTAGGGACCGCAAAATTAAAGTCTTTGGCAGTGACACTCAACATTATGTACGTTAAATAGAGAATAATACATGGCAAAATCCGTATCATATGTCGTATCATCCCGAGACATCAATATCAGCCCAAGGGCCTTTAGGCCCGAGGGATGATATTGGTCGAGGGTGATACGGCATGTGATACGGATTTTGCCATGTATTATTCGCTTTATCATATATTTCAACAGAAGAGTATTATCTTATATGAACTGTTTTCTGATCCATAGCACTGGGTTACCTTCAATTCTGCTTTTGTCTTGTTTCAAAGCCTTTTAAAATAACTGCTCAATTATTTATACGAAGCACCTGGGTTACCTTACAATCTGTTGTTTTAAAAATATTTTTTTTATTATTGTATTTATTTGAGTGTTTTGTATTTTTTATAGTTGCATTTAGTGTGCCAAAAAATATGTTGTGAAAACTTGATGTTCGTGACGTCACATACAATATGAAAACTTGACGTTCGTGACGTTACATACCAAACAATGACGTCATTCAAAAAATTGACCTATTTTGAGGAAATTTTTTCTTAAGCAAAAAAAACCCAAAAAACTGACTTTATGTAAAAAAAAAAAGGTATGCGATACGGGAATATGCGATACGGGGTATGCGATACGGGTTAAGCTATGACGCAACGTCAGATATTGCTACCATTTAGTGTAACAGAAAAATAACGTTAAATTGGAAACGCGCTTTATCTAATTCTTCCTGCTTTCCTTTTTGGGTAAATGTAAAGTATAACATACAAGTATAAATGCCATGAGAATCCAATCCAATATGATTTTATAATTAACATAGGATATTCAATTTTACTGCTAGTAATTATGTGTTTTTGGAGGAATATTGCTGCATTATATATTCAAACGGAGTATGATTTTATTCAAGCAGTGACATTCAATAGCTTATACTTATGATACCGAAGTTTTCTTACTTTTTGATCGTATTATAGATGTGTATTTTTGTAATTTGTGCATCATTTCGTTTTGTTGAAAGCAGGACATTTATATTCAGTGGAAGAAGGAACACGCGAATGCAGTTCATACCGTCCCTAGCATATTACGCTTGTGGCGACGTCAAATTATGATAACGGACAAACTTGCAAGACATTTTCATTAATCCGTATTTTTTATAGATAACCCTGTAATCTTAATGCTATTTGGTGTACCAACTTCAAATTCAAAAGTACTTTTTATTGGTATAGTTATCAAAGCCGAAAAATAATCTTCTCGAAATCAAATCTCTGTTTTTTTGGCCGTAAAAGTTTTGTGAAGGCATGAAAGTTTAACTCGGACATTTCCGCAAGACATTGTAAATCTATTGTTTTGAATTGAATATGTAGCTCCATTTATTTTTCAATTCGAATTTCGGGAGCTAACACTTCGTACAAAACGATGGTGCTTACAATTTAATGATTTATCTCTCAAAATTTTATTTTTGAACTGAAATGTTTCAAGTTTCCAAATTAAATTTCCGATGGGACATTTCCGTACATCATATTCTTTTGAAAATATGCATGCAAATTTTAAATGGAGACAGCCATGTTAACCAATACTGAAATATATCACGTCATACAATGTTCATGCAAAATTTCGAAGAGTTGCGTGAACATTTCGCGAATCGTTCGAGTTTTATGTTTCGAGTTTGTTACATGGGACAACGCTAAGTTAACGTTTTTCGGATAATCTGTGTCTTCCTAAGCCTAGGAATATTATATTTTTATTCTTTCTCTATCATAATGTGAAAATTTAAGAATCAATCTTTATTTTCATGTGTAATTTGAAATATTTATTTCAGCATTTCTATAAAATTTTTCCCGTCAAATATTTACTTAACGCTATTTTTCGTGGTAGTACCAATATCTAACGTTGCGTCTATGCGATACGGGGTATGCGATACAGGGTAGGTGATACAGAATGGAAAAACGAACCTTTATTAGATATAAAAAAATAGCTGTCATTTATCATTTATCATATATTTAGTACAAAATACAGCTATTTTTTATATCTAATAAAGGTTCGTTTTTCCATTCTGTATCACCTACCCTGTATTGCATACCCCGTATCGCATAGCTAAACCCGTATCGCATACCCCGTATCGCATAGCTAAACCCGTATCGCATACCCCGTATCGCATGGTAAAACCCGTATCGCATACCTTTTTTTTTTTTTTTACATAAAGTCAGTTTTTTGGGTTTTTTTTGCTTAAGAAAAAATTTCCTCAAAATAGGTCAATTTTTTTAATAGATGATAGGGTTATACTTAGATGTCTATGTTCTGAGATATTTACTAACTGTGACGCAACGTCAGATATTGCTACCATTTAGTGTAACAGAAAAATGACGTTAAATTGGAAACGCGCTTTATCTAATTCTTCCTTCTTTCCTTTTTGGGTAAATGCAAAGAATAACACACACGTATAAATGCCGTAAGAATCCTATCCAATAGGAGTTTATAATTAACATAGGATATTTAATTTTACTGCTAGTAATTACAATGTATGTGTTTTGGGAGGAATATTGCTGCATTATATATTTAACCCGAGTATGATTTTATTCAAGTAGTGACATACAATAGCTTATACTTATGATACTGAAGTTTTCTTACTTTTTGATCTTCTTATAGACGTGTATTTTTGTAATGTGTGCATCATTTCGTTTTGTTGAAAACAGGACATTAATATTTAGTGGAGGAAGGAACACGCGAATGCAGTTCATGCCGTCCCTAGCATATTACGCTTGTGGCGACGTCAAATTATGATAACGGACAAACTTGCAAGACATTTTCATTTATCCGTATTTTTTTATAGATAACCCTGTAATCTTAATGCTATTTGGTGTACCAACTTCAACTTTAAAAGTACTTTTTATTGGTATAGTTATCGAAGCCGAAAAATAATCTTCACGAAATCAAATCTCTGTTTTTTTGGCCGTAAAAGTATTGTGAAGGCATGAAAGTTTAACTCGGACATTTCCGCAAGACATTGCAAATCTATTGTTTTGAATTGAATATGTAGCTCAATTTATTTTTCAATTCGAGTTTTGGGAGCTAATACTTAGTACAAAACGGTCGTGCTAACAATTTAATGAATGATCTGTCAAAATTATATTTTGGAACTGAAATGTTTCAAGTTTCCAAATTAAATTCCCGATGGGACATTTTCGTACATCATATTCTTATGAAAATATGTATTCAAATTTTAAATGGAGACAGCCATGTTAACCAATACTGAAATATATCACGTCATAGAATGTTCATGCAAAATTTCGAAGAGTTGCGTGAACATTTCGCGAATTGTTCGAGTTTTATGTTTCGAGTTTGTTACATGGACAAGGCTAAGTAAACATTTTTCCGGATAATCTGTGTCTTCCTAAGACTATGAATATTATATTTTTATTCTTTCTCTAAACATAATGTGAAAATTTAAGAATCAATCTTTTTTTTTCATGTATAATTTGAAATATTTATTTTAGCATTTCTATAATAATTTTCCCGTCAAATATTTACTTAACGCTATTTTTCGTGGTAGTAGCAATATCTAACGTTGCGTCAGTATCATCTGCAAACAGTTTAATTTTGCTTGTAACTACATCTACTATCTCAGTCACAAACAATAAAAGCAGAAAAGGGCCCAAGATGGACCCTTGAGGGACTCCTTCCTTGACAGTATTCCAATTAGAAGAAGAAAAAAAACATTTACTCCAACCCTTTGATTTCTTTCAGAAAGATAAATTTTGAACCAGTTAAACAAATAACCCTTTGTTCCATATTTTCTTAATTTATACAGACGTCCCATGTGTCAAACGCGATCAAATGCCTTTGACACATCACAAAAAATAAATCTGACATCTTTCCCTTTGTCAAGATTTTTTACAGTTTCATCATATAATAAAAGTAACTGATTTATAGTAGAATCCTTGATACGGAACCCTGACTGTTGATCAGTTAATATTGCATGATCGTGCATATAGTTATGTAAAGACTTGATGTTTTTCTAAATATAAAACAATTTGTAGCAGAGATAGGCCTGTAGTTTGAAACACTGTCCTGATCTCCTTTGTTAATATTTAAAATTTGGAAATGTTCAGTCACTTCCTGGTCTGTTATCATTATGTCAGACAGCTCATAGGGTGCAAAAGGTGGGACAATAGGCACTTGCGGTTCTGTATCAAATCTTGATATTGAGAAAAAATAATCATTAATGGCTGTGGCTTTTTCAACGGGGTGAATAAGAATCCCTCCATTTACTTTAATGGAAGAATTTTGACTCTCTTTATTTTTAAATTTGCAAACACTCTTAGCTATTCTACACCACTTTCTGGGGGAGGGGATTTTTCTACTAGGGAATCAGTGTGCAAATTAATCAGGTACTAACGTTTTTCCTCTCTTACTGGATCAATCACTTCATTTCTAAGTTCTTTAAATTTTTTCCAATCTGAAACTAAATTTCTTGATTTAGCTTTTTTGTAATCACGGTTACACTTTCGCATTTTAGCTTTAATGCAGGTTGTGATCCAAGGTTTGTCCCTGGGTATAACCAGTTCTTTTCTTTTTTGACATGATGAACTTCTTGGTTAAAAATTATACCAATTATTTTATTCGTGTTATGAAGATTTTTAAAACATTCATTCCAAATTTTTCCTTGTAAATACATATTTGCTGATGCATAATCACCTCTCTCATAATCAAAGACTACTTTTGAATAAGCCTTTTGTCTAGTAGCAGTGGAAAAATTTATCCCAATAAGTGTTAGACAGTGATCGCTACACAAACTTAGTAGTATCATACTATTTCTTAGTATACTAAGATTATTCATATATATATAGGGTCTGATAGTGCTGCAGTTGAGGAGGTTATTCGAGTAGGTTCCTGAACAACATTTTCTATGTCATATCTTTCACAGCTTCTTGATGTCCTACTAGTCGGACTTCCTTTTAGTAAATCTATGTTCTAGTCACCAAGCATTATTACATTTTTATCAGTATCTATTACATTATCTAATAAGTTTTCAAAATGGTACAGATAGTAATTTAATAGGTGTATTTGGAGGTCTATAAAAACATACAACTAAAGAATCTACCAGTTTTTGTTGTAATGTTTAAAAACGATGAATGGAATACGAAAAGTAAACATTGATTCCGCTATTTTTTTTATTATCTTCTAAATCGATAAGTTCTCATTACTTTGCTGCAAATCCTCATCTTCAAACGCATTGACTGTTATTTAGCGCTAGTCTACACACATGTGTTTGTTTAATGACTTGTGATGCATATGAACCCAAAAAAAATGATTAGTAAATCCATCCGAAATTCCAATGAGCAAACTATTTTCTCCATGATTTTACAGTGTGTTATCCGCGCGAGATGCAGAATTTCCTTTACTATTCTATTTTTAGGATTATTTGTTAACGAAATATTTAAGAATTGAATGCTTCTTTTTGTAAATTTATTGGGGTGTAAAAGCGTTGACCGAAGTACATTTTGTATGAAGCGCGGAAGCGCTTCATTCTAAAAATGTGCGCACGGTCAACGCTTTTACAACTCTATAAAGTTACAAAAAGAAGCATTCAATACTTATAATTACATTTGTTGGCTATGATCATGAAAACACGAATTTTATATATTTTTTTTATTTAATTCACCTGTGCACTATATTGTTGGACCATGTGTTATCATGAATGAAAAGTTGTATTGAGCAATGCAACTGCTTACGGAATAACACGTGATGTGCAGTTAGCCAATCAGAATAAAGTATATTATAATGAACCATACATCTAATGTAATTATAAGGTAATAAGGTAACTTATGGTCAGACCTGTTCTTTTTATGTTGTAGTGTAAACGCACTGGATCAAATAAGATCGATCTCGTCCTTTAATGATACAATATTTTTAGTAGTATTGGACTTAAAAAATAAGTATCACATATAACTCTTTCAAATCCCGCAATCACGGGAATAACTAAATTCGGGTAAATAGATATAGGAAGATGTGGTGTGAGTGCCAATGAGACAACTCTCCATCCAAATAACAATTTAAAAAGTAAACCATTATAGGTTAAAGTACGGCCTTCAACACGGAGCCTTGGCTCACACCGAACAACAAGATATAAAGGGCCCCAAAATTACTAGTGTAAAACCATTCAAACGGGAAAACCAACGGTCTAATCTATATAAACAAAACGAGAAACGAGAAACACGTATATATTACATAAACAAACGACAACTACTGTACATCAGATTCCTGACTTAGGACAGGTGCAAACATTTGCAGCGGGTTTAAACGTTTTAATGGATCAAAACCTTCTCCCTTTTTCTGAAACAATAGCATAACATCACAACATAGAAAAACACACGATAAAATATCAATTGGCAGACTTAACTCAATCAAAAAAATGCATCCTTTGTCAAAAATTATTTTTGTAACTCGCAACTCGACTTTCTTAACTCGCAACTCGACTTTCCTAACTCGCAACTCGACTTTTGTAACTCGCAACTCGACTTTCGTAACTCGCAACTCGACTTTCTTAACTCGCAACTCGACTTTCCTAACTCGCAACTCAACTTTTGTAACTCGCAACTCGACTTTCGTAACTCGCAACTCGACTTTCGTAACTCGCAACTCGACTTTTGTTACTCGCAACTCGACTTTCATAACTCGCAACTCGACTTTCGTAACTCGCAACTCGACTTTCTTAACTCGCAACTTGCAACTCGACGATAAGAAACCCTCCATTGCACAACAGGACAACCTAAAATTAAGACATTTTAGATAGTAAGAACTTACCCAGGTCACACCCCGTTTGCAGTGTGAAATGAGGAGTATCTTCCTGCAAGGAATGCGAATGTATATTACACAAAAAAAAAACATTATTCTTTGATTGTCATTTCCAAAAGTGTCACAGATAACCACGGGCATGTTCAATTAAAAGTAGTCACGTTATTCCTTCATTGTTTATATCGCCATATTTTCAAATAGCATAAACTACATGACTGGTGCCAAAATTTGAGCAGAAACTCATTATCTTTCAGAGCAAGCGAGTTCATATCCGGTATTTGGTTGTATGTGTTTTTCTCAATCTTAAGTTGTCTTCGTCTACAATAGGACGGGGGCATGAATGTACTCATAGTCAACCAATTCGCACTGCTAGATAGAATTTGTATAACCCGTTTACAATCCAATGGTGGCTAGTTTTCAAAGTAATTCATTCTAAAATGGAGAATGGAAGTTGGGAATGTGTCAAAGAGACAACAACCCGACCAAAGAGCAGACTGAATGCTAGGTAGAATTTATATGACCCATCATCAAAGAATTGGGCTTGATTGTACTCTCAAGTCAATAATTCTCACTGCTGGATGGCTTTTGTATAAAGAAATAAGAAAATGTGGTATGAGTGTCAATGAGACAACTCTTCATCCAAGTCACAATGTCAAACGTAAACAAGTATAGGTCAAAGTACGGTCTTCAACACAGAGCTTTGGCTCTCACCGAACAGCAAGCTACAAAGGGCTCCAACATGACTAGTGTAAAACAATTCAAACAGGAAAATCAACGGTCTAATCTATACAAAAATAGAGAAACGAGAAACACTTATGAATCATATCAATAAACGACAACCACTGAACAGACTCCTGACTTAGGACATACAAATGCATCGAGTTTAAACGTTTTAACAGGTGCCAACCTTCACAATAACCTGAAACAGTAACTGTAACATTATAACATAAAAAAAACACTATAGAATATCAATTGAAATGGCGATAAAAAAATAAAAATAAAAAAAATAAAATAAAAAACAATTAATCACAAACTGCTCAGATTCTGAAAAGATCATATTTTGTGCTCAGCCAGTAAAGTCGAGCACATATTTTACTTGACTAGTTTCGACATTATCTCGACAGTACTTAACTGTACTTAACTGTACTCGACTTTGGTCTCGACTTTACTTAATAAGTCTGATTCAGCACTTAATGGTCTTTGTTGTACTTTTTGGCTCTATGACCCATCTAAAATAGTAGTAGCAGCAGACATTTACAAGTACATACCATTTGTCATAGCGACAACGTTTAGAATATTTTAAACAGTTAAGAATAACGAAGTTACATTTATATCTATTTGACCACGAATAATTTAAATAAAGAGAAACATCTCACGAATTGGCAATAAGTAACAGGATAGATTTTAATGTAGTTCTGATATTTAACTCGGATAGGTATTCAACAATATCATTATTAAATACTTACAAACCAATACTTGAAACATTTTCTAAATGTAGGTCGTTTATCTATTCTAAAATCGGACTCGAACTTCTTTTGCTGTGTCCTTTTTTATTCCACAGAGGCTAGAGGTATATGGTGAGGGTTGAGATCCCACAAAACATGCAAAATGCCGCCGTATTTTTGCGCCTGTCCCGAGTCCGGATCCTATGGCCATTGTCAGTCTTGTATGGTTTTTTTTTTTTAATTTTGGTTCATTTATATGTTTCTGTTTTTAGTGTGACGTCCGTTTTCTATGAACTAGTACACATTATTGTTTAGGGACCAGCCCAAGCCTGCGTTTCGGTGCATGATTTCTCGCTGTGTTGAAGACTCATTGGTGGCCGATTTCTGCTCTTTGGTGTGGTTGTTGACTCTGACAAATACCCTCTTTCCATTCTCAATTTTAACACACGGTCGTAAAAAGTCCACTTAAAAACTAACATTTCAACAAAAATGTCCCTTAACTAAACGACCTTATTGCGGTGCCAATACGTCGACAGAGGCATATTTCGATGGAGAGGTCATTATACTAAAAATATGCGGATGCTCTAAATAAATAAAAAATCAAAATAAAATTACATAAAGATTTTTTTTCGAATCGAATGTTTATGCTACATTCATAACATTACGGGTTTAAAAGATCAAGCTTTTCCTTACTTGTTCTATGCATTTTTTTCTTAATGTAATCACGGGGAGCACGTACAATCGCATTTTAAGCAGAGATAAGATATTGCTTTTGAAATGCCTCGGCCAATCAAAATTACGAAATTGTATGAAACGTCTATGTGATAAAATTATTTTTGAAGCTTCCTCTTTCGGGAATCTGATAATGATATGAGTTCACATACGTTCCACTGCTGGTGGAATTTTAATTACCCGAGGGTTTCACCAGTCCAGTAGTCAGCACTTCAGTCTGTGCTGACAAGAATTATCATTGATATGGTCATAATTATAAATTAACTGTTTACAAAAATTTTGAATTTTTGAAATACTAATGCCTCTCTAGCTACCTCGGAATATATTATCTTAGCTGTATTTGGCAAAACTTTTAGGAATGATGAGTTTATTCTTGTATATGCTAATAATAAAAAAAAAATGAAGATTATACAGGGCTATCATACTTATGTCATCATTTTTCAAACATAAGACTATTCGTATAGACACATTGTTTGTCTTTATGTCCTTTATCCATGATTCAGTCTGTCTTTCCTCGATTTGTGTTTGTATTACCCCCCCCCCCCCCTCCTTTTTGAATATTCTTACTTTTTTCTGTATTTTTATATTTTCTATGCTTCAATATTTTTTATTGTATTCAGTAAAAGCGACGAAATAAGTCTTACAAAATTATTGATTCTCGCATTAACCTCCCCCTTCTTTGGGATCTTCAGTCAGCAAATTTTTATCATTTACAAAATGTAGTGTAAACGGTTACTTTATAATAATTAGTCAAAAAGATATATTGTACTCTAGTCACGCTATTGTTATGGCATGATTTTTATGTATAGAATATATTGTCGCTATACAATAACAAAGCTTACAGAATAATCTATAATCTTACTTAATAATAGACTAAAAAAACTCCACCTGTGTTCTCTCAATAACGTCGTGCTTTTTCAAAGTATTTCATAAAATAAAATTTGAGATTAAGATCAGTATTCCGTGTTCATAGTAATAATCTTGAAATCATTTAACTTTGTTTCAGTAGGTTTTATATTAACAAAGACTTGTGAGGCGTCGAACAAAATGTTTTAAATATAGCTACAATTTGTCATGCGAAAATTGTAATGAATCTATCTTAAATATTTCTTTCGACTGTAGATAAAAATAAAAATGTGTGAAAAAAATTCTTCAAAATTATGTCCGTGTAGCGTCAACCACTTCAGAAGGCTAGGGGTGGAGAGTTAAAATATTTTGTTTGATTCTAAATGTATTTAAAGAAACAGTTTTAGAAGGAGAGTGAACAAAATAATTTGTTTTCATTGAAAATTCGACAAAGTTTATGATACCAAAAGTACTTTTATTAATTTCATTAGATTATTACAATCATTTGTGCCTTTTTCTTCAAATGTCTTATTTCCTATACTACTCAAGAAAACCAGGGGTTATTTTTAGTGGTACATCCATTCGGAAGGTCTCTTCTTTCTTATATGGCTTTTAAAGGTATGTCGAAAATTGGCATGAAGAAAGGTGATACATGTACGATTCAGGACATACCTGGTTTGTAAGAGGTTAAACTTAAGATAAAAAATTTAGAAAGCTATGAAAATTGCAAAATTTGGTTGAACAGATAGGGACTTTTAATTGGTGGTCTGACACCAATACCTAAACAGGGTGATGACCTTTTTTTTTAAGTGCGTAAAAGCACCATATTGCATTATTTTTTATGAACATTTATAGTACACGGCCGACACTCGGCTAACCGAGAGTTTGGTGGGTTAATCTATATTGAGTATGCGGCTATATGGGCGGTTGGTCTGTTAATCGGGTTGGTTATACGTCTGTTAAGAGTAAAATGCACAATTTAATGTTAAACTCTGTTAAATATACAGATTTTTTGGCAAATTATAAGAACCAAATCAAAAAAAGAAAAGTGTCTGACAAAATGATATATATCATAGAACATTTTCAACCTGTAAAAAAATGTCATAGTCTGCGCAGTTTTCAGTAAAACTAATAGGCGTCGCGCAAGTATGCAGTATTTATGCTTATACGTATAGCATTTTTTTTTAATAAAAGGCGAAACAAACAATTTTAGATATCTTTTAAAGGACACAAAATAGTACTTTGGTTCAAAAAAAAAAATTGGCATTAGTAAATATTTCATAATTGTAAAATAACGTGAATGATACATGTAGCACGTTTTAGGGAAAAATTTGGGAATAAAGTCAGTTAATGGGTTGGACAATTAAAATTGTGTCAGTTAAGAGTTATTTATCCACGACAATAGTTTTGCTACCTTTATATTTTCCCATTGAAAAAGTTAAGAATGAGATGTTCTTGAGTATAAATAAATGACAATATGTTGCAACAGTATCATTCTAGTAAGAGCATTTTTATTTTGATTTTCTTTGCATTTTATTGAAGGGTGTGTCACTTCAATATAGCGTGAATATGGCCACTAGAATATGCATGAATTTATGTGTCTGCTCAAAGTAGCACGTTTTAAAATCCGACTGGAAGTGTCTATGCACATGCTACTTGTCACTGAACGTTAAACCCTAATTCGTCAGCATCATCCAATTGATTCTTTTCTTCTATAACTTCATCATAAGTTTTTTTTACAAATCATTCTAAAGAAGTATATGGAAAGGAGCGATATTTGGTTATCTTAAATTTTACTTCATTTTATTCCGTTTAGTTCCTTTCTACATACGTACAGAGGAACTGCAGTTGTCCGCATATAAACGTCTAGCATTTATCACCAATTTGAGAACATCGCAATCCGTTACTGTTTCAACACCCAGGGATGTTTCATGTCTGTATTCATAAACAATAATATTTTTTCTCTCTCATTTTTTAGCAATGCACCACTCTCTACTGTCCTTATATATTATTCTATATGATGCGTCTCCATCTAGATTCTCGTGTATACCATGAGGGTCTAGATTGGGGATGTTGTTTATTTTTGTATTCTTTAAATTTGTTTGTCACTTTTCCCTAGATTTTATTTATTTTACTCATTATTCTTTCTCTATTCTTTATATTTTAGCATCTCAATATATTTTACTTTCTGTTGTTTGGTTACATTACGACGTTTATCTCTGATTTATATACTGGTTACCAATGTAGATGACAAATTGGTGTCATTCATAACAATTAAACAAAATCCACATGATATATGCGACTATTCTTGGATGAAATTTATATTACTTTAATATTACACTTTTTGAAACCATTTTTATCAATTTTCAATTTCCATTGTCTAAATTTTTCGTTGTTCATGTGTTGTTTCTGTTTATTAATGTTTGGCTAGAGGTATAGGGGGAGAGTTGAAATCTCACAAACATGTTTAACCCCGCCGCAATTTTGCGCCTGTCCCAAGTCAGGAGCCTCTGGCCTTTGTTAGTCTTGTATTATTTTAATTTTAGTTTCTTGTGTACAATTTAGAAATTAGTATGGCGTTCATTATCACTGAACTAGTATATATTTGTTTAGGGGCCAGCTGAAGGACGCCTCTGGTGCGGGAATTTCTCGCTACATTGAAGACCTGTTGGTGACCTTCTGCTGTTGTTTTTTTCTATGGTCGGGTTGTTGTCTCTTTGGCACATTCCCCATTTCCATTCTCAATTTTATTCATTGTTTATGTATTATTTCCGTATATTCAGTTAGCCACTCGTCTTGAGCCTACCCATTTGATCCGATAACACCCCATATAACAATGAATTATACTTTTATTGTCATTCATAACTCTTATCAGACCAATTAACAGACCGGGTTTTATACATCCGATCCATTAACAGACCAGGTTTTAAATAAAAATTGATTAATGTCACCAAAAAACAGATTTTCGTGTAGATTTTTCACACAATGATATTAATATGCATGGTTAACACACCTAATGCCTGTCTTTTTTTGACGTTCAAAATATTGCATACAAGTACATTCAACCAACGTGTCATTTTGTGTACATTTTGTGTGTAAAATGTGTATAAATTTATTGATGAGTAACCCGCCTTTTCATTTTATAGATCGTTTATTGAAGCTAGAAAAAAAATTACACCACTGGATTCAGTACATTGAATTTTTTTGTCAGACATAAATATTTTTTATGATAAAAGTATATTTAAAAAGTTATACAATGAAACATACTGAACGTGCAATGATTTTTTCGATAACACCTGATTATCAGACTTTAGCCAACCCGATTAACAGACCAACCGCCGATATAGCCGCATACTCAATATAGGTTAACCGACCAATCTCTCGGTTAGCCGAGTGTCGGTCGTGTAGTAGACGTGTTAGAAAATTCAATTCGATTTCTTTTGCTGACGTTGAATACGAAAACTACTATAGGCTATGAGGGGACCATCTCAAAAACCAAATACTTTTAAAATGAGTAAAGTTACCCGTATAGATGTGTTTGATATTGCACAGATGATTTTTAAATAATTAAAAAAATATATACCACAATAAGCAGACGAGGATCCGGCATGAAATCTGGTCGTTATTTATATATATTTATATTATTCTTTCTTATTTATTTTCTCTGACTGTTAAGGTCGTCTTATTGGATGTTGGATGTGTACTGATTGATATTTAAACCTTAGATACATGATTTTTTTTTCTCCGACTGCATGTTAATGTCGTCTTATTGGATGTTGGATGTGTCGACTGATTGATATTTAAACCTTAGATACATGATTTATTTCTCCGACTGCATGTTAATGACGTCTTATTGGATGTTGGATGTTCACTGATTGATATTTTAGCTTTAGTTACATGATTCTTTTTATTAGTTGTTATTGGCTTTAACTGACTTTCATTAACTTGGAGTACTCTAAATCTGTACTTTGTGTCTTTAGTTGGTTTTTTTTTTTGTGCTCTGTATTTATATTATAAGTTAAGCGCTTTCAACTGATTTTGAAATTTAGTCTAATATCATTAAACATGTTGTGCTATACATGTTACGACACTATATCAGATAAGGATGGGATACAAAAACATGAATTGTGTAATACTGCCACATTCTGTACTGTGAATGTCACGAGTCAGGATTCAAGCCTCTTACTAAGTGGTTGTCGGGTGTTTATTTTTTTTTTTAATTTAAATTTTTTTTTCTAATTGCGTAAACCCTCAGGGGTTTACGCAGTACATATTGGGCGATGTCCGTAGACTTTCGAAACACCGGATGTTATTCGGAATACTTCTGTTCTTTCTATTGCCACCTTTATATACATGCGCAAGATCTTGTCAACTGACCTAGCTGTTGAATAAGCATTAGCATCTTAAGTTGCTACAGAGATATGTTACTTATGATGCGAAATTTATAATGACGCAAGCTACTTTAATGAGCATTTGAATGCTTCCTTGCACACAATTACAAGCTGCTAATATTTACCTTACATATACAGTCAGAAACCCGGTTGAAATAGAACAAAATAATCGAAGCTCTTTGTTAGAGAAGGCGATAAATGCTTACTGTAATGTTTACTATAGTGACAAAAATTTTAAAAGTCAATAGAAACACACAAAATTACAATTTTCTTCTCAATTACGAAGTGTTTTATTTTAAAAACACCTCTTGCATTAGTTTTCAATTTTCAAAGTCATGTTTTTCTCTGGCTGTTTATGACGTCTTTACACTAAATCCATTGGATGTTGGATGTGTACGGATTGATATTTTAGTCTTAGTTGCATGATTTTTTTTATTAGTTGTTAGTGGCTTTGAACTAGCTGTCAGATAACTGCGAGTACTCTCAGATCTGTTCATTTTGTCTTTTTGTGTCGGGATGTATAAGTACCGGGCCACGTCCACTTGTATTTTTGTCTATCTGATGAGTTAAGCCTTTTTCAACTAATTTTTATAGTTCGTTCTTATGTTGTACTGTTATACCACTGTCCCAGGTTAGGGGGAGGGTTGGGATCCCGCTTACATGTTTAACCCCGCCACATTATTTATGTATGTGCCTGTACAAAGCCTGTAATTCAGTGGTTGTCGTTTGTTTATGTGTTGCATATTTGTTTTTCGTTCATTTTTTTACATAAATAAGACCGTTAGTTTTCTCGTTTGAATTGTTTTACATTGTCTTATCGGGGCCTTTTATAGCTCACTATGCGGTATGGGCTTTGCTCATTGTTGAAGGCCGTACGGTGACCTACGGTTGTTAATGTCTGTGTCATTTTGGTCTTTTGTGGACAGTTGTCTCATTGGCAATCATACCACATCTTCTTTTTTTATATTTAGTACAAAGTTAAGCAAAACAATTAGATATCAAGTCGACGACATGAGTATTTTTCAAGTTGGATGTAGAAAATGCATAACCTCCGATTTTTTTTTAAAATTTACTACGGACGGAAAACATATCAATCAGAAGACATCACAGTTGGGTTGGCAGCAAGGTCCCAATGAAAACATTGAAAAACGTGTTTATACACGAGACCATAATCCATATCAGCAGACATCACAGGTCGGATGGCAGCAAGGACCCAATGAACACAAACCTAGAACAGAAAGGCCTGTTCCAGTCCCAAGATGTCATCAACGGTTAGAATCGCATACATCTTCAACTATAATCAGACGTAGAATACATTCACCTGAAATTCAACGCAGAATACGTACACCTTCACCAGAAATTAGACGAAGAATACCTTCACCTGAAATTCAACGCAGAATACCTTCACCACAGATATTCAGGGAACCAGAATATTCCTTGAGAACACCAAACCCAGCATATACTTCTACAATGAACAGAAATATGTATACACCTAGACAATGTTCAAGGTATTGTTACGGGACGGGGGGTTGTCCCATAAGTAGAGGTATTTATATGAGGTTGTAACACTGCATGGTTACTATATTCTTGGTAAATTCTAATATAGAACTGACAACTCTGGTATCGAGTTACAAACTAAGTAATACTGGTAGCGTAGCTGGCAAAATGATCAAGACGATGGTAGCGTAGCAGACAAAACAGTTAAGGCACTGGTCTAAATATGGTAGCACAGAAACTGATTAACATTGACTTACTAATTACATGTACAACAGATAACAAGATTAACAAAGCTTCACAATTTATTGTTTACAAAACATTCAATACTATTCCAAGTATAAATCAGATGAAAACCCAACAGAACACTTAATAAAATATACAGAGAACCCCCTTTTTGGTACGTTAATCGTTTGTCAACATCGTAGTAACGTAGTAAAACATCTAGGTCAATTATGGTTTGGTCCATTTATTCAACGGGGATGCATACAATAGCAAGGTACATGCATTGCATCGACTGCGGCACTTTTGGTTTGCCTTGGTAAGTTCCTTGGTATCAGGAGTGACTGCCCTGTGAAGCATGTAAAGCATTTAGAGATCTTCCCGACAATTATATGTACACACAAGCTATCTGGAAAATATGCCAGGGATGCTCAGATAAAGAAGCTGGTCAACATGGAGCCACAGCCAGACCAACATCTGTTGAAGCAGCAATCGATCAGATAAAATGGTTTCAACATAACCACACAGCTATATTTGGTAAACCAACAGGTAGACGTGACCCAACACCAAGTCAAGATGAACCTAGTTATGATTATGATAGCGACTTAGCTGTTCATGCTATTGGTAAGACGGACACAAAGTCCGAATTGTCTAAACAAATGGAAACATTGCTAGAAAAGATGACTGCCATGGAAGCATTTCATAAACAGGAAATAAGAGACCTTAAACAACAGTTTCAAAAACAACAGTAGGCAAAACAGTTTCCTGCTCAAAATGAAGTCCAAACAGCAGCACAACTATTTAGCCAGCAAACCAACAAGCAAGGTAATCGCCAACAATGGCGTAACAGAGATAATAGGCAAGATAATCAGCGTCAATCACCATTTAGAAGGCGCTGGGGACCTATACCGCCTGAGAAATTAGCAAATATGGCTTGCTATTTCTGTCATCAGTTTGGACACATACAACGGGACTGTCCTGAATTACAGTCGCCGACAGGAAATAATTATACAGATCCTTTAAACCAGAAAGAGTCGGGCTAAAGGGCGGAACCCTGACTCAGTCCAAAACTAACCGCCTAACATTGAACACTATTTCAAATGATATAAACAAGACACCTGTTTCGGGAATTACCCCGTTAAAAACATGTGACAATTCAACATCTACAGATACTTTGTCTAATTCACCATTGCACAAAACGCAGCCTGATAATGATGTACAGCAAGTAATTGACCTTCAGATTTGATTTTAAACATATTTTATTCATTAAGATATGAAAAGGATTGAGCAACAGGCACAGCCTATAAAAGCTCTCTCCATATTACATGTACAAGGTATAATTCAATCACAACAACTGTATTTAAAATAATGCAATATAGTGGAACATGCATGCTACTTGTGAGCACACACGAGCAAATATATGTTATCAGTGTTACTTACTAAATGCAAAATATATTTAAATATATAGGCAATTAATCATCAGTTATTTAAAGTACCTTGAAACATGCAAATATCCTTTATAAGTCATTAGAAATATATATATGGCTTGAAAGAGACACTAAGCTTGCTTAGTGGAATAAATGAATTAATGTTGGAGTGTAGAAAAAAAATAAAAAATAAAAATAGATGAAACAAAAATTAAAGTAAGTTTCAAACAAAACGTTGAGTGTCACTGATATATTTCTGAACAGATTTAAAAATAGCAATATTCATATCATATGAAAATAATCTGTTTCCAAAAAGTAGTAATTCAATATTTATGTCAACATTATCAACAATGGAGTAAATGGAATCAAGAAGGATCTGTCTTACATCATTATACTTAGGGCAAATAAAAAAGAAATGTTGGTTATCCTCAACAGGTTGGTTACAGTTTGTGCAAACCTTCAGATGCAAGATCCTGTACATTTAGGAGGAACTATTGCCAATTAGGTTCAGCATCTATGCTTCGTTTCACTTTAAAAGTACAGGGAAAGTCAGTAATTTCGGTAGTAGATACCGCAGCGGAAGTAACAATAATTTCTTACAAAGTTTTTGAATCTTTCATTAAGAAACCACCCATCAAAAGAAAAACAACAATGCAGGCAGCAGGGCGTGGTATGCACATGGATGCATTTGTAGTGGACCAGTCGAATTGAAAATTGGTGAAAGAACATATAGGACAGATATTTATGTTGCGCCAATTGATGACATGCTATTAGGACTTGATTTTCTAGTTAGAGCAAAAGTAATACTAGATTGCAGAAAATTGGTATTTTTCATCAATGGAGAAGCATTACCTATGGTTCATGGAGATGTTGGACTGGTACCGCCTGTAAAAAAAATAGCAAGAGTTGCTAAAATTACCGTTCCACATAGGACAGTCATACCTCCTAATTCAGTTGTACAATTAGAGTCAGATTTGTCGGCCGAGTTAACAGATTTTAGATTTGAACCTAATAAAGAGATAGATTTGTTAATCCAACGTGGTTATTACAACGCTAGTGTTTTGCCATGTGTCAGTTTACTCAATGTAACAAATAACAAGATAGTTTTGCAAAAGGGAACTCTTTTAGGCGAAGCAATTGAAGCTGATGTAGTTGAAACGGGGCCAGCCCCGTCAGTAGCAACAACTGGAATAGCCAGAGATAACATAAAATTGAGAAAGGAAATGGTGAATATGTCAAAGCGACAACCACCCGACCATAGAGCAAACAACAGCCGAAGGCAACCAATGGGTCTTCAATGTAGCGAGAATTCCCGCACCCGTAGGTGTCCTTCAGCTGGCCCCTAAAATATGCATAATAGTACAGTGATAATGGACGTCATACTAAACTCCGAATTATACACAAGAAACTAAAATTTAAAATCATACAAAACTAACAAAGGCCAGAGGCTCCTGACTTGGGACAGGCGCAAAATTGCGGCGGGGTTAAACATGTTTATGAGATCTCAACCCTCCCCCTATACCTCTAGCCAATGTAGAAAAGTAAAACAATAACAATACGCACATTAAAATTCAGTTCAAGAGAAGTCCGAGTCTGATGTCAAAAGATGTAACAAAAGAAAATAAATAAAATGACAATAATACATAAATAACAACAGACTACTAGCAGTTAACTGACATGCCAGCTCCAGACCTCAATTAAACTGATTGAAAGATTATGTCTTCATCATATGAATATCAGGTACAATCCCTCCCGTTAGGGGTTTAGTATCATACTATCATAAAATATATGAGAAGAACATAACCCGTGTCATGCCAACAACTGTTTTTTTAGAAATAAATGTGTTTAGTTCCGATGCAAAGACCCTATCAGTGAATCAATGTTAAAGCCAAAATATGCAATCTTTAATGACCTGACAACAGTATCGTAACTATATCCCCTTTTAATAAGTCTATTTAAAGGTTTTGTTAGTTTCTGAGGAGAATACTGACATTTTTGTGCTTTATAAAGAATATTTCCATAAAATTTTGGATGTGAAATACCTGAACGTATAAGATGTCTGCATGTTGAGTTATATTTACGAATTATTTCCTTATACCGGTGATAAAATTTAGTAAATGTTTTGACCAGTTTGTGATATCGAAAACCCTGGTGTAATAATTTTTCAGTAATACATAAATTTCTCTCGCTAAAATCTAATACATTGTTACATACACGAGCGAATCGTACAAGTTGAGATATATAAACACCATAAGATGGTGACAAGGGAACGTCACCATCTAAAAATGGATAATTAACAATAGGAAATGAAAAATCATCTCTTTTATCATAAATTTTTGTATTAAGCTTCCCGTTTATGATATAGATATCAAGATCGAGGAAAGGGCAGTGGTCATTGTTATCATTAGCTTTATTTAAAGTAAGTTCTACAGGATAAATTTCTTTAGTATACATACTGAAGTCGTCATTATTTAGAGCCAATATATCATCCAAATATCTAAAAGTATTGTTAAATTTTTGTATCAAATGTTGTTTTGATGGGTCTTTGCTAATTTTAGTCATAAATTGTAACTCATAACAATACAAAAACAGGTCCGCAATAAGTGGTGCACAGTTAGTCCCCATTGGAATTCCAATAACTTGACGATATACGGAATCTCCAAAGCGAACAAAAATGTTATCAAGTAAAAATTCAAGTGCATAAATAGTATCAAAGCATGTCCAATTGACATAGTTCTTTTGTTTATTGCTACTAAAAAATGATCTAAAAGAGTTTGAACATATGTACTCGCATTCCGACTTTTTAAATGCCCAGTTAATTAGGGATGTGAATTTTTTCTTAATAAGAATATGAGGCAAAGTGGTATATAGGGTAGAAAAATCAAAACTTTGAACAGATTCAAAATCACCAATATATGCATGCAATTTATCAAGTACTTCCAACGAGTTTTTGACACTCCAAAAGTAATTAATTCCACTATTTTCAAAGGCCTTATTTGAACAATTTATTATCAGGTTTTTTATTGTACCAAGTGTACTAGTAAGTAAAACAGACAATTTAGTAGTTGAACAATGGCTGGAAGATGAAATAAATCTATATTTGTAAGGTTTTTTGTGCAGCTTCGGAAGCCAGTACATAGTTGGGACTTTCATTGTGTTTGGTTCTGCTTGTAAAGAAGTAGCTAAAAGTTTATGTTTGTCACAGATGTCGTTTTCTGAAAATGAAGTCAGTTGGAATGTTGGTGAATTCGTGATTTCCTTTTGCAGAACCTCTATATAAAATTTACGTCAAACAATAATGATATTATTAGCAGCTTTATCAGCCGGGACAAAAACAAATTCCTTGGCTAGTTCTGTTAGTTTATTTTTGATACGCGAAATAGGGTTTTTATAGTTTTTGTTGAGGGTAAAATGTTCTTTAAAATGTTGTATTCGAATATCAACTATCTTCATTACTGAATTAAAAAAAGAGTCCAAAGATTTTTTGTCAGCTTTTTCCCGTTTTACCCATTTCAAACAGTAGGCGCGGAGTGAGTCGTTGATGATATTACGACACTCATTCCAGTTAACAGTTGACGGGGGACGATATTTAGGTCCTTTACTGAGGAATGATTTTAACTCTCGGTCGCGAACGATGTTAAGGTCTCCTGTTATAACATGGGAAATTGGTCCATAGGTGTATTCTGAATTACTGCAATTACACGACATAGGTGTATTTTCAGTGATATTTACATCTTTACACAATTGGCTATAATTAAACACATATTTTCGGGTAGATTTCTTGTAAATATAACAAATGAGAGGGAGTTCAGTATTATCAAAATATCCAGGAATTTTGTCTTTAACGGAATGGTCGACACACTACAGGAACAGTTACAGAACATATTGGATAAATCCAGTACACTCACCAAAGACCAACAGTCCAAAGTTGCGAATTTACTTCATGAATTTGTTGATGTTTTCGCACTAGATGATTTTGACTTGGGAACATTTAGTCACGTTGAACATGAGATTGATACAGGTGATGCGCGCCCTATCAAACAACGAATAAGACCAACACCCATGTGCTTTGCACACGAAGAAGAAAGCCATTTAAAGAAAATGTTAGATGCAGGTATAATAGAACCATCTATATCAGAATGGGCATCTGCGCCAGTACTTGTGCGCAAGTGCGATGGCAACGTGCGCTGGTGTATAGATTACAGGAAATTGAATTCCGTGACGAAAAAAGATGTCTACCCGCTTCCTCTGATAGACGAATGTTTGGACACTCTGGCGGAAAATGAATGGTTTTCAAAATTGGACGCAAACAGTGCGTATTATTAGGTAAAAGTGAAGGACTCAGACAAAGAAAAGACAGCCTTCATCACTAAATACGGATTATTCCACTTTGTCCGAATGAGTTTTTGGTCTTTGCAATGCCCCAGGGACATATTCAAGAGTAATGAATCTCGTTCTCCGAGGTTTAACATGGAATGTTGTACTTGCCTTTCTAGACGATATTCTAGTAATGGGAAAGACATTTAAAGACCATTTACAGAATTTAACATCTGTTTTTGAACGTTTCAGAGAGTATGGGCTGAAATTGAAACCCAGGAAATGTGATTTCTTTAAAAATGAAATAGACTTTTTAGGCAGAACAATCAATAGAGATGGCATGGCCATTGGTAGTGAATATGTAGAAGTTGTTAAGAAATGGAAAGTACCTACGACAACCAGAGAGGTTGAACAATTTCTAGGCTTTGCCAATTATCATAGAACTTTCATAAAGAATTTTGAGGATCTGTCCTACCCTTTGTATCAATTGACCGGTAAGAAACCGTACAAATGGGGAGATTCAGAGCAAGAGGCTTTTGACAGACTTGTAGAGGCATTGATAACTAGGACCACACACAGTGCTATCGAGTTCTTTGATTTCTGATGACAATTTACTGAAACAGGACAATACCCAACATACATATGTGATTATAGAGAATAATGCTAGACCAGACAGTTCAATATCACAAGATGCGGACCAGAACGTGACTGGTCACGTGAAGGAGAATTTAGGTACATCTCAGGTCCAGCAAAAAGTATTTGACAGTGCAAATCACGATACAGTCAACCAGAACCAAAATGTTTGTCACAGTTCAGTGGAAATAGTCACTACACCACTTGGTATGTCAGCTTACGCGACATATTTGGACCTCCCAAATGTAAAGGCCATTACTGAGACAGGTATAGAAGCTAGCACTTATTCACCAGAACAATTACGAGATTATCAGTCTAAAGACCCAGACTTGGAGTTAATACTGGTATGGCTCAGGGACAAAACAGAACCATCAGAAGCTACAATTTTCAGATGCAGTCCAACAGCAAAGAAATATTGGATAAACAAAGATATGTTCTATTTAGATGGCAATGGATTGGATTCCAGGAATATTGAGAAATTTGGACAAGAAAGACAGAACACCAAGACTTGTTGTACCTAGAGATCTTGTTGAACAAGTGATATCATTATGTCATGATATTTCTGCTGCAGGTCATCAAGGTATGAATAGGACCACATTGAGAATTAAGGCAAAATATTAATGGTATGGTATGACACAAAAAATAAGAGACTTTGTTAAAACATGTAGTACATGTAATCTACACAAGAAGCCAAACAGAAAGGCGAAATGTCCGCTTACCCAGTTTCATGCAGGTGCACCAATGGAGCGTGTCCACTTAGATTTTCTAGGACCACTGCCAGAGACGAAATTTGGGAATGCCCATGTACTAGTTATGGTTGACCAGTTTTCCAAATGGATGGAATGTATTCCGTTACCAGCACAAACCGCAGAGCATACGGCAAGAGCTGCAGTGAACGAGTTTTTCTCTCGTTTTGGATTCCCATTTCAGGTTTTCACAGACCAAGGACGCAATTTTGAAAGCAAGCTTTTCCAATCCATCTGTGAAATCTTGCAAATGCACAAAGCGAGAACTACTCCGTACAGACCATCATCAAACGGACAAGCAGAACGTTGCAACAGAACCTTAATGGATGCCGTCTGTTGCTTCGTGTCTAAACAACAAGACAATTGGGATGAACATTTGGCACAGTTGGCAGGAGCTGTTCGATCGTCAGTTAACAGAAGTATTGGTTTTACGTCAAACATGCTGATGCTTGGGAGAGAGGTTAACCAGCCTGTTGATTTATTGTACAGTGTACCTAGTGTTAAAACAGATGAGTCACAAGATGAGTATGTGATGAGACTCCATAACATCTGCACATGAAATAGCGCGCAATACGCTAAAAACTACTCAGAATACCATGAAACGTGATTATGATGTACATATTCTAGAAAGAGAATACAAAATAGGAGATTTAGTTTATGTTTTAGACACAGCTAAAATTAAAGGTAGAGCGAAGAAATTGGACCCACGTTGGAAAGGTCCAGGACTTGTATGTGCTAAATTATCTTCGTATGTATACAAGATAAAATTACAAAAAAAATGTACTGACAATAAATCATGACCGTTTAAAGCCATGTAAAGACAGAGAAGTACCACCCTGGTTAAAACAGTGCCAGCACCGGTTACAGGACGGTGAGGATGTGACTAAGGCGACTAACCCAGACTTGTGCAGAAAACCAGATGATGGACTGTTTATGATAGTGTGATTTCTGCGATGAGTGGTACCATGGAGCTTGTATAGATTTTACACCAGCACTTGCGGACACTATGGTAAAGTTCCAATGTCCATGGTGTCAGGACTCTGGTACCGCAAGATAATTTAAAAGAAATGACAGGTTCAGTCAGCAGTGTATATAGGATGTACTAGATCAGATTCATGTGGACATAGGAAATCAGCTGTAAATTTTAATTGGAAATTAGACCATCAGCAAAATGTTTACAATATATATATATATATATATATATATATATATATATATATATATATATATATATATATCAAGGAATGATATGCTAGTTTTGACATGTTTAAAGTGAATCCGCAAAGCGACAACGGAGAAATTGTGAATTTTGAAAATATATATATCATTGGAAAATATATATGATATTTGGAGGTTATTTTTTTTTATCCCCGTGGTGTGACCAGACGGGTGGACTAAAGGAATATAGTGATATTCAAATAGGAAGTAAACTCACTCTTTTCAAAGTTGGGTTCAGGGGCGGATGCAGGAATTTTCGAAAGGGGGGGGTGCTAACCCAGGGAACCCAGGGCAAAGGGGGGGGTGCAAAACATATGTCCCGATACAAATGCATTGATCGGCAAAAATAAAGGGGGGGTGCGCACCCCCGGAACCCCCCCCCCCCTGGATCCCAGGGCCGTAACTACATTGAGGCAAATGAGGCAAATGCCTCGTGTAAAAAATTTCAAAAAGAAAAAAAATGAAACAAAAGGTTGTTTTCATATCAAATTGTTTTTCACGGAAAATGTCTTGCAAGAAGCAAGTTCTCTTCACTCTGTGGTGTATCCTCTGGATGTTTTTTGTTATCCATGTTTCTATTTTCCTTTTAGTTTTCAGAGTTGATGGTCTATTGTTTGTACTTCTGTGTTCCGGGTTTGTCTTTTGTTCATTTATTGTCCTACTTTATGACTATAGTCTGAGTGTTGATTTTCATTTGTAAACGTGGTTTTGCAATGTCCACCGATGTCCAGAGTTGTGCGAGAAATATATCTTAAGAACATGCAATGCTACTCAGTGGACACAAAAAAAAATTGTCTTGTCTGCATGGATAATTGAAATTGATATCAAAGAATACAAAACAGTTTGTTTTATTGTAAATAAAGCTAGATAGCTGACATGGTTTGAATTAAAGTAAGGTCACATATTTCCCGGTATCAAATAATTTGAAGAAAAAAATGGTATTGCCATATATCATGTATATATATGACCTTTTACATTGAAAGGTTAATCTTGCATTAAAGTCATAAGAAACCTCAAATCAAAAAAAAATAATGCATATGATTTTAATAACTCAATGGATAGTTTTCATTATAAAACTTATGTACATATACTTTTTTCTGAAGAAAATTCTTTAATTTATTCATATTTAGAAGAAGTTTACTTTATTTGAATAGCTTCCTTCCAGCAAGCAATTCCCCCGAGATATTTTCCGTATGCAAGGTGACCTCAGTGTGACCCATCTCGTAAAAATCCGGTGACCACAATACGCATGGATGTCCTTAAAATAAACTATTATCTGAATTTACATGTTAAACACGTGCTCAATTTCCATGCTTTTTTGTTTATTTTTCGTCAATTGTTGACAAACAGGTGACAATCGTTAAACTTCGGCTTCAAGACACGAACTTTAATTACCTGCCATATTTTCACAACAACACTGACCGATTGAAAAAAAAATTGACAATTATACGAAATTTACACGAAAAAAATGATAAATTCGAGCACAGAAGACTAAGTTTATGATGTTTGTATGCATTGGTTCAAGAATTGGAAGAACATTAGTTTTCACCGGTCACTCGTTTCTTATGACTTTAAGTCGTGTTGAGACCCTTTAACAGATAATAAAGGAGTATTGGGACATAATCGCACACAAAGTCAATGCATAGAAAAAATACAAATGATCAATGGTCAAAGTTTGTGTTCCTGCTCTTCATCTTGATAGTTGCCGGATGGCTTTCAACAATACTTTTAAAGAATCATTAATACCGAAAAAGATCGTAAAACAAGATGAAGATGGTCCCTAGTGTGGACTTAAGCAGTACTAGTACTTAAAGTATAATACTACAATGTCACTATATTTAAATCTAGTCATAAAAAAATCACCAAAGTCTAATCACAATACAAGACAATTCAAGAACAGACAGACGGATACGGTATTAATAATTATGAGAATAACGATTTTTGCTTTATCCTATATATCGGTCTTTTAATGTTGTCTCTAATACCTAAAAGTCTTAAATTACAATGAATCTTTGTTTTTACTTTGGGACCTGATTGTCGAAAAAAATATCTAAAAAGTAATTAATCCGTTTCAATGCAAGTAAGAGTCTGGGAAACGCTCAGAATGCACGATTTTGCTTTATTTTTCTGAGAGCTTCTGGGGGACTTAAGCGGCCCACAGACGCCTCGCCAAAAATTTTTCGCCTCGCTCCGCTTGGCGAATAAATTTTGCCTCACTATCACAAGAGGCTAGTTACGGCCCTGGATCCGCCACTGGGGTTGGGGCGAGTGTTGTGTTATATAGTATAATGGACGTGACATTACTATGTAGACAGTACGGTAGTTAGATATACCGCGTAGCCCGGTTCCCCGGATGATCCATTGATAACTACCCAACTCAAGGTAAGATCTCGGATAGTTACCAGGTAACGAGAGTTGGCGTATTGGCGGGATTGAGAACGCAAGTACTAAGACTTAACCAGAGCGTATCAGAGTATATTTGGTGAGTTAGTACAACTAAGAGCATTGCATGGTATTACTGATAATATGAGGCAGGCATAACCTGTGAATGGGGACGAACGAAGTCTGTATGTATTATTTTTTTTCTTTTACCTTAAACATGTAAAATAAAGGAAACGGAAATACCGTAACGTTCCCGATTTCGGTTCTGTTGTAAGGGATTTAGCTGTGACGTTGTTTAAGTTATGACGTCATATCCAATGTAAACAAAAGAAACGCTTCCATCAGGTAACGTTTTTTTTTCAAATCAAACAATTATTAAAAATGAAATTGTATTGAGTTCCAATCTTATATTTTACTAGACTGATACATATAATTTTCTTTTCAAAGTCTCATGCAAACAAGACAGATTTCTGCGCAAATGCGGGGAAAACCGGAACAGGAACTAGATCTGAAAAAAAAGTTAACGATTTTGAGTTCATTAGTAGAATGAAAAATTCGGGAAATTTTCCCGATTATTTTTTTATTTTTTTTTTATTGATTTTTCTACCGTAATTGGGGACTTCGTCCCCATAATATGAGGCAGGCATAACCTGTGAATGGGGACGAAGTCTGTATGTATTATTTTTTTCAATTCAATCACGTTGATAAAAGAAACCGAAATACCGTACGTAACTTTCCCGATTTTGATTCTGTTGTTAGGGAATTAGCTGTGACGTTCTTTAAGTTATGACGTCATATTCGATGTAAACAAAAGAAACGCTTTCATCAGGTAACGTTTTTTCATATCAAACAATTATTAAAATTGAATTTGTATTGAGATACAATCTTATATTTTACTAGACTGATAAATATAAATTTTTTCCAAGTCTCATGCAAACAAGACAGATATCTGCGCAAAAGCGGAGAAAGCCGGAACAGGAAGTAGATCTGAAAAAAAAAGTTAACGATTTTGAGTTCATTAGTAGAATGAAAAATTCGGGAAATTTTCCCGATTTTTTTTTTTTTTAATTGATTTTTCTACAGTTATTGGGGTACTTCGTCCCCATATTAATATTAAGTGATAATATGAGGAAGGCGCTACCTTAAATGCCAGCTTTATACTAAGACAATGTCCTATATATTGATTGGTTGTTGGTTGTTTAATTTCCAGTGGCAAATATTTCATGCATGTTCAGAACGAATGTCCTAGGGTACATTTAAGAGATAACTGTATTGTATTTGAAGCTTTAAGGACGTCCATCGGTAGTTTTACTGTCGCAAATTTAGTTTACCTGGCGACGCGGAGCGGAGACAGGTAAACGGGTATTTGCGACAGTTAAACTACTGATGGAAGTCCGCAAAGCTTCAAATACAATACAGTTATCTCTATTCTAATGCAAAACAAGTTTATAATTAAATTTCAATCATTATTTCAGTGTAAAATGTTCATTAAAGAAAATTCCGCGAAAAGATGTTATGTTCTTTGGTCCCTACACTAGATGACGTCATAGGTATGCTTTCGGCGTCAAACATAAACACCGGCCGTTTTCTGGCTTCTGTGCCGCTTCAGAATGTAATAAAATTTGATAAAAAGAAGATTTTTAGGCGCAACAAGTTTTTTGTTTTTTATTGTAAAAATAACATGTCAATACATCTTCTTCAATCTTCAATCTTTGTTGTGATGACAGAGTAATCTCTCTTGTAAATTATCCTCTCTTGTAAAATAATTATCACAAATGTAGTTTCTCCTTTGTACTTATATATTGTAGGTGGCGCTTTAAAAATATTATAGAATTATTGTATGAAGTGAAATAAATTTAAAAAATGGTTTATTAGGTTATTGAAATGGCATGAAAAATTAAAAATATAAAAAATTTAAAGAAATTTGTATCAAATTATCCACTAAAACGGTTTGTTTCCTCTATGTACTCCGCTAATAGTTGATTGATATTTTCTGCATTTGGCAAATTGATTGTTAATAAATTGTCTAGATCTGTTGGAATTTGTCCTGTTATGAAGTATATTTGATGAAATAATTTGTCTCTGGCATCTGAATACACAGGTCACATTCAAAAAGGTAGTGTTGTACATTTTCTTTTTGTTTGCAGTGATGACAGGTTTCCGAGTTGATGTGCTGGTTTATTATAAATTGGTATGCATTTAATTTAGAATAACCTGTTCGTAAACTGTTGAATATGTTGTACTTTTTTTTTGACGGGAAGTCTTTTTTAACTTTATCTTTAACTTTAGGATGAAATCTGAAATAGTGACGTCCAGTATCACTATTTTCCCATCTGCGTTGCCATTTTTTTGTAACAGAATTTCTAGCTGCTTTTTTTACATCTTGTTTTGTAAACACTATGTCATCAACGGCTAGTGTTTCTGCTTCTTTAGCAGCTTCTTTTGCCAAGGAGTCTGCCTCGTCATTTCCTTTTATGTTGGCATGTCCTGGTGTCCAGTTTAAGTTTATTAAAAATCCATGTTCGTTTAAATTTTTAGCTCACCTGTCCCGAAGGGACAAGTGAGCTTATGCCATCACTTGGCGTCCGTCGTCGTCCGTCGTCTGTCGTCTTTCGTCGTCTGTCGTCGTAAACTATTTCAAGAATCTTTACCTCTGAAACTACTGGGCCAAATACTTTCAAACTTTAACTGAATTTTTCTTAGGGTATCTAATTTATAAATTGTATCCGAACTTTTGATCTATCAACAAACATGGTCGCCATTGCTAAAAATAGAACATAGGGGTCAAATGCAGTTTTTGGCTTATAACTCAAAAACCAAAGCATTTAGAGCAAATCTGACATGATGTAATATTGTTTATCAGGTCAAGATCTATCTGCCCTGAAATTTTCAGATGAATCAGACAACCCGTTGTTGGGTTGCTGCCCCTGAATTGGTAATTTTAAGGAAATTTTGCTGTTTTTGGTTATTATCTTGAATATTATTATAGATAGAGATAAACTGTAAACAGGAATAATGTTCAGCAAAGTAAGATTTACAAATATTAAAGTCAACATGACGGAAATGGTCAGTTGACCCCTTTAGGATTTATTGCCCTTTAAAGTCAATTTTTAACCATTTTTCGTAAATCTTAGTAATCTTTTACAAAAATCTTCTCCTTTGAAACTACTGGGCCAAATACTTCCAAACTTTAACTGAATGTTCCTTAGGGTATCTAGTTTGTAAATTGTATCCGAAGTTGTGATCTATCAACAAACATGGTCGCCATTGCTAAAAATAGAACATAGGGGTCAAATGCAGTTTTTGGCTTATAACTCAAAAACCAAAGCATTTAGAGCAAATTTGACATGGAATAGTATTGTTTATCAGGTCAAGATCTATCTGCCCTGAAATTTTCAGATGAATCAGACAACCTGTTGTTGGGTTACTGCCCCTGAATTGGTAATTTTAAAGAAATTTTGCTGTTTTTGGTTATTATCTTGAATATTATTATAGATAGAGATAAACTGTAAACAGCAATAATGTTCAGCAAAGTAAGATTTACAAATAAGTCAACATGGCGGAAATGGTCAGTTGACCCCTTTAGGAGTTATTGCCCTTTATAGTCAATTTTTAACCATTTTTCGTAAATCTTAGTAATCTTTTACAAAAATCTTCTCCTCTGAAACTACTGGGCCAAATACTTCCAAACTTTAACTGAATGTTCCTTAGGGTATCTAGTTTGTAAATCGTATCCGAAGTTATGATCTATCAACAAACATGTTCGCCATTGCTAAAAATACAACATAGGGGTCAAATGCAGTTTTTGGCTTATAACTCCAAAACCAAAGCATTTAGAGCAAATCTGACGTTGGGTAATATTGTTTATCAGGTCAAGATCTATCTGCCCTGAAATTTTCAGATGAATCAGACAACCTGTTGTTGGGTTGCTGCCCCTGAATTGATAATTTTAAGGAAATTTTGCTGTTTTTGTTTATTATCTTGAATATAATTATAGATAGAAATAAACTGTAAACAGCAATAATGTTCAGCAAAGTAAGATCTTCAATTAAGTCAATTTGACCAAAATTGTCAATTGACCCCTTAAGGAGTTATTGCCCTTTAAAGACTTTTTTCACAATTTGTTCATCATGTTGACTTACTTTAAAAAATCTTCTCCTTTGAAACTGCTGTATCAATTTCAGCCAAACTTAGGCTAAATGAGTTTCAGAGTATCTAGTATAAATTTTATATTTTATTTCCTTGTATGTCAAGAAACATAGCTCCTATGGCTAAAATAGAACATAGGAGAAAATGATTATTTTTTTTGGCTTTTGAAGAAAATAGGACGATCCAAAAAACATTTAAATAAATTGAAAAGCCAAAATAATCATTGATGAGAGATTTAACCAAAAGAATTAAGGTGAGCGATTCAGGCTCTTGAGAGCCTCTTGTTTATTTTCCCTTTGATTTCGTTAATGGTTTGATGATAGCTGTCACTTTTCCAATTGAGAGTTAAGATACCTAATGCTGTCTGACTGTCCGAAAATAAAGTTAAAGTATTAATTTGCTCTTTTGAAAAAGATTCTATGTAATCCAGAACCATTTTTATTGCTATAAGTTCAGCTAGCAAGATTGATCCTTTGTTAGAGACAGGTCTTTTTAATTTTTCTTCTTTATCATTAATGTAAATTATAGCTCCTGCACCGCAGGGGCCAGGATTTCCTAAACATGATCCATCTGTAAAAGCAACTGCTGTGTTTGGTGTTTGAGATTGGAGTTGTTCCGAGATGATTTGTTTTCCTTCCTCTATTTGGGTTGTTGTTCTGGATTTTGAGCTGCCTATGTTACGCCAGTAGTCAGGGGCTCTAATGACTGATACTAGACCTTGGTATTCATACTGCGGTTCTATCTTGTCTATATCCAGGGCTTTCCATTGAAATGGAAGTAGAAGGCTGAATTGAAAATATAGGCGGCTATAACATGCGTTCGGCGAAGCCGGACGCCCACCAAGCTGTAAGCTTGGTGCCTTACGGCAGGGGGTCTGGGGGCCGCTCAAGGCCCCCAGAAGCTCTGGCATAAATAGAACAAAATCCTGCATTCTCGCAATCTCCTGGCACCTAATTTAATCTTTCAAATGACCATTTTTTATGTATGAAATTAAAGAAAGAAAAATAAAAACTCAAAGAAATTTCATTTTTTTTTATGTGTTTTTTATTTTCATTACCTTGTATGCTTTAAATTCATTTACTTTTAAAGGAGTTTTATTTAAATAATCATCCGGTTTGTTAGAAATCTTGATCGATCATTTATTTTGCATAACTACGTGCATTTGTAAACAAATGACCCCCCTTTTCTCTCTAAAGACTGTTACGCGTATTTAAATCATACAATTACTTCTCAAGCATTGACAGAAAATTGATATATCCTCTGATTTTCTCTTTTTTTTGTAAACTGTTCAATAAGTCGGATACATAAATCATTTGGAAATGTTATTTATTTGAAGTCGAGTCGACAATATTCTACTTTCGTTTTTGACCTTGATTCTCTGAACACCACGTGGGCTTTGAAAAATGAACTTCAAAAGATACTGTTTTCCAGATTCTGAACAATATGATCTACTACACTTTCTTTAATTTGACTAATATTATTCATTAACATAAGATTGTCATCCTATCTGATTGTCTTCACGTTTTAAAAGCCAAAAAAAGCCAACGAGTTAATGACCATCGGAACATCTCTATTGTTATCGTTCAATGACCACCGGAACGTCTCTCTTGTTATCTTTGAAAAAAAAAACCAATTTGTGAATTCTTATCTGGAGCTCTGAATATGTTATGGGAGTATTGGATCTTGTAAAAGCAGATCCAGGGGTGTGGAAATGCTATGCCCGACTCGCCCGACTCGTACATTTGAACAACCGGACAAGTAATTATTTTTGTCTTGGTTGCCCGTGGACAAGTAAAAAAATATATATAAAAAACAAAGTTCAATTCCAACAAAAATATAAAACTGATTTCAAAACGTATAAAAATGTTTAATTTATGTAAAAGAAACCAATGGTCAGCAAGTAAAAACATCAATGTTCATGACGATAAATATTACATAATACCGGAAATTATAGATCGATTACCAAAATAAATCAAAATAAATCAAAATAAGTATACGAACCCGAAAAAAATTGCATTGGCTTTGTCCATTGAGACGGGATCATCGATTAGGTTTTATCCATCATTTACCGGAAGTGTCATTTCTTTAAATTTTGTATTGAAATTCAGATTGATAAATACTAAATAAAAAGCTGGGCAAGCAAGACAAAAAGATTAATGAGTCGAGTAGAAAACCTAAAATGCAAATGCAGAACACAGAGTATTTAAAATAAAAAAAAGAGAATTTCAGACATTGTCAATGATTGTGGATATCTTATTGCCCCTGGATATCTAAGGATAGAAATTCGCAAAATAAATTAAGTTTTTGTCTTTATTTATTGATGAAAGGTCAATATTATTTGTTGTTGTTGTCGAAGTGGTAAATTAAAAGGGACGCTTTAATTTCTCATCAAGACAATAAGAATTAATCAAGAACAAGAGTGTCAGTTGAGAGAAACACCACAACATCAATAGTTTATCTATTATTTACTAGTTTACATTTCTTCAATTACTGTCCACTCCTCACATTGAGTATATGTACCTTGAGTACTGGCTACAATCTTCATTCAAAAACTGCTGCAAAATAATGTCCTTTACATGTCATTTCATTGGTTGGTTTGCTGTTAGGTTTCTGTCCCATTGATGTTAACACATTTCTTACTTTACTAATTTTTACACATATAGACAAATGGCTTTCATTTGTTTGTGAGGCACAACAGTGCTTAGTAAGAATCACATATTAGCTAACAAGAAATACTTCAATATTTATTGGGATCATCAGGGCAAGTAAATATTATTCCGGGCAAGTAAAATTTATAGTTTTACTTGCCCATGGACAAGTGCTCACTACAAATATTTCCACAACCCTGCACTTGCGCTTTGATTGTACCTATTAAAGATCAATAAAGGGAGCATTTTGTTATGTTATATGAATACCACATCAAAATTCATTTTATTATTTCAGACTGAAGGATTATTTGCAAGAGTGAGCTCTCTGACTCATTGTCACTATCATGTGTTGATCATTAAATCATATCTCTTCCCATACCACTAGGTTCTCCTATTCATGGACCTATATTCATTCTGAAGTAGTGGTGTGGTTTAAACCAAATACACCTGGCACCTTGTTTATAAAATAAACCTTTTTAATTTATTGATGGTCATGATGGTGTCGAAAAAAGATTTTACTATTTATTTTGATTTTTACATACATTGATATATGATCATGTAGTACTTAAAACATTTTAGTATAAAATCGCCTTTTTAGATTTTATTTAATTTTTACATCTTAACTTATTATTTTAACATATAGATCTTATTAAATAAAACCTCTTTTAATGTATTGTTTTGCCTAAAAGCAAAATCAAATGATACAAACTTTAATTTAAAATTTTAAAGTTAAGGTAAAACTCCATATCATGCATATGGAGGTGCTTCTAATTCAAGGAGGCTTAAACTAAGAAGAAACATTAACATTGGTTTCCTTCCCCTTACTTATTTTCCCCTGGTCAATGCCAGCATGTACAAAATAGTTCAATCAGAGACATATAATACAAGTATTATATGTCTCTGGTTCAATCAATGAATATTTATTTCATTTTGTATGATCAATAAAACAATCATTCATATTTTTGGGAATGTATAAGTCTTGAATTATTTGATCTATTAACATCTGACATCGATTTTTTCACTTGTCTCATCGGACAAGTAGTATGATGAATCTACTTGCCCGACACCTATTTCCACTTGTCCGGGACAATCGGACAAACAGTAATGTCGAGCCCTGTAATAAGGAAATAATTGCACATTATACCTTTTTATCGCACCAAGGGTAAATTATGAAGTTGTGATTGGTTTTACGCCGTCACATGGTGACCTCCTATGGATCTGTATGGGGTCAGTAAATTTCATATGGGTTCATGACGTCTGTCTATTTTTAATGGTGACCTCATCTATTGATGTTGTTGTATTTCATTGTTTATTTTCATACAAAACACAGCAGGAAAAGTCCCATGTGCGATAAACTTGTTATATCGTATATATGGTTCACTACTTACCCCCTTCGACCTCAGCCCCTTTGGATTTTACTAACCCTCTAGGGGGTTAATAGCGAAGCATATAACTTATAACTGTAAGTTTATTTTATTGAAACAGGGAGATAACACACACACATTGATATGTTTATAAGAAACATTCATAACAAGTACGAATGAAGTATTTTTTACAGAGATGCAAACAGTTTTTTTTTCCTGTCAGACATTGGGGCCTACAGGGTACGAAGTTTTGCCAGACCCATCACATTTCTGCCAGACCTATATTTTCACTCAAAATAATCTATGTAAAAACTTTGTAATATGTCTATAAATAACAATGAAATGTAACTGTTTCCTGTTAAGGGGTTTTCCGAATTTTCCCGCTAAAAAGCACATGGCTTTCAACAATTGTAAACAAAGCATTCAATTTTTGATCATGGATTACAGCTTTAATTAATTGAATTTGGATATAGATATTCAACTTAAGGTACAGTCAGGCAATGTTTTTACTTTTTTCTGGATTAAAACTAATTTGAAAGAAAAGTTTAAAAAATAAAATATATATTGTGAATATTCAGTGACCCATAGATTTTTTGAACTCTGCTACGGAGGTTAAAGTTACGTCATTTTTCAAACCAATGGTGTGTATTCTCTGTTAAATAACTGCGTTTGATATAAATATTTCAATAAATTAACGATGTCAAACATACGATTTCAAAACTGAAATTTATACTGCAAAAGGTTTTATTTTTATTTTTTAAGGAAGGATATTTGGAAGGTGTCCGGCTATAATAGTTATCATTAAAACAGTTTGAACTCCCGATTTCTATTATGTAATCGAAGCCTTGAATGTTGTTCTATCTAATCATGCAACGTGGTTGTAAATTCACAATTTTATAAACAAAATACATATATATTGGGCTTAAACAAGTAAATATGATTTATAGTTATTTTTCACAGATGCTTTAGATGACGACAGAACGTTACTTATAAATTAGGCTGACCTCAGAAGTACATTCATCAGTATTTATTTATTAGTATGTATTGTATAATATATGTTTTTTTAAGAGAACAAAACAAATCAATCCATAAAGACTGTCTCGATGATCTTCACGGTGTTGTGGTATTGTGTTCACCTTTAGTGTGGGAGGTGGTGGGTTTGAACCCTGGACAGTTCAACCAAAGACTTGAAAATTAATATTTGCTGCTTCTCCAAAATGAGGTAAATCAATACAGAGTCAGAGTAAGTAGTTTTCACATATGCCATACAGCCACTTCCTTTTTTTCACATCTGCCATACAGTCACTTCCTGTTTTCACATCTGCCATACAGCCACTTCCTGTTTTCACATCTGTCATACAGTCACTTCCTGTTTTCACATCTGCCATACAGCCACTTCCTGTTTTCACATCTGCCATACAGCCACTTCCTGTTTTCACATCTGCCATACAGCCACTTCCTATTGGTTGATAGTTTGAACAACACTTATTGTACAATGAAAATTTCTTTTTCTTGGCTTCTATCCCCAAGGGTGAAATATGGTCACTTGGTCTTCTCCCGACCGGCAGTAAAACGCTTGCTGAAGTGGGGCGTCCGTTTGGCTGTGCGGGATGTATCAAGTTCACAGTCACATCCGGTCATAAGGGGGACGTTAAATCCGATGCCTCGTGTAAAGAGAGTGCCACGCTCTTTGCATGTTAAGAACCCTTGCAACAACTCTTTGAGGGGTCCGTAGGTGGCCTGTTGCAAGGCAAAATTTCTGTCCCTATCCAATATACCCTCATTTTCCAGTGGCAGTCCAAATTTCCCCGACCATCATCCTAGATGGCCTCTATTACAACAACCTACCTATTGTATTTATTGTGAACTTGTTCTCGTCCTGAATATGCATGAAATATTTGCCACTGGACGTTAAGCAACCAACAATCAATCAATCAATCTTGGCTTCTATGGAAGGGAATGATTTTATATTTGATGAACAGCTTGAAAATGTTGATTTGTAGAATGTTAGCAATTTTTATTCCCCTTTTTAATGGGCATTATGTTTTTTGATCTGTGGGTCCGTCTGTTCGTCTGATCTTCCGTCCGTTGGTCCGTCTGTCCTGTTTCAAGTTTAAGTTTTTGATAAACTTGAAGTCCAATCAACTTGAAACTTAGTACACATGTTCCTTATGATATGATCTTTCTAATTTTAATGTCAAATTAGAGATTACTCCCAGTTCACGGTCCACTGAACATAGAACATTATAATGCGGAATGGGCATTCCTGTACTTAGGACACATTCTTGTTGTTTATGCTGTGCAACTTCTTTCTGTTACCCAATAGTTTGAAATTATTCAAATTCATTGTATAAAGAAAATGTTCATGAAAGTTCATGTGATGATTAACAATGATACACGTATCCCTAGACTAAAGAATAATGATATCAACAATTACAGTTTGTCCAACAGCCTTCAACAATGAGCAAAACACATACCATATAATCATCTATAATAAGCCTTGGTATAATAAAATGTGAAACATTTCAAAAGAAAAAACGAACAGCCTACTACAACAATAAAGGAAACACAAATATGGTACACAGCTTCTAACTACAGCCACTACGTTATAGGTCCTGGCTGTGGACTGGTCTAGTTGATTATTGATAATGTTTTAAGAAACTGTTACTTGATATTTTTTATGTTTCTTAAATGCCGACCTTTTTATAAAACCCAAATCTTGAAAAGATCTCAAAATAAGGAGTTGTGGTATGATTAACCATGATACAATTAATCCTAACCCATAGGAAAAAGATATAAACAATTACAGGTCGTTCAACAGCCTTCCACAATAACCAAAACTCAAACCATATAATAATTAGGAGATGTGGTATGATTAACTGATTAACAATGAAGCAATTAATCCTAGACCATAGGACAAAGAAATAAACAATTACAGATCGTTCAACAGCCTTCCACAATGAGCAAAACTCATACCATATAATAATTAGGAGATGTGGTATGATTAACAATGATACAATTATTCCTAGACCATAGGACAAAGATATAAACAATTACAGGTCGTTCAACAGCCTTCCACAATAACCAAAACTCAAACCATATAATAATTAGGAGATGTGGTATGATTAACTGATTAACAATGATACAATTATTCCTAGACCATAGGACAAAGATATAAACAATTACAGGTCGTCTAATAGCCTTCAACAATGAGCAAAACCCATACCATATAATCATCTATAAAAGCCTTGGTATGATAAAATGTGAAACATTTCAAAAGAAAAACGAACAACCTACTACAACAATGAAGGAAAAACAAATATGGTACACAGCTTCTAACTACAGACACTACGTCATAGGTCCTTGCTGTGGATAGGCACATACAGAATAAAAAAAATGATTGAATTTAATGTGACTGGTATAGTTGATTATTGATAATGTTTTGAGAAGCTGCAATATGATATTTAATATTGTTCTTTATGTGTGTCTTAATGCTGGTAAATAAAACTTTTGAAATTTTTAGATCTGCAAAAGTGCAGTAGATGTTCTGGTGTTCGATGGAAAAAGTCACACCCTGCTTGTAGAATACATTTGTACCTCATTTAGGTATGTGATTAGATTTTTAAGGTTTTGAGTTCAGTTCATTAACTTTAAATAGTGCAGAAAAGTTGAAATAAATGACTGTTTCAATGCTATAATATATTATTTGAATGAAATAAAAAGATAAAAATATTAAGTCAGTATTTTACCACTCATAGTGATCATGTTTCAATTGGCAATACCACAAATATCTCAATTATAACTCAACAGTACAATGTATATATTGACTATAATTATTCTTTTCTATTTTTAGGCTATAATGGTAAGTTGGAATGATGTAAGTTTTACTTAATAGTCTCCTTGTCATATATAGTTTTGTTCCCCATTAGGCCAAATAAAAATATATGTGTGGTTCCAGTAACCCTACCGTTACTACTTTTTCGGCTTAAAAATAGCCTACCCTAAAGATTTTATTGTCATTTTTCATTAAGCACTGTTAAAGTCAGAATGTTGCTCCCATAGACTCAATGTAAAAAAAAATCCCGGCCTACCTACCCTAACTTATTTTCAGATGTAACTGGAACCACACATACTTTTTTATTTGGCCTTAGTGTACAATTAGATACAAGTATGTGATAACTTGAGATAAAACTAGTAGAATTCTAACTGAACTACCAAACTACTTATTCCAAAAAAAAAAAAAAAATACAAAACTGGGACAAAGCAAGGTGAACTCAAAAACATTTCTACTCATTACACTGGTGACACAAACAGCATTTGAATCAGTATTCAGTAACTAAACAAAACAAACAAAAATGCAGTTTAAGAAATTTAGCGAATATTTTTCAAGTATGAATGTACATGATGTAGGAGGGGATGAACAGCTTTTGAGGGAGGTGGGAAGGGGGGGGGGAAGATTTATAAAGTGGGAGATCGTGTATTATTTATGTAGTACAGTACCTTCAGAATCCTTGTTTATTTGTAACTCTTTAGGTCTGTAGAGTTTTTTGAAAAAAATATTGGGACAATTTTCTACATAAAAAAAATAAAATACAGAAGTTATCTCCCCTTGCCATTGTTAAGTTCATGTGAGTTGAATACGACCTATCTATTTTATGGTATAAAGAGCTGACTGATGCAACACACTTTTTGTCTTGTTAGGTTACATTCTCATTGCTTTATTATATCCCACATCTACATTTATTCAGTCTACATACATTTATATATGTATCTCTTTAAGTAAGTTAATAGAGAGATTTCTACTAGCTGATATGAAAAAGGATGAGAAAGTACCTAGGGGCAAAGTGAACGAAACACAACTACATGTCTTTAAAAGGCAATTAAAGGACTTAGTGAATGAAAAACACAACTACATGTCTTAAAAAGGACAAAAGAAGGGGCAACTAAAGGACTAAGTGTATTACATGTCTTTAAAAGGACAAAGGTCAAAGTCCAGAAAATACTACAAGAAAGAAAAATCAAGGATATGCCAAATCTAGTCCATGATTCTATAAAAAAATTATTTTTTGAAGGTTAACAATTTTTGTCGAGGCCTGTGACTTGAGTCGCAGAAAGCTCGACATAGGGATAGTGATCCGATGGCAGATAACATCTTAAAAGCTTCATATTTTAGAAGGTTGAAGACCTGGATGCTTCATACTTTGTATATAAATGCCTCATGTTATGAAGTTTCCGTCAGTCACATGTCCAATGTCCTTGACCTCATTTTCATGGTTCAGTGACTACTTGAAAAAAATATTTTTTGTAATGTTAAATTCTCTCTTATTATAAGTAATAGGATTACTATATTTGGTATGTGTGTACCTTGCAAGGTCTTCATGCCTGTTAGACAGTTTTTACTTGACCTCGACCTCATTTCATGAATCAGTGAACAAGGTTAAGTTTTGGTGGTCAGGTCCATATCTCAGATACTATAAGCAATAGATCTAGTATATTCAGTGTATGGAAGGACTGTAAAGTGTATATGTCCAAATGGCATGTGTCATCTGACCTTGAACTCATTTTGATTGTTCAGTGGTTACAGTAAGGTTTTTATGTTTTGGTCTGTTTTTATGCCCCGCCTACGATAGTAGAGGGGCATTATGTTTTCTGGTCTGTGCCTCCGTTCGTCCGTCCGTCGTCCGTCTGTGCCTCCGTTCGTCCGTCCGGTTAAAGTTTTTGGTTGAGGTAGTTTTTGATGAAGCTGAAGTCCAATCAACTTGAAACTTAATACACATGTTCCCTATGATATGATCTTTCTAATTTTAATTCCAAATTAAAGTTTTGACCCCAATTTCACGGTCCACTGAACATAGAAAATGATAGTGCAAAGTTCCGGTTAAAGTTTTTGGTCGAGGTAGTTTTTGATGAAGCTGAAGTCCAATCAACTTGAAACTTAATACACATGTTCCCTATGATATGATCTTTCTAATTTTAATGCCAAATTATAGTTTTGACCCCAATTTCATAATCCACTGAACATAGAAAATGATACTGCAAAGTTCAGGTTAAAGTTTTTGGTCAAGGTAGTTTTTAGCTCACCTGGCCCGAAGGGCCAAGTGAGCTTTTCCCATCACTTGGCGTCCGGCGTCCGGCGTCGTTAACTTTTACAAAAATCTTCTCCTCTGAAACAACTGGGCCAAATTAAACCAAACTTGGCCACAATCATCATTGGGGTATCTAGTTTAAAAAAATGTGTGGCGTGACCCAGCCAACCAACCAAGATGGCCGCCATGGCAAAAAATAGAACACAGGGGTAAAATGCAGTTTTTGGCTTATAACTCAAAATCCAAAGCATTTAGAGCAAATCTGACATGGGGGTAAAATTGTTTATCAGGTCAAGATCTATCTGCCCTCAAATTTTCAGATGAATCAGACAACCCGTTATTGGGTTGCTGCCCCTGAACTGGTAATTTTAGGGAATTTTTGCTGTTTTTGGCTATTATCTTGAATATTATTAAAGATAGAGATAAACTGTAAACAGCAATAATGTTCAGCAAAGTAAGATTTACAAATAAGTCAACATGACCAAAATGGTCAGTTGACCCCTTTAGGAGTAATTGACCTTTCAATTTTTAAACATTTTTCGTAAATCTTAGTAATCTTTTACAAAAATCTTCTCCTCTAAAAGTACTGGGCCAAATTAATCCAAACTTGGCCACAATCATCTTTGGGATATCTAGTTTAAAAAATGTGTGCCGTGACCCGGTTAACCAACCAAGATGGCTGCCATGGCTAAAAATAGAACATAGGGGTAAAATGCAGTTTTTGGCTTATAACTCAAAAACCAAAGCATTTAGAGCAAATCTGACATGCGGTAAAAGTCTTTATCAGGTCAAAATATATATCTGTCCTGAAATTTTCAGATGAATTGGACAACCTGTTGTTGGGTTGCTGCCCCTGAATTGGTAATTTTAAGGAAATTTTGCTGTTTTGGTTATTATCTTGAATATTATTATAGATAGAGATAAACTGTTAACAGCAATAATGTTCAGCAAAGTAAGATTTACAAATAAGTCAACATGACCAAAATGGTCAGTTGACCCCTGAAGGAGTTATTACCCTTTATATTCAATTTTAACCATTTTTTCGTAAATCTTAGTAATCTTTTACAAAAATCTTCTTCTCTGAAACTACTGGGCCAAATTAAACTAAACTTGGCCACAATCATCATTGGGGTAACTTGTTTAAAAAATGTGTGGCGTGACCTGGCCAATCAACCAAAATGGCTGCCACGGCTAATAATAGAACATAGGGGTAAAATGCAGTTTTTGGCTTATAACTCAAAAACCGAAGCATTAAGAGAAAATCTGACAGGGTTTAATTGTTTATCAGGTCAAGATCTATCTGCCCTGATGTTTTCAGATGAATTGGACAACCCGTTGTTGGGTTGCTGCCCCTGAATTGGTAATTTTAATGAAATTTTGCCGTTTTTGGTTATTATCTTGAATATTATTATAGATAGAGATAAACTGTAAACAGCAATAATGTTCAGCAAAGTAAGATTTACAAATAAGTCAGCATGGCCAAAATGGTCAGTTGACCCCTTTATAGTTAATTTTCAACATATTTCATAAATTTTTGTAAATTTTTAGAAAATATTTTCCAGTGTAATTACTGGGCCAAGTTCATTATAGATAGAGATAAATGTAGCAACAAGAATGTTCAGTAAAGTAGGATCTACAAACACATCACTATCCCCAAAACACAATTATGTCATGAATTTATCCGTGTCCATTGTTTAATATGCACAAGACCAAGGTGAGCGACACAGGCTCTTTAGAGCCTCTAGTTGATGAAGTTAAAGTTACATCAACTTGAAACTTAGTACACATGTTCCCTATGATATGATCTTTCTAATTTTAATTCCAAATTAAAGTTTTGACCCCAATTTCACGGTCCACTGAACATAGAAAATGATAGTGGGAGTGGGGCATCCGTGTACTATGGACACATTCTTGTTCTTATTCTGTATGCAATAGGTCTACCATATTTGGTGTATGGAATGATTGTAAGGTGTACATGTTTAGCTGGCAGGTGTCATCTGACCGTGACCTTATTTTCATGGTTCACTGGTCAAAGTTCAGTTTTTGAGTTTTGGTCTTTTTTTTTAATACTTTATGCAATATGTCAACTTTATTTGTTGTATGGAAATATTTTATGGTGTATATGTCAATCGCACCGGTTTTATTTGACCTTGACCTCATTTTCACGGTTCATTGCTCAGTGTTAAGTTTTTTTGTTTTGGTCTGATTTTCTTAAACTATAACCAATAGGTCAACTATATCTGTTGTTTGGAAGAATTGTTAGCTGTACATGCCTTGACCTCATTTTCATGGTTCATTGGTCAATGTTTAGTTTTCTTGGTTAATGTTAAGTTTATGTGACAGTTGTGATAAAGCTTTTTATTTAGGACTATCAACATAATATCAATGATTAGTAAAGAAGGCGAGACATTTCAGCGTGTACACTCTTGGTGTTTTTCTTGATAATATAAAATGCATAAATCCCAACAATAATATGCTATTAAAAAAATTCCTCTCTGTCTGTTATTTGAAGGAAGGATACTACTGATTTATGTAGTCATTGCTAAACAGAAGAAAACATAATTATTACCTAATTTAACAGTAAGGACATTCATTTCAATATATTTTTATTACGGTTTACTTACAGAAACTTACTACAGCTGCTGGGAATAGAGATATAGAAGCCTTAAAATTATGTCTACAGAATGGTGCAGACATTGATTATCAAGATTAAATGTAATTTTTATGTTTTACTTACAGAAACTTACTACAGCTGCTAGAGATGGAGATATAGAAGCCTTAAAATTATGTCTACAGAATGGTGCAGACATCGATTATCGAGATGTAAGTATTATATTCACATTCAAAACTACCTTATTTTAATAATTCATAGAAAAATCATTTGAAGATACAGCCTTTTATGGTACATGAACAAAAATAGACACAAAACTACATGTTACTTAAAATTAAAGCACAGTGAAACAGTGAAAACTACAAGTAACTTCAAAATGTTGAATATTGTACATAAACACACGACAACAATTTACTTTAGAACTATAATAACAAAAGTATAAAAAATAAAAAAACAAGTTGCTTCAGAACATAACAGATTGTACATAAGCAGTATAAAACAAACAAAGTTCTACAAATTACTTCAGAACAGAACAAATTGTACACCAGCAGTATAAAACACACAACTACAAGTTACTTCAGAACATAACAAATTGTACATAAGCAGTAAAAAAACAAACAACTACAAGTTACTTCAGAACAGAACAAATTGTACATAAGAAATATTCATATACAATTTGTCATATCTAATAAGACTTTATTTACAAAATATAACACATGAGTAAAAAAATCAGAAAAAGAAGAGCCGCTATAAAAAAGAATTATTTAAAAAGTGGGACACCAAACATAAATAATATTTCATGGTAGAATTTGACATCAAAATAACAAATAATAATTATAGCAATACAAACAAAACATAACTTAATTACAATGTTCCCATTTCGCCTTAGTTAATTCTTATGTACCTGAAAATTTGTACTAAGGCAAACTGGGATTAATTTTATATAATTATTTTGACAGCTAAGGCGAAATGAGAATAAGCCGTTAATTAGACAGTTTTAATGAACAAATATTTGTAATAATTATATAAAGTGGGGTCTCATTTTACTCGTATTATTGTTCTGAATCAGAAAATATTCCTCCTTTTCATGTTTCTTAAAAAAAATATTTTTATTGAAATGATCAATTATACTGAATCTACACTAATTCCTGTTGTTTATCAGACAGTTTTAACGAACAAATATGTGTAATAATCATATAAAGTGGGGTCTCATTTTACTTGTTTTGTTCTACTGAATCCATTGATATAATTATTTTACACATTTCTTGAAAAAAATATTTTTTTAAGATATCAGGTTTTATGGAAGTCTTGACATTTCACAACAAAACATGTTTATTTATTGTTTATATAGAATATAAATACAAGTGTGACTGGTCATTTTATTCAGTTTTGACTACTGATTCATGTGATATATATTTTGTTTATATTTATTACACAACATTGTCCAGTTTATCAGACAAGTTTTGATGTCAGTTGTATTATTCCAGGGGTTTGGATGGACAGCATTAATGAAGGCTGCCAATGGAGGACACCTGGAGATCTGTAAACTCCTCATTGATACAGGATGTAAGATCGACATCACAGATGTATGTTATCTACTTAGTCTGATCACATTACTATTAATCTACACTAAATCATGTTGTTAATTAGACAATTTTAATGGACAAATATTTGTAATAATTATATCAAGTTGGGTCTCATTTTACTCGTTTTATTGTTCTGAATTAGAAAATATTCCTTTTTTTCATGTTTCTTAAAAAAATATTTTTATTGAAATGAATGATGATACTGAATCTACACTAATTCCTGTTGTTAATCAGACAGTTTTAAAGAACAAATATTTGTAATAATCATATAAAGTGGGGTCTCATTTTACTTGTTTTGTTCTACTGAATCCATTGATATAATTATTTTACACATTTCTTGAAAAAAATATTTTTTTAAGATATCAGGTTTAATGGAAGTTTTGACATTTCACAACAAAACATGTTTATTTATTGTTTATATACAATATAAATACAAGTGTGACTGGTCATTGTATTCAATTTTGACCACTGATTCATGTGATATATATTTTGTTTATATTTATTACACAACATTGTCCAGTTTATCAGACAAGTTTTGATGTCAGTTGTATTATTCCAGTATGGTGGACAGACAGCATTAACGATGGCTGCCATGAGAGGACACCTGGAGATCTGTAGACTCCTCATTGATACAGGATGTAAGATCGACACCACATCAGTATGTTATCTACTTAGTCTGATCACATTACTATTAATCTACACTAAATCATGTTGTTAATTAGACAGGTTTAATGAACAAATATGTGTAATAATTATATCAAGTGGGGTCTCATTTTACTCGTATTATTGTTCTGAATCAGAAAATATTACTCCTTTTCATGTTTCTTTAAAAAAATTTTTTTTATTAAAATGAATGAGTATACTGAATCTACACTAATTCCTGTTGTTAATCAGACAGTTTTAATAAACAAATATTTGTAATAATTATATAAAGTGGGGTCTCATTTTACTTGTTTTGTTCTACTGAATCCATTGATATAATTATTTTACACATTTCTTGAAAAAATGTTTTTTTTTTAAATATCAGGTTTTATGGAAGTCTTGACATTTCACAACAAAACATGTTTATTTATTGTTTATGTAGAATATAAATACAAGTGTGACTGGTAATTTTATTCAGTTTTGACCACTAATTCATGTGATATATATTTTGTTTATATTTATTACACAACATTGTCCAGTTTATCAGACAAGTTTTAATGTCAGTTGTAGGATATGTTGTATATTATTGATATTGATAACAAAGTATTGTACATTATAGTTACATGTTATTTGGTTATATTATAGAGCGATGGATACACAGCTTTACATTATGCTGCTAGGGAGGGATATCTACAGATCACAAGATGTCTGGTAGAACAAGGAGGTGCCAGTCCCTTGATTAAATCACATCAGGTAATATTTTATAGTATATGACCAGTGTTCAACTATTAAGTAATGAATCACTAAAATGATGTATAAGATATGGTTGGATTCTATTTAAAGGCTATAGTTAAAAGTCATATGATTATTTGAATTGAACTTAAGAAGTTTGCTGTAATTAAAGTCTGTGTAAACAAACAAACTGTCAAACAAAACTTACACCTGTCTGTTGTCATGACAATTATAACAAAGTTATGTGATAATATCAAAACAGTCTAAGCAATGCATTGCCATTCGTTCACCATGTGTTTATATATTTAAACAGATGCGAGGTGGGCAATGACAGATAATCTTTAAGATGGGTGAAACAAACTTAAACACTACTAGGCAATATTTATATGGATTCAATAAGGGGGAAAACATGCTTAATCATTTCATATTGTTGGCAGTAGGAAATTATTTAATGCAATAATTTGAAAGAGATGATCCTATGGAAATTTCTACAAATCTGTCTAGAGGCAGAGATAAATGTCATGGATGGGGTATACATATATAGGAGGGTGATATAGGAGGGTGTGGATGGGGTATACAGATATAGGAGGGTGTGGATGGGGTATACAGATATAGGAGGGTATGGAGGGGTACACAGATAGGAGGGTGTGGATGGGCTATACAGATAAATAATTTTCAAGAGTAAATCTCAAATAAAATCAAATTTTCCGTATTTTTCTCATATATCCCTGCTTAACATGATATATCTGTTTACAAATGGGTTTAGATAAATTGAGAAAGGAAATGGGGAATGTGTCAAAGCGACAACATTGCCAGTTGACATTACATTACATTCAGACTGTGATTAAGTTTTTAAAATTTTAATAACTTTCTCAAAATATCCTGGATTTCTTACAAACTTGGACAAAAGCTTGTTTATGATCATAAGATAATCTCCAGAAGTAAAGTTTGTAAAAAAATCCTTTTTCGTATATTCCTTATAAATCATGGACTTTTTTCCAGTTAACTCTACATACTCCATGTACACTCTGTGGTTAATTTTTTTAACCTTTATTAGATTTTATAAACCATCCTGGATTTTAACCAAATTTGGACAGAAGCTTCTTATAGTACTAGTCAGAAGATAGTATCTGGACGAAAATTTTAATATTTTTTTGCCATATTTGTTAAGCCTTGCAACTAACAGCAAAAGTAGGCGAGATACTGGGTTCAACGAAACCCTTACAATTTTAAATCTGGATTCATTGGTTACCTATCTCCAGCTAGGGGTTGAATTGGAGCTGAATTGAATGTCAAATGACTACGTATTCAATGAGGTCCAATTATTCACTTACAAGTGCACAACTCATCAACCAGGTTTCTCATCTTATTTTATTAATAAAAAAAATCCTATTTATTTTTAGCTCACCTGTCCCGAAGGGACAAGTGAGCTTATGCCATCACTTGGCGTCCGTCGTCGTCCGTCGTCTGTCGTCGTCTGTCGTCTGTCGTCGTAAACTATTTCAAGAATCTTCTCCTCTGAAACTACTGGGCCAAATACTTCCAAACTTTAACTGAATGTTCCTTAGGGTATCTAGTTTGTAAATTGTATCCGAAGTTTTGATTTATCAACAAACATGGTCGCCATTGCTAAAAATAGAACATAGGGGTCAAATGCAGTTTTTGGCTTATAACTCAAAAACCAAAGCATTTAGAGCAAATCTGACATGGGGTAATATTGTTTATCAGGTCAAGATCTATCTGCCCTGAAATTTTCAGATGAATCAGACAACCCGTTGTTGGGTTGCTGCCCCTGAATTTGTAATTTTAAGGAAATTTTGCTGTTTTTGGTTATTATCTTGAATATTATTATAGATAGAGATAAACTGTAAACAGGAATAATGTTCAGCAAAGTAAGATTTACAAATAAGTCAACAGGACGGAAATGGTCAGTTGACCCCTTTAGGAGTTATTGCACTTTATAGTCAATTTTTAACCATTTTTCGTAAATCTTGGTAATCTTTTACAAAAATCTTCTCCTCTGAAACTACTGGGCCAAATACTTCCAAACTTTAACTGAATGTTCCTTAGGGTATCTAGTTTGTAAATTGTATCCGAAGTTGTGATCTATCAACAAACATGGTCGCCATTGCTAAAAATATAACATAGGGGTCAAATGCAGTTTTTGGCTTATAACTCAAAAACCAAAGCATTTAGAGCAAATCTGACATGGGATAATATTGTTTATCAGGTCAAGATCTATCTGCCCTGAAATTTTCAGATGAATCAGACAACCTGTTGTTGGGTTACTGCCCCTGAATTGGTAATTTTAAAGAAATTTTGCTGTTTTTGGTTATTATCTTGAATATTATTATAGATAGAGATAAACTGTAAACAGCAATAATGTTCAGCAAAGTAAGATTTACAAATAAGTCAACATGACGGAAATGGTCAGTTGACCCCTTTAGGAGTAATTGCCCTTTATAGTCAATTTTTAACCATTTTTCGTAAATCTTAGTAATCTTTTACAAAAATCTTCTCCTCTGAAACTACTGGGCCAAATACTTCCAAACTAACTGAATGTTCCTTAGGGTATCTAGTTTGTAAATTGTATCCGAAGTTGTGATCTATCAACAAACATGGTCGCCATTGCTAAAAATATAACATAGGGGTCAAATGCAGTTTTTGGCTTATAACTCAAAAACCAAAGCATTTAGAGCAAATCTGACATGGGATAATATTGTTTATCAGGTCAAGATCTATCTGCCCTGAAATTTTCAGATGAATCAGACAACCTGTTGTTGGGTTACTGCCCCTGAATTGGTAATTTTAAAGAAATTTTGCTGTTTTTGGTTATTATCTTGAATATTATTATAGATAGAGATAAACTGTAAACAGCAATAATGTTCAGCAAAGTAAGATTTACAAATAAGTCAACATGACGGAAATGGTCAGTTGACCCCTTTAGGAGTTATTGCCCTTTATAGTCAATTTTTAACCATTTTTCGTAAATCTTAGTAATCTTTTACAAAAATCTTCTCCTCTGAAACTACTGGGCCAAATACTTCCAAACTAACTGAATGTTCCTTAGGGTATCTAGTTTGTAAATTGTATCCGAAGTTATGATCTATCAACAAACATGGTCGCCATTGCTAAAAATAGAACATAGGGGTCAAATGCAGTTTTTGGCTTATAACTCAAAAACCAAAGCATTTAGAGCAAATCTGACGTTGGGTAATATTGTTTATCAGGTCAAGATCTATCTGCCCTGAAATTTTCAGATGAATCAGACAACCTGTTGTTGGGTTGCTGCCCCTGAATTGATAATTTTAAGGAAATTTTGCTGTTTTTGTTTATTATCTTGAATATAATTATAGATAGAAATAAACTGTAAACAGCAATAATGTTCAGCAAAGTAAGATCTTCAATTAAGTCAATTTGACCAAAATTGTAAATTGACCCCTTAAGGAGTTAATGCCCTTTAAAGACTCACAATTTGTTCATCATGTTGACTTACTTTAAAAAATCTTCTCCTTTGAAACTGCTGTATCAATTTCAACCAAACTTAGGCTAAATAAGTTTCAGAGTATCTAGTATAAATTTTATATTTTATTTCCTTGTATGTCAAGAAACATAGCTCCTATGGCTAAAATAGAACATAGGAGAACATGATTATTTTTTTTGGCTTTTGAAGAAAATAGGACGATCCGAAAAACATTTAAATAAATTGAAAAGCCAAAATAATCATTGATGAGAGATTTAACCAAAAGAATTAAGGTGAGCGATTCAGGCTCTTGAGAGCCTCTTGTTTTGTATATATCTGATAGCTAATGCTCCTATAACAAAATTTAGGCTGATCAATTTTTGAGAGTACTCACTGATCTTCTATAGTTTGTACGCAGGTAGGTTAAGGCACTTTTAAACGTAAATAGGGGCAAAATATGATATTTCAAGAATAAAATTGTTTTAACAACAATTCATTAATCTTAGTTGTTAACACTTTCACTACTGAATTTATTTTTTTCGTGGGATTCCCTGGCCGAAATTTATTTGCACGAGCCGTTTGCCTGACCGGGATTAATTTCACATGTGCTTCAGCAAAAACGACCTCGTAGTTTTGGTCATTGAAAACTCGGGAACCGTAGCGAGTTGTATTTAGAGAGTTGTACGGTCAAATTTTAATAAAATGTAGATAAATATCATAGGTTGAGCGTCCGTAACCTTTTCATAGAGTGAGAAGCAGTTTACCTTAAAAACGCGTGTTGAAAACGTAAATTGATTGAGTCGGAAGATAATTTTTGTCATTGCCTACCGTATATCACTTTCACTTCCATTCGGCAACATTTCTTAAGCACACGTGTGTTTCAAAATTCTATTTCTATGAGTTACTGAATTATTTTCTTTCTAAACCCGTTTCCGTTTTCGTTTTCTTGGCAATAATACTTGTAAAGTTGTTAATCTATAGATACTGACGACTATTGAATGCTAACCACAGTAAAGAATATTTGTTTGAAACTTTTTAACACTTACTCAGAAAAATGCTCGAACTACTCGACTTTCAAAGCTCATAATTAACGTGTTTACACACTGATATAATATGGTTGTTAAACATTACAAACCTGTAATCGTATAAGACACTATACACCTCGTGTGCTAGCATTAACTTATCCAAAAATATATTTATTTCAAGCCTAAATATTTCGACATGTTGACATTTAATAAATTTTAGAATCACAATTTCCAGTTAAGATTTGACTAAATACCAAATTCTTGATATCGTCAGGTAAATATGCTACATATAATAACTCCATAGTTTTTACACATTTATTCTTAGGTCCTATTTTTTCCAGATCAACACAAATGGTTAAGCTCAGTCACTTGTTAAAAATTGAAACATGTCCAATATCACTACACAGAGATTTTTTGTTTACAAACACCTTTTGTGTTTCTCAATCAGAGGCGCATTAGGGATATAAGAGGGTGTGGATTTGGTATACAGATAAAGGTGGATCTGGATGGGGTATACAGATACAGGAGGGTGTGGATGGGGTATACAGATATAGGAGGGTGTGGATGGGGTATACAGATATAGGAGGGTGTGGATGGGGTATACAGATACAGGAGGGTGTGGATGGGGTATACAGATATAGGAGGGTATGGATGGGGTATACATATATAGGAGGGTGATATAGGAGGTTGTGGATGGGGTAAACAGATATAGGAGGGTGTGGATGGGGTATACAGATACAGGAGGTTGTGGTTGGGATATACAGATATAGGAGGGTGTAGATGGGGGTATACAGATATAGGAGGGTGTAGATGGGGTATATAGATATAGGAGGGTGTAGATGGGGTTTACAGATATAGGAGGGTAAGGATGAGGTATACAGATATAAGAGGGTGTTGAGGGGTCATAGAGATATTGGAGGTTGTAGATGGGTTACACAGTACTGGAGTTTGTGGAGGGGGTATACAGATATAGGAGGGTATGGATGGGGGATACAGATATAGGAGGTTGTGGAGGGGGTATATAGATATAGGAGGGTGTGGAGGGGGTATACATATATAGTAGGGTGTGGATGGGTTATACAGATGCATATTATTTCAAATGCGTAGAAAAAGCACAGGCATATTAAAATACACGCAAAGAATTACTAAACTACTCATCTAAACATGCCAGAACTGAAGCATAATTGAATAATTTACATTTAATAGATCATGTAAACAGACAGGTGCTAATTTATTAACTATATAAAAAGTTTTAATTGCCATTTATCTTTGTCTTTTAATATGCAGTGAAGGCATCTTAGCCTTTTCAAGCAACTGTTGATATGAGCTTGAATGATCTTCATACACAAACTTTAGTGCTCTTTCTTGTACTTTCTTTAATTTTTGGAAAATTTCTTCGGTACAACAGAAAAGGGCAGAAATTGAAATTTGACAAAATAAATGTATGGAAAATAGTAAGCTTACTTAGCTTGTTCAAATAAGTTCCCAAACGTTTCAAAATATTTAGTTGCTGCGATGCCTTTCTGCATATTTTACCAATATGATTATCAAAATTTGGCTGCTAATCTCTGTCCATGCCGAGTAGTTTGACAGTTGACTCACACGAAAGATCAGCACTTTGTATACATATACATGGATTTTTGTTATATGTCTTTTTCCCAACTGCTAAAACCTGAAATTTGTCAGGGTGTGGAGGGGGTATACAGATATAGGAGGGTGTGGATAAGTTATGCATATATAGGAGGGTATGGATTGGTTATGCAGATATAGGAGGGTTTGGATGGGGTATACATTTGTAGGAGAGTGGATGAGGTGAACAAATCTAGAAGGGTGCGAATAGGGTATACAGATATAGAAGGATGTTGATGGGGTATACAGGTATAGGAGGTTGTGACTGGGGTATACAGATTTAGGAGGGTATGGATTGGGTATACAGATATAGGTGGGTGTTGATTGGGTATACATATTTATAATTTAAAATGAAGACCCCAAGAATCCAACACTCCTCATGTAGACATTATAAAGGATGCATTTGCCAGTCTTCAAACTGTAAAGAAAATTACGAAGACCAAATGGTGACAGATGGAATTTTTATTCATATGCTTTATAATGAAAAGTAAAGAGCCCATTTAAAGTCCTCATTGAAAATAATCTGAATGGTAAGAATGAAAATAAAACGGTTAGCATCTGTAAAAATAGAATAATACGGTTAGCATCTGTAAAACTAGAATAAAACACTGCTACTGGTCTCACTTATTGTGAGATATACGTTACAGAAGCCTTCTTTGTCAGATGAAAGCAATATAGCGATTTATCCTGCAATTGGGTGTTCTACTATACAGATACAGCCCTACAGATATCGCTATGCTGTATCTGTATACTATACAGATACAGATATCGCTTCAAAGCTCCGCCCACTGCCGGACTGAGTATTGTATGAACCTGCGTGACCTCATGTAAGCTGGTTCTCGACTGACTACTACACTTTGTTTATAGACTGAAGCGTAATACAAGCGGATTCCAGTTTAGACCTCAGGATGTGTATTGCTATCGCATTCCAATGATGTAGCAATTGCTAATTAACGATTACTTTTATACGTTCTGTTTGTTTTCAAGCATTTTTTAGAGCAATAAGAACCTCACCAATTTTCTTATAACATACACACATGAACAACAGTCTTTTCTATCGATGTCTAAACTTGAATGTGTATGATTGTGTTACAAATACAACCATGTCAATTTCAGCATGCATGTTTAGCGAATGTCGAGTCTGAAGCGAAGGATAACTCGTACACTCCTGTTTCAAATTGGACAATGTTTTTTTATTTGTTTTTACTGTTGAAATTAAATGTTATGTTAAAATAGATAATTATTCACCTTGAGCTATGTATTATTGTTGACCATTCGAGATTCTTTTTTTGCGAACCCGTCTTCAGCTGAATGTGTGATTACTGTATATCGTATTACTACACGGGCCTCAAGGGGGTTCAAATTGAAAATAAATGCAAAACATGTGTTTTTGTGTCTTTCAAAACACAAATAATATACAGAATTAATTGCAGGATAAAGACAATAACTATTTAGTGTCTTTAAATATCAGCTGTATTTGTACTCGGCTCGAAACAGGTGTAATAGCTCGCTTAAAGCTCGCATACACCTTGTTTCCTAGCCTCGTACAAATACAGCTGATATTTAAAGACACTAAACAGTTATTGTCTATGTATCTGTATTTCAGGGTAAGATTCCTTACGATCTAGCAGCAACATTGAAAATGAGGCAGTATAAAGAGGTGAAGAAATACTTAAAGGTACATATATAGTGATAGATATGGTGTTGAATTACACATGTTTACACCTTAGAATGATTCAAGTAGAAAATAAGTTACAAAATATAAAGAAATATTTCAAATATTTTGCTTTGAGCATTCCTGATGAAGTTTAATCTAGAAAAGTGCTTCAAACGCATGAAATTATTTTACCTGTTTTTATACGACCGCAAAAATTTTTAATTTTTCGTCGTATATTGCTATCACCTTGTCGTCGTCGTCGTCGTCCGAATACTTTTAGTTTTCGCACTCTAACTTTAGTAAAAGTGAATAGAAATCTATGAAATTTTAACACAAGGTTTATAACCACAAAAGGAAGGTTGGGATTGATTTTGGGAGTGTTGGTCCCAAAATTTTAGGATTTAGGGGCCAAAAAGGGCCCAAATAAGCATTTTCTTGGTTTTCGCACAATAACTTTAGTATAAGTGAATAGAAATCAATGAAATTTTAACACAAGGTTTATGACCACAAAAGAAAGGTTGGGATTGATTTTGGGAGTTAAGGTCTGAACAGTTTAGGAATTAGGGGCCAAAAAGGGGCCCAAGTAAGCATTATTCTTGGTTTTCGCACCATAACTTTAGTATAAGTAAATAGAAATCTTTGAAATTTAAACACAAGGTTTATGACCATAAAAAGAAGGTTGGGTTTGATTTTGGGAGTTTTGGTCCCAACAGGTTTTTAGGAATAAAGGGCCCAAAGGGTCCAAAATTGAACTTTGTTTGATTTCATCAAAAATTGAGTAATTGGGGTTCTTTGATATGCCGGATCTAACTGTGTATGTAGATTCTTAATTTTTGGTCCCGATTTCAAATTGGTTTACATTAAGGTCCAAAGGGTCCAAAATTAAACTTAGTTTGATTTTAACAAAAATTGAATCCTTGAGGTTCTTTGATATGCTGAATCTAAAAATGTACTTAGATTTTTGATTATTGGCCCAGTTTTCAAGTTGGGCCAAATCGGGGTCCAAAATTAAACTTTGTTTGATTTCATTAAAAATTGAATAATTGGGGTTCTTTGATATGCCAAATCTAACTGTGTATGTAGATTCTTAAATTTTAGTCCCGTTTTCAAATTGGTCTACATTAAATACCAAAGGGTCCAAAATTAAACTAAGTTTGATTTTAATAAAAATTGAATTCTTTGGCTTTTTTGATATGCTGAATTTAATCATGTACTTAGATTTTTGATTATGGGCCCAGTTTTTAAGTTGGTTCAAATCAGGATCCGAAATTATTATATTAAGTATTGTGCAATAGCAAGAAATTTTCAATTGCACAGTATTCAGCAATAGGAAGAAATCTTCAATTGCACAGTAATGTGCAATAGCAAGAAATTTTCAATTGCACAGTATTACGCAATAGCAAGAAATCTTCAATTGCACAGTATTGTGCAATAGCAAATATTTTCAATTGCACAGTATTGCGCAATAGCAAGAAATATCTAATTGCACAATATTGTGCAATAGCAAGAAATTTTCAATTGATTGGAGTTATCTTTCTTTGTCCAGAATAGTAGTTGAATCAACTTAAATCATTGTTTTATACAATACACAATGTATATTCACTTTTACTACCAACTGATAAATTAAAACAATCTTTACTATTCAGTGATAACAAAGGGAAAGGGGGATGTGAGAAAAAAAATGGGGGGGGGGGGGGTTAAACTTTTCTCATTTCAGATTTCATAAATAAAAAGAAAATTTCTTCAAACATTTTTTTGAGAGGATTGATATTCAACAGCATAGTGAATTGCTCAAAGGAAAAAAAAGTATTTTAAGTTCATTAGACCACATTCATTCTGTGTCAGAAACCTATGCTGTGTCAACTATTTAATCACAATCCAAATTTAGAGCTGAATCCAGCTTGAATGTTGTGTCCATACTTGCCCCAACTGTTCAGGGTTCAACCTCTGCGGTAGTATAAAGCTGCGCCCTGCGGAGCATCTGTTTTTTTGTTTTTTTTTACATCACTGGGTCGATACCTCTGCTGGTAGACTATCAGTCCTTGAGCGTATCATCATCTCAGTAGTCAGTACTTCGGTAGTAACAGTAACATGATTAAAAACAAACCTTTCCAAAATTGTCCGTTTATAAATTTTGTAATTATAAAGAAACTAAGGTTTCAACTCTCTTAGGCATAGTTGACCTTAGATGGATATGACTACTTTTTATGTCCGTTTTAGCTCACCTGGCCCCAAGGCTCAGATGAGCTTTTCTCACCACTTGGTGTCCGTCGTCCGTCTTGAAAATCTTTTACTCTGAAACTACTGAGACAAATTTTACCAAACTTGACCACAATTATCATTAGGGTATCTAGTTTAAAAAAATGTGTCCGATGGCACCGGATGCCAACCAACATGGCTAACATGGCTAAACATAGAACAATCTGACTCAAAGGGTAAAAATGTTCATCAGGTTTAAATCTATCTTCCCATTAAATGTTCAGACAAATCAGACAACCCGTTGTTGGGTTGTTGTCCTGAATAAGTAAAATTTTAAAGAAATTTTGCAGTTTTTTTTTATTTTGAATATTATATATATAATTTTAGATAGAGATAACTGAAAACAGCAATAATGTTCAGCAAAGTAAAATCTACCAATAGGTCAAAATCATCAATTGACATCTTATTAGAGTTATTGTCCTATAAAGTCATTTTCTGCAATTTTTTGTAAACTTTTTTTAAAAATCCTCTGCTTTTAATTAAACTACTAGGCTAAATTAAACCAAACTTGTGCCTCAATTATTATTAGGATATCTAATACTATTTATTATGATTTTCAACTTATTTAAAAAGGTGATTTCCAAAACCACAGTAGATACAGGTGAGTGACACCGGCTCAGCCTCTAGTTTGGTCATATTGCTCTCCAACTGTCTTGGTTCTTGTACATTCTGACCTCGCATTTCAAATATTTGGCTTTGAGCATTCCTGATGAAGGTAAATCCAGAAAAACACTTCAGACGCATGCAAATATTTAACAAGTTGTTTTCTTTTTTATGCCCCATGTACCTAGGTGCATTATGTTTTTTTCGGTCTGTGTTTCTGTTAGTCCATTCATCACTCCGTTCGTCCGTTTGTCCGTCCGTCTGTCCCGCTTCATGTTAAAGTTTTTGGTCAAGGTAGTTTTTGATGAAGTTGAGGTCCATTCAACTTGAAACTTAGAACACATGTTCCCTATGATATGATCTTTCTAATTTAATGACATATTAGAGTTTTAACCCTAATTTAACGGGCCACTGAACATAGAAAATGATAGTGCGAGTGGTGCATTTTTGTTCTATGGAATCAATCTTGTTTCTAAGAGATTAAATGCTGCAAAACCAAGATACTTCTGGAGAGACAAACATCATATATTTGAGGTGCTATATTCCAAGCTTTACTGGCATTTAACTACGCTTAGCCGTCATTTTTTTCAATTCGGGAAATTATTGTTATGTGATTTCTTCAATAATCAACTAAATTAGCAGATGTCTTCTATTTCATTCAAGAGTGAAAGAGACTAGATCAAGATTTTAAAATTTCAATTGAAGAGATTCTTACACCGACAGTATTTTGATCATTAAATGCTTTGATAATTTTGTATTAGAATGCATAAAAATGGAGATAACTGTATTGTATATTTAGCTTGAAACTTTGTCCTACTTTAACAAATATCCTTTTACCTAGTTTATGTATGTTTTACCTAGATAATTTCTGCATCACAAGCCTTCTAACACTCAGGTTGTGAGTTTGAGTCCCTCACATGGAGGGTCAAAATTCACGCAAGTTATAGTTTTTCACACTTTTTTTCATCATGCTTGAAGGTATTGATTTGATATTTGGTATATAGTTTTGTCATGACAAATTACAGATCAAATTCAGATTTTGTTCCAGGCTGATGATTTTGTCCAAAGTTTTGGTCCTTGAAATTCACTCAAATAATCAGATTTTCGAAGAATTTTTTTTTTTTATGCTTCAAGATATTGATTTGATATTTGGTATATAGTTTTACAATGACAGGTTACAAATTAAGATTGCATTTTTGTTCAGTTCTGATGATTATTTTGCAGAGTTATGTTCCTTGGACTTTAAACATTCACGCATAATAAGTTTTACACATTTTTTTCTTTCATGTTTGAAGATGTTGATTTGATATTTGTTATATATATTATTAAGATTACAACATGACAAGTTATATATCAAGTTATGTATGTTACTAATTCATAACTTCAAGCGAACATAAATTATTTACAAAATAAACTCAACACCTTTGTATGGGATCAGCTCGCCTGACAGTGTGCAGCAAAGCTTTAATTTTATTAAAGACAAATGCAACGTAAAAAATGTTCATCAGTTTTACTGTCTGCCTAGGCCGCTGCAGGTAACAAACACAAAAACCAATCTACAAAAATAAAAACAATTTTCATTATGTACGAAAATACATATTATGAATCAAATAAAGATTCTGTTCTTACACACATTATTTTTCACATTAAAAAAAAATAACACAAATAAAATACATTAAGTCGGGTGGGAGGGTGGGAAACTTTACTGCACCAAAAGCGAACCTCGAATGACAATATCTTTAATTTACAAAACCGCCAAAAGTATAGCACGAAATATTTGAAATGACCTTATTCAAATATAATGGTCAGTTCTACCTCGACCAATGAAAAACATTTAACCTATTATATACTTTCAAACACGTGTAATTTCATAAACAAATACACGTGGTAATGTTTACATACCGGTGTTCATAACTTTAATAAATATATTTAACATTTTGTTTTAGTGCAATGAATGTTTAACCTGTAAGGGACTGTTTTGCTCTTCAATACTCTCAAAATGCTTATTTTCACTTTTATACGCCCGTTTACGTATCATGGTAAACTGTTGACTGTCTGTCCGTCCATCCTACCGTCCGTCTGTCGTCAACATGTCGGACATTAACTCAAAAACGCTTTAACCATTATGCATGAAACTTTAGTGAATTGTTTATATCTATTGACGTGAGCTCGTTTTCATTTTTTATAAATTTTGGATATACCGACTCCGATTTTTTGGGTTTTATTCCGTAAAAAAGGGGGGATTTTCCAGTTTTTGGACAATAACTCAAAAACAGTTTCATCAATTTGCAAGAAAATTTTGTGAATTGTTTATTTCTATCGACATGAGCTCCTGTTTGATTTTTATGAATTTTAGACTATACGTTTCCGATTTATGGGGTTTTATTTATTACAAAAGGGGGATTTTCCAGTTTTCCGACAATAACTCAAAAATGCTTTTGGCATTTTTTATAAAACTTTGGTAAATTGTTTATATCTATTGTTGTAAGCTCCCTTAGATTTTTATAAATTCAAGATTTTACGTTTCTGAGTTATTAAGATCTTATTCATAAAAAAGGGGTGATTTTCAAGTTCTTGGACAATATCCTTAAAGTGCTTAGAGCAGTTTTTATTAAACTTTTATGTCTGATTTATATCTATTAAGATAACCTCCCTTTAATTTTTTTTTTTATCAATTTCTGATATAACATTGATAAGTTATTGTTTGTTTATAGTCTGACAACAAATTTACTAAGTATTGCGCAATAGTACAGTGTATTGCACAACAGCGAGAAATCTTTAATTAAATATATAAATTCAATTCATATAACCAATTTCAAGTTCTTTGACTACATTTATTCAGAAACCTATGATATGTCAAATATTTAATGACAATCTAGATCAGACCTGTATCAAGCTTGAATATTCTGTCCATTTTTGCCCCAACTGTTCAGGGTTGGACCTCTGCAGGCGTATCCAGTTGTGCTCAGCGAAGCAGTTTATTTGTCTCTTATCTTAAAAAACTTACATGACTTAAAGATGTACCTCTGAGGAGCAAAAAATTTCTAGAATTAAACTGTTTTTCTTAACCTGATTTTTTGGTTTATAAGACTGTAACAAAATGATTGGTGAAGAAAAAAACATATATGGTGGTGCAATTCTTTTTTTGCTACAACCCTTTGAAAATGGCAAATGTTGATGATTTTCCCACTTTTCATCGATTTTTACCTATTTTTGGGCTATTATCGTGTAAAAAAATCACAGTTCCACAATTAAACTATTTTTTATACTCTCTATAAAGATGAAGTGGACCAATCTGAATAAATTTTACTTAAAAAAACTATAGGTAGGTGTTAATATAAGAAAGTTTTATCATATTTTGACGCTTTTTTGTCTAAAATTTACCATGCTGTCAATTTTGTATTTTTGTGATTTTTCTCTGTTTTAAGAACAAAATGCATATTATTTCAACTTTTTTGTTATAAATGATTGAAAAAATACATATCTAAGAAATTTGAAAAGACCAAAATGACATGGGATGTACATGATTCTTGTAAAATCATTTTTTGTATCCCTAAATCATTTTCTCAGAATTTTGGCTAAAAATACTGACTTGATTGGTCGTAAAATTTGAAAAGTGGATTACTCAAAAACCATTCATTGTAAATACATAATTTTTTCACAGAGTTATGTTAGATTATAATATTTTTGAAATTCATTGATATTTTCCACTTTAATCACATGTTTTGGAAATAATTCAAAAACGAGATTTCAACGAGACTGAAAAGTCAGAGGAATACATCCTTAATGAGATGGGTAAAAACTGTGTTAAGCAAAAGGGATCAGCAATACATGATCTACAATAATGTCAATGTGACCAAATACAATGGATCATAGGAATTATTGACCTTAATTTTTTTTTACTAATTTTAGTGCTGTTGTTCATTACTTGAAAAATATAATAGAGAAGTATAAACTGTAACAGCAAAAATAATCAGAAATGCAAGATTTATATAATTGAAAATACAACCTAAATAACTAGATGACTTCCAAATGAGTTACAGCCTTAAAAGACAAAACATGGTAAAAAAAAAAGAACACAAGAGTAAAATGCATTAATTGTCTTATATCTTGAAAACCACAATAGATAAAAAAAAAACCTCTCCGGACTGAAAATGCTCTGATTGTCAAGATCTATTTACCTAATAATCTTGTAACATAGCATCCAACTCTGAGCTTGTGAGGTGCATTTGTCTCCACGCTGATTTCTGCTCTTTGGTCGGGTTGTTATCTCTTTGACATATTCCCAATTTCCATTCTCTATTTCATTAACTGACCTGCCAAATGTTGTGGTTCTCTCAGGGCACTCAGTCTCCATCCACCAATGAAAACTGACTGCCACAATAAAGCCAATATAGTAGTGTTAATCATCAACAATCAATCAATCATTGAATAAAGTAATCAATACAATTTAGTGTTGGCAAGGCGTGCGATACAAGTTCTTTTGAGACTTTTGTTTATTTTATTCGTTTCTGCTTTATGTTAGCTCGCCGCTCACCTGGCCAATTGGCCAAGTGAGCTTTTCTCATCACTTGGCATCCTTCGTCCCTGCTTGCCAACCAACATGTCAGACATGGCTAAAAATAGAACATAAAGGTCAAATGCAGTTTGTGGCTTATATCTCTGAAACTAAAACATTTAGAGCATATCTGGCAACTGTTAAAAATGTTTTTCAGGTGAATATCTATCAACCCTGAAATTTTCAGAGGAATCAGACAACCCGTTGTTGGGTTGCTGCCCCTGAATTGGAAATTTAAGGACATTTTGCAGCTTTTGGTTATTATCTTGAATATAATAATAGATATAGATAAACTGTGAATAGCAATAATGTTCAGCAAAGTAAGATCTACAAATAAGTCAACCTGACAAAAATTGTCAATTGACCCCTTAAGGAGTTAATTCCCTTTAAAGTAAATTTTTAACCATTTTTTGTAAATTTTTGTAATCTTTTACAAAAAATTTCTACTGAAACTACTTAGACAAATTTAACCAAACTTGGCCACAATCATCATTAGGATATCTAGTTTAAAAGATGTGTCCGTTGACCCCCCCCCCCCCCTGTCAACCAACATGGCCGACATGGCTAAAAATAGTACATAGGGTTAAAATGCAGTTTTTGGCTTATATCTCTTAAACTAAAGCATTTGAGCAATCTTACAATTAGAAAAAATGTTAATCAGGTCAAGATCTATCGGCCCTGAAATTTTCAGACAAATCAGACAACCCGTTGTTGGGTGGCTGCCCCTGAATTGGTAATTTTTAGGAAATTTTGCAGTCTTTGGTTATTATCTTAAATATTATTATAGATAGAGATAAACTGTAAACAGCAATAATGTTCAGCAATCTACAAATAAGACAATATGACCTCTATTGTCAATTGTAGTTATTGCCCTATATAGTCAATTTTTCGAGAAATTTTGTAATCTTTTACACAATATTCTCTTCTTATTCTACTGGGCCAAATAGCATTAAACTTAGCCACAATTTTCAATTGGGTAGTGATCTTGATTGAAAAATGTATCGGATTACCCTGCCATCTAACCAACATGGCTGCCATGGCTAAACATAAAACAATTACATCCATAGGGGTTTACTATAGAAGAGAGGCGAAAGATACCAGAGGGACAGTCAAACTCATTGATTGAAAATAAAGTGACAACGCAATGGCTAAAAATAGTACATAGGGGTAAAATGCAGTCTATCGGAAAATTGTAAAAAAAACAATTTCAAATGGTCACTACTTGAAAACTAATTTAAATAATGATAAGGGGTCTTCAGTAAATATTGTAAGACTACAATGGGATGACCTGTTCTTGTTTAACTACATGGCCAAATTAAACCAAACTTGGCCTCAATCATTATAAGGATATCTTATACTATTTGTTATGATTTAAACCTTATTTTACATGATTTTCAAACCACTGTAGATACAGGTGAGCGACACAGGTACTTGATTGCCTGTAGTTGTTAAAACTATAAAACTTGGTCAAGCCAAAATGAACAACAAGACAGGTTTTGGACCACAGATTCCATTAAACACTAATGTTCTTGTTGGATTGTATTTTTTTGGTGGGACAACAAATACCTGCAAGGGTATTTTACAAATGCAAAAATAACCTGTACACTTTAAACTATATTTCTTTGTTTACTCTGGGCCAAACATTTTCCTGATAAATGTGAAAATTTGTTCAATATACATTATATAATGTTAAACATTTGTATTATATGTTATTTTTTTTAGTTTATATTTTAGAAATTTAATAGTTTTACAAGTGACATGAATGAAGATATATTTACAATGCATATTCCTCCTTTTGTAGACTGTCATGTTAGAGAAATCTTCAGGTGTGATGGATGGACTCGAGATAGAAGGTTATTTTCTTAAACTTTATTTCATTATTAGTTTAAACACTTTATATGCTATATCTCCGCTCTAGGAATTGTAGAATAACAATATATTTTCTGTACGAAGTCATGGCATTAAGTGCAATGTATTGAAGAGATTAATCACTATTATAAATAATAACAAACTAGTATAGGGAGCTATATCATTATCAGCTTTCACATATAATAAATACCTGACATACATGTAGCTAGTATTATCATGGTCTTCTGTAAGATGCTGTAGTACATGTTTATCCATACCCTGCAATCACAATCAATATTCTATTATGCTAGAAATATTTCCCCAAGAAAAAATGGTCTGGAGCTGGCATGTCAGTTAACTGCTAGTAGTCTGTTGTTATTTATGTATTATTGTCATTTTATTTTTTTTCTTTTGTTACATCTTTTGACATCAGACTCGGACTTCTCTTGAACTGAATTTTAATGTGCGTATTGTTATTCTTTTACTTTTCTACATTGGCTAGAGGTATAGGGGGAGGGTTGAGATCTCATAAACATGTTTAACCCCGCCGCAATTTTGCGCCTGTCCTAAGTCAGGAGCCTCTGGCCTTTGTTAGTCTTGTATGATTTTAAATTTTAGTTTCTTGTGTATAATTCGGAGTTTAGTATGACGTCCATTATCACTGTACTATTATGCATATTTTAGGGGCCAGCTGAAGGACACCTACGGGTGCGGGAATTCTCGCTACATTGAAGACCCATTGGTTGCCTTCGGCTGTTGTTTGCTCTATGGTCGGGTGGTTGTCGCTTTGACATATTCACCATTTCCTTTCTCAATTTTATTGTATAGATGACATTTCCCCAAGTAAAAAGGTAGGCATTGTATAGACGACACGCTGACACAATAGCTGTAAGAAACCATTAATTTTTGTCTCACTTGCAACAAAAGTTCTTTTATGTGAGACAGTCATGGAATCAGTGATCAAGGTTTTCCTTGTCAAGTCAATACCTCAGATACTATAAACAGTAGGTCGACTATATTTTATGTATAGGATGATTGTACGATGAACACGTCTGTCTGGCAGTTTGCAGCTGACCTTCACTTCGGTTTAATGGCTTATTGGTCAATGTTAAGTTTTTGTGTTTAATTCGTTTCTGGGATCCTGTAACCAATAGGTCAACTATACTTTGTGTTTGGGATGATTGTAAGGGGTACAAGTCTGTCTGGCAGGATTCCTCTGGCATTGACAACATTTTCATGGTTCAACAAATATATAAACCAATTGGTTGACACCTTATAGGAGTAATTACCCTTAATGACGATTTTCTACTAACTTTTGAGTTTTTACTTATTTCAATTTTTGCAAGGTGAGAGATTCAGTTAATTTTTCTAACTAATTTTTCTGTCTGTTGTGGCAGGTTTTTTGTTGTTCATGTTTGTTTTTTTCTGTGGTTTTTATTCAGTTGTGTACCCTTCATTGGGCCTCTAGGCTGTTTATAGGTAAATTCAGATTTTACCCGTGCTTGTTGGGCTTTTGCAACTTTGTTCCCAATAAAACCTTAGTCAGGCATTAAGACTTATTATACCCCACGCAACAAAGTTGCGAAGGGTATAATGTTTTTGACCCGTCCGTCCGTCAGTCCTTCAGTCCTGTTTCTTGTCATCACAACTCCTCTAAAACCACACAACAGAATTTTATGAAACCATTTTAGATTATAAGGACATACTATGTAGATGTGCATATCGACAGGAAATTATGATTTTATTTTTTTTCTAGGAGTTACGCCCCTTAAAACTTATTTGCCCCAATATACTACTTTAACAGTTTGTCATCGCAACTCTTCTGAAACCACACAACAGAATTTCATGAAACTTAGTAGATAGTAAAGACATACTATGTAGATGTGCATATCGACAGGAAATTATGATTCAGGTTTTTTTTCTAGGAGTTACGCCCCTTTGAACTTATTTGTCTCAATATATAATACTGAAACAGTTTGTCATAAATACTCCTCTGAAACCTCCCAACAGAATTTCTTGAAATCTTTTAGATTATAAGGACATACTATGTAGATGTGCATATCTACAGGAAATTAAGATTAATTTTTTTTTCTTACAGTTATTTTATTTGTCCGGTGACAATGTGGGGTATGTGAACGCGCTCGCTAAAGTTCTTTAATTTACTTATACCACTGTTTCCCTTTATCAATCGTGGTTTCTGGCTCATCTTGCTAAAACTTCTATATTATACTACATGTACTATGTCTTTTTTTATCCAAATTCAAGAAAATTTTCGGTTTATCACTATTCAGTGATGTTTTGGTAAAGGTGTTGGTATCATTAAATAGATAGTGCGTACTTGTGCGCTTTCTTTGGATTATATGAATATGGGCAAGTCTTAAAAGAAGTTTTTGTCGGACCAATAAAAATTCAATTTCTATATAAAAAAAAAAATAATATCTTAATAAGAATGTTAATAAATGGCTAAGATTGGCATCAAAATATATGTCATTCGTCTTTTATGTACAAAATGTACTACATATATATGTTCTTGAAAAAATTGTCATCTTAATATTTTGTGAAAATCGTAGATAAGGCTGTTTATGTGTGTAACGGCCTTATGAGATACAAAGGATATCAAAACTTATTGTTATCCATTTGTTTGATGTGTTTGAGCCTTTGATTTTACCATTTGATTAAGGACTTTCCGTTTTGAATTTTCCTGATGGGACAGTATAAATGTTAATAGACTTCAATGTCATTTGATCTTTTATTGAAATTTGCAATCATACCAAATCTTCTTATCTTTATATTGATCCAAGCTTAGTCAAGATAATGCATGACATGTGAAATATTGCCTTAAATTTAACAGTTAAGCACATCACTCGAAAGAAAAAAAACCATACATAGCAATTTTCCAAATTAAGAGGGAGCTTACTTCAATTAAACCCATCAACAGCCGAAACTAATCCTAGCTAAAGTAAAATAACAGAATCAATGTCTGGACGAACCTATGGACGGACAGACAGACATACGGACAAGGGTAAACCTTAACAACTTATTGGTCTTTGCTTTTAAATTTTCAAGTGTGCTATGATTTTGTGTCTTGAATTGATACCCCATATATTATCTATAAGAAATTATCATAATAAAGAAGTATTTGTCCTTTGTACATGTTGTAATCTGTGACATATTGAAATTGGTGAAAGAATTTAACAGAATATTGAAGACATTAAATCAGACTCTGAAACGCGCTAGTTAAGGAACAAAAGAAGCTAAAAATATTGGTAAGTTATGGAGCTCCTTTTTGAGATATTTGATTTTTTTTAAAATGGGAGGAAAATGCTGACTTAGACTTTTACCTTATATTAAGCATTGGCATTATTTGGGTCTCAAATTGTAAGAGAAAAGTCTAGAATCTTCTTACATTTTGGTAATGAGCTTTTATGAGCTTTTGAAGTCTTCTATGAAAATAAAAGTGGGTGATATGGGCCAAAATATTTTAAACTGGTTCATATGAAAAACCCCAAGGAGTCAGAACATCTGACACAAAATCATAAACCTGACCTGACTACATCATTAAGTAAAGCACATACTGTGGAATCATTTATTTTCGTGGGTACCAATTTTCGTGGATTGGGAAATCTTGTATTTTCTTGGATAATTAATTCCATGGTTTTTCAAAAATCTGCATATAATCAAACAGCAAATTTGTAATTCGTTGAACATTTAAATTCGTGGTTTCCCTGTACCCATGAATTCCACAAAAAATGGTATCCAAGGAATAATAATGAATCCATGGTATGTCAAGATATATATGATAGATAAATTGACAGTGAATCACTGGACACAATTACCTGTGAATAAGATATCATAGGCGGCTTTATTTTTGTTCCTCATATATTTCATATTTCCATACAGTGATAACAGATAAAGTCAGATAAACAAAAGAATAAAGTAAATAGGTCTTTCAAATATCTTTGTAGATAATAAAGTTCCAACTGAAATCAAATTAATGGCTGACAAAAGATCTGTACCTTTGTACCTCAAATTACTTGAGTCAGGCTCTGAGATAAAGAGAGACATACGTTTAGTAATAGTTGGGAAGAAAGGTGCGGGTAAGACCTCATTGGTTAAAAGATTATTCAACGAAGGAAAAAAAGGTGGTGGACTAATATCATTTTTTAAAAGATTGTTTGGAGGAAGTAGTGCAGATGTTACAAGCACAAATGGAATAGAAATTCATATGATAAAATGCAAAACAAAACCTGGTGATAGCATTTGGAATATATTAGAAGGTATGTATGGTATTCTAAACAGTTTAACCTTACTGTTTTTCCTTTCTCTACAACATACAGGTAGTTTAAGTCTATGAATTAACCATTACATCATTTTTTGTCGAGCCTGCGACTTTTGTTGCAGAAAGCTCGACATAGGGAAAGTGATCCGGCGGCGGCAGCGTTATCTAACTTCTTAAAAGCTTTATATTTTAGAAGGTGGAAGACCTGGATGCTTCATACTTTGTATATAGATGCCTCATGTTACGAAGTTTCCGCCAGTCACATGTCCAATGTCCATGACCTCATTTTCATGGTTCAGTGACCACTTGAAAAAAAAAGTTCAGATTTTTTGTAATGTTGAATTCTCTCTTATTATAAGTAATAGGATAACTATATTTGATATGTGCGTACCTTGCAAGGTCCTCATGTCTGTCAGACAGTTTTCACTTGACCTCGACCTCATTTCATGGATCAGTGAACAAGGTTAAGTTTTGGTGGTCAAGTCCATATCTCAGATACTATAAGCAATAGGGCTAGTATATTCTGTGTATGGAAGGACTGTAAGGTGTACATGTCCAACTGGCAGGTGTCATCTGACCTTGACCTCATTTTCATGGTTCAGTGGTTATAGTTAAATTTTTGTGTTTTGGTCTGTTTTTCTCATACTATATGCAATAGGTCTACTATATTTGTTGTATAGATTGATTGTAAGGTGTACATGTCTTGCGGGCAGATGTTATGTGACCTTGACCTCATTTTCATGGTTCAGTGGTCAAATTTAAGTTTTTTAGTTTTGGTCTTTTTATCTAATACTATATGCCATAGGTCAACTATATTTGGTGTATGGAGATATTTTATGATCTTTATGTCAGTCGCGCAGGTTTTATTTGACTGTGACATCATTTTCACGGTTCATTGCACAGTGTTAAGTTTTTGTGTTTTGGTCTATTTTTCTTAAACTATAAGTAATAGGTCAACTATATATGTTGTATAGAAGCAATGTTAGCTGTACATGTCTTCCTGGCATGGTTCATCTTACCTTGACCTCATTTTCAAGGTTCATTGGTCTTTGTTTAGTTATCTTGGTTAATGTTAAGTTTATGTGACAGTTGTAATAAAGCTTAGCTTTATACTTAGGACTATCAAGTTTGAACATAATATCAATGACAAGTATAGAAGGCAAGACATTTCAGCGTGTGCACTCTTGTAAGCAGTTAAGCTGCCTTATGCAAGCACCCTAGATTTGTATTCTACCCATAAAATGTTGAAATACGTGCCATTGTTATTATCTAGCTGGTTATTATGTTATTAATAACTAATTGGACACTTTTTTCATTCTTTTAATTCTAGATTACAAAAAATATGACCAGAAAAACCTTAAATGATCGGCGAACCACCCAAAAGTTTTGAAGTTGCACATAGGAAGTAGTGCTCAATAGATATCCTTATGTAGTTTATTTTCCCCTGTGCCTTTGGCTAAGATGTCAAAGAACAATTGTATGAAATATTTAATCGCCGAAAATCTCTAAAGACAAGTCGTTTATATTTCCCCAAATGACAAAAGTCGTAGTAATATTGTTTGTTGTCAATACGTATTAAACACGTCAGTAGTCTATTAATAATTATATAAGTTGGCGGCAATTTCAAATTCAAAGAAATTTACATACCTTTTTTTTTTGAGAATTCTGATGATAGAAAGGTAATTATTGTTAATCATGATATTCTTTTATTTGAGATGAGTGTTAATAAATTGAGTATTCACATTTGAATTTCATTCTTTTATATTACTTCGTTTTTCACATATAAATGACCTTGTCAAGTAATGCACCAACATATGCATGGTACGTGTTTACAATAGAATAAAACCGGAAATCTAGAAGGTCTTAGTAATTACCGACAAGAAGATTGTAGAGACAATAAGCGAAAAGTAGAAAAAAAGCTTAGGCCACTTAGCGACAGTAACAACGAATTTGCGACAAAAAGATAAATTTAGAGACAAGAAAAATTATACACTATTAGAATAATAAATTTATTACAGTTGATTATTTTCTGTTGTGTGAAGTTTAATATTATGTTACATTTAGTAGCCATAACGTTTTACGTTTCTTGACGCTTCTTGTCCGTAATTAGTGAGACCTTGTAAATATGTCAAATTTACAGAGAATGACAGTAGTATGTGATATATATGGATTTTAGACTCAGAAAGATCGTGTGATAATAGAAATTAGTCTTGCCCTGAAATGTTTTTTTCTCACTGACGCTTTAATCAAAGCTGGGTTCAAATGCAAATTGTGTGATCAATCAATAAAAAGTGAAAGGAAATATAAAAACAAAATGTCAAGCCATCAGTTGTTGTGGTTTCGGCTCAATGCAGAGGACAGGCAATCATTGAACAAACGGCTATCACCTGTTTGTCATCATTTACATATCTTTTATGCAGCCAAAAAGGTAACGTCTGTCAATATTTCGATATCAAACACATAGAAACTCGTCAACAGCCGTCGGTATCACCTATCATAGTCCAAGATTACTCTGACGTCCAACGGCTGTTTTGCCAGAAAAGCTGGGACTGGCGCTTGTCTGGCAAAACAGCCGTTTGACGTCAGAGTAATGTCGAACTACACCTATCAATGAGGGCACTGACATAGATATTTCTATGTTGGGATAGTTGAACTGTAAATTTGTGAATTTTGAAATAGATAGAACACGCTCCGATCCAAGCAATAATTTAAATGAATTACCCACAGGTCCCCCAATCTGTTAATGAAAAAAACAATAGAACTTCCTAAACAACCTAAAACAAAATCGTGTGAACAGGGCAAGGAGATATTGATAAGCCCAGAGAAACTGTTGTTTGACCTCATTGACCTGGCTAGTACTATAGAGTGTTGGTGGCCTTCAGAAACTTTAGAATCAGGGACAATTGTGCAGAATAAACTTCAAAAAGCTTTGCAGTTTGTGGTATATAGACAACATCCATATAAAAGACTGCAATTTACTATGAAAAATGTCAAAATCCTACTATCAAAATATAATCTATCCGATATAACAAATGTATTCATTCCAAGAGGTCATCTTACAATTCACAGTAGTAGCTAGTTTTGATGAGAACACATATCCTTCTGTTTGTCTTTTAGTTTTCATGCACAGCTCTAAAATAACAATAAGGAGGTGTGGTTAATTGCCAATAAGACAACTATCCACCAAAATTCAAAAGAAGTAGATGTAAGCAATTATAGGCAACCAAAAATTCTTTAACCATGAGAAAATCACATGTTTTGTTTAGGCCCATTCCAGAATTAATTGCATGGGGTAGGAAGGCACCTGTATTAAAATTAGATGGGTGGTATTTAAGAAAGATTGCTTGAACATTCAAATGAAATATCCAATTGAAATATATGCATGGTGGGGTAAAAAAAAAGTGCCTTCCTTCCCTCTCCCCCCCCCCCCATTACATTTATTTTTGGAAAGGCTCTTGGTGGAATTTAACCTTAAACATTGTCAAAAAAGGCTATTCATAAAAAAGTTACAAACTGAAGTATCAATTTAATAATTGTCATGTGTTTTGCATGCTCTTTACATTTGTGAAGGTCATTGGTATTGCCACATTTAAGAGATTTTTTTCAAATATTTGCTTCTGCAAGGTGAAATAGTCTACAGTTGTTTGCATAGAGTCAGAATAAAGTATTCAAATGGGATAAAAGGCCTTATGCATCAAAACATCAGTGTTTTTCCTTCTGATTCTGTTTGATAAAACTAGCATGTAACAATTTAAAAAAAAAAAAGGTATCGCTCGCTCCTCTTGCAGACGGTGAGACCACTCGCCTGTCAAAAACTCATTTTCAAGAATTTTTTAAAAACCAAAAAAAAAAATTCGCTCGCTCGCCCCATATTTTTTGAGCAAATGTCCGAAGAACTATTTATCAAATTGGTGTGGCCTTACGATATTTTTGGCCCATTTTAAAAAAGATATATCTTTCAAGAAGTATAAAGTCCAAGAATGTTTTTCCAAACTTTTATTTATACAAATATTGGTATAGATCTCGAGTAACATCATGGACTTAGAGGGGGCGGATCATTTACATTTACTAAAGTCAGGTTAATCAGACCTCACCTTTGATTTCGGTTTTCAGTAATGAGAACAGGACGTTAAAAAAAAATCAAACAGAATTTAGGGTGAGTCCCTGGGGGTCATCCCAACCCCCTTCAATTTGAAAATGTACTTTTATCTTGTAAACTGTCGTGATCCCCACCTCTAAACAGTATATATACTTGTATGGGACAATATAACAAATCAAATTAAAATAAATTTTGGGGGAGTCCCCGGTGTCATCCAACCCCCTCCTGTTTGAGAACTTGGAAATGGTCGAGATCCCCACCCCTAAACCATATATATTCATGTATGGGACAATAAAACAAATCAAATGAAATATAGGGGGAGTCCATGTGACACTCCAGCCCCTCCTGTTTGAGAACGTATAAACAGTCAAGATCCCCACCCTTAAACCATATATATTCATGTATGGGACAATATGAAAAATCAAATGAAATATTTGGGGAGTCCCTGGGGTCACCACATCCCCTCCTGTTTGAGAACTTGGAATCGGTCGAGATCCCAATCCCTAAATCATATATATTCATGTATGGGACAATAAAACAAATCAAATGAAATATAGGGGGAGTCTATTTGGATCCCCACCCCTAAACTATATGTATTCATGTATGGGACAATATAACAAATCAAAGGACATATCACCCACCCCCTCCTGGTTGACAACTTGTAAATGGTTAAGATACCCACAACTAAACCATATCTATTCCTGTTCGTCATTTCAAAAAAGATTTGAATGACATACAGTGTAAATCTCCTTGGTGTCGCATATGCATATCACTTTACTAGACCAAACCAATATGAACTGGACTTTGCCCAATGCCAGGCGACCATGAGAATGACGAATTATTGGGGCTTTGTTTGGGACACTTCGTAATGGCATCCTGTTACAATTATTTCTTGTTTATTATAAATTTTTATTGATGCAAAAAATGTGTCTAGGTTAATTGAATTTACTTTAATTATGTATTTAACTATTTCTTGGCCTATAATATTTTTCATTTATGGCTCAGTTTAAAGAAAACATATAAATCTTTCAAGATGTGTAAAGCCCAAGAGTGTTTGACCAACTGTTTTATAATCACCTGTCATTTTATTCCAAACTTGGTATGGAGTGACATCATGGACTAGGGGGTGAAGATGGGGGTCATTTACATTGATATATGAGTTGCTTTTGAAAACCTTGATGAAATATTAATAGACAACTTTCGAGTTCGATGCATTTCCGTCAAAAACTCTGGTTTTAGTGAACATCATTTGTGGGTTAAAGGTCGTCGTCACTTCTGTTCTCATGTTGAGCGAGTGGTTGGAAAACTATAAAGCTATATGTATTACATGAATTATTCGGCAAATTGAATTCTCAGAATTGTCTTTCTGCAATGCTGTCATTAGGGAATTGTGATTAAGTACCTACAGAACAAGTATTATTTCTAGTTTAGCCTGCACAATAACGATCACTAAGATGCTTGATGAACGTTAATAGTGCAGGGATACAGGCGATCCCCTCTTTCTGGTATCTGACGTCATAAATGGTCTTAGTTTTTTATGCCAGTTACATTACATTCACTCTGTGGTTAAAGTTTTAAAATGTTTAATAACTTTCATAAACTATCCTGGATTTGTCCAAACTTGAACAGAAGCTTGTTTATTATCAAAAGCTAGAATCTAGAACAAAATTTGTAAAAAAAAAAATATATGTCTGTTTTTCCGCATTTTACAACATTATAAAGTTAACATTACATACACGGCCTAGCCAAGATCAGATGTGCATTTCACATTGGGACGGTCTATGTTATAGGCTTGTAAAGACAAGAAGATAAACTTTACATAAGTAATACATCTTTGAACGGAAGAAGAGAATGTAGGGTTTCACAATAAATGTCAAATATCATGTATAAGTGTTACCGTTTTGAAAAAAAACACTAAAATACACACTGAAAATTATTAAAATTTCACGTTATGTTGTTTCTTATTTTTAATAAATAAATGGTAATTTAAGTGTTATCAATTTTTGTAAAATTACTTTACAGGAGTAGATTTTAAAAAGTGTCAGATTATCAGTCATAAAAAGCATACCTTATTTTACTTCAATGTTGTTTATTCCAGTTGCTGCATACCTTAAAAGATTAACTAAATCAATTGAAGAAAAAGTATTTCTCTCTCTTTTACTTTATCTTTTGCATTTCAGTATTAACAGCAGATGAGGAAGTGTCTCATACAAGACACTTGTACATAACAAGTATTAAATTCAATTATGTGTCTGCTATGGAAGTTCCCAACTTAAATCTTATTTATAGGTGATGAAAGTTATCTATTCAAATTAAAACCCAGTATTTTCAACATATATATAGTCACAATTAATTCTAACAGATTTTTATACGACCGCAAAAAATTTAATTTTTTGGTCGTATATTGCTATCACGTTGGCGTCGTCGTCGTCGTCGTCCGATTACTTTTAGTTTTCGCACTCTAACTTTAGTAAAAGTGAATAGAAATCAATGAAATTTTAACACAAGGTTTATGACCACAAAAGGAAGGTTGGGATTGATTTTGGGAGTTTTGGTCCCAACATTTTAGGAAAAAGGGGCCAAAAAGGGCCCAAATAAGCATTTTCTTGGTTTTCGCACTATAACTTTAGTTTAAGTGAATAGAAATCTATGAAATTTTGACACAAGGTTTATGACCACAAAAGGAAGGTTGGGATTGTTTTTGGGAGTTTTGGTTCCAACAGTTTAGGAAATAAGGGCCAAAAAGGGCCCAAATAAGCATTATTCTTGGTTTTTGCACCATAACTTTAGTATAAGTAAATAGAAATCTATGAAATTTAAACACAAGGTTTATGACCATAAAAGGAAGGTTGGGTTTGATTTTGGGAGTTTTGGTCCTAACAGTTTAGGAATATGGGGCCCAAAGGGTCTAAAATTGAACTTTGTGTGATTTCATCAAAAATTGAATAATTGGGTTCTTTGATATGCCGAATCTAACTATGTATGTAGATTCTTAATTTTTCGTCCCGTTTTCAAATTGGTCTACATTAAGGTCCAAAGGGTCCAAAATTAAACTTAGTTTGATTTTAACAAAAATTGAATCCTTGGGGTTCTTTGATATGCTGAATTTAAAAATGTACTTAGATTTTTAATTATTGGCCTAGTTTTCAAGTTGGTCCAAATGGGGGTCCAAAATTAAACTTTGTTTGATTTCATCAAAAATTGAATAAATGGGTTCCTTGATATGCCAAATCTAACTGTGTATGTAGATTCTTAATTTTTGGTCCAGTTTTCAAATTGGTCTACATTAAGGTCCAAAGGGTCCAAAATTAAACTAAGTTTGATTTTAACAAAAATTAAATTCTTGGGCTTATTTGATATGCTTTATCTAAATATGTACTTTTGTGCAATAGCAAGAAATTTTCAATTGCACAGTATTACACAATAGCAAGAAATATCTAATTGCACAATATTGTGCAATAGCAATTAATTTTCAATTGGAGTTATCTTTCTTTGTATAGAATAGTAGTTGATAATATATGTTGGAAATTTGCCAGACATGACTATGATGTCATTTTCTATTTTTATTTGCCAATATCTTTATGTAAATAACTTCATTGGAAATTTGCCAATATAAATTGTTGCTGATGAAGGCTTTTTTCCTTATCTTATCTAAAATGTTTTTAGATAATGTATGTTGGACATTTGCAAGACATGACTATGATGTCATTTTCTATTTTTATTTGCCAATAACTTTATGTAAATAACTTCATTGGAAATTTGCCAATATAAAATGTTGCTGATGAAGTTTTTTTATTGTTTTATATAATAAACAATGTATATTCACTTTTACTACCAACCAATCTTTACCATTCAGTGATAACCAGCACTTTATTTTACATTTTAATATTTTATGATGTATTTAAAAGAGTAGTTATTGTTGCAAACTCCATTAGAAATTTGAATTGATATCAGTTTTGGAAAAAGGGAAACAGGGATGTGAAGAAAAAGGGGGGGGGGGGTTTAAATTTTTCTCATTTCAGATTTCATAAATAAAAAGAAAATTTCTTCAAACATTTTTTTGAGAGGATTAATATTCAACAGCATAGTGAATTGCTCAAAGGCAAAAAAAAACTTTTAAGTTCATTAGACCACATTCGTTCTGTGTCAGAAACCTATGCTGTGTCATGATCAACTATTTAATTTTAGATTTAAAAAGTTTGAAGAAGAAATCTTTAATTGATTTGTAAAATCTTGACATTTGTTTTGTGTAAAAAAAAAATGTAATGTCAAAAATTTGATCACAATCCAAATTCAGAGCTGTATCACGCTTGAATGTTTTGTCCATACTTGCCCCAACTGTTCAGGGTTCGACCACTGCGGTCGTATAAAGCTGCACCCTGCGGAGCACCTGGTTTTTAACTGAAATTGTCTTGTCCGTAGACATTACCACAATATGTTTGTATCCGAATTTCCTTGTGTTCAGCCTAATTTGATAGGTAAAATGTATGTTATTTTTTCAAGAGAATGTCAAAATTGAGTTTTAATAATAGTTTGATTGTTTTAAACAGTCAGATATAGGAATTTCAATTAAAAGAATGTGTCTTCATTTTGACTTAATCAATAAATTATTGAGATATGTAAAGAATTATGGGTACATTTTTATATTTTACAAAATTTAAAACACACAGCTTAAAATTTAATTGGTAACTTTTAATCTTAACTTTAACAATCTTCTTTGAAAGCATTTAATTGAATATCAATAAAATGTCTTGTCCGTAGACATTATCAAAATGTATTTGTTTCCATTTTCATCGAAGTTAAGCATCATTTGATAAATAAACCTGATAAAATGTATGTTTTTTTTTCAAGAGAACACTTTCAGCTATATCAAAATTAGGTTTTAATAATGCATTTCATTAAATATGAATACAATGTCTTGTCCGTAGACAAAAAATATAAATTGTATTGCTAAGTTTGATGTTTATTGTAAGAATATGCATCAAATTATTTTAATGGTTTATACACCAAAAGAAAGGTTTTTTATGAAGTTTTGTTATTTAAAGATAAGTTTAGATACAGTTTTATCAGATAAGATTAATGATCAAAGAAAGCTACTGTTGTTCGAAATAACTGTGAGTTAAACATGTTCTTGTCAATTTTTTTTTTCAATTAAAATGTTCGATGTATTCAATAATTCTAAACATATTTTGTTGTCTTTGTCATTTACCAAAAATCTGACACTGGTGACCATGTCTTGAAGGCAACCATTAAAGAAAATTATACAGTTTTTAAACACCATTTATTTAATAAAAATATTAAATATTTTTTCCAAAAACTGCATGTAATTATATAAATGCTTCCAGTGTTAGCCTAACGATGGCATTTTTTTATAATTTAAACCATTTTTGAACCAAAATATCAAAAGAGTTTTTCCCTGAGGTGATACTCATTTTTGACTTTATGTGAAACACAAAATGCACATCTGATTGTGGCAAGGCCGACAGTTTGCAGTTAAAGTTTTCAATAATTTTTGTTGAGCCTGCAACTAACAGCGAAAGTAAGCAAGAAACTTGGTTCCGCGGAACCCTTTCAAATTTGTTTGTGTTTTTGTCTATTTAATATAGAACCTATAGACTAAATAAATCGGATCAATACTGAATTTCACAGTAGCAACTTAAAAACATGTAAAGGGGGTATTAGTCCCACTATGCGGAAGCTCTAGTCTTACCAAGTGATTACCGGGCTCTTGGTTTTAATTTCTTGGGAGCCTCTTGCCTCAAATAGTTTGACTATGTAAACAGCATATAGAAATGTTTTTTTTTTCAAATTTTTATATATTCCTTGTTATTTATCTTAGGGTGTTAACTCTATTCACTGTACAATCTTGTTCGAGATTCAAGAGGAAGAGAGAAAAAGCTGTTTTTTAATTTTAAGAATGACTTCCCCCTCCCTCTAACCTACATGGCATCAGTCACTAAGAATATAACAATAAAAAATCAAAAGAGATGTTACCAAGGGGTCAATGGAGTATCATAAGTCAAGAAATGCTACTATACAAGTAATAGTTATATTATTAGGAAAAATGTTTGAAAATATTTGAAATAAAATTAAAATATGCTCACAATACAAAGAGATATATCTACAACCAACCAAATGTGTTAGACAACTCCTTGTAGAAGTAATTGTTCTTTAAATATAAATGATTGAGTCTCACATGCACAAACATGAAATTTGGAGACTTATCATATCCCATTCTAGCAAATATTTTGTATATCTTTCAGTCAGATTAGTTTTGAAATGCCAACTCAAATACTTTATATTGGGTTGCAGCCGTACTTGACACCAATAATGATCAGATCATCCTTATTGATTTTAGGTCAATATCATAGACGAAATAGACCATTTTTTGTTCACATATGACACATACTGAAAGTTTGGGGCGCATATGGTGTTACCCCTGTCCGTCCGTCCTATTATGGGTATATAGTAATTCCACATAACTCCTCCTACAGTTTGAACGCTAGGAAGTTTTCACTTTGCTGGCTGGCTGCAGCAAAAGTACGTACTTGTAGAGGACTAGTTACCACACGACCAATTGTGAAATTATATCCATTAGAACTATAGTAACTGTTTAAGGATTTTTTGATGTCATTCTGTCTAAGATCAAGGTCAAAGTCAAACAGGCGACAAATTGTGCAGAAAACTGGTTTCCAGATTCTAAATCATCTTCTGTAAATTTGATTAAAATTTTACCTGGATGTAAGGTCACGTATAAAGGGAAAAGATTCCTATTACTTTAAAGGACATGTGACTATAATAAAGTTGCTTAATTATATATAGGAAGATGTGGTATGAGTGCCAATGAGACAACTCTCCATCCAAATGACAATTTATAAAAGTAAACCATTATAGGTCACGGTACGGCCTTCAACACGGAGCCTTGGCTCACACCGAACAGCAACCTATAAAAAATTACTAGTGTAAAACCATTCAAACGGGAAACATGTTAAAATATATAAAATATATGTATACATGTTGTTTCCGGATGCTTAATCAAATATCACAGATCACTTGAAATGGAAATCGATATTTACCTACATTTACAACATACCGTGTCCCATGGACACATTCCCTATTTATTTCACTTTTACTTTTAAGTCAGATAGACTTTAGGTTCTAGAGTATGTTAGACTTACATCATGTACATGTGTGGTTATGAATGTGGTGCTTTGTTTTATGCATGGGGATCTATTTAGAGATTCTTTGAGAGGCAGAAATGAAGATAAGGGTTCACAGTAGAACCTTTAAATTAAGAAACTTTTATTTTCGTGTTTAAATGGTTGTTACTTGAGCACCGTAAGTGATATGAGGTCATCAGTTATGATCAAAGTATTAAATGACATACTTAATGATTAAAAGGTCAATGGTTAATATGACCTTGACCTTTGACTATGATCCTTTTTTTCAAAATATCACAAAAAAAGATGGAACATGGTAGACACGACGAGACAGATCAAATGAAATATAGAAGGAGTCCCAAGGGATTATATCCAACCCTTGCTGTTTAAAAAGTTCAAAAATCTTATATAGTGTTGAGATCTCTTCCCCTGAACCATATATTTTCCTGTTTGACACATCACGATGCATTGAATGATAGATAGGATAAGTCATCAGGAGTCATCTCAACCTTTTCATTAGTAAATGTTTAAATATATTCTAATAATTTGAGATCCCCCACCCTCAATCATATATTTTCCTGTTAGTGATATCAAGAAGAATTGCATACTATAATGAGTCCAAGAGTAACATGTGTGACTTTGTTTAAAAGACTTTGAAACAGCATTCTGCTACAATCATTACTTGTTTTGAATGTGTCCATCGTGCACAAATGTTCACTCCTTTTACATCATTCTATCAAAACTTTTATCGATCCTACAACTGAATAAGGATTAAACCTTTCTGATTCTGTTAGATCTGCAGGATGTTTTATAGAATTATCGATTAATTTAAACTGAAAGGACAAATGTATTGTGGAGGTGCATTTTTTTATGTCTCTGCCATTAGGCGAAGACTTACGCAGTAAGAGTTTATGTGTTTCCGCAGTCTAACTTCAGTTTTTCTATTCCAAATTTTATGGAACTCCTACATAATGGTGAAGACCAAAACTTGCACACAGAGCTTGAATTTGGGTAGTGATTCGATTACCATTCTAGAGTTATGCCCTTTATTACTTGGAAAATTGCCATTTTTTTCGTTTCCGCTCTCTAACTTAAGTTTTCTTATTAAATTTGTTTATGAAACACAAAAACACAATGGTAAGAACCAAAACTAAGAACCGTGCGAGATTTATGCCCCTTTATGATTTTGGAAATTGTTTTTTTTTTCGTTTTCACCCTCTAACTTATGTTTGTCTCGTGCAAATTTTAGGAAACTTGTGCTAAATTCCAAAACACGCAAACAGAGTTCGAATTTGAGCAGTTAATTATTTACTGTTATCAAGTTATGATCCTTTTTTTACTTGGAAAATTGCAAAACTTGACCAGGGGCATTTGTGTCCTTAGACATATTCTTCTTTTACATTTTTTAACGAATAATTTATTTCCTATCTTTTTTAACACATTTTAAGTGAAAAAACATATTACATGTAGTTTCATTTTTTTTTTAAATTGTAGGCAACTATGAAGAAACTGAACTTCATGCAAGATTATTAAAACCATACGAAGAAAAAATAGCCAGTGAGGACAGCTCAGCCATCATTGAAGAAGCAGCCCACAAGACGTTTACAGACACCACTTCACCAACAGGTTTTGATGAATCAAAGGAACCAAGAACAGTATTTCAGCCTAAAAAACTTAAACCTCCAGTAGCCACTGAACATAAAACCCAACCTCCAGTAGACACTCAAATTATACGCCCTGTAGCCACTGAATATAAAGAAAAAACCTCAGAAGACACTAAATTTAAATTTTCAGAGGGAGCTCATGACACTATCAAAGACAACACCCTCATAACTATTTTGTACAGACGTGTTGATGAATCAACGGAATCAAAGACTTTATCTCAGCAGCCTGAAAAAATAAAACTTCCAGTAGTCACTCAAGTTGAACCTCCAGTAGTCACTCAAGTTGAACCCCAAGCATCTCAAGTAGCCAATATTTATCAAGAACAACAGCAAAACCTATCATTAGAAAAAGCTCATAAAGATATCAAATCCATGATGGAAAAAATGAAAGTTGATTTACATGACAAAGAGGAGTATGCCAATTTGTTATTATGGGATTTTGCTGGCGATGAAGAATTTTACCACACACACCAAACATTTCTGTCCCAAGATGCAATTTATCTGGTTATGACAAAACTTAACGAGGCTGATGACAAAAATGCACAAGGTAAGTATTGATATGATACATTTATATTTTTATACGACCTCAAAAAAATTCTTGCATTCGTATATTGCTATGATGTCGTTGTCTGCGCCAGCGTCGTCTAAAAACGCATTTGGTTTCCGGGCAATAACTTAAGTTTAAGTGTATGGATCTCTATGAAATTTTACCAGAAGGTTCAATACCATAGAAGATAGGTTGGGATTGATTTTGGGGATTATAATACCACCAGTTTTAAAGAAGTAGGGGCCAAAAACAAGCATTTTGTAGTTTCTGGACAATAACTTTTTTGTAAGTATTGATCTCTCTGACCTTGACCTACTTTCATGTTTCATTGGTCAGTGTTAAGGTTTCCTTGTTAAGTTCGTTTCTAAGAAACAATAAGCAATAGGTCAACTATATTTGGTCTATTGAATGATTGTTAGGTGAACATGTATTTCCAGTTTGGTTTATCTGACCTTGACTTCATTTTCTTGGATCATGATAAGTTCATGTGATACTTGTAGTAAAACTCTTTTTTTAGGACTATCAACATAAAATCAATGGTCAGTAAAGCAGGCGAGACATTTCAGCGTGTGCACTCTTCTTTATGTATGCCCCTGCCGTAGAGGAGGCCTCAGGAGGGGGCACTAGGTTTTACCCTTGTCTGTCCGTTAATACGTACGTACGTCCCAAAGTTGTTTTCCGTTCTTTAACTTAATTTAGCCTCAACCAAATGTTATGAAACTTGTAGACAATGCTTATTACCACAAAATACTGATGAAGTGTGAGTTTTGGTGGTGTCACTCTTACTATTCTAGAGTTATGTCCCTTTACAAATGGACAAATTGCTGAATTTTTCGTTTCCGTTCTCTAATTTAAGTTAGGTATGCCATGTATGCACAATACTTATTACCACAAAACTCAGATCAAGTACAAATTTGAGTAGCGTCACTTTAACTGTTCTTCATGGACACATTCCCCATTTATTTTTTTTGCAATTAACAGACGGCCTGGGATTAATTTCTTTTTACGTGATAAATTTGTAAACTTTAATAGATTGTTATGAAACTTGGAAATAAGCGAATCTTCAAGATCAAGAAAAAGCATTTAAAACAAAGTTCGATTTTTTTTAAATCCTGTATTTGATTGATAAATGGATAAAATCTTTTAGAGTCATTATTACACTTCTACACTGACATCAGCAATCCTAGGTGAGACACATGGTTCCAAGGAACCCTTTACAAATTCTTATATTACTCAGGGATGTTTCCAGGTGTTTTCAAATGGGTCCCTTGAATATCAAATTGGGAATTTTTATTCTAATTGGGAATTTTTTAAGCATAAAATCTAAGACGAAATAACACATTATTTTCCTGTAAAAACGGAAAATGTGTATTATTAAGTTTAACCTGTACACTGATGTTCATGTAAGTTGTAACATTTTGAATAATTCTGGATGGGCTACTGTTATTACATGAATATCATTGAACATGATGCACTAGTCTATTACTTAGCTATAGTTCCCTAGGCCTATTACAAAAACATATATTTCAGCTAACCTAAACCACTGGAAAAAAACTATTCATCAGGTATTTATTCAACAGCAGGAAATCTCTATAAATTTACCTTGATTCAAATGGATTTCAAATTGAACTGGTCAATTGTCGAATTTGACAACAAACTATGAAAAATTATAGTTGCCTTAATCGGTGACAGAAACTTTTCCGGAAATATCGATTTTTATTTTATTTTCCTGAATTGGGAATTCATTTTCACGTACATTTTTTGGGGGCCGCTGGCCAATTTAAGGGCCGCTCACCGACCCTAAACTATATAGTGGAATCATCCCTGATTACACCTGGCCATTTATGAAAATTAAATAGTTCATGTGTCCATTAACAAAATATTTTGCTATTGATGAGTATTTAATGACAGAAATGCACTTTCTAGATAATTCGTGAGCTTCCGGGGGGGTTAAATTTGCCCCTTGAACTTATCAGGAGGTTTTTTGCCATTGACCCTCTAAGGGCTCACAGGCCTCACAAATTTTGATTTTCTTGTAACATTCCTTTGGTCATACACTCTTTAACTTTTCTACATATTTATGTATATCCCTTAGTTTCATATGATTAGGTTGGAGTGTTCCTGATGAAGATATATCCCTTAGTTTCAAATGATAAGTTGGAGTGTTCCTGATGAAGATATATCCCTTAGTCTCAAATGATTAGGTTGGAATGTTCCTGATGAAGATATATCCCTTAGTCTCAATAATTAGGTTGGAGTGTTCCTGATGAAGATATATCCCTTAGTTTCAAATGATAAGTTGGAGTGTTCCTGATGAAGATATATCCCTTAGTTTCAAATGATAAATTGTAGTGTTCCTGATGAAGATATATCCCTTAGTCTCAAATGATTAGGTTGGAGTGTTCCTGATGAAGATATATCCCTTAGTTTCAAATGATAAGTTGGAGTGTTCCTGATGAAGATATATCTCTAAGTTTCAAATGATTAGGTTGGAGTGTTCCTGATGAAGATATATCCCTTAGTTTCAAATGATAAGTTGTAGTGTTCCTGATGAAGATATATCCCTTAGTTTCAAATGATGAGTTGTGGTGTTCCTGATGAAGATATATCCCTTAGTTTCAAATGATAAGTTGTAGTGTTCCTGATGAAGATATATCCCTAAGTTTCAAATGATAAGTTGTAGTGTTCCTGATGAAGATATATCCCTAAGTTTCAAATGATTAGGTTGGAGTGTTCCTGATGAAGATATATCCCTTAGTTTCAAATGATAAGTTGTAGTGTTCCTGATGAAGATATATCCCTAAGTTTCAAATGATAAGATTGAAGTGTTCCTGATTAGGTTGGAGTTTCCTGATGAAGATAAATCCTGTAAAGTGCTTCTGATGCACCTTAAAGTGTTGTTTCATTTATCTTGGGACATTTGCTTTATGGATTAATACATGTACACCAAATATCTTTTCTGTACAATTATATTCATAGGTTTGCCTCTTATCTTGTGTAAATTAAGTATAAACATGAAAAACTTTTTTCCTGCTTGAGCTGTCTTCAAAGATCTTGACCGATTTTTTCATTTTTTTTAAAAATATAAACGATGCTTGAAGATACTTTGCATTTATGTATTATTGGACGTAATTTGAAACTTCTGCATTCTACAAGCTTAAGAGAACCTTGATCTATCTTTGTACCCCTACTCAGAAGGAGTGAATGTATATGGATGTATATGGTGTATTTCCTATCGCTCTGTTAGTCGTCCCATGAAATTATAAGGTTCCAGTAATTTGGTATCCGACTTCAGTATTTATGTATGATATACTGCGTAATATATTTCACATTCATGATATACTGCATGATGTTTTTATAAGACCGCAAAAAAACTTTGCATTTGTATATTGGTATCACGTCGTGGACAACGTCCACATCGTCCTAAGACATTTGGTTTTCGTACAATAACTTTAGTATAAGTAAATAGAAATCTATGAAATTTAAACACAAGGTTTATGACCACAAAAGGAAGGTTGGGGCGTAAAGATTTTGGGGGTTATTGTCCCAACAGTTTAGAAATAAGGGGCAAAAAAGGGGCCCATTAATAAGCATTTTTCTAGTTTCCAGACAATATAACTTGTGGAATGGTGTATGGATCTCTGAAATTATACCACAAGTTTCCATACCACAAAGGGATGATAAAAATTGGCTTATGGCGGTTATGGCTCAAACCGTTAGGAATTAGGGGCAAAAAAGGTGGAAAACAAGGGTGTCCTGGTAAATGGACAATTACTTAAGTACAAAACATAAGTTAAAAGCAGTTTAAGGGAGGTAATTCAACCACAACATTTTGAATTTCCTCCCTTACACTGCTTTAAAATTATGTATAAAGAAATGTTGTATTGTCTTGAGGTGATTAGCTGTCAATTTATTTTTAGAAGTTACTATTTTAAATATGCTGATGCAGGCAATTTAATTTTAGCCATGATTATGTATGTCATTTTCTATTTTAAGACTTTTATGATGTATTTAAATGGGTTATTATGATTGCAAACTCCATTTGAAATTTGAATTGTGATTATGACCACTACTTTGAGAGAAAGATTTTTTTTTGGAAAAAGGGGGGGGGGACAATTTGTTCAGAAAATTTGGGGGGGTTGGGGGTTGAGGGGGGTCAATGAGCAACAGCATAGTGTATTGCACAAAAGCAAAAAAAAAGAATATAAATTCAAATCACATAACCATTTCAAGTTCTTTGACTACAGTTATTCTGTGTCTGAAACCTATAATGTGTCGAATATGTAATTACAATCCAAATTCGGACCTGTTTCAAGTGCGAAATTTGTGTCTATTTTTGCCCCAGCTGATCAGGGTTTGACCTCTGCAGTCATATCCAGCTGCGCTTGGCGAAGCAATTTATTCACATTCTTTGCATTTCAACTTTACAACTATGGAGCGCATTAATCCTCAATTTTTAATGCAAACTCATAGACAAGTAAACTTTGGCTCAAAATGATCTAGATATATTTCTCTTTCACCAAAAGTTTCATTTCTGCAAATTTGTTGGTAAGTTTAAGTAAACAAGGACATCAAAAGCACTATTTTGTGTCAGAGTAGGGCTACTTTTACATACGTTCTAAATTGGAGGGAGTAATTGGTGGTCTGACACCATAAGGGTAATTTCGAGTTTGCGGATCAAATACAATGAACAAATAATAATTCCAGGCAGTTGACAAAACACATCTATGATGATGAAATATAAATACAAGAATTAAAAACAAATAGATATATTGAAAATAACGAAAAAGCAGAAAATATTTTATACAGAAACTCAAAATTACTTCTGTTCACAAATTTTGAATTACATGTAAAAATCAGACTAAATATGACAGTAATTTTCTTTATTCATAAATAAATGTTGATATTACTTGTAGATTTTTATACGCCCGTCAAAATTATGGTATACAAATGTCCGGTGTCAGTCCGTCCGTCTGTCTGTCTGTCCGTCCGTCTGTCCGTATGTCCGGCGTAAACATGTCGCACCGTAACTTGAGAACGACTTATCCAAATTTCATGAAACTTAATATAGTTGTTTCTTATGATGGTCAAATGATCTGTATACTTTTTGGTGAAAATAAGATTTAAACTTTTTGAGTTACGGCACTTTATAACTAAAACAGGGGTGTGTTTTTTTCACATGTCGCACTGTATCTCAAAAACGATTCTTGATTATGACTTAAAACTTTACACACTTCTTAGTTATATTAATCTCAATATCTGTATACTTTTTTGGTGATGATTCAAAATTTCATTTTTGAGTTATTGAGTATTTTGTAAAAAAGGGGGAGGGTTTTTTTACATGTCGCGCCATATCTCAAAAACTATTTATGATTATTGCTCAAAACTTTACACATGTCTTTGTTATATTAATCTCAATATCTGTATACTTTTTGGTGATAATTCAAAATTTCATTTTTGAGTTATTAGTATTTTGTGAAAAAGGGGGAGGTTTTTTTTTACATGTTGTGCCGTATCTCAAAAACGATTTATGATTATTGGTTAAAACTTTACACACTTCTTTGTTCTATTAATCTAAAAATTTGTGTACTTTTTGGTGATTATTCAAAATTTTATTTTTGAGTTATTGAGTATTTTGTAAAACAGGGGAGGGTTTTTTACATGTCGCGCCGTATCTCAAAAATAAGTTATGATTATTGCTTAAAACTTTACACACTTCTTTGATATATTAATCTAAAGATCTGTATACTTTTTGGTTTTGATTCAAAATTTTATTTTGGTAATATTTAGTTTTTGTAAAAAAAAAAACCAGGGTGGGGGGTTTCACATGTCCTGCCGTGTCTTTAAAACAATATATGGTTATTGCTTAAAACTTTCTCATAAACTATTTATGATTATTGCATAAGACTTCCACATAAGACGTCCGGCGTATCATGCGCTCATGGCGCAGCTGTTTATTTTTATAGTGTGAACATTTTACTACAATTTCAAGAGGTAATTTATGTTCTCAGTTTTCAGAAGGGCCAATAAAAATCTAGAAGTTTCTTACTTTATTTTCACAGAGAAACTAATATATTATAATATATCAACTAGATATGATCTTGGACTATTATATTATTAGTATAATAGTCCCAGATATGATACACTTAAACAGCTTTGAATTTGAACTGTTTAAAATAATGGTACAATTAGTAATTAATGACCAATAGTTGAGACAACACACCCACCCACAGTGACACCCTCCCCACTACCAAAAAAATTATATTTCAATTAATAACATGAATAATATACAACTACAAGACAATTACATTTATTATTAAACCTGTTATACAACAGTGGTTTTGACAATGAAGCAAGCTAAAACTAACCTAACACCAAAAGCACATTACTTTTGTATCTTACTGAGTTAGGAAATATTTCAAGTAAAAGTAGGACCTGGAGTTTAGGTTGTGGACCTTTCAGTTTGGAGTGTTAAAGGTCCTGGACCTTCCCGTACCAAATGGTAATTTGAACCCCTGATGCTAATGCATGTGAGATGCTTTTAATGTGTAAACATATTACTGCAATTTTGAAGGGGTATATTTTTCTCAATATTTAAAGGTAAAAAAAAAGTAGCTGGAAGTTTCTTACTTTATTTTCACAAATAGTGCAACTATATTATATAATACCTGAATGTAAGCAAATCAAATGATATATAGGTGGCGTCCTTTGGGCCACTCTACCCCTCCTGTTTGATAACTTGGAAACGGTCGAGATCCCCACCCCTTAATTAACCATATATTAAAGTATAGGACAATATAATAAATCAAATAAAATATAGGGTTATGGAGTCAACCCCCTCTTGTTTGAGAACTTGGAAACAGTCTAGATCCCCACCCCTTAACCATATAGATTCATGTTTGTGACAAAATGAAAAATCAAATGAAATATAGGGAGAGTCGCTGTGGATCACCCCATCCCTCCTGTTTTAGAATTTAAAAACGGTCGAGATCCCCATCCCTAAACAATATATATTCATATATGGGACAATATAACACATCAGATGAAATATAGAGGGAGTCCCTTGGGTCACACCACCCCTCCTGTTTGATAATTTGAAAAACGTTGAGATACCCACACCTTAACCATATATATTCATGTATGGGGCAATATAACAATTAAAATGAAATATAGGGAATCCCTGGGGTCAACATACACCCTCCTGTTTGAGAACTTGTAAATGGTCAAGATCCTCACCCCTAAACCATATATACTCATGTATGGGACAATATAACAAATCTAATGAAAAATAGGGGAAGTCCCTGTGGTCACCCCACCCTTCCTGTTTCAGAACTTGGTAAGGTCGAGGTCCCCACACCCAAACAATATATATTCATGTATGGGCCAATATTACTAATTAAATTAAATAAAGGGGAGTCCTTGATGTTACCCTATCCTCTTCTGTTTGAGAACTTAGAAACCGATGAGATCCCCACCCCTAAAGCGTATATATTCCTGTATGGGACAATATAACAAATCAAATGAAATGTAGAGGAAGTCCCTATGGTCACCCTAACCCTTCCTGTTTGAGAACTTGAAAACCATTGAGATCCCCACCCCTAAACAATATATATCCATGTATGGGACAAAATAACAAATCATTTACATTTGCTTTTGGCAGGTCAGTCAGACCTCACCTTTGACCCCCGTAGTAGTGAACATTTGTCTGATTCATGTCTCATAACTTTTGTACTATAGAACACAAACTCAGTTTTATTTCCAGGGAAACCAGTCCATTCATACTTTTACATGTTCGTACTAAGTCAATTTGTACTAATAGCAGTCAACGAGAACCAACGTTAACTACCAAATAGAACAACTGCAATCATTGCGAACTTGTACCACTGCAGACTCACCATAAAAAAATTACATTGATATATGCATTGCTTTTGAAACCTTGATAACATAAAATTATTTGCCTTATTAATTAATTCATTAGATAAGCATAAATGTACTATATATGAATGTTCATGTTGAAGCACCACAGTTTTCAAATTACGTTTGCCTTGGTGTTTGGTTAACTGCCTTCAGCCCTTACAGCGCTTTGATTTATTAGTTGTTATTGGCTTTGAACTAGCTGTCAGTAACTGAGTACTCTCAGATCTGTACTTAGTGTCTTTTTGTTGTTGGGATATACAAGTACCCTGCCACGTCCACTCTGTGATTTTGTTACTTGTTTTTGATGTGTATCTATCTGATGATTTAAGCCCTTTTTTATAGTTCGTTCTCATGTTGTACTGTTACACCACTGTCCCAGGTTAGGGGAGGGATGGGTGCTTACTAACATGTGTAACCCCGCCACATTATTTATGGATGTGCCTGTCCCAAGTCAGGAGTCTATAATTCAGTGATTGTTATTTGTTGCTGTATATTATATTTGTTTTTTGTTTATAAATCAGGCCATTAGTTTTCTCGTTAGATTAGTTTTACATAAATTTTGTCATTTCGGGTCTTTTATAGCTGACTATGCGGTATGGGCTTGCTCATTGTTGAAGGCTGTACGGTGGCCTATAGATGTCAATTTTTTGTGTCATTTGCATTCTACAAGAGAACATTGATCTATCTCATGTATCTGTGTACCCCTACTCAGAAACAGTGAATGTTTACGGTGTATTCCCTGTCACTCTATTAGTCGTCCCTTGAAATTTTTATAAGGTTCCTGTAATTTGATATCAGACTTGCGTAATATATTTCACATTCTTTGCTCGTCAAATTCCTGTTAACAGAATAGTCATATATTTTTACACATACTGTTCATGTGTAATGAAATTTTCATATTTTTTTTTTGCGGGAAATACAAGTCAGAGATTTCTGGTATTGTAATCAGGCTTCATGTGAAAACGGGTAAATGAAAATCTCGAAAATAAATTCCACGAAAATTTATGCGGTATAGGTTAGTTTTAACAGCATAAATGCCAATTAAAGGGCATTGCACATACATGTATTTTATAAAATGACTGTCAAGTGTGTATACCCTTATCAATTAGTGTCAAATAGATTAAGAGTGTGAGGTACTTTATCAGGTAATTACCCTTATTAATTAGTGTCAAATTACATAAGAGTTGTAAGTCACTCTTGATAATTCTATAATCTTATTAGTAAGTACATCAAAGGGCCGGTCAATTTCGTAACTAATCAACCATGAAATTTAAAGAAGTGTGTATACCTGTGACAAATATTTAAGTTGCCTGTATTCCATTGATTAACTGTATCAGAATATAATCAATAAATAAGACCTCATTCTGGTAAAAGAATTAATCATAAAATATAGACACTTGCTTCTCAATTTTTACAGCTTTTTATCTGCAACAATTTCAGTTTCCCCCAAAATATTTAATTTAAGAATCCACCAAAATAAAAGCCGCAATTTTTTTTTGTATACTTTGTTGTCTCTATATATATATATATATAAATCGCAAAATTTTACACCCACGAAAAATAAACCTCTATACGGTATTTTGTGCGAGGTATTTCCCAATTTGTTGATTTTAAACTTCCTGTATAACACATACCTTAATACAGGTTTTCTTAAACATAATTATATATAATGACCATGCAAGAAATGTTTGTCTCATTTATCAGAAAATACAATTGATAGCCTCTGAAAATTTCAATCAACATTTACATAAGCATGCTAAAATATGTGAGGTTTTTTTCATATTTATTGCTTTTTAAATTTACACATGATAGACTATAAAGTGGCTTATACATTTGAATGCACCTGTCCTAAGTCAGGAGCTAGTTGTTCATCGGTTGTCATTTGTTGGTGTGGTTCATAAGAGTTTTTTGTTATACCTCTGTTTATAAAAAAAGTGGGGGTATACTGTTTTACCTCTGACTGTCCGTCAGTCCGTCCGTCCGTCCCATGAATATTTTCGTCGCATCTTTCTCAGGAACTACAGTACAAGGATTTCTGAAATTTGGTTTCAGGGTTTATATAAGTCAGCTATTATGTATGATGCGTTTTCAGATTCATCACTCAACAACTTCCTGTTTACCGAAATGCGCATCTGGTGCCAGAAAATAGGTACCGTTAATTTTATTTCTACCACTGGGTCGATGCCTCTGCTGGTGGACTATTAGTCCCCGAGGGTATCACCAGCCCAGTAGCCAGTACTTCGTTACTGGCATGAAAATACGGAATTTTTTGTGTTATTAAAATTTGCTGTTACAAAATATTAGAAATTATTATAAATTAAGGAATGTATCTCCCTCATGCAAAGTTCTGATTCCTTTCACGGATTTGGCTATACTTTTTGGACCTTTTGGATTATAGCTCTTCGTCTTTTATATAAGCTTTGGATTTCAAATATTTTGGCCACGAGCATCACTGAAGAGACATGTATTGTCTAAATGCGCATCTGGTGCAAGAAAATAGGTACCGTTAATTTTATTATACCGAACACTTGTATCATTTTACACATGAAAACCAAGTTGAAAATTTTCGTCACATTTTTCTCAGGAACTACATTACAAGGATTTCTGAAATTTGGTTTCAGGGCTTATATAAGTCAGTTATACCGTGTGATGCGTTTTCAGACTCATCACTTTACAACTTTCTGTTTACCGAATTATTTGGGCGGGGTATCAGTGAACAATAGCTCGCAATTTCACTTGTTTTTCCTTTTTTTTTTATAGATTAGAAGGTTGGTTTCCCTGTTTGAATTGTTTACACTATATATACATATATATATATATATATAGTCATTTTGGGGCCCTTTATAGCTTGCTGTTCGGTGTGAGCCAAGGCTCCGCTCCGTCTTGAAGGCCAAACTTTGACCTAAGGCTATAATTGTTTAAATTGTACACATTGTGAATTGGATGGAGAGTTGTCTCATTGGTACTTATACCACATCTTCTTATTTATATTATAGCAGGATATCATTAGTGAGCAGTAGCTCACAGTTGAAAGTGTTACTTAGTAATCTTATTTTAGAACAATTGAAATTGATGCAGCGGCCATTATAGGATGCATTTAAGATGGATTGAAACATTAACATTGATATACATGTTGCAATCACTATTTTGTAGAAATGTTTCAGTTGTGGATGAATTCAATACATTGCTACTGTAGACTTGATGATCAGCAAAAAAACCCTGGAAGTTTCACTGCTAAATTAGATGAGAGTTCTAAGACACTGGAAACAAATGTTCTTGATCCACCAGTGATTCTTGTTGGTTCACATAAAGACCAAGTCAGGCATTCAAAGGGAGAAAAGGTGTGTAAAGATCCCGTACAAATATATATACAATATAAATTTACCCATATCAAGTGAAAGCAGAAAGAAATTGTTATTACTGTTAAAACAGATTTAAGTATACAGGAATGAAGAAGACTTAAATTACCATGATGGCTGAACCATAAACTCAATATGACCCCATCAGTGGGAGGGGTAATTGTAATTCAATTTATATCCAATGAAACACATAATGGAATTGGCTGTCTATATTTTACTGGATCTAGATAATGTTAGGGTTGCAAGATATTTGTAGTGAAACCTTGATCTTAAATTCTTTCAACCTATCTGTAATCGTTGGTAAGGAAAGCATGAAATCTCAGGATCTGCACACCTGTTACTAACGGTAGATATATCAACAAATTAATTAAAAACTGCACCTATCGAACACAAGTCTTGATTATATATCCATAAAAAAAGATTCTCGATCTTGATATCTATATCACTAATGGAAAGCTGAATACTAAAATTTATGATAAAAGGGATGATTTTTCATTTCCTATCGTTAATTATCCGTTTTTAGATGGTGACGTTCCCTTGTCACCATCTTACGGTGTTTATATATCTCAACTTGTACGATTCGCTCGTGTATGTAACAATGTTTTAGATTTTAACGAGAGAAATTTATGTATTACTGAAAAATTATTACACCAGGGTTTTCGATATCACAAACTAGTCAAAACATTTACTAAATTTTATCATCGGTATAAAGACATCATTCGTAAATATAGCTCAACATGCAGACTTCTAATATGTTCAGGTATTTCACATCCAATTTTTTATGGTAATATTCTTTATAAAGCACAAAGGTGTCAGTATTCACCTCAGAAACTTACAAAACCTTTGAATAGACTTATTAAGAAGGGATATAATTACGATACTGTTGTCAAGTCATTAAAGATTGCATATTTTGGCGTTAATATTGAGTCACTGATAAGGTCTTTGCATCGGAACTAAACACATTATTTTTAAAAACAGTTGTTGGCATGACACGGGTTATGTTCTTCTCATATATGTTATGATGGTATGATACTAAACCCCTAACGGGAAGGATTGTGCCTGATGTTCATATGATGAAATCATAATCTTTCAGTCAATTTAATTGAAGTCCGGAGCTGGCATGTCAGTTACAAAAATGTAACTGCTAGTAGTCTGTTGTTATTTATGTATTATTGTCATTTTGTTTATTTTCTTTGGTTACATCTTCTGACATCAGACTCGGATTTCTCTTGAACTGAATTTTAATGTGCGTATTGTTATGCGTTTACTTTACTACATTGGTTAGAGGTATAGGGGGAGGGTTGAGATCTCACAAACATGTTTAACCCCGCCGCATTTTTGCGCCTGTCCCAAGTCAGGAGCCTCTGGCCTTTGTTGGTCTTGTATTATTTTAATTTTAGTTTCTTGTGTACAATTTGGAAATTAGTATGGCGTTCATTATCACTGTACTAGTATATATTTGTTTAGGGGCCAGCTGAAGGACGCCTCCGGGTGCGGGAATTTCTCGCTACATTGAAGACCTGTTGGTGACCCTCTGCTGTTGTTTTTTATTTGGTCGGGTTGTTGTCTCTTTGACACATTCCCCATTTCCATTCTCAATTTTACAAATATGTGATCTTTCAGAATAATGATGCTTAAGCCTGAAAAGTGGTCACAATATGCATATGGGTGTTGGGGTCAAAGGTCAACAATTACATATTTACAAATATTGTCGTAAATATAACTTTTGGGTTTATTTCAGGAATTAGAAATATATATAAAAATCATTATTCGATTCATAAAGCCTAAAGAAGATATCAAATTAAAAAAAAACTTTTTTTGTACCTTAAAATTCACTCTTTTCTTACAGAAATTATGTTTATTAATGGCTCCCTTTTGTTTCCATACAAGAATAACTTCGATTATAAATATATTAATTAAGGATATCACGGATATGTTGCCTAGTCTTCTTTTTAACTTTTTGTCATATATTCGGAATCCTCTGGTTTTATTTATGTACAATGTATAATTATAATGCAATTAAAAGTTTTGCCCTTTAACCCCTAATTTTCTTTTCATATTTGGACTGTATAAAGTTTACTAAACACATTTTGTAAATCTTAAAAATATACGTGTAATTTTTTCATAGTTTTTAAAAGAAAAAAGGTGCCAATGTTAAATGACTGAAAAATCTAGAGAAAATCTTTTCCCGCCAAATTTTGAATGGCTGATACATATATCTCAAAAACAAGGTCACAGACCTCTCACTTTTTTCTGCTTTTTAAGTTCAGTTATTTACAGTGGCGGATCCAGAAATTTTCATAAGTGGGGGCCCACTGACTGCCTAAGAGGGGTCCGATCCAGTCACGCTTCAGTGATTCCCTATATAAGCAACCAATTTTTTTTCCCAAAGGGCCCCCTGCCCCCCCTAAATCCGCCTCTGATTTATATACTATCAATTCATTAAGTCTTTTAAAAAGCTTGATATTTCGAAACAGAAGAGCCAACATTCTTAAGTCTTAAAATGACTTGCCATACATTTTGTAATTCAAAACTTTAACTCCTACGATTCATAAGAAAAGGAAATGGCTTTTGGATAGTCAATCATTGCTTACATCCACTTATTTTGAGTTGTGTTGGATAGTTGATTCATTTGCAATCATACCACATCTTCTTATTTTTATATGTTGTGTGCTTACTAACATAATTGTATTAATAAAGAAAACAAAAATTGTCAAAAAACTCACCATTGATACCGGGATTAAAATTGGTACACCAGAAGCACTTTATGTCTACAAAAGATCATTAGTGACGCTGGAATCAACAAAGTTAAAAAGGTCAAACAAAGTACGAAGTTGAAGTAGGTATATCCTATTTTTGTCGAGCCTTCGACTTTAGTCGAAAAAGCGAGACTAAGCGATCCTACATTCCGTCGTCGTCGGCGTCGTCGTCGGCGGCGTCCACAAATATTCACTCTGTGGTTAAAGTTTTTGAAATTTTAATAACTTTCTTAAACTATACTGAATTTCTACCAAACTTGGACAGAAGCTTGTTTATGATCATAAGAAAGTATCCAGAAGTAAATTTTGTAAAAATAAAATTCCATTTTTTCCGTATTTTACTTATAAATGGACTTAGTTTTTCTGCGAGGAAACATTACATTCACTCTGTGGTTAAAGTTTTTAAAATATTAATAACTTTCATAAACTATCCTTGATTTGTACCAAACTTGGACCGAAGCTTTTTTATGATCATAAGATAGTATCAAGAAGAAAATTTTGTAAAAATAAATTTCCACTTTTCCGTATTTTACTTATAAATGGACTTATTTTTTTGGCCAGAAACAAAACATTCACTCTGTGGTTTAAGTTTTTAAAATTTTTATAATGTTCTTAAACTATCCTGGATTTCTACCAAACTTAGACATAAGCTTGTTTCTGATCATAAGATATTATTCAGAAGTAAATTTTGTGAAAAAAAAATCACTTTTTCCGTATTTTACTTATAAATGGACTTAGTTTTTCTTCCGGTTAACATTGCATACAGTCTGCAGTTAAAGTTTATAAAACATTTATTAGATTCATAAACTATCCTGGATTTTTTACCAAACTTGGAAGCTTCTTATAATCAAACGACAGTATCGAGAGGGAAATTTTTATTGATGTTTTTCCTCATTTTTGTTGAGTCTGCAATTAACAGCAAAAGTAGGCGAGACATTGGGTTCCGTGGAACCCTTACGAATTTTTTTACTTGTATAATTGGATTTTTTTTCTTCTGTCAACAAAGGGGATCTTCTCGGTGGCTCCCTTGTATCACCTTCCAATTTTATCCACGATTTGTCTTTGTTAATTATTAACCTTTGCTATTTAGTCCTTTTTGTCGAGCCCTCGACTTTAGTCGAAAAAGCGAGACATATCGATCCTACAATCGTCGGCGGCGTCCACAAATATTCACTCTGTGGTTGAAGTTTTTGAAATTTTAATAACTTTCTTAAACTATTCTGGATTTCTACCAAACTTGGACAGAAGCTTGTTTATGATCATAAGATAGTATCCAGATGTAAATTTTGTAAAATTAAAATTCCATTTTTTCCGTATTTTACTTATAAATGGACTTTTTGTCCATCTGATGAGTTAAGCCTTTTTCATCTGATTTTTATGGTTCGTTCTGATGTTGTACTGTTATACCACTGTCCCAGGTTTAGGGGAGGGTTGGGATCCCGCTAACATGTTTAACCCCGCCACATTATTTATGTATGTGCCTGTCCCAAGTCAGGAGCCTGTAATTCAGTGGTTGTCGTTTGTTTATGTGTTACATATTTGTTTATCGTTCATTTTTTTTTACATAAATAAGGCCGTTAGTTTTCTCGTTTGAATTGTTTTTCATTGTCTTATCGGGGCCTATTATAGCTGACTATGCGGTATGGGCTTTGCTCATTGTTGAAGGCCGTATGGTGACCTATAGTTGTTAATAACTGTGTCATTTTGGTCTTTTGTGGGTAGTTGTCTCATTGGCAATCATACCACATCTTCTTTTTGTCGAGCCTTCGACTTTAGTCGAAAAAGCGAGACTAAGCGATCCTACATTCCGTCGGCGTCGGCGGCGGCGGCGTCCACAAATATTCACTCTGTGGTTAAAGTTTTTGAAATTTTAATAACTTTCTTAAACTATACTGAATTTCTACCAAACTTGGACAGAAGCTTGTTTATGATCATAAGAAAGTATCCAGAAGTAAATTTTGTAAAAATAAAATTCCATTTTTTCCGTATTTTACTTATAAATGGACTTAGTTTTTCTGCGAGGAAACATTACATTCACTCTGGTTAAAGTTTTTAAAATTTTAATAACTTTCATAAACTATCCTTGATTTGTACCAAACTTGGACAGAAGCTTGTTTATGATCATAAGATAGTTATCAAGAAGAAAATTTTGTAAAAATAAATTTCCACTTTTCCGTATTTTACTTATAAATGGACTTATTTTTTTGGCCAGAAACAAAACATTCACTCTGTGGTTTAAGTTTTTAAAATTTTTATAATGTTCTTAAACTATCCTGGATTTCTACCAAACTTAGACATAAGCTTGTTTCTGATCATAAGATATTATTCAGAAGTAAATTTTGTGAAAAAAAATTTCACTTTTTCCGTATTTTACTTATAAATGGACTTAGTTTTTCTTCCAGTTAACATTGCATACAGTCTGCAGTTAAAGTTTATAAAACATTTATTAGATTCATAAACTATCCTGGATTTTTTACCAAACTTGGAAGCTTCTTTCAATCAAACGACAGTATCGAGAGGGAAATTTTTATTGATGTTTTTCCTCATTTTTGTTGAGTCTGCAATTAACAGCAAAAGTAGGCGAGACATTGGGTTCCGTGGAACCCTTACGAATTTTTTATATTAGTTTTTCTGCCAGGAAATATTACATTCACACTGTGGTTAAAGTTTTTAAAATTTTAATAACTTTCTTAAACTATCCTGGATTTCTACCAACCTTTGACGGAAGCTTGTTTATGATCATAAGATAGTATTAAGAAGTAAATTTTGTAAAAAAATAAATTCATGTTTTCCTTATTTTAATTTTAAATGGACTTAGATTTTCTGCCAGGAAACAACACATTCACTCTGTGGTTAAAGTTTTTAAAATTTTAATAACTTTCTTATACTATTTCGGATTTGTACCAAACTTGGACAGAAATTTGTTTATGATGAAATGCTAGTATCTAGAAGGAAATTTTGCTTTCTTCCAGTTAACATTACATTCAGTCTGCAGTTAAAGTTTTTAAACATTTATTGAATTCATAAACTATCCTGGATTTTTACCAAACTTGGATAGAAGCTTCTTACAATCAAAAGATAGTATCAAGAGGAATATTTTTATTGATTTATTTCCTCGTTTTTGTTGAGCCTGGGATTAACAGAAAAAGTAGGCGAGACACTGGGTTCCGCGAAACCCTTAGAATTTTTTTGGTAATATCCTTCTCACGTGGCTCTGTACTTATACATCCCGCCATAGTGTTATTGTATTATAGTCCTTTTTTTTATGTATTCTTGTTTTTCATTTTTTGCTTATGTGCTTTGTCTATATGCCATTTTGTTTTTCATTGATGACATATTTGTTTGTTTTTATAGTGATTGGAATTGTAACAAAATGTTGACTGCTGTACCCCTATTTTTGATATGTTTTCCCATTTTGTTTGTTTGTTTTGTTCACACGTAGTTGTTAATATACCGGTAATGGAATTTTAAGCGACTGTCATACAAGTTAGAGGTTTAACTAGCTATGAACCATGTTTAATCCACCATTTTCTACATAAGGAAATGCCTGTACCGAGTCAGGAATATGACAATTGTTTTCCATTCGTTTTATGTGTGTGCTTTTGATTTTGCCATTTGATAAGGGACTTTCCGTTTTAAATTGTCATTGGAGTTCACTATTTTTCTTATTTTACTTTTTTCCAAAGTAAACATTCTTTTCATTTAAAGACGAATCCTTCTATTCAGATCTACCAATAATATCTTCTTTGTATTCTATTTTTACTTTAGGTTAGGTAAAAGCTTCAAAATAAGCAAATAAAAAAATGGGGTCACCGAATTCGTGTTCGATTTAAAACGCCATATTTTTCATGGAATTTTGAAAATCGGGACTTCTAGTCAATAGCAGTGTAATATTTTTTTAAAAGTCCGTATCCAATAAAAACTTGTTTGTTCTGTTAACCTAGTTGTTAATACAAACTATTTTAATAACATTACCATTGTCTGAGTGGAAAAAAATAACGATAAGTTGCTTTAATAGTTTTCCCGAATTTTTTATTGTGAAATATCAAATAAAAAAAAATAAGTTTAATAAAAATTGACCAATAATTTCTCTTTGAGTATTCAACAAAATAAGCGCTGTTTATATCTAAATAAAGTCATGAAATAAAAAGATGGGGTCACCGGAATGGAAATAAAGATATTTCTAAAAAAGGTTTAACAATTTGAATTGGCGGTAATACATTGCGCCAATTCTAAAACAACGTCGAAAGACGTTTGGCCGGTTTGGGGGATATTCTTACAAATTACGGACAACACAGATCTCGTAATTTGCTGTTTTGTTGGGTGTTTTTTTTTCAACTACAACAAATGCACATTAATTTACACATCATGATAGTACTTAGTTTTCAGTCAGTTTCACAGACACGTAATATAAATGCGGTGGTTGAAAAACAATGCAATGTACAGATGTACTCACGAATACTTCTATAAACAACATTTCTATTTATAGTGCTTACATGTCTGTCTTGGACAGAAATTCTTCTTAAAATAGTGAATACATTGTTTATATCATTTCATAGTTCAGTCAAAGTATATCTGAAAGACAAGACAGAACTTTGCCTACGATATCATGAATTCTAATTTCGGTTAAGAATTATGTTCCTTTTTTTTATGGCAATTACTTAAAATCAATAGAAATCTAAGACCCCGCTTCCACTAACAATAAAGATCGCCGATCTTTAGTAGTTCAAAAATGAGAAGGATCGATCTCCATCGGACTTAAAAATACCACCTCCTGGATTGCGTTCAACATCGTAGCGGATATATATATATATATATAAGTACGTCTGAGTCAGTGACAACTCTACAACAGATGTATCCATCGGATCGCCATCAATGATGGTGATACATGGCTGTGTACATAATGTATATACAACTCGTCTAAAACGTTTACATGGCTGTGTACATAATGTATATACAACTCGTCTAAAACGTTTTAGACGAGTTGTATATACATTATGTACACAGCCATGTATCACCATCATTGATGGCGATCCTATGGATACATCTGTTGTAGAGTTGTCACTGACTCAGACGTACTTATGAATATAATTATTTTCTGTGACTGTATCTTACATTAATTTGTAGGATCCTTTACTATAGATAATTTAGCTGATCTGTAACCATAACATCTTCATGCCTTATATATCATGTACTGTAGTACGCCGCTAGATTAAAACTGACGTGGAAAGGTAGCACATGGCCAGCGAAAGCTCTTTTTTGGAGAGCCCAGGTGGTCGTGTGGTCTAGCGGGACGGCTGCAGTGCAGGCGATTTGGTGTCACGATATCACAGTAGCATGGGTTCGAAGATCTAACATTGTTGGGTTGATGTTTAAACGAGTTGTATATACATTATGTACACAGCCATGTATCACCATCATTGATGGCGATCCGATGGATACATCTGTTGTAGAGTTGTCACTGACTCAGACGTACTTATGAATATATATATATATATGTATATACACAGGGCTACGTAGATTTTTGACTATTGAACGAGTAGCTAGTCTAGCTTTTATCAATATCTATGTAGCAGCTAGGCTAGCTACACGTTCAATAGTCAAAAGTAAGTAGCCCTACGAAATTGAACGCAACCCTGGGCCCGTATGCATAAAGCTACTTAAGTTAAGATTTTCCTTAGTAAACACTTAAGTTAAGGAAACTCCGCCCTTTTTATCTAAGTGGTATGCATAAAAAATCTTAAACTAAGTATTTCCTTAGTAAAATCTTAGTTGTTTCAAGTCACGCCCACAAAACTTAAGTGGTATGCATAAAACTCCTTATACTAAGAAAACGCATAAGAATTCACTTAAGTCTAAGGTACCTATAGAGCAACCTTAAATTTTCAAAAATAGTTAAAAATCAGTTGAAAGTATGATTTTTTTGCAGAACATTAATAGCATAGATACGATTTAATTGATTAAATAATTATATCAGTAATAAAATATTAACAATTCGTTTGTTTGCTGCTGAATATTAACGATCATCGTAATTTTCTTAAAATCACGTATAATCAATTGATCAAGTGATAACAGAGGGTAGATATAACAATTACGGTAATAATAAAAGACAATGGGTGACAAAACGCCGAAAAAACAATCCAGTGTTGTTGTTATGATTGTAAAGTGTACATTTTCGACTTCTGCAAGGTTTCAACTAACATCGAACTCATTATCATGCATCATTCGGCAATGTTTGTTTTAAGTTGGTTGTCCTTTTGAATATATACCTGAATGCTATAGCGCCGAGGTATTTCGTGTATGGTATACATGTCTATCTGCATGTTTCATATATGACAATGGTGATGTCAATTGTATTTGATATATTGAATGATAGTAAGATGTCTATGTCTGGTTGTCGGTCAGGGTTCATATACTTTTGTCCTTATGTTCCGAATTAATTGGCCAAGCATAACTTTTACATTTGTCAGTTTCTAAGGCACTGTAAGGATTGGAACACAATTATTTGGTGTACGGGATATTTGTAGAGATCTGTATGGCATGGTTCATCTGACCTTGACCTCTTTTTATGAACCAATGACAACCTTAAGCGCATTTGACACTTCTAGTAAAACCCTTGATATTATAGACGTTAAACAAATATACTATCATAAGTAAAGCAGACATTACAGCATTTGCGGTCTGGTATTCTACAGTCTGTAGTATATAGTTAAAGCAATCCACATCTGCGTTGTATATAAAGAACTTAAGAAAGTACTGTTGCACAAAATATTGGTTATCGTTCAATCTCAAATTACACATGAACGATGCCGTTTTTGCTGTAATTTTTTGTTTGATGGATAACATTTTAGTTTCAACGTTGCATATCCTTATTATTGGCTAAATAGTGTCGGTCTGCCTGAATTGCACTAGACCGATTCACAGAGCTGAATCTTTCACACTTATTAAGACACGTTTTTAGTTGTTTTTTATTTTTAACTTTCGAGTTAAAGTGTTGAATAGAAAAAAAAATAGCTTTAATGTTCAGCCTAATCAAAATAGTTACAGGCTTCAACCAGTTGCAGGTTTATCAAATGGTAGAAGAAATACTGATTTCTGATTACTAGTATTAAGTCTGGTCACGCATTTTCTTTAACGATCAAAATATTACGTTGCCTGATCTTTCACGATCAAGTTTGATGGAAATTCAACAAATTCAAGGTTTTCATAAACAAATTAACGCTTTTAAGGGAAGAACATACTTTAATTTTACTGTACTATCAGATACATCAAAGATTAAATTTCAAATATATCATGATATTCTGAAATATGAACATTATAGGTACAAAAAGCGTGTTATTTGTAATTAATTTCATAGACACGCATTGCGCCTTTTGTGTTTTTTCAAAAAGTACTTCATATTTTCTTTATCTTCTTTCACAGTTATGTTGGGAAAGTTAAACCATTTTGACAGACATATTTTTTTTCTTCGGATTTGTTCCGCATTTTGAAAATTAAGCGATTTTTTCAAAGATTCTGAACTAGAATGTACATTAAATGTCTTTCACGTTCCGTTACCAGAACTTTCACGATCGTCTCTCAATACTTGACCGCCGTTAGATATTCTTTCACGATCGTTTCTCTCGATAAACCGAATGACACCCGTGAATTCCATCCTACCCTTATTTCTCAATCTCGTTGTTGTGTATACCGAAAAGTACTCAGTTTTTAAACGCATGGAATTCATGCTATTATTTTTTTTTACTCTGTATTTTGCTTGTTTACACACATAACTTATAACGTTGATCTGATAAAAACACATCGTGGTATCAATTGTTAGTAAAAGAACAGTATGAAAAGGAAGAGAGAGAGATGAAGACTGCATGCACACAAAACCTTGTTTTCTGTGTGCGTGTGTGTGTGAGCGGAATCGGTTGAATTTTCAATTATTTGGTTTTATTCTAAAGATGTAAGTAATAGTTATCCCACGAGGACGCGGTGTGTCAGTGTAAGATCACCCCGATGGCCGGAGGCCAGAGGGTGATCTAACACTGACACACCAAGTCCGAGTGGGAAAACTGTTTAACATCCCAGCTATTTCATTTTAGACTAAAAACCATTTACAATTTATAAAATCTACTTTAGGACGCCACACAACCATTATTATATACTTTATATTTTACTATATAATAATATACCCTTTATGGCGAAAGTACATGTGATACATCCTCATTCTTTCAATATCCAAGTGGTGGTTGGTTGATTAGACAATAATTCTTATATGATTTGCATATCTATAAATACTTGAATTGCATTTGTCAATTAGAATTTTTCTCTAAGTTTACACTTCGATAAACCATATTTCCGAAACTACTTTTGTAACCTATTCATGCGTGATACACAAGCTTGCAGTGATCCCGGGATTTTCAGCAAATTGAGATTAAAAAACAATTGCATAACAGTTGTGACTATTCTAGTGCATATATAACAAAAAAAGAAATAAATTTATTGCACTAAAGCTTCGAAAATGTACAAAAATTAAATTTAATAAAATTCCGCGAAATTTCATGAAGGATTTGGCGAATTTACGTCATGGCAAAACACGACGTCATACGAATGGAAATTTTCAAGGTAATAAAAGATTATTTCGTTACGTGTACGCTTCAAATTCGGATAAAATTTAATTAAAATGAATATTTTGAGGTAGGTGCTGTTTCATTGAAGATTCCGTTGTATTTATCGGACATTTATGGTTTTTAGAAAGTCAAGATGGCGGCGTACTCCTTAGTTACGACTTGCCATTGTGCTTTTGATGGTAAATATATATAGTAGCCATCAACAAAAAATATGTTTGGCTGAAGAATTATAAGGATTAAACACATTTTTTCTAGAGGTTATTGATGTGTAAACCGGGGCTCTTACTCACAAACTCAACATTATTCAGTTTGTGAGTTAATCGCCCGGTTTACACATCAATAACCTCTAGAAAAAATGTGTTTAATCCTATAATATACGTATAGTGTCTTGAAATATGAAATTTATTTGTATGAGGCTTAGAAACGGTAAAAATGCGAGGTTTTACCGAGCATTTTCCCGTTTCGTGCCGAATACAAATAAATTATATATTTCAAGACACTATACGTATATTGTTTTTATACTGAAATCGATAAAAAAAAAAAAAAAATTAAAAAAATATGTAACAAATATTGTTAAAAAAAGTGTTTTGAATTTCCCTCTTGTGGTACCATTTTGGGGTATTTCCCTATGAGCGTAGTCCAGGCGGTAAGACGGAATTAGGAAGGGAAAATGAACTTAATTAATAACATTTGATAAATATGGTATATAAATAACCAATTTGAAGACATAAAAGTTTAAATTCATAAAAGTTTGACCATTGTTACTTTACGTTGTCATGGTCGTGACGTGACGTTGTTGATGAAATACAGTAGTTCCGGTAAGGAGGCAGGGCTTATAGGTTAGTTGAGGTCATTGACGTATAAAGCTAACGTTTATACGTATAGCTTTATCTGTATAGTAAAATAGCTGATTGCAGTATAAAGGGCTATATTTGGTCACGAAATACATATTGACTGTTTGGGTTGATGAGGTTCTTGATAAGCTCCCCCTCTCCCACCTATTAGTACCAAAATGTGGATAGGTTTTCATATTTAGATTTTGATATTGGTATTACATGTATGCATTTTTGGGTTGATGAGCACGAAACAACATTAGAAAAACATAAGAATTACCATGAGATCATGTTGACGGAACACACCTTAATTCGCTTAAGCTATTTACAAGGGAAAGGTCAATTAGGGCAAGTGGATAAGTATGTTTGTGCTTGTTATTTTATTACAATGGTAAAAATACGATTATAGATCTCAGATGATGATAATGTTGATTATAATGCTTCATTTTTGATCTCCAGAGTAGTTATAAAGGAAACAACTCCGCACTATATCCAGTGAGCTCCTATGCATACCGTTGTGCACAGTAGTCCACATTTTGGTTTCTGAAACGTATAGATATTATCTTGTATTCGGTTCTCTCCTCTTAGAGTTTTCTATGCCCATAACTTAACATGAACTGGATGCAAGATTATATTAATCACTGAGGATATGGGTAAAATCGGAAAGTTTTAAGACCTACCCAGTTGTGGATTTAAGGGTGAGAGGGGGTGGTGTAGGGAACAATTTGTTGATTATTTATGAAATCATTGGAGCTCTTATGCCAGTCAGTTGGCCCCATTCTTTATAAACATTTTTGGATCCGCCACTGTTAACCCATGCAGGGTCAGATCCAGCCATTTTTAAAAGTTGGGTTCCCAACCTAGGATAAAGGGTGGAGCGAAGGGAGGGGGTCCAACTGTATGTTCCCATTTAAATGAATTGATCGTCTAAAAAAAGGGGGGTTCCAACCAAAAGGACCCCCTTCTTTGACCCGCCACTGCCATGCAATTCGAAGTTGATAAAACGTATTTATGATACCTTAACCGTATTTTTCATGTGTTCTTATATATGCAGTGATATTTTGCTGTTAATGAAAATATTGATAATCACATTATTTTGTTGAGTATGCCTTGCCATGAATATATCAATCTACTCCCGTGTCTTAGTGAAGATTGTATGACTTTTTTGAAAAATGCCCTTGTATTTATATGGATTCGTGAAAAATTGATCCTAACCCTTTTTTGGTTTAAAAAGGGAAATGATAAAAATGTGTATTTCAAATTGAAAAAGATTTTTTAAAACCCAAAAAGATACATCGCGATAAACCCATCTACAATTCAAAGTGTTTTATGTAGATATGAAAATAAATCTGTGCATGATCAGTTTAAAATATTCTTATAAGTAACTGATTTCAGTGTTTTAGCCATATTCTCAAATGATTTGAAAGAACATGGAGATAAAAAAATGTAAACGACATTTTTGCGTCATCACGGCCGACACTCGGCTAACCGAGAGATAGGTCGGTTAATCTATATTGAGTATGCGGCTATATCAGCTGTGGGTCTGTTAATCGGGTTGGCTAAAGTCTGTTAATCAGGTGTTATCGTGAAAATCAGTGCAAGGTCAGCATGTTTCATTGTATTACTTTTTAATTATATTTATATCATAAAAACTATTCATGTCTGACAAAATGATTTGGAGTACTGAATACAGTGGTGTCATTATTTTTTTTCTAGCTTCAATAAACGATCTATAAAATGAAAAGGCGAGTTACTCATCAATAAATTTATACACATTTTACACACACAAAATGTACACAAAAATGACAAGTTGGTTGAGTTTACTTGCATGCAATCTTTTGAACATCGAAAAAAGACTGACATTATGTTTGTTTACCATATTAACATCAATATGTGAAAAATCTACACGAAAAACTGTATTTTGGTGACATAAATCAATTTTTGATAAAAATATGGTCTGTTAATGGGTCGGATGTATAAAACTCGGTCTGTTAATTGGTCTGTTAAGAGTTATGAATGACATTACAAGTATAATTTAATTGCTATATGTGATGTTATCTGAATAAAGAGATAGGCCAAAGATTAGTGGCTAGAATAAATGGAAACAACACAAGAACAATGAAACATAAGTTTAGACAATTGAATCTGAAAATTGATAGAAATGATTTTAAAAAGTGTAAAATCAAAGTACTATTAATTTCATCAAAGAATGGTCGCATATATCATGTGGATTCTGTTTCATTGATATAAATGGCACCAATTTGTCATTTACATAGTTAACAAGTACATACATCAGAGATAAACTTCGTAATGTTTTGATTTTTTTATCAAAAGAACTGAAATATGTTTATAATGCAAACAAATATAGACAAACCTTTCAACATCAACCTTTCTCTACACCACCTTGAAGGTCATTCGATAGAAAAACAAGCACGTTTGCGGACTGCGAGTCGGCTAAATGACTTACGATATCATAGGAATACATCATTACTCGAAAAATAAAATTAATATTATGCATTTATTGTGATTTACAGGAATATAAAATTGTCTTGTTGTTACACATTAAATCAGCACCCAACACTAATATGAAAAAAAACTTACTAATGTCTATTTCTTGTTTAGAACCACGGTTTAGAACTTGGTACAGACATTTCCTTAGGCAGCAGAAAATGAGAATGATGACTCGGTACAAAGGAAAATACATACCGGAAATAAACTTCTCATAGATACCAGGATTGAAATTTGATATTCGCGCCTTATATTTACGCCAGACACGCGTTTCGTCTACGAAAAACTCATCAGTGACGCTCGAAAAAGATGTTTAAAAGGCCAAAAACAAAGTTGAAAAGCATTCAGGAAATACAACTAATACCGGCGTCACACATCAGCGTATATATATAGCTCCGGCGTGTAAAAAATCATTTACGCTGCCAATATGCTTTAAGCGTGTATTGGGCGTACTAGAAGCGTACCTAAGGCTACGCGTTTATCTGGCGTTCAAGAAACGTATGTTGGCGTATGTTGTATGTTTTTTATGCTGCATACACATTTCCTCGGGTTGTAGCGTTCATCAAGAGTATTTACTTTCCTTCAGTGGCTAGAGGTATAGGGGGAGGGTTGATATCTCATAAACATGTTTATCCCCTCCGCAATTTTGCGCCTGTCCCAAGTCAGGGGCCTCTGGCCTTTGTTAGTCTTATATGATTTTTAATTTTAGTTTCTTGTGTATAATTCGGAGTTTATTATGACGTCCAATATCATTGTACTAGTATGCATATTTTTTAAGGGGCCAGCTGAAGGACACCTACGGGTGCGGGAGTTTCTCTCTACATTGAAGACCCATTGGTGGCCTTTGTCTGTTGCCTGTTCTATGGTCGGGTTGTTGTCGCTTTGACACGTTCCCCATTTCCTTTCTCAATGTTACCTTTGTTTTTCGACGTACTTCAAACTTATGCAACGCGCTTTGAACGATTGCTAAACGTTCCTATGGCGTGCAACTAACGTATACCGACTTTGTCAGTTTTCTCTGTACGTTTGATGCACGCTGGTCTATCCGCCAATGTGTGACTCCGGCATAAGGTAATCTATTCCTAAGGTAGAAAAGCCTTAGTATTTCAAATAAAACGCATGGAATTTAACCAGCTGAATTGCAACACATGACAGATTCATAGATGTTACAGACTTTGAAAAGACAAAAAAATAAGGCTGATTGATAACTTGGCGTAAATAATAAATTCATGCGAATTTGAGCGGCCAATCAGTCCATATAACGCTAATTTGAAATGACACACCTTTTTAATGAAATGCAGAGATTTTTTTTTAAAAAAAAAGTGCTCTTTCTATAAGGATACTGTTGCACCGTATTGTAATTTTTTCGTTATAAGTACATCTCATTTTTTTTCAATGTGAAAATGTAAACTCAAGGTAGTAAGACTATTGTCGTGGCTAAATAACTCTTAACTGACACGATTTAAATTGTCCAACCCATTAACAGACTGTATTCCCCTAATATTCATTAAAATGAGGTATTACTCAACTTATATAACAATTATGAAATATTTATCAATGACAATTGATTTTTTAGAACCAAAGTACTACTTTGTGTCCTTTAAATCATATATAAAAATGGTTTTTGGCCTTTTATCTAAAATATTGCTATGCGTACAAGCATAAAAACCACATACTTGCGCGACGCCTTTTCGTTTTACTTAAAATTGCGCAGACTATGCATTTTTGTTAATGGTGGAAAATGTTCTATGATAGATATCATTTTGTCAGACACTTTTCTTTTTTTGATGTGATTCTCATAATGTGCCAAAAAATCTGTATATTTAACAGAGTTTAACATTAAATTGTGAGTTTTACTCTTAACAGACGTATAACCAACCCGATTAACAGACCCACCGCCGATATAGCCGCATACTCAATATAGATTAACCGACCTATCTCTCGGTTAGCCGAGTGTCGGCCGTGGTCATTCTTCTGAAAGATAAATAGAAAAAATGAGATGTGATATGATTGCAAATAACACAAATTTCCACAAGAGACCAATTGACACAGGAAATATAGGCCTACGTACGGTTTTTAACCATGAGCAAATCTCATACCGCATATACAACTATAAAAGGTTCAGAAATGACAAATGTTAAACAATTCAAACGAGAAAATAACGGCTTAATTTATGAACAAGACAAAAATAAATGAAAAACCGATATGTAACACTTTAACAAACGACAACCACCTAATTACAAGCTCCTGGCTTGGGACAGGACCCGTTTCAGTGCTCGACTGATGCCGTTACTTATTCGTTCCTTATTTGCTAAATACACGTTGTAATACATTGAAACTTTTAAGAAAAAAATAATAGTTTTCTTAATTGATTGTTGGTTGTTTTACGCCACATTAGCACTATAGCTTGTCTCTGGTGTAAACTATGTTTTCTTAAAGGTTAAACATCCCTATTAGTGCATATGTACCCGTTTCAGCGCTAGACCGATGCCGTGTAACTTATTTGCTTATAATACGTGTGTTATATCTTTTCAAACTAATCTTTTCCATTTTTCTTGCGTCTAGTGCTAGCTTTTGGTTCTATTAGGTACTGTAAAATAACCCTATTAAGGCGTAAATACTCGTTTCAGTACTTGCCTAATGCACTGTTACTTATTCGTTCCTTATACGTGTGTTAATCGGTGCACATTTAAAAAAATATCTTTTCAATTGTATTTATTCATCATGTTACCCATCTCCAGCTTAGTCTTTCATGAATAAAAGGTCACATGAATACAGATTCAAATGAGGTTGACCTGCAGACTTGCAATGTTGTGGGTTTTTTTTTGTTTGTTGTTGCTTTTTTTACCAAAATTGAACCAAACTGAAACTGCAATTTATTTCTATATTCCGTTTTTGCATGTTTGAAACAAAACAAAATCGTGTTTGATTTGTTTGTCTTAATCGTAGCTTATACGCACCCCTTAAAGACATTATTATTATCAACAAGTAGTGTTTAAATAGTTTTAAGTATTAATTGTTTTAATTTTCTTCAAGATACCCAACAATTTAGTAGTGCCAAAGGCGAAAAATAAAGTTCAGTGGTTCGATGTTAAGAGGAAAAGAGTTCACTTCTATGTATTTAACTGCACACTAGGGACAGTCAGGGAACATTAAAACAATTAATACTTAAAACTATTTATTAAACACTATTTGTTGGAAAAAAAAAATAATAATAATAATATCATTAAAGTACATATCGAAGAATTAAGCAACAAAACTATAGAAGGTTAAAATTTAATAAATCTAACATAACAATAACACAACGTAACCGTAGACACATATATTATTGTTACTTTCGTAATTCATCGGTTCCTTACCCAACCCTGCATTCCGGCAATTAGTTTCCAATGTACCAATAACTTTTTAGCTCACCTGGCCCAAAGGGCCAAGTGAGCTTTTTTCATCACTTGGCGTCCGTCGTCCGTAGAGTTTAAACAAAATCTTCTCCTCTGAAACTACTGGGCCAAATTCAACAAAACTTGGCCACAATCATCATTGGGGTATATAGTTTAAAACGTGTGTCCGATGACTCGGCCAACCAACTAAGATGGCCGCCATGGCTTAAAGTAGAACATAGGGGTAAAATGTAGATTTTGGCTTATATCTCTGAAACCAAAGCATTCAGAGCAAATTTGACACCAGGATAAATTTATTTATTAGGTAAATACCGAAGTACTGGCTACTGGGCTGGTGATACCCTCGGGGACTAATAGTCCACCAGCAGAGACATCGACCCAGTGGTAGTAATAAAATTAACGGTACCAATTTTCTTGCCCCAGATGCGCATTTCGACAATACATGTCTCTTCAGTGATGCTCGTAGCCAACATATTTGAAATCCAAAGCTTATATAAAAGATGAAGGGTAATCCAAAAGGTCCAAAAAGTATAGCCAAATCCGTGAAAGGAATCAGAGCTTTGCATGAGGGAGATACATTCCTTAATTTATAATAATTTCTATCATTTTGTAACAGCAAATTTTAATAACACAAACAATCCGTATTTTCATGCCAGTACCGAAGTACTGGCTACTGGACTGGTGATACCCTCGGGGACTAATAGTCCACCAGCAGAGGCATCGACCCAGTGGTAGTAATAAAATTAACGGTACCAATTTTCTTGCACCAGATGCGCATTTCGACAATACATGTCTCTTCAGTGATGTTCGTAGCCAAAATATTTGAAATCCAAAGCTTATATAAAAGATGAAGGGTAAACCAAAAGGTCCAAAAAGTATAGCCAAATCCGTGAAAGGAATCAGAGCTTTGCACGAGGGAGATACATTCCTTAATTTATAATAATTTCTATCATTTTGTAACAGCAAATTTTAATAACACAAACAATCCGTATTTTCATGCCATATATATCTTATATGTATTATATTGTATGTATGTCATGTATATGTTGTAATTGTTGGAAATAAAAAAATTCAATAGTTAAAAAAATTTTTTTTACAATTTTTCATACTTTTTGGTAATCTTTTACAAAAATCTTCTCCTCTGAAACTAGGTAGACAAATTTAACCAAACTTGTCCACAATCATCATTAGGTTATCTAGTATAAAAAATGTGTGCGATGACCCTGCCCGCGAACCAAGATGGCTGACTTGGCTAAAAATAGTACGTAGGGTAAAATGCAATTTTTGGCTCATATCTCTGAAACCAAAACATTTAGAGCAAATCTGACAAGAAGTTAAATTGTTTATCAGGTCAAGATCTATCTGCCCTGAAATTTTAAAATGATTTGGAAACCTCTTGTTGGGTTGCTGGCCCAGAATTGGTAATATCAAGGAATTTTTTGCTGATTTTGGTTATTATCTTGAATATTATTATAGATAGAGATAAACTATAAACAGCAATAATGTTCAGCAAAGTAAGATCTACAAATAATTCAACATGACCAAGATGGTCAGCTGACCCCTTAAGGAGTTTTTGCCCTGTATAGTCAATTTTTACAATTTTTCATACATTTTGGTAATAATTTACAAAAATCTTCTCCTCTGAAACTAGGTAGACAAATTTAACCAAACTTGTCCACAATCATCATTAGGTTATCTAGTTAGAAAAATGTGTGCGATGACCCTGCCCGCGAACCAAGATGGCTGACTTGGCTAAAAATAGTACGTAGGGTAAAATGCAGTTTTTGGCTCATATCTCTGAAACCAAAACATTTAGAGCAAATCTGACAAGAGGTTAAATTGTTTATCAGGTCAAGATCTATCTGCCCTGAAATTTTCAAATGATTCGGAAACCCGTTGTGGGGTTGTTGCCCCAGAATTGGTAATTTTAAGAAAAAATTGCAGCTTTTGGACTGGTTATTATCTTGAATATTATTATAGATGGAGATTAACTGTAAACAGCAGTTGTGTACAGCACAGTATGACCTACAAATAAGTAACCATGATCAAAAATGGTCAATTGACCCTTTAGGAGTTATTGCCCTTTTACAGTGAATTTTTAAAAATTTTCATAAATTTTGTAAATTTTTGTAAATTTTTACAAAATATTTTCCACTGTAACTACTGGGCCAATTGCAAGTTCTTTATAGATAGATTTATTGAAAGCAGCAAGAATGTTCAGTAAAATAAGATCAACAAACATATCACCATCACCAAAACACAATTTTGTCATGAATCCATCTATGTCCTTTGTTTAATATGCACGTAGACCAAGGTGAGCGACACAGGCTCTTTAGAGCCTCTAGTCTCTTTAGAGCCTTTAGTTTATTATTGTTACAAATCAATGTAACCGTAGCCAGTGCCTACAAATTATTCAGCATTTTCAAAATTGTCGGTCAATTTTATATGAGTTTTTGTCCTTGAAATCCATTTTGATAAAAATAAAGAGATGTGGTATGATTGCCAATGAGAGAATTATCACCAAACTTCAAATAAAGTGGATGTAAGCAATTATAAGCAACCGTACGGCTTTCAACAATGAGAAAAACCCATAACGTATGTTTGACTATAAAAGGCTCCGACATGAAAAATATGAAACAATTCCATTGAGAAAACTAATTTATAACAAAACAATCTACGAAAAACAAATACGACAGACATAAAGCAATGACAACCACTGACCTACAGGCTCCTGACTTTGGACAGGCACTTAACAAGAATGTGTCGTGGTTAAACATGGTTGTGAGTGCTCAACCCTCCCCTAACCCATTTTACCCATTTTTGTGTATTTTTGTGAAAACATAATTGATAGAGAGAAATTGTATATAGAGAAATATATAATCCATGAGAGACCCTCATCATTAAACTTCTGTTGAGAGGACATAATCGATCTATTTAGTGGAAAGTGAAGTTAAAGGATAATTCTGGCTTCTTTTCATTCTTCCTGAGAAGGTCAGGTATGAATTACGCCTCATATGAATTAAGGAACAAGTTTTCGAGAAAAGGAACTTAGTTGGTTCCCATGGGAATGCCAATTATGTGTTGGAAAACATGTCCATCAAATCATTTTATGTAACAAATATGTCGTCAATCTAGAAATCAAGCATCTTGACGTCAGTTTGAGAGATTTTTTTTGTTTGAAACATTGATGGTTTACTGGGTAGAAAAGTCAAATGATTTAATACATGTATTATTCCAAGATGAACTAGTCTTAGATTATATGTACTTTAATGGGCAATAAATTGAGTTTCCAAGTGAATTGTCAATACCTATTTCAATTATCAAGCAACTTATGTAATGTAATTTACGCAAGAAAGGTAATTGCTTTCGGCATTATCTGTGGGAAGAACAAGCTATTTTTCATGGAGGTAGGACATAAGTCATACAATTTTGTGTTTTAATTTTTTGCAACATGATCATTTTAGCCATCTGTCAACGTCCCATATACAGTTGGTATTATAATCAAGTGCTTTTGAGGGCAATGAAGGACATTTTGTAGAAGACCTCACCAGTTATGTGATTTTTTTAATATTCAATTAGGTATTACTTTTGAAATCAACAGGTTAATATCCAAGAATACTGACTGTTTCCTTCCCATGAAAATTCAAATATAGTTACCTCATTATACATGTTATAACACTGTTTAAAATCATATGAAACTTCAATTTTTTTTATAACTAAATGGCTAGTTTTTATTTAAAACTTATGTACATATACTTTTTTCCAAATTTAGAAGAAATTTATCTTTTTTTATTATTGGCTTCCCAGACAATAATTAGCCGACATGTTTTTCGTATGCAGTTACCTCAGCGTAACCTTTCTCATAAAAATCCGGTGATCGCAATACGCAAGTGCGAAGTGGAAAACCAAATCGGCAGAGATAGTCAACAAACGTAAACATCGCTCCGTCATCAAAATAAACTATATCTTATTGTACATGTTATACACATGCTGAGCTCAAAATCCATGCTTCTTTGTTAATTGTTTACAAAGGTGACAATCGGTAAACTTCGGCTTCAAAACACGACCATTAATTAGATTCATTTTCACAACAACACTGACCAAGTGACATATTTTTTTGACGATTATACGATATGGATGCGTAAAAAATGATAAAATCGTGCACAGAAGACTAAGTTGATGATATGCATGCATTGGTTCAAGAATTGGATTAACATTGTTTTTCACCGGCCACTCGTTTCATATGACTTTAACAATGATAAATTAGTATTGACATGTTTTTTTTTTCAGTTTCCTGTGTCAGACCTATTAAAGAAAAACATTCTTTTATTACAGATAGGGATTGAATGCAAGAAGCAGCTTCAAAGCTATGTGAAAGATGTTTCAGATGATGCCTGTAGACATATACGATCTGAATACTTCATTTCAAATACAAAAGATGATGATGTTGAATTCCAGAAAATAAAACAGGACATCTTAAACTTAGCCAGAGGAATGAAATCGTGGAATAAAGAATATCCATTGAAATTTATTCAACTGGAAAAATGTCTTCAAGAGAGGAAGAGAGGGATATCAATTCCAATTATAACCTTAAAAGAACTTGAGCAAATCTCTCTTGAAACACCAATGCCAATGAATGCTGAAGAACTAATGTTGTTTTTGAAATTTCACCACGAAATCAGAGCTATAGTTTATTTTGAGGATCTTCCCGAATTCATCATCCTAGATACACAATGGTTGTCTGATGCATTTAAATGTATAGTTACCGCGGAGAAATTTCAATCAGATGTAAGCAGACATAGAATTAAGGAAAAATTGAAAGATTTAAATTTTAGAGGAATATTACATAGTGCGGTTTTAGATGATATCTTTAGAGATGAAAAAACAATTTTGTATAAATATGATCAACATAAAGATGATATCCTAAATATTATGGAAAAGTTTGATATTATTATACCTGCAACCAGAGAAGGTGCTGATGAAAAACCTTGCTACTATGTACCTTGCATGGTCAAATCAAAACCAGAAAATGACATATATGAGATGTTTAATGTAACCAACAAAACCTGTCAGAAATCCACCTGGTTATGTTTCAAGTTCAGGTTTCTACCACCCCATCTAATTAATCATTTGATTGCCTCACTGAGCAGGAAGTTTAAAGTTGCAGAGGTGGATGCAACTGAACAGGAGAAAAGTCCAATTGCTTTTTTCAGAGGTACTGTTGTCTTTGAATTACAGAAAGCCACAAAGTTAAGAAAACTAATTTTAATGGCATGTCCGAATTTTATTCAGATTCAGGTTTTGGAATTTAAAAAAGAAATTAAAAGAGGCATGTACAAATACATTGCTGCCTTTTTGACAGAGGAAATAATCAAGATAATAGATACAAGATTCAAGATGTCAAATGTAAAATTTGAGAAAAAGTGGAAATGTGGTCTTAACAAACCAGAGTCTGTTACAGGATTACATGATTTTAGTGAAAAACAGATTATAGAATATCATTGTGAGAAATGTAAAGCAATCCACAGGTTCACTGGTGAATGGTCAGATCTACAAAATGAATCACTATGTGTAAGTGAAATATTTGAATATTACATAGAAACATTTGATTGTAATTCTCTCCAGAGAAATTCATAAAAGACACCATATATGTTTATAAAGCATTAGACAATAGTGGCATCCTAAGTTTATAACAGATCTAAAAATACCTTTTAAATCTAAACCTTGCATACAAATGCCATACGGTTAAAACTTCTGTCTTTGATGTATCCACAACTCTTGATCTCCTTTTCAATGTTCAACATCTGCAATGACAATAATATTGATATTTAGTTTTTTCTGATTAGGTTATAATGATTCGTTTACCATTTGTGATAACTAACTATACCTTGCCTCTATGATAACAAAATTTCATTTCAGCCTGACATAGTTTACTCGATAAACATATACCATATGAGTCTATTTGTCGTAAACACAATATGTAAGGCTCTTAATCTTGTATTGTATCTAATTAACTATTTTTTTCGGATTCTGCTAATTAAAAGATAAATATCATTGACGTATATTCCAAATGTAGTAAAGTAAGTATTCCCACATTTAATTAACAAAAATAATGTAAGCTTTATCTTTGTAATAATGGTCATGTTTCAGTGACTTATGAAGTTTTAAGGTGGCTTAAGGGTATTATAACTATGTCCTAAAGCCCTTTTTTTCATATTTTAAACTTTGAAGTAATGCATCACATTTGTTGAAAGAAAAAAAAAAACAAGCGGGTCACCATTCATCTAAGCTACAAAATCTGCTGTCATAAAAGCATGTGAAGCTTCTGATATATTCAAATTCAAATTCAAAAAAAGTTCTGTAAATTTACCCATATTTCTAAATAGGGAGTAGATTACCTTAGCCGTATTTGGCACAACTTTTGGGAATTTTGGGTCCTCAATGCTCTTCAACTTTGTATTTGTTTGGCTTTTTAATTATTTTGATCTGAGCGTCACTGATGAGTCTTATGTAGACGAAACGCGCGTCTGGCGTATAAAATTATAATCCTGGTACTTTTGATAACTATCTTAATCAACCAGCTGAAATACAGATTAGTATAATAATATAATATAAAATGTAGGTCACCAATGAGTTCAAGTTTAGTTTAAACGCAAATACCTGAAATTACAGCTGGAAAGAGGAGCTGCTTCTGTTCTATATGAAATGGAAAAAAAATCGTCATATGGATATCAATACATGTACCTGTCATACATCATACTAATTAGACCAGCTAGTGATGAATTACAAATTTCACCAAATTTCATTTTTGAAATCTTGACGATTGTCATCACATGAATTGTACAAATAATTGAAAAAAGATGGAAATAAATGGAACACCTCATCGTTTAACACTGTTAATCAATCAAAACAATAGAAATTTTAATTTTAACAATATCTAATCTTTTTTTATCATGTTTATTGGATTTAGGTTAAAGATTCAGAAGTGTTTTCCCTACACTTTTTTTGGACCTCACAGTTGAAGTCCATACATGTTTTATTTAGCATTGTTAAAATCCAGACTATTGTCCTATATAGTTTATAAAAAATATTTGAAAAATGAAGAATAAATTTATGTACCTACCAGCCCTAATTTTTGTCCTTATATGACAATATGCACAGCGGGCGAGAAATATAATACCAACACACCATATGATTATGAGTCCAGTGGCATTAACCTAATGTGCATTGTACCTTGACTGCTTACAACATGTACAAAGTCTATACATATATTTTTTTATTCAAACATGCTGGATCTATGTGATCATTCCGGATTTGGACATAATGCAGAATTCTAAGTTGAAGACATATTCTGTGTTTTTATGACTTCCAGAAACTTTATACACTATTTTGATCACGTATTGCCAACTTTTGACGTGTTATTTGCCCTTAAATTAAGAAAAGATTGGTCAAACAGCTATTTTATTTTAGATATACACTTGTATAAAGTTAACCTTTGTAAATCAAAATTTATAATAAATTACTATTTATCAATTAACGTGAAAAAGAAATTTTTTTCTTAAAATGTCCTGTACCAAGTCAGAAATATGGCAGTTGTTATCAAATAGTTCGTTTCTATGTGTGTTGGCGTTTGTTTTTGTTGCACTTCGGTTTTCATGTTCCTTTGTTTTCCTCTCATAGTTGATGTGTTTCCCTTGGTTTTGGTTTGTAACCTGGATTTGTTGTCTCTCTATCGATGCATGACTTTTGAACACCTGTAAACTACTATTGCATTTATTTATTCCAATTCTTTTCTTAAGGCAAATAAGAGTACTAATACAATACAACTGTCATTATTTACCAAAATAATTTCTCTTGAAAGTGTGAGTATTAATTGGAATCAACTCCACTCTAATGCCAATCTTAACTGACCACAGTTAATATCTAATGTATTACGTAATTGAATACACAATACTATTGACCTCACTAGACCTTTTTAACATCTCTCGACAACGACTAATGACACCTACAGTTTACAGGTAAAATAGATGGGTCGTCTCAAAGACAAAAACCATCATGATTATCAATACGTAACATATTGGATTGACGGTTATATACTGTCTTGACTATATAGCTTCAGAATATATGTCAACCAAATAAATAAATAAATATACGTCTCTGTCATATAATATTCTTATTTTGTATGTATTTACATGACATTTCATGTTGAATTGTTTTAAAGTAAATACAGCACCCATTCTGCATCCTGATCCGCATTCTCTTCAATTTTATGATTATGAGTCTTTTATCAAATATTTGCCGCATGTAAACAACGATTAATTTGTTGGTGTAAAAGCTTTTATGAAATTTTCAAAAATTTATGAAAGATAATTACTAGACTGTCCGTACGTCCGTATCACACTTGTGAACACGACCACATTGGTATTTTTCAACCGATCTTCACCTTAGTTGATGTACATATTCAATTTCTGGAGGGATAATTACACATGTTGATTTTGAAGGTCTAAGGAAAATATCGCATCTAATTTTTTTTTTATCAATGGCGGACTTCTCCGTTTCAAGATATTTTGTTAGAGTTGATGTTTTTCCTGATAAATTTTGATAAAAAAAATATAATTGACTTCTCGTTTTAATGTTACAACATCCTAAGCAGTGCATTTTTTTTTACATACCTTCGTATGGCATTTATATTTCAAGTTGTTAGTTTATACTATAGAGCTTATTGACATTGCAAAATTAATATGGACAGTGCTAAGCAGGGGTTTGGAGACCAACGACTGATGTCCCGAAAACAACATACCTTGTCCCTTCGTTATAGTGTCCTTCCCCTGTTCCTGAAAATGACCTTTGGGTTTCTTACCAGAAGTTGATAAAATTTCGTTGATTTTATTTATACACTGTCACTGCTTTTATATTTTGTTTTGTTTTCATCGGGTCAGAATTTATTTCTCTATATCCAATTTCCGGAACAAAGTTTTGTACCTTTTTCAAGTTTTTTCGTACTTAAGATTTTTTTGTATCTCATCTATGACCATGCATAAGAGAGGTTTTCAATCAAAATAGGGAGAAATAATCCGCTGCGTTTCCCTGAGGACTGTGTTCTCCTTAGAGACAAAGTTTATTTAAATCGTCATCCTTTAGTTACACCTCAAAATAATCGTAAGCCATAACATTTGAGAGAAAGAACAGAAAATTTAATCGCGTGATTGGTGAATACAGAATTCAAGTGGAACAACAAATTGGTGAATTGAAAATATGCAAAGTATTCAGTAGATTATGAAGGCACACAAGACCAAAACTAACAGACATTTTGTAAACAAGTGCCGACCTTGTCAACAGACATAAAACATTGTTTAATTAAGTATTAACTACAATTAAACATTCTTAAGTTTGTTTTTTTTCATTTTCCAAATTCCACCAGGACAATATCGTTAGTAATGCGTAAAATGGTCTTTCGTTAACATATATACGAATAATTATTTAGTTATATGTTAAAACACGACTTGTGTTTTGGCAACTCAAATGTTACCTGTGCATACTATTAATAGATACTCGATTTATATAAATTTTGAGCGTCTGGAATAAACACGATACAGATCCGGAATACCGCTAAATAGTGCAGATTTTAGAGAAGTCGTCAAACATTTATTATCCGTCATTGAGCTTCGATGTGTGTCCCAATCTTTTCAAGGTATATGGAATTTATAAAAAAAAAACAAATCATGAGAGTTTTAATAAGTCATTGGCACTGACAATCTTAAAAAAATTGGATATTTTTTTTACATTTAAGGGTTGGTCTGACAGATGCCTCTGAATTAACTAATTTTTCATAAAATCTTCTTTTCTTTTTTGATTCGATGTCTTTTTAGAATGTACTCAAAGCTATCTAAGATAAAAATGAATAATATATATACAACAATGCAGATATATTCAATGTTAAATTTCGTCGTATAATCCAAAGAATTTCGACATGTCTGTGTTCTCGTGAGATTTACAAGAAACATGACCATAGGGAACTTTGACGACCACCCAAATCGTATGCTCTAGAAGTTTTTCTTTCAAATGATACCAAAATAAGCTGTGTGTTAGATAGGTGCATTAAAAACCTTAACGAGAGGCTTTTTCTCAAATCGGCGCTCGCCTATAATATTTCAGTTAATTATTTATTCTTCTGTGTGTCTTTAAAATGTAAAAAGAAAAAAAAGTTACTTGAGCCGGTGATTTCTATCTGATCAAAAATATCACTTTAAAACTTAAAGGTGATTAAATCATCAGAAAGAGACACCCATCGTACATTGCTTCGTCGTCTGTACTGTGGAAAACAAACAATATTATTTGCATGATCTTATTTCTTTTATTTTGAATGATTTATAGAACTCAATAAAATTAGTAAAGTGATTTACTTTAATTTGTATTAAGCATCACTGTTTTTCTTACCTGTTCGGGATTTTTCTTACCTATTCATTTAACCTTCTTTCAGATCTCGAAGGAAGAGTTTAATTTTACAAAAATGGGAATGATTGTGCTAAATATTCTTGCTGATGTTTTATATGATTTACTCAAACAAGATAAACCCAACCTGCCTCTTAGGAGTGATTGTGATATAACATACTTGTACAGTGAACACAGGAAACTTAATAAACATATTCCCAGTAATTCAAGTAACCGACGATCTGGACCATGGGGAGGGACTTGGCAAGATATACAGGTTACAGACATAGCTATTGGAGATGATATTGAGCGCATACGACTTACAAGAAATGAACTACAACACTCTAGGACATTTAATCTTGATGATAATCGTTATATTGGATTATGCAATATCATTGGTCATCTTTTAAAACGGTTTGATCAAAATATCAAACCAGTGAGTCTATACACAGATCGACTGAATGAAACATTAGCTAAGACTTGCTCTGATGAGGAAATCATATCAATTGCAAATGAAATATAAGATCTTGTAAGTATGCGATGTATAGTAAATTTCGAAGCCATGCTAAAAGTCTGTCCAAAATGAGAGAATGTTTTGACATATTTTACAGAATTTTGACTGACTTGAACTTTATGAATATTGACTCTTTTTTCAAATTTGTTAGTCTACTTTTTGTAATAATCGGATTGGTTACCAAATTTTCAGTATGGTAAGTGACACTTACTAGTCTTATTGATAGCCTATGGTGTTAAACAGTAAAGTACAGGTAGATATCAGCTCAAATAAATCCAACCTATCTCATTGCATTTAGTTTCAACCTTCAAGCACATACCATACAGACTGTCCACAACGTCTCAACATTAAATGTCTCAATAACATAGATAGTTTTATATGACGATGAATATGTGGCTATCTAATGTATGTAAAGTTGACATAAAAATGAAAAAAAAACAGAAGTAATTGACTTGTTCCACTGTTGTTTTTTTTTGGTTTTATTCAGCATGTTCAGTGTGAAGAATGAAATAAAGCATAATTTGACAGTTATAATTTTTATGGCGATTATTCAATGACGGTTTCCTTTGCATTTTAAAAACTACACAGGTTTTATTTGCTTGTATAAATGGATTTTTGTTTTACATTTTATCTCTAGCTGTCTATTGTTAAAGACCGCATGTTGATCACTAGATGTCTATCGTTAAAGACCTTATGTTGACCTCTAGATGTCTATTGTTAAAGACCGTATGTTGACCGCACCCATCCCTAGATTTTCCATGCAGTTCAACCATGAAAAAATAATGGAAAATGATGGAAACATCGTTTTTTTCCATGGATTTCCATGGAATTTCATGGAAAATATTCAATCACAGATGGAAAACTTATATTTGTTACTTATTCCATAATTTTCCATGATAAGATGGAAAACTTTACATGGAATTCCATGGAAAAAATACTTTTTGGATGGAAAATGAGATGGAAAGTAGACTAATAAAACTTTGTAGATGGAAAGGAGGATGGAAAGTGGGCTTAGAATATTTTTGAGATGGAAAAGAGGATGGAATCTTGACTTAAAATATTTTTAACATGGAAAAATTATAGAATCTTAACATAGAATATTTTTGAGATGGAAAGTCATGGAAAAAATGTACACACAAATTACATACATTAATTCTTTATCATCAATTAGACATGTGAGCCAGTGAAAGAAATGCCATCTGTTTTTCATTAGTCTTTGTGAAGAAGAGAGGAAGTGATATGACCATACAGTTTGAGACCAAATGTAGGGTAACACATGGATTTATACATTTTTGTGCAATTATTATTACTTAACATAAAAAATGTAAATAAACAATAAATGGATAATCTTTTATTAAAATATATATAAAATATTCAAGATATAGGTAAATAACAGTATTCAATTGGGGCACTTTTAAAAGAAATCAGATAACTCCTCATACAACCCCAAACACATTGAAAATTTGAACTTGCAATGGATATGCAGGCAACACACAAAGATGTCTCCTCTCCTGAACAAAATGTCAAATTTATATTGGACGTAGATTGAATAGTTCCGAATAGTTCTTGACATCTAATAGTGCAGATTTATTCTCTGATGACTTGAGTTGAGTGTTGGATTTAGGAGCATATTTTTTGGTAAGTACACTGAATTAGATTCTACCATTTTGAATGTGTCCAAGCTCCTTTAGTTCAACAATAACAGAATGAAAACACCTATAGTAGATTTTTCACTTATAATTATAATGATTGGGTATTAAGACAAGACAAACTGTATATAGTAAGTGTATTATAATAACTAATAATCCACGCATGAATTAATTTGATTATAACATTTAAGTGCCAGTCTTTGTAAGAATCAGGCAATTTAGGTAAAAATTAAAACATGATCAGAAAAAACCCACCGAGCTAATCATGCTATTTAAGGTGGTATGGGAGTCTAAAATAAAAATGATAGAATTTTTTCATACTTTGCCAAAACGTTGTATCTATTGATACATGTTGAAAAATATAATAAAAATGATAGGTCACCGCGCATTTTCTCAAGCTACAGGACGGGACAAAATGACACATTTTGTATGGATTATACAGTAAAAAACACCATTTTGTGATTAGAAACTAAACAAAATGATAGAATTGTGAAATACTTCAGGAAAAGATAGCTTTCAGACACTGCTTTGAGAATATCAAAAGAAAATATAGGGTCACCGTACGTTTTTTCCGGCTAAAATACAAAATAGGAAAATTCCATACAGAATCCTTCAGAAAATGCACTTATTTAGAGTTACCTCCCCTTAAAATGCCAATTTAAAAAAAAAAAAAATTAAAACAACCAAAAATAATTAACATTTGCAAAAATATCAATATTTAGAAGTTATATTCTTATAAATTGGTACTTTTGAATGAAAATGTACATTAAACATCTGCATTCCTGCATCAAATTTTGCAAACTTGATGGAAAATCTGGACCTTTGATTCTCTGTTTTTTACAATCCAAGATGGAGGAAGACACCCATACCACCTTAATACTAACCATCATCCTGGGTTAAAAAGTATTACTCTTTCGTTTGTGTGTGTCTGACAATATCAAATAACTTGGTTAGAAAATTGGTTGAATGATAGCAAATTACAGAGTTATCTCCCCTTATTCGTTAATTTCTAGTGCATTTCAACCAAATTGTATCTTCTATTACCAGAACAGAGAATGGAAATGAATGTTATTTTTGTGCATAACTACATATTTTGAACTGAAATCAATGTCAAATAGGGTGGGATTTTTTGGTCATGTTTTCACCACTGCCTGATTCTTAGGCAGACTGGCACTTAAGATCTATTGAAATTGATTGCCAATGAGAAATAGATCCATAAAGTTTAAAAAAAAGAGTATCTTTGCAGCAAACTGCAGATCAAAACTAAGTTCTAAAGATATGGACAACACCAATGCAGACATTTATATACAATAATTATGAAGAAAAAAATATTTAGGACAAAGACTAAAGTTTTTAACCAGTATTGTGTTAAGGACATTATTTAAAGAATATCTCTTTATTTATAACAGTAAAATTATTTTTAGGTATCATGAGGAAGAAATGTAACTCCAAATACAATGGTTAATGCTGCAAGATGGATCTACTGAAGCCTGGTGATGAATAAAGTGACATTTATAACCTTAATTTCTTGTTAAAAAGGCAGTGCAAACATATACCAATTTTGAAAGTTTTTGCTTGTTTGTTGTATTATTTATAATACATCAAATGAATTTGAATTCAAGGTTAAAATGATGGTTGAGTTTTATTGCTTATTACTGACTAGTGCAAGACTCAAAAGACCTTACCAAACCGAAAAAATCATGGCACCTAGTTTCTATACCTTCATTATAAGAGATATGGTATAGCAGGGTATGCTGCCAAAAGGTTCATTTGAGCAATCCATTGTAAATGGAAATGATGGAAATATTTCCATGAAATTCCATGGAAAAAGAAATTCTATGGAATATATTTCCATGGAATTCCATGGAAAACATCATGGAAAATATTTCCATGGAATTCCATGGAAAATGTTTTGATGGAAATATTATTATTTCCTTTTTTTCTCTTTTTATTTTCCATGGAAAACAGGTTCCAATACTCCATGGAATTCCATGAAGTTTTCCATGATAGATGATGGAAAATCTAGGGATGTTGACCACTAGATGTCTATTGTTAAAGACCGTATGTTCATCTCTAGATGTGTATTGTTAAAGACCGTATGTTGACCACCAGATGTCTATTGTTGAAGACCGTGTGTTGATATCTAGATGTCTATTGTTAAAGACCGTATGTGAACCTCTAGATGTCTATTGTTAAAGACCGTATGTTGATCTCTAGATGTTTATTGTTAAAGACCGTATGTTGACCACTAGATGTATATTGTCAAAGATCGTGTGTTGATATCTAGATGTCTATTGTTGAAGACGGTATGTTGATATCTAGATGTCTATTGTTAAAGACCGTATGTTGACCTCTAGATGTCTATTGTTAAAGACCGTATGTTGACCTCTAGATGTCTATTGTTGAAGACCGTATGTTGATATCTAGATGTCTATTGTTGAAGACCGTATGTTGATATCTAGATGTCTATTGTTAAAGACCGTATGTTGACCTCTAGATGTCTATTGTTAAAGACCGTATGTTGACCTCTAGATGTCTATTGTTAAAGACCGTATGTTGACCTCTAGATGTCTATTGTTAAAGACCGTATGGTGACCTCTAGATGTCTATTGTTAAAGACCGTATGTTGACCTCTAGATGTCTATTGTTAAAGACCGTATGTTGACTTCTAGATGTCTATTGTTAAAGACCGTATGGTGACCACTAGATATCTATTGTTAAAGACCGTATGTTGACCTCTAGATGTCTATTGTTTAAGACCGTATGTTGACCTCTAGATGTCTGTTGTTAAAGACCGTATGTTGACCACTAGATGTCTTTTGTTAAAGACCGTATGTTGACCTCTAGATGTCTATTGTTAAAGACCGTATGTTGACCTCTAGATGTCTATTGTTAAAGACCGTATGTTGACCACTAGATGTCTATTGTTAAAGACCGTATGTTCTTTTTTGCGTGAACCCCTGAGGGTTTACGCATATTTTTTAGTTAGAAATATGGTCTATGGAGGAATATTCGGAAACTTTCTTTCTGTTCATTCGGAACATTTGTTCTTAACTGTATTAGCTTCCTGCAATTAAGAGCACCTCCATACGGGGTATTCAATATATTTAAAACATGACAATAAAGAACTTTACACTGGTCGCTAACTCACTTATTTGTTATATGATAATAAAATAGATAGTTGAAAATCTATAAAGAAAAAAAAAACGAAATAGCTATCCATACGTATAATTTTTAAAGAATGATAATGATTCAAAACATGGACACATGTACCTCAGTCTTCCAAAAATTCATAAAACTAATTTAGAAATAATAAATGAGGCATTGCGAACTAGTCAACAAGTATGATACAATGTACATTTATTAATGTTCCTTACTACCGATCATCAATAGGTGTAACTCTCCCACGAGATGGATTGAGATTGAGAAATTAATTGACCTAATTATATAAAACCATTATTGAAGAGGCATCACTTTTGAATTCTAGATACAACAGATTTCATTAATAAAATGGAGTCACACAAGATAAAAAGGGAATGCTTTCTTATTGCCTTATGATAATAATGATGATGTAACGTAAATGTACACAAATATAATCATTGTTAATTTAAAAGAAATTCAGATTTACATCGTTTTAATATTAAACCCAGTCCCGCATGCAGCTGTGACCGACCTGTTGATGATAGTATACACTATTTTTGAGAGTGCGCTTTTCATAACGAAGCAAGAGAAATACTGTTTTCAAAATTAGAAAGATATGCTATATCCATTGAGCTTCTATTAGCTGGTGACGGTGACCTTTCTTTTCAGCAAAACAAAGACATTTTTGAGTCCGTACAATCTTATATCAGAATAACACAAAGATTTAAAACAATCAATTAACATTCTAAATTTCTACTTTACAACCCTTCACTCCAGTCCATTTGTTTTCATTATTATTCCTTATTATATTGTATTTTTTTCTTTTTTATTTCTAATTTTCGTTTGTAGTATGTATTACATGCATACCTACTATGTTTTTCCCGTCATTATCTAATTTACTTTGTGTTATATTTGTAGGACTCTATAGTGCGATGGTGACAGTAAAGTACGATGATCATGCTAAAGTGCGATGGTCTACGCTAAAGTACGTTGCTTCCATACGCTATTTAAGCGCGATGGTCCGGGAAAATATAGACGTAAAAACGTAGTTTGATTATGGCGTTAACAGTCGTTTATACAAACTAAAAGTTAAACACGCCGGAAGATATATACAAATATTTCATTAACACCTTTAAAACCAAATGTCAATGACTGAATTGATTTAAACCTGACCGTGCTTTGTCGGCTGAGGCAAACTCTGTTTTTTTTCTGTAGCTGTAAAAACTTATCATGCAGTCGACTATTTACTACTAGTATATAGATCCAAAATAGGATTCGCATGGATATAATGTATCCTGCTTTTGTTGGAAGCAAACAGATACATTTGAATCATTGTTTATGTTGCAGTTTACTTTGCACTTCCCGTTAAAATATTGTCGATTTTATTGGAAAGTTAAACGTCGGTAAAAAAAAAGTAATTGTTTTCATGCGTAAATTATAATTTTATTTAGTCGGCTAAAACATTATAGTTAGTATATTGAAGGAAAATATAACATGTTTGTGTGGTCACTATGAAAAAGAAGAAAAGTCAGAGAACATCGCCTCTCTCTCTCGTTTAGATTGTATATAAAGCTTAAAAAAATGTTACATATTCCGACAATAATCTAATTTTGTATTTGTGATTTACAATGACAACTGTATGAGGAGGTGTTCCCATTAGTGATAGACTGTGTGAACGACAAGCTACACCAATTATCTTTTGTGAAAAGACTATTTTTCAACCTCGATGTTTAAATTCCTCGAATCTTACTGTTTTGGTCCATCGCACTTTAGCGTGATATACCATCGTACTTTAGCGAACAAACAACCATCGCACTTTAGCGTGAGACACCAACGTACTTTAGCGTAGACCATCGCACTTTAGCGTGACCATCGCACTTTAGAGTACCATCGCACTTTAGAGTCCTACATATTTTTATTGGGAGAGGACGTCTCTAATGTTTGTTATAACTTGTGTCCAATCCATTTTGCTACTTTTGCAAATAAAATATGTTTACACTAACGGTTATCAATGCACACGAATATCTTTTAAAGATTCCCAACAAAAAGGTTTAACTGCATTTGTTAAATTATTTCTAAGAATCGATGAATTTGGGTTTAATGGACAGTTATACAAACAAGTTATACATGTAAGAGCGCCCATGGGTGGTATATTTTCACCATTATCAAATTTATGGCAATTTTTTGTATTTAACAACAAAAAGCAGACACGATAATATTAAGCAAAAACAAAAAAAAACATGCTCCTGATTTTGGACAGGTATATTAAGTATGCATGAAAAAGCAGCAAATTGAATGTATTAGCTGGATTCAAACTCATTTCTAATGTGGAACAGGGTTTTACTGCATGCACAAAACAAATGATTAGTAAGTATATTTATATCTTACTGGTAGGAATAAACATTCCACATTCCACAGCCTGTCCTTAGTAATTGTCGTCTGTTTATGTAGTTCATACGTGTTTCTCGTTTTTCGTTTTAATATAGATTAGACCGTTAGTTTCCCATTATAATGGTTTTATACAGTATATACAAGTAATTTGTGGGGCCCTTTATAGCCAAGGCTCTGTGTTAAATACCGTACTTGACCTATAATAATGGTTTACTTTTATAAATTGTTACTTGGATGGAGAGTTGTCTCATTGGCACACATCTTCCTATATCTATTTAAAATGGTTTTTTTTTTTACAGAAAAGTAAATAAAATGACTGAGGGACTTAGGTGAAATATCACCGTGGAAATATTACCTCTAACAATAAGAACCCTAGAAGTGTCATCCATTGGTACATGTAGTAGTTTGATCGTTCACGTTGGTAAAAATTAATATCGAAATAAAAACAACATTTATCTCCTCACTTTATATTTAACACCACTCAACATACCCAAATTGTTATGATTTACAATAAAAAGAAAATATTATCCTCTACACAAATGATAATGAAAACACTGAGATATAATTCATAATTCATTTGAAATAAGAATAAGCATAAAAAAAAGTTCTAAGGTTCACGTATTGACTTTTTTTTTTAAAGCAACTTGTTTTTCAGTTGTTGAAAAACTTATCGGAAATAATACTTAAGATATGGATTTTTTCTTTGTTACAAAATTTTACTTGTAAAAAATTGAAGGAAACATAATATTTTAATTTATCCTCTGTTAGAGAAGTGTGTACACAGCTGAAACACGTTAATATTAATAAACCAGCATGTTTAGATGGAATGTGTCCCATATTTTTAAAGCTTAATACCGAGATTACATCTCCATCACTGACTGTTCGAATAAACAAAAGAATAACATCTAATTTTCCCCGAAAAATTAAAGCATGCTAGAGTAACTGATTTACATAAAGGAGGACTAACAGATGATCTCTCTAACTATCGTCCAATTTCTATTTTAAATACCATGTCTAAGATTTTTGAAGGACATGTATCTACACAGTTATATGAATAATTGAATAATGAAATAAATATAACATATAGCTACGTCAGGTTTCAGACGAGATGTTTCATGTCAAACAGCCCAAACTTAACTAATTGACGAATGGTTAACACGTTTAGAAAATGGAGAAATAGGTGGTACTGTTTTATTGGATTGCAGTAAGATTTTTTATCTCTTTAACCATGCCATACTCTTAGAAAAGCTAAAATTTTACATATCGGTTAACATATAATAAATTTGATTAAATCATATAATTTGACTGTAAAACAACAAGAAGAGCAATACGCAAATAACAAATCTGATAAAACGTTTGTAAAATATGGAGTGCCTCACGGTTCTATTTAAGGTCCTTTTATATGTTTACTTAATGTCAATGATTTACCACTTCATGTTAAATAATCCAACATGGATTTATATGCTGATGATTCAATATTGCATTTTCATGATAAGGAAATTGACAAAAAATTAACAGCATATCATTGAAAACATGATTTAAATGCTGTTCAATCTTAAAAAGTTTGTGTAACAATTTCAGTATGACAATTAATGGACAAAAACCAAAGGTTATAAAATTAAGTTCAAAACAAAAACTATCAGAATTAAAAACCGAAGTTCTTTCCACCAAAAACAATGTATTTTAATATGAAAGTTGTAAAATTAAGTTTATAATGTCATTTCAATCGTCAAATGATAGCTTATTGTACGCTGATTCCAAAAATATATGGTTTCTATACAATATTTTTAAATAAGGGAGATAATTTGTTACTTCCGGTTTGAAAAATGATACTTCCGATAATATTTGAATATTTACTTGACACTGATTCCAAAAATATCTGGTTCTATATACTTTTATATTAATAAAGTACAAAAAATAGCTACTTCCGGTTTACACAGGATCAAATGGTTTGATACCTTTTGCCAAAAGTCTCATGGCTTTATCATGTATACATATAAGGTAAAAGCAAAGGTCAAAATCTAGAACATCAAATAAAGCTATGACCTTGAGATCAATTTCAAGGTCATAAACCAAGGACCTCAAATCAAAAGACCATAGGTCTTAATTATATTTGGTTACTGAGTTATATCACCATACGCGTATTTTTAAATACAAAAGGGGAGAAAACTCCCTTTTACGTTCAACGTACCCTTGGGATCAAAATTTACGTGTTACGACATGTCGCAACTAACAATTTAGGTTAAATAATTTGTTTTTATCTTATACGGCTTTTGGTAATAAGTGAAAATAAGCCAAATTCAAAAATAAGAATATGACCTTGACCTTTGACCATGACCTTATTTTCATTTTTTTGGACCAAGGACCTCAAATCAAAAGATCCTAGGTCTCCATCACTTATGGTTTACAAGATAGAAATGCATATCACTTATATCAAATGCATAAGGGGAAATAACTCTCATATGGAGCGTTCATATTGCTTCGGTCAAAATAGAACAAATCATGCGAAGGATATAATGAGCAATTTTATAAAATGAATTTGTCGTAATCTTTTACCGTTGCAAGGGAAAGTGGACACAAGAAAAACAGTGTTTGGGGAGATAACTCCTACAAAGAAAAGTATTCGGTTACGCAGGGTAAATTTGAAAAGCGCATAAACTGTTCGATATCATATACCAAATATCTAAGCGACATATTGCAAAACAAATATGTATCGCAAGAACAAAATTAGGCGAAAAAAAAAATAATCAGAAGAAAAACAATAGGTCTTTCCACAGAAAAGTGGAAAGACCTAATTATGTTTTACTATAAACGAAACAAGTACTGAAAATGTCCATGTCCAATATTCCTTCAAATTACTTGGAATTGACAGTGATGAAAGGAGAAGGTCCGGTAAGGACTGATTTTGGCCTCAAATTTCAGGTTCATCTGACGAAAGATTTTGACCACTTTTTAAACACTTAAGTGTCTATTTTACTTGATTTAATCAGTTTATGTGAAAGATTTTTACTAATTTAGTCATTAAAAACCATCCGATTCAAGCTCAAATATGGAAAATCTACCAAATATGCCGAAAAATGTCACTTTATAGATGGTTTTTGTCAAAAATGAAAGTGGCCGCATCCGTGCTCATCCAAAACCTTTAGATATGTTATGTATTATCATAAAATACAACTTACATTTCAATATTAAGGATGAACACGAATGCGGCCACTTTTGTTTTACACGGAAACTGTCTAAAATTAAACTAAAATAGCATGACTTAATGGTGCTACAACACGATATATGTGCATTGTATTGTCAAAAACAGCCCATATTTATATAGCAGAAGCATTCTTCTGTCCAATAAATAACTAAAAATCTGTAATTTAACAATTTTGTAAAACTGCTATATTTTGGGGCCAAAAAGGGGTCTTACCGGATCTACTCCTTTTAACTTGGAAAGAACATGTTAATCTTATATGTAAGATTATCTCATCTAAACTATCACTTTTGTATAAACTTAAAGAATATATGTCTATAAATAGAAGAAAACTGTTGTATAATGCATATATTCTCTCAAATATAGACTGTTGTAGCTCAGTTTTGGGAAATTTATTACAAAAAGATTCAGATAGAATTATAAAACTTCGAAAAAGAGTAGCAAGAGTTATACTTGAATGTGATATTTCTGTTCCATCAAATATTATGTGTTCTTTTTTATTTCATTTCAGAAAGAGTAAAATACCAACAATATTCTAATGTATAAAATTGTAAATGGACTTACACCTGATTACTTATCAAGGCTAATTATTAATGATGTTCAACACTACAACTTACGATCTGTCTCTAATAACACTGAATGTGTAGCTATGGTTAAATCTGTGTATTCGTTTGTGCAACTTCGTGTTAATTCTGGAGGTTTGCTGTCAAATTCTTTTGAAAATCGGCTTAGATTTGAAACAAGGAGAACTTTATCTCCACCGTTATTTTTATTTTTCAAAAACGATATAGTCAATGATTTATCTATATTGATACAACTGATGATGTCGTAACTGTGAACGAATATTTGATATACCTCATCTTATTTGCAGACGATGCCGTTTTGTTGTCGAGCCTGCAACTTTTGTTGCAGAAAGCTCGACATAGGGATAGTGATCCGGCGGCGGCGGTGTTAGCTAACTTCTTAAAAGCTTTATATTTTAGAAGGTTGAAGACCTGGATGCTTCATACTTTGTATATAGATGCCTCATGTTACGAAGTTTCCGTCAGTCACATGTCCAATGCTTTTGACCTCATTTTCATGGTTCAGTGACCACTTGAAAAAAAGTTGAGATTTTTTGTAATGTTGTATTCTCTCTTATTATAAGTCAGAGGATAACTATATTTGATATGTGCGTACCTTGAAAGGTCCTCATGTCTGTCAGACAGTTTTCACTTGACCTCGACCTCATTTCATAGATCAGTGAACAAGGTTAAGTTTTGGTTGTCAAGTCCATATCTCAGATACTACGAGCAATAGGGCTAGTATATTCGGTGTATGGAAGGACTGTAAGGTGTACATGTCCAACTGGCAGGTGTCATCTGACCTTGACCTCATTTTCATAGTTCAGTGGTTATAGTTAAATTTTTGTGTTTTTGTCTGTTTTTCTCATACTATATGCAATAGGTCTACTATATTTGTTGTATGAAATGATTGTAAGGTGTACCTATCTAGCGGGCAGATGTCATGTGACCTTGACCTCATTTTCATGGTTCAGTGGTCAAAGTTAAGTTTTTGAGTTTTGGTCTTTTTATCTAATACTCTATGCCATAGGTCATCTATATTTGGTGTATGGAAATATTTTATGATCTTTATGTCAGTCGCGCAGATTTTATTTGACCGTGACCTCATTTTCACGGTTCATTGCACAGTGTTAAGTTTTTGTGTTTTGGTCTATTTTTCTTAAACTATAAGTAATAGGTCAACTATATATGTTGTATAGAAGCATTGTTAGCTGTACATGTCTGCCTGGCATGGTTCATCTGACCTTGACCTCATTTTCAAGGTTCATTGGTCTTTGTTTAGTTATCTTGGTTAATGTTAAGTTTATGTGACAGTTGTATTAAAGCTTAGCTTTATACTTAGGACTATCAACATAATATCAATGATTAGTATAGAAGGCGAGACATTTCAGCGTGTGCACTCTTGTTTGGGAAATCACCTGATATTTTTCACCCGCTACTTAATAAACCGCATGATTGCCAAAACAGACTGCAATGGGCGAGACAGAGGCATATGAGCAGGGACAAACAGGCCATTATTTACATGCAGCCATTGCCTTGGACGGTGGAGATACCCATTATTAAGAGGGAAAAAGGTTTTAGTGCATATCAAATGATTTGAACATTACAGGTGACCTAATCAATTCACCTACTGCACTTACTAAATTAGTAGATTGATTGATTGATTGTTGGTTGCTTAACGTCCAGTGGATAAATTAGTAGATGAATGGTTAACAAATATAGATAATGGAGAAATAAACGGTGTTATATTTTTAGATTTAAAGAAAGCTTTTGATCTGGTTAATCATTTAATGTTATTGAAAAAAACTTGAATATTATAATGTTTCAAACTATTCACTAGACTAGTTTAAGTCATACTTTTTTCAACGAAGTCAACAAGTTAAGGTCAATAGCGTCATGTCCGATACTAAAAACATAAAAACTGGTGTACCACAAGGCGCTATCCTTGGCCCTATGTTAATTATTTTATATATCAATGATCTACCACTGAACAAAGAAAATTCATTAATAGATTTATATGCAGATGATTCTACTTTACATAGTAAAGATAATAATGAACATGAATAAAATGCTAACCTTCAAATGATATTTATATTATTCAAAACTGCATGGTGTTCGCAAAATTGTATGAATATAAATGCAAAAAAATGAAAATCAATGGTGATTGGTTCAAAACAGAGGCTTTAATCAACTGGAAACAGTTTAGATATCAATATTTCAGATAAAGAAATAGAGAATGTAGATTATTAAAAAATTCTTGGTTTATATATTGACAAAAACCTAAATTGGAATGAGCAAATAGATAAAATGTCATGTACAATATCAAATAGAATCAAATTATTGCAAAAGATAAGAATTCAAAGTATTTACCTAATGCATATACGTATTATTTATTTTAATGCTTATATTCTGCCATTGTTTGATTATTGTTGTAATATAACAAGTTATCAAAGATATCTGCTAGGGTTAAAGTAGAAGCTGACATAATGAAATCCTCCAGTTTATTGTTTGATAGTTTAAACTGGTTAAATGTAGAAAAACGAATTCAATATCAAAAAGCAATACTTGTATTTAATTCATTAAAGAATATGGTTCCTAACTATTTACAAGTTACAGATAACCAAAATGATAATTTACGTTCATCTGATGAAAAACGATTAAATCTTCCGAAAACATAGACAGGCATCTTCTTTTGAAAAAAAAAACATTTACATATTCTGGTTCTAAAATATGGAACAGTTTACCACAATAAATAAAGATGAGTAATACACTTGTATCTTTTAAAACAAGTTGTTACAAATTTTTCATAAATTGTGCAAATTAATATGCTTTTTCATTTATATCTATATTTAATTATTATATTGTTGTATATATATCATTATAATTACATTAGATGTATGTTTCATTATAATACGTTATTCTGATTGGCTAACTAGCAATCTCGTGATATTCCTTAATCAATTGCATTAGACAATGCAACTTTTCATTCATGATGACACGAGGTCCCACAATAAAGTGCACAGGTAAATGAAATAAAAACTTTATAAAAGGCGTGTTTTCATGATCCTATAGGAAAAAATGTAATTATAAGTATTGAATGCTTTTTTTGTAACTTTATAGGGTTGTAAAAGCGTTGACCGTGCGCACAAAATGTACTTCGGTCAACGCTTTTACACCCCAATAAATTTACAAAAAAGAGCATTCAATTCTTAAATAATAGTGTACTTTATAAATATGTTATTATTATTTTGAGGACTCTCAGGAAGATTAGTTTTAAATAGTTTGATTATCCTCTTGATGTATTTATTAATGTATTTATCGTACTGAACATTTTATTTAGACGATGAAGTTAGAAATGATTGAAATTTATCATTATATATGTAAATTCAGAAATAAATACGTACATTTATAATTGCAATTCTTGATCGTTGACAAATATGCAAAATCTAATTGAATTATGATACGATTGCAAACATTGAATGAAGAAAATCACTACTGGAAATTTAGAATGCGAGTTTTCACTATTTCGAACCCGATACAGACGCAATTTTCACAATTAAAATAATTTCTGAATTTACAGTTCATATTTTACAAATATTGCAATTTTTGAAATGATGAAAAATTATAAAAATAATCTAGTGTTGCGTTTTTAAAGTCTGCTAGTATATTAATGTTGTTCATTCATATGTATTGAAGAAACAATGTCAAGTTCTTATGATAATCTTCTAAATGAAAAAAAAAGTATCTTCGTAATCAAGCCGATAATTTTCTCGTTTGAATTGTTTTTACATTTGTCATTTCGGGGCCTTTTATAGCTGACTATGCAGTATGGGTTTTACTCATTGTTGAAGGCCATACAGTGACCTATAGTTGTTAATTTTTATGTCATTTGGTCTCTTTTGGAGAGTTGTCTTATTGGCTATCATACCACATTTTCTTATTTTTTTATACTCGTAATAACATAAACTATTGACACAAAGATGTGTCTCGCCTGTAAGCATAACACATGACAATCTGATGGAAAGCATTATTTTTTATTAGTTCAAAGGTAATGGACCATGAACTATAATAGATAACTAAAATAATGTACATCAACATACGAAATACGTCAATTACGCAGCAACCGGACGATAGAGATAACTATATTTATCAACATGCGAAAATTGAAATACTTTAATTATACAGCAACCTGACCACAAAAATAACCAAAATACATTAACATATTAGATACGTGAATTCGATATCAACCTGACGACATAGATAACTAAATACATCAACATACAAAATACGTCAATTCGACAGCAACTGACAACAAAAATAACAAAAATACATCAACATATTAAATACTTTAATTAGACAGCAACCGGACAATATAGATAACTAAAATACAGCAATTATGAAAGAATTTCAAAATAGTATACTATTTCTCCATCAAAGTTGAAATTGAACAAACAAAGAGGTAGGGCCATTTTCCCCTGATTTTTTCTCATTGATTATGTTGGTAAATCATGTTTTTAAATAGCCCGATAAATACTAATTATAGTACATGAAAATACGTCACATCATCTATGTTCATACCTTGGACAGGTATTCCTACAATAAACAAGGCCAAACTATATTGATTTTTTGGTTTATTAAAACTGATATTGAGTTTCTTTGTTAATGCCCATGAGAAGCATTCAAATGTGAATTATCAACTAATAGATATTCAAAATTAATATTAAAAAAAATGTTGCTTCAGTTAGCGTAATAATGTTGGTAGGTGATTTGTAGAGTATATGCTATTGCTGTTCTTGGAGTTCTATTCGCCGACTTTTTCAATTTAAAATTGTTCCTTGGTGGTTCCGGTCGGGTTCAGAACATCTTTTTCCGTAAGCAAGTTTGGATCTTCGAAGTCTAGTCACTTTTTCTTTGCATGATATACCATACCACGAAACCTGTCAAGAAGCCAAATAATATAAGACGTATTTAACTGGGATGCTGTTTTACTCAATCTGGATGTATCTATCTTTGTCCCGGTTTTTAAGGTTTTACCGTCCATATGAACCGGACAACATACTACGCCAGTTGGTATTAGAATACCATGTGATACAAGCACGTGTAATTTGGACTTTTCTAGCATTGTAACAAATGGGCCCTTTGATGTGATACATATGCAATACTTCGACTCCGACCCGAGTCCGACTACGAGTCATAGCAAGACAGTTTATATGACGGGGGTTATGTCAAAACAATAAAAAATAGTTTAAACCTTGTGCTGTTATCATTATAATACTAATTGAAAAGTTCGTTCGGCGATTTACAAAACTCTCACAAACTTCAACAATGGCTTTTAGTTTGTGACAAGGATGCCTTTAAAGAGTTCCCATGACTTTATAGCATTTCAAAACGCCATTTACAAATTCAACTGACAACGGACCTTCGGTATTCTGTTTTAAGGGTACGGAAATGACATTTATATAATTATGTGAAGCAATCCAAACGATAAACTAAAACGTATTCCCTTTTGATGCACAGTTCCATTTTTTTATATGGCTATATATTATAAGTTATATGGTTCGCTACTGACCCTCTATGAATCCATAGGGGGTCAGTAGTTAACCGTTTAACGAATTTAGCGCACGCTGTACTTTTTTTTGTTGAAAAATAAACAATAAAACACAACAACATCAATAGATGACGTCACCATAAACACGTCATGAACCCCCTATGAAATTTACTAACCCCCTACGGGCTCATAGGAGGTCACCACGTGACGTCTTTAAACCAATCACAACGTAATAATTTACCCGCAGTGCGATAAAATCAAATGAAGTTTTTTTTCCCCTGAAGCCACACCCACGTCCTCCATCTTCCATCAATGTTTATCCCACACACTACACAGTCCCGTAGTTTTGGTTCTTTCTGCTGTTTCTATATCATTTTGATCTTTGATTTACCGGAATAAGTAAGTAAACAATTTTTATCAGTTATCAAAAATTCAGTGTGGCTACCGATGTTGTTGTGTTTTATTGTGTTTTTTTCAACAAAAAAAGTACAGCTTGCGATAAATTCGTTTTACGGTTAGCTACTGACCCCCTACGGATTCATAGAGGGTGAATAAAATCCATAGGGGATTTTACTAACCCTCTATGAATCCGTAGGGGGTCAGTAGCGAACCATATAACTTATAGTGTCAGTCACAGTTTGTATCGTTTGTTCTCAATTTTATGTTTTCTTTTTAAGATTTTTGGTTTAAAGAAAAGCTAACATAGGACACCCTTTAAAAAGGAAATAATGTTACTTCAAAAATAAAAAATAAAACAATAGTATTACCCAAAAAAAAAATTCATCAGTTAGAATAGAGAACATATAGAAATGATCAGATAACACGAGCAAAAGATTGTTGTGAAAGTATAAGATTCTAAAAAATCTGTTATAAAGAGAGAATGAAAAGCGTTTTCTTCAACCCTTCAGAAAAAAAATAACAATTTGATAAATTTGATGAATGGTTTTGTCCTATCACACTGCAACGCAAAGATTTAACACGGTAAAATTAATTAGTGTACAAATAGTTTTGAGATCACCCCTACAGCTTACCTGTAGCATTTGTAGTCTTAGTCGTACTCGGAGTCGGGTAGTTATTGTAAATCTCCATTAGTCGGGTATGATAAAGCATTTGACTGGTTATGAGGGTAATAGCTTCGCCTTGTGCAATAGTTGGTATCTCAGGGACAATAAACTTGCTATAACCCTCATAACAAGTCAATTATAATATACTATTCATTGTTATAACGCTTTTAATTATGATTTAGCGAGAGAAACCGAACTAGGACTTAGTATATGGTTATAATGAAAACAATTTTAAAAAAGGAGTTTAACAGATAACTTAACAAATGTAATAGTTTCGAGATAACTTTTATTCAGTGTGGCAACCGAGGTAAGAAAACTATTCGGTGTGGCTACCGAAGTAAAATTCAGCGTGCACGAGGCTACCGATGTAAGCAAATTATTCACTGTTGCTACCGATGTAAACAAATTATTCGGTGTGGCTACCAAGGTAAACAAATTAATTTCTGTGTCTACCGATATCTGTAAACAAAGTATTCGGTGCGGCTACCAAATTGAACAAACAATTCCGTGTGGCTACCGATGTAAACACTATTCAGTGTGGCTATCGATGTAAGCAAATTAATCACTGTGTCTACCGATATCTGTAAACAAAGTATTCGGTGCGGCTACCAAATTGAACAAACAATTCCGTGTGGCTACCGATGTATACTAACTATTCAGTGTGGCTACCGATGTAAGCAAATTATTCAGTGTGGCTACCAAGATAACCAAATTATTCAGTGTGGCTACCTATGTAAACACTCCATTCAGTGTGGCTACCGATGTAAGCAAATTATTAAGTGTGGCTACCGATGTAAGCAATTTATTCAGTGTGGCTACCGATGTAAAAACAAATTAATTTTGTTTTTAACCTTTATTTATTGAATAGTTGTTATTCTACTGTTCTAGAATCACTGCATGTTGTACGTGTACCTGTACCAAGTCAGACTATGTTAACCATGTATTGTTCCTTGTTGTTGATCTTTGTTTGTATAACTGGTTTAACCCCTATGTATCTTGTTCTTGTACCAACTCAGACTATTTCAACCATGCATTGTTTCATGTTGTTTATCTTTGTTTGTATAACTGGGTTAAACCCACTACATGTACAGTTGTACATGTTGTTTATATACCAAACCAAGTCAGACTATGTTAACCATGTGTTGTTTGTTGTTGTTTATCTTTGTTTGTATAACTGGTTTAACCCCCCTACATGTTGTTCCTGTACCAAGTCATACTATGTTAACTATGTATTGCTCGTTTTTGTTTATCTTTGTATAACTTGTTGAACCCCACTAAATGGTGTTACTGTACCGAGTCAGACTATGATAACAATGTGTTGTTTGTTGTTGCTTATCTTTGTTTGTATAACTAGTTTAACCCCACTACATAGTGTACATGTACCAAGTCAGACTATGTTAACCATGTGTTGTTCGTTGTGGTTTATCTTTGTTTGTATAACTGGTTTAACACCACTACATGGTGTACCTGTACCAAGTCAGGATATGTTAACCATGTGTTTTTGTTGTTTATCTTTGTTTGTATAACTGGTTTAACCCCACTACATGTTGTACCTGTACAAAGTCAGACTATGTTAACCTTGTGTTGTTCGTTGTTGTTTATCTTTATTTGTATAACTGGTTTAACACCACTACATGGTGTACCTGTACCAAGTCAGACTATATTAACCATGTGTTGTTCCTTGTTTATCTTTTTTTGTATAACTGGTTTAACCCCACAACATATTGTACCTGTACCAAGTCAGGGTATGTTAAACATGTGTTGTTTGTTGTTGTTTATCTTTGTTTGTATGACTGGTTTAACCCCACAAACATGATGTGCCTGTACCAGAGGCGGATAAAGGCATTTTATAAATGCATAGGGTTCCAAACATTGATCGTCCGAAAAAAAGGGCTTCAACCCCGACCCCCCAAATATGAATAAGCCACTAAGTACGCAAAAATTCAGGTAGGCTACAAACAAAGAAGAAGAATTGAGATGTTTAAGACCAGTGGCAAATATTTCAATGTACGTCCAGTCAATTCGGGAAGACATTTTCAAATGAATTATGTGTTTGGCAATGATGATGCTTTGAGTCTGGATTAGGGGTTAAGGGAATGATCATTCAACAAAAAAGGGGGTCGTTTTTTTCCCATAAAAAATATTCTAAAATTGATGAATAAATATTCTATTCAATTAGAAAAAAAAATCTGAATCCAGAATTTCTCCATACCGTATAGTGTTAAATTTTTAACAAAATTTTTTGATTGCTAACTTTGAAAAACTTAATAAAATTGTTCGTGCTATGCGCGAAAAAAATTCTGTGCCGAACATAACAACCATAACCCCTTTCCCGCATGTAGTTAAATGGTTGCTTCCTAATAAGGCTAAAGTTGTTTTTTTATATAACAAACCAATTAATATATCGAGATTAAACAGATAATTCGGTAAAAAAAAAATATATAAATATCAACTTTATTCAAAAAACGTTTCTTCTTTAAATATACATGGTAAAATGCATATTCTAAATACTTTGTTTTGTGTACACTGAACCACACAAGTTCTGCAGAAGATAGATAAGATAAGATAAATTTATTTTATTTAAGTGTCACGTATTGATCTTACACAATAGTAAAAAATTCTACATTGACTTCCGACTGCATGTAGACAAAACATGCTTTAAACTACATGTAAACATTGAGTTTTATCAATTTTAGTTTACGTGTGAATTACACTAACACAACACCGAGTTAAGGTCAGTGAGAACACGGCCTATGTTAACCATATGTTGTTTGTTGTTTTTTATCTTTGCTTGTGTGACTGCTTTAACCCCACAAACATGATGTGCCTGTACCAAGTCATGGTAAGTTAATAAGATGTTGTTCGTTGTTTGCTATCTTAGTGTTTATACATGTATCTTTTGTCCGAAGAGTCGGCCGTTGGAAGTTTGGTGTTAATGGAAAATCCTGTTATCTATTGTCAGAAGAGTCTGATGTTGGAAATATAAAAAAGAAGATGTGGTATAATTGCCAATGAGACAACTATCCATAAAAGACCAAAACGACACAGACATAAAAAAACTATAGGTCACCGTACGGCCTTCAACAATGAGCAACAATGGGCCGTACGGTGACCTATAGTTGTTAATGTCTGTGTCATTTTGGTCTTTTGTGGAAAGTTGTCTCATTGGCAATCATACCACATCTTCTTTTTATATTATAAAGCCCATACCGCATAGTCAGCTATAAAAGACCCCGATAAGACAATGTAAAACAATTCAAACGAGATTAGTAACGGCCTTTTTATGTAAAAATAAAATGATCGAAAAACAAATATGTAACACATAAACAAACGACAACCACTGAATTACAGGCTGCTGACTTGGGACAGGCACATACATAAATAATGTGGCGGTGTTAAACATGTTAGCGGGATCCCAACCCTCCCCCAAACTGGGCCAGTGGTATAACAGTACAACATAAGATCAAACTATAAAAATCAGTTGAAAAAGGCTTAACTCATCAGATGGATAAAAATACAAGTGGACGTGGCCGGGTACTTATACATTCCGATACAAAAAGACACAATGAACAGATCTGAGAGTACTCGCAGTTATCTGACAGCTAGTTCAAAGCCACTAACAACTAATAAAAATGTTTATGGTAAATCCTGTTATCTTTTGTCCAAAGAGTTGGTTGTTGAAAGTAGCAGGTGCACAACTTCATGTCCCCCCTAAAGAAGAATCAGTGTTAGTTTATGGGCTTATACGTCAATTTTGTTTTCGAGGAGTTCAACAGCGAATTCAGAAGGTCTAGTTGACAACGGTGCTTTGCTTTTGGGCCAATAGGCATTTCATTTGCACCAAAAAAATCTTTTATTTGTGCCATAAACCATATTTAATTTGCGTCACAATGATACATTTTATACGTGCATATGATGCAGATAAAAATATATTGCACTTTTCAAAAATTGGCGCAAATGCAATGCACCCGTTGACAGAGACCTAGGCTTAGAGCGTTTTTTGATGACAAAATAGGACGATATCTTTACAAAGTAGGCGATAAAAACGTTTGTTATTCATAAGCAAATAATAGCACAACTAATTAGTAACACATTATTTTTCTTTAAATCAACATAATTAAGAAGATGTGGTATGAGTGCCAATGAGACAATTCTTCATCCAAGTCACAATGTATAAAAAGTAAAACAATTATAGGTCAAAGTACGGCCTTCAACACTGAGCATTCAATTTGGCTCACACCAAGCATCAAGCTATAAAGGGCCCCAACATGACTAGTGCAAAACAATTCAAATAGGAAACACCCGTATTCAACGGACATGCGATTGCAAAAACAGGACATGAGCTTGACTGAATTGTCACTGTCATACCTTATCCTGTAACACAATCGTAGGTATCAACAAATCAACACTTCATTATATTTTGGCTAATTAACAAAAGGATAAGTTATGGAATAAAAAAAATGAGATTTGTTCAAACAAATTGATTTAAGTTTAGGTTTCAAACTGTTTCTGCTGTTAAACATGTTAAAGCCTGATTGGAATTTGTTGCCTTATAAAAACATTGAGATCAAATATATTTTGGATATGATAGTCAATGACCAAACCATGTAAACCAGTGTAATTGGTTTTCCAAAACGGTTTTAGTTCAGGATTATATAAACAAAAAAAATATAGCTTAGGGTTTTGAACTATTTTTAAACCGGCTACAAAAACAAATAATCATGATTCATTTCATTTATCTTCTTCAAAACAAAGACTGTACGTGGTTTATTCCTATTTAGCATGTAGTAATGTTATTTATCGGAAGAGAGGGGCTGGAGAGAGAGAAATAAATTCTTTAACAAGACAATTATGCCCCAAAACGGACAGCAGTTTCTATACATTTCATATAAACAAAATCCGGATCCTTATGTAACAATTATCTGTACTTTTAATTTCATAAAAACAGGCATTAATATTCACGATTTGATTTCTTTTGTTTAAAGAAAGCAACTTGTTTACATTTTGAATACACAACACGGAAGCTAACAACGCGGACCTCGACAAAAGCACCCATCAATATTTACACATCTCCACCAAAGGCGCTTGGGTACATAATACATATCTTTGATGAAGGGATGTCATTGTTGGACAGACTAGATATTTTTGTAAGACAAACGTCTTTGGTAGAAAAAGAATTTTGTTGAACAGATGTCGTCTTTGTTGGACCTACCCAATTGAACACATGTTTTTGTTGGTCATATTAGATATTTGTCTGTGTTTGTAAGTATTGTTTGGTGTACATGTCTTTGGTGGACAGGTGTCTCAGTTTTTGTTAATCAGATGTCTTTGTTGGACAGATGTCTTTGTTGGAAAGATTCTTTTGTTGGTCAGATGAGTTTTTCCACACTGTCCCAGGTTAGGAGGAGGGTTGGAATCCTGCTAACATGTTTATCCCCGCAACAGTATGTATGTTTGAGCCTGTCCCAAGTCAGGAGCCTGTAATTCAGTGGTCGTCGTTTGTTGCTGTCTTACATATTTGTTTTTCGTTCATTTTTTGTACATTAATTGGGCCATTATATTTCTCGTTTGAATTGTTTTACATTTGTTTTTATTTTAGTTAAACATATTCATTTATAGTGAATTTGGAAACAAGTTTTGCAACTTATATTAATCCCTTTCCACTTTGCGGGTGCGAGTGCTGCCTTGTAGCGGCATTATTTTGGGGCCTTTTATGGCTGACTATGCGGTATGAGTTTTGCTCATTGTTGAAGGCCGTACGGTGACCTAAAACTGTTAATATCTGTGTCATTTGGTCTCTTGTGAAGAGTTGCCTCATTGGCAATCATACCACATCTTCGTTTTTATAAGCTATTGACATTATCTTCTAATTTCCGTGAAACTAACAAATATCGTCTATAGAGCTGTTAGTTTTAAAATAATTTAATTGAATCCGATTTGGAGACTGTACGGCATAGAGCTTGAAATATTGTTAAGTTTCCCGTCGTCTGTTAATTGATTGATTGATTTCTTATAACGTCCAGTGACAAACATTTCATGCAGATGTAAGACGAGAACACTGTGTCTGTGGCCAGGGATGAAGGCTAAACACTGAGCGTTGCTCGCTAACAAGATAAATGCTAGACACTGTACTCTGCCCACTGACAGGAGGACTGCTAAACACTGTACATTGCCAACTACAAAATGTAACTGGATGAATACTTAACACTCTACTATGCCCACTAACAGGAGGATTGATTAACACTGTAAGATGCCCATTAACCGGATGATTGCTAGACACTGTATGTTACCCACTAACAGGAGCATTGAATAACACTGTAATATGCCCACTAACAGGATGATTGCTAGACACTGTACGTTGTCCACTAACAGGAGGATTGCTAGAAACTGTATGTTGCCCACTAACAGGATGATTGCTAGACACCGTATGTTGCCCACTAACATGAGGATTGCTAGACACCGTATGTGGCCAACTAACAGGAGTATTGCTAAACACTGTACGTTGCCCACTAAATGTCTATTGGTTATTTGTGTTGTTGGATTGTTATCTCATTGACATATATCCCACACTTCCTTTTACTCGTACGTTGTGTTTTCCACTAAATGTCCCTTGGTTATTTGTCTTGTTGGATTGTTGTGTCATTGACGTTTATCCCACATCTCCGTTTACCCGTACGTTGTGTGTTGTCCACTAGATGTCTATTGGTTATTTGTGTTGTTGGATTGTTGTCTCATTGACGTATATTCCACACTTCCTTTTACTCGTACGTTGTGTGTTGTCCACTAGATGTTTTTTGGTTATTTGTGTTGTTGGATTGTTGTCTCATTGACGTATGTTCCACACCTCCTTTTATTCGTACGTTGTGTGTTATCATCCAGATGTCTTTTGGTTATTTGTGTTGTTGGATTGTTGTCTCATTGACGTTTATCCCACCCCCCCCCCCCCCTTACTCGTACGTTGTGTGTTGTCCACTAGATGTCTCTTGGTTATTTGTGTTGTTGGATTGTTGTCTCATTGACGTATATCCCACACTCCCTTTTACTCGTACGTTGTGTGTTGTCCACTAGATGTCTTTTGGTTATTTGTCTTGTTGGATTGTTGTGTCATTGACGTTTATCACACATCTCCGTTTACCCGTACGTTGTGTGTTGTCCACTAGATGTCTATTGGTTATTTGTCTTGTTGTCTCATTGACGTATATCCCACACCTTCTTTTATTCGTACGTTGTGTGTTGTCATCCAGATGTCTATTGCTTATTTGTGTTGTTGGATTGTTGTTTCATTGACGTATATCCCACAGCTCCTTTTATTCGTACGTTGTGTGTTGTCCACTAGATGTCTATTGGTTATTTGTGTTGTTGGATTGTTGTCTTATAGACGTATATCCCACACTTCCTTTGACTCGTACGTTGTGTGTCGTCCACTAGATGTCTTTTGGTTATTTGTGTTGTTGGATTGTTGTCTCATAGACGCATATCCCACACTTCCTTTGACTCGTACGTTGTGTGTTGTCCACTAGATGTCTATTGGTTATTTGTCTCGTCTGACTCGTACGTTGTGTGTTGTCCACTATTGTCTATTGCTTATTTGTGTTGTTGGATTGTTGTTTCATTGCCGTATATCCGGCCACACCTCCTTTTACCAGTACGTTGTGTGTTGTCCACTAGATGTCTCTTGGTTATTTGTGTTGTTAGATTGTTATTTCATTGACATACATCCCACACTTCCTTTTACACGTACGTTGTGTGTTTTCCACTAGATGTCCCTTGGTTTTTTGTGTTGTTGGATTGTTGTGTCATTGACGTTTATCCCACATTTCCGTTTACCCGTACGTTGTGTGTTGTCCACTAGATGTCTATTGGTTATTTGTGTTGTTGGATTGTTGTCTCATTGACGTATATTCCACACTTTCTTTTACCCGTACGTTGTGTGTTGTCCATAAGTTGTCTATTGGTTATTTGTGTTGTTGGATTGTTTTCTCATTGACGTATATCCCACACTTCCTTTGACTCGTACGTTGTGTGTTGTCCACTAGATGTCTTTTTGTTATTTGTGTTGTTGGATTGTTGTCTCATAGACGTATATCCCACACTTCCTTTGACTCGTACGTTGTGTTTTGTCCACTAGATGTCTATTGCTTATTTGTGTTGTTGGATTGTTGTTTCATTGACGTATATCCGGCCACAACTCCTTTTACCCGTACGTTGTGTGTTGTCCACTAGATGTCTATCGGTTATTTGTGTTGTTGGATTGTTGTCTCATTGACGTTGATCCCACACCTCCTTTTACTCGTACGTTGTGTGTTGTCTACTAGATGTCTATTGGTTATTTGTCTTGTTGGATTGTAGTTTCATTGATGTTTATCTCACACCTCCTTTGACTCGTACGTTGTGTGTTGTCCACTATATGTCTATTGGTTATTTGTGTTGTTGGATTGTTGTTTCATTGACATATATCCCACAGCTCCTTGTATTCGTACGTTGTGTGTTGTCCACTAGATGTCTTTTGGTTATTTGTGTTGTTGGATTGTTGTCTCATAGACGTATATCCCACACTTCCTTTGACTCGTACGTTGTGTGTTGTCCACTAGATGTCTATTGCTTATTTGTGTTGTTGGATTGTTGTTTCATTGACGTATATCCGGCCACACCTCCTTTTATCCGTACGTTGTGTGTTGTCCACTAGATGTCTATTGGTTATTTGTGTTGTTGGATTGTTGTCTCATAGACGTATATCCCACACTTACTATGACTCGTACGTTGTGTGTTGTCCACTAGATGTCTTTTGGTTATTTGTGTTGTTGGATTGTTGTCTCATTGACGTATATCCCACACTTCCTTTGACTCGTACGTTGTGTGTTGTCCACTAGATGTATATCGCTTATTTGTGTTGTTGGATTGTTGTTTCATTGACGTATATCCGGCCACACCTCCTTTTACCCGTACGTTGTGTGTTGTCCACTAGATGTCTCTTGATAATTTGTGTTGTTGGATTGTTATCTCATTGACATACATCCAACATCTCCTTTTACTAGTACGTTGTGTGTTGTCCACTAGATATCTTTAGGTTATTTGTGTTGATGGATTGCTGTCTCATTGACATATATCCCACATCTCCTTTTACCCGTACGTTGTGTGTTGTCAACTAGAGGTCTACTGGTTATTTGTGTTGTTGGATTGCTGTCTCATTGACATATCCCACACCTCCTTTTACTTGTACGTTGTGTGTTGTCCACAGAGTGGTCTATTGGTTATTTGTGTTGTTGGATTGTTGTCTCATTGACGTACATCCCTCATCTCCTTTTACTAGTACGTTGTGTGTTGTCCGCTAGATGTCTTTTGGTTATTTGTGTTGATGGATTGCTGTCTCATTGACATATATCCTACATCTCCTTTTACCCGTACGTTGTGTGTTGTCCACAGAGTGGTCTATTGGTTATTTGTGTTGTTGGATTGTTGTCTCATTGACGTATATCCCACATCTCATTTTACTCGTACGTTGTGTGTTGTCCACTAGATGTCTTTTGGTTATTTGTGTTGATGGATTGCTGTCTCATTGATATATATCCCACATCTCCTTTTACTCGTACGTTGTGTGTTGTCCACTAGAGGTTTAATGGTTATTTGTGTTGTTGGATTGTTGTCTCATTGACGTATATCCCACATATTCTTTTACTCGTACGTTGTATTTTGTCCATTAGACGTCTATTGGTTATTTGTGTTGTTAAATCGTTGTCTCATTGACGTATATCCCACATCTCCATTTACTCGTACGTTTTGTGTTGTCCATTAGACGTCTATTGGTACTGGCAATTGATTGATGAACTTCATGGTAAGGAAAAGGATGATAAAAGTGCATTAGTCGCACCATTTGATTGGTTGAATCATTTTAAAAATTTGACAGAACCAAAAGATGAGTTTAAAGAACGACTGCAATTTTTGGAGGAAAAGCTAAATATTCTTGAAAAAAGAAAGTGCTTTAATGAACTTGATAGTAGGATCTCTGAAACCGAAATATCTACTGCTTTGTCATCTTTAAAAATTAATAAAGCAGCAGGGTTGGATAACATCTCTAACAGTATGCTAAAATATGGTCAAACCTCTTTGTTACCTTGTTTACTAAAAATTTTTAATAATTGCCTCTCTTATGGAAAATACCCAGAACCCTGGACTATTGGCTACATATTCCCAATTCATAAAGGGAATGATGCATCTGATCCTAATAATTATAGAGGAATAACTATTACTGATGCTTTGGGGAAGCTTTTTAATAAAATTCTTGACACCCGTCTTTGCAAATTTTTAGATAAATATCAGATCATTAAAGATAGCCAAATTGGCTTCACAAGCAAAGCGCGACCATCTGACCATATGTTCATACTTAAGACCATTATCGATAAGTACTGTCATACTAAAGAAGGTAGAGTGTTTGCCTGTTTTGTTGATTTCCAGAAGGCCTTTGACACGGTCATTCATCCAGGTATAAAACTCAAGTTATTAAGCATTGGGCTGGGTACACATTTTTATAATATAATTAAGAGTATGTATGCCCAGAGTAAATCCTGTATTCGATTAAAGAATAGAGTTACAGACCTTTTTCCAACTAAGGTGGGAGTGAAACAGGGAGATAATTTGAGTCCTAATTTGTTTAAAATATTTATAAATGATCTCCCTGATTATCTAGAAAAGTCACCTGATCCAGTCTTGGTTAACTCAAAGCCAGTTCATTGTTTATTATATACTGACGATATTGTCATTTTTTCTTCCTCGGAAAAGGGGCTTCAGTGTAAACTTGATCAATTAAATAATTATTGTAAAGATTGGTGTATGAAAATTAATCTAAAAAAAACTAAGGTTATGGTATTTAACAAAGCAGGCAGGCATATAAAACATAATTTTTATTTTAATGACATGTTGATAGATTGTGTTCAACATTGTAAATATTTAGGTATAACATTTAGTGCATCAGGATCTTTTTCCTTTGCTCAGAAGGAATTGTACAATAAGGCATTGAAAGCATACTACAAGCTACGAAAGGACTTTTTATCACTGAATCCCAATATTAAAAACAGCCTCCATGTATTTGATCATACAATTAAACCCATTCTTTTGTATAGTTCGGAAATTTGGGGCTTTTTTAATCCTTTCAAAAAAAAATTAAATTCTCAGACTTCTACAGTTGATCAAGCTTATCCTAAACTTTTTTCAGATAGATTACATATGAAATTTTGTAAATTATTACTAGGTGTGGGGAAAAGAGCAACAAACCTTGCCACTCTTTCAGAACTTGGGAGATTTCCTTTACATTTTGATATCACCAAATCTATGATCAGATACTGGCACCGGCTTGAAAATTTGGGTTCATCCTTTCCCTTACTAAAAGATGCATATTTAGAGTCAAAGCTATTATTTGAATCAAAAATTCCCTCTTGGTATGGATCTTTAAACTATTTGCCAAAAAAAATTAATGGGGTTGACAGCCTAACCTTTGCAAGCAACTTTAGATTCAAAATTTTAATTAAAAAGTTTTTGTATGAGCACTATGAAATACAGTGGAGAAACCAAATGCACAATTGTGCTGATGGGAAGCTTTGTAGCTATAGCACTTTTAAGACTCATTTTGGTCTTGAAAGATACCTTACTATATTACAATCACCTAAGCAGAGGAGAAATTTCACTCGATTGCGTATTTCTTCTCACAGACTAAGAATTGAACAAGGTCGCTATCAGGGTACTCTCCGACAAGACAGAATATGTCTCAGGTGCACCTCAAATGAAGTTGATGATGAAAAACATTTTTTATTCTCATGTACATCATCACAAGATAAGAGAAATTATTTGAATTCCACTATTGACTTACTATGCCCAAACTTTAAGCATTTGATTCCTAGTCAAAAAATGATATGGCTTCTTAATGTAGAGAATCTTGATATTTTGATATCTGTCTGTGAGTTAATTGATGAAGATAAAATATAACTTTAAAGATAAATATTTAATCAGGCTTTCTGCACTAGGCACAAGGTTGGCATGGTGGGGTACAGGACACATCGTACAAGTTCTATTACCTTCTTGTTAGCGATATTATTATTTTTTTTTATTAAACTGGTAATATTTTATCTTTTTTGTAATTTGTGCACTTTGGCATGTCAATTAGCATTGTCCCTTGGTGCCTCTTGCAGTTGTGTCACTTTAAATAGTACTGACTCCTCTGCACCAGGCACGAGGATGACATACCATTTATGTGCAACTTCTTACAATATCTTACCATATCATTAATGTCCCGAAACACATTTTAATATGCACCCACCATGCCATATAGCACCGTCCCTAGGTGCCTCTTGCAGTTCAGCTAGATATATTTAGCCTACTCACAGTATTCTTTTTTGTTACTTTCCAGAGGTGTGCCTGAGACAAAGGTTTTATATATATACTAATATGTGATAACTGTTGTTTCTTATTTGTGTTTGTAACTTGTGTTGTTTATTATATTTGTAAAAGAATATTATATTACAATGATATTATATTATGCTCCTTGTGAGCCCATTTTATGGAAATAAAGCATCTATTGACTATCTATTGTATTGTTGGATTGTTGTCTCATTGACGTTTATCCCTCACCTCCTTATATAGACTAAGTACGTTGTTTGTTGTCCACTAGATGTCTATTGGTTATTTGTGTTGTTGGATCGTTGTCTCATTGACGTATATCCCACACCTCCCTTTACTCGTACGTTTTGTGTTGTCCATTAGACGTCTATTGGTTATTTGTGTTGTTGGATTGTTGTCTCATTGACGTTGATCCGACATCTCCTTTTACTCGTACGTTGTGTGTTGTCCACTAGATGTCTATTGGTTATTTGTGTTGTTGGATTGTTGTCTCATTGACGTTTATCCCACACCTCCTTTTAATCGTACGTTGTATGTTGTCCACTAGATGTATATCGGTTATTTGTGTTGTTGGATTGTTGTCTCATTGACGTATATCCCACACCTCCTTTTACTTGTACGTTTTGTGTTGTCCATTGGACGTCTATTGGTTATTTGTGTTGTTGGATCGTTGTCTCATTGACGTTTATCCCACACCTCCTTTTAATCGTACGTTGTATGTTGTCCACTAGATGTCTATCGCTTATTTGTGTTGTTGGATTGTTGTTTCATTGACGTATATCCGGCCACACCTCCTTTTACCCGTACGTTGTGTGTTGTCCACTAGATGTCTATTGGTTATTTGTGTTGTTGGATCGTTGTCTCATTGACGTATATCCCACACCTCCCTTTACTCGTACGTTTTGTGTTGTCCATTAGACGTCTATTGGTTATTTGTGTTGTTGGATTGTTGTCTCATTGACGTTGATCCGACATCTCCTTTTACTCGTACGTTGTGTGTTGTCCACTAGATGTCTATTGGTTATTTGTGTTGTTGGATTGTTGTCTCATTGACGTTTATTCCACACCTCCTTTTAATCGTACGTTGTATGTTGTCCACTAGATGTATATCGGTTATTTGTGTTGTTGGATTGTTGTCTCATTGACGTATATCCCACGCCTCCTTTTACTTGTACGTTTTGTGTTGTCCATTGGACGTCTATTGGTTATTTGTGTTGTTGGATCGTTGTCTCATTGACGTTTATCCCACACCTCCTTTTAATCGTACGTTGTATGTTGTCCACTAGATGTATATCGGTTATTTGTGTTGTTGGATTTTTGTCTCATTGACGTATATCCCACACCTCCTTTTACTCGTACGTTTTGTGTTGACCATTGGACGTCTATTGGTTATTTGTGTTTTTGGATCGTTGTCTCATTGACGTATATCCCACACCTCCTTTTACTCGTACGTTTTGTGTTGACCATTGGACGTCTATTGGTTATTTGTGTTTTTGGATCGTTGTCTCATTGACGTATATCCCACACCTCCTTTTACTCGTACGTTTTGTGTTGACCATTGGACGTCTATTGGTTATTTGTGTTTTTGGATTGTTGTCTCATTGACGTTGATCCCACACCTCCTTTTACTCGTACGTTGTGTGTTGTCCATTAGACGTCTATTGGTTAATTGTGTTTTTGGATTGTTGTCTCATTGACGTTTATCCCACATCTCCATTTATTCGTACATAACATTGCAATACTGAATGAAATTAACATATATAGTTAATATTTATCAGTGATCCCAGCAATAATTATCGTTTTATTTTTGTATTATATATCATTTGTAAATTTTTGACTATAGATTAATTATCAGAAAGTTTTCTCCCTTTTTAATTGTATCAAATAAAATATTCTCAAACATCATTTACGGAACTAATGGTTAAAACTATTCTGCAAAAAATTTATTTGCTTAAGTAAAATTCGACCTAATAGGTATTAGTAATTTCTAAAGTAAAATTCGACCTAATAGGTATAAGTAATTAATTCAGAGTAGGATAGTCGACCATATACACACTCGTACTGGTAGATTTCTATGTCTGAGGTAAGAGAACTAAACACCAAACATATTTCGGAAATTCTTTCGGAAATATAAAAAAAAAAAAAGAAAAATAGTAATTTTTAAGAAATATAGTCATACGAATGTCCTGACAGTATTATTTAATAATAAATAAAAACATCTCTTACAGTTTAACAGGAAAAATTAAAAGTTAAAAATTGGTATCAAACTGTATGTCATATTTCCATTGTCCTTGGCCTCTTTTTCGTGGTTCAGCGACTGCTTAAACATGAGTACTTACACCGAATTGTTTTTTTCTGATCGTGATTGAACTTATGTTAAAAGTCTGTAACATGAAAGTTTTACTGCAAGCACACGTATCACATGAACTTAACATTATCAGTGATCGATGCGAATGCAACAGACAGACAGTTATTCAATCATACCGTACACCATACAAGTATATAAATAGCTTACAGTATCGGAGAAACCGTACACCATACAAGTCTATAAATAGCTTACAGTATCGGAGAAACCGTACACCATACAAGTCTATAAATAGCTTACAGTATCGGAGAAACCGTACACCATACAAGTCTATAAATAGCTTACAGTATCGGAGAAACCGTACACCATACAAGTCTATAAATAGCTTACAGTGTCGGAGAAACCGTACACCATAAAAGTCTATAAATAGCTTACAGTGTCGAAGAAACCGTACACCATACAAGTCTATAAATAGCTTACAGTATCGGAGAAACCGTACACCATACAAGTCTATAAATAGCTTATAGTATCGGAGAAACCGTACACCATACAAGTCTATAAATAGCTTACAGTATCGGAGAAACCGTACACCATACAAGTCTATAAATAGCTTACAGTATCGGAGAAACCGTACACCATACAAGTCTATAAATAGCTTGCAGTATCGGAGAAACCGTATACCATACAAGTCTATAAATAGCTTACAGTATCGGAGAAACCGTACACCATGTCCAGGCAATTATTGTTATTCGTAATATTCCTCAAACTTGTAATATTACAACAAATAGTAACATTATAGCATTGTGTAATATAAGGCCTATATTACAAAAAAGCGTAATAATCAATATTACGAATATCTGTAATATAGTTTTTCTATATTACGAATATTTGTAATATACAATTAACCGGCTGTATTGGAAAATTCGACGTGTCTTACCATGACATAAAGTAGTCTTTCTAAAAGATATACATACGGTAATCATTTTTACATAAGCAGAAAATTTAGTTTTAAAGTCGAATTTTGTTTTTTTTACAAAATTAATGATTTTCTTACGAAATTTCTAACTTACATTTGAAGTTTGGACAAACTGGTCATTCCCACAATCTTAAAACTAATTTCCTACGAAAGAATTACATTTTTCCTTAACAGAAACGTTTTATATGTTGTGGTTTGAATGCTAGTATCACGTCGAAAAATCTTTAAAGAAACATGTGTATCGATTCCAAACCACATTTCAGTGGAGATAACTCTAGGTCGCTTAGAAGTGGCTGAAAAGTAAAAATCGTTGTCTCCCTTAAAATTGATCTCGTGCACTTGAAATTACAATGTGTGTTAGTAGCTGGTAAAAATTAGGACACAACTGATGAACCAAATTGATTTCAAGTCTTTTTTGGAATAATTAAAATAATATAACATATCACAGAAAATGAAATAGAGGTGCATGACATCTTGCACACGAGACGAAGACAATCATGTCCTATGTAATAATATAAATTTAAATTTTCCGCAATAAATGATATTAGGCATCGACTTTTTTTTTATTAGGGTGGGATATGTTATTTTTTAAAGAATTGTTCAAATAAAAGTTTCTATAATATAAAACTTGTTTCAGAACGGAAATAAGAAGGAAAAAAACTGTTTTATATTTAAAAAAAACTTAGATGAGGGCCTTGATTAGGATCTTCATATCTGTATTCTAGAATTTGTGTCTATTATTCTCGCCCGTTTGTTGCCAGGACGTCTGCTAATGCCTGCATTTTCCCATTGATAGACAGCGACTTAAATTTTATTCTTTTAATTTTAACACTCGATTTTTGAGAACAAAAAAAAAAGATTTTGTCCTATTATATATTCTTTAAATTTGGTCTATTTTCCTCTTTTCGGTAAACCCGTTCTGATCATAATTTATTTAGATAAGTGTTGTTCGTCACACTGAGACCCCATCATAAAGAAAAAACAAAACACACAAATAAAAAAAAAAAAAAAAACACACACACACACACCGAAATGAATGGAAGTTGTCCGAGTCGAACCAAACAAATATTTTAGACACAATCTACAGGCATGCAGGTGTAATAACTGATAATTTTGATAAGAGGTTCTTACTTCCCACAAAGCTACCTATGTCAAACAATATTTATTTCTGATTACAGTAATATGAACAATCGTTTTAGTTCAAAATCCCACAAACCGATTGATTCATCGAAGTTTTTACCACTGAGAATTTTGTTCACACATAAATTATACACAGTATTTTTTTTTCTCATAAATGTTATATCAAAAGTATAATTTAGATACTTATAACGTCAGTCAATCATGCAATGCTTCCATCAGTCTTTAAAAGGAAATATAAATGGCAGTACTGGAATATAGTGTGTTACACGATTGAAAGGGTAGAAAACAGGTTGGGGGACTAGGTATCATCCACATTTTGGCAAAAGAAAATTAATGACAAATAAAAAAAAAATGGAAATAAAAGAGGACATAGACTATTATACTATAGAATATATATTTTAGATTATAGAAGACTTTTAAATTTTTTGTTTGCTTTCCAATGACAAAGCCTTGATCCCTCACCTTCATTCTATTCTTAGTAATTTCTTACGTATACGCCGCTAATATTTTCGTAACTTGAATTTGTCCCTTTGTTTATAAGCGGTGCTACCAAAAAGAAAGTTGAAGATGCTGGCTGGTAAATTGTTTTTGAAAAGATTGGAGACGTTGTAAATTTTCTTTTAACATGGTCAGCACTCGTTTACCCAGCTGTCATTCTGTATTATTTCATTAAGGTTTGGAGAAAAACTGTCATAAAACATTTAAGACACAACAAAATAAGTATTTGTATTTAGAATAATTGTGTTCTATTACAAAATACGGAACAAAAATATTGATTTGACGACTTCAATAGCTTATATAAGTGTTTCTATTAATGAATGTTTTTACATATTGTGTGTCGAGAATGATATATGATTTGTTTTGATTTGTGTTAACAAGACTTGTAAAGTTAATCACCTCCCATAAAAACCACACAAAAAAAAAACGAAACAAAAAGAAACAACGGCATACCGTAAAACCTGATATGGTAAGATGATAGGGTATGCGGTATGGTACAAATGCTACCATGACGTGGTTAAAATGTATGTTACGATGATATTGAGGTATGGCATGGTCATAAAGAATATACTACAATACCAAAGTAAAATTAAAAAAATTGTATATTAAGAAAGTTTTAGTATAAACTAAACTCATTTCAGATCTCTATAATGTTGATAGCAGAGATTGAAATTGATAATAACTTGTTGAATCCATATTTCCTGTTAAACAAAATCGAACATCGGAATGGTAATAAACTGTGGCGGATCAAAAAGAGGGGTTCGGGGAGTTGGAACCCCCTATTTGTTTGACCGATCAATGCATTTGAAGGGGGACATATAGTTGGAACACCCCCCTTTTTGCCCTGGGTTGGGACCCCATCATTTTCAAATGGCTGAACCCGCCCCTGATAAATGTTGAATTCGGTATACTGCCGTATATATTCATGATTCACAAGGGTTCCTATGAAGCTTATATTTAACATATTATGTGCCCTAAATAAGGTGCACAGATAACTTTACAAACGCACGGTGGTATTTGTACCATATCAATTGTGTATACATGCTACGATTAGATTTGTACCTTATAACCATTATATTGACGTTACAATACCACATATCATACCATTACCATACCATGTTTTTCAGTATGCCCCCAAAAAATGCATCAGACTGATTAATAAAAAGAACTGATTATCGCAGCTTCATTTTGTCATTCTAAATACATTTTGACACATGTTTTGAATTTGTGATCACCTACTTACTTACAACAACATATAACAAGGTTATTGCAAAACGATAGATTTCAATAATTTAGGAGGGGCTCTTCAGCAAAGCAACCTTATGTTATCGATGCAAGATATAAAGTTTTAAATAATGACATCTTGGTTTAAATACAATATTGTTAAAATAATACACATCAATTATATCACTTGATTCTCTTAGTTTTAGTTTGGTTCGTGTTGCTCAGTCTTGGGTTTTCTATGTATTTTGTTTGGCTGTGAGTCTTTTTTTTTTCTTTTTTAGTCATAGGGTAACGGTTGTCAGTTTATTTTCGACTTTTTGAGTTTGTCTTTTTGGTGTCCTTCGCCTCTCTTTTATAACTTAACTCGTGTGTTATATGTGTATATAACTGTAATTTATGTTAATATGTTTACTAGTTAACCCTTTAAGTTTTACTTTTATCAATCATTATAAATTATTGTTTTTTTTTTTTTAATCCGAACTAAAAGAAATATTCAGACACTAGACTAGGTACATGTATATCTGTGATAAAAATTGTGCTATGCAAGAAGAGTATTGATTGATTGATTGATTGATTGACATTTAACACCACTTTCAACACTATTGTGCTATTTTGTGGCGATCAGATTTTATTGGTGGAGAAAGCCGCAGTGCCCACCGAAAACCACCGACCTTCTGTAGGAAAACTGACAATCCTAGTCAATTAAGATTGGAGTCGAGTGCACCTGCTCCGTGCGGGATTCGAACTCACAACCTCAGTGTTGACTGGCTAGTGATACAGTAGTTCGACAACTTAGACCACTTGGCATCAAAGCCCCCTACAAGAAAAATAAAAAAGATTTTTTTTTTGGGGGGGGGACGCATAACAAAGTGTTCCATAAGAATAATTTAAGAAAAATTCGTAAAGGATTCCGTGAAACCCTGTGCTTCGCCAACGATTGCTGCTGTCCGATTAAAAGTGTAATATCGACATAAAAGTGAGTCAATTTATCAGTAAAAAAAAAGACTTTAAAAAAAAAGTTTGTCTTCAGATGCTATTTCTTGGAGATTAGCTTATGGCTAAGTTTCAACAATCCATCAAGTATTACAAACTTATCTTGTCCGGACTGTCTGTATATATATATTAACTACTAAATTAATTACTTGTTAACTGCAAAACTAAGTCCATTTATCAGTAAATGACGGAAAATGAAAATACTTATTATCAAAATTTGTTCTGGATACTGTTCTTTGGTCATTAAAAAGCTTCTGTCCACATTTAATAAAATTTCGTGAAAGTTTTGCAAGATTATTGAAGACTGAAAACCTTAACCTAAGACTTAATCTGAATGTTAAGTTAAAACTTACTGTATTTTGGTCATTGACAGCTTCTTTCATTTCTTAAAATTCTGAGAAGATTTGACTTAGTTATTGATGACTGAAAAGATTTAACTTCAGTCGGACTGAATCTAAAGTTAAATGAAATAAAAATTAAGTCCTACTCAATTTATTAGTAGAATACGGAAAATGAAAATAAATGTTTCAAATTTTGCTCTGAAAACAGTTACTCTATTCACAAAAAATCTTAAGAGTAAAAATACTCTTAAGTCATAAATATTTCATTTTAACTTACGACCAATTTTAATCCTAAGATTTTCGGGGAAAAGAGTCGCTGTATTTTGGTCACAAATAAGCTTCTGTCAAACATTTTACAAAATTCCATGAAAGTTTTATAAACTGTAACCACAGACAGAAACTAAATGTTGACGCCTCTGACGCCGACGACGAAATGTAGGATCTCTATGTTGCTTTCGCGACATAATGCTGCAGGCTCGACAAAAATAAAACTGAAACTAGAGTTACATGTAGTGCATGATCACTTCTACCCCGCCCCGTAGAAACATAGAGATCATGATTTTGTTAAGTGGTCAAAAATATATCATTTACATATCAATAAATTTCAAAAAGGATTTTCTATTTATAATTAGGAAACCACAAAATTAAAAGAAATCTCAACAAAAAAGTACTGTTACAATAACTCTGGAATGGTAACATTCAAAGAAAACCGAACTAGTCATTAAGAAACCACAACATTTGGATTTTTCAAACGACGATTTGTTCACATTAACGACCGATTTAAGAATTGTAATGAGCTTTTACGAGCTATATACGGTTTATTTTCAATTATTAAAAGTTATTACGATGTATTAATACCAATATTCTACGATTTGATACGAGTTGTCACGAATAAATAAGAGCAGCTTCGTTCAGTGGCTCCCGGGCATGTTTTGATAATATATTATAGCTAGTAACGTATGTACATATTACGAAATTTTGCTATTCATCAAATCTTTTACGTGTTAGTTACGACCTGTCAATGTGTTGTTAAGAATAGTAACGAGATAGTGTTACGAGTATTTACGAGCCCATACAATTTTGTAGCTTGTATACTAATACCTTACCAAAAATCGTAAATAGTACGCGAGAATATACGCAGAGAGAACGTATCTATTAGTAGTATTAACTACGCATAAAGTGCTCGTGATATAAACTCGTAGCAATCCATAAAGCCGTCGTAACATGAACCGAAAGAAATCGTAAGCAACACTCGTATTAATATTCCATCAATAATTTGTAAAAATATCGTTTAAAAAAAGAATTACGAGTCATAAACGGATTGCTACGTTCTGTTGCGAGCGGTTAACGTACGATACCTTCAGAAGGTTAATACCGAAAAATCGATCCATGGACAATCGTGAAAAGATTTTTGTCATGAATAAAAAAGTCCTCTCCTTATGAGTGTCTGCGAGTTGTTGTGAGTTCTAACCAGTTATTTACGGGTACCAGCGAGTCATTCACGGATGCTTACAATCGACAACTAGCAAAGCGTAAGGACTCGTTAAAAAATCCGTGTATGTGAGGGGGACATTTAAAAGTTTTCGACGGTTCTCAAGGACGACGGAAGCACATTTTGATATTTTGACTAGATGAGCTAAATATAAGAATGACATAATATTGGTATGCAATTATTCCATGTACATTACAAGTCAAATAATTACTTCAATTGGAAAAAAGTAAGCAAGTATCTCCAAAAAATAACAACAATGTGTTAACCAAGCATATTAACTAAGGTTATACTTCCCTAAAGCAAGGAGCATTTTTGTTTGATAAATATTGCGGCACCATATATAAAAATTATCTAGGAGCTTATATCATGGAAAAGTCATATCTTTTAATTTACTTTGACTTACAATGTTAAATATTTGACCAAATACAGATTATATATACACGCGCTAAAATGTATTTGCATTTGCGACCAGGATATGTTTATGACATGTTCTATAATAGTATTATTTTACTATGCCGGACGAGCACGCGTACCATATTCAAATCATTATGTAAAAAAATGTACAAATACACCACAAAAGGCTAAAAAGGCACGGAAAAAGAGAAATAGGTATTGCTTTTCTGGCGGGGTTGGCAGCGACAGAGGAGGATGAGTCAACAATTCTTTAGTTTTCGGCGTCAGTCAGTTTGATAGGAACTACTTGAACAATGACATATTTTTACAAAGTTGCATTAGTATCAGATCATGTAAGCTACTTCGAGACCCAGTCCCCTATGTCAAGGTCAGGCGAATTTTAATTAATAAGCAATTTTCAATATTTAAGTTGCCTGCTTATATGAGTTTGATAGAAACGACTTGTGATAGATCACTGACATTTTCTATAAAGTTGCAATACTATCAATACTTAATAATTTAAAGACTATTTTGAGGCCCTGTCTCTAAGTCAGGGTGCAGTGGTTTTAAATTGGGAAGCAATTGTCAATGTTAGCTTCTTTTCTGCTAAAGTCAGTCTGATATATTATGAACTACTATATCGGGTTGTTGTCGCTTTGACACATTCCCCGTTTCCTTTCTCAATTTTACTTGTGATAAATGAATAACATTTTCAAAAGAGTTGTGTTATTATCAGTACATACCAGTTTGACGACTATTTCGAGGCCCTTTCCCCTAGGTCATTGTCAAGCGACTTTGAATTGATTTGATTCTAAATTTCTGCAAATAGGTGAAACCTTTCTTAGTGTAAAAAGTTTTTTTTACTATGAAGATAAAAAGTCTCAGGCTAAAGCTTGAACGTCGAACGCTGAGGAATTAAAGTTCGGCGCTGAAATTTAATTAGTCTAGCGTTGAAATTTAAACTATACCGCCGGGGCTGTATATTTGCTCTGAAGATGTTAGGATCAGCGCTGAAGAATATAAGTCTAGCTCCGACGATATTGAGATCAGAACTGAAGATATAACGTACAGCGCTGAAGCTGTAAACTCAAGCGCTGCAAATATAAAGTTGGTCGCTGTAGATATATTTAGAATTTAGCAATGGATATGGAAAGACTGGCGCTACAGATGTAAAATGTGCGGTGGAGATAAAGTTCAGCGTTAAAGATATAAACCTATGCGCTGAAATTGAAAAGGCTAGTGCTGGAGATTTAAAGTCTAGAGCTCGAAATAGGAGTATGGTGCTCTAAATGTAACGCAGTGGCGGATTTAGGAGGGGTCCGGGAGTTAGATCCCATTTTTTTTGGACGATCAGTGCATTTGAATGGGGACGAATGGTTAGAACCCTCCTTTATCCTGGGTTGGGACCCCACCCCCTTTTTGAAAATTGCTGGATCCGCCCCTGTAAGTTGTAACGTCTAGCGCTAGGTAATTAACTTAATTTTTTCTAAACTGCAATGTATATGTTCCAGACCATATGAGTATTTGGACCGTACGCGTACGGTCCGGACCGTATACGTATACTCGTACGGTCCAACCATATGCGTACGGTCGGACCGTATGACTATACGAGTACGGTCCGGTATGAGCTGACCATACATGTTATTCTATCATATGGGTAATTAATTAAATTGAAACAAGCATTTTAATTTCACAATCTTTATTTTACTAGTGATTTTAGTTTTACAAATTGTTATTGATCATTTATTACAATTGAAATTAAGTATTTGTTTAATTGTAAATCAGAATCCTATTTTGGTACTATCGCCCAAGGTTACACAATTCAAGTAACGTAATATTTTTTACATTTTCATGTATGCAGTTCATGCATGTTCTTTTGCATTTGCATTTTGTGGTAAAGTTGCTAAATATTCCAAAACAATTGACCTCCCACATGATATTTTCTTCCGATAGCTTCAATTTCAGTGATCATAATTCAATTAATGTATTACGGGGGTCTATTACTGATCGACATGCTAGATACAAGAGATTAAGATTTAATAAGGGGGAATTTAAAAAAAAGTTAAAATATAAATTTTTTGTTTCAATTACAATTGAACTTTTTTATATTAATTTGATAGATAAGTTATGTTGATCTGCTATATGCATTTGTATCTAATAAACCTTACCATCTTTTTTTAATATTAGTCAGACCGTACGCGTACTGGTCCCACGGCCGACACTCGGCTAACCGAGAGATAGGTCGGTTAATCTATATTGAGTATGCGGCTATATCGGCGGTGGGTCTGTTAATCGGGTTGGTTATACGTCTGTTAAGAGTAAAACTCACAATTTAATGTTAAACTCTGTTAAATATACAGATTTTTTGGCACATTATGAGAATCACATCAAAAAAAGAAAAGTGTCTGACAAAATGATATCTATCATAGAACATTTTCCACCATTAACAAAAATGCATAGTCTGCGCAATTTTAAGTAAAACGAAAAGGCGTCGCGCAAGTATGTGGTTTTTATGCTTGTACGCATAGCAATATTTTAGATAAAAGGCCAAAAACCATTTTTATATATGATTTAAAGGACACAAAGTAGTACTTTGGTTCTAAAAAATCAATTGTCATTGATAAATATTTCATAATTGTTATATAAGTTGAGTAATACCTCATTTTAATGAATATTAGGGGAATACAGTCTGTTAATGGGTTGGACAATTTAAATCGTGTCAGTTAAGAGTTATTTAGCCACGACAATAGTCTTACTACCTTGAGTTTACATTTTCACATTGAAAAAAAATGAGATGTACTTATAACGAAAAAATTACAATACGGTGCAACAGTATCCTTATAGAAAGAGCACTTTTTTTTTTAAAAAAAATCTCTGCATTTCATTAAAAAGGTGTGTCATTTCAAATTAGCGTTATATGGACTGATTGGCCGCTCAAATTCGCATGAATTTATTATTTACGCCAAGTTATCAATCAGCCTTATTTTTTTGTCTTTTCAAAGTCTGTAACATCTATGAATCTGTCATGTGTTGCAATTCAGCTGGTTAAATTCCATGCGTTTTATTTGAAATACTAAGGCTTTTCTACCTTAGGAATAGATTACCTTATGCCGGAGTCACACATTGGCGGATAGACCAGCGTGCATCAAACGTACAGAGAAAACTGACAAAGTCGGTATACGTTAGTTGCACGCCATAGGAACGTTTAGCAATCGTTCAAAGCGCGTTGCATAAGTTTGAAGTACGTCGAAAAACAAAGGTAACATTGAGAAAGGAAATGGGGAACGTGTCAAAGCGACAACAACCCGACCATAGAACAGGCAACAGACAAAGGCCACCAATGGGTCTTCAATGTAGAGAGAAACTCCCGCACCCGTAGGTGTCCTTCAGCTGGCCCCTTAAAAAATATGCATACTAGTACAATGATATTGGACGTCATAATAAACTCCGAATTATACACAAGAAACTAAAATTAAAAATCATATAAGACTAACAAAGGCCAGAGGCCCCTGACTTGGGACAGGCGCAAAATTGCGGAGGGGATAAACATGTTTATGAGATATCAACCCTCCCCCTATACCTCTAGCCACTGAAGGAAAGTAAATACTCTTGATGAACGCTACAACCCGAGGAAATGTGTATGCAGCATAAAAAACATACAACATACGCCAACATACGTTTCTTGAACGCCAGATAAACGCGTAGCCTTAGGTACGCTTCTAGTACGCCCAATACACGCTTAAAGCATATTGGCAGCGTAAATGATTTTTTACACGCCGGAGCTATATATATACGCTGATGTGTGACGCCGGTATTAGTTGTATTTCCTGAATGCTTTTCAACTTTGTTTTTGGCCTTTTAAACATCTTTTTCGAGCGTCACTGATGAGTTTTTCGTAGACGAAACGCGTGTCTGGCGTAAATATAAGGCGCGAATATCAAATTTCAATCCTGGTATCTATGAGAAGTTTATTTCCGGTATGTATTTTCCTTTGTACCGAGTCATCATTCTCATTTTCTGCTGCCTAAGGAAATGTCTGTACCAAGTTCTAAACCGTGGTTCTAAACAAGAAATAGACATTAGTAAGTTTTTTTTCATATTAGTGTTGGGTGCTGATTTAATGTGTAACAACAAGACAATTTTATATTCCTGTAAATCACAATAAATGCATAATATTAATTTTATTTTTCGAGTAATGATGTATTCCTATGATATCGTAAGTCATTTAGCCGACTCGCAGTCCGCAAACGTGCTTGTTTTTCTATCGAATGACCTTCAAGGTGGTGTAGAGAAAGGTTGATGTTGAAAGGTTTGTCTATATTTGTTTGCATTATAAACATATTTCAGTTCTTTTGATAAAAAAATCAAAACATTACGAAGTTTATCTCTGATGTATGTACTTGTTAACTATGTAAATGACAAATTGGTGCCATTTATATCAATGAAACAGAATCCACATGATATATGCGACCATTCTTTGATGAAATTAATAGTACTTTGATTTTACACTTTTTAAAATCATTTCTATCAATTTTCAGATTCAATTGTCTAAACTTATGTTTCATTGTTCTTGTGTTGTTTCCATTTATTCTAGCCACTAATCTTTGGCCTATCTCTTTATTCAGATAACATCACATATAGCAATTAAATTATACTTGTAATGTCATTCATAACTCTTAACAGACCAATTAACAGACCGAGTTTTATACATCCGACCCATTAACAGACCATATTTTTATCAAAAATTGATTTATGTCACCAAAATACAGTTTTTCGTGTAGATTTTTCACATATTGATGTTAATATGGTAAACAAACATAATGTCAGTCTTTTTTCGATGTTCAAAAGATTGCATGCAAGTAAACTCAACCAACTTGTCATTTTTGTGTACATTTTGTGTGTGTAAAATGTGTATAAATTTATTGATGAGTAACTCGCCTTTTCATTTTATAGATCGTTTATTGAAGCTAGAAAAAAAATAATGACACCACTGTATTCAGTACTCCAAATCATTTTGTCAGACATGAATAGTTTTTATGATATAAATATAATTAAAAAGTAATACAATGAAACATGCTGACCTTGCACTGATTTTCACGATAACACCTGATTAACAGACTTTAGCCAACCCGATTAACAGACCCACAGCTGATATAGCCGCATACTCAATATAGATTAACCGACCTATCTCTCGGTTAGCCGAGTGTCGGCCGTGGGTCCGCCCGTATGAGTATTTTTTTAAAGTACGCATACTGTCCAGACCGTACGCGTACGGTCCAAATACTCATACGGTCTGGAACATATATTAAGTAGTTATATAAAATCTACAGTCCGAGTTTATACCGTGTTCCCTCATCACACCATTTGTTAAAAATCAAATAGTAAAAATCCATAAGTATTTTGTTGTTTGATTGCTGTTTCATCGATGTACAACCCACACCTTCTTTTATTTGGATCTGAATTCTGAACAAAATTGAAAGAAATATTTTTAATATTCTAAAAAGGTCCTGTGCATGAGAGGTCACCTTAAACAAATAAGTTAATAAAGAAATTAGAAATACAATTGCGAGATCAAGTGATTTAGTTAGTCATCGTGGTTTTAGATGGCATTTCCCAGTACAAAGTCTTGTGTAATACCCATATCCTTTTACACCAAAACGAAGCGGGAAATATAACTGCTTTAACCCAACTGACATAATTATTTAGATGGAGAAAGAAGCGGGAAATATAACTTTAAGCTATACATAACATGCTGATTATGCATTTCTCACGGATATTTGATACAGAGAAGGTCGTTGTTTTATCATCACACCTACATTCCATCCTCTAGTTTCCGCCGTAATTTATAATTAATCTGACAGTGCTCGACATCATTTTAAAGTCACTGCTACACCGACAAAGGAGTTTGTTGCATTTTAGATATGACATAAAAAAAAAAAACACTTTTTATCAAAATAATATTGTATACAGTTACTATTTTAAGACAACGACCATCTTTTAATTTTATAAAGGAACCATGAAGTTTCTAAAAAATGAAAAAAAATACCAGAAACAAGAAAATTGACTAAAAAAGTTTGTTCCTGTGTGTTTTAGAAAAAAGGTTTTTTCCTTTAAGTTGGAAAATAATGTGTGTCCACTGCAAGTATAACCATATCCCCTAGACTTGCTACAATGCCCTTGAGTTTCTTTTATTTCTTTCTTACTAATTTATATGTTTACGTCTACTGATTGCCTTCCTCCTTGCAGATGTCAGTATAATGGAAATCTCCTATAGTTATAGCAGAAAAAATGTTAAAGGGGCAAAATTGAAAAAAAAAATAATTAGGAAGGGACATGTAGCAAGTCTACATACCCCCTTAAACAGATGAATTGTCAGGCCATTTATGCACTGAGAAGATTAGCCCATATATATAAATATGATTCCGTACTACAATCAGTATCTTCTAAGGGACGACATATTCAAAAGATAGATGTAGGATAAAAAAAAACTTAAATCAAAAATTTTGGGGTTGGGGGGTGGGGGGGTTAAAATTCTGCAATTTTTGTATATCTAAAATCGATTTTTACATAGGGCCTATATCCCTATTGTTAAATCAATTTTTCCCAAATCAAGTTAAGAAGGGGGGGGTGGGGGTGGGGGGGGGGGGAGGGTTGTCAGTGAAAAAACTATGTGAATTAAGTTTTTTTCTACATTAAACTTTTGATGTCGTCCCCAAGGAAGCTAATTTAATATAGCGCAACACATATTTTTTTAATTTCTTCCTAGGTTTGCGATTCCAATTCTTAATTAAAAGTTTTTTATATGTTATAATCAGAAACTAAATTTGATTTACATTTACATTCATGTCAGATATAATTTTAAGTTTTATAAATTTAACAAGAAAATAGATATTGTATAGGCAAATTCTAATTGAAAGGTCAAGATTTTGAAAATTTTGATTAACAAAAAGCTAGGGGTATAGTATTAGATTAGAGCAAACATAATGTCATACAATTGTAAAATTATAAGTCAAATTGAAACTGATATTTTTGCTTTAAAATAAATTATTTAGAATAAACATTTTTTTAAATTTTGATGTAAGAAATCGTTTGTTGTTTCAGAATACTACAGATTCTTTGTTTTTTTGAAAATGTTTGCGTTATTCCGCAAAAGTTTGCGTTAGGCAACAACCATTTTCTTATCTGGGAAGGGGGGGGGGCTGGGATTTTTATTATGTTCATAAAAAAAAATTCAGAACCTTCCTCCGATAATTTTTTTTTTCTTATTAGAAGGAAAGCAAAAAAAAATTTCCTATAATGTGGAACAGAAATACTCAAAACCATAAAATTTACATAAAATTCATTTAAATTTTTAATTGACGTAAAATGTAAAGTGCATGGCTCGGTCTGTATCCTGGCATTGGCTGTTGTCTCTGTTGTTTTTTTTAGCCCACTTTCTACATTATGATATTCTCTGAGTCCGTCATACAGGTACCACAGTCCTTGAATTTTAATACTGCAATTGAAATGGCCACCATTGTCATATGTAATGGCAAAGAGTGAGTAGCTCCAAATTATAAACATCCACTGTTTCCAACTATGATAATTGACATTCCATTGAAAAAAAAGGTATAAAGAATGATACAGAATGATACAAAGGAAAATACTACCAGTATACAAGTCTGTGTCATACACAATCAGGGCTACTTTAAAAGACTGTTTTAATATGATACCATATCTATCCCTGTTATAAAATGACCATCAAGGCAGTTAAATGTTCTTAAAAGAATTGGAAAACATCTATCTAAATTGGGAAGGTTAACTATTTATCATTCATATATTATGTCTAATTTCAATTATTGTCCTGTGGTTTGGCATTTTTGTGGGGAGGGTAATACTAAAAAGATGGAAAAAATACAAGAACGTGCCTTGAGGTTCATATATGAAGATTTTGATAGTGATTATGAAACTCTGTTGTTAAAATCTGGTTTACCTTCTTTAAAAATAAGACGCCTAAGAATGATGGCAATAGAAACTTTTAAAATATTACATAAAGAATCACCGGTGTATCTCCATGATATCATTAATTTTAAAAATGTATCTTATACTTTTAGAAAACAACAAACTGTTGAAATTCCACAGGTGAGAACCACACATTTTGGCCTTCATTCATTAAGATATGCTGGAGCTACACTATGGAATGAGTTGCCTGACACGATCCGTGCACAGACAAGCCTAAACCAGTTTAAAAGTATGATCAACAACTGGAATGGCAACTCATGCAGGTGTGGCTCCTGCAGATCTTAATACCTTTATTTTATTTTGTGTTAAATGTTTGTTCCATGTAGCTTATAGAAATTAGTTTGCTTTATTTATTTCATTCTGCTTTGCATGTGCTTATGTTTCAGTTTTAGTGCTTTGCTTGCATGTGCTATGCTTTTTATTTATGAACTTTTTACTAGCAATATAGCTATCACAATTTGTATGTCTCATATGTGTGTTTTATGTATCTTAATATGTGTGTTGTTATTGTTATTAATGTCGGCAAAAAGCTCTACAGAGCTTATGTTTGTATTTAATGTAACCCGACTTGAAATAAAATTTCTTATCTTATCTTATCTTACCATATCATCTTTATAATAGTTGCAGTTTTAAGTATGTCTTAATGTAGTAGCATACATGTGGGAGATTTGGAATGCTTTTAAATATTTCCGGATCAAACACTATTACAGGAAAATACAAAAAGTAATAAGGTATAAATATAAATCTTAGCTTAATCTGTAGACTGGACAGATGTTTATAATCTGCTGTTCAACTGTTGTTATTTTCACTATTCTCAAATTCAGCAGTGCAAATTTTTTTTTTCAAGCAGGTGACAGCATAATTTTTTTTTCAGCTACAGTGCAAAACATAATTTTTTTTTCGTTCAGCTAGACCATCAAAATATTTTTTTCAAAAAAAATCCCAGCCCCCCCCCCCCCCCCCCCCAGATAAGAAAATGGTTGTTGCCTTATAATGCAAAGGTCTGCGTTATATCTCAAATGTTTGCGTTTATATTTCGCAAAGATTTACCGTTAAGCGCAAAGGTTTGCGTTAAAACGCAAACATACATGTAGGAAGAAATATAAAAAAAAAAATGTGTGGCGCTAATACGCGTCTGTAATCTTCCGCCTATACATTATATATTTATCATAGGGAAATTTCTCAACTGGACATTCAGTTTTAATTTTTTCCACTCACAAGTTTTTTATTACCTTTTAGAATAAATAAATGTAGATTGTGCGCTTATCCCAGGGTTTAAGACACAGATCCAGAGTAACCAACAGTTATAAATAATATAACGCTGCATTATATCAAAGTCGAAATATAAGGCGTGGCGAGCGACTTTTAAAAAGAGTTCTTATATTCAGTCATTGGCTGAAAAAGTTCAACCTCACTGATAATTTTTTGCTCTATAAATTTAAGCTTTGGTCAAAAGCATATAACATTAGTAAACACAAGCTTTACAAAATTAACTATTTTCATGACAGTATCGAATCGCCGAAAAAAGGAGGACTGCTGTTCTATAATCCCCGAGAGTAGCAACTGACATACTTTTCCAAAATTCGCCAATGATAAAACTTCGAAATTGTTTTAAAAGAAACTAGGGTTCCAACTCCCTAAGGGATAGCTGAACTTACGTATATTTTGCTATTCTTTGTATGTTCCTTTTGGTCATAAAGCTCCTAGCATATGCTAATATATCTATACATTGTAAAATTGAGAATGGAAATGGGGAACATGTCAAAGAGATAAACCCGATCAAAGAGTGAGATCAATAGTGGCTTTGAACTAGCTGTCAGTAACTGCGAGAACTCTCAGATCTGTACTTAGTGTCTTTTTGTTGTTTGGAGGATGTACAAGTACACGACCACGTTCACTTGTATGTGTATAGTATTTGTATTTTTATCCATCTGATTGATGCCTTTTCCAACTGATTTTTATATTTCGTTCATATGTTGTACTGTTACACCACTGTCCCAGGTTAGGGGGATGGATGAGATCCCGCTAACATGTTTAACCCCGCCACATTCTTTGTGTATGTGCCTATCCTAAGTCAGGAGCCTGCAATTCAGTGGTTGTCTTTTGTTTATGTGTTACATATTTGTTTTCGTTCATTTATTAAACGTAAATTAATCGTTAGTATTCTCGTTTGAATTGTTTTACATTGTCATTTCGGGGTCTGTTATAGCTGACTATGCGGTATGGGCTTTGCTCATTGTTAAAGACCGTACGATGACCTATAGTTGTTAATTTATGTGCCATTTTGGTATCTGATGGAAAGTTGTCTCATTGGCAATCATACCACATCTTTCTTTTTAATATCAGCCGAAGACCACCAATGGGGCTTAGTTTGCTTTCAAAGTTCTGGTTCTGGCTGTTCCTGATAAATGTCAATGAATTTAGGTGCTGTAGATGAGACTTTAAGTTTTTAAAGGTTTATATGACCCTCTAGAAGACTTTTAGTTTAATGTGTTGCTGGATTGGTATCTCATCTGCGTATGTCCCACGTCGCCTTTTATACATACGTAAAATTGAGAAAGGAAATGGTGAATATGTCAAAGCGACAACCACCCGACCATAGAGCAAACAACAGCCGAAGGCAACCAATGGGTCTTCAATGTAGCGAGAATTCCCGCACCCGTAGGTGTCCTTCAGCTGGCCCCTAAAATATGCATAATAGTACAGTGATAATGGACGTCATACTAAACTCCGAATTATACACAAGAAACTAAAATTTAAACTCATACAAGACTAACAAAGGCCAGAGGCTCCTGACTTGGGACAGGCGCAAAATTGCGGCGGGGTTAAACATGTTTATGAGATCTCAACCCTCCCCCTATACCTCTAGCCAATGTAGAAAAGTAAAAGAATAACAATACGCACATTAAAATTCAGTTCAAGAGAAGTCCGAGTCTGATGTCAAAAGATGTAACAAAAGAAAATAAATAAAATGACAATAATACATAAATAACAACAGACTACTAGCAGTTAACTGACATGCCAGCTCCAGACCTCAATTAAACTGATTGAAAGATTATGTCTTCATCATATGAATATCAGGTACAATCCCTCCCGTTAGGGGTTTAGTATCATACTATCATAAAATATATGATAAGAACATAACCCGTGTCATGCCAACAACTGTTTTTTTAGAAATAAATGTGTTTAGTTCCGATGCAAAGACCCTATCAGTGAATCAATGTTAAAGCCAAAATATGCAATCTTTAATGACCTGACAACAGTATCGTAACTATATCCCCTTTTAATAAGTCTATTTAAAGGTTTTGTTAGTTTCTGAGGAGAATACTGACATTTTTGTGCTTTATAAAGAATATTTCCATAAAATTTTGGATGTGAAATACCTGAACGTATAAGATGTCTGCATGTTGAGTTATATTTACGAATTATTTCCTTATACCGGTGATAAAATTTAGTAAATGTTTTGACCAGTTTGTGATATCGAAAACCCTGGTGTAATAATTTTTCAGTAATACATAAATTTCTCTCGCTAAAATCTAATACATTGTTACATACACGAGCGAATCGTACAAGTTGAGTTTTAGCTAAACGATATTAAACTATTAATTATAATAATAAAAAAAAATATAAAAATGGTAGTAGACACCGTTTTTGCATGAACATGCAGGTACGATGGTAAAGCCTTTCTTAGCTTGATTGGTATAAAATCATAAAATTAGAAATAATTTTAAATGAACGGACAATCGTTATACTTTTCATAAAATCGTTACACTTTAATACATTTCAATAATCATGATAATGCATGTAAGAGAAATGAGACAATAGCGTAGTCAGGGGCGGATCCAGCTATGTTAACGTTCCAACTACATGTCCCCATTGCAAATGCATTGATTCTCCAAAAAAGGGGGAAATTCCAACCCCCGGACCCCCCCCCCCCCACCCCACCCCACCCACACACACACATTTTTTGGATCCGGTACTAGTACTAAACTATGATCTATCGCCATTCGTATGTACTTGTTAGTTTTCAGTTTAATACGATATTGAACTCAACCCAGTAGTTTGTCCGAGACCACCATTATCGTCCCTTGATTTTCGTTGTTCAATATAGTCCCTAGTGTTGACAGAGGGTTACTTGCCATTAATTTAATATATACCCCTTCCAAATCGATTTCTCCATGTTTAATGCCTTAAATTGCAAGAAGGGGGAGGGGTGAAATTACACTGTAAAAAAATTTGGGTCCAGAATTTTAAAGGAAAGTAGTGATTTGGTCCAGCTGAAAAAGGTTTAAAATTAGCACTTCGGAAGCTGTCAAAAGATTTCAAGACGCCACAAACATAAAATTGTCCATATTTTGAGTTAGAGACGATGAAGTTTTCTATAATGTTGATATAATTTGTCCCAAACGTAGTACAACACACTGTAAAAGTTTCTTTGAGAAAGCGCAGGTGGGATTTTTTTTATTTTCATTTATGTTCTAAAAGAAATGCACTACGAAATAATTGTGGTCTCGGACCAGTTTATATTAGATAGACTTCAAAGTACAAATAACCCCTACTTTGTATGGGATATAGAAATATGGATTCACCTAAGCCACGTTCAATATCGTAGCTGCTACGTAGTGCTACGTAGATTTTGACTATTGAACGTGTAGCTATAGACTAGCTGTTACATAGATATTGATAGCAGCTATACGTAGCGGCTCTGCTACGATATTGATCTCAACCCAGGCTTTCACATTTCTTGATCGGTGTAATATCCCTGGGTTGTGTTCAATATCGTAGCAGCTAGCATTGCTACTTTGTCTTAGATATCTTAATATATCTATGTTGAACGATATACTATATATGTAGGTAGCAAAATGGCGTCATCAATAATAACCTTCCCATCGCCATTTTGTATTCGCTTGACAGCATGATTGTGTTGGGCCAGGGTTAAGTTCAATATTGTAGCAGCTACATAGCGGCTACGTAGCTGCTATCAATATATATGTAACAACTAGTCTACAGCTACACGTTCAACAGTCAAAATCTACGTAGCACTACTTAGCCGCTACGATATTGAATGCAACCCAGTGAGAATTGTGAAAACTGCAGTGTTGAGTTCAATATAGTAGCAGCTACGTAGTGCTACGTAGATTTTGATTTTTGAACGTGTAGCTATAGACTTGTTGTTGAAAACATCTACGTAGCCGCTACGTAACTGCTACGATATTGAAGTACGGCATTTCCATTGGCTAATCGTTAGCGAATTTTAAAGTTTAAGACGATGATGTTTCGTCCATGGCAACGGACATATATGATTTTTTCAATAAAAAACAATAAACACTCACACTATTCATCGGACAATCTTCTTTTTGTCAAATTTAATTGAATTCTGAAGGGTACAAATTGTCTTAAAATGTCTGATGTTAAAGTTCGACGACAAAGGCTCGTGAATTATTATATTGAAATCAAACAAGTGAATCTGTGAGCTATAGACTGCTCACTAAGGATATCTCCGTCCCCTAAAAGTATAATGTCAGCAGGAATTTGTTGAGTGATGAATCTGAAAACGATCATGTAGCTGACTCATAAAAACCCTAAAACCATATATTTCAGAGATCCTTGTAATGTAGTTACTGAAAAAGATGCGACGAAAATTCATATTGACGGACGGACATACAGAGGTAAAACAGTATACCCCCATTGTTTTGAAGCGGAGTATAATAACTCGAGGTGATATCAAGCGATATCATAAGTATTACACATTTTATATATCAATATGTATAGAACACGGTGATTATACATAGCTTGAACCTAGTCTACGTCTGGTCGGAATGGAAACGTAATCTCCGAAAGGTTTCACAGTCTCCTCACGTTAAAGAACCTTTACAAGAACTCTTTGAGGGATGTAACAAAGTTATGACTATTTTATATTTTTCTTATAGTATTTATTATGATATATTTAATAACAGTTGCATTATGAATTTGTGTACTTGTATTTTCAAATTTGCAAAAGTATCACCTCCTCCAAAACATCTTAATATATACATGTAGTCTTATAAAATATGAATGTTGTTTAAATTTCAATATTGTATGTTTGTAATGATTGTCATGTTTGTCTTGGTAACACTCCAATATTTAGATTTTACACCAATAAAATGATTTTATTTGATTTGATTATGGTGTATTATCCATAATGAAACTTTTCATGCTATAATGTCTGTTTATATTAAAAATGATGCAATGTATATGTTCCAGACCATATGAGTATTTGGACCGTACGCGTACGGTCCGGACGCGTACGGTCCGGACGCGTACGGTCCGGCACGTACGGTCCGGACCGTATACGTATAATCGTACGGTCCGACCATACGCGTCCGGTCGGACCGTATGAGTATACGCGTATGGCCCAGTACGAGATAACCATTTATCACAATCTTTATTTTTAGTTTTATAAATTGTTATCATTACAATTACTTTTAGATGGATAAAATGAACAATTGAACGATTGACATTAAATATTTGTTTAATTGTATATCTGAATACTATTTTGGTACTCTCGCCCAAGGTGACACTTACTACCACAATTAATGATATATTTTTTACATTTACATGTTTGCAGTTCATTCATGTTCCTTTGCATTTGCATTTTTTTGTAAAGTTTCTAATATTTTAAAATTGTCGCCCCACATCATGTTAACTTCCGATATCGTAAATTTCTATGATCATAATTAAATTAATGTATTACTGATCGACATACTAAATACAAGATATTAATAGATTTAATAATCGTGAATTTTTTTATTAGTTAACAAATAAAGCTTTTATTCCAATTACAATTGAACTTTTCCATATTAATTTGCGAGTTAAGTTATGTTGATCTGTACATGAACTTTACATGCATTTGACTTGAGCAACTTCTTAATGATATTAATCAGACCGTACGCGTACGCGTACGGTCCGACCGTAGGAGTATTTTGAAAAAGTACGCATACGGTCCAGACCGTACGCGTACGGTTCAAATACTCATACGGTCCGGAACATATATATAATCATATATATGCAATTAGGACTCAACTAATTTTGTTAATGAAAATACTTGTATTTGTATTACACGTACAAATTACCTACTTAAAATTTATATAGTTTGAATTAATGCTGTGTATTGATATTAATCTATTTATGAAATAATTACCACCTTTGAATCAATGATTGATTGATCGAGTGTTGGTTTCTGAACGTCCAGTGGCAAATATTTCATGCATGTTCAGGACGAGAACAAGTTAACAATAAATACAATAGGTAGGTCTTGTAATTGAGGCCATTCGGGATGATGTCGGGGAAATTTGGACCGCCACTGAAAATGAGGATATATTGGATACTGGGGCAGAAATTTTGCCTTGCAACATGCCCCCTAAGGATCCCTCAAAGAGCGTGGCACTATTTTTACACGAGGCATTGAATTTAACGTGCCCATTCTGACCGGACGTGACTGCAAACGTGTACATCCCGAACAGCCAAACGGACGCCCCACTTTGGCAAGCGTTTTACTGTCGGACGAAGACCTAGTGACAATATTTCTATTCCTCAGTCACCGGGGGAAAAGGGGGGTGGGGGTGTCAACGACACACGACATGTGATATTTATCAATTATAATTGGAGTGACAGTTTAATTTGAAAAATGGTGTTTTCTTTAGTGTTGCAGATAACAAGTTCAGATATACCGCCAACATCATTTTAATTGCGATTGATTGATTGTTGGTTGTCCAGTTTCAAAGATTTTGATGCTAATTCTTAGGAAAAGATGTAGGACTGTAAACCATGATAAAAATGTAAATCAAGCATAAAGACAGAATGCGTTATGCTTGATTAAGATTTTTGTCTCGATAAATACTATATATACAGTCCTACATATAGTATTAATTCTATTTTTAAGGTTTTTTTTCGAAGTACTTTGGACTTGTAGATAGGTGATTATCTAACAAAAAAAATATTCCAAACCTGTAGCGTTAACTATTGTTCAGTAAAATAACTGAATTCTTATTAAGAGGATGTTGATTTATAAGCAACAGATTGGATTATGGTGTATTAAATCTAAGACTAGACATGCTAAATTTCTGGGCCATTTTTTATATTATACAATCATTGACATTTGATCGTGGTTGATACTTATAGATTATTACATGGCATTTTTCATATTGCCCTGGTATCAGCCCTAGACTCCCATATCAAGCCAGAGGGCTTTAGCCCGAGGGCTTGATATGGGTCGTGGGGCTGATACCAGGACCATATGAAAAATGCCATGTAATAATCTATTTATCACATATTTTTAAGCAAGAGAAAACAAATAGCTTACACCAAATTATGTTTGATATTTCATCAAAAATCAAAAAGATATTTAACGAAAATAAAATAAACAAGAGGCTCTCAAGAGCCTGAATCGCTCACCTGGTAAACAATGCCTTATTGAACATATTGAACCATGCCAGGCAAACATGTACAGCTAACAATTCTTCAATATTACAAATATATATGACTTACTGTTTATAAATAAAGAAAATGAGACCAAAACACAAACACTTCCAAATCCATTCAGTAGTTTCAGAGGAGAAGATTTTTTAAAGTTAGCAAATATGATGAACAAATTGTGAAAAATTGTCATTAAAGGACATTTACCCCCTAAGGGGTCAATTGACAATTTTGGTCATATTAACCTATTTGTAGATCTTACTTTGCTGATCATTTTTGCTGTTTACAGTTTATCTTCATCTATAATAATATTCAAGATAATGACCAAAAACTGCAAAATTTCCTTAAAATTACCAATTAAGTGGCAGCAGCCCAACAATGGTTTGTTTGATTCATTTCAGGGCTGATAGATCTTGACCTAATGAACATTTTTACCCCTGTCAGATTTGCTCTAAATGCTTTCGTTTTTGAGATATAAGCCAAAAACTGCATTTGACCCCTATGTTCTATTTTAAGTAACGGCGGCCATGTTTTTTGACGGATCAAAAATCGAAGCACCCACTTTGTGCAGGATAATCTAAGGAACAATCATTTTAAGTTTCATTCAAATACATCCAGTAGTTTCAGAGGAGAAGATGTTTGAAAAATTGTTAACGACGACGACGACGACGACGACGACGACGACGACGGACGCCAAGTGATGAGAAAAGCTCACATGGCCTTTTAGGCCAGGTGAGCTAAAAATGTATCACTGTGAGTTTAAAAAAGTTCGTATCACAGTAGGTAAACAACGTTTTGTGAAAAGTTTCAGAAATGATTAACAATAAATATATTAATTCTAAGAATTGCAAATATTAAACGACTTAAAAATGTTACATTACAAATGTTAAAAATGCTTAAGAAGAATCCTATATCGCTACTCATTCCAGTGTGGCGTCATTTATTTTATAAATTCTTTATGACGTCAAAATTTTACGGGAACTTTTGTGATTTTCACTGTTGATTTCTACTTTTTTCTTCTACAGCAGATTCGTAACTTTCTAAATTTCTTTTCATTGTGTTCAACTTGTTTACAAATAGTGTTTGATTGACAGTTTACCGGAAGTTAAACTCGGGGGCTTGATATGGATTTCGAGGCTGATATCGATATCGGCCCCGAGGGCTGATAACCAACCTTGACTTCCGGCTATTATTGGCCATGCAAACACGTACATATCAGTACAAAATATGTGATAAATACTGTTACAGAATATCAGAAAAATGACAATGCTGAGATTATCAAGTTACTGTAAAACTAATGTGTAAAATTAAAGTTCCTTTTCTATGTCTTTTATTCTTTTAAATACATAATGTGTATCAATAATCTATTGAAGTTGTCTCATCAGCTCATATAAAAAAGAAGATGTGGTATGATTGCAAATGACACAGAAATTAACAACTATAGGTCATCGTACGGCCTTCAACAATGTGCAAAGCCCATACCGCATGTACATTTTTTGATTTCTTTGGATGGTTATCAGAAAAACTTAAAACCTCTATTAACTAACGTTTATGTTTATACTTTACTGTTTTAACATGCCGGCATAACTGATTTCTTTGGATGGTTATCACAAAAACTTAAAACCTCTATTAATAACGTTTATGTTTATACTTTACTGTTTTAACATGCCGGCATAACAGATTTATAGCTTTACTTTGCCATTTCAAAACTGGGATAAGATACGAATTGTAAGCTGTTACATGTAGATTTTGTTTTCACTCTCAACGGCTTAGCAAGACTGTATACCATTGAAAAGTAAAAATTTTCAAAATACTTGACAAATCACAATACTAAATTACATCACTTCGCTCCTTTGATGAAACTGTTGCATAATTATACAAAAATTTCAACACTGAAATGTAATTACCTTTGGCGTTTTTTTCTGATGATATAAGTGCGAGAAATACTAGACGGTGCATCATTTTTAATTTTAACTGAATTGACCTGCGTAGGCGTAAAGGCAATAAAGCTGTCATTTCACTTATCAAGCATTTAACCACTTAACCATTCCACATGCTTGCATGATGTTGAACACGCGCGTCTTATCGATCAGTCCCTTTAACAAATACCGCTGCTATAAAAGAATAAAGCTACATTTGTACTTTCAGCTATCATTTTTAATCGTTTTAACTAATATTTATTTCTTCCGAATTATTTTTTAAAATGCACTTGGTCTTTGTTATAGATTGAATTTCTGTTATCAAAAGGTTTTTGTGGGAAGCTACTAAAGTTAAATTCAACTTTTTTTTTTATTGCAACAGGCGATACACGTATTTTAATTAATAAACGTCTCTTGATATTATATAGAATGTGATATGACTATTGTTTCTCCCTTTTCTATATATATTTTCTTCAAATATTACATCAACCCGTTTTATAGCATTGTTAATGGTATATTTTCTATCTAATTTTCTACGATGAATGTTTAATTATTTTGAGAATTAATGTAAGTTTGCGGGTGGCAATGAACATTACCCTTTCCTGGATCATGATATCTATATCTTTAACGGGAAGCTTAATTCCAAAATTTATGACAAAAGAGATGATTTTTCGTTTCCTATTGTCAATTATCCATTGTTTGATGGTAACGTTCCTTTTTCACCATCTTATGGTGTTTGTATATATCTCAACTTGTCCGATTCGCTCGTGTAACGTATTTGATTTCAACGAAAGAAATCTCTGTATTACTGAAAAGTTATTACTCCAGGGTTTTTCGATATCACAAACTAGTCTACATAAGTGTAAATTAGTATGCTGATCAGAGCTGGAACCGCTTGGGGTTTTGGAGCCTCTGGCCTTTGTTAGTCTTGTATATCTTTAATTTTACTTCATTTATATGTTTTGGAGTTAAGGGCCAGTCAATCAAGGACCACCTCCGGGTGCGGGATATTCTCGCTGCGTTGAAGACCCATTGGTGGCCTTCGGCTGTTCTCTTATCTGGTCGAGTTGTTGTCTCTTTGAAATATTCCCAAATTTTCATTCTCAATTTTATCATAATATTAAAATAGCTATTCGTTTATTTATGATTAAATTGAGATTTTAAAAAAATCTAGTTTAGACCTTCAACATATTCCTGTGCCAGTCCTTACCTCGCCAGTTTTTGTCTTAATATGATATTTAATCCGGAGAATATGGTAATGATGATAGATATTTGATTGTCTAATTTATGTTTAATTACAAATTAACCTTCATAATACTGAGGTAATTTGCATGTGTAATTGTTGAAAAATCCTACATTGATAAAAGCTGACTGACGACTTATGTCGCGTATTGTTTTAAAGTATTATGTTGAAACACTATAAATCAAACACTGCTTATCATATTTTCCGAAATCAATCCATTATATTATGCATTTATCTTTTTTAAATTGTGAACAACAGAAGTTATTCTTTTTAAATTTCTGATAAACAACTTCTCTCATATACATACAATAATGTTCCCTACAGTAGGTATATACTAAACCCTCTTCCGTTAATATTTGCTTGCGACCCGTCAGATACTGACAATATCAAATCAGATAATGATATACGCTGCATTACATGTAACCTTTTATTGGCAGATCATAACGAAAAGAAGTGTTATATTTGTTAATTTTACTTGCTTTGTTTATCTGTACTAATATGTTTACATTTTAACCCGCCAGGGTTTCATGTTTTGTAATAAAGATTATTCATTTGATAAATTTCCCTTTTTTAACTTGCCTGTGTCTGTCGAAACATAGATGTAGTAGTCGAAACAATCTATGATTAAAGGGAGATAACACTTTCTACTCGTCTATATTACAAATATTCGTAATAAAGGTAAAATTACTTGTTTAAGTAATATTACCCATCCAAATAATATTACACGAATAAATAATTGCCTGGACATGTACACTATACAATTATATAAATAGCTTACAGTATCGGAGAAACCGTACACCATACAAGTATATAAAGAGCTTACAGTATCGGAGAAATCGTACGCCATACTAGTCTATAAATAGCTTACAGTATTGGAGAAACCGTACACCATACAAGTCTATAAATAGCTTACAGTATCGGAGAAACCGTACACCATACAAGTCTATAAATAGCTTACAGTATCGGAGAAACCGTACACCATACAATTATATAAATAGCTTACAGTATCGGAGAAACCGTACACCATACAAGTCTATAAATAGCTTACAGTATCGGAGAAAAAGATCTAATTACAAAACGTCACATTTAGCAATGAACAATAAAAATGGTGTATGAAATGATTCCAATGTATATGTCAGTCTGGCAGGGTTAACCTGACCTAAATATACAAATAAAGAGATGTGGCATGCTGAGGGGGTATGATTGCCTATGAGATATCTCTCCATAAGAGACAAAATGACGTAGAGTTAAAACCACTATAGGTCACTATACGGCCTTCAACCGTGAGAAAAACCCACATCATATTTACGTTAAGCACGATATTGTGTCTCAAATGGTAACGTCAAATTTTTACGTTTTACAGCGATAATTGATCATTTGGGATATTTTTTTTTTATTTTGCTGTCAATTTTTGTTTTGCACATCAATATGGATACTTCTTAATGTTTGGTTGTGCATGGAATATTTCCCGCTGAAAGTAACTTTAGCAACAAACAACAAAATATAGTATATTTGGGCAATACATAGGTCTATAGTTGAAGATATAGACATATATATGATGAGTGCCAATGCGACAACTCTCTACCAGAGACCAATTGACATAAAACGTAATAAATGCAGTTTTGTATCAAGAGAGGATAAAAAGTAATCTTTTTCAAATTAGGGATGCGTAAAACTGCGATTTTTTTTTTTTTTATTTCTCTGCAATAAGATTCATATGTATAGAACTTGCAAGTGAATAAAAATTTGGCCTGAAGCGTGGCTATATACCTCTCCACATCACACTGTCGCTAAGCTTGTAATCATATGAGATGAGTTTAAATTTACTTTGTTTTTCTGACAACCGTTTCATTTCTTAATCTAATTGTACCGTTATTAAAGAAAGTAAAGTGAATTTTATAAGCAAGACCCGTTTAATTTGTAATTCCCGACAAACTTTTTATATTAAAGCAAACTATATATCTTCCTCCTTTTCAGATCTAAATTGGGGAAACATTTCCATTCTCAATTTTAAGTTTTACGCTTCCCTAATTTGAAAAAAGATTACTTTTTATCCTCTCTTGATACAAAACTGTTTCACAACTTAAGAACCTCATCTAAACGAACAACCCTAGTCATCGGAATTTCTTTTTTTACTTTGTTGTCTTGTTGATAGTAACTGACTATCAAAAAAAATTATCTGAGGAAATATATACAGATGATCCACCATAAATAGCGTACCCCGAATCGACAATTTAACGTTGAAAACGTATGAAAATCGTCCAGTGTACAAACTTGTCGACATAACAACAAGTAAAACACATATCGAGTCATGCACACAACATTAAACCTATAAAGCAAGAGTTCATATCAGTATATAACCATGCAGCACAAAAGTTCTTTAAGCATCGTATAAGTTAAACACATACTGATACATGCAATTACGAGATAAAAACAAAAGCACAAATAAAATGGTTTGCACATAGAAAGCACATTAAAAGCACATAAAAGTTTCTAAAATTAGCACAAAGCAGCAGAAGCACTATAGTAAAGATAATAAAATAAATTTGCCATGCTGAAAATAAAGCAACAAACCAAAAAAATAATGAACATAGATTAAGTGGTTTTGCAGGCAAAGCATTGGCATGTGCTGCCAGATCAAGAATTTATCAAGTTCTTGAATTGATTTAAAGATGATTGCTTTCGAAGCTCATCTGGCAGCTCATTCCAAAGCCTAGCATCCGCATACCTGAAAGATTGTAGGCCATATGCAGTTGTTCTTACATGTGGTAGATCTGCTGTATTCTGGTATCTGAAAGAGTAAGTGTTTTCCTTTAAGTGAATCAAATCATGAAGATATACAGGACAATCTTTATTTATAATTTTGAAAACTTCAATCGCCAAAGATCGCATTCTTCTTATTTTTAAAGATGGTAATTTTGATTTGCAGAGTAGATCTTCATAACTTGCTGAATGGTCTTCATAGATAAACCTTAGTGCTCTCTCTTGAATTTTCTCTATCTTTTTTGTATTTACCTCCCCACAGAAGTGCCAAACTAGTGGGCAGTAGTTAAAGTTATTCTTTTTAATACATTTAATTGTTTGGATGCTTTTTTACATATTATAGAGACATGTTCATTGAAATTTAGTTTAAAATCTATTGTTAAACCTAGAAGTTTAACGTTATCTTCACACTCTATTTCATTACCTTCTAATTTAAGTTTTAGGTTTTTGTCTTTAGTTTTTTTACCTACAGCTATTGCTTGAAATTTTTCTGGATTTGCTTTCATTTTATTTATTGAGAACCAGTTTATCAAAATTTTACTTTCATCTTCTAAAGTTTTAATTAATGTATCTAAATCGTTATCTACGTATGAAAGGGTGTTGTCATCTGCATAATTATAGAGGTCACTTTTAAGAATAAAATAGAAAATGTCATTTAAAAAAATATTAAATAATGTTGGCCCTAATATTGACCCTTGTGACACCCCTTTAAACATTGTTTACCAATAGCTTGAATTAGTACCTACTTTAACACACTGTTTTCTATTAGAAGCCAGAAGCCGTTGCATTTTTATATGTGGTGCGAGTGCTGCAAACATTCGATTTTAGTATGGTCTATGTATGTACTTTTGTGAGCATAATTTATACAAACGAAATATCATATAATCTTACGTTTTTAAACCTATCAATTTTAATGACTTAACATTTTTCAAAATCTGACCATTATGAACACTTTTTGTTTTTGCCAAAAAATAGCGTTGGTCGTTACAGGAACGCAAATTCAGTAATATTGTAACATTTTATATATAAAGTATATCATTCAATCGAATTTTCGTGGATATAACACTGTTTTGAAGAACACTGTCAATAAGCCAGCCACCCAACGAGAACGAGGGTATACGTCAATAAGACAGCCACCAAACGAGAACGAGGCTAGACGTCAATAAGACAGCAACCCAACGAGAACGAGGGTATACGTCAATAAGCCAGCCACCCAACGAGAACGGGGGTATACGTCAATAAGACAGCCAGCAAACGAGAACGAGGCTAGACGTCAATAAGACAGCCACCCAACGAGAACGAGGGTATACGTCAATAAGACAGCCACCCAACGAGAACGAGGCTAGACGTCAATAAGACAGCCACCCAACGAGAACGAGGATATACGTCAATAAGACAGCCACCCAATGAAAACGAGGCTAGACGTCAATAGAAAATTGTCAATACAATACTGGAAGTTTTGTTTCCCGTTCTGGTGTTCATTGTTCCGGTTGTCTTCATAACTAGTTATACATGGACCTGTTTCCTATCTATTATATTTATATTTATATATCTATATATTATCTGTTTTAATATCTACTGAAAGCACAAAGTCAGTAAAATACTTACGAGTACATGGTTGTTCTGGTGTAAAAATCAATACAACCCAACGACACATATATCTAAAGACACCAGCAACCCAAACGACACATACATCTAAAGACACCAGCAACCCAACAACATATATATCTAAAGACACCAGCAACCCAACGACAGATACATCTAAAGACACCAGCAACCCAACGACACATACATCTAAAGACACCAGCAAACCAACGACATATACATCTATGACACCAGCAACCCAACGATACATATATCTAAAGACACAAGCAACCCAACAACACATATATCTAAAGACACCAGCAACCCAACGACACATACATCTAAAGACACCAGCAACCAAACGACACATATATCTAAAGACAACAGCAACCCAACGACACATATATCTCAAGACACCAGCAACCCAACGATCCATATATTTAAAGACAACAGCAACCCAACGACACATATATCTGAAGACACCAGCAACCCAACGACACATATATCCAAAGACACCAGCAACCCAACGACACACTTATCTGAAGACACCAGCAACCCAACGACACATATATCTAAAGACACCAGCAACCCAACGACACAAACATCTAAAGACATCAGCAACCCAACGACACATACATCTAAAGACACCAGCAACCCAACGACACATACATCTAAAGACACCATCAACCCAACGACACATATATCTGAAGACACCAGCAACCAAACGACACCTATATCTGAAGACACCAGCAACCCAACGACACATACTTGTAAAAACACCAGCAACCCAACGACACATACATCTAAAGACACCAGCAACCCAACGACACATATATCTAAAGACACCAGCAACCCAACGACACATATATCTGAAGACACCAGAAACCCAGCGACACATATATCTAAAGACACCAGCAACCCATCGACACATATATCTAAAGACACCAACAACCCAACGACACATATATCTAGAGACACCAGCAACCCAACGACAGATACATCCAAAGACAACAGCAACCCAACGACACATACATCTAAAGACACCAGCAACCCAACGACACATATATCTGAAGACAACAGCAACCCAACGACAGATACATCTAAAGAAAACAGCAACCCAACGACACATATATCTAAAGACAACAGCAACCCAAGGACACATACATCTAAAGACACCAGCAACCCAACGACACATATATCTAAAGACTAAAGACACCAGCAGAGCCAAACGACACATATATCTAAAGACACCAGCAACCCAACGATCGACAAATACATCTAAAGACACCAGCAACCCAACGACACATATATCTAAAGACAACAGCAACCCAACGACAGATACATCTAAAGACAACAGCAACCCAAAGACACATATATCTAAAGACAACAGCAACCCAACGACACATATATCTAAAGACACCAGCAACCCAACGACACATACATCTAAAGACAGCAGCAACCCAACGACACATATATCTAAAGACACCAGCAACCCAACGACACATATATTTAAAGACACCAGCAACCCAACGACACATATATCTAAAGACACCAGCAACCCAACGACACATATATCTAAAGACACAAGCAACCCAACAACACATATATCTAAAGACATCAGCAACCCAACGACACATACATCTAAAGACAGCAGCAACCCAACGACACATACATCTAAAGACAGCAGCAAACCAACGACACATATATCTAAAGACACCAGCAACCCAACGACACATATATCTAAAGACACCAGCAACCCAACGACACATATATCTAAAGACTAAAGACACCAGCAGAGCCAATGAGATGTCATTATCTCTAAATCGTTCCGAGTCAAATAAAGAGATCAATATACAGTTTTAAACAATACACAAGCGTCTATAAAAAATGTCAAGCTCTTAATCGTTCTTAATCTAAATAAAGAGGTCAACATACAGCCTTAAACAACAGACAAGCGCCTATACAATATGTCCAGCTCTAAATCGTGCCGAATCTAAATAAAGGGTCAACATACTGTCTTTAACAATAGACAAACGCCTATACAAAGTGTCTCGCTCTAAATCGTTAAGAGTCTAAATAAAGATGTCAACATACAGTCTTAAGCAATAGACAAGCGTCTACACAAAAATTCAATCTCTTACATGTTATCATCCCGAGTCTAAATAAAGAGGTCAATATACAGTCTTAAACAATAGACAAACGTCTATACAAAATGTCAACCTCTAAATTGTTTCGAGTCTAAGTAAAGAGGTCAACATACAGTCTTAAACAAAAGACAATCGTCTATACAAAATGTCAAGCTCTAAATTGTCCAGAGTCTAAATATAGAGGTCAACTTACAGTCTTAAACAATAGACAAACGTCTATACAAAATGTCAACCTCTAAATCGTTTCAAGTCTAAGTAAAGAGGTCAACATACAGTCTTAAACAAAAGACAATCGTCTATACAAAATGTCAAGCTCTAAATTGTCCAGAGTCTAAATATAGAGGTCAACTTACAGTCTTAAACAATAGACAAACGTCTATACAAAATGTCAACCTCTAAATCGTTTCGAGTCTAAGTAAAGAGGTCAACATACAGTCTTAAACAAAAGACAATCGTCTATACAAAATGTCAAGCTCTAAATTGTCCAGAGTCTAAATATAGAGGTCAACTTACAGTCTTAAACAATAGACAAGCGTATATACAAAATGTCAAGCTTTTAATCGTTCTGAATCTAAATAAAGAGGTCAACATACAGTCTTAAACAATAGACAAGCGTCTACACAAAATGTCAAGCTTTTAATCGTTCTGAATCTAAATAAATAGGTCAACGTACAGTCTTAAACAATAGACAAACGTCTATACAAAATATCAAGCTCTAAATCGTTCTGAGTCTACTTTTATATATTTGGATGATATTTTGGCTCTCAATAATGACGACTTCAGTATGTATATTAATGAAATTTATCCTGTTGAACTTACTTTAAATAAAGCTAATACTAACAATGACCACTGCCCTTTTCTCGATCTTGATATCTATATTACTAATGGAAAGCTGAATACTAAAATTTATGATAAAAGGGATGATTTTTCATTTCCTATCGTTAATTATCCGTTTTTAGATGGTGACGTTCCCTTGTCACCATCTTACGGTGTTTATATATCTCAACTTGTACGATTCGCTCGTGTATGTAACAATGTTTTAGATTTTAACGAGAGAAATTTATGTATTACTGAAAAATTATTACACCAGGGTTTTCGATATCACAAACTAGTCAAAACATTTACTAAATTTTATCATCGGTATAAAGACATCATTCGTAAATATAGCTCAACATGCAGACTTCTAATACGTTCAGGTATTTCACATCCAATTTTTTATGGTAATATTCTTTATAAAGCACAAAGGTGTCAGTATTCACCTCAGAAACTTACAAAACCTTTGAATAGACTTATTAAGAAGGGATATAATTACGATACTGTTGTCAAGTCATTAAAGATTGCATATTTTGGCGTTAATATTGAGTCACTGGTAAGGTCTTTGCATCGGAACTAAACACATTATTTTTAAAAACAGTTGTTGGCATGACACGGGTTATGTTCTTCTCATATATGTTATGATGGTATGATACTAAACCCCTAACGGGAAGGATTGTGCCTGATGTTCATATGATGAAATTATAATCTTTCAGTCAGTTTAATTGAAGTCTGGAGCTGGCATGTCAGTTAACTGCTAGTAGTCTGTTGTTATTTATGTATTATTGTCATTTTGTTTATTTCTTTGGTTATCTTCTGACATCAGACTCGGATTTCTCTTGAACTGAATTTTAATGTGCGTATTGTTATTCGTTTACTTTACTACATTGGTTAGAGGTATAGGGGGAGGGTTGAGATCTCACAAACATGTTTAACCCCGCCGCATTTTTGCGCCTGTCCCAAGTCAGGAGCCTCTGGCCTTTGTTAGTCTTGTATTATTTTAATTTTAGTTTCTTGTGTACAATTTGGAAATTAGTATGGCGTTCATTATCACTGGACTAGTATATATTTGTTTAGGGGCCAGCTGAAGGACGCCTCCGGGTGCGGGAATTTCTCGCTACATTGAAGACCTGTTGGTGACCCTCTGCTGTTGTTTTTTATTTGGTCGGGTTGTTGTCTCTTTGACACATTCCCCATTTCCATTCTCAATTTTATTTTTTACAGAGTTTGTCTTTAGTGCCGTGTGGAGGCAGTAGAGTGCCTCCCCGTGCTTCAGGTTTATGCTTTTATAATATACTAGATTATGGAGTGTGTGTCCGAGCGAGAACTGCTCTAATGCATTACTTTAGGAATATTTATCAAAAAGTAGTATTTCAATACTCAGCCCCATTCTACTATTTAATACTGATAGCGTTTGACATTTTTAGCCGAACAAATTTATCCATTTTATATAACTTCAATTATTGTATGCTGGTTCATATTCTGGACGCCAATCTTTGCTCCTTTATTATATAATTCACTAACAAAACAATTATGAAGCTTAGAAATGGAAAATTACTAAATACTAAACTTGTTCAAAGGGTATCCACACGTCTCAATCTTCAAAATCGGTTATCTAAAAATACTACCATCGCTAACATTTTTAACAATAAAAATCGTGGTTACCCTTCTATCGATAAGTGTCATGCCAAAAAATGACTTACATGTCCCCGTCTTTCCACCAACAATACGATAAGGTCCACGTTTAATGGTCGCACATTTTCTTTAAATTTTGAAACTGATATAACTTGAAAAACAAACAGTATTATTTATTTACTCACATGAAACAAACCGGGGTGTGGTATTCAGTACGTAGGAGAAACTGGACGATATTTATCTAAACGCACTCGAGAACATCTGTATCGTTTTAAAAGACCCAATAAATTCAAAAGTATCATTTACCAACACCTTAAGAAGCACAACCATCCTTTTAAATATTTAGCAGTTCAACCTTTAGAAGTAGTAAATAAGCAGCCTGGTGAATCGCATTCAAAGTTTGTACGATCACGGAAAATAATTGAATTAAATTGGATTAAAAAATTACAGACAGTTTACCCTCTCGGTCTAAATGATAATATCATGGGAATTGGTAATATATCTAGAACCAATTCCGTTAACATTTTGGATATAGTTTCTAAAACTGTTCGTAAAAAACGTTCCCACGGTCGTAGAACAAATCGCAATCAAAGAAAATTTCGGGCCAATCATACCAATATTTCGGACCTAATTTCTATTTCAAAAAACAACGGCAGACATTATCTGTTAACAAAACTCTGTTCGTTACCGGTTAATAAGTTAAATAAAATTTTGGAGGATTGCAACACAATTTCATATAGCAGTCCTAAGTATGAAATTGTTCAAATTATTATGGCATATTGTTATTCTAAATTATTTCCCAAAATTGATCGCCCTGAAGATCATAAAAAACATTTTATTAAAATTAAGTATGTCAATAAAGGCTTTGATTTTGTAAATATTGCCGGTATATTTAACGACCATTCTGTTAAAGAACAAATTCCTGGATATTTTGACAATACTGAGCTACCTCTTATTTGTTATATTTACAAGAAATCTACCCGGAAATTTGTGTTTAATTATAGTCAATTGTGTAAAGATGTTAATATCAGTGAAAATACACCTACTTCATGTAATTGCAGTAATTCCGAATATATTTATGGACCCATTTCCCATGTTATAACAGGAGATCTTAACATCGTTCAAGACCGAGAGTTAAAATCATTCCTCAGTAAAGGACCTAAATATCGTCCCCCGTCAATTATTAATTGGAATGAGTGTCGTAATATCATCCACGACTCACTCCATACTTACTGTATGAAATGGATAAAACGGGAAAAAGCTGACAAAAAATCTTTGGACTCTTTTTTTAATTCAGTAATGAAGATAGTTGATATACGTATTCAACATTTTAAAGAACATTTTACTATAAACAATAACCACAATAAACCTATTTCTCGTATCAAACATAAACTAAAAGAACTAGCCAAGGAATTTGTTTTTGTCCCGGCAGATAAAGCTGCTAATAATATTATTATTGTTTGACGTAAATTTTACATTGAGGTTCTGAAAAAGGAAATCACCAATTCACCAACATTCCAACTCACTCCATTTTCAGAAAACGAAATCTGTAACAAACATAAACTTTTAGCAACCGCTTTACAAGCAAAGCCAAATACAATGAAAGTCCCAACTATGTATTGGCTTCCGAAGCTACACAAAACCCCTTACAAATATAGATTTATTTCGTCTTCAAGCCATTGTTCAACTACTAAATTGTCTATTCTTCTTACCAGCACACTTGGTACAATTAAAAACCTGATAATAAATTGTTCAAACAAGGCCTTCGAAAATAGTGGAATAAATTACTTTTGGAGTGTCAAGAACTCGTTGGAAGTACTTGATAAATTGCATGCTTATATTGTTGATTTTGAATCTGTTCAAAGTTTTGATTGTTCTACCCTGTATACCACATTGCCTCACATTCTCATTAAGAAAAAATTCACACACTTAATTAAATGGGCATTCAAAAAATCAGAATGTGAATATATATGTTCAAACTCTTTTAGGTCATTTTTTAGTAGCAATAAACAAAAAAACTATGTTAATTGGACATGCTTTGATACTATATATGCCCTTGAATTTTTACTAGATAACATTTTTGTTCGCTTTGGGGATTCCGTATATCGTCAGATTATCGGAATTCCAATGGGGACTAACTGTGCACCACTTATTGCGGACCTGTTTTTGTATTGTTATGAGTTACAATTTATGACAAAAATAAGCAAAGACCCATCGAAACAACATCTGATAAACAAATTTAATAATACTTTTAGATATTTGGATGATATTTTGGCTCTCAATAATGACGACTTCAGTATGTATATTAATGAAATTTATCCTGTTGAACTTACTTTAAATAAAGCTAATACTAACAATGACCACTGCCCTTTTCTCGATCTTGATATCTATATTACTAATGGAAAGCTGAATACTAAAATTTATGATAAAAGGGATGATTTTTCATTTCCTATCGTTAATTATCCGTTTTTAGATGGTGACGTTCCCTTGTCACCATCTTACGGTGTTTATATATCTCAACTTGTACGATTCGCTCGTGTATGTAACAATGTTTTAGATTTTAACGAGAGAAATTTATGTATTACTGAAAAATTATTACACCAGGGTTTTCGATATCACAAACTAGTCAAAAATAAAGGCAACAGTAGTATACCGCTGTTCAAAACTCATAAATCCATGGACAAAAAACAAAATCGGGGTAACAAACCAAAACCGAGCGAAACGCATTAAATATAAGAGGAGAACAACGACACAACATCGAAACGCAACACACACAGAAACAGACCAATCATCAGACAAAACACCACGAGAATAACAAATGTAACATGAAAACCAAATACATGAATTTGGGATAGACAAGTACCGTGCCACGTCTTATCTCAATATCTCAAAAATAAGAGAAAACACAAACGACTCAACGTTAAAATGCAACACAAAGAGAAACGAACAATATATAACAATGACCATCTTCCTGACTTGGTACAGGACACTTTTAAAGGGGAATAAAAGTGGTGGGTTGAACCTGGTTTTAAGGCATGCCAAACCTCGCACTTTAATGGCAAAGTTAAATATAACATTGAAATGACAACATAATATTACAGGACTACAATACAAATAAATAGGAGAACATATTAGACACAGAAAAACATGATTAATAGATAACAAAAAGCATCAGGTTTAAAATTCAATACGCCAAAAACGCGCCTTGCCCACACAAGACTCACCAGTGACGCCCAGATATAAAAGATCGAAAGTGAAAAAAGTACAAAGTTGTACAGCACTGAAGATCAAAAGTTGAAAAGGTTTCGCAAAATACGGCATTGTTTTTATGCCCGGGATAAGAACATTCTTATTATATAGAACAATTCATGCTATTGCAAACAGTAAATTTTATCAAATGAATATGAAAGAGATATACACAAAGAAACTAAAGTATTTACTAATTACAGAAAACTAAACCTGAATACATAACGCCTAGATATAAAAGATCGAACGTGAAAAAGGTACAAAGTTGTACAGCACTGAAGATTAAAAGTTGAAAAGGTTTTGACAAATACGGCATTGTTTTTATGCACGGGATCAGAACATCCTTATTATATAGAATACTTAATGCTATAGCAAACAGTAAATGTTAACAAATGAATATGAAAGAGATATACATAATGAAACTAAAATATTAACTAATTACAGAAAACTAAACCCAAGTTTATCACAAAATAGACACACATCCGAATCAGTCCAAGCGTCAACGTAATTAAAAAAAATTGTGACGTCACATACGATGGCGAAAAGGCAGAAACGTTATGCCACATTTGAATTTATGAAATTTAGAAACAGCATGACGTCACATATGAAAAACTATCATTCAAAAATGAGATAGAATTAGGATTGATTTAGAACTAAATACTGATAATTCATTTAAACAAAATGCATATTGCAATACTTATTAATAGCAATTAACAGTAATATATATATGTCCAGTTTGTAATGAATCCAACTTCAAACGTAAATAATCGTACAAAATTTAATATAATTAATAAAGAGGAGGTGGTTAATTTTTCTATACGTCATACCTAAATATATAATAAGAAGACGTCAACACATTTGACAAAATCTGATGAGAATTACAAATATAACATTAAACATGTAAACTAAATACATGAATTTGGGATAAACAAGTACAGAAACACGTCTTATAGTAATGCGAATTCACATTCAGCAAAACGGTCACAATCGGGAATAAGTCACGTTTGGTAATTAAAAGATTAGACGACATAATGACAAACCACAATCTACCATGTGGTAAAAATGTCCTTAGCTAGTTTGGTTAAAGAGACATTATATGGATCAACCAATTCGTGATGGTGTCCATAAAATTTACGGAGTGTCAATTTTAATCTGTCCTCCTCATAACTTTGTTGGAGCAGTTTCTGCGTAAGGAGCACACTCCTGTATATGAAGTCCGTATAGTGTGAACAAGCACGTGAATAACGTATCAATTGTGATATGTAAACACCATACGAAGGGGCAGAGGGTATGTTACTGCTGAGAAATGGGAAATTGATAATTGGGAAATTGAAATCGTCCCGTTTATCATAGATTTTTGTGTGAAGTCGTCCATCTACGTCAATATTGAGGAAAAGATCAAGGTATGAAGCAGTCCTTCTAGTATCAGTAGTATCCTTAATTTCAAGTTCACTGGGATATATGAGATGTAAGTATTGGCTGAAGTATGGGTTGTTCAACGATAAAACATCATCAATATATCGAAAAGTAAAATTAAAGAATTTCGCAAGGTGCTTTTTCTTTTTGTCTTTTAGAAGGTTCTGAATAAATTCTGCTTCATACGAATACAAAAACAAATCAGCCAGCAGGGGTGCACAATTAGTACCCATTGGAATACCGACTGTCTGTTGAAATATAAATCCTCCAAACTCAACAAATATATTGTCGATCAAAAAGTCCAGCATTTTAATAATATCATCTTCAGTATATTTTCTGGAAGATTCAGTGTGATTCTTCACAAAATATGAAGTATTGTACCCCAAAACAAGAAATTTGTATCTACGATTCCCATTTTTATAGAAAAAGCTCTGTTTTATGAGTTGGTGAAGTCGATCTTTCAACTGAGCATGGGGAATAGTAGTATATAGCGTAGAAAAATCAAAAGTTTTTATGTTGCTGCAAAATTGCAAAGATTGTGATCGAAGGTTAAGCAGTAGATCTTTCGAATTTTTGAGAATCCACATCTGGTTAACACCACTGGTAGAATATATCTCCTCACAATATTTTTGAAGCCCATCTTTAACTGTTCTTCTCATATATGTTATGATGGTATGATACTAAACCCCTAACGGGAAGGATTGTGCCTGATGTTCATATGATGAAATCATAATCTTTCAGTCAGTTTAATTGAAGTCTGGAGCTGGCATGTCAGTTAAACATTTACTAAATTTTATCATCGGTATAAAGACATCATTCGTAAATATAGCTCAACATGCAGACTTCTAATACGTTCAGGTATTTCACATCCAATTTTTTATGGTAATATTCTTTATAAAGCACAAAGGTGTCAGTATTCACCTCAGAAACTTACAAAACCTTTGAATAGACGTATTAAGAAGGGATATAATTACGATACTGTTGTCAAGTCATTAAAGATTGCATATTTTGGCGTTAATATTGAGTCACTGATAAGGTCTTTGCATCGGAACTAAACACATTATTTTTAAAAACAGTTGTTGGCATGACACGGGTTATGTTCTTCTCATATATGTTATGATGGTATGATACTAAACCCCTAACGGGAAGGATTGTGCCTGATGTTCATATGATGAAATCATAATCTTTCAGTCAGTTTAATTGAAGTCTGGAGCTGGCATGTCAGTTAACTGCTAGTAGTCTGTTGTTATTTATGTATTATTGTCATTTTGTTTATTTTCTTTGGTTACATCTTCTGACATCAGACTCGGATTTCTCTTGAACTGAATTGTAATGTGCGTATTGTTATTCGTTTACTTTACTACATTGGTTAGAGGTATAGGGGGGGGTTGAGATCTCACAAACATGTTTAACCCCGCCGCATTTTTGCGCCTGTCCCAAGTCAGGAGCCTCTGGCCTTTGTTAGTCTTGTATTATTTTAATTTTAGTTTCTTGTGTACAATTTGGAAATTAGTATGGCGTTCATTATCACTGGACTAGTATATATTTGTTTAGGGGCCAGCTGAAGGACGCCTCCGGGTGCGGGAATTTCTCGCTACATTGAAGACCTGTTGGTGACCCTCTGCTGTTGTTTTTTATTTGGTCGGGTTGTTGTCTCTTTGACACATTCCCCATTTCCATTCTCAATTTTACATAAAGAGGTCAACATACAGTCTTAAACAATAGACGAACGTCTCTACAAAATGTCAATCTCTGTTATATGTAATCGTCCCTAGTCTGAATAAAAATGTCAACATACTGTCTTAACTTAGATCAGAAGTAAATATTTTTTAGACAGAATATTCTTACACTTAGCCAGACTGAAGATTTTAATATGCTCTTTTCAAAAATATAATAAAAAGGAGGGGTCACCGTGCTATTTTTCAAGCTATGAGTCGTTGAAAATTGCCTAATTTTGGTTAGATTGTTCATGGAAAAACACATTTGTTTGCATAAAAAAAAATTATGCGATAGAGTTTTGAAATAAATTGTGAAAAGATAGGTTTTGTTATATGCTTTAAGAAAATGAAAATAAAAAATGGTGTCACCGAACTTGTTTTCTTGCTACAAGTAAAAAGAAAAAAATCCCTATCTGTCCAGTATAATATTTTTACTAAAAGAGTTATCTTCCCTTAAATGGCTCGTTTGAAAAAAATGATTCTTAAAGCAAGAAAAATGATATTTGTTTAAATATTTTGGATTCTACAAGATATTGTCAAGTTTTCTTTATATTATTAGACAGTCTAACCATTAAATTGCAAATCTGTCTTCAAATTTGCAGATTGAGGCAAATAACTAGAGCGATTTTTTACTGTGATTGTTCAATCTAGGATGGCGGTATACCATGGATCTATCTTTAACTATAGACAAGCGTCTATACAAAATATCAAGCTCTAAATCGTTCCGAGTCTGAATAAAGATGTCAACATCCAGTCTTAAACAATAGACAAACGTCTATACATAATGTCAAGCTCTTAATCGTCTCAAGTCTAAATAAAGATATCAACATACAATCTTAAACAATAGACAAGTGCCTTTACAAAATGTCAAGCTCTAAATCGTTCTGAGTCTAAATAAAGATGTCAACTTACAGTCTTAAACAATAGACAAGCGTCTATACAAAATGTCAAGCTCTAAATCGTCCTGAGTCTAAATAAAGATGTCCACTTACAGTCTTAAACAATAGACAAGCGTCTATACAAAATGTCAAGCTCTAAATCGTTCCGAGTCTAAATAAAGATGTCAACATAGTCTTAAAAAATAGACAAGTGTCTATAGAAAATGTCCAGCCCTAAATCGTACCGAGTCTATTTAAAAAAAGTTGTCAGCATACAGTCTTAAAAAATAGGAAAGCATCTATACAAAAAGTCAAGCTCTAAATCGTACCAAGTCTAAATAAAGATGTCAACATACAGTCTTAAAGAATAGACAAGCACCTATACAACATGTCAAGCTCTAAATCGTCCCGAGTCTTAATAAAGAGGCCAATATACTCTCTCAAACAATAGACAAGTGCCTATACAAAATGTCAAGCCATAAATCGTACCAAGTCTAAATAAAGACGTCAACATACAGTCTTAAACAATAGGCAAGCGTCTACACAAAATGACAAGCTCTAAATCGTCCCGAGTCTAAATAAAGATGTCAACATACAGTCTTAAACAATAGACAAACGTCTATACAAAATGTCTAGCTCTAAATCGTCCCGAGTCTAAATAAAGAGGCCATCATACTCTCTTAAACAATAGACAAGCGCCTATACAAAATGTCAAGCTCTAAATCGTCCCGAGTCTAAATAAAGATGTCAACATACTGTCTTACACAATAGGCAAGCGTATATAAAAAAAATGTCAAGCTCTAAATCGTCCCGAGTCGAAATAAAGAGGTCGACATACAGTCTTAAACAATAGACAAACATCTCTACAAAATGTCAATCTCTTACATGTAATCATCCCGAGTCTGAATAAAGATGTCAACATACTGTCGTAATCAATAGACAAGCGTCTATACGCAATATCAAGCTCTAAATCGTCCCGAGTCTAAAAAAAGAGGTGAACAAACAGTCTTGAACAATAGACAAGCGTCTATACACTCTGTCTCACGTCTACTAGTATACAAACAGGCTCTTATAATGGCTTAAACAATAGACAATCGTCTATACCAAATGTAAACCTCTAAAGGTCTAGGTAAAGATGTCAACATACAATCTTCATCAATACACTCTCTCTCACGTCTACTAGTATACAAACAGGCTCTCATAATGGCTTAAACAATAGACAATCGTCTATACAAAATATCAAGCTTTTTATCGTCCCCACTCTGTATAAAGAGTCAATATAGTGTTTCTAATTGGCAATTGAATAATTGTATTTTTCTCAATCAAATTCAACATTTAAGACTGCACGTGATGTCAATGACAACGCCAGAACAATGCACAGGAAAAACAAACGAAAAGCTTGATATAACTCCTTGTAATGGCCTGACCATTAAGTTTAACCGACGATTGGGCTCAAGCAACAAGACTATCAGGTGCTGATAATTTATTCTCAAACCAATCTAACAAATGGTAAAAAGCTGAAAATACAAATAAAATACAATTTTACAATGTGTTCAATAAATGTTATTAACCGGACCTACTCCTTTGCATAAAGGGGGGGGCACTGACTGCCTAAGAGGGGGCCCGCTCCAGTCATGCTTAGGTGATTCACTGTATAATCAACCAAATTTTTACAACAAAAGAGGGGGGCAGGGCATATCGCCTCTGATATAGTTTATTTTCAAAACCCTTACTTGAAGTGCAACGAAAATAGTATCGTAATATATAACTGATGCGCTCGATTTTGCACTTTTAAAAGAAGAACGGTTCCTCAGTATGGTGTCACAACCCCAAATCATCAAATGAGAATTAAGAACAAGTAAAACCTACTCTGACAAAACTTGTTCAGTAAAACAGTTCCTCAGTTTGGTGTCACACCACCAAATCATCCAATGAGCATTAAGAACATGTAAAACCTACACTGACAAAACTTGTTCAGTAGAATGGTTCCTCAGTTTGGTGTCACGCCACCAAATCATCCAGTGAGCATTACGAACAAGTAAAACCTACTCTGACAAAACTTGTTCAGTAGAACAGTTCCTCAGTATGGTGTCACACCACCAAATCATCCAATGAGCATTACGAACATGTAAAACCTACTCTGACAAAACTTGTTCATTAGAACAGTTCCTCAGTTTGGTGTCACGCCACCAAATCATCCAATGAGCATTAAGAACATGTAAAACCTACTCTGACAAAACTTGTTCAGTAGAACAGTTCCTCAGTTTGGTGTCACACCACCAAATCATCCAATGAGCATTAAGAACATGTAAAACATACTTTGACAAAACAAATGAAAACATAGTGCTTTGGACGTTGTTGTTAACTATTACTAGCAATAAGAGGGACATCAATGAATCTTTACTGAATGAGAATTTTGGAGGCCAAATTTACTTTTCTACGAATACGAATGACATGCAGCTTTAGGGTAAATATGTATTTAATAATTTGCTAACATGTAGTCGAGATTTTTATTTAGTATTTCAAAAAATAGAAGTTCCTTCATAATATACGTTCCAAGTGGAAGAAATATTCTATAGTATTATTTCCACTGGAACAATTTTTACAGTATTTGTTCCTTACGAAATAAGGGTATATATAGACAATTGTTCCCACAGGAACAGATATTATGACATTGTTTATAACAAAGTTTCCAGGAGAACTTATTTATTAAGGTGGAACAATAATACATGTACGTTGAGGTGTCAGACCACCAATTACTCCCTCCAATTTAGAACGTAGCCCTACTCTGACACAAAATAGCGCTTTTGATGTCCTTGTTTACTTAAACTAACCAACAAATTTGCAGAAATGAGACTTTTGGTAAAAGAGAAATATATCTAGACCATTTTGAGCCAACATTTTCTTGTCTATGAGTTTGAATGATTAAAAATTGAGGATTCATGCGCTCCATAGTATACTAACTTAAGATTTCCAGAAAACCAGGGGTTATTTTTGGAGTATCTCTCTTTGAAGGTCATTTATTTTGTTAGAAGGCTTTATATGTATGCTGAAAATTGGCATGTAGAAAGCTGATACATGTACAATTTAGCATATACATGTACCTGGTTTCTATGAAGTTAAACTTAAGGTAAAAATTTTAGAAAGCTGTGAAAATTGCATAATTTGGTTAAACAAATACGGATTTTTAATTGGTGGTCTCACACCTTGACTAAATACGACTTGGGGAATGTTATTGAACTCAATTACCTCTCCCAAAATATGTGAAAGTCTACACATTTATATACTTTATGAAAATAAGGTGAATGTTCATGATGCAAAGTTATTATAAAAACTATCCAATAAGTTTTCGTTTACCCATCATTACAAACCAGATAAAGTATAAAATTAGCTGTACTCTACTGTACTGATTCTTACGTGACCATTCTGAATAAGTCTGAATTTTACTGAAAATCACTTGGTCCCAATCTTGACCACACTTAACTGTATTGATTTGTACTCGACCATGATCTTGACCATACTTATAAATCTGATTTAGTTCTCGACCAGTCTGAAACATTTGTAATTTCGGGAGCCTGTATAGCTTGCTATGTGGTATGCTGGGGTTTTACTCTTTGTCATAGGCCTTACGGTAAATATAGTTGCTACCTCCTTCGTATTTGGTCTCTGATGGAGAGTTCTCTCTTTGACAATACCTCATCTTCGCAGTATTTTCATAATTATGCCATGCAATTATCTAAAGTCATGAAAAAATGATTGATTGTTTCTCCTAAATCTGTCGGATTTGTTTTTACCTTCCGGTCATTTTTTTTCAAAAATGATAATTATAAATAATAATAAATTTCAGGGCCGTATCTCACTGACATGGGGCTAATAAGGCAAATGTCTCAGGCGGGAAATTAAAAAAAATAATAAGTCGAGACAAAAGCTTGTCTTCATATCAAATTGTTTTCACGGCGAGTGTCTTGCAGGAAGCAGCGTTGAATTTCATTAGTATTAGTAATTTAAATTTTAAACGTGAGTATTATTATATTTAAGGACCTTTTGTCTAATTTTAAATTGTAAAAATATTAGAAATTCGTACAATTAAGACTTGGAAAAGATCTCCAATGACGGGTGAACGGTTGTGTGGTTTGGCAATTTAACATGTCCACCGATGTCCAATGCTGTTTTGAAAAGATACGAAGCTACCGGACATAGACAAATTGGTCGTTTTCTCATGGAAAATTAAACTTTATATTAAAGAATACAAACTGGCTCTCTTTTCTGTAAATAAAACTAAAAGTCTGAATAAGTTAAATTAAAGTGAGACAACCAATCTCCCGGAATCCAATCATTTAAAAAATAGAAAAATAATGTATTGCCATATTACTTTTTACATTGAAGGATTAAACTTGCATTAAGCCGTGTACAGGACCTTAATAGAAAATAAACGGGGATATATGATGAAGACATAAACTTTCAGTCAGTTTAATTCAGGTCTGAAGCTGGCATGTCAGTAACTGCTATAGTAGTCCTTATATAGTAGTCTGTGTCATTTTAGTCTTTTATGGATAGTTGTCTCATTGGCAATCATACCACATTTTCTTACTTACTTTAACCCCGCCTGATTTTTGCGCCTATCCCAAGTCAGGAGTCTCTGGTCTTTGTTAGTCTTGTATGTTTTTTTAAATTTTGGTTCATTTATATCTTTCGGAGTTTAGTATGACGTCCATTATCACTGAACTAGTACACATTTTTGTGCAGGGGCCAGCTGAAGCCCCACCGGGTCACGCGGCGGGATTTTCTTCTGTGTTGGAGACCCATTGGTGAGTTGTCTGCACTTTGGTCGGGTTGTTGCCTCTTTGGCATATATATTCCCAATTTCCATTCTCAATTTGATATGGTGTAAATGTGCTTGGGACAAAATCGCACACAATTCATTGAAAAAATACAAATAATTCCTGTTCTTCATCTTGACAGGTGCTGGAGGGTCTTCATTAATGATCGAATTATTCATACCCTACAAAAGGGTTAACACAGCCCCATGCCAGTGGCGGATCCAGAGGGGGCGAAGAGGGCGTACCCCCCCTTTTTGCTTGGACTTTAATTTTTTTTATTTTTGTAGAAGTTTAATGATTAATCAGACTAGACGACGTGAACTTTGCCATTTCCTGTGTATTTATTTTATGTGACAATTCTTTACTTATAAAGATATTTTCCGCTAGTATACTAACTGAAAGTCATGTGATTCACTATGGTGGAGTTGACCAGTGCGTCGAAAAAACGTCACTCAGTCATTTTAAAATTTAAATTACTGTCACAACTTGCTTAGGATGAGCATGACAATCTTAACACCTTCAATGACTATTTCGCCGAACTGATTTATTGAATACTTTTTTCAAGACCAGACTACAACCTGCTGCTGGAAGTAGCCTTAGTGTCTACATGTTTCGACCGTCATTCATATATTCGTTGTCTTATGATTTCAGACTCATTCGTAGCTCAGTTTGGTTGATTTGGAATCCGTCAGATCCCTTAATTTGTTGTGTAAAACATATCAACCAACAGGTTTTTTTTTAGTTTAAACATATTTTATTTGCATAAGTAGCAAAAGGGATTGGACACAAGTTATAACAACATTAGAGACGTCCTCTCCCAATATAAATATAAACACAAAGTACATTAGATAATGGCGAAAAAAAGAAAAAAAAACATAGTAGTAACCAACAGGGGCGTAGCTAGGTTTCAGATCAACTGTAGGCACAAATCGGTCGGGGTCTGGGGGCCGCTGAAGGCCCCCTGCAGGTCCAGGGCGGAGCCATGGTAGGGGGTTCAGGGGGGGCGAAGCCCCACGACAGAAAACGGTTTTCTACATTTTAATTGCATAATTTTGTGTACAAATATATCATATTTACTGGTTTTTATCATGATAATATTCATGAAGAAAAGTTCGAAGAATTATGAATAATATAACATTAACACATGAATTAACTTAGTACAAACAAAAATCTGAAAAACAGAATTAAATATTTGCAATATGAGGGTCTGGATGGGGGTCTGTTATTCTGTAAACATTTAATTTTCACCCCTTTTTTCTCTAATCATTAAAAAATTAACCCCTTTTTTCTCTAATCTCCATATTTTTTTCCCGTTATTCTCTAATCTTCATTTTTAAGGGCATTATTCTGTAATCATTTAACCCCAGCCAAACCCTCCAAGTGTAGATCAGACTAGCTTTAGATAAAGGCCCACAGAGGGTCAAAGGAAAGGAATTGGTTAAACAAATTTTATATTTCTGAACTTTTATGAATAACTTTCAGATACACGTAACAGTTTCATACACAAAGACAATGATACATTTACTCAAAGTCAAGTCGACGGTTTTTTTTCTGCCGATAAAATCAGTTAAACTCGCATCAACATCAACATTGAGGTGTCGGTGGATATGAAAAAGAAAGATTTGAAAGTCGCTCGTCTACCATTGTCGATCTCAGGAAGGATCTGACGCGTCTCATCGCGCTGAAGGATCTTTCACTAGTTGCCGATGAAACAGGCATTGTCAATAAAATCCAAATAATCCTATACACTGATGGGTACAAGTCGGAGTTTGTTACGTTAAGGACACAAAGAAATCTATCATAATCTGGTCTGTTGTCTTCAATACGCCAACGGGCTTTCCATCATGCTATCTCATCTTCAAATTTTGTTTTTTTCACCTAAATCCGGCGAACGGTAAGAGTTGTTAATTTTTTCTGCTATTTCTGGAGTCAAGTTCCCTAATTTGGCAATAATACGCATTAAAATTCAAATGTTTATCTTTTTTTATTATTTTTTTCCAAAGGGTGTATAATCGGCAAATTTATGTATAGGCACGTGCATGCCTAGTCGAGCCTTAGGTAGCTACGCCCCTGACCAAACATTTGGATACATATTGCTTGTTTGTCTTTTTTAGCTCGTCACGTGTCCGTCGTATTGTAAATTTTATCGAATAGCCCGGCTTATATCTTGTTTACAACAAGAAATCTGTGAGGTTATGATAACTTAACTTATAGGGGGGCTAGAGGGGGTCGCATCCCGATTTCCCAGTTTTAATATCAGAAAATCCCGAAATCCCGGACATATTTCCATAAAAATCCCGATCCCGATAAACAAGAAATCACCATTTATTTATTAAAGAGGTCCTATTTTAGGTAACGAATAAACACACGATATGAAACAACTTTTTAAGGTGGCCGTCCTGGTAAACTTTGAAAATTAAACCCTCTGAGTAATGTTGTTCTTAATCATTTGCTTTCAATTTGTGCATTTTGACCAATATATTCAGTACGTACATTTAAAACAAGTCAAGTTGGGGTATTTGTTTTCTTCAAAATTGCAGAATGCCATAAATATTTTTTATATGATATTTGATTATAAAGAAGACTGTGTCTGTGAAATTATCTGTGTAGTAAGGCCAAGAAAAAAATACATGTGTTTCAGGTAACATCCCCTAAAAAATTAGGATCGGTAGGAAAACAAAATAGTATTTTTTTACGTTTTTCACTGGTTCATGTGTTCCTGTTCCAAATATGACTCATGTCGTATTACTCTTAAAATACAATGATGAGTCAAATCTACAATAATAGTGATTTGATAATGTCTCTTAATTTGTCTAACCTTAATTTATAGACGTCAACAAATACAACAGCTTTGGTATATGTTAATTTTTCAACCCAAAGACTTGAACGCAAGTTTTTGAGGTCGAATGATTCACGAAACTTTTACGGATAGGAAACATAGAAATTAAGGTTGGACGAAGTTCTTGTATGAAGTATTTGTATTGTGCTACACATATATCCAGAAAGGAGTAGGTACAGTAAGACCCCTTTTTGACCCCGAAATATAGCAGTTTTACAAAATTGTTAAAATGTAAACTTTTAGCTATTTTTTGGAAAGAAGAATACTTCTGCTACATAAATATGGGCTGTTTTTGGCAGTACAATGCACATATATCGGGTACTAGCATCATTAAGTCATGCTAAATTACTGAAATCTTCACAATTTTAGCATTTGAGTTAAATTTTAGACGGTTTCCGTCTTAAATGAAAGTGGCCGCATACGTGTTCATTCTTAATATTTAAATGTAAGTTGTATTTGATGATAGTATATAACATATATAAAGGTTGAGAGTGAACACGGATGCGGCGACTTTCATCTTGACAAAACCCATCTGAAAAGTGACATATTATGGCAGTTGAAAGATTTTTTTTATATCTAAGCTTGAATTTGGGCGTCTTTAATAACTAAATCAGTTCAAATCTTTCACATAAACTAATTGAATCGACTGAAGTAGACACTTAAGTGTTTAAAAAGAGTCCAAAATCTTTCATCAGATGAACCTGAAATTTGAGGCCAAAATCGGCCCTTACCGGACCTACTCCTTTGCATAAAGGGGGGGGGGGACTGACTGCCTAAGAGGGGGTCCGCTCCAGTCATGCTTCGGTGATTCACTGTATAATCAACCAAATGTTTACAACAAAAGAGGGGGGACAGGGCATATCGCCTCTGATATAGTTTATTTTCAAAACCCTTACTTGAAGTGCAACGAAAATAGTATCGTAATATATAACTGATGCGCTCGATTTTGCACTTGTAAAAGAAGAACGGTTCCTCAGTATGGTGTCACACCACCAAATCATCCAATGAGAATTAAGAACAAGTAAAACCTACTCTGACAAAACTTGTTCACTAGAACAGTTCCTCAGTTTGGTGTCACACCACCAAATCATCCAATGAGCATTACGAACAAGTAAAACCTACTCTGACAAAACTCGTTCAGTAGAACAGTTCCTCAGTTTGGTGTCACACCACCAAATCATCCAATGAGCATAACGAACAAGTAAAACCTACTCTGACAAAACTTGTTCAGTAGAACAGTTCCTCAGTATTGTGTCACACCACCAAATCATCCAATGAGCATTACGAACATGTAAAACCTACTCTGACAAAACTTGTTCATTAGAACAGTTCCTCAGTTTGGTGTCACGCCACCAAATTATCCAATGAGCATTAAGAACATGTAAAACCTACTCTGACAAAACTTGTTCAGTAGAACAGTTCCTCAGTTTGGTGTCACACCACCAAATCATCCAATGAGCATTAAGAACATGTTAAACATACTTTGACAAAACCAATGAAAACATAGTGCTTTAGACGTTGTTGTTAACTAAAACTAGCAATAAGAGGGACATCAATGAATCTTTACTGAATGAGAATTTTGGAGGCCAAATTTACTTTTCTACGAATACGAATGACATGCAGCTTTAGGGTAAATATGTATTTAATAATTTGCTAACATGTAGTCGAGATTTTTATTTAGTATGTCAAAAAATAGAAGTTCCTTCATAATATACGTTCCAAGTGGAAGAAATATTCTATAGTATTATTTCCACTGGAACAATTTTTACAGTATTTGTTCCTTACGAAATAAGGGTATATATAGACAATTGTTCCCACAGGAACAGATATTATGACATTGTTTATAATAAAGTTTCCAGGAGAACTTATTTATTAAGGTGGAACAATAATACATGTACGTTGAGGTGTCAGACCACCAATTACTCCCTCCAATTTAGAACGTAGCCCTTCTCTGACACAAAATAGCGCTTTTGATGTCCTTGTTTACTTAAACTAACCAACAAATTTGCAGAAATGAGACTTTTGGTAAAAGAGAAATATATCTAGACCATTTTGAGCCAACATTTTCTTGTCTATGAGTTTGAATGATTAAAAATTGAGGATTCATGCGCCCCATACTAACTTACGATTTCCAGAAAACCAGGTTTTTTTTTTGGAGTATCTCTCTTTGAAGGTCATTTATTTTGTTAGAAGGCTTTAAAGGTATGCTGAAAAATTGGCATGTAGAAAGCTGATACATGTACAATTCAGCATATACATGTACCTGGTTTCTATGAAGTTAAACTTAAGGTAAAATTTTTAGAAAGCTGTGAAAATTGCATAATTTGGTTAAACAGATACGGATTTTTAATTGGCACGTGGTCTGACACCTTGATTAAAGACGACTTGGGGAATGTTATTGAACTGAATTACCTCTCCAAAAATATGTGAAAGTCTACACATTTATATACTTTATGAAAATAAGGTGAATGTTCATGATGCAAAGTTATTATAAAAACTATCCAATAAGTTTTCGTTTACCCATCATTACAAACCAGATAAAGTATAAAATTAGCTGTACTCTACTGTACTGATTCTTACGCGACCATTCTAAATAAGTCTGAATTTTACTGAAAATCACTTGGTCCCAATCTTGACCACACTTAACTGTATTGATTTGTACTCGACCATGATCTTGACCATACTTATAAATCTGATTTAGTTCTCGACCAGTCTGAAACATTTGTAATTTCGGGAGCCTGTATAGCTTGCTATGTGGTATGCTGGGGTTTTACTCTTTGTCATAGGCCTTACGGTAAATATAGTTGCTACCTCCTTCGTATTTGGTCTCTGATGGAGAGTTCTCTCTTTGACAATACCTCATCTTCGCAGTATTTTCATAATTATGCCATGCAATTATCTAAAGTCATGAAAAAATGATTGATTGTTTCTCCTAAACCTGTCGGATTTGTTTTTACCTTCCGGTCATTTTTTTTTCAAAAATTATAATTATAAATAATAATAAATTTCAGGGCCGTATCTCACTGACATGGGGGCTAATAAGGCAAATGTCTCAGGCGGGAAATTAAAAAAAAAATAATAAGTCGAGACAAAAGCTTGTCTTCATATCAAATTGTTTTCACGGCGAGTGTCTTGCAGGAAGCAGCGTTGAATTTCATTAGTATTAGTAATTTAAATTTTAAACGTGAGTTTTATTATATTTAAGGACCTTTTGTCTAATTTTAAATTGTAAAAATATTAGAAATTCGTACACTTAAGACTTGGAAAAGATCTCCAATGACGGTTGAACGGTTGTGTGGTTTGGCAATTTAACATGTCCACCGATGTCCAATGCTGTTTTGAAAAGATACGAAGCTACCGGACATAGACAAATTGGTCGTTTTCTCATGGAAAATTAAACTTTATATTAAAGAATACAAACCGGCTCTCTTTTCTGTAAATAAAACTAAAAGTCTGAATAAGTTAAATTAAAGTGAGTAGTCCTTATATAGTAGTCTGTGTCATTTTAGTCTTTTGTGGATAGTTGTCTCATTGGCAATCATACCACATTTTCTTACTTACTTTAACCCCGCCTGATTTTTGCGCCTATCCCAAGTCAGGAGTCTCTGGTCTTTGTTAGTCTTGTATGTTTTTTTAAATCTTGGTTCATTTATATCTTTCGGAGTTTAGTATGCCGTCCATTATCACTGAACTAGTACACATTTTTGTGCAGGGGCCAGCTGAAGCCCCACCGGGTCACGCGGCGGGATTTTCTTCTGTGTTGGAGAACCATTGGTGAGTTGTCTGCACTTTGGTCGGGTTTTTGCCTCTTTGGCATATATATTCCCAATTTCCATTCTCAATTTGATATGGTGTAAATGTGCTTGGGACAAAATTGCACACAATTCATTGAAAAAATACAAATAATTCCTGTTCTTCATCTTGACAGGTGATGGAGGGTCTTCATTAATGATCGAATTATTCATACCCTACAAAAGGGTTAACACGGCCCCATGCCAGTGGCGGATCCAGAGGGGGCGTAGAGGGCGTACGCCCCCCCCCCTTTTGCTTGGACTTTTTTTTTTTTTTTTGTAGAAGTTTAATGATTAATCAGACTAGACGACGTGAACTTTGCCATTTCCCGTGTATTTATTTTATGGGACAATTCTTTACTTATAAAGATATTTTTCGCTAGTATACTAACTGAAAGTCATGTGATTCACTATGGTGGAGTTGACCAGTGCGTCGAAAAAACGTCACTCAAGTCATTTTAAAATTTAAATTACTGTCACAACTTGCTTAGGATGAGCATGACAATCTTAACACCTTCAAGGCGACACTGGATTGAGCAAGAACATATTGACTTCTATTTCATTAGTCCACAAAACAGTAATACTAGTATATATTAGTACACTCTCACCTACGAAAACATGTTTAACTCGTAACGCCCCATGGTCGGCATCCTATTTTAAAATAACAGCTGAATAATGATCCCCAGTCAGTATCATCTCTAGATAGATTTAAATTCTAAGGTACGAACCACTTGATTTGAGGAGGCAGTCTGAGATTTTTGAGAGATAAAAGAATGACTCTTATTTTTGCATTAAACAAAAATTCTGGCCGTATCTGGATTGAAATCAATAATCTTGTCCATTTTTTTGATATTAGAAACGAATATCCAACAAACTTATTAAGCATTAAATGAACATAATAGATACAAACGGGCGTATTTTTTTGGCCGGGGTTTGCATGTCTGATCCGAATGACTATTTCGCCGAACTAATATATATTGAATACTTTTTTCAAGACCAGACTACAACCTGCTGCTGGAAGTAGCCTTAGTGTCTACATGTTTCGACCGTCATTTATATATTCGTTGTCTTATGATTTCAGACTCATTCGTAGCTTTTGGTTGATTTGGAATCCGTCAGATCCCTTAATTTTGTTGTGTAAAATATATCAACCAACAGGGGCGTAGCTAGGTTTCAGATTAACTGTAGGCACAAATCGGCACGGGGTCTGGGGCCGCTGAAGGCCCCCTTCAGGTCCAGGGCGGAGCCATGGTAGGGGGTTCAGGGGGGGGGGGGCGAAGCCCCACGACAGAAAACGGTTTTCTACATTTTAGTTGCATAATTTTGTGTACAAATATATCATATTTTCTGGTTTTTATCATGATAATATTCATGAAGAAAAGTTCGAAGAATTATGAATAATATAACATTAACACATGAATTAACTTAGTACAAACAAAAATCTGAAAAACAAAATTAAATATTTACAATATGAGGGTCTGGATGGGGGTCTGTTATTCTGCAAACATTTAATTTTCACCCCTTTTTTCTCTAATCATTAAAAAATTAACCCCTTATTTTCTCTAATCTCCATATTTTTTTCCCGACATCAAATTTATCAGTAAATAGCTTGAAATCTGTACTATCATTTTATAATAGACAATTAATAGGGAGAATACAGTATCGAAAATGTCCAACCCTTACACCTTTCAGGAAATACAAAATATACATGCACCACGCCAGGAATCGTTTTAAAAGTACATATTATACTTATTTCATGTTTTTTAGCCAAAAAAGGGTCCCCAAATTTTTTTGCATCGCTCCGCTCGCCGAATTTAAAAACTTTGCCCCCTTTCCAAAATCATGGATCCGCCCCTGCATGCGTCGATTTAACCAGTACTCAAAGTATTGTGCTGTGAATAAATTTCAAAGTCAATGGTGTATACATTCTGTATTCTGTAGCACTGGTTGTTAGTAAAACAACAATGGTGTATACATTCTGTATTCTGTAGCACTGGTTGTTAGTAAAACAACAATGGTGTATACATTCTGTATTCTGTAGCACTGGTTGTTAGTAAAACAACAATGATGTATACATTCTGTATTCTGTAGCACTGGTTGTTAGTAAAACAACAATGATGTATATATTCTGTATTCTGTAGCACTGGTTGTTAGTAAAACAACAATGATGTATACATTCTGTATTCTGTAGCACTGGTTGTTAGTAAAACAACAATGGTGTATACATTCTGTATTCTGTAGCACTGGTTGTTAGTAAAACAACAATGGTGTATACATTCTGTATTCTGTAGCACTGGTTGTTAGTAAAACAACAATGATGTATACATTCTGTATTCTGTAGCACTGGTTGTTAGTAAAACAACAATGATGTATATATTCTGTATTCTGTAGCACTGGTTGTTAGTAAAACAACAATGATGTATACATTCTGTATTCTGTAGCACTGGTTGTTAGTAAAACAACAATGGTGTATACATTCTGTATTCTGAGGGGGGATAGGAGGGGTCCTGATCCCGAAATCCCGGGCTTAAAAACCAGAAATCCCGAGGTCCCGAATTTAAATAAAGTAAATCCCGACCTCCCGAAATCCAAAAAAAAAGAATTCCCGAATCCCGAAAGGGTCAATCCCGAAATCCCGAGCTTAAAAACACCTGATCCCGGAGTCCCGATAAAGGTCCTATCCCCCCTCTATTCTGTAGCACTGGTTGTTAGTAAAACAACAATGGTGTATACATTCTGTATTCTGTAGCACTGGTTGTTAGTAAAACAACAACTGGTTGTTAGTAAAACAACAATGATGTATACATTCTGTATTCTGTAGCACTGGTTGTTAGTAAAACAACAATGGTGTATACATTCTGTATTCTGTAGCACTGGTTATTAGTAAAACAACAATGGTGTATACATTCTGTATTCTGTAGCACTGGTTGTTAGTAAAACAACAATGGTGTATACATTCTGTATTCTGTAGCACTGGTTGTTAGTAAAACAACAATGATGTATACATCAAAATAATAAAACCAATCTACAGAAGGTCATATAACCCAAATAATTAGTCATTCATTTTACCAGCAAATAACTTTCTTAAAATTATATAAAACTAAAGTACTTGTTACAGAATAGTAGGGTCGATATATACAGTAACATTCATTACAGTTCAAAAATTTATCTGATATTTCAGTTTTCTATCTCATCTTTAGATTTTCCGGAAAAAAAGTCCCGAATCGAGTTGTATATTATGCTCACTAGTTTCGCGCCCCCTGTCAAAATAGGTTTGTGAAAGAAATGGCAAAGCAGACGGTTTTGGTCAAACATACTCAAAGATATGACCAAGATATTGTGAGAATGCATAGAAGTAAGTTATTAAGGTAAGACGTGCATTTTTAAAATGTTGAAAATGCATCTGAACGAGGGGTACAAGTCAAATCGGCACCTGGTCAAATCGGCACCTTCTTCTTCTTTCCTCCACTATCTGGAGTACCACTACTTTTGTAGTGTAGCACGATAAGCAACTGTGAGCATGTGCAGGCAGGGCCGTAAATTACATAGAGGCATGTAGGCAGTTGCCCTTAATCAAAAAAAGATAAATATCATGCTCACTGACAAAAAAAATTAAAAAATTGGAGGACAAAAACACTGAAAAAAATAGACGTATTTACACTTGTATGCAAATTTGTCCGACATTACGTAAAATCACGCAGGTTCCCGTAAACTTTGACATCATAATTTAAATTATTTGACGTCACAATTTAAAAGTGATTGTTGCTTGACGTCAAAAGGTGATTCGGATTAGATCTAAGGTCATTCGGAGGCAAGATTCAGCTAAATACCAAAAGTGAAAATACGTTTATGGTTAAGATCATGCATAATTTGTATAGGTGGCACGGTAGTATTTGCATTCCAGAATTTAGGTTGCTCTTTTGTGTACCCTACTTAGGTAAATGTATCTAAACAGTGTGAATGGACAAAAAATACAGTATCAACTGAACATACTTTCCCAAACTGAGGGATGAATCAGGTGTAGAAAAATATGAAATAATTTTACATACAGATGAAAATGAATTTTTGAGAATTTTTAAAAATTTTGTATTCACTGCACCATAAAAGACCTAAAATTACTAGTGGCCTTAGGTTTCTAAAAATAGCAAAAAAGTAAACGGTCATGATACATATTCAAATTCATTTCTGAATAGTAAAATGAAAGTACTTCAGTTAAGTGTGAATGTAGATTTTTTTGCAGTGTTAGAAAGTGGTGAAAATTCTAAAAAGGCTATCATTATCCCTATGGGCCAGGAAATACTACCGTGCCACCTTTATAAGGGGGATATATATTTTTACACTAAATCAATGAAGGAACTTTTTTTACCTATGCAATTTGTAAGTTTAACAATAAAAAGTTGATTAAGGGCAACTATGATAAAACAAGCCTTAAATTCCACCCCTGAGAGTAAAAATTGCTGATTCAGCAAATTTTGCCTGATCTGTAGGTAATAATGTAAAAATTTTCATAGAAAGTAGAACTTCATTATTTTTATGTAACTTGCAATACATTTTTAATTATAAATGCTCGCTTTAACTTTTCGCATTGTCTGACACATGTGCAACCACTGAAATTTGAGACGCGACATTCTACGGTTGCATGTTCATCCTATTATTTTCACCGAAATAAATAAATTGCATAATTTCTTATTTTTTTCAACATAAGTACAGCTATACTAGCTTTTTTAAGGTTTAATTAGTAGTTCTGATGTTACATAACACCAGTAGGAGCTTTTGGGGAACCAGTAAGTGGTTAAGGGGTCCTTACTTATTCATTTAGCTCTCATATTGGTATGAAATAGAGATAGAAATAGGGGTTTCTGTACATTGAATAGACATTATTTTTGACAAAGAATGTATTTATGATGCTATATCAGCAAGATTAAATGGTTTATTCATTTTCCATGCAAATGCCATTAGTTCAATGTTAAGATTTTCTGACAGTGAAAAGCACAATAAATGCAAATTGATTATGTAAGGGGACATAATTTCACTTAATGCATACATGAGAAATAGACAAACAGTCAACTTAGAGATGTATTCTAGTACATGTATTGTCAAACAGGTTACGGAATAATAGTTAACTGCAATCTAAAGACTCTTGTTGAATTGCCCTCATAATCTGAAAATGTTTAAAGTAATGTAAGGCATGCTGTAAAATGTGGAATGGACTTTAATATCAGTTTTCATGATTTGGTGATTAAACTGTTTCTTTTACTCAGATTAACCATAAACAGAGTTGGCAATCCAATAATTCCTCCTAAATCACCATGTTTGACTTCTGTGTTGATTTGAAACATAATATATTTGGGGCTTAAATTAAAAGATTTTTTGTTTGCCCTTTACCGACCGACCCTATAAATTCGTTCCGCCTGAAAATCTTTTATTTGTATTTATCAGCAAGATTTTATTTTATTTTATTTTTTCGTTCCTACCAAAAATCTTATATTTGTATTTCCCGCTCAAAACTTATTTTACCGGAATCCTCGGGTTTTACCTTTATCGTATAACGTCTAGTCCGTTTGGTATCACGTGAGCGTTTGACATGAACACTTGCATTTAGAGTTTCAAAGCATTTGTTTGAAATCGATGTTGAACGCTTTGAAATCGTGATATGATGTACGTTACTCTGTATCTTTAAACTTGAAGAGCAGGGTTCATTTACAAAACTATCAACGTGTGTACAAACTATTTTGTAAACGGACGTTGTATTCTATGTAGGGATGGCCTTTTGCAAGGACGTATAACTAACATACGTCCTTGGCCTTTTTGTGATCCGTAGATCAGGATGATTATGTTAACGATGCCTTTGCCAGTATTGCTATATTCATTATATCTGACATGAACCAAAGGTGACAAACGCCTTTAAAGTGGAGAATATTTGGCAGTAAAATCACCCAAGTTTTCCAGGAAGCAGGACAAGTCGCCCCACTGGCAAGTCGCCCCACACCTAGTCGCCCCACTTTTTCACCAACTCGCCCAACTTTTTAAAAAATCGCCCCACATGTTAAATAATGTTTAATATTACTCCTGCCTACTCGCCCCACTTAATGGAAAACGGTAATATTTAGATATAAAATTAAAATATAAAAACTCGCCCCACTTAAAAATTTTAGTTTAAGTTTAATTATTTTATTCGTAAGTGGGGCTAGTTTGTAGCCTTTAACTCTATTCATACTTGTACTATTCATAAGTGGGGCTAGTTGACATTCCCGTTACCGAAATATTAATACTCACTTCTTACTGCTATATTAAAAAAAGGAATAATATAAGAAGTTTCTATAAGGTTTTCAATGGGATAGCAAATAAGTGGGGCGAGTTGGCAGGAGTAATATTTACGGAATTTAACTTATATACAACGGGATAACATCTTTTTCCATAAGTGGGGCGAGTTGGCAGGAGTAATATTTACGGAATTTAACTTGTATACAACGGGATAACATCTTTTTCCATAAGTGGGGCGAGTTGGCAGGAGTAATATTTACGGAATTTAACTTGTATACAACGGGATAACATCTTTTTCCATAAGTGGGGCGAGTTGGCAGGAGTAATATTTACGGAATTTAACTTATATACAACGGGATAACATCTTTTTCCATAAGTGGGGCGAGTTGGCAGGAGTAATATTTACGGAATTTAACTTATATACAACGGGATAACATCTTTTTCCATAAGTGGGGCGAGTTGGCATTACTACATTCATCCTGGTTAATAATATGATATAAATCTAGATATTATCGTTTTCTTTCAAGTGGGGCGAGTTGGTAGGAGTAATATTCACGGAATAACATCTTTTTTCCATAAGTGGGGCGAGTTGGCATTAATACATTTATCCTTGTTAATAATATATTAATCTAGATATTATCGTTTTCTATAAGTGGGGCGAGTTGGCAGGAGTAATATTTACGGAATTTAAGTTATATACAACGGGATAACATCTTTTTCCATGAGTGGGGCGAGTTGGCTTTACTACATTCATCCTGGTTAATAATATGTTAATCTAGATTTTATCGTTTTCCATTCAGTGGGGCGAGTTTTCAGGAGTAATATTAACGGGATTTAACACATTTCACAAGTGGGGCGATTTTTTAAAAAGTGGGGCGAGTTGGTGATCCAGGTTGGGTTGTTTTTTTTAAAAGTGGGGCGAGTTGGTGAAAAAGTGGGGCGACTAGGAGTGGGGCGACTTGCCAGTGGGGCGACTTGTCATGGATTCGTTTTCCATACATATCATTTATAAATGCAATGTAAAATACGTGACAATTGAGTTTCAAGTCTTGTTGCATTTTTATTGGCAACATAGGCACAACCGAAAATTTAAACACTCTAGGGACTTTTTCTACTAGTAATGTATGTCTGCCTGGGCATATTTTACCAGGACAATATTAACTCTTACAGAAAACCTTTAGGTAGAGGTAAGCGAACAAGGTACGTAGTACAGAATATTAGTGCAAGTTAAAACTCTTCAAAGTTCCAGGCATATAAACGTTGAAAATATATTTTGATATTTGAAAACAAAATAGTAGTGCATATGAATTAACTTCACATTCTACATGATATATTTTTTTCAAAACTTCCTGGGACTATTATACAAATAGTCCCAGAAACTTTTTAGCAAAAGCAAAACAGACAAAAATGACATTATGAAGATTTTGTATCTATAAAATAAAATAGTATACCTACCTGCCTACCAATGACAAAAAATATACCGACCCAAGTTATTTTTTTTGGGGAAAAAATAAAATATTTTACCTACCTACCTACCCTGTTTCAAAACATAGGGTCGGAAAAGGGCAAAAAAACAATATTTTAATTTAGGCCTGGGTTTTGTTCACTTCTTAAGTAAAAATGGTGAGATGGAAAAAAGTGAAAATCTGCCAGATGGGGTAGGGATGTAATGTTTCATTTTTTTTTGGTAAGAAATGAGTGCAGACTAGTATTCTTTATTGTAATATGTTCCAAAGTAAGAAGTCTATGCATCATAGGTGTCATGACTGGTTTCAAGTTTGTTATGTCTTGGTTAAGGTGGCACGGTAGTATTTGCATTCCAGAATTTAGGTCATGTAGGTTGCTCTTTTGTGTACCCTACTTAGGTAAATGTATCTAAACAGTGTGATTGGACAAAAAATACAGTATCAACTGAACATACTTTCCCAAACTGAGGGATGAATCAGGTGTAGAAAAATATGAAATAATTTTACATACAGATGAAAATGAATTTTTGAGAATTTTTTAAAATTTTGTATTCACTGCACCATAAAAGACCTAAAATTACTAGTGGCCTTAGGTTTCTAAAAATAGCAAAAAAAGTAAACGGTCATGATACATGTACATATTCAAATTCATTTCTGAATAGTAAAATGAAAGTACTTCAGTTAAGTGTGAATGTAGATTTGTTTGCAGTGTTAGAAAGTGGTGAAAATTTTAAAAAGGCTATCATTATCCCTATGGGCCAGGAAATACTACCGTGCCACCTATAGCAGTGGTAGCTACTTCAGAAAACGACCTCCTTTCGTAGAGAGCATAAGGTAGGGTAGATAACTCCAGGAAAAAAATGACTTTAAAATTGCTTAGGTCATCACTCTTATTACGCACGGGAATCACGACGGTTGTTATACCTATTATCATTTATTGAACAACTTATTTGGACTTGAAAGGATATTGCACGAATATAAAACAATATTAATATAAATACAGGTAAAAAAAAAATTTAAAGCATGTTATTTGAGAAAAAGCGATTTCTTATGGAGAGTTTTTGCGGAAGAAGGTATGATTTTTTTTTTAAAGTTCAAAAAATGTAATAAAGAATTGATTATACCTTAAAGTACTTTTATTTTTCGTATATATAGGGACCAATATTCTTTGATGTAATAATTTTGACCAAAAAATGGTGTGTTAGTATGTGGGGAAAAAAAATCATTTTGAGTATGAAAATTTTGTCCCCTAGGCCACATTTAAAAGAAAGTCTGTTTCCTCTCCCCCGGGTCTACCCTTTGTAAACAGACCAGGAAGGCAGGTTCTTTTTTAACTGGATGTGATTGTCATAGCATGGTCACATGAATGGTTTGACTTGTCCAGTCCAGGCCACTTATCAGTTGTTTGTGCTCAATTTGAGTGTATTTATTTAGATTATCAATCCTTCTGCTTTCAAGCACTTTCCAAAAATGGAAACAAATTATTTTCAGGAAAAAAATAATTTCGATTTTTTTGTGGAAAATAATTTTTTGACCCGGGGGCTTATTTTTGACCCGGTTGGGGGGAGGGGAAACAAACATATTTTTAATTTTGGCCCTAGATCTATAGTCATTTTTTTTTTTTTTTTTCAAAGAATGATAAAGATTGCCCAAAAGGTTTTTATGGAGAATATCATTCAATGATGAAATCCTGTTTTCAAAATTTTATATAAAAACTTTGATATTGACAAAAGGAGGGGAAAAAAAGGGGGGGTGTAGTCATTCAAAACCTAACTGTCACCCTTAACTCATAATGAGGTCTCTGATTACAATCCTTTCTTTTACCTTACAGATTATCAAATATGATTAGCCTAATTGTAAGCTTTGCCTAAGCGTCACATAGATATATCTTTGCAGCAATCAAGGATCAATATCAATGATTATCATGAGTACAATTCAAAGCCATGATCAATTGTCCTAATTGTTTAATGATTTATTTAAAACTAAATGATCAATCTTCCATAGGCTTAGCCATAATATTACTAACTAGATACATGTAGGGATGTACATGTATATTGCAACAATTGACAACCACATATGAGTCATGTAAAGTTTTAATATACTGCAACAAATTACAACTTAATGTACTGTAAATATATAATGCAACAGATGACAACCAGAGTAAAACATTTATTAATTATATAGAGAATCACTGACGCATGACCAGAGCAGGACCCCTCTGAGCCAGTCAGTGGGTGCGGCACATAAAATTAGTTGATTTGCCACTTACAACTTCATGTAGTGTATATACATCTGTATACTGCAGCAAATTATACAAAATGGGATTCTTTCTCTACACATCACATTTAACAACACATTCACATTTTCTTAAACTAAATGAATGCATTTCTCAGAACATTATTGATGTATTGCCCTTATCATGATTATGCACTTCTCTTTTGAATTATATCACATAGAGATAATATACAATTATGGCCCGTTGAAGAGGTGAATATCCAAAATTGTAAACACGAGAAGGTTATTTCATTGAGGGCGCAGCACGAAGTGAAATAACTTTTGAGGGTTGACAATTTTGGATATTCATCGATTCTAAGGGGCCACGATTGTTTTATTATACCGAACTAACAGTGGAAGTGCATTTCGAACACAGACTGACGTTTGAAAATACATTTGTGTTCGATTTTCTCGAATATACAACAAAAGTAGAATCTTTTTGTAAAATATTGATGGCCCTGAAAAGGACCGTTTATAAGAGACATCATCGGCTGCTGCCACTCTCAGCTCTATAGATGTCCAATGCCGTATTTCCTCGTCTCTCGATGGGCTTCCAGTGTAACGTGAACGCTGCCATTTTGTTTATTTACGTTTGTGACATCATTTTTATGGGAGGTAACTCAAGTACAAATAAACAAACTCAAAAGGTTATTCACCGGTGAATAATTCTTTAGGGTTATTCGTCCTTCCTTCAATTGAATGAAAATTAACTGAATTATTCCATGTCACGTGATTACGTTTCACCCAATAGAATTGTTTGCAATATACGTAGGGTATAATAACACATGTTATTGCAGGTAGTTCCAAAAGCACATAATTATACAAGTAATTTTGAAAACAAACCAGAATTCTAATTGATAATATACAATTACTGTCTTTTGGTGAGGTAAATGTGTGGTTTTATTGACTTTTACATATTTACCGAAACAAAAGACAGTAATTGTTTTATTCCATATTCCGGTAGAAATGTATGTAAAGGAAAATATTTACCAAAATCAATTGTACATCAAACGTTTTTTTACCAAAATTATACACGTAAAATCACGCGACGTTTTGCGCGGTGAATATTCTTTTTCGCAGGTGAATATGCTTATTTATTCAAAATCCAATTCATATAGAAAAACCTACTAAAGTTTTAGCAATATGGAATAAATGTATTTATACTTTATTTGCAGTTGCCAGACTATAAACAACTTTATTTGTTTTACAGAGAATCAAGTTTAGAAGACCACATATTTAGATACCAGAAATTTACATTTATTCTCGCTGTAAAGGTTAGTACATGTACTTTAAGCTTTTACTTTTTTAATTATAAGACTAGTGAAACTAGCATGCAATGTAATTATATGCTGTATTTGCTTTCACATATTCATAGATATTTCTTATCTGTTCAAAGTAAGTAAAATTTGAATTCTTAAACACACTTATTGCCTACATTTAGTAATTGTTTGCAGATGCCAGACCCAAACAAAGAGTTATTGTTATTCAATATGACCCTAACTATTTACCTTAAGATACAGGAAATTTATATTTAATCTTGCTGTTGAGGTAAGTACTTAAATTTTTAGGGTTTTTAATTGTAAGATTATCATGACTATTCAATGGATAGATAAGTTAAACTAGCATGCAATGCAATACTACTTTATTTGATTGGAACCAAATACAAAGAATCCATCCTAACACACCAAAAAAATAAATACATTGAGTTACCTCCCTTTATCAATGAAGATCTGCATATATTCATAGATTTTTTTTTAACTGACGCAAGTTAAATTTAAATTCTTAAACACACTTATTACTTACTTAATCCTCTTCATCCTTTGATGCACATAAGGCAGACAAAACACAGTTATTGCATACATTTAGTAATTGTTTAATGTTGTTTGCAGTTGCCAGACTATAAACAAAGAGTTATTGTTCTTTAATATGTACTTTTTCAGATACTTAATCCACTTATTTATGTCCCACCTCACCTATGATAGTAGAGGGGCATTATGCAGTGGCCGATCCAGCCATTTTAAAAAGGGAGGGGAGGGGGGGGTTCCCCAACACAGAGTAAAGGGGGGTTTCAACTGTATGCTCCCATTCAAATGCATTGATCGGCCAAAAAAAAGGGGGGTTCCAACCCCTGGAACCCCCTGGATCCGCCACTGTTATGTTTTCTTGTCTGTGGCTCCGTTAGTGCGTTCGTTCGTTCATTTGTCGTCCGTTCATTCATCTGCGTCCATTCAGGTTACAGTTTTTGGTCAAGGAAGTTTTTGATGAAGCTGAAGTCCAATCAACTTGAAACTTAGTACACTTGTTGCTTATGATATGATCTTTCTAATTTTAAAGCCAAATAAGACTTTTGACCCCAATTTCACGGTTACTAAACATAGAAAATGAAAGTGGGAGTTTCAGGTTAAAGGGGCACTAGCTGTCAAATTCATGGTCACCTATTTGACTCAAATTCTCATATTTGATTTATAACAATGTAAAACATTTATCCAAACTATCAAAAGTCTAAAATTAACAGTTTACAGAGCATGGGGTAGTCAGATAATAAATAGGTTCGTTTCATGTGTATTTTAGTCCAGAGGCCATCTTATTACCTATCGAATTGACCGCAGATGACCAAATAAGAGATGTAAACATAAATAAAGATATGACTAGATTAAACCAACACGTGCAATTGGATTTTTATAGGTCTGTTTGGTTTTATTTTATAGATTAAAAATAGAAGTTTTTCATTGTTTTTAACCATATATATAAGAATGATTTTATGTGCATCGAATTAGCAATCAAATTATTTACCGTAGTTTCACTTTCATTGTTGACATTCTTTTTCTTTAAATAACCAGTACACGTACAATGCATGCGTTGTCAGTCTCTAGCTGTGGTTAAATTGAAGTTCACATGAATACGAATTTAAAGGGGTCGACTCATTCACTTGCAAGTGAATTTCTAATTATCCATGTTTCTTAGGCCAAATAAAAATATATGTGTGGTTCCAGTAACCCTACCGTCCCTACTTTTTCGGCTTAAAAATAGCCTACCCTAAAAATTTTAATGTCATTTTTCATTAAGCACTGTTAAAGTCAGAATGTTGCTCCCATAGACTCAATGTAAAAAAAAACCATAAAATAAAAAAAAATCCCTACCTACCTACCCTAACTTTTTTTCAGATGTATTGTAACTGGAACCACACATACTTTTTTATTTGGCCTTAGCGTAATTTGACAAAATTGAACCTTTTTGCTGCAAAAAGCGAATTTTTATTTTACTATTTCACTTTCATTATTGATTGAACAAAAAAAATATCAAACTTTAGATTTTTTATATATCTCGTAGCTAGTGGCCCTTTAAAGTTTTTGGTCAAGGTCGTTTTTGATGATATTGAAGTCCAATCAACTTGAAACTTAGTACATATGTTCCCTATAGGCTATAGTACAATCTTTCTAATTTTAATGCCAAATTAGATTATTACCCAATTTCACAGTCCATGGAACATGGAAAAGGATAGTGCAAGTGGGGCATCCGTGTACTTTGGACACATTCTTGTTACAAAATAAAGAAATGTTTTTTTTTTATTGTTTAAAATAAAATAGTGACATTCTAGAAACTTAAACAGGTTTTCTTTTGTGAATTAAATGGACAAAATATTGATAATAAATATTGTCATGATGGTCAGATGTACTACTTGTACAAGTTATTTTTATGCCCCACCCACGGAGGGGCATTATGTTTTCTGGTCTGTGGCTCCGTTCGTCCGTCCAGGTTAAAGTTTTTGGTCAAGGTAGTTTTTGATGAAGCTGAAGTCCAATCAACTTGAAACTTAGTACACTTGTTGCTTATGAGATGATCTTTCTAATTTTTAAGCCAAATCAGACTTTTGACCCCAATTTCACGGTCCACCAGTGATCGGGAAGGTCGTGCGCCCTGCGCCTATAGCGCATATTGACCAGAAATGGCGCATAGAGTGACAAATGTAAGCGCCCACGTGGCGCACGATATTTTTCACATCGTTTCGAAACGTTTAGATATCGTCAAATGGATTTCCGATCGTTTGCATGCCGCCATGTGTGTGTACACAACTGTATAATGTTCCTCCAATCATAGGAGCACCTATATACATTTTTGGGACGTCTCGGTTGTTTTCCTATGGTAATAGAACCATGAAGTTTAACGTCTCGGGTGTTTTCCTATGGTAATAATAGAACCATGCGGTTTAACTGATATCCCAAAAAACGTAATTAACCATCATTCATGATATAATTTTTTATAAAGAACTTTAAATTTGTGAAATTTGGCTATTACAGACGAGATTTAACTCTAATGATAATCTTTTAATTTAGTTTAGCTTGCTATTATTTCGATTGAAAACCCCCGAAGCCTTTTTATGAATATAGTTTTTGTCTCCATAAAAGGCGCTTAACTGTCCTTGCCTTTTTTTGGTCTTTGGCTCGTTTTGACATTTTGTAAACATGACTTTAGCGAATTATTGTTTTGTTCTATCAATTAATGGTACTCTCTACTGTTATTCTTGTCGTCGTGATAAAGTAATAATAATAATACAAGAAGTGCAGAGGAAGTGCCTGAAATGTCTTCTAATACGGAACGTCTGAAATAAGTATGATATCGACGATGACCCAAATTTATTGTTAAAAAACCCCCAACATAAACATGAACAAGTCAAGGCAACAGTACCAGTTTAAACATTGTAAATAAAGGTTATCTTTAATATTGTCCGTTTTGCAAGAAGTTATTGTATATTCATTGAAATTACAGAATCACAGGAACAATATCCATGATATTATTTAAAATCATAAAGATAAGTTACAACACCTCTTTGGCAAAAAATAATGATACTTTTTATTTTTTTTACAGAGGTCAATTCAAATGGCCCACTCATTTGACAACATGGCCCATTATTTTTTAAAATGGCCCATTGAATTTATTTTTGAGGGGCCCTGGGCCCATAGTGAAAAAAACCTTCCAGATCACTGTCCACTGAACATAGAAAACGAAAGTGGGAGTTTCAGGTTAAAGTTTTTGGTCAAGGTAGTTTTTGATGAAGCTGAAGTCCAATTGCAATCAACTTGAAACTTATGATATGATCTTTCTAATTGTAATGCCAAATTAGATAATTACCCAATTTCATGGTCCATGGAACATGGAAAAGGATAGTGCAAGTGGGGCATCCGTGTACTTTGGACACATTCTTGTTATTTACTTGAAGAAGTAAAACAAAATATACACATTTAAGTTAATTATAATCTTTAAATAATCTCCCCTTAATTTAAAAAAAAAATCACTTGTATATAAAGAAAATTTTTCTTACAGCCCCACAAATATTCTCAAGTTTTGCGATGTAAAATCATGCCTTTAATGATTTTTCCCAGGTTAGCTTATAATTGTTTATTAGAGTTCAATGTTTCAAGATAAGAACATATGGATGGACCCATCTTTAACCTGGGTTGGAACACCCTTTTAGAAATGGCTGAATCCGCCCCTGCCGTCTGTCATATGTCCGTTGTCCTTGACCTCATTTTCATGGTTCATCAGTCAATGTTTAAGTTTTTGTGTTTTGGTCTGTTTTCCAAATACTATAAGCATTAGGTCAACTATATTTAGTGTATGGAATTATTGTAAGGCAGTGCTCTAGCTAGAAATCAAAAGGGGCAGGGTGCCAGTGGAGGGCAGGGCACTTTTTATATAAGAAAAGGCACTGCTAATTTTTTTGTCTACGTTTCTGTGTGTATCACGAGTTAAGGAATCTCTTTTTTTTTTTTACTGTATATGTTGGTTTTTTGTCGAGCCTGCAACTTTTGTTGCAGAAAGCTCGACATAGGGATAGTGATCCGGCGGCGGCGGCGGCGGCTACGGCGGCTACGGCGGCGGTGTTAGCTCACTTCTTAAAAGCTTTATATTTTAGAAGGTGGAAGACCTGGATGCTTCATACTTTGTATATAGATGCTTCATGTTACGAAGTTTCCATCAGTCACATGTCCAATGTCCTTGACCTCATTTTCATGGTTCAGTGACCACTTGAAAAAAAAGTTCAGAATTTTTGTAATGTTGAATTCTCTCTTATTATAAGTAATAGGATAACTATATTTGGTATGTGCGTACCTTGCAAGGTCCTCATGCCCGTCAGACAGTTTTCACTTGACCTCGACCTCATTTCATGGATCAGTGAACAAGGTTAAGTTTTGGTGGTCAAGTCCATATCTCAGATACTATAAGCAATAGGGCTAGTATATTCGGTGTATGGAAGGACTGGAAGGTGTACATGTCCAACTGGCAGGTGTCATCTGACCTTGACCTCATTTTCATGGTTCAGTGGTTATAGTTAAGTTTTTGTGTTTTGGTCTGTTTTTCTCATACTTTATGCAATAGGTCTACTATATTTGTTGTATGGAATGATTGTAAGGTGTACATGTCTAGCGGGCAGATGTCATCTGACCTTGACCTCATTTTCATGGTTCAGTGGTCAAAGTTAAGTTTTTAAGTTTTGGTCTTTTTATGTAATTTTATATGCCAAAGGTCAGCTATATTTGGTGTATGGAAATATATTATGATCTATATGTCAGTCCCGCAGATTTATTTGACCATGACCTCAATTGCACGGTTCATTGCACAGTGTTAAGTTTTTGTGTTTTGGTCTATTTTTCTTAAACTATAATAAGTAATAGGTCAACTATATTTGTTGTATGGAAGCTTTGTTAGCTGTACATGTCTGCCTGGCATGGTTCATCTGACCTTGACCTCATTTTCATGGTTCATTGGTCTTTGTTTAGCTACTTGGTTAATGTTAAGTTTATGTGACAGTTGTAATAAAGCTTTATACTTAGGACTATCAACATAATATCAATGATTAGTAAAGAAGGCGAGACATTTCAGTGTGTGCACTCTTGTTTTAAATAAAGATGCATTTTAACTAGTCTTTATTTCATTGTTTGTGTAGTTATGAATTATATAGTATATCTTCATCAACATATTGTGTTTTTATAGTTTAATTTCACTCTACCCATTGTCAAAGAATTTTTTTTTTTATCTATATAAGAATTTCAGCTTTTTATACCAAACTAGAACACACCCGTGATATCACGGGTCCGTGACTGAATTAAAGTATATAACTATGCGCAAGCCTTATTTTAGTATTAGTATTGTCATCTGATAAAGTCATGCCCATTATAAGATACACAGTTTTTCTCTGCTTTCAAGTCTTTCTGTTTGAACCCGTCGAACTGAAACAATAATATTAATTATTTGGAAAACAAAAGGTCCTGGAATGGAGTATTTTTTAATCAACAGCATTGTCCTATATAAGTTATAGATAAAGTTGAATTCTTTGCTTCGCTGTTTTACGTCATGCCCACTTACAAATTGAAAACTGTACCTATACGCCTTATTTTTAGTCCAGATTTTTAGTATTCGTATTGTTATCTTAGAAAGTCTTACTGATTAAAATACTACAATAGGTAACAATTTGACAATTTAGTAGTGTCAACCCTGTGGTTATGACCCGTGTATATAGCATATTAATCCTTAATACAACGTTTGGTGGTGCGCCTGTCAGATGCAGAACGTACAGATAAGGTAATAGATAACAGGTGAATATACTATTGGTATCGGTAGCGGACTCGACCCGGAACTTCTTAATTATTGGCAATATTAATTACGTGGAAAACAAAAGGGCCTGGAGTAGTGTAATTTTTAATCTACACCTTTGTACTATATTAGTTATATATAAAGTTGAATTCTGTGATTCGTCGTTTTTACGTGATGACGGCTGACAAATTGGACCTCGTAATTTTAGTATTATAGATATGTCCAAGATTTTGTGTATTACTAATTTATTAATGTTTAGAACATGGATTGCTAAAAGTATAATTATCAAACAGAAATTGCAATATATTTTTTTAATATGTTTAAAGACAGTTAATATCCTTAAGGTAACATTATTATGTTATTATATATTCAATTGGTTCTTTATTCCTTTTTTTGAAACTAGATAATATTTTTAGAGCACAAATTTGTAATAAGCTAAAACAGGGGAAGTAACTCCAAAATTAATTTCCAACACGTTTGCGTTAATTAAAAACTGTGCTTGTCGCTAACAAGTTGAGATGGAAAGCATTTCTGTGAAGGCATAGTTTTATTTTGATGACTTAAATTCAATTCTAAAGTCATGAAAGTCTTCATTTATACACTCTTCCATTGTGACTTGGAAATCGAAAATGCGGACCCAAGCTAAACACTGGCACATTCATCAAATGTATGACAAAAAGATACATTGTCCTAATTAAATTACCTAGATATTAACACCTTTGAAGTCTTTATCATTGTAATTGATTGTAATGACATGATTAACCTGGGGGCAATCACACAGGTGTCATATATGTAATTAACTTGGAGATCAGAAATCGATGAAACAAAAGGCAATTTTACCAAAACGGCACAAGAGAATTTTGGAAAAAGACGTCAGGGCAGAAGGGCGCAGATGAAGGCACCCAGGGCGCGGCTGAGGGCACCCAGGGCGCTGCGCCCTTCTTTTTTGGGCTAGCGAGACCACTGTAAGGTGTACATGTCTGTTGGGCAGGGCAGGTATATTCCGAACTTGTCCTCATTTTCATGGTTCATTGGTAAATGATAAGTTTTTGTGTTTTTGATCTGTTTTTCAAATACTACAAGCAGAAGGTCAACTATATTTAGTGTATGGATTGATTCTAAGGTGTACATGTCTGTCTGGCAGGTATAATCTAACTTTGACCTCAATTTCATTGTTCATTGGTCAATGTTAAGCTTTTGTGTTTTGGTCAGTTATCATAAGCAACAGGTCGATTATATATTAATAGAATTTTGGATAGATCTCTGTGCTTGATGTATATATTTCATGTAAATGCTTTCTTTCAATTTTTTTATTAAAGTTGCTCAACTTTCATGACTTATATTTATCATGTTTATATATACATGATATATATCTTTTTAATCAGAAACAATGAATTTCATTAACATTATAAACAGAATAGTTTTTAAATTGAATTTAATTTCCTGTTTAATATAAAAAGAAAATTTAGTGCTAGATTTTTAGTTGGTACTTTATTACCAGAGGAAAAATATAATTGTCTAACTATAAATAATGGAACATTGTAGTGCCACGAGCGATCAAACACTTCATGCACTTTTCTTTTCAAGTCTCACCGCTTCTTTTATTTTCAATTTCAGTTTTAAAAATAGAAGTCTCTACATGCTCTATGATTCTAAAGTAGTGTGAGCCCTGCAACTACAAAGTTTGTGGTTTTTGGGATACAATTGCTTTCAAGCAATCTGTAGACTTATACCGGTGGCTCAGAGCAATTTCCCTTACGTCAATCGTTTTATTCTAAACATTAAGGAACATCTCAGATTCTTATGATTGTCTTGCTTTAAAAGGTAAAAATAAACAAAGGGATTGAACTTAATCAACTTTCCTATAATGTTCTTTTCATAATCTTCATGTTTGATAATTCCCTTGACTTCGATGCGTGTTTTTAACAACACGGAAAATCAGAATTAAGCAGTATTTATATTTAGTGAAGTTATAAATTTAGAAACACGTCAGAGGGAATTCCCAGTTTTGATAAAATGCGATAGTTCTCTGAATACCTTTAAATCTATTTCTGTCATATAAGAACTGAAGTGGAGTTTTTCTTATATGTTATCGTTATGAAACTGATATTTGAGATTGTACTTCCATAAAGAAATTGAGAACCATCTTAGGTCGTTTAATAAGCATTTAATATATCTTGCCCCAGGGTTTGATTTTGAAATTATGCGCATGCGTATAGTTTTCTTGGCTTTAAGGGGTTTTAGATTGAATGGTTGTTCTGGATTCCCCACTCAATTAATTAATTTATAATTCATGGGGTCTTTTCTATGTATGTCTGCTATTGAGGGTTATTGTTGTTGCATAATTTTAAATCATATGCATCATTTAGATTAAAATAAATATATTCCACATCGTAGAACACCCCTTCAGGCGAAATGGAGTCTTCCATATTATCGTTTCGTGTTGTCTCCCTTCCGGCAGTAACTTCATGAATTCTGAATATAAACAAGACGTCGAGTATTAGCTGGTTCTGTCAATAAACATCGAATTATATTAAAAACGAATGCAATTTAAACAGATAAATGTGTACGGAAAGGAGCCATGATGACTGACCCAAAGGAAATTAAATATTTAAAGAGTTAGGAATGGGGTTCCTCCTAGAATTAACGTAGGAAAAAGGTGATAAGATACGAATTGAAATCTACATCTACATCATACGACGATCGATCAGCACATTGATGACTATACGTCGGCGCATCGCTAACAGACACTTAATAAAATATAATGTAACCAATGAGTGAAATAAAATACCTTCTCTGACATCTCTCACTCTGAGTCAGTCAGTGACTGCTGTGGAAAGTAAACTTGGTATTGATAGTACAAAAATAAAACACAATAGACCTAATTACATTGTTCATACACTTTTATCCGGGTTTGGCTATTTTGTAAATATTTTACATGTCTGTTTGTCATTTGAATTAGTTTTGAAAATAATATTATCCAGCTACATGCATACATGTGTCAATGAAACAATGGCAATCGGATCCCTCAGAGCAATCTGCTCTTTGATTCTCTAGATTGATCAACCAATATGGCCTCCTAGTCTAAAATAGAAGACTGGCAGAGCTCCAGATAAGAATTCACAAATTGGGTTTTTAACCCACCATTTTCAAATATAATTGGGTGAAAAAGTTTTTTAATTGCATGATCAATTCCAATTCACCCCTCATGTTAATATCAAATTGGGTTTTTCACCACGAAGCTCCTTAATGCATTTGTAATGTATTGGGTTTCTCATCAACACAATATTGAATATTTAGGCAATAGCAACCCCAGATTTTTTCCATCTTAAATATGTTTCTTTTTTTGTTTAGCTGTTTTAGGGTTAGGGTTATTTGATAGCTGTTTTATTTGGTTTATTGACTGAGGAGCAATTGTAGGTTTAATTTGTGTTCCGTTTCAAACCTTCTGCCAATTTTGTATTTTCTCATATAAACTAAAAAAACGGATAGGTGTATTCACAGGCACTCGTCTTATACCTTTATTTAATAAATTCTGCATTTGTGTGTATTCATTAATTAACAGTAAAATGAAAAAAAAATAGTATATAAACTCTAATTATACTTGAACGGTTTTGTTTTATTCCAATTTTCATAAATCTGGGTTTAGTTGTCTTTTATTAGAACTTTTGGTTTCTGATGCTTTATCATGTCATAATTGATTAGGCCTTTCACTTTTTCGGTCTGATTTCGTTTTTGAGGAAACCCTGCCTGTTTTTATTAGCAATGTTCTCGTTAAGGTACGCACACACGCCCGTGTGTTCGATGGACACTTCCTAAAAACACTGGCTGAGTCTTGTTATCATCATAACTTTTCCTCAGCTTTTCAAAAGAAGCAGAAAACATGCTTCTATACAATATTTTTACCGGACATTCACTTTCGTTTTAATTCAATCTATGTTATGATAAATCCTGAGCAATGCGAAAAAAATATGACTACATGACACACGCTAATTGGATAAATGCCGAGAAGATCGAAATGTTTTCAAAAACACGTGTACCCTTTGAGCAACGGAAAACTCTAACAGGGACCCATTTCAGCTACTTGATGCAGGGATCTATTTTTAGAACGAAAGGAAATTTCCAATTATAAATATTATAAAAATAGTTTACGCGACGACTGTAAACAGATAAGGGTAAATAACGCAAATAGTAGCCAATAAAAGAGTTGAGAACTCATGGTTTTGGCATATTAGGCCTAAATTAAAATATTGTTTGTTTGCCCTTTTCCGACCCTATGTTTTGAAACAGGGTAGGTCAAAGGTAGGTAAAATATTTTATTTTTTTCCCAAAAAAAATAATTTGGCTCGATATATTTTTTGTCATGGGTAGCTAGGCAGGTAGGTATAATATTTTATTTTATATTGCAAAATCTGCATAATGTCATTTTTTTGTCCGTTTTGTTTTTGCAAATAAGTTTTCCGCTGGGACTATTAGTTTTGAAAAAAAATATATAAGAGATAACTTTGTACTGGTAAGATAATGTCCGGGCAGACATATATTACTAGTAGAAAAAGTCCCTAGAATGTTACAAATTTCGTGTGTGCCTTTTTTCCCAATAAAAATGCTATAAGACTTAAAACTCAATTGTCACGTATTTTGCATCACATTTATAAATGATCTGTATGGAAAACTTGGCGATTTTACTGCCAGATATTCTCCACTTTACAGGGTTTTGTCACTTTTGGTTCATGTCAGATATAAATAATTTAGCGGCATCGTTAACATAATCATTCTGATATGCGGATCACAAAAGGCCATCCCTACATAGAATACAACGTCCGTTTACAAATTAGTTTGTACACACGTTAATACTTTTGTATCAAACAAACTTTTTTGTAAATGAACCCAAGGTACAGAGTAACGTACTTCATATCATGATTTCAGAAAGCGTTCAACATCGATTTCAAACAAATGCTTTGAAACTTCAAATGGAAGTGTTCATGTCAAACGCTCAGGTGATACCAAACGGACTGGACCTTATACGTAAAGATAAAACCCGAGGATTCCGGTAAAAAAAGTTTTGAGCGGGAAATACAAATATAAGATTTTTGGTAGGAACGAAAATATAAAATAAAATAAAATCTTGCTGGTAAATACAAATAAAAGATTTTCAGGCGGAACGAATTGACAGGGTCAGTCGGTAAAGGGCAAACACACAATATTTTAATTTAAGCCTTATTGGGTTTTCCTTTGAATTAATTGGGTTATTGAACCCTGCAATGGGCAATTGCATTGGGTTTTTATTATTTGTATTGCGTGATCACGCAAATACGCAGCTTATCTGGAGCTCTGAGACCGTTCTCCCTATGATTCTAAAGTAGTATGTCAGGCCTGCAACTACAAAGTTTGTGGTTTTTCTCCAGATTGATCAACCAATATGGCCTCCTAGTCTAAAATAGAAGACCGTTCTCCCTATGATTCTAAAGTAGTATGAGCCCGGCAACTACAAAGTTTGTGGTTTTTCTCCAGATTGATAAACCATTACGCCTCCTAGTCTAAAATAGAACATTGAGCATATAGAGGTCAAACTAATATTTCTAAAATAATAACAAACCACACCGGTAGCCAAAGAGGGGGACGCAAAGTTCCCCTTTTGTGGAGAACAAAAGTATAATTAAAAGACTTATAAAGTTGAGATTCAGATTAAAAAGGTTGACTATTAACATTACAGTGACACAACACAAAAATAACTCCCATTAGACAGTCTGTCTAATAATACAGTGACTTGACACAAAATTACTCCCATTAGACAGCCTGTCTAATAATACAGTGACTAATGACACAAAAATAACTCCCATTAGAAAGCCTGGCTTACAATACAGTGACGTGACAACAAAATAACTCCCATTAGACAGCTTGGCTTACAATACAGTGACGTGACACAAAAATAATTCCCATTAGACAGCCTGTCTAATAATACAGTGACGTGACACAAACATAACTCCAATTAGACAGCCTGGCTTACAATCTAGTGACGTGACACAAAAATAACTCCCATTAGACAGCCTGTCTAATAATACAATGATACAACACAAAAATAACTCCCATTAGACAGCCTTGCTAATTACAGGCCTTCATGCTATTATGAATTTGTCCTAAAACTCTTACACTGGGCTATGTATGGTACTAAGGTTATATCTTACACTGAGCTATTTATGGTACTATGGTAGGTTATATCTTACACTGAGCTATTTATGGTACTATGGTAGGTTATACCTTACACTGAGCTATTTATGGTACTATGGTAGGTTAAACCTCTTCTTTTTTCATTCATGACAAGTTACTTGTCACAAGTATACACATTCAGAAATAGTTCAACTGATATTTATATAAATGTGAAGAACTGAAATTGAGCTATTTTATATTTTCAGTTTAAAGATCTACTGTTTGTTTTATTTGATTCAAGTCCAGTCAATTTATTACTTAGTAAAGGTAATTTAATATTATAGTCAAATTGTATTGGATTGTTAAGTTTTTTATTTTATCGAATGAAATTCAGAAATATCATGAATATATTTCAATTGTAAATGTTAGAATTCTTAAAGGGGTGATAATCAAGAGATCACTGGTTCATTCTAAGTAGCATTTCACCAGTGCTTTTTAGCTCACCTTGCCCGAAGGGCAAAGTGAGCTTTTCTCATCACTTGGCGTCCGTCGTCCTTCGTCGTTAACTTTTACAAAAATCTTCTCCTTTGAAACAACTGGGCCAAATTAAACCAAACTTGGCCACAATCATCATTGGGGTATCTAGTTAAAAAAATGTGTGGCGTGACCCGGCCAACCAACCAAGATGGCCGCCATGGCTAAAAATAGAACATAGGGGTAAAATGCAGTTTTTGGCTTATAACTCAAAAACCAAAGCATTTAGAGCAAATCTGACGAGGGGTAAAATTGTTTATCAGGTCAAAATCTATCTGCCCTGAAATTTTCAGATGAATCCAACAACCCGTTGTTGGGTTGCTGCCCCTGAATTGGTGATTTTAGGGAATTTTGCTGTTTTTAGCTCACCTGGCCCGAAGGGCCAAGTGAGCTTTTCCCATCACTTGGCGTCCGTCGTCCGTCGTCCGTCGTCGTCGTTAACTTTTACAAAAATCTTCTCCTCTGAAACTACTGGGCCAAATTAAACCAAACTTGGCCACAATCATCATTGGGGTATCTAAATTAAAAAATGTGTGGCGTGACCGGGCCAACCAACCAAGATGGCCGCCATGGCTAAAAATAGAACATAGGGGTAAAATGCAGTTTTTGGCTTATAACTCAAAAACCAAAGCATTTAGAGCAAATCTGACATGGGGTAAAATTGTTTATCAGGTCAAGATCTATCTGCCCTCAAATTTTCAGATGAATCCGACAACCTGTTATTGGGTTGCTGCCCCTGAACTGGTAATTTTAGGTAATTTTTGCTGTTTTTGGCTATAATCTTGAATATTATTATAGATAGAGATAAACTGTAAACTGCAATAATGTTCAGCAAAGTAAGATTTACAAATAAGTCAACATGACCAAAATGGTCAGTTGACCCCTTTAGGAGTTATTGACCTTTATAGTCAATTTTTAACCATTTTTCCTAAATCTTAGTAATCTTTTACAAAAATCTTCTCCTCTGAAACTACTGGGCCAAATTAATCCAAACTTGGCCACAATCATATTTGGGATATCTAGTTTAAAAAATGTATGGCGTGACCAGGTCAAGATCTATTTGTCCTTAAATTTTCAGATATATCGGACAACCCGTTGTTGGGTTGCTGCCCCTGAATTGGTAATTTTATGGAAATTTTACTGTTTCGGGTTATTATCTTGAATATTATTATAGATAGAGATAAACTGTAAACAGCAATAATGTTCAGCAAAGTAAGATTTACAAATAAGTCAGCATGACTGAAATGGTCAGTTGACCCCTTTAGGAGTTATTGCCCATTATAGTCAATTTTTAACCATTTTTCGTAAATCTTAGTAATCTTTTACAAAAATCTTCTCCTCTGAAACTACTGGGCCAAATGAAACCAAACTTGGCCAAATTCAGTTTTTGGCTTATAACTCGAAAACCAAACCATTTAAAGTAAATCTGACCATTAGTAAAATTGTTTATCAGGTCAAGATCTATCTGCCCTGAAATTTTCAGATGAATCGGACAACCCGTTGTTGGGTTGCTGCCCCTGAATTGGTAATTTTAAGGAAATTTTGCTGTTTTTGGTTATTATCTTGAATATTATTATAGATAGAGATAAACTGTAAAAAGCAATAATGTTCAGCAAAGTAAGATCTACAAATAAGTCAACATGACCAAAATGGTCCAAAATGGTCAGTTGACCCATTAAGGAGTTATTGCCCTTTAAAGTCATTTTTTAAGAATTTTCGTAAATTTTTGTAAACTTTTAGAATATATTTTCCACTGTAATTACTGGGCCAAGTTCATTATAGATAGAGATAATTGTAGCAAGAAGAATGTCCAGCAAAGTAAGATATCCAAACACATCCTGATCACCAAAACACAATTTTGTCATGAATTTATCTGTGTCCATTGTTTAATATGCACATAGACCAAGGTGAGCGACACAGGCTCATGAGAGCCTCTAGTTTTAAAATTCTTTTTAAGGTGGTACCTAACACTTTAACAAAATTTAATTTGGCTCGTTTAATTTTCTGAATATTTTGACAAATTATTTACTTTGACCCTTTGACAAAAATAAAAATTTCAAAAAATTTGAACCAACCGTTTAATCAGAAAAATTACACTGGTTATATATATATATAGCAGTTTGACAAACACTTATTTTGATCATTGAGAAGCTTGATACTCCCTTATAAACACAACGTCATTAAAACATTCTGCTGATTTTACAGAGTTATCTCCCTGTAGTGTCAGGTACCACCTTAAACAGGATTAACATTTTGCACTCATCTACTTTTGTTAAATAAATTGGAAACAAAAAATAACATGACATAATTTATACAAAATGAAGTGCATTTGTTAGTGAAAACTAAACATAACATTACAATCATTACAATGTGAGTTGCTTAAAGAGTAAGAATTTTGAAGAAGTCACTTGTGGTGTAGGAATGACAGATTGGATGTTAATGTCAATGAGACAGCAACCATTCAATGAAAGAGGTCAACATTGTATTCAACCATTAGAAAGTATCTTTAAATTAGAACTATCACTGAATTTGTACTTACATTAATGAGCAACACAAGTGCCACATGTGGATCACCTAAGATAACCCCTAACTTTTGATGGGTTTCCTGGCACTCAGTCTTTAATTTTTAGCTCTCCTGGCCCTAAGGGCCAAGTGAGCTTTTCTCATCACTTGTCGTCCGTCATCCGTCGACATTAACTTTTTACATTTTGAACTTATTTTAGAGAACCACTGAATGGAATGAAACCAAACATGGCATGCATGTTCCATATGAGGTGCTGACCAAGTGTTGTTACTTTGTAGCCGATCCATCATCCAAGATGGCCTCCAGCGGGGGACTTAGTTTAACATAGCCCTATGGGAAATGCATGCAAATGACTTCTTTAAGAGAACCACTGAATGGAATGAAACCAAACATAACCTGAATGTTCCTTATGAGGTGCTGAACAAGTGTTGTTACTTTGTAGCCGATCCATTATCTAAGATGGCTGCCATCAGGGGACTTAGCTTAACATAGGACCCTATGGGAAATGCATACAAATGACTTCTTTAAGAGAACCACTGAATGGAATGAAAACCAAACATGTCATGAATGTCTTATGAGGTGGTGACCAAATGTTGTTACTTTTTAGCCGATCCATCATCCAAGATGGCCGCCAGCGGGGGACTTAGTTTAACATAGGACCCTATGGGAAATGCATACAAATGACTTCTTTTAGAGAACCACTGAATGGAATGAAACCAAACATGACATGAATGTTCCTTACAAGGTGTTGACCCAGTGTTGTTACTTTGTAGCCGATCCATTATCTAAGATGGGTGCCAGCGGGGGACTTATTTTAACATAGGACCCTATGGGAAATGCATACAAATGACTTCTTTCAGAGAACCACTGAATGGAATGAAACCAAACATGTCATGAATGTTCCTTATGAGGTGCTGACCAAATGTTGTTACTTTGTAGCCGATCCATCATCCAAGATGGCCGCCAGCGGGGGGACTTAGTTTAACATAGGACCCTATGGGAAATGCATACAAATGACTTCTTTTAGAGAACCACTAAATGGTATAAAACAAAACATAGCATGAATGTTCCTTATGAGGTGCTGACCAAGTGTTGTTACTTTGTCGCCATTGCAACATCCAAGATGGCTACCAGTGGGGGGACTTAGTTTAACATAGGACCCTATGGGAAATGCATACAAGTCTTCTTCTAAAGAACCACTGAATTGCACTGAATTGAATGAAATCAAACATAGCATGAATGTTCCTTTCCTTATGAGGTGCCGGCCAAGTGTTGTTACTTTTAGCCAAATTTTATATTTTTTTATATGATTTCAAAAACCCAAGTAGAATCAGGTGTCAGAGTGATACAGGCTCTTGAGAGCCCCTAGTTAATTTTGTCTTTTGTGTACTGTTGTTTGTTTTTTTTCTTTTTAGCCATATTTTTATTTTGAACATCTATTATTTGTATTTATTAGATCCGTGTCCAGTCAATGTGATCCTTGTACAGTCAAGTTGTTATTATAGTCAATGTGATCCTTGTACAGTCAAGTTACTATTATAGGTAAGTGTACTTATATGTGAACTATATAAGATCAATTACTATTGAAATTTGTTTCAGATGTAAAATGTTCAAACTCTATAGGGGGAGATAATGTAAAATGTTCAAACTCTATAAGCATGGTAAGGGGAGATAATGTAAAATGTTCAAACTCTATAGGGGGAGATAATGTAAAATGTTCAAACTCTATAAGCATGGTAAGGGGAGATAATGTAAAATATTCAAACTCTATAAGCATGGTAAGGGGAGATAATGTAAAATGTTCAAACTCTATAGGGGGAGATAATGTTAAATGTTCAAACTCTATAGGGGGAGATAATGTAAAATGTTCAAACTCTATAAGGGGAGATAATGTAAAATGTTCAAACTCTATAGGGGGAGAAAATGTAAAATGTTCAAACTCTATAGGGGGAGATAATGTAAAATGTTCAAACTCTATAAGCATGGTAAGGGGAGATAATGTAAAATATTCAAACTCTATAAGCATGGTAAGGGGAGATAATGTAAAATGTTCAAACTCTATATGGGGAGATAATGTAAAATGTTCAAACTCTATAGGGGGAGATAATGTAAAATGTTCAAACTCTATAAGCATGGTAAGGGGAGATAATGTAAAATATTCAAACTCTATAAGCATGGTAAGGAGAGATAATGTAAAATGTTCAAACTCTATAGGGGGAGATAATGTAAAATGTTCAAACTCTATAGGGGAAGATAATGTAAAATGTTCAAACTCTATAAGGGGAGATAATGTAAAATGTTCAAACTCTATAAGGGGAGATAATGTTAAATGTTCAAACTCTATAAGGGGAGATCAGGTAACTGTAAAATGTTCAAACTCTATAAGGGGAGATAATCAACATATAGTTTTTACATTCAAAATACCATACCACCAATGTTTTTATAGTAAACATGGTAAACAAGACACAAAAATGTGATGACATCATTACAATGTCATTTGTCTTCAAATATAAAATTGAACTTGTGCTATAGAAAAATAAAGTGAGATGAGCAACCCAACAAAGCAAGAATGGAGATGTGTACAGGTTAATATATAGTCAACGATTCAAAAATAACCTCATATGATAAGGTCTTCATTTTTATGAAGCGGGCCATTAAATTTAGGATTTAATTGCACATTATACCTTTTTTTGTTTGGTTTTGTTTAATTTGGTTTAACGCCGTCACATGGTGCCCCCCTATAGATTTGGTTAGTGAATTTCATATGGGTTCTTGACCTCTGTCTATTGTTAATGGTGACCTCATCTATTGATGTTGTTGTATTTCATTGTTTATTTTTATACAAAACGCAGCAGGAAAAGTCCCATGTGCGATAAACTTGTTATATCGTATATATGGTTCACTACTTACCCCCTTCGGCCTCAGCCCCTATGGATTTTACTAACCCTCTATGGATCCGTAGGGGGTCAATAGCGAACCATATAACTTATAACTGTAAGTTTATTTTATTGAAACAGGGAGATAACACACACACACATTGATATGTTTATAAGAAACATTCATAACAAGTACGAATGAAGTATTTTAAGTCATACTTCAATTTTACATATATATCGGGCTTAAACAAGTAAATATGATTTATAGTTATTTTTCACAGATGCTTTAGATGACGACACAACGTTACTTATAAATTAGGCTGACCTCAGAAGTACATTCATCAGTATTTATTTATTAGTATGTATTGTATAATATATGTTTTTTTAAGAGAACAAAACAAATCAATCCATAAAGACTGCCTCGATGATCTTCACGGTGTTGTGGTATTGTGTTCACCATTAGTGTGGGAGGTGGTGGGTTTGAACCCTGGACAGTTCAACCCAAGACTTGAAAATTAATATTTGCTGCTTCTCCAAAATGAGGTAAATCAATACAGAGTCAGAGTAAGTAGTTTTCACATCTGCCATACAGCCACTTCCTTTTTTTCACATCTGCCATACAGTCACTTCCTGTTTTCACATCTGTAATACAGCCACTTCCTGTTTTCACATCTGCCATACAGCCACTTCCTTTTTTTCACATCTGCCATACAGTCACTTCCTGTTTTCACATCTGTAATACAGCCACTTCCTGTTTTCACATCTGTAATACAGCCACTTCCTGGTTTCGCATCTGTCATACATCCACTTCCTGTTTTCACATCTGTCGTACAGCCACATCCTATTGGTTGATAGTTTGAAATTATACAACACTCATTGTACAATGAAAATTTCTTTTTCTTGGCTTCTATGGAAGGGAATGATTTTATATTTGATGAACAGCTTGAAAATGTTGATTTGTAGAATGTTAGCAATTTAAGCCCCTTTTTAATGGGCATTATGTATTTTGATCTGTGGGTCCGTCTGTTCGTCTGATCTTCCGTCTGTTGGTCCGTCTGTCCTGCTTCAAGTTAAAGTTTTTGATGAACTTGAAGTCCAATCAACTTGAAACTTAGTACACATGTTCCTTATGATATGGTCTTTCTAATTTTAATGTCAAATTAGAGATTACTCCAAGTTCACGGTCCACTGAACATAGAACATTATAATGCGGAATGGGCATCCGTGTACTTAGGACACATTCTTGTTGTTTATGCTGTGCAACTTCTTTCTGTTACCCAATAGTTTGAAATTATTCAAATTCATTGTATAAAGAAAATGTTCATGAAAGTTCATGTGATGAATAACAATGATGCATGTATCCCTAGACTAAAGAATAATGATATAAACAATTACAGTTTGTCCAACAGCCTTCAACAATGAGCAAAACCCATACCATATAATCATCTATAAAAAGCCTTGGTATGATAAAATGTGAAACATTCAAAAGAAAAATCAACAGCCTACTACAACAATGAAGGAAAAACAAATATGGTACACAGCTTCTAACTTCAGCCACTACGTTAGAGGTCCTGTCTGTGGAAAGAGTCACACCCTGTATGTAGAATACACAGCTTCTAACTACAGCCACTACGTTATAGGTCCTGGCTGTGGACAGGCACATACAGAATTAAAAAAAAATCATTGAATTTAATGTGACTGGTCTAGTTGATTATTGATAATGTTTTAAGAAACTGTTACTTGATATTTTTTATGCGTTTCTTAAATGCCGACCTTTTTATAAACCCTTAATCTTGAAACGATCTCAAAATAAGGACTTGTGGTATGATTAACAATGAAGCAATTAATCCTAGACCATAGGACAAAGATATAAACAATTACAGGTCGTTCAACAGCCTTCCACAATGAGCAAAACTCATACCATATAATAATAAGGAGTTGTGGTATGATTAACAATGATACAATTATTCCTAGACCATAGGACAAAGATATAAACAATTACAGGTCGTCTAATAGCCTTCAACAATGAGCAAAACCCATACCATATAATAATTAGGAGATGTGGTATGATTAACAATGATACAATTATTCCTAGACCATAGGACAAAGATATAAACAATTACAGGTCGTCTAATAGCCTTCAACAATGAGCAAAACCCATACCATATAATAATTAGGAGATGTGGTATGATTAACAATGATACAATTATTCCTAGACCATAGGACAAAGATATAAACAATTACAGGTCGTCTAATAGCCTTCAACAATGAGCAAAACCCATACCATATAATAATCAGAAGATGTGGTATGATTACCAATGATACAATTATTCCTAGACCATAGGACAAAGATATAAACAATTACAGGTCGTCTAACAGCCTTCAACAATGAGCAAAATCCATACCATATAATAATTAGGAGATGTGGTATGATTAACAATTATACAATTATTCCTAGACCATAGGACAAAGATATAAACAATTACAGGTCGTCTAACAGCCGTCAACAATGAGCAAAATCCATACCATATAATAATTTGGAAATGTGGTATGATTAACAATTATACAATTATTCCTAGACCATAGGACAAAGATATAAACAATTACAGGTCGTCTAATAGCCTTCAACAATGAGCAAAACCGATACAATATAAAAATAAGAAGATGTGGTATCATTAACAATGATACAATTATTCCTAGACCAAAGGACAAAGATATAAACAATTACAGGTCGTCTAATAGCCTTCAACAATGAGCAAAACCGATACAATATAAAAATAAGAAGATGTGGTATCATTAACAATGATACAATTATTCCTAGACCATAGGACAAAGATATAAACAATTACAGGTCGTCTAATAGCCTTCAACAATGAGCAAAACCCATACCATATGATAATTAGGAGATGTGGTATGATTAACAATGATACAATTATTCCTAGACCATAGGACAAAGATATAAACAATTACAGGTCGTCTAATGGCCTTCAACAATGATCAAAATCCATACCATATAATAATTAGAAGATGTGGTATGATTAACAATGATACAATTATTCCTAGACCATAGGACAAAGATATAAACAATTACAGGTCGTCTAATGGCCTTCAACAATGAGCAAAACCCATACCATATAATAATTAGGAGATGTGGTATGATTAACAATGATACAATTATTCCTAGACCATATGACAAAGATATAAACAATTACAGGTCGTTCATCAGCCTTCAACAATGAGCAAAACCCATACCATATAATAATTAGGAGATGTGGTATGATTAACAATGATACAATTATTCCTAGACCATAGGACAAAGATATAAACAATTACAGGTCGTTCAACAGCCTTCAACAATGAGCAAAACCCATACCATATAATAATTAGGAGATGTGGTATGATTAACAATGATACAATTATTCCTAGACCATAGGACAAAGATATAAACAATTACAGGTCGTCTAATGGCCTTCAACAATGATCAAAATCCATACCATATAATAATTAGAAGATGTGGTATGATTAACAATGATACAATTATTCCTAGACCATAGGACAAAGATATAAACATTTACAGGTCGTCTAATGGCCTTCAACAATGAGCAAAACCCATACCATATAATAATTAGGAGATGTGGTATGATTAACAATGATACAATTATTCCTAGACCATATGACAAAGATATAAACAATTACAGGTCGTTCATCAGCCTTCAACAATGAGCAAAACCCATACCATATAATAATTAGGAGATGTGGTATGATTAACAATGATACAATTATTCCTAGACCATAGGACAAAGATATAAACAATTACAGGTCGTTCAACAGCCTTCAACAATGAGCAAAACCCATACCATATAATAATTAGGAGATGTGGTATGATTAACAATGATACAATTATTCCTAGACCATAGGACAAAGATATAAACAATTACAGGTCGTCTAATGGCCTTCAACAATGATCAAAATCCATACCATATAATAATTAGAAGATGTGGTATGATTAACAATGATACAATTATTCCTAGACCATAGGACAAAGATATAAACAATTACAGGTCGTCTAATGGCCTTCAACAATGAGCAAAACCCATACCATATAATAATTAGGAGATGTGGTATGATTAACAATGATACAATTATTCCTAGACCATATGACAAAGATATAAACAATTACAGGTCGTTCATCAGCCTTCAACAATGAGCAAAACCCATACCATATAATAATTAGGAGATGTGGTATGATTAACAATGATACAATTATTCCTAGACCATAGGACAAAGATATAAACAATTACAGGTCGTTCAACAGCCTTCAACAATGTGCAAAACCCATACCATATAATAATTAGGAGATGTGGTATGATTAACAATGATACAATTATTCCTAGACCATATGACAAAGATATAAACAATTACAGGTCGTCTAATAGCCTTCAACAATGAGCAAAACCCATACCATATAATCATCTATAAAAAGCCTTGGAATGATAAAATGTGAAACATTTCAAAAGAAAAAATCAACAGCCTACTACAACAATGAAAAAAAACAAATATGGTACACAGCTTCTAACTACAGCCACTACGTTATATAGGTCCTGTCTGTGGAAAGAGTCACACCCTGTATGTAGAATACACAGCTTCTAACTACAGCCACTACGTTATAGGTCCTGGCTGTGGACAGGCACATACAGAATTAAAAAAAATCATTGAATTTAATGTGACTGGTCTAGTTGATTATTGATAATGTTTTAAGAAACTGTTACTTAATATTTTTATGTTTTTCTTAAATGCCGACCTTTTTATAAAACCCAAATCTTGAATCTATCTCAAAATAAGGAGTTGTGGTATGATTAACAATGAAGCAATTAATCCTAGACCATATGACAAAGATATAAACAATTATAGGTCGTTCAACAGCCTTCAACAATGAGCAAAACCCATACCATATAATAATTAGGAGATGTGGTATGATTAACAATGATACAATTATTCCTAGACCATAGGACAAAGATATAAACAATTACAGGTCGTTCAACAGCCTTCAACAATGAGCAAAACCCATACCATATAATAATTAGGAGTTGTGGTATGATTAACAATGATACAATTATTCCTAGACCATAGGACAAAGATATAAACAATTACAGGTCGTCTAATGGCCTTCAACAATGAGCAAAACTCATACCATATAATAATTAGGAGATGTGGTATGATTAACAATGATACAATTATTCCTAGACCATAGGACAAAGATATAAACAATTACAGGTCGTCTAATAGCCTTCCACAATGCGCAAAACTCATACCATATAATAATTAGGAGATGTGGTATGATTTACAATGATACAATTATTCCTAGACCATAGGACAAAGATATAAACAATTACAGGTCGTCTAATAGCCTTCAACAATGAGCAAAACCCATACCATATAATAATTAGGAGATGTGGTATGATTAACAATGATACAATTATTCCTAGACCATAGGACAAAGATATAAACAATTACAGGTCGTTCAACAGCCTTCAACAATGAGCAAAACCCATACCATATAATAATTAGGAGATGTGGTATGATTAACAATGATACAATTATTCCTAGACCATAGGACAAAGATATAAACAATTACAGGTCGTCTAATGGCCTTCAACAATGATCAAAATCCATACCATATAATAATTAGAAGATGTGGTATGATTAACAATGATACAATTATTCCTAGACCATAGGACAAAGATATAAACAATTACAGGTCGTCTAATGGCCTTCAATAATGAGCAAAACCCATACCATATAATAATTAGGAGATGTGGTATGATTAACAATGATACAATTATTCCTAGACCATATGACAAAGATATAAACAATTACAGGTCGTTCATCAGCCTTCAACAATGAGCAAAACCCATACCATATAATAATTAGGAGATGTGGTATGATTAACAATGATACAATTATTCCTAGACCATAGGACAAAGATATAAACAATTACAGGTCGTTCAACAGCCTTCAACAATGTGCAAAACCCATACCATATAATAATTAGGAGATGTGGTATGATTAACAATGATACAATTATTCCTAGACCATATGACAAAGATATAAACAATTACAGGTCGTCTAATAGCCTTCAACAATGAGCAAAACCCATACCATATAATCATCTATAAAAAGCCTTGGAATGATAAAATGTGAAACATTTCAAAAGAAAAAATCAACAGCCTACTACAACAATGAAAAAAAACAAATATGGTACACAGCTTCTAACTACAGCCACTACGTTATATAGGTCCTGTCTGTGGAAAGAGTCACACCCTGTATGTAGAATACACAGCTTCTAACTACAGCCACTACGTTATAGGTCCTGGCTGTGGACAGGCACATACAGAATTAAAAAAAATCATTGAATTTAATGTGACTGGTCTAGTTGATTATTGATAATGTTTTAAGAAACTGTTACTTAATATTTTTATGTTTTTCTTAAATGCCGACCTTTTTATAAAACCCAAATCTTGAATCTATCTCAAAATAAGGAGTTGTGGTATGATTAACAATGAAGCAATTAATCCTAGACCATATGACAAAGATATAAACAATTATAGGTCGTTCAACAGCCTTCAACAATGAGCAAAACCCATACCATATAATAATTAGGAGATGTGGTATGATTAACAATGATACAATTATTCCTAGACCATAGGACAAAGATATAAACAATTACAGGTCGTTCAACAGCCTTCAAAAATGAGCAAAACCCATACCATATAATAATTAGGAGTTGTGGTATGATTAACAATGATACAATTATTCCTAGACCATAGGACAAAGATATAAACAATTACAGGTCGTCTAATGGCCTTCAACAATGAGCAAAACTCATACCATATAATAATTAGGAGATGTGGTATGATTAACAATGATACAATTATTCCTAGACCATAGGACAAAGATATAAACAATTACAGGTCGTCTAATAGCCTTCCACAATGCGCAAAACTCATACCATATAATAATTAGGAGATGTGGTATGATTTACAATGATACAATTATTCCTAGACCATAGGACAAAGATATAAACAATTACAGGTCGTCTAATAGCCTTCAACAATGAGCAAAACCCATACCATATAATAATTAGGAGATGTGGTATGATTAACAATGATACAATTATTCCTAGACCATAGGACAAAGATATAAACAATTACAGGTCGTTCAACAGCCTTCAACAATGAGCAAAACCCATACCATATAATAATTAGGAGATGTGGTATGATTAACAATGATACAATTATTCCTAGACCATAGGACAAAGATATAAACAATTACAGGTCGTCTAATGGCCTTCAACAATGATCAAAATCCATACCATATAATAATTAGAAGATGTGGTATGATTAACAATGATACAATTATTCCTAGACCATAGGACAAAGATATAAACAATTACAGGTCGTCTAATGGCCTTCAATAATGAGCAAAACCCATACCATATAATAATTAGGAGATGTGGTATGATTAACAATGATACAATTATTCCTAGACCATATGACAAAGATATAAACAATTACAGGTCGTTCATCAGCCTTCAACAATGAGCAAAACCCATACCATATAATAATTAGGAGATGTGGTATGATTAACAATGATACAATTATTCCTAGACCATAGGACAAAGATATAAACAATTACAGGTCGTTCAACAGCCTTCAACAATGTGCAAAACCCATACCATATAATAATTAGGAGATGTGGTATGATTAACAATGATACAATTATTCCTAGACCATATGACAAAGATATAAACAATTACATGTCGTCTAATAGCCTTCAACAATGAGCAAAACCCATACCATATAATCATCTATAAAAAGCCTTGGTATGATAAAATGTGAAACATTTCAAAAGAAAAAATCAACAGCCTACTACAACAATGAAAAAAAACAAATATGGTACACAGCTTCTAACTACAGCCACTACGTTATATAGGTCCTGTCTGTGGAAAGAGTCACACCCTGTATGTAGAATACACAGCTTCTAACTACAGCCACTACGTTATAGGTCCTGGCTGTGGACAGGCACATACAGAATTAAAAAAAATCATTGAATTTAATGTGACTGGTCTAGTTGATTATTGATAATGTTTTAAGAAACTGTTACTTAATATTTTTATGTTTTTCTTAAATGCCGACCTTTTTATAAAACCCAAATCTTGAATCTATCTCAAAATAAGGAGTTGTGGTATGATTAACAATGAAGCAATTAATCCTAGACCATATGACAAAGATATAAACAATTATAGGTCGTTCAACAGCCTTCAACAATGAGCAAAACCCATACCATATAATAATTAGGAGATGTGGTATGATTAACAATGATACAATTATTCCTAGACCATAGGACAAAGATATAAACAATTACAGGTCGTTCAACAGCCTTCAACAATGAGCAAAACCCATACCATATAATAATTAGGAGTTGTGGTATGATTAACAATGATACAATTATTCCTAGACCATAGGACAAAGATATAAACAATTACAGGTCGTCTAATGGCCTTCAACAATGAGCAAAACTCATACCATATAATAATTCGGAGATGTGGTATGATTAACAATGATACAATTATTCCTAGACCATAGGACAAAGATATAAACAATTACAGGTCGTCTAATAGCCTTCCACAATGCGCAAAACTCATACCATATAATAATTAGGAGATGTGGTATGATTTACAATGATACAATTATTCCTAGACCAAAGGACAAAGATATAAACAATTACAGGTCGTCTAATAGCCTTCAACAATGAGCAAAACCCATACCATATAATAATTAGAAGATGTGGTATGATTAACAATGATACAATAATTCCTAGACCATAGGACAAAGATATAAACAATTACAGGTCGTTCAACAGCCATCAACAATGTGCAAAACCCATACCATAGGATAACTAGGAGTTGTGGTATGATTAACAATGATACTATTATTCCTAGACCATGTAGACCATAGGACAAAGATATAAACAATTATAGGTCGTCCAACAGCCTTCAACAATGAGCAAAACCCATACCATATAATCATCTATAAAAAGCCTTAGTATGATAAAATGTGAAACATTTCAAAAGAAAAAATCAACAGCCTACTACAACAATGAAGGAAAAACAAATATGGTACACAGCTTCTAACTACAGCCACTACGTTATATAGGTCCTGTCTGTGGAAAGAGTCACACCCTGTATGTAGAATATACAACTTCTAACTACAGCCACTACGTTATATAGGTCCTGTCTGTGGAAAGAGTCACACCCTGTTTGTAGAATACACAGCTTCTAACTACATCCACTACGTTATAGGTCCTGTCTGTGGAAAGAGTCACACCCTGTATGTAGAATACACAGCTTCTAACTACATCCACTACGTTATAGGTCCTGTCTGTGGAAAAAGTCACACCCTGTATGTAGAATACACAGCTTCTAAGGCCTAAATTAAAATATTGTTTGTTTGCCTTTTCCGACCCTATGTCTTGAAACAGGGTAGGTAGGTAGGTAAAATATTTTATTTTTCTTTCCCAAAAAATAACTAAGCTCGGTACATTTTTTGTCAAGGGTAGGCAGGTAGGTATAATATTTTATTTTATAGATACAAAATCTGCATGATATCATTTTTGTCTGTATTGCTTTTGTTTAAGTATGCTTTTGCTTTTAAGTATAATAGTCCTAAGAATTTTAACTTACTAATATTCTGTACTACGTACATGTACCTTGTACACTTAACCTGGACCTAAAGTTTTTCTGTAAGAGATAACTTTGTCCTGGTAAAATATGTCCGGGTAGACATACCATGCATACTTTGTACATTACTAGTAGAAAAAGTCCCTAGAGTGTTTAAATTTTCGTGTGTGCCTGTGTTTCCAATAAAAATGCTACAAGACTTGAAACTCAATTGTCACGTTTTTTACATCGCATTTATATATGATCTGTATGGAAAAACTTGGCGATTTTACTGCCAAATATTCTCCCCTTTACAGACCTTTGGTTCATGTTAGATATAAATCAGAATATATCAATGCTGGTCAAAGGCATCGTTAACATAATCATCCTGATCTACGGACCAAAAGCCATCACTACATAGGATACAAAGTCTGTTTACAAAATATTTTGTACACACATTGATAATTTAGTATTGGAGGAACTTTTTTTGAATGAACCCAGCTCTTCAAGTATAAAGACACAGAGTAACGTTTGTTAAATCATGATTTCAAAGCTTTCAATACAACATCCATTTCAAACAAATTTATGCTTTGAAACTCCAAACGCAAGTGTTCGTTCATGTCAAACGCTCACATGATACAAAACAGACTAGACCTTATACGGGAAAGATAAAACCCGAGAATTCCGGTAAAAAAGCTTTGAGCGGGAAATACAAATATAAGATTAATTTTTGGTAGGAACAAAAAATAAAATAAAATAAAATCTTGCTGGTAAACACAAATAAAAGATTTTCAGGCGGAACGAATTTATAGGGTTGGTCGGTAAAGGGCAAACAAACAATATTTTAATTTAAGCCTAACTACATCCACTACGTTATATAGGTCCTGGCTGTGGAAAGAGTCACACCCTGTGTGTAAAATACACAGCTTCTAACTACATCCACTACTTTATATAGGTCCTGTCTGTGGAAAGAGTCACACCCTGTATGTAGAATACACAGCTTCTAACTACAGCCACTACGTTATTTGTCCTGTCTTTCGACAGGCACATACAGAATAAAAAAAAATGATTGAATTTAATGTGACTGGTCTCGTTGATTATTGATAATGTTTTTATTATACAATTACTGTCTTTTGATGAGGTAAATGTGTAGTTTTATTGACTTTTGAAAAACTGATATTCACTGAGACCAACAGCCGAAGTGAATATCAGTTTTTCAAAAGTCAATTAAACCACATATTTACCGAAACAAAAGACAGTAATTGTTTTATTCCATATTCCGAGAGAGATGCATGTAATTGCAATTATTAACCAAAACCAATTGTACATCAATCGTTTTTTTTTACCAAAATAGTGCAGGTAAAAGCACGCGACGTTATGCGCGGTGAATATCCTTTTTCCGCAGGTGAATATGCTTATTTATTCAAAATCCTCATTCATATAGAAAAACCTTCTAAAGTTTTATCAATATGGAATAATTAATACTGTTCTTTATGTGTGTCTTAATGCTGGTAAATAAAACTCTTGAAATTTTTAGATCTGGAAAAGTGCAATAGATGTTCTGATGTTCGATGGAAAAAGTCACACCCTGCTTGTAGAATACATTTGTACCTCATTTAGGTATGTGATTAGATTTTTAAGGTTTTGAGTTCAGTTCATTAACTTTAAATAGTGCAGAAAAGTTGAGATAAATGACTGTTTCAATGCTATAATATATTATTTGAATGAAATAAGAAGATAAAAATATTAAGTCAGTATTTTACCACTCATAGTGATCATGTTTCAATTGGCAATAACACAAATACCTCAATTAAAACTCAACAGTATATATTGACTATGATTATTTTTTTCTATTTTTAGGCTATAATGGAAAGTTGGAATAAGGTAAGATTTACTTGATAGTCTCCTTGTCATTTATAGTTTTGTTCCCCATTAGGCCAAATAAAAATATATGTGTGGTTCCAGTAACCCTACCATCCCTACTTTTTCGGCTTAAAAATAGCCTACCCTAAAGATTTTATTGTCATTTTTCATTAAGCACTGTTAAAGTCAGAATGTTGCTCCCATAGACTCAATGTAAAAAAAAACAACATTAAATAAAAAAGATTCCCTGCCTACCTACCCTAACTTATTTTCAGATGTAACTGGAACCACACATACTTTTTTATTTGGCCTTAGTGTACAATTAGATACAAGTATGTGATAACTTGAGATAAAAACTAGTAGAATTCTAAGTGAACTACCAAACTACTTATTCCAAAAAAAAAAAAAAAATACAAAACTGGGACAAAGCCAGGTGAACTCAAAAACATTTCTACTCATTACACTTGTGACACAAACAGCATTTGAATCAGTATTCAGTAACTGAACAAAACAAACAAAAATGCAGTTTAAGAAATTTAGCGAATATTTTTCAAGTATGAAGGTACATGATGTAGGAGGGATGGACAGCTTTTGAGGGAGGTGGGAAGGGGGGGGAAGATTTTTAAAGTGGGAGATAGTGTATTATTTATGTAGTACCTTCAGAATCCTTGTTTATTTGTAACTCTATGTAGGTCTGTAGAGTTATTTGAAAAAAATATTGGGACAATTTTTCTACATAAACAAAATAAAATACAGAAGTTATCTCCCCTTGCCATTGTTAAGTTCATGTGAGTGGAATACGACAAATCTATTTTATGGTATAAAGAGCTGACTGATGCAACACACTTTTTGTCTTGTTAGTTTACATTCTCATTGCTTTATTATATCCCACATCTACATTTATTCAGTCTACATACATTCATATAATTATGTATCTCTTTAAGTAAGTTAATAGAGAGATTTCTACTAGCTGATATGAAAAAAGGATGAGAAAGTACCTAGGGGCAAAGTGAATGAAACACAACTACATGTCTTTAAAAGGCAATTAAAGGACTTAGTGAATGAAAAACACAACTACATGTCTCAAAAAGGACGAAAAGTAGGGGCAACTAAAGGACTAAGTGTATTACATGTCTTTAAAAGGACAAAGGTCAAAGTCCAGAAAATACTACAAGAAAGAAAAATCAAATATGCCAAATCTAGTCCATGATTCTATAAAAAAATAATTTTTTGAAGGTTAACAATTTTTGTCGAGCCTTTTTCTAAATCACTGATTCAAGTAACATTATTTCCATAAAGGTTTCAAGTTAGAGTTGTCTTTCTTTAATAATCACCTATTTAAGTAGTACAAATTAATCACTAGAAGAAGTGATTAAATTTTAATGTAGCTTTAAATATAGAATACTAATGATCCAGGGGGTCGTTATGTTTCTAAACTTATCAGAACCAACATCTGTGTTGTCTAGATGACCAGGTCATTTCAGGTGATGACCTTGTACTGAATCTAGGATAATGACATAAAAATCACTTGTTTAAGTATCAGACCTCAATTTCCTTCCCAAAAATCACTTCTTTAAGTATCATTCTTTTAATAACCACCACTAATTTCAACACCCCCGAACAGTGAAATTTTTATCGCGAACAGTAGAATTGTATTACATAATCTGAAAGATGAAACCTTGAACTTCACAGGAAAAATACTCCCACTGCTGGGAAAAATCTTTTAAGAAAGTATCAGTTCATTATGTTAAGCCATTATTATAGCATTTTTTCAATTAAAATAGAATTTTCAGCTAAATGATAGCATCAAAGGTATAAACCTTGCTACTTAAAAGAAGCAAAAAGTTCATTTTTTTTTAATTTTACTAATTAAAAGATATTATTTAAACATATGTTTTTAAAATTTTGAAAAAACTACAAAATCCCAATTTGTGACAAAACCTGAAATTTGCTACTCAAATAAGTGATTTAAAAATCACTTACTTGTGTAAGTCCCCTGACTTGAAGACCTGGATGCTTCATACTTTGTATATAAATGCCTCATGTTATGAAGTTTCCGTCAGTCACATGTCCAATGTCCTTGACCTCATTTCCATGGTTCAGTGACTACTTGAAAAAAATATTTTTTGTAATGTTAAATTATCTCTTATTATAAGTAATAGGATTACTATATTTGGTATGTGTGTACCTTGCAAGGTCTTCATGCCTGTTAGACAGTTTTTACTTGACCTCGACCTCATTTCATGAATCAGTGAACAAGGTTAAGTTTTGTGGTCAGGTCCATATCTCAGATACTATAAGCAATAGATCTAGTATATTCAGTTTATGGAAGGACTGTAAAATGTATATGTCCAAATGGCAGGTGTCATCTGACCTTGAACTCATTTTGATAGTTCAGTGGTTACAGTATAAGGTTTTTGTGTTTTGGTCTGTTTTTTTGCCCCACCTACGATAGTAGAGGGGCATTATGTTTTCTGGTCTGTGCCTCCGTCCGTCCGTCCGTCTGTGCCTCCGTTCGTCCGTCCGGTTAAAGTTTTTGGTCGAGGTAGTTTTTGATGAAGCTGAAGTTCAATCAACTTGAAAATTAATACACATGTTCCCCATGATATGATCTTTCTAATTTTAATGCCAAATTATAGTTTTGACCCCAATTTCATGGTCCACTGAACATAGAAAATGATAGTGCAAAGTTCAGGTTAAAGTTTTTGGTCAAGGTAGTTTTTGATGAAGTTAAGTTACATCAACTTGAAAATTAGTACACATGTTGATATGATCTTTCTAATTTTAATTCCAAATTAAAGTTTTGACCCCAATTTCATGGTCCACTGAACATAGAAAATGATAGTGGGAGTGGGGCATCCGTGTACTATGGACACATTCTTGTTCTTATTCTGTATGCAATAGGTCTACCATATTTGGTGTATGGAATGATTGTAAGGTGTACATGTCTAGCTGGCAGGCGTCATCTGACCGTGACCTTATTTTCATGGTTCACTGGTCAAAGTTCAAATTTTGAGTTTTGGTCTTTTTATTTAATACTTTATGCAATATGTCAACTATATTTGTTGTATGGAAATATTTTATGGTGTATATGTCAATCGCACAGGTTTTATTTGACCTTGACCTCATTTTCACGGTTCATTGCTCAGTGTTAAGTTTTTATGTTTTGGTCTGATTTTCTTAAACTATAACCAATAGGTCAACTATATCTGTAGTTTGGAAGAATTGTTAGCTGTACATGCCTTGACCTCATTTTCATGGTTCATTGGTCAATGTTTAGTTTTCTTGGTTAATGTTAAGTTTATGTGACAGTTGTGATAAAGCTTTTTATTTAGGACTATCAACATAATATCAATGATTAGTAAAGAAGGCGAGACATTTCAGAGTGTGCACTCTTGGTGTTTTTTCTTGATAATATAAAATGCATAAATCCCAACAATTATATGCTATTCCTCTCTGTCTGTTATTTGTAGGAAGGATACTACTGATTTATGTAGTCATTGCTAAACAGAAGAATACATAATTATTACCTAATTTAACAGTAAGGACATTCATTTCAATATATTTTTATTACAGTTTACTTACAGAAACTTACTACAGCTGCTGGGAATAGAGATATAGAAGCCTTAAAATTATGTCTACAGAATGGTGCAGACATTGATTTTCAAGATTAAATGTAACTTCTATGTTTTACTTACAGAAACTTACTACAGCTGCTAGAGATGGAGATAAAGAAGCCTTAAAATTATGTCTACAGAATGGTGCAGACATTGATTTTCAAGATTAAATGTAATTACTATGTTATACTTACAGAAACTTACTACAGCTGCTGGGAATAGAGATATAGAAGCCTTAAAATTATGTCTACAGAATGGTGCAGACATTGATTATCAAGATTAAATGTAATTTTTATGTTTTACTTACAGAAACTTACTACAGCTGCTAGAGATAGAGATATAGAAGCCTTAAAATTATGTCTACAGAATGGTGCAGACATCGATTATCGAGATGTAAGTAAAATATTCACATTCAAAGCTACCACATTTTAATAATTCATAGAAAAATCATTTGAAGATACAGCCTTTTATGGTACATAAACAAAAAAAGACACAAAACTACATGTTACTTAAAATTAAAGCACAGTGAAACAGTGAAAACTACAAGTAACTTCAAAATGTTGAATATTGTACATAAACACACGACAACAATTTACTTTAGAACTATAATAACAGAAGTATAAAAAATAAAAAAAACCAAGTTGCTTCAGAACATAACAGATTGTACATAAGCAGTATAAAACAAACAAAGTTCTACAAATTACTTCAGAACAGAACAAATTGTACACCAGCAGTATAAAACACACAACTACAAAACTTCAGAACATAACAAATTGTACATAAGCAGTAGAAAAACACACAACTACAAGTTACTTCAGAACAGAACAAATTATACATAAGAAATATAAAACACACAACCACAAGTTACTTCAGAACATAACAAATTGTACACCAACAGTATAAAACACACAACTACAAGTTACTTCAGAACATAACAAATTGTACACCAACAGTATAAAACACACAACTACAAGTTACACCAGAACGTAACAAATTGTACACCAACAGTATAAAACAAACAACCACAAGTTACTTCAGAACATAACAAATTGTACACCAACAGTATAAAACACACAACTACAAGTTACTTCAGAACATAACAAATTGTACACCAACAGTATAAAACACACAACTACAAGTTACTTCAGAACATAACAAATTGTACACCAACAGTATAAAACACACAACTACAAGTTACTTCAGAACATAACAAATTGTACACCAACAGTATAAAACACACAACCACAAGTTACTTCAGAACATAACAAATTGTACACCAACAGTATAAAACACACAACTACAAGTTACTTCAGAACATAACAAATTGTACAACAACAGTATAAAACACACAACTACAAGTTACTTCAGAACATAACAAATTGTACACCAACAGTATAAAACACACAACTACAAATTACTTTAGAACATAACAGATTGTACACCAGCAGTATAAAACACACAACTACAAGTTACTTCAGAACATAACAAATTGTACACCAACAGTATAAAACACACAACTACAAATTACTTTAGAACATATCAGATTGTAAACCAGCAGTATAAAACACACAACTACAAGTTACTTCAGAACAGAACAAATTGTACATAAGAAATATAAAACACACAACTACAAGTTACTTCAGAACATAACAAATTGTACACCAGCAGTATAAAACACATAACTACAAGTTTCTTCAGAACATAACAAATTGTACATAAGCAGTAAAAAAAACCCACACAACTACAAATTACCTCAGAACATAACAGATTGTACATAAGCATAAAAAATATTTTTATTGAAATGATCAATTATACTGAATCTACACTAATTCCTGTTGTTAATCAGACAGTTTTAACGAACAAATATTTGTAATAATCTGATTTATCATATAAAGTGGGGTCTCATTTTACTTGTTTTGTTCTACTGAATCCATTGATATAATTATTTTACACATTTCTTGAAAAAAAATATTTTTTTAAGATATCAGGTTTAATGGAAGTTTTGACATTTCACAACAAAACATGTTTATTTGTTGTTTTATATACAATATAAATACAAGTGTGACTGGTCATTTTATTCAGTTTTGACCACTGATTCATGTGATATATATTTTGTTTATATTTATTACACAACATTGTCCAGTTTATCAGACAAGTTTTGATGTCAGTTGTATTATTCCAGGAGTATGGAGAGACAGCATTAATGTATGCTGCCCAGGGAGGATACCTGGAGATCTGTAGTCTCCTCATTGATACAGGATGTAAGATCGACATCACAGATACAGTATGTTATCTACTTAGTCTGATCACATTACTATTAATCTATACTAAATCATGTTGTTAATTAGACAAGTTTAATGAACAAATATTTGTAATAATTATATCAAGTTGGGTCTCATTTTACTCGTATTATTGTTCTGAATCAGAAAATATTCCTCCTTTTCATGTTTCTTAAAAAAAATTATTTTATTGAAATGAATGATGATACTGAATCTACACTAATTCCTGTTGTTAATCAGACAGTTTTAATGAACAAATATTTGTAAGAATCATATAAAGTGGGGTCTCATTTTGTTTGTTTTGTTCTACTGAATCCATTGATATAATTATTTCACACATTTCTTGATTTTTTTTTTTTTTTTAAATATCAGGTTTTATGGAAGTCTTGACATTTCACAACAAAACATGTTTATTTGTTGTTTTATATACAATATAAATACAAGTGTGACTGGTCATTTTATTCAGTTTTGACCACTGATTCATGTGATATATATTTTGTTTATATTTATTACACAACATTGTCCAGTTTATCAGACAAGTTTTGATGTCAGTTGTATTATTCCAGGGTGGATGGACAGCATTAATGAAGGCTGCCTATGAAGGACACCTGGAGATCTGTCGTCTCCTCATTGATACAGGATGTAAGATCGACATCACAGCAGTATGTTATCTACTTAGTCTGATCACATTACTATTAATCTACACTAAATCATGTTGTTAATTAGACAGGTTTAATGAACAAATATTTGTAATAACTATATAAAGTGGGGTCTCATTTTACTCGTATTATTGTTCTGAGTCAGAAAATATTACTCCTTTTCATGTTTCTTAAAAAAAAATATTTTTATTGAAATGAATGATGATACTGAATCTACACTAATTCCTGTTGTTAATTAGACAGTTTAAATAACAAATATTTGTAAGAATCATATAAAGTGGGGTCTCATTTTGTTTGTTTTGTTCTACTGAATCCATTGATATAATTATTTTACACATTTCTTGAAAAAAATATTTTTTTAAGATATCAGGTTTAATGGAAGTTTTGACATTTCACAACAAAACATGTTTATTTATTGTTTATGTACAATATTAAAACAAGTATGACTGGTCATTGTATTCAGTTTTGACTACTGATTCATGTGATATATATTTAGTTTATATTTATTACACAACATTGTCCAGTTTATCAGACAAGTTTTGATGTCAGTTGTATTATTCCAGGGTGGATGGACAGCATTAATATGGGCTGCCAGGAGAGGACACCTGGAGATCTGTAGACTCCTCATTGATACAGGATGTAAGATCGACATCACAACAGTATGTTATCTACTTAGTCTGATCACATTACTATTAATCTACACTAAATCATGTTGTTAATTAGACAGGTTTAATGAACAAATATTTGTAATAATTATATAAAGTGGGGTCTCATTTTACTCGTATTATTGTTCTGAGTCAGAAAATATTCCTCCTTTTCATGTTTCTTAAAAAAAAATATTTTATTAAAATGATCAATTATACTGAATCTACACTAATTCCTGTTGTTAACTAGACAATTTTAACGAGAAATATTTGTAAGAATCATATAAAGTGGGGTCTCATTTTGTTTGTTTTGTTCTACTGAATCCATTGATATAATTATTTTACACATTTCTTGAAAAAAATATTTTTATTAGATATCAGGTTTAATGGAAGTTTTGAATTTCACAACAAAACATGTTTATTGTTTGTTTATGTAGAATATAAATACAAGTGTGACTGGTCATTTTATTTTGTTTTGACCACTGATTCATGTGATATATATTTTGTTTATATTTATTACACAACATTGTCCAGTTTATCAGACAAGTTTTGATGTCAGTTGTATTATTCCAGGTGTATGGATATACAGCATTAATGTATGCTGCCAGGGAAGGACACCTGGAGATCTGTAGACTCCTCATTGATACAGGATGTAAGATCGACATCACAAATGTATGTTATCTACTTAGTCTGATCACATTACGATTAATCTACACTAAATCATGTTGTTAATTAGACAGGTTTAATGAACAAATATTTGTAATAATTATATCAAGTGGGGTCTCATTTAACTCGTATTATTGTTCTGAATCAGAAAATATTACTCCTTTTCATGTTTCTTAAAAATTTTTTTTTTATTAAAATGATCAATTATACTGAATCTACACTAATTCCTGTTGTTAATTACACAGTTTTAATGAACAAATATTTGTAAGAATCATATAAAGTGGGGTCTCATTTTGTTTGTTTTGTTCTACTGAATCCATTGATATAATTATTTTACACATTTCTTGAAAAAAAATTTTTTTTTTAAATATCAGGTTTTATGGAAGTCTTGACATTTCACAACAAAACATGTTTATTTGTTGTTTATGTAGAATATAAATACAAGTGTGACTGGTCATTTTATTCAGTTTTGACCACTGATTCATGTGATATATATTTTGTTTATATTTATTACACAACTTTGTCCAGTTTATCAGATAAGTTTTAATGTCAGTTGTAGGATATGTTGTATATTATTGATATTGACAACAAAGTATTGTACATAATATTTACATGTTATTTGGTTATATTATAGAGCAATGGAGAAACACCTTTACATTGTGCTGCTAAGGGGGGACATCTACAGACCACAAGATGTCTAGTAGAACAAGGAGGTGCCAGTCCCTTGATTAAATCACATGAGGTAATATTTTATAGTATATGACCAGTGTTCAACTATTAAGTAATGAATCACTAAAATGATGTATAAGATATGGTTGGATTTTATTTAAAGGCTATAGTTAAAAGTCATATGATTATTTGAATTGAACTTAAAAAGTTTGCTGTAATTAAAGTCTGTGTAAACAAACAAACTGTCAAACAAAACTTACACCTGTCTGTTGTCATGACAATTATAACAAAGTTATGTGATAATATCAAAACAGTCTAAGCAATGCATTGACATTCGTTCACCATGTGTTTATATAATTATTTAAACAGATGCGAGGTGGGCAATGACAGATAATCTTTAAGATGGGTGAAACAAACTTAAACACTACTAGACAATATTTATATGGATTCAATAAGGGGGGAAAATGCTTAATCATTTCATATTGTTGGCAGTAGGAAATTATTTAATGCAATAATTTGAAAGAGATGATCCTATGGAAATTTCTACAAATCTGTCTAGAGATAAATGTCATCTTGTCATAATTTATTTATTTCCTTATTTGAACAATCACTAAAAACTATGAAATGCTGTAAAAAAAATATATATACAGATCTAGGTGTACATGCCGGGGTATACAGATATAGGAGGATGTGGATGGGGTATACAGATATAGGAGGGTGTGGATAGGGTATACAGATATAGGAGGGTGTGGATGGGGTATACATATATAGGAGGGTGTGGATGGGGTTTACAGATATAGGAGGGTGTACATAGGGTATACAGATATAGGAAGGTGTGGATGAGGTATACAGATATAGAAGGGTGTACATGGGATATACAGCTATAGGAGGGTGTGGATGGGGTATACAGATATAGGAGGGTGTGGATGGGGTATATAGATATCGGAGGATGTGGATGGGGTAAACAGATATCGGAGGGTGTGGATGAGGTATACTGATATAGAAGGGTGTGGAGGGGTATACAGGTATCGGAGGGTGTTCCCTAAATTCCATTCTCAATTTTACTTAAAAATGTTTATTTATTGTGATTTTAAATAATTCCTCATAAATGTGTATGTTTCAGTTAAAAATGTTTAAGAATGCAAGTTCTTATTATTGCGATATTTACCTAGTCACATTATTCGCATTCAATTATTTCTGAATTTACAGTACTGTACATGTATAAAGTTTGAGTGGTTTACAATAGGCAATATATGTGTAATGGAACTTTACGGAAGAAAAATAAATAAGCGAAGACAATGATAGAAGTCTCATCTGTGTCTTATTTTGATAATGGAAATGGCAATACTTTATGATTACATGTATCTGTATATTTAACAGGACTGAAAGTATGTTTTTTATCCAAATACAGTCTAATCATCTATTAATGGAACATACTTGTACAAGTTTAACTTTTACTGGGATTCATGTTTAGTATCAAATTGTTGCTTTTATATATGTTTATTTTCTTTAAATATTTCTTTATGAGTCCTTGTGCATGTTTCGTGTGTTTTACACCAATCAAGTTTGATTGAGCTATTGATATATTTTTGTCTTTTTTTTTCTGCATTGTCTACAGAGTTTGAACTTGTCAATTGCTGGTATTCATTGATATCTACATGTCATGCATGTATACTTAAAAGCTAGTCACTCATGTTGACCGACACTCTTTGCCTTATACATGTAGTAGATTCTTTTAAATATATTGCAAGAATATAAAAATCCTAAATTTAGCTGTTGAATGTACATGAAACTATCCGTAACATTAGAATTAAAAGTACAAGGTACCACCTTCTATTGAACAATCTGCATCTCAAACTTTGAACCTGTATTCACCACTGCATGTTTCATTTATCATTATTTACATAATTTTCTAAGGATTTCTCAGGGTTGAATTTTTTTTCTGGTTTCTTTTTTATTGAATTTTGTACTGCAGCACCCTCAATTGTTAAAGGCAGTACAATTTTCAAGACGAGCATTTCAGCTAAATGACTATGTTGTATGAAATTTGCTCATAGTTGTAGGCCTTACACTGACCTTGAGTTTTTGACTTTTACGTCATTTAGTCATGTTAGTTGCTTACTCATGTTTGGGAGAGTTGTCTCATTAGCAATGAAACCACATTTTTTTAATTTTGTATGTACCCATACATGTACATGATATCTTATGCCCTTTCTTATTCTGATACATGTATATGTTAATGTCACAGAAAAACTCTCAAAAACATGATTAATATTGTCTGATTGGCAATCATACCACATCTTCTTTTTTATATTTACTATGTCACATTTTATGTCCCAGTCTCTCAACATGCTCAAGCTAAAGCTTATGTTGTTCTTATTTGGTTGTTGTCTGTCATTATTTGTTTATTTGTGTATTAAAGGTAGCATAACTCATGTACAAATGTAATTGTATGTATAAATGCAAATGATAAAGAGTTTTACTTATTGTTGAAAGCGGTACAGTAACTTATAAAAATTGTGATAAACATGATGAAAGAACCAAGAACTTTCATAAAAATCTGTAATCAAACTGGCCTAATTACTCACGAAATTGTAATGAAAGTACAGTGCATAAAAATAAATATTTAATCAAATTAATGTTTTGATACACACGCTTGACAAAAAATTAATGGATGAAGTTACTGTTCAAATGTTGATACTGCTGTTCTTATGAACATAATGTAAAATTACAGATATCTATAACAATTAGCCCTTTTATGTTGATCTTCTGTTCGTAATCAACTGCACATGTAATTTTTCCACTATACAGGTACAACATTGTACAACGTACATGTATATGTGCATAAATTCTTTTTAATCAAATTGTACTTGTTTAGATTAATCTCTGTCTGACATGTCTGTGTTCATGTTGAAAATAAGAACTGTTCATCTTTGATTATCCTTTACTAGTGTTGGATAATCGGTTGAAATTACCAACCGATTATCTATTACAATCGTTTGACAGCAACCAACCGACTATCGGTTATATTCGCATCAGAATACTTTGCCCTTTTTTTAAATGAAATCATGCATTTTAGTCTCATTGGTCATGTCTAATGTGCATATTCCATTTCATTGCAGAGTTTTATATGTTAATATTTGATCTTCTGTTTCCTTTTCATATTTTATTTAGCAATTATAAAAATGAATTAATTAGAATCCAGATTTAGATTGAACATATTTTATCTCATAATTACAACATTAATTACCAAGAGTGACACTAACTTTTCTAAATTTCAATGGTGTAACTCACATTATAATTTCAATAACTTAGCAGTATAAACATTTGAATGTTTCACAGTAAGAAAAGATATGTATAAAGTATTTTACTTTAAGAAATTTAAGATTAACAGAAAAAAATAAAACAATGCATTTGCATTGAAATATATACAGTAAACAAAGAGGATCCAGCCAATGTCTGTTAATTCGTGTAGAATGTTTTTTTTTCACTTTATGATCATCATTTTTCTGTCAATTGTGTCAAGCGAGCGTCTGAACTTATAATTGCAAAAATGCGGAATTATTACATAGTTGAACCGTATCCGATCCGTGATTCTAATGTATTTCAATGGCGGACAAATTTAAGAAAATTTACAAACATAAACGATGTTTGACAAGCAATTTGGGAAGGAATATGACGCTTTTGACGCTACTAATGGATAAAACATTAATAAAAGGCAATTTGCGACACGCTCTAATGAAGTAAGGAAATTATTTTGTCTAAAATCTGAAGGATTTCATGTACGCTCTCAAGTAACAAGTATCCGGAATGGAGAGAGTATTTCATACAAAGTTATTTATTTTAAAGATCAATCTGTATATATATAGTCAATACTTTTGTCACGTTTTAAAGGGGAAAAAATGGTTTTGTCTTTAATTATAGGATGTTTGACATTGTTATTGTCATCCACTGATATTTTTTGTTGCAATTTGTTTGACTGAGCAAATAAAATTCAAACCGCAAACGGACCGGAAGTTGAAAAAAGTCCGGAAACTATAGAAACAATCGATTGAACAAAATCCCAATCGATTATCGACATCGTGAGGCCCAACCAACTGATTTCCGACTTATTCCGATCATCGGAACAACACTATCCTTTACAGTTGTGGAACAATCTCTACGAGGCTGCTACAAGATATTGAATTACTTTATAGACTTGAGGGTTTTTGCTTTACACATGTTTCCATTTGTAGGTTCCAGGGATGGGGTAATCGTAATTTGTAATCGTAATCGATTGTAATTGATTACATTTTTTCCAGTAATCGACAGTAATCTGTAATCGAAGACATTTTCGATTACATGTAATTGTAATTTAATCGATTACAACAAAAAATATAATGTAATCATTGATTACTTTTCGATTACATTTCGATTACTTTAGTAAAATAGTTTGATGAAATATAACCTATTTTAAATGAAAATATGTATGTATTCTATATTTATCACTTTGTAGTACAGATGAAATAGAATGTATTGATATGACTTAAAGAGTTTTATATCAACTGCCTAATTTTTATTTATTGTCTCAAGCTGCATTATGTTCAACCACATCCCCTACCAAAATTTTGAAACAAAAGCATGCATGTGCTTGTCAATAATTCATGACCTTTTATATTAATATAAAAAATAAATTTGAAATAAGAAAATAGATTTAAAATAAGTAATGTTAGGTTCTGTACTACACTAAAGTAGAAAGGTAGTAAGCTTATTTCTTTAAAATTCCATAAAGCATAGAATAGATAAACAGTTGAATTCTTATAATATTATGATATACATATATATCAAAATTGAGAAAGTACACAATGAACGAATGGCTTTGCATTGAATTCATTTTAGAAATAGATACATTTATCTCTCTTTGACACTATAAATATATTTTGTTTGTACATGTAATTTGATTAGACAATAAAAAAAAGTCTTAAAAAACTTCTTGTCTTTACTAATTATCAAATGATCAATCTCTTCTAATCAATAAGATAAAGACTTTGTTTTTAGTTCAATAACTGCAAAAATCAATGTCTAATTAATTAAGAGGGATATTAACATTATTTTGCCCCAGGTTATAAATTGTACTCCATTAACAGTTTTATAACCTATAATTAGGGTGGTTATCCAAACAACAGGATTAAATTATGGATCTAATTATTAATTTTGATCTTTAAAATTAGGTGAACAAATACATTATTCTATCTTATTATTTTTTTCAGAGAAAACTTCCAACCTTGTAATTAACTATGCAAAAATGTACCTGTCTTTAATAAGTTAAAACAATAAAGCTAACTAAGTCAGTATAAAAGAAAAAAAATTGAGAGAAAAACTTTGATATAAATAAGTACTTAATGTCAGCTCTCATTCATGTTGAAAGAAAAAGTTTTTTGTTAATTTCTGATCCTCAGTAACAGATTCCTTCTAGAAAACAACTACCAACTTATAATTTGGAAACAATGCTTCAAATACTGATTTTGTAATATTTCCACTATACAAATGTTGAAGGATGTAATTGCCAGTAATTGAAAAGTAATGTAATTACTTTTGATAAAGTAATCGAGGGCAATCAATTACATACAAAAATCTGAGTTATCGATTATTAATTGATTGCACATAAATCACTCATGTAATTAATCGATTACATTTGTCAGTAATCGTGCCCATCCCTGGTAGGTTCCGTTAACGTTAATTTTACAATTTAACAGTCAATTAGCCATATCTTTCACTTTCTGCATTCTATTAATGGAGGGTTTTCTTTCTGTCCAGAAAAAACAGGCAAGAAAAGATGGGTGTCAATAACTGTGTCCTCCTTTCACCTTTAAGCTGAGTCTTACTAGTATTTTTAATCATTTTTAACATGCTGTTTGACATCTTCATGATCACACTGTGGAATGTCTGGTTGGAAAGTTAACTTTATTCCATTTCAAAAAGTTATGTTGCCCTAAACACATTGTTGTCCATGTTTTCTGGATGACAATAAAATATGTGTTGAAAAAGAGGAATTTTGACACAAAGCTTGTGGATTACCAACTGTTCATAGATCCTGCAGTCAGGTATTGCATTGTACATGTAAGGCTTATCTTTTGCACTTTTGTTCTCATCATTGTCATCTTGAACCTGTAATAAAAAAAAGTAACAATTGACAATTGTGTACACAAAAAAAAAATCCAGTAAGCAGTATAACAGTATTACTGATACAAATATTTTTCATATACATGATATATATATAAACATGAAGGACTTATATTGTAATCCAAGTTTTCATGCAAAAGTTCTGTGAAAAAAGATGTGTTAAAAACTTAACAATATCCACCTAACATTTTTGTAAAAGATTCATAAACTATCTATATTTTTAACAAGTTTTTGCAAAATAAAAAAAAACTCCGCCACATTATGTATGTATGTAAATATATGTTCCTGCCTCGTTTGAATTGTTTTACATTGTAAATTCAGTGTTTTTGATAGCTGACTATGCGGTATGGTCTTTGCTCATTGTTGAAGGCCCGTATCATGACCTATAGTTGTTAATTTGTGTGTCATTTTGTTCTCTTGTGGAGAGTTGTCTTATTTGCAATCATACCACATCTTCTTTTTTATATAGTTAATTTAATTTAATTCAAACCAAAACAAATTTAAATTATATGCTTGTTTCCAGCCTTCAATTTGAAACAAAAGTTTCAGGTAGGTAATTCGCCTTTTCCCGAATCTATATATAAGACCTGGGGTAAATGGTAATCTTATTGTTCGTAGACCAAAATGAAAATAAAGCCACATCATTGGATGGAATTCAAATATTTAGTATGTGTTAAGCCAATCACAACTTTTTGGTGAACGCTTTTAAAAATATTACCAAGAATACATAAGATTCCGAAACGACAAATCTATTTTATGTCTTATTTTTTTTAAATGATTATACAGGTACATTGCAGAACATTGAATCTTCTAACTTCAAAGCCCATACCAAATTAGCATTAAACACCATATAGTAACCCAGTGTTCACGTTCCGCAGGGTCTCTCAGTGGTGGATCCACAAATTTTCCCAAGTTGGGGCCCACTGCACTGACTAGTTACCTAAGAAGGGCCCTGCTCCAGTCCTGCTTCAGTGATCACCTATATAAACAAATAGATTTCCTCCAGAAAAGGTGGACCCAGAAGGTAGGCTGAATAATTATAATTTTAATTTTCCTTTTTAGGCCACACCAATTTAATGTCTTGTTCTACGGATTTTTGGACTCCAAAAGTTGGGGCGAGCGAGCGATTTGAAAATTTTAATAAAAAAATATTTAATTTGCAATTTTTGTCGAGCCTGCAACTTTTGTTGCAGAAAGCTCGACATAGGGATAGTGATCCGGCGGCGGTGATAGCTAACTTCTTAAAAGCTTTATATTTTAAAAGGTGGAAGACCTGGATGCTTCATACTTTGTATATAGATGCCTCATGTTACGAAGTTTCCGTCAGTCACAAGTCCAATGTCCTTGACCTCATTTTCATGGTTCAGTGACCACTTGAAAAAAAAGTTCAGATTTTTTGTAATGTTGAATTCTCTCTTATTATAAGTAATAGGATAACTATATTTGATATGTGCGTACCTTGAAAGGTCCTCATGTCTGTCAGACAGTTTTCACTTGACCTCGACCTCATTTCATGGATCAGTGAACAAGGTTAAGTTTTGGTGGTCAAGTCCATATCTCAGATACTACAAGCAATAGGGCTAGTATATTTGGTGTATGGAAGGACTGTAAGGTGTACATGTCCAACTGGCAGGTGTCATCTGACCTTGACCTCATTTTCATGGTTCAGTGGTTATAGTTAAATTTTTGTGTTTTGGTCTGTTTTTCTCATACTATATGCAATAGGTCTACTATATTTGTTGTATGGAATGATTGTAAGGTGTACCTATCTAGCGGGCAGATGTCATGTGACCTTGACCTCATTTTCATGGTTCAGTGGTCAAAGTTAAGTTTTTGAGTTTTGGTCTTTTTATCTAAAACTATATGCCATAGGTCATCTATATTTGGTGTATGGAAATATTTTATGATCTTTATGTCAGTCGCGCAGGTTTTATTTGACCCAGACCTCATTTTCACGGTTCATTGCACAGTGTTAAGTTTTTGTATTTTGGTCTATTTTTTCTTAAACTATAAGTAATAGGTCAACTATATATGTTGTATAGAAGCATTGTTAGCTGTACATGTCTGCCTGGCATGGTTCATCTGACCTTGACCTCATTTTCAAGGTTCATTGGTCTTTGTTTAGTTATCTAGGTTAATGTTAAGTTTATGTGACAGTTGTATTAAAGCTTTATACTTAGGACTATCAACATACATGTAATATCAATGATTAGTATAGAAGGCGAGACATTTCAGCGTGTGCACTCTTGTTTTAGGTCATGTACAATGTAGGTGAAGCATGAAAGATAAAAGGCGAACGATTATAATTTTTTTTTGTAAACATAAAATATTAGATTTTCTAAATATTAAAACTTGATTTAACACTTGTACTCTGACATTTCTTTAATTCATGAAGTGTTTTACCCTGTACACCAAGAAATAAATGAATAATTAGATGTGGTCTATGTACATGTTTGTGTGCCAAAGAGACTTTAACCATGTTAATGTTAACACATATCATTTACTTTTATATTATTCAGAATGTGTGGACCCCTCTTTTAGAAAAGTTGTTTCAAATATGATGTAGTTCTCCTCTTTTTAAGTAAAAAATTCTCAGCTTTTCCAAGGATTTGTATAGTAGCACTATACAAATCCTTGGTTTATTCTATTTTTCTTTTCTATAACAATAAAATAACCCCTGACTTTAGGGAGGGTTCCTCCCAACCTGATTATAACAAATTCAAGTCATTGTTCTGCCTTTTACACATACTAGGGCTATGACCCCGACTAAACAGCAAGCTATAAGGACATAAGCAACCCCAACATTACTAGTGTACACAATTCAAACAGGAAAACCAACAATCTAATATATATATACAAACTGAGAAATAACAGGCTATGAACCACATCAACATACTACTGAACAACAGGCCCCTAAATCAATCCTGACAGGTACATAAACAAGCAGCGAGTATGGGTAGTTTTGTTCTGCCAGCATACAATATATTTGCAATATATTTGCAACTGAAGCCAACTGTTCTTTAGAAGTTCTGACAACGAACATATTTTGATGTGGAATGTAAGTAAGGGGAAGGCAACCGACATACAGGCATGTTTTTCCTGTTATATATTTATATTGGAGTACTCCACACTTGAGCAATCTTACTAATAAACCAACAAACGTTTAGTCTATACTAATAAGTTAGTTTAAAAGATATACCAGACTACCAACGGGACAAATATTCACCAAGATGATTCATTATTTTACCTACTATCATTTAGGGGAACGAAACTTTGTTATGGATCTCAAATTAGCAATAAAAGCGTAAGGAATAGTCCAAATTTTGAAATGAAAAATGTTATATATCTTGATTATCATAAATCAACGAAGCAACGAATAAACAGTTAAAAGTAATTTTGGGTTGAATGATTGTTTAAAGAAACCAATGATTTATCACCAAGTGGATTTTTTTAATGCATTTTCTTTGACACTATGTTATGGGCGGGTTGAACATTCGAAAGCATGCCCATTCCTTATGTCTATATCTAAATATAAAACCTGTAAATCGGAAGATTTATTAAGTTCGTCCATGTTTGTTGTTCGTTCAATTCTTATTTAATCAATTGATTAACATGCTTGATCTGGTTCATGTGAATACATACCATATAGTGTTGGTTGTTATCAATGTTGAAAGGCCTTTGATGACCTTTTCTCACAAACTTCAAAATCAAGTATTCGGAAAATATCATCGGGATTTTTAACCAACAAAACTTGAGATAAACTGTCATCGATATGACAATAAAATCGAAAGAATGACTAACAGTATTTATAAACACGACACAGAGAACTAAAGACGCAGTAACACGAACCTTACCTTTATTAGTAAGTTTCATAAAAAAGGATCTGAATTAAAACTACAAAAATTAAAACAACAAGGGATGAACATCATCATGTAGACTTAAAGCGTTGTTAGTATCAAAATACGTAGTTTCCTGTGTTATGCGCTAACCATCAAAAGTGTCCTCAGTGGACATAGGCTATGCTTTTCTAACACAAACAAGAAGTTAAAAATAATGTTTGCATTACACCGTGTTAATTGTATCTATTCTTTGGACTGTAGAATTTCTTACCTGAACATTCTTATCTGAAATGTAAAACACATACCTTCAATGTATGAAAATAGGTATCAGAAAAAAACTTTCCGATGAATATTGTGTAAAACGATTTTTTGTGTCTGACGCAAATATAAGATATCAAGATTGTATCTATAATGAGTTTATTAACTGCAGATAATATTCTGTAATTGTATTGACTTCATTTTAATCGGCTTTCATAGCCGATTTTACGTACTGGATGATTTTATTGTTAAAGGCTGTATAGTTGCCTAAATTTGTTTATGTTCACTTCATTTAAACTTTGGTTTAAAGTTGTCTCATTGGCAATCATTCCACATCCCCTTGTTTCTATACTGATCAGTATATCTAAAATACAGTCATCTAGTGTCAGTATGAATCAAAAATATCTAGAATAAACAAAACAACAAAACAAAACAACAAAAACAAACCATCATTTATCATAAAGTTTGAATGCTTTTTTAGTGTTATCGCAAAATAAAAATTACAGTAAATTCTTGTAATCCAAGTTAACAAAACTAAAATTAGGAACATCGTCTTAAGTTCAAAAGGAGCAACACCGGTTGCGTAAATTGAGCGTCAATGTGTTTTTTGACAAATATTATAAATCAGTTTTATTGGGAAAAAATATTCTAAAAAAAGGGGATAATTCATTTGTAACCCAGCTTACTGTTCATGTAATTTGGATATTTTGTAAACTTACTTTTGATTGAAACAGTGCATGATGTGACAGCTGAAGTACTTCTGCAGACGTATTCTCCACAATCAATTTGAGACACGTTTTTAATAGTCAACCAATGTTCTTGTCTTCCTTTATTAGCTGTTTTCATTAGCTTTCCATCCTTGAACCATTCTACAGTCGCATCAACATTTAAACTGCATTTTAATTTGATAGTAGATTTTTGGTTTGCAGAGATATCTTGTAAAGAACTAGTAAATTCAGGAGAAATCACTGAAATTACAAAAAGTTATAACTAGAATGATGTTCGAATAATTAATGAGGGAATCGATAACGATAACGAAGTATATTTTAAAAATTCTTCCTATTTGTACTAACTATATGAGATGAGGGACAACGATTTAGATTTTTCATTATTACTCTGATCATAGAAAATCTTATAAAACTACATACTGTAAGGACAATCGAGCTTATGCACATACAAGCACAATCTTCAAATAATCTAAATACTAAACAATTTGGTCTTGATTCAAATAAAAAAAAATATGCAAAATATAGAGCAAAGACAACAAAAATATAGCTATGGCCTCATTCGTTCCGGTCTTACATTGGCTATGCCTGTTGCCCAATCCAAATCATTTTATTTGAAAAATATTCTATTTAAACTATATCTAGGTAGGCAAAAAGAGCTTTGAGATTAAACCTAGTCGACTGCTTTTCTTAAAAATTTGTCTGCATTACGTCTTTTAAGTTCTTTTTGATAGACATAACCTTGTGATTAGATCTCGGACTCAAAATAGTAAAGTAAAAATAAATTAAAAAAAAGATGCCATGATAGTTAACATTCTTTCTTTGCTTTAAAAAATACTTTTTTACTAGATTCTGTTAATGCAGTAATTCTTTTGAAGTGATTGATCTTTTCACACGTGCAATGTGCTTGTAGTAACAAGTATTCAGGTGCATATAAACACACAAAACATGATATCTCTTCTTTTTTCATATATCGAAAACATTTCATAATTGTTTGAATTAATGCGACTCTCAAGTGAGAGGTTTAGCTAGATATAAAACAAGGATCAATCCATCCTTTTCTAAATGAGAAAATGTCTGTACCAAGTCAGAAATATGGCAGTTGTTATCCAGTCATTTGATGTGTTTAAGCTTTTGATTTTTCCATTAAATTAGGGACTTTCCGTTTGGAATTTTCATCGGAGTTCAATATTTTTTTTATTTTACTTTTTGTTACGTTCTTTTCTGAAGAGAACGAACGGAACCCCCATCATACTGAATAGTACAGGCTTAACCTATTCACATATTTGAATAAATAATAAAAAAATGTTTTTCTTTAAACACTTTTAAAAATGTTCTACCAGTGGATTTTTCAAAACGATCTTAAATAAACCGATGATTTATTGTATATTTGTCCTTTTCTTATTCGCACGTGTAACGATCTGGCCACCGATGAGACCAAGCGCTTCAAACTACGGGAAGTTACTGGCGTTGTTACAATAGACTTGCTTATGTTTTTCGTCCACACTATTTCGCCATTTGATTTGACAGTCTTTTTATATAACTTAACTTGAGTGATTTACCATTTGGTAGTTTTGTATTCTTTTTTATACGATGCCTTTGTTCTTCGATGCACATGTCTAATTTTATAAGGTTTAAATCTTGACCCAAGTAGTGAACCAAGTATTAAATATGTATTTATGTGTATACAATACCATGTTTTGATTTATAAAAAAGAATAGATTGCATCTTTTAACATATATCTTGTAAGACATTATTTATGGGCTTTTACATCTGAAGTGTGATTTCAAACTTGAAATCCCTTAAAATTTTTATTTTGTCTAATTTGTTTAATTGGTTTCTATTATCAGAATAATTCAAAACACTGGTATTGATAAACTTAGTCAATTTGGATATAGAAGACGAATGACTTCAATATAAACAAATTAAGCGTTTGAGAGGCTCAATGAAGGGTATACCATGATATTAAACATTAATATGACAAAACATTATCTTCCGAACTTTATAAAAGCTGTAATTGTATAGCTAATTTTTTTTCTTTTACACTACCGGCACGTTCAAATGTTGTTTTCCTATAACGATTGCTAGAGATAATCTTAATTTAGTGACTATTTAATAAGCACAAGAAATGTTTGCATGGGAGTAAAAGACATTAAAGTCAAGGCTATTATATTCAAAGTTTCAACAGAATTTAAACCATTAACCATAGACGGATCAACAAAAGCTTTCAGTAATTTATAGCAGTACCTGGAATGAACCACTTTGTAAATAAACTCATCATAGATGATACCCTCGGGGAAATAAATCTCTACCAACAGTGGCATCGACCCAGTGATTGCAAATAAACTCATCATGGATACCAGGATTAAAATTTTATATTTACGTTAGACAGCGTTTCGTCTACATAAGACTCATCAGTTACGCTCGAATCAAAAAATGTTTAAAAGGCCAAATAAAGTACGAAGTTGAAGAGCATTGAGGACCAAAAATTCCTAAAAGTTTTACCAAATACAGCTAAGTTGATCTCTTCCTGAGGTAGAAAAGCCTTAGTTTTTCAAAAATTCAACGTTTTGTTAACAGTTAATTTATAATTATGAATATATCGATAATGACTCAAGTAAACACAGAAGAACTGACAATTGGGCTTGTAATACTCTCCGGGGAATAAATCTCCACCAGTAGTGGCATCGACCCAGTGGTTGCAAATAAACTCATCATAGATACCAGGATGAAAATTTTATATTTACGCCAGACGCGCGTTTCGTCTACATAAGACTCATCTGTGACGCTCGAATTAGACTTATATATTTGATTAGTATTTTAAGCTGCACATTCCTGTTAAGGAAACACGTAAAGTATATGTTCACAAGCGTATCTATTTGTCTAAATTATTTGTTTATTTATATTTTCACTTATTTATCTATTAGATTTGTATCTGAAAATCTTATTTTTTAATTAAAAATCTGATGTTATACGCGTATACCTAAATAGGATCGATGATACTATAATGTAAGCGTTGTAATGTGTTCACTATTGTGACAACTATCAAACTGATGTCAAATTATTTGGATTTAAGCTGAATAGAAACCAACTAAATGGGGTTTAGATAGCTAATAGTATAGAAATTTAAACCTAACGTAACCGTGAATTTCCAATTAAGAAAGATACCAAAATGGTAAAGCGATGTTAATCTCCTTTTTTTCATATATAATATTAAAAAAAAGGAGATTAACATCGCTTTACTATTTTTGGTATCTTCCTTAATTGGAAATTCACGGTTACGTTAGGTTTAAATTTCTATACTATTTATTTATAAACAATACATAGCCGGCCAAGAATGATTTCATATTTCATTTAAAAATCACGAATAACTTCATTAAGGATTTTCATATCCCAGGCATAGATTACCTTAGCCGTATTTGGCACAACTTTTTGGAATTTTGGATCCTCAATGCTCTTCAACTTGAGTCTTATGTAGACGAAACGCTCGTCTGGCGTACAAAATTATAATCCTGGTACCTTTGATAACTATTTATTCAAATACTTTATTTTTTGGATATGATGGCATAAAATGTCGATAAATATTCTGCATTTTTTGCAATTCTGACACGTTTTATGCATTTCATGACATTTCGTTCTCTATAAGTCAAAATTAGATTATTGTTCTTGCTTTCATTGTGATGTCATGAGAAAAGACAAACATGCCTGGTGACGTCTTATACATGTAGCAAGACCACATCTTTTTGCAGATTATTTGAAAGAGCGGAATAAGTTTGCCTACATATTGTTTAAAAATAAGTAGAAAACGGATTCCACCGTCATGTCTTGGTTAAAACGATTTGTTTCCACTGTCGACATTAAAATTCTAAATATATAAAACGCTCGTCGAACCTTTCATTATAAATTTGAAAATAATTTGTCTCGAGTGGAGAAATATCGTATCACACTCGATGCATTAAAAACGATTTTTTTGTATCAATAATCACCAAATATAAGTTTTTACAATTGGGTGCTATCATTCTGATAAGTTAATTTTAATATGATAGCATGATGGATAACAGTTTAATATGGCGTATTTTCCAATTAATCAAGTTTTGACAGAATAAGTCACATTTAGAAATATTGTGTGTTTGTGAATGTAATCAGATGACCTGAAGTTTTTAAAATAAGCGAATCAAACAACAGATACATGTAATCTAAATCAATTTTGTAAAAATAGTCATCATTTTAAATAAGATAATATCAATATGTGTACTCATCCGATTGTCAACAAATGTTATGAACCTATTGGCACATTCTTGAAATTAGGTGTTACAGTCTTGCAATTCCTTGTTAGAAGCTTACAATACATTGTAAGGGACATTGGGGTCATACATATCTATTCATATTGTTTATATATATGCCCCATCGTGATGTCAATCGTAAATCTATGTCCGTACAAAATTATTCGGCCTCAAATCTGTGTCCAATTTTCAATCGTGACGTCATTCGCAAATATGTGTCCGTTAAAAAAGATAAGGCCTCAAATCTGTGTAATGTTTTTGATCTTTTTCAAGTTTGTTTTGCAATGCGCAAATTATGTCTGTCTAATAAGTTCAGCCTTATAGGGTTTTTACAGTCGCTTGATTTTTAGTGATATATGTATGAATTTTTTTTTTTAAATTTCAAACATATATCACTTAAATTCAAGCAACTGTGTTTTTTTGTTTTATTAAGTCATTTCCCATAATTCAATATTAAGTTCTCCATGTGTGTGCAAGATATCAAGTATAGTAAACGTTTAAGTAAATCCGGTTAAACTATTTCGCTGGTATTTATAATATTGTTTAAAGTACATTCTTAAATGATTTTTGTTTTATCATGTCATTTTTCCATGAAACTACACATATTTATTTTACTTAAAAGAAAGTAAAGAATGAATATTTGTTTGCAACTTCAACGTACTTCGTTTTGTCTTTGAATTTGTTTATATCCCTGTTTCATTTGTCATTCATATCACTTTGTGATATCTATATTTTGTTTTGAATACTATTATCAAAAAATCATTTTAAATTGCTAAAAAAAAGCGTGTTTTATATTTTTAATTGAAATTTTGTGAATCACAATAGAACATATATCAATAGTTTAATTTGGTCTTAGCTGATATCTATTTGGTTCAAATGTAAAACTTGTACTTATGTCTTTAATAAGAATCATTCTTTATGTTTTGGCATATTCCTTCTCTCCAGAATTTTTACGTCATTGTTACAGCACTGACAGTTGACGTTTAATTTAAATAGTACAGTACAGCCTGTGACATCCTCTTAATTATGTCCACCCTCTTGCATGGTCAACATCCAATGGTGGCCATTTATTGGGGTATTCAATCTTCAGATGTTGGCCATTTATTGGGGTCATAAAACAAAGGTTGATGTTAAATTTGTCTAATTATGTTACCTGTTGAAATCAATCAAGGTTGAAGTTTTCAGCTTGTATGTTTCATTAAAATTTACCTGTACAGGTTACTCAGGTTTCTTGTTAAGAATGACAGATTCAGATTCAATATTTTATTAAAGTCTCACCTTTTTTTGAAAATGTAGAATAAAATATTGTTTTATTCTTTGTTAATTTACATTATTTATTGATTTATCTGTCTTTAAATTTATTCAAATTTATTTTTTTTTATTATTTTTTTTTATATTCATTTTTGTATGTTTTTTATGTCATTATCCTAGATTCAGTACGTACAAGGTCATCACCTGAAATGACCTGGTCATCCTAGACAACACAGATGTTGGTTCTGATAAGTTTAGAAACATAATTAGTCCCTGGATCATTAGTATTCTATATTTAAAGCTACAATTAAATTAAATCACTTCTTCTAGTGATTAATTTGTACTACTTAAATAGGTGATTATTAAAGAAAGACAACTCTAACTTCCAACCTTTATGGAAATAATGTTACTTGAATCAGTGATTTAGAAATCACTTATTTAAGTAAGTCCCCTGACTGATGAAGTGAATCTTATGAAAAAAAAATTGTCTTGCTTTTTTAAACAACTATGAACTAATTAAATATGTTATCTTTGGTTTGGCTAATTTCTGTCAGTTATTAAGGCTAAAATTTGACAAAAGTACACTTATATAGATGGTGACACTTTTATGGTCTATTAATTAAATCATTTTTTTGTGTGTACATTATATTGTTGAAATTGCTGGACTGGCATGATACATGTACATATTCTTGGTATACATTTGGAAAGAATATTTCCCTCAACCCAGGCCTTTGAGATAAAGTTAATAATTGCAGGGACTTGAATGAATTAAACCTTTTTAAAGACCTTGATGAAAAATTAAGAAAAATATAAGAATATTTTTAAAAATAGATTTAAGAATAAAAACCTTGATAAAAACTGTATATACTCAAATGTGTCACTAAAGTAGAGAGTTAGTGGTCATAATTTAGAAATAGAAAATAGTGGACAATATATAATTCCTAGAAAGGATAGAATATGTAAACTGTGCCACTTGCTGGACAATGGAAAACACTCCTTCCTTAATGGTAAAATTAACAAATGAAAATTGTTTACCTTGTCATAATAAAGTCTCTTAAGAACAAAAAATGAAAGAAATGCTAAACCTCAATATATGAAGTCAGAACATGCTTAAAATATTGGCTCCTTTATAAAATAGTCATAAATTAGAACTGAGGGCAGAAACCTAAAAAAAACCATTCCATGTGTTAATTTCTATTTCTTTGCATTATAATTGGTTTTTTTTTGGTCACAAACTAAATACAATATGTTTATATGACAATAAAAATATTATGAAATATTGTTGTAATGAATATTTCGGATATATTTATTCAATAGAGAAATAATGAATTGCCTTAATTTTATATAAGTCCTAAAAACATTTTTTTAACATTTGTAAAACAGTGTTGAGTGCAGATCAGTCTATCTACAATGATCTAATTATAAACCATTTTGAATTAAGAAAATTAATTTGAATAACACCTTTTTAATCGAAAAAGGCAGGCATTGGGAAAGTTTGCATTATATTAGAAGATGATATTCATTTATTCTTCTTACAATAAAGTACATGTAAAAAATAACTTTTAAAATTGATTAAAAGCTATTTAAAAGGTATATTGTCAAACAAATAGTCATGAGTCAATTAAAAAAGAAATATATAAAGCTATTTGTTCAAATAGTTTTATTATTTCATTTTGTTTTTGAATTTTTTGCCATACTCACATTAAATATGACAAACACATATACATGTATGTATATTTTACCTGAGACATATGACCTGTCCATTTTAACACTTCAATGCACCCAAGATTTCCCCTTATCCATGACTAGTTTATGATTAATACCTTGTGTATTGATTAAGCAACAGGGGGTATAATAATGGACATAAAGGGCCACCATGGTGGACATAATGTTAAGGGCCACCATGAATAAGATAATGTCACAGGTAGTACTGTACCTTCAACTTGATGCTTTCTCGTACAACAGGAAATACTGTACTTTGCAAACAGTCGTAAATTGCTTCATATTTTCTATGGTCCTTCATGTGGTTTTCGCTTATCATGTGAATAAGTTGCTCTTTGTCCAAACATTTCCTAAGATTGCTATTTAAATCTTGAGATTTTTTGTATATACATTTAGATTGTTGATCATAAATGTAAAGCGAAAAAAAACTGTTTTACTATTCTTTCCGAAAACAGCACTTTCAATTCGTCAACAATTTAGATTTTTTCTCCACGTTGTTTATGTTCGTCTTTGGCCTTCACAATCAGTACCATGTGAGGCATAGCCGCCCAAAACGCTTCTGGATTTGGGTCCTTTGAAATACCTTTTTGCGCTTATAAGATATATTGCATCCCTCATTTGGAATAGTGGCCATAGATTTGAGTAAATACAGGACATATATGTGAGACAATACAGGACATAAATTTGAGACAATAAAGGACATAGATTTGGGACAATAAAAGGCATATATGTCTTGACGCAATATTAAAAAGGACATAGATTTGCGGAAAGGACATAGATTTGAGGCTTGACATATAATTGAGGCTAACATATATATTAAAGCCTCGGACCTTTGTTAGTCTTTTATGATTTTAAATTTTAGTTTCTTGTGTATTATTTGGAGTTAAGTATGGCGTCCATTAACACTGAACTATTATATATATTTGTCTAGGGGCCAAATGAAGGACGCCTCCGGTTGAAAGACCTATTTGTGACCTTCTGCTGTTTTCTGTTCTATGGTCGGGTTGTGGTCTCTTTTACATATTCCCCATTTCTATTCTCAATTTTATTTTGGTATAAGTTGAAGGCAGACAGTATACTTCTAGAATTGGAGCCTTCACCAGTGAAGGTGACAATTGTTTCAAGGCCGCTTCATGTCGTCGTTATATTAGCTATGCTTCATGATATCATTGATAGAGTCGTTCTGTCATTTATCATGTTTATAAATAAGCTTTTGAGCATATTTCAACAATATTTCCACTTTCTGTTCCTCAAAACTATTTCACCATTTCACTTGACATTTTTTTTATGCGGCCATCATATTTCATGTATATACAAGGATTTAAGTGATCTACTATCTGGTAGAATTCGTACTATTTTATTTTAGATGCCTTTGTTCTCCTGTGAACATATCTGATTAAGTAGGGTTTTAATCTTGACCAAGGTAGTGATCCAAATGTTGAATATGTATATATGTGTATACAATGCCTTGTTTTGATTTAAAAGAAAAAAAATCAAATCAAATCCCTTAAAATCTAGAGTTTGTCTATTTTGTTTAATTGGTGCAGTAATAACAATTATGTGACCTACTGTTAACGAAATATTGAAATAATTCTAACCTCTGGTATTGATGCACTTAGTCAGTTTATATATAAAAGACGAGGCATTTTAGAGGCTTAATGAAGTGTGTACCATAGCATTATACAATATAAAGACGAAATTTCATCTTCCGAACTTTATAATAGCTGTAATGATATAGCTTAATACTTTTGTTAAAGGTGCAGCATGAACAATAACGTTACTTTGAAATGTTGCTTCCCTTTTAAGATTGCTAGGGATAAGCTGTGGACTATTTAGTTAAACAATAAATTTTTGCAAATTCACGAAAAATAAATTCGAATGTTTCCAAAAAAAATTAAACAAAAAAAAAACAACATTAATCTTGAAGGACCAACAAAAGCCTTAGGTTATTCATAGCGATTCCTGGTGTGAACTAATTTGTGAATTCAAAGTATGTCATACTCTACGTAATCAGTGTTTTTGTAAGCAGCACACAAGTGTTAAAGACATCTGTAGAGTATGAACATTAACTTGTGTATTTATTTATCTTGATATCTATTTATCTATTTATATTTTTTTCTATTTTTCTATTCATCTATGTATTCACTTATATATCTATTACTATCATTGTTGTTATTTAATTTGTATCGAAACCATTTCAAAATACTTATGTTTTCGCTTTTTACGCCTTGCTCCTTCTACGCCAAACAGTAACTTTTCTGGTACATGGTTTAGAGCCATTTTTTATAATGCAGATCTCGTAATGCCTTTTGTAACAAGTAAAATAAGAGAAATTTAGTAAAAGTGAAACATTACATTTTTGAATGAAATGTAACTTTGAATTACGATATGATAAAATGCATACTGCTAAGAATAACACTTACTCTTAAGATGACTTGCTCTTCTGCCTGCTGTTCTCTTAAATACAAAATAGATTAACATTGATTAACTATTTTTGTACCTTTTTTAATTGGAAATTTACAGTAACGTCATGTTTAAATTTCTGTCTATAGACTATACTATTTATTAATAAACTTTACATAGACAACCAAAATAAAGATAGTTTATTTCATTTACAAAATAACGAACACAATAATTCAAAAACTTTATTCAAAAAATTTGATGGTATTACATAAACTGTCTATCAATTTTCTTTATTTTTAGGATATAGGGATATATACTATATACTATACAAAGATTTTTGGTACGTTTTTCCACTGGAACTAATTTGAGTTTTTATAAACTTGTGCCTCTTTATTGATTTGGTTCATTTATATAATAGTGTGATGGATTACAGATCAAATGAAGGCAAAAGAAGTATACCGCTGGTCGAAATTCATAAATCGATAGGGAGAAAACAAATCCGGGCTACAAACTATAGATGAGGGAAACGCATCAAATATAAGAGAACTACGACACAACAGAAACACAACATTAAAATGTAGCACATACAGAAACAAACAATACTATACCATAGGCCATTTTCCTGACTTGTTCAATGAACAAACTTTTGACAGAAAAAGGCAAGTCATTCCAAAAACTTGTTCAAAAGTTTACTGTGGAATGTTTGCCTTTATGACTAAAAAGGACTTCAAATATCATAATCTAAAAGGAATTGGGAATCTCAATTTCTTACCATCTTAACTACATTCTTAAAATGACAGCAAATCATAATCAGAAACTGAATCTCTTTCCGTCTTACCTTAGATTATTTATTAAAAATTTAGACATTCGTGTAATTTGTGTGTGCTATGTGCAATCATCGATGACGATATCATCATTTAACTCTAATTCTTTGAAGGTGGTCATATGTAATCTTAGCAAAGCTTTCAAACAAAGTTAACAGTTTTTTTTTATTTCAACATAGAACATGTAGAATTATATATGTGCAAATTCAACATTCCCTCTAAAGAAAAGTACCCACATATAAAATTAAACATTATGACAAATTCAGTTAATTTCAAATAAGTATCTAAAATTATCTGAAAGTGAGTAGTGTAATTAGTTAATCTAATAATAATTGAAACTTGCATATTGATCATGGGAGTTTTCACTGCTTTTTTTTAAAATAAGAAATCAACTACAAAAGCCTCAGTGAATTCATAAGATCTGAAGTTAAAAAAGCAAACCAAACAACAAATAATCTGTTAAAGCAGTCATCATAATAGATTAAATAGCATGTGTAATCCACCGATCGAGATAAGCAATGGTTGTAAACTCTCAATGATTTTTATTTATCCAGATAGCAAGACTATACTAAAGAACAATCGGGATTCTGGAAAACTATCAATAATAGTAAACTCAGATCGGAGTCGATCAAACATTGACGAAGTGAGATTCAATCTGACAGCCAAAGTGTTACCAAGCTAGTTATCAATTTTAAGGAACTGATTTTTTTTCTTCTGACCTATTTATACCTCTCTATCATTGAGGTCGTACTATTAAATCATCATGGCTCTTTGTGGTGATACAATTTGTAGTTTATTCCTGTGATTTAAAAATGATGGTGTGAATCATCTATTCACTTACCATATTCGATATCACATTCAATTATCCTCCATGAAATGAAACGGCCTGTTTTCGGACAATTTATTCATATATTTCTTGTTGATTCTTTGTGAATCAAATAACTATGATATATTTCTTGGTGAAAGATTAACGAGTTCATAGGCACTCAGCATGATTTTTTATTTTTTTATGAAACTCATTCAATTTGGTATATCGGGATATTATTTTATATTCTATATATTTGCTGGTTGCATATCCACAAATTATAATCTCAAGGAAAAATTTCAAAAGGCTTTTATATTGTAAAGCACATTGGTTTCATAAATATTAGTTCATATAGTTTGGCATGACTTTAAATTGACTTCAATATAGATAATATACTAGTAGAATTGGAGCTTTCGTCAATATATGTGATGAATGTTTCAAGACTGATTCGTGTCGCTATGCTTCGGGATATCATTAATCAAGTCGTTCTGTCATTTATAAAGAGGATTTAGGAGCATATTTTACACTTCATTCTCACTCATCTTATAACTCCAATCCATGCAAAATTATGTTTAAAAAAACCTGCTATCTCAATCTTCATTGAAACCGAAACAAATTTAAGTTTATCATCTCTTAAACTGACATTCGGACATTATGGGTTTATTTTTAGTTCAAATTTGTTTTTGATTTGATATGTTTTGTCCCTTACAAATAAAGATTTAGTTTAAAAATAACACTGCATTATACCAACAATCGTTCTTCTATTTTATTAAGTAGAAATCAAAGGTGACTGGTATCATTTGTACTTAAAATGGAAATTATGGATTGCTTTGTTAATTTGGTTTCAATTTATAATCGTTTTGTCGCTCATTTTTATATTATACAATCCATTCCGTTCCAAATTAAGGTTTGACAATTTGTACACATTTTTCTGAGGCTGTGTTTCATTTCAATTTGAAAAGCATCACATACTGTTGGAAGTAAATAATTAACATATTATTAATCCTTAATTTTTTTTATAAAATTGAGAAAGGAAATGGGGAATATGTCAAAACGACAACAGCCTAACCATAAAGCAAACAACAGCCGAAGGCCACCAATGGGTCTTCAATGTAGCGAGAAACTTCCTCATCCGTAGGCGTCCTTCAGCTGGCCCCTTAAAAAATATGCATACTAGTACAGTGATAGTGGACGTCATACCAAACTCCGAATTAAACACAAGAAACTAAAATCAAAAATCATACAAGACTAACAAAGGCCAGATATCTTGTAATCTATAATTAGCTATAGTTTTACCTAGGTTTAAAAGTATCGTACTTATTGTCATTTCTTTTAGGTTCACTAAACATGTGTGTATGAAAACTTCCTTGTTTTAAAATGGAAATGGTATCTCAACATATATTCTGTTTTCTTGTCTTATTAACTAGTGTGGTAAGTCAAACATTCTTTATATAATTGAATGCAAAATTAAAAGGTAAATACTAAATAAAAACTACACTAATGTGTATAACTCATCAACAGCATAAAAAAATTAATAACAACTTAACTTTCGATTACCAAAGTAGAATTAGGAGGGAAAACCCATTAACACTGATATAACCAAACGATTTATTATGTCAACTGATCTAGAGGTGACGATACAGTCTGCGCCATAAATCAAGATTTCCTAATTTTAGCCATTGTAAAAAAAAAATGATAATCATGTATCTGTGACAAATAATATTCATCCGTATTGAATGTAGACTGTTTGACGTAAACAGCTGTAATCACTGATGAGGTTCCCAATGTTGGCTAGCTTCTCTCCTTCCTAAGGTCAACTATTGCAATGAGAAAAGAGACGAAAAATTAAATTAAAAAAAGAAGTCATTATAGAACACATTAAAAGCAAATTTAAATGTGAAACTAATGCGTAAATTTTAAAAAGAAATATTTAAATTTAATATTCGTTTAATAATTTATGACAACGATAAAGATTTCAAGTCATATGGACTTGACTTCTCCTTTGGTTTATCAATCACACCCTTTAGAATGCTTTAATTTTGTTTTTTGTGTTATGTATATACATGGTCATACTCGAATACAAAAGTTCCATATGTTCTTTTTGTGAGTATACATTCAGGATCTGAGGGATTCTGATAGATTTCGAAATGGTCAAGTGCAATCAGACACTAGAGGAGTGAATTAGGAATAACAAAGCCTCTATGTCATGTGTTGCAGTTACATGTAGTATGTTTATACAGGGTTAGGTAATTTCGAAATATATATTAATACTTTTTTCATGTAACATTAGGTTTTTCTACGTATTCAACTTTTGTATTTTCGTTTCAACCGTACAAGGAAATTTTTCTTCATGCTAATCGTTATTGGATTACACTTCATGGACTAAGCTATGCTTCAGTTATCATCCATTAACTAATTTTTAAATCCACGATGTTTTAACAAAAAATTACATAAACCCGTTTTATCTAATTTATTTTATTGTATTTGCGTTTGTTTGTATGTCAGTTTTGTAAGGAAGAATTCAAGTATGTGTAATTCATGTTAAGATCCTTTCTAAAAGAGAGACAAAGGATACCATAAGAGACATTCAAACTCACAAGTCGAAAATAAACTAAAATGTCATGATTAAAAAGATAATAATAAGACAAACAAACAGCTGTTCAACAAATACAACATAGAAAACTAAATTGAGCAACAAGAACCCCATCAAAACATCGGTTGATCTCTTGTAAACAGTCGTTCTGCATGCTGATTTGTTTAGTCTGTAGACTTCGGGCCAATAAGAGCTTTACCTTATCTTAAAATCTTAGATCCATTCCGTTCCGCTTCAGTTTGACGTTTTGTACAAACTTTTACTGAGCCTTTGTTCTATATCACGTACTGTTAGAAATAAAAAAAAAATAACATATCACTTTTCTAACCATGCATTTCTTTGGAAATAGTATACAAAAGTTGAATGATAAGTTCTAGATTGGCATATATTTTCGAAGTTTTATCGTCCATCAAGAGGACTAAGATACCTAAAGACTGATTAACATCATATATGCATATCAATGATGAAAAGTTCACCACCAACGCTTCACGAGCGTTAGTACAATAAGTGTATCTGTAGATTCGGGTGTGGGTGTAACTAATCTTCCAAACCAAAGCCTTCAATTTTGTTATATACTGCTTCTCTGCAAATGAAATCAAAAGAGGGACGAAAGATACAAGATGGACAGTCAAACTGATAAATCGAAAATAAACTGACAACGCCAGGGCTAAAAATGAAAAAGACAGACAAACATTACTAAACATGACACAACATAGAAAATTAAAAAATAAGCAACACAAACCCCACAAAAAATAAGGGGTGATCTCAAATGCTCCGGAAGGGTACGCAGATCCTGCTCCACATGTGACACCCGTCGTGTTGCTAATGTTATAATTAATCCGGTAAATAGTCTAATTCTGTAGGTCATTTTCATTAAAGGGAAGGGGATTGTAGTTACCACGTGAGGAACATATCTGATATCATTTGTGAAACAGTTATTCCATAACGGTCAACCAACTCGTGATGGCGACCGTAAAATTTACGAAGTGTTGATTTCAACTTCACCATTTGGAACCCTTGGTTTAATAGCTTCCTTGTGAGCAGCAACCCTCTATCAAGAAAATCATGATAGGAAATGCAAGCACGGGAATATTGTATCAATTGGGAGATATATACCCCGTATGCAGATGTTGCTGGAATGTTGCTACTTAGAAATGGAAAGTTCACAGTTTGAAAGCTGACATCATCTCTTTTGTCGTAAAGTTTTATTTTCAACCGACCCTCATTGTCAATTTCTAGATGTAAGTCAAGATATGAGGCCGACTTAACTTTATCTGTTGTATCCTATATATCTATTTCGATTGGATAGATGCCTTCAACATAGTCACCAAACTTTGAATTATTTAGTGAAAGAACATCATCTATATAGCGGAAAGTAGAGTTAAAGAATATTGCTAACTTCTTATATTTCTTCCTAAGAAGTTCCTGTATGAAGTCAGCCTCATAAGAATAAAAAAAACAAGTCGGCAAGAAGAGGGGCACAATTCGTTCCCATTGGCATGCCGACAGTCTGTTGAAAAACACGTCCTTCGAACATAACAAATATGTTGTCAATCAAGTCATGTCATTTTCAGAGAATCCTTTAAAGGTAGGATTTGTCCCTCCCTAAGACAAGATACTGTATCTACGTTGGCCATTCTTTTTTTATGAAACAGAGCAACACCAACTATTTCAATTTGTCCTTTAGTTTGAAATGTGGAATACATGTGTAACGTGTAGAAAGGTCAAATGTTTTTTATACTATTCCAAGATGAAAGAGAGTTAGATTGTATGTCCTCTAAAAGATCTTTGGAATTTTTAAGTATCCATAAATGATTCACGTCACCTCAAGAATAGGTAGTTTCACAAGCATTCGCCCTAATCAGAAATATGAGATTTAAAAAAAAAATCCGCTTATCTTGATGAGTCATTATCTGGATTGCTCAACGCCGAATAATTGAAATCCATGGATATAAAACTCTTAAAAAGTTGAAAAGCTATATATACAAGTTTAAGTTCAAGCTTAACGTGTTGCTACAGTATTTATACGGAGTTTAATTTCTAAAATACCATGATATGTTTCCAGTAATTCATCAATCGATAATGGGTACAATGTACACTGTAAAACTAATAAGCATTTTGAAATTATTTTTCTTTAAATTTGCACTTTTATTTTCCTTTTTTATTGACAATGTTTGAAATAAATATTTTTATACATAGTTATCTATAATTAGCATTAGTTTTACCTAGATTTAAAAGTATCGTACTTATTGTCATTTCTTTTAGGTTCACTATACATGTGTGTATATAAACTTCCTTGTTTTAAAAAAAAAAATGATAGCTCAACATATCTTCTGTTTTCTTATCTTAACAACTAGTGTGGTAGGTCAAACATTCTTTATATAATTGAATGCAAAATTAAAAGGTAAATACTAAATAAAACTTACATTGATGTATATAACTCATCAGTAGCATAACAAAAAACTTTACTTTCGATTTCCAAAATAAAATTTAAAAAGGGAATCCCATATACACTAACAAAACCAAACGGTTTATTATGTCAACTGATCTTAATATGACAATGCAGTTTGAGCCATCATCAAGATTTTCTAATTTTAGCCATTGTAAGAAAAATGATAATCATGTATCTGTCACAAAACAATAATCCGTACTGAATGTAGAATGTTTGACATAAACAGCTGTAATCACTGAATTTATTGTTGCAAATATCAGTTTAGCTGGGAAAACTCAATTTGCGACAGTAAAATCTACGTTTTACGAAAGCCAAGCTTCAAATACACTACAGTTATCTGCTAAATACCACTTGGATAAACTTGAATGATGGGGGGGGGGATGGTCTACATGTCTACTTTTTCATTGTTAGGTAATTGGCCGCTTGGGAACAATGTATTTGTATGAGCTATACCCATGTAACTTACAAGTTAAAATTCAAGCTTAATGTGTGGCTACAGTATTTATATTGAATTCAATTCCTAGGATTCCATGATATGTTTGAAATAAAAATTTGTATACCTGGTTATCTATAATTAGCAACAGTTTTACCTAGATTTAAAAGTATCACATTTATTGTTAAATATTTAAAGTTCACCATACTTCCTTGTTCTAAAATGATGCATTTCGGAATGAAAATGGTAGCTCAATATATATTATGTTTTCTTATCTTAACAACTAATAGGTAAATACTAGATGAAACTTATACAATTAGTTATCAAAGGTACCAGGATTATAATTTAGTACGCCAGACGCGCGTTTCATCTCCGTAAGATTAATCAGTAACGCTTCCATCAAAATAGTTATAAAGCCAACAAGTACACAGTTGACTAGCATTGAGGACCCAAAATTCCACAAAGTTGTATTTAACTCGTATATAACTCATCAATAGCATTCAAAAAACAAGTCCATAAACACTGACAAAACCAAACGGTTTATAGTGTCAGCTGACGGCATCTAGAGGTGAAGATTCAGCCTATGCTATAAATAAAATATATATCTGTCACAAAAACCATATTCCTTACTGAACGTATTTTCTTTTTATACTATAACTACAGATGCAGCTACCAATTTTGGTAGATCGTACTTCGCTAAAATTTAATGCAATGAGAAAAGAGGCGAAAAAAATAAGTAAAGAAGTGAGTAATAATAAAACATATTTAAAATCTCATTCAAATAATGTACTTTTGCTTTGTCTTCAAATCTTCAAAAAGAAACATCATTCAATGTAGATGAGTATCAACTTTTGTTATACAGGGATAAAGACGAAGTGTCATCTTGACATTTTCTCTGTGGTCATCAAACACGTCCTTTGGATGGATTTAACATTGTTTTATGTTTTTGTGTTATTTATATTTTTTCTCAAATACAAAGGTTCCATGTGTTTTCGATATGAGTTAGTTTATTCGGGATCTGCGGGAATCCGATATGATTCTAAATGTGTTGTCCATTCAAACACTAGAAGAGTAAATACTAAATAGGAATTTTGGATCCTCAATGCTTTACAACTTTGTACTTGTTTGGCTTTATAAATATTTTGGTATGAGCGTCACTGATGAGTTTTATGTAGACGAAACGCGCGCCTGGCGTACTTAATTATAATCCTGGTACCGTTGATAACTATTGAGAATATAGAAAAACCTTTTTGGAATACCATCAAAACAAGACTAAAAGATAAACGTAGTATTCATACAGACAAATACAAGAATACTATAAAACGTCATTAAGATGAGATAAGCAACTTAAAGACCATCTTGTTTTATTTTTGAAGTAGATACGGACTATCTATCAACACGGTCTTGGTAAATGATGTATTATAGTTATACAGTGCACACTAGGGGAACAGAAAATAAAAGTAAAAGCAATGTATCGGAATAGTCAGGGTTTTTTCCTGCAAGGTTAGGCAGATTTTGGGACAATTGAAATGTGATGGTTTAACAGGATGTTTGAATACTCAGAAATAGATAATTACGAAATATATATAATTAATTTCTTAAGACAACAATAGGTCTTCCTACACATTCAATGTTTACATTTACATCACAATCGTACAAGGAAATTTTTCCGTAATGATATTAATCATAATGTGAATATACTTTAAAAACTAAGCTATGTTTCAGTCATTTTCTTCAATCACTAATTTTTAAATCGACGACGTCTGAATAACAAATAACAAAAACATGTATATAGTATTTATTTTGTTGTGTTTGCGTTTGTTTTATTTTGTAAGAAAAATAGACCCGTTTGTGTTCTGTCCTCTATGAATGTTGGTGTTGAAAACTGTTTTGTTATTCTGTAAACCTTGGGAGAATTAGAGCTTCACATAATGTAGACATAAAAGATTTCTTGAATACTGTATGCTGACTTCAAATGGGTTTTTTATGCTTGTCATGGATTTGATTAGCAATGTTTTGGTTGTATTACAATTATAATTATCTCTTTTGCAGTACACGGTTGACGTACCAAATGATCTGTTTCTTAAATATACATTTTCCGAACTTTTTTTTTTACTTTTCAATCATTGGCGTGATAACCTATTCTCACTTGATCTGCATTTATGTTAGAATATTGATTATTTTTGTATGTAAGTAATACATTAGGCTGTCTTGTAGGACAAATTGGGCTAAAACTTTTTATACTTTTAATAATCTTGACCATCATTTTGTTTTGCTCCATAATACCCTTGTCAATTAATTTCTATAGTTTTGCTGTTAAACAACTTTCCCGGGTAATCGTACCACATCTCCTTATTTCCATATACTACTACTTGAAGGGGTCAATATTCGGATGAATCTTACATTTTTCTCTATCTGACTTATTATGCATGTAGTAATCTTTAATATTAAAATAACGAGGTCCAATTTGTCAGCCGTCAATGGGTAAAAACGCCAAATCAAAGAATTCAATTTTATATATAGCTGATATAGGACAATAATGTTGATTAAAAATTACACCACTCCAGACCCTTTTGTTTTCCACATACTTAATATTGCTAATAATTAACAAGTTCCGGGTCGAATCCGATACCGATACCAAAAGTATATTCACCTGTTACCTATTACCTTATCTGTATGTTCCGTATCTTACAGGCGCACCACCAACCGGTGTATTTCGATTTTGCTATGCACACGGGTCATAATCACAGCGTTGACATTACTAAATTCATAAATTCCATCATTTTCAAATTGTTCCCTTTTGTAGTATTTTAATCAGTAAGACTTTCTAAGATGACAATACGAATATTAAAATCCTGAAAATTAAATTTGGCGTACAGTTTTCAATTTGTTCGCGGGCATAATGTTAAACAGCGAATCAAAGAATTCCACTTTTATAACTAATATAGGACAATACTGTTGATTAAAAATACTCCATTCCAGTACCTTTTGCTTTTCAAATAATTAATATTACCAATAATTGATAAGTTACGGGTCGACGGGTTCAAACAGAAAGATTTTGAAAGCAGAGAACTGTGCGTCTTATAATCGGCATGACTTTATCAGATGACATTCTCAATACTAAAATAAGGCTTAGGCATATTTATATACTTTAATTCAGTCACGGACCCGTGATATCACAAGTGTGTTCTAGTTAAATATAAATTTTGCAAATTATCTTTTGACTTCTGCATTATCGGTCTGATAACCTATCCTCACTGGGACTGCATTCATGTTTGATTTTTTGTATTACTAATTATCTTTACCACGACTTTGTGTTATGTCTTGCTACTCTTCTGTTTAAAGTCGTAGACATATATTTATTGTGTGTTTTTGTCAAGTTTAACAATAAACTCATCATAGATACCAGGATTGTATTAACGAAAGACGCGCGTTTCGTCTACAAAAGATTCATCAGTGACGCTCGAATCCAAAAAAAAGTTATAAAGGCCCAATAAAGTACGAAGTTGAAGAGCATTGAAGACCAAAATTCCTAAAGGTTATGCCAAATGTAGCTAAAGAAATCCATTCCTGAGGTAGAACAAGGTGCATATAAAGGTATATTTTGAATTCATACCACATCTTCTTTTCCCTTATTGAACGCTAAAATCTATTAAGCATATATTGCTCATGAAATGTAGATAGGGAATTCAGGAAAGCACATTTTTGAAAATCCTTGTATGCTACAATATATGGAACGCCTATTCATATTTTTTCTATCCCATTTAGAGCAATCGAAACTATTCCATCGTATATAGTAAATTAGAAATAGAAAAATTATTGGTTTTAATTTATACTTTCTTTCCGATTTTTATTGTTACTGAACATTTGAGGTACGTGCTTAAACAGGACAAAGGTTATGTGCTTATTCCCCACGTTTGACTATACGTTTGTGTATCAGTCTGACATTTTTACGTACTTTTCATTCGAGTTTATTTCAATATGAAAAACATCACGTATAGTCAAAAGTTGGGAATAAGCACATAACCTTTGTCCTGTTTCTAACCATGCATTACATTAGGAAAACGGTCATTACACTGTAAATAGCTAAATTTAAAAGTTGAAGCTGTAGACTGGAACGTATTACGTAGGCTCTGTCATTCATCGACAGAAATAAGATATCTAAAGGGTGATTAACAAATAATTCATTCCAATTGATGAGGAAAACAAAGAGACCCCAAATTCAACAAAACAAGTGTGGTTTGGGTGTGGAAGACTATAAAAAAAACATGAATTCAAGGAAAACTGCATGCAGTGTAATAGATAACCATCAAATCCAAAAATAAATCTCCAATATAATATATTGTACATATGAAAAATTTGTGGATTTCAGGAAGATTGCATAAGAATTTGTAATTTGCTTCTTCTTCTTAAGAGAACTCAAACGTTGATCTGAAACAAACACATGTGTGGTTTTGAATTGACATGGATTATTGTGGACAACATGAAGGTTCGTGACGGGGACTCCTGTTTATATGATAACTGTTTACTTTTCAGCTCAATTGAACAGTCAGGTTTCAACGTCCACAGTACGTTGAAATTCTAGTTCAATGTGTTGATTGAATAAAAATAAAAGAGCAGATTTCCAATGTCCCCCGCCTTGCACTTATTGAGTAGTTTGAAGGGACATAACTCTTTTAATAAAATCGATCGTCCACCAGAACTTGCTGATATTTACCTATAGTATATTTCTTATAAAAATCTGTAAACATTTACCGTGAATGCGATAACGAGCCCATTTTCCATAAATTTAATATTCCCAAGTGACATGTATCTTTTTAATATAACTGTAGGTAGTTTTTTATTTTAACGGCAATACAATGAAGAGGATCTTATGTGATCATTATTCCATCTGTCAAAAACATGAAATAGCATATTTCTGATGTTGATATGATCGGACGGACATTTTGAATTTTATCTGTCAAGTTTGTATCAGAACTTGCAACTGCCGAAAAGTGCATAATCCTGTTTTCAGATCTTTTCTTTTATATTTATATATGAACAGCAGCCTTTGCCATTTTGTCTCAGATCTATTTTATCTGCGATCAGTTTATGAAAAAAAAATCTAATTAGTTTAAATATCGTTTTGGGTTAACCCACAAAATGGCTGTTAAAAAGTAAAATAACAAAAGTACCGCATTCCGAGGAAATTCAAAACTAAAAGTCCTCAATCAAACAGCAAAAGCTCAAAGAAAATAAACGAATTGATAACAACTGTCATATTCCTGACACTTGGTACAAACATTTCCTTATGTAGAAAATGGTGGATAAAACATATATGTTTCTTTACCTTGCTTCTATATGGATGTATCGTTGATTTTGTATTTGTACAAAATATCAAACAAACAAGAATAAAATTTAAACATTTTTTTTTTATATTTGCTTTAAATAGATAATAAACTCCTTTTAAGATTGAAATTGACAACAATTTCAGGAAAAGGAATAATATGATGTACTACTGTTTTTCAGATCCTGATAAAAAGTGTTCAACAGTGTGATGATACATCAATGAACCAGTCGTGCTGTTTTCCAAACCTTTTTCTTCAAAAATATGTCGACGCCTGCCCTGATTTGTTTTACATTTTGATGAATAACTCAAAAGTTGCATGCTCTGAAAAAGGGGATATGAATAACATTTCAAGTATGCATGAAACATATTCTGGTGAACCATTTTGTAGTAAAACATGTCCGGATAATTTTCAAGTTTGGGTTGATAAATCGATATCATTTTGCATGTTTTGTGCTGGCGGTTGTGATTTCAATGTATTGGCAAGATATAGCAATGATACAAAAAAGGATGATTCAAAAGAATCACACAAAGCAACGATAGCAATAATTTTGTCTGTTATTGCTATAACGTTCTGTGCAATAATAACAGCTATATATTGTTTAGTCAAGAAAATGCAAAGATGTCGACAAAGCCAAGAAAGATGCAAAAAGGTAAGTTATATATACATATTACAATATATGTATTCATGTTTTGTTGATCTGCATAGCAGTATTTCACACTTCAGGTGGTACCTAACAATTTCACTAAAATTAATTTGGCTCGTATAATTTTCATAAAATTTTGTCAAAGTTAATACTTTCACAAAAATATAAAAATTTTAAAAATTTTGAACCAAACGTTTTGTCAGAAAAATTACACTGGTTATATAGCAATTTGACAAATACCAATTTTGATCATTGAGAGGCTTAATATTCTTTTTACAACACAACGTAATTAAAACGTTTAGCTGACTTTACAGAGTTATCTCCCTGTAGTTTTAGGTACCACCTTAAGACTTAAAGTTTACAGTATGTGCAAGATGATAATCTTTAGCTAAACTAAACCTGAGAACGCCATGACAGTTGTGAAAAATCACTAATAGCAAAAAAAACCTAAAATATAACGTTTTGAATGTGCCTTGGAGTTCGGTATTTGTATTATACCTGTACATGTATACTACATGGAAAGCTGAAGACTTACAAACACCAACACCATATTAATCCTGCAGTAAACTAAGACACCATCTCTTAATATAGTTTAAAGTAGAAATCATGGTTAATTCAGTTAGATTGACTGTAAATGGAATTGTTTTGCTTAGAATCTATTGTTTCATATGTTTGATGCACTCATTTTACCTATTGTTTTGTGCAAAGCTTCAATATTCATATTTTTCGTTTACTCTCATTTACAAGTTAGTTTGGTCATACTTTTAATTATATCATCTTCACATGATTATAACAGTTAGATTTTGAATGCAGAAATTATACCTACTGAAAAAAAGTAGTGTTAGCAAACATTTCAACGATACTATTTATAGTTATTTAAGTAGACTAGATATATTTTTAGATTTATAGATGTGTAAGCGATTAAACGTCCACGTATGACACGGATGTTTCCATATAAATGTGCAGCATTCTAGTGTTGACAAATGATCAAAAAGAATAAAACAAAACTTTCTTTATGAAGTTCATTGATTCTACGAAAATGATTATATCTTGTCATGACTAATCCACAGTGATTATGAATATAATACGGAATGCATGTCTCAACAGTTGTTCTTATGTGTCCTTTCATGTCTTCAGAAAATAATAATCGTATAAGATTATAAAGGAACGAATATAGTTAATTCACTAACAAAATAACATAAAACTCAGGGGGAAAAAATTACTACCTATAAAAAATAATTTGAGCTTTTATCTCACGAATGTCATTCGGTTTATAGAAATAGTATCTTGAAAATAAGTTTTAAGAATCTTACTTCACAGCTTTTTATAGCAATCAGTTGTATTACCAAAAGACGAAATATTCGAGAAAGAAAGAAAATGAATGCTAAAATGATTCAACATTGTGATTTATATCGGAGACAAATAAAAGTTAAAACTACAAAAGTCAGATGGCTCATCAATATTTCAATTAATTTTAAAATGTACACAGACATGATTCTTTTCTTACTTAACTGATTTCTTTACCCATGTCGTTATTTATTACTGTTTCAATGAATCTTTAAATTAGTTTTCAAAAGCATAATCAGAAATATGGGAATTTTTTTAAAAGCAATACATTTTATATTTTTTTTTACGTGTAAGATCCGGTACCATAATGCAATGTTTGATTATCTGAACAGAATTGCAAATGATATGATGTTGCTCATTTGTTTTGTCAAATATTGGTAACCTTCAAATCAGTGACTACTTGTATGATGATTTATTTTTATAATGGGCAAAGTAAACACCGGTCTTGCATTACTTGTTCTTGTTTTCTTTTTTGTGAAAAATGCTTTACGTGTTAAATTCAAATGATTAATGGGCTATTGTCCTCTCTTTTCAGAGTGATCATGTCAAAGCTGTAACAGGGAATGCAGATTACGTAAATATCAGATTGGAAGTTCATTCAAAGGTGAGGTGTAAACTGATTATCATTATTTATATATTTTTTTAAACACAAAAACGCTTTCCAATAAATCTACATGCAATCCTATGATCGTCTAAGATATACAGAATTTACCACAAACAAAGATTATTAGTAAGACCATGTGTCTTTATTATCTCATTTATAAGTGTTTTAACCTGAATAGCTTTAAGATACCAAGAGGAAATTGAAACTCACTTATCTAATACCAAGCACGTTGTAGTTCACAAACATACAGTGTTTAAAAAAAAGAATCTTACACTTGATAAACTGCAAGACCTAGAAATTTCAAACTTCTGAAGCCGACATTAAGTCTGTCACAAGGCTCGTCCAAAAGCCTACACGACTGCAAATTTAGCTTGCCGTTAAAAACGATTGCACCGTGTCTCAGAAGGTTAACAAACAAGAAGACTCGGTAAACTGAAATAAATTGTTTTACATTGTCATATCAGAGCCTTTTATAGCTGACTATGCGGTTTGGGCTTTGCTCATTGTTGAAGGCCGTACGGTGACCTATAGTGGTTAATGTCTGTGTCATGTTGGTCTCTTGTGGACAGTTGTCTCATTGGCAATCATACCACATCTTCTTTTTTATATGAACAGCATTGGTAAGCGTATTAATGGTCTATTGAATTCTATTTATCGAAGAAAAGTTTCATTGTCGTTGGAAATATAACAGTATTCAAACTTGTACAATCTATTTTACAATGAAATGTTGAGGCAAAATCAACAATAGGTCTGTTGAGGAACGATCGTTTAAAAACTAATCCATTAATTTTTACGATGAGAATGATAGAACAGATGCGAACTTTATTTTCAAAAGACTGCCAAACTTTTGAATTTATGTCAGATAAAATCGCTTATCATATGAATTGGAAAGATTAAATAAAGATTTGTTTTAGTTTGTAACGCATCCAGTCATTTTCACAAAAGACAACAAAATCTATTAGAAAGTAAAATTATAACAAACATGCATATATATATATATATATATATATCTACCGAACTCCAAGGAAAATTCGAAACTGAAAGTCCCTTATATATGACATAAAAGCTAACAGCTATATGTCATCGTTCGGTCTTCAACAATGAGCAAAACACATACCGAATAGTCAGCACAAGTCTAAAACAATTCAAACGAAAAAACTAAAGGCCTGATTTAAGTCCAAAACAATGAGCTAAATAAACAAATACGATATACAGCAACAAAGGCCAACAATTGGATCACAGGCTCCTGACTTTAGATAGGCACATACAGAATGTGACGAGGTTAAACTATTTTGAAAGGCCCAAACCGCCCCTTAAATTGGATAGTGGTGTAAGAGTACAATCAATTAAAAAGGGCTTAACTCATCATACCGATACAAAGCGTATACTTATACATCCACCTCAACAAAAAGACCAAGATCTGAGAGTATTGAAAGTACTCTCAGTTACTGACAACTACTAGTCAATAACAGCTAATAGAAAAAAGCATGCATCTGAGACCAAAATCAGTACACATCAAACATGTGGATTTAGTGTAAAGAAGTCATTGACAGTCAGTGAATATACATGATCTTGTGCAAGGTATCGACGACATGTTGTGTGCACATCTATATCAAAAATAATAATTTATTTAGGTTTAATTAACGGATAACAATGTACTTTTTTAAGCAAGAAACAACTACAAATAAAAGCAAAGTGCAAATTAACTACGAAAATGTTGGCTTGGATGTGAAAACAGAAAGAATAGGAAATTATTATGGAAAAGATCCAACTACTAAGCCAAAGGTTCGTATTAAATAAACACGATACAGTGCAGTTTATTTTCATATATAGAAATGTTTTTAAACTTACAATTATAGTAGATATGATTTGTATTTGTTAGAACAATGTTATGTAATTTTGTTTTTAATCTTTGAACTGCCGACAAGACAAAAGTGTCAACCATTTTAGTATCAGTAGTCAGCACATCAGAGTTGACATGAATTATCGATGTTGTGGTTGTAATTATAGATTTATTGTTTACAAATCTTTGCTTTTTTTACTAAAACAAAAGGGAATAAAGTTGTCGGTATCATTAACGAAGTAAACCTCGTTTACGGTACAGAACTCGCCGACACGCTTTATCAATCATTTCCATAAATAAATTCGAAGCTTCTAAGATTACTTTATTTAACTTTTTACACGCATGCTTTCAAAGCATTGTTGAAACCGACTTCAGGTTCCAAGGCTTAACGCAGGTCTATCAATAATGAGTTATCCTTAATTATATGTTCACATAAAAAGGGAAATGCCTATGGATACATCAATGTTTTTATATATCTTCAAGGAAAATGTGTTTCATCTTTGACTTTGTCATTGCAGACCGTAACAGAGGACTTGGACGAAACAGAACAGAACAATATGGGTATTCAGAACAATGGCTACGAAATGATTGATGAATCTACAGATGAGTTTAGTAAAGAACATTATGAATTGCAAGAAGATGGAAAACAATATGAAAATATTGAAAATGAACATAGTTTGTATGTCAATCGACAATTTTTAGATGACCTGAATAAACCTGAAAACTTACAGAATAAAAATGGATGTGAATGTTTAGTTGAAAGCTCAGCTAAATATATAAATGCCGTAGATACGAGTAAAATTATTTTAGATTCATGTGGAACATTGAATGCTGTACGAACCGGAACACTGATTATAGGACAAGTTGACAATTTGACCGTCAAAACATACGAGAGTGGAATGCATGTAGAAAAAGATTAAACTTCATTATCTTTATTTTGATTTTGAGGTTTGTAATTATTAATTTTTGTATCAAAATAGAAAAAATACATTTTTATAAACAGAAAGGTAAGTTGAAACAGAATGTATGATACATTCACTTTTCCGCTACTTGAATTCCAAAATCACAACATTTTTACTATAAATAACATCCTTCCAGTGCTCACATGGTATTAGTCTGTTGGACAGCAATATCTAAAATTTTTAAATTTTGTCTTTCAGAAAATGCCTCAATAACATATTTTCGTGAATTTGTAATTAATTATTATACATGTGCAGCAGCTTTATAAAAAAAATGTGTACTACAAAAAAGTAAAACAAACAAACCGAACTCCTAGCAAAATCCAAAACGGAAAGTTTCTTAACAAATGACAAAATTAAGCTAAAACACAACAAACGAATGGAAAACATCTGTAAAATTCCTGAATTTGTAAGGTTTTTTTCACAAAAATATTTTTGGATTAAACCTGTTTACATTGCTAGGTAAACCTCTCACGTGTATGACAGCCGTATCTAATTTCTTTTCTTTTAACATGTTTAAAACAAACTGTATTTTTTAATTGTGATATCGAGTGTAAAATTTCTGTTTGGGTAAATTTGCTGCTTATCATTTGTTTTAATTACAAACCATGAGTGTTATAGCCATTTTGGGTTAATTTGCACATTTCAAAAATTAATGAATGGATGTCTCAGTAAATGCTTGTTGTTGATATTTGTGTTTTTAACGCCACTTTTCAGTACCGCTTTTTGGGCTATTTCATGGCGGTATAAAGCTTTAAGATTTCTTATGAGTTTTGTTAGATACGCCACTTTTTTTGCTCTTTACGGAAAAACAATGTACTATATAGCAACTTTTTCTAAGAAAACTGATAACCTAATTATTCAAAAAGATTGTTTTCTATTAAAGAATAAATTTGATTTACATGATATTAAAAAATAGACAGAAAGAGTACATGCAAAGTTTAAATATCTTCATTAAAATCAAAACTGTATTATTAAATGCATTTAAACAAATCTGTTATTACATTTATTAAGACCATCGAGAATAAGTTTTTTTAAATGTAAACCAGAACAAATAATATTAGTCAATGATAACAGTAAGCTGGAAGCCTACAGGAGAATAAATCAACTAAATAAAAAGATTTCAGCTCTACCAATGAGGTAAAAACAGAAGCATTTAAAACTAAATTTAAAATCTCCAACTAGGGTCAAAGCTGACAGGGGAATCAAAATGATAATGCTAATAGTAATGTAATTTATAATGATAAAACATGTTTTATGTGAATGTCAACGATATGCATACTCGCTAACAAACACTTTTACTGACGAATGGAACTAAAGGGTTGTTTATATGTCTCAGGAGTAAAAGATTTCATTGATGTTAGTTTCATAACAATATAGCATGCTAATTTATTGCCACATTATTATTATAAATTGCTTTTTTAATAATGCTGTATGTTAAGCTAAAAGCATTGTGACATGTAGTTGGTATGTGTATTTTTATAGTCTCTTGCAACTCGCACCGTTTTAAGTTATTGTGTAATTTTATTTATTATATTGAACTTTGTACTATGTTTGAATAAAGTATTTTTGTGTTCTTATTACGTACGTAGAAAAAATGTAAATAGATATGAAACTTAAATCAAAATTAGAAATGTTAAGATTCTTGTTTCAGTACAACTTTTTTACTTTGCATATATTATTTCTGTCATTACATGTACAACGGTATATTGATATTGACACAAATGTTTTAAACTTTGCATATCCGATAACGCATCATCAAACGACAGCAAGATACCAATTATGTTTGCCCACACAAGAGTCATCGGGGATTCTAAAACAATTACAAAATGAAGAACACAAAGCACACTGTGCCATATCTGTCTTTGGATATAATTATAAAACTTAGTTTTCGATAAAAAAAATAGCAATTTACGTATACGGTACAATTTTTTCTTAATTATCTGTTTAAAAGTCTCATAGTCTCCGAAATATATGATTTGGCTTTGCAACTGTTTTGATTTGAGCGCCACTGATGAGTCTTATTGTGAATGGCTAAGCACGTCTCTAGAGCACCAAAGAATAAGACTTGTATCTTTGATGAGCTTTTACAAAAAATAACATTATCGATGATATTCAAGTCAATACAGTGTTTACAACTGAGCTGGTGATACTTTAATAAAAGTGTTGACTAAGGACGCTTATAAAATATTCATAAAAGTTTAATGTCAAACAATTGTATATGTAAAGAAGATATATTAACTAGATTTTATGAAAATAGAAAAATGTGGTATAATTGTAAATGAAAGAAATTTCAATCAGAGATCAAATGACGTAAAATTTAACAACTATGTGTCAGCGTGCGGCCTTGCTAAGAACTAAGCAACACGATCCCCAAACATCTGGGAAGAAAACATGCACTATAAAAATGTAATTGGATCCTGCTTTATCTGTAGCACACATCGTGTAAGTACAAACTTATCGGTGATAAGACTAATTTGGTAAGTCACGTGTGAGGAAAAGACTAACTGCTTTAGTTTTTGAGAAATTAGTCAAAAAATTATGTTACCCATATTTTCTATCACCAGCGGTCATGTTTCTAAATTAATTAGGTGAAATTTGGTTACAATTGGCCCAATAGCTTCAGTTGAGAGAAAATTAATCAAAGATACAAGAATTGAAATTTTGTAGTTATGCCAGACGCTCGTTTCGTCTACAAAAGACTCAACAGTGACGCGCAAATCAGAACAAGTTAAAAAAAAATAAAAAAAAAATATATAGTTCGAAGTTGAAAAGTAAAGGACCAAAAATTCCTAAACAGTTTGCCAAATACAGCTAAGGTGATATACATCTGAGGTAGAAAAGCCTTATAGTATTTAAAAAATTCAAATTTATGTGAACAGTTAATTTATAATTGACCATGTCAATGACAATTCATGTCAACACAGAATTGCTGAATAGTTTTATTTAAGTTTACGACGGCAAACGTACGGATGACGGGTGACAAATTATGGCAGATCTTTAAATGACCAGGTGATCCAATAAATTTGATAAAAAGATATAAATAAAATGATATATCAAACTTCTTAACAGAACTTCCTGTATTTTGTCAAGTGCATCTCTAGACAATTAATGTCTCTTAAGTGATGCTACGGGTCAAAATTTGTAAATCCCAATTCTAATACAAAAATTTAGTACTTATTTATTAAGAGCAGTATCAATAGTACAGCAAATTACTTTTAAAAGTCTATGCACGAACTTTAAAGCGAAATTATGTTACGATTAAAAAGTTAATTATAAATAACGATACAGTCAAAAAAAAAATATCTGCACCTGTCTATACTGAGAAATATTTGTGAAAAAACGGCCATTTAATTTTCAGCTTGTCATATTCACATGAAACGAAGTCTTTATACTCCGATTCCCGAATTTTTTCCTCCAAGCTTTTATTGTTTAGTTTTGAAAACCGATCACGCCATTCGTAAGGTACTGAAAACACTAGTTCTTCTATTGGCAAATTATTTCCGTTTTTGAATTTTCGAATTTTCTTTTGGAATTCAAAACAGAATTTGAAAAAATCTTGTTCTAGTTCCGTTTTCATAATCATTACAATTTCGCTACCGAATATTTCAGAAAGAAATCGTTCTTGTTTATCTGTACTGTCATTGCCACACGTGTACTTTCCTGCTCTTCTAAAGGAAAGGTTCCTAAATGATCTTCTTAAGGATCTTCTGCCAAACGTTCCGTACTTGGACTTTGGTTCATTTGTGTTCGGATTTTCAATAAAACCATTTAAAATAGCTCCACGCATTACTGCCAATCCAGGATTTCCGGGGACAACTATATCAAGACCTTTAACGCTACTCCTCAGTTCATTTATTATTATAGATGACTCTGCGAATCCCCCAACAGCAATAATTGTTTTCACGTTTTTCATTTCTTCATAATGAAATAACTCATTCAATGCTCTTATCAATCCGTCAATTGAGTTGTCATAAAATGATCGAAATACATTTGTTGGAATCGCTAACTTCTGTGTTTTATTGTATAATAGAGATGCAGGAAGCCTGATCAGAATCTTTTCGACTTTGTTTAATTTTTCAGTTGTAAACTGTAATTTTTCCTGTTCGAAATTTTCCATTAAGAATAGATAGTCATCAGGATTGTTCACCCTTAAATCTGTGAAACCGTCTCCAAATAGTCCTAAACAATAGTCCTCAAAACATTCATTGACTTTCTTGCTTCCCCACTCTAACCCCATCACTTTCTGTACCTTCCCATGCCCTTTTTGGTGTACAGTTATATCTATCGTTCCACCTGTACAAAATAGTTATTATAATAAACAATAATATTTTTTACCTTACACCTTACTTTCTTTTAAAAACAAATCCTCGAAACATGACAGAAGACCATCACTTACAGGTTTAAACGTTCATATAAGCTCTGTAACAAGCATCGGTTGAACCAAGTTTTATTTTGTAACTGAACTGTCCTACGTTTAATATTCTGAAACTGGCTTATAAATTACATAAAAGAGCAAATAATAAAACAACAAATGTACAATGTATTGACAAAACATCTAACGTTCAAGTAATAATGCTATATGAATAGCTCTAAATGTGCTAAATGTAAAAATGTTAGTCATATACTACTGGGTTGGTGGCGATACATGATAAACTCATCATAGATACCAGGACTAAATTTAATATACATGTATACGCCAGATGCGCGTTTCGTCTACAAAACACTCATCAGTGACGCTCGAATCAAAAAAAGTTAAAAAGGCCAAATAAGTACGAAGTTGAAGAGCATTGAGAACCAAAATTCCTAAAAGTTTTGCCAAATACAGCTAAGGTAATATATGCCTGAGGTAGAAAAGCCTTAGTATTTTAAAAAATTCAAAAATTTGTAAACAGTAAATTTATAAATATAATCATATCAATGATTATATCAAAAATGATGCGACTTTACATAATGTTTGTTCTGCTTTTTATTGCCCTTATTATCATTTTTTCCATGTTACCTCCTAGGTCTGCTACCAAAAATGTATAATTTGAAGGAAGTTCTGACAAAAATGCTGCACCATCAGAGCTTTGCTGTATATCAAGTTCCTTCTGGCCACAGTAAAAAGCAGCAGCTTCTGCTTCAGGTAGAAGTTTCAATTGATGTTTTGGAATACCAGCCTGGAATGTGCAGATTTTTAGTCGATCTTTTTACACCGTCTAACTTGTATAGGCAGTTAAATTATATTTTTTAACATATCAATGATAATTCATTACTATAATTATCTTTTGTACTCTAGCCTTTCATTTTTGCTAATGTGCTATGTCTATATGGATTTTTGTGCTTCTTTGGTACATTTTAAATGGCCCTGTACTGTTACATCACGTCATTGTGTTATTGTGCTAGTGTAAATTTTGTATTCTTGTTTTTCATTTGCTCTAATGTGCTTGTATATATGCCTTTGTGTGCTTCTTTGTTACATACTCATTTGCTTTAATAGTGATTAACATTTTAACACAATGTTGACTTCTGTGCCCCTTTTTGTGACATTTTTACCCATAATGTCTGTTTGTTTTGTTCACACATCATTGTCAATATAATTGAATTTGATGCGACTGTCTTACCATTAAGAGGTAAAACCAGGTTTATTTTACCATGTTCGACATAAGTAAATGCATGTACCAAGTCAAAAGAATAACAGTTGATTTGTTTGACTTTTTGATTTCGCTTTTGAATAGGGACTTTCCGCTTTAAAATTTCCTCGCAGTTCAGTATTTTTGTGATTTTACACTTTATCATACATTAAATATGCATATGTGTATCACCATATAATTGTATTGTTTCTTCATTTACAAGAACTAGTAAAACAAGCTTAACCAAACTGTACATATAATACCAGATATGCCGTTTTTCTCATGAAATTGCGAGCTGTTAAGCTCCAAGTAACTGGAACTGTCAGAACCCACTGAATGAGACTGTCATCAAAATTAGTAAGCCTCTGGTTAAGACTGGATAGGAGATCTCCTTTGAGATATTTTATAATTTCCATTACAACATCAACTGCCCGCATTCTATTTTTCCGTCGTATATCATACAACATGAATGTATCATCTAATACTGCCTATATTTTATGATTTAAAAAAATATATATTAAATTTTACAATCACCAAGAATGATATTTTTGATATATGATAATTGTATAAGTAATTTAGCAAAATTCAAGTGATATACAATTACATGGATGTAAATATAGACAACGCAATTTCCTATAGGAACTCCCTTTACGACTAAAACTATGCCACTTTTACTATGAAGTTTCGTAAAAAAATATATACTAGAACGGAAAATTGATATGCACTACTCATTTTTATTCAAAGGTCAAAACATAGGGCTGTGCAGCATATTTTCAACATGTATATGACCCCGAACTTCTAAGTGTTTAAACCTATACTTTAATTCTGTACTAACTCTTCTTTCACTTTGGTCTTTCCGCAGAGGTCAAAATTTGCCGCAACCATGTGTTTATAAACTGGTAACATTCCCAAGTAATGTCTCTATGACTGAGGTAAAACTTAGACACCATATCTGGGAAATATTACGTAAACAAAACAAAATATCTACAAATGTTATATATCTCCCCAAAAAGAGGCGGGGTATGCGAAACGCTGTATTTTAGTGCAACCTTTAATAAACAAGTATTGCTAGAAAGGGAGGGAATACACGATGAATGTGAGTCACTTGCATTCTTATGAAGAGATAACTGGTATTTTTTTCTGAAAAAAAATTGTGAACGGTTGTAAAAGCACATATTTTATCTTCTTTTAAAAAAAAAACTTGTATTATATTTGCGTCATACATTTCTTTCGCTGTAACAATAAGAAATGGTACATCAATGTGAAAAGATGGTTTTGACTTGTCATAAAGTTTTAGTTTTTAATGTGCCGTAATAGGATTTGCAATCTAAATTGTATATCCGTTATCGGTTGTGCTCATACCACCGTGTTCGTCGTTATACTACTTCGTCAGTTAATAGTATTTGGTTTTTAGTTGGATTATCGATCTTCGCAAGTGATGGATTTATCCATTTTGAAGTCGACATTTAGGAAAAGCAGATGATTTTTAGCCATAGATTTATCTTCACCAACCCGCCCACCTTCCCTTAAATTAGTAGATTACATGCCAAACAAAATTTGACTAGGTTCTTGGGCTATAACAGCGAAATTGATGCGTGATAGGGTTAATTAGCTCTAAATATACTAGTAAGTAAAAGATGAAAATACAAAAAATAAGAAGTGCTTGTATTATATCTCCAAAAAAACACATCAATGATGGACGTGAAGTTAGCAGCTGGTTCGTTATTCGATATTCGATATTCAATATCCAACCGACTGCTAGCTCGATATTCAAATTTAGTTGAAAATCATAAAACAATATAATATTTGATAACATTAAAAGCATGCTTTTCATAGTTGAAAGGAGTAAAAAGATACATAGGAAATCGTTTTATGACCCCTTCAAGTAGTCTTTAACTCTCGTTGTCCTCAAATATAAACCCTTATCAATGCTAAAAATTGACAAAATTGCAGGACAAAGGGCACAGGGCAATGGCTAGAGCCCCTGATATCTCAATCTGACTAATATTAAGACCTACCTGATACCGCTTAAATGACGGTGACCCCCCCCCCCCCCTGTTCTTTCAATGTCAATAAAATTCGACGAATTCATAGACTCTGTATATATAAAGATTGTATCAGAAGGATTTCCAAGAATAATACCATCTTCGATATCTACGGAGGGCTATAGAAGACAGATAATGTATCCAAATTCCTTTTAGGCACGTGTGTATCTACCTATTAACTAAATGTCTGCATAATATAAGAAAAATTGAGAGATCAGGGGGCTCTCACCATTGCCTTATGCCCTTTGTCCTCAAATTTTGACAATTTTTTGCTGAAAAGTGACAATCTAAGCCCTCCGTAGATATCGAAGATGACATTATTCTTGGAAATCCTTCTAATACAACCCTTATATATACAGTCTATTATCTAGATGAGTTTTATGGACATTTAAAAACCAGGGGCGTCTCACCCTCATCTAAGCGGTTTTGGGTAGGTTTTCACTATAAACTTCTTTTCGGACTTTCCATAGATGTTTCTGTTTATATTCAAAATGTTTCTAGAGTTATCGATGTTTCTTTTTGTTGTAAGAAATATCATATATTAAATTACATCTTTGAAGTCATTTCATTGATAAAATCTATATTACTTAAAGACAACTATGTAACTTACAAAGGGTTTATATTCGAGGGCAACGACAATTTAAGATAGCTTGGGGTCTTAAACAATTTCCTACGAATCTTATCAGTTCTCTTAACTATGAAAACTATGCTTTTAATGTTATCAAGTATTTAATTTTATTATGATTTTCAACTAAATTTGAATATCGAACTGGCTGCTAGCCGGCGGTTGGATATAGAATATCGAATATCGAATAACGAACCGACTGCTAACTTCACATACATTAGTCAATGAGTAATGAAAACATTTTTTTCGTTGGTGATGTAGGACATTTTGTTGGTAGACCTTGAGTAATAAAAACTCAACGCATATTTTACAGTGTATTCTTTATCTTAGTAGCCCTCCGTAGATATCGAAGATGACATTATTCTTGGAAATCCTTCTAATACAACCCTTATATATACAGTCTATTATCTAGATGAGTTTTATGGACATCCACTTTAAAACTCCACTGCTTATATGTAATGTTGTGCAACACTTTAATTAGACTTTTTACCGAATTAGTAATAACATAAGCAACACGATGGGTGCCACATGTGGAGCAGGATCTGTTTACACTTCCGGAGCACCTGAGATCACCCAAAGTTTTTGGTGGGGTTCGTGTTTTTTAGTCTTTAGTTTTCTATGTTTTGTCTTCTGTACCATTATTTGTCCGTTTGTCTTTTTTTTTTTTAGCCATGGCGTTGTCATTTTTTTTTTTCAATCTATGAGTTTGACTGTCCCTCTGATATCTTTCGTCCCTCTTTTAAAGTAATTAGTCTATAACTATGGGCGGTTTTCTTAATCTTTAAAATACATAATGACTTACCTGTTTTGATATTTCCAACTTAAAATTTTGGAAGAAATACCATTTGTCTAACGATCCACTTTTTACATATTCATGAAAATGTTCTTCTGCTTCATATCCAAAAGTGTGGAAATGTTTCCATTCATCAAACAGAACTGATGTTGGAGCCTTGTGTCTCGTCCATCTATCAACACGCCAAGCCCTTGTCTCTATATGCTTTGTCTTTCCTTGGAACTCATCCTTACTCATGTATGCATAACCACTGAAGGTTGTTCCGAAATCAATCGTGCCAACAAATAATGGTAAATCGTCATCCTATAAGAGGAAAAAAAAGAAAGAACCAAAACTATCGAAAAAAATAGACTAAGGAACAATTTCGTTGATCTAGTACACATTTTTTGTTAAAGAGCCAGCTGAAGCCCGCCTACGAGTTCCGGTGTCCTAAAGCCATTCTTCCCCCATGCTAATGTTTTCGATGGGGGGGGACTGGATTGATCCAATGTTCCCCCTTATAACAGAAAAAGCTAATGTTTACCCTTTGTAATTATAAAACGTCTGCGACGTCAGACTGATTGTTCCTTAATAACGAAATAACTACGAACGATTTTTGTTTGTATGAGACAATGCTACAGTTCATATAAAAGTAGGCACGCAGAGACAGACATTAATGGTGAAAACATGTCTTTTAAGTATGGTTGCGAACCGACAGTTTTTCAACCGGAGATAGATCAGACTATTTAATTTTGAAGGTTTGCTTGCATCATTGAATTAAAAAGTTTACTCTTCATACTAGCCTGTTGTCAGAAAAAGCTAAACCTGTAACATGAATTGTTGTGGCGAAACATATTAAACTCCTTGGGTGATAATGAACCACACCGAAAACTGTTTGTCATTTCAAAGCATGAGTGTATTAGTATGTAGTTTACACCTACATGTAGTAAGTTGTCAGGTAAAATGCATGTAAATGTCAGTATGTTAAAGATTCGGACGATCAAACAAAACAACACAATACAAAGCAATTACAGAAGGGTAAAAATAAAGACGGACTGATGGACATATAGGCACTTTTTGATATCCCAAACTAGTCGAAACATTTAATAAATTTTATCATCGGTATAAGGACATCATTCGTAAATATAGCTCAACATGCAGACTTCTTATACGTTCAGGTATTTCACATCCAATTGTTTATGGAAATATTCTTTATAAAGCACAAAAATGTCAGTATTCACCTCAGAAACTGACAAAACCTTTAAGTAGACTTATTAAGAAGGGATATAGTTACGATACTGTTGTCAGGTTATTAAAGATTGCATATTTTGGCGTTAATATTGATTCACTTATATGGTCTTTGCATCGGAACTAAACACATTTATTCAAAAACCAGTTGTTGGCATGACACGAGTTATGTTCTTCTCATATATGTTATGATGGTATGATACTAAACCTCTTACGGGAAGGATCGTGCCTGATATTCATATGATGAAATCATAATCTTTCAATCAGTTTAATTTAAATCTGGAGCTGGCATGTCAGTTAACTGCTAGTAGTCTGTTGTTATTTATGTATTATTGTCATTTTGTTTATTTTATTTGGTTACATCTTCTGACATCAGACTCGGACTTCTCTTGAACTGAATTTTAATGTGCGTATTGTTATGCGTTTACTTTTCTACATTGGCTAGAGGTATAGGGGGATGGTTGAGATCTCATAAACATGTTTAACCCCACCGCATTTTTTCGCCTGTCCTAAGTCAGGAGCCTCTGGACTTTGTTTGTCTTGTTTTATTTTTATTTTAGTTTCTTGTGTACAATTTGGAGTTTAGTATGGCGTCCATTATCACTGAACTAGGATATATTTGTTAAGGGGCAAGCTGAAGGACGCCTCTGGGTGTGGGAATTTCTCGCTACATTGAAGACCTGTTGGTGACCTTCTGCTGTTGTCTTTTCTATTGTCGTGTAGTTGTCCCTCTGACACATTCCCAATTTCCATTTTCAATTTTATTTACAGTATGGTAGAAATATAGACCGGCTGGTAGTGTAAACATGTAGAAAGATTAATAGACACATACTCAGACTGGTGCAGATTGATGGATTCATACTCAGACTGGTGGATTTGTTGTTAGACTGTTGGAAATGTACACTGACTGGTAAACATGTAGATAAACTATTAAACACGAAGCATGTGGACATGAAGACAGAATAATAGTCACAAAGACGGAAATTCAACACAACAACGAAAACCCAAAGACATTCAAATATTAACATATGATTCCAGATATACAGTGCTATGTTATAGAAACAATTCTTACCCGAGGTTTCTCTTTCATTATTATATCAACGTCTTCTGGCGTATGGCTTTGTGTCTGGTGTTATATATAACAATAGAAAAAATAATGTTTCGTTATTTGCATCAAAATAAATAAAAACATGCATATTTGATTAACAAATTATGTTATCAAACATGGAAAACCATTTCAATCATTTTCAATCAAAAATAGTCAATGACATACAAGGTTAGCTTTATTTGAAGGACCAGGGGCCTTTAGAATTCCAGAAAAATGTGTATCAAAATCATGTCAAATCCGATGTGACTTACGACTGGGTTGATGATACCTTCAGGGACTTACAGTCGACTAGCAATTGTATTAACCCAGTGCTGGCAAATAAAATTTATATCATAGTAATTTCGTGCTTCTTACGTGTTTTTTTTTTTCTCCTTTTTTATTTGCTTTGTTATGACCGCTTACACCCAAACATTTGAAATCCAAGGAATTGTAATACGCAAGATGCACGAAATTACTATGGTGAAAAATATCCTACGGATGATATATCCGACAGATTGTGTACCTTATTTTCTTAAAGCTTTCTGATCTATCATCATAGAATTCAAGACCAAAGTGTTAAAAATCATGTGTATTCTGATTTTATCTTGATTTATCTTTGGTTGTTTCTTAAACCAAAAACGAGAACCAGGGTAAACATATTACCCTCGGTTACAATCAAATGTGTAAACCACACTTGTTCATACATTTTATCTAAGCCTATGAAAGCTGAGAGTAGAAAATATTCGTCCAAAATATACTTTTGACATGCTTTTTAGCAAAACAATATCTTACCCGATTAGTATTATCAAGTTGTAATTCATTGACTTCCTGTATTTGGCTTTGTGTCTGGTATAATATATAACAATACAGTAAATATTTTGAATCACAAAAACATTGTGTCCTCATTTACATCAGAAAATAAATTATAAGTTAGATATTAAAATTACATTATATCGGATAAAACATGTCGAAAATAAATTGTACTTTTTTTAATATTAATCATTGACCTTTTTTTTTTACATTTTTGACTCAAAATTCATAATTTGATTATTCTTTAACATTAAATACAGAGTTAAAATGGTCTTACACTGGAAAGGCAGCAACCATTGCCCATTGCTATTTCCTACAAAATAAAATACTTAGTAGTGTATATGTAACTTAAATTTTGTAAAGACATTTCTAATCTTTAAGTATTGTTTGAACAATCTAATATATGTAGCTTATGATCACAGGGTTATCAACAAGGAGTTATCAAATGAAAAGAAGGAGAGTTAAATTGTTTGTAAAACTTTAAAATAATTGATTTTTCTCTTTCTGAATATATCCTATACTTGATTGAATAATATATCGTGAAAACATAAGTTAACACTATAGTAACTTATAAAATTAGATTCGTGTCGTGGCATGTGCTTTAAATGTATTGATGATTTTGATGAAGCATATGTTTTACTCGATAAATACGTCTGCTTTGTTAAAAAAACATATACTAGTATATACTTATAATACGTCATAATGCTAGAGAGTTTTTGGAAATGCGTGTTTTGTAGACGATGTTAACAAAATTAACAACTTTTATATGTCATCGAAAGGCCTTCGACAATGAGCTAAGCCCATATCTCATAACCAGCTATAAAAGGTCCGAAATTACAAAAGTAAAAAAATCAAACGAGAAAACTAAAGGTCAACTGAATGTTCCAAAAATTTACAAAAAAAACAAGTATGTAACACAAAACAAACGACAACCCTTGAAATACAGGACGGGCACATACAGACAGAATGTGGCGGGGCTATACATGTTCATTGGATCCCACCTCTCCTTTTTTACCAGCTGGGAAAGTGTTGTAATGTACAACAAAAATACATGACAATCGTTATTTTTCTTTCATACCGAAAAACGTAAACAATTTGTTTTCTGTAGCAATTTCTTATGCCAGGCATAGATTACCGAGGCCGTATTTCGCAAAACTCTATAGAATTGTGGGTCTTAAATACTCTTCAACTTTATACTTAATTGGTTTTCTAACTATTTTGATCTGAGCGTCAACTATTTACACCACTAGCTATAGGTCGATGCCACTGCTGGTAGACGTTTCTTCCCCGCGGGTGTATTACCAGCCCTGTAGTCAGCACTTTAGTGTTAACATTAATATCAATTATACGGTCATTTTTGTATATTAACCGTTTGCAAAAGTAAGAATTATTCAAAATACTTAGGATTTTCTTATCCCAGGCATAGATTACCTTAGCCGTGTTTTGTGGTACTTTGGGTCCTCAATGCTCAGTTAATTTATATTTTCTAACTATTTTGGTCTGAGCGTCACTTATGAGACTTACGTAGACGAAACGCCCGTCAGACGTCTCAAATTATAAGCCTGGTACCTGTGATAACTATTTACAGAGCTAGAGATTTGTTGTTCGCTTACTTTTTGTTTTGTCACACCAGGATCGAACCGCTAAGTGATGCCTGTGTGCATGGTCTCTTTTCAAAGCAATGGGCAATGATAAAAATGTATGTAATATAATAAGAAGATTTTCATTGAGACTACTATCCGGCAGATTCAAGCAATTTTCTTTAAAAATTGTAACACGATGATGACTGCTGTACTCATATTTTGACTATTGTATTTGAAAATGCCTGTACCAAGTCAGGAATATGACAGTTATTGTCCATTCGTTTTTGATGTGTTTTATCATTTGATTTTTCCATGTGATTAGGGAATTTCTGATTTGATTTTCCTCTGAGTTCAGTATTTTTGTGACTTTACTTTTTCTAAATAACGTGGATTAAAGCACATATTGGTCTCTGTGTGTCTTTATATATTGATGGCATCACAAGGTACCATGTTTCATGCTTGTATCAATATACGTTATGTATTTAGTTTCGGTTAAACATGTTAAAATAAAGCAAAATTAGCTTTAAGCTCGGTGAATGCTCCGTTGTTTGGGTTTTTTTTTTCAGGTGCGAGATAATGTTGGTGATGCACTAACCATTACATTGAATACGATGACTTTATAAAGTTCATTCAGAAACTCGTCGTGTAGAACCAACTATTATTGCATGACAAATGAAAAAAAGTGTTGTTATACTCAATAAAATTTTACGTTCCAACGTTCATAGTTTTAGCATACTTTCAATCGAATTTTTCTTAATAAATTTAAATCTTTGCAATACTGTGGATCCTATTAGGATTAATTTGAAATGAAGATATAATTGATTATCATTTTCTGAAACAAAAACAAAATTTATTAAAAATACCGAAGAAGAAGTTGTAGCTATTATATATTTTCATGTTGATCAAAATACAATAAATTTAATGGTTATTTTGTATTTTTTAATTAAGATTGTTTCTTAATTGGATTTTTGAAAATAATTATTATTTTAAACAAAAACCATATCTAATTGCAAAGAAAAACCGAAGATATACTCATCAACAAAAGTAATGATACACAAATTTAAATTGCAATTGATCATAAATAATTATGCAATGAAAAAAAAAATAACAAAAATACCGAACTCCGAGGAAAATTGAAAACGCAAAGTCTAAAATCCGCTTGCAAAATCAAAAGCTCAAACACATCAAACGAATGGTTAACAACTTACAGAATTTGGTGGAGCCATTTTTTAGGCAGAAATGGTGAATTAAACCTGGATGTATAGCTTCATTGTAGCCTAAACCTCTCACCTGAATGACAGTCGCATCAAATTCCATTATCTTGACAACAATGCGTGAACAAAACAATCAGACAAGATAGGTAAAAATGTCTAAAATAGGGGTACAACAGTTAACATTGTGTTATGATCTTAATCACATTAAAATCAAACAAAAATGTAACAAATAAAAACACATAAAGACATATTGACAAATCACATAAGAAAAACAGAAAGACAAGAATAAAAAAACTTCTACCATAGCACAATGACGGAAGTTATATTAACAGAGCCACGTCATATTTAACAAAGAAACCCAAATAGGCATATAGACAAAGCACATGAGAAAAAAGGAAAGACAGAATAAAATTATTTTACCATAGAATAAGAACACATTGACATGTACAGAGCCACGTCAAATAGATATCACCAATATTCGAATAAACAGTTAAAGTTAAACATGTTATATGCATAACAACAAATAAAAGAATGCTATAACATAATGAAGATAATAAACAAAAGTAAAAATCTTACCAAGTAGGAAATTGGAAATATTGTATGTCTGAACACAGAGTAGAAATTTTTTTTTCGGAAAATGATGACAAAAATTTCAAAAGAATTTGAGAATGTATTCAAAATCTTATCCGACCATGGATTTGTTTCAAGTTTTCGGGTCTAACATCGATTGTTCTTAAATTTGTGTTTGTAAGAATGGTTGTTTTTAAAAATCAATCAAATTATCGATTTTCCTATAAATAAATGAATTGGATAATAAAAGAAAAGTCTTTATAAATCATATATTTTAGTATTGATTAGTACAAAATTTCTTTGTAATGACAGATGCATCTTTTTGTATTCTTTCGATGGTTGACTAGTATATTTAATCGGTTGAAAAGTAAGAATTACCTGTTATGACAATTGGATGTTAGTTATTTTCACTTATATATTTCATATAAAACAAAGAAAAAGAAAACACGATATTAGAAAATCGCTTAAGAAGGTGGCGAACCAATAGCATTGCAAGTATGATAGACATCCAGTTCAAAAGTGTTCTCTTAGTACATATCTTGATTTTGAACTCGCTGTTTTCACATGGGTACATACAATAGGGTCCTTTTTTTAATCGAAAATTGTTCGAAGCTGACATATTGTAATCTATAGACAATTGTGGACCGAGAATGTGTGTTGGAAATTGTTTTATACATTCTGGATGTGTTGCACTACATTATAATGCTAAACATTTAGAGTGTCATTTGTTGACAAGAGCTGTTATTTGTAAAAACAGGAAGGAATGGAAAAGGAAAAGATTATTGTTTGCAGACATAAAAGATTGGACTATGGTCAGACAATCTTTCTTTTTAACAACTATTTTCCGAGGCAAGTAGTGACGACATAAAAAATTCAATGAAGGATAAAAAAAAAACTAAATTCAAATAGTTTGGGGGTGGGAGTCAAATTTCCTGCAAGTTTTGTTTAATTGACATCGATTTTATATATATCCTTATTGGTCAATCAATTTTTCCCAAATTAAGTTAATAGAGGGGGTAGGGGGTCAGTGAAAAAAAACTATATGAATTAAGTTGTTTATCCTACATTTAACTTTTGATGTAGTCCCTTAATTGTCTTGTGTAACATAAGCAACACGACGGGTGCCACATGTCGAGCTTACCCTTCCGGAGCACATGAGATCGCCCCTGGTTTTTTGGTGGGGTTCGTGATGTTTATTCTTTAGTTTTCTATGTTGTGTCATGTTGTTTGTTTTGTCTTTTTCATTTTTAGCCATGGCGTTGTCAGTTGTGCTCCGGAAGGGTAAGCAGATCCTGCTCCACATGTGGCACCCGTCGTGTTGCTTGAATAATTTATCAAGGAGCCAGATTAATATAAGGTATAGAACCACTAATTCAGGCCCGGTCAGAAAGAACATACAAGAAAGTAGTACATATCTTAAACAAAGTAGTTCCTACGCATAGCTGTATCTTTGCCAATAGCGGGTATATTTGGTTAATTGTGGTAGTCTATGAAAGCTTGGGGACTTGGGATCACTGTACAAACCTTGTTGAAAGATCTGTTTGAATAATAAAGAAGTATATGAAATTTTGATAGAAGGGCACATTTGACCGGTTGTTCAGATCAGACATTCCTGTTTTTGTACTATCAAACTTCAGGGAACCAGAACGCTCTAATATGCAATTAAAGGTATGTTGATTTTTGCAGCACAAGTCAGGATAAGGTACAGTTTTGATAAGAAATAACTGACACTTTATTTGAACTTAGAACAAAGTAGCCATAATTTCTTGAAATTGCAGAATTTAACATAGAAAGCAATGGGGCTATAAATTAGTTGCTTTATACCATTTGTTGTTTATTTCTGAATCCCTATTGTGAATGTGTTTATAATTTTACTTGTATTTTTCATAATAAAATATTGTTTACACTAACTGTCTTTCGGTATCTAAGACAGGTCTTATACAAAGTTATATAAAAATTTCTTATAATTACATTGTATTGCTACTGTATATATATATTTAAGATATAACTATAATATTTTTTCTGTCTATGAAGAAATAACATAAAAAATGTGGTGCACACTGAATAACGCGCGTACCGGGTTAAATAGTGTGCACCACATTTTTTATGTTATTTTGAATAGACTGACAAAAATATTACAGTTATTTCTTATAATTTAATTCCAAATTCCAATGAAACCGGCATAAATCATTGAAAAAAAAACGTTGATGACGTCATGGTCACATGACAAATTGTGTCTATGATATGATAAACAAAACGACGTCAGCCAATCGGAAGACGCGTTACATCCAAAATTAAATTATATATCCGTATTTACTATTATATAGTTCCACAAATATAATGTAAAGAAATTACAAAAAAGACAAATCGTTTATAACAGAATGAGACATTGTAGGACGACACAACAGTTCAATCAATTTTTATCTGTAATACTTCTATCAGAGAAGAATGATCAATCTTTTAAAACGATAATCTATAAGGCCCTCTTACCTGGTAGTTACCATGATACACTATAATCTATAAGGCCCTCTTACCTGGTAGTTACCATGATACACTAAACCATTGTGTAGTTGATTGTATTATTTTGTCTAATAGATCTTCCACTCATACAGATCCTGAACATTTGGATTATTCTTTTAATGAACAAGACGTTAAAAAAAATTGTAGTTGAATCCTATTAATTTCGTTAATTAAAATTGTATACTATGTTTTGATTCATTTGAATATATAAAAAAAAGTTGCTATCGATTTCTCTCTCCCCCCCCCCCCCCCACACACTGTACTGCTACCAAATTGTTTAGAATTTTTTCTTATATTTTCAAAACTATAATCAATGAATCTTGTTCGTCAAATCACTACTTCATGTCGATTTGTCGTGCAATGAACAATAATCCCGGTCTAAGAAAATAGATTATAAAATATTCCCCTATACTTAGTATTGATAATTATATATATTTCTACTGTCATTAAAATATGGCCAGTAAGCAACATCATTAAAATTTTTAATTGTTTGAAAATATCTCAAATGGTTCTATTCCATTATCATATATATCGTCTTGTTAAATCATTTTTAAAAGAGCAAAAAATCAGTTTACATAATTTTCCATAATCAATCTCATTGTCTACTTCAAATATTTTCTCGAATGTTACAAAACATTTAGACGTCATGAATATGATGATAATGGTGGTCATAATGATTTGGTGTTTAACGTCCATTGGCAAATATTATTACACATGAGGACGAGATGCTTGTTTATGTGATATATATATGCTTTGTAAAAGACAAACACAATGAGCCGAATTTTGAACAGATAGTTTACACAGGATAAGTCCATTCGTCTCAACTCGGCCGATTCCGTACCCTCATCTAACATATCATATTACAGCCGAGGGATAGAAGGAGAGTATCGGATTCTCCCGAGGATTGCCGACTGAGGATAAGTCCACAGGAAGACATGTCATATTACCCAGACATATTATTCTGACTATGGATTGACCAAACTTTACTCTCATCACCGAATGCTGCCTGGTTATAGTTGAATTTGTGAAAATTGCCCCTCGAGCATGAAGCAAGCATTCATTTGAAATTTAATTTCGAATATTATAAAAGCAAATTTAGATAAAATAATATCATGTTTGTTCATGTCAGAAACACATATACATGTAGTAGTATTCAACATATGTATCTGATTAAAGTCCATACATAAGTATAATAAAAAAAAAATATCGACGAGGAAGGGTCTAAATATTATTTTTGATATTTCAAAATCCTCCGAAAAAAATCTCAGTGCTAAATAAGCAATCAGTTCTTTATTCTAATGGTAGAACATTGTATGTTGGTGCCACTTTAATACTGTATTTACGCGTTTTTATTTAGGGGACATATTATAAGTCTTGATGACATCCAAATTGATATTTATTTCAATTAGGTCCATGCCTTCAAAATGTTCTAGATTTTTTATTCCATTAATTGATGATACAGCGTGGATATTAGTTTTATTAACTTCTAAATGTATACAATAAATCTAAACGCTTATCTCCTTTGACAGATTTGAATTGTTAAAGCTTCGCAACAAATCATGAACTCGTTGTTGTAAAAGTAATATCTTTTGAAACTACATCGCATTTAAAAGTGCCGTTGAAGGTGAATTATCTGTTTTAGGATAAACTCAACTAGATAAGATGTCCCCCATTATAACTCTCTTGCAAACAGAATAAACTGGAAACGACGGGTCATCAAAGCCAGTATAAAGATAAGTGTACCTTCAAGTCATAATTGATATTGCAAATCTTCAAATGCAAAATTGTTATTACTCGTAATTGCTTAAATGGGATTGCATGATCGGAACACCTTTAAATTCATTATATGATCGGTTACATAAAAGTCTCGCTTTATAGACCGCTAATCATGGAATTGCTACCCTGAATATTGTTGTTTTATCCAATGAAATGGAAGCTTAAAAGACAATAGAAACTATTGTGGGAACGAATAGCATAAAGTAAAAAGATGTCAACTGATAATAAACCTTTTAAAACAATTTTCAAACTTACTGTATAAGAAGGAAAAAGTAAAATCACAAAAATACGGAACTCCGAGTAAAATTCAATCGGAAAGTCCCTTATCACATGTTTAAATCAAATGACAAAACACATCGAACGATGAAAAGAGGGAATTAAGTGCACACAATCTCCGTTTATAGATGAAAGTGTTTTAACAATATAAAGAAATACAAAATGGGCTTCAAGCTACGATGGTTTTATTTCATTGCTGTATCACACTGTTTTCCATTTGTTATGAGCATTGTGTGCAAACCCGGGATGATTTTTTGTGAAATTGAAAACTGGGCTTCGTGGGAACCATGCAATTCTACTTGTGGACAAGGGCTGCGAAAAAGACAAAAAATTATTTGTTGTCAAAATGATTTACTTACAAAATGCTTAGAGAGTTGTGGCATAACAAGAAGTTGGTGGCACGACAATGTCACTGAATTCATGTCTTGTGGGACATGTATGATTCAAGGAATATTCCATCTCTCTAAAAATAATTGCAATTGCAGCTCGGATTTTCGAGGTTTGTGTTTTAATTGTTGAGTATACATTAAGTTTATGATTTTCTCTGTATCTATAACTATCTTGTGGGAACGACATATTATCTTAATGGGAAGAAAAAGTATTTTGAGGGATCAACACATTTATTATTCTTTCATGGCCGCATTCTGCCACCGTACATACTCAATCCCCCTTTCAATAAAGTATTTTCTTTTATTTAATGTTCGCGACGAAACGCCTAATATTGGTAATATATAGAGACAGGTCCTATAATACTAATGTGTTTCAATACGTGTATATTGCGGACTTATTTGATCAAATTAGTTATTATACTAGACGACTGTTGATAGCGGTCATTTTATCAAGCGATCAATAAAGATGATGTCTTTAAAAATCAAGCAGAAGGCAAGGAATTAAAATAAAGGCTGTGTGTCTGAAAAACACACATGTGTACAATTTCAATAACATCGATTTACCTATTTTTTTTTCTTGCAGAAATATAATTCGTTAACTAAATGACCGTAACTGTTGAAATTGACATTGCAAATCAAGACCTAGAACCAATTTAAAAACTTAAAATTTTAAAATATGGACCTTGTTGCCATATTAATCCAGGAGACCTTAACGTTGCGCAAGATCATGAAGTCCTTAAGTGCACGTTTATAATGCTTGTCTTGACCCAAAACCATATAAAAAGGAGCAGGTCTAGTAAGACCTTTTTTTGTCTCCAATATATAGCAGTTTTACAAAATTGTTAAAATGTTAACTTTTAGTTATTTATTGGTAAGTAAAATGCTTCTGCTACATACATAAGGGCATTTTTTGACAATACAATGCACATATATCGGTTACTAGCATCATTAAGTCATGCTAAGTTACTGAAATCTTCATAATTTTAGCATTTTAGTTAAATTTTAGACGTTTTCCGTCTTAAATGAAAGTGGTCACATTCGTGTTCATTCTTAGTATTGAAATGTGAGTTGTATTTGATGATACTACATAACATATATTAAGGTTGAGGATGAACACGGATGCGGCCACTTTCATTTGTGAAAAAAAAAACCATTTGAAAAGTGACTTTTTTTGGCATATTTGATACATTTTGCATATTTAAGCTTGAATTGGAACGTTTTAAGTTGTTCAAATCTTTCACATAAACAAATTGAATCAACTAAATTAGACACTTAAGTGTTTAAAAGGTGTTCAAAATCTTTTGTTGGATGAACCTGAAAATTTACGGCCAAAATCTACCCTTACTCCTTTAACATTGCTAATAGAACAAGTTGTACAATTTAACGGAGCATACTAAAGATAAACGATTTTTTTTTTGTCTTGATAGATTATGTGATATCTAAAACATCCTTAACACCTTTAACCACGGCGTCCAGGTTTACGAAATTACCAAATCTGAACTCACATAAATGTGTCAGTAGATGGACACCATGGGTGAACAAGGACAAACCTTGGGTCAACAAAGACAACATGAATGTCGATATTGGAGAATCAGATCACGAATTTCTGACACCCGAGGAACTGGAAATATTTTGCCCTAGAGGAAACATAACAAAAGTGGAATGTATGGTTGACAGTGTACATCCCATCCCATACTACAGTACTGGAGATATTGTAAGGTGTGACAAACACCATGGATTAGTATGTAACAACGCAGATAATTTTCCTGTACCTTGCAATGATTACAAGATTAGATATTATTGTATATGTCCAGTAGAAACAAGTAAGTAGGGCCGTAAAAAAGAATATAATGGTTTGTTCTAACCATACTAAATATCCAGAAATAGGTGGCTTCTAAAAATCTGTTATTGGCTTGATGTGAAAGGTTTTTTTTTAATTAGATAGGCATAATTACTTAAAAGACATCTCATACTACAATTTGACTTTGTCGAAAAAAGATATGCCTAATTTATACAATACAATTTGAGAAAAGCATATTTGACAGACGTGAATAGGCAACCACTGAATGACAGGTACATACATAACTTGGCGACGTTAAACATGCTATTAAGCGCAAAAAAAAGTCTATTTATCACAAATCAGTAAAACACGGTAAAATTAAAAAGTAAATGAGAAATTTTGCTCTGGAAAGTATCTTTAAATCATAAAAAAAGCTTTTGCTACCATCTGATATTTGAATATAAAATTACAGATTAAAAAAAAATTACTTATGGATAAACTAAACATAATATTTAGGTTTTTTTTTATCTATAAGTCTTATTATTTTCCGATTTAGTAGTGGAACAATGGCTTAAAGACGAAATAAATCTATATTTGTAAGGTGTTTTGTGTAGTTTCGGAAGCCAATACATAGTTGGGACTTTCATTGTTTTTGGTTCTGCTTGTAAAGCGGTAGCTAAAAGTTTATGTTTGTTTTTTGAAAATGGAGTCAGTTGGAATGTTGGTGAATTGGTGATTTTTTTTTGTAGAACCTCAATGTAAAATTTACGTCAAACAATAATAATTTTATCAGCAGCTTTATCGGCCGAGACAAAAACAAATTCCTTGGCTAGTTCTTTTAGTTTATGTTTGATACGAGAAATAGGTTTATTGTGGTTATGTTTAAGAGTAAAATGTTCTTTAAAATGTCGAATACGTATATCAACAATGTTTATTACGGAATTAAAAAAAGAGTCCAAAGATTTTTTGTCAGCTTTTTCCCGTTTTATCCATTTCAAACAGTAAGTACGGAGTGAGTCGTGGATGATATCACGACACTCATTCCAATTAATAGTTGAAGGGGGACGATATTTAGGTCCTTTACTGAGGAATGATTTCAACTCTCGGTCTTGAACGATGTTAAGATCTCCTGTTATAACATGGGAAATGGGTCCATAAATGTATTTGGAATTACTGCAATTACATGAAGTAGGTGTATTTTCACTGATATTAACATCTTTACACAATTGGCTGTAATTAAACACAAATTTCCGGGTAGATTTTTTGTAAATATAACAAATAATAGGGAGCTCAGTATTATCAAAATATCCAGGAATTTGTTCTTTAACAGAATGGTCGTTAAAAATACCAGCAATATTAACAAAATCAAAACCTTTATTGACATACTTTATTTTAATAAAATGTTTTTTATGATCTTCAGGACGATCACTTTTAGGAAACAGTTTAGAATAACAATATGCCATTCTAATTTGAACGATTTCATACTTAGGACTGCTATATGAAATTGTGTTGCAATCCTCTAAAATTTTATTTAACTTATTAATCGGTAATGAACAGAGCTTTGTTAACAAATAATGTCTGCCGTTGTTTTTTGAAATAGAAATTAGGTCCAAAATATTGGTTTGATTTGTCCGAAATTTTCTTTGATTGCGATTTTTTCTACGACCATGAGACCGGTTTTTTCGAACAGATTTAGAAACAATATCCAAAATGTTAACAGGATTGGTTCTTGATATATTGCCAATTCCCATGATATTATCATTGAGACCGAGAGGGTAGACTGTCTGTAATTTTTTAATCCAATTTAATTCAATTATTTTCCGTGATCGTACAAACTTTGCATGAGATTCACCAGGCTGCTTATTTACTACTTCCAAAGGTTGAACTGCTAAATATTTAATAGGATGATTGTGCTTCTTAAGGTGTTGATAAATGATACTTTTGAATTTATTGGGTCTTTTAAAACGATACAGATGTTCTTGAGTGCGTTTAGATAGGTCCAGTTTCACCTACGTACTGAATACCGAATCCCGGTTTGTTTCATGTGAGTAAATAAATAAGACTGTTTGTTTTTCAAGTTATATCAGTTTCAAATTTTAAACAAAATTAAATGTGGACCTTACCGTATTGTTGGTGGAAAGACGGGGACATGCAAGTCAGTTTGTGTCATCACACTTATCGATAGAATGGTAACCACGATTTTTATTGTTAAAAAAAATAGCGATGGTTGTATTTTTAGATAAGCGATTTTGAAGATTGAGACGTGTAGATACCCTTTGAACGAGTTTAGTATTTAATATTTTTCCATTTCTAAGCTGTTTTTTGTTTGTGAATTATATTAGAAAGGAGCAAAGACTGGTGTCCAGAATATGAACCAGCATACAATGAATTAAGTTATGTAAAAATGATAAATCTGTTCGGCTAAAGATGTCAAACGCTATCCGTATTAATTACCCCGAAAAGATAGGGTATATCGGGGTAGCGACTGACGTCTGACTAAATAGTAGAAAGGGGCTGAATATTGAAGTACTACTTTTTGATAAATATTCCTAAAGTAATGCACTAGAGAAGTTCGCGCTCGGACACACACTCCATAATCTAGTATATTATAAGAGCATAAACCTAAAGCACGGGGAGGCACTCTACTGTCTCCACCCGGCACTAAAGACAAACTCTGTAAAAAATGAAATTGAGAATGGAAATGAGGAATGTGCCAAAGAGACAACAACCAGACCATAGAGCAGACAACAGCAGAAGGTCACCAACAGGTCTTCAATGCAACGAGAAATTCTCGCACCCGGAGGCGTCCTTCAGCTGGCCCCTAAACAAATATATATGATGTCTATATGTATTATATAGTTGATGGTCTTAGATGATGTATGACTAGGATGTCCCAAATGCCTGACTAGAGTGCTATGAGGGTATGACTGGGGTGTTAGATGTTGACATTATATATGTAGGTGTAAAAGATACAATAGAACAATTATTACAAAGATATGATGTTTGTTGGATTATGTAGTTTATGTTCTTTGATGGTGTATGACTAGGATGTCAAAAATGCCTGACTAGGGTGTAACAAAGGCATGACTGGGGTGTTAGATGTAGACATTATAGGTGTAGGTGTGATTGATACGATAGGACAATTATTACAAAGATATGATGTCTGTATGTATTATATAGTTGATGGTCTTAGATGATGTATGACTAGGATGTCACAAATTCCTGATTAGGGTGTTTCAAGGGCATGACTGGGTCGTTAGATGTAGACATTATATATGTAGGTGTAAAAGATACAATAGAACAATTATTACAAAGATATTATGTCTGCATGTATTATATAGTTGATGATGTATGACTAGGATGTCACAAATGCCTGACTAGGGTGTAACAAGGGCATGACTGGGGTGTTAGATGTAGACATTATAGATGTAGGTGTGATTGATACAATAAGACAATTATTACAAAGATATTATGTCTGTATGTACAGGCCTCGACAATAACGCTTGTCCGATTGTCCGGTACCAGAGGTAAAAAAGGTCGGACAAGTAAAAGCTATACCAAGCTTGTCCGATGGGACAAGTAGAATCATTCTGCAGAAAAAAAATTAATCCAACTTTGATGAACAAAGTATAATTATTAACAAAAAAACAAGAAAAGAAGATTTGTTTGACATCTTTCCTTTTTAAACTGAAACTAATTGAAACTTTTTATTTCTCTAGACCTCTCAGACTTGCAATCGATAATTTAAAACTGGTTCTTTGTCAAGTACTTTAAACAGGTAAAAAGCACACTTTTCTCGGAAACCAGTCTTACCGATCCCATTCAACCATGCGCTTTTTAGATAAGGTAACTTTAAAAGACAGTTCGTCACCAACTCGGAAATGATTCGGCTCCAAGTTTAATAGACAGTTGGGCACCGTCATGACCGTAGGAGACATATTTCATAGACATGATTAATAGACAGTTTGGCAAGGCAGCAGACATCTCTGGACCAAGACAAATCAGAACCTCTTTTCCTACCTTATTTTGTTGCTTTATAATAATTAATACCAATGTCAATATGTATTTTTTAAATAAGAATTTAAGGAAATTATTTACCAAAAAAAACATCAAATCATGTTTGATCTTTATGTAGAAAAAACAATACTTGCAATGCAGTGACCTATAGTTGTTAATTTCTGTGTCATTTGGTCTTTTATCTCATTGACAATCATGCCTCATATTCATTTTATTGATTGCATTTGAATAAACTTTTTTCAACTTTTAAAAAAATAGGATAAAAATCCAATAAGTGTTCATTAGAGGCCAATCAGATGGTGCCTCATGTGCAAAGTATGATGAGACTTTAGCATTGATAAAAACTAGAACCTTAAGTCCTGTGACACAACTAAATTCAGTTGTTCATGGCTAATATCTTTTAAAAGTATTTCAAAGGATATAAATCAAATTCTGTTTAACTTTTTCTTAACTCATTTTGTTCCTTGAAGTAACTTGAAATGCAAAAAAGGTTATTATTAAGATTTTTTTGGACAAGTTACAATTTCATTTGGACAAGTAAGTTTTGATATGTACTTGTCCTACTGGACAAGTTGAAAAAAAAGTTATTGTAGAGGCCTGTAATGTATTATATAGTTGATGATGTATGACTAGGATGTCACAAATGCCTGATTAGGGTGTTACAAGGGCATGACTGGGGTGTTAGATATAGACATTATATATGTAGGTGTAAAAGATACAATAGAACAATTATTACAAAGATATTATGTCTGCATGTATTATATAGTTGATGATGTATGACTAGGATGTCCCAAATGCCTGACGAGGGTGCTATGAGGGCATGATGGGGGTGTTAGATGTAGACATTATATATGTAGGTGTGATAGATGCAATAGAACAATTATCACAATGATATGATGTCTGTATGTAATATATAGTTGATTGTGTATGACTAGGATGTTCAAAATGCCTGACTAGAGTGCTATGAGGGCATGACTGGGGTGTTATATGTAGACATTATACATGGAGGTGTGATAGATACAATAGAATAATTATTACAAAGGTATAATGTCTGTATGTATTATATAGTTGATGGTTTTAGAGGATGTATGACTAGGATGTCACAAATGCCTGATTAGGGTGTTACCAGGGTATGACTGGGATGTTAGATGTAGACATTATACAAGGAGGTGTGATAGATACAATAGAATAATTATTACAAAGGTATAATGTCTGTATGTATTATATAGTTGATTGTGTATGACTAAGATGTCACAAATGCCTGACTAGGGTGTTACAAGGGCATGACTGGGTGTTATATGTTGACATTATATATGTAGGTAGTTTAGATACAATAAAACAATTATTACAAAGATGTGATGTCTGTATGTATTTATATATAGTTGATGGTCTTAAATGGTATATGACTAGGATGTCACAAATGCCCGACTAGGGTGTTACAAGGGCATGACTTGGATGTTAGATGTAGACATTATATATGTAGGTGTGATAGATACAATAGAAGAAGTATTACAAATATATGATGTCTGTATGTATTATATAGTTGATTGTGAATGACTACGATGTCACAGATGCCTGACTAGGATGTTACAAGGGCATGACTGGGGTGTTAGATGAAGACATTATACATGTAGGTGTGATAGATACAATAAAACAATTATTACAAAGATATGATATCTGTATGTATTATAAATAAAAGGATAAGGGGGCTACCCTGATATAACAAATTCGAAAATGAAGTATTGCCGGATGGCCAAACTAAAAAATTCTCCACGTGGGCAATAATACCAGAGGAAGAGGTGCTTATTGCCTTAAAAATGGCCCATAGTACTTATACCCTAGACCCGTACGAGTTTGTCAGAAGAGGGTTCAAAGGGGGATATGGTACCTTGTTTACAACGAATTCGAACTGAACTATTGCCGGCTGGCCAAACTAAGAGATTCTCCACATCGACCATTATACCAGAGGTAGAGGTGGGTTTTGCCTCTCAAATGGCTCATAGCACTTATGCTCTAGACCCATACGAGTTAGTCAGGAAAGGATAAGGGGGTACCCTGATATCACAAATTCGAAAATTAGTTATTGCCGGCTGGCCAAACTAAGAGATTCTCTAAGTGGGCAATTATACCAGAGGATGAGGTACCTATTGCCTTTAAAAATGGTCCATAGCGCATATACCCTAGACCCGTACGAGTTCGTCAGTAAAGGGTTTAAAGGGGGGATATGGTATCCCGGTTTACAACGAATTCGAACTGAACTATTGCCGGCTGACCAAACAAAGAGATTCTCCGCATCGACCAATATACCAGAGTTAGAGGTGGGTTTCGCCTCTCAAATGGCTCAAAGCACTTATGCTCTAGACCCGTACAAGTTAGTCAGGAAAGGATAAGGGGGTACCCTGGTATATCATGAATTCGAAAATGAACTATTGTCGGCTGGCCAAACTAATAGATTCACCACGTGGGCAATGATATCCAAAGAAGAGGTGGGCATTGCCTTAAAATGGCCCATAGCACTTATACCCTAAACCCATACGAGTTTGTCAGTAAAAGGTTGAAAGGGGGGACATGGTGTCCCGGTTTACAACGAATTCGAAATGAACTATTGCCGGCTGGCCAAACAAAAAAGATTCTCCCCATCGCAGGCCTCTACAATAACTTTTTTTTCAACTTGTCCAGTAGGACAAGTACATATCAAAACTTACTTGTCCAAATGAAATTGTAACTTGTCCAAAAAAATCTTAATAATAACCTTTTTTGCATTTCAAGTTACTTCAAGGAACAAAATGAGTTAAGAAAAAGTTAAACAGAATTTGATTTATATCCTTTGAAATACTTTTAAAAGATATTAGCCATGAACAACTGAATTTAGTTGTGTCACAGGACTTAAGGTTCTAGTTTTTATCAATGCTAAAGTCTCATCATACTTTGCACATGAGGCACCATCTGATTGGCCTCTAATGAACACTTATTGGATTTTTATCCTATTTTTTTAAAAGTTGAAAAAAGTTTATTCAAATGCAATCAATAAAATGAATATGAGGCATGATTGTCAATGAGACAAAAGACCAAATGACACAGAAATTAACAACTATAGGTCACTGCATTGCAAGTATTGTTTTTTCTACATAAAGATCAAACATGATTTGATGATTTTTTTGGTAAATAATTTCCTTAAATTCTTATTTAAAAAATACATATTGACATTGGTATTAATTATTATAAAGCAACAAAATAAGGTAGGAAAAGAGGTTCTGATTTGTCTTGGTCCAGAGATGTCTGCTGCCTTGCCAAACTGTCTATTAATCATGTCTATGAAATATGTCTCCTACGGTGCCCAACTGTCTATTAAACTTGGAGCCGAATCATTTCCGAGTTGGTGACGAACTGTCTTTTAAAGTTACCTTATCTAAAAAGCGCATGGTTGAATGGGATCGGTAAGACTGGTTTCCGAGAAAAGTGTGCTTTTTACCTGTTTAAAGTACTTGACAAAGAACCAGTTTTAAATTATCGATTGCAAGTCTGAGAGGTCTAGAGAAATAAAAAGTTTCAATTAGTTTCAGTTTAAAAAGGAAAGATGTCAAACAAATCTTCTTTTCTTGTTTTTTTGTTAATAATTATACTTTGTTCATCAAAATTGGATTAATTTTTTTTTTCTGCAGAATGATTCTACTTGTCCCATCGGACAAGCTTGGTATAGCTTTTACTTGTCCGACCTTTTTTACCTCTGGTACCGGACAATCGGACAAGCGTTATTGTCGAGGCCTGCATCGACCAATATACCAGAGGTTGAGGTGGGTTTTGCCTCTCAAATGGCTCATAGCACTTCTGCTCGTTTCACGTTCTACTCATGTTGTGTGGACAACGTGAATATCACGTGATTCTCATGTTAAAATCACGTTGGAAAATATTGCCTGTGTAGAATGGTGTTTTGATGTTAATTTTAAAAAGACAAAAAAGTATAATTTTTAACAAGCCAGGAAAATTTTCAAAATGCTATTTACATTTTGGAGGTAAAGAGATTGAATGTGCAAAATTATATAGATATCTTGGAATCACATTGACATCTAGTGGTATTTTCAAGCAGTGTAAAGATGATTTATACAAGAAATCTTTAAAAGCATGTTTTAAGCTATACAGTGATGCTTGTCATCATCTAACCCTAGAATTGCCACTTTTTTACATCTTTAAGATCATTAAACCCATACTATTATATATGGCAGTGAAATATGGGTAATGTTTTGTACTAATTCAGCTGCTTGTAAAAATGATAATGATTATTATATATTAGAAAAGTTTTTGGTCAGGGTTCTTCTGAAAAAGCTCATAACAAATTTATGAAATATATTCTTGGTGTAAACAGGAAGTCAAGTAATAAATCTGTAATGTCAGAGGTTGGTAGATTTCTTATTTATTTATGGTACTCTTGTATAGATTATGTCGTACTTGACTTTCAGCCTATGTCGTCTGGACTTTAACTGGCTTGGTAAAAACGAAGAATTCCAAAATAACTAGATATCATTACAACTGAAATCTCATGGCAACTCTTATAATACAATTTCAAATAAATGTATACAATATATTTCACAATATATAGTTCATCATACATAGACATGATAGATAATATTGTCAAGCTGTAATATATAAAATGTTTCTTTTGTATAACGTAATACGCAAATATTTCTTTTCTGGAGATCAATCCTGCATCGGTACGATTTCAAAATACACGAAACAACAACTATTTTCTTTATGTCAAGGTAAACCAAAGCGACAAACAAAGATTTCTCTAAATTTCGTTGATTATTAAATATAAGCAAATAACAGAATTATGCTTTACTACAAATAAATTATGCTCCGATTTCACAAATCTCTTGTACATACAAATTCGCATGGAATACTGAATATTTATAAAATAAATAACATTTACGAAATTAATGTTTACTGCATATTTTCACTTAAAAATTATCTATATTAATCGTAATGTAATAAACTAAAAACGCTCATTTTAAATAAATAAAACTAAATAAACAAAACTAAATTAGAAAGTAAATGTGAAATATAATTTTCGTAAAAGGTATGCTTTAAAATATTAAATATCAATTACCTGGTAAAAACGAAGAATTCCAAAATAACTAGATTTTATTGAAATCTCATGGCAACTGACGAATAGCCTCAAACACAAGCTTAAAAGGGTCGTTGCTCACGTGCTTTGAGATCGGGTTTCTTCGTTTTACCAATGAAAATTCTCGTTACATAATTTCGTAACTGACCACAACATTTTAATTGGTCACTCATAATTTTGTCTTGTCAACCAAGCTGACACTTTAATCTTAATTATTGATTTTCGTATACCTATGTTGCGACAATCTTAGTAATTTTGACAATAAGCCTAATTGCCTACACTCTTTCTTTTATTCAAAATATAGCATGTATAATTAATGAATGAATAATTATCAATATTTGTCAAACATCTGTAAAATCTATTTTCTTTTAAATTGTCCATTTTTACAAATTCATTTTGAGAATAAAAAATAAAATATTTAATAAAAGAAAGTTTGCAAAAATTCCGAATTTGGAAAATAGGAAATATAACAATTATATTCAGAGAGAGATTGAATTACCAAATTTTGACCAATCAAGTGGTTCTTTATGTCAGTATGTTAAAAATAAACTATGTAAAAGTTATTTAACATTTTGGAATAAACTGAAGCACCAAACAATTAACTCGGAAAAAGGGAACCTTGGTACTTATTTTTCAATAAAAAATTGTTTTGAAAAAGAAAAATATTTAGAACTACAGGATTTAAGATAAGACAGTCAATTTGTAAATAAAGAATAAGCGCTCACTCTTTAAAAATTGAGACAGACAGATTTTCAAAAAAACATATAGATAGATCTGAGCGTCTTTGTTCAAATTGCTCACTTGGTAAAGTTGAAGATGAGCTTCATTTTTGATTAGAATGCCCTCTTTATGATATTCAAAGGGAAGATTATTTTCAAGACATTTCTCACAATTTTTTAAATTATATAAATTTGAATAAATCTTCTAAATTTTTATGGATCTTGAGCCAAGAAAATGTAACTCTTATGGCAAAACTGAGCTGTTATATTTGTGACTGTTTTGAATTAAGGAGATCAGGTATGAATATTGACACTAAGTCAAGTAAATAATTTGAGAATAAATGCATACATAATGTAATTTCATTCTTTTATTCACAATATATATGAGGTTTTTGGCTCTGATTCTGACCAAAGCTTATATATAATAAATATATATTTATATGCCCCTATTATTGTTGTTGTTATCAATAATGTAAATCAATTGTATCTGATTTTATGCCCTTTATGGGCCCTGTGATTTGGGAAAAAAGATATTCTATTCTATTCTATTCTATTCTAATGACTGACTTTCTATCTATAGCCTTGTTATTCTAATGACTGATGTTCTAGATATATCTATAGCCTTGTTATTCTAATGACTGATTTTCTATCTATAGCCTTGTTATTCTAATGACTGATTTTCTATGTAGCCGTTATTCTAATGACTGATTTTCTATGTAGCCATGTTATTCTAATGACTGATTTTCTCTATCTACCCTTGCTATTCTAATGACTGATTTCCTATCTATAGCCTTGTTATTCTAATGACTGATTTTCTATCTATAGCCTTGTTATTCTAATGACTGATTTTCTATGTAGCCGTTATTCTAATGACTGATTTTCTATGTAGCCGTTATTCTAATGACTGATTTTCTATGTAGCCATGTTATTCTAATGACTGATTTTCTCTATCTACCCTTGCTATTCTAATGACTGATTTCCTATCTATAGCCTTGTTATTCTAATGACTGATTTTCTATCTATAGCCTTGTTATTCTAATGACTGATTTTCTATCTCTATTTATAGCCTTGTTATTCTAATTGTCTATTGTTTTAGATGTCTCTGTTAACATGGTTAAAATGATCTTAACTTGTCCAGACTCGGAGCAAGTTATATCATAAAACTTTATCTAGAAATTGTCTATTGTTATAGATGTCTCTATTAACATGGTAAAATGGTCTCAACTTGTCGAGACTCTGGGCAAGTTATATCATCAAACTTTGTATAGAAATTGTCTATTGTTGTAGATGTCTCTGTTAACATGAGTACGGTTATCTCAACTTCTCCAGACTCGGGGGCAATTTAGATCATAAAACTGTGTATAGAAATTGTCTGTTGTTATAGATGTCTCTGTTAACATGGTTAAGATTATCTCCACTTGTCCAGACTCGGGGCAAGTTAGATCATAAAACTTTGTATAGAAATTGTTTATTGTTGTAGATGTCTCTGTTAACATTGTTGAAATGATCTCAACTTGTCCAGACTCGGAGCAAGTTAGATCATAAAACTTTGTATAGAAATTATCTATTGTTTTAGATGTCTCTGTTAACATGGTTAAAATAATCTCAATTTGTCGAGACTCTGGGGCAAGTTAGATCATCAAAATTTGTATAAAAATTGTGTATTGTTATAGATGTCTCTGTTAACATGAGTAAGATGATATCAACTTATCCAGACTCGGGGCAAGTTAGATCATAAAACTTTGTATAGAAATTGTCTATTGTTGTAGATACATTGTATCTCTGTTAACATGGTTAAGAGTATTTCAACTTGTCCAGACTCTGGGGCAAGTTAGATCATGACACTTTGTATTGACATTGTCTGTTGTTGTAGATGTCTCTCTTAACACGAGTAAGATTATCTCAACTTCTCCAGACTCGGGGCAAGTTAGATCATAAAACTTTGTATAGAAATTGTCTGTTGTTATAGATGTCTCTGTTAACATTGTTAAGAATATCTCAAATTTTCCAGACTCGGGGCGAGTTAAATCATAAAACTTTGTATAGAAATTGCCTATTGTTGCAAATGTCTCTGTTAATATGGTTAAGAGTATATCAACTTGTCCAGACTCGGGGCAAGTTAGATCATAAAACTTTTTATAGAAATTGTCTGTTGTTATAGATGTCTCTGTTAACATGGTAAAAATGATCTCAACTTCTCCAGACTCTGGGGCAAGTTATATCATAAAACTTTGTATAGAAATTGTCTGTTGTTATAGATGTCTCTGTTAACATGGTTAAGATTATCTCAACTTGTCCAGACTCGGGGCAAGTTAGATCATAAAACTTTGTATAGAAATTGTTTATTGTTGTAGATGTCTCTGTTAACATGGTTAAGATTATCTCAACTTATCCAGACTCGGGGCAAGGTAGATTATAAAACTTTGTATAGGAATTATCTATTGTTATAGATGTCTCTGTTAACATGGTTAAGATCATCACTACTTGTCCAGACTCGGGGCAAGTTAGATCATAAAACTTTAGATACGAATTGTTTATTGTTGTAAATGTCTCTATTAACATGGTAAAAATGATCTCAACTTATCGAGACTCTGGGGCAAGCTAGATCATCAAACTTTGTATAGAAATTGTCTATTGTTATAGATGTCTCTGTTAACATTGTTAAGAGTATCTCAAATTTTCCAAACTCGGGGCAAGTTAAATCATAAAACTTTGTATAGAAATTGTCTATTGTTGCAAATGTCTCTGTTAATATGGTTAAGTACCTGAACTTGTCCAGACTCGGGGCACGTTAGATCATAAAACTTGAGAGCCGTGGTGTAGTGGTTAGTGCATTGGACTACTACCACAAAGGTTCCTGGTTCGATACCCGTCTGGGATGAAAATTTCAGTAACTGAATTTTCGGCTCTCCCTTGACACCATTTGCAAGTATGGTCTCGAGGAAACGATGATAGTCCGTCGGAAGGGGACGATAAATGGCTGACCCGTGTTAAGAGAGAGCCATATCTCTTGCACGTTAAAGACACCCTTGAAGATTTCGAAAAAAGAGCAGGCTAATGCCGCTACAAGGCAGCACTCGTACCCGCAAAGTGGAAAGGGATTAATATAAGTTGCAAAAACTTGTTTCCCAATCCACTATAAATAAATATGTTTAAACTAATCATAAAACTTTGTATAGAAATCGTCTATTGTTATAGATGTCTCAATTTGTCGAGACTCTGGGGCAAGTTAGATCATCAAACTTTGTATAGAAATTGTCTATTGTGGTAGATACATTGTATCTCTGTCAACATGGTTAAGAGTATTACAACTTGTCCAGACTCTGGGGCAAGTTAGATCATAAAACTTTTTATAGGAATTATCTATTGTTATAGATGTCTCTGTTAACATGAGTAAGATGATCTCAACTTCTCCAGACTCGGGGCAAGTTAGATCATAAAACTTTGTATAGATATTGTCTATTGTTGTAGATACATTGTATCTCTGTCAACATGGTTAAGAATACTGTGAAAGTACTTTTATTCGTGGGGTACCAATTTTCGTGGTTTTCGTGGATGACTTTATCCACGAATTTAAGTGTCCAACGAAATAAAACAACCATTATCCAAATCAAGTCATGGAAAGATCCCCATCGGTAGGTTTGACTATTGATATGATCTATAGAAATATTGAATAACGCCAAATCTGAGAATACTTTAATAGCAGTCACAGAACTACAACCGTATGCAGGATTATACCCATTTAATCTTTAATAAAGTAAACTGTACAACAGTTGATCTTTTTATTCTCATAAAAGATATTTTTGATCGACGAACGTCAGATTTCCGGTACTGATATGCCAGTATGATAAAGTGTTCATTTTATATCCTCATAGTTCTCGTACATATGGGAAATAATAATTTCATGCTGGGCTTGATTTTGATAAGAATTATTTGACAATTCAATGTACGTTTAAAGCATTTGTTTATGTTACTGTTTTCTTTAGGTGACATATTTATGGCCTAATTAACACCTTTGATGGTCTTTAATCTGTTGATCACTTTATCATGGGTTAATTAGTGTTATCACTACGATTTACACGGGTCAATGTTTACTTTGCAATTTCCTTCAATCAAGACTATTTGTAACCTTCGTTTCTAAAGGCTTTAGTTTTTCAATTATTTTTTTTATTGGCAAACTAAAATCCACGAATTTAAAAACCCACGAACAAGTTAATATTGATCAAACCACGAAAATTGATACCCACGAATTAAAGTACTTTCACAGTATTACAACTTGTCCAGACTCTGGGGCAAGTTAGATCATAAAACTTTTTATAGGAATTATCTATTGTTATAGATGTCTCTGTTAACATGAGTAAGATGATCTCAACTTCTCCAGACTCGGGGCAAGTTAGATCATAAAACTTTGTATAGATATTGTCTATTGTTGTAGATACATTGTATCTCTGTCAACATGGTTAAGAGTATTACAACTTGTCCAGACTCTGGGGCAAGTTAGATCATAAAACTTTTTATAGGAATTATCTATTGTTATAGATGTCTCTGTTAACATGAGTAAGATGATCTCAACTTCTCCAGACTCGGGGCAAGCTAGATCATCAAACTTTGTATAGAAATTGTCTATTGTTATAGATGTCTCTGTTAACATTGTTAAGAGTATCTCAAATTTTCCAAACTCGGGGCAAGTTAAATCATAAAACTTTGTATAGAAATTGTCTATTGTTGTAGATACATTGTATCTCTGTTAACATGGTTAAGAGTATTTCAACTTGTCCAGACTCTGGGGCAAGTTAGATCATAAAACTTTGTATAGGAATTATCTTTTGTTAAAGATGTCTCTGTTAACATGGTTAAAATGATCTCAACTTGTCCAGACTCGGAGCAAGTTAGATCATAAAACTTTGTATAGAAATTGTCTATTGTTGTAGATATCTCTGTTAACATGAGTAAGATTATCTCAACTTGTCCAACCTCTAGGGCAAGTTAGATCATAAAACTTTGTATACGAATTGTCTATTGGTATAGAGGTCTCTGTTAACATGGTTAACATGATCTCAACTTTTCCAGACTCTTGGGCAAGTTAGATCATAAAACTTTGTATATTAATTGTCTATTGTTGTAGATGTCTCTGTAAACATGAGTAAGATTATCTCAACTTGTTCAGACTCGGGGCAAGTTAGATCATAAAACTTTGGATACGAATTGTCTATTGTTATAGATGTCTCTATTAACATGGTAAACGTGATCTCAACTTGTCCAGTTCGGGCAAGTTAGATCATAAAACGATCGACCTTCTTTTAAGTAAGTTTGTTATAAACACTGGAGTGAAAAACAAAACAAATAACAATTGAGTATTTTGTCAAGGGGGGGGGGGGGGGGGGGGGGGGGGGGGAGGACGATCGTTCCATTTAGCATAAGTCTGTCATTAATACAGATAAGGATGACAAAATTCAGTTGATTATCTGGTTAGCGGGAGGGGGAGGGGCGGAGAACGATCGACCTTCTTAGCACATAATTATGTCTGTTATAAATACAGATAAGGAGTGAAAAAAACCAGTTGAGTATCTGGTCAGCGGGAAGGGAAACGAATGTCGATCCACCTTCTAAGCATAAGACTGTTATAAATACACATAGGATTGAAGAAAAACAGTTGAGTTTCTGGCCAGCGGGGCAGACGATCGTTCTTGAAATTTTCAGGTACAAATCGCACAATTTGGAGTATAACACACAGTCTTTTCTTTGTTTGGTACTCGTTGGCATTACCTGAAGAATATCACTTTGATATCTAGACATTTTCATATGAATATACAAGCAACAAGGTATACAATAATTACCAGAATTGGTAAATTAAACAGTCAATGTGTGTTACCTCTGAATAAAACCGAAAGGCAACAAGAAACCCCTTCATCACTGGCTAATAGAAAATTTACAAATAATAAAAATTAAAGGTGCGAATTACAGAGTGACGACGGATATGTTTTATTTGTCATATTAACCAAAAACCCGGCCGATTTCCCTCGAAATTAAATAAGACTTATCACCTGATTTATACTTACATGAGCATAACGACGGGTGCCATATGTGGAGCAAGATCTGCATACCCTTCCGGAGTACCTGGCTCTCTCAGTTTTGTTGGGGTTGGTGTTTTTCAGCCAATATTTTTGCATGTTTTGTTTTGCTTGTCTTTTCTTTGGTGAATAATAGGGTAATACGTTCTTAAACTTTATGAGACTCCTGAACTGGGAAAAAACCTGTTGTCCGTCCTAAAATTGTCTAGAGGACTAATCTACAATGTAGTAGCAGCAAATTAAAAAATTTTCTTACCGTAAGTAGTACATGCAGGTTTTACATTTGGAATGTCAAATACATTTGTTACATCTGAAAGAATATTTCGATTTTTGTTTCCATTGAATAAATCTAGTAAACAAACCGCGATCGCAAGTCATTAATAATTCGAAAAGTTTCAATTGCCATTGTTCTCATTCTTCTGACTTGCATCTCTTTTTATAGTTAATGATCATAGAAGCTAGACAAGACATCATACACAAAACATAGTGCTCTTTCTTGCACTGTTTTCAATTGCTTTTGGAATTTTTCTGTGTGAAGAAATGCCATGCCAAAGTTGACATTACTAAAGACCAATTATTAAAAAATGGTTCATTTGCACAGTTTGTTAAATAAAGTGCCTAAACGTTAGAGCATATTCATTTGATCGGATGCCTTCCTGCAAGTCTTACTTATATATAGAAAAATTCAGGACCCTAACTACTCAGATCAATGGACCCATGCTATACAATTCAGGACCCTAACTACTCAGATCATTGGACCCATGTTACACACTCATGACCCTAACTACTCAGATCATTGGACCCATGCTACACAATTCAGGACCCTAACTACTCAAATCATTTGATCCATGCTATACAATTCAGGACCCTAACTACTCAGATCATTGGACACATGCTACACAATTCAGAACCCTAACTACTCTGATCATTGGACACATGCTATACAATTCAGGACCCTAACTACTCAGATCATTGGACCCATGCTACACAATTCAGGACCCTAACTACTCAGGTCATTCGATCCATGCTACACCATTCAGGACCCTAACTTCTCAAATCATTGGACACATGCTACACAATTCAGGACCCTAACTACTCAGATCATTGGGCCCATGCTACACATTTCAGGACCCTAACTACTCAGATCAACGGACCCATACTACACAATTCAGGACCCTAACTACTCAGATCATTGGGCCCATGCTACACAATTCAGGACCCTAACTACTCAGATCATTGGGCCCATGCTACACAATTCAAGACCCTAACTACTCAGATCATTTGGCCCATGCTACACAATTCAGGACCCTAACTACTCAGATCAATGGACACATGGTACACATTTCAGGACCCTAACTACTCAGATCAATGGACACATGCTATACAATTCAGGACCCTAACTACTCATATCATTGGACCCATGCTACACAATTCAGGACCCTAACTACTCAGATCATTCGCCCCATGCTATACAATTCAGGATCTTAACTGCTCGTAGCAATGGATACATGCTACACAATTCAGGACCCTAACTACTCAAATCATTGGACACATGCTACACAATTCAGGACCCTAACTACTCAGATGAACGGACCCATGCTACACAATTCAGGACCCTAACTACTCAGATCAATAGAACCATGCTACACAATTCAGCACCCTAACTACTCAGATCAATGGACCCATGCTACATAATTCAGGACCCTAACTACTTAAATCATTGGACACATGCTACACAATTCAGGACCCTAACTACTCAAATCAATGGACACATGCTATACAATTCAGGACCCTAACTACTCAGATCATTGGACCCATGCTACACAATTCAGGACCCTAACTACTCAGATCATTCGACCCATGCTATACAATTCAGGATCTTAACTGCTCAGAGCAATGGATACATGCTACACAATTCAGGACCCTAACTACTCAAATCATTGGACACATGCTACACAATTCAGGACCCTAACTACTCAGATGAACGAACCCATGCTACACAATTCAGGACCCTAACTACTCAGATCAATGGACCCATGCTACACAATTCAGGACCCTTACTACTCAGATCAATAGAATCATGCTACACAATTCAGCACCCCAACTACTCAGATCATTGGACACATGCTACACAATTCAGGACCATAACTACTCGGATCAATGGACCCATGCTACACAATTTAGGACCCTAACTACTCAGATCAATAGAACCATGCTACACAATTCAGCACTCTAACTACTCAGATAATTGGACACATGCTACACAATTTAGGACCCTAACTACTCAAATCAATGTACCCATGCTACACAATTCAGGACCCTAACTACTCAGATCAATAGAACCATGCTACACAATTCAGCACCCTAACTACTCAGATCATTGGACACATGCTACACAATTTAAAGATGCAGATAAAAATATATTGCACTTTTCAAAAATTGGCGCAAATGCAATGCACCCGATGACAGAGACCTATAGGACGATATCTTTAGAATAAGGCGACACAAAAACGTTTGTATTAATAAACAAATAATAGCACAACTTAGTTACACATTATTTTTCTTAAAATCGACATAAATAAGAAGATGTGGTATGAGTGCCAATGAGACAACTCTTCATCCAAATCACAATGTATAAAAAGTAAAACAATTATAGGTCAAAGTACTGCCTTCAACACGGAGCATTGGCTCACATCGGGAAGCAAGCTATAAAAGGCCCCAAAATGACGAGTGTAAAACAATTCAAACAGGAAACACCCGTATTCAACGGACATGCAATTGCAAAAAAACAGGACATGAGCTGAGCTGTACTGAATTGTCACTGTCATTCCTGCTCATCCTGTCACACAATCGTAGAAATCAACAAATCAACACGTCATTATATTTTGGCTAATTAACAAAAGGATAAGTTATGGAATGAAAAAATGAGATTTGTTTTAAAAAATTGATCTAAGTTTAGGTTTCAAACTGTTTCTACTCTTAAACATGTTAAAGCCTGATAGGAGTTTGTTGCCTTGGGTATAAATAAAATGAGATCAAACATTTTTTGGATATGTTAGTCAATGACCAAACCATGTAAACCAATTGGTTTTCCAAAACGGTTTTAGTTCAGGATTATATAAACAAAAAAGAACATAGCTTAGGGTTTTGAACTATTGTTTTTGAACTGGCTACAAAAACAAATAATCATGATTCATTTCATTATCTCCTTCAAAACAAAGACTGTTTTCAGTACGTGGTTGCCTCCTATTTAGCATGCAGTAATGTTATTTATCGGAAGAGAAATGAATTCTTTAACAAGACAATTATGCCCAACAATGAGTTTCATTAACGAATCCGTCAGTCTTTATACATCTTATATAAACAAAATCAGGTGAAATCATGGATCCTTAAATAACAATTATCTGACTCTTTAAATTTCATAAAAAAAAACAGGCATTATTAATATTCACGATTTCATTTCTTTTTTTTTTTAAAGAAAGCAACTTGTGTTTATTGTGAATACACAACACGGAAGCTAACAACGCGGACCTCGACGAAAGCACCCATCAATATTTACATGTGGAATACACATCTCCACCAAAGGCGCTTGGGTACATAATACAGATTTCATATTAGTAATTTCTTAAAATATTCAATGTTCTATGTTATATATAGGCTGGGTATTAATCTTCGTTTCAAATCTTTTATGTATTGAACTAGAATATTTACTTTTAAGATCAATAGGAAACTAATATATAAATAACTATCTTATCAATAACCCAGTACGTCCGTCCCACATAGAGTATATTATGGCACGCCGTTTTTATATTTATTCAAATTTGAAGATATCTTATTTATTTAACAAGATATCTTATTAAGTATTAAGATATCTTTAATTTTTATAAGATATCTTATTTAATTTGAAAGTAAATAAGATATCTCTATTAGTTTATAAGATATCTCTATAAGTTAATAAAATATCTCTATTAATTAATAAGATATCTTATAAAGTATATAAGATATCTTACTTCTTTAGAAAGATATATTTTAAATACATACTTTATAAGATATCTTACTTCTTTATAAAGATATATTTTAAATACATACTTTATAAGATATCTTATTAATTAATAGAGATATCTTATAAACTAATAGAGATATCTTATTAACTCATGGAGATATCTTATTGAGTAAATAAGATATCTCTATTATTAACAATATAAAAGATATCTTATATAGTTAATAAGATATCTTATATAGTTAATAAGATATCTTATAAATTAATAGAGATATCTTATATTTTAAATAAGATATCTTATATATTTAATAATATTATTAATTCGTATATTTTAACAAATTTGATTCGTTTAGGGATAGTCACATGTTAAACTATATTTTCGAAGGCATATTGACCTGCAAAAATCATATTGCACGGTTATTTTTAGAATATCTAAAAACCAATATACTTTGTGACGTCATGTAATGAATTTTAGGATATTGTTTAACGTTTTGAAACACATGATATCTGTGATCGATTATTTGACGAAAAAAATATTCAAATACATAAGATGTCAAAAAAAAAGTAAATGAAATAACATCTAATATGTTGTTATTGTCAAGGAGACAATGTCATATCTTTAAAATTCCAACAAACCTAAATGACGATTTTGATACATTTTTGTACAAATATGGTCAGAAATTAATAATATAACAAATATAGCCTTTGTATGAGGTCAATAAGGATATATCGACCCAAAGAAGTATATCGACCTCGGACTTCGTCCTCAGTCAATATACTTCTCTCAGGTCAATATATCCTTGTATCGACCTCATACAAAGGCTATATTTGTATAAGATGTCTTTATAAACATTTTAATAAGATATCTTATTTAATATATAAGATATCTTATTTAATAAATCAGATATCTCAATTAATATATAAGATATCTCATTTTGTTATTAAGATATCTCAATTAGTTTATAAGATATCTTATTTAACTAAATAAGATATCTCGAAATTGATTAAATATAATAACGGCGTGCCATATTATATGGTTTGTCCGGCTAACTCCTCCTACGATTTATAAGTTTTTGTTGGTAAGCTGCCTTTGTAAGACAGATATCTTTGTTGGTCAGATATCTTTGTTGAAGAGATGTCATTGTCGGACAGACTAGATATTTTTGTAAGACAGACGTCTTTGGTAGAAAAAGAATTTTGTTGAAAAGATGTCGTCTTTGTTGGACCTTTGTCTTTTTTAGTCATATTAGATATTTGTCTGTTTTGGTAAGAATTTTTTGGTGGACATGTCTTTGGTGGACATGTCTTTGTTGGACATGTCTTTGGTGGACATGTCTTTGTTGGACATGTCTTTGGTGGACATGTCTTTGCTGGACAGATGTCTCAGTTTTTGTTAGTCAGATGTATTTGTTGGATAGATGTATTTGTTGGTTAGATGTCACTAGTGAAAAGATATCATTGTTGGACAAATGTCTTTGTTGGTCAGATGTCTTTGTTGGACAGATGTCGTTGTTGGACAGATGTCTTTGTTGGTCAGATGTCTTTGTTAGTCAGATGTCTTTGTTGGACAGATGTCTTTGTTGGACAGATGTCTTTGTTGGACAGATGTCTTTGTTGGACAGATGTCTTTGTTGGTCAGATGTCTTTGTTGGACAGATGTCTTTGTTGGACAGATGTCTTTGTTGGACAGATGTCTTTGTTGGACAGATGTCTTTGTTGGTCAGATGTCTTTGTTGGACGGATGTATTTGTTGGACAGATGTATTTGTTGGTTAGATGTCACTGGTGAAAAGATATCATTGTTGGACAAATGTCTTTGTTGGACAGATGTCTTTGTTGGACAGATGTCTTTGTTGGTCAGATGTCTTTGTTGGACAGATGTCTTTGTTGGACAGATGTCTTTGTTGGACAGATGTCTTTGTTGGACAGATGTCTTTGTTGGACAGATGTCTTTGCTGGACAGATGTCTTTGTTGGACAGATGTCTCTATTGGACAGATGTCTTTGTTGGACAGATGTCTTTGTTGGTCAGATGTCTTTGTTGGACAGATGTCTTTGTTGGTCAGATGTCTTTGTTGGACAGATGTCTTTGTTGGACAGATGTATTTGTTGGTGAGATGTCTTTGTTGGCCAGATGTCTTTGTTGGACAGATGTCTTTGTTGATCAGATGTCTTTGTTGGACAGATGTCTTTGTTGGACAGATGTCTTTGTTGGACAGATGTCTTTGTTGGTCAGATGTCTTTGTTAGTCAGATGTCTTTGTTGGACAGATGTCTTTGTTGGTCAGATGTCTTTGTTGGACAGATGTCTTTGTTGGTCAGATGTCTTTGTTGGACAGATGTCTTTGTTGGACAGATGTCTTTGTTGGTGAGATGTCTTTGTTGGCCAGATGTCTTTGTTGGTGAGATGTCGTTGTTGGACAGATGTCTTTGTTGGACAGATGTCTTTGTTGGTCAGATGTCTTTGTTGGACGGATGTATTTGTTGGACAGATGTCTTTGTTGGTCAGATGTCTTTGTTGGACAGATGTCTTTGTTGATCAGATGTCTTTGTTGGACAGATGTCTTTGTTGGACAGATGTCTTTGTTGGACAGATGTCTTTGCTGGACAGATGTCTTTGTTGGTCAGATTTCTTTGTTGGACAGATGTCTTTGTTGGTCAAATGTCTTTGTTGGACAGATGTCTTTGTTGGACAGATGTCTTTGTTGGACAGATGTCTTTGTTGGACAGATTTCTTTGTTGGACAGCTGTCTTTGTTGGTCAGATGTCTTTGTTGGACAGATGTCTTTGTTGGACAGATGTCTTTGTTAGTCAGATGTCTTTGTTGGACAGACGTATTTGTTGGGTAGATGTCACTGGTGAAAAAATATCTTTGTTGGACAGATGTCTTTGTTGGTCAGATGTCTTTGTTGGACAGATGTCTCTGGTGGACAGATGTCTTTGTTGGTCAGATGTCTTTGTTGGTCAGATTTCTTTGTTGGACAGATGTCTTTGTTGGTTAGATGTCTTTATTGGACAGATGTCTTTGTTGGACAGATGTCTTTGTTGGTCAGCTGTCTTTGTTGGACAGATGTCTTTGTTGGACAGATGTCTTTGTTAGTCAGATGTCTTTGTTGGACAGATGTCTTTGTTTGACAGATGTCTTTGTTGGTCAGATGTCTTTGTTGGACAGATGTCTTTGTTGGTCAGCTGTCTTTGTTGGACAGATGTCTTTGTTGGACAGATGTCTTTGTTAGTCAGATGTCTTTGTTGGACAGATGTCTTTGTTGGACAGATGTCTTTGTTAGTCAGATGTCTTTGTTGGACAGATGTCTTTGTTGGACAGATGTCTTTGTCGGACAGATGTCTTTGTTGGACAGATGTCTTTGTTGGACAGATGTCTTTGTTGGTCAGATGTCTTTGTTGGTTAGATGTCACTGGTGAACAGATGTCTTTGTTGGACAGATGTTTTTGTTGGTCAGATGTCTTTGTTGGACAGATGTCTTTGTTGGTCAGATGTCTCTATTGGACATATGTCTTTGTTGGACAGATGTCTTTGTTGGTCAGATGTCTTTGTTGGACAGATGTCTTTGTTGGACTGATGTCTTTGTTAGTCAGATGTTTTTGTGGGACAGATGTCTTTGTTGGACAGATGTCTTTGTTAGTCAGATGTCTTTGTTGGACAGATGTCTTTGTTAGTCAGATGTCTTTGTTGGACAGATGTATTTGTTGGCTAGATGTCACTGGTGAACAGATATCTTTGTTGGACAGATGTCTTTGTTGGTCAGATGTCTTTGTTGGACATATCTTAGTTGCATGGACAAACTATACTATTTGGTTCTACGTGTCTTTGTTGAACATGTGTTTGTTGGACAGACTATATTTTTTTGTTGTACGTGTCTTTGTTGTACATGTCTTTATTGGACAGCTATCTTTGTTGAACATATGTCTTTACTAAGCAGAAGTCTTTTTTGGACAGAAGTCATTTTTTGACAGATATTTTTGGTTGACTTATGTTTTTATTTGACAGATATCTTTCTTGGACAGATTAAATGCCTTTTCATTGAACGTTGTTTGGGTGCTTCTCGTTGGCGTATTCTCTTCGCTTATAAAACTATAGTTATTTTTGCAACGAAGCTCATTAAAAAAACGCCAAGCATCTGATGAGTTTTTAAATTGATTTTTATAGTTCGTTCTTAATATGTTGAACTGCTACACCACTCTCCCAGGTTAGGAGGAGGGTTGGGATCCTGCAATATGTTTAACCCCGCCACATTCTGTATGTTTGTGCCTGTCCCAAGTCAGGAGCCTGGCTGTAATTCAGTGGTCGTCGTTTGTTGCTGTCTTACATATTTGTTTTTCGTTCATTTTTTGTACATTAATTAGGCCGTTAGTTTTCTCGTTTGAATTGTTTTACATTTGTTATTTCGGAGCCTTTTATGGCTGGCTATGCGGTATTAGCTTTGCTCATTGTTGAAGGCCGTACGGTGACTTAAAGCTGTTAATATCTGTGTCTCATTGGCAATCATACCTCATCTTCTTTTTTATAATCTATTGAGATAATTTTCTAATTTCCGTGATACTAACAAATATCGTCTAAAGAGCTGTTAGTTTTATAATAATTTAATTGAATCCGACTGTACTGCATTGAGCTTAAAATATTGTTTAAGTTTCCCGTCTTCTGTTGATTGGTTGATTGATTGATTTCTTCTAACGTCCAGTGACAAACATTTCATGCAGATTAAAGACGAGAACACTGTGTCTGTGACCAGGGATGAAGGCTTAACACTGCGTCTGTGGCCAGGGATGATTGCTAAACACTGTACGTTGATCGCTAACAAGATAAATGATTGACACTGTACGTTGCCCACTAACAGGATGAATGCTAAACACTCTATGCTGCCCAATAACAGGATGAATGCTTAACACTGTACTATGCCCTCTCACAGGAGGATTGCTAAACACTGTATGTTGCCCACTAACATGAGGATTGTAAACACTGTACTATGCCCACTAGCAGGAGGATTACTAAACACTGTACTATTCCCACTAACAGGAGGATTGCTAAACACTGTACTATGCCCACTAACAGGAGTATTGCTAAACACTGTACTATGCCCACTAACATGAGGATTGTAAACACTGTACTATGCCCACTAACAGGAGGATTGCTAGACACTGTACTATGCCCACTAGCAGGAGGATTACTAAACACTGTACTATGCCCACTAACATGAGGATTGTAAACACTGTACTAAGCCCACTAACAGGAGGATTGCTAGACACTGTACTATGCCCACTAGCAGGAGGATTACTAAACACTGTACTATGCCCACTAACATGAGGATTGTAAACACTGTACTATGCCCACTAGCAGGAGGATTGCTAAACACTGTACTATGCCCACTAACAGGAGAATTACTAAACACTGTACTATGCCCACTAACAGGAGGATTACTAAACACTGTACTATGCCCACTAACAGGAGGATTGCTAAACACTGTACTATGCCCACTAACAGGAGGATTGCTTAACACTGTACTATGCCCACTAACAGGAGGATTGCTAGACACTGTACTATGCCCACTAACATGAGGATTGTAAACACTGTACTATGCCCACTAACAGGAGGATTGCTAAACACTGCACGTTGCTCACTAACAGGATGAATAATAAACACTGTACTATGCCCACTAACAGGAGAATTGCTAAACACTGTACTATGCCCTCTAACAGGAGAATTGCTAAACACTGTACTATGCCCACTAACAGGAGGATTGCTAGACATCGTATGTTGCCAACTAACAGAAAGAATGCTAAACACTGTACTATGCCCACTAACATGAGGATTGTAAACACTGTACTATGCCCACTAACAGGAGGATTACTAAACACTGTACTATGCCCACTAACAGGAGGATTACTAAACACTGTACTATGCCTACTAGCAGGAGGATTACTAAACACTGTACTATGCCCACTAACAGGAGGATTGCTAGACATCGTATGTTGCCAACTAACAGGAAGAATGCTAAACACTGTACTATGCCCACTAACATGAGGATTGTAAACACTGTACTATGCCCACTAACAGGAGGATTACTAAACACTGTACTATGCCCACTAACAGGAGGATTGTAAACACTGTACTATGCCCACTAGCAGGAGGATTACTAAACACTGTACTATGCCCACTAACATGAGGATTGTAAACACTGTACTATGCCCACTAGCAGGAGGATTACTAAACACTGTACTATGCCCACTAACAGGAGGATTACTAAACACTGTACTATGCCCACTAACAGGAGGATTGCTAAACACTGCACGTTGCCCACTAACAGGAGGATTGCTAAACACTGTACTATGCCCACTAACAGGAGGATTGCTAAACACTGTACTATGCCCACTAACATGAGGATTGTAAACACTGTACTATGCCCACTAACATGAGGATTGTAAACACTGTACTATGCCCACTAACAGGAGGATTGTAAACACTGTGCTATGTCCACTAACATGAGGATTGTAAACACTGTACTATGCCCACTAACATGAGGATTGTAAACACTGTACTATGCCCACTAACAGGAGGATTGTAAACACTGTGCTATGTCCACTAACATGAGGATTGCTAAACACTGTACTATGCCCACTAACAGGAGGATTGCTAAACACTGTACTATGCCCACTAGCAGGAGGATTACTAATCACTGTACTATGCCCACTAACAGGAGGATTGCTAAACACTGTACTATGCCCACTAGCAGGAGGATTACTAAACACTGTACTATGCCCACTAGCAGGAGGATTACTAAACACTGTACTATGCCCACTAACATGAGGATTGTAAACACTGTACTATGCCCACTAACAGGAGGATTGCTAGACACTGCACGTTGCTCACTAACAGGAGGATTGCTAAACACTGTACTATGCCCACTAACAGGAGGATTGCTAAACACTGTACTATGCCCACTAACAGGTGTATTGCTAAACACTGTACTATGCACACTAACATGAGGATTGTAAACACTGTACTATGCCCACTAACAGGAGGATTGCTAAACACTGTACTATGCACACTAACATGAGGATTGTAAACACTGTACTATGCCCACTAACAGGAGGATTGCTAAACACTGCACGTTGCTCACTAACAGGATGAATAATAAACACTGTAATATGCCCACTAACAGGAGAATTGCTAAACACTGTACTATGCCCTCTAACAGGAGAATTGCTAAACACTGTACTATGCCCACTAACAGGAGGATTACTAAACACTGTACTATGCCCACTAACAGGAGGATTCCTAAACACTGTACTATGCCCACTAACAGGAGGATTGCTAAACACTGTACTATGCCCACTAACAGGAGGATTGCTAAACACTGTACTATGCCCACTAACATGAGGATTGTAAACACTGTACTATGCCAACTAGCAGGAGGATTACTAAACACTGTACTATGCCCACTAACAGGAGGATTACTAAACACTGTACTATGCCCACTAACAGGAGGATTGTAAACACTGTACTATGCCCACTAGCAGGAGGATTACTTAACACTGTACTACGCCCACTAACAGGAGGATTGTAAACACTGTACTATGCCCACTAGCAGGAGGATTACTAAACACTGTACTATGCCCACTAACAGGAGGATTGCTAAACACTGTACTATGCCCACTAACAGGAGGATTGCTAAACACTGTACTATGCCCACTAACATGAGGATTGTAAACACTGTACTATGCCCACTAGCAGGAGGATTACTAAACACTGTACTATGCCCACTAACAGGAGGATTACTAAACACTGTACTATGCCCACTAACAGGAGGATTGTAAACACTGTACTATGCCCACTAACAGGAGGATTGCTAAACACTGTACTATGCCCACTAACAGGAGGATTGCTAAACACTGTACTATGCCCACTAACCTGAGGATTGTAAACACTGTACTATGCCCACTAGCAGGAGGATTACTAAACACTGTACTATGCCCACTAACAGGAGGATTGCTAAACACTGTACTATGCCCACTAACAGGAGGATTGTAAACACTGTACTATGCCCACTAGCAGGAGGATTACTAAACACTGTACTATGCCCACTAACAGGAGGATTACTAAACACTGTACTATGCCCACTAACAGGAGGATTGCTAAACACTGTACTATGCCCACTAACAGGAGGATTGCTAAACACTGTACTATGCCCACTAACAGGAGGATTGCTAAACACTGCACGTTGCTCACTAACATGATGAATGATAAACACTGTGCTATGTCCACTAACAGGAGGATTGCTAAACACTGTACTATGCCCACTAGCAGGAGGATTACTAAACACTGTACTATGCCCACTAACAGGAGGATTACTAAACACTGTACTATGCCCACTAACAGGAGGATTGCTAAACACTGTACTATGCCCACTAACAGGAGGATTGCTAAACACTGCACGTTGCTCACTAACAGGATGAATGATAAACACTGTGCTATGTCCACTAACAGGAGGATTGCTAAACACTGTACTATGCCCACTAACAGGAGGATTGTAAACACTGTACTATGCCCACTAACAGGAGGATTACTAAACACTGTACTATGCCCACTAACAGGAGGATTGCTAAACACTGTACTATGCCCACTAACAGGAGGATTGCTAAACACTGCACGTTGCTCACTAACAGGATGAATAATAAACACTGTACTATGCCCACTAACAGGAGAATTGCTAAACACTGTACTATGCCCACTAACAGGAGGATTGCTAGACATCGTATGTTGCCAACTAACAGGAGGAATGCTTAACACTGTACATTGCCAACTAACAGGATGAATGCATAACACTGTACTATGCCAACTAACAGGAGGATTGATTAACACTGTACTATGCCCACTAACAGGAGGATTGCTAGACAATGTATGTTGCCCACTAATAGGAGGATTGCTAGACACTGTATGTTGCCAACTAATAGGAGGATTGTTAGACACTGTATGTTGCCCCTTACAGGATGATTGCTAGACTCAAAATGTTGCCCACTAACATGAGGATTGCTAGACACCGTATGTTGCCCACTAACAGGAGGATAGCTAGGTACTGTATGTAGCCCACTTACAGGAGTATTGTTACTTGCTAGACACTGAATGTTGCCCACAAACAGGATGATTGCTAGACACGTATGTTGCCCACTAACAGGAGGATTGCTAAACACTGTACGTTGCTCACTAACAAGAGGATGGATTGCTAAACACTGTATTTTGCCCACTAGATGTCTTTTGGTTATTTGTGTTGTTGGATTGTTGTGTCATTGACGTATATACCACATCTCCTTTTACTCGTACGTTGTGTGTTGTCCACTATATGTCTATTGGTTATTTGTGTTGTTGGATCGTTGTCTCATTGACGTTTATCCCACACCCCCTTTTATTCGTACGTTTTGTGTTGTCCATTAGACGTTTATTGGTTATTTGTGTTGTTGGATTGTTGTCTCATTGACGTTTATCCCATACCCCCTTTTACTCGTACGTTGTGTGTTGTCCACTAGATGTCTATTGGTTATTTGTGTTGTTTGATCGTTGTCTCATTGACGTTTATCCCACACCTCCTTTTACTCGTACGTTGTGTGTTGTCCACTAGATGTCTATTGGTTATTTGTGTTGTTGGGTCGTTGTCTCATTGACGTATATCCCGGCCACACCTCCTTTTTTCTCGTACGTTGTGTGTTGTCCACTAGATGTCTATTGGTTATTTGTGTTGTTGAATTGTTGTCTCATTGACGTATATCCCACACCTCCTTTTACTTGACTAAGTACGTTGTGTGTTGTCCACTAGATATATATTGGTTATTTGTGTTGTTGGATCGTTGTCTCATTGACGTATATCCCACATCTCCTTTTACTCGTACGTTTTGTGTTGTCCATAAGACGTCTATTGGTTATTTGTGTTGTTGGATTGTTGTCTCATTGACGTATATCCCACATCTCCTTTTACTCGTACGTTTTGTGTTGTCTATAAGACGTCTATTGGTTATTTGTGTTGTTGGATTGTTGTCTCATTGACGTATATCCCACTTCTTCTTTTACTCGTACGTTGTGTGTTGTCCATCAGACGTCTATTGGTTATTTGTGTTGTTGAATTGTTGTCTCATTGAGGTATATCCCACACCTCCTTTTAATCGTACGTTGTATGTTGTCAACTAGATGTATATCCCACATCTCCTTTTACTCGTACGTTTTGTGTTGTCCAGTAGACGTCTATTGAAATTGAGAATGGAAATGGGGAATGTGTCAAAGAGACAACAACCCGACCAAATAAAAAACAACAGCAGAGGGTCACCAACAGGTCTTCAATGTAGCGAGAAATTCCCGCACCCGGAGGCGTCCTTCAGCTGGCCCCTAAACAAATATATACTGGTCCGGTGATAATGAACGCCATACTAATTTCCAAATTGTACACAAGAAACTAAAATTAAAATAATACAAGACTAACAAAGGCCAGAGGCTCCTGACTAGGGACAGGCGCAAAAATGCGGCGGGGTTAAACATGTTTGTGAGATCTCAACCCTCTATTGGTTATTTGTGTTGTTGGATCGTTGTCTCATTGACGTATATCCCACATCTCCTTTTACTCGTACGTTTTATGTTGTCCATTAGACGTCTATTGGTTATTTGTGTTGTTGGATTGTTGTCTCATTGACGTATATCCCACATCTCCTTTTATTCGTACGTTGTGTGTTGTCCATTAGACGTCTATTGGTTATTTGTGTTGTTGGATTGTTGTCTCATTAACGTTTATCCGACACCTCCATTTATTCGTACATAACATTGCAATACTGAATGAAATTAACATATATAGTTAATATTTATCAGTGATCCCAGTAATAATTATCGTTTTTATTTTTGTATTATATATCATTTGTAAATTTTGGACTATAGATAAATTATCAGAAAGTTTTCTCCCTTTTTAATTGTACCAAATAAAATATTCTCAAATATATCATTTACGGAACTAATGGATATGAGGATAACGTCCAGTCATTTTCGAAGCAGTATGCCTGGTCTTTCATTTGGGATAATTTAGTTTGATAGTTGAATCGCAGAATAGTATTTCAAGTTAACTTTTGTTCGTAAAAATAGTCTATGTCATCGGCTAAGGCAAACGGAGAGGAGTAATACATGTTTCATCTGAAATTGAACCTAGTGGAGTGATGGCTTCTCATTTGACTATAGCAACTAACAGCTAAAAATCGTTTCTTGCGACATTGTAAACGACGTGATAAAAAAAAATCTATTTGTAATAGATCTATCGTGATAAGTCCTAAGCTTATGAATTCCCGTTTCTATCTAGGTTCAAATACTAATTTTATTTTCATTCAGCAAAGAACAAAGATCCAATGTTCCCCGCCATGCACAATACATGTCATATTTTATCTATCAAAGGGCAAGGAACAAGGGAATGATAACTAAAAAAAAACCTTTTATTTCTTTTTCTTTTTTATTTTCAATATCTAAAGAGAAATAAAAGCTTCACAGCAAATGAAATGGGATTTCCATTACAATTGATATTTCAAAGGGTCATTACTGATTAAAAATATTTCATTACGAATTATTTTCCAAATTGTCAAAGACATTGCTTATGATATGAGTTTCACTTAATCTGACAAGAATTGTACACATGAGAGTGCCAACAAGACCGGACGATCGGACGCCCGGTATTTTTTTGTCTCCTGCATGCGTTTAGCTCAGTAATAAAAAAAAAACCAAGGTTGTAGACTCAAATTCCTGGAAAGAGAAGTCACTTCAGTTCCTATATTCCGAAGTTCCTAAATTATACAAAAGTGCCGCTGTAATGGGGTCCGTTTAAACGGTTTTTGATATGTCAAATAGAAGATTGGGTGGGAAACTTTACATCAAATATTTATGAATTGAATGATGGTAGTTTCAAGGAAACAATAAAATTTGGTTAAAAATATAAATATATGAATTGGTGGGTATTTTGAATTTAAACAAAAATCTAACTAGTGTCGGATTCTGGGGGAGTACATGTGCTTAGATAAAAAATATTTTTCTGCAAAAAAAAGGTCGAAAACATTTTTCGGCTCGCTCCGCTCGGCAAAACATCCACATCATTTCAACCCTGGCTACGCCACTGGAAACCGTACACCATACACGTATATAAATAGCTTACAGTATCGGAGAAACCGTACACCATACACGTATATAAATAGCTTACAGTATCGGAGAAACCGTACACCATACACGTATATATATAAATAGCTTACAGTATTGGAGAAACCATACACCATACAAGTATATAAATAGCTTACAGTATCGGAGAAACCGTACACCATACAAGTCTATAAATAGCTTACAGTATCGGAGAAACCGTACACCATACAAGTCTATAAATAGCTTACAGTATCGGAGAAACCGTACACAATACAAATCTATAAATAGCTTACAGTATCGGAGAAAAAGATCTAATTACAAAACTTCACATTTAGCAATGAACAATAAAAATGGTGAATGAAATGATTCCAATGTACATGTCAGTCTGGCAGGGTTAACCTGACCTAAATATAAAAATAAAGCGATGTGGCATGCTGAAGGGATATGATTGCCTATGAGATATCTCTCCATAAGAGACAAAATGACGTAGAATTAAAACAACTATAGGTCACTATACGGCCTTCAATAATGAGAAAAACCCACATCATATTTACATTAAGCACGATATTGTGTCTCAAATGGTAACGTCAAATTTTTACGTTTTACGGCGATAATTGATAATTTGGGATATTTTTTTTTTATTTCGATGGCAATTTTTGTTTTGCACATCAATATGGATACTTCTTAATGTTTGGTTGTGCATGGAATATTTCCCGCTGAAAGTAAAACCCCATTTATTTATTTACTTTTTTTTTTCTCACATGATTTTATAATATTTTGCTGAAAATGTATAAAAATAAAATATAAAATATAAAATAAATGATTGTTTAGCTGCAACAGACACCAAGGGACGATGCTCTAAGATTGTGATCTTAAAAGCTCTAACAATCCCCCTCGTATCTGATGCAGAAAAACAAACACAAATGGAAAAAGTTTATGTATATTCACAGCAAATAACATATACTGCAGTAAACAGGTATTGAGAATAGTGTAGGTTTCCCTACTGCAACAGACACCAAGGGGCGGTACTCAATGAGCTGTGGTATTTACACAGTCCTCCTCGTGTCTGAAGCAGACAAGAAAGCCACATAATTAACAATTTTTTTAAATAAATTTACATGCAGCAGTGAGAATAGACTTATCTTCTGTGTTCATAAGCCATATCAGTTTATCTCTTGCGTTAAGAGTTAAAAAGTTGGGGCAACTTTTAGTTATCTCTTGAAATTGATGATTGCGATCATCATTAAATTTAACACATTGGAATAAAAAATGATATTCATCCTCCACATCTCCGGAGTTACAACGAGTACAAGTTCTGTCATTTAGGAGAGTACCCTGATACCTTCCGGACTCAATTCTTAAGTGGTGTGAGGAAATTCTGAGCTTTGTTAAACTTCGTCTCTGTTCAAAATTCCCAATAAGGGAAAGATATTTTTCTCTTCCAAAAACTGATTTAAATGTAACATAAGTTCTAAGTTTACCATCTGAATGCTTTGCCAATTCCACAAGTCTATAAAATATGATTTTAATTTTTTTTTCATATTAGTTTTGAAGCTATTAATTTTTGGTAATGGTGAAGATAGATGATTGATGTCTGGGATCATTTCAAGAATTGACTTCATAGAGCCATACCAAGATATTTTTTTGAATGAGAAAGATTCTTTGATGTTACATAAGCATCTTTAAGAAGAGAAAATTGGGAATCAAGATTTTCCAAGCGATACCAGTAATTTAACATGGATTTAATCATATCATAGTATAGTGGGAATCGTCCTAGCTCGGATACAATTCCAAAATTCATGGATTTTTTTATGAACACCTAAAACCAGTTTACAAAATTTTATATGTAGTCGCTCACATTTTAAACTGGAATAGATTTTTTCAAATGGTAAAGTTCCATTTCTGATTCTTGCTGAGAATGGATTAAAAGTTCCCCATATTTCAGACCCATATAGGAGTATTGGTTTTATGGTATGATAAAATACATGTAAGCTGGTGCTTATGCTTGGATTAAGTGATAATAAATTCTTGTACAATTTATAATAAGCCTTCAAGGACTTTTTATACAGTTCATTTTGAGCATATGAAAATGACCCTGATGCACTAAAGTGCAAACCAAGATATTTATAATTATTAACACTATCAATCAGCATATTTTCATAAGTAAATTTTTCACAAATGTGTCTGCCTGCTTTGTTGAATATCAGAACCATACAAAATGTGGAGGGATTAAACATGTTAGCGGGTGTCCCCCCTTTAACCTCGGACAGTGGTGGATCAGTACAACACAAGAACAAACTGTACAAAACAATAATTGGAACAGGCAAATATAGAATGTTGCGGGATTAAACATGTTAGCTGGTGTCCCCCCCTCTTTAACCTCGGACAGTGGTGGATCAGTACAACACAAGAACAAACTGTACAAAACAATAATTGGAACAGGCAAATATAGATTGTGGCGGGAGTAAAAATGTTTGTGGGCGCCAAAACCTCCCCTAACCTGGTACATTGGTGTAATAGCACAGCAGAAGAACAAACTTTAAAATCAGTTCAAAAAGACATTAACTATTTAACTCATCAAATCGATACAAGCACTCAAACAACTAACAAAAAACACTAAAGACACAAAGTAAAGATCTGACTTATAAAAAAACACTAAAGACACAAAGTAAAGATCTGACTTATAAAAAAACACTAAAGACACAAAGTAAAGATCTGACTTATAAAAACACTAAAGACACAAAGTAAAGATCTGACTTATAAAAAAAACACTAAAGACACAAAGTAAAGATCTGACTTATAAAAAAACACTAAAGACACAAAGTAAAGATCTGACTTATAAAAAAAACACTAAAGACACAAAGTAAAGATCTGACTTATAAAAAAACACTAAAGACACAAAGTAAAGTTCTGACTTATAAAAAAAACACTAAAGACACAAAGTAAAGATCTGACTTATAAAAAAAACACTAAAGACACAAAGTAAAGATCTGACTTATAAAAACACTAAAGACACAAAGTAAAGATCTGACTTATAAAAAAAACACTAAAGACACAAAGTAAAGATCTGACTTATAAAAAAACACTAAAGACACAAAGTAAAGATCTGACTTATAAAAAAAACACTAAAGACACAAAGTAAAGATCTGACTTATAAAAAACACTAAAGACACAAAGTAAAGATCTGACTTATAAAAAAAAACACTAAAGACACAAAGTAAAGATCTGACTTATAAAAAAACACTAAAGACACAAAGTAAAGATCTGACTTATAAAAAAAACACTAAAGACACAAAGTAAAGATCTGACTTATAAAAAAAAACACTAAAGACACAAAGTAAAGATCTGACTTATAAAAACACTAAAGACACAAAGTAAAGATCTGACTTATAAAAAAAACACTAAAGACACAAAGTAAAGATCTGACTTATAAAAAAACACTAAAGACACAAAGTAAAGATCTGACTAATAAAAAAAAAACACTAAAGACACAAAGTAAAGATCTGACTTATAAAAAACACTAAAGACACAAAGTAAAGATCTGACTTATAAAAAAAAACACTAAAGACACAAAGTAAAGATCTGACTTATAAAAAAACACTAAAGACACAAAGTAAAGATCTGACTTATAAAAAAAACACTAAAGACACAAAGTAAAGATCTGACTTATAAAAAACACTAAAGACACAAAGTAAAGATCTGACTTATAAAAAAAACACTAAAGACACAAAGTAAAGATCTGACTTATAAAAAAAACACTAAAGACACAAAGTAAAGATCTGACTTATAAAAAAAACACTAAAGACACAAAGTAAAGATCTGACTTATAAAAAAACACTAAAGACACAAAGTAAAGATCTGACTTATAAAAAACACTAAAGACACAAAGTAAAGATCTGACTTATAAAAAAACACTAAAGACACAAAGTAAAGATCTGACTTATTAAAAAAACACTAAAGACACAAAGTAAAGATCTGACTTATAAAAACACTAAAGACACAAAGTAAAGATCTGACTTATAAAAAAAACACTAAAGACACAAAGTAAAGATCTGACTTATAAAAAAAACACTAAAGACACAAAGTAAAGATCTGACTTATAAAAAAAAAACACTAAAGACACAACGTAAAGATCTGACTTATAAAAAAAAAACACTAAAGACACAACGTAAAGATCTGACTTATAAAAAAAACCCACTAAAGACACAAAGTAAAGATCTGACTTATAAAAAAAACACTAAAGACACAAAGTAAAGATCTGACTTATAAAAAAAACACTAAAGACACAAAGTAAAGATCTGACTTATAAAAAAAACACTAAAGACACAAAGTAAAGATCTGACTTATAAAAAAAAACATCTATCGAAGGCAAAAATATCAAACAGTACACACCCAACATCTACTAATAGATTAAGTGTTAATAAAAGACGAGAAAAAAACATGATCTTGTGAAATGCTAACATATAGATATCGGTAGAATCCTCTCATTTTCCTGGTTCATTGGTCAATTTTAATGTTTTGTGATTAGCTCCGGTTCTTATGTATATACTATAAGCAACAGGTCAACTATATTTGCTGTATGGAAAGATTGTAAGGTGAACATATCAGTCTGACATGTTGCATCTGACCTTGATCTCATTTTCATGGTTCATATTAGCATGTGTTAAAGACTTAGTCTCTATCTTGATTTTTTTTAAGTTGATAAATTCGGACTTCTTTGGCACAACTCCTTTGAAAGGTTTTTTTGCATAAAACGGGCATGATAATATGACATGTTTTTCATCTTCTATTTTATCATTACACATAAAACACACTCTTTCTTCTACATTTTTATTTTACGATTACCTTCATAATTTCTTTACCTTGATTTAATATTTGTAGACCTACATTCAAATATGCCATCTACATCGTCCATGGCAGAGTCATTTCATACAATATAAGTACCCCTCCTCAAAAAAAAAAAAGACAAACTTCATGGTTTTGTAATGGAAATCCAAAATATAGATTAAATGAAGAAATACAGTAAAACAGGAGGTTCAAAAGTATATATTGTGAAAATTTCAAAAGATTCTGATACGAAATGCAAAGTTGTGACTGATGGAAAACGAACAAACTAACAAACAGATGCCTGTGTCATAATCAGTAGAAACAAATACAAATAGCTGAGAGGTTCACAGCAGACTGCTTATAACCCTCAAATAAAAAGATATTGTAAGAATCAGCTTTGCCTCGGTTGGCAATATGTTGTTCTAGGGGTATTAATCTGCTCTACATCCCTATCATCTGTAATTGACCTGGGTTGACAAGGTTTTTCTAGGGTTAATAATCTGCACTATTACCCTTTTATCTGTTATTGATCTGCTTTGCCTCGATTAACAACGTTTTTCTAGGGTTAATAATCTGCAGTATTACCCTTTTAATATCTGTTACTGATCGGCTTTGCCTCGGTTGACCACGTTTTTTCCCGTGGTAACAATCTGCTCTTTTACCTTCTCATCCGTTATTGATCGGCTTTACCTCGGTTGGCCACGTTTTTTCTCGTGGTAACAATATGCCCTATATTAACCTTATCATATATAATTGATAAGCTTTGCCTCGGTTGACAATGTTGTTCTAGGGGTAACACTCTGCTCTATAACCTTATCATCTGTTATTGTCAGATTTGACTCGGTTGACAATGTTTTTTCTCGTGATAACAATCTGCTCTATTACACTAGCTATAATCTGTAATTGATCGACTTTGCTTCGGTTAACAATGTTTTTCTATGGGTAACAACCTGCTCTTTTACCCGGCCTTTAATCTGTAATTGATCGACTTTGCTTCGGTTAACAATGTTTTTCTATGGGTAACAACCTGCTCTTTTCCCCTACCATCCATTATATAAATATAAAAGTGTCTCAGTATTAAGACGGTCACTTTTGTTTGTTTGTTCTTTTAAGTGTTACATGAAATGTGATCTAGATATCATACCTAAGAGAGGTACTTATCAAGTATGAATCAAGATATCAAATGTTAAAGAAAAAATAGTTGTCTATTTATTCTTACAGTTTCTATAGATTTTCTCTTCAGCTTTGCTAATAACTGGAGTGCATGTGTAACACGATTCGCTTCTTTAATTATTAGTCCTTTAGAGTGATATCATTGGTATAAATAAAACGAGAACTAGGCTAGACGTCAATAAGACAGCCACCCAACGAGAACGAGGCTAGACATCAATAAGACAGCCACCCAACGAGAACGAGGCTAGACGTCAATAATACAGCCACCCAACGAGAACGAGGCTAGACGTTAATAAGACAGCCACCCAACGAGAACGAGGGTATACGTCAATAAGACAGCCACCCAACGAGAACGAGGCTAGACGTCAATAAGACAGCCACCCAACGAGAATAAGGTATACGTCAATAAGACAGCCACCCAACGAGAACGACGCAAGACGTCAATAAGACAGTCACCCAACGAGAACGAGGCTAGACGTCGATAAGACAGTCACCCAACGAGAATAAGGTATACGTCAATAAGACAGCCACCCAACGAGAACGTGGAAAGACGTCAATAAGACAGCCACCCAACGAGAACGAGGCTAGACGTCAATAAGCCAGCAACCCAACAAGAACGAGGGTATACGTCAATAAGACAGCCACCCAACGAGAACGAGGCTAGACGTCAATAAGTCAGCAACCCAACGACAACGAGGCTAGACGTCATTAAGACAACCACCCATCGAGAACGAGAGTATACGTCAATAAGACAGCCACCAAACGAGAACGAGGGTATATGTCAGTAAGACAAAACATTGTTCCGGTTGTCTTCATAACTAGTTATGCATGGACCTGTTCCCTATCTATTATATTTATATTTATATATCTATATATTATCTGTTTTAATATCTGTTGAAAGCACAAAGTCAGTAAAATACTTACGATTACATGGTTGTTCTGGTGTAAAAATCAATGCAACAGCAACCCAACGACACATATATCTAAAAACACCAGCAACCCAACAACACATATATCTAAAGACACCAGCAACCCAACGACACATATATCTAAAGACACCAGCAACCCAACGACACATATATCTAAAGACACCAGCAACGCAACGACACAAATATCAAAAGACACCAGCAACCCAACGACACATATATCTAAAGGCTACAGCAACCCAACGACACATATATCTAAAGACACCAGCAACCCAACGACACATGTATCTAAAGACACCAGCAACCCAACGACACATGTATCTAAAGACACCAGCAACCCAATGACACATATATCTAAAGACACCAGCAACCCAACGACACATATATCTAAAGACACCAGCAACCCAACGACACATATATCTAAAGACACCAGCAGAGCCAAAAAGATGTCATAATCTCTAAATCGTTCCGTGTCTGAGTAAAGAGGTCAACCTACAGTTTTCAACAATAGACAAACGTTTATACAAAATATATAGCTCTTAATCGTCTGAATAAAGATATCAACATACAGACTTAAACAATAGACAAACGTCTCTACAAAATGTCCAGCTTTAAATCGTCCAGAGTCTAAATAAAGAGGTCGACATACAGTTTTAAACAATAGACAGACATCTCTACAAAATGTCAATCTCTTACATGTAATCGTCCCGAGTCTGAATAAAGAGGTCAACATACAGTCTTAAACAATAGACAAGCGTCTAAACAAAATGTCACCTCTAAATCGTCCCGAGTCTAGATAAAGAGGTAAACATACAGTTTTCAACAATAGACAAACGTTTATACAAAATATATAGCTCTTAATCGTCTGAATAAAGATATCAACATACAGACTTAAACAATAGACAAACGTCTCTACAAAATGTCCAGCTTTAAATCGTCCAGAGTCTAAATAAAGATGTAAACATACAGTCTTAAACAATAGACAGACGTCTAAACAAAATCTTAATCTCTTACATGTAATCGTCCCGAGTCTGAATAAAGAGGTCAACATACAGTCTTAAAGAATAGACAAGCGTCTATAGATACAAAATGTCAACCTTTAAATCGTCCCTAGTTTAAATAAAGAGGCCGACATACAGTCTTAAACAATAGACAAACGTCTATACAAAATGTCAATCTCTTACATGTAATCATCCCGAGTCTGAATAAAGAGATCAACATACAGTCGTAAACAATAGACAGGCGTCTATACAAAATGTCAACCTCTAAATTGTCACGAGTCTAAATAAAGAGGTCGACATACAGTCTTAAACAATAGACAGACGTCTAAACATAATCTTAATCTCTTACATGTAATCGTCTCGAGTCTGAATAAAGAGGTAAGCATACAGTCTTAAACATTAGACAAACGTCTATACAAAATGTCAACTTCTTAATCGTCCCGAGTCTCTAAATAAAGAGGTCGACATACAGTCTTAAACAATAGACAAACGTCTATACCAAATATCAATCTCTAAATCGTCACGAGGCTAGGTGTCATTTTGGTCTCTTGTGGAGAGTTATCTCATTGGCAATCATACCACATCTTCTTTTTATCAGAGACATATATATATGTCTCTGTTTTTATACATTAAAAAATAGACAATCGTCTATATAAAATATTAAGCTTTTTATCGTCCCCACTCTGTATAATAAAGAGTCAATATAGTGTTTCTAATTGGCAATCGAAAATCAAATTGTATCTTTTCTCAATCAAATTCAACATTTAATACTGCACGTGATTTATATGACAACGTCAGAACAATGCACAGAAAAAACAAACAAAAAGCTTGATATAACTCGTAATTATTTAGTTGTAGCATATTAATGTTATCAGTGGCGTAGCTTGCATGTATGCTCAGATGCTCAAGCATCCACATCTTTTTGACAAATTTTTTTTTTAACAAATATATAATACAAGAGTTGGCAGCATATACACATGATGGTATCCGAATGTAACAAGGGTGAATGAGGATATGAGAATAGCGTCCAATCATTTCCGAAGCAGTATGCGTGGTTTTTCCTTTCTGTAAACAAGATGGATAAATCCTGGGACTATTATACTAAGTATAACAGTTCCAGATCAATCGCAGAAAGTGTCCTCGACTTTTTCGTAAAAAATCTACTTCGTAGCGCGTCGAAGGCTACGGCAAGCGCAGATAATGATGATGAAACGCAGACCTGCGGACAAGTTTGGTCTGAAATTGAGCCAAGCGGAGCTATGACATAGCAATGCTACTAGTTTAATAAACATCTGAAACATCATATCCTGATATCGTTTTCTGGGCACGAAAGACGAAGTGATAAGAACTTTATTTGTAATGAAGTGTTTTTATTCCTGGGCTCATGAATACCTTTTCCCATCTAGGTACACATATTAATGTTGTTAAGAATTGCAAGCTTCTTTTTGTAACTTTATTGGGGTGTAAAAGCGTTGACCGAAGTACATTTTGTATTCCGCGCTTCATTCTAAAAATGCTTTTACAACCCTATAAAGTTACAAAAAGAAGCATTCAATACTTATAATTACATTTTTTTAACTATGATCATGAAAATACGAATTTTATATTTTTTTTATTTACTTCTCCTGTGCACTTTATTGTGGGACAACATGTTATCCTGAATGAAAAGTTTTATTGAGTAATGCAATTGCCTAAGTAATAACATGTGATGTGCAGTTAGCCAATTAGAATAAAGTATTATAATGAAACATACATCTAATGTAATTATTGTTCAATAAAAGATCAGAGTTCCAATGTCCCTTGCGTTGGACATATGTTATCTATCCAAGATACAAGGGCAAAAACTAAATATAGCACTTTTTTCTTTTTTTTTTTTATATCTTGAGAGAAATAAAAGCTTCCGAACAAATCCAATGGGATTTGCATTATTAACACTGGACACTTTAAATTTGCAAAACACTCATTTGCAAATCCGCCGCCGCCTCAAATAAGAGCTACAGTGTCATGTATATAACCAAAATGTGCGAAATTACATGGGATTCAATAATTTCATTGGTTTTCTACTGTTACTATTATATTTATTTTGCTATTTGATTTATAAAAACATGGGATTTTCAATATCCCATGGGACAGGGCAAAATCCCATGGGATTTTTTTTGGTCCCATGGGATAATTGTAGTCCCATGGGATATTTGTTGTCCCATGGGACAAAAAAAATCCCATGGGATTATTATTATCCCATGGGATTTTTAATATCCCATGGGACAAAATAAAATCCTATGGGATTCAAATTATAAATATATAGATATAAATATACAGTATGTGTATTTTGCAATGAATGCTGTTTGGTAGTAAAAAGTTTTAAATGTATACAAGTTTTTTTTATATTTTATTATATATATATATATATATATATATATATATAAATTTTTTTTCATTTTGTCACAAACATTTTTTTTATTTGTTAATATGACAATAAAGATTATAATTCTGATTTTGGAATGTATAATAAAATTTAAGGTCAAAGAGTAAAGTTCTTTCACTGAAACAAAATGATGACATGTTTGAATAAATGAAAAAATATTGTTTTGAAATCTTTGTCTTGTTTATTTTATAATGAAAAATAGAACTGAAAAAAAATACTTCATATTCTGACTGAATAGTTTACTCTTTTCATGAAGTAATGTTTTCTTTGTTATAGTTTCATTGCAATACATGAATATGCAAACAATTTGAATTATATACCTTTGTGGTGTACATAATATTATGCTTATATTTGCAAATTTATAATTTAAACACTTTTTGTGTTAAAGTTTTAGTTTTCTTTTTCGCTGCTTGCTATGTACAATTATTCAGTCCACTATATAAGAGTCAAGTCAATAAATTAATTCATCCACTAGAATATTCCTGCAATTCTTAGACAAAACATTTTTCAATCTGTTCTTCAAAGATCCTCCTCGGTACATCTTTATTGGATGGAGCGATTCAAATGAGAAGACAAAGCAGATTTATTTGGACAACAACATACTAATATTTTTTTCATTCGTTCCTTCTTTCAATTGATAATTACATTGTTGCATTTACATGATCAAGTTCTTGAGCATCTATGATCGTGATGATATGACTCCTTTTTGTTTATAGTCATTATGTTGAAATTTCCTTTTTCTATTAAATGTAGAAAAAAACATTCCATTTCAAATTAATAAAAAAAGTCGCACTGTTGAGAAAAATATCATCTTCCAAGTTTTCTGTTCAGTATTGATCTGTTGAATGATGACCATGAAGACCGAGATGTCTGACCTACAAATACACAAAACTCAAAAATTATCAGTGAAGAGAAATACAGCAATAAAATGACTATTTTATCATGTTTATGAACATTTTAATAAACTTTCATTTAAATATCTATTGTTAGTACTCTTATTTCAGTGCTTTGTGTCTATGATTTACATATTACTGGTTATTGTTTGGTTCCTTGTTGCAATCTTTTGAGTTAAGCCCATTGCAACAAATTTTTACTATTTGTTCAAATGTTGTGCTGTTATTAAAAACCACTGTCCGGTATAGCGTTTGCTCATTGTCAAAGGCTGTACATTGAACTATTTTTGTTAAATTAAGGGGGCTCACAGGTTTCAATCAATTTTTTTTCTTAATACATGAAATATAGGGTTACGCTATATTTTTCTATAAATGAACTTTATCTTATACTTTATAGAAAAATAGAAAAATTAAATTAAAAAAATGGGGACACCATTCATTCACACTCACAATCTGCCTTTGAAAGAAGCATATATATATACATTTTTGTAAAGGTACTTTTTTTTCTGTTGAACTAATAGGAGAAATAGAGGTAATTTTGAAATGAAAAAAGAACTTAATTACAGAAATCGCTTAAATTTTACAATAGTTTAGTTTAAGTAAAGTTAGTTGAAAATGATAATAAAAAATATAGGTCACTGATGAGCTAAAAAAGATGTTACAATTCTCATGCCAAAAAATGGCATTTCTTCACCAAAGGGAGATAATTTGGAGCTTTTTCAATGATATATACATTTTAAAAGTTGTCTGGGGCCAAAACAAATTGATTTTTTAGAATGATTTCTGTACCATATGAAAAAATAAAAAACTAATAAAGTTATAAATAAAATTAGTTATGAAAAAAAAATATTTAATATTTTTCTGAAATTTTTATACCCTCGAGCCTCCTTAAACATTGTTAAATGTCATTTTATCTCTATTGGAGAAAAGTCTTATTTGAAATCAGACTGCTTCTTATTTTTATATCAACCCAGCCATATTATGCCTGTCCAATATCAGGAGCTTGTACATAGTTCAGTGGTTGATGTTGGTTCATATCCGTCGTTTTTGTTTTTCATAATATTTTGTTTTTTTATAAATTAGTCTGGTATATTTGAAGTTTGAATTGATGCTTTGTTTCAAATTTTGTTAGCGTTGTCTTTTATAGATTACTATATCATGCATGTATAGGCCATAGGGTATGAGTTTTTTCATTACTAACAGGTCATCATTGGCCTCTAATAAGTAATTACAATGCTTACATCCACTTAATTGAACTCTGATGGATAGTTTTCTCATTTATCGTACCACATCTTATTTTAATAAATATTTAATCATTAAATTTACTCAAGGGCTAAAACTTTTTTCAACAGTGGACTTACCATTTAGGCTTTGTTGACCTTTGTAAATCTATTTTTGTTGATAATTTCTTCTGTTTATAGTTTCCCTTTTATATCTTTAATATTCTTGCCCTACACATAAAAGGGTAAATAATATCATTTAATGACAAAAATAACTACTAATACATAAAAAGTAGGCAACTGAAAATTTTGCCTCATTTGTATATAACTTTGACTTGATTCTCATTCTTGCTGTTTAATATTATCATTGTTTTATGAAAATGAGGTCTTAGTAAAATTAACCTTGGCAAACAGATATCTTCTTTTTTTATATGACACCTTCCATTCATTTCGTACAACAAGTAGACCTATGCTTATAATATCTGATAAAATGACAAAACCAAGAAAACTTAGCATTGACCAAAGAACCATAAAATGCGGTCATGGTTTTATGAATCTGCCAGAGAGACATGCACACCTTACAATTGTTACATATCCTACAAATATAATCTAAGTACCTGTAACTTTAAGCTTAATTATGATAAACAATGCAGTGTTTCATTGACCAATGAAAATGAGGTCACGGTCATATAAAATATGACAGACAGACATGTGCATCTTACAATCATTCCGTTCACTAAATAAAGTGACCTTATTGCTTACAGTATCTGGAAAATAAACCAAACCACAAAAGCTAAACATTTTCATAGTTCCTTATACCCTGTCACATTCATAATATATGTGCCTGTTCCAAGTCAGGAGCCTATAATTAAGTGATTGTCCTTTGTTTATGTGTAACATTTAACTGTTTTTCCATTTTTTGTACATAAATTAGGTTGTTAGTTTTCTGGTTTGAATTGTTTTCATTGTCATTTCTGGACCTTTTATAGCTGACTATGCAGTATAACTGGGAGTACTCTCAGATCTGTTCATTGTGTCTTTTTGTGTAGGGATGTACAAGTACCCGGCCACGTCCACTTGTATTTTTGTCCATCTGATGAGTTAAGCCTTTTTCAACTGATTTTCATAGTTTATTCTTATGTTGTACTGTTATACCACTGTCGCAGGTTAGGGGTAGGGTTGGGATCCCACTAACATGTTTAACCCCGCCACATGATTTATGTATGTGCCTGTCCCAAGTCAGGAGCCTGTAATTCAGTGGTTGTCGTTTGTTTATGTGTTACATATTTGTTTTTCGTTCATTTATTTATATAAATAAGGCCGTTAGTTTTCTCGTTTGAGTTGTGTTACATTGTCTTATCGGGGCCTTTTATAGCTGACTATGCGATACGGGCTTTGCTCATTGTTGAAGGCCGTACGTTGTTAATGTCTGAGTCATTTTGGTCTCTTGTGGACAGTTGTCTCATTGGCAATCATACCACATCTTCTTTTTTTTTTATATTTGTTCATTGTTAAGGCTGTAGGATGACCTTGAGTTGTTAATTTCTGTTTCATTTGGTCTCTCATGGGGAGTTGTCCAATCATACCCCATCTTCTTTTTTTATATTGTCCTATGAACTATGAAAATAAAGTAAGATGAAACTTCTCAGTCAGACATATGCACCTAGTTGACCTTTTGCTAATTTGAAAATAATAAAATAGAGAAACTGGCCAAAAAAAACAAAAAGGTAACATTAAGCAATGAACCATAAAAATGAGGTCAAGATTGAATAAAACATGCCAGTCTAACATGTACATCCCTAAAAATTTTCATACAACAAATATACTTGACATGTTGCATACAATATTAGAAAACCCGACCAAAACACAAAAACTTAACAATAACCACTGAACCATGAAAATGAGGTCAGAGGATAGAAAACCAGATAAATTGACACAAATCCCTGTGATAAGACAAAATGTGCCATAATATTACCAGTAGTCCAAATGATAATAAAGTCTTGCATGGCTATTCTGTTCTGTTCTGGTTTAGAAAATCCCTCCTTCAAAGGAGCACTTCCCACAATGACGAATAAATGTTTATATATATATATATACCTAAAAGACATACTAGGTACGACTTGTGAGATAAGTGTTAAAGACCCTTACGCTTGCTTGGCTGAAGGTTTTTAATTATGAAGACGAGTTCGTACCCCATGAAGAGCAAAGCAAAGCTTCCTTGTTATGTATTCTACAGTGCAGCAGGCATCCATGCATTTACATTTGCAACCACAAGCACATATAAAACTACTACATGTACTAGGGTCCAATATAAAGTTAGTGTCTAGCTATTTCAACTTTTTTCTTGGACTCTGTCATAGTAAAAAAAAATCCTTTCAAGGTGTAATAATTGTTTGTATTACAAAAAGAAGAAACCTAAATCTTACTTGTTAGTTGTTATGGGCTAACAAAAAAGATTTATTTAAAGTTGGTTATACATACAATACAACATAAGCTCTAGAGCTTTTATCCAACATACATATATGACAAGCACAATACATAAAACATTAAGTTCATCACTGAGATACATTGTAGTAGTCTCAGATAGAGGGAGACGGGGTCAACCAAACCCCTATTCAATCTGAATGTAGGACAGAAAGTCACAGGACAAAAAGTCACGGTCAACAAGTCACAGACAAAAAGTCACAATTCAGTTTAGAGATTATTTTTCTTTGAACAAGAAAATACTTTTTTTTGTATTTTTCTTGAAGTTTTATATAAGAAGCAACTTAGTAATTAAAATTTATTCAATAAATATCAATAATATAATAATCAAATAATTGTTATGAAAACAAAATTTCAAAGTGGCTTGGTACAATGTACTTAAATGGCTTCAAATTGCCAATAAATATGGCCCCATAAATATGGGCGATATCTTTTAGCGCCAAAAAGTAACTCATTTGCGCCACAACTTAATTGCGCCAATACCTCTTTTGCGCCATCTAATTTTCAAAACTATAGGTATCATTTGCGCCAATAAAATAATCATCTAATAGCGCCAAGTTTATTTATATATAACAACTAAATAATTGACTAGGTACCAACAGCAAAAAATTCCTCTGACATTGTACACTGAAATTTCAAATTAGCCTTGCATCCTAATAAAATTATACCGCTTTCTGGATCGTTACACAATACAAAGTCATCAAAGAAAGTCATCATAATAAAAAGAAAATATTTCAAGATCTTTTTCATATATATTCAAACCAATTGTCAACAATTTGTTTGTGACTTTTTGTCCTATCAAATTTGTGACTTCATGTCCTGTGACTTTTTGTCCTGCGACTTTCTGTCCGTTTACCTTCCATCTAAATCAGTAAACTGAATAATTGTTTTTTGCAGTAGTCCGGGTAACGAGTCGATATCTGTTATTAATCATGCAAATTGCGAGTCAACACTTACACACCTTTTTTCAGAATGTCAGCTAAAAACAAAGAATCACTAGTGATAGGGGAGTGTAACCGATGAATTGATCCTGAATCAGATAAGATTTCCCAAGTATTGATTACGGAGAACCTCTTTATTTGATCACACTCACCGGGAGATTTAATAATGAGGCTACTAAAAACATTTCATTTTCCCATGTTCGCTGTTTTTCGCTATAATTATTTAAAGCTGAATAAAGCTATTTGAAAAATACATTAATTTGTGTTTTTTACTGCTACAAGATATTTGAATAAAATCACGCGAATAAAATGCTAATTACGCACCAGTTGCTGAGCAGAGAATCATTCTAAGCCAGGAACAGTATATACTACCACCGTGTATAAAAGCCTAAACAGGATTCTACACGTACCACTACAGATACAGATACTAACTGTTAACAGTAAGAATAGAAATTCCCTGTAAAAAGACAGTCAAATCTTAACAGAACTGTAACTTAATGATACATGTATATCAAGTTCCAACACCTCACCCAGCACCCTGGCCCAGCACACTGAGTTAGCAAACTGGTGTGTGTCAGTCTTATAATATAAAACTGTGTAGGTTCATATCGTTAGATTTATCGTTTGTTTGGATATTTTTAAGATCGTTGTAAAATTATATATCTTAAACTTTGTTAAAATACTATTTTAAATTGTTCAATTCGCATGCGCGGATCCTAAAAGGGGGGGTCCCCCTTTTTTTTGGACGATCAATGCATTTGAATGGGGATATGTAATTGGAACCCCCCCCCCCCTTTTGTCCTGGGTTAGGAACCCCCCTTTTTAAAATGGCTGGATCCGCCCCTGATTCGTTATATTTCATAATTTTGTCAAAGTGTACTTTTTAAAGTTTTAAATTTTAAAGATATAAAAATGAATATATATATATATATATATATATATTCCATTTTGATTTGAGGAAAATCTGTTTGAGCTGTAATGACATGGTCAGTCAACTGATTTGTTGCAAAGCTGATTACAGGTAATTATAACATACAGCAATTTTCCATTACGACAGTGCGTGTACTCTCCGGTGTGTATAACAAGGATCAGTGTCTCATAAGTCATTTTTTGGCTGGATATTGATTGTTATTTGTATGTATATGAATATTGTGTGAATGATTTGTTTCAATCAATATGTGACACTATAATAAACAATTTTATTCTGTATTCTATTATTCTATAACGTAAAGTTTCTAGAGAACATCCTGTCTTACGTGTAATACAGATTGATGACATTACACAAAATTTCTTTTGTTAAATGTGCTTAGGTATCTGTGTCTATTCCCTATTTCAACACCACAAATTTTTCGAAGAAAAAAAAAATCAAAAAATAAATTATATGAAATAAAGAAGAAAAGTAGCAAATATCAACTTCAGTAACTAGTAACTGCGCATTGAGTAATCATAATTTCAATATTGCATGAACCAACAAATGGAAGTTTTTAACGACCTTGACTGGCTATACAGCCCTTGCACGGTCGGTAATGAACCAACCCTTGACAAAACGTATACATGTAGGCCTATGTAAAAGTGTAAAAAGACCAATTCCTATTGGTTATATTTCACACTAGGACCTTAAATAACTAGAACTAAGCAGTGGTTGATCGGTGTGTAGAAGTACCGCAAAGGACTTCTTAGTGCACTAAGAAGAAAGTTTTTGCACTAAGGACACTAAAACGATGTTTTAAGACCACAAAGAACATGGATATAAGAGGATATGAGTATATAACTAAGAAATAAAAAGTTTGGTATCAATAGATATTATAATTTTGAAGTAAAATTACTTTTTCAATCAGCGCGTGCCACTCGGCACGTGACCAACGGCTTATTGCAAATTCCCAATCATCAAGTTCAATCAACCATATCCAAATAACAATCGTCTTCTGATCGTTACTAACTGATTATAGTTAATGATATTTGTTGAATAAACATAACGGATTAGGGTGTATTAATTTCAAGCTGATGAAAGAAAAATAAAAAAATGAATTTTGTGTTTACTTTGCCTTTTGTTTTATTTTGCTTTGAAGGAAATTGCTAAGTAAACTTTTTTTAAGAAGCCAGTTTTGAGATATAAATTGAGAAAAAAATGCTTCTGAGATACCTTGAAAGACATTTGAGAGTAAAACATGTTCTTCAAAACCCGATTATAGAAGTGATAAAGAAAGACTTCAAGAGGTAAATACCAAAAAGAGAATAATCATATTAATCTGTCTTCTATAAAAGCTACATTTATTACGGATGTCATTGGTTTTTATTGTCATTCTCCGCCATATCAAGGCCGTAGCGCATGTCTATTTAAAGTGAGGCAAATCGCCTGGCGGAGCGAGGCGAAAAATTTTCGAGCCTTTTTTTTAGGGGTTCGGGTGCCTGAACTTGTGACGGGAGAAGCTTAATTATTTCAGCACTACTATTTATAATAAAAAACAAAAAAAATATAACAGAAATGCAGTTTTTTTTTATTAGCTAGCCTAGTAAGTAACAAAACAAGTTTCAATATTAAAGTTATTATAATCTCTGTTGGTCAACCAAAACCTTCCGATTCTCCTGTGACCTGTACTATCGAAAAGCTTCAACACACGTTCTTATGTATATATATGCCCAACACCAAGTTATAAGCTTCTAAAAGACGAGAACATGTTATGAGCATGATCAATTAGGATACATTTATTGTACATAATCATTAACCATAAGAATAGGTACAGAGAAGACTAGACCAACATTGTTACTTAACCGGATTTTTGACGTTCTAGTGACACACGTGATCACAAGTTATCTGTTTAAAACATTCCTCTGGAAGACATGTCAACCCACCTGGACACATTATTGTACCAATTTTTAAGTCATTGGTTTGACCTTGTTTCGAACCCACGTGACGACCTACCGAACTAGAATCAATGGAACACGTTAGCATACAACCAGACAATGCTGATCATAATCAGAAAAAGAAATACGAAAAAAAATATTTTCAAACAATACCAAAAATATATTTCATACTTTTATTAAAGATAAATAAAAATCACGAATTGCCTTTTACATTAAAGACTTCCATAGAAAAGGTGCTTCATTATTTTGTTTAGATTAATTATAAATAATTATTATATTGTTGGTCAATGAATTAATTTACCCATTAGCATTTGTTGTTCAGTGAGTTGATAGTGTAAACATTGGTAACTATCGCGTTATCGATTCAAAAAATAAACCAAGGAAAGTAATAAGCCAGCATACTTATAGGGGGCGTTTATACTCATGAGTTACCCTTTTCATCTTTTTTTCTCTTTAAAGAATCCTTCTTCAACCAGTTTTATAACGACATTAAGATTTGTTTCAATTTTTTTTAATTTTTTATTTGTATTCGGAACACTTATTTTTTTTACCGTCACCGCTATGGTAAAAGCTGCAATCGCTGCTGCAGATTGGGCACACTGTATGAAGTGTGCCGGTAGATAATTTGAAACTCGAAAGTCGCATATTGATAATGTAAAATACATGATTAAAAAAAATGCAATTCTAATGTTTGGTCGTCGTTTCAAAAGTGAGACATTTGCCTCATTTGCCTCCATTACGCTACGGCCCTGCATATGTGTATTTTGTATAATTATAAAATTCAATTATGTTATTAATGTAACACTGATGCGTTTTAAAAATAATATAAACCGTATATTCTTTAAGGATCTACTTGGGTGAGGTTTAGAATTTGTGTCAAATGACCCCAAGAGTGACTGGGGAAACGAAACATGATCACTTGGATTTCTCCCGATCGGAAGTAAAACGATAGCTATGGGGGGGGGGGGGGGCGTCCGTTTGGCTGTGCGGGATGTATCAAGTTCGCAATCCCGTCCGGTCAGAATAAGGACGTTAAATCCGATGCCTCGTGTAAAGACGTAAAGAGAGTGCCACGCTCTTTGCATGTTAAGAACCCTTGCAACAACTATTTGAGGGGTCCGTAGGTAGCCTGTTGCAAGGCAAAATATCTGCCCCTATCCAATATACCGTCGTTTTCCAGTGGCAGTCCAAATTTTCCCGCCCATCATCCCGGGTGGCCTCTATCATAACAAGGCCTTCCTGTTATATGTATTGTTAACTTGCTCTCGTTGAAAATGCATGAAATATTTGCCACTGGATATTTTAAATCTCAAATATCTCGACTAGAAGGTCCATGACCTATCAATATTATTAGGTTATTTTATCCTTAACATATGCTCTAACATCTTATAGTATCAATTTTAAATTCTTGATTTATTAATTTTAACCTTACCTCACCTAAATGTATCCTTAAGCTGTATTGCTTCCAAATAAAACTCTTATAATCTTTTATTAGTATTTCGGTTGAACAAAATTACTGTTCTATACCTAACTAAAATTTGGCCCAGATTTCAGATTTCAGAGGAGAAGATTTTTGTAAGAGCTAACGACGACGGACGAAAAGTGAGTTACAATAAGAATAGAAATACATAGAAGTAAAAAATATATCCGCCAGAAATACAAAAAACACCATATAACTGCATTGATCATGTCTATAAAAATATTTCAGGTCTGTTAAATCATCACTATCAATCAAGCATATAAAAAAAAAAACAATTTCTTCTACTTAGAATATTTCATCAGGTCTTGTCAACCACACCAAAGCAGTACTTTTAAAAAGATCTATAAACTTATCATCATCAGATAAAATACTAAAATCACCATTACTTCTTTTAACTTCATAAAATAAACTTTCACGTAAATCTGCACATAAAGGACAGTCTAATATAACATGTTTCGCATCTTCAATTTTACATGTGTAATCAGTATACAAAGTGGATTCGGTCATGGTTGAGCAAACATGAATTTCTATCGATTACACAGGTGACAGTCATCTGATTGAGGCGCGTGTCGATAAAACATAAAATAACTTTCTAATTACAAAAGATATGATCATAAAATTTGAAATTATGTATTTTTACAAAGTCTATTTCTATATGTCATGTCCTTTGTGACAGTTGTATCATTCCATCAGGTTCCTAGTGCACATTTTTCTTCTTAGTGCACTAAGGAGGTCCTTTGCGGTATTTCTACGGACCCAGTGGTTGATCCAGAAATTTTCACAAGTGGGGACCCATTGACTGCCTAAGAGGAGGTCCCTGCCAGTCATGCTTCAGTGATTCCCTATATAATCTCCCTTTTTCCAAGATTAGTGTGTGGGGGGTGGGGCTGGAAAAAAACCTAAATCCGCCTCTGCTAATTGGGAAGTCATTTTGTCACACACATATAAATACCTATTATGTACAAAATGCTTCAAATATATGTATAAATAATAATGGTACGTCTAAAAACCGTTAAGGATCTCCTCGGTGCACGCAAGACATAAAAAGTCACTTAGGACATGTATTTTAGTGTTGAGGGTATTCATTCGATTCATAACTTATTTCATAATCTTGTAATTTTTGTTTTGATAAAATTTGAGACATAAATACATGTATTGAGACATATAGTACATGTATTATATGTCTCTGATAAAATAAACCCAACTTTAAAGAAGTTATTTAAGTTTGAATCGGCTGTCACCTGTGTTTTGCATTGGGATGCCAAAACATTAATGTTATTTACAAAAATGCCAAAACCTGCAAATATATTTTAGGCAAAAAGAGACATTTATAAATCGATGATTTTTACACTAAACGTTTTTATAATTTGTTATAGAAATATTAATAAGTACATGTACATAGTTTTATCAAGGATTTGTATAGTAACTATACACATCCTTGGTTTTATAAAGTCCTTCATTGCTTCAACGTTAACCCCTTGGTGAAATTTAAATGGCGAGACGATAATTAATAAACTATCTATCTATCGACATGCGCCGTTATTTAGGATTTTAGAATACGTCACAGATGACCGATGATCATTTTCAATACCAATCATCATTTGAATTTTGTCAATTGATCTTTAATGATTAGGACTGATTGGTGATGGCAAAGAATGTGTCTCTGTTGATGGTTATAAACACATAGAAGTAAACTTTACAAAAAAAAGTTTACTTGGAAAAAAATATAAAATTATATGAATATGCTAAATAAATTTTTCTTTGGTATGTAATAATCGAAGACGTTTAGAAATATGAAAAATCTTCACATAGTTGGGAAATTTTCTATTCAAGTTATATCGTTTAAAAACGTTAAGAAATATAGATCTTTTTCGATGTACAATTTGGCCCGCTTGGAGATCTTAATAATTGTTTGCATACTTTCGTCTATTTATATTGCTGAAATTCTTTAATAAAAAATTTGTACAAGCTCTTGCTATAATATAATGAAACTCGTCGCCAATATCACCATAAATACTTAGAGAACAGATACAATCTTATCCTAAATAGTTTGCCATCTAACAATTCAAAAAGAAATTTTGAGTCGAAACTGAAGTACCAAATCTTTAAAAAGAATCACCTTTTTTTGTAACAGTATAGACGTCGAAAATTAAACTGTATATATATATTTTTTTCTTCAAAACTCCTGAAATAATTTAAAATGATCTTTAGACAGCTTTCATATGCAAATCTTTTTAGAAGTATGTGAGCGTATTACCCCCCCCTTTTTTTCCTTCTATAAAATTTATTTGTAAACGATTTTGTGTCTTAATTTGTGTTTGCTAATTAACTGCAGTTCATGCTGTCAAAAGTAAAAAATGTCTCCTTGTGTATAAGTTATTGATAAAAAATTATTTGAAGCCGCCAGAAGAATAAATCATTTCCTGAACTTAAATTCATTTATTTGTAAATAAAGACAATTTGCCTAAAACATATTCTCTCATATATTAAACAATTGTAAAATAATTAATTCAACGACTTTCTTTTACTTTTTACTTTTCTTCTTCAGTTTTTTTTTACCCATTGCTCTTCAATTACTGATCACAAATTTTTCGGATGCTTTTTATCCTATTTTCGTATCGAACTTACATGTTAGCAGTTGAACGGAATTAAGTACATTTTTCAGGAATTTACAACTTAAATTTTCAACAACAAAATTCCACACTTTTTTACTGGTATTTTTTTTTCCTGTTTTGAAGGCGCCACCAGTGACCCCGTAGCACACATAACCAACACCTCACATGGCGTATTCACGATGTTGAGGTATTGACATACAATCACAGTTATCAATATACAGCAAGTAGGTAATTTGGTGTTGAATGCCAGTAGGTCAGAATTTGTTAATTGAATTTTACCTGCAAAAGGGTCACTAGCTGTCAAATTCATGTTCATCGATTTTAATCAAATTCAGAGGAATTTACCCAAGATTAATTTTACGGCGGCTTATTTTATTTTGGATTAAAAATAAACACAATTGACAAGTTTCCTTCCCCTGCATTTTCGATCGCACATGTAAATAGCACGTTGGTCTCAAATAAGACACTGATACATTACAACACTTGCCGTCAGTATTTGAAAATATTAATTAAGAAGGTATAGAAAATTAATGCACGCACACTATTATCCACCACAGGCTTAAATCGTTAGTCCGCAAACAACGAGGGTGATAAAAAAAACCAGCACTTTGAACACAACCACCGGCATGCTATGAATTTGAAAGCTTCCCAAATTATCAACTATCAAGTTCTACTAACCATAGAAAACTTTTGTCCTTCTTTATCAAAAATGAAATTTAAATCAATTTATTCATATATTTGACCGACTAGAATTAATTGGGGGAATTTAAACCAATTCCTATTGTAAGTGATAAAACTATCAGATCATATCAGGGTGATTGAAATGAGGAAAGGGGGGGGGGGGGGTGGTGATCAGGTATTTTGGGGGGAAGAAAGAAGGGAGGATGAGTCCCTCGGGGAATAATCCCCACCCCTTCAATTTGAGAATATGCTATTATCTTGTAAACGGTTTAGATCCCCACCCCTAAACCATATATATTCTTGAATGGGACAATAAAATGAATCAATTAAAATTAAAGGGAAGTCCCTGGGGGGTCACCCCACCCCATTCAATTTGAGAATGTGCTATTATCTTGTAAACGGTTTAGATCCCCACCCCTAAGCAATATAATATATTCTTGAATGGGACTATAAAACAAATCAATTAAAATTAAAGGTTAGTCCCTGGGGGTTACCCATCCCCGTTCAATTTGAGAATGTGCTATTATCTTGTAAACGGTCCAGATCCCCACCCCTAAACCATATATATTCTTGAATGGGACGATAAAACAAATCAATTAAAATTAAAAGGAAGTCCCTGGGGGTCACCCCCGTCCCGTTCAATTTGAGAATGTGCTATTATCTTGTAAACGGTCAAGATCCCCACCCCTAAACCATATATATTCTTGTATGGAACAATAAAACACATCAAAAGAAATATAGGGAGAGTCCATGGGGGGTCACCCCCACCCTCACATGTTTGAAAAACTTTTAAATGGTTGAGATCCCCAGTGGTTAAGTGAAAAAAATTCCGGATCACAGGGGGAGGATTCTAGGGGTTGGAAGTTCAACTTGGAACCCCTCCTTTTTTTTGGACACTCAATGCATTTGAATGGGAACATATAGTTGGAACCACCCCTCCTAAATCTTGGGTTGGGAACAGGGAACCCCCTTTATAAAATGACTGGATCCATCCAGGCATACCATCTACCTAGCTATTAAGGCTTTAAAAATATGAAATAAATCAAACAAGGAAATTGGTGTAGGCAACTGTTTTGAGTTTAAAAAAAAACCTAAGTTATTAACAATGTTAAATTTTGTGTGCATTTATTTTTGCTTATTTTCAATAACAAATAAATAATGGACAGAATTGCGTGATTGATTATTGTAATTTACGAAAAATCTGCATACATGTTATAAAATGGGAAGTAGAAACTGGGAATTTGTCAAAGAGACAACAACACAAGTGACAACCAAAGAGCAGACAACGACCGAAGGTCACCTATGGGTCTTCAATGCAGTGAGGAAATTTTGGCACTGGTCTTCAGCTCATAAATATGTCTCAGAAATGAGAACGATATACAGCTCTCATTTGCATTAATAAAAACCTCACAATATGTTCTGAATATCAGAATATACAGTATTGCAAGATACTCTCATATTGTACACATGGAGCTGAGAAACTGTAAAATTAATCATGCTAATTAAACATTTAAATCCTCGGAATCAATCTTAATATGCATACTGTTGTACAAAGGAATATAAGTATGCAAAAGACATATATATGTATATATATATATATATATGGTCTTCAAAAATAAGAGTATCAATGCTATTAATTTATGACAAGATCTTAATCAAGTAATTATTTTGGTTTGTTTAAATATTTAGGAGGTTAGTATGACCTCCTTTTTTGTGATGATGTTTTCCTTTTAAGCTGGGAAAAATTGTTTGTATCAACAAAATTAAAAACACAAAGTTAATCTAGAATTATGTTTTTATCATTTTTTTATGTTTAGATCATGTAGATTGTCAGCAAGATGAAAAGAAAAAAAAAATATGCAGCTCAAAAGTCAAAATGTGGATAAGCTGAGGTTCAAGGTCCTACTTTTGCAGATTTTCATATTTTGCATGAATGAATTTAAAGTTTATACCATGGACAGCAGAGAAAGAAAAAAAAACTTTTCAATTTTCCTGCTTCTGAAGGATAAATGTAAAACATCTTGTTTTTGGTAAGTTTTATGCTCTGTTTTAATAGTGTTTGTGCATTCATCTGTCCAGTCCTTCCTCTAAATTGTATCCTCTTTAATTTCAGTAAGTAGCCTGTGGATTTACATATATATACTCAAAATTTAGTACTAATATTAAGGGATTTTAGCATGACATCCTGTCGAATGCTTGTTAATCATGTTTATGTTCCAGAACATATGAGTATTTAGACTACGCGTACGTCTGCCCAATTTTAAGAAGTTGGTCAAGTTTATTAGAAACAAATATACATTACAGATCAACATAACTGAAATCTTTAATAGATTAATACAAAAAGTTTAATTGCAGTAGAAATAAAAATACATGTTTGGTTGAGCTCTGGTATTAGACAGTACAAGTACCGGGTATACTCAAATGGTCTGATTGTATGCATATGGTCGGAATGTAAGAGTATACTTATATGTTTGGGACCGTAAACGTACGGTCCAAATACTTATATGGTCTAGAACATTTATACATGTCTTAAAATTAGTATCTGACAAACACGTTGGTGTTTGTGAACTTGGTAATAAGTTATTCTATAGAAATATAATGTTTTCAGATTATAAAAATAAAAAATATCCCATATTTACTTTTAATAAAGAAGAAGATTATTGATGTATGTATAACTGTAAAATGAGACAGCAAGCCAACAACACAAAAAAATAAGTATAAAACAATATATTTTTTTGTATCAATGTTATAATTTCCAATATGTCCGAAAATTTCAAGGTATTTTTACATTGAAATAAAACACAAATTGAACTCTGTCAGAACTTCAAAAGCTTAAAGATATATTGTTTCTGTTGTCTGCATTTTGTATAATATATTGAAATTCTAGTGAATAATGGAATATGTTATTATAACTGCCTAAAGTTTTAACATTGATCTTTATATATGATATATTTAACTTAGGAAAATACCCAAATGTTATAAAGCAGAATAAATTAATTGATTATTATATACCGGTAGTATTAGAATAGGAAGATGTGGTATATTGCTAATTTGACAACTCTCCATCAGAGACCAAAGGATGTAAGAGGTTAGCAACTGATGACATTGGACAACCTTTAGCAATCAGTAAAATCCATACCGCATAGCTATTTTTATTAAAAATCATATTATTGCTACATGTATGCAAAAAATTTTATATAATACTTCAGATTTTATTGGTTCTTTTTCAGAAGGATTGAAATTCATCATCTAGAATAAATGGAGAAAACATAGAAACAAGACCAGAATAAATTCAAAGACAAAAGTTGGATCAGCTATTATTTTCATCACTCAGTCAATGATTTGAAGTTCTTTTAAATACCAAAGATATTGAAACCACAATAATGTCAATGTTCTGTGCGCTGAATGACCAAAAAGTGGACTAAAAGATCACACAATGCTGGATGATAAGAAACTATTAATGTTTTGTGTGGAGGGATATTGTGAAAAAAATAGATTTACTTAAATAGCTACTGTAAATTCAAGAATTATTGTGAGGGTTTATATTTGCAAAAATTGCAACACAGATGTAAACGCAATAATTTAAACTCCCATTTAGAAATATTTTATATGAATTAAACTGATCTCAAAATCGTAAAAAATTAAAATCTCATATTAGTCTTAAATGACAAAAATCCAATAATAAATGCACACAATAATTTCTGAATTTACAGTACTAGTATGTTCAGCCTTATATTAGAGTTTTTCATTGATTTCAAATGGTAAATAATAGTGTTTCAAGAAAGTATTTTATATTTCATAAATAAACATATATTGATACTTACATTATCTACTTTGTTGTTTAAAAGTTTAGTTTTGAACAGTTATAGAACAATATGTTGAATTAACATTTCCAAAGAAAAAAGATATTCAATTAAAAAGATTCATCTTATAACAATTTACTACCAAATAGGATACATTGTAACATACACATTACTGTATATTTATATCTATATATTTATAATTTGAATCCCATAGGATTTTATTTTGTCCCATGGGATATTAAAAATCCCATGGGATAATAATAATCCCATGGGATTTTTTTTGTCCCATGGGACAACAAATATCCCATGGGACTACAATTATCCCATGGGACCAAAAAAAATCCCATGGGATTTAACCAAAATCCCATGGGATAATGGTAAATCCCATGGGATTTTGCCCTGTCCCATGGGATATTGAAAATCCCATGTTTTTATAAATCAAATAGAAAAATAAATATAATAGTAACAGTAGAAAACCAATGAAATTATTGAATCCCATGTAATTCCGCACATTTTGGTTATATACATGACACTGTAGCTCTTATTTGAGGCGGCGGCGGATTTGCAAATGAGTGTTTTGCAAATTTAAAGTGTCCAGTGTTTATAATTTATATTTCCAAGGGGCATAATTGGTTAAAAATATTTTATCAGGATTTATACTCTCGTGTGTGAAAAACATTGCTGCATGATGATGTAAGTTTTACAAAAATCTGGCAAGAATTGTACACATTTAATTTACAGCGCTAACAAGACCGGACGGATCAACGCTCGGTATTTCTATATCCCCACGCGGCAATATGAGTTAAGACAAGTAATCAAAAACCCCGTTGGGAGGCTCAAATTCCAGGATGGGAGGGGGTCACTTCGGTTCCTATATTCCGGAGTTCCATATACAGAAGTACCGCTGTAATGGGTTTGTTTTCGAAATGTCAAATATATTAAGATTTGGTGTGAAACTTTCACATCAAATATTTCTGAATTTAATGTTGGTAATCAAGTTCGAGAAAACAATAAAATTCTGTTGGAAATATGATGTATATTGATGGCTAATTTGAAATTAAACAAAAATCTAACCAGTGTCGGATTCTAGGGGAGTACACATGCATACAGGGACAACGTCCGAAAAATATAATTTTCTGCATAAAAAAGTCCCAAAATCTTTTCGTATCGCTCCGCTCGGCGTATTTTCGCATCCACATCATTACAACCCTGGCTACGCCACTGGTTATTATAAGAAAAGAATGCTTCCTTTTATTTTATTTTATAAGGTTGTGAAAGCGTTGATTTGCGCACATTTTTAGTATGAAGCGCCAGTGACTTTCTCATACAAAAAGTGCTTCAGTAAAGAACAAAATAGTTCCCAGAAAATTAAAGGGAAACTTCGCAAAAAAATCAAAAATTGATATTATGTTCATTCTGTATAAAAATGCTCAAATTCATAGATATTAAAGTTTTATTCCGCTAGATAAGCGATCACCATCGATTTTAAATTTAGAGTATCAATTCTCTGCGATCCGCCATTTTGTCTTCTTTCCCGATTAATAAAAACGATATGTCTATAAACCACAAAGAAACAGAACTACAGTAACCGATGTAGTCGTAATTGCGTGTCGATATCTTGTCAATCGTACGGTTGTTTTATCCGACTAACTAACTTGATACGAAAAATATTCTTACTTTTTTTAAATTACCATGGTCTGTTGTTTTTAAACTGTTGATATTGGAATTAGGTGAAAAGTCTTGATATTGGAATTAGGTGAAAAGTCAAAGTTGAAATCATAAATAAGTGTTCCGTGAAAATTGTTTTCGAAAATCTAATTTGTTCATAATTCTTTAAAGTAATAAACAAATATATTTTGATCTTCCCTCATCTGATCACCAGCATGGCTAAAGGTATTACTTCCAAAGGTATTGTGAGGGGTGTGAGGTGACACGTCCAGGTATTCAAGCGATTTCCTGTCGGGCTTGCAAGTGCATGCATCGTTTCACTTCTGCAGGTATTGATCAGTGTACACGGCTGATAACTTATAACTTTCCATTTGAACTATCAGATGAATAATATACAACTCTGTCTTACTTGTCATTACTAAACTCATACGCTTGTTTATAAATAACATTTCTGGTGTAAAGAATATAATTCATAAACATATAAATAATACCCAAAAAATAAGATTTGATGAAATTAAAATCTATTTAAATATTTTTTCCAACGGTGAATTTGGGAAAATGTAATATATAGTCATTGTCAATAGTGAAGGACAGATTGGAACAGACCAGAAATATTGATTTAAAAAAATGTACGCACTTGCCGACGATTCGTTTATACGACTGGATAGAAAGTTACGGAACTATAGCGCAATTTAAAATATATACATGTATACATTGAACATAAGAAAAAAACATATATTTTGAATAAATAGGGGTAAAAGTGTTGTAAATAGACTAGTCCACGTATGCCAACAGTATGTAATCATCGAATGTCGATAGACTATTGTATACCAGAAGAAGAAGAGAACCAATTTGATTTAAATACAGGTCGATGTATAACTTTTGCTTTGGTTCATTGAAGCTGTGGACCTAGTAAAATCACAGATTTATATTTCAATAAGATTGTTCTCGAACAAAGGAAGTAATTCGTCATCACAATTGTTATATATGCCACTGGACGAACACTAATTATCCCCAGGGAATGTGAATATTTTGCTGGGAAACTTTTGAGTATCAAAGTTTCAAATTAATTTCGGGATTTATTTTCTTTCTTGGTATTCAATAACAGAAAAAAGAATAAATTACTTGTTCGCTAAATAGGGGTATTCTTGTCAGATAAAAGACTTTTAGTTATATTTAAAAAATAGGGAAATATGACATTAAATTGGTTCTGTCTTTTTTTTAAACATCGTTAAAAAGATGTGTGTCTAAGGTAAACGCCACAAGAACCCTGTAATACTAGTACGAGAGTATAGCATGTAAACATTCCTTCTCAATAATATGGTTGCATTGAAAATCTTTTCATACAGATTGACAACTCATTGTCCGATATGCATGTAATATTTGCCACATGACGCCCATAGTTCTTTCTACCATCATCATCTTATTCTGTGATATTGCTGTAAACATCGATGGTTCACACCCAAACAAAATGGGAGTAATGGACCTTCAGAGCTTCTCCGTGTTATACACTTGTGAAATATATAGACGAAATTTCTGTATTGAAATGAATCTACATCTCACAAACAGGATTTTCAAATAACGATTGTGAGTAATCACCTTACAAACCAATATAAACGTATGGCAAGATATAAACATGAAGGAATTTAGTTTTTGTCAGACGCAAGAACTCATCACTATATATATCATAAACGTATACGTATATATATGCATACAGTTTCAAATATTAAGAACAAGCGGTCGATGTCGATAGTCTGTTTTCTAACTGTTCAGAGTTAGACATGTCACTTGTTCATTTTTGGAAGCCTTCATATTCCCCGTCTAACGATGGGAACTCTTTCTGATTGTGTTGACTATAAATGCTTGTATGGTAATTCTGTCGTTTATCTGTACAAGCGGTTGCATTTCCTCTCCTTTCCCAACAAACAAACGAACGAAACGCCACTAGTCTGATTTCTCTGGAGCTCATCCTCAATGGCTCTTATACGTCAGGAAACCTACATGTATACTAATAATGATTGTTTCAAGAACAACGATGTATGGACGAACTATTATAAATTCGTCAATATCAGTTATGCATGACTAAAATATAACTTTTATTACAACTACTGTATTACTTATTTGGATTAATGACGGCTATCATGTTCAACATTGCACAAATATTATCATAGAATTAAAAAAAAAAATCCTCAAAAATCCTCAAAAGAAATAATGCCTTAGCTTAGATAATTGATATTCTTTTCACAAAAAGTTCGTGTAAATCATTGTCAAATGAATTTAATTATGTAAGAATAAAATGTTAAAAAGAAACTAAAAAAAAATCATGCATGTTGTATGTTGTATTTTTTTGTCAATTAAAAACTTGAAAATTGCAATAGTTTTATTAGCATTTAAACACAGCCAGATTTGAATACAAGTTAAGAAATTCCGGTAAAGTCAATGATATCAAACAGATGTACACTGGTATATCAAATTGGGTAATATTGCATTTAGTTTTTATAAAAGATTAAAACTACTATTTTTTGCTTCATATTTGAATCTTTACGCCAATTGCCGCTAAGAAAGTAATCAAAAATTGTTTCCTTTTATTTTTATACACTTTCGGAATTACGAATCTGAATTTTATTTTCAATTAATTTACAAAATTTAATTATTGTATCTTTATTCTCATCGTGTATTAAATCTTAGTGTATTAACATCGTGACAGCATACTCTTTCTAATCCTTTCTCTTTATCCTTTCCAAATAACAACATTTATACCTGTGTACACTTGAACTCACACCTGCGGCTAAATAGCTACAAGGTAAACGAATTGACCTCAAGCCGAGAAATATACAGTGACCTTTACAAAATAATATACACACTCTGCTCACACATTAGTTGCATTGAAATGATTATCAAAACAATAACGGTAAATAGAACTGAAATATTTTCAGTTCAATATCAGTAAAAATGTTCAATAAATATTTTATGAAAAAAATCTCAACAATAATTAATTAAATTTATTCAAAAACATTTACTAGAGATAATTTTATAGGAGTTTAATTCAATGAATACAAAACGGTATGTGCATATTCATTTTCGTTCATTCTTATATTGTGTTCATAACTTCGACCATTCGTCAGCTGTGCGCTTTTAATTACGTATATGTTCGATAAGCTATAAGAGTTAAACAGATTTTATTTTTTTCCCAGAATTCAATAAATCGGGCTAATACGTCACGACCCACTCGAGAATTCAACCAAAAAAGTTACAAATACTTGATTTTCTCCGTTATTAGAAGGAATATAAATTTAAAACTTTGCAAATGTGTTTTTTATGTTAAGATGAACATAATTAGATGATAAGTAAAAAATCGCGGAATTTCCCTTTAACTTTGAGTACGGCATTGATCAATTGTTTAACGCCACTTTAAGCACTGTGGACTATTTCGCGGAGGTATTTTCTTATTGGTAGGGGCAGCTTTTACTGCTTTTAGGAAAACTGACATTTTGTGTTACTAGTAATTCAGATTGGAGTCAAATGTATCCGTAATGTGCAGGGGGTTGAACTCAGAATCACAGTCGGACTACTTAGACCACAAGGTCACGGAGACCCCGCAAGCCCCAGTAACACATCAGGTATGTACTCGGGTGCTCCTGAAGGCACAGGTGTTCCTGCTACAAATATGACTCTTGTCGTGTTACTCTTAAAATACATTGATGAGTCAAATCTACAAAAATAGCAAAAGGAAGAGAGTTTAGTCACCGATAAAACATTCCTTAAACGCTGGGAAATTAAACTCTTCATTAGTTTTCTCGTTCTCCTGCGGGGACGCTACTGGTCATAAGTGCACAAGAACCGTGACAATCTAGTAAAAATGAAAAGAAAAATTAAATTTCGTACAAATGTACAGATATATCATGTTAGCATTTCCCTCTTAACGACAAATTCGACATTTTGCTTTAAGAATTATGTGTTAAATAAATTTGAAATGGCGCTATGCAAATACATGTATTTGCGTACAAATCTCAATCGATGAGTCAACAGTACGTGAGTACTTTTATTATTGTCTCGTTTTCACTACATATATTCACTTCCTGTAAAACTTTCATCACTAATCGAACTCTTCCTTCAAACCGAGGCCTTTCAAGGCAATAAGGCGTTTTTTTCTTCTAACGAACTGTCCAGAACGGTAAGTATGATTAATTACATTGTATATATAAATATATATGATCATTTTCCCTCACTATGTTCAGATTTTATTTCCACTTTAAAGAACGATAATTAAAGGGCTTTTCAAGCAATGGTAAAAAAGAAAAATTAAGAAATGTACTGTTTTCAAACGTTTCTAAAAAAGCCTTAACATATGACTTTTAAACATATACATAATGAAATAAATATTATAATGATTTTTAAAATAAACAATATCACAATGAAATGGACAACCGGAAGATTTCATTAACGACATTATGTCAGGAAAAGAATGAATTATTTTGTTGAAGCCTATCGGATAAGGCAGAAATCAAGCCTTAAGCTTATAGTTCTGAAAAATATCAAACCCCTGTCAAAAACTGTATAGGAACATGATTTTCAAAAGAATTTTTAAGTTATAATAATTTGTTTTACTTCAATTCATGAGAAAAGAGCTAATTCCTAGAAAACGGAAACCTCTCATCATACATGTAGTAACATTGAGGAAGACGGAAATTCGAAATTAAGATTTAAACTTTGAACTGTGCTATAATCATTAAAACGGAAATATATGTACCAACAAAATATCAATTTTTAGAAAGGTCTATTTATTGGTGATTGGCGATTTTCGCCTATTTAATGTGGTTTCTACACGAATGTGTATCTCTTTTAAAAGATCACTTTAAATTAGTTATATTTCAGAAAATTAAACATAAATCCATAACTTTATTCCATTTTTAGTTATAGTTTAACGAGCCAAAGTTGTATGCAAAATGTTACCAAAATCTGTGACATACATGTACCTCATTTTAAATACTGTATGCCATCAGTATTAATTGAATGTATTGTTTATAAAAACTACCGACAGAGTGTTATGCATTAGTATTTGTATTGTGCATTGCATAACAATGTATTTTCAACATACTATTCAGTAGGTAAACAAGAACTGAATGTTGAAAGATATTTACAATGAAATAAAAAATAAACGCAGTATTTCGCTAGACAAACTAGCTTCACCGAGCGTGCATCTATCCAGGTGAAATCGGATGCAGATAAGAAACTGTTGTAGCTCATTGTACATGAATTTTGCTGCCTTGTAAATAATTCAAATTAAGGTTGGACGAAGTTCTTGTATGAAGTATTTGTATTGTGCTACACATATATCCAGAAAGGAGTAGGTACAGTAAGACCCTTTTTGACCCCGAAATATAGCAGTTTTACAAAATTGTTAAAATGTAAACTTTTAGCTATTTTTTGGAAAGAAGAATACTTCTGCTACATAAATATGGGCTGTTTTTGACAGTACAATGCACATATATCGGGTACTAGCATCATTAAGTCATGCTAAATTACTGAAATCTTCACAATTTTAGCATTTGAGTTCATTCTTAATATTTAAATGTAAGTTGTATTTGATGATAATACATAACATATATAAAGGTTGAGAGTGAACACGGATGCAGCCACTTTCATCTTGACAAAAACCGTCTGAAAAGTGACATATTATGGCATATTTGAAAGATTTTTTTTATATCTAAGCTTGAATTTGGGCGTCTTTAATAGCTAAATCAGTTCAAATCTTTCACATAAACTAATTGAATCGACTGAAGTAGACACTTAAGTGTTTAAAAAGTGTCCAAAATCTTTTATCAGATGAACCTGAAATTTGAGGCCAAAATCGGCCCTTACCGGACCTACTCCTTTACATAAAAGGGGGGGGGGGGCACTGACTGCCTAATAGGGAGCCCGCTCCAGTCATGCTTCGGTGATTCAACCAAATTTTCACAACAAAAGAGGGGGGCAGGGCATATCGCCTCTGATATAGTTTATTTTCAAAACCTTACTTGAAGTGCAACGAAAATAATATCGTAATATATAACTGATGCGCTCGATTTTGCACTTTTAAAAGAAGAACGGTTCCTCAGTATGGTGTCACACCACCAAATCATCCAATGAGAATTAAGAACAAGTAAAACCTACTCTGACAAAACTTGTTCAGTAGAACAGTTCCTCAGTTTGGTGTCACACCACCAAATCATCCAATAAGCATTACGAACAAGTAAAACCTACTCTGACAAAACTTGTTCTGTAGAACAGTTCCTCAGTTTGGTGTCACACCACCAAATCATCAAATGAGAATTAAGAACAAATCATCAAATGAGAATTAAGAACAAGTAAAACCTACTCTGACAAAACTTGTTCAGTAGAACAGTTCCTCAGTTTGGTGTCACACCACCAAATCATCAAATGAGAATTAAGAACAAGTAAAACCTACTCTGACAAAACTTGTTCAGTAGAACAGTTCCTCAGTTTGGTGTCACACCACCAAATCATCCAATGAGAATTAAGAACATGTAAAACATACTTTCACAAAACCAATGAAAACATAGTGCTTTGGACGTTGTTGTTAAGTAAAACTAGCAATAAGAGGGACATCAATGAATCTTTACTGAATGAGATAAAGTATAAAATTAGCTGTACTCTTCTGTACTGATTCTTACGCGACCATTCTGAATAAGTCTGAATTTTACTGAAAATCACTTGGTCCCAATCTTGACCACACTTAACTGTATTGATTTGTACTCGACCATGATCTTGACCATACTTAAAAATCTGATTTAGTTCTCGACCAGTCTGAAACATTTGTAATTTCGGGAGCCTGTATAGCTTGCTATGTGGTATGCTGGGGTTTTACTCTTTGTCATAGGCCTTACGGTAAATATATAGTTGCTACCTCCTTCGTATATGGTCTCTGATGGAGAGTTCTCTCTTTGACAAAACCTCATCTTCGCAGTATTTTCATAATTATGCCATGCAATTATCTAAAGTCATGAAAAAATGATTGATTGTTTCTCCTAAACCTGTCGGATTTGTTTTTACCTTCCGGTCATTTTCTTTTCAAAAATGATAATTATAAATAATAATAAATTTCAGGGCCGTATCTCACTGACATGGGGGCTAATAAGGCAAATGTCTCAGGCGGGAAATTAAAAAAAAATAATAAGTCGAGACAAAAGCTTGTCTTCATATCAAATTGTTTTCACGACGAGTGTCTTGCAGGAAGCAGCGTTGAATTTCATTAGTATTAGTAATTTAAATTTTAAACGTGAGTTTTATTATATTTAAGGACCTTTTGTCTAATTTTAAATTGTAAAAATATTAGAAATTCGTACACTTAAGACTTGGAAAAATCTCCAATGACGGGTGAACGGTTGTGTGGTTTGGCAATTTAAAACACTGTGCGGGACATATTTGCCATTCCAGGATTGGCAAATCTGACTTTGTCGGTTTACAAGATATCAAAAATATTTTTTGTCCAAGTGATAGATAATCAAAAATATTAAATTTCCCCATATGTCCCAACATGTCACCGTTGTCACTGTTGTCACCACAGCTGATTAAAAGTACATTTCCCATGGGAAATTTAAAAATTTACCATGGAAATATTGAAAGTTACCATGGGAAAAGTAAACGTTCCCATTGGAAAAAGTAATTTTCCCATGGGAATTTTAAAGTTCCCATCGGAACTACAATTTCCCATGGGAACATTGGTAGATAGTTTCTTCCCATGGGAAATTCTAAATTTCCCAAGGGAATTTTTCTTCCGATGGGAACTAATTTTTCTTTCCATGGGAACACCTTTTTCCCTTGGGAACAGTTATTTTTCCCATGGGAACTAAAATTCTTCCCATGGGAAGATATATTTTTTTTCTTCTTCAGAATTTGTAAAAGAGCTGTGAAATATCGCAATGGACTGACAGTCACTAGTAACAATGACTGGAACAGTTTAACAAGCATTCCATTTGATAAAATGGTGTTATTTCAACAAATTAAAAGTATTTATATCATTCTTTTACACTCAAAAAGTCTTTTATTATCGTTGAATGATTGATAGAAATTCTACCGTCCAGCGGCTGATTTTACAATTTGAATCTCTCACCTTTGTGTTCGGTCAATAGCATCGGTGTATTTCATGTAATATTGTTCGCTGAACTGTCAAGAATCAGAGCCATGCTAGCGCTTTTGTATTTCAGAATTTAATTTAAGAATAAAAATTATAATTCTGTTTTAATCTATATACATGGGGAATCACGAATCGTGATTAAGATTATTTTCTAATTAAAACCCTATAATTTCATGAAATTGACATCATAATTATTATTAATGTACTTATTCTCTTTCGTCGACGTAACTCAATATGCGTGGTTTTCGTCACTAGAAGTGCACTTATTTTTTAAAAGTTTATTTCATTCATTTGGTCAAATTTACTAATCATTCTAATGCAATGGTGTTACTCGTCTACACAAAAATCTTTTATTTTCTATTCATTTTTGACAAACTTTTGTAAGTCTTGTTAGATTTTTTTTTATGATCTCTCGGGTAAATATCAAAGAGAATCCAGAGTTTTCCATTTCCAAGGACGAATCAGGATTAAATATAATCTTTCTGCTATATTCACTTGTACTTTACTCGTAGGCTTTCTTCGTGTAATTTATAGTTTAAAGGAATTATTTGATGAGTTTAACTGTTGATCAACTTTAAAGATATTAGGGTTTGACTAACAGTAGTCCGTAAAAATTCCTTCTTTCTATAGTTAAAATGTTCTACAATTCATATTTGTAATGGTACTCGTCACCAATGTTGTTTGTGTCACAGAGACGGCAGATTATGTTTTCTCTCTTTAAATCCTGCCACCTTCCAGATTCAATCGGCAAGTGGCGACTGACTGCCACATCTATATGTGAATAATATATAAATGAATTTAGTAAGGTAAATATGTCATTATGAAAAGTAGTCATCTAATTATTAATTCTTTTTAGAAAAACGACAACATTAAGTTTAATGCAATTCTGTAATAACAGCAAAGCATTCTTGTTGAAACTCAGTGGTCTTTGGGTTTTTGTTTGATACATTTTGACACCCATTTATCTCAAACTGTGCATTATAATATTAGACTAAATCATACCGTAGATCAGACCGTAATTATCAAAAACATTTTTCATAAATGATATCCACTTAGTTTCTATTCCGTTGTTAGCATTATCAGAGACATATATACACAAGTGTATATATGTCTCTGGCATTATCAAGGATTTCGAAATATTTGTAATTTGCAAATCTTTTAAATTTGTATTTTTCCTCACTAGGTACGTGAAATAATGCATAAAATTTATTGAAAAATTGCATTACGGGCATATTCTATACTTCTATACTTCTAAGTTTGAATTAAGAGTCTAAACTTTTTTAAATATTGGATACGCAACAAATCTCTGTAAAGGCATTTGATTGGGTATTAGTTAAAGTAGGCGTGGTTTTCGGTAACTTTCCTCCAATCAACTGGCCTATTCGACAAACCTGTGTGCGCTGATGCGTGTAAACTGGCTATTGTAACGGCACGTGTCTTACATCGGAATCTGTCGTGCGTGACCAATGTTTATTGTATAATTTCTTGTCATGTGGTCAAATTATCTGACATGCACGTTTTAAAGGTTGAAACTTAAATTTGCCTTTTGAAAGATTATTAGCAGTGCCGATACACGGTGTATTTTAAGTGTTTAAGAAACACCAAGGATTTGTGTAGTAAGGAAACACAAGACTTTTAATAATAAAAGAAGGATGCATATTAACAGAGAATATAATCAGGGACTATTATACTAAAGTATTGTAGTCCAAGATATAAATTTACGACATATGTATATTACATGGCTCAGATATTAACAATACCGTGTTCTGGAAAAAAATTAAATGTCCGAGAATTTGAATTACCTAATAAGGGCATCTCGATCACCTTCGACAAAATATTATTGCATGAATGGTAAATCGCTGATTTATAATAGTAGAAGTGATTTGTGACTGTTATAAGTAGAGACATCTATACGCTTTCTGGTGTACGTTTATAATGAACACACTATACATGTTTCTTTGGTCCGTGTAACACTTATAAATTCAAAGTTTTAAAACGTTTTGAAATTTTAGATTTTTGGAATTTTGATCAAAGTTTTAAAATATCAAAATTTCAAATTGCGTAAAAATTTTGAAATTTAGAAAGTTTAACCAAATAATTAAAATATCAAAATTCTAAATATCGTTTTTAAATTTGATAGTTTAAAAATTTGATCAAACTTTTAAAATGATACTAAACCTAACGTGCAATTTTGATTATTTCACTTTTTGAAAGTTTGATATTTTAAATTTTTGATTAAAATATCAAAAATAGGAAAGGGGCGAAAAGAGGGAAACATATACACACGGCACCTATTTAAACCGGCATCAAAAAGGCCAGAGGCTCCTGAATTGGGACAGATGCAGGCCCACAAATGCACATGTTTCGTGAGATCACAACCCCCCCCTCTACCTCTAGAAAATGTAGAATGAACTAACATTCACACAGTTAATTAAACACACTTTAAAAGAAATCCAAGTCCTATGTCAGAATAGGAAACATAAGAAAGTAATCAAAATGACAATGTTAATAAATTAACAAAGGACTGCCATATATATATAAAGCCAGCTCCAGACATCAATTAAACTAATTGAAAGATAATGTCTTCATCAAATGAATAACAAACACAAATCCTCCCTGGTGTATTTATTGCTATCATTCATGAAATATTTGTCACTGACAACCAAAAATCGATAATTCAAAATAGGTTCTTTACATACAAATTTCCAAGAAACTCAGGATTCAGCTGGCTCGCGCAAAGTAGCCCTTATAGATGTATTTTGGTATGTTTAATAGATAAAGGAAGATGTGGTATGCGTGCCAATGAGACACTCGACATCCAAATAACAATTTATATAAGTAAACCATTATAGGTTAAGGTAAGGCCTTCAACACGGAGCGTTGGCTCACACCGAACAGCAAGCTATAAAGTGCCCCAAAAATTACTAGTGTTAATCATTCAAACGGGAAAACCAACGGTCTTATCTATATCAAAACGAGAAACACGTATGAACACATAAACAGAAGACAACCATTGCACATCAGATTAACTTCATTTTAGCGGAACACCTCTTCAATTGATTCGGTTCTTATATATACTTCACTTTCAAATATTCAGTTTTCAGTGTTCTGTAGGTGAATGCTTTACTTGAAATTCAGCATTTTACAATGTTCTGGTTTTTCGAGAGCAACATTGGTGTATGGCCAAAAATGGAAAAATCCATCATGCAGCTGACAGCGTGGCACTCTCTTTACACGTCCCATTCTAATTGGACGTACCTGTGTTCTTTTACTTTGATTAAAGTTGATTATCGTTCGATAACTTAAAAATGCATAAATAACAAATACGGAAAAATGATATCTCTTGATACCAAAAAAAAACCCTTTTCCTTTTATGTGCTATTTAAAAACAGAGGTTGATTTAGAGCCCCCAATGGAGCTACGTATATGAAAAATGCATATATTTTTTACAAGCATCAGTCCAAACGTTATCTAAGGGAGCGCCCATTTAACTCCAAAAGTTGTTTTATTGAAGTAAAAAAATCGTGCTAAGCTCTTAAAATTTAATTTATGAAGTTTTTTTTATCGCTATTGATCAAATTATTTGGTTCAAAATTTAACACTTTAAGGTATGGAAGGGAATATGGATTCAGATGATATTTGTTTTGTCCTCTGCTTGCACAGATTTTTCCCCTATCAAACTGGGGTTCAAAATATTTTTATGTACCATTATTGAAGCCCCTCGTGAATGTATCCAAGTAAAATAAAATAAAAAAAAAGTGTCACCTTAGTGACAATATTTATATATCAGATTCCCAAATAAGATTACCATTTATCGCTAATATAAAATATTCAAAATATTTTTTTTAATTTTCAAAATGCCGACGCCTACAAGTGGATAGATGGGGGCATAATGTACAGCGGCAACTTTTACATTAATATGAAGCCTGGACATAATGTGTATGGTATACGTTTATGATAAATATGATGAATGTGTTCAGCTTTTACAAAACCAGAACGATAAGTTGTATGTTAACGTTTCTTATTTTTTTACCTTTTTAATTTAATTTGGTTTTATTGGCTTTTTTTAAACTTAATTTGATTCGAGTGTCTTTGATTAGTCTTTTGTAGACGAAACGTGCGTCAGGCGCAAATAAAAAAAAATACACCCGGGCAACTATCTATGAAGAGTTTATGTAGAAACCTTATAAAAATTTCCTGACTCCAGGCTACCGATAATTGATTTTACTCTTAATTTCGGCGTAATAAGATAGCGAAAACCTCCCACATTCCAGATACCACAACGTTCATTGTGACACCATGAATTCAGATTTCCTACCGTACAAATACTTAGAACTGAAATTATTGATACAAGGCAATATACGATCGTCATGCAAACGATCAAAAAATGAAAACAAAACGTTAAAAGTTACGACCGAAGCGCTTTTCTGGATCAGGAACGCTCAAAGCTGAATATCTAAGGCCAACAATTTATAGCTGACTATGCGGTATGAGATTTGTTCATTGTTGAAGGCCGTACGGTGACCTATAGTTGTTAATGTCTGTGTCATGTTGGCCTTTTGTGGATAGTTGTCTCATTGGCAATCATACCACATTTTCTTTTTTATAATTAATAAAGAAAGGAAATTGTTGCTGATTAAAACGTTAAAGATGATCATTAAAGATTTATTCATCTACCGACATGATTGCAGAAAGTAAGAAATAGTAGAGAAAAAAAGAAAAAGTTGAAATCAAATAAGATAATACAACGTGTATTGAACCATTTTATTGCTTAAAGTCCAGCAGAAAACACATATATACTCAGCCTAACCATACTATTTGACCTACTGCGAGTTAATCAGTTTTTACTGTTACTCCTAAAATATGGGTGCTGGGTAAATCATCATGTAAAATGGTCATTATCAGAGCCGTGTGTCTTGGTTCAAAATGAATTCTCTTCTTTTGAGAAATATTTATTTTGTCATCCTATTTTTCACCTCATAGAACTGTCCGTACCTGTGGTTTTATTCTATACATTAACTTTTATGTATCAGGATCTTTTCATTTCATTCTGTTTCGTTTCGTTTCACTTTTATTTCGTTTCCCAGTTTACAGGTACCCCTCTTTTTGCCCCTTTTCTATTTTTGATATTTTAATCAAAAGTTTAAAAAACCAAACATTCAAAAAGTGAAAAAATCAAAATTGCACGTTAGGTTTAGTATTTTAAAAGTTTGATCAAATTTCTAAACTATCAAATTTAAAAACGATATTTAAAATTTTAATATTTTAATAATTTGGTTAAAATTTCAAAATTTCAAAACTTTTACACAATTTGAAATTTTGATATTTTAAAACTTTGATCAAAATTCCAAAAATCTAAAATTTCAAAACTTTTTAAAACTTTGAATTGATAAGTGTTACACGGACCGAGAATACAGCATCGAAAATGTCCAACCCTTACACCTTTCAGGAACTACAAAATATGCATGCACCACGCCAGGAATCGTTTTAAAAGTGCATATTATACTTATTTCATGTTTTTTAGCCAAAAAAGGGTTCCAATTTTTTTTCGCATCGCTCCGCTCGCCGAATTTAAAAACTTCGCCCCCTTTCCAAAATCATGGATCCGACCCTGCATACGTCGATTTAAGCAGTACTCAAAGTATTGTGCTGTGAATAAATTTCAAAGTCAATGGTGTATATGTTGTGTACAAGATGTAAGTTTGTACAAATTATAATTTGTACAGGGTTTTTGTACAAGTTATAAGTTTTTTTACACCTTCCTTCTTGCAACAGGTGATACAGGTGAATCTTATAAAATGTACCAGTGGAATGTTTTAAATTCAAAATATTATACTTCAACCTAACATTTAGTGCTATTCTCCTTGTCTTCAAACTGGAAACGAGGAAACCTGAATGGTTTAAATTCTGATTTATTTTTTTTCCTTATACAATATTCATATCCATACAAAATCTTTGTGTGGTCTTATAATGTTATTGTATCAATGCTCAGTATTAGACTGTATCATAAAGTTGTGAAAATACGACAGAAATATGCGAAGCAAAAGACTGTGTGCTCGCATCATCCATTTGTGTTCAGCAGGTCATAAAACACTAATAACTTGTACAAAAAATCTGTACTTGAAATTATAATTTGTACAACATTACAACTTGTACACAACATATACATCAAAATGATAAAACCAACCTACAGAAGGTCATATAACCCAAATAATTAGTCATTCATTTTACCAGCAATTAACTTTCTTGAAATTGAAATTTGAATAAAACTAAAGTACTTGTTACAGAATAGTTGGGTCGATATATACAGTAACATTCATTACAGTTCAAAAATTTATCTGATGTTTCAGTTTTCTATATATCTCATCTTTAGATTTTCCGGAAAAAAGTCCCGAATCGAGTTGTATATTATGCTCACTAGTTTCGCGCCCCCTGTCAAAATAGGTTTGTGAAAGAAATGGCAAAGAAGACGGTTTCAGTCAAAAATACTCAAAGATATGACCAAGATATTGTGAGAATGCATAGAAGTAAGTTATTAAGGTAAGACGTGCATTTTTAAAATGTTGAAAATGCATCTGAACGAGGGGGTACAAGTCAAATCGGCACCTGGTCAAATCGGCACCTTCTTCTTCTTTCCTCCACTATCTGGAGTACCACTACATTTGTAGTGTAGCACGATAAGCAACTGTGTGCATGTGCAGGCAGGCCGTAAATTACATAGAGGCATGTAGGCAGTTGCCTCCTATTGCGGGCTCACTGACAAAAAAATAAAAAATTGGAGGAAAAAAACACTGAAAAAAATAGACGTATTTACACTTGTATGCAAATTTGTCCGACATTACGTAAAATCACACAGGTTCCCGTAAACTTTGACATCATAATTTAAATGATTTGACGTCACAATTTAAAAGTGATTGTTGCTTGACGTCAAAAGGTGATTCGGATTAGATCTAAGGTCATTCGGAGGCAAGATTCAGCTAAATACCAAAAGTGAAAATACGTTTATGGTTAAGATCATGCATAATTTGTATAGGTGGCACGGTAGTATTTGCATTCCAGAATTTAGGTTGCTCTTTTGTGTACCCTATTTAGGTAAATGTATCTAAACAGTGTGATTGGACAAAAAATACAGTATCAACTGAACATACTTTCCCAAACTGAGGGATGAATCAGGTGTAGAAAAATATGAAATAATTTTACATACAGATGAAAATGAATTTTTGAGAATTTTTTAAAATTTTGTATTCACTGCACCATAAAAGACCTAAAATTACTAGTGGCCTTAGGTTTCTAAAAATAGCAAAAAAAGTAAACGGTCATGATACATATTCAAATTCATTTCTGAATAGTAAAATGAAAGTACTTCAGTTAACATGGTTAAGTGTGAATGTAGATTTTTTTGCAGTGTTAGAAAATGGTGAAAATTTTAAAAAGGCTATCATTATCCCTATGGGCCAGGAAATACTACCGTGCCACCTATAGCACTGGTAGCTACTTCAGAAAACGACCTCCTTTCGTAGAGAGCATAAGGTAGGGTAGATAACTCCAGGAAAAAAATGACTTTAAAATTGCTTAGGTCATCACTATTACGCACGGGAATCACGACGGTTGGTTATACCTATTATCATTTATTGAACAACTTATTTGGACTTGAAAGGATATTGCATGACGATAATATATATATATATATAAAACAATATTAATATAAATACAGGTAAAAAATTTTTTTAAAGCATGTTATTTGAGAAAAAGCGATTTCTTATGGAGAGTTTTTGCTGAAGAAGGTACGATTTTTTTTTTAAAGTTCAAAAAATGTAATAAAGAATTGATTATACCTTAAAGTACTTTTATTTTTCGTATATATAGGGACCAATATTCTTTGATGTAATAATTTTGACCAAAAAATGGTGTGTTAGTATGTGGGGAAAAAAATTCATTTTGAGTATGAAAATTTTGTCCCCTAGGCCACATTTAAAAGAAAGTCTGTTTCCTCTCCCCCGGGTCTACCCTTTGTAAACAGACCAGGAAGGCAGGTTTTTTTTTTTTTTTTTAACTGGATGTGATTGTCATAGCATGGTCACATGAATGGTTTGACTTGTCCAGTCCAGGCCACTTATCAGTTGTTTGTGCTCAATTTGAGTGTATTTATTTAGATTATCAATCCTTCTGCTTTCAAGCACTTTCCAAAAATGGAAACAAATTATTTTCAGGAAAAAAATAATTTCGATTTTTTTGTGGAAAATAATTTTTTGACCCGGGCGCTTATTTTTGACCCGGTTGGGGGGAGGGGAAACAATCATATTTTTAATTTTGGCCCTAGATCTATAGTCATTTTTTTTTTTTTTTTTCAAAGAATGATAAAGATTGCCCAAAAGGTTTTTATGGAGAATATCATTCAATGATGAAATCCTGTTTTCAAAATTTTATATAAAAACTTTGATATTGACAAAAGGAGGGAAAAAAGGGGGGGGGTGTAGTCATTCAAAACCTAACTGTCACCCTTAACTCATAATGAGGTCTCTGATTACAATCCTTTCTTTTACCTTACAGATTATCAAATATGATTAACCTAATTGTAAGCTTTGCCTAAGCGTCACATAGATATATCTTTGCAGCAATCAAGGATCAATATCAATGATTATCATGAGTACAATTCAAAGCCATGATCAATTGTCCTAATTGTTTAATGATTTATTTAAAACTAAATGATCAATCTTCCATAGGCTTAGCCATAATATTACTAACTAGATACATGTAGGGATGTTCATGTATATTGCAACAATTGACAACCACATGAGTCATGACATACTGTAAAGTTTTAATATACTGCAACAAATTACAACTTAAGGATGTTCGCTACTCTTGTTTTTGACTTTTTGTCAGATATTCGGAATCCTCTAGTTTTATCCATGTATAGTCATTAATTAATTTGCCCACTAACCCCTACTTTTCTTTACAGAATCTTATTACACATAGTTTAAAAAGCCATTTTTGAAAATATTATAAAATCCTTGTTATTTTTCCAATGATTTTTAAAGTGAAAAGGTTCCAATGTTAATTGTATGAAAAATCTAGAGAGAATTATTTCCCGCCAAATTTTCAATGGCTTATATCTCGAAAACAAGCACACGGACCCTTTATTTTTTTCTGCTTTTTTGGCTCCTTTATTTATATACTATCAATTTATAACAGTCTTTTAAAAAGCTTGTTCTTTTGAAGCAGAGTAACAAACATCCTTAATGTACTGTAAATATATAATGCAACAGATGACAACCAGAGTAAAACATTTATTAATTATATAGAGAATCACTGACGCATGACCAGAGCAGGACCCCTCTGAGCCAGTCAGTGGGCGCGGCACATAAAATTAGTTGATTTGCCACTTACAACTTCATGTAGTGTATTTACATCTGTATACTGCAGCAAATTATACAAAATGGGATTCTTTCTCTACACATCACATTTAACAACACATTCACATTTTCTTAAACTAAATGAATGCATTTCTCAGAACATTATTGATGTATTGCCCTTATCATGATTATGCACTTCTCTTTTGAATTATATCACATAGAGATAATATACAATTATGGCCCGTTGAAGAGGTGAATATCCAAAATTGTCAACACGAGAAGGTTATTTCATTGAGGGCGCAGCCCGAAGTGAAATAACTTTTGAGGGTTGACAATTTTGGATATTCATCGATTCTAAGGGGCCACAATTGTTTTATTATACCGAACTAACAGTGGAAGTGCATTTCGAACACAGACTGACGTTTGAAAATACATTTGTGTTCGATTTTCTCGAATATACAACAAAAGTAGAATCTTTTTGTAAAATATTGATGGCCCTGAAAAGGACCGTTTATAAGAGACATCATCGGCTGCTGCCACTCTCAGCTCTATCTATGTCCAATGCCGTATTTCCTCGTCTCTCGATGGGCTTCCAGTGTAACGTGAACGCTGCCATTTTGTTTATAAATTTACGTTTGTGACATCATTTTTATGGGAGGTAACTCAAGTACAAATAAACAAACTCAAAAGGTTATTCACCGGTGAATAATTCTTTAGGGTTATTCGTCCTTCCTTCAATTGAATGAAAATTAACTGAATTATTCCATGTACGTGATTACGTTTCACCCAATAGAATTGTTTGCAATATAGGTAGGGTATAATAACACATGTTATTGCAGGTAGTTCCAAAAGCACATAATTATACAAGTAATTTTGAAAACAAACCAGAATTCTAATTGATAAATGTATTTATACTTTATTTGCAGTTGCCAGACTATAAACAACTTTATTTGTTTTACAGAGAATCAAGTTTAGAAGACCACATATTTAGATACCAGAAATTTACATTTATTCTCGCTGTAAAGGTTAGTACATGTACTTTAAGCTTTTACTTTTTTAATTATAAGACTAGTGAAACTAGCATGCAATGTAATAATGCTGTATTTGCTTGCACATATTCATAGATATTTCTTATCTGTTCAAAGTAAGTAAAATTTGAATTCTTAAACACATTTACTGCCTACATTTAGTAATTGTTTGCAGATGCCAGACCCAAACAAAGAGTTATTGTTATTCAATATGTACTTTTTCAGATACTTAATCCACTTATTTTCTTCAGCTAAGCAATTTGAATTATAATTGATAAATGTATATATATTCTTTATTTATTTTACAGAGAATCTAGTTTAGAAGACCTTTACTATTTACCTTAAGATACCACAAATTTATATTTAATCTTGCTGTTGAGGTAAGTACTTAAATTTTTAGGGTTTTTAATTGTAAGATTATCATGACTATTCAATGGATAGATAAGTTAAACTAGCATGCAATGCAATACTACTTTATTTGATTGGAACCAAATACAAAGAATCCATCCTAACACACCAAAAAAATAAATACATTGAGTTACCTCCCTTTATCAATGAAGATCTGCATATATTCATAGATTTTTTTTTAACTGACGCAAGTTAAATTTAAATTCTTAAACACACTTATTACTTACTAACTTAATCCTCTTCATCCTTTGATGCACATAAGGCAGACAAAACACAGTTATTGCATACATTTAGTAATTGTTTAATGTTGTTTGCAGTTGCCAGACTATAAACAAAGAGTTATTGTTTTTAATATGTACTTTTTCAGATACTTAATCCACTTATTTATGCCCCACCTCACCTATGATAGTAGAGGGGCATTATGCAGTGGCCGATCCAGCCATTTTAAAAAGGGAGGGGGGGGGGGTTCCCCAACACAGAGTAAAGGGGGGTTTCAACTGTATGCTCCCATTCAAATGCATTGATCGGCCAAAAAAAAGGGGGGTTCCAACCCCTGGAACCCCCTGGATCCGCCACTGTTATGTTTTCTTGTCTGTGGCTCCGTTAGTGCGTTCGTTCGTTCATTTGTCGTCCGTTCATTCATCTGCGTCCATTCAGGTTAAAGTTTTTGGTCAAGGAAGTTTTTGATGAAGCTGAAGTCCAATCAACTTGAAACTTAGTACACTTGTTGCTTATGATATGATCTTTCTAATTTAAAGCCAAATAAGACTTTTGACCCCAATTTCACTGTCCACTGAACATAGAAAATGAAAGGGGGAGAATCAGGTTAAAGTTTTTGGTCAAGGTAGTTTTTGATGAAGCTGAAGTCCAATCAACTTTAAACTAAGTACAGTTGTTGCTTATGATATATGATCTTTCTAATTTTAAAGCCAAATTAGACTTTTGACCCCAATTTCACGGTTACTAAACATAGAAAATGAAAGTGGGAGTTTCAGGTTAAAGGGGCACTAGCTGTCAAATTCATGGTCACCGATTTGACTCAAATTCTCATATTTGATTTATAACAATGTAAAACATTTATCCAAACTATCAAAAGTCTAAAATTAACAGTTTACAGAGCATGGGGTAGTCAGATAATAAATAGGTTCGTTTCATGTGTATTTTAGTCCAGATGCCATCTAATTACCTATCGAATTGACCGCAGATGACCAAATAAGAGATGTAAACATAAATAAAGATATGACTAGATTAAACCAACACGTGCAATTGGATTTTTATAGGTCTGTTTGGTTTTATTTTATAGATTAAAAATAGAAGTTTTTCATTGTTTTTAACCATATATATAAGAATGATTTTATGTGCATCGAATTAGCAATCAAATTATTTACCGTAGTTTCACTTTCATTGTTGACATTCTTTTTCTTTAAATAACCAGTACACGTACAATGCATGCGTTGTCAGTCTCTAGCTGTGGTTAAATTGAAGTTCACATGAATACGAATTTAAAGGGGTCGACTCATTCACTTGCAAGTGAATTACTAATTATCCATGTTTCTTAGGCCAAATAAAAATATATGTGTGGTTCCAGTAACCCTACCGTCCCTACTTTTTCGGCTTAAAAATAGCCTACCCTAAAAATTTTAATGTCATTTTTCATTAAGCACTGTTAAAGTCAGAATGTTGCTCCCATAGACTCAATGTAAAAAAAACCCATCAAATAAAAAAACTCCCTACCTACCTACCCTAACTTTTTTTCAGATGTATTGTAACTGGAACCACACATACTTTTTTATTTGGCCTTAGCGTAATTTGACAAAATTGAACCTTTTTGCTGCAAAAAGCGAATTTTTATTTCACTATTTCACTTTCATTATTGATTGAACAGAAAAAATATCAAACTTTAGATTTTTAGCTCACTTGGCCTAAAAGGCCAAGTGAGCTTTTCTCATCACTTGGCGTCCGGCGTCCGGCGTCGTCCGTCGTCGTCCGTCGTCCGTCGTCGTCGTTAACTTTTACAAAAATCTTCTCCTCTGAAACTACTGGGCCAAATTAAACCAAACTTGGCCTCAATCATCATTGGGGTATCTAGTTTAAAAAATGTGTCCGGTGACCCGGCCAACCATCCAAGATGGCCGCCATGGCTAAAAATAGAACATAGGGGTAAAATGCAGTTTTTGGCTTATAACTTAAAAACCAAAGCATTTAGAGCAAATCTGACATGGGGTAGAATTGTTAAACAGGTGAAGATCTATCTGCCCTGAAATTTTCAGATGAATCGGATAACCTGTTGTTGGGTTGCTGCCCCTGAATTAGTAATTTTAAGGAAATTTTGCTGTTTTTGGTTATTATCTTGAATATTATTATAGATAGAGATAAACAGTAAACAGCAATAATATTCAGCAAAGTAAGATTTACAAATAAGTCAACATGACTGAAATGGTCAGTTGACCCCTTTAGGAGTTATTGCCCTTTATAGTCAATTTTTAACCATTTTTCGTAAATCTTAGTAATATTTTACAAAAATCTTCTCCTCTGAAACTACTGGGCCAAATTAATCCAAACTTGGCCACAATCATCTTTTAGGTTAGTAGTTTGAAAAATGTGTCCGGTGACCCGGCCATCAAACCAAGATGGCCGCCATGGCTAAAAATAGAACATGGGGTAAAATGCAGTTTTTGGCTTATAACTCAAAACCCAAAGCATTTAGAGCAAATCTGACATGGGGTAAAATTGTTTATCAGTTCAAGATCTATCTGCCCTGAAATTTTCAGATGAATCGGACAACCCGTTGTTGGGTTGCTGGCCCTGAATTAGTAATTTTAAGGAAATTTTGCTCTTTTTAGCTCACCTGGCCCGAAGGGCCAAGTGAGCTTTTCTCATCACTTGGCGTCCGGCGTCCGGCGTCGTCCGTCGTCGTCCGTCGTCGTCCTGCGTCCGTCGTCGTTAACTTTTACAAAAATCTTCTCCTCTGAAACTGCTGGGCCAAATTTAACCAAACATGGCCAAAATCATTATTAGGGTATCTAGTTTAAAAATTGTGTCCGGTGACCCGCCCAACCAACCAAGATGGCCGCCATGGCTAAAAATAGAACATAGGGTTAAAATGCAGTTTTTGGCTTATAACTCAAAAACCAAAGCATTTAGAGCAAATCTGACATGGGGTAAAATTGTTTATCAGGTCAAGATCTATCTGCCCTGAAATTGTCAGATGAATCGGACAACCCGTTGTTGGGTTGCTGCCACTGAATTGGTAATTTTGAGAAAATTTTGATGTTTTTGGTTATTATCTTGAATATTATTATAGATAGAGATAAACTGTAAACAGAAAAAATGTTCAGCAAAGTAAGATCTACAAATAAGTCAACATGACCAAAATGGTCTGTTGACCCCTTTAGAAGTTATTGCCCTTTATAGTCAATTTTTAACCATTTTTCGTAAATCTTAATTATCTTTTACAAAAATCTTCTCCTCTGAAACTACTGGACCAAATTAAACCAAACTTGGCCACAATCATCATTCGAGTATCTAGTTTACAAATTGTGTCCGGTGATCCGGCCAACCAACCAAGATGGCCGCCATGGCTAAAAATAGAACATAGGGGTAAAATGCAGTTTTTGGCTTATCACTCAAAAACCGAATCATTTAGAGCAAATCTGACTGTAGTAAAATTGTTTATCAGGTCAAGATCTATCTGCCCTGAAATTTTGAGATGAATGGGACAACTCTTTGATAGGTTGCTGCCCCTGAATTGGTAATTTTAAGGAAATTTTGCTGTTTTTGGTTATTATCTTGAATATTATTATAGATAGAGATAAACTGTAAACAGCAAAAATGTTCAGCTAAGTAAGATCTACAAATAAGTCAACATGACCAAAATGGTCTGTTGACCCCTTTAGGAGTTATTGCCCTTTAAAGTCAATTTTTAACCATTTTTCGTAAATCTTAGTTATCTTTTACAAAAATCTTCTCCTCTGAAACTACTGGATTAAATTAAACCAAACTTGGCCACAATCATCATTGGGGTATCTAGTTTAAAAATTGTGTCCGGTGATCCAGCCAACCAACCAAGATGCCCGCCATGGCTAAAAATAGAAGATAGGGGTAAAATGCAGTTTTTGGCTTATCACTCAAAAACCAAAGCATTTAGAGCAAATCTGACATGTGGTAAAATTGTTTATCAGGTCAAGATCTATCTGCAACAACAAAAGAAAGAGTTTTTCACGACCTCAGCTGGCTATACAACCCTTGCACTGGTGGCAAAGTTGGGGGGGGGGGGGGGGGGGGGGTTACGCAACAACAAAACAACTTCACAACTTTCTCATTACTTTGCATTTCTTGTTAGATAAATTTTACAAAAATTCTCCCCTGAAACAACTGTCGAATTTAAACAAACTTGGTTTAAATCACCACTAGGATATCCAGGGACCACTGTGTATGATGACCCTGCCTGCCCACATGGCTGAAATAAAACATAGGTTTCAAATGCACTTTTTAGTATTATATCTCTGAAACTAAACGACAGTACAACAGTTGCATTTATCATGCAACAATTGTAAATAAAAATATCAGGTGAGCGACACAGGGTCCTTGGACCCTCTAGTTGGTTATTATCTTGAATATTATTATAGATAGAGATAAACTATAAACAGCAATAATGTTCACCAAAGTAAGATTTACAAATAAGTCAACATGACTGAAATGGTCAGTTGACCCCTTTAGGAGTTATTGCCCTTTATAGTCAATTTTTAACCATTTTTCGTAAATCTTAGTAATCTTTTACAAAAATCTTCTCCTCTGAAACTACTTGGCCAAATTAATCCAAACTTGGCCACAATCATCTTTTGGGTTAGTAGTTTGAAAAATGTGTCCGGTGACCCGGCCATCCAACCAAGATGGCCGCCATGGCTAAAAATAGAACATGGGGTAAAATGCAGTTTTTGGCTTATAACTCAAAACCCAAAGCATTTAGAGCAAATCTGACATGGAGTAAAATTGTTTATCAGGTCAACATTTATCTGCTCTGAAATTTTTAGATGAATCGGACAACCCGTTGTTGGGTTGCTGACCCTGGATTGTTAGTTTTAAGGAAATTTTGCTGTTTTTGGTCATTATCTTGAATATTATTATTGATAGAGATAAACTGTAAACAACAATAATGTTCAGCAAAGTAAGATTTACAAATAAGTCAACATGACCGAAATGGTCAATTGACCCCCTTAGGAGTTATTGTTCTTTATAGTCAATTTTTAACAATTTTCATAAAATTTGTAAATTTTTACTAACATTTTCCACTGAAACTAATGGGCCAAGTTCATTATAGATAGAGATAATTTTAAGCAGCAAGAATGTTCAGTAAAGTAAGATGTACAAACACATCACCATCACCAAAACACAATTTTGTCATGAATCCATCTGCTTCCTTTAATATTCACATAGACCAAGGTGAGCGACACAGGCTCTTTAGAGCCTCTAGTTTATATATCTTTAGCTAGTGGCCCTTTAAAGTTTTTGGTCAAGGTCGTTTTTGATGATATTGAAGTCCAATCAATTTGAAACTTAGTACATATGTTCCCTATAGGCTATAGTACAATCTTTCTAATTTTAATGCCAAATTAGATTATTACCCAATTTCACAGTCCATGGAACATGGAAAAGGATAGTGCAAGTGGGGCATCCGTGTACTTTGGACACATTCTTGTTACAAAATAAAGAAATGTTTTTTTTTTATTGTTTAAAATAAAATAGTGACATTCTAGAAACTTAAACAGGTTTTCTTTTGTGAATTAAATGGACAAAATATTGATAATAAATATTGTCATGATGGTCAGATGTACTACTTGTACAAGTTATTTTTATGCCCCACCCACGGAGGGGCATTATGTTTTCTGGTCTGTGGCTCCGTTCGTCCGTCCAGGTTAAAGTTTTTGGTCAAGGTAGTTTTTGATGAAGCTGAAGTCCAATCAACTTGAAACTTAGTACACTTGTTGCTTATGAGATGATCTTTCTAATTTTTAAATTTTTTTTTACAGAGGTCAATTCAAATGGCCCACTCATTTGACAACATGGCCCATTATTTTTTAAAATGGCCCATTGAATTTATTTTTGAGGGGCCCTGGGCCCATAGTGAAAAAAACCTTCCAGATCACTGTCCACTGAACATAGAAAACGAAAGTGGGAGTTTCAGGTTAAAGTTTTTGGTCAAGGTAGTTTTTGATGAAGCTGAAGTCCAATTGCAATCAACTTGAAACTTATGATATGATCTTTCTAATTTTAATGCCAAATTAGATAATTACCCAATTTCATGGTCCATGGAACATGGAAAAGGATAGTGCAAGTGGGGCATCCGTGTACTTTGGACACATTCTTGTTATTTACTTGAAGAAGTAAAACAAAATATACACATTTAAGTTAATTATAATCTTTAAATAATCTCCCCTTAATTTAAAAAAAAAATCACTTGTATATAAAGAAAATTTTTCTTACAGCCCCACAAATATTCTCAAGTTTTGCGATGTAAAATCATGCCTTTAATGATTTTTCCCAGGTTAGCTTATAATTTTTTACTAGAGTTCAATGTTTCAAGATAAGAACATATGGATGGACCCATCTTTAACCTGGGTTGGAACACCCTTTTAGAAATGGCTGAATCTGCCCCTGCCGTCTGTCATATGTCCGTTGTCCTTGACCTCATTTTCATGGTTCATCAGTCAATGTTTAAGTTTTTGTGTTTTGGTCTGTTTTCCAAATACTATAAGCATTAGGTCAACTATATTTAGTGTATGGAATTATTGTAAGGCCTAAATTAAAATTTTGTTTGTTTGCCCTTTTCCGACCCTATGTTTTGAAACAGGGTAGGTAGGTAGGTAAAATATTTTATTTTTTTCCCAAAAAAAATAATTTGGCTCGATATATTTTTTGTCATGGGTAGGCAGGTAGGTATAATATTTTATTTTATATTGCAAAAAAACATGAAACCCTGACGGGTTGAAATGCAAACATAGTACATTGTATACACAAGTGACAAGAAACATAATATACAAAATCTGCATAATGTCATTTTTGTCTGTTTTGCTTTTGCTAATAAGTTGATGGGACTATTAGTATAATAGTCCCAGGAAGTTTTGAAAAAAACATATCATGTAGAATCTGAATGTGAAGTTAATTCATATGCAAGACTACTTTGTTTTCAAATATCAAAATATAGAGCTGTGCCACATATTTTCAACGTGTATATGCCTGGAACTTTGAAGAGTTTTAACTTGTACTAATATTCTGTACTACGTACCTTGTACGCTGACCTCTACCTAAAGGTTTTCTGTATATTATAAGCGATTACTTTGTCCTGGTAAAATATGTCCGGGCAGAGATACATTACTAGTAAAAAAAGTCCCTAGAGTGTTTAAATTTTCGTGTGTGTCTGGGTTTCCAATAAAAATGCTACAAGATTTGAACTCAATTCTGAATCTGAATAAGTACGTTGCAGGGCCAGTATATATGGCATCAGTGGCAATGGGAGAGAGGCGCTGGAAAATTAATCCAACGTTGTGAGAGCAACCGAAGTTTAAAGCTCTCAATTGTCTTAGCACAAACGAGATTGTCTGGTAGTCTATTCCATTCGGGTACGTATTCTACATCGCAATTTATAAATGATCTGTTTGGAAAACTTGGGAGCTTTTACTGCCAAATATTCTCCACTTTACAGGCTTTTGCCACCTTTGGTTCATGTCAGATATAAATAATACAGCAATGCTGGTCGAAGGCATCTTTAACATAATCATCCTGATCTAAGGATCACAAAAGGCCATCCCTACTGTACATAGAATACAACGTCCGTTTACAAAAAAGTTTGTACACACGTTGATAATTTTGTATTAAACGAACTGTTTGTAAGTGAACCCTGCTCTCCAAGTATAAAGATACAGAGTAACGTACGTCATATCTAGCTGCGAAAACGTAGCTCTATTGTCCTTTGATTTTTTTTTTTTGCCATAGATCTATGGTCCGCAAATATCAAAAATCATCAAAAGGACCTAAGTAAGAGCTACGTTTTCGCAGCTAACGTCATATCATCATGTTTTCTCAAAGCGTTCAACATCGATTTCAAACAAATGCTTTGAAACTCTATATGCAAGTGTTCATGTCAAACGCTCACGAGATACCAAACGGACTAGACCTTATACGGTAAAGATAAAACCCGAGGATTCCGGTAAAACAGTTTTGAGCGGGAAATACAAATATAAGATTTTTGGTAGGAACGAAAAGATAAAATAAAATAAAATCTTGCTGGTAAATACAAATAAAAGATTTTCAGGCGGAACGAATTGACAGGGTCGGTCGGTAAAGGGCAAACAAACAATATTTTAATTTAAGCCTAAGGTGTACATGTCTGTTGGGCAGGGCAGGTATATTCCGAACTTGTCCTCATTTTCATGGTTCATTGGTAAATGATAAGTTTTTGTGTTTTTGATCTGTTTTTCAAATACTACAAGCAGTAGGTCAACTATATTTAGTGTATGGATTGATTCTAAGGTGTACATGTCTGTCTGGCAGGTATAATCTAACTTTGACCTCAATTTCATTGTTCATTGGTCAATGTTAAGCTTTTGTGTTTTGGTCAGTTATCATAAGCAACGGGTCGATTATATATTAATAGAATTTTGGATAGATCTCTGTGCTTGATGTATATATTTCATGTAAATGCTTTCTTTCAATTTTTGATTAAAGTTGCTCAACTTTCATGACTTATATTTATCATGTTTATATATACATGATATATATCTTTTTAATCAGAAACAATGAATTTCATTAACATTATAAACAGAATAGTTTTTAAATTGAATTTAATTTCCTGTTTAATATAAAAAGAAAATTTAGTGCTAGATTTTTAGTTGGTACTTTATTACCAGAGGAAAAATATAATTGTCTAACTATAAATAATGAAACATTGTAGTGCCACGAGCGATCAAACACTTCATGCACTTTTCTTTTCAAGTCTCACCGCTTCTTTTATTTTCAATTTCAGTTTTAAAAATAGAATTTCTCTCTACATGCTCTATGATTCTAAAGTAGTGTGAGCCCTGCAACTACAAAGTTTGTGGTTTTTGGGATACAATTGCTTTCAAGCAATCTGTAGACTTATACCGGTGGCTCAGAGCAATTTCCCTCACGTCAATCGTTTTATTCTAAACATTAAGGAACATCTCAGATTCTTATGATTGTCTTGCTTTAAAAGGTAAAAACAAACAAAGGGATTGAACTTAATCAACTCTCCTATAATGTTCTTTTCATAATCTTCATGTTTGATAATTCCCTTGACTTCGATGCGTGTTTTTAACAACACGGAAAATCAGAATTAAGCAGTATTTATATTTAGTGTAGTTATAAATTTAGAAACACATCAGAGGGAATTCCCAGTTTTGATAAAATGCGATAGTTCTCTGAATACCGATAAATCTATTTCTGTCATATAAGAACTGAAGTGGAGTTTTTCTTATATGTTACCGTTATGAAACTGATATTTGAGATTGTACTTCCATAAAGAAATTGAGAACCATCTAGGTCGTTTAATAAGCATTTAATATATCTTGCCCCAGGGTTTGATTTGGAAATTATGCGCATGCGTATAGTTTTCTTGGCTTTAAGGGGTTTTAGATTGAATGGTTGCTCTGGATTCCCCACTCAATTAATTAATTTATAATTCATGGGGTCTTTTCTATGTATGTCTGCTATTGTCAGGGTTATTGTTGTTGCATAATTTTAAATCATATGCATCATTTAGATTAAAATAAATATATTCCACTTCGTAGAACACCCCTTCAGGCGAAATGGAGTCTTCCATATTATCGTTTCTCTTTTCCGGCAGTAACTTCGTGAATTCTAAATATAAACAAGACCTCGAGTATTAGCTGGTTCTGTCAATAAACGTCGTATTATATTAAAAACGAATGCAATTTAAACAGATAAATGTGTACGGAAAGGAGCCATGATGACTGACCCAAAGGAAATTAAATATTTAAAGAGTTAGGAATGGGGTTCCTCCTAGAATTAACGTAGGAAAAAGGTGATAAGATACGAATTGAAATCTACATCTACATCATACGACGATCGATCAGCACATTGATGACTATACGTTGGCGCATCGCTAACAGACACTTAATAAAATATAATGTAACCAATGAGTGAAATAAAATACCTTCTCTGACATCTCTCACTCTGAGTCAGTCAGTGACTGCTGTGGAAAGTAAACTTGGTATTGATAGTACAAAAATAAAACACAATAGACCTAATTACATTGTTCATACACTTTTATCCGGGTTTGGCTATTTTGTAAATATTTTACATGTCTGTTTGTCATTTGAATTAGTTTTGAAAATAATATTATCCAGCTACATGCATACATGTGTCAATGAAACAATGGCAATCGTATCCCTCAGAGCAATCTGCTCTTTGATTCTCTAGATTGATCAACCAATATGGCCTCCTAGTCTAAAATAGAAGACCGGCAGAGCTCCAGATAAGAATTCACAAATTTGGTTTTTAACCCACCATTTTCAAATATAATTGGGTGAAAAAGTTTTTTAATTGCATGATCAATTCCAATTCACCCCTCATGTTAATATCAAATTGGGTTTTTCACCACGAAGCTCCTTAATGTATTGGGTTTCTCATCAACACAATATTGAATATTTAGGCAATAGCAACCCCAGATTTTTTCCATCTTAAATATGTTTCTTTCTTTGTTTAGCTGTTTTATTTGGTTTAGGGTTAGGGTTATTTGCTAGCTGTTTTATTTGGTTTATTCACTGAGGAGCAATTGTAGGATTAATTTGTGTTCCGTTTCAAACCTTCTGCCAGTTTTGTATTTTCTCATATAAACTAAAAAAACGGATAGGTGTATTCACAGGCACTCGTCTTATACCTTTATTTAATAAATTCTGCATGTGTGTGTATTCATTAATTAACAGTAAAATGAAAAAAAAATAGTATATAAACTCTAATTATACTTGAACGGTTTTGTTTTATTCCAATTTTCATAAATCTGGGTTTAGTTGTCTTTTATTAGAACTTTTGGTTTCTGATGCTTTATCATGTCATAATTGATTAGGCCTTTCACTTTTTCCATCTGATTTCGTTTTTGAGGAAACCCTGCCTGTTTTTATTAGCAATGTTCTCGTTAAGGTACGCACACACGCCTGTGTGTTCGATGGACACTTCCTAAAAACACTGGCTGAGTCTTGTTATCGTCATAACTTTTCCTCAGCTTTTCAAAAGAAGCAGAAAACATGCTTCTATTCAATATTTTTACCGAACATTCACTTTCGTTTTAATTCAATCTATGTTATGATAAATCCAGAGCAATGTGAAAAAAATATGACTACATGACACACGCTAATTGGATAAATGCTGAGAAGATCGAAATGTTTTCAAAAACACGTGTACCCTTTGAGCAACGGAAAACTCTAACAGGGACCCATTTCAGCTACTTGATGCAGGGATCTATTTTTAGAACGAAAGGAAATTTCCAATTATAAATATTATAAAAATAGTTTACTCGACGACTGTAAACAGATAAGGGTAAATAACGCAAATAGTAGCCAATAAAAGAGTTGAGAACTCATGGTTTTGGCATATTATTGGGTTTTCCTTTGAATTAATTGGGTTATTGAACCCTGCAATGGGCAATTGCATTGGGTTTTTATTATTTGTATTGCGTGATCACGCAAATACGCAGCTTATCTGGAGCTCTGAGACCGTTCTCCCTATGATTCTAAAGTAGTATGAGGCCTGCAACTACAAAGTTTGTGGTTTTTCTCCAGATTGATCAACCAATATGGCCTCCTAGTCTAAAATAGAAGACCGTTCTCCCTATGATTCTAAAGTAGTATGAGCCCGGCAACTACAAAGTTTGTGGTTTTTCTCCAGATTGATAAATCATTACGCCTCCTAGTCTAAAATAGAACATTGAGCATATAGAGGTCAAACTAATATTTCTAAAATAATAACAAACCACACCGGTAGCCAAAGAGGGGGACGCAAAGTTCCCCTTTTGTGGAGAACAAAAGTATAATTAAAAGACTTATAAAGTTGAGATTCAGATTAAAAAGGTTGACTATTAACATTACAGTGACACAACACAAAAATAATTCCCATTAGACAGCCTGTCTAATAATACAGTGACTTGACACAAAAATAACTCCCATTAGACAGCCTTGCTAATAACAGGCCTTCATGCTATTATGAATTTGTCCTAAAACTCTTACACTGAGCTATGTATGGTACTATGGTAGGTTACAATGTATATCTTACACTGAGCTATTTATGGTACTATGGTAGGTTATGCCTTACACTGAGCTATTTATGGTACTATGGTAGGTTATATCTTACACTGAGCTATGTATGGTACTATGGTAGGTTATATCTTACACTGAGCTATGTATGGTACTATGGTAGGTTATATCTTACACTGAGCTATGTATGATACTATGGTAGGTTATACCTTACACTGAGCTATTTATGGTACTATTGTAGGTTATATCTTTCACTGAGCTATGTATGGTACTATGGTAGGTTATATCTTACACTGAGCTATGTATGGTACTATGGTAGGTTATACCTTACACTGAGCTATTTATGGTACTATGGTAAGTTATACCTTACACTGAGCTATGTATGGTACTATGATAGGTTATACCTTACACTGAGCTATTTATGGTACTATGGTAGGTTATACCTTACACTGAGCTATTTATGGTACTATGGTAGGTTATATCTTACACTGAGCTATGTATGGTACTATGGTAGGTTATATCTTACACTGAGCTATTTATGGTACTATGGTAGGTTATACCTTACACTGAGCTATTTATGGTACTATGGTAAGTTATATCTTACACTGAGCTATTTATGGTACTATGGTAGGTTATACCTTACACTGAGCTATTTATGGTACTATGGTAAGTTATATCTTACACTGAGCTATTTATGGTACTATGGTAGGTTATACCTTACACTGAGCTATTTATGGTACTATGGTAGGTTATATCTTTCACTGAGCTATTTATGGTACTATGGTAGGTTATATCTTACACTGAGCTATTTATGGTACTATGGTAGGTTATACCTTACACTGAGCTATGTATGGTACTATGGTAGGTTATATCTTTCACTGAGCTATTTATTGTACTATGGTAGGTTATATCTTACACTGAGCTATGTATGGTACTATGGTAGGTTATACCTTACACTGAGCTATTTATGGTACTATGGTAGGTTATACCTTACACTGACTGACTGAGCTATGTATGGTATGTTATATCTTACACTGAGCTATGTATGGTACTATGGTAGGTTATATCTTTCACTGAGCTATGTATGGTAGGTTATATCTTACACTGAGCTATGTATGGTACTATGGTAGGTTATATCTTTCACTGAACTATGTATGGTACTATGGTAGGTTATACCTTACACTGAGCTATGTATGGTAGGTTATATCTTACACTGAGCTATGTATGGTACTATGGTAGGTTATATCTTTCACTGAGCTATGTATGGTACTATGGTAGGTTATACCTTACACTGAGCTATTTATGGTACTATGGTAGGTTATATCTTACACTGAGCTATGTATGGTACTATGGTAGGTTATACCTTACACTGAGCTATTTATGGTACTATGGTAGGTTATATCTTACACTGAGCTATGTATGGTACTATGGTAGGTTATACCTTACACTGAGCTATTTATGGTACTATGGTAGGTTATATCTTACACTAAGCTATGTATGGTACTATGGTAGGTTATACCTTACACTGAGCTATTTATGGTACTATGGTAAGTTATACCTTACACTGAGCTATTTATTGTACTATGGTAGGTTATATCTTACACTGAGCTATTTATGGTACTATGGTAGGTTATATCTTACACTGAGCTATGTATGGTACTATGGTAGGTTATATCTTACACTGAGCTATGTATGGTACTATGGTAGGTTACAATGTATATCTTACACTGAGCTATGTATGGTACTATGGTAGGTTATACCTTACACTGAGCTATTTATTGTACTATGGTAGGTTATATCTTACACTGAGCTATGTATGGTACTATGGTAGGTTATACCTTACACTGAGCTATTTATGGTACTATGGTAGGTTATATCTTACACTGAGCTATGTATGGTACTATGGTAGGTTATACCTTACACTGAGCTATTTATGGTACTATGGTAGGTTATACCTTACACTGAGCTATGTATGGTACTATGGTAGGTTACAATTTATATCTTACACTGAGCTATGTATGGTACTATGGTAGGTTATACCTTACACTGAGCTATTTATGGTACTATGGTAAGTTATACCTTACACTGAGCTATTTATGGTACTATGGTAGGTTATATCTTACACTGAGCTATGTATGGTACTATGGTAGGTTATATCTTACACTGAGCTATGTATGGTACTTTGGTAGGTTATACCTTACACTGAGCTATTTATGGTACTATGGTAAGTTATACCTTACACTGAGCTATTTATTGTACTATGGTAGGTTATATCTTACACTGAGCTATTTATGGTACTATGGTAGGTTATATCTTACACTGAGCTATGTATGGTACTATGGTAGGTTATATCTTACACTGAGCTATTTATGGTACTATTGTAGGTTATATCTTACACTGAGCTATGTATGGTACTATGGTAGGTTACAATGTATATCTTACACTGAGCTATTTATGGTACTATGGTAGGTTATATCTTACACTGAGCTATTTATTGTACTATGGTAGGTTATATCTTACACTGAGCTATTTATGGTACTATGTTAGGTTATATCTTACACTGAGCTATGTATGGTATTATGGTAGGTTATACCTTACACTGAGCTATTTATGGTACTATGATAGGTTATATCTTACACTGAGCTATGTATGGTACTATGGTAGGTTACAATGTATATCTTACACTGAGCTATGTATGGTACTATGGTAGGTTATACCTTACACTGAGCTATTTATGGTACTATGGTAGGTTATACCTTACACTGAGCTTTTTATGGTACTATGGTAGGTTATACCTTACACTGAGCTATTTATGGTACTATGATAGGTTATATCTTACACTGAGCTATGTATGGTACTATGGTAGGTTACAATGTATATCTTACACTGAGCTATGTATGGTACTATGGTAGGTTATACCTTACACTGAGCTATTTATGGTACTATTGTAGGTTAAACCTCTTCTTTTTCATTCATGACAAGTTACTTATCACAAGTATACACATTCAGAAATAGTTCAACTGATATTTATATAAATGTGAAGAACTGAAATTGAGCTATTTTATATTTTTAGTTTAAAGATCTATTGTTTGTTTTATTTGATTCATGTCCAGTCAATTTATTACTTAGTAAAGGTAATTTAATATTATAGTCAAATAGTATTGGATCGTTAAGTTTTTTATTTTATCGAATGAAATTCAGAAATATCATGAATATATTTCAATTGTAAATGTTAGAATTTTTAAAGGGGTGATAATCAAGAGCTAGCTGGTTCATTCTAAGTAGCATTTCACCAGTGCTTTTTTTTAAATTCTTTTTAAGGTGGTACCTAACACTTAAACTAAATTTAATTTGGCTCGTTTAATTTTCTTAATATTTTGACAAATTATTTAATTTGACCCTTTGACAAAAATAAAAATTTCAAAAAATTTGAACCAACCATTTAATCAGAAAAATTACACTGGTTATATATATCAGTTTGACAAACACTTATTTTGATCATTGAGAAGCTTGATACTCCCTTATAAACACGTCATTAAAACATTCTGCTGATTTTACAGAGTTATCTCCTTGTAGTGTCAGGTACCACCTTAAACAGGATTAACATTTTGCACTCATCTACTTTTGTTAAATAAATTGGAAACAAAAAATGACATGACATAATTTATACAAGTGCATTTGTTAGTGAAAACTAAACAAAACATTACAATCATTACAATGTGAGTTGCTTAAACAGGTCGAGAACTCTAGATTTTCTGACGTCAGAATATATTTGCATAGTAATTTCCAAAACACAAGGCTTATATGGCCTTGAAAAACTGACCAATCGACTCAATGAACTACAATGCATTGTTGGCTACTACGAGTAAACTAGTACTTAAAACACATGGAATTAGTGGGAAAACAGTCAATTAATATATTGTCTGGGACTCTCATTACCAAAGTTTTTATTCTGCAAATATATTTAATGTAAAATATATAACGTAATCTTCAATTTGCATGCTCAGATTAAAAAAATATTGTTTATTGGCTTCACGATTCGACTTTCTTTTTCGCCTCGCAAAAGTAGTTGAACCGGTTTTGTGCATTGTTATGAATTGAACCTGCATTGATTTCACGACATGACACAGTGAAATATCCAATGAAGTGACCACTGTCCAGTAAGAAAATCATTTGAGCTCTTTTAAACCTGTATAATGTCATTGCAAAATCATTTCCTATAAAAACACGAAACTTTCATTGAAACACTTCTTTCTGTACTGAATGTGTATTTTTTTTTATCAGGACCTGAACTAATAGTAAGAACATCATAATATTCAGTATGCTAAAAAGAAGTGTTATGAAAGCGGCAGGGGCGGGTCCGGTCATTTTAAAAGGGGGGGTCCTAACCCTGGACAAAAGGGGAGGGGGGGCCAACTAAATGTCGCCATCCAAATGCACTGATCGTCCGAAAAAAGGGAGTCCATCCTCCGGAACCCCCGCCCCCTGGATCCGCCACTGAGCAGGTACGGTATATAGCTCAATACATTTTTTATAGTTTCATCCATCGATAATATCCGTTTGTTGCTAATTTTATCACAAAATATACCTCAGAGGTTTTTTTATCGTTCGGCTGCTGTCCTGTTGACATATGTAAAATATATCCAATATTAAAAGTCTCTGGATCATAGTGGGTGCCATATTACCTATTATTTTTTTTCTAAAACGTGCTTTGTATATAGAAATAAGAAGATGAGTCTGTATGAGTGCCAAATGAGACATCTTTCCAACAAAGACATAATTTAGTAAAGTAAGCAGTCATAGGTTCAATGCTGAAAAGTAAGCCATTAATGACCCAAAAATTACTTGTGTAAAACAATCCAAACCAAAAAAAACAAAAAAAACAAACGGCCCAATTAAATATATAAAAGGACAAGAAATCTATCCCATCAAAAAAAAATATATTGTATAGGAGCCTGTATTTCAGTGGTTGTCATTTGTTTATGTGTTACATATTTGTTTTTCGTTCATTTTTTTTTATATAATTAATGCCGTTAGTTTTCTCGTTTGAATTGTTTTACATTGTCATATCGGGGACTTTTGTAGCTGACTATGCGGTATGGGCTTTGCTCATTGTTTAAGGCCGTACGGTGATCTATGAATGTTAATTTCTGTGTCATTTTGGTCTCTTGTGGACAGCTGTCTCATTGGAAACCATACCACATCTTCTTTTTTATTATAAATCCAACGCTGCAATTTTCACAAAACATATCAAATTTTCCACCATGTCGCATATACATATGGATAAAATCATTACAGCTTATTTCCTAATGCATATGTGGAGCAAAACTTTGGTTAGCTTGCTTGCTTTGTTTGTATATTGTACAAAATATAAAATATACAAGTTAAACTATGCCTATATATATATATATATATTGTTTAAAGATGTCAATCTTATTTTCAAAGGTTGTGTAAACAACTATACAAACAAAGCAAGCAAGCCAACCAAAGTTTTACTTTGCATGTTTAAGAAATCAGCTGTAATGATTTTATTCAGTTTGGCAAAACTCTGAGCCCGTTAAAAGAAGAACAAACTGAAACTACAGTTGCTGACTTCACTACCTTCAACAAAAAGGGAACAGTTTGGAAGTCCCATATACTGAAATGTGACCAACAAAAATACTTATAGGTTTTGTTAACACTGCCATGTATGTAAATAGTTCTTCGCCTTTTTTACGAACACAAAATTCAAGGATCCCACATTTGCCTTTAATTATCGAAACGAACATTGCTGTATTCTTGAATATCAGCACCGGCTGCATTTTATCGACGGCTTACTTTACACCAGTAAGTTTGTCTCATGGGTAATTGTGTTTTTTCGCTGTTATTTCGTTGCTACTGGTGGACAAATACATGAAATGTCTGTGCCATCATCAATCATGTTAATGGCTATATATCGGGTAATTCAAACCCTTTTTTCTTCGCAAAGAAACAACTCTTCGTTAACCTGAGCATGGAAGTAATACTTTATATCACGAACTATAAAGGAGGATACACAAAATGAAAAACTACGCGAATTTGTGAATCCCGCATTACAGGAAAAAATGTGTTGTATTTCAGTAAATAACACGTGTTCTTGGTTGATTGTAAACACGTAGTAGTCCATCATGCATTGTGACTCATTTAGTGGATTGGTCAAAAACCTAGGTAAAAATAAATTGCGTCACATGTAAATAAACAATTACATGTGCGAGAACATAAGTATGCTAATTTATGCATTTCCATATAAGGTAGTGGTCCCGACCTGTTAAAGAGTAAGAATTTTTAAGATGTCACTTGTGGTGTAGGAATGACAGATTGGATGTTAATGTCAATGAGACAGCAACCATTCAATGAAAGAGGTCAACATTGTATTCAACCATTAGAAACTATCTTTAAATTAGAACTATCACTGAGTTTGTACTTACATTAATGAGCAACACAAGTGCCACATGTGGATCACCTAAGATAACCCCTAACTTTTGATGGGTTTCCTGTCACTCAGTCTTTAATTTTTAGCTCACCTGGCCCGAAGGGCCAAGTGAGCTTTTCTCATCACTTGTACTCCGTCATCCGTCGACGTTAACTTTTTACATTTTGAACTTCTTTTAGAGAACCACTGAATGGAATGAAACCAAACATAGCATGCATGTTCCGTATGAGGTGCTGACCAAGTGTTGTTACTTTGTAGCCGATCCATCATCCAAGATGGCCTCCAGCAGGGGACTTAGTTTAACATAGGACCCTATGGGAAATGCATGCAAATGACTTCTTTAAGAGAACCACTGAATGGAATGAAACCAAACATAGCATGAATGTTCCTTATGAGGTGCTGAACAAGTGTTGTTACCTCTGTAGCCGATCCATTATCTAAGATGGCTGCCAGCGGGAAACTTAGTTTAACATAGGACCCTTTTGGAAATGCATACAAATGACTTCTTTTAGAATTCCACTGAATGGAATGAAACCAAACATGACATGAATGTTCCTTATAAGGTGCTGACCAAGTGTTGTTACTTTGTAGCCGATCCATTATCTAAGATGGCCTCCAGCAGGGGACTTAGTTTAACATAGGACCCTATGGGAAATGCATACAAATGACTTCTTTTAGAGAACCACTAAATGGTATGAAACAAAACATAGCATGAATGTTCCTTATGAGGTGCTGACCAAGTGTTGTTACTTTGTCGCCATTGCAACATCCAAGATGGCTGCCAGTTGGGGGACTCAGTTTAACATAGGACCCTATGGGAAATGCATACAAGTCTTCTTCTAAAGAACCACTGAATTGAATGAAATCAAACATAGCATGAATGTTTCTTTCCTTATGAGGTGCCGGCCAAGTGTTGTTACTTTTAGCCAAATTTTATATTTTTTTATATGATTTCAAAAACCCAAGTAGAATCAGGTGAGTGATACAGGCTCTTGAGAGCCCCTAGTTAATTTTGTGTTTTGTGTACTGTTGGTTTTTTTTTCTTCTTTTTAGCCATATTTTTATTTTGAACATCTATTATTTGTATTTATTAGATCCGTGTCCAGTCAATGTGATCCTTGTACAGTCAATGTGATCCTTGTACAGTCAAGTTGTTATTATAGTCAATGTGATCCTTGTACAGTCAAGTTACTATTATAGGTAAGCAATGGTAAGTGTACATTATATGTGAACTATATAAGATCAATTACTATTGAAATTTGTTTCAAATGTAAAATGTTCAAACTCTATAGGGGGAGATAATGTAAAATGTTCAAACTCTAAAAGCATGGTAAGGGGAGATAATGTAAAATGTTCAAACTCTATAAGCATGGTAAGGGGAGATAATGTAAAATGTTCAAACTCTATAAGCATGGTAAGGGGAGATAATGTAAAATGTTCAAACTCTATAAGCATGGTAAGGGGAGATAATGTAAAATGTTCAAACTCTATAGGGGGAGATAATGTAAAATATTCAAACTCTATAAGGGGAGATAATGTTAAATGTTCAAACTCTATAAGGGGAGATCAGGTAACTGTAAAATGTTTAAACTCTATATGGGGAGATAATGTAAAATGTTCAAACTCTATAAGGGGAGATAATCAACATATAGTTTTTACATTCAAAATACTATACCACCAATGTTTTTATAGTAAACAAGGTAAACAAGACACAAAGAATGTGATGACATCATTACAATGTTATTTGTCTTCAAATATAAAATTGAACTTGTGCTATAGAAAAATAAAGTGAGATGAGCAACCCAACAAAGCAAGAACGGAGATGTGTACAGGTTAATATATAGTCAACGATTCAAAAATAACCTCATATGATAAGGTCTTCATTTTTATGAAGCGGGCCATTAAATTTAGGATTTAATTTCACATAATACCTTTTTTTGTTTGGTTTGGTTTGGTTTAACGCCGTCACATGGTGACCCCCTATAGATTTGGTTAGTGAATTTCATATGGGTTCTTGACCTCTGTCTATTGTTAATGGTGACGTCATCTATTGATGTTGTTGTATTTCATTGTTTATTTTTATACAAAACGCAGCAGGAAAAGTCCCATGTGCGATAAACTTGTTATATCGTATATATGGTTCACTACTTACCCCCTTCGGCCTCAGCCCCTATGGATTTTACTAACCCTCTATGGATCCGTAGGGGGTCAATAGCGAACCATATAACTTATAACTGTAAGTTTATTTTATTGAAACAGGGAGATAACACACACACATTGATATGTTTATAAGAAACATTCATAACAAGTACGAATGAAGTATTTTTTAGTCATACTTCAATGTTACATATATATCGGGCTTAAACAAGTAAATATGATTTATAGTCATTTTTCACAGATGCTTTAGATGACGACACAACGTTACTTATAAATTAGGCTGACCTCAGAAGTACATTCATCAGTATTTATTTATTAGTATGTATTGTATAATATATGTTTTTTTAAGAGAACAAAACAAATCAATCCATAAAGACTGCCTCGTTGATCTTCACGGTGTTGTGGTATTGTGTTCATCTTTAGTGTGGGAGGTGGTGGGTTTAAACCCTGGACAGTTCAACCAAAGATCTTCACGGTGTTGTGGTATTGTGTTTACTTTTAGTGTGGGAGGTGGTGGGTTTAAACCCTGGACAGTTAAACCAAAGACTTGAAAATTAATATTTGCTGCTTCTCCAAAATGAGGTAAATCAATACAGAGTCAGAGTAAGTAGTTTTCACATATGCCATACAGCCACTTCCTTTTTTTCACATATGCCATACAGCCACTTCCTTTTTTTTTCACATCTGCCATACAGCCACTTCCTTTTTTTCACATCTGCCATACAGTCACTTTCTGTTTTCACATATGCCATACAGTCACTTCCTGTTTTCACATCTGTCATACATCCACTTCCTGGTTTCGCATCTGTCATACATCCACTTCCTGTTTTCACATCTGTTGTATAGCCACATCCTATTGGTTGATAGTTTGAAATTATACAACACTCATTGTACAATGAAAATTTCTTTTTCTTGGCTTCTATGGAAGGGATTAATGATTTTATATTTGATGAACAGCTTGAAAATGTTGATTTGTAGAATGTTAGCAATTTTTATGCCCCTTTTTAATGGGCATTATGTTTTTTGATCTGTGGGTCCGTCTGTTCGTCTGATCTTCCGTCCGTTGGTCTGTCTGTCCTGCTTCAAGTTAAAGTTTTTGATGAACTTGAAGTCCAATCAACTTGAAACTTAGTACACATGTTCCTTATGATATGATCTTTCTAATTTTAATGTCAAATTAGAGATTACTCCCAGTTCACAGTCCACTGAACATAGAACATTATAATGCGGAATGGGCATCCGTGTACTTAGGACACATTCTTGTTGTTTATGCTGTGCAACTTCTTTCTGTTACCTAATAGTTTGAAATTATTCAAATTCATTGTATAAAGAAAATGTTCATGAAAGTTCATGTGATGATTAACAATGATACATGTATCCCTAGACTAAAGAATAATGATATAAACAATTACAGTTTGTCCAGCAGCCTTTAACAATGAGCAAAACCCATACCATATAATCATCTATAAATAGCCTTGGTATGATAAAATGTGAAACATTTCAAAAGAAAAAATCAACAGCCTACTACAACAATGAAGGAAACACAAATATGGTACACAGCTTCTAACTACAGCCATTACGTTATAGGTCCTGGCTGTGGACAGGCACATACAGAATAAAAAAAAATGATTGAATTTAATGTGACTGGTCTAGTTGATTATTGATAATGTTTTAAGAAACTGTTACTTGATATTTTTGATGTGTTTTTTAAATGCCAACCTTTTTATAAAACCCAAATCTTGAGACGATCTCAAAATAAGGAGTTGTGGTATGATTAACAATGAAGCAATTAATCCTAGACCATAGGACAAAGATATAAACAATTACAGGTCGTTCAACAGCCTTCCACAATGAGCAAAACTCATACCATATAATAATTAGGAGATGTGGTATAATTAACAATGAAGCAATTAATCCTAGACCATAGGACAAAGATATAAACAATTACAGGTCGTCTAATAGCCTTCAACAATGAGCAAAACCCATACCATATAATAATTAGGAGATGTGGTATGATTAACAATGATACAATTATTCCTAGACCATAGGACAAAGATATAAACAATTACAGGTCGTCTAATAGCCTTCAACAATGAGCAAAACCCATACCATATAATAATTAGGAGATGTGGTATGATTAACAATGATACAATTATTCCTAGACCATAGGACAAAGATATAAACAATTACAGGTCGTCTAATAGCCTTCAACAATGAGCAAAACCCATACAATATAATAATTAGGTGATGTAGTATGATTAACAATGATACAATTATTCCTAGACCATATGACAAAGATATAAACAATTACAGGTCGTCTAATAGCCTTCAACAATGAGCAAAACCCATACCATATAATAATTAGGAGATGTGGTATGATTAACAATGATACAATTATTCCTTGACCATAGGACAAAGATATAAACAATTACAGGTCGTTCAACAGCCTTAAACAATGGGCAAAACCCATACCATATAATAATTAGGAGATGTGGTATGATTAACAATGATACAATTATTCCTTGACCATAGGACAAAGATATAAACAATTACAGGTCGTTCAACAGCCTTAAACAATGGGCAAAACCCATACCATATAATAATTAGGAGATGTGGTATGATTAACAATGCTACAATTATTCCTAGACCATGGGACAAAGATATAAACAATTACAGGCCGTTCAACAGCCATCAACAATGAGCAAAACCCATACCATATAATAATTAGGAGATGTGGTATGATTAACAATGATACAATTGTTCCTAGACCATAGGAGAAATTTATAAACAATTACAGGTCGTCCAACAGCCATCAACAATGAGCAAAACCCAAACCATAGGATAACTAGGAGTTGTGGTATGATTAACAATGATACAATTATTCCTAGACCATATGACAAAGATATAAACAATTACAGGTCGTTCAATAGCCTTCAACAATGAGCAAAACCCATACCATAGGATAACTAGGAGTTGTGGTATGATTAACAATGATACAATTAATCCTAGACCATATGACAAAGATATAAACAATTACAGTTTGTCCAACAGCCTTCAACAATGAGCAAAACCCATACCATATAATCATCTATAAAAAGCCTTGGTTTGATAAAATATGAAACATTTCAAAGAAAAACGAACAGCCTACTACAACAATGAAAGAAACACAAATATGGTACACAGCTTCTAACTACAGCCACTACGTTATATAGGTCCTGTCTGTGGAAAGAGTCACACCCTGTATGTAGAATACACAGCTTCTAACTACATCCACTACGTTATATAGGTCCTGGCTGTGGACAGAGTCACACCCTGTATGTAGAATACACAGCTTCTAACTACAGCCACTACGTTATATAGGTCCTGTCTGTGGAAAGAGTCACACCCTGTATGTAGAATACACAGCTTCTAACTACAACCACTACCTTATTGGTCCTGTCTTTCGACAGGCACACACAGAATAAAAAAAAATGATTGAATTTAATGTGACTGGTCTAGTTGATTATTGATAATGTTCTGAGAATCTGCAATATGATATTTAATATTGTTCTTTATGTGTGTCTTAATGCTGGTAAATAAAACTTTTGAAATTTTTAGATCTGGAAAAGTGCATTAGATGTTCTGGTGTTCGATGGAAAAAGTCACACCCTGCTTGTAGAATACATTTGTACCTCATTTAGGTATGTGATTAGATTTTTAAGGTTTTGAGTTCAGTTCATTAACTTTAGGCCTAAATTAAAATATTGTTTGTTTGCCCTTTTCCGACCCTATGTTTTGAAACAGGGTAGGTAGGTAGGTAAAATATTTTATTTTTTTCCCCAAAAAAATAACTTGGCTTGGTATATTATTTGTCATGGGTAGGCAGGTAGGTAAAATATTTTATTTTATAGATACAAAATCTGCATAAGGGAGCTACCATTTGATTTTTATGGGGGGCTAGGATGAAAAATTTTGTCCTGTTTTTTTTTTAGGTGTAATCTCTGTCCTGCCTTTTTATTTTTCACTCTATTCGGTCCTGCCTTTTTTTTTATTAGTTTATCCTGACTTTTTTTTACCTTAATTGTCATCCTGCCTTTTTTTTTTGCAAAGTGTCTCATCCTGCCTTTTTTTTTTACTCAAAACTCCTGTCCTGCCTATTTTTTTCAAATTTCATCCTAGCCCCCCCCATAAAAATCAAATGGTAGCTCCCTAATGTCATTTTTTTGTTCGTTTTGTTTTTGCAAATAAGTTTTCCGCTGGGACTATTAGTTTTGAAAAAAATATATATAAGAGATAACTTTGTACTGGTAAGATAATGTCCGGGCAGACATATATTACTAGTAGAAATAGTCGAGTGTTACAAATTTCGTGTGTGCCTTTTTTTCCAATAAAAATGCTATAAGACTTAAAACTCAATTGTCACGTATTTTGCATCACATTTATAAATGATCTGTATGGAAAACTTGGCGATTTTACTGCCAGATATTCTCCACTTTACAGGGTTTTGTCACTTTTGGTTCATGTCAGATATAAATAATTTAGCGGCATCGTTAACATAATCATTCTGATATGCGGATCACAAAAGGCCATCCCTACATAGAATACAACGTCCGTTTACAAATTAGTTTGTACACACGTTAATACTTTTGTATCAAAGGAACTTTTTTGTAAATGAACCCTGCTCTTTAAGTTTAAAGGTACAGAGTAACGTACTTCATATCATGATTTCAGAAAGCGTTCAACATCGATTTCAAACAAATGCTTTGAAACTTCAAATGCAAGTGTTCATGTCAAACACTCAGGTGATACCAAACGGACTGGACCTTATACGTGAAGATAAAACCCGAGGATTCTGGTAAAAAAGTTTTGAGCGGGAAATACAAATATAAGATTTTTGGTAGGAATGAAAAAATAAAATAAAATAAAATCTTGCTGGTAAATACAAATAAAAGATTTTCAGGCGGAACGAATTGATAGGGTCGGTCGGTGAAGGGCAAACAAACAATATTTTAATTTAAGCCTTAAATAGTGCAGAAAAGTTGAGATAAATGACTGTTTCAATGCTATAATATATTATTTGAATGAAATAAGAAGATAGAAATATTAAGTCAGTATTTTACCAACCATAGTGATCACGTTTCAATTGGCAATAACACAAATACCTCAATTAAAACTTAACAGTATATATTGACTATAATTCTTCTTTTTCATTTTTAGGCTATAATGGGAAGTTGGAATAAGGTAAGATTTACTTAATAGTCTCCTTGTCATTTCTAGTTTTGTTCCCCATTAGGCCAAATAAAAATATATGTGTGGTTCCAGTAACCCTACCGTCCCTACTCTTTCGGCTTAAAAATAGCCTACCCTAAAGATTTTATTGTCATTTTTCATTAAGCACTGTTAAAGTCAGAATGTTGCTCCCATAGACTCAATGTAAAAAAAACAACATCAAATAAAAAAAAAATCCCTGCCTACCTACCCTAACTTATTTTCAGATGTAACTGGAACCACACATACTTTTTTATTTGGCCTTAGTGTACAATTAGATACAAGTATGTGATAACTTGAGATAAAAACTAGTAGAATTCTAAGTGAACTACCAAACTACTTATTCCAAAAAAAATTAAAAAAAATACAAAACTGGGACAAAGCAAGGTGCACTCAAAAACATTTCTACTCATTACACTGGTGACACAAACAGCATTTGAATCAGTATTCAGTAACTGAACAAAACAAACAAAAATGCAGTTTAAGAAATTTAGCGAATATTTTTCAAGTATGAATGTACATGATGTAGGAGGGGATGGACAGCTTTTGAGGGAGGTGAGAAGGGGGGGGGAGATTTTTAAAGTAGGAGATAGTGTATTATTTATGTAGTACCTTCAGAATCCTTGTTTATTTGTAACTCTAAGTAGGTCTGTAGAGTTATTTGAAAAAAATATGGGGACAATTTTTCTACATAAAAAAAATAAAATACAGAAGTTATCTCCCCTTGCAATTGTTAAGTTCATGTGAGTTGAATACGACCAATCTATTTTATGGTATAAAGAGCTGACTGATGCAACACACTGTTTGTCTTGTTAGGTAACATTCTCATTGCTTTATTATATCCCACATCTACATTTATTCAGTCTACATACATTTATATATGTATCTCTTTAAGTAAGTTAATAGAGAGCTGTTAATCTACTAGCTGATATGAAAAAGGATAAGAAAGAACCTAGGGGCAAAGTGAATGAAACACAACTACATGTCTTTAAAAGGCAATTAAAGGACTTAGTGAATGAAAAACACAACTACATGTCTTAAAAAGGAAAAAAGTAGGGGCAACTAAAATACTAAGTGTATTACATGTCTTTAAAAGGAAAAGGTCAAAGTCCAGAAAATACTACAAGAAAGAAAAATCAAGGATATGCCAAATCTAGTCCATGATTCTATAAAAAAATAATTTTTTGAAGGTTAACAATTTTTGTCGAACCTGTGACTTAAGTGGCAGAAAGCTTGACATAGGGATAGTGATCCGACGGCGAATAACATCTTAAAAGCTTCATATTTTAGAAGGTTGAAGACCTGGATGCTTCATACTTTGTATATAAATGCCTCATGTTATGAAGTTTCCGTCAGTCACATGTCCAGTGTCCTTGACCTCATTTCCATGGTTCAGTGACTACTTGAAAAAAATATTTTTTGTAATGTTAAATTCTCTCTTATTATAAGTCATAGGATTACTATATTTGGTATGTGTGTACCTTGCAAGGTCTTCATGCCTGTTAGACAGTTTTTACTTGACCTCGACCTCATTTCATGAATCAGTGAACAAGGTTAAGTTTTGGTGGTCAGGTCCATATCTCAGATACTATAAAACTGTATAAGCAATAGATCTAGTATATTCAGTGTATGGAAGGACTGTAAAGTGTATGTGTCCAAATGGCAGGTGTCATCTGACCTTGAACTCATTTTGATGGTTCAGTGGTTACAGTAAGGTTTTTGTGTTTTGGTCTGTTTTAATGCCCCACCTACGATAGTAGAGGGGCATTATGTTTTCTGGTCTGTGCCTCCGTTCGTCAGTCCGTCCGTCCGTCTGTGCCTCCGTTGTCTGTCCGGTTAAAGTTTTTGGTCGAGGTAGTTTTTGATGAAGCTGAAGTCCAATCAACTTGAAACTTAATACACATGTTCCCCATGATATGATCTTTCTAATTTTAATGCCAAATTATAGTTTTGACCCCAATTTCATGGTCCACTGAACATAGAAAATGATAGTGCAAAGTTCAGGTTAAAGTTTTTGGTCAAGGTAGTTTTTGATGAAGTAAAAGTTACATCAACTTGAAACTTAGTACACATGTTCCCTATGATATGATCTTTCTAATTTTAATTCCAAATTAAAGTTTTGACCCCAATTTCACGGTCCACTGAACATAGAAAATGATAGTGGGAGTGGGGCATCCGTGTACTATGGACACATTCTTGTTCTTATTCTGTATGCAATAGGTCTACCATATTTGGTGTATGGAATGATTGTAAGATGTATATGTCTAGCTGGCAGGTGTCATCTGACCGTGACCTCGTTTTCATGGTTCACTGGTCAAAGTTCAGTTTTTGAGTTTTGGTCTTTTTATTTAATACTTTATGCAATATGTCAACTATATTTGTTGTATGGAAATATTTTATGGTTTATATATGTCAATCGCACAGGTTTTATTTGACCTTGACCTCATTTTCACGGTTCATTGCTCAGTGTTAAGTTTTTTTGTTTTGGTCTGATTTTCTTAAACTATAACCAATAGGTCAACTATATCTGTTGTTTGGAAGAATTGTTAGCTGTACATGCCTTGACCTCATTTTCATGGTTCATTGGTCAATGTTTAGTTTTCTTGGTTAATGTTAAGTTTATGTGACAGTTGTGATAAAGCTTTTTATATAGGACTATCAACATAATATCAATGATTAGTAAAGAAGGCGAGACATTTCAGCGTGTGCACTCTTGGTGTTTTTCTTGATAATATAAAATGCATAAATCCCAACAATTATATGCTATTAAAAGAATTCCTCTCTGTCTGTTATTTGAAGGAAGGATACTACTGATTTATGTAGTCATTGCTAAACAGAAGAATATATAATTATTACCTAATTTAACAGTAAGGACATTCATTTCAATATATTTTTATTACGGTTTACTTACAGAAACTTACCACAGCTGCTGGGAATAGAGATATAGAAGCCTTAAAATTATGTCTACATAATGGTGCAGACATTGATTATCAAGATTAAATGTAATTTCTATGTTTTACTTACAGAAACTTACTACAGCAGCTGGAGATGGAGATATAGAAGCCTTAAAATTATGTCTACAGAATGGTGCAGACATCGATTATCGAGATGTAAGTAAAATATTCACATTCAAAACTACCTTATTTTAATAATTCATAGAAAAATCATTTGAAGATACAGCCTTTTATGGTACATGAACAAAAAAAGACACAAAACTACATGTTACTTAAAATTAAAGCACAGTGAAACAGTGAAAACTACAAGTAACTTCAAAATGTTGAATATTGTACATAAACACACGACAACAATTTACTTTAGAACTATAATAACGAAAGTATAAAAAATTAAAAAACAAGTTGCTTCAGAACATAACAGATTGTACATAAGCAGTATAAAACAAACAAAGTTCTACAAATTACTTCAGAACAGAACAAATTGTACACCAGCAGTATAAAACACACAACTACAAGTTACTTCAGAACATAACAAATTGTACATAAGCAGTAAAAAAACAAACAACTACAAGTTACTTCAGCACAGAACAAATTGTACATAAGAAATATTCATATACAATTTGTCATATCTAATAAGACTTTATTTACAAAATATAACACATGAGTAAAAAAATCAGAAAAAGAAGAGCCACTATAAAAAAAAATTATTTAAAAAGTGGGACACCAAACATAAATAATATTTCATGGTAGAATTTGACATCAAAATAACAAATAATAATTATAGCAATACAAACAAAACATAACTTAATTACAATGTTTACAGAAGTTCCCATTTCGCCTTAGTTAATTCTTATGTACCTGAGAATTTGTACTAAGGCAAACTGGGATTAATTTTATATAATTATTTTGACAGCTAAGGCGAAATGAGAATAAGCCGTTAATTAGACAGTTTTAATGAACAAATATTTGTAATAATTATATCAAGTGGGGTCTCATTTTACTCGTATTATTGTTCTGAATTAGAAAATATTCCTCCTTTTCATGTTTCTTAAAAAATTTTTTTTTATTGAAATGAATGATGATACTGAATCTACACTAATTCCTGTTGTTTATCAAACAGTTTTAACGAACAAATATTTGTAAGAATCATATAAAGTGGGGTCTCATTTTACTTGTTTTGTTCTACTGAATCCATTGATATAATTATTTTACACATTTCTTGAAAAAATTATTTTTTTAAGATATCAGGTTTTATGGAAGTTCTGACATTTCACAACAAAACATGTTTATTTATTGTTTATGTAGAATATAAATACAAATGTGACTGGTCATTTTATTCAGTTTTGACCACTGATTCATGTGATATATATTTTTTTTATATTTATTACACACCATTGTCCAGTTTATCAGACAAGTTTTGATGTCAGTTGTATTATTCCAGGAGGATGGACAGACAGCATTAATGTTGGCTGCCTACAGAGGACACCTGGAGATCTGTAGACTCCTCATTGATAGAGGATGTAAGATCGACATCACAAATGTATGTTATCTACTTAGTCTGATCACATTACTATTAATCTACACTAAATCATGTTGTTAATTAGACAGGTTTAATGAACAAATATGTGTAATAATTATATAAAGTGGGGTCTCATTTTACTCGTATTAATGTTCTGAATCAGAAAATATTACTCCTTTTCATGTTTTTTAAAAAAAAAATATTTTATTAAAATGATCAATTATACTGAATCTACACTAATTCCTGTTGTTAATTAGACAGTTTCAATGAACAAATATTTGTAAGAATCATATAAAGTGGGGTCTCATTTTGTTTGTTTTGTTCTACTGAATCCATTGATATAATTATTTTACACATTTCTTGAAAAAAAATTTTTTTTTAAGATATCAGGTTTAATGGAAGTTTTGACATTTCACAACAAAAACTGTTTATTTGTTGTTTTATATACAATATAAATACAAGTGTGACTGGTAATTTTATTCAGTTTTGACCACTGATTCATGTGATATATATTTTGTTTATATTTATATTACACAACATTGTCCAGTTTATCAGACAAGTTTTGATGTCAGTTGTATTATTCCAGAGAGATGGAATGACAGCATTAATGTTGGCTGCCAATGGAGGACACCTGGAGATCTGTAGACTCCTCATTGATAGAGGATGTAAGATCGACATCACAAATGTATGTTATCTACTTAGTCTGATCACATTACTATTAATCTACACTAAATCATGTTATTAATTAGACAAGTTTAATGAACAAATATTTGTAATAATTATATCAAGTGGGGTCTCATTTTACTCGTATTATTGTTCTGAATTAGAAAATGTAACTTTTTTTCATGTTTCTTAAAAAAAATATTTTTATAAAAATGATCAATTCTACTGAATCTACACTAATTCCTGTTGTTAATCAGACAGTTTCAATGAACAAATATTTGTAATAATTATATCAAATGGGGTCTCATTTTACTTGTTTTGTTCTACTGAATCCATTGATTTAATTATTTTACACATTTCTTGAAAAAAATATTTTTTTAAGATATCAGGTTTTATGGAAGTCTTGACATTTAACAACAAAACATGTTTATTTGTTATTTTATATACAATATAAATACAAGTGTGACTGGTCATTTTATTCAGTTTTGACCACTGATTCATGTGATATGTATTTTGTTTATTTTTATTACACAATATTGTCCAGTTTATCAGACAAGTTTTGATGTCAGTTGTATTATTCCAGGTTACTGGATGGACAGCATTAATGGTGGCTGCCATGAGAGGACACCTGGAGATCTGTAGACTCCTCATTGATAGAGGATGTAAGATCGACATCACAAATGTATGTTATCTACTTAGTCTGATCACATTACTATTAATCTACACTAAATCATGTTGTTAATTAGACAAGTTTAATGAACAAATATTTGTAATAATTATATCAAGTGGGGTCTCATTTTACTCGTATTATTGTTCTGAATCAGAAAATATTACTCCTTTTCATGTTTCTTGAAAAAAAATATTTTTATTGAAATGATCAATTATACTGAATCTACACTAATTCCTGTTGTTAATCAGACAGTTTCAATGAACAAATATTTGTAAGAATCATATAAAGTGGGGTCTCATTTTACTTGTTTTGTTCTACTGAATCCATTGATATAATTATTTTACACATTTCTTGAAAAAAATATTTTTTTAAGATATCAGGTTTTATGGAAGTTCTGACATTTCACAACAAAACATGTTTATTTATTGTTTATGTAGAATATAAATACAAGTGTGACTGGTCATTGTATTCAGTTTTGACCACTGATTCATGTGATATATATTTTGTTTATATTTATTACACAACATTGTCCAGTTTATCAGACAAGTTTTGATGTCAGTTGTATTATTCCAGGATATAGGAGAGACAGCATTAATGAGGGCTGCCTACAGAGGACACCTGGAGATCTGTAGACTCCTCATTGATACAGGATGTAAGATCGACATCACATCAGTATGTTATCTACTTAGTCTGATCACATTACTATTAATCTACACTAAATCATGTTGTTAATTAGACAAGTTTAATGAACAAATATTTGTAATAATTATATCAAGTGGGGTCTCATTTTACTCGTATTATTGTTCTGAATCAGAAAATATTACTCCTTTTCATGTTTCTTGAAAAAAAATATTTTTATTGAAATGATCAATTATACTGAATCTACACTAATTCCTGTTGTTAATCAGACAGTTTCAATGAACAAATATTTGTAAGAATCATATAAAGTGGGGTCTCATTTTACTTGTTTTGTTCTACTGAATCCATTGATATAATTATTTTACACATTTCTTGAAAAAAATATTTTTTTAAGATATCAGGTTTTATGGAAGTTCTGACATTTCACAACAAAACATGTTTATTTATTGTTTATGTAGAATATAAATACAAGTGTGACTGGTCATTGTATTCAGTTTTGACCACTGATTCATGTGATATATATTTTGTTTATATTTATTACACAACATTGTCCAGTTTATCAGACAAGTTTTGATGTCAGTTGTATTATTCCAGGATATAGGAGAGACAGCATTAATGATGGCTGCCGAGGGAGGACACCTGGAGATCTGTAGACTCCTCATTGATACAGGATGTAAGATCGACATCACAGATGTATGTTATCTACTTAGTCTGATCACATTACTATTAATCTACACTAAATCATGTTGTTAATTAGACAAGTTTAATGAACAAATATTTGTAATAATTATATCAAGTGGGGTCTCAATTTACTCGTATTATTGTTCTGAATTAGAAAATATTACTCCTTTTCATGTTTCTTAAAATTTTTTTTTTATTAAAATGATCAATTATACTGAATCTACACTAATTCCTGTTGTTAATCAGACAGTTTTAATGAACAAATATTTGTAAGAATCATATAAAGTGGGGTCTCATTTTACTTGTTTTGTTCTACTGAATCCATTGATATAATTATTTTACACATTTCTTGAAAAAAAAATTTTTTTTAAATTTCAGGTTTTATGGAAGTCTTGACATTTCACAACAAAACATGTTTATCAGACAAGTTTTAATGTCAGTTGTAGGATATGTTGTATATTATTGATATTGATAACAAAGTATTGTACATTATAGTTACATGTTATTTGGTTATATTATAGAACAGTGGAGAAACAGCTTTACATCTGGCTGCTAAGGGGGGATATCTACAGATCACAAGATGTCTGGTAGAACAAGGAGGTGCCAGTCCCTTGATTAAATCACGTCAGGTAATATTTTATAGTATATGACTATTTAAAAGTAATGAATCACTAAAATGATGTATAAGATATGGTTGGATTCTATTTAAAGGCTATAGTTAAAAGTCATATGATTATTTGAATTGAACCTAAAAAGTTTGCTGTAATTAAAGTCTGTGTAAACAAACAAACTGTCAAACAAAACTTACACCTGTCTGTTGTCATGACAATTATAACAAAGTTATGTGATAATATCAAAACAGTCTAAGCAATGCATTAACATTCGTTAACCATGTGTTTATATATTTAAACAGATGCGAGGTGGGCAATGACAGATAATCTTTAAGATGGGTGAAACAAACTTAAACACTACTAGACAATATTTATATGGATTCAATAAGGGGGAAAAATGCTTAATCATTTCATATTGTTGGCAGTAGGAAATTATTTAATGCAATAATTTGAAAGAGATGATCCTATGGAAATTTCTACAAATCTGTCTAGAGATAAATGTCATCTTGCCATAATTTATTTATTTCCTTATTTGAACAATCACTCAAAACTATGAAATGCTGTAAAAAAAATATATACAGATCTAGGTGTACATGGGGTATAAAGATATAGGAGGATGTGGATGGGGTTTACAGATATAGGAAGGTGTACATAGGGTATACAGATATAGGAGGGTGGGGATCAGGTATACAGATATAGAAGGGTGTACATTGGATATACAGCTATAGGAGGGTGTGGATGGGGTATACAGATATAGGAGGGTGTGGATGGGCTATATAGATATCGGAGGATGTGGATGGGGTATACAGATATCGGAGGGTGTGGATGGGGTATACAGATATCAGAGGGTGTGGATGGGGTATACTGATATAGGAGGGTGTGGTTGGTGTATAAAGATATAGGAGAGTGTGGATGGAGTATACAGATATAGGAGAGTGTGGTTGGGGTATACAGATATAGGAGGGTGTGGATGGAGTATACAGATATAGGAGAGTGTGGTTGGGGTATACAGATATAGGAGGATGTGGATGGGGTATAAAGATATAGGAGAGTGTTGGTGGAGTATACAGATATAGGAGAGTGTGGTTGGGGTATACAGATATAGGAGGGTGTGGATGGAGTATACAGATATAGGAAGGTGTTGGTGGGGTATACAGATATTGGAGGGTGTGGATGAGGTATACAGATATCGGAGGATATGGATGGGGTATACATATATAGGAGGGCATGAATGGGGTATACATAAATAGTAGGGTGTGGATGGGGTATACATATATAGGAGAGTGTGGTTGGGTATACAGGTATAGGAGGATGTGGATGGGGTATACAGATATAGGAGGGTGTAGATGGGGTATACAGATATAGGAGGGTGTAGATGGGGTATACAGATATAGGAGGGTGTGGATGGGTATACAGATATAGGAGGGTTTGGATGGGGTATACAGATATAGGAGGGTGTGGATGGGGTATACAGATATAGGAGGGTGTGATTTGGTGTATACAGATGTAAGTGGGTGTGGATGGGATATACAGATATAGGAGAGAGTGGATGGGGTATACAGATATAGAAGGGCAAGGATGGGCTATACAGATATAGGAGGGTGTGGATGGGGTATACAGATATAAGAGGTTGTGGATAGGGTATACAGATATAGGAGGGTGTGGATGGGGTATACAGATATAGGAGGGTGTAAATTGGGTATATAAATATGGGAGGGTGTGGATGGTGTATATATATATATAGGAGGTTAAGGATGGGGTATACATATAAAGTAGTATGTGGATGGGGTATATAGATATAGGATGGTGTGGATTGGGTATACAGGTATAAGAGAGTGTGGATGGGATATACAGATATAGGATGGTGTGGATGGTGTATATAGATATAGGAGGGTAAAGATGGGGTATACAGATATAGGAGGTTGTGGATGGGGTATACCGATATAAGAGAGTGTGGATGGGGTATACAGATATAGGAGGGTGTGGATGGTGTATATAGATATAGGAGGGTAAAGATGGGGTATACAGATATAGGAGGGTGTGGATGGGGTATACAGAAAAAGGAGAGTGTGTGATGATGTTTAATATAACTAAAGCATTTTTGAGAACGTATTTTATTTGATTCAATTATAAAATGATAACTTCAAATTAAATGACATCTATTTAAATAAACACGTCAGGACAAAGGACGAAGTAAGATTGAATATGCCTATAGTACTAGTGTAATTGATTAATTATATAAAAAATAGAGCCTTTCAAGACGACATAATTATTTGGACTACCTCTTAGGCAGTCAATGGGTCCCCACTTAGGAAAATTTCTGGATCTGCCAGTGCTTGGTCCTGTTCATCAACAATTTATTTTCCTCCAGCCCCAGGTGATTTATGACTATGTCAGACTATTTATTTTGTGTATAGCTAGATCTTGCTATATAAATCACTGATCTTTTGCTAAATAAATCCTTGATCTCAACATATTTAAATCCTTTCTATTAAATATGGATTTGTAAATTTATGCTAATAGTATGCATAAAATATTTAAAAGAAAACAGCAGTTCTGACATATTCAGTTGCAAGATATGTTTGAAAATCAGTAAGCGTGGTAAGACAAATCCATTCAGAAGTCTTGAAAAGTAAAGAGAACCACTTAATTTTAATTGGAAGGTAATTTGATATTCAGGCTGGGGCAACTTCAAAGTTTTCTATCGATTGTTGCTACACAGACATATTTTTTTCTGGGGGTTGCTCACTTGCTGTGTGAAAAATTATTTTCACTTTTCCCCTCTATTTTGTTTTTTTCCAATTCTTACTAGTCAAGGATATTCATTTCCAAAATTGATGTCCCAGTCAGTCCTCGCATACAATTACATTTCATCTATCATGTATTTTGTGACCAAAAAAGATATTTTGTGTTGTTGTTTTACAGTTTTAAAGGAACAGTGGCTTGCTTTAATTTGATTCATGTCTGACATATCTGTTTTTTATACATTTGGCTGTTAAGTTTCTCAATTGATTTTTTTTTTATGTCCAAGCTATATTTAGCCCACTATCCAGTATGAATTTTCTCATTGTCAAAGGAGGTACAAAATGTATATGCCTATAGTACTAGTGTAATTGATTAATTATATAGCTATTTCATTAGAACTTACAATTGGTGGATAGTTGTCTCTTGAAATGGCGATCATACTACATCTCCTTATATGATATAAAAACAGACAAATTGCATTAAAGTCTTTGTGTGACCATGTATCATGTGTATTGCTTACATGTTTTTTGTTGACCCCTTTTTAAAAAATCTGGATAAACTTAGAAATTATATAACCAACACTTACCAAATTAGATTTCACATATATATATGTCAATTTTCAACTTTATATTATTGAAAAACGATTCATAATTTAAATAAAATCAGTTTATAAAAGATGTAAAATCTGGATACCCAGCAATTTTTAAAAACTGTAAATACTGAAAGTTTTGCATGCATTTATTATACTATTTCCAGTATATGATCATTTATTATTGCAATTATTCAAGAATGGATGCCTTAGCTGTTATCTGCTCTTTGGTTGGGTTGTCTCATTGACATGCATATTCCCTAAATTCCATTCTCAATTTTACTAAAAAATGTTTATTTATTGTGATGTTAAATAATTCCTCATAAATTTGTATGTTTCAGTTAAAAATGTTTAAGAATGCAAGTTTTTATTATTGCGATATTTACCTAGTCACATTATTCGCATTCAATTATTTCTGAATTTACAGTACTGTACATGTATAAAGTTTGAGTGGTTTACAATAGGCAATATGTGTAATGGAACTTTACGGAAGAAAAATAAATAAGCGAAAACAATGATAGAAGTCTCATCTGTGTCTTATTTTGATAATGGAAATGGCAATACTTTATGATTACATGTATCTGTATATTTAACAGGACTGAAAGTATGTTTTTATCCAAATACAGTCTAATCATCTAATGGAACATACTTGTACAAGTTCAACTTTTACTGGGATTCATGTTTAGTACCAAATTGTTGCTTTTATATATGTTTATCTTCTTTAAATATTTCTTTATGAGTCCTTGTGCATGTTTCGTGTGTTTTACACCAATCAAGTTTGATTGAGCTATTGATATATTTTTTTCTTTTTTTTTCTGCATTGTCTACGGAGTTTGAACTTGTCAATTGCTGGTATTCATTGATATCTACATGTCATGCATGTATACTTAAAAGCTAGTCACTCATGTTGACCGACACTCTTTGCCTTATACATGTAGTAGATTCTTTTAAATATATTGTAAGAATATAAAAATCCTAAATTTAGCTGTTGAATGTACATGAAACTTTCCATAACATTAGAATTAAAAGTACAAGGTACCACCTTCTATTGAACAGTCTGCATCTCAAACTTTGAACCTGTATTCACCACTGCATGTTTCATGTGTTTCATTTGTCATTATTTACATAATTTTCTAAGGATTTCTCAGGGTTGAATTTTTTTTCTGGTTTCTTTTTTATTGAATTTTGCACTGCAACACCCTCAATTGTTAAAGACAGTACAATTTTCAAGACGAGCATTTCAGCTAAATGACTATGTTGTATGAAATTTGCTCATAGTTGTAGGCCTTACACTGACCTTTAGTTTTTGACTTTTACGTCATTTAGTCATGTTAGTTGCTTGCCCATGTTGGGGAGAGTTGTCTCATTAGCAATGAAACCACATTTTTTTAATTTTGTATGTACCCGTACATGTACATGATATCTTATGCCCTTTCTTATTCTGATACATGTATATGTTAATGTCACAGAAAAACTCTCAAAAACATGATTACTATTGTCTGATTGGCAATCATACCACATCTTCTTTTTTATATTTACTATGTCACATTTTATGTGCCTGAGTCTCTCAACATGCTCAAGCTAAAGCTTATGTTGTTCTTATTTGGTTGCTGTCTGTCATTATTTGTTTATTTGTGTATTAAAGGTAGCATAACTCATGTACAAATGTAGTTGTATGTATAAATGCAAATGATAAAGAGTTTTACTCATTGTTGAAAGCTGTACAGTAACCTATAAAAATTGTGATAAACATGATGAAAGACCTAAGAACTTTCATAAAAATCTGAAATCAAACTGGCCTAATTACTCACGAAATTGTAATGAAAGTACAGTGCATAAACATGATAAAAAGAAATATATTTAATCAAATTAATGTTTTGATACACACGCTTGACAAAAAATTAATGGATGAAGTTACTGTTCAAATGTTGATACTGCTGTTCTTATGAACATAATGTAAAGTTACAGATATCTATAACATTTAGCCCTTTTATGTTGGTCTTCTGTTTGTAATCAACTGCACATGTAATTTTCCACTATACAGGTACAACATTGTACAACGTACATGTATATGTGCATATTAAAATTCTTTTTAATCAAATTGTACTTGATTAATCTCTGTGTGACATGTCTGTGTTCATGTTGAAAATTAGAACTGTTCATCTTTGATTATCCTTTACAGCTGTGGAACAATCTCTACGAGGCTGCAACAAGATGTTGAATTACTTTATAGATTACATGAGGTTTTTGCTTTACACATGTTTCCATTTGTAGGTTCCGTTAACGTTAATTTTACAATTTAACAGTCAATTAGCCATATCTTTCACTTTCTGCATTCTATTAATGGAGGGTTTTCTTTCTGTCCAGAAAAACACAGGCAATAAAAGATGGGTGTCAATAACTGGGTCCTCCTTTCACCTTTAAGCTGAGTCTTACTAGTATTTTTAATCATTTTTAACATGCTGTTTGACATCACCATGATCACACTGTGGAATGTCTGGTTGGAAAATTAACTTTATTCCATTTCAAAAAGTTATGTTGCCCTGAACACATTGTTGTCCATGTTTTCTGGATGACAATAAAATATGTGTTGAAAAAGAGGAATTTTGACATAAAGCTTGTGAATTACCAACTGTTCATAGATCCTGCAGTCAGGTATTGCATTGTACATGTAAGGCTTATCTTTTGCACTTTTGTTCTCATCATTGTCATCTTGAACCTGTAATAAAAAAAAGTAACAATTGACAATTGTGTACACAAAAAAAAACCATCCAGTAAGCAGTATAACAGTATTACTGATACAAATATTTTTCATATACATGATATATATATAAACATGAAGGACTTATATTGTAATCCAAGTTTTTATGCAAAAGTTCTGTGAAAAAAGATGTGTTAAAAACTTAACAATATCCACCTAACATTTTTGTAAAAGATTCACGAACTATCAATATATTTTTAGCAAGTTTTTGCAAAATAAAAAAAAACTCCGCCACATTATGTATGTATGTAAATATATGTTCCTGCCTCGTTTGAATTGTTTTACATTGTAAATTCGGTGTCTTTTATAGCTGACTATGCGGTATGGTCTTTGCTCATTGTTGAAGGCCCGTATCCTGACCTATAGTTGTTAATTTGTGTGTCATTTTGTTCTCTTGTGGAGAGTTGTCTTATTTGCAATCATACCACATTTTCTTTTTTAACCGGATTTTTGTGACAAAAATGTCGGTTATTGATTTGGGGATGTACGGCGGGCGGGCAGTCGGGCTGTTGGGCGGGCGGCAATCAAATGTTGTCCGTGCATTAACTCGTGAACCGTTCAACCAAAGCTTTTAAAATTTTAATATGTTATTCCTGACAACTATACGAAGGTCAAGTTCAATAATGGCGATTTTGACTTTTACCGTTCAGGAGTTATGGTTCTTGAAAGATTGAAAAATGGAGTTGTCCGTGCATTTACGCATGAACTGTTCTACCAAAGCTTCCCAAATTTTAATATGTTGTTACTAATGAAAGAATGGAGGTCAAGTTCAATAATGACGAATTTGACTTTTACCGTTCAGGAGTTATGGTTCTTGAAAGATTGAAAAATGGCGTTTCCATTCAGGTTGTTTCATTTACTCATGAACCATTCAATCTAAGCTTTTCAAATTTTAATATGTTGATACTGATGACAAAATGGAGGTCAAATTTGATATTGACGATTTTCACTTTCACCTTTTATCAGTAATGGTTCTTGTGATATTGCCAGGACACAAATAAATGTTAATAAATCCGGTTTGCTGTCATTGTGACAGCCTCTTGTTATATAGTTAATTTAATTAATTCAAACCAAAACAAATTTAAATTATATGCTTGTTTCCAGCCTTCAATTTGAAACAAAAGTTTCAGGTGGGTAATTCGCCTTTTCCCGAATCTTTATATAAGACCTGGGGTAAATGGTAAATCACTTATTTAAATATAATTGGAATAGTCACAAAACAATTTGTAACGTTCTTTTGTTGGTAATTCAATGATTTTTAGATAGTTACAGCATTGTTGTTCACAAGATGAAGGCAGTGAACGGGCGTTGCCACCAAGGACAAATTGTGTCAAACTATGCAGGTTTTCAGTGCAATGCAATCGCCTTCTTGTAATTATATTCAGATGGAGATTTGATTAAAGAGGTCCTGCATCATTAAGTCATTGTGCTTCTGAAGGTTATCGAAATGATAGTTTTAAACATATACTCAAATTTAAATACATCGGATATCTTTTTTAAAGATAGTTCTTGTTTTTTATAATATGAATTGCGCCAATAAATGGAACTTGACACATTCCCCATTTCCATTCTCAATTATAATCCTGGTACCTTTGATAACTATTATTAGTTGTGTCATATTTACCTCGAAGCGATTTACCTATTTACACGTATATGTTACATTAGAATACTGACTTCAACTGTGAAATAACTTTAATTTTATAATTACTAAAGATATGATTATAAAATTTGAAATTAAGTAGTACTTAAAGAAAGTCTCCATTTTTATGTCATGTCATTCCATCAGGTCCTCAGTGCACTATTTTGTTATAAGTGCACTAAGGAGGCCCTTTGCTTGTACCTGTCAATAACGGAAAGTACCTCCTCAGTGCACTAAGAACAAGCATATGAAAACAAGTCTATAATATTTGCGCAATTAAATAATAATAATATAATAATAATTCTTTATTTAAAGAGGGTTACACAGTTAGCTATAAAGCTAATCTTCCCTCAGGCCCTCATGAAATACAATGAAATATAACAAACAATTACAAAATATCAAACAGACACACATACATGAATAATGAAATAAAAAATTGTTATGAAATACACAATTTTCAAAACAAGTAAAAGTTACAAAGTCATATATGACATGTATAGTATTGGCATCAACAATATCATAAGTTTGAGTAAGTGTGTGAAAATTATTATGCAAATAAAAAACGCATGTAGCTTCTTCATGTTCCATCAAGTAATTTTTTAAATCTTTTTTGAATGAGCTTGTACTTGAGGTTGATTTTTTCAGGGATATTGGTAAGTTATTCCATAAAATAGATCCTGAATATATAAAAGATTTCTTATAAAGCTCTGTTTTGGCTTTTGGAACTTGTAAATTTTTGCAAGAGGCATTTCTCAAACGATATTGGTTTATTTCTGGCATTTCTTTAAATTTTTCAGTGAGATATACAGGGGCTTCATTCTTAAGGCAATGCATCAAAACTGATTTGTGGTATGAGATTCTGTTCTCTACTGTCATCCATCCAAGCTGTTTAAACAGTGAAGCTGATGATGAAAGTGGATCAGCATCTAAAATAAGTCTTGCAGCCCTTTTCTGCAATTTTATTCTAACTAGCTCATTTTTAGCACAACCACTCCAAATAATACAACAATAATCTATCAGTGGGAGAATATAACCATTATAAAATAATTTTCTTAGATCAATATTCATGATATTTAGAAATTTCTTGATTTTAGAGAGTAAAAAAAGTCTAGATGAAATTGATGAACATAAGTAATTAATATGGCCTGTCCAGGACAGATTAGAGTCAATTCTAACACCTAAAGGTTTTTCAATTGATGATTTTTGAAGAATATTATTCTCAATAGTTAGAACTGGTTCTGCTTGATTTAAAGGCAGCCTTTGTCTTGTACCTATAACCATACATTTTATCTTATCCAAATTTATGAACATGCTATTTTCATGACACCATTTTTTGACACATTGGAGATCATCTTGTACTTTTAATTGCATATCACCAATAGTCTTTCCTGATGTATGCATAGTTGTGTCATCAGCATACAAGTCTGTATGGCAGTTTTTGATGTGTAATGGAAGGTCATTTATGAACAAAAGAAACAAAATGGGACCAAGTATTGAGCCCTGTGGAACACCAAAATTTATAAATATTTTATCAGAAAACTGATTATTTATATGGACTTGCTTTCTTTCACTCACATATCTATAATACTAAAATTACGAGGTCCAATCTGTCAGCCGTCATCACGTAAAAACGATGAATCAAAGAATTCAACTTTATATATAACTAATATAGTACAATGGTGTTGATTAAAAATTACACCACTCTAGGCCCATTTGTTTTTCACGTAATTAATATTGCCAATAATTATAAAGTTCCAGATCGAGTCCGACACCGATACCAATAGTATATTCACCTGTTACCTATTACCTTATCTGTACGTTCCGCATCAGACAGGCGCACCACCAAACAGTGTATTTAGAATTTGTTGAGTAAAAAATATTCCATTCCAGGCCCTTTTGTTTTCCAAATTATTAATATTACCAATAATTGATAGGTTCCAGGTCGACGGGTTCAAACAGAAAGATTTTGAAAGCAGAGAAAACTGTGCACCTTATACATGTTATAATCGGCATGACTTTATCAGATGACAATACCAATACTAAAATAAGGCATACGCATAGTTATATATCAGTCATGGACCCGCGATATCACGGGTGTGTTCTAGTGATTTTAAAAAATCAACAGTATCTTCATGGAAGCCATAAATTAGAAGTTTTTTACATAGAATTTCATGATCAACAACATCGAAAGCTTTCTTAAAATCCAAGAGGACGGCCAAATTGATATTTCCATTATTCATTTCATGTAGCCATTTATCAATAATATTAATGAGGGCAGTTTGACATGAAAGGTTGTTTTATTTGGCGCAAATGAATGCTGCAGTTTTTACAATAAAGCATGCAAAATAAGAAGTCTTGCGCAAATTCATTCTTTTTCAGTGAAACAACTAGATATCCAGTGGCAGATTCAGAGGGGGCGTAGAGGGTGTACGCCCACCTCTGTAATTTTTGATAGAAAAAAATGCATTTCAATATTGTATATCTTTTTAACTATACTAAATTTGCAGTTTTGTGATATGTGCATGTAGTTTTAACAATGTCGTCAATAGGTGTTAGAAAGAAGCTATCAAAAAATGATTTAGAACCTTATACTACACATACGAAGGTACAGGTATGATACCATGACGGGTGAACGTATGATATAACTGTGAAATAGCCATTGTTATTGGCACGTTATTTTATGGATTGTTGATTTTATTACCTTTGGATTATTGGCACGTGCCATCGAACTTAATCTTTATAGACCAAATATTAAAGCATACATACTTTACTTTTACAGTTTAGAGGGAGAAGACGAAGAAGAATTATTTATAATAGTGCAATCTGAATAAACAAATAAATACATATTTTATATTAAATAAGTTTTTTATTCAAATGAAAGAAAGGATAAGCGCATTTACAAACAGATGTACTAAGACATATACTCGATGCTGAACTTAAAATTAGGTTATTTTGTTTTAATCTATGAGGATCTGGAGGGGGTCCTTCATTTCTGTATTCTTTAATGTTTAGGCCGTTTTTTTCTATTCTTTATACTTTTTGTCTATATTATACCATTCTTTATATTCAAGCACCTTATTATTCTCTATTCTTTATTTTTTTCCATTTTCTCTATTATTCATATTTATAGCCGATCATTCTCTCAATTCTGTAAAACCCCATCAACATCCTCTTTCCGATGGTATGTTATTTTATAGTTTTGACACTCTCACTTCATGGCCTAAGAGCAGTTTCAGAAGCTTAGTTCAAATGGAGACATGGTTCCCTGATGCGGCCTTAAGAGGATAACGAAATTAACGATATAAATTATCTGACTTATAAAATATTTGTATTTTGCGTTCAGATCGTTCCTAATGAAGTAAAATCCAGAAAATATAAAATTTATAAGATGTTGTTGTCACTCTTTTGTTAGTGTTACGTTTAAAATTTGCAATTACTTTTTTCAAAGAATAATTAAATGTTTAAATTAACACCAGAAAATAAAAAAAAAAATAAAATCAGAAACACCGTTATTGGGGAATAATTTATTTCTACAACAAAACAAACTAGCAAAACTGTATGTATATAAATATATATTATTAATTCTCTAATCCCTTAAACAAAGACCAACAGAAATAAAAAGTCAACGAATGATTTTATGTTTAACAATTCAAAATGATACACGTTTTTTATTCTAGCATTTATAATACAATGTATCATCCACATGAAGGTGCGTAACTCCTAATATCATTCTGACACACTAATCTTAACTCGATCTGAAAGTTTTGAACGTTACTTTTTATGATTGGTCTTAATTTGTCCAAAACAGTCTTACAGCCCTTGGATGGTGTAAACTTCCCAAAACAACGTGTATGGTGTAATTGTATATGGCATATGGTGCAATGGTGTAAGGTGTATGGTGCTATGGTGTATGGTGTAAGAGGAATGGTGTAATGGTGTATGAGAAATGGTGTGATTGTGTAACGTGCGATCGGGAATTGTGTGAATGATAGTGTACGACCTATCATTGGTTGCAAACGAAATTTTTTTTATTTTATTTTTTCGGATTGTAAGCATAAACATAATAAAAATCTTAATACTTAAAATTTAATTGCATTATGAGTAATTTCGGATCCTGTTGATAGAATGGGGAATGGTGTATGGTGTAAAGTGTAAGGTGTATGGTGCAAAGGTGTAACGTGTATGGTGTAATGGTACAAGGTGTATGGTGTAATGGTGTTTGGTGTAATGGTGTATGGTGTTAGTGGGAAGTTTACACCATCCAAGGACTTTAACAGACTTGATTTAACGCTAGAGCCTTCCATCTTGATTAACTTGACATGACTGAACAGACTTGACACAATATATCTGAACAGTGTCTTTAAGTCTGAAAATTCTCAACGTTTTTCTCTAGCGGTAAATTAAGTCGATCAAGACTTGATCAGACCAAAATGACCGTTTCAGACTTAAATCTGGCTACTAGTGTTATGATGATATAGGAGAGAGTGGATGGGGTATACAGATATAGGAGGATGTGGATGGGGTATACAGATATAGGAGGGTGGGGATGGGCTATACAGATATAGGAGGGTGTGGATGGGCTATACAGATATAGGAGGGTGTGGATGTGGTATACAGATATAGGAGGGTGTGGATGGGCTATACAGATATAGGAGGGTGTGGATGTGGTATACAGCTATAGGAGGGATTGGAGGGGTATACAGATATAGGAGGGTGTAGATGGGGTGTACAGATACAGGAGGGTATGAATGGGTTTACAGATTAGAAAATCATGAATTAAAGAAGAAAAAAATGAAAATCATGAAAATGGAGAGAAATCGGTAAAAAATTAATGAATAGAAAAGAATTGGGTGCAGAAATATAAAAAATAGAGAACAATATTTGGGTGTTAAAAATATAAAGAACTGTCAATAATGTGTCCACAAAATTGGAAAAGATAGTTAAAGATGAAGACCCCAAGGTCCTCCACACCCTCATGTAGACATAAGGATGCATTTACCAATCTTCAAACTGCAAAGAAAATTATACAACAAAAAAAGAGTTAAAAGCCTATTTAAAGTCTTCACAAAATTGTGAAAAATAATCTAAATGTCATCTTATGAGTTGTATATATATATATATATATATATATATATGCAGTGCAGGCGATTTGGTGTCACAATATCACAGTAGCATGGGTTCGAATCCCGGCGAGGGAAGAACCAAAAATTTGCGAAAGCAAATTTACAGATCTAACATTGTTGGGTTGATGTTTAGACGAGTTGTATATATATATATATATATTATATATATGGTTAGCATCTGTTAAGATAAAATAAATCACCACTCATCTGCTACTGGTCTTACTAATTGTACGATATGTGTTACAGAAGCCTTCTTTGTGTCAGATGAAAGCAATATAAAGATTTGTCTGTATTTCAGGGTAAGACTCCATATGATCTAGCAGCAACAAGAAAAAAGAGACAGTATAAAGCAGTGATGGAATACTTACAGGTACATATAGTGATATAGAGTAACAAATGTTTACAGCTCCTACTGGTCTTACTAATTGTAAGATATGTGTACAGGTACACAGGCCTCTACAATAATTTTTTATGCAGTTAAGCTGCATTATGCGAGCACCCTAGATTTGTGTTCTACCCAATAAATGCTGAAATACTTGCCATTGTTATTATCTAGCTCGCTAGTTATATATAACTAATTGAACACTTTTTTAATACTTTTTATTCTGGATTACAAAAAATATGACCAGAAAAACCTTAAACGATCGTCGATTTATCCAAAAGTTTTGAAGTTACACATAGGAAGTAGTGCTTATAAAGAATCCTTGTGTAGTTCATTATGACTTGTGCTTTTGGCCAAGATGTCAAAGAACAATCGTATGAAATATTTAATCGCCGAAATTCTCTAAAGACAAGTAGTTTAAATTTCCCAAATGGCAAAAGTCGTAGGAATATTGTTTGTCATCAATACATAGTACAACTACGTCAGTAGTCTATTATATAATAAGTTCAACTGTTCATGCTGTTGGCGGCAATTTCAAATTAGAAAAAGAAATTTTCGTATCTTTTCAATTTGGAGGCAGGTGTGCAAATTAGCATTGGTCCGAGGTCCGCGACATTCCACTTTTGCAAGCGGAATTTCGACTAGGATAGTTGGTTTCTAGCTACGCCCGACGTAGTCACCTTCCACTTGAAAGAAAATAAGAATTAACTTTGCAAACCTGTTCACCAAAGTCTCCAATTATAAAACGAGCTAAAAACTTATTTTTATCATTATTATTCATGACAGCGATGTTCATTTTGTTCAACCGCTAGCTTTATACAGAAAATCGCCGATAAATATTGTATAAATTCGAGTAAAATCGTATCTGATTGACAAAAACAACATTGTAAACACATAACAATGGCGGCTGTATAGACACAACTTTACAATATCGGATCCGATTCCGGAAGCGAATAAGGATAATTCCGGGTTTGGCGGTTAATTACAAAATAAATCCAAGCGGGTGAAAAAATACATCCATGCATGGTAAATGAATATAAACACTAGAATTGTAAACCAAAAGATATATGTAAAAGAAAGAAAAAGCAGAAAAAATATTCAATACAGAAACTCAAAATTCTTTTTGACAAATTTCAATTTAAAAATCAAATACAACGTGACTGCTGGGAACAGTATAGAAGAACCAAGTATGCTCTAATGAACTCAGGTCTGCATGGAACCAACGGCTTAAACCCCAAAATCTCCGTTACAATATACAAAAGCTATGTATTACCTAGACTCTTGTTTGGCTTGGAATGGAACTACTGGAAAAGTTTCACAAAGAAACTCTCAGATCAATTCAATCTTTCTCTAAAAGAACGGCTATTCCTGCCATTTATTTACTACTGTGTGTCCTACCGGTAGAAGGAGAAATCCATAGAAAGAAACTAACACTCTTACATGCAATTCTGTCCTGTGACAACTCTAAATTAAAGGAAATTCTTAAAAGACAAATATCCGTCAATTCCGATAATCCTAAAAGCTTCTTTCATCAATCAATTTTACTGCTACAACAATACAACCTGAAATCCTGAGATCCACAATTAACAAATACTGGACCTATGAACTACAAGAAAAGGCAAAGTCAAAATCATCATTGAGTTCACTCAACACAACCATTTTAGAGATAGGTACTGTCCACCCAGTCTGGGAATCTGCATCACAGAGCTTGTTAGATGTACGGAAAAGCATGATCAAAGCTCGTATGCTCACTGGTACATACTTGGTACAGGCCGACAAATACAAATTTAGTCAATACAAGATAAATGCAACATGCCTGCTGTGTCAGAGGGAGGACGAAGATTTAACGCATGTCTTAACATTCTGTCCAGCTTTAAGGGAAACTCGTATGAAGTATTTCCTTCCTCTCAAAATCCTGGTCACAAATATCATAGGTTGCAAAGGATGGGAACAACTTTTTAACATTAACCAAAACATTGTAGCACTTTTGCTAGATTTCTCAGTTTTCCACAGTATGCAAAACCTCAGTAAAACCTAGAAGATGAATGTCGAGTCACTGACTAGAGACTTCTGTTACAAAATACATATCTGCCGCTTACAGCTTCTTAAGAACTTAGAAAACAAGTGAAATTCAAATGGAAGTATGTGAATGCTAGGAATGATTAGTATAGACAATGTACTTTAGTAACTTTTGTACCTAAGCAATTTTTACTTTTTTACTTATGATGGACAAGTTGGGTTTTAGATTTTATGCCTCCAAACATGTACATTTTCTTTTTCTAATCCTGTGAATATTTTTCCATCCTAAATTTTTTGTATTTTTATCTCTTAACCATGTTAACCTCTCCACCATATGTACAGAGCACGTCTACTGGCCCGTTTTTACATTATTAATTTTATCGATTATTTTTACCTTTTTTTTCTTTTTTTTTTTTTTACTTTTTAACCCTATTGTAATTAACTTTTAAAAATATAAAATAAATCTTTGATTAACCCACTAATGTAAATACTCCTGATTACCCATTGCGGGGTGTTCCTTAGATAGGAAGCTAATACACAAGAAAGAAAGAAAGAAAGTATATCTGACAATATACATGTTCATGGTCACAGTCTAAATTTTCTTTATCAGTGATAAATGATGATAATGCATGTGAGATGCTTTTTAAGTGTAAACATATTACAGCAATTTCGAAGGGTTATTTTTTTATCTCAATTTTGAAGGGTCAATTAAAGTAGCTGAAAGTTTCTTTCTTTACTTTCACAAATAATGCAACTATATTATATATACCTGAATGTAAGTAAATCATATGATATATAGGTAGCATCCTTTGGGCCACTCTATCCCCTCCTGTTTAATAACTTGGAAACGGTCGAGCTCCCCACCCCTAATCCATATGAGGGGCAGATCCAGGATTTTAGGTTAGGAGGGGCGCAAACTTAAATTTTCTCTGAGCCGAGCGAGGCTAAAAAAAAATTGAGGTAAAATTATCGGAATATTCTTTATTAAGCTGAGAACAACCCATGCTTTGCATACATGTATATATTCATGTTTGTGACAATATAACAAATCAGATGAAATATAGGGGAGTCCCTTGGGTCACCCCACCCCTCCTGTTTTATAATTTAAAAATGGTCGAGATCCCAACCCCTAAACCATATATTCATGTATGGGACAATATAACAACTCAGATGAAATATAGGGGGAGTCCCTTGGGTCACCCCACCCCCTCCTGTTTGAGAATTTGAAACCCGTTGAGATCCCCACCTCTTAACCATATATATTGATGTACGGGAAAATATAACAATTCAAATGAAAGATAGGGGAGTCCTGGGGTCACTGTACACCCTCCTGTTTGAGAACTTGGAAATGGTCGAAGATCCTCACCCTAAACCATATATACTCATGTATGGGACAATATAACAAATCACATGAAATAGGGGAAGTCCCTGTGGTCACCCTAACCCTCCTATTTGAGAACTTGGAAACGGTCGAGATCCCCACACCAAAACAATATATATTCATATATGGGCCAATATAACTAATTAAATGAAATATAGGGGGAGTCCCTGGGGTCACCCTACCCCTCCTTTTTGAGAACTTGGAAACCAATGAGATCCCCACCCCTAAACCATATATATTTATGTATGGGACAATTATAACAAATAAAATGAAATGTAGGGGAAGTCCCAAGGGTCACCCTAACCCCAGTGGCGGATCCAGAAATTTTCATAAGTGGGGGCCCACTGACTGACCTAAGAGGGGGCTCGCTCCCAGTCACGCTTCAGTGATTCCCTATATAAGCAACCAATTTTTTTCCCAAAAAAATCCTCTCCCCTTCTACCTGTTTGAGAACTTGAAAACCATTGAGATCCCCACCCCTAATTTATATATATTCATATGTATTGGACAAAATAAAAAATCATTTACATTTACTATGGGTAAGTCGGTCAGACCTCACCTTTGATCCCTGTTGTAGTGAACATTTGTCTGATTCGTGTCTCATAACTTTTGTACTATAGAACACAAATTCAGTTTTCTTTTCAGGGAAACCAGTCCATTCATACTATTACATGTTCATACTAAGTCAACTTGAACTTCTAGCAGTCAAATAAAACCAAGGTTAACTACCAAGTAGAACAACTGCAATCATTGGGAACTTGTACCACTGCAGACTCACCATAAAAAATATACATTGCTATATGCATTGCTTTTGAAACCTTGATAACGTATAAATTATTTGCCTTAATAAATAAATCATTAGATAAACATAAATGAACTATATATGAATGTTTAATGTTGAGGCAACTTTGCCACAGTTTTCATAATTACGGTTGCCTTGGTTTTTGGTTAACTGCCTTCAGCGCTTACAGCGCTTTGATTTTTCAACTTGTCCAGTAGGACAAGTACATACCAAAACTTACTTGTCCAAATGAAATTGTTACTTGTCCAATTTTAAAATAATCTTTTTACATCTTGAGTTGATAAAAGGAACAAAACGAACTGCAACAATAGAACAGAATTTGATCTTTTTCTTTTGAAATACTTTTCAAAAATATAAGTCAAGTACAACTGAATCTAGTCATGTCACAGGACTTAGGTTCTAGTTTTCATCAATGCTAGTCTCATCAGACTCTGCACACGAGGCACCATCTGATAGGCCTGTACACTCATTTGACATTTGTATCCTATATTGTTTAAGTTGAAAAAAGTGTATTCAAATACAATCAATAAAAAGAAGATAAGGTCTGATTGCCAATGAGACAACTCTCAGCAAGAGACCAAATGACACAGAAATTTACAACTAAAGGTCACTATATTGCAAGTATTGCTTTTTAGCTCACCTGGCCCAAAGGGCCAAGTGAGCTTTTCTCATCACTCGTCGTCCGTCGTCGTTAACTTTTACAAAAATCTTCTCCTCTGAAACTACTGGGCCAAATTTAACCAAACTTGGCCAAAATAATCATTGGGGTATCTAGTTTAAAAAATGTGTGGCGTGACCCGGTCAACCAACCAAGATGGCCGCCACGAAACCAAGATTCATCAGGAGAGAAATCTTAAAAAAATAGTTTTGAACAAACAATTTAAAATTCTAATGTAATTTATTTGTTATCACCATTTTGATTGGACATCATATATTTGAGGCACTAAATCCACACTTAACAAGCTTTTAACTAAGCTTAGTTGTCATTTTTCAAATCAGGAATTTATTATTATGTGTTTTCTTCAATATTCAATAAAATTAGCAAATGTCTTTTATTTCATATTCTAGAGCGAACAAGACAAGCGCAAGTTTTCTTGATTTTTGATATTTAATTGTTTTTGGTTATTGATTTAAGGATGTACAGCGGTGGGTGGACGGCTGCCAAACACTGTCCGTTCATTAACATGAAAAAGCTTTGACGAAATCTTTTCAAATTAAGATATGTCGTTTCCTGTGACTAAATGAAGGTCAAGTTCAATTTTCACGATTTGAGCTGTTTTCGTTGTTGAGTTGTTACCTTTCAGTAACAAAAGTGATTTTTACCATATGAATTTGAGTTATTTCCCTTTGAACAGAAATGGTGTAATTATAAGTATCTTATCAAAAATAGAATTCCTGGGTTTTTGTCGACCCTGCAATTTTTGTTGCAGAAAGCTCGACATAGGGATAGTGATCCGGAGGCGGCGGCGGCGGTGTTAGCTCACTTCTTAAAAGCTTTATATTTTAGAAGGTAGAAAACCTGGATGCTTCATACTTTGTATATAGATGCCTCATGTTACGAACTTTCTGTCAGTCACATGTCCAATGTCCTTGACCTCATTTGCATGGTTCAGTGACTACTTGATAAAAAAGTTCAGATTTTTTGTAATGTTAAATTCTCTCTTATTATAAGTAATTGGACAACTATATTTGGTATGTGCGTACCTTGTAAGGTCCTCATGCCTGTCAGACCGGTTTCACGTGACCTCGACCTCATTTCATGGATCAGTGAACAAGGTTAAGTTTTGGTGGTCAAGTCCATATCTCAGATACTATAAGCAATAGGGCTAGTATATTCGGTGTATGGAAGGACTGTAAGGTGTACATGTCCAACTGGCAGGTGTCATCTGACCTTGACCTCATTTTCATGGTTCAGTGGTTATAGTTAAGTTTTTTGTGTTTTGGTCTGTTTTTCTTATACTATATGCAATAGGTCTACTATAATTGGTGTAGGGAATGATTGTAAGGTGTACATGTCTAGCTGACAGGTGTCATCTGACCTTGACCTCATTTTCATGGTTCAGTGGTCAAAGTTAAGTTTTTTAGTTTTGGTCTATTTTTCTAATACTTTATGCATTAGGTCAACTATATTTGGTGTATGGAAATATTTTATGATCTATATGTTGGTTACACAGGTTTTATTTGACCTTGACCTCATTTTCACGGTCCATTGCTAAGTTTTAAGTGTTTGTGTTTTGGTCTGTTTTTCTTTATTTATAAGCAATAAGTCAATTATATTTGTTGTAATGAGGAATTGTTAACTGTACATGTCTGCCTGGCATGGTTCATCTGACCTTGACCTCATTTTCATGGTTCATTAATCAATGTTTCATTTTCTTGGTTAATGTTGAGTTTATGTGACAGTTGTAATAAAGCTTTATATTTAGGTCTATCAAGATAGTATCAAGGATTAGTAAAGAAGGCGAGACATTTCAGTGTGTGCACTATTGTTTTAATATGCTTATTCTAACAATGTACTTAGATATTGGACCATAATAGGTAAATGTCCAATTTCAAATTTTTCAGTTCTTTGACCACATTATTTTTGTTTCTGTTCTGTGTCAAATATTCATTTTTTTTTATTTTGTATAGAATGCATAGAAATGAAGATAACTGTATTGTATTAACTATTTTTTGCTTGGCCAACAATTAACTTTGTCCTACTTTAGCAAATATCCTTTCATGTAGCTAAAAACTATATCACTAGCCTTTTTACACTACGGTTATGAGTTTGAGTCCCTCACATGGCAGGTCCTTTGACTTCTTAAATTCATGCAAGTAATCAGTTTTCCTCACTTTTTGTCGTCATGCTTACAGAAGTTGATTTGATATTTGGTATACAGTTTTAGGTTTACCGTGACAAATTATAGAACAATTTCAGATTTTATTCCGGTCTGAAGTTTTGTGCAGAGTTATGTTCCATTGACTTAAACAATAAAGGAAAGTTATCAGTTTTCAGCATTTTTATACGTTCATATAATGCTATATGATGTCGTAGGTGTTGTCGTTGGCATCGTCCGAAGACACATTTGGTTTCCAGACAATAAATTTAGTTTAATTAATGATTCTCTATGAAATTTTACCAGAAGGTTCAATACCACAAAAGGAAGGTTGGGATTGATTTTTGGGGTTATGGTACAAACAGTTTAAGAATTAGGGGCCAAAAGCAAGAATTTTTGTAGTTTCCGGATGATAATTTGTGTTTTAGTATATGGATCTTTCTATAAAATTGTACTACAAGGTTCCATACCACAAGGAGAAGGCTGGGAATGAGTTTGGGGGTTTCATACTTTTTTTAAGTTTTTGAAAAATTGAAATTTTTTGAAAATTTTCAAGAAGAAATCTTCAAAAGCACCATATTGCAAAAAAGCACAGTATTGCGCAGTAGCACAGTATTGAGCAATATCACAGTATTGCGCAAATGAACAGTATTGTACAATAGCATAGTATTTGGGCAATAGCAAGAAATCTTTAATTGCACAGTATTGCACAATAGCATAGTATTGTGCAATAGCAGGAAAACTTCAATTGAAAATAAAGACAAACTTGTAACCAATTTTAATGGGATTAATTTAAAATCTTTAACTTTTTTCAAGGAGAAATCTTCAATTGCACATTATTGCGCAATAGCATTATATTGGACAATATCACAGTATTGCACAATAGCAAGAAATCTTCAATTGCACAGTATTGTACAATAGCACAGTATTGGGCAATAGCAGGAAATCTTTAATTGCACAGTTTTTCGCAAAAGCACAGTATTGCGCAGTAGCAAGAAATCTTCAATTGCAAAATAGCATAGTATTGCACAATAGCACATTTTTGTGCAATAGCAAAAAATCTTTAAGGTGGTTCCTAACACTACAGGGGGATAACTCTGTAAAATCAGCTAAACGTTTTAATTACGTTGTTTTGTTACAGGAATATCAAGCTTCTCAATGATCATAATAAGTGTTTGTCAAACTGCTATATCACCAGTGTCATTTTTCTGATAAAACGGTTGGTTCAAATTTTTTGAAATTTTTATATTTTTGTAAAAGGGTCAAGGTAAATACTTTGTCAAAAAAAAATTTAAGAAAATTAAACGAGCCAAATTAATTTTAGTTAAAGTGTTGGGTACCACCTTAATTGCACAGTATTGTGTAATAGCAAGAAATCTTCAATTACACAGTATTGCACAATAGCATAATATTGCACAATAGCACAGTATTGCACAATAGCTGGAAATCTTTAATTGAAAATAAAGACATTCTTTTATTAAAAGTCTTCATTTTTTTGGGTTTCTAACCTTGTATTCCTATTTTGGATATTGGGGCCCCATTTTTAAATTGGTCTACATTGAGGTCAAAAGGGTCCGAAATTAAACTTTGTTTGATTTCATCAAAAACTGAGTTATTGCGGCTTTATGATATGCTGAATCTTATTATGCATTGAGATTTTGTATTTTGGGCCCTGTTTTCAAAGTAGTACATATTAAGGTTTGAAGGGTCCAAAATTAAACAAAATTTAATTTCAACTAAAATAAAATTTTTGGTGTTTTTTTTATATGCTGAATCTAACCAGGTTTAACCATGTTAGATTTTGGATATCAGACCATTCTAGGAAAATTAAATGTCCCATTTTAAATTTTTAAGATCTTTAACCACATTTGTTAGTGTCAGAAACCTATGTTATGTCAAAAATTTGATCACAATCCAAATTCAGACAGTATCAACCTTGAATATTGTGTCCAAACTTGTCCGAACTTGCCCAAGCTGTTCACGGTTCGACCTCCGCGGTTGTATCAGGCTGCGCTCAGCGAATCATTTTATTTTATCTTGCTTTAAGATATTGATTTGATATTTGGTATATAGTTGTACCATGACAAGTTACAGATCAAGTTCAGAGTTTGTTCTGGTCCTTGGACTCAGAAAATTCGTTTGTATGTATTGGTGTAAACTATTGATTTTATTTGTACATGATTTGTGTCTGTACTTGTGTGTTTGATTATGATGAAGGACCAAAAAACATGGAGATTGAATACACAATCATCAAGTGTCATATCGAAAAAAAGGCACACTGTTCAAAGTATCTATTTTATACACATCTCATAACTTATTTCATGCATTCCAAATTTATGACAACACACTCGACCTCAGATGAGTTGAACCTCGGATAAGTCGAATACTTTGGTCCGTTTCCTTCAACTACGACATAATGAGGTTCGACTGTTTATAATGTGACACATTTTTATTGTATATTATTTTTCGGGGTAAATATTTTAGAAATTTAATAGTTTTACGAGTGACATGAGAGAAGATATATTAACATTGCATATTCCTCATTTTTTAGACTGTCATGTCAGAGAAATCTTCAGGTGTGACTGCTGGACAAGGGATAGAAGGTAATTTATTGTGGAGCCTGCGACTTTTGTCACAGAAAGCTCGACATAGATATAGTGATCTTGCGGTGGCAGCGTTAGCTAACTTCTTACTTTGTATATAGATGCCTTATGTGACAAAGTTTCTGTCTGTCCATTGTCCTTGACCTCATTTTCATGGTTCAATGACTACTTGAAAAAAAAGTCAACATTTTTTGTAATGTTAATTTCTTTCTTATTATGAGTAATAGGATAATAAAATTGAGAATGGAAATGGGGAATGTGCCAAAGAGACAACAACCCGACCATAGAGCAGACAACAGCAGAAGGTCACCAACAGGTCTTCAATGCAACGAGAAATTCTCATTCTGATTACTGCCATACAAGTTTGAGGCTTGACACACTTGACACCTGGTTCCCTCCTCTTGTATTCAATTGTGATTAATGTCATATAAGTTTGAGGCTTGACACACTTGACACCTGGTTCCCTCCTCTAGTATTCAATTGTGATTACTGTCATACAAGTTTGAGGCTTGACACACTTGACACCTGGTTCCCTCCACTTGTGTAAAATTGTGATTACTGCCATACAAGTTTGAGGCTTGACACACTTGACACCTGGTTCCCTCCACTTGTGTAAAATTGTGATTACTGTCATATAAGTTTGAGGCTTGACACACTTGACAACTGGTTCCCTCCACTTCTTCTATTCAATTGTGATTACTGTCATATAAGTTTGAGGCTTGACACACTTGACACCTGGTTCCCTCCTTTTCTTGTTTTCAATTGTGATTACTGTCATACAAGTTTGAGGCTTGATACACTTGACACCTGGTTCCCTCCACTTCTTGTATTCAATTGTGATTACTGTCATATTAGTTTGAGGCTTGAAACACTTGACACCTGGTTCCCTCCTCTTGTATTCAATTGTGATTATTGTCATATAAGTTTGCGGCTTGACACACTTGACACCTGGTTCCCTCCTCTTGTATTCAATTGTGATTACTGTCATATAAGTTTGAGGCTTGACACACTTGACAACTGGTTCCCTCCACTTCTTCTATTCAATTGTGATTACTGCCATACAAGTTTGACGCTTGACACACTTAACACCTGGTTCCCTCCACTTCTTGTATTCAATTGTGACTACTGTCATACAAGTTTGAGGCTTGACACACTTGACACCTGGTTCCCTCCACTTGTGTAAAATTGTGATTACTGCCATACAAGTTTGAGGCTTGACACACTTGACACCTGGTTCCCTCCACTTCTTGTATTCAATTGTGATTACTGTCATATAAGTTTGAGCTTTGACACACTTGACACCTGGGTCCCTCCTCTTGTATTCAATTGTGATTACTGTCATACAAGTTTGAGGCTTGACACACTTGACACCTGGTTCCCTCCACTTCTTGTATTCAATTGTGATTACTGTCATATTAGTTTGAGGCTTGACACACTTGACACCTGGTTCCCTCCGCTTCTTGTTTTCAATTGTGATTACTGTCATATTAGTTTGAGGCTTGACACACTTGACACCTGGTTCCCTCCACTTCTTGTATTCAATTGTGACTACTGTCATACAAGTTTGAGGCTTGACACACTTGACACCTGGTTCCTTCCATGTGTGTAAAATTGTGATTACTGCCATACAAGTTTGAGGCTTGACACACTTGACACCTGGTTCCCTCCACTTCTTTTCAATTGTGATTATTGTCATATAAGTTTGAGGCTTGACACACTTGACCCCTGGTTCCCTCTTTTTGTATTCAATTGTGATTACTGTCATACAAGTTTGAGGCTTGACACACTTGACACCTGGTTCCCTCCACTTCTTGTATTCAATTGTGATTACTGTCATATAAGTTTGAGCTTTGACACACTTGACACCTGGGTCCCTCCTCTTGTATTCAATTGTGATTACTGTCATACAAGTTTGAGGCTTGACACACTTGACACCTGGTTCCCTCCACTTGTGTAAAATTGTGATTACTGCCATACAAGTTTGAGGCTTGACACACTTGACACCTGGTTCCCTCCACTTCTTCTTTTCAATTATGATTATTGTCATATAAGTTTGAGGCTTGACACACTTGACCCCTGGTTCCCTCCTCTTTTTGTATTCAATTGTGATAACTGTCATACAAGTTTGAGGCTTGATACACTTGACACCTGGTTCCCTCCACTTCTTGTATTCAATTGTGATTACTGTCATATTAGTTTGAGGCTTGACACACTTGACACCTGGTTCCCTCCACTTGTGTAAAATTGTGATTACTGCCATACAAGTTTAAGGCTTGACACACTTGACACCTGGTTCCCTCCACTTCTTGTATTCAATTGTGATTACTGTCATATAAGTTTGAGCTTTGACACACTTGACACCTGGGTCCCTCCTCTTGTATTCAATTGCGATTACTGTCATACAAGTTTGAGGCTTGACACACTTGACACCTGGTTCCCTCCACTTGTGTAAAATTGTGATTACTGCCATACAAGTTTGAGGCTTGACACACTTGACACCTGGTTCCCTCCACTTGTGTAAAATTGTGATTACTGTCATACAAGTTTGAGGCTTGACACACTTGACACCTGGTTCCCTCCACTTGTGTAAAATTGTGATTACTGCCATACAAGTTTGAGGCTTGACACACTTGACACCTGGTTCCCTCCACTTGTGTAAAATTGTGATTACTGTCATACAAGTTTGAGGCTTGACACACTTGACACCTGGTTCCCTCCACTTCTTCTTTTCAATTGTGATTATTGTCATATAAGTTTGAGGCTTGACACACTTGACACCTGGTTTCCTCCTCTTTTTGTATTCAATTGTGATAACTGTCATACAAGTTTGAGGCTTGATACACTTGACACTGGTTCCCTCCACTTCTGATATTCAATTGTGATTACTGTCATATTAGTTTGAGGCTTGACACACTTGACACCTGGTTCCCTCCTCTTGTATTCAATTGCGATTACTGTCATACAAGTTTGAGGCTTGACACACTTGACACCTGGTTCCCTCCACTTGTGTAAAATTGTGATTACTGCCATACAAGTTTGAGGCTTGACACACTTGACACCTGGTTCCCTCCTTTTCTTCTATTCAATTGTGGTTATTGTAATACAAGTTTGAGGCTTGACACACTTGACACCTGGTTCCCTCCACTTGTGTAAAATTGTGAATACTGACATACAAATTTGAGGCTTGACACACTTGACACCTGGTTCCCTCCTCTTGTATTCAATTGTGATTACTGTCATACAAGTTTGAGGCTTGACACACTTGACACCTGGTTCCCTCCACTTGTGTAAAATTGTGATTACTGCCATACAAGTTTGAGGCTTGACACACTTGACACCTGGTTCCCTCCACTTCTTTTCAATTGTGATTATTGTCATATAAGTTTGAGGCTTGACACACTTGACCCCTGGTTTCCTCCTCTTTTTGTATTCAATTGTGATTACTGTCATACAAGTTTGAGGCTTGACACACTTGACACCTGGTTCCCTCAACTTCTTGTATTCAATTGTGATTACTGTCATATAAGTTTGAGCTTTGACACACTTGACACCTGGGTCCCTCCTCTTGTATTCAATTGTGATTACTGTCATACAAGTTTGAGGCTTGACACACTTGACACCTGGTTCCCTCCACTTCTTGTATTCAATTGTGATTACTGTCATATAAGTTTGAGGCTTGACACACTTGACACCTGGGTCCCTCTTGTATTCAATTGTGATTACTGTCATACAAGTTTGAGGCTTGACACACTTGACACCTGGTTCCCTCCACTTGTGTAAAATTGTGATTACTACCATACAAGTTTGAGGCTTGACACACTTGACACCTGGTTCCCTCCACTTCTTCTTTTCAATTGTCATTATTGTCATATAAGTTTGAGGCTTGACACACTTGACCCCTGGTTCCCTCCTCTTTTTGTATTCAATGGTGATAACTGTCATACAAGTTTGAGGCTTGATACACTTGACACCTGGTTCCCTCCACTTCTTGTATTCAATTGTGATTACTGTCATATTAGTTTGAGGCTTGACACCTGGTTCCCTCCACTTGTGTAAAATTGTGATTACTGCCATACAAGTTTGAGGCTTGACACACTTGACACCTGGTTCCCTCCACTTCTTGTATTCAATTGTGATTACTGTCATATAAGTTTGAGCTTTGACACACTTGACACCTGGGTCCCTCCTCTTGTATTCAATTGTGATTACTGTCATACAAGTTTGAGGCTTGACACACTTGACACCTGGTTCCCTCCACTTGTGTTAAATTGTGATTACTGCCATACAAGTTTGAGGCTTGACACACTTGACACCTGGTTCCCTCCACTTGTGTAAAATTGTGATTACTGTCATACAAGTTTGAGGCTTGACACACTTGACACCTGGTTCCCTCCACTTGTGTAAAATTGTGATTACTGCCATACAAGTTTGAGGCTTGACACACTTGACAACTGGTTCCCTCTACTTCTTCTTTTCAATTGTGATTATTGTCATATAAGTTTGAGGCTTGACACACTTGACACCTGGTTCCCTCCTCTTTTTGTATTCAATTGTGATAACTGTCATATAAGTTTGAGGCTTGATACACTTGACACTGGTTCCCTCCACTTCTTGTATTCAATTGTGATAACTGTCATGTTAGTTTGAGGCTTGACACACTTGACACCTGGTTCCATCCACTTCTTGTATTCAATTTTGCATGTACAAAGTCAGGTTAATACAAGTAAGTTGTCAATAGTTTGAAGAATTTTCACCGAATAATTCTCGTATATATTAACATTGATTATTAGAATTGACTATAAAAGTTAATATTGATAAGGTCTATGCTTTTCCAAAAGTTTAAATACAATAGACGGAGTTTCCGGTTATGTAATAAATGATTTACTTTCAATGGTGTTTATTTGTGTGACAGTATCAGGTTTAATCTGAGTGTTCTTTGTGACAGAAACTATAGTTCCCTCCACTTCTTGTATTCAATTGTGATTACTGTCATACAAGTTTGAGGCTTGACACACTTGACACCTGGATTCCTCCTCTTCTTGTATTCAATTATGACTACTGTCATACAAGTTTGAGGCTTGACACACTTTACACCTGGTTCCCTCCACTTCTTGTATTCAATTATGACTACTGTCATACAAGTTTTAGGCATGACACAGTTGACACCTGGTTCCCTCCACTTCTTGTATTCAATTGTGACTACTGTCATACAAGTTTGAGGCTTGAAACACTTAACACCTGGTTCCCTCCACTTCTTGTATTCAATTGTGACTACTGTCATACAAGTTTGAGGCTTGACACACTTGACACCTGGTTCCCTCCACTTCTTGTATTCAATTATGACTACTGTCATACAAGTTTGAGACTTGAAACACTTGACACCTGGTTCCCTCCATTTCTTGTATTCAATTGTGATTACTGTCATTAGTTTGAGGCGTGACACAGTTGACACCTGGTTCTCTCCACTTCTTGTATTCAATTGTGACTACTGTCATACAAGTTTGAGGCTTGAAACACTTGAAACCTGGTTCCATCCACTTCTTGTATTCAATTGTGCATATACAAAGTCAGGTTAATACATGTCAATCGTCAATAGTTTGAAGAATTTTCACCGAATAATTCCAGTATATATTAACATTGATTATTAGAATTGACTATAAAAGTTAATATTGATAAGGTCTATGCTTTTCCAAAAGGGAAATACCTTACTGTATTTCTTCTTATTGTTAACATTCTGCTGCCAAACTTTGACACAATTTCCCTCTGTAAGACATCACAATCAGGTTCATACTTAATAATGTTATCACAAATACCTATCTGGATCTCACCCTGGGAGTCTCAAAATTTTGTCAGTCCAGAGTTATCTGCCCAAAACCCAAACCAAAAAATCTTGTTAGTAAATAAATGCCTTAACTGTCATAGGAAGACCAAAACCGATGAGTGGAATTTGTTCAAGAACTCACCCTGTGAATTTGATTTATTTAAACCGGAAAGATTCAAAGACTCCTTGGTTGGGTTATTCCCCTTTGAAAATTAAACAAAGTCGGTTGGCCACTCTAAATCAGAAACCGTAAGTCGTAGACACTTGGGATCATGTGACCTTATAGATAACTGGACGTTACACAAACAACAATCAATCCATGTTTGACATACACTTTTAATGATTTGTTAATGAAAAATATTGAAAACAAACTTTTAAATTGGTTAACAAATCTTTATTAAACTTAGACTTAATGATATTTTTATAGAAAAAGTTATAATTACAGATCCAATCCACACACAGACAAAGTCCAATATGTTAAACAGGTTACTTGGCAGTGGGACGTATGTTTCCTATGACATGCGCTGTATGGTAACAGGCCAGTTCGCGGTCGGAAAATCGAGTCTTGTCAAGCTCTTAGCTGGTGATGTCGTCCCAGAAGGAAGACATCCTACCGATGGAATTTCCCTACTAGAAGGTCGCTGTGGCCTTGATGTTGAGAATAGAAGCTGGATTTATATTGATCCTGGTAAGAAAATCTACAACATAAAAACTTTTCATTTATATTTGAATTCCTCTTTGGTATCTTCAACTTCTCTATTAGGTTCAGAATCAGGTAATCTTTATAACATGAAAAGACAAAGACATAGATCATGTAGAAAAAACCTGCGGCTTATTGAACGAATTAAACGGTAATACGAACTCAATAACACTATTGTTGGGATTGGTGAATGTAGTTTCTCTTATGATTTAAACAAAATTCTAGTCTGATATTCAGAGATATTGTCCTTGTATCATGTTAATGGTCATATTATTGGCAATTTTTATATGCCTTAACCGATTTAAGATATTGTTGTGCATTTTTTTTCTACAGGGCCGTTATACTGACTTCTGACAAAAAACAAAAAAACTTTTGCATATAATATTTGATTCTTACAGCAAGTTCAAAAGGATATACTATAATGTACTCATTGCATAGCTCTTTATAAGTACCCTACCGACAGAGTCGAAGGGAACTTCAGGTTGCACTCTGTTCGTCTGTCTGTCCTTCTGTCAGTCCGGCAAATCAGTTTTCCACACTTTTTATGCCCCAGCCGTTGTGAAGGGGGCATTAAGTTTTACCCTTGTCCGTCTGTACGTGGGTACATCCCAAAATTGATTTCTGTTCTTTTACTTAGCTGGCCTTAACCAAATGTTATGAAACTTTATATACACAATGCTTATTACCACAAAACACAGATCAAGTTTTAATTTTGGTGACGTCACTTTTACCGTTCTAGAGTTGTGCCCCTTTTACAATTGGAAAAATTCCTGAAATATATGTGTCTGTTCTCAGTTAAACTTTAGTTTGCCTCCAAATGTTATGAAACTTATGCACAATGCTTATTACCATAAAACTCAGATCAAGTACAAATTTGGGTAGCGTCACTTTTACAGTTCTTGAGTTATATCCCTTTCCAGGGGCGGATCCAGGATTTTGGAAAGGGGGGGCGAAGAATTTAAATTTCGCCGAGCGGAGCGAGGCGAAAAAATTTTGGGACCCTTTTTGGGCTAAAAAAACATAAAATAAGTGCTTGGGGCATGTATATTTTATTGTTGCTGTAAAGTGTAAGGATTGGACATTTTTTATGCTGTATTCTCCCTATTAATTGTCTATCATAAAATGATAGTATTAATCCAAAGCTATGTACTGATATATTTGATGTAGGACTTGTCAGTAAAAAATAGACATGGAAATTCGACTCAATTTACAATACGACCGACACGAGTTAAAAAAGACAAACAAGCAGTTTTTATCCAAATGTTTGATTGATATGTTTCACCCAACATAACATAGGTCCACAAATGGAGACATAAAGGTCACACCCAGTAGGCAGGTTACAGTCTGGTCTTGAAAAAGTATGCAATATATATCAGTCCGGTGAAACAGACATTCCAGTAAGACATGCAAACCCCGGCCACAAAAAAACTACGTCCGTTTTTATTGATCATGTTCATTTCATGCTTCATAATTTTGTTGGAAATTTTCGTTTTTAATAGCAAAAAAGTGGATAAGACTATTGTTTTCAATCCAGATACGGCCAGAATTTTTGTTTTAGACAAGAATCAGAGTCAATTTTTTCTCTCTCAAATATCTCAGAATGCCTCCTCAAATCAAATGGTTTCGTACCTGAGACTTGAAATTTTTCTAGAGCTTATACTTAAATTGAGAATGGAAATTGGGAATGTGTCATAGAGACAACAACCCGACCATAGAAAAAACAACAGCAGAAGGTCACGAACAGGTCTTCAATGTAGCGAGAAATTCCCGCACCCGGAGGCGTCCTTCCGTGGCCCCTAAACAAATATATACTAGTTCAGTGATAATGAACGCCATGCTAATTTCCAAATTGTACACAAGAAACCCAAAATAAACTATGATAATACAAGAGTAACAGAGGCCAGAGGCTCCTGACTTGGAACAGGCGCAAAAATGCGGCGGGGTGACTGGAGATCATTATTCAACTTTTTTATTTATAAAATAAGCTGGTGCATTTGGGGTTAAACATGTTTTCGTAGGTAAATAATTTTGTGGAATTTTTTTTTCATGAAAGTGTAATAGTCTATAGAGTATTTAATATTACTTTCTGTTTGGTAGAATAGTGAAATAGAAGTCAATACATTCTTGCTCAATCCTGTGTCGCTTTGAAGATTTCCTGATTGTCATGACATCCTCAGCCTAAGCAATGTGTATTACTGTAATTTGAATTTCAAAATGACCGTGTGCCGTTTTTTCAACGCACTGGTCAACTCCACGATAGCATATCACATGACTTTGACAATCAGTAAATACCAGCGAAAAATATATTGATAAGTAAAGAATTGTCGTATAAAATTAAATACTCGGGAAATGGCAAAGTTCACGAAGTCTAGTCTGATTAATAATTTTCCAAAAAAAAAAAAAAAGTCCGCGCAAAGGGGGGGCGTACGCCCTCTACGCCCCCCTCTGAATCCGCCACTGCTTTCTAACGTTACAGTACGCCCAGAGAGTATGTAATCGCGAACTCTAATCACCGATTTCCGAGTGTAGCGGTGTGACACCGCGAATCACGGATTATACTCCCAATTTCCTCCAAAGATTCTCTCCCAACACCGCGTGGCTGTTTATTGGTTTATTGCCCATCGGATGTACTGAAAATTAATGACGCGTGACAACATCATCGGATTAGCCAGATTTATTACCTTTGTACATTTAATCGATCTTGATTGCACCTGTGTGCTTTAAAATACGTTATTTAAATGTCCTTTCATTGGCAGATAAAAGTGTGACTATTTTCATTTAAAATAAGATAATTATTCTTGTATGTATATGCCCATGTCATTGTCATATGTCATACAACGTACAAACGTATAAAAATACGAGTAAAACACTTATTTTGTATTTTCATAATGTCCGATCAGGTCATAATTTTTGTTTTTTCAACAAAGACGATTTTACCACAACTAGAACCTTTTATGACCTACTCAGTGAGCAATATTCGGTTCATTAATAGTTTAATATTAAATAATTAATATCAACTGGCTTAAAACAAAATGATGTTTTTACGGTAATATGTCCAATCTAAATTAAACCCAAGAGTTAATTTATCGGATCAACAAGTGAACTCTGTTACTTTCAATTTATTTTGAAATGTAAAATATTATGTTTCACTACCTCGGTAGATTACCGACTAGAAATATTTGAATTTAAAAAAGAAACTGTAAAGTGACAAATAGTTTTGTATGCAATGTGGCAGCCCTATATTCATAAATACTGAGATACATTCGCCGCCCAGACACAACACAATAATCACAACCTTTAAATATTTAATTATATGGAGAACAGAAATCATGTGTTTTTATCCGTTATGATCTGTTATTGATCTTTAATGATTTTAAATAAAATTGGATTGGCGCAATCCGTATTTTACTGCTCGTTAAAAGTCCTCAGCGAAATATAAAAAGAAGTTTCAACAATTATAAAATAGAATATTTAAATGAAATTATATCGTGTTCTACAAGAAAGAAATATGTGAAAAAAAAATGTGGATCGGATTTTTACGATCGGCAAATTTTCACAGAGGATCTCTACCAACACCCATCAGGAACTGAACGACATGCATCCTGTTTTCATCTACCATTAATATATAGTGTTGACTATGGACGTATAAAAAAACGGTCCGGTTTTATGTCCTCTGTTGACTGAGAAACGTAAAAATAAAAGGCTGATGTTGGTTAATTCAGAAAAGGAATACAATTTAGAATCCGGTTAATATCAATTGTAAAAGTACATTCAAGAGCCTCAATCTTAAGGCACACAAATTTATGTCAATCATTACAAAGCAAGTTTAAACCTTGACTGAATTTTCCCACGGTTATTCAGAAAGGTCACCTGAGTTTACTGTTACATGATACTATTTCCCGCCAAATAAAAATCTCGTGGACAAAATTGATGTCACTATTTTTAGCATTCAATATTGTGAGCAAAGTCAAGTTCAAGTTCAACTACGCACTGTTGATCACTGAGATGCGTATCGTCTTCCCACGGCAATTAATTGCTTTAAAAATATTTAAAGATCACTGTTCTAAATACAACACAAAAGTTTACATTCATTAAATGAATATTATGCAACGACGAGTTGATGCAGCTATAAAAATATTCCTGTTGTAGCTGAAATGTATTATTTATCCTAAAGTAATGTTAACAAATCGTGAAGAGAAAATGCCGTAGACTTATTAAGCATAAGGAATGGTGAAAAGTATTTTCTTTTTTTCTTGCCTATACAAGTTTTAAGAAACGTAATTTTCTTTCTTTCTCACATTTTATACCTTCAGCGTTAATTTCCGTTTATTTTCACATAAGTATGTCTCTTTTCGTAAGTTATATAAATTACCGATAAAAAAAAACCGAGGTCATAATCAAGTATAGATTTTTTTTTTATTAAACTTTAATGCAATTGAAAGCATTAACAACAACCTTTTGCTTTTTAAAACTTTTATTTTGTAATCGTAAAATGGAAATGGCGTAGATTTATTAGCATAACAGATAGTGAATAATATTTTCTTATTTACTTGTATAAAAAACTTTGAGACGTGTCACTTTTCTTTAAACTACCCTAATTTATTCAGCGTTAGTCTCCGTTTATTGTTACACAATTATATCTTTTTTAGTAAATTAAATATTTATTTACTGATAAAAAACGGAAGTCAAAAACAAATATAGTGATTTAAATGTACAGAGTAATTAAAAGAATTAACAACAACGTTTTTATGCCCCACCTACGATAGTAGAGGGGCATTATGTTTTCTGGTCTGTGCGTCCGTCCGTCCGTTCGTCCGTCCGTTCGTTCGTTCGTCCGTCTGTCCCGCTTCAGGTTAAAGTTTTTGGTCGAGGTAGTTTTCGATGAAGTTGAAGTCCAATCGACTTCAAACTTGGTACACTTGTTCCCTATGATATGATGTTTCTAATTTTAATGCCAAATTAGAGATTTTACCCCAATTTCACGGTCCACTGAACATAGAAAATGATAGTGCGAGTGGGGCATTCGTGTACTGAGGACACATTCTTGTTATTTTTATTTTAATCTTTCATTTGTTTCAAGCAATCAGATATAAACTGATAATCAATAGACAGGAAATACAATTGTTTAATTACATTAGAAATCTCGCATACCTTGACTGCCGTGTGCCGGCATAGATCAGAAGGATAAGGGCAATAAATTACCTGGTGTGACACCGCGTCACTCCAGACTGGGAGAGATGTCGCTAATACAATAAACAAAAGGTAACGGATTTACGCGGAAGTCGGAGGGAATACTCCCAAATTTCTCCGAGAATTTAGGGAGTGATGTCGGAGTTTCCTGGTGTCACACCAGGAAAAAACTCGGTGTATGGAGTTTGGGATGGCTTTCGCGAAAATGGTACTGTATATGCAAGCAGGGGCATCATCTGTGTCCCATGGGTACATTCCTGGCTGTTTGGTGTATAGGTTTATCATGACAAGTTACAGAGCAAGTTTGAATTTTGTTCCGGTCTGAAGATTTTTTGCAGAGTTATGGTCCTTTGACTTACAAAATTCACTCAAATAATCAGTTTTCAGCCTTAATGTTCGTCATGCTTGAAGGTATTGATTTGTTAATTGGTATATAGTTTTATCATGACAAGTTACAGATCAAGTTTAATTTGTTTTCCAGTCTAATGCTTGAGCGCAGATTAATAAATGGTCCTTGGACTTATTGACTTGATATTTGTTAAATAGTTTACATTATGACAAGTTATAGATCAAGTTAGAATTTTGTTACAATACAATGAATTTTAAACTGGTAGGGGACTATGTATTGCCATGCAATACTCACAGAATGCTTGTTAGCTATAAACTTTGAGTTTATCGTCTGTTTATCTACTGCTGTTCTGTTTGTAATTTTTTTTTTAAATATTTCTTCTTCTTAAACTGAACTTAAATCATACTTGAGGCTTCTAGCTTCAAATTCATTCCTGAATTTCCTGCTCAAAGTTAAAACACAGGAATAAAACAGACAAAATGGTAGTTTTTGTCTTGGCTAAAAAGACAGTACGACATATACATATAGGGACCTTATTTATTCTGTTGAGGCATATGTTAGGGTTTTGCTAAAAAATCATTCAATGCTTTTGGCCTTGAGCATGTCTTTTGATGGTATCAGTATAACAACAGCACATTATTAAACCAAAATATTTTTTTTTTTAATATTATCTATTCAAGTGATATATACTATTTTACAGAAACGTATGACGCTTTAGATGTGGTTTACAATAAGGTGTTGATGACTTCAATAGAAGAAGATGAAAGAAAAGAAGAAAAAACACCAAAGAAACCACATTTACCAGATTCAAACCCTGTTAGAAGTGATAGTAAAGTGATGACCACTGGTCCCTCCCAACAGCCCCTAGCAGCCAAACCTTTGTCACCTCAAATATCTGACAGTGAGTCCAAGACAATACCAGAGTTAAAAACACACATGAAATCAAAAATGACAAAAGAAGAAATAAGAAAGAGAATGGAAAAAGTCCTTAAAAGTGGAAACTACAAGATGAAAGTTGGAAGACTGATTTTTTGGGACTTTGGTGGACAGTATGTTTACTATACGACACACCAAACCTTCATGACGTTCAGAGCTTTGTTTCTTGTGGTATTCGACGGAAGCAAAGGATTACATGAAGTAGTCCCAGATGTTCTGTGTTTTCCAGGACAGCACATGACACCAACCCCAGCAGGTACTGTATGTTAGTTACAATACAAAGACTCATATATATTGAACATCATTTATTGTTTATTATGTTAAAAAAAACATCTACTTTATCATCAGTAAAAACAAGGCGTCCAGGTTACTGTGCCAATACTTACTTTAATATTGTGAAGACAATGAAAGCTTTCCCAATAATCAGTTGGAATTTACCTGTGATTTAAATTTTTGCAAAGTGTACTGTCCCATTGAATAGTAACCGTAGCTTTGTTATCTGTGTTAATCATGTTTATGTTGTTCAAGGGAAACTTTGAATTTCGAATTTTCATGAAAAAAAATCATTCATTGATTATAAATAGGGCTGTACAAAAACAATACTAGTGATAAAAAAAACATTAAGGTGGTACCTAACAGTACAGGGAGATAACTCTGCTAAATGTTTTAATTACGTTGTGTTGTTAAGGGAATATTAATGTTAAGCTTCTCAATGATCAAAATTAGTGTTTGTCAAACTTCTATACAACCAGTGTAATTTTTCTGATAAAACGATTGGTTTAAATATTTTGAAATTTTTATATTTTTGTCAGAGGATCAAAGTAAATACTTTGTTAAAATTTTATGAAAATTAAACTTGTCAAATTAATTTTAGTGAAAGTGTTGGGTACCACCTTTAAACTAAATAAATGATAAATATTACAAAATTATATTAATAATAGACTAGAATTGTATCGTAGATAATTTCGAAAATCAGTGCCAATTATTTATTTTTAGCTCACCTGGCCCGAAGGGCCAAGTGAGCTTTTCTCATCACTTGGCGTCCGGCGTCCGTCGTCGTCCGTCGTCGTCCTGCGTCCGTCGTCGTTAACTTTTACAAAAATCTTCTCCTCTGAAACTGCTGGGCCAAATTTAACCAAACATGGCCAAAATCATTATTTGTGTATCTAGTTTAAAAATTGTGTCCGGTGACACGGCCAACCAACCAAGATGGCCGCCATGGCTAAAAATAGAACATAGGGGTAAAATGCAGTTTTTGGCTTATAACTCAAAAACCAAAGCATTTAGAGCAAATTTGACATGGGGTAAAATTGTTTATCAGGTCAAGATCTATCTGCCCTGAAATTTTCAGATGAATCGAACAACCTGTTTATAGGTTGCTGCCCCTGAATTGGTAATTTTGAGAAAATTTTGCTGTTTTTGGTTATTATCTTGAATATTATTATAGATATAGATAAACTGTAAACAGCAAAAATGTTCAGCAAAGTAAGATCTACAAATAAGTCAACATGACCAAAATGGTCTGTTGACCCCTTTAGAAGTTATTGCCCTTTATAGTCAATTTTTAACCATTTTTCATAAATCTTAATTATCTTTTACAAAAATCTTCTCCTCTGAAATTACTGGGCCAAATTAAACCAAACTTGGCCACAATCATCATTCGGGTATCTAGTTTAAAAATTGTGTCCGGTGATCCGGCCAACCAACCAAGATGGCCGCCATGGCTAAAAATAGAACATAGGGGTAAAATGCAGTTTTTGGCTTATCACTCAAAAACCGAAGCATATAGAGCAAATCTGACAAGTAGTAAAATTGTGTATCAGGTCAAGATCTATCTGCCCTGAAATTTTGAGATGTATCGGACAACTCGTTGATAGGTTGCTGCCCCTGAATTGGTAATTTTAAGGAAATTTTGCTGTTTTTGGTTATTATCTTGAATATTATTATAGATAGAGATAAACTGTAAACAGCAAAAATGTTCAGTTAAGTATGATCTACAAATAAGTCAACATGACTAAAATGGTCTGTTGACCCCTTTAGGAGTTATTGCCCTTTATAGTCAATTTTTAACCATTTTTCGTAGATCTTAGTTATCTTTTACAAAAATTTTCTCCTCTGAAACTACTGGACCAGATTTAACCAAACATGGCCAAAATCATTATTAGGGTATCTAGTTTAAAAATTGTGTCCGGTGACCCGGCCAACCAACCAAGATGGCCGCCATGGCTAAAAATAGAACATAGGGGTAAAATGCAGTTTTTGGCTTATAACTCAAAAACCAAAGCATTTAGAGCAAATTTGACATGGGGTAAAATTGTTTATCAGGTCAAGATCTATCTGCCCTGAAATTTTCAGATGAATCGAACAACCTGTTTATAGGTTGCTGCCCCTGAATTGGTAATTTTGAGAAAATTTTGCTGTTTTTGGTTATTATCTTGAATATTATTATAGATATAGATAAACTGTAAACAACAAAAATGTTCAGCAAAGTAAGATCTACAAATAAGTCAACATGACCAAAATGGTCTGTTGACCCCTTTAGAAGTTATTGCCCTTTATAGTCAATTTTTAACCATTTTTCGTAGATCTTAGTTATCTTTTACAAACATTTTCTCCTCTGAAACTACTGGACCAGATTTAACCAAACATGGCCAAAATCATTATTAGGGTATCTAGTTTAAAAATTGTGTCCGGTGACCCGGCCAACCAACCAAGATGGCCGCCATGGCTAAAAATAGAACATAGGGGTAAAATGCAGTTTTGGCTTATCACTCAAAAACCAAAGCATTTAGAGCAAATCTGACATGTGGTAAAATTGTTTATCAGGTCAAGATCTATCTGCAACAACAAAAGAAAGAGAGTTTTTAACGACCTCAGCTGGCTATACAACCGTTGCACAATCAACTGAATTTTGCAGAAATCATTTATAGGATAGATTGCCCATATATGATAATTTTTTATTACCTTTTTGTTTTTTTTGGCAAAGGCGGGGGGTTGCGCAACAACAAAACTACTTCACAACTTTCTCATTACTTTGCATTTCTTGTTAGATAAATTTTACAAAAATTCTCCCCTGAACAACTGTCGGATTTAAACAAACTTGGTTTAAATCACCACTAGGATATCCAGGGACCACTGTGTATGATGACCCTGCCTGCCCACATGGCTGAAATAAAACATAGGTTTCAAATGCACTCTTTAGTATTATATCTCTGAAACTAAACAACAGTACAACAGTTGCATTTATCATGCAACAATTGTAAATAAAAATATCAGGTGAGCGACACAGGGTCCTTGGACCCTCTAGTTAAGCATTCATGCCCCTTTGAAATATTAAATATATCTAAAATAGCTTTACATTTGCATTCAAGTCTGTGTTTTCTAATTTTTAGCTCACCTGGCCCGAAGGGCCAAGTGAGCTTTTCTCACCACTTGGCGTCCGGCGTCCGTCGTCGTCGTCCGTCGTCGTCGTCGTTAACAATTTACATTTTGAACTTCTTCTAGAGAACCACTGAATGGAATGGAACCAAACATGGCATGAATGTTCCTTATGAGGTGCTGACCAAGTGTTGTTACTTTGTAGCCGATCCATCATCCAAGATGGCCGCCAGCGGGGGACTTAGTTTAACATAGGACCCTATGGGAAATGCATACAAATGACTTCTTTTAGAGAACCACTGAATGGAATGAAACCAAACATGGCATGAATGTTCCTTATGAGGTACTGACCAAGTGTTGTTACTTTGTAGCCGATCCATCATCCAAGATGGCCGCCAGCAGGGAACTTAGTTTAACATAGGACCCTATGGGAAATGCATACAAATGACTTCTTTTAGAGAACCACTGAATTGAATGAAACCAAACATGGCATGAATGTTCCTTATGAGGTGCTGACCAAGTGTTGTTACTTTGTTGCCGATCCATAATCCAAGATGGCCGCCAGCGGGGGACTTAGTTTAACATAGCACCCTATGGGAAATGCATACAAATGACTTCCTCTAGAGAACCACTGAATGGAATGAAACCAAACATAGCATGAATGTTCCTTATGAGGTGCTGACCAAGTGTTGTTACTTTGTTGCCGATCCATCATCCAAGATGGCCGCCAGCGGGGGACTTAGTTTAACATAGGACCCTATGGGAAATGCATACAAATGACTTCTTTTAGAGAACCACTGAATGGAATAAAACCAAACATAGCATGAATGTTCCTTATGGGGTGCTGACCAAGTGTTGATACTTTGTAGCCGATCCATCATCCAAGATGGCCGCCAGCGGGGGACTTAGTTTAACATAGGACCCTATGGGAAATGCATACAAATGACTTCTTCCAGAGAACCACTAAATGGAATGAAACCAAACATAGCATGAATGTTCCTAATGTGGTGCTGACCAAGTGTTGTTACTTTGTAGCCGATTCATCATCCAAGATGGCCGCCAGCAGGGGACTTAGTTTAACATAGGACCCTATGGGAAATGCATACAAATGACTTCTTCTAGAGAACCACTAAATGGAATGAAACCAAACATTGCATGAATGTTCCTTATGCCGTGCTGTCCATGTGTTGTTACTTTGTAGCCAATCCATCATCCAAGATGGCCGCCAGCGGGGGACTTAGTTTAACATAGGACCCTATGGGAAATGCATACAAATGACTTCTTTTAGAGAACCACTGAATGGAATGAAATCAAACATGGCATGAATGTTCCTAATGTGGTGCTGACCAAGTGTTGTTACTTTGTAGCCGATCCATTATCCAAGATGGACGCCAGCGGGGGACTTAGTTTAACATAGGACCCTATGGGAAATGCATACAAATGACTTCTTTTAGAGAACAACTGAATGGAATGAAACCAAACATTGCATGAATGTTCCTTATGCCGTGCTGTCCATGTGTTGTTTCTTTGTAGCCCATCCATCATCCAAGATGGCCGCCAGCAGGGGACTTAGTTTAACATAGGACCCTATGGGAAATGCATACAAATGACTTCTTTTAGAGAACCACTGAATGGAATGAAATCAAACATGGCATGAATGTTCCTAATGTGGTGCTGACCAAGTGTTGTTACTTTGTAGCCGATCCATTATCCAAGATGGCCGCCAGCAGGGACTTAGTTTAACATAGGACCCTATTGGAAATGCATACAAATGACTTCTTTTAGAGAACCACTGAATGGAATAAAACTAAACATTGCATGAATAATCCTTATGAGGTGCTGACCAAGTGTTGTTACTTTGTAGCCGATCCATCATCCAAGATGGCCGCCAGCGGGGGACTTAGTTTAACATAGGACCCTATGGGAAATGCATACAAATGACTTCTTTTAGAGAACCACTGAATGGAATGAAACCAAACATGGCATGAATGTTCCTTATGAGGTACTGACCAAGTGTTGTTACTTTGTAGCCGATCCATCATCCAAGATGGCCGCCAGCAGGGGACTTAGTTTAACATAGGACCCTATGGGAAATGCATACAAATGACTTCTTTTAGAGAACCACTGAATTGAATGAAACCAAACATGGCATGAATGTTCCTTATGAGGTGCTGACCAAGTGTTGTTACTTTGTTGCCGATCCATAATCCAAGATGGCCGCCAGCGGGGGACTTAGTTTAACATAGGACCCTATGGGAAATGCATACAAATGACTTCCTCTAGAGAACCACTGAATGGAATGAAACCAAACATAGCATGAATGTTCCTTATGAGGTGCTGACCAAGTGTTGTTACTTTGTTGCCGATCCATCATCCAAGATGGCCGCCAGCGGGGGACTTAGTTTAACATAGGACCCTATGGGAAATGCATACAAATGACTTCTTTTAGAGAACCACTGAATGGAATAAAACCAAACATAGCATGAATGTTCCTTATGGGGTGCTGACCAAGTGTTGATACTTTGTAGCCGATCCATCATCCAAGATGGCCGCCAGCGGGGGACTTAGTTTAACATAGGACCCTATGGGAAATGCATACAAATGACTTCTTCCAGAGAACCACTAAATGGAATGAAACCAAACATAGCATGAATGTTCCTAATGTGGTGCTGACCAAGTGTTGTTACTTTGTAGCCGATTCATCATCCAAGATGGCCGCCAGCAGGGGACTTAGTTTAACATAGGACCCTATGGGAAATGCATACAAATGACTTCTTCTAGAGAACCACTAAATGGAATGAAACCAAACATTGCATGAATGTTCCTTATGCCGTGCTGTCCATGTGTTGTTACTTTGTAGCCAATCCATCATCCAAGATGGCCGCCAGCGGGGGACTTAGTTTAACATAGGACCCTATGGGAAATGCATACAAATGACTTCTTTTAGAGAACCACTGAATGGAATGAAATCAAACATGGCATGAATGTTCCTAATGTGGTGCTGACCAAGTGTTGTTACTTTGTAGCCGATCCATTATCCAAGATGGACGCCAGCGGGGGACTTAGTTTAACATAGGACCCTATGGGAAATGCATACAAATGACTTCTTTTAGAGAACAACTGAATGGAATGAAACCAAACATTGCATGAATGTTCCTTATGCCGTGCTGTCCATGTGTTGTTTCTTTGTAGCCCATCCATCATCCAAGATGGCCGCCAGCAGGGGACTTAGTTTAACATAGGACCCTATGGGAAATGCATACAAATGACTTCTTTTAGAGAACCACTGAATGGAATGAAATCAAACATGGCATGAATGTTCCTAATGTGGTGCTGACCAAGTGTTGTTACTTTGTAGCCGATCCATTATCCAAGATGGCCGCCAGCAGGGACTTAGTTTAACATAGGACCCTATTGGAAATGCATACAAATGACTTCTATTAGAGAACCACTGAATGGAATAAAACTAAACATTGCATGAATAATCCTTATGAGGTGCTGACCAAGTGTTGTTACTTTGTAGCAGATCCATCATCCAAGACGGCCGCCAGCAGGGGACTTAGTTTAACATAGGACCCTATGGGAAATGCATACAAATGACTTCTTTTAGAGAACCACTGAATGGAATAAAACCAAACATGGCATGAATGTTCCTTATGAGGTGCTGACCAAGTGTTGTTACTTTGTAGCCGATCGGCCATCCAAGATGGCCGCCAGTGGGGGACTTTTGAATGAAATTAAACATGTTCCTTTCCTTATCAATGAGGTTGTGTTGTCACTTTTAGCCAAATTTTATATTTCTTCATATGATTTCAAAAACCCAAGTAGAATCAGGTGAGCGATACAGGCTCTTGAGAGCCTCTAGTTTATAACAAAAAGGTTATTTTTTTAAGAAACTGCCACTGGACCTTGCCAAGGTGAAATATGTGCTATGCAGCGGACAGTCGGTGTATTTTATTTCAAATGGATTTCCGTCATCAAAAATAAATTGTCTGTCAATTTGCTCCCTAATAAAATGTATTTCTTTGGTTTTTATCACTATCAATTATGTCATATCAGTTTCTATTTGTATTAAACTTTTATTTTATTTTTGTTGTTGTTTTTATATTTCAGTATTCCTTCAACATTGGGTTAACTCAATCCTAACGTATTGTAAGGTGGTATATGTAGGCATTCCGAGGATCTTGTTTGTTGCCACCCATAAAGACAAAATACCAGTGGTGAGTAAATTATTTAAAACAGGAGGCTGATCAAGTCAATCTTGTCCCGTGTCCTGTTATTTATTTATAGTTATTAACTAAATATTTAGATTGTCTTTTATTCTTTCGTAAGATATGACATAAAAATTTTGAACTCATGACAAAAGTCTTGTGCAATGGGTCATAATTTATTCGTTCTATTGACTCGTATGAATAAAAGCAGATATTTGTGTTGGTATTAAGTAAGTACGACAGCAGCCTAACATCATCAAAAACAAAAGAACATTAATAGTCAACAGTTATCAACAGTAGACAAATGATTTACAATTATCAAGCACTAAATCATCACAAAATTGTTTGAATTAAAGATCTGCTATTACGCTAATGTAACGTTAGAATACCATCTGCTCTATGGTCGGGTTGTAGTCTCGTTGACGCATTCCCCATTTCCACTTTCAATGTCATTTAACTGTATTGAGAGTAGATAACACCAACCTAGAATATTATGTACAACAAATATTCCAGGTTAGTGTACTCTACCATGTAAGATTAAGACCACACACAATAAATAATATGTTAATTGTCTGCAGGCCACACACAACAAATAGTATGTTAATTGTCTGCAGGTCACACACAACAAATAGTATGTTCACATAGGCGGATTTAGGGGAGGGGTCCCTTTTTGGGAAAAAATTTGGTTGCTTATATAGGGAATCATTGAAGCGTGACTGAAGTGGGCCCCCTCTTAGATCAGTCAGTGGGCCCCCACTTATGAAAATTTCTGGATCCGCCACTGGTTCATTGTCTGCAGCCCATATCAGTTAAGTTTACATGCAAGAATGACGTCATGGTCAAAAATAGAACATAAGGGAAAGTTTTCTCGTGTATCTTGTAAACCTGTGTATTATATAAAAAAGTAAATAAGTACTCTGAAAACACGTATTAGTATGGCGTTCATTATCACTGAACTAGTATATATTTGTTTAGGGGCCAGCTGAAGGACGCCTCCGGGTGCGGGAATTTCTCGCTACATTGAAGACCTGTTGGTGACCTTCTGCTGTTGTTTTTTTCTATGGTCGGGTTGTTGTCTCTTTGTCACATTCCACATTTCCATTCTCAATTTTATTGTTGTCAAGTCCGAGGTATTTTCAATATCATCATTTAGAAAAATTAATTTTAAAAGGAAGTTTAACGTCATATCTATAATTATCATTGTTTAAGGATGATGTGGAGTCCAGACGTGAGGAATTGTACAATGGAGTAGAGGAATTGTTCAAGGACCACGAGGGACGAAACCACCTAGTCCTAACACAACGGATATTTGTCAATGCACGGGATAACACAGATACAGAAATTGAAGTCCTGAAGAAAGCCATCACAGAACTTACGTTTGAACATCCTTGTTGGGGGGAGAAGATGCCCAATGCTTGTGTCCCCCTTGAACTCGAGATTGCAGAGCTGGTGGCAGAGGGAAAACAAATCTTGTCATTGAAGGATGTAGAAGAATTGAATGATATAAGCAATGTGTCTGTACTGTCCCCTAACCAACTTAAAGATTTCCTAAATTTCCACCACTCCTTGGGGAAAATTGTTTACTTTGATACTCCACACCTTAAAGATTTCGTAATCATCAACCCCTTACTCATGGTGGAGGTTATGAGGTCCTTTGTGACAGGTAGTTATGTCAATACTTATACGGAAACTATGATATTGTGGGACAGGTACCGTAAAGCGATTTATTTTCGCGGGGTGTAAATTTTTACTTATTTTCGAGGATAGAACTAAATCGCCAAAATAAATTTCGTCAAGTTATAAGTGTACATGCAAAGGTATTGATAAAAATTTTCAATCCGCAAAATTATTAACCACAAAAATTATTCATATACTGTGTATTCATTTATTTTCGTGGGTATCAATTTTGGTGGATTGCAGAAAACTTGCATTTTCGTGTGTATTTGATTTCGTAGTTTTACAGAGTCTATAGAAAGTTGTTAATCGTTAAACATTTCTATTCGTGGTTCATCTGTTCTTATGAAAACCACAAAAATTGGAATCCATTGAATAATATTGAATCCACAGTACAAATGTACCTTCTTCCGTTAAAATTGCGAAATTTTACACCCGCTATACGGTATTTATGTCAGTGGAAGTTACATGTATGAGATCCTTTTTGATTGGTATTTATGTCAATACTTTAAATTGTATAGTACATTCAAAGTTTTTTTAATATCAGGAAATTTATAAAAATGACCACATTATTGATATTCATGTCAACACCGAAGTGTTGACCACTTGGCTGGTGATACCCTTGGGGACGAAACGTCCACCAGCAGTGGCATCGACCCAGTGGTGTAAATAGTTTTCAAAGGTACCGGGATTATAATCTAGTACGCCAGATGCGCGTTTTATCTACATAAGACTCATCAGTTACGCTCAAATCGAAATAATTATGAAGCCAAACAAGTACAAAGTTGAAGAGCATTGAGGATCCAAAATTCCAAAAAGTTGTGCCAAATACGGCTACGGTAATCTATGCCTGGGATAAGAAAATCCTTATTTTTTTCGAAAAATTCAAAGTTTTAATAACAGGAAATTTATAAAAATGACCTCATTATTGATATCCATGTCAACACCGAAGTGTTGACTACTGGGCTGGTGATACCCTCGGGGACGAAACGTCCACCAGCAGTGACATCGACCCAGTGCTATAAATAGTTATCAAAGGTACCAGGATTATAATTTAGTACGCCAAACGTGTGTTTTGTCTACATTAGTAACCTTCAAGATTTGCTTAAGATAAGATGACAATTTGCCTTCAAGTGAACTTTGATTAATTACAGTATAACCTAAGATGACTTACATTCAAGTAGGTTTGTCTGTGGTGAATAGTTGTAACATTGGCAATCATACCACAGCATCTCATTTTTTAAATAGTTTTTTATGTTTTTTTTTATATTTTGTAGATAAAGTATTTTGGCCAGAGGAAACGAGAATTCAGGAAACTTTCAAACGAATGTCAACACGTGGGACCATAAGACGGGAAGACCTTTACTTGATTTGGGAGCAAAAAGATTTCTGTGCAATTTTACCATACAAAGAGTTTATATTTAACATCCTTATTTATCTAGATATCTTGGCAGAGCAACGGAGATATGATACAACTACAGGAAGTCGGTTACCAGTGGAAAACTTCTTTGTTCCCTGTATGGTCACAGAGCGAAATACCACCAGCTTCATGGACAAAGAATGTACAGCAGAGAGAGCTATATGCTTAGCGTTTTTATTTAAAGGCACTATTATACCACCAGCCCTACCAAATCGTCTAATCAGTGCATGTCTGAGCATGTGGACTTTAAAGCAGTACCAGGGAAGAAAGCTCCTGTTTTCAGGATTTATTGGTTTATCATTTGACAAGTCACATGATGTTGTTGTATGCGTTGAAGGCAACAAGATTCTCCTTTACATCGTTCACAGAACCTCCTCCGGGTTAATCGTACCAGATATAGCTACAGGTGTTAAAGAATGCTTGGTTACAACAATGGAAAGAATCTCAGATTTCTATCAGTCCACAATCCATGCAAAACGCAGCAAACAATCAATTTTCCATATTAAATATTCATGTTCAAAATTGCATTGTTTCATCAGTGAAGAAGAAGCTTTGCAGACCAGGGAATGGGTTTGTGACGAACATAAACTAACACACAGAGATGGAAACTGGCTTGTTTGGAATCAAGATAAGGTATGCACTATTTATAAGTATAAAGAAAATTTAACAATTTCAAGGCAATACAAAACAAAATATGACAAAGTCAGAAACTTGGTTCGTACTCTGAAAATGGAAAAACTTATAATAAAACCTAAATTAATATATGTGGGTTAATGATCAGGCAGACAATGACACAAATAACCTAAAGATATTTATAGACAATAAAGATATATCAATCAATATAAGGTCTTCAACAATAACCAATGGGGGTTCCAGAGTTTAACAAGCTACAATGCTCTCATATTTGTGCATACCCCTGTTTGAATAAAAACCTTATAAAGATCTAAAGGTTGACCGGGTAATCTAAAAAGCAAACATTTTTAACAGTATCATTTATGCTGTGACTGACGTGGTTCATGTATAGAAACATGTTGCGTATTTTACATGGTTACATATTGAAAACAAGAGTTTATGTTTTACGTGTCTTAGAATGAAGTTATATACAAGCATTACTTCATTTATTCCTGATGGTGAACTTCAAATTTCATTTATCAACATTCTAACAGCACCTGTATATGGAATCGTAGATAACATGTTCCTGAGTTCCTGTTTCTTTATAGAATTTCCTTGATACAAATTGTTTGCTAACGCATAGGTTTCTCTATTTATGTCGACCATTCCCGAAAAGTAATAAGGCATCCTATGAATGTAATGATGTTGACTGCAATAGAAATCATTGTTGTTTTGCACCATTTATAGAAACAAACTTGGTTTTTTTTTTACGAGTAACACAACTGGTGTCAATAGTCGTTCTATGTCTTTGCCGTCACTGAAACTCATTATGGATGTTGTTCAATATATTAAAAATAATTATATCTTGTTATCTTATTTTAACAGAAGAAAGTACAGTGTGAGCAGAACTGTCCAGGTTAGTATTCTGCTGGTTCATAATCTGTCAACCTACATGGCTAAAAATAGAACATAGGGGGAGCATGCAGTTTCGGCTTTCTAAATCTGAAACTAAGCAGTTAGAGCAATCTAAAAGTGGGTATAATATTCATCAGGCTAAGATCTATATGCCCTGATATGTGCAGATGAATCAGGCAACCAGTTGTTGGGTTGCTGCCCCTGAATGGGTAATTTTTTGGATTATTTTCATGTTTTAGTTAGTTAAGTATCTTTAATATTATTAAACATAGGGATAATTTGTACACAGCAATACTGTTCAGCAAAGTAAGATCTATAAATAAGTCAAACATGAACAAAATTATCATTTATTGACCTAATTAGTCAATTTTTAATAATGTTTTGTACATTTTTGTAATCTTTACAAATACACTTGGTGAAAGAAAATTAAATTTAGCCATAGTTTTCAATCTTGATTGAAAAATGTATCCAATTACCCTGTCATTTAACAAACATTACCGCCATGTCTAAAAATAGAACATAGTTGTTTACTATAGAAGTTAACAGGAAAATTGTAGAAAAACACAATTTCAAATGATCACAACTTGAAAGCTAATTTTGATATTGATGAGGGGTCTTTGGAAACTATTGTAAGACCATAAGATGACATGCTTTTTGGGGAAGTTTGCTATAGTAATACTTTCCTTAGGCGTCTGCAAGATAATGTAGTACTCGTGTTTGAATACTGATTCTAGGAAGATGCTTTTCAAATTTTGAGACCTTTTGAAAAGATTACAACTGGAATAAAAAAAGGAATGAGTGTTCACCTCCAATTCATGTGAAACAAACTTTATTTTGAAAATGAGTATCAAAAACATAACTTTGAGGATTTTCAATTCGCTGAAGAGAAAATCAAAAGAAATCTATGCGACATCGTTTCATTCATGAACATTTCATGAATGAACGTTTTCCCGCGTAATTTTTACTATTTACGATACTTACAAATGTTTAGTCTTAAATATAAAGTAAAAGCCCGAGAAAAATCGAAAGACTTCAGTATTCATGACTGACATTACTGAATGCAACTTGTTTATATTTTTACCAAGCCGTCGGATAATTGACAAGTAATAAAATTTTAATTGAACAAATATACACAGGTGACATAAATACTCGATAATCATATGACTTACATCACACGCCAAGGACGAGTAAAGGGAAATACCGACTATAAAACATCGATCGGAAGGTTTTGATGCCAAAAACATTGAAAACTTTTATAAATTCCGCTATTTAAATACTAGCTATTTCACATTCCAATGTGGATTTAAGGACCTTCACTCGTCCAGCATGCTCAGTCACATGGATCAAACTGACAGCTGAAAAACATTGACTCAACGACAGTTCGTACATAGCACAGCCTCCTCAGTGTTACGATTAACAATTACATTTGTACACAATTCGTTACAAGGATAAGGTAGACAAGTCAGCTTTTACATAGAATAACTCAGTGTATCAAGACAAGTGATGTAGCAATTATTTACATGACTAAATAAAATCTGTCCATGTAATAGGAAAATGACTTTCTTACTCTTAGTGCTAGTCCAAATAATTATGACGAACCAAAAATCTCAAATGTTATTGCCTCAATGCTAAATTTCACAGGATCAACTGTAAAATGTGTTACAGGGTTATAAGCACCTCTATGAATCTAGTGTATATAAACTTTTTATTCCTGTCATCACACTGCTTTTGTTATGTCCCCATCATATTAAATTTCACCCTTTTCCTCTGTAAGCATGTACATTTCTTACTTGTACATACGTCCTTTATTCCAAACATTTGTTTCTGATCTCTAACTTTTAGTTTTCCCTTAACCAAATTGTATGAAACTGATACGCAATGCTTATTTCCACAAAACACGGGTCAAGTTGAACTTTGTTGGCGTCTATTTTACAATTCTAGAGTTATGTTCCTTAACAAATTGGTTTCTGTTCTCTAACTTAAGTTTTCCTAAACCAAATTGTATGAAACTTATAGGCAATACTAAGTTCAACAAAACACAGGTCAAGTTGGATTTTAGTGGCGTCGATTTCTATGAGTTATGCTCCTTAACAGATTGAAAAGTTGCTTGAATTTTTTTGTTTGCTAACTTAAGTTTGTCTTAACCAAATGTTATGAAACTTATACACAATGCTCATTATCACAAGATACTGATTAAATTTGAATTATGGTTGTGTCAGTTTTACTGTTCTATAGTTATGCCCCTTTATAAATTCAAACATTGTGATTGTTGTCGTGCCAACGACATTTGTCGAAAAAGCTAAACATAGCGATCAGACATTTTGTCTGCAGCGTCCACTAACTTTCACTCATTGGTTAATTTTTTTGAAATTTTAATAACTTTCCTGGATTCCTACCAAACTTGGACAGAAGCTTCAATGTAGGATAAAAAAAACTGAATTCATATAGTTTCTTTCACTGACACCCTACCCCCTCCTCTCTTAACTTAATTTGGGAAAAATTGATTGATCAATAAGGATATATATAAAATCGATGTCAATAAATCAAAACTTGCAGCAATTTTGACCCCCCCCCCCCCAAAAAAAAAAAAAACTATTTGAATTAAGTGTTTTATCCTTCATTGATTTTTTGGTGTCGTCCCTAACCTATTTGAAATAATAAACATCTACAGTTGCAAACTTCCCAGAGGTGCTATGCAGCACTTTGATTATCATGGGAGGGGGCAATATTTTTGGGGGGAGAGGTGCTTATAATTTCTGCTTGATATGTTTCATTATATATCAGAACTTGTTCTATAACTTTTCTATAATCCATGATTATCATGTCTTTTTCGGCATCCTTATCTTGGGTGAATACCACCTTGCCAAAATTTATTTCAAATGTCTTTCCCAAAAATCATTTAAAGGCATTTCAAGCATTAAACAGGCCCTGGTGAAATTAATTTTTACTCAGATTATACAAGAGACTTCATAAAATCAAATAATTCTTTTAAAATATCTTGGTTGCTAAGGACATTTCAAATATCCTTGTGTTTTCGAAATGTCAAAACATTTTTGTAAGACCATTGTACACGAAATGTATATATAACAGGTCTAATAAAGCACATCCCCTCTTTTCCCCTAAAAACTTGGCATTGCACAAGGTGATGTTTTTCTCTGGCTGTTTATGACGTCTTTACACTAAATCCATTGGATGATGGATGTGTACGGATTGATTGTTTAGTCTTAGATGCATGATTTTTTTATTAGTTGTATGTGGATTTGAACTAGCTGTCATATAACTGTGAGTACTCTCAGATCTGTTCATTGTGTCTTTTTGTGTCGGGATGTATAAGTACCCGGCCATGTCCTCTTGTATGTTTGTCCATCTGATGAGTTAAGCCTTTTTCAACTGATTTTTATAGTTCGTTCTTATGTTGTACTGTTATACCACTGTCCGAGGTTAGGAGGAGGGTTGGGATTCCGCTTACATGTTTAACCCCGCCACATTATTTATGTTTTTGCCTGTCCCAAGTCAGGAGCCTGTTATTCAGTGGTTTTCGTTTGTTTATGAGTTACATATTTGTTTTTTCTTTCATTTTTTACATAAATAAGGCCGTTAGTTTTCTCGTTTGAATTGTTTTACATTGTCTTATTTGGGCCTTTTATAGCTGACTATGCGGTACGGGGTTTGCTCATTGTTGAAGGCCGTACGATAACCTTTAGTTGTTGATGTCTGTGTCATTTTGTTTTTTTGTGGATAGTTGTCTCATTGGCAATCATACCACATCTTCTTTTTTATGTTAATTACTTTGACATGTTTTCGTCAGATTAAATGTGATCGATAGAATCATTAGAAAGTACAAAATAAATTATTCTATTTGCTTCTTGGTAACATGTGTTCATGATAGAGGGACGAAAGATACTAAAGGGACAGTCAAACTCATAAATAGTCGGTAAATAGTCTTATTCAGTAGGTCACATTCATGAAAGGGAAGGAGATTGACGTAAGGAACATATCCAATATCATTTGTGAAATGGCGTCCTTAAAATTTACGAAGGGATGATTTCAACTTCACCATTTGGAACTTTTGGTTTAAAAGCTTCCTTGTGAGCAGCAACCCTTTATCAAGAAAATCATGATAGGAAATGCACCATACATTTTTGTCCGTGCATGTTTTTGGCATCTCTATTAAAGGATCATTTTCAGATCGAAATGATCGTGCTGGTTTGTAAAAATGTATGATTTCCCTCAGATACAAAGGTGCAAGTCCATGCAAGGCTTTAAATGCCTCAAACAACAGTTTGTACTGGAATCGGAATTTAAATGTCAGCCAATGAAGAATCATAAGTGTTGAAGTTACATGTTCAAACATTTCTAGCCTGGTAGCTGTGTTTTGAACACGCTGAAGTTTGTATAGGTTGGAGGCATTCACACCATACATCAAAGCATTACCGTAGTCAAGTCGCGACGTAACAATAGAGCATGCAAGAGTTTTGCAAGCGTCCTCTGTTATATATATGATCGAATCCATCCTATGTTACGAATCTGATGGAAACAGGATTTGTTCATTGCATTTGTCTGTTGCTGCATGTTGAGGGTTTGATCGAGAGAAACTTCTAGATTTCGAACACAGGTAGATTCACTTAGTATAGTTCCGTCAAAATTCAGTTGTAACTTATTAAGACATTTGGCTGTGTTTTGGAGCAAACAAAATCAATTTCTGGTTTAACTTTAACATATGTGTTCACATCCAAGTTTTAATATCTTCCAAGCAAGCTTCTAGGCTCTCGGTAATATCATTCCAATTAACTAATGGTTTGATGACTTGGTAAATTTGCGAATCATCCGCATAACAATGGTATGCCATACCATGTTTCCTACTGATTTCACTAACCCGGTAGGAACACATTCCAAGCACGGAACCCTGTTGGACACCTTATGTCAGAACCATATTGTCGTAGTGAACAGATCCAATGAAGACGTGTTCGATTTCCCCAAACGTGTCCACATAACGTCATTGAACTGCAAAACATGTCTAAATGTAACAGGTCGCCACAATGTGTCATTTGTAAGACTATTGTACACGAAATGTACGTGTACAGTCCCCCAAACTTGTCCATATCAAGCTTTTTTTTCTTTTACTGGAACTATCATTCGTGTCAATTTTATAAATACGTAGGTTAATTTGTAATTGGTAATTGTGTTTTTCCTTAACTTATAGCTGACTATGCGGTATGGGCTTTGCTCATTGTTGAAGGCCGTACGGTGACCTATAGTTGTTAATGTTTGTGTCATTTTGGTCTTTTGTGGATAGTTGTCTCATTGGCAATCATACCACATCTTCTTTTTTTATTTATTCTCATTTTACTATTTCATTAAAAAAAAAAATGTCAATTACTATATATAGATATAGGAAGATGTGGTATGAGTCCCAATGAGATAACTCCATCCAAGTAACAATTTATAAAAGTATCTATTAAATGTCAATGTACGGCCTTCAACACGGAGCCTTAACTCACTTCGAACAGCAAGCTATCAAGGGCCCCAAAAAATACTAGTGTTAACCCATTTAAAGGGGAAAACCAACGGTCTACTCTAATAAAAACGAGAAACGAGAAACACGTATGAACTACATAAACGGAGGGCAACTCCTGTTCATCAGATTTAACCCTGATAAAGGTGTTGGCGTCCGTTTGAATATGTTGGATGTAAATGTTAGCAGCAATGCTCAGTTAAATTATAGCTAGGTATTTTAAAAATAAGATACCTCGTGTAGATGAATGTTTCATTCTCTGTGCATAAAAACCTTTGTAGTATTTCACTTTTTTTATTGTGCCAGAAGTTGTATTTTAGAAGGCAGATTTTTTTTTTTAATTTCCGCAACTTTTAGTTTAATTGGCCTCTATCACATAACAGAGATTATAGCAGTTTCTTACTGAAGTCATAAAAAAACGATTTTCACTCGCTCTTGTAAATTTATTAGATAAAAATCCACTCTAGTGTAACCCCGAATAACGTAAAAATTACGGACCAAGAACAAATTCCCTATATGATAATAGAACCTGAAATATTTGACACTGGATGTTATATATCTTGTAAGTTTATATTGATTGGTGCTCGGGACCTACAATATATTTTCAAACATCATCAATCTTTTCCCTATCATAGCACTGCTGTAAATGTTATTGATGTGATTTAGGATGTTCGTGTGTTAGCGTTAAAAGACGTGTGACACGTTTCGGCGAATAACAATTATCGGACACGTTTGAGGATTATGAAATTGGACACGTTTTCGGCAAAATTGAATACTACAGACACGTTTAGGGAAAATATACATGTTTGGGGGAATCGGACACGTTTGAGAGTGTTAAATATATATCTACAGTAAGGCAGATGAATTTGTGATACCAATAACGAGAATAACCATTTTTTTTTTTTTAGGTTTAAGTGAAGATGCTTTAAACCAGATACCAAGTGATATTGAATTGTTGCGTTTTTCAATGAAATGTCCATCAAGCAAAATGTTTGAATTAGTTACATATCTTGAAATGTCAGAGGAATGGGATGATACCTCACACAATTATCCAAACGATATAAAACTAGCCAAGTTTCTGGTATTATCAAACATGAAAGAAAAGAAAAGAAAATTCAAAGCGTTGGAAGAAGCTCTGACCAAAATGAATTTATCAACACATGTGTTATGTCAAGTAAGATTTCGCAATTAAAAATTTGCATATCATTTATACTTTCTTAGCTGACCTGTCCCAAAGGGTCAAGTGAGCTTTTCCCAACATTTATGAAAACACATGTATTCTCCTCTTTAACCTCTGCACCAAATTAAACCACACACTGATCCACAATCATCATTTAAGTATCTTGTTAACAAAATATGTTCAATGACTTTACTTGCTTGTCAAATTAGCTTACATGGCTAAAGTAGAAAATAGAGTTAAAAGTCCAGTCTTAATACAAAAAAAACTGGAGCAAACAAGTCTCCACCAATTGTCCATATACATAAAAACTTTAAAAAAAAAGGATTCTGTTGGCTATTTGGTGAGAATTGTTTTTTTTTGCGTTCTGTCAGATATGATAAAAAATCTATTAGAAAAAAGATATTCTTATAGCACAAACAATGATCAGCAAGGCAAGTTATATTTACCTGTCAAATTTTGCCAGATACAGTTAGTAGACTATTACTCTATATACGAGTAATTGTCACTGAACGAGGATTTGTAAAAAGTTAAAGTTATCAAGATAAACTAAACCGACTAAAGGATTACAAGAACAAAACAGATTTCTCGTCATGAGTACTATTCTCTTCTTTGTTGAATATGCAAATATACCAATGTTATTTTATTTGGCCTTGCACCTTCGTGTACTAAGTTGTAAGGGTTTTACAAAATAATAAGTTGCAAGAACCAATATATAATAGTGGTTTGAGGTCAAACGCTGGTAATTCTGTGTTTGGTGCAGAACTTAAATTTTGAACACCAGTAAAAGGCAGGGCCGTCGATGTTCTTCCGCAAAGCGAACATGGATGAATATTACCATTTTAATTTCAATATTTATTACTTTATACTATTCAAATTACGCAAAGGAAACACATATCTTTGTGTGAACATTTAATTTTTATTTGCAGGTAAGAAGAGTCAGAAAAGCAGAAACGGGTATGTTAACTTTAATGGGAAGTATTAGTACAACATAAATAAGTTATATAATAGGATGTTGCATTTATTATATTTTCACAGATCAATGAATATACGTATAACAGTATATATTTCAAAATAATCTTATATAGATATAGGAAGATGCCGTTTGAGTGCCAGTGAGACAACTCTCCATCCAAATAATAATTTATAGTAAACCATTATACGTCTAGGTACGGCCTTCAACACAGAGCCATGGCTCACACGGAACAACAAACTATAAAGGGACGGAAATTACAAGTGTAAAAAAATTCAAACGGGAAAACCAACGGTCTAGTCTATATATAAAAAAAGAGAATATATGTTAAATAATTACTAATTCGTTTTCAGATATTCCTGTTGATTACTTGGACTTAATTCCAACAGACGAAATACTAGATACATTAGCTCCACAGATTGGTCAGGTATTTTTCCAACTTGGCACAGCAATTGGGCTATCCATTGCCAATTTGGAAAATATACAGAGCAATAATCCCAGAGACTTAGCAGCACAGAACAGGGAAGTACTATTTACATGGAAAAAGGAGAAATCAGTCAAACCTTCATTGCATGTGCTTGTTCAAGCTTTATTCAATATTGGAAGAGGGACCACATGTTTGGAGGAAATCATGCGAAATATAGATATAAACACACTTAAAGCTTCAGAAGAAAGCGGACATACAAGTAAAGGAGCAATTCCAAAGCAAATAACAGTAAAACATGTTCCTGCAACATTAAAATATGTTCCTGCAACATTAAAATCTGATAAACAGACACCACGTCAGGGAAACATTACTAGGCCGTCTAGGATACCTGTAGCAGTAAAGAAAGTGACACCAACTACAAAGAGAAACCTAGGACAAACTAATCTGCCACCGAAAGGAAAGAGAAGTGACAAATCGTAACTCTTTCAAGTGTCATTGCATCAAAGACTGTAAATGGCAACATATTTTTGAAATTATTTTATATATTTACCTAGTATAAACACAAAATGAAATCTTTAAAAATAATCAACCTATGTAAACAAAGTCAAACAAATCATTAAATGTTTAAAGATTTTTGGGGATGACCACTTGTGAAATAGTAATTTGGACGTCAATATTTGTGTGTCAAATTGTACTATCTTGTTAAGCTCATAAAGTTTTTATGATCATTTTATGACCGATGTGTATTAGATTTCTTGATAAGATTCACAGAATGAATTCACGTGTAAACAAATGAATTGGGGTCATGTGTGTTGTTTTAATTAGTTACCATGTAGTAGATTAAGAAATATGAGATCTGCAGACGATAATACTAGAATCAAAACGGAAGCACATTTGAGAAATAAAATAAATTTTATTTTTTGCATTTGTATATTTAAAGACAGATTTTTAATGAAAACGTAGATATTTGTAATTGGTTATATTCAAAAATCAATTTTTATATTAATATTTATTAATCTTAATAATTATTTTCCCGGGTTTTAATCACGTGGGTTAAGTGAAATTTTAGAGATTTTGGGAACTTGCGGCATACGCACGCTGACTGTTCAGATATCAAGAGGTATATTTTGTCAGTAGGAAAGATTCTCATGTAAAGGTCAGTTTGATAATTTTATTATATGTTACATAGTTACTTTATTGTATAGATGTTGTTTTATGTTATATTATTCTTGAAACTACATTTTTTAGAATTATATTGTTATGAAATGTATAAGAATTGCCGAGTAGAAAAGCCTTGAAATTAAGTTTCGTTGTTCGTATGCTTTGTGAATCTATTATTTAATTTTTTTATCTTTCCCGAATTTGTTAAATATTATCTTCGTACTTTTCGTAAGCAGAAAATTGAGTAATTAGATTTGTTTAATGTTAATTAATTAAGTCTTTAACTTGTAATCAATTTTATTGTCCATTTAACGGTAAAGATTATTTTCTTATCTTAATGTAAATTAAATAATGATCGGTGGTATTCCCTATTGTTAAGGGCATAAGATACAGTTTTGATCCTGTATTTACAAGTTCAGGCCTCGACAATAACGCTTGTCCGATTGTCCGGTACCAGAGGGAAAAAAGGTCGGACAAGTAAAAGCTATATCAAGCTTGTCCGTCGGGACAAGTATAATATTATATTCAGCAGAAAATAAATTTAATCCAACTTTGATGAACAAAGTAATAATAAACAAAAAACAAGAAAACAAATATTACTTCAACATGTTTTCTTGCAATCGATAATTTTCAACTGGTTCTTTGTCAGGTACTTTTTAACAGGTAAAAGGTAAACCAGTCTTACTGATCGGAATCAATGATGCGCTTTGTAGATAAGATAACTTTACAGGACAGTTTGTCACCTCGACAGGTTTAGCTCCAGAGACATTTCGGGACAAAGACAAATCAGTACCTCATTTTGCTACCCTATACTGTTCCTTATAACAAATACCATACCAGGAATTTTTTCACACAAATATTTTTTTTTTATTTACCATAAAATTCAGAAAATCATTTTTGATCATAAGTAGAAATAAACAATACTGACAATATGGTGACCTATAGTTGTTAATTTTTGTGTCATTTGGTCTCTTGTAGAGCGTTGTATCATTGGCAATCAGACCTTATCTTCTTTTTATTGATTTCATTTCAATAAACTTTTTTCAACTTAAAAAATACAGGATACAAATCCAATGTGTGTTAAGGCCTATCAGATGGTGCCTCATGTTTAGGGTCTAATGAGACTCGCATTGATTAAAAACTAGAACCTCTAAGTCCTGTGACATGACTAGATTCAGTTGTACTTGACTCATATTTTTTAAAAGTATTTCAAATCAAAAGAAATACATCAAGTCCTGTCTTTTGTTTAAATTCGTTTTGTTCCTTTGATCAACTAAAAATGTAAAAAGGTTGTTTTAAATAGAAATTTTTTGGACAAGTAACAATTTAATTCGGACAAGTAAATTTTAGTTTATACTTGTCCTACAGGACAAGTTGAAAAAAAAGTTATTGTAGAGGCCTGAAGTTCATGAAAATTTGCATAGTGGCTATTGTTTACCTGATTAAATCAAATATGTAATAAAATATATACCTTCATGTGCTACTTTTTGAGTAAAATGAGGTCGAAATTTTGTATATTTGCTCAAAATTCAGATTTGTGGCCGTAATAACTTTTTCGAAAGAAAGACATAACTTTTTTGTTATAAAAGATAAACACAAATTGTTTTTTGTTAAATAATCGTTAATTTCTGTATTTTATAAGTATCCTAAAAAAATATGCATTTTTTTATTCAGAAATAACTCATATTTATCAAATGTTCATGAATTGAGGAAAAAACGTCATATTTTGCTGCATGTTTATCAAAATTAAAAAAAAATCCTCTATTTACAGTTTTATAAAATTTGGGTCACATAATCTCCCTGCAAAATGAAACAAATTGCCGTTTTGAAAAATAGGGGTCCATGAACTCGTTTTCAAATTAAATCAGTTTGAATGATAAAAATCAGTCGAAAAATGCATCTTTTTCCGATATGTCACAGTTTGACGTCGCGAAAATAACATTTTACGTTAGCAACGTCATTACCTCCCCTGTAACTGTATCGTATACACTTAAATGATTATCTCAGGTCATTATTGTTCCTCACACACGTGTTGATAGTGATTAATGTAATCCGATTTTTCATGCGCTCAGCATGGGATACTGCTGAAACCTTCTCTTATCTTTGGTATGTTAGGAATACAATACGTCACGATGGTAATGACGTGCAATAGATGCCGGCGCATCCTACTTGTTGTAAACATCCGGTAAATTGTAAACAAACGCACGTGCATTTGTTGATAACAGTAGTTGGGAAAGTTTAAGTATTACAGTTGTATTGTATTTTATAGTTCTGTATATCTTTTGTAATCAGTTATGTTTAGTTATTATATTAGTTGTTATTTGTTTAAACAGGTATATAGAAATATTATTACGTAACAGAAGAAATTATATTTTTGATCAATTGTACCAGACGCTGAGGGTATGTTTTTGTTTGAAATATATCTTACATGAATAATGATTTGTCTTTTCACTTTATTTCTTTAATGATATTATTAATTTAAAATAACTGGATGATGGGTAATTATGTCATTTAAAATTAAAACAAACTCTTTGTTTCTTTTGTTTGTTTATATATTTTGTGTACTTCCGCTGCAGGCACACAACATTGATTAAACATTGAATCAATGTTTATTTTCTATGTTGAATCAATGTTGAATTATTATTAGATTTTGCAAATTTGTATCAACGTTGAAAGTCTATGTTGAATCAACGTTGATGTTCAACTTTGAATCAATATAGAATAATGGTTGCTTCAACATTGTTTCAACCAATAGCCTAATTTGAATTCAATTTGAATTCAGGGTGAATACAATATTCCACACAGAATCAAAATTGGTTAGTGGTTGTGTTTAACTGTGTTTCAACCTAAAACTTAAAGGTCATTCATCCTGTATTGTCTGTGTCTTGCAGTCCATAATTTTATGCTGTAGCAATACTCAAGCTAGTGACTTCTCAAGGCACTCAACATGCTAAATGCCATAGCAACATTCTGCCAAAGGAAACTTCGTCCAATTACTGCTCCATCAGACCCAAGTATAACAAATAATCACAATTTTTTTTTTTTAACTTTAAATAAAGTCATTGTCTGGTTATATTTGACATTGTGTGGGCTTTTGCTCATTTTTGAAGACTGTATGGTGACCTAAAGATGTATAAATTATAAATGTTCTTTGGTTGATGGCTGTCTTGTTAACAATAGGTACAACAATTAAAAGTGGTTGGGTGCACAAAACTTTGAATAGATGCAATTGACTGTCAATTACTTGTAAAAGATTACTATTTTTAACAATAAAACTGAGTGATCACATTCGTGTGATGGGAGCATGGCTTGACCATGATGATGTCAACAACCAATCATCTGAATAACAAATATGTGTGTCAAGGGCTTTCCTACGAACCATAATTTAACCACCAATACATATGCAAATAACAACACAAATTATCATCCAAGAGAATTATTGAAAAAAATCAGCAAAAAAAATATTTTCAATATTGAACTATTATACATGTAGCTGGGGCCCTTTATATCTTATTATGCGGTATGGGCTTTGCTCATTGTTGAAGGCTGTATGGTGACCTATAGTTGTTAATATCTGTGTCATTTTGGTCTCTTGTGAACAGTTGTCGCATTGGTAATCATACCACATCTTCTTTTTTATATCCTAATTTTCAAAAGCACACAATCCTTACAACACATTGTTTTGCCAAATGTCTATTTGAAATGTCTGAGTGATCAAAATATAAAACAAAGTTTGCTGTTCCTGTCTAATGTATTCTAATGTCCAACCACTGATAATAGAGAAATGTTCAATACGATAAAATTAAAATAAATATTTATTAATAATAATAGTGAAAACTTCAACTTCTTTCTTCTAACACCTGGTCTTTTTGGAGCCCATTTTAGAAAGTTTGTAGTTTTGTCAAACACTTGTTGTTCAGTGATTCCATCTAGGTCTTTATGATGACATCTACAACATCAAAAGTTATAACATTGTCAAGTTTTAGTCTGTTCAACACATTTGTCTATTAATAACTTCATAATGATATTATATTAAAGTATAAATCAAAAGCATAAGAAGCTGTGAAAACTAAATGACTGTTAAATTTCTCAACTAAGTCTCAACTACATTTCCTTTTATATATACCATGTATACCAGAAGGTATAATCTGCAAGAAAATCGTCCTAAATACTACATTTTAATTTGAACAAATTGAAGGTTTATCCACCAATATCTTTTTCTGTATTATTTGTGCTGCTGCATGGAATTCTGTCTAATTGACATATACGAGGGTGGTAAAGGGGGGTTCTTAACCGGGAAACATGTAAAATTCAAATTGGGGTGAATGAAGCACGAGAAATAAAATCGTATATATTAAGGAAAAAGTACTAGAAGTAATTAATCAGTCGTTATTCGAGATCACACATTTATGATAATGTACACGAAGACCCTCCAGTCACCTTTTCCCGTCTGCTAGTTGCATCCGATTCGGGAGAAAAAAAGTATTCATAACTTGATCGCAATTAATATCCTGGTAACACATAATTTAAAACAATCTCCAAACTGACTTCGAAATTGAGTCCCTTTTTTTATTATCTTGAATGTGGGACAAACACGAGAAATTAGGAGTACTAACACAAAAACACGGAAAAAGAATAAGGGGAAACAAAAATAACGTACATGTACGTTGAACCAAATACAAGAAAAAGAGAAATAAAACGTCAAAACATGAAAATATGTGAAATAAAAAGGCCAAAAACTCTTTACCACCCCATATACCCTTTATATATATTTACCTTGCCAAAACTCCACTTCAATTTTGACAATAAAATATTAAAGGTCCAACTTGGTATGTCATATAGGCATAGCTTCTGACCTTTCCATCCCAATTTTGTAAACAAGCCCCCCCCCCCCTTTTAGGAAAATTAGTGTAACTGAATTGATCATGTAAATAACGATTAAAATTTCTTTTTACTTTTGATTCAATGATAAAAATTCATGAGACCTTGGGAGATATCTTGGGAATGGGTAACATGCTATAAAACACCCCCCTTTTCCTCGTGTGAAATTTCAACTTTTCAGTACAGTTTTCATAACAACATGATTAGCTGATGATATGCTCACATTTCTTAAATACGATACCGTAATCACATCAATTACTTTAAATACTTACGATAAAAATGTAAAAGCTGCACACAGGAAAGATAGTGATGAAAACTCTGTAGAATCCACTGTGGTAGAATCACAATGATCTCGTTAGCGGATGTTCAAACTTTGGCAACAAAACAACTGCGCATGCGCATATTCTGAAAATAGAAAGGTTAAAAATGCCGCGAAAATTTAAATCACTATTCCAATAGATCTATCGGTTGTTTATATTACAAGTTTTCAAGCATTGTTTATGTACTGATGTACACCTCTTTGGATTGATAAAAAGAAAAGAAAAGAAGAAAAAAAGAATGAAAACAAGATATTTGACATCAGTAGCCATGGAAAAAAAGGGGGGGGGGCATATTTTAAGGGAAAGGGGTTATTCACAAATATTTATATTTACTGTATGATGATGTATACAAGCTGGTTCTATTATTATGTTTTGGTGAAATTTTTGAATTTCTATTATTTGGGGTGCAAAATTAATTTCTATGCTAATTTATGCTGATATACACTGCCATTGTTTTATATATAATTCTATAATCAGTGTGACAATTAAATATCAATCTACTAAATATTCTATTTTATGTGAATATCGTTGTCAATTTAAAAAGAATGGTGCCTAATATTTCTTTTTTGACAATTCTGGTATCCACAACTACTGGGTGTTATATAGTTTAGCCAACGTTGATTCAGTGTTGGTTTTTCAACACAATGTTAATTCAACGTTGCAACAATGTACTAACTTCAATGATGCATTGTCAACGTTGAATCAATGTTGAATATTTGTTGATCAATGTATAACCTAAAATCAACAATGATTCAACGTTGATTCAACAAAGTGTGCCTGCAGGGATATATATATCTATTATAGTAAAGTGATAGATTGCATTACACACTTTTTACTTTTAAATATTTTATTTCATAGTTTGTTACTTATTTAGTCTAGTAAAATTGTAGTTAAAAATAAATCAAATTATTTTTATGTTGACTAGGAAACATATTTACTGTTAATTAAATCGATGATAATTTCACACTAATTGATAGTTGTTAAGAAGATGCATACCTTATGTTGATAATAATTGCTACATGTATTTTGATATTTTCATTTCATGCCAATTAATTTATGTATTTACTATTGTGTCTTTGTAGGACTTTACTTGCTATTACGATTAAAACCATGTCAACGTAAATAGTTTGTTTTTCTGCCATGAAAGATCTCACTTTCACACACTTTTAAGGGAGTTAATAAAATTTCAAAATTTAGCACACACTTTTAGTAACTTTTGTATAATCATTTTCTTTTTCATTGTACTTTTTATATTTCCATACATTTACATGTTCATTAACACAATTGGTGGCCATTATATGGTGTTTATGAAGCATTTTGTAGCCATTTAAGTATAAAATGAATGATTTTAGTTCTCATTTATCTAAAAATGTCATTGCTTTGATATCATTTTCTTCAAATTTTAAGTGTTTGTTCAGGATTATATAACTAATTAGTAATTTTTAGTTTGCTTTTAATTTACTGATAACAAAATCAATAGTAATACCAACAAAAACAATATGCAATGATCTTATTACAGTGTTGAATTGGTAACATTTCTGAATAAGTTTGTTTTAAAGGGTCGATAAGTTTACCAGGATCGTTTCTAAATTTCCGGGCACGGTTAACAACATTTCCGTAAAAGTGAGGATGTGCTTTAAAAGAAACACTTTAGAGCACACCCTGCTTTGATGAACCTTAAGGAGCACACTTGAATGCGTATCCATTTGTTGCAAACCAAAAGGAGCACTTTAAAGTACACCAGAATTGGTGAACCTTATGGGGTACTTAAAGGGATAATTCGCGATTTTTCACTTTTCATCTAATTATGTTCATAATACCATAAAAAAACATATTCACCAAGTTTTATTTCGATATGAAAAGTAATAAAGAAGAAAATTGGGAATTATTAATTTTATTTTATCAAACTTCCTGACTTATGTGACGTAGTTTAAGTCTTTGAGCATGCCGGGAGTGAAATTAATCTGATTTAAGTCTTGTTCGTTAACCATCTAATAACGCTATTTAAAGTGCATCGACGACTTTTGGTGTAGCTATTAACCAACGAAAAGTAAGTGATAGCCATGCAACTTTTAAAATTAGATTGTAGGTCTGGATTCATGTGTGGATTTTTTATACGAATTCTAGTAAATAATACAATAGAACATTTTTATGATTTTTATTTTGTAAATACTTTAAACAAACATATGAAACTGACACAATCGATAGTGTATTAAAAAATACATGTTTGTATTCTGAACTTTTTGCTTCATTCCAGAAAACATTTTCACTTGCTTGTACTGTGGAAATTAAATGTGTATTAATTTGTGACACTTAGTGAATGTTGAATGCATAGTTCAACTCAAGGTTATTAAAAGGGTTCATTCTCATTTATCCAACTTTTTATACGCCCGTCAAAATTTTGACGGGACGTATTATGGTATACAAATGTCCGGTGTCCGTCCGTCCGTTTGTCCGTCTGTCCGGCGTAAACATGTCGCACCGTAACTTGAGAACGACTTATCCAAATTTCATGAAACTTAATATAGTTGTTTCTTATGATGGTCAAATGATCTGTATACTTTTTAGTGAAAATAAGATTTAAACTTTTTGAGTTACGGCACTTTGTAACTAAAACAGGGGTGTGGTTTTTTTCACATGTCGCACCGTATCTCAAAAACTTTTCTTGATTATTGCTTAAAACTTTACACACTTCTTAGTTATATTAATCTTAATATCTGTATACTTTTTGGTGATGATTCAAAATTTAATTTTTGAGTTTTTGAGTATTTTATAAAAAAGGGGGAGGTTTTTTTTACATGTCGCGCCGTATCTCAAAAACGATTTATGATTATTGCTTAAAACTTTACACACTTCTTTGTTATATTAATCTAAAGATCTGTATACTTTTTGGTGATGATTCAAAATTTCATTTTTGAGTTATTGAGTATTTTGTAAAAAAGGGGGAGGGTTTTTTTACATGTCGTGCTGTATCTCAAAAACGATTTATGATTATGGCTTAAAACTTTACACACTTCTTTGATATATTAATCTAAAGATCTGTATACTTTTTGGTGATGACTCAAAATTTTATTTTTGAGTTATTGAGTATTTTGTAAAAAAGGGGAGGTTTTTTTTTTAACATGTCGCGCCGTATCTCAAAAACAATTTATGATTATTGCTTGAAACTGTACACACTTCTTTGTTATACTAATTTAAAGATCTGTATACTTTTTGGTTTAATTCAAAATTTTATTTTAGTGATATTTGTAAAAAAAACAGGGTGGGGGGGGGGTTTCACATGTCCCGCCGTGTCTCAAAAACAATAAATGGTTATTGCTTAAAACTTCCTCAGAAACTATTTATGATTATTGCATAAAACTTCCACACAAGACGTCGGGCGTATCATGCGCTCATGGCGCAGCTGTTTATTAAAATTATAGACTATACGGGGGTAGAAAAAAAAAGTTGGATAGATGAGATCAAAGGTAATCAAGAACAAAGGGGTTTTTTAATTAGAGTTTGGGTTGAATGACAGATGAAAAATAATACTGAAAATTATACCTGGATTAAATTTTCTGTAGTCTAACATGTGCAACTGCTACATCAATGACATGCCGGAAGACGTTTCGTCAACAGTGAGGTTATTTGCAGATGACACCATTGCGTACCTCACTGTATCATCAGAAAGCAACATCCTACAAGAAGACATAAATCAGCTAGCCACACGGGAAGAAAAATGGATGATGCAATTCCATCCTGGAAAATGTGTTGTTCTGCCAATAACCAAAAAGAAGGACCCCATACACAATAATTACATCCTCCATGGCCTCAACAGCCAAATATCTAGGAGTCGGCACCATTACATCGGATCTAAAGTGGGGTGGTCATATAAATAACATCGGCCAGAAAGCGAATAGGACAATAGGATCCCTAAAACGAAATCTTAACATAGCTAACAGTGAGATCAAGGCATACACAGCTTTAGTTAGACCAACAGTTGAATATGCGAGTTCAGTTTGGGATCCTCACCTACAAAAAGACAAGCATAAACTAGACATGGTATATCGTAGATCAGCAAGGTATGTAACAAACAGGTACCACAACACATCATCACTTAATTCTTTGCTACACAAACTAAAATGGCCAACACTAGACGAGAGAAGAAAGAATGTTAGACTAACCCTCTTATATAAAATCTCACATGAGGAAGTAAAGGTTGATACCACCAGACAGATTATCAAGACATATGAATGCTCACTCTTTCCAAATACCATAATGCAAGACCAGCACCAGGAAAGAGTCCTTATATCCACGTACAATAAGAGATTGAAACAACTTACCTGCCTCGGTGACCGCTGCACAAAGTCTTGACTCGTTCAAGAGCCTACTGCATGCACATTAAATTTCAAGTCCCATGTTTTTATTTGCACCATGTATCAATGTTATGTTCAGCACAAAACTTTTCATTTTTGTTTAAATTATTCTTTGACTTGCAAGCGCACACCTAACAGTGACTGGATAGTCAACCTAATGACGGTGGTCACTTAGTGGTAGTAGAAGTACTTTCATAAAATGTTAATTTAAAAATATTACTGATTTGCGGGTTTCTTCGGTATAAACAGAGACATATAATATAATATAATATAAAAAATGTATTATATGTCTCTGGTATGAATGATGAAACATTCATTTATTATTAAAAATATACTAAATTTTATTTAAAAATAAAATAAAACAAGTTTACTATCGGCAATTTTATATATATTTTTAAAATAATATAAGAACATACAGGAACAAATTTACTGTCAAATTTTTTAGAAAGACACCTTATTATTACTAAACAACCAACCCAATAATTAACAAAAATAAAAAAAGTTGGCTTAATAAAAATACCTTATTTTAAAAAGTTGGATAAATAGGAAGACACAATTAAAAGATTAGCATTATGTAATTCTAATCTTTTGATCTTCATTCAGTGACACCTAGGCGTCACGGTTCACCATGTCAGGTGTGAACAACATTTCGTATGAATGATATACGGGAGTCAGTTATACTTTTAGACACAGAAATGTAAGAAAAAGAATTAAAATGAATTGACGGGAGAAATAAGGTCGCACAATAACTGGATAGCTGTTGTATATCTTTATATATTTTGCATAAGCTCACTTTTGAATGAATTATGACTTCTGATTACTTTTGTAACGATAAAATACTGAATTATTTTAATTGAATAAATTTATAAATAAAAATAGCCTTCTAAACACGAGTGTATGAACCAAAAATTGTACTTTTTTAAATTAGAATCGGCAACCTTTAATATTTCAAACAGATTGCAATTATATAATTTAGTCCATCCAAAGCGACCTTCATTTACCTATTTAGGAAGTAATGTTCTCATCAAAATATTTTAAATCTCTAAACGCATGAATACTTCAGCTATTTGAAAAAAAAGATGTTTTAAAACATTGACAGGAAATTTAAGGATCCTCTTGGAATGGAATCGAAAAATTACGAATAGATATTCGTTTCAAGTGTGAATAACGTCAACCAAATTTATTCATAATCGGGAGCGTCCTTATTAAAATAGTCTTCTTCTCACAACGAATAATACTTTAGCTATTTGACCAACGATGTTTAAAAAAAAAAGACAACAAATTTAATGTTATCTTAATTTCCCTATTTTTGAATGTAATTATAAGTCTGTTCAACCATGGGCAACTGGCAAGAATATCCCTAAAGCGGACAAGCAGTTTATTCTTTAAATTGCTGTCATTGAATATCAAGAAAGAAAATAAATCCCGAAATCAATTTGAAACTTTAATACTCAATAGTTTTCCTAGAAAATATTCACATCCCTTGGGGTTTATTAGTGTACGTCCAGTTGCATATGTTTTACATGAAATGTCGGAACAATTGTGATGATGTCGATTTTTTCCTTTATTGGAGAACGATCTAATTGATATATACATTTGTGATTTTACTATGTTCATAACTTCGATGAACCGAAACAAGTTATATATCGACCTGTATTTAAATCAAATTGGTCCTCTTCTTCTTCTTCTTCTTTTGGTATACAATAGTCTATCGAATTCGATGATTACATACTGTTGGCATACGTGGACTAGTCTATTTACAAAACTGTTACCCCAATTTACACAAAATGTATGTTTCTTTCTTATGTTCAATGTATACATGTATAGATTTTAAATTGCGATATAGCTCCGTAACTTTCTATCCAGACGTAGAAACGAATCGTCGACAAGTTCGTACATTTTTTAAATCAATATTTCTGGTATGTTCCAATCTGTCCTTTACTATTGACAACGAGTATATATTACATTTTCACAAATTAAACCTTGGAAAAAAAATGTAAATTGATTTTTATTTCATCAAATCTTTTTTTTTGTATTATTTATATTTTTATAAATAATATTATTTACCAGTAATGTTATTTATAAACAAGCGTATGAGTTTAGTAATGACTAGTATATTATATCACTTTCGGACACGAAAGACAGAGATGTATATTATACACCTGATAGTTCAAAATGGAGAGTTATAAGTTATCGGCCGTGTACACTGATTAATACCTACAGAAGTGAAACGATGCATGAACTTGCAAGCCCGACAGGAAATCGCTTGAATACCTGGACGTGTCACCTCACACCCCTCACAATACCTTTGGGAGTAATACCTTTAGTCATGCTGGTGATCAGATGAGGGAAGATCCGAATTTATTTGAATAAAATTTATTACTTTAAAGAATTATAAACGAATTAGATTTAAGAAAACAGTTTTCATGGAACACTTATTTATGATTTAAACTTTGACTTTTTAACTAATTCCAATATTAACAGTTCAAAAATAACAGACTATGGTTATTTAAAAAAAATAAGAACATTTTCCGCATCAAGTTAGTTTATCAAATAAAAACAACCGTACGATTGACAAGATATCGACACGCAATTACTACTACATCGGTTACTGTAGTTTTGGTCCTTTGTGGTTTATAGACATATCATGATTTTTAATCAGGGAAGACGACAAAATGGCGGAACGCAGATAATTGATACTCTAAATTTAAAATCGATAGTGATCTCTTATCTAGCGGAATAAAACTTTAATATCTATAAATTTGAGCATTTGTATACAGAATGGACATAATATCAATTTTTGATTTTTTTGCGAAGTTTCCCTTTAAGGGCATATCCAGTTTTGGCGGAAATGAAGGAGGACTGATGGTACACCTAGTTTAAAAAAAACATAAACGAGCACTTAAGATAACACCTTGTTTCGGTGAACATTACGGAACCTTTTAGAGCACACCCAGTTCTGGTGAACCTTCAGGAGCACATAAGATCACATCCAGGTTTGTCGGACATTACGGAAAACTTTGGAGTAAGCCCAGTTTTGGGAACATTAGAAAGCACTTTAGCCGTATTTGGCACAACTTTTTGGAATTTTGGGTCCTCAATGCTCTTCAACTTTGTACTTGTTTGGCTTTATAAATATTTTGATGTGAGCGTCACTGATGAGTCTTATGTAGACGAAACTCGTTTGGCGTACTAAATTATAATCCTGGTACCTTTGATAACTATTTACACCACTGGGTCGATGCCACTGCTGGTGGACGTTTCGTCCCCGAGGGTATCACCAGTCCAGTAGTCAACACTTCGGTGTTGACATGAATATCAATAATGTGGTCATTTTTATAAATTTCCTGATTACAAAACTTTGACTTTTTCGAAAAACTAAGGATTTTCTTACCCCAGGAGTAGATTACCTTAGCCATATTTGGCACAACTTTTTAGAATTTTGGGTCCTCAATGCTCTTTAACTTTGTACTTGTTTGGCTTTATAAATATTTTGATATAAGCGTCACTGATGAGTCTTATGTAGACGAAACGCGCGTCTGGCGTACTAAATTATAATCCTGGTACCTTTGATAACTATTTAGGGTACACCCAGATGTGATAAAACCTAAATGAGCACTTTAAAGCACACCAAATTTTGTTAAACCTTAAAATAAGCACTAAGGTGAACCTTATAAGGAGCAATTTAGAAAACACATCCAGTTTAAATGAACCTGGTGGCCCACTTTCGAGTACACCCAGTTTTGGTGAATCTTAATGCACACTTTCATGCACATCCACATTTGGCAAACACATTAAGGAGCACTTTAGAGCACGTCCATTTTTTGTAAACCTTAAGAAACACATAACAGTACACCGAGTGTTAGCAAAATCGTCAAGAGCTCTTTAGCATACACCAAGTTTTTGGCAAGCCTTAACGAGTATTTAGGAGCACACACAATTTTCGTGAAACTTACAGAGCACTTTAAAGTACACGTAGTTTTGATGAAACTCACGGAGCACTTAAACATACACACAGTGTTGTGAAAATTAACGAGTATACGTACTTTAGTGCAAACCCATATCTGGTGAACTTTACAGAGCATTTGAGAATACATGTAGTTTTGGTGATACTAACAGAGCATTTTAGTAAACACCCAGTTTTGGTGAATCTTAAACATGTTAAAGAACACTTTAGAGTACACCCACATTTTTCTAACCTTACGGAGCTCTTTAAAGCACACCGAGATTTGGTGGACATTATGGAGAACCTTAGAGTATACCCAGTTTTGTAGTACCTTCATGAGCACTTAGGGCACATCCAGATTTGGTGAACCTTAAGGAGCACTTGAGGGCACACCCAGATTTGGTTAACCTTATGGACCACTTTAGAGCACTCCCAGTTTTGGTTACATTGTAACCTTAAGGACCACTTAAGAGCACACCCAGTTTTGGTGAATCATAAGGATCACTTTAGAGCACATCCATTTTCTGTGAACCTTAAAGAACACTTACGTAGAGTACACCCATTTTTAGTAAAATCGTCAGGATCACTTGAGCTTACGCCAATTGTTGGTGAACCTTACAGAGCACTTTAGAGTAGAAGTAGTTTTAATAAAACTTACGGAGCACATAAGAGTACACCCAGTGTTGGTAAACCTTAAGGAGCACTTCACAGCACACTATAGTTTTGACGATCATTAAGAAGCACTTTAGAGTACACCCAGTTTGGATGAATCTTAAAAAACATTTTAAAGCACACCCGGTTTTGATGAACTTTAAGGAGCATTTAAGAGCACATCCAGTTTTGATGAACCTTAAGGAGCACTATAAAGCACGCCCGGTTTTGGTGAACATTAAGGAGCACCTTAGAGTACACCGAGTTTTGTAGGACCTTAATAACCACTTTAGAACATACCCAGTTTTGGTGACCCTTATGGGACACTTTAGAGCACACCCAGTTTTGGTAAACCTTAAGGAGCACTTTAGAGCACAACTAGTTTTGGTGAACCTTATAAGGAGCAATTTAGAAAACACATCCAGTTTAAATGAACCTGGTGGCCCACTTTCGAGTACATCCAGTTTCGATGAACCTTAATGATCACTTTAGAGCAAACCCAGTTTTTGTGAACCTTACGGAGCACTTTACAGTACAATTAGTTTTGAAGACTACACCGTTGTTTGTGAACCATAAGGAGTACGTTAGAATACACCAAGTTTTGATGAACCTTACGGAGCACTTTAGAGTACATGTACATCCAGTTTTATTAAGGCTTAAGGAGCACTATAAAGCACACCCGGTTTTGGTGAACAATAAGGAACCTTTAGGTACACCGAGTTTTGATGAATCTTACGGAGCACTTTAGAGTACTAGTACATCCAGTTTTATTAAAGCTTAAGGAGCACTATAAAGAACACCCGGTTTTGGTGAACAATAAGGATTACCTTTAAGTAAACCAAGTTTTGATGAACCTTATGGAACACTTACGCGTATACCCAGTTCTGGTGAACCTTAAGGAGCACTGAAGAGTACATCAAGGTTTGACGGAATTTGAAGAGCACCTTAGAGTACCCCCATTTTTGGCTACCTGTAAGGGACACTTTAGAGTACACCCAGTTTTGATGAACCTAAAGGACAGCTTTAAAGCAAACCCAGTTTGAGTGAACCTTACGGAGCATTGTAGAGTGCAATTAGTTTTGACGATCATTTATTACACCCTTGTTTGTAAACCATAAGGAGCACGTTAGAATTAGTTTAGTTAGTTTTGGTTAACCTTACAGAGCACTTTAGAATACACTCAGTTTTGGTGAGACTTACGGAGAACTTTGAAATACATTCAGTTTTTGTTAACCTTAAAGAACACTTTAGAGCACAACCAGTTTTGATAAAACTTACGGAGCACATTAGCATACACCCAGTTTTGTGAACTTGAACGATAATACGTACTTTAGAGCACAACCAGTTTTTTTATAAACCTTACAGAGCACTTCAGAGTACACCTAGCTTTGGTAAGCCTTAAGGGGCACTTTAGATTACACTTAGTTTTGTCGAACATTAGGGGGCATTTTAGAGTACACCAAGTGTTTTTGTACCTTACGGGGCACTTTAGAGCACACCCTGTGCCAGTAAGCAGAGACAACTATAACAAATGTGATCGTTAGATAGGCATATTTAATAATGATCGTGAGGCGGTAAACAGTAAATGGAAATAATCCATCAATCATACATGTATAATCATGACACATGGAGTAAGGGAGATAATACAAATCAATACATGTGACAATCAATACAATACATTGGCGCTGTGTTGTTGTAACACGAGGGACACTTTCGACTACACCCAGTTTTGATGAATCTTGAGACCACTTTAGAGCACACCAAATTTTGGTGAACCTTAAGAAGCACCTTAATGAACACCCAGGTTTGGGGAACATTAAGGAGCACGTCCCTTTTTGGTGAACCTTATGGACCACTTTAGTGTACACCTATATAGCACCTTTGGGTAAACCGTACGGGACACTTTAGAGTATACCAAGTTTTGATCAACCTTTAAAACCACTATAAAGCAAACCCAGTTTTGGTGAACCTTATGAAACATTTAGCGTACACCCAGTGTTGGTGAACCTTATGGAGCACTTTGAGGCATATCCAGGTTTTGCAGACATTACGGAGCACGTACATGTAAGATTACGCCCATTTTTGGGGGAAACTTACGGAGCACTTTAGCATACACCGAGTTTTGTTAACCTAAACAAGTATACGTCCCTTAAAGGACACCCAGTTTTTGATGAACCCTACGGAGCACTTTAGAGTACCACAAGTGTTTTTGAACCTTAATGAGCAAACCCAGTTTTGGTGAACCTTAAGGAGCACTTTATAGTTCACCCTGTTTTGATGAATATTAAAGACCACTTAAGAGCACACCCAGTTTTGGTGAATCTTAACTGCTTAAGGAACACTTAAATGCAGGTTTGGCGAATATTAAGGAGCACTTTAGAGCACGTCCCTTGTTGGTGAACCTTACGGACCACTTTAAAGTACACCTAGTTTTGGTGAACCATCAGTGGCAACTTAGAGTACACCCAGTTTTAATGAACCTTATTGAACACTTAAGCGTAAACCCAGTTCTGGTGAACCTTTAGGAGCACTGTAGAGCACATCTAAGTTTGGCGGACTTTAAGGAGCACTTTAGGACACCCCCAGTGTTGGTGAACCTTAAGGGGCACTTTAGAGCACACCCAGTTTTGGTGAACCTTGAGGAGCACTGTAGAGCATATCCAGGTTTGGTTGACCTAAGAAGCACTTTAGAGTACACCCATGTTTAGTGAGCATTAAGGACCACATTAGAATACACCCAGTTTTGGTGAACCTTAAGGAACACTTTATACAATGTAGCACACCGAGTTTAGGCGAACATTAAGGAGCACTTGATACTACACTACCAACAATTTGACTAGCGTTTACATGTACATTAAATGCCGCTATAAAAACAGTACTTTTAGGAAACATTACTAATCAGTACATTAAATGCCGCTATATAAACAGTACTTTTAGGAAACATTACTAAACAGTACATTAAATGCCGCTATATAAACAGTACTATTAGGAAACATCACTAAACAGTACATTAAATGCCGCTATATAAACAGTACTTTTAGGAAACATTACTAAACAGTACATCAAATGCCGCTATATAAACAGTACTTTTAGGAAACATCACTATTCAGTACATAAATTTTTATATCATTTTCAGTAATGTTGAGAAAAAGTTGTTTACAGTACTGAAAATTTCAGTCATTTATCAGTACTGAAAATTTCAGCCATTTTTCAGTACTGAAAATTTCAGCCATTTTTCAGTACTGAAAATTTCAGCCATTTTTCAGTACTGAAAATTTCAGTCATTTTTCAGTACTGAAAATTTCAGTCATTTTTCAGTACTAAAATTTTTTGTCATCTTTAAGTACTTCTACACATACAATATAAGGTCAATGTCAGAAAAATATAAAATGTTTTTATACTGCAACTAGTTGTGTTTATTTTATATAAAATATTGTAACAAAACTCTATTGTGTACGATGTCAATTTCATCATGGCACACTTTCTCCACAATCAGGGGTCCATGAAGGGATGAAAATAAGTCTTTCGTTTGTGTTACGATTTGAATAGCTATCAATTTATTAATTTATGTTGCAGTATAAAAGCAATATTAGGTCAATGACAGAAAAATATAAACTTTTTTTGTGCTTGGCGCAAAACTGGGGAAGGGCTCGGTAGAACCTCGTCCTTCCCCAGTTTCTTAGCCTCATACAAAAAATATGTATGAGACTGCGAAACTGGGATAGGGCAAGATTTAAATGCGCCCTTCATTTCCCCAGTTTTATTCAGAATACTAAAAAGTTTATATCTTTATGACATTGACCTAATATTGTTTTTTTCTTACTGCAACCTAAATTCAAATTGATTTTTAAATCGTAACTGTTATATATTATTAGCATGAATATCAAACTGTGTGTATCCCTTAATGAACCCCTGATTGCGGAGAAAGTATTGCATGATGAAATTGACATTGCATAAAATATAGAAATCAACGACAACGGAAGCCCACAATGAACGGTGTTTTAATCTTTTGCTGACGACAACTTCCAAATCTACATAGGACCAGGATTTTTTAAGGTAAAAAGTTACGAAATATATCAATGTAGTTCACATTTCATTTGGTTAGTTTGGTGATCACGAAATCAAATAACTTGTTCAAACTTGGGGCATTTTAGTTAGTTGCAGAACATGTCCGTCCTGGGACAACTCGGACCGTCTACAAAAGACAGCTAGGACCATCTATAATGACAACTCAGACAAAGACAAAAGGAACATGTTTACTAAGTTTCAAGTTGATTGGACTTCAACTTCATTAAAAACTACCTCGACCACAAACGTTTACCTGAAGTGGGACAGACAGATGGAGGAGTGCACGCACAGACCAGAAAACATAATGCCCATAATTGAGGCATAAAAAATTGTAAAGTAACAACTTTAGAAAATTATGTATCAAGTATATTGCAGCAAAATAGGCTAGAAAGGGCTAAAGAGAAAAACAGTATCAGCGAATACACTGGTTGACAGAAAATTAGACTTTGAAATAAATAAATAAATAAAAGATTTAAGGAAAAATAACGAGTCTGATGAGAAATATCTAAATTGATACTTCTTTTTTATTCCAATTTTGAGTATATATAAAATTATAACGAAAGCATAAAATTTGCCTCAATGTAGTTACTGCCCTGTAATAAAAGTGAGGTATGTGTATATGACACAATATAGCTCAAGTTAAATGAAACCTTTTTTCAGACATTTCAAGTATATTTTAAATAATATTAATAATTTTATTATATGAACTTTTCGGAAGTGTTTCACGACTTTTTTTGGGGAAAAAATGAATTTTATGAAGAATCTGTTGCCATCTAATACTTTCGAATAGACCTGCAGAGTTTATTTTCAATGCATTGTAAGTCAGGTTATGCATTTTGAAACTACCACAGAACAAACCATTTATTTTTGTGATTATCAAGCCCCCCTCCCCCGAATATTAAACAGTTGCCTCCTTAGAAGGACACTATATGGACAACTAGCTGGATAAATAATAAAACACACGGACAATAACAGTAAGGGTACGACCTTTTGTTATTCTAAGGATGGGAATGGGGCAGCACGATTTTTTGCGGATTTTTTTAATTATTTTTAAAGTCTTTTAAACTTGTCGCTAAGCATGCCTATTGATTCCAGCTCTTACCAGGCCACCATATTTACATTCAAAGACCTCCTGGCACCTCCCCCTTTTAACCCCAAAAATTAATTGATTTTCTACTTGATTGATTGTTAGTTGTTTGCTTTTAATGTCAAGCGACTAATATTTCATATATAGTTAAGACAGGACGCGAAATTTAAAGTCATGTACGAAAAATGTATACAATATCATAACAAGTAAGGAGATGTGGTATGACTGCCAATTTGGCAACTATCAACTGGAGATCAATGAAGTAGTATTATCAATTATAACCAACCGTGCGGCCTTTGACAAAAAATGACAAATACCCATACTGTATATCAGTTATAAAAGGCCACGACAAAAAAAATGTGAAACAATTCAGACGAAATAAACTAACGGCCTAAGGGACGACATCAAAAGTTCAATGAAGTATAACTAGAGGTTCTTAAGAGCCTGTGTTGCGCACCTTGGTTTATGAGTGTATTAAACAAAGGAAAACGATGGATTCATGACAAAATTGTTTTTTGGTGATTGTGATCTGTTCGTAGATCATACTTTACTCATCATTCTTGCTACTTACAATTTTCTCTATCTGTAAGGAACTTGGCCCTTTAGTTACAGAGGAACACATTTCGTAAAAACTTACCCAAATTTACAAAATTAATGAAAATTGTTAAAAATTGGCTATAAAGGGCAATAACTCCTAAAGGGGTCAATTGACCATTTCGGTCATGTTGAATTATATGTAGATCTTAATTTGCTGAACATTAATGCTTTTTGCAGTTTATCTCTATATATAATAGCATTCAAGGAAATAACCAAAAACGGCTAAATTTCTTTAAAAATTACCAATTGGGGGACAGCAACCAACCAACCAGTTGTACAATTCATATGAAATTTTTTAGAGCAGATATATAAAAATATACTTTAATAATGAGTTTGGCTCAGTTTGGTTGAATTTGGTCCAGTAGTTTCAGAGGAGAAAAAAATTTACGAAAAATTGGTAAAAAAAATGACTATTAAGTGCAATAACTCCTTAAGGGATCAACTTACCATTTCAATCATGTTGATTTTTTTGTAGATCTTACTTTGGTGAACATAATGGCTGTTTACAGTTGATCTCTATCTATAATAATTTTCAAGTTAATAACACAAAACGGACAAAATTTCCTTAAAATTACCAATTCAGGGACAGTACCCCAACAACCCATTGTCCGATTCATCTGAAAATTTCAGGGCAGATAGATCTTGACCTAGTTAACAATTTTACCCCTTGTCAAATTTGTTCAATGCTTTGGTTTCAGAGTGATAAGCAAAAATATACATTTAACCCCTATGTTCTATTTTTAGCCATGGAGGCCATCTTGGTTAGTTTGGTTAGTTTGGCGGGTCACCGGACACAATTTTTAAACTAGATACCCCAATGATGGTTGTGGCTAAGTTTGGTAAAATTTGGCCCAGTAGTTTCAGAGGAGAAAATTTGTTTATAAGTTAACGACGACGGACGCTCAAAATTCGGATTTGTGGACATATTTTTCCTGTCGACAGGAATACATAACTTTTTTGTATTAAAAGATAAACAGATAAACATTATCTGTTTTATGTTAAATTATTTGTAAATTCTGTTTTATATATAAAATGTTCTTTAAATGTGTGCAATTTGTTGTTTTTTTTCTTCAAATAATCCATATTTTTTTCACGAAAGTTTACTTTTGAACACTATTTTTATTTGTTTTTTTAAACTGAAAAAAGTTTTAAATGTCTGAATATCTATATTATTTCTTTTTATTAAACATAATTTGGCTAATTTATAAACTCTGCACTTTCCCTCTTTTTTGCCAAATTGAGTCCTGTTACCAGGAAATGGTAAACATATGGGGCTAAGGGAAGTAATATTTTTTTGTTAAGCTCTTGTGGCTCTATTCAACTAATAAAGTTTAATTCTGCGGTCACACTAGGCAACGATCGCACTACGATCTGTGAAAAAATGCAAATGTTGACGATCGTAGCGCGATCTTGAAGATGACAGTGAGGTCGTATCACGGTCGTGACGAAGTCTTCAAGTTCGTGATGAGCGTATACAACTTTGAACATGTTCAAAGCAATCGTGGTGGAATCAGGTATTAGTGAGTTCGCACTAAGGTCGTGGTAAGATCGCAAAGGTCGCTGTATCATTATAGCGAGAGCGTAATGAAAGTGTGATTCTATTCGAAGGGACCAGTACCATAGTGTGGAAACGGAACTGTACGGTTTTCTAATAATTTGGTCATTCGGGAGACTGTCAAAAGGAGCCCCGACATATGCAAAATAACAAGTTGCTTGAAGAAAATTGGATGAACTCTTATGTTACTATATATAGCTATGTAACGTTTCTGCTTCAGGTTTTGGTAGCTTAAATATTCTCATAAAGAACCAATAAAATAATAAGAAAGCTATGTGCATCCAAACGTTTTCCTTAGAATGATGGAGCTCCATGATGTGTGAAACGATCAAATTTGTCACACAACAGGGATCAAAAATGTATAAACAAAACGACGAAAAATGTCTAAAAAAACATCGAAAAATCAATGTTTGCTACCTGAATTTCCACATGTACCTTTTCTGATATATAGTCGTACCTGTCTGAAAGTTTTGAAGTCATTGTTCCAGTAGAAATCCAAATATATTCATTTTCTCCATGTCGGATATTTTTATTGACTGTACAATCGCTTGCAAGTTTACTGTACAATCACTCTGAGCCTTCCTGAACAATATCAATGAGAAGAATATAAACCGTGTACTATCTCTTCTGCCACATTCATGATTAGTGTATGTTTTCCATGATACTTCTGTCATATAAATATTTATTAAAACTACTGTAATCAAATGCTGCAACACATGTCTGGAATGATTTTCTCTCCTTTTTCTGTTACAATTTAATATCAGTTATTTATTTTGTATTGTTATCAATTTTTATACCCCCGCTTTAAAAAAGGGGGGTATACTGTTTTACCTCTGTCTGTCAGTCCGTCCGTCAGTCCGTCCGTCCGTCCGTCAGTCAGTCCGTCCCATGAAACTTTCGTCAAATTTTTCTCAGGAACTACACATCCACCCTTTCTGTAATTTGGTATCAACATTTATATATGTCAGCCATACCGTGTGATGCGTTTTCAGATTCATCACTTGACAACTTCCTGTTTACCGAACACTTGTATGATTTTACACATGATAGCCAAGTTGAAAATTTTCGTCACATTTTTCTCAGGAACTACAATACAAGGATTTCTGAAATTTGGTTTCAGGATTTATATAAGTCAGGTATACCGTGTGATGCGTTTTCAGATTCATCACTCGACAACTTCCTGTTTACCGAACACTTGTATGATTTCACACATGATAACCAAGTTAAAAATTTTCGTCACATTTTTCTCAGGAACTACAATACAAGGATTTCTGAAATTTGGTTTCTGGATTTTTATAAGTCAGCTATATCGTGTGATTCGTTTTCAGATTCATCACTCGACAACTTCTTGTTTAATGAACACTTCCATATTTTTACACTATTAATATTATCCACTTGCGGCGGGGGTATCATCAGTGAGCAGTAGCTCGCAGTTGCACTTGTTTATACCTAAATTACACACTCAAAAGTTGAGTCTGACTGAGCGGATCCGGCATGAGGGGAGAGGGAGTGTTGGTGATTGAAACCCCATTCAAGTTTTTCGATTTTATTTTTATTTTGTGGAATTTCAGGGTGTTCCGTGGTTTGGATCCCGCACCTGATCTGATATCGTCATTGATAGTATTGAATGATGATCCGATCATTCAACTGATTTTTTTTATAGTTTGGTCTTGTGTTGTGATAGGTTTTTTTTTTTTTTAGAAATTGAGCGCACACAGACATTTTTAACCCCGCCAAATTCTGTATGTACCTGTTTTAAGTCAAAAGCCCGTAGTTCAGTGTTTGTCGTTTTTTCGTGTATGTCTTATATGTTTTTCGTAAATTGTTTTATTATGAACTAGGCCGTCAGTTTGTGTATTAATTCTTATTTTTCATGTCGGAACCTGTTATTGCCGACTATAATTGCTTAAATCCATTTATTTTTTTAACTTTGAAAATCCTATCACATCTCCTTCTTTTTATATTGAAGAAATAAATAATTATGGTTTGATAAAATGTTGGTCTCCAATCCTTGATAACATTTAATTTTACTTGAGCTTTTTCTTCCAGTAGTTATAGCTTGTAGTAAACAGAAATCTCATTGGAAATTATACCACATCTTCTTATTTTAATATCGTGTTTATTGACATATAATACGTGTCTTTTCTTGGATCCGTGGTTAGCTACCATCATTTCACATTCGAATTCCTTTATCAAGTTACAATATCCCGATCCTATGATGAAAATTTTTTTTTTTTATTGTTCAAATATGTATTTATTTATTTTTAAATTGCTGGTCAAAACATATTAAGTAAAATTCGAAATATGCTAATTACCCTTGCAGAGCATCTAGTCACCTTTTTTATATATAAATATTTATTTTGTACGAGGATTATTTTCATTTTTATTTTAGATTAGATTCTTAACATATTTTGTACTGTCCTTTTCTTTTCGTCTTGTATACTTATTCAGTGGTTGTTTGTTTATGTGTTCAATTTGTTTTTCGTTCATTTTTTGTACATGAGTTAGCCGTTAGTTTTCTCGTTTTACATTGTTATTTCGGGGCCTTTAAAGTTTTATAGCTGACTATGCGGTATGGACTTTGCTAATAGTTGACGGCCGTGCGATGACCTATTGTTGGTAATTTCTGTCATTTTGGTCTCTTGTGGAGAGTTGTCTATTTGGCAATCATACCACATCTTCTTTTTTTATATCTATTGTATACATTTTGTTTTTGTCTCTGATATAGTCACCTTAAAAGGGTTCCTTGATAGGATCTTAATTGTTAAAATGACTGGTTTTGTGCTTATTTTCATTTCAAATACCATATATGAATATAATAGGACAGACAAGGAATATGGAACGCCATAGCTGTGTCACAGTGGAAAAATGGACAAAAATTTATTTTGATACTTTTTGGACATTTTGTTAAAGATTTTGTAAAACCAGTGATTTTGTTATATTTGCAATATTTCACTAGGGATTTTGATATTTTTATTGTGCAAGATTTAGGTCAAGTTTAGAAGATTAAGCTAATATAATTTCATGTTTTAATTTGGTTTTTTTTTAAATGGCGACATTTTACTTCAAAATGATCTATTATTCCTGAGACTACTATAACACGTGTTATAGTAGTCTCAGATTATTCGTATTTGACAAGCCAAGGCTTTAATCCCATAAATAATCCGTATGTTCTATAATCGTTAATTATTATCTACATGTATGTGTTAATTTTTCTGTTATCCCTTATTTGAATTTTCTCACTCATTTAGAGAAATATTTGTCAAGTACAAGTAGTTTTGGTTTGTTATATAAACTATGTTGTTATTTTGATGTGGCAAAATGGATTTAGTATTACACTGAGCAGTCCCAACTCTACTTCCATGCTGAACTTATTAAATTATACATCGCGCTAACCAGAGTCGTCTTTTGTTACAAGAGCTAGTCCCAGAGTCAGAGTCCGTACTGTTTATTGTGTGTGTGTGGTTCCATACCAACACATTTCCCAGTCACAGATACACTCAGAATCTATTTGTGATAGCTGTCTTTCGTTGTTCATATTTAGTATATGCTGTGAAAGTTTAATTATTTTCAGCGTTTTTTCTCGATTATGAATGCCCTTTTTATTATGTTCACATGGTTCAGTAGTATAACAATTATGTTGAGCAATAACATCATAATGATCAGTTACTGTAGAATAATCATTATATTGTGCAGATCTGGTATTATATTCAGCACTTTAATCAATATACTTTTGTCTTTATATTCAGTACTTTTGAAAATATCTTCTGTCAACATATTATTATATTATGTAGATTTCTCATTATGTTGATTACAGAAACCGAAATATTCAGTGGTCAAACACACTTTTTATACGCCCGCCGTCTTTAGACGGGACGTATTATGGTATACCGTTGTCCGTCCGTCTGTCCGTCCGTCGTCCACACTTCGGACAATAACTCAAAAACGCTTTCACCAATTTCCATGAAACTTAAGTGAATTGTTTATATCTATTGACGTAAGCTCCCTTTCGTTTTTTTTAATTTCAAATTTTAAGTTTTGGATTTATGGGGCTTTATTTATAAAAAAAAAAAAGGGGATCCGTTGTCCACACTTCGGACAATAACTCAAAAACGCTTTCACCAATGTCCATGAAACTTTGGTGAATTGTTTATATCTATTGATGTAAGCAAGCTCCCTTTCAATTTTTGTAAATTTCAGATTTTAAGTTTTGGATTTATGGGGCTTTATTCATAAAAAAGGGGGATTTTTAACACTTCGGACAATAACTCAAAAAGGCTTTCACCAATGTCCATGAGACTTTGGTGAATTGTTTATATATATTGATGTAAGCTCCCTTTCAATTTTTATAAATTTAAGATTTTACATTTCCGTGTTATGAATTTTTATTCTTAAAAAAGGGGGGATTTTCCAATTTTTGGACAATAACTAACACTTTTAAAAACAAGTTAAAAGAGCAACGGGCGTATCATGCGCTAAAGCGCAGCACTTTATTATCAGTACTGTTATCATTATGTTGAGTGAAATAAATATTATGTTCTGTAGACTGATCATTATGTTCAGTAAAATAAATATTATGTTCAGTTCAAACAACTTTATGATCAGTGGTCAAAATGTTTTATGTTTGGTTCAAAAAATATTATACTAGGTGGTTAATCAATTACTTTCAGTGCTTGTTTTCATTATGTGGTGGTGGTAGACTTCCGAAAATAACCAAAAACATGTATATTTTTTTCGGGTTTATTTTCATACTGGCAACATGTCGTCTGCTATACAACGTGCTCTTGTAGAACTTAATCTGCAAATCTTTCAAATTAAAATTTTTAAAGATGATAGGATAGAAGATGACTCTTTTCAGCACCTTACTGATCAAGACTTGATCAGACTAGGTGTTGAAACTATTGGTGATAGAATAAAGATTGAGGGAAGCAATGAGGATGACTGTGACTATGACACAAACATTAGCAACTATAGGTCATCATAATGCCCCCAATAATAAGAAAAAGCCCCCGCATAGTCAGCTATAAAAGAGGGGGAATGATACCAGAGGGAGTGTCCCCGAAATGCTGTGTGGTAGACAGTGTTATTAATTAATTATTAGCGCCCTTGGTAAAACTTCAAATTTCATAATTAATGTATTTCATTGTTAAATAATTTACATGAAGCATATAAGTATATATTTGTTAATTGCATAGCTTTTGCTATTTGAATTCGTTGGTTAAAGATATTTATTTATATTGTAAAGTTTAATATTTGCATCGTCGCAAAATCTTTGGTTACCCTCTTTGTATATGTTCCGGACCATATGAGTATTTGGACCATACGCGTATGGTCATGACCATATGCGTATACTCATATGGTCCGACCATACGCGTATGGTCCGACCGAACGCGTATGGTCGGACCATATGAGTATAATACTCGTTTGGTTATTAACGGGCCGGACCATATGAGTATTTGGACCATATAGGTATATTTATTTTTCCAAATTACATTATAAACGTTTCAATAATACAAGAACTTTATCTAAAAAAAACAGTGATGGTTTAAAACATGACAATTTTTTAATTTTATAATTAAAAAAACTACGTACAAATTTAATATTGATGCCATAGTTAGTTTTCATCGCTAGTTCCATTAGTTCATGTAGGCTTGGATGACATTCACTTCCACACGGTATCATAGCTTTTTTGCATTTGCAAGTTTTGTGCACGATCTTTTTCATTTACACATTTTGTTTGCGAGTGAAAAACAAGCCTTTTTTGCAGCTGCGTACAGTGATACCGAGGTCTTTGGCAATTCTGATGTCTACAGTGTTTTTAAGAAGCTCTAGATCTCAAATATCGTAAAATGGTTGACTGCAATACACCATCTTCACAACACAACTTAAATAAACTAATAGTATGCTACTTTCCAGTGACTTCTTATGTAACAGTTCATTAAGAAATTTTTGGAATTTAATTTTTTAGTCGACATATTGCCATTTACTCGTAATAACAAATCGGTTATGACCATCGGTAATGACCATCGGTATAAAATGTGTTTACTTTAAATTTGACAATTAAGTAAAATTAACAATGTGAAACTTCTTATTTCTATTTAGCTTATCTTTTTATTATAATATAACGATAAAATTACCTATATGATAGCGTCTTTTGAATGAACGGTCATACCATATGAAGAGTTTAGAAGTATTAAAAGTAAACTGTAACAGAGTGTTAATTACCCCGACCATACGCGTATGGTCGGACCATATGAGTATATACCCATATGGTCATGACCATACGCGTATGGTCCAAATACTCATATGGTCCGGAACATATACATTCAGTGAGAAAGTTACATATTTTATAGATCATACAGACACCAAAATAGGAAATTGATAATTCTTGTCTATCCTTTTATTGATGCGTTTTGTTATTTGATTTAGCCACGTGATTATGGATGTTCCGAATTGAGTTTTCTCTTATACCCCAGTCCCACTAAGCCACGATCGCACTACGATCTGTGGAAAAAATGCAAATTTTGATGATCGTGTAGGTCGCAGTAAGGTCGTACCACGGTTGTGGTGAGATCTTCAAGATCGTGAAGAGCGTGGCCATCTTTAAACATGTTCAAAACAATCGTGGTGCGGTCGTGGCGAAATTAGGTCGTGGTAGAAGCGTAGTGGAAGCGCATTAAGATCGTATAAGATCGCAAAGGTCGCTGTACAATCGTTGCGAGAGCGTAGCGAAAGCGTGTTTCTATTCGGAGAGATTGCGCTACGATCTCACAGCGACGTTATCACGACCTTAAGTTCAGTATTTTTGTGATTTTACTCTCTACTCTGTTACCGGCCACAAAAGAGCTCATCAACCTGAGAATTAAGTTAATAAACACAAAGCTGTAATAAATTCCAGTAATTTTAAGTTTTGGAAGCTCTTTGGTATTGTATTAGGTACTTTAAATGAAAAGAAAAGTTACAAGTAACATGTCAAATTGATATTAGTTTAAACGAGTAAACACTAGGGACTATATTCGTGAACAACGAAGCGAAGAAGAACAGACAATTGTGGTCTCGGTCGTATATTGGTATGACGTTGCCGTCGTCGTCGTCGTCGTCCGAAAACATTTGGTGTTTTCGCACTTTAACTTAAGTATAAGTAAATAGAAACATGTGAAATTTAAACAAAAGGTTTATGACCATAAAAGCAAGGTTGGGATTGATTTTGGGAGTTCTGGCCTTAAAGGCATAAAACTTTGCTCAGTGCTCGGAGCACAAAAATAATGCTCGAAACATGAAATCCAGCAATTTTATTGGTTGATTTTCGAGTCCAAGTACAAAAATCATGCTCGAAAGTTTTATGACCGTGAGGCCAGGTCCCAACAGTTTAGGAATTAGGGACAAAAAGGGCCCAAAATAGCATTTTACTTGGTTTTCGCACAAGAACTTTCAGTACTACTCCTTTAATAGAATTCTGTTTACTGAAAGACTCCGTTTTGGACCCAAAATATAGCAGTTTTACAAAATTGTGATAATGTAATCGTTAAGCCATTTTTTGGAAAGTAGAATGATTCTGGTACATAAATATGGGCTGTGTTTGACAATACAATGCACCTATATCGGGTACTAGCATCATAAAGTCACGCTAAATTACTGAAATCTTCACAATTTCAGCATTTTAGACAAATTTTAGACGGTTTCTGTCTAAAATCATCTTCGCTAGCCAAGGGTTACGAGAGAGCGGGAGTGGATCGTAACCCTTGGCTAGCGAAGATGGTCTAAAATGAAGGTGGCCGCATTCGTGTTCATCCATAATATTGAAATGTAAGTTGTATTTGATGATAGTACATACTATATATAAAGGTTGAGGATGAACACGGATGCGGCCACTTTCATTTTTGACCAAAACCATCTGAAAAGTGACGATTTTTGGCGAATTTGATAGATTTTTCATGTTTCACTTGAATCAGAGCGTTTTTAATGACTTAATCAGTTGAAATCTTTCACAAAAACTAATTGAATCAATTGAAATAGACACCTAAGTGTTTAAAAAGTGTCTAAAATATTTCGTCAGATGAACTTGAAAATTGATGTCGTTGTCGTCTGCGTCGTCCGAAGCCCAATTGGTTTCCGGACAGTTTCTTTAGTTTAACAAAATAGATCTTAATGATTTTTTTTCTAAAGGGTCAATACCACAAAAGGAAGGTTGGGATCGATTTTGGGGATGGTTGTCCAACCGTTTTAGAATAAGAAGCCCAAAACAAGGATTTTTCTAGTAAGGATAATAACTTGTGTATAAGTATTTCATTTGCTCTGAAATTGTACCACAATGTTTAAACCCACAAGTAGAAGGTTTGGATTCGTTTACGGGGTTATTGGTCAAAAGTTTAGGAATAAAGGGCCAAAAAGGGACCAAAAGCCAGCATTCTTCTAGTTCCAAGACAATAAATTGTGTGTAATTGTATTGACTTCTCTACAATTGTACCACAATGTTCCACATAACAAAGGGGAGGCTAGGATTAAGTTTTGGAATAATTGTCCAAAATATGTAGGAATTAGTGGGGCCAAAAAAGGGCAAAAAAGAAGCATGTTTCTAGTTTCCAAACAAAAATTGTTTAGGTGAATGAATCTCTCTGAAATCGTAATACAAGGTTCCATACTACAAGGGAAATGATGGGATTGAGTTGAAGGGTTATTGCTTAAAAAGGGGGTTTCAATAAGGTTTTTTTAGGGGGGGTTAAATTTTTTAAGGGATTCATTTTTTTCAAAAATTTTCGAAATTCGAATTTTGAAAATTTTCAAGAAGAAGCCTTCAATTGCACAGTATTGTATAGTAGATTTGTTAGATCTCTGGCCACATTTATTTTGTGACAAAAACCTTAATTATGACAAAAATTCGATCACAATCCAAATTCAGACAGTATGAAGCTTCAATATTGTGACCAAATTTTCTCCAACCGTTCAGGGTTGCACCACTGCGGTCGTATACAGATGTGCCCTGCGGAGCACCTGGTTGTTGTTGTAATTATAGTTTGTTTATTTAGATCTATTGTTTACATTTGTATATAAGAAAATTATTCATTTATGTAGTTGATATTTTATGTAGAGCGCCTTATTGAAATTTGGTTTAATCCTAATGAGTTTTATTATATTATTATTATAACTCGGGGTGAGGGTCCAGCCTCCCTTTTTGGGAAAAAAATCCTTCTTGCTTATAAAGGGAATCACCGAAGCTTGACTGGAGCGAGGCCCCTCTTAGGCAGTCAGTGGGGCCCCACTCATGAAAATTACTGGATCCGCCACTGGATGTTGCCATCAAAACTGTGTCACTTAAAATAATTTGTCTCCGGGTATATTGTTATGCAATCTGTAACTTTACTACAATGGTTCTTTTATGGTTGCCATGGTAATGGTTGTTTTGTTTTAAGGGGACAATAATTTGATGGTTTTTTTTGGGGGGGTTGACGAATAGATCTAATCATTTTGATCTGTTGCTACGCAAGTTTATATTTTACTACAGCAAAGCTTCATTTTTATTAGGCAGTTAAGCTGCCTTATGCGAGCACTCTGGATTTGTGTGCTACCCAATAAATGCTGAAATACGTGCCATTGTTATAATCTAGCTGGCTACTATATTATTTGTAACTTATTGGACAGTTTTTTTATACTTTTTATTCTGAATTACAAAAAATATGACCAGAAAAACCTTAAATGATCGTCGATTTTCCCAAAAGTTTTGAAGTTGCACATAGGAAGTAGAGCACATTAGGAATCCTTATGTAGTTTATTATCCTCTGAGCTTTTGGCTAAGATGTCAGAGAACAAATGTATGAAATATCTAATCGCCGAAAATCTCTAAAGACAAGTAGTTAAGATTTCCCAAATTGCAAAAGTCGTAGGAATATTGTTTGTCGACAATACGTAGTCAACTACGTATATAAGTTCAACTGTTGGCGGCAATTTTGAATTTAAAAGAAGACGAAATTTTCGTATCTTTTCAATTTGGACGCAGGGGTTTAAATTAGCGGTGGTCCAAGGTCTGTGACCTTCCACTTTTGCAGTCGGACTTTCTACTTTGTTACTAGCTACGCACGACATGCCCGACGGACCTTGAAATAATATAAAAAAAATAACTTTGCAAACATTTTTACCAAAGTTTCCTAATAAACGATCTCAAACTTATATTCATCATTACTATTCATGACAGCCATGTTCAATTTGTTCTACCGCTAGCTTTATACATAAAATCGCCGATAAATAGTGTGTAAATCCGAGTAAAATCGTATCTCACTATCTGTCAAAAACAACATTGAAACCAAAATGGCTGCCACGAGATTACAATATCGGATCCGATTCCGGAAGCGGATGAGGGTAATCCCGGATTTGGCTACTAAAAAAATCCAGACAGGTTACAAAATACATCTATGCATCTATGCATGACGATGTTAATAAATATAAACACTAGAATTAAAAACCAAAAGACTTATATGAAAAAGAAAGAAAAAGCAGAAAATATTTTGTACACCAATTTTAATGTGAAAATCCAATACATTGTGACAGCTGGGAACAGTTTATCTAACAATATATATGTTCCTGGTAACAGAATAATTTTTTTTCATCAGTGATAAATGTTGGTAATGCATGTTAAATGCTTTTCAAGTTGAACATATTACTGCAATTTCAAGGGGTATTTTTTCCTTCCCAATTTTGATAGGTCAGTTAAAATAGCTGGAAGTTTCTTATATAAAAAAAAAAGATGTGGTATGATTGCCAATGAGACAACTATCCACAAGAGACAAAAATGACCAAAACTTGGTAAAGGACAAGATCCCCACCCCTAAACCATATATATATATTCATGTATGGGACAATATAACAAATCATATGAAATATAGGTGGAGTTCGTGGGGCCACTCTGTTTGAGAATATATAATGGTCGAGATCCACAATCTTAAACAATATATATATTTATGTATGGGACAATATTACAAATCAAATGAATTATAAGGGGGTCCCTATGGTCACTGTACCCCCTCCTGTTCAATTGAGAACTTGGAAACATTCGAGATCATCACCCCTTTACCATATATACTCATGTATAAGACTATATAACAAATCAAATGAAATATAGGGGAAGTCCCTGTTGTCACCCTACCCCTCATGTTGAAGAACTTTGAAACAGTTGGGATCCCCAACTCTAAATTAAATGAAATATAGGGGGAGTCCCTGCAGTCACCTGATTAAGAAATTGGAAAGAGTCGAGATCCCAACCTTTAAATTAAACCATATATATTCATGTATGAGCACTAATCAAATGAAATATAGGGAGGGTCCTTAAGGTCACCCTACCCACTCCTGTTTGATAACTTAGAAACATTCATTCATTCATATCTTTATTTCCTTTATCCCCACCCCTCAACCATATATATTCATGTATTGGACAATTTAACAAATCGAATGAAATATAGGGGAAGTCACTGGGGTCCCCCACCCCTCCTGTTGGAAAACTTGATAACGGCCGAGATCCCCACCCATAAACCATATAATTATATTCATATATGGGACAATATAAAAAATCAAATGAAAAATAGGGATAGTCCCTAGGGTCACCCCACACCCTCTTATGTGTGTTTTTAAAACTTGCAAAAGATTGAGATACCAACTCCTAAACCATATTCATTCCTGTTTGTCATTTCAGAAAAGATTGAATGACATACAAGGTCAATCTCATATGTGACACATATGCATATCACTTTGCTAGACCCTAACACCTGTCATTTTATTCCAAACTTAGACATCGTTGATTTGGGGTGAAGGTGGGAGTCGTTTACATTTACTATGGACAGGTCAGTCAGACCTCACCATTGATCCCTGTAGTAGTAAACATTTGTCTGATTTGTGTCTCATAACTTTTGTACTGTACAACACAAACTCAGTTTGCTTTCCAGGGAAGCAAGTCCATTCATACTTTTACAAGCTCGTACTAAAGTCATCTTGAACTACTAACAGTCAACTAATACGAACAATTACGATCAACTAGAAGAGCTGCAATCATTGCAAATTTGTACCACTGCTGACTCATGAAAGACTCATGACCACGAATGGTCATGTGCGTTGCTATTGAAAACCTTAATAAAATATGAATTATTTGCCTTAATAATTAATTCATTAAATGAACATAAATGTACAATTATATATGAATGTTTAATGTTTGTTCTTTTAAATCTTTAAAAAATGTTGAAGCAACATTGCCACAGTTTTCGTAATTATGTTTGCCTTGGTTTTTGGTTAACTGCCTACAGTGCTTACAGCGCTTTGATTACTTTTTTATACGCCCGTCAAAATTTTGACGGGACGTATTATGTTATACAAATGTCCGGTGTCCGTCCGTCTGTCCGTCTGTCCGGCGTAAACATGTCGCGCCGTAACTTGAGAACGACTTATCCAAATTTCACGAAACTTATTGTAGTTGTTTCTTATGATAGTCAAATGATCTGTATACTTTTCGGTCAAAATAAGATTAAAACTTTTTGAGTTACGGCACTTTGTAACTAAAACAGGGGGGTGTTTTTTTCACATGTCGCACTGTATATCAAAAACAATTTTTGATTATTGCTTAAAACTTTACACACTTCTTAGTTATAATAATTTTAAGATCTGTATACTTTTTGGTGATGATTCAAAATTTCATTTTTGAGTTATTTAGTATTTTGTAAAAAAGGGGAGGGGATTTTTACATGTCGCGACGTATCTCAAAAACGATTTATGATTATTGCTTAAAAATTTACACACTTTTTTTGTTATATTAATCTTAAGATCTGTATACTTTTTGGTGATGATTTAAAATATTGTTTTTCAGTTATTTAGTATTTTGTAAAAAAGGGGGAGGGTATTTTTACATGTCACGCCGTATCTCAAAATCAATTTATGATTGTTGCTTAAAACTTTACACACTTCTTTGTTATATTGATCTCAAGATCTGTATACTTTTTGGTGATGATTTAAAATTTCATTTTTCAGTTATTTAGTATTTTGTAAAAAGGGGGAGGGTATTTTTTACATGCATGTCATGCCGTATCTCAAAATCAATTTATGATTATTGGCAATTTGCTTAAACTTTACATACTTCTTTGTAACATTAATCTTAAGATCTGTATACCTTTTGGTTTTAATTCAAATTTTATTTTATATTATTTATGATATTTGTTTTAGCCCACTTTGCTATATTCATAAATTTTTATCCGTTATCATTGTCCGTTAACTTATCTAGAATTGTAAAAAACTGGTTTCCTCTGCATACTAATGAGCTTAATTATTTTCCAAACTAGGGAACAAGAAATCTTCATAGGGATACATAGATTGAACATTTTCTAAATGAATCCACAGAACTCTGTGTCTCACCTGCAGTTGCTGCTGTTGGTGTAAAAGTGTGATGTTGACTATAAAAGTGAGTATATTTATCAGTAAAATACAGAATTTAAAAAATTATATATGTGCATGCATCATACTCCATCCATGAACTATGGATAATAAAAACAATGTTATAGCAATGACTAAAAAATATTCATAGATCTAATTTTAAGGGTTAACTTATTATAGCTCTTCATCTTTTATATACGCTTTGGATTTTAAATATTTTGGCCACGAGCATCACTGAAGAGACAAGTGTTGTCGAAATGCGCATCTGGTGCAGAAAAATTGGTACCGTTAATGTTATTATTAAATTTGTGTCGAGCCTGCAACTTTTGTTGCAGAAAGCTCGACATAGGGATAGTGATCCGGCGGCGGCGGCGTTAGCTAACTTCTAAAAAGCTTTATATTTTAGAAGGTAGAAGACCTGGATGCTTCACAAATTGTATATAGATGCCTCATGTTACGAACTTTTGGTCAGTAACATGTCCAATGTCCTTGACCTCATTTTCATGGTACAGTGACCACTTGAAAAAAAGTTAATATTTTTTGTAATGTTAAATTCTCTCTTATTATAACTAATTGGATAACTATATTTGGTATGTGCATACCTTGCAAGTTCTTCATGCCCGTCAGACAGTTTTCACCTGACCTCGACCTCATTTCATGGATCAGTGAACAAGGTTAAGTTTTGGTGGTCAAGTCCATATCTCAGATACTATAATCAATAGGGCTAGTATATTCGGTGTATGGAAGGACTGTAAGGTGTACATGTCCAACTGGCCGATGTCATCTGACCTTGACCTCATTTTCATGGTTCAGTGGTTATAGTTAGATTTTTGTGTTTTGGTCTGTTTTTCTCTTAATTTATGCAATAGATCTTCTATATTTATTGTATGGAATGATTGTAAGGTGTACATGTCTAGCGAGCAGATGTCATCTGACCTTGACCTCATTTTCATGGTGCAGTGGTCAAAGTTAAGTTTTTGAGTTTTGGCCTTTTTATCTAATACTATATGCCATAGGTCAACTATATTTAGTGTATGGAAATATTTTATGATCTATATGTCAGTCGTGCAGGTTTAATTTGACCTTGAACTCATTTTCATGGTTCATTGCTCAGTGTTAAGTTTTTGTGTTTTGGTCTGTTCTTCTTAAACTATAAGTTATAGGTCAACTATATTTGTTGTATGGAAGCATAGCTGTACATGTCTGCCTGGCATGGTTCATCTGACCTTGACCTCATTTTCATGGTTCATTGGTCTTTTTTTAGTTATCTTGGTTAATGTTAAGTTTATGTGACAGTCTTTAATAAAGCTTTATACTTAGGACTATCAACATAATATCAATGATAAGTAAAGAAGGCGAGATATTTCAGCGTGTGCACTCTTGTTTATCTTGTTCTAGTTTATCATGGAGACTGCAATGATAAATTATAAATCACAAAAAATCCTTAATCTCACCATTGCACGTGTCAGAAATACTAAATATATGGACTCATCTTAAAATTCCTTAATAATAACCCTGATTGGTAAGGTTACCGTAGTATTTGATGATTATTTAAGAAAATTGTATACCCTGAATTTTATTTTTAGATTTCAGCAACAGAATGAAGAATTCCAAGAGTCTAATACGGTTTATTAAACAGGATTTTATCATTGAATCAACATCCTACAAGAATATAACATACAAATAAGTAATTATGTGCAGGGAAGAACATTTAAACAAAACTGTAAGAGACATACAGTGGTGGTGTATTTTTAAAGAGACCGAAAGAACCTATAATAACTTGCCATGAGTGTATATTTTCAAAACCAGAAGCTCGTTCATAATAATATACAATTTAAATTAAAATTATTGTATGAACATTACAGATAAAGTCCCAAAAGAGAAAATTTAGTTTTAAATGAAACATTTAAGTAAAAAACATTGAAATAGTCCTTTCCATGTTGTGTGACATGTAGAAATTTTATTCTTTCACCATTCATTTAGCTCCATATAGAGGAAGAGGTTCCTGTCCACCTCCCCCCCCCCAAAAAAAAAAAAAAACGCATTCGTATCCGACAGCAATCAATCGATAAAAAACACCAAACAAAAATCAAAAGGGAAACATACCATCGACACTTGATACATGTAGCATGCTCTGCATTGTGAATGAAAACTAAATCAACAAAGATTTTTTTAATGTTTTTTTGGACATGAGACAAGCAATGAGAAGGTTCCTACCTTGGTACAGGCGTTTGAATAAATTATTTTTAGAATATTAAGTTGATAAATGGATTAGAAAAAAATCTTTCGTTCTGTCTTTTGCAAGTAAGACCCTTTTCCCTCAGTAATTTGTTTCAAAGTTGATCAACAAATACAACTAAAATCCAGGATGCGAGTCATCGATGTACATGACTTTGCTTGTCTTCTTGCTTTATGTCATGCCTGTGACATGCGAAAGATACAGATAACAATCCTACGGCGTTAGCTATTTGTATTGAGCTTGATATTTTATATGGTAATTGACTTTAACTGGAGGCTTCATACCTTGTGGCTTATACATGTATAACGAAAGTCTGCATTATGTCTGTTGGCCTTGACCTCATTTTCATTGTCAAGCAACTGCTTGAAAACAAATTTCTATTTTTATTATGTTATTTTCTCACTTACCTATTAATGAACTACCGAATTGGACTATTTAACGGGTTTGTAATAACATGAGCAACAGGATGGGTGCTACATTTATATGTGGAACAGGATCAGCATACCCTTCAGGAGCACCCGAGATCAAACCCATGGTGGGATTCGTGTTGCTTAGTCATTAGTTTTCTATGTGTCTTGTGAACTATTATTTGTCTAATTTGCACAGGTCATTAGTCAATGTTAAATTTAGTTTTTTTGTCTATTTCTTTTAGCAATACTAGTATATAAAACTAGATATAGTGTATGAAATGATTTTATGATTTAAATGTCTTGTCTAGCAGGGGTCATCTGACGAGTCACCTTGACTTTATTTTTTCATGGTTCATTGGTCAATATGTAATTTTCATTGTTTTGGCTGTTTCTTGTATGAGATAAGCAATAGAAAAACTATATTACGCGTGTATAATGATTGTCAGCTATACATGTCTTTCTGACTTAAATTGGTTTATCTCACATTGACTTCATTTTCATGGATCTTTGACAATGTGTGATGTATGTGACACCTGTACTAAAACTCTAACCTTGGTCTATCAGCATAAAATAATTCGTGAATATAAAAGCAGGCGAAACGTTTCAGCTTGAGCATTCTCGTTGCATCTTATAAGTTGTATTTGTCTGAGACATTATTGGTTAGAGCTTACAGGACTGACTTTAATTGTTGAGGACCAAGAAATTTGATCAATAAGAAAGAAAAAAAGATAGGTTGTATAAAACATGCTCACGACCAAAAAAAGTCATATTTACTTTCTATAATATTATCTACAATATGTTCAGTTACTGTTAAATTCTTGTGAAGACTCGATTCGTGTCCATTTCCAATTAAAAAAAAAATCATGTGATAGATTGATTCACTTTGGGTTCATAGGTAGAAAATTTGTCTGTAGTTTAGATCTTTTACACTAACCGTGATTTTTAAAGTGCTTTAGGTCAAGGACAAAAAAAAATCATTTTTTTGCACTTGAACACTCTTTTACTTGTAACGAAAAAGATGAAGAAAACCTAATAAGACTCCAATTAGTAATAGACTGAAATATCTTTTGTAGAAGTGTTACTGTTTTGTGGAGATTTAACTAACATTTCTTTTCATATTTAGAATTATGTATTTTAATTGGATTCTGCCTTACTACCCTAAAAATTAGTCCAGCTTTTCATTCAAAATCTACTGCTGTCAAAATTCTTATGCTATATTAAAACCACACAAAGAACAATACGAAGCAAAGTTCTATTTTCTTGCCGTTGAATAGAAAATATCAGTGTTGGTAAAAATAAGGAATGTTGTTATAATTTTCAATGATACAACTATAATAATTCACCAAAGTTTTAGGTAGATGTACGCAATTGTAGTCGACTGTACGACCTTCATAGAGTGAGTAAGAGTCGCTATAGAAGGTTTAAACATGTGAAATATGAATATGAAACAATTCATATCAGAATATTAACTGCCTAATGTACATGTATAACAAAACAATTTACAAACAACAAATATTACCGAAATGAACCAACCACAACCACTAGACTACAGGTTCCTGACTTGATCCAAGGTTAATGTTATAAAAATATCTTGAAACGTTTACTTATTCTTTTGAATTACTTTTAAATTATTACTGATAACAAACTGTCATGGTATCAACAGAATCTTTTCTATCTATAAGAGAAACGTGAACTATATTAAAGACGTCATTGCATTTCAAGTGCTACAAGAAAGTATGAAAGAGCAACAGTTTTAATATAGACGACTGCATATATATAATCTACATATTTAGTTCTATTAATAAAACAAGGAGATGTGGTATGCCTCCCACCGAACAACAACAGAACAAGGATACTATATAAATAACCATAATGTTCAACGTCAGACGTCGACAAAATCGGTTTAACTACGCCATATTTATATGCACCTCTGTCCCAAGTCGGACGAAGTCATGTTATAGATATGTCTTTGTGTAGTTATACATTTAGTTTGATGAACGATATTCTGACATTGTGCTTTACATCTAGATGACATCTATTTTTTTCTCTCGGACCTATTCAGAACTTCTTGTATGGTGCTGACTGCTTAATATTGAAAAACTGTATTGGTGACCCCTGTCTGATAGTTTTGTATTTGTTGCTAATGTGATTGAATTTGACTGTTTTTATGACAGCTCCTTTTCCGCCTTTCACATAAATCATCAATGAAAACATCATTGCGCATGGAAAGCTGTAAAAGTCATCTTGATAACTAGCGAAACTAATCGTCAGGAAAAAAAACCCGCACTGGTTTACGCCAAAAACATTGAATAACACCAGTTATGGCATACAACAAATAACAACAATCAAAAATGAGAAGTCGTGGCTTGAAACAGGCACATAACGAATGTGGTCATAAAGTTCATCAAAAGAATCCTCTTTAATGTATTAATGTGTTGAAATGAAAGATTAAAAATAGCCATGGAGTTTTAAAATAAAATTCTTGTTTTTATCCCAAACCAACTTATGATATTTGTTGATGATTAATTTTTATTGATTGTTGATTGCTTTATGTCCAGTGGCAAATATTTCACGATGGTTCTGGACGAGAACAAGTTAACAATAAATACAACAGGTACTAGTAGGTCTTTTAATAATAGAGGCCCATCCCGATGATGATCAGGGGGAATTTCGACTTCCACTAGAAAATAAAGGTATATAAGTAAGGGACAAAAATTTTGCCATGCAACAAGAAGAGTTGTTGCAAGGGTTCTTAACAGAGATCTTGTCACTCTATTTACTCGAGGCATTGGATTAAACCTCGATATATGCATTCTGACAGGACGTAGCTGCAAATTTGATACATCTTTCACAGCAAGACGGACGCCCCACTTTAACAAGCTTTTTACTGCCGATCGGAACAGGACCAATGCAAGTGAGCATATTTCTATTCCCAACTCACCCTTGGGGCTTATGATATTTGTGATAGGGCCCCTTGTGATAGCATAACCGAATTTTTTATTAGGTCTTGAATTTGACTACAACTTTCTGTACTTAAAAATGATTGAATTTTCAGTACTGTAAAATAATTAAATTTTCAGTACTGAAAAATGACTGAAATTTTCAGTACTGAAAATGACTGAAATTTTCAGTACTGAAAAATGACTGAAATTTTCAGTACTGAAAAATGACTGAAATTTTCAGTACTGAAAAATGACTGAAATTTTCAGTACTGAAAAATGGCTGAAATTTTCAGTACTGAAAAATGGCTGAAATTTTCAGTACTGAAAAATGACTGTAATTTTCAGTACTGTAATCAACTTTTTCCCAACATTACTGAAACTGATATAAAAGTTAATGTACTGAATAGTGATGTTTCCTAAAAGTACTGTTTATATAGCGGCATTTAATGTACTGTTTAGTAATGTTTACTAAACTTACTGTTTATATAGCGTCATTTAATGTACTGATTAGTAATGTTTCCTAAAAGTACTGTTTTTATAGCGGCATTTAATGTACATGTAAACGCTAGGCAAATTGTTGGTAGTGTAACATTTCTTTTCATATTTAGAATTATGTATTTTAATTGGATTCTGCCTTACTACCCTAAAAATTAGTCCAGCTTTTCATTCAAAATCTACTGCTGTCAAAATTCTTATGCTATATTAAAACCACACAAAGAACAATACGAAGCAAAGTTCTATTTTCTTGCCGTTGAATAGAAAATATCAGTGTTGGTAAAAATAAGGAATGTTGTTATAATTTTCAATGATACAACTATAATAATTCACCAAAGTTTTAGGTAGATGTACGCAATTGTAGTCGACTGTACGACCTTCATAGAGTGAGTAAGAGTCGCTATAAAAGGTTTAAACATGTGAAATATGAATATGAAACAATTCATATCAGAATATTAACTGCCTAATGTACATGTATAACAAAACAATTTACAAACAACAAATATTACCGAAATGAACCAACCACAACCACTAGACTACAGGTTCCTGACTTGATCCAAGGTTAATGTTATAAAAATATCTTGAAACGTTTACTTATTCTTTTGAATTACTTTTAAATTATTACTGATAACAAACTGTCATGGTATCAACAGAATCTTTTCTATCTATAAGAGAAACGTGAACTATATTAAAGACGTCATTGCATTTCAAGTGCTACAAGAAAGTATGAAAGAGCAACAGTTTTAATATAGACGACTGCATATATATAATCTACATATTTAGTTCTATTAATAAAACAAGGAGATGTGGTATGCCTCCCACCGAACAACAACAGAACAAGGATACTATATAAATAACCATAATGTTCAACGTCAGACGTCGACAAAATCGGTTTAACTACGCCATATTTATATGCACCTCTGTCCCAAGTCGGACGAAGTCATGTTATAGATATGTCTTTGTGTAGTTATACATTTAGTTTGATGAACGATATTCTGACATTGTGCTTTACATCTAGATGACATCTATTTTTTTCTCTCGGACCTATTCAGAACTTCTTGTATGGTGCTGACTGCTTAATATTGAAAAACTGTATTGGTGACCCCTGTCTGATAGTTTTGTATTTGTTGCTAATGTGATTGAATTTGACTGTTTTTATGACAGCTCCTTTTCCGCCTTTCACATAAATCATCAATGAAAACATCATTGCGCATGGAAAGCTGTAAAAGTCATCTTGATAACTAGCGAAACTAATCGTCAGGAAAAAAAAACCCGCACTGGTTTACGCCAAAAACATTGAATAACACCAGTTATGGCATACAACAAATAACAACAATCAAAAATGAGAAGTCGTGGCTTGAAACAGGCACATAACGAATGTGGTCATAAAGTTCATCAAAAGAATCCTCTTTAATGTATTAATGTGTTGAAATGAAAGATTAAAAATAGCCATGGAGTTTTAAAATAAAATTCTTGTTTTTATCCCAAACCAACTTATGATATTTGTTGATGATTAATTTTTATTGATTGTTGATTGCTTTATGTCCAGTGGCAAATATTTCACGATGGTTCTGGACGAGAACAAGTTAACAATAAATACAACAGGTACTAGTAGGTCTTTTAATAATAGAGGCCCATCCCGATGATGATCAGGGGGAATTTCGACTTCCACTAGAAAATAAAGGTATATAAGTAAGGGACAAAAATTTTGCCATGCAACAAGAAGAGTTGTTGCAAGGGTTCTTAACAGAGATCTTGTCACTCTATTTACTCGAGGCATTGGATTAAACCTCGATATATGCATTCTGACAGGACGTAGCTGCAAATTTGATACATCTTTCACAGCAAGACGGACGCCCCACTTTAACAAGCTTTTTACTGCCGATCGGAACAGGACCAATGCAAGTGAGCATATTTCTATTCCCAACTCACCCTTGGGGCTTATGATATTTGTGATAGGGCCCCTTGTGATAGCATAACCGAATTTTTTATTAGGTCTTGAATTTGACTACAACTTTCTGTACTTAAAAATGATTGAATTTTCAGTACTGTAAAATAATTAAATTTTCAGTACTGAAAAATGACTGAAATTTTCAGTACTGAAAATGACTGAAATTTTCAGTACTGAAAAATGACTGAAATTTTCAGTACTGAAAAATGACTGAAATTTTCAGTACTGAAAAATGACTGAAATTTTCAGTACTGAAAAATGGCTGAAATTTTCAGTACTGAAAAATGGCTGAAATTTTCAGTACTGAAAAATGACTGTAATTTTCAGTACTGTAATCAACTTTTTCCCAACATTACTGAAACTGATATAAAAGTTAATGTACTGAATAGTGATGTTTCCTAAAAGTACTGTTTATATAGCGGCATTTAATGTACTGTTTAGTAATGTTTACTAAACTTACTGTTTATATAGCGGCATTTAATGTACTGATTAGTAATGTTTCCTAAAAGTACTGTTTTTATAGCGGCATTTAATGTACATGTAAACGCTAGGCAAATTGTTGGTAGTGTATAGTAACACCTTAGGTTCCGATGTAAAAATGAAGTGACTTAGGGATGACAATACCTCTATACCATAGTAACTCCTTGAGATCCGGTGTGGAAAAAGACGAAACCAAGGGATGACTTTATTTCTATACCCTTGTCATCCCTTGAGATCTGTTGTGAAATGAGACGAGATGTCGCAATGTCGGGTAAAGCTCATAGAGCTTTTATCATATCCCCCTTTATAAATTATGCCTAAAGCTTATTTATTCAATAAATTAAGACAAATTATGAGCGCAAACGAATAAATCCTTTCTACAAACGGGGTAACAACCCGCATTGGCTTCTTAAAATAATGACGTGATAAAGGATTTATCACGTTCAGATTCAGGATTGATTTTGAAAAAGTGGGGGAAGGGGTCTGGTAAACCAAAGCTTGGATTGATACTTTGAAAAAGTCTATGCATTACTCATATACATGTGTCTTTGTATGGTGACATGGGCTGGATGCCATGTAAAATCAAACAGTGGACTAGTGTTTTTAGAAATTGGACACGTTTTAATAAAATGAATGATGATAGAGTAAATAAAAAAAGTGTGTATATGGGGTAACACATGTAAAAAAGTAAAATAATTGGCATTTTAGAGTAAAAAATAAGTTTAAAGAACTTGATATGAAATATTTGTGCAATGGTGCTATTTTAAACAAGGATTTAGTTAAGAATATTGAAAATGTATGTTTTAAAAAATTTAAGGAAGAATGATATGACAAGATTATGTCAGATGATAAAAATAAATTACGTACATATAGAATGTTTAAAAATGTATATGGCGTAGAAAATTATTTAATTTTTAATATACCAGGTAGATACAGGAGTGCTTTAGCAAAATTTAGATGCGGTGTCGCTCCCATCAGAATTGAAACTGGCCGTTATGAGAATATTGATATTGAAAATAGATTATGTTTTATCTGTAATGATGACGTTGAAGATGAAAAACATGTTTTGTTAAACTGTCCTGTATATTCAGATATTCGTAATGTTATTTTAAACCATGCTAGTATTGTTGATGAGAATTTTTTACATATGTCTAATAATGAGAAACTTATATTTCTTTTTACAAATGAAAATATGGTATTTTATACTGCCAAAATCTGCAATGAAATTTTAATAAAGCGAAAATGTATTTTATATTCGTGATAGTTGACTTAAGTTGTATTTGTATTATAATTTTTAAAAAAATGTTTAATAGTCTCTCATAACTCTTTATAGAGTGGCTCTTGTTGTTAATTTGTGTTTTAAAAAGCTGTATATTTTATATGTAACAAGTGGTGAGACTTTGATAAAGTATTTGTCGTGTCTTGTCTTGTGTGAAGCTCCAAAAGGGGAGTGGCACCGTGTCCCCTAAATACACCTCTGTTTACATACTACATAATTCCTCGATGTGGACAAATCGGAAAACCAATCCATGCTTCTCATAGAAGAATCATTAAGGAAGGAATTGAGTGGCTTTGTACGATATAAAGTTACTTAGAAATATTTTTGCCTTATTTTACGAAGTTTCCGTTTGTCATATGTCCATTGTCCTTGACCTTATTTTCATGGGTCAGCGACTTGAGCAACGTTAAGTTTTTTTGTAATGTTAATTTCTTTTTTATTATGAGTAATATGATAACTATATTTAGTATGTGCGTACCTTGCAAAGTCCTCATACACGTCAGACAGTTTTCATTGGCCTCGACCTATTTTCATGGATTAGTGAACAAGGTTAAGTTTTGCTGGTCAAGTCCATATCTCAGATATAATAAGTCTATTTTATTTGGTGAATGGAATTAGTGGTGTCATCTGACCTTGACTTCATTTTCATGGTTCAGTGCTTATAGCTAAGTTTTTGCAATAAGGTATGTAATACCGTTTACGTCTACTATATTTGGTGTATGGAATACTTGTAATGTGTACATGTCCGTGTCAGACATCCTCCTCATTTTCATGGTTTAGTGGATACAGTTAAGTTATTGTGTTTTGTTTATTTTTCTTGTACTGTATGACATAAATCAGCTATATTTTGTGTACATGTCAGTCATGTTGTATATGACCTTGACCTCATTTTTACGGTTCGTTGAGCAGTGTAAAGTTTGGGTTTTTGGTCTAATTCTGTTAGCAATAGGTCACCTTTATTTAGTGTATGAAATGACTGTAAGGTAACCATATCTGTCTGGGAGGATATATCTAACCTTGACCTCATTTTCATGCATGTTTCATTGATCAATGTTAAGTTTTCCTGGTTAAGTCTTTTAAGATATGCATGTTAATTTAAAGCCTGTTTTGTGTATGGTATGATTGTAGATGTAAATGTATTTTCAGTTTGGTTTATCTGACCCAAGACCTCATTTTCTTTGATTATGTTTAGTTAATGTGATAGTTGTAGTTAAGTTTTATATTTAGAACTATCAACATAATATCAATTGCTAGTAAAGAAGACAAAACATTTCAGCTTGTGCATTCTTGTTGAGTCTTGGTCTTTTTATCTTATACTATATGCAACAGGTGAACTATATTAATGTTTGGAAATATTTCAGGATGTTAATTTCAGCCTCGCAGGTTTTATGTGACCTTGACCTCATTTTCATGGTTCATTGCTGTGTTAATTTTTAGTGTTTTGGTCTGTTTTTCGTAATCTATAAGCAATATGTCGACTGTATTTGTTGTATGGAAGGAATGTAATGTGTATATCATAATGTCTGTCAGGCAAGTATTATCTGACCTTGGCCTCATTTCGATGGTTCATTGGTCAAATTTTGTTTTCTTTGTTAAGTGGCGTCTGTTTCGTCGAAATAATATATAATAGGTCAGATATATTTAGTGTAATAAATTATTGTATATATATGTATTTCTCGTTTTGTTTATATGACCTTGACCTCATTTTCTGCGATCATGTTAAGTTTATGTAATAGTTGAAGTAAAGCTTTCTATTTTGGAATAACAACATAATATCAATAAAGGTGGTGCACTTTTGTGTGTAATATAACAGTTTTGTGTGTATCGGAGCCGGGTATAGTATAATGGTTTTGTGTGTATTTGGGCGGGTAAAGAAGAGGCCCGGTTTATGCGAATTGCAGGATAATGTCAAGTTCAGAAAATTTAGTTGTTATGGCATTAATCAGGGCGAGGTTATATTAAAAAAAAGTACAGTTTCATTTAAATTTGATATATAGAGATTCAATAAATAATCAATTTTGTACAAGCACCACACAACATAAACAATGTTTGAACTGTGATTAAGTTCAAATGTTACAACAAATTAACAACAGTCAGTCTTTGCACACGACACATGATTTATATCGAAAATAGTCCAGAAAATGAAAAGTTTACAACGAGTTGTTTTTCTAGTCACATGATCATTTTGTACAGTATTTTGAATTCCTCATTCTATAGAGCATTATAAATAAATAATTATTCATCATATTTACATACAATCATACATATATCACTAATTATTCATCCGCGATAGTACTACTTTTCTCAACTAAAGTTTGTGTTTGGGACAATGAAAAACGGATTATGTCTCTGAGCAAATCTTCTTTGCATTGATAATACTGTTGAATAACTTTTCTGTAATCTTTGGCTTTGATTTTCAAGTCTTTCCTTCAGACTGGTCAATGTTTTCAACAACATTTGTTTCTTGTAACCAGGTAGATTGCGTCGCAATCGCTGAGTTTCTTTAAAACGAATTATATCGTCTTCTTGTGTTTCGCGGATCTTTTCCTCAACGATCATTTTTTTCAGCTCTAAGTTGACTCACTTTGTCTTGTAGACTATTTCTGATGTCTATAATCGTTCTAGCGGAATCACATTCTGCACATGCGCTATCAACAAGAGTCATATTTTTTTGCTTCTTCTTCAATGTCACTATCGGAATGTTCAGCATTATCGGAATCGGATGTCGAAGGGAACCGTGAGTCGCGGCTAAGACTTGAATAACGAGCATCGATTGATTCTTCCATTCGGTCAGGTCGTTCTGAAAACTTTGTCGAGTAAACCGGAAGTTGGTTTTCTTTGGAACCTTCACTGCTGTATGAGCCAGTAGAGCTGGTATTGTCTGAGATTTCCATGCTACTGTTAGATGTATCGGATGGTGCCTCACTATAGTCCTCCAATAAATAATTGACAGAAAGTCTTTTAGCAAGTTTTACCGCCATTTCGTCGTCTAGAATATTGTCAATATTTTCCTCGTATTTGAAATCAATGGCGTAATCTATGTTTGCAAATCGTTCATTCAGTTCTTCAATTGTAGGAGAATTGAGTTCTATATCAACATCACCTTCAGAGATAATAGACCATCGATTAATGTTCAGATCAGTTAAACTTAGTTGTCTTTTTACACGCGTTGGTATCCTGCTGTCAGGGTAGATTCTGTAGAATTATAAGATTTTCCCGCCTCTTCAGCTAGGATACAAACGTTCAAATAATCCTGAGCGTTGGTATCTTCTGGTACAAGATCAATCAAGTCTTCTTCGTGCACAGATTAACGCGGAGGGATCCAAGGATTTATTGTGATGCGTGTGCGCTCCTTACGGACTGAATTCAAAACTTTGTCTATATCGTCGAGTTCATATAGCACACCATTGTCGGTTTCTTCCTCGTCGTCTGAAATGGCTGTTCGCCGGTTTGTGATAATGTATTTGTTACGTGGAGTAACAGAGATGTTTTGTATCTACGAAAAGAGCAGCGAAGAGATACGTCCTGGGCGACGTCGAAATACTTGCATCTGTCGGCGGCTATTACGAGGTTGTCATTGTCGTCGATAGGTGTAGGTTGGTGCTCAATTGAAGCTTCCTTTGTCTTTTTCTTTTTACTTTTAGACTTCTGGAACGAATTGAAACTTATTTGACGAAACTTCATCCTGATGAGCGAAAGGCTGCCTCACGTTTAGAAGAATCTATCAATTCGAAATACTGAAATTATAAAATTATATTTGTTATGAATATATATAGTAAAAATTGAATGCATACAGAAAAGTATTTTTTATACAGGCGAAACATAAAATCCTGCAAATGTGTCGCATTAAGACATTATGGATGTCATTTATCTACTGCTGCAAAAACAAATCACTTTTAAACATCATTGTAAGTGCCATCAACACAAACGGTTAGATAGGTGTCGCTGTGAATTAATGTATGATTTGTCACAGGTAAGTGTCGCTGTGATTTTTCCCTAATTTGCTTTATATATATCCATGATATCATTTGCTTTCTATCACTTTCGCAATCATATTGTGCATACCCCTCTTGTTTCACGTCTTGTAGCGAACAACCTAATCAACGAAACTGCATCAACGATCAATCAAAGTGATGCACAAGAAAAGTTGGGTTATTTTAAGCCATAGGGTTAAACTACAAACCAATATCGTTGTGATTGGTGTCGACAAATACATAATTGCATTACCTAACTGCGAATGTGTTTGTATGTAAACACTAACATATCATAAGATGTTACAGAAGACCCCAGTAAATATGAATATGACACAAAAGCGCATAAAATTATCAGCTCTCAATCCTAAATGATTTTGATCAACGAACGCACACAGATTTCTCGTATGCTTAATATTTACGTAGCCTTAATATCGACGTGAAATTTGCGCCAGATAGTAGTCGTAATAGAATAAAAGAAGATATGGTACTACCATATGGTATGATAGTAGTCGTAATTGAATAAAAGAAGATATGGTACTACCATATGGTATGTTGTAAATGAGACAACTATACACCAGATACCAAATGATGAAGAAGTTCGCAACAATAGCGGTTATCGTACGACCTTCAATAATGAACAAAACCTATACCGCATGGTAAGGTTTAAAAGGCACCGAAATAGAAAACGTAAAACAAACGTGAAACCTGACGGCCTGATTTATGTTTATATTTTAGCTCAAAAGACACATTAAATGTTGTAATGACATTAACCATGGCGAGGCTATTTTTTTTTAAATATACAGTATCAATTAAATTTTTAATATAGATTCAATAAATAATTAATTTTGTACAAGCACCACACAACATAAAAAAGTTGAATCACTTTGTCTTGTAGACTGTTTCAGATCTGATGTCTGGAATCGTTCTAGCGGAATCACATTCTGCACATGCGCTATCAACAAGAATCATATTTGATTCCTAATTAACAAGGTTACAGTTAGCTGGTAGACATGTCATCCTATCTGGACACATGATACTGATTAGTACTAGACCGACACACAGACATTTACTATGCAAGTTCACAAGGTAACAATCTGCTGGAAGACATATCATCCTATCTGGAAACATTATACTATTTAGTACTGAACTAACATACAGAATTTTAACGTGTAATTTCACAAGGCAACAGTCTGCAGGTAGACATGTCATCATATATGGACCCATTATTCTGATTAGTACTATATCGACACACATACTTTTAACGTATTAGTTACCAAGGTTCAATTACAGTCTGCAGGCAGACATGTCATTCTTTCTTGGTACATTATACTGATTGGTGCAAGACCGACACGCACAGAACTTTTACGCGTAGTTCACAGTCTGCTCGTAGACATGTCATCATATCTGGACAAATGCTACTCATTAGTACTAAACCGACACGCAGACCTTTAACGTGCTAGTTCCCAAGGCAACAGTCTGTTGGTAGACATGTCATCCTATCTGGACACATGGTACTGATAAGTACTAGACCGAAAGGTAGACTTTTAACGTACAAGTTCACTAGGTAACATTATGCTGGTAGACATGTCATCATATCTGGACACATGCTACTCATTAGAACTAGACCGACACGCAGACTTTTAACGTACAAGTTCACAAGGTAACAGTCTGCTGGTAGACATGTCATCCTATCTGGACACATGATACTGATTAGTAATAGACCGACATGCAGACTGTTAACGTGCTAGTTCACAAGGTAACAGTCTGCTGGTAGACATGTATTCCTATCTGGACACATGATACTGATTAGTACTAGACTGACACGTCGACCTTTAATGTGCTAGTTCACTAGGTAACAGTCTGTTGGTAGACATGTCACCCTATCTAGACATACTATACTGATTATTACTAGACCGACATGCAGACTTTTAACGTGCTAGTTCACTAGGTAACAGTCTGCTGGTAGACATGTATTCTTATCTGGACACATGATACTCATTAGTACTAGACCGACACGCAGACTTTTAACGTGTTAGTTCACAAGGTAACAGTCTGTTGGTAGACATGTATTCCTATCTAGACATACTATACTGATTATTACTAGACCGACATGCAGACTTTTAACGTGCTAGTCAGTTCACTAGGTAACAGTCTGTTGGTAGACATGTCATCTTATCTAGACATACTATAGACTGACACGTAGACCTTTAACGTGCTTGTTCACAAGGTAACAGTCTGCTGGTAGACATGTCATCCTATCTGGACACATTATACTGATTAGTACTAGACTGACATGCAGACTTTTAGCGTTATAGTTCACTAGGTAACAGTCTACTGGTGGACATGTCATCCTATCTGGATACATGATACTGATAAGTAATAGACCGACAAGCATACATTTAACGTGGTAGTTCACAAGGAAACAGTATACTGGTACACATGTCATCCTATCTGGATACATGATAGTCATTAGTACTAGACCGACAAGCATACATTTAACGTGCTAGTTCACAAGGTAACAGTCTACTGGTAGACATGTCATCCTATCTAGATACATGATAGTCATTAGTACTAGACCGACAAGCATACATTTGACGTGCTAGTTCACAAGGAAACAGTATACTGGTGGACATGTCATCCTTTCTGGACACACTAGACCAACATATATAAAAAAAAAAATTATTACATATCTTATATAAAAAAAAATTATAATATTTTATATAAAAGATATTTATAAGATCATGAAGATATCTTATGTTAAACATTTTTATAAGATATCTTATATAAAAAATATATTATAACATATCATATATAAAAAATATATTATAACATATCTTATATAAAAAATATATTATAACATACATTTGTTGTATCTTATTTAAAAAATATTTATAAGATATCTAAAATACTTTATAAGATAACTTTTAAACTTTAGAAGATGTCTTATGATATCTTATCAAAGCTAGATAAAATAAGATATATTATATATTATATGAGATATCTTATATATTATATTATATAAGGTATCTTGAAGTAAGAATAAAAGGAAAAAACGGCTTGCCATATATGTTTCTGTACCAAGTCAGACTATGTTAACCATGTGTTGTTTGTTGTTGTTTATCTTTGTTTGTATACTTTGTTTAATCCCACTACATGTTGTTTCTGTACCGAGTCAGGCTATGTTAGGGAGCTACCATTTGATTTTAATGGGGGGCTAGGATGAAATTTGAAAAAAAGGCAGGACGGGAGTTTTGAGTAAAAAAAAAGGCAGGATGAGCAACTTGGCAAAAAAAAGGCAGGATGACAAGTTATGTAAAAAAATCAGGATACACTAATAAAATAAAGGCAGGACCGATTAGAGTGAAAAATAGAAAGGCAGGACAGAGATTACAATTACAAAAAAATGCAGGACAACATTTTTCATCCTAGCCCCCCCCCCCCTTTCCCCCATAAAAATCAAATGGTAGCTCCCTTAACCATGTGTTGTTCGTTGTTGTTTATCTTTGTTTGCTTAACTGGCTTAAACCCACAAACATGATGTGCCTGTACCAAGTCAGAGTATATTAACCTTGTGTTGTTTGTTGTTGTTTGTCTTTGTTTGTATAACTGGTTAAACCCACTACATGTTGTACCTGTACCAAGTCAGGATATGTTAACCATGTGTTGTTTATTGTTGTTTATCTTTTTTTGTATAACTGGTTTAACCCACACACATGATGTGCCTGTACCAAGTCAGGGTATGTTAACTATATATTGTTCGTTGTTTGCTATCTTTGTGTGTATATGTATTGTCCAAAGAATCGGTTGTTGGAAGTTAGGTGTTTATGGTAAATCCTGTTATCTATTGTCTGAGGAGACGGTTGTTGGAAGTTTGGTGTTAATGGAAAATCATGTTATCTATTGTCCGAAGAGACTGGTGTAAGAAGTTTTGTGCTAATGCAAAATCCTGTTATCAATTGTCAAAAGAGTTTGGTGTAGGAAGTTGGGAGTTAATGGAAAATCCTGTTATCTATTGTCCGAAGAGACTAGTGTAGGAAGTTGGGAGTTAATGGTAAATCCTGTTATCTATTGTCCGAAGAGACTAGTGTAGGAAGTTGGGAGTTAATGGTAAATCCTGTTATCTATTGTCCGAAGAGACTAGTGTAGGAAGTTGGGAGTTAATGGTAAATCTTGTTATCTATTGTCTGAAGAGACTAGTGTAGGAAGTTGGGAGTTAATGGTAAATCCTGTTATCTATTGTCTGAAGAATCGGGTGAAGGAAGTTTAATTATTGTTTATGGTAAATCTTGGTATCTATTATCCGAAGAATTTTCGGGTGTTGGCAGTTCATAATGAATACGCGTTTGAGTCCTATGAATAGTTATAAAGATATGAAACGATAAACAGACACACTGAGTGCTATTCTTTGCGGTATGTGGACCCCACCCCTCTTTCCCTAAACGCACACACACACACACAATCAGACTAAAAGTTGAAGTAACAGGTGCACAACTTAATGTCCCTACTAAAGACCAATCTGTGCTAGTTTATGGGCATTACGTCACTTTGTTTTCGAGGAGTTCATTTGCGAATTCAGAAGGTCTAGTTGACAGCGGTGCTTTGCTTTTGCGCCAATTGGCATTTCATTCGCACCAAAACAATCTTTTATTTGTGCCATAAACCATATTTAATTTGCATCACAATGATACATTTCATGCGTGCCAAAGATGCAGATAAAAATACATTGCACTTTTCAAAAATTGGCGCAAATGCAATGCACCCGATGACAGAGACCTATAGGACGATATCTTTAAAATAAGGCGACACAAAAACGTTTGTATTCATAAACAAATAATAGCACAACTTAGTTACACATTATTTTTCTTAAAATCAACATAAATAAGAAGATGTGGTATGAGTGCCAATGAGACAACTCTTCATCCAAATCACAATGTATAAAAAGTAAAACAATTATAGGTCAAAGTACTGCCTTCAACACGGAGCATTGGCTCACATCAAGCAGCAAGCTATAAAAGGCCCCAAAATGACTATTGTAAAACAATTCAAACAGGAAACACCCGTATCCAACGGACATGCAATTGCAAAAAAACAGGACATGAGCTGAGCTGTACTGAATTGTCCCTGTCATTCCTGCTCATCCTGTCACACAATCGTAGAAATCAACAAATCAACACGTCATTATATTTTGGCTAATTAACAAAAGGATAAGTTATGGAATGAAAAAATGAGATTTGTTTAAAAAAATTGATTTAAGTTTAGGTTTCAAACTGTTTCTATTCTTAAACATGTTAAAGCCTGATAGGAGTTTGTTCCCTTGGGTATAAATAAATTGAGATCAAACATATTTTGGATATGTTAGTCAATGACCAAACCATGTAAACCAGTGTAATTGGTTTTCCAAAACGGTTTTAGTTCAGGATTATATAAACAAAAAAGAATATAGCTTAGGGTTTTGAACTATTGTTTTTGAACTGGCTACAAAAACAAATAATCATGATTCATTTCATTATCTTAGCTTCTTCAAAACAAAGACTGTTTTCAGTACATGGTTGCCTCCTATTTAGCATGCAGTAATGTTATTTATCGGAAGAGAAATGAATTCTTTAACAAGACAATTATGCCCAACAATGAGTTTCATTAAGAATCCGTCAGTTTTTATACATCTTATATAAACAAAATCAGGTGAAATCATGGATCCTTAAATAACAATTATCTGACTCTTTAAATTTCATAAAAAAAAAAACAGGCATCATTAATATTCACGATTTCATTTCTTTTTTTTTTAAGAAAGCAACTTGTGTTTATTGTGAATACACAACACGGAAGCTAACAACGCGGACCTCGACGAAAGCACCCATCAATATTTACATGTGGAATACACATCTCCACCAAAGGCGCTTGCATGGGTACATAATACAGATTTCATAATATCTCTATTATTAACTATATAAAAGATATCTTATACAGTTAATAAGATATCTTATAAATTAATAGAGATATCTTATATTTTAAATAAGATATCTTATATATTTAATAAGATATCTTTATAAACATTTTAATAAGATATCTTATTTAATATAGAAGATATCTTATTTAATATATAAGATATCTTATTTTTAAATAAATCAGATATCTCAATTAATATATAAGATATCTCATTTTGTTATTAAGACATCTCAATTAGTTTATAAGATATCTTATTTAACTAAATAAGATATCTCGAAATTGAATAAATATGATAACGGCGTGCCATAGTATATGGTTTGTCCGGCTAACTCCTCCTACGATTTACAAGTTTTTGTTGGTAAGCTGCCTTTGTAAGACAGATATCTTTGTTGGTCAGATATCTTTGTTGAAGAGATGTCATTGTCGGACAGACTAGATATTTTTTGTAAGACAGACGTCTTTGGTAGAAAAAGAATTTTGTTGAAAAGATGTCGTCTTTGTTGGACCTTTGTCTTTGTTGGTCATATTAGACATGTTAGATATTTGTCTGTTTTGGTAAGATTTTTTTGGTGGACATGTCTTTGTTGGACATGTCTTTGGTGGACATGTCTTTGCTGGACATGTCTTTGCTGGACAGATGTCTCAGTTTTTGTTAGTCAGATGTCTTTGTTGGACAGATGTATTTGTTGGATCCCACACCTCCTTTTACTCGTACGTTGTGTGTTGTCCACTAGATGTCTATTGGTTATTTGTGTTGTTGGATCGTTGTCTCATTGACGTATATCCCACACCTCCTTTTACTCGTACGTTTTGTGTTGTCCACTAGATGTCTATTGGTTATTTGTGTTGTTGGATCGTTGTCTGATTGACGTATATCCCACACCTCCTTTTACTCGTACGTTGTGTGTTGTCCATTAGACGTCTATTGGTTATTTGTGTTGTTGTTGGATTGTTGTCTCATTGACGTTAATCCGACACCTCCATTTATTCGTACATAACATTGCAATACTGAATGAAATTAACATATATAGTTAATATTTATCAGTGATCGCAGCAATAATTATCGTTTTTATTTTTGTATTATATATCATTTGTAAATTTTGGACTATAGATAAATTATCAGAAAGTTTTCTCCCTTTTTAATTGTACCAAATAAAATATTCTCAAACATATCATTTACGGAACTAATGGTTAAAACTATTCTACAAAAAAATTATTTGCTTCATTTCGAGCAGATCCTCCGTCTTCCATCTTAGGTAAACAAAACATTACAAAAGTAAACATCTGGTAGTATTTAAAATCTAAGTAATTTCTTAAGTAAAATTCGACCTAATAGGTATAAGTTATTTCTTAAGTAAAACTCGACCTAATAGGTGTAAGTAATTTCTTAAGTAAAACTCGACCTAATAGGTATACATGGTATAAGTTATTTCTTAAGTAAAACTCGACCTAATAGGGAATAAGTAATTTCTTAAGTAAAATTAGACCTAATAAGTATAAGTTATTTCTTAAGTAAAATTCGACCTAATAGGTATAAGTAATTAATTCAGAGTAGGATAGTCGACCATATACATACTCTTACTGGTAGATTTCTATGTCTGACGTAACCATGGTAACAGAACTAAACACCAAACATATTTCGGAAATTCTTTCGGAAATATAAAAAAAAAGAAAAAAAGTAATTTTTAAGAGGGCATTTGAACTTTAGTCATACGAATGTTCTGATATCTGAAATATAGTCATACGAATGTCCTGACAGTATTATTTAATAACAAATAAAAATATCTCTTACATTTTAACAGGAAAAATTAAAAGTTAAAAATTGATATCAAACTGTATGTCATATTTCCATTGTCCTTGGCCTCTTTTTCGTGGTTCAGCGACTGCTTAAACATGAGTACTCACACCGAATTGTTTTTTTTCTGATCGTGATTGAATTTATGTTAAAAGTCTGTAACATGAAAGTTTTACTGCAAGCACACGTAACTATCACATGAACTTAACATTATCAGTGATCGATACGAATGAGGTCAAGGTCTACCAGACAGACATGTTTTACAATCAAACCGTACACCATACACGTATATAAATAGCTTACAGTATCGGAGAAACCGTACACCATACAAGTATATAAATAGCTTACAGTATCAGAGAAACCGTACACCATACAAGTCTATAAATAGCTTACAGTATCGGAGAAACCGTACACCATACAAGTCTATAAATAGCTTACAGTATCGGAGAAACCGTACACCATACATTTTTTGTACATGTATATAAATAGCTTACAGTATCGGAGAAACCGTACACCATACAGGTATATAAATAGCTTACAGTATCGGAGAAACCGTACACCATACACGTCTATAAATAGCTTACAGTATCGGAGAAACCGTACACCATACAAGTCTATAAATAGCTTGCAGTATCGGAGAAACCGTACACCATACAAGTATATAAATAGCTTACAGTATCGGAGAAACCGTACACCATACACGTATATAAATAGCTTACAGTATCGGAGAAACCGTACACCATACAAGTATATAAATAGCTTACAGTATCGGATAAACCGTACACCATACACGTATATAAATAGCTTACAGTATTGGAGAAACCGTACACCATACAAGTATATAAATAGCTTACAGTATCGGAGAAACCGTACACCATACGAGTCTATAAATATCTTACAGTATCGAAGAACCCGTACACCATACAAGTATATAAATAGCTTACAGTATCGGAGAAACCGTACACCATACAAGTATATAAATAGCTTACAGTTTCGGAGAAACCGTACACCATACAAGTCTATAAATAGCTTACAGTATCGAAGAAACCGTACACCATACAAGTCTATAAATAGCTTACAGTATCGAAGAACCCGTACACCATACAAGTATATATAAATAGCTTACAGTATCGGAGAAACCGTACACCATACAAGTCTATAAATAGCTTACAGTATCGGAGAAACCGTACACCATACAAGTCTATAAATAGCTTACAGTATCGAAGAAAAAGATCTAATTACAAAACTTCACATTTAGCAATGAACAATAAAAATGGTGTATGAAATGATTCCAATGTACATGTCAGTCTGGCAGGGTTAACCTGACCTAAATATAAAAATAAAGCGATGTGGCATGCTGAAGGGGTATGATTGCCTATGAGACATCTATCCATAAGAGACAAAATGACGTAGAATTAAAACAACTATAGGTCACTATACGGCCTTCAACAATGAGAAAAACCCACATCATATTTACGTTAAGCACGATATTGTGTCTCAAATGGTAACGTCAAATTTTTACGTTTTACGACGATAATTGATAATTTGGGATATTTTTTTTTATTTCGCTGGCAATTTTTGTTTTGCACATCAATATGGATACTTCTTAATGTTTGGTTGTACATGGAATATTTCCCGCTGAAAGTAAAACCCCATTTATTTATTTACTTTTTTTTTCTCACATGATTTTATAATATTTTGCTGAAAATGTATAAAAATAAAATATAAAATATAAAATAAATGATTGTTTAGCTGCAACAGACACCAAGGGACGATGCTCTAGGATTGTGATCTTAAAAGCTCTAACAATCCTCCTCGTATCTGATGCAGAAAAACAAACACAAATGGAAAAAGTTTATGTATATTCACAGCAAATAACATATACTGCAGTAAACAGGTATTGGGAATAGTGTAGGTTTCCCTACTGCCACAGACACCAAGGGGCGGTACTCAATGAGCTGTGGTATTTACACAGTCCTCCTCGTGTCTGAAGCAGACAAGAAAGCCACATAATTAACAATTTTTTTAAATAAATTTACATGCAGCAGTGAGAATATAGACTTATCTTCTGTGTTCATAAGCCATATTAGTTTATCTTTTGCTTTAAGAGTTAAAAAGTTGGGGCAACTTTTAGTTATCTCTTGAAATAGATGATTGCGATCATCATTAAATTTAACACATTGGAATAAAAAATTATATTCATCCTCCACATCTCCGGAGTTACAAAGAGTACAAGTTCTGTCATTTAGGAGAGTACCCTGATACGTTCCGGACTCAATTCTTAAGTGGTGTGAGGAAATTCTGAGCTTGGTTAAACTTCGTCTCTGTTCAAAATTCCCAATAATGGAAAGATATTTTTCTCTTCCAAAAACTGATTTAAATGTAACATAAGTTCTAAATTTACCATCTGAATGCTTTGCCAATTCCACAAGTCTATAAAATATGATTTTAATTTTTTTTTCATATTAGTTTTGAAGCTATTAATTTTTGGTAATGGTGAAGATAGATGATTGATGTCTGGGATCATTTCAAGAATTGACTTCATAGAGCCATACCAAGATGTTTTTTTTTAATGAGAAAGATTCTTTGATGTTACATAAGCATCTTTAAGAAGAGAAAATTGGAAATCAAGATTTTCCAAGCGATACCATGCAGTAATTTAACATGGATTTAATCATATCATAGTATAGTGGGAATCGTCCTAGCTCGGATACAATTCCAAAATTCATGGATTTTTTATCAACACCTAAAACCAGTTTACAAAATTTTATATGTAGTCGCACACATTTTAAACTGGAATAGATTTTTTCAAATGGTAAAGTTCCATTTCTGATTCTTGCTGAGAATGGATTAAAAGTTCCCCATATTTCAGACCCATATAGGAGTATTGGTTTTATGGTATAATCAAATACATGTAAGCTGGTGCTTATGCTTGGATTAAGTGATAATAAATTCTTGTACAATTTATAATAAGCCTTCAAGGACTTTTTATACAGTTCATTTTGAGCATATGAAAATGACCCTGATGCACTAAAGTGCAAACCAAGATATTTATAATTATTAACACTATCAATCAGCATATTTTCATAAGTAAATTTTTCACAAATGTGTCTGCCTGCTTTGTTGAATATTAGAACCATACAAAATGTGGAGGGATTAAACATGTTAGCGGGTGTCTTCCCCCCTCTTTAACCTCGGACAGTGGTGGATCAGCACAACACAAGAACAAACTGTACAAAACAATAATTGGAACAGGCAAATATAGAATGTGGCGGGATTAAAAATGTTTGCGCGTGTCTTCCCCCCCTTTTAACCTCGGACAGTGGTGGATCAGTACAACACAAGAACAAACTGTACAAAACAATAATTGGAACAGGCAGATATAGATTGTGGCGGGATTAAAAATGTTTGCGCGTGTCTTCCCCCCCCCCCCCGCCCTTTAACCTCGGACAGTGGTGGACCAGTACAACACAAGAACAAACTGTACAAAACAATAATTGGAACAGGCAAATATAGATTGTGGCGGGGTTAAAAATGTTTGCGGGCGCCAAACCCTCCCCTAACCTGGTACAGTGGTGTAATAGCACAGCAGAAGAACAAACTTTAAAATCAGTTCAAAAAGGCTTTAACTCATCAAATCGATACAAGTACTCAAACAACTAACAAAAAACACTAAAGACACAAAATAAAGATCTGACTTATAAAAAAACACTAAAGACACAAAGTAAAGATCTGACTTATAAAAAAAACACTAAAGACACAAAGTAAAGATCTGACTTATAAAAAACTAACAAAAAACACTAAAGACACAAAGTAAAGATCTGACTTATAAAAAACTAACAAAAAACACTAAAGACACAAAGTAAAGATCTGACTTATAAAAAAAACACTAAAGACACAAAGTAAAGATCTGACTTATAAAAAAACCCACTAAAGACACAAAGTAAAGATCTGACTTATAAAAAAAACACTAAAGACACAAAGTAAAGATCTGACTTATAAAAAAACACTAAAGACACAAAGTAAAGATCTGACTTATAAAAAAACCACTAAAGACACAAAGTAAAGATCTGACTTATAAAAAAAACACTAAAGACACAAAGTAAAGATCTGACTTATAAAAAAAACCACTAAAGACACAAAGTAAAGATCTGACTTATAAAAAAAACCACTAAAGACACAAAGTAAAGATCTGACTTATAAAAAAAACACTAAAGACACAAAGTAAAGATCTGACTTATAAAAACACTAAAGACACAAAGTAAAGATCTGACTTATAAAAAAAAAACTAAAGACACAAAGTAAAGATCTGACTTATAAAAACACTAAAGACACAAAGTAAAGATCTGACTTATAAAAAAACCCACTAAAGACACAAAGTAAAGATCTGACTTATAAAAACACTAAAGACACAAAGTAAAGATCTGACTTATAAAAACACTAAAGACACAAAGTAAAGATCTGACTTATAAAAAAAAAACTAAAGACACAAAGTAAAGATCTGACTTATAAAAAAACCCACTAAAGACACAAAGTAAAGATCTGACTTATAAAAACACTAAAGACACAAAGTAAAGATCTGACTTATAAAAAAAAAACACTAAAGACACAAAGTAAAGATCTGACTTATAAAAACACTAAAGACACAAAGTAAAGATCTGACTTATAAAAAACAAACATCTATCGAAGGCAAAAATATCAAACAGTACACACCCAACATCTTATAATAGATTAGGTGTTAATAAAAGACGAGAAAAAAACATGATCTTGTGAAATGCTAACATATAGATATCGGTAGAATCCTCTCATTTTCCTGGTTCATTGGTCAATTTTAATGTTTTGTGATTAGCTCCGGTTCTTATGTATATACTATAAGCAACAGGTCAACTATATTTGCTGTATGGAAAGATTGTAAGGTGAACATATCAGTCTGACATGTTGCATCTGACCTTGATCTCATTTTCATGGTTCATATTAGCATGTGTTAAAGACTTAGTCTCTATCTTGATTTTTTTAAGTTGATAAATTCGGCCTTCTTTGGCACAACTCCTTTGAAAGTTTTTTTTGCATAAAACGGGCATGATAATATGACATGTTTTTCATCTTCTATTTTATCATTACACATAAAACACACTCTTTCTTCTACATTTTTATTTTACGATTACCTTCATAATTTCTTTACCTTGATTTAATATTTGGTAGACCTACATTCAAATATGCCATCTACATCGTCCATGGCAGAGTCATTTCATACAATATAAGTACCCCACCTCAAAAAAAAAAAAAAAAAAAAAAAAAAACAATGACAAACTTCATGGTTTTGTAATGGAAATCCAAAATATAGATTAAATGAAGAAATACAGTAAAACAGGAGGTTCAAAAGTATATATTGTGAAAATTTCAAAAGATTCTGATACGAAATGCAAAGTTGTGACTGAAGGAAAACGAACAAACAAACAAACAGATGCCTGTGTCATAATCAGTAGAAAAAAATACAAATAGCTGAGAGGTTCACAGCAGACTGCTTATGACCCTCAAATAAAAAGATATTGTAAGAAGTAAGAATCAGCTTTGCCTCGGTTGGCAATATGTTGTTCTAGGGGTAATAATCTGCTCTACATCCTTATCATCTGTAATTGACCTGGGTTGACAATGTTTTTCTAGGGTTAATAATCTGCACTATTACCCTTTTATCTGTTATTGATCTGCTTTGCCTCGATTAACAACGTTTTTCTAGGGTTAATAATCTGCAGTATTACCCTTTTAATATCTGTTACTGATCGGCTTTACCTCGGTTGACCACGTTTTTTCTCGTGGTAACAATCTGCTCTTTTACCTTCTCATCTGTTATTGATCGGCTTTACCTCGGTTGGCCACGTTTTTTCTCGTGGTAACAATATGCCCTATAACCTTATCATCTGTTATTGGTCGGATTTACCTCGGTTGGCCACGTTTTTTCTCGTGGTAACAATATGCCCTATAACCTTCTCATCTGTTATTGATCGGCTTTACCTCGGTTGGCCACGTTTTTTCTCGTGGTAACAATATGCCCTATAACCTTATCATATATAATTGATTAGCTTTGCCTCGGTTGACAATGTTGTTCTAGGGGTAACACTCTGCTCTATAACCTTATCATCTGTTATTGGTCGGATTTGACTCGGTTGACAATGTTTTTTCTCGTGATAACAATCTGCTCTATTACACTAGCTATAATCTGTAATTGATCGACTTTGCTTCGGTTAACAATGTTTTTCTATAGGTAACAACCTGCTCTATTCCCCTATCATACATTATATAATTATAAAAGTGTCTCAGTATTAAGACGGTCACTTTTGTTTGTTTGTTCTTTTAAGTGTTACATGAAATGAGATCTAGATCTCATACCTAAGAGAGGTACTTATCAAGTATGAATCAAGATATCAAATGTTAAAGAAAAGATAGTTGTTTTTTTATTCTTACAGTTTCTATAGATTTTCTCTTCAGCTTTGCTAATAACTGGAGTGCATGGGTAACACGATTCGCTTCTTTAATTATTAGTCCTTTAGAGTGCTATCATTGGTATAAATAAAACGTGAACGAGGCTAGACGTCCATAAGACAGCCACCCAACGAGAACGAGGCTAGACGTCAATAAGATAGCCACCCAACGAGAACGAGGCTAGACGTCAATAAGACAGCCACCCAACGAGAACGAGGCTAGACGTCAATAAGACAGCCACCCAACGAGAACGAGGCAAGACGTAAATAAGACAACCACCCAACGAGAACGAGGCTATACGTCAATAAGACAGCCACCCAACGAGAACGAGGCAAGACGTAAATAAGACAACCACCCAACGAGAATGAGGCTATACGTCAATAAGACAGCCACCCAACGTGAACGAGGCTAGACGTTAATAAGACAGCCACCCAACGAGAAAGAGGGTATACGTCAATAAGACAGCCATCCAACGATAACGAGGGTATACGTCAATAAGACAGCCACCCAACGAGAACAAGGATATACGCCAATAAGACAGCCACCCAACAAGAACGAGGCTAGACGTCAATAAGACAGCCACCCAACGAGAACAAGGTATACGTCAATAAGATAGCCACCCAACGAGAACGAGGCAAGTTGTCAATAAGACAGTCACCTAACGAGAACGAGGTTAGACGTCAAAAAGCTAGCCACCAAACGAGAACGAGGATAGACGTCAATAAGACAGCCACCAAACGAGAACGAGGGTATACGTCAATAAGACAGCCACCCAAAGAAAACGAGGCTATACATCATTAGAAAATTGTCAATACAATACTGGAAGTTTTGTTTCCCGTTCTGGGAAGAGATAAACATTCGTTGGACAGGTGTTCATTGTTCCGGTTGTCTTCATAAATAGTTATGCATGGACCTGTTTCCTATCTATTATATTTATATTTATATATCTATATATTATCTGTTTTAATATCTGTTGAAAGCACAAAGTCAGTAAAATACTTACGATTACATGGTTGTTCTGGTGTAAAATCAATGCAACAGCAACCCAACGACACATATATCTAAAAACACCAGCAACCCAACGACACATATATCTAAAGACACCAGCAACGCAATGACACAAATATCTAAAGACACCAGCAACCCAACGACACATATATCTAAAGGCTCCAGCAACCCAACGACACATATATCTAAAGACACCAGCAACCCAACGACACATGTATCTAAAGACACCAGCAACCCAACGACACATGTATCTAAAGACACCAGCAACCCAATGACACATATATCTAAAGACACCAGCAACCCAACGACACATATATCTAAAGACACCAGCAACCCAACGACACATATATCTAAAGACACCAGCAACCCAACGACAGAAATATCTAAAGACACCAGCAACCCAACGACACATATATCTAAAGGCTCCAGCAACCCAACGACACATATATCTAAAGACACCAGCAACCCAACGACACATGTATCTAAAGACACCAGCAACCCAACGACACATGTATCTAAAGACACCAGCAACCCAATGACACATGTATCTAAAGACACCAGCAACCCAACGACACATATATCTAAAGACACCAGCAACCCAACGACACATATATCTAAAGGCACCAGCAACCCAACGACACATATATCTAAAGGCACCAGCAACCCAACGACACATATATCTAAAGACACCAGCAACCCAACGACACATATATCTAAAGACACCAGCAACCCAACGACACATATATCTAAAGACACCAGCAACCCAACGACGCATATATCTGAAGACACCAGCAACCCAACGACACATATATCCAAAGACACCAGCAACCCAACGGCACATATCTAAAGACATCAGCAACCTAACGACACATATATCTAAAGAAACCAGCATCCCAACGACACAAATATCTAAAGACACCAGCAACCCAACGACACATATATCTAAAGAAACTAGCAACCGTACGACACATATATCTAAAGACACCAGCAACCCAACGACACATATATCTATAGACACCAGCAACCCAACGACACATATATCTAAAGACACCAGCAGAGCCAAAAAGATGTCATAATCTCTAAATCGTTCCGGGTCTGAGTAAAGAGGTCAACCTACAGTTTTGAACAATCGACAAACGTTTATACAAAATATATAGCTCTTAATCGTCTGAATAAAGATATCAACATACAGAGACTTAAACAATAGACAAACGTCTCTACAAAATGTCCAGCTTTAAATCGTTCAGAGTCTAAATAAAGAGGTCGACATACAGTCTTAAACAATAGACAGACGTCTATACAAAATGTCAATCTCTTACATGTAATCGTCCCGAGTCTGAATAAAGAGGTCAACATACAGTCTTAAACAATAGACAAGCGTCTAAACAAAATGTCACCTCTAAATCGTCCCGAGTCTAGATAAAGAGGTAAACATACAGTCTTAAACAATAGACAAACGTCTATACAAAATGTCAATCTCTTACATGTAATCGTCCCGAGTCTGAATAAAGAGGTCAACATACAGTCTTAAACAATAGACAAACGTCTATACAAAATGTCAACCTCTAAATCGTCCCGAGTCTAAATGAAGAGGTAAACATACAGTCTTAAACAATAGACAGACGTCTAAACAAAATCTTAATCTCTTACATGTAATCGTCCCGAGTCTGAATAAAGAGGTCAACATACAGTCTTAAAGAATAGACAAGCGTCTATAGATACAAAATGTCAACCTTTAAATCGTCCCTAGTTTAAATAAAGAGGTCGACATACAGTCTTAAACAATAGACACACGTCTAGATACAAAATGTCAATCTCTTACATGTAATCATCCCGAGTCTGAATAAAGAGATCAACATACAGTCGTAAACAATAGACAGGCGTCTATACAAAATGTCAACCTCTAAATTGTCACGAGTCTAAATAAAGAGGTCGACATACAGTCTTCAACAATAGACAGACGTCTAAACATAATCTTAATCTCTTATATGTAATCGTCCCGAGTCTGAATAAAGAGGTAAGCATACAGTCTTAAACATTAGACAAACGTCTATACAAAATGTCAACCTCTTAATCGTCCCGAGTCTCTAAATAAAGAGGTCGACATACAGTCTTAAACAATAGACAAACGTCTATACCAAATATCAATCTCTAAATCGTCACGAGGCTAGGTGTCATTTTGGTTTCTTGTGGAGAGTTATCTCATTGGCAATCATACCACATCTTCTTTTTATACATTAAAAAATAGACAATCGTCTATATAAAATATTAAGCTTTTTATCGTCCCCACTCTGTATAATAAAGAGTCAATATAGTATTTCTAATTGGCAATCGAAAATCAAATTGTATCTTTTCTCAATCAAATTCAACATTTAATACTGCACGTGATTTATATGACAACGTCAGAACAATGCACAGAAAAAACAAACAAAAAGCTTGATATAACTCGTAATTATTTAGTTGTAGCATATTAATGTTATTATAAGAAAAGAATGCTTCCTTTTATTTTATTTTATAAGGTTGTGAAAGCGTTGATTTGCGCACATTTTTAGTATGAAGCGCCATGCAGTGACTTTCTCATACAAAAAGTGCTTCAGTAAAGAACAAAATAGTTCCCAGAAAATTAACTCTGAGTACGGCATTGATCAATTGTTTAACCCCACTTTAAGAACTGTGGACTATTTCGCGGAGGTATTTTCTTATTGGTAGAGGCAGCTTTTACTGCTTTTAGGAAAACTGACATTTTGTGTTACTAGTAATTCAGATTGGAGTCAAATGTATCCGTAATGTGCAGGGGGTTGAACTCAGAATCACAGTCGGACTACTTAGACCACAGGGTCATGGAGACCCCGCAAGCCCCAGTAACACATCAGGTATGTACTCGGGTGCTCCTGAAGGCACAGGTATTCCTGCTACAAATATGACTCCTGTCGTGTTACTCTTAAAATACATTGATGAGTCAAATCTACAAAAATAGCAAAAGGAAGATAGTTTAGTCACCGATAAAACATTCCTTAAACGCTGGGAAATTAAACTTTTCATTAGTTTTCTCGTTCTCCTGCGGGGACGCTACTGGTCATAAGTGCACAAGAACCGTGACAATCTAGTAAAAATGAAAAGAAAAATTAAATTTCGTACAAATGTACAGATATATCATGTTAGCATTTCCCTCTTAACGACAAATTCGACATTTTGCTTTAAAAATTATGTGTTGAATAAATTTGAAATGGCGCTATGCAAATACATTTATTGCGTACAAATCTCAATCGTGAGTACTTTTATTATTGTCTCGTTTTCACTACATATATTCACTTCCTGTTTTCATCACTAATCGAACTCTTCCTTCAAACCGAGGCCTTTCAAGGCAATAAGGCGTTTTTTTTCTTCTAACGAACTGCCCAGAACGGTAAGTATGATTAATTACATTGTATATATAAATATATATGATCATTTTCCCTCACTATGTTCAGATTTTATTTCAACTTTAAAGAACGATAATTAAAGGGCTTTTCAAGCAATGGTAAAAAGGGAAAATTAAGAAATGTCCTGTTTTCAAACGTTTCTAAAAAAGCCTTAACATATGACTTTTAAAGCATATACATAATGAAATAAATATTATAATGATTTTTAAAATAAACAATATCACAATGAAATGGACAACCGGAAGATTTCATTAACGACATTATGTCAGGAAAAGAATGAATTATTTTGTTGAAGCCTATCGGATAAGGCAGAAATCAAGCCTTAAGCTTATAGTTCTGAAAAATATCAAACCCCTGTCAAAAACTGTATAGGAACATGATTTTCAAAAGAATTTTTAAGTTATAAAAATTTGTTTTACTTCAATTCATGAGGAAAGAGCTAATTCCTAGAAAACGGAAACCTCTCATTATACATGTAGTAACATTGAGGAAGACGGAAATTCGAAATTAAGATTTAAACTTTGAACTGTGCTATAATTTTACATCATTAAAACGGAAATATATGTACCAACAAAATATCAATTTTTAGAAAGATCTATTTATTGGTGATTGGCGATTTGATAATTTTTTGACAAACTTAAGTACGTTTTCGCCTATTTAATGTGGTTTCTACACGAATGTATATCTCTTTTAAAAGATCACTTTAAATTAGTTATATTTCAGAAAATTAAACATAAATCCATAACTTTATTCCATTTTTAGTTATAGTTTAACGAGCCAAAGTTGTATGCAAAATGTTACCAAAATCTGTGACATACATGTACCTCATTTTAAATACTGTATACCATCAGACAGTATTAATTGAATGTATTGTTTATAAAAACTACCGACAGAGTGTTATGTATTAGTATTTGTATTGTGCATTGCATAACAATGTATTTTCAACATACTATTCAGTAGGTAAACAAGAACTGAATGTTAAAAGATATTTACAATGAAATAAAAAATAAACGCAGTATTTCGCTAGACAAACTAGCTTCACCGAGCGTGCATCTATCCAGGTGAAATCGGATGCAGATAAGAAACTGTTGTAGCTCATTGTACATGAATTTTGCTGCCTTGTAAATAATTCAAATTAAGGTTGGACGAAGTTCTTGTATGAAGTATTTGTATTGTGCTACACATATATCCAGAAAGGAGTAGGTACAGTAAGACCCCTTTTTGACCCCGAAATATAGCAGTTTTACAAAATTGTTAAAATGTAAACTTTTATCTATTTTTTGGAAAGAAGAATACTTCTGCTACATAAATATGAGCTGTTTTTGACAGTACAATGCACATATATCGGGTACTAGCATCATTAAGTCATGCTAAATTACTGAAATCTTCACAATTTTAGCATTTGAGTTCATTCTTAATATTTAAATGTAAGTTGTATTTGATGATAATACATAACATATATAAAGGTTGAGAGTGAACACGGATGCAGCCACTTTCATCTTGACAAAAACCATCTGAAAAGTGACATATTATGGCATATTTGAAAGATTTTTTTTATATCTAAGCTTGAATTTGGGCGTCTTTAATAACTAAATAAGTTCAAATCTTTCACATAAACTAATTGAATCGACTGAAGTAGACACTTAAGTGTTTAAAAAGTGTCCAAAATCTTTTATCAGATGAACCTGAAATTTGAGGCCAACATCGGCCCTTACCGGACCTACTCCTTTACATAAAAAGGGGGGGGGGGGGGCACTGACTGCCTAATAGGGAGCCCGCTACAGTCATGCTTCGGTGATTCACTGTATAATCAACCAAATTTTTACAACAAAAGAGGGGGGCAGGGCATATCGCCTCTGATATAGTTTATTTTCAAAACCTTACTTGAAGTGCAACGAAAATAGTATCGTAATATATAACTGATGCGCTCGATTTTGCACTTTTAAAAGAAGAACGGTTCCTCAGTATGGTGTCACACCACCAAATCATCCAATGAGAATTAAGAACAAGTAAAACCTACTCTGACAAATTTGTTCAGTAGAACAGTTCCTCAGTTTGGTGTCACAACACCAAATCATCCAATGAGCATTACGAACAAGTAAAACCTACTCTGACAAAACTTGTTCAGTAGAACAGTTTCTCAGTTTGGTGTCACACCACCAAATCATCCAATGAGCATTACGAACAAGTAAAACCTACTCTGACAAAACTTGTTCAGTAGAACAGTTCCTCAGTATGGTGTCACACCACTAAATCATCCAATGGGCATTAAGAACATGTAAAACCTACTCTGACAAAACTTGTTCAGTAGAACAGTTCCTCAGTTTGGTGTCACACCACCAAATCATTCAATGAGCATTACGAACATGTAAAACCTACTCTGACAAAACTTGTTCATTAGAACAGTTCCTCAGTTTGGTGTCACGCCACCAAATCATCCAATGCGCATTAAGAACATGTAAAACCTACTCTGACAAAACTTGTTCAGTAGAACAGTTCCTCAGTTTGGTGTCACACCACCAAATCATTCAATGAGCATTACGAACATGTAAAACCTACTCTGACAAAACTTGTTCATTAGAACAGTTCCTCAGTTTGGTGTCACGCCACCAAATCATCCAATGCGCATTAAGAACATGTAAAACCTACTCTGACAAAACTTGTTCAGTAGAACAGTTCCTCAGTTTGGTGTCACACCACCAAATCATTCAATGAGCATTACGAACATGTAAAACCTACTCTGACAAAACTTGTTCATTAGAACAGTTCCTCAGTTTGGTGTCACGCCACCAAATCATCCAATGAGCATTACGAACATGTAAAACCTACTCTGACAAAACTTGTTCAGTAGAACAGTTCCTCAGTTTGGTGTCACACCACCAAATCATCCAATGAGAATTAAGAACATGTAAAACATACTTTCACAAAACCAATGAAAACATAGTGCTTTGGACGTTGTTGTTAACTAAAACTAGCAATAACAGGGCCATCAATGATTCTTTTCTGAATGAGAATTTTGGAGGCCAAATTTACTTTTCTACGAATACGAATGACATGCAGCTTTAGGGTAAATATGTATTTAATAATTTGCTAACATGTAGTCGAGATTTTTATTTAGTATGTCAAAAAATAGAAGTTCCTTCATAATATACGTTCCAAGTGGAAGAAATATTCTATAGTATTATTTCCACTGGAACAATTTTTACAGTATTTGTTCCTTACGAAATAAGGGTATATGTAGACAATTGTTCCCACAGGAACAGATATTATGACATTGTTTATAACAAAGTTTCCAGGAGAACTTATTTATTAAGGTGGAACAATAATACATGTACGTTGAGGTGTCAGACCACCAATTACTCCCTCCAATTTAGAACGTAGCCCTACTCTGACACAAAATAGTGCTTTTGATGTCCTTGTTTACTTAAACTAACCAACAAATTTGCAGAAATGAGACTTTTGGTAAAAGAGAAATATATCTAGACCATTTTGAGCCAACATTTTCTTGTCTATGAGTTTGAATGATTAAAAATTGAGGATTCGTGCGCTCCATAATATACTAACTTAAGATTTCCAGAAAACCAGGGGTTATGTTTGGAGTTTGTTAGAAGGCTTTAAAGGTATGCTGAAAATTGGCATGTAGAAAGCTGATACATGTACAATTCAGCATATACATGTACCTGGTTTCTATGAAGTTAAACTTAAGGTTAATTTTTTAGAAAGCTGTGAAAATTGCATAATTTGGTTAAACAGATACGGATTTTTAATTGGTGGTCTGACACCTTGACTAAAGACGACCTGGGGAATGTTATTGAACTGAATTACCTCTCCCAAAATATGTGAAAGTCTATACACATTTATATACTTTATGAAAATAAGGTGAATGTTCATGATGCAAAGTTATTATAAACCAGATAAAGTATAAAATTAGCTGTACTCTACTGTACTGATTCTTACGCGACCATTCTGAAGTCTGAATTTTACTGAAAATCACTTGGTCCCAATCTTGACCACACTTAACTGTATTGATTTGTACTCGACCATGATCTTGACCATACTTAAAAATCTGATTTAGTTCTCGACCAGTCTGAAACATTTGTAATTTCGGGAGCCTGTATAGCTTGCTATGTGGTATGCTGGGGTTTTACTCTTTGTCATAGGCCTTACGGTAAATATAGTTGCTACCTCCTTCGTATATGGTCTCTGATGGAGAGTTCTCTCTTTGACAATACCTCATCTTCGCAGTATTTTCATAATTATGTCATGCAATTATCTAAAGTCATGAAAAAATGATTGATTGTTTCTCCTAAACCTGTCAGATTTGTTTTTACCTTCCGGTCATTTTTTTTTCAAAAATGATAATTATAAATAATAATAAATTTCAGGGCCGTATCTCACTGACATGGGGGCTAATAAGGCAAATGTCTCAGGCGGGAAATTAAAAAAAAAAAAATAAGTCGAGGCAAAAGCTTGTCTTCATATCAAATTGTTTTCACGGCGAGTGTCTTGCAGGAAGCAGCGTTGAATTTCATTAGTATTAGTAATTTAAATTTTAAACGTGAGTTTTATTATATTTATGGACCTTTTGTCTAATTTTAAATTGTAAAAATATTAGAAATTCGTACACTTAAGACTTGGAAAAGATCTCCAATGACGGGTGAACGGTTGTGTGGTTTGGCAATTTAACATGTCCACCGATGTCCAATGCTGTTTTGAAAAGATACGAAGCTACCGGACATAGACAAATTGGTCGTTTTCTCATGGAAAATTAAACTTTATATTAAAGAATACAAACCGGCTCTCTTTTCTGTAAATAAAACTAAAAGTCTGAATAAGTTAAATTAAAGTGAGACAACCAATCTCCCGGAATCCAATCATTTAAAAAATAGAAAAATAATGTATTGCCATATTACTTTTTACATTGAAGGATTAAACTTGCATTAAGCCGTGTACAGGACCTTAATAGAAAATAAACGGGGATATATGATGAAGACATAAACTTTCAGTCAGTTTAATTCAGGTCTGAAGCTGGCATGTCAGTAACTGCTATAGTAGTCCTTATATAGTAGTCTGTGTCATTTTAGTCTTTTGTGGATAGTTGTCTCATTGGCAATCATACCACATTTTCTTACTTACTTTAACCCCGCCTCATTTTTGCGCCTATCCCAAGTCAGGAGTCTCTGGTCTTTGTTAGTCTTGTATGTTTTTTAAATTTTGGTTCATTTATATCTTTCGGAGTTTAGTATGACGTCCATTATCACTGAACTAGTACACATTTTTGTGCAGGGTCCAGCTGAAGCCCCACCGGGTCACGCGGCGAGATTTTCTTCTGTGTTGGAGAACCATTGGTGAGTTGTCTGCACTTTGGTCGGGTTGTTGCCTCTTTGGCATATATATATTCCCAATTTCCATTCTCAATTTAATATGGTGTAAATGTGCTTGGGACAAAATCGCACACAATTCATTGAAAAAATACAAATAATTCCTGTTCTTCATCTTGACAGGTGCTGGATTGTCTTCATTAATGATCGAATTATTCATACCCTACAAAAGGGTTAACACGGCCCCATGCCAGTGGCGGATCCAGAGGGGGCGTAGAGGGCGTACGCCCCCCCCCCCCTTTTGCTTGGACTTTTTTTTTTTTTTTTTTTTTGTAGAAGTTTAATGATTAATCAGACTAGACGACGTGAACTTTGCCATTTCCCGTATATTTATTTTATGGGACAATTCTTTACTTATAAAGATATTTTTCGCTAGTATACTAACTGAAAGTCATGTGATTTACTATGGTGGAGTTGACCAGTGCGTCGAAAAAACGTCACTCAAGTCATTTTAAAATTTAAATTACTGTCACAACTTGCTTAGGATGAGCATGACAATCTTAACACCTTCAAGGCGACACTGGATTGAGCAAGAACATATTGACTTCTATTTCATTAGTCCACAAAACAGTAAAACTAGTTATATTAGTACACTCTTACCTACGAAAACATGTTTAACTCGTAACGCCCCATGATCGGCATCCTATTTTAAAATAACAGCTGAATAATGATCCCCAGTCAGTATCATCTCTAGATAGATTTAAATTCTAAGGTACGAACCATTTGATTTGAGGAGGCAGTCTGAGATTTTTGAGAGATGAAAGAATGACTCTTATTTTTGCATTAAACAAAAATTCTGGCCGTATCTGGATTGAAATCAATAATCTTGTCCATTTTTTTTATATTAGAAACGAATATCCAACAAACTTATTAAGCATTAAATGAACATAATAGATACAAACGGGCGTATTTTTTTTGGCCGGGGTTTGCATGTCTGATTCGAATGACTATTTCGCCGAACTGATATATTGAATACTTTTTTCAAGACCAGACTACAACCTGCTGCTGGAAGTAGCCTTAGTGTCTACATGTTTCGACCGTCATTCATATATTCGTTGTCTTATGATTTCAGACTCATTCGTAGCTTTTGGTTGATTTGGAATCCGTCAGATCCCTTAATTTTGTTGTGTAAAATATATCAACCAACAGGGCGTAGCTAGGTTTCAGATTAACTGTAGGCACAAATCGGCAGGGGGTCTGGGGGCCGCTGAAGGCCCCCTGCAGGTCCAGGGCGGAGCCATGGTAGGGGGTTCAGGGGGGGGGGCGAAGCCCCACGACAGAAACGGTTTTCTACATTTTAGTTGCATAATTTTGTGTACAAATATATCATATTTACTGGTTTTTATCATGATAATATTCATGAAGAAAAGTTCGAAGAATTATGAATAATATAACATTAACACATGAATTAACTTAGTACAAACAAAAATCTGAAAAACAAAATTAAATATTTATAATATGAGGGTCTGGATGGGGGTCTGTTATTCTGTAAACATTTAATTTTCACCCCTTTTTTCTCTAATCATTAAAAAATTAACCCTTTTTTTTTCTCTAATCTCCATATTTTTTTCCCGTTATTCTCTAATCTTCATTTTTAAGGGCATTATTCCGTAATCATTTAACCCCATCCAAACCCTCCAAGTGTAGATCAGACTAGCTTTAGATAAAGGCCCACAGAGGGTCAAAGGAAAAGAATTGGTTAAACAAATTTTATATTTCTGAACTTTTATGAATAACTTTCAGATACACGTAACAGTTTCATACACAAAGACAATGATACATTTACTCAAAGTCAAGTCGACGGTTTTTTTCTGCCGATAAAATCAGTTATACTCGCATCAACATCAACATTGAGATGTCGGTGGATATAAAAAAGAAAGATTTGAAAGTCGCTCGTCTACCATTGTCGATCTCAGGAAGGATCTGACGCGTCTCATCGCGCTGAAGGATCTTTCACTAGTTGCCGATGAAACAGGCATTGTCAATAAAATCCAAATAATCCTATACACTGAAGGGTACAAGTCGGAGTTTGTTACGTTAAGGACACAAAGAAATCTATCATAATCTGGTCTGTTGTCTTCAATACGCCAACGGGCTTTCCATCATGCTATCTCATCTTCAAATTTTGTTTTTTTCACCTAAATCAGGCGAACGGTAAGAGTTGTTAATTTTTTCTGCTATTTCTGGAGTCAAGTTCCCTAATTTGGCAATAATACGCATTAAAATTCAAATGTTTATCTTTTTTTATTATTTTTTTCCAAAGGGTGTATAATCGGCAAATTTATGTATAGGCACGTGCATGCCTAGTCGAGCCTTAGGCATACCTGCCAAGTTTTCAAAATGCCCATGGGGGTTTTGCGTGCAAGATGGCTGCCATGCTCATAAAAAACCTTCAAGGGGGCCTTCAAAAACAGTGTAATGTTGTTTTTTGGCTTCTTCATACTTTTATAAGCCTCAATTCATAGAAAAATTAATTGTTTTGTTAAAATTGTGGACAAAATTGCTCTTTAAAAATTTCAATTTGGGAGCCTCCATGGGGGAAATCCCCCGCAAATAGTGACAGTTGGCAGGTATGCTTAGGTAGCTACGCCCCTGACCAAACATTTGGATACATATTGCTTGTTTGTCTTTTTTAGCTCGTCACGTGTCCGTCGTATTGTAAATTTTATCGAATAGCCCGGCTTATATCTTGTTTACAACAAGAAATCTGTGAGGTTATGATAACTTAACTTACAGCAAACCAGCGAGAATTTTCCATGTCTTATTTAACTGAAAAGTCCCACATCAAATTTATCAGTAAATAGCTTGAAATCTGTACTATCATTTTATAATAGACAATTAATAGGGAGAATACAGTATCGAAAATGTCCAACCCTTACACCTTTCAGGAACTACAAAATATACATGCACCACGCCAGGAATCGTTTTAAAAGTACATATTATACTTATTTCATGTTTTTTAGCCAAAAAAGGGTCCCAAAAATTTTTCGCATCGCTCCGCTCGCCGAATTTAAAAACTTCGCCCCCTTTCCAAAATCATGGATCCGCCCCTGCATGCGTCGATTTAAGCAGTACTCAAAGTATTGTGCTGTGAATAAATTTCAAAGTCAATGGTGTATACATTCTGTATTCTGTAGCACTGGTTGTCAGTAAAACAACAATGATGTATACATTCTGTATTCTGTAGCACTGGTTGTTAGTAAAACAACAATGGTGTATACATTCTGTATTCTGTAGCACTGGTTGTTAGTAAAACAACAATGGTGTATACATTCTGTATTCTGTAGCACTGGTTGTTAGTAAAACAACAATGGTGTATACATTCTGTATTCTGTAGCACTGGTTATCAGTAAAACAACAATGATGTATACATTCTGTATTCTGTAGCACTGGTTGTTAGTAAAACAACAATGATGTATACATTCTGTATTCTGTAGCACTGGTTATCAGTAAAACAACAATGGTGTATGTATATACATTCTGTATTCTGTAGCACTGGTTATCAGTAAAACAACAATGATGTATACATTCTGTATTCTGTAGCACTGGTTGTTAGTAAAACAACAATGGTGTATACATTCTGTATTCTGTAGCACTGGTTGTTAGTAAAACAACAATGGTGTATACATTCTGTATTCTGTAGCACTGGTTGTTAGTAAAACAACAATGGTGTATACATTCTGTATTCTGTAGCACTGGTTGTTAGTAAAACAACAATGGTGTATACATTCTGTATTCTGTAGCACTGGTTGTTAGTAAAACAACAATGGTGTATACATTCTGTGTTCTGTAGCACTGGTTGTTAGTAAAACAACAATGATGTATACATTCTGTGTTCTGTAGCACTGGTTGTTAGTAAAACAACAATGATGTATACATTCTGTATTCTGTAGCACTGGTTGTTAGTAAAACAACAATGGTGTATACATTCTGTATTCTGTAGCACTGGTTGTTAGTAAAACAACAATGGTGTATACATTCTGTATTCTGTAGCACTGGTTGTTAGTAAAACAACAATGGTGTATACATTCTGTATTCTGTAGCACTGGTTGTTAGTAAAACAACAATGGTGTATACATTCTGTATTCTGTAGCACTGGTTGTTAGTAAAACAACAATGGTGTATACATTCTGTATTCTGTAGCACTGGTTGTTAGTAAAACAACAATGGTGTATACATTCTGTATTCTGTAGCACTGGTTGTTAGTAAAACAACAATGGTGTATACATTCTGTATTCTGTAGCACTGGTTGTTAGTAAAACAACAATGATGTATACATCAAAATGATCATAAAACCAACCTACAGAAGGTCATATAACCCAAATAATTAGTCATTCATTTTACCAGCAAATAACTTTCTTAAAATTATATAAAACTAAAGTACTTGTTACAGAATAGTTGGGTCGATATATACAGTAACATTCATTACAGTTCAAAAATTTATCTGATATTTCAGTTTTCTATCTCATCTTTAGATTTTCCGGAAAAAAGTCCCGAATCGAGTTGTATATTATGCTCATTAGTTTCGCGCCCCCTGTCAAAATAGGTTTGTGAAAGAAATGGCAAAGCAGACGGTTTTGGTCAAACATACTCAAAGATATGACCAAGATATTGTGAGAATGCATAGAAGTAAGTTATTAAGATAAGACGTGCATTTTGAAAATGTTGAAAATGCATCTGAACGAGGGGTACAAGTCAAATCGGCACCTTCTTCTTTATTCTTTCCTCCACTATCTGGAGTACCACTACTTTTGTAGTGTAGCACGATAAGCAACTGTGTGCATGTGCAGGCAGGGCCGTAAATTACATAGAGGCATGTAGGCAGTTGCCTCCTATTGCGTGCTCACTGACAAAAAAAATAAAAATCATGAAGGAAAAAAACACAGAAAAAAATAGACATATTTACACTTGTATGCAAATTTGTCCGCCATTACGTAAAATCACACAGGTTCCGGTAAACATTGACATCATAATTTAATTAATTTGACGTCACAATTTAAAAGTGATTGTTGCTTGACGTCAAAAGGTGATTCGGAGTAGATCTAAGGTCATTTGGAGGCAAGATTCCGCTAAATACCAAAAGTAGTTTAACTTTCATTGTTGACATTCTTTTTCTTTAAATAACCAGTACACGTACAATGCATGCGTTGTCAGTCTCTAGCTGTGGTTAAATTGAAGTTCACATGAATACGAATTTAAAGAGGTCGACTCATTCACTTGCAAGTGAATTACTAATTATCCATGTTTCTTAGGCCAAATAAAAATATATGTGTGGTTCCAGTTACCCTACTGTCCCTGCTTTTTCGGCTTAAAAATAGCCTACCCTAAAAATTTTATTGTCATTTTTCATTAAGCACTGTAAAAGTCAGAATGTTGATCCCATAGACTCAATGTAAAAAAAAACCATAAAATAAAAAAAGATCCCTACCTACCTACCCTAACTTTTTTTTAGATGTATTGTAACTGGAACCATACATACTTTTTTATTTGGCCTTAGCGTAATTTGACAAAATTTAACCTTTTGGGCTGCAAAAAGCGAATTTTTATTTCACTTTCATTATTGATTGAACAGAAAAAAAACTTTAGATTTTTTATATATCTCATAGCTAGTGGCCCTTTAAAGTTTTTGGTCAAGGTCGTTTTTGATGATATTGAAGTCCAATCAACTAGAAACTTAGTACATATGTTCCCCATAGTATAATCTTTCTAATTTTAATGCCAAATTAGACTATTACCCAATTTCACAGTCCATGGAACATGGAAAAGGATAGTGCGAGTGGGGCATCCGTGTTCTTTGGACACATTCTTGTTACAAAATAAAGAAATGTTTTTTTTTTTTATTGTTTAAAATAAAATAGTGACATTCTAGAAACTTAAACAGGTTTTCTTTTGTGAATTAGTTAGACAAAATATTGATAATAAATATTGTCATGATGATCAAAAAGTGGCAGATCCAGAAATTTTCATAAAGGGGGATGCCCACTGACTGACTAAAAAGGGGCCCGCTCCAGTCTTGCTTCAGTGATTCCCTAAATAATCAACCAAATTTTCCCCACAAAAAGCCCTTGAAAACCCTCTAAATCAGCCTCTGTCATAAACTAAGTCATTCGTCTATTAGACTTGTTATATTAAAGTAGGGCAGAAGAATCCAAATGGCTATCAAACTCGTCACAAAGTGTTAAAAATAGTTATCTTTCATTTTATTCATTAAAAGTCTTCATTGTTTTACTTATCATGCTTATACCAAGCTAACTACTTGTATTACAAACACATAACAATAATACCAAATTATCTTTGTTAATATCAATTTAAAACAGTATCATAATTGATATATCAGTCAGGTGTACTACTTGTACAAGTTATTTTTATGCCCCACCCACGGAGGGGCATTATGTTTTCTGGTCTGTGGCTCCGTTCGTCCGTCCGTCCATCTGTGGTTCCGTTTGTCTGTCCAGGTTAAAGTTTTTGGTCAAGGTAGTTTTTGATGAAGCTGAAGTCCAATCAACTTGAAACTTAGTACACTTGTTGCTTATGAGATGATCTTTCTAATTTTTAAGCCAAATTAGACTTTTGACCCCAATTTCACGGTCAACTGAACATAGAAAACGAAAGTGGGAGTTTCAGGTTAAAGTTTTTGGTCAAGGTAGTTTTTGATGAAGCTAAAGTCCAATCAACTTGAAACTTATGATATGATCTTTCTAATTTTAATGCCAAATTAGATAATTACCCAATTTTACGGTCCATGGAACATGGAAAAGCATAGTGCGAGTGGGGCATCCGTGTACTTTGGACACATTCTTGTTATTTACTTGAAGAAGTAAAACAAAATATACACATTTAAGTTAATTATAATCTTTAAATAATCTCCCCTTAATTTTCTAAAAAATTCACTTGTATATAAAGAAAATTTTTCTTACAACCCCACAAATATTCTCAAGTTTTGAGATGTAAAATCATGCCTTTAATGATTTTTCCCAGGTTAGCTTATAATTTTTTTATTAGAGTTCAATGTTTCAAGATAAGAACATATGGATGGACCCACCTTTAACCTGGGTTGGAACACCCTTTTAAAAATGGCTGAATCCGCCCCTGCCGTCTGTCATATGTACGTTGTCCTTGACCTCATTTTCATGGTTCATCAGTCAATGTTTAAGTTTTTGTGTTTTGGTCTGTTTTCCAAATACTATAAGCATTCTAAGGTCAACTATATTTAGTGTATGGAATTATTGTATTAAAGTTGTACATGTCTGTTGGGCAGAGAAGGTATATTCCGAACTTGTCCTCATTTTCATGGTTCATTGGTAAATGATAAATTTTTGTGTTTTTGATCTGTTTTTCAAATACTATAAGCAGTAGGTCAACTATATTTAGTGTATGGATTGATTCTAAGGTGTACATGTCTGTCTGGCAGGTATAATTTAACTTTGACCTCAATTTCATTGTTCATTGGTCAATGTTAAGCTTTTGTGTTTTGGTCAGTTATCATAAGCAACAGGTCGATTATATAAAGCCTCAGGTATATATTGTTAATGATTAATACCGGTAATGGTAAGATGTACTTGTCTGTCTGACAGGATTATCTGACCTTGACCTCATTGCCATGGGTATTTAGAATGTTAAGTTTATGTGATATTTGTAGTAAAACCTTTAAGAAAGACTTTCTACATAAAATCAATGGTCAGTACAGCAGGTGAGACATTTCATCGTGTGCACTCTTGTGTTTACTTTTTCTCAAAATTGTGATAACACAGAAATTGTAATATCATAAGACCAAATCATGAGTTGTCTACCCTTAATTTAAACTATTGATTAATAGTCTTTAGAAAAGTCTTTCTCACTAGTTAGCAACAAAGAGACTAATTTAGCGCCAAGAAACAACTAGAAAACAAATATCAAGTCAAGAAAATTTTCAATTTAATACTTAAAATAAACAAATTATTTAGAAACATTCATTAAAGTCATTCTTTAACATTGTTTAAAGTGGCATTGTTTAACTTAACCTTGTTAACTGAAGGTTTAAACTAGACTAGTTGAGTTAGGGAAAATTTTCTTTGGCTCAGTTGATTGCGCTGCCTTTGGATCCACAGATTGAGGTTTGGAATCCTGCTGGTACCATCCATGTATTTTTCACTATTACAGGTTGGGGAGGACCCTCATAAATTGGTATTATACATGTACCCCAAAACGGGTATCAATTTTCAGTGACAAAAATGTAAGCTTTGGATTTCTGTCATGGTGAAAATATTTAGGTAAAGCCTAAAAGACCAGAAATGGGTCTGATTACTTTCAATGTATTTAATTAAATTACAATTTGTTTGTCAAATTAAGATGGCTGACATGGCTCAAAAGGACTCTGTATTGGAGTTATTGCCCTTTAAATGACAATTTTTTACAAATTTTTTGTGTGTATGCCCAAAATCTGAAAAAAACTATATTAAATAGATATTCATATAAACTTAAATAAGCAAAAATTATCAGCAAGACAAGATCTACAAAAAAGTCTACATAGTTGAAATTGTCTGATGACCCCTTTATTCAAATGGCCCACTGGCACTCATTTGACAACATGGCCCATTATCTTTTAAAATGGCCAATTGAATTTATTGTTGAGGGGCCCCGGGCTCATAGTGAAAAAAACATTCCAGGTCACAGCTTTTTGGAGTTACATGTATTGCCCTTTATGAAGATTTTTATATTTTTTTTGCGTTTTTGCCAAATATCTGAAAAATCATAATACTATATATCATGTATATAGCTACATGTAGTACATAATTAGCAAAAATGATCAGCATGTCATAGGACACAGTTATCGTCCTTAAAGTTAAACTCCTTTACAAATATAGTACTTAGCTATAGTACTAGTGTGGACAGTGTATAAATTTTTAATATTTAATTTTTTCATACACTTAGCTTTCCAGTTTTTTTCTTTATATTTTATGCATAAGTATTTAGTAGAGGATGAAATAACATGTTAAAAAATGTTGGTGATAAATTTTTATGAAAAGTAGCTATAGTGATTCGGTCCAGTTAAAAACAGTCAAAAATTAGTGTGTCTGAACATGCTGAAACTGTCAAACTGAGTTATACAATGTAGCTTTACGTAGAATTGTCCATACATTATTTTGAGTAAGAGCTGGTAGACTTTTTTTTATAATTTTGATATTATTTGTCCAAAAAGTAATAAACTACAGTGAAAAAATACTTTTTAGAAAGTGCAGGTGCAATTTTGATGCGACCGCAAAAAAAAATTGGGATCGTATAACCTGATAACGGTATGTTGTCTTCGTCTGCGTCTGTGTCCAAAGACACATTTGGTTTCCGTACAATAACTTAAATTAAAGTGAATGGATCTCTATGAATTTTTTTTAAGAAGCTTCAATACCACAAAAGGAAGATTGGGATTGATTTTGGGGATGATGGTCCCAACTGTTTAGGAATTAGGGGTCCAAAAGGGGCCCCAAAACAATCATTTAACTAGTTTCAGGGTAATAACTTGTGTATAAGTATTTTGATTGCTCTGAAATTGTACCACAATGTTTAATACCACAAGTAGAAGGTTGGGATTTATTTTGGGGGTTATGATGCCAACAGTTTATGAATTAAGGGCCAAAAAGGGACCAAAAACAAGCATTTTTGTAGTTTCCGAACAGTACATGTAACTTGTGTGTGAATGTATAGATCTCTCTGACATACAGTATATGGACCATAATTTGCTATTGGGCTCGTTTCCTATAACGATAGAAAAGTGATAAAAATGTGTATTACTGTAAGAAAAGTTGTAACTACATCTAAAGATGCCTTTATTTTTATCAACATACAAGTGTATGCTACTCTTCCCTAGAAAAAAAAATTGAAATTAACAAATTTCAAAGATTATACAACCGTATTTTTGTGTCGTTTCTCGCGTTACTTTTCACTTCCGAAGTGCATAACGCTGACTGATTTATAGATAATCGTCACCGGCAAATTCGTAACTTTTGCTTTCAAATAATAAAGAACATCGACCAATAAGAATAGTCAGAAGAAAATGCTGAGAACTATAAGTATTTCTGTAGCAGGTGTAAGAACACTAGCGTTACTTCGGTTTCCGATTTCGTAACGCAAATTTTAGATGATGTAATCTTCTTTGTTGTACATGTTGTAATAGAATTCTTTATAACAATATATGCAAATATGAACTCTCGCGAGATGTTCAAACAGGTAAATCAGAGATGATTTACATTCTAGTTTTGTTCTTTGTAATAATTAAGTTAGAAAATGACGTTATCGTTATGCGTTACATTTCACACGAAACAGAAGTCCAGTTATTTCCTTTTTTTTATTAAAATTGTTTTTGTTGTTAAGTTTTAATCATTTCCGGTCATACGTGAAACATGTGACTAACATGTGATCACGCCCTTACGACCGGATATATGAAATACTAGGTCTAAACATTGTTTTTGTTTCCAACGGGATGTTAGCAAACATAATCTATAGACTTGTTTCGTCTTGTTTAAAAAAAGGAAAATACAATTTTCAAAGAGATTGCGACGGGGGTCTATTATTTTTCCTATGTGCATAATGTTACATACAATCTTGTGTGAAAATAAATGCCCAATGACTTGACAAAATCGATTTCAGATTTGACAGACGTTATAACACACTTCGTTTCCCGATAACGATGTAAAGGGTCCTTGGAAAATTCAATCGACATTACGTCTCTTATCATTGTGCCGATGCTCTTTGGATTGAGTTTGCTTCAGCAGTAAATATTACTGGATATTTTAGGTGAATAAAGATAATTTAATAAAAAATACATGTTAATATACCGTTACACTTGGAATGTACAAAAGTGGTATCTTTGTCACAATTTTTTTTTTTTTTTTTTTATTCATGTTCTGCAAACACTTTTCAGAAATGCAATAAACTTGTCAAAGGAGAAGTAAACTTTTACCATGCATGACTTGAAAGGAAGTACTTTATTGATTTTGGCCCACTAAAGTAGGTTAAAATGTGGAAACCATGTAGATGGTGTACAGGTCACAAATATCACATGGTGCCTATTTTAAAGGTTTTAATTACAAGTTAAAAGTTTTTTATGCCCCATTTATGGGCATTATGTTTTCTGGTCTGTGCGTCCGTCTGTCTGTTCGTTCGTTCGTCCGTTCGTCCGTCCGTCCGTTCGTCCGTCCGTCCGTTCGTCCGTCTGTCCCATGTCAGGTTAAAGTTTTTGGTCGAGGTAGTTTTTGATGAAGTTGAAGTCCAATCAACTTGAAACTTAGTATATATGTTCTGTATGATATGATCTTTCTAATTTTAATTCCAAATTAGAGATTTAACCCCATTTTCACGGTCCACTGAACATAGAAAATGATAGTGCGAGTGGGGCATTCGTGTACTGAGGACACATTCTTGTTCACCAATGTTTTGCGTTTTTGCCTAAAATCTGAAAAAACCTATATTAGATGTAAAGAAATTTCAATCAGCAAAAATGATCAGCAATTGACGAGATCTCAGTATTCCCCCCAGATATTTCATTTAGCATCCTGGTAAACAGGGACGTTTGAAATACCATCTTGTTTCTAAAAATTATTGGATTACATTCATAACATAACCTATATATATAAAAAAAAACAATTTAGATAGCCTCACTTTCAAGAAATATAGCATCACATTACCATGACATGCATGATGCTAAAAGGCCTGGGGGAGAACACTGGATCTGACAATCCTGATTGGAGTTTTCTTTTTAATGAGGATTTTTGATATTTTTTAAATTTGGCCTATTACTATCTTAAAAACTATATTAGATAATAGAATCTTAAATAACCAAAAACGATCAGCAAGACTAGATCAACAAAGATTTCTATTCTAGTCAACAACATGGAGAGTGTCCATTGTTGAAGACACACATAGACCTAGGTGAGCGACAGAGGCTCATTAGTTATATTATTTTCTGAAAATCGCAAAATTATGGTCTGCAGATCTGTAAACCAACAAATTTAAAAACTTGCCTTAAATCTTTTTACGTGTTTAGGTAAGCTTTTGCCTAATGTATTTTCACTCCCTTCCGATACTTGTTGCTCGAGAGTACATTAAAACATTCTGATTCATAATCAGCAAAATAAGTTTATAACTGCATTAGAACGTGATTAATATTGCCTGTAGTTCATGTTCCATCCATTTATTGCATTAATTGCATTAAAAGCGTCCTATTCCATATCCAAATCACTTGTCTAACACTGTTTAATTTTGAAGCGGATCAGCTACATGACATGTATGACAGAAATCCGTATCCGTACCATAATTACAGTTAAATATATTAACTACAGATACAGGAATGACACAGGCTGACAGCTAACAGAAGAATAATGATCCCAAAATGGAAAATTACACATTCCACACGCATTAACAGAATTTTGGATAGATCTCTGTGCTTGATGTATAATTATTTCATGTAAATGCTTTCTTTCAATTTATTGATTAATGTTGCTTAACTTTCATGACTTATATTTATCATGTTTATATATACATGATATATATCTTTTTAATCAGAAACAATGAATTTCATTAACATTATAACATGTATAAACAGAATAGTTTTTAAATTGAATTAAATTTCCTGTTTAATATAAAAAGAAAATTTAGTGCTAGATTTTTAGTTGGTACTTTATTACCAGAGGAAAAGTATAATTGTCTAACTATAAATAATGGAACATTGTAGTGCCACGAGCGATCAAACACTTCATGCATTTTTCTTTTCAAGTCTCACCGCTTCTTTTATTTTCAATTTCAGTTTTAAAAATAGAATTCACTTCTCTCTACATGCTCTATGATTCTAAAGTAGTGTGAGCCCTGCAACTACAAAGTTTGTGGTTTTTCTCTAGATTGATCAACCAATATGGCCTCCTAGTCTAAAATAGAAGACCCTTCTCCCTATAATTCTAAAGTAGTATGAGCCCTACAACTACAAAGTTTGTGGTTTTCTCTAGATTGATCAACCAATATGGCCACCTAGTCTAAAATAGAAGACCCTTCTCCCTATAATTCTAAAGTAGTATGAGCCCGGCAACTACAAAGTTTGTGGTTTTTCTCCAGATTGATCAACCATTACGCCTCCTAGTCTAAAATAGAACATTGAGCATATAGAGGTCAAACTAATATTTCTAAAATAATAACAAACCACACCAGTAGCCAAAAAGGGGGATGCAAAGTTCCCCTTTTGTGGAGACCAAAAGTATAAAAGACTTATAAAGTTGAGATTCAGATTAAAAAGGTTGACTATTAACATTACAGTGACACAACACTAAAATAAGTCCCATTAGACAGCCTGTCTAATAATACAGTGACTTGACAATAACTCCCATTAGACAGCCAAATTTTATATTTTTTTATAGGATTTCAAAAACCCAAGTAGAATCAGGTGAGTGATACAGGCTATTGAGAGCCCCTAGTTAATTTTGTGTTTTGTGTACTGTTGTTTGTCTTTTTCTTTTTAGCCATATTTCTATTTTGAACATCTATTATTTGTATTTATTAGATCCGTGTCCAGTCAATGTGATCCTTGTACAGTCAAGTTGTTATTATAGTCAATGTGATCCTTGTACAGTCAAGTTACTATTATAGGTAAGTGTACATTATATGTGAACTATATAGGATCAATTACTATTGAAATTTGTTTCAAATGTAAAATGTTCAAACTCTATAGGGGGAGATAATGTAAAATGTTCAAACTTTATAAGCATGGTAAGGGGAGATAATGTAAAATGTTCAAACTCTGGAGATAATGTAAAATATTCAAACTCTATAAGGGGAGATAATGTTAAATGTTCAAATTCTATTAGGGGAGATCAGGTAACTGTAAAATGTTTAAACTCTATATGGGGAGATAATGTAAAATGTTCAAACTCTTATAAGCATGGTAAGGGGAGATAATGTAAAATGTTCAAACTCTGGAGATAATGTAAAATATTCAAACTCTATAAGGGGAGATAATGTTAAATGTTCAAACTCTATAAGGGGAGATCAGGTAACTGTAAAATGTTTAAACTCTATATGGGGAGATAATGTAAAATGTTCAAACTCTATAAGGGGAGATAATCAACATATAGTTTTTACATTCAAAATACCATACCACCAATGTTTTTATAGTAAACAAGACACAAAGAATGTGATGACATCATTACAATGTTATTTGTCTTCAAATATAAAATTGAACTTGTGCTATAGAAAAATAAAGTGAGATGAGCAACCCAACAAAGCAAGAATGGAGATGTGTACAGGTTAATATATAGTCAACGATTCAAAAATAACCTCATATGATAAGGTCTTCATTTTTATGAAGCGGGCCATTAAATTTAGAATTTAATTGCACATTATACCTTTTTTTGTTTGGTTTGGTTTGGTTTAACGCCGTGACATGGTGACCCCCTATAAATTTGGTTAGTGAATTTCATATGGGTTATTGACCTCTGTCTATTGTTAATGGTGACGTCATCTATTGATGTTGTTGTATTTCATTGTTTATTTTTATACAAAACGCAGCAGGAAAAGTCCCATGTGCGATAAACTTGTTATATCGTATATATGGTTCACTTCTTACCCCCTTCGGCCTCAGCCCCTATGGATTTTACTAACCCTCTATGGATCCGTTGGGGGTCAATAGCAAACCATATAACTTATAACTGTAAGTTTATTTTATTGAAACAGGGAGATAACACACACACATTGATATGTTTATCAGAAACATAACAAGTACGAATGAAGTATTTTTTAGTCATACTTCAATTTTACATATATATCGGGCTTAAACAAGTAAATATGATTTATAGTTATTTTTCACAGATGCTTTAGATGACGACACAATGTTACTTATAAATTAGGCTGACCTCAGAAGTACATTCATCAGTATTTATTTATTAGTATGTATTGTATAATATATGTTTTTTTAAGAGAACAAAACAAATCAATCCATAAAGACTGCCTCGATGATCTTCACGGTGTTGTGGTATTGTGTTCACCTTTAGTGTGGGAGATGGTGGGTTTGAACCCTGGCCAGTTCAACCAAAGACTTGAAAATTAATATTTGCTGCTTCTCCAAAATGAGGTAAATCAATACAGAGTCAGAGTAACATAAGTAAGTAGTTTTCACATATGCCATACAGCCACTTCCTGTTTTCACATCTGCCATACAGTCACTTCCTGTTTTCACATCTGCCATACAGCCACTTCCTGTTTTCACATCTGTAATACATCCACTTCCTGGTTTCGCATCTGTCATACATCCACTTCCTGTTTTCACATCTGTCGTACAGCCACATCCTATTGGTTGATAGTTTGAAATTATACAACACTCATTGTACAATGAAAATTTCTTTTTCTTGGCTTCTATGAAGGGGAATGATTTTATATTTGATGAACAGCTTGAAAATGTTGATTTGTAGAATGTTAGCAATTTTTATGCCCCTTTTTAATGGGCATTATGTTTTTGGAAAATGACGCAGTCATTGTTCCATTACTGGCGACCTGAACTTCATTCCATTCTCTGCCTACCGCGCTTGGTTTCATATTTACTATTTTCTATACAAACTGGAATTTGCTTGTGTTATGCATGAGAGGTCATTGTGTAGTAATCAGCCAGGAACCAGTTTACAAACTAACTGGTTTCTGCTTGTATTCCACTACACTCGAACAAAGTGTTGTAGTTTGACGGGAACCAGTTTAGAATTTGTAAACTACAAAACGTAATCGGTTATTGTTCATTCCGTTTTGATGTTTCATACCGACTTTTATGGTTTGAATAAGCTTAAGACCCTTCAAACATTAATGTGATAGGTATATTAAAGACTGTTTTACAAAAGGATGGAACTGTTTTGCTTTCAAAGTCGTACTATAGTGATTTCTGTTATGTACGGATTTTCACTCTCACCGGTTAATTTCTTCTTTTACACGTGCTTTTGAAACTTCCTGTTTAAACATCGCAAGTTTTAAAATTGTTTTTGTCGAGCCTTCGACTTTAGTCGAAAAGCGAGACTAAGCGATCCTACATTCCGTCGTCGTCGGCGGCGGCGTCCATAAATATTCACTCTGTGGTTAAAGTTTTTGAAATTTTAATAACTTTCTTAAACTATACTGAATTTCTACCAAACTTGGACAGAAGCTTGTTTATGATCATAAGAAAGTATCCAGAAGTAAATTTTGTAAAAATAAAATTCCATTTTTTCCGTATTTTACTTATAAATGGACTTAGTTTTTCTGCGAGGAAACATTACATTCACTCTGTGGTTAAAGTTTTTAAAATTTTAATAACTTTCATAAACTATCCTTGATATGTACCAAACTAGGACAGAAGCTTGTTTATGATCATAAGATAGTATCAAGAAGAAAATGTTGTGAAAATAAATTTCCACTTTTCCGATAAATTTCCACTTTTCCGTATTTTACTTATAAATGGACTTAGTTTTTCTGCGAGGAAACATTACATTCACTCTGTGGTTAAAGTTTTTAAAATTTTAATAACTTTCATAAACTATCCTTGATTTGTACCAAACTTGGACAGAAGCTTGTTTATGATCATAAGATAGTATCAAGAAGAAAATTTTGTAAAAATAAATTTTCACTTTTCCGTATTTTACTTATAAATGGACTTAGTTTTTTTTGCCAGAAACAAAACATTCACTCTGTGGTTTAAGTTTTTAAATTTTTTATAATGTTCTTAAACTATCCTGGATTCCTACCAAACTTAGACAAAAGCTTATTTCTGATCATAAGATATTATTCAGAAGTAAATTTTGTAAAAAAAAAATTCACTTTTTCTGTATTTTACTTATAAATGGACTTAGTTTTTCTTCCAGTTAACATTACATACAGTCTGCAGTTAAAGTTTATAAAACATTTATTAGATTCATAAACTATCCTGGATTTTTTTACCAAACTTGGAAGCTTCTTTCAATCAAAAGACAGTATCGTGAGGGAAATTTTTATTGATGTTTTTCCTCATTTTTGTTGAGTCTGCGATTAACAGAAAAAGTAGGCGAGACACCGGGTTCCGTGGAACCCTTACGAATTTTTTGAGTGAATTTAACTTATTTTAACAATCATGAAGCGTTCCAGAATCATTTTCAAGCAGTTTCTTCTTCTCTTTGATGATGGAAAATAGGTTTTTCTCAAGAAAATACCGCAAACGATCGCAGAGGAATTGAAACGTACAAGTCAAGTCGGCACCTGGTTAAACTGGCATCTAGTCAAATCGGCACCTATTTGACGTCAATTCGGCATCCAATAATATTTGTTATAATATTTTCTATTCAATTAATTAATAACTGTTACCAAGTACATAGTGAATATGTTGTTGTGTATTTAGGTCAACAACGAAACCAAAGTGAAATTATGTTGTTGTGTATAAAGCCTTAAAGGTAAACAACGAAGCCCTTACCCAAGCTGTTGTTTTAACAATTAGACAATTATTAAAATAAAATGGAAAACTATGAGTCCCTTTCAATTAATCAAACTTTCATGCCAAATAATAAGCAAATTTAAGGTGTTTTTTTTTTCAGTAAAGTTTAAAAAGCATTAAACAAACAATCCTGTAAAATGCTCAACTGGTTTAAATAATGCATAAAAATATTCAATATCTCATGTATTAGTCCAAATAATTATGACGTCTGGCAAGGCTATTTTTTTTTTTCTGTGATGTCTTCCTACGAAGTTCGTAGGAAGGCTTCGTAGGAAGGCGTCCCAGAAAAAAATTAACAAAGCCTTGCGGTCATAGAAAGGTGTCCCAGAATAAAATTAAAAAAGCCTTGCCAGACGTAATAATTATTTTGACTACTCATATATATATCATTAAAAATACACCAAAAAAGTCATTAAGTTGAGAAAAATAAATATTTACAAAATGTACATGAACACCCAAAAATGTGAAAGTTAGTATTTAAACTCATTTTGCTCAAATATTGAAAAAAATTCTGGCAACCCCTTACTTATTTTTACTCTTTTTGCTTAAAATACTGTTAAAATTTATATTTAACATGGGTGACGAATTGACTATATCGGGTGTCGATTTAACCAGGTGCTGATTTGTCCAGGTGCCAATTTAACCAGGTGCCGGTTTGACTAGAATTCTTTGACAAATGTTTGAAATTACCTGAGTTTCATTAGACCTTTGATAACAGTAACAAAAAGATTATTTACTTAATATTTTGTGGGAGAAGGGGTTCAGACTATGTGGTATCAGGTCTGTTCGTGCCCAATACACTTTCGCACCCTACACGTTCGCACCTCGCACGTTCGCACCCAAGGTTCGTTTGCACTCTACTCATTCGCGCCCAATTTTAATTCAAATTCAAGTTGAATAATTGGAAAATCATGATTGTTGTTTTAAATTGATTTGGTGTAAATACTGAATGTATTTATAGCTTTGTATGAGTAAAACATTGAAGATTTTAAAGAAAAAACACAAAAGATAATTGTTTTTAACAGCTTGGTCCCTTTGATCTGAAACAACGAAACAATAAAATATAGGAACCAAAATATAGCAATCCACTATTATAACCAAAACATGATCAAATCTATTCAACACACAGAAAAAAACATAGTCAGAATCTCACTTCATTTTGAAAGAAGTCAATGAAACAAAGTTATAGCAATACACTAACCAAAACATGATTAAGAGTTATTCAACACAAAATAAACGTTGACAAAATACCACTTTATTTAGAAAGGATTATTATAATTTTTAACAATATGCTATCTAAAACATGATTAAGATTTATTCAACACAAAAAAAAATGCTGTCTCACTTTATTTTGAGACAATGACAACAATTATACTTATAAGAAAACACTTGCTTACAGAGTTATTAAACACAAAACCAATTAAGATTGGGTGCGAACATGTAGGGTGTGAAAGTGAAAGGGGCGAACATGAGTGGGCGCGAACGGACCCGGATTCAGACTATGTACCAGTGAGAAATATACAAGCCTTTCTACGGTATTTATTTGTACAATTCAGGTAGTCTTGACCTATTCATTTGTCTTAAAAACAGCCAGTTGTCACCTTCACTTCACACACACACACACATATAAGAATATCAATTATATGCTTACGAGACATGTTGCACTGTTAAACTAATTACGGTATGTGAAAATCAAGACTTGCATAAAAACTATCCCAATATTAGAGACAGTGGCGTCATTTTTCTTCAGAGCTTTCAGCTCTTTGATTTGATCTGTGGGTCCGTCTGTTCGTCTGATCTTCCGTCCATTGGTCCGCCTGTCCTGCTTCAAGTTAAAGTTTTTGATGAACTTGAAGTCCAATCAACTTGAAACTTAGTACACATGTTCATTATGATATGATCTTTCTAATTTTAATGTCAAATTAGAGATTACTCCCAGTTCACGGTCCACTGAACATAGAACATTATAATGCGGAATGGGCATCCGTGTACTTAGGACACATTCTTGTTGTTTATGCTGTGCAACTTCTTTCTGTTACCCAATAGTTTGAAATTATTCAAATTCATTGTATAAAGAAAATGTTCATGAAAGTTCATGTGATGAATAACAATGATACATGTATCCCTAGACTAAAGAATAATGATATAAACAATTACAGTTTGTCCAACAGCCTTCAACAATGAGCAAAACCCATACCATATAATTATCTATAAAAAGCCTTGGTATGATAAAATGTGAAACATTTCAAAAGAAAAAATCAACAGCCTACTACAACATGTACAACAATGAAGGAAACACAAATATGGTACACAGCTTCTAACTACAGCCACTACGTTATAGGTCCTGGCTGTGGACAGGCACATACAGAATAAAAAAAAAATGATTGAATTTAATGTGACTGGTCTAGTTGATTATTGATAATGTTTTAAGAAACTGTTACTTGATATTTTTTATGTGTTTCTTAAATGCCGACCTTTTTATAAAACCCAAATCTTGAAACGATCTCAAAATAAGGAGTTGTGGTATGATTAACAATGAAGCAATTAATCCTAGACCATAGGACAAAGATAAATATTATAAACAATTACAGGTCGTTCAACAGCCTTCCACAATGAGCAAAACTCATACCATATAATAATTAGGAGATGTGGTTTGATTAACAATGATACAATTATTCCTAGACCATAGGACAAAGAAATAAACAATTACAGGTCGTTCAACAGCCTTCCACAATGAGCAAAACTCATACCATATAATAATTAGGAGATGTGGTATGATTAACTGATTAACAATGAAGCAATTAATCCTAGACCATAGGACAAAGAAATAAACAATTACAGGTCGTTCAACAGCCTTCCACAATGAGCAAAACTCATACCATATAATAATTAGGAGATGTGGTTTGATTAACAATGATACAATTATTTCTAGACCATAGGACAAAGAAATAAACAATTACAGGTCGTCCAACAGCCATCAACAATGAGCAAAACCCATACAATATAATAATTAGGAGATGTGGTATGATTAACAATGATACAATTATTCCTAGACCAAAGGACAAAGATATAAACAATGACAAGTTGTCCTACAGCCTTCAACAATGATCAAAATCCATACCATATAATAATTAGGAGATGTGGTATGATTAACAATGATACAATTATTCCTAGACCAAAGGACAAAGATATAAACAATGACAAATTGTCCTACAGCCTTCAACAATGATCAAAATCCATACCATATAATAATTAGGAGATGTGGTATGATTAACAATGATACAATTATTCCTAGACCATAGGACAAAGATATAAACTATTACAGGTCGTCTAATAGCCTTCAACAATGAGCAAAACCCTTACCATATAATAACTAGGAGATGTGGTATGATTAACAATGATACAATTATTCCTAGACCAAAGGAAAAAGATATAAACAATTACAGGTCGTTCAACAGCCTTCCACAATGAGCAAAACCCATACCACAGGATAACTAGGAGTTGTGGTATGATTAACAATGATACAATTATTCCTAGACCATAGGACAAAGATATAAACAATTACAGGTCGTCCAACAGCCATCAACAATGAGCAAAACCCATACCATAGGATAACTAGGAGTTGTGGTATGATTAACAATGATACAATTATTCCTAGACCATAGGACAAAGATATAAACAATTACAGGTCGTCCTACAGCCGTCAACAATGAGCAAAACCCATACCATAGGATAACTAGAAGATGTGGTATGATTAACAATGATACAATTATTCCTAGACCAAAGGACAAAGATATAAACAATGACAAGTTGTCCTACAGCCTTCAACAATGATCAAAATCCATACCATATAATAATTAGGAGATGTGGTATGATTAACAATGATACAATTATTCCTAGACCATAGGACAAAGATATAAACAATTACAGGTCGTCTAATAGCCTTCAACAATGAGCAAAACCCATACCATAGGATAACTAGGAGTTGTGGTATGATTAACAATGGTACAATTATTCCTAGACCATAGGACAAAGATATAAACAATTACAGGTCGTCTAATAGCCTTCAACAATGAGCAAAACCCATACCATATAATAATTAGGAGATTTGGTATGATTAACAATGATACAATTATTCCTAGACCAAAGGACAAAGATATAAACAATGACAAGTTGTCCTACAGCCTTCAACAATGATCAAAATCCATACCATATAATAATTAGGAGATGTGGTATGATTAACAATGATACACTTATTCCTAGACCATAGGACAAAGATATAAACAATTACAGGTCGTCTAATAGCCTTCAACAATGAGCAAAACCCATACCGTAGGATAACTAGGAGTTGTGGTATGATTAACAATGGTACAATTATTCCTAGACCATAGGACAAAGATATAAACAATTACAGGTCGTTCAACAGCCTTCAACAATGAGCAAAACCATACCATATAATAATTAGGAGATGTGGTATGATTAACAATGATACAATTATTCCTAGACCATAGGACAAAGATATAAACAATTACAGGTCGTCTAATAGCCTTCAACAATGAGCAAAACCCATACCATATAATCATCTATAAAAAGCCTTGGTATGATAAAATGTGAAACATTTCAAAAGAAAAACGAACAGCCTACTACAACAATGAAGGAAACACAAATATGGTACACAGCTTCTAACTACAGCCACTACGTTATAGGTCCTGGCTGTGGACTGGCACATACAGAATTAAAAAAAATGATTGAATTTAATGTGACTGGTCTAGTTGATTATTGATAATGTTTTGAGAAGCTGCAATATGATATTTAATATTGCTCTTTATGTGTGTCTTAATGCTGGTAAATAACACTTTTGAAATTTTTAGATCTGGAAAAGTGCAATAGATGTTCTGGTGTTTGATGGAAAAAGTCACACCCTGCTTGTAGAATACATTTGTACCTCATTTAGGTATGTGATTAGATTTTTAAGGTTTTGAGTTCAGTTCATTAAATAGTCCAGAAAAGTTGAGATAAATGACTGTTTCAATGCTATAATATATTATTTGAATGAAATAAGAAGATAAAAATATTAAGTCAGTATTTTACCACTCATAGTGATCATGTTTCAATTGGCAATAACACAAATACCTCAATTAAAACTCAACAGTATATATTGACTATAATTATTCTTTTCTATTTTTAGGCTATAATGGAAAGTTGGAATGAAGTAAGATTTACTTAATAGTCTCCTTGTCATTTATAGTTTTGTTCCCCATTAGGCCAAATAAAAATATATGTGTGGTTCCAGTAACCCTACCATCCCTACTTTTTCGGCTTAAAAATAGCCTACCCTAAAGATTTTATTGTCATTTTTCATTAAGCACTGTTACTGTCAGAATGTTGCTCCCATAGACTCAATGTAAAAAAAAAACCATAAAATAAAAAAAAATCCGTGCCTACCTACCCTAACTTATTTTCAGATGTAACTGGAACCACACATACTTTTTTATTTGGCCTTAGTGTACAATTAGATACGAGTATGTGATAACTTGAGATAAAAACTAGTAGAATTCTAAGTGAACTACCAAACTACTTATTCAAAAAAAAAAAAAAAAATACAAGACTTGGACAAAGCAAGGTGAACTCAAAAAACATTTCTACTCATTACACTGGTGACACAAACAGCATTTGAATCAGTATTCAGTAACTGAACAAAACAAACAAAAATGCAGTTTAAGAAATGTAGCGAATATTTTTAAAGTATGAATGTACATGATGTAGGAGGGGATGGACAGCTTTTGAGGATGGACAGCTTTTGAGAGAGGTGGGAAGGGGGGGGAAAGATTTTGAAAGTGGGAGATAGTGTATTATTTATGTAGTACCTTCAGAATCCTTGTTTATTTGTAACTTTAAGTAGGTCTGTAGAGTTATTTGAAAAAAATATTGGGACAATTTTTCTACATAAAAAAAATTAAAAATACAGAAGTTATCTCCCCTTGCCATTGTTAAGTTCAGGTGAGTTGAATACGACCAATCTATTTTATGGTATAAAGAGCTGACTGATGCAACACACTTTTTGTCTTGTTAGGTTACATTCTCATTGCTTTATTATATCCCACATCTACATTTATTCAGTCTACATACATTTATATATGTATCTCTTTAAGTAAGTTAATAGAGAGATTTCTACTAGCTGATATGAAAAAGGATGAGAAAGTACCTAGGGGCAAAGTGAATGAAACACAACTACATGTCTTTAAAAGGCAATTAAAGGACTTAATGAATGAAAAACACAACTACATGTCTTAAAAAGGACAAAAGTAGGGGCAACTAAAGGACTAAGTGTATTACATGTCTTTAAAAGGACAAAGGTCAAAGTCCAGAAAATACTACAAGAAAGAAAAATCAAGGATATGCCAAATCTAGTCCATGATTCTATAAAAAAAATTATTTTTTGAAGGTTAACAATTTTTGTCGAGCCTGTGACTTAAGTCGCAGAAAGCTCGACATAGGGATAGTGATCTGACGGCGGATAACATCTTAAAAGCTTCATATTTTAGAAGGTTGAAGACCTGGATGCTTCATACTTTGTATATAAATGCCTCATGTTATGAAGTTTCCGTCAGTCACATGTCCAATGTCCTGGTCTGTGCCTCCGTTCGTCCGTCTGGTTAAAGTTTTTGGTCAAGGTAGTTTTTGATGAAGCTGAAGTCCAATCAACTTGAAACTTAATACACATGTTCCCCATGATATGATCTTTCTAATTTTAATGCCAAATTATAGTTTTGACCCCAATTTCATGGTCCACTGAACATATAAAATGAAAGTGCAAAGTTCAGGTTTAAGTTTTTGGTCAAGGTAGTTTTTGATGAAGTTAAAGTTACATCAACTTGAAACTTAGTACACATGTTCCCTATTATATGATCTTTCTAATTTTAATTCCAAATTTCACGGTCCACTGAACATAGAAAAATGTCATAACTATGGACACATTCTTGTTCTTATTCTGTATGCAAAAGGTCTACCATATTTGGTGTATGGAATGATTGTAAGGTGTACATGTCTAGCTGGCAGGTGTCATCTGACCGTGACCTCATTTTCATGGTTCACTGGTCAAAGTTCAGTTTTTGAGTTTTGGTCTTTTTATTTAATACTTTATGCAATATGTCAACTATATTTGTTGTATGGAAATATTTTATGGTGTATATGTCAATCGCACAGGTTTTATTTGACCTTGACCTCATTTTCACGGTTCATTGCTCAGTGTAAGTTTTTATGTTTTGGTCAGATTTTCTTAAACTATAACCAATAGGTCAACTACATCTGTTGTTTGGAAGAATTGTTAGCTGTACATGCCTTGACCTCATTTTCATGGTTCATTGGTCAATGTTTAGTTTTCTTGGTTAATGTTAAGTTTATTTGACAGTTGTGATAAAGCTTTTTATTTAGGACTATCAACATAATATCAATGATTAGTATAGAAGGCGAGACATTTCAGCGTGTGCACTCTTGGTGTTTTTGTTGATAATATAAAATGCATAAATCCCAACAATTATATGCTATTAAAAGAATTCCTCTCTGTCTGTTATTTGAAGGAAGGATACTACTGATTTATGTAGTCATTGCTAAACAGAAGAATACATAATTATTACCTAATTTAACAGTAAGGACATTCATTTTAATATATTTTTATTACGGTTTACTTACAGAAACTTAATACAGCTGCTGGGAATAGAGATATAGAAGCCTTAAAATTATGTCTACAGAATGGTGCAGACATTGATTATCAAGATTAAATGTAATTTTTATGTTTTACTTACAGAAACTTACTACAGCTGCTAGAGATGGAGATATAGAGGCCTTAAAATTATGTCTACAGAATGGTGCAGACATCGATTATCGAGATGTAAGTACAATATTCACATTCAAAACTACCTTATTTTAATAATTCATAGAAAAATCATTTGAAGATACAGCCTTTTATGGTACATGAACAAAAAAAGACACAAAACTACATGTTACATAAATTAAAGCACAGTGAAACAGTGAAAACTACAAGTAACTTCAAAATGTTGAATATTGTACATAAACACACGACAACAATTTACTTTAGAACTATAATAACAGAAGTATAAAAAATAAAAAAACAAGTTGCTTCAGAACATAACAGATTGTACATAAGCAGTATAAAACAAACAAAGTTCTACAAATTACTTCAGAACAGAACAAATTGTACATAAGAAATATAAAACACACAACTACAAATTACTTCAGAACAGAACAAATTGTACACCAGCAGTATAAAACACACAGCTACAAGTTACTTCAGAACATAACAAATTGTACATAAGAAATATAAAACACACAACTACAAGTTACTTCAGAACATAACAAATTGTACATAAGAAATATAAAACACACAACTACAAGTTACTTCAGAACATAACAAATTGTACACCAGCAGCATAAAACACACAACTACAAGTTACTTCAGAACATAACAAATTGTACACCAACAGTATAAAACACACAACTACAAAACTTCAGAACAGAACAAATTGTACATAAGAAATATAAAACACACAACTACAAGTTACTTCAGAACATAACAAATTGTACATAAGCAGTAAAAAAAACCACACAACTACAAATTACCTCAGAACATAACAGATTGTACATAAGCGTAAAAAATATTTTTATTGAAATGAATGATGATACTGAATCTACACTAAATCATGTTGTTAATTAGACAGATTTAATGAACAAATATTTGTAATAATTATATCAAGTGGGGTCTCATTTTACTCGTATTATTGTTCTGAATCAGAAAATATAACTCCTTTTCATGTTTCTTAAAAAAAATATTTTTATTGAAATGATCAATTATACTGAATCTACACTAATTCCTGTTGTTAATCAGACAGTTTTAATGAACAAATATTTGTAATAATCATATAAAGTGGGGTCTCATTTTGTTTGTTTTGTTCTACTGAATCCATTGATATAATTATTTTACACATTTCTTGAAAAAAATTTTTTTTTTGAGATATCAGGTTTAATGGAAGTTTTGACATTTCACAACAAAACATGTTTATTTGTTGTTTTATATACAATATAAATACAAGTGTGACTGGTCATTTTATTCAGTTTTGACCACTGATTCATGTGATGTATATTTTGTTTATATTTATTACACAACATTGTCCAGTTTATCAGACAAGTTTTGATGTCAGTTGTATTATTCCAGGGTAGAGGACAGACAGCATTAATGGAGGCTGCCAGGAGAGGACACCTGGAGATCTGTAGACTCCTCATTGATACAGGATGTAAGATCGACATCACAGATCCAGTATGTTATCTACTTAGTCTGATCACATTACTATTAATCTACACTAAATCATGTTGTTAATTAGACAGGTTTAATGAACAAATATTTGTAATAATTATATAAAGTGGGGTCTCATTTTACTCGTATTATTGTTCTGAGTTAGAAAATATTACTTTTTTTCATGTTTCTTAAAAATTTTTTTTTTATTGAAATGAACAATTATACTGAATCTACACTAATTCCTGTTGTTAATCAGACAGTTTCAACGAACAAATATTTGTAATAATCATATAAAGTGGGGTCTCATTTTACTTGTTTTGTTCTACTGAATCCATTGATATAATTATTTTACACATTTCGTGAAAAAAATATTTTTTTAAGATATCAGATTTAATGGAAGTTTTGACATTTCACAACAAAACATGTTTATTTGTTGTTTTATATACAATATAAATACAAGTGTGACTGGTCATTTTATTCAGTTTTGACCACAGATTCATGTGATATATATTTTTTTTATATTTATTACACAACATTGTCCAGTTTATCAGACAAGTTTTGATGTCAGTTGTATTATTCCAGGGGTATGGATGGACAGCATTAATGTTTGCTGCCTGGGATGGACACCTGGAGATCTGTCGTCTCCTCATTGATACAGGATGTAAGATCGACACCACATCAGTATGTTATCTACTTAGTCTGATCACATTACTATTAATCTACACTAAATCATGTTGTTAATTAGACAAGTTTAATGAACAAATATTTGTAATAATTATATAAAGTGGGGTCTCATTTTACTCGTATTATTGTTCTGAATCAGAAAATATTCCTTCTTTTCATGTTTCTTAAAAAAAATTATTTTATTAAAATGAATGATGATACTGAATCTACACTAATTCCTGTTGTTAATTAGACAGTTTTAATGAACAAATATTTGTAAGAATCATATAAAGTGGGGTCTCATTTTGTTTGTTTTGTTCTACTGAATCCATTGATATAATTATTTCACACATTTCTTGAAATTTTTTTTTTTTTTTAAATATCAGGTTTTATGGAAGGTGTGACATTTCACAACAAAACATGTTTATTTGTTGTTTTATATACAATATAAATACAAGTATGACTGGTCATTTTATTCAGTTTTGACCACTGATTCATGTGATATATATTTTGTTTATATTTATTACACAACATTGTCCAGTTTATCAGACAAGTTTTGATGTCAGTTGTATTATTCCAGGGTAGAGGATGGACAGCATTAATGTGGGCTGCCCAGGGAGGACAACTGGAGGTCTGTAGACTCCTCATTGATACAGGATGTAAGATCGACATCACATCAGTATGTTATCTACTTAGTCTGATCACATTACTATTAATCTACACTAAATCATGTTCAACTTGTTAATTAGACAGGTTTAATGAACAAATATTTGTAATAATTATATAAAGTGGGGTCTCATTTTACTCGTATTATTGTTCTGAGTTAGAAAATATTACTTTTTTTCATGTTTCTTAAAAAATTTTTTTTTATTGAAATGAACAATTATACTGAATCTACACTAATTCCTGTTGTTAATCAGACAGTTTTAACGAACAAATATTTGTAATAATCATATAAAGTGGGGTCTCATTTTACTTGTTTTGTTCTACTGAATCCATTGATATAATTATTTTACACATTTCGTGAAAAAAATATTTTTTTAAGATATCAGATTTAATGGAAGTTTTGACATTTCACAACAAAACATGTTTATTTGTAGTTTTATATACAATATAAATACAAGTGTGACTGGTCATTTTATTCAGTTTTGACCACAGATTCATGTGATATATATTTTTTTTATATTTATTACACAACATTGTCCAGTTTATCAGACAAGTTTTGATGTCAGTTGTATTATTCCAGGATGGTGGACAGACAGCATTAATGTCTGCTACCGAGGGAGGACACCTGGAGATCTGTAAACTCCTCATTGATAGAGGATGTAAGATCGACATCACATCAGTATGTTATCTACTTAGTCTGATCACATTACTATTAATCTACACTAAATCATGTTATTAATTAGACAAGTTTAATGAACAAATATTTGTAATAATTATATCAAGTGGGGTCTCATTTTACTCGTATTATTGTTCTGAATCAGAAAATATTCCTCCTTTTCATGTTTCTTAAAAAAAAATATTTTATTAAAATGAATAATTATACTGAATCTACACTAATTCCTGTTGTTAATTAGACAGTTTTAATAAACAAATATTTGTAAGAATCATATAAAGTGGGGTCTCATTTTGTTTGTTTTGTTCTACTGAATCCATTGATATAATTATTTCACACATTTCTTGAAAATTTTTTTTTTTTTGAGATATCAGGTTTAATGGAAGTTTTAACATTTCACAACAAAACATGTTTATTTATTGTTTATATACAATATAAATACAAATGTGACTGGTCAATTTATTCAGTTTTGACCACTGATTCATGTGATATATATTTTGTTTATATTTATTACACAACATTGTCCAGTTTATCAGACAAGTTTTAATGTCAGTTGTAGGATATGTTGTATATTATTGATATTGATAACAAAGTATTGTACATAATATTTACATGTTATTTGGTTATATTATAGATTAATGGAGAAACAGCTTTACATTGGGCTGCTGAGTGGGGACATCTACAGACCACAAGATGTCTAGTAGAACAAGGAGGTGCCAGTCCCTTGATTAAAACACGTCAGGTAATATTTTATAGTATATGACCAGTGTTCAACTATTAAGTAATGAATCACTAAAATGATGTATAAGATATGGTTGGATTCTATTTAAAGGCTATAGTTAAAAGTCATATGATGATTTGAATTGAACTTAAGAAGTTTGCTGTAATTAAAGTCTGTGTAAACAAACAAACTGTCAAACAAAACTTACACCTGTCTGTTGTCATGACATTTATAACAAAGTTATGTAATAATATCAAAACAGTCTAAGCAATGCATTGACATTCGTTCAGCATGTGTTTATATATTTAAACAGATGCGAGGTGGGCAATGACAGATAATCTTTAAGATGGGTGAAACAAACTTAAACACTACTAGACAATATTTATATGGATTCAATAAGGGGGAAAAAATGCTTTATCATTTCATATTGTTGGCAGTAGGAAATTATTTAATGCAATAATTTGAAAGAGATGATCCTATGGAAATTTCTACAAATCTGTCTAGAGATAAATGTCATCTTGTCATAATTTATTTATTTCCTTATTTGAACAATCACTAAAAACTATGAAATGCTGTAAAAAAAATATATATACAGATCTAGGTGTACATGGGGTATACAGATATAGGAGGATGTGGATGGGGTATACAGATATAGGAGGGTGTGAATGGGGTATACATATATAGTAGGGTGTGGATGGGGTATACAGATATAGGAGAGAATGGTTGGGGTATACAGATATAGGAGGATGTGAATGGGGTATACAGATAAAGGAGAGTGTGGATGGGTTATACAGATATAGGAGGGTGTAGAAGGGGTATACAGATATAGGAAGGTGTAGATAGGGCATAAAGATATAGGAGGGTGTGGATGGGGTATACAGAAATAAGAGGGTGTGGATGGGGTATACAGATATAGGAGGGTGTGGGTGGGGTATATAGATATAGGAGGGTGTAAATTGGGTATATAAATATGGGAGGGTGTATATTGGGTTTACAGATATTGGAGGGTGTGGATTGGGTTTACAGATATTGGAGGGTGTGGATGGGGTATACAGATATAGGAGGGTATGGATGGTGTATATAGATATAGGAGGTTAGGGATGGGGTGTACATATAAAGGAGGGTGTGGATAGGGTATACAGATATAGGATGGTGTGGATTGGGTATACAGGTATAAGAGAGTGTGGATGGGATATTCAGATATAGGAGGGTGTGGATGGTGTATATAGATATAGGAGGGTAAAGATGGGGTATACAGATATAGGAGGTTGTGGATGGGGTATACAGATATAAGAGAGTGTGGATGGGGTATACAGATATAGGAGGGTGTGGATGGTGTATATAGATATAGGAGGTTAAAGATGGGGTATACATATATAGGAGGGTTTGGATGGAGTATACAGAAAATGGAGAGTGTGGATGGGATATACAGATATAGGAGGGTGTGGATGGGGTATACAGACAGAGTAGAGTGTGGATGGGGTATACAGATATAGGAGAGTGTGGATGGGATATATAGATATAGGAAGGTGTAGATTGGGTATACAGATATAGGAGTGTGGATGGGGTATACAGATATAGGAGGGTGTGGATGGGATATACAGATATAGGAGAGTGTGGATGGGGTATACAGATAAAGGAGTGTGTGTATGGTATATACAGATATAGGAGGGTGTGGATCAGGTATACAGATATATGAGAGTGTGGATGGGGTATACAGATAAAGGAGGGTGTGGATGGGGTATACAGATAAAGGAGAGTGTTGGTGGGTATACCTGTATCGTGACCTATAGTTGTTAATTTGTGTGTCTTTTTGTTCTCTTGTGGAGAGTTGTCTTATTTGCAATCATACCACATCTTCTTTTTTATATAGTTAATTTAATTCAATTCAAACCAAAACAAATTGAAATTATATGCTTGTTTCCAGCCTTCAATTTGAAACAAAAGTTTCAGGTAGGTAATTCACATTTTCCCGAATCTATATACTGTGAAAGTACTTTAGTTCGTGGGTATAAATTTTCGTGGATTGAGCAATATTTACATGTTCGTGGGTTTTTAAATTCGTGGATTTTAGTTTTCTAAAAAAAAAATGCAGAATTAAAGCTTTTAAAAACGAAGGTTACAAATAGTCTGGATTGAAGGAAATTGCAAAGTAAACACTGACCCGTGTAAATCATAGTGATAACACTAATTAACCCCGCAGCTACATTAAGGACGCAATTTTGTAAATTTGACGAAAAAAGGGGGGTGGAAACGGAATTGTCTGAATCGGCTTAATGTCAAATATGTCATAGTCGTACATGGATTATAACGAAAGGCCGTCTGATTTCTCATCACTGAACATAAAATTATGACCCCGTGACCCTAACACTGTCACGTGACATGCCATTTTCATATGTTAAAACTGTCGTCTGTATTTGGCTCGAGCACAACCTTTTACCCTTCACCATTCTCATCCAAATTTTAACAGTAGGTTAAGCAACTACCAGTGTCACTTAAAAGTGCTGGGGGTTGAACAGTTTGTTAAAAATGTTTATTTAGAATGATTTTACGTCTTTGAAGGTCAAATTCCGTGATTTTGTCAACTTTGCTTACCTCGTATGACTCTCAGAAATAAAATTGGAGAAACCCCCAGCAAGATTCATGATCGTATTTCAATTCTTAAAATAATTTTCTTCAGTTTCTGGCATTTGTTTGAGATTAAAAGGTTGTGCTAGGCCAAAATATTGAAAATTAAACGAAAATTCTATTGTCGGCAATATTTTGAAGCGCAACAAAGATCGCGATTTTGAATCGGTACCGGGGAAAGCGAGGGTTGTTTCCGCGTTTAACGAGAGATGATATAATACGTTTTTTAAATATAAAAGCCGGTGTTTTTAACATTTATAAGAATATTTACACTTTGAGTGAGTGAATAAAAGTACTCAAGATACATACGATGTGTCCGTTTTTATTTATGGGACTTTACTTAAATCATTTCATTTATTTTATATCTGCAGGACACTTAAATAATGGAAGATTAACTATAAAAGATATTGATTTACTAAAAACGGTATAAAAGCTTTCAATCTACATTGATCTGCAATGATGTTAAATACAAGTTTATCAACATGTGACTTTTCATTTCAAAAGGACCTATAATCTTTAAATTTTTACCAAATACATTTAAGTGTACATACCATGTATACTCTGATGTATCTGAAAAAAATTGCAAGCGTAATATTCCAACAGAAATTAAGGAAGAACTCTACATTTTTAATGAACTTAGACAAAGAATAAATTTTACTTTTACAAACTTATGAGTTTTCAGTCTGTGATAATACATCTAACAAATCTAACAATGCAATAACAAAATCTCCAAATTTCAGTAGTAATATAACCCTTTTTTTTGCAACCCCATTTATACATGTACCAGTAATCAGTGTCAGATATGCAAGAATAAATTTACAGAAATTCTATTTGTTAAATTGTGACCGCAAAATCAACCATTGACATATTTGCAACATAAAAATACTACACAAAATATAGAAATAAATATATCTTTAACATCTCCTTAATGTTATAGAATTAATTTTGCACCCATTTATTGTATATTTGATTATTTTAAAATCTCACATGGTCAGATTGTATTCCAAGAATTTAAACAATTAATTAATGAAATAATATTGTTACAAATTTATGCTTTAGCACAAATTTAACTATCTTTTAAATCATAATGTATCTTTGATATACTGGTATAGGGGATCAAAGCAATATGTTTTTTCAAGTTTGGATATAAAAAAACTATCATGGTTCTATAATTTGGTTTATCATATGTTTAGTAGTAAATACTGTAGTTTTGCATATGTGATAAATAGCCTGCTGTTTAATCCATATCGCGCAACTTTGATGCACACCCTTTATCGCATACCCTTTATCACACCCCTATTTTTTTTTTTTTTAACATGAAGTTAGTTTTTATTTATGTACAAGCTTAATATAAAATTTCCTCAAAATAGGTCATTCGGGAGTGACGTAATTTATTGAATGACGTGATTGTTTGGTATGTGACATCACGAACGTCAAGTTTTCATAGTTTTCATATTTTTTGGCGCACTAAATGCAATTATAAAATTACAATAATAAACAAAATATTTTTAAAACAACAGCATGCAAATTGTAAGGTATAAACCCAGGTGCTTCAGATAAGTTCTTTTTATGCTTTTGAAGGAAGACAAAAGTAGAACTGAAGGTAACCCAGTGCTATGGATCAGCAAAATAGTTCATATAATATAATACTCTCCTGTTGAAATATATGATAAAGCGTATAAAACATGGCAAAATCCGTATCACATGCCGTATCACCCTCGACCAATATCATCCCTCGGGCTGATATTGGTGTCTCGGGATGATACGACATATGATACGGATTTTGCCATGTATTATTCTCTATTTAAATTAAAACGATATGAACTTACACGTATCTCAATTGTAACAGTTATCATTAACATATAAAAGATTAATGTACAAATGTATTAAATTCATTATCTGTTACCCTTACTTTAAAATGCAAACAGCTTGAGTCACCTAGGGAATATTGTGTTTTGTCATATTAAATAACTGTCCTTAATTTTTTATTGTCAGCAATAAGAACAAATAATTTTCATTCCTCACATATATCTTCTTCAGTTTAATTTTAATTTTGAATGTTACTGGTCTGTAGTACAATGTATGATGCTTTCTACGATTGAATACATTTATTACAGTGCTTACAATGAATTACCATGGTTTCCAAGTGATATAAAATTAATGCGTTGTTCGGTCACTTGTTGACTATTTTTCTCTATTTAAATTCTTCCATAAGTTTTTTTTTTTTAGCTTTTGATCATACACAACCTTCTGTCCAAGTTTCGTACAAATCCAGGATAGTTAAAGAAAGTTATTAAAAGTTTAAACTTTAGCTGCCACAGAGAAAATGAAATGTTTACTAAGAATAAAAACCCCATTTATAAGTAAAATAGTACAAAACTTTAACCGCAGAGTGAATATTTGTGGAAGCCGCTGCCAACGCAATGTAGAATCGTGATGTCTCCCTTCTATGACAAAAGTCGGAGACTCAACAAAATGAGATGTGGTATGATTGCCACACATGATCAGACACAAAATGAAGTGGCGATAAGCAATGATATGACTTCATACATTCTTAAATAAGTTAGTGCTAATAATATAAGTAAAACAGCATATTCCAGATAGTAAAACTTACAAGTACATGGTCAGTATGGACTTCTTTTACATCAACAATTGAAATAGGCAATGAACCAAGTAACTCATCATTTCAGTTTAATTTTTTCATGCCTCGTCTTCTTTATTGCTGCCATGTTCTTAATGCTGAGATATTTTAACCTACCCAGCAACTGTAAAGTGCTACAATTTTAATGTAAATAGCACATAAACAGTTACCAGCCAGGTAATATTGCATAATGCCAAGAGTTACCCTGCCTGATCTTCTAGGAAGCTATATATAAAAGTAAAAATAGCATGTGCATGTTGAATAAAAAAGTTTACATCAGCAAATACCATTAAATTACAAAACTAAATAACATAATGAATATTAACAAAAGTGGAAAAACTATATGGGTCATTTTCAAAAAATGTCGAATTTTGAAATTGAAAAAATTATTAAAAGTTACTTATTCAAACAACCCTCTACATAAGCAAATCATAACAAACAGTACTTTAAGAACAACATATTAAAAGATGCAATCTTAATGATGTCATACAAGAATATGTTGAAACATTTTTTGATCGGTGGTACATTATTTTGTCTATCCTGTTACCATTTTCAAAAGAAATTTTGGATTATTAAGAAAAGGTTTAGATAAAATGTTAAGCTTGTTTTACGTAGACAATTAGATGGTTTTCAAGAGAATAAACTTCTATATATATTCATTCTGTAATATAATAGATTATTTGCCAATTTTCCAGGTTGTACTGAAAAATGCCTCTAAAAATTGGTTTTCAAAGGTTGTAAAAATTACCACCAGTAATGCAAGTCTAAGATAGCAATTTATATTGTTTGGCATTTTTTCACCCTTTCAAATAAACCCAACATCAAGTAAATCCCTCATAAGTTAGTTTACTTTTCTCTATATTTCATTGGTAACAGGAACGTACGTTTCTGATATATTACTATATAAAAGTCTATCCTGTTACCTTTTTGTCTATCCTGTTACCGATATCAGTATTGCACCTGCGAATGCTTGAATTGGGAAGATTAAGACGTTATAACCTTAAGATGACTTCAAACAACGAAATATTTCATTCGTTTTGAACCTATATGTTAAGATAAAAAAATTAACGACGTTTTTGTCTACAATTGTCTATGCTGTTACTGTAACCATAGCAACCATAGTAACAGGATAGACATAACAGGATAGACAGATTTCTTCGTTTTTGATTGCTATTGTGAAATAACTACTCCCTTTGGTGAAGTGATTATGTTTTTCTATTGTGAATTTGGTTTCCAACACGTTATTGCACTTTTTACAAATATACTGTTGGTGTATTTAATCAAAATTGATGGTAACAGCATAGACATAAAAAAAAAAGTACGCTTTATTTTTTTCACTAAATGTCTTCAAATTTCTTTTCTCTACACTGTCGTTCAAGAAACGAGGCGTTTTAAATGTAAAGATTACTTTGCACTTTTGAAATCAACACTGACTGATTCAATATTCATAGGGAGAATAATTTCACGGCTGATTTAAGTAGCGGTAACAGGAAAGACATGAACCTCCTGTACGCAGATTCAATTTAGTTTGTAGATAATATGTTACATACAATGATATAGAAGCTACGAATTTTCGTTAGAGTAATATTCAACGTTCTTAAAAAGTCCCTTTTGTAGATATCAAGGCGATCAGAAAATCGCAAAAAAATCATTTGAAATGTGTTTTTCTGACACTGTACGCAGACAAATACCCCCAAAATGGGTCTTAAATGGAGTTTAATCTTATCAAAATAGATGCAAGGTGTGTTTATTATTAATGTTCTGAATCACAAATCCGACAAGCTTTCATTTAAACCATTACAACTGAAATTTCCATTAGAAATAAAAAAGTTAGCATGGGTGTACTGAAAATTCGACATTTTTTGAAAACGACCCATATAATGCCTATGTACCAGACCGTATGAGTAATTGGACCGTACACGTTTTAGTCCGTACTTTTTTTAAATACTCATATGGTCGACCGTACACGAACGATCTGACTAATATTAAGAAGTTAGTCAAGTTTATTGGATACAAATGCATATAACAGATCAACATAACTTTACTCTCAAATTAATATAAAAAGTTCAATTGTAATTGAAATAAGAAGTTTATATTCAAACTATTTAAAAAAAAGTCATGCTTATTAAATCTGTTAATCTCTTATATTTAGCATGTCCATCAGTAATTCATTACTTGAATTATGGCCACTGAAATTGAAGTTATTTGAAGTAAATATAATGTGGGAGGGCAATTGTTTTATAATATTAATTAAGCAACTTTACAAAAAGTGCAAATGCTTAGGATCATGCATGAATTGCAACATGTTAATATAAAAAAATATTACGTTACTTGTGGTAGCAAGTGTTACCTTGGGCGAGAGAACCAAAATAGCATTCAGATTTAAAATTAATAAAATATTTAATTTCAATTGTTCGCTTGTTTACTTTATCCATCTAATTGTTATAATTTCAATTTAACTCAAATGCGAGGTAAAGCAACCAACAATCAAATCAATCAATTTAACCCATATGATTCAAATACATGTATAGTCAGGTCCATATACTCATGTGGTCTAGAACACTGATATGGTTTTATAGCTGACTATGAGGTAAAGGCTTTGTTCATTGTTGAAGGCAGTAAAGTGACCTATATAGATAGGTGTTAATTTCTGTTACATTTGGTCTCTTGTGGAGTGTTGTCCCAATGACAATCATATCACATCTTCTTTTTTTGTATATAAAATCTTGCTTAAATAACTAGATCATTTTAGTAAGTTGGTAGTCATCCAGAACCCGCTTCAAATATATTATATTCAAGATGTACATGTATAATGTAGGTTTCATGTTGGTACAAATGTACGTACATGTACAATGAATGTATTTAACTCAAAGCTGACATGTCAACATAGCTGGCTAACTTAGCATACATTTGAATTTATATATTTATTTCTCACTTGCCTTCCTTTCTGGCATGCAATTTCTTGATATATATAGTAAAATTGTACCCAGTTATAGTGAAAGGACTGAAGCATTCATGGAGTCACTCTAATAGTGACATCATGACATGACAATCAGAGATCTATTGAAGTTTTTTAACATAGATGACGGGAAATGTTTATGTATATACAGTGTAGCTGGCACATGACTTCTTTTCTGGCATATATGTGCCTATGTATAGTATATTGATTTTTTTTGTCCTGTATGAAAATGAAACGCATTCAAAAATGATGATATATAAAGCAATATGTCCATAGGGTTTTATGTGATAATTTATAACTCAAACTGACTATATATATAGAGATCAATACATGATCTTTTCCATATCAGCCTGGGTATCATCCCGAGACCCCCATATCATGTGAATAAACTGGAAGTGTACTGCAGTCATGTTACGATATTGAAGATCTAAACACACTGCAGACACATCGGTATGGTTCGAGACCTTGTTATCACTGCACGCAGTTGCAAAGAATGCTAGTTTAATTGTCACTTACAAGCAAAAGATGTTAATGAAAAGATTCGTGCACAACCAAGACATGCAAATGCAAAAAAGCTATGATATAAACGTGTGAAAGTAAATGCCATCCTAAACATACATGCAAAAATAAAATTAGAGATGAAAACTTAGATCAGCTGACTGTGGTATCTATGTTCAATGTATATGTATAGCCTTTGATTTATAAAAATAATACATTTAAAATGTAACAAAGTTTATTGTATTATTGAAATGTTTCTAATGCATATTTAAAAAAAATACCTGTACTAAATGGTCAAAATACTCATATGGTCCGGCCCGTTCATACCCAAACGAGTATATATACTCATACAATGTGTGGTCCAGAACATATATTATATATATATATAATGTGTTTACCAATCTGTCTAGTAGCAATAATTTGAACCATGGTAACAGTATTACATGTCAACAAGGCTGAGCACAAGCATAGTGTGTTCACAAATCAGTCGTAGGAAAGTGTCATCTTATTACATGTATGTAAAAATAACATCTTTCATGTATCTCAAATATCAGTATTATTATTATTTGGAGTACTGTACAGCTTAACTAAGCTGACAAGGTCATGTTTACAATTAGTTGAAGATAAAGTCCACGTAAAATATTACACATAACTACGGTACATGTATATGTCACGTGTTACATTTTTAAAACAACGCTGATCAAATAGTGTTTACAAATCAGTTGAAGAAATGTATCAAACAGACATGACAGACAAAAGTGAAAATAACATGTACATGTATCTCAAATATCATTATCGTTAGAAACTACTGACTCAATACTGTACAGGTTTTAAATATATGCCTCAGTAACTAAACTAATTCATGTAATTATTGAGTCTATTCCAATCGGTCACAAGAAAGAGCCAAAGTAAAAATAACAAGTATTGAAAGCGTGACATCACAATTCTTAATAGGAAGAACAACCAAGAGACGAGGATAATATTGAGCTACGCCCATTAAACGATAATTTTTAGAATTTTGAGAGAAGCTTTAAGTTAATTGCTGCATAGCTAACACAAAATGAATGACTGAATGGGCTAGATCACACATTCAGCAAGATGGTCTGGGTAACTGCACCAATTCTGGTATAAATATATCACTTTCCTGGCTTGAAGACTATATGAACATGATAAAGGGGTATAATTTCACCTTCTTGTAACAAATGTGCCCCCCCTTTTTTTGTGTATATCTTCATTTGTAAAGGAAATGCATCAAACATTCATTAAAATCAACAAAAATGTGAAAACAATAGAATGGATCAGTGCAAATAACTTATTTTAACCGAGAGAATGCATAAATTAGGCTTGTTAGACACCCAACACTGTCGGAGGCACAAAATCGCAAGTCGGAGGCCTGATATTTGCAGACTACTCCCTTTAAATGTACCGTTTCCATTTTTTGTGATGTTGTTGGGTTAATTCTTACTAAATATCTATCTAGATTAACACAAATTCCACATTTCTGTCCATATTTCCTCTTTTTCGTCACATTACAGGTGCTCGAGAAAAATGTTGATGCAAGCTTCTAAATGAAGCCGGTATTTTTTGAAACTATAAGCAATAGGTCAACTATATTTGTTGTATGGAAGCATTGTTAGCTGTACATGTCTGCCTGGCATATGGTTCAACTGACCTTGACCTCATTTTCATGGTTCATGTTAAGTCTATGTGACAGTCGTAATAAAGCTTTATATTTAGGAGTATCAACATAATATCAATGATTAGTAAAGAAGGCGAGACATTTCTGTGTGTGCACTCTTGTTAAATAATTACCCTGACTTGGACCATTCCGCATCCTAAGGCAACGATTGCTGCAACGTTGTTTCATCAAAAACTGGTGAACTGAACATTTTTGTCTCCATCATGGCGTCGCGTGTACAACGACGCATGAATATTTAATGAGATTGAACGGAGTTATCTGCCCTTGTCGAAAGTAGTGTGAAAACGGCCTTAATGTAGCTGCGCCATGATAAAGTGATCAACAGATTAAAGACCATCAAAGGTGTTAATTAGGCCATAAACATGTCACCTATTGAAAATTGTTACATAAACAAATGCTTTAAACGTATCTTGAATTGTGAAATAATTCTTATCAAAATCAAGCCCAGCATGAAATTATTATTTTCCATATATACGAGAACTATGAGGATATAAAATGAACACTTTATCATACTAGCATATCAATACCGGAAATCTGACTTTCATGGATCAAAAATATTTTTTATGAGAATAAAGGATCAAAAGTTGTACAGTTTAGGTTATTAAAGATTAAATGGGTATAATCCTGCATGCGCTTGTAGTTCTGTGACTGCTATTAAAGTATTCTCCGATTTGGCATTAATAAATATATTCTCTAGATCATATCAGTGGTCAAATCTTCCGATGGGGATATTTCCATGTCTTGATTTGGACAATGGTTGTTTTATTTCGTTGGACACTTAAATTCGTGGATAAAGTCAATCACGAAAACCACGAATTGGTACTTTCACAGTATAAGACCTTATTGTTCGTAGACCTTTCGTGGTCCGGGAATATTTTTTTTCGAATTTCGGGATATGAATGTCTTTAAATTCAGCACCTCAGGATTTCATGTTTTTAAGCCCGGGATTTCGGGATGAGGATCCTTCCGTGCCGTGACCCCTCAAATTAGCCTTCGTCATTTATACAAGATTCAAATCCTCCCATTGGCGTGTGAATAGGGCTCTCAAAAGAAAAAAAACACTGATGGATTGTCCTAGAAGCATATTTATTTTTGTTAGAATAATAATGGTCTATAAGCAGTTACATTTATTTTATGTTTGAAGTGGTGCAAATTTTTAATTTCATAATTTGATTTGACTTTTACAAAGAAAATGCATTGTAGTAAAGGGGTAGAATAATTGTGGTTTAAGGCCAGAGACATGAACATAATTGAATTTAACAGAAAAGAAACACATAACGGACTTAGGAACAAAAGTGAGGGGGCTTTTGATACCTTTTATGAAATTCTCCAGACATAATATCTTTTACAAAAATTCATCCTACAATAGTTTACAACTGTGTATGCCTGCGATTTCGTTGGTGTGATCTAGTATAGGTTTAATTATTAATAAAATAATTTACACAATATATATTTACACAGTGTGGTGGGGTGCTTAGAGGTTTATATACAAACCTATTCTATTACTTTCCTCTGGGCAAATGCTTAAGAAAAATATATATTGAAACTGTAGGAGATTATAGTGGGTTTAACGACAACGAGACAGCAATTAAACAACAAAAAACACACAAGGACAGCTAGTGGGCAACATATATAGTGTTCACCAATAGATAGGTGTATACACAACATGCCAATTTCTAAATCATCCCTTATTTCTTTATCATTGTGAATAATTTATCCCAGATAATAGAATACATGTATTACATGTCTTTGATTTAACAGAACAAATGATAAAAGATCTGGCATTAAGGTCAAGTAACAGTAAATGAACGCCGTCTAGCGGATTCCGCGAAATATTGCGACGTTTTGTACGAATTACGTCCCTTTGACCAGATTTTGAAATGTTAAAATTTCACTCGGCGACTTTTCGTTGGGACAACGCCAATGGTAATTTTTACTGAAAGTGTTACTTCTAGGAGAATAAACTTGTTTTTCTAAAATTAAAAATTGGAAATTAAAATGAAATCAGTCATGAAGACGATCTTCAAAATGGAAATCAGGTGTTTGACTGGCGTCAGGGACGTCAGGGTGGTAGAGTTTGTATGTCTGCCGACCAGGTAAAACAAGTGTGAAAACTGTTGCTCGATCACTACTATTTCTACATAATTGTGATGAGAAAAAAACAGTGTGGTCTCGGAAGTATTCTATGTGTAGTATGTCAAAACCGTCCTTACAAAAACTCATATTCACAGGGAAAAGACATCGTCTAGCAGAAAATAAGCAGAAGGGGGTGCAATTTAAAACTTAGTATTGTACGATAAGACTATATATCCCATATTTTGAAAATATATATCACACGTGACCAGTCGGAACAAGTAAAAATATTTTCAAATAGGAGAAAAGGAAATGAACCACATAAACTAATACTGGTCATAAATTTGCCGCTGCTGTCAGTCAGTCGACTCATAGATGGCACTAAACTATAATACATTTAAATTAATTAACCTTGTACACGGTTGGAACAACAGCTTAATATTCATACACAGTTTTTAGACTATAACAAATTAAAAACAAACAAAAATGATGTTTCACGATCATTAATCCATCGCTACATTTTTGTATTCTAACGTTGTTGTTTTTTTTGTAATGGTGTTTTCTTTCACGTCCGCAATTTCGATGTTAAAAATAGAACACAAATCTTTAAATAGATACATGTATAAACAGTATATGGTTTGAAGATTTATACATGGCTTAATTAGTATCATAAAAGTATTGATTCGTAAGGTTATCTCCTCAAAGGAAATTGTTTTATATATATATATATGGGTAAAAATTAACCAAATAAAAAAAAATGTACCCTAGCTGAAAGTAGCATCTCAAATATAAAATAGAACTGTTCTCTCTATTTCACTCATAAAACTTGAAGGTTGAGAACAAGATTATATCGATCATCTCTATATTATACTACTACTATATATACCTACTGAAAAATATGCACAGTGTCACAGACTATCTGTACCTAAAGTAAAATGTAAATCCCGTAAGTAGTTAGTACTTCAATAAGACAGCAACCAGACAAAAACACAAGGCCAAAAGAAAGTTAAAAAGGAAAAGAATCTTATGATATGCATTTGTAAAAGGGGGGTGGCAGGGGTCCTGATCCCGAAATCCCGGACTTTAAAACATGAAATCCCGAAGTCCCGAATTTATAGAAATATAAAACCTGCCATCCCGAAATTCGAGAAAAGAATAGCCGGATCCAGATAGGATCAATCCCGAAATCCCGTGCGAACGAATAAGGGATACTGGCGAATGTCAAAATTGAACAAAAAGGTTTGCAAAGTTATAAAGAATAACCGGAAAATAAAATAATTATTTAATACAATAGTGTAGACCATGTACAGAATTAAGAAATCATGTAATGATAGAAGAATTTACAAAATCGTTAATTGATGATTTTTTTAGAATAAGCGTTATATTTAAAGATAACATTTAGGTCCACACTTAATATGGACCCTAAAAAAATGGATTATCTCGGTGTTGCTGGTCAGTAATGAATAAAAAATCACTGGTCAATTTTAAGGTTGTTGTAAGTGATGCAATATATTCTGACTTTACTGTTCCCCTTATGTAACTTCCAGCTTTATTGAAGTTTACATCCATCAAAGCCTTAGTTTAATTTAGTTTCCTGTTATTACTACCCCCCTTTATTTGTCGCATGTTGTGTATCATGTACTGATTCTATATATACTTCGAGCATACATGTGAACACTTATGGAACAATAACCATTATTTAAACTTTTTAAAACGTTTTTGTAGACTTATATACAAAAAAATTTATACAGAACAAAAAAGACATTAACAAAGCTGTCAGTTATATCTGCGTGTTTTACTTGTTAACTTGCAGATGTGTAAATAACCACACGACACTCTTTCGAGAATTTGTAGGATCATTGATATAATGTTTGTTTATATATGCGATGTTAAGCAGCAGTATATGGACAGAACACGTTCTGTCGTGATATATAGTACCAAAACACAAGCTATTACATGTTCCGCTGCTAAAGAAACAGTTTTTCCCAAAAGTGGCCAAATTATATATCGGAACGGAGAAAAGGTGTAAACAGATGACTTACAAGATAGTCTAATAGATTTATGAATTGGTTACCCAAAAATGACAAAGTTCAACTATCTCTCATTAGAGCAAATATTAATAAAGATCAAAACTCTGACCACATGCAAACAGACAGCAAAGTGAAAATGTTCTAGGTTTCAAACCGTAGATGTTTTGCGGAATAACAATAAAGGGGGACGGACGGCCAGACGGAATGACGGGCGGGCTGACGTACAGGGGTAGTTGAGGGAGAGTTAAAAAATAAAGCTTCAATAATATCTTTTCAGTATTGCGTCAACTTGTAGACAGTAACCCTGACGATTTCTATTTCTAAGTTTTTACCATTTTTGCGTTTATGTACCTACAATGTATTTTTGTCTCAATTAGTAATTGTTTTAGATATGTATATTGATAATGAACATACATGTTTCATATTTTTTACAACGTATAATTTCTTTTTAAAATGTTCCATAAAAGAGGGTCTGATTGGGTTTTACGGAATACAGAATAATGGGCAAAAATTGCAGAATAAAATGCAAAAAAGAAAAAAAAAGAAAAAGAGTATAATGGGGTGCTAAAATATAAAGAATAAAGAATATTGGTAATACTAATAAAAATTATTGATAATTATCCAGATTCTTATGATAAAAACAATCTATCAATACGAAACACATAATCATCGTGCAGAATCAACACGAAGAACGTTGGAAATTATTAGCATGATAACTTGACGTTATGTAATAAAAATTACGACGTCACGAATTTTATTGGTTTTTTTTGCCAAAATGTTGGGTTTGCGTCGCTTCTACAGAGAAAACGAAGTCGATGACCATATTTTTTTTTAATATCATCTAATTCGTAAGACAAAAAGGAAGAAAGTATTAATTTAAAAAAAAATTCTATGGAGCGGTTCACGTGATTTATACCGGAAACCGAAAATTGTAGAAGAAAAATATAGATTTCCCCTATATATTCAATGTAATTTAGTACCCTCTCGGACCATTTTAAAAATGGATTTTTCTTGAAAACGAAGTCGGTGACATATACTTTTTTCTACATTTTCTGATGTATATTTTCAATATCTAATTGAGTTCTAAATTTTAAAAAAATCTATGGACTAGTTCATTTACTGATCCTTGACCTTAAAACGTGACTTCTCAATATAATTTAAAAATTGAGGAGAAAGCCAGAATATGAAAGTTATACAATATAAAGAATACCAATCTTAAAGTTTTACTACTTAGAGGTTGATTGTCCCCCTTCTTTTAACCTACAAGAAAACTTCCTGAGAGCCGATGATTAAATATCTACCTTATTTTTCCGAAATGTTCATATATAATATGTATCAATATGGCGTCAAGTGTTTAAACACTTATCAAATCGGTGTGCACGTTAAATAAATATAAATAAATAAATGCTGAAAAATAATAATTTTATTATCAATCTAAAAATATTAATCATGAAAAAAATAAATATATATGCATATATTAAATGACTGAAGCAATTAAAATTCTTAAGGATATTGTTAAAATATTGTTGAAAACTGAGACTACTATAACTGAAAATAATACGTAATATTGATAATACTAGTATAAGCAAGTGTGACAAACCATAGATACCCAAATCAATCAAAAATTAGTTGTTTGGGATTATTCATGGTTGACTAGTTCCATATTTACCAGTGAAACGTGTCCTAATTATTAAGAAAAGGGACAGAAAAAGTATTAATCTAAAATAACACTATATGTTCAAAACTCACTGCATGATTTAAACTGCTTGAAAGTGTTTCATTTTATTTTATCTTTGTATGTGCATATACGAAAAATTGATAACAGGTTAAACATCAGTGTTCATGACTTGCGACTATTATATTTCTTGTGAAATTGATAGATGAGCGGATTTTCACAAATACTGAACTAAAGAATATAGCGTAAATGTCAATTAATGGACAAGCAATCCAACGAGAAAAATAAGATTTAAGAGGCATCTACATGTACATGTATTTCTAGTTTTGAGTTAAAGAAATCATTCAATGCCATATGATTCTATTCAGATTTGTGCGTTTTTCGATTTACATATAAGTCATTAAAGGTGTAATACCACCAAATCATGGTACGTCACATCCGGTTGTATACGAAAGTAGGTCTAAAAAAATATTCCCTTGAATTTGACAGTTGTAGGTAATTAATCCTACATCTTATTGCAGTAAAAACATTTCTGTGTCATAAACATATGTCTTGGGTATTTCAAAACACCATTATTTTTTTATTTGGAATTTCTATAGAAAATTTTGTAATCTTGAGGTTACATATGGTGACTTAACCTTGTACACAGATAAAATAAGGGGAGACATTTGATTGGTTAACTTCCAATGATGGTTATTTTCTTATATGCAATGAAATGTTATGTGAATTTTTTTCTATAGTACTGGACAGGATAAAACTTTACTCATGCCAAGTATTTCTTTATTTGAAACAAAGATAAATTCTGCACATTTTTTTGAAAAGTGCAAATTTAACAAAGACTAATAGGGGAAAATCAATGGTGGTATTACACCTAATATGGGAAGCTGTACATGCACCTTTGACCTTGTGAGTAATATCATGTGTTAAAATTTCTTGTTATTTAAGTGAAATATTACAAAAAATGAAATATTCTGAGTGGATCGAGTCTCCAAAACACATTTTATGAGAAAATTGTCTTGAAATAGGTCTCTTAGTAACCATGAATATTCAGTTGATAGTCTTTTTATTTTTTTGGAGGGAGGGGGGGGGGGGGGCTTTTTCTCCTTATTTCTTATATTCTGCTATGATTGAACATTATCCTAGGAAATACTTAAATAAATAAATAGTTATAAGTACATGAAATTATTTTTAATGCTGTAACGACAAATTATTCACTAAAAGAGAAGCCTTTTATGTCGCTGTCTGGAACGCGGCGTAAATTAAATTTTAACGTAAGGACTTATTGAAACCTCCTTGGAGACAGTAAACTTTTATATGAATTGTTCATTCTGCTAAAATTCTTCAATTACTCATTTCTTATAACATTTCTACCATAAATGAGTGAAAGTTGACCCATTATTTTTATTTATTAGCCTGAGAAGTTGAAATTTGAGGAAACAAGAGGTATAAATAGACCAAAAGAGACCTTATAAAGAAGACAAAGAGGTCCATTAGTGGTATTAATCTTCCTAAAATCATCTTGTGTATCATATTTAACTGTTTTTAGGTAGATCAGATATATATTTGATCATTTATTGGTCCACACTTTATTCTATCTTGATGCGGCTTGGTTTGGATTTGTCGAAGAAATTTTGCTCGAATCGCTGTAGATGTCGCCTTTCATTACACTAGATTTTTCTCAAACTATTGAACTGATTATGACAGAAATGCTTGAAATAACCAGTATAACAAAGGAAAAAAGTTAAATTCAGTTTATTTAACAATAATGTCTTCTTTAATTAAATTATTAATTATATTGGTTTATATATTAATAGCAAATTATGATAATATACAAATCATTCATTTAACAGAAGAAAAATTGTGTAATGTCATCTGTTGGAATATATATCATGTATATTAAGTATTACACATGGACAGGATGCTCCCCATAAAATTATTAAAGGTATTCCACACACCCAGAGTACACGCAACTGCCAAATAGAAATTACTGCTTTACCTGTAATAAGCCATACAACTTTTCAATTGACCGACCATGCCACTACAATTTATAAAAGTTTGTTCATAGACTAAAATGAAAATCATCATTTTGATGAAAAAAATGAATTGAAAATTAAATATTTCCTAAAGATTAAAAGAAAAGTATTATCTACCCCAGGAATAATAAAAAAAATGTATTTATAATGGGTCCATTTTCTATAAAAATCATTGGTCTTATGAAATGGATCCCAAACAGACATGCATAATATAGACCTTCACGAAACCCCCCTCTTATTTCAGCCACACAAACCCAAAAGATGAATTTTGGGGTCCAAAAGAGACGCAAGGTCACATTTTAAAACTGCCTTATAGACACCTATTTTAGTAAAGCAAATTTGACTGGCAGTTTTGCGAATGGCAAAAATCTAAATGCTGTTTGTCAGCAAGTTCAACTTATATTCCAAGTGAAAACAATTAATTAAACGTTTAATAAAAATTAATCAAAATCAAACTACATGGGGGATTATTCAGGGTATTCCAACTAAGTTGCACCAAAAGGGTATCTTACTACACAAAATTAATCCTTGATTCTTCAAAGTTTATTTTAGCCATAATAAGTATATAAAGCAAAAGAATGTCACAAACAGTGCAGAATAAGTCTGTTCACATTTTAAGGCGAAATTTATATAACTAATTATACTGTTGAGATAGTGTCAAAACATATTTAAGACTGTCAAGAATGTGTCTAGACATATTCAGACATTATTTAGAATGTCAAGAATATGTCAAGACATATTCAGACATTATTAAGAATGTCAAGAATGTGTCAAGACAGATCGAGACATTATTAAGAATGTCAAGAATATGTTAAGACAGATCGAGACAAATTTAAGACAGTCAAGAATTGGTCGAGAATAATCCAGACTCTTATCAGATGATACAGGAAGTGTCGAGAAATTTTAAGACAATGTTCATACTGTCAAGACACTTGTCAAGAAAAATCAAGAACCTTATGAGACAAATTCATACAATGTCAAGATTTTTTTAAAATTATTTAGACAAATCAAGAATGTCGAGTAAAAATTCATGCAAATTCAGACAAAAACTGGTCTTTTCAGACTTTTTGACTTTTGTAGTGATGGTGACTTAACCTTGTACACAGATAAAATAAGGGGAGACATTTGATTGGTTAACTTCCAATGATGGTTATTTTCTTATATGCAATGAAATGTTATGTGAATTTTTTTCTATAGTACTGGACAGGATAAAACTTTACTCATGCCAAGTATTTCTTTATTTGAAACAAAGATAAATTCTGCACATTTTTTTGAAAAGTGCAAATTTAACAAAGACTAATAGGGGAAAATCAATGGTGGTATTACACCTAATATGGGAAGCTGTACATGCACCTTTGACCTTGTGAGTAATATCATGTGTTAAAATTTCTTGTTATTTAAGTGAAATATTACAAAAAATGAAATATTCTGAGTGGATCGAGTCTCCAAAACACATTTTATGAGAAAATTGTCTTGAAATAGGTCTCTTAGTAACCATGAATATTCAGTTGATAGTCTTTTTATTTTTTTGGAGGGAGGGGGGGGGGGGCTTTTTCTCCTTATTTCTTATATTCTGCTATGATTGAACATTATCCTAGGAAATACTTAAATAAATAAATAGTTATAAGTACATGAAATTATTTTTAATGCTGTAACGACAAATTATTCACTAAAAGAGAAGCCTTTTATGTCGCTGTCTGGAACGCGGCGTAAATTAAATTTTAACGTAAGGACTTATTGAAACCTCCTTGGAGACAGTAAACTTTTATATGAATTGTTCATTCTGCTAAAATTCTTCAATTACTCATTTCTTATAACATTTCTACCATAAATGAGTGAAAGTTGACCCATTATTTTTATTTATTAGCCTGAGAAGTTGAAATTTGAGGAAACAAGAGGTATAAATAGACCAAAAGAGACCTTATAAAGAAGACAAAGAGGTCCATTAGTGGTATTAATCTTCCTAAAATCATCTTGTGTATCATATTTAACTGTTTTTAGGTAGATCAGATATATATTTGATCATTTATTGGTCCACACTTTATTCTATCTTGATGCGGCTTGGTTTGGATTTGTCGAAGAAATTTTGCTCGAATCGCTGTAGATGTCGCCTTTCATTATACTAGATTTTTCTCAAACTATTGAACTGATTATGACAGAAATGCTTGAAATAACCAGTATAACAAAGGAAAAAAGTTACATTCAGTTTATTTAACAATAATGTCTTCTTTAATTAAGATAAAAAAAAAAAAAGTAATTGAAGCCAAAAAAAAAAAAGAGATACATGAAATAAAGTAACAACATAAGTTTAGAAATACGTACCTAGATGCATTTAATAAAAACAACATTTGAACTCAATATTATTAACATTTTTTTTTCAATTGTAATTGTATGTGTATGTATATTAAATGTTTCCTGATATGGAGTTCTTCTAGAAATAAAAATCACTTGAATGGGTATTTCTGGTGTATATACATGTATCACACGTGTTATCTACATGTACAATATACGGAAATAACACGGCTGGGTATTGTAAAGTTACTGAAGGAAGATCAGTGTCAGGTGCATATCCCTGGGCGAAGAATTTACTGGTTTGTCAAAACGGTCAGGTGTAATATGTCAAATTGTAAAGGTTTGTATCGCGCCCATCTCTTCTTTTTCCAACGTAGTCGGTATAGTTTTGGTTTGTGCCCTTTGAACTTAAGGACGCTTAACTATGGCAACAGAATACGCATGCTCGAAAATTCTTTCTGTGATTGGACAAAATGCTGTCATGGTGGGTGATTTGGTTGTGTTTGAAAAAACGTCTCGTTAATAATTATATCGTGATGGAAAGCAAGTGAAAAACTATAAATATTTGAACTAGATCTTACAAAGATTTATATTTTTATTAAGCTAATTGTTTCTCCAATAGCTCTTTGCATCCATGACAGCTGTTTATTCGGAACAATTATATAATTGTTAATGTAAACTTTGTTGGACGAACGTACATGACTTTTACATGTTTTAGAACGCACATACACATGTGAGATTTCCGCGGGGTAACACAAACAGAGAAAACGTTATTTAAATGGTAAATCACTTATAAGGGAGGATTTTATATTTTGAGACTGTCTCATTTTCTCAAGAGTAGATTTTTTAAAGAAAATTGCAAAAAACTAAAATTTTACCTCAAAATTTTATAACTTTATCAATATTCAAAAACTTACCAATTTTTTCTTTATTCTTCTATATTTCTTCTTTCTGAACATTGATGAAAAAGAACAAAAGCTCAGGCAAAAATATCTCTGCACTTGTTTAACTATATATCAAGGACAAGAGATAATCCCAAATGAGCAATCATTTTTATTCTGCTGTACAATCTTCATCAGTCCTGAAGCAAAAAATAAAATTTTAGCTTAAATCAGTAAGTAATGTAAAGGAGAGCTAAAATTTTAGCTGGTTCTTTTTCAGACCAAAAGCTAAAATTTTAGCATCCACAACTTAGATAAAATTTTAGCTTTGCAGAAAATTGATAAAATTTTAGCAAACATGTATACAAAGATAAAATTTTAGCATTTGAAAAAACATTATATTGCAAAGAAAAATAGACTTTAGCGTAGTCATGGTAGTTACATGTATTTTAACACCACAGATGGCATTACCCCTGTTAACCTTAAGTTTAATTGATTGTTGGTTGTTTAATGTTCAGTGGCAACTAATTCATGCACTTTCAAGACAAAAACAAATAAATAGACAACAGGTAGGTCCTGTAATAGGACTTGATGAGGAGGAAATTTGGACTATCACCATGATCACTGGCTGGTAAATTGGATAGCCCATATGATCAGAAATTTGACCTTTCAAAAATCCACCTATGGACTGATCAGACATAAACAGTAATAAATGCTGAACAATTTCTCATGGTTATCATGGTTATTGGTAAAATACAAACAAGTGGTTATATGGGACTCTGGGCATAGGATCAAATACTGACTCAGAGAAATTAACAGAAATAAATGCTGAACAATTCCTCAGTCATGTCATGATTATTGGTATGAACAAATAAGTGCCTTAGTGTATGAGAAACTGGAGATAGCATTATATACTGATCCAGAGACAGTAATGATGGTAAAAATGCTGAACAATTACTCATGGTTGTTGGTATGAACAAACACTACTGGACTAAATGCTGAACAATTCCTCATGATTATTGGTATGAACAAACAAGTGGCCATATGAGTAATTGGACATCAGGTCATATACTTACTCACTGACATAAACAGTAACAAATAAAAAAGGGGGGTCCACTCCACAAGCGTCTGTGAGTTCACACGGACATATAATGTGAATTGAATGGGCATTCAAATGTGAATTGACGACGTCAAACGCTTTCACACAGACATCAAAGCGAATTCAATGCACATTGAAAATATTGAAATGTTAATCATTTTCTAATGCGCATTCGATAATGAGAATTAATTTGCATTACATGTGAACAAGGCATAAGTTCCAAGTGTACAATAAACTCCATTTGAACAGGTGAATTATGGTGTTCATAACTCAGACACAAGGAGGTTATGAACAAATGTAATAAACATTTTACATGTATAAACTACGTATTTATTCCATGGATTACAAATGCACATATTACATGTAAATGATGTATTATGATTTTATTTTATCATGTCACACATAAATTACTTTTGGCATTTAGGGTAAATTTTCAATGTTTGTATCATCAGTGTCCCGATATTTCTGTGTCTGTTGTTATGAACAATGAACAATATAGTTTCTCATTTGTAATTCTTAGCAATTAATAAATTCATAAATTAGTTAATGAAATTCAGGAAAGTTTCAATTGTATCATTTTAACATCAAAAGTTGTTTAAATTGCCTGAAATCTTTTAAAACAAGAGTGGACACGCATAATATAATTTATGTTGAAAGTATAAAAAAGAAGTTTATACCACAAGCATTACATTAAATAAGCTGTACATGAGATGAAGGTGAACTAAACCCTTTCAGACAGAAATGTAGTTTATAGACTCATTCCATACAACAAAAGTTTTCCTATTGTTAAAAGTATCTCGAATTAACCTCATTAAAAAATAAACTTGACAAATGAACCATGAAAATTAGGTTAAGATCAACTAACACCTACTTAACAGACATACACACCTTTACAATTATTGCCTTTACCAAATATAGTTCTACTATCCCTATAGTATCTGAAAAAAGACCAAATCATTGATGATTTAACATTGACCAATGAACCATGAAAATGAGGTCAAGGTCAGATGATTATTGCCAGACAGAATTGTACACCTTACAAACATTCCACAAACCAAATATAATAGACTTGATGCTTATAGTATCTGAGAAATAGACCAAATCACAAACTTTAACTTTGACTAATGAACCCTGAAAATGAGGTCAAGGTCAGATGATTATTGCCAGACAGACATGTACACCTTAAAAACATTCCATTCACCAAATATAACTGACTGGATGCTAATAGTATCTGAGAAATTGACCAAAACAAAAAAAAACAAAAATGTGTCCAAAGTACACGGATGCCCCACTCGCACTATCATTTTCAATGTTCAATGGACCGTGAAAATTGGTAAAAAATATAATTAGGCATTACAATTAGAAAGATCAGATCATAGGGAACATGTGTACTAAGTTTCAAGTTGATTGGACTTCAGCTTCATCAAAAACTACCTTGACCAAAAACTTTAACCTGAAACTCGCACTTTCATTTTCTATGTTCAGTGGACCGTGAAATTGGGGTCAAAAGTTTAATTTGGCTTTAAAATTAGAAAGATCATATCATAAGGAACATGTGTACTAAGTTTCAAGTTGATTGGACTTCAGCTTCATCAAAAACTACCTTGACCAAAAACTTTAACCTGAAGCGGGACAGACGGACGAACGAACGAACGGACGAACGGACGCACAGACCAGAAAACATAATGCCCCTCTACTATCGTAGGTGGGGCATAATTAACTAAGACCATTGAACCATGAAAATGAGGTCAAGGTCAGATAACACCTGCCAGATGACATTTACACCTTACAATCATTCCATACACCAAATATAATTGACTGAAAACTAATAGTATCTGGGAAATAAACCAAAACACAAAAATTTAACTTTGACCACTGAACCATGAAAATGAGGTCAAGGTCAGATGATGCATGTGAGTTGGACATGTACACCTTGCAATCATTCCACACACCAAATATAGAAGACCTGTTGCTTATGGTTTCTGAGATATGGACTTAATCCTGTAAACTTAACCTTGTTCACTGATCCATGAAATGAGGTCGAGGTCAAGTGAAAACTGACTGAAAGACATGAGGACCTTGCAAACATTCCACAAACCAAATATAATAGACTTGATGCTTATAGTATCCGAGAAATAGACCAAATCACAAACTTTAACTTTGACCAATGAACCCTGAAAATGAGGTCAAGGTCAGATGATTATTGCCAGACAGACATGTACACCTTACAAACATTCCATTCACCAAATATAATTAGACTGGATGCTAATAGTATCTGAGAAATTGACCAAAACAAAAAAAATTAACTAAGACCACTGAACCATGAAAATGAGGTCGTCACAATGGATACCAAATTTAGATATATTTTTATGAACGTTTATTTTTTAGTTGCATGTATTCATGATTTTCAGATTTTATTCACATAATGATAGCTGTCATGTCTTAAAGCTGTTGTATGGTATTGTTTGATGCAACTACTTCAACAAGGAAGTGATTGATATATTTGATCTTTCACACAGGGAACATAATGATAAGTTTTATGAACAAAAAATTGTTCATAACCTTGTCCAAAAATTGTGTGTTTTTCTTATTAGTCATGTTAGTCATCCCTTGCAAATACCTGGCATGACAAAATGGATGAGTGTGTTCAGGTTGTTGTTTTGAATAGTATAAAAGCCATTTCTTATAAAAACTTAACATGGTACTCGTTTAAATAAGCGAAAAAGGACACTGGTAAGAAAATATTATGACATTGATTAAAAGTTAAGTAGACAAAACTGGATTATCCACAGCTCTATTATTTTGGAAACCAAAACTTTGAACATTGCTAAATAAACAGCCCATAATATTTGGGGTTGAAAGACTTTTATTTTCCAGTTAATCTACAGTACCTACATGTAGATAACCCGAAAACAACCAAGGTCTACAGTGATAAAAAAGGGATTGAAAAAAAAAATGTCCGGCTGGCTCAAATATTTTTTGGAAGCCCTGTAAATTTAAAGTGACATTAAAACTCCCTGAACAATGTACAACAAACATTAAAAAGAAGCCAAAATAACTGGCTAAATATATGTGCTAATAACACAAAATGTGTTAACAGTTCTGTACAGTAATGTTTGATAAAAATGGTTAATTTTGAAGAATTTTAAAAGTACAATAAAACAACTTGTGACCGAACGCCGCTATGGATTTAACTCGTGATGCGCACTCGTTTAATCCATGTGTCGTTCGGTCACGCGTTGTCTTATTTTTGATATTCAAATACGGCAATTAGTTATACTATAAGTAATTTAAATGTTCAACTCCCCCTAAAATCATGTTGTCCCCTGTGTTTTTTTTTAAACTAAATCATTTAAATAATATCCAAATTAATTAAACAGGCGTCCGATCCTCACATATATGATATATTATATAATAAACTTGCCCCTCATTTGTCTTTTTATATTATCATGATTATAACTAAAGCAAGTAATAAAATTTTGCAAATTTTAAGAGAAAAAAAATTTGTCCCCAGGGGTGATTTCCCTCCTGTTACCACTGAGTTTTTTTTACTTGTGGAAACGTTTACAAGACCAATAGTTATTTTCCCATTATGTATTGTGAAGAGCATCATTTTCTGAATGCATTAGTACAAAGAAATAGTTTAAAAATTCAAGCCCATCCAACGTAAGAATTTATAGAAAAATACTTATTGGTGTCCTATCCTGTTATAGCCTTTTCTTACACTTTCTGAGAATATTTTTAAGTGTGCACCACAACATTAGGTGTGTTTTTATATCATCTTTTTAAAAGTTATATGTCACAAGAAATACACTTACATTTAATAATGTGATAAAAAGGACAAAAACTATCGGGTAATTCCTTTCTGTTACGTTCTGTCATGTTACCTGATAAAAAGTAACAGCATAACCATCATCAGTAACAGGAAGGATGTTTAAGACATTTTCACAGAAGAATCGAAAAGTTAATCTACTATATGCCAACCATTTCATTTAATACAAGTTACCACCACCATATCAAATAAATTTCAAAATAATATACAGTATATTGAATAAAAAAATAGGTTTTTTGCTTTTGATAACAGCAGAGAACATTGTGCAATTCTAGTATAGTAGATAGTAACAGAAAGGAATTTATATTAACATTTTTCATTACCTAGGCAGATTTTTCATCTTGCAAATACAGTTTCAAAGAATAAATGACATTGTTTGCTGTTATCTTCCAATTGTGACCAATCTAAAATGATGTATTTTTCTTAAACTTTAAAATAAAGCAGAAAAATCCTTTCTGTTACCAACTCTGTCCTGTTACCGTTGTCCTGTTACTCAAGATTCTTTCATGTTACCGACATATCTGACTATATTAAAGTATATTTCTAAACCTTTTGTATTGCAAATGCTAAAATCAATAATTGGCATTTGATAAACTATTGCAGGATATACTAGTAAACCACAAATAGTGTCTGAAACTTATTCTGTATTCCCAATAGAAACTTTTTTAAATTGATTCACTTTGGTAACAGGAAAGAACTGGTTTTTTTTATATTTTGTACTAATTTTAAAATTACCATTGTTTCCTTTTTAAACAATTGTTTGAATTACAGACAACAGTTCCTAGATCCCCAATGCGTGTTCTTCGATTTGTGCTATTAAAATACCCGGTCTAAAGATTTTTTTTTGGTTTTTTCTTATTGCCAAAAACTACTTTTTCAGATATTGTCTCATATATATTAAGTACAGGTCCATGTAAGAATCAGGCAAACAGTGATAAGTCCATGTTGGCAAATTGATCAAATTGCATAGTCTAGATATGGATTTACCCTATTAGAACTTGAATATGATTTTTTTTTTTTAAATAATTTTTGTGTTAAAAATATTCATTTTCAAATTTCCCCTTGATGGCCGCTAAAAATGAGCAAGAAAAACTACAAAAATGCACGTTTTTAAAGTAATTTATCTTGCTTAAATAATAGAATTTTTGTTGCAAGTTTATACTTTAAATAGAGTTCATATGTATAGTAATATGAAAACAGATTAAAAATTGATTTCAAATATTTTCTTCCCTAGCAACCGTAACCATGGAAATGTGATCAAAATGAATTTTAGAAAAATGCAAATTTCATCTAATTTCATTATATTTTTTTAAGAAACAGCAACAGTATACACACTTTTATTATATATTCCCTTTTAGTAGAAGCCCTATAGAATAAATCGAAACAAAAAAAGTTTGGAAATATTTCGCTGTTGTAGGTGGCAGCACCATCAAAATCGTCAATTTTTCAGAGTTATTTATGATTTTTACGCCCCATGTTGATCAAATATAGGTGAAATATTCACTTATGTCATGCCAATTCCTATACATATGATATATCAGGGTTTAAAGGGTTAATATTTTGCATTTTGAGTGGAACAATATATAGCGTGTTTGTGTATGATTGGGGAGGAGGGTCGCTTGAACTATTTCCATGGGGAAAAATGTTATGATTTACATTAGTAATGAGCCAAAGTCCACAATAATTGTGTTGTTATCTTGCAAGCATCAACAGGGTCTGAATTGATATAAATGAAGGATTTGATTTCTTAGAACCAAATAGTTTTCTCAATATATTGATCCAAATATCACACAGCACTTTAGTGTAGAAATTTTAGCAAACGATTACTATGTTTTGTGTCTCCCACATTGATTTTTTTTATTTAAGATGTGATAAACATGTACTCCTGCAAAATATTTGTTTAGTGTTACAAGCAGTTAAATCAAATATAAACAGGTGCCCCCATTTTCTTCGTCAATGTGTAAATATGCAAAAGTCAATGGTCTTGCATACTGAATTTTATCCCTTTAGTGAACTAACATGTATAAAGTGAAACCACCCTTATTTGCATATTGATAATACTGAACTTAAATTCAATGTTTACTACAAGCAAGAAAGTCAATTGGAGATAATGGAAGTAAAGAATAAAAAAAAGATAGATAATAAGTTGTTCAAATGTTTAATTTTCTCAAAACTAAATAATTATATGGTCATGATGGTACAAGCAAAATTGTTTTAACATATATTCTAATATAACTTAGTTTTCATTGATCAAATATTTATCTTAACCTTCTATTCAAAAGAGTGATTGCTTAGCATGCTTAGTAAAATGTACTTTAATAATATGTGACCAATACTTTTATAAAAAAAATAATTAGGAAATCTTGATATTCATGATATTCTCCTGTCTTTCTTTAAAGCCTATCTCCTATTACTTATAGAAAATTCATTTTCAGTCCCATCTGTTGATGTTGGTTTATTTTTTGGTTGTAAATACCACTTCATTTCACAACCTGGCCCACTAGTGTCAGGTTGTTTCCTGTTGCAACTGTTAACAATGCTTTCCTACATATATATATATATAGCTATCAATAGATGGTTTTCAAGTCAATTTAAGGTAGCAAATCTAATGACACAGCCAACTTTTGAGCAAAAGAACAGCATATAATCAGAACTTTCTGAGTGACGAGAGGTTAACTGGATGAGTCTTCACAATTTTCTGTTTTTTTATTTCTGGTCCTTCATGGAGATTAACTGCACCAACTGTTTTAGGCATTTTGATTTTTCCAGTTACATTAACAGGTAAATCAAATCCTGATATTATCACACATTATTCTGTTTTATTTTCCTGTCGTTTACCAAAATCCATTTGGTCTATGGATTTATTAGGAATAAATTTTACCTTGCCGATGTTGTAGGCTTTCCTCAGTAGTATACCATCTTTTTCAACTCACAACTCATTAAAATCATTTATTCCTTCTAACTTGTGTGTTATCAGTTTGTGTTATGATGTGTTGTTAGCACATTTAGAGACTTGACATCCAGCAACACCTGTGAACAGAAATAATAATGAGGGGAATTATAAACCGTTTCAAAGGTCATGTTTTCAACTTCAACAAAATGTGTGTACATTACAGCATAGATCAACATGATATTTTGAAGAAAAGAAAAACATTTTAAACTAGAGGCTCCAAGGAGCCTGTGTTGTGCACATGATATTTTTATTTACAATTGATGCATGGAATAATGCAACCTTTATACTTTTGCTCTAGTTTCAGAGATACATGTATGGAAAAGTCAAAAACTGCATTTTTTACCTATGTTCTATTTTTAGCCATGTCTGCCATGTTTTAGGCAGACAGGGTCACTGGACACATTTTACATTTTTTTTTAAATAAATACCATAATGTTTATTTGGGTCCAAGTACATTTAAATTTGTCTCAGTTGTTTCAGGAAAGATTTTTGAAAAAGATTGCAAAAATTTACGAAAAATTGTAAAATTTGACTTTAAAGTGCAATAACTCCTTATGAAGTCAATTGTCAATTTTGATCCTGTTCACTGATTTGTAGAGCTCACTTTGCTGAACGTTATTGCTGTTTACAGTTTATCTCTATCTATAACATTATTCAAACTAGAGGCTCTAAAGAGCCAGTGTCGCTCACCTTGGTCTATGTGAAGGAAGCAGATGGATTCATGACAAAATTGTGTTTTGGTGATGGTGATGTGTTTGTACATCTAACTTTACCGAAAATTCTTGCTGCTTACAATTATCTCTATCTATAATAAACTTGTACCAGTAGTTTCAGTGGAAAATGTTAGTAAAAATTTACAAATTTTATGAAAATTGTTAAAAATTGACTATAAAGGACAATAACTCCTTAGGGGGTCAATTGACCATTACAGTCATGTTGACTTATTTGTAAATCTTACTTTGCCGAACATGATTGCTGTTTACAGTTATTAATATCTCTATCTATAATAATATTCAAGATAATAACCAAAAAACAGCAAAATTTCCTTAAAATTACCAATTCAAAACGGGTTGTCTGATTCATCTGAAAATTTCAGGGCAGATAAATCATGACCTAATAAACAATTTTACCCCCATGTCAGATTTGCTCTAAATGCTTTGGTTTTTGAGTTACAAGCCAAAAACTGCATTTTACCCCTATCATCTATTTTTAGCCATGGCGGCCATCTTGGTTGGTTGGCCAAAATCCTGGACATACCCCACATCCCCAAATCATTTGCAAATTATCATTAAAGAAATATAGTAAGTGTAAGTAAAAAAAAATTGTGCAAGAAAAAATATTGAATCATAATTTCCTGTTGATATGCACATCTGCATAGTATGTCCTTATTATCTACAAAGTTTCATGAAGTTCTGTTGTGTAGTTTCAGAGGAGTTGCAATGACACTTTTGCAGAAGTACATTAACACTTTCGCTACTGAATTTATTTTTTTCGCGGGATTTCCTGGCCGAAATATATTCAGTGTTCTCCCCAGGATTTTGGGATAGCACCAGGGTAACGCGTGTCGAAATGATTTGTACAATATGTTGTGTCGCGTTGCATCGCTTATTTTTTCTTCTTGTTAGTTTTTGTGCCTTTTTGTCTTTTGTTTTGTTTACTGTTTTATGTAGACTTTGGGTAAAAAAAAAGTAAATCAAACAGTTTGTTTACTTAAATATCTTTTAAGAATAAATAACAGAAAGCACTTTTAGTCTTTAAACTAGTCACTTTTTATACTTTGATCAAGCCAAGTTTGTCCTGATACTTGTATAGTTACACTACACATTCCCCACACTCCCCATTTTTGTTAGATTACACCATAACAATTAACTTTAAACAAGATTAAATTTTAATGTAGAAGGTTTAGTAAATTAAATACTATTTTCCAAAGCTTTAGACATGATTTTTTTTAGACATCGATCTAGCTGTCATGTCTAGCTGAGTTCCAATCATTGTAAATTTATTTTGTAAAAGTTAATCATTAAATTTTTTTAATACTATTCAGCTATATGAACAGATGTTTTCAACAACCTTGTTTTACTTTACAGCCCTAACTCAGTCAGTAGATGTGAAAATGGATATACTACTTATTTAATATAATATGTCTGTGCTTTAATAAAAGTATGATTGTCAAAAATAATTTGCAATATATTTTTGTTGTATACTCAAAAAAAGTTTTTTTCCTTGAGGTAACATCCTTATATAATTTTGCATTCTATTTGTACTTTATTTCTATTTTAAATGATGGGTAATATTTTAGGAGCACATTTTTGTAATACGCTAAATCAGGGGAAGTAACTCACGTTTTTAAAAATACGCAAATCTTTTATGACCAAAGGCTGGAGTAATAGAGTTTATTAACAAATGTCTGCTTGTCCCTCAAAAGTCTCATAAGTCTGTGATCATTAAGTTATGATCTCTTAATTAATTAAAACACAAGAATCATGTACATCGATTAAGCCCAATCATCAAGGTTAACCTCAAAAGGTAAATCGATCACGTGGTGTAAACAATCTTGGTTGTCAGAACTGGATTGAACTGGTCAATTTTCATCTGAAATTTTATACCCCACAGAAAGGTTTACCGTTATATGATTTTTTTTACCGAAAATTTTAGCACCACGGTGAAAAATTATACATCGCGGCAAGAACGATACCACCACGGTAGAAAATTATACATCGCGGGCCCGTGGTCCTATAAGGGCCTGGGGAGAACACTGATATTTGCACGAGCCATTTGCCTGACCAGGATTAATTTGACATGTGCTTCAGCAAAAACGACCTCGTAGTTTGGGTCATTGAAAACTCGGCAACCGTAGCGAGTTATGCGGTCAAATTTTGATAAAATGTAGATAAATATCATAGGTTGATCGTCCGTAACCTTTTCATAGAGTGAAAATTAGTTTACCTTAAAAACGCGTGTTGAAAACGTAGATTGATTGAGTCGGAAGATAATTTTTGTCATTGCCTACCGTCATGACCGTATATCACTTTCACTTCCATTCGGCAACATTTCTTAAGCACACGTGTGATTCGAAATTTTATTTCTATGAGCTACTGAATTATTTTCTTTCAAAACCCGTTTCCATTTTCGTTTTCTTGGCAAAAATACTTGTAAATCGAGACTGTTGTTCACGTAGATTTTTGGCCGCCATTTGTTTACGGTTTCGAAAGAAGAAAGATAACTTGGGTTCGATAACGGACAATAACTCTTCCAGACGAGTTGTATAATACCCCCAGCGTTGATGTGCGATTACTGAACTAGTTAAAAATATTGTTTAACTGCAATAATAATCGATGGGACTTCTTTACTTTATGACTTAATCCCAGTAATGCCTTAATTCTTCCACATGTGAATGAGATAAAGCTTTCCAATAAATAAAAGTTAGTAAATAAACCCATTAAGTGATTTTTTCAAAGTTCTAAATCCATGAAATTTCCAAAAAAATTGATTTGGGTCATGGTGGTTTTATAATATATAAAAAATATTTAAGCATAAATAAATGTACAAGAAATAAGCAAATATTCAGCTGTATAGATCTCAAGATTAAGAGCCTACTGAATTATTTATTTTTTTGAAAATTGTTGAAACTAAGTAGTCAAAATTAAGGATGTATAAGATAACATGAAATTGACAAATACATCAACTGATGTTTGTTAAAGGGAAACTTCGCAAAAAAATCAAAAATTGATATTATGTTCATTCTGTATAAAAATGCTCAAATTCATAGATATTAAAGTTTTATTCCGCTAGATAAACGATCACCATCGATTTTAAATTTAGAGTATCAATTCTCTGCGATCCGCCATTTTGTCTTCTTTCCCGATTAATAAAAACGATATGTCTATAAACCACAAAGAAACAAAACTACAGTAACCGATGTAGTCGTAATTGCGTGTCGATATCTTGTCAATCGTACGGTTGTTTTATCCGACTAACTAACTTGATACGAAAAATATTCTTACTTTTTTTAAATTACCATGGTCTGTTGTTTTTAAACTGTTGATATTGGAATTAGGTGAAAAGTCAAAGTTGAAATCATAAATAAGTGTTCCGTGAAAATTGTTTTCGAAAATCTAATTTGTTCATAATTCTTTAAAGTAATAAACAAATATATTTTGATCTTCCCTCATCTGATCACCAGCATGGCTAAAGGTATTACTTCCAAAGGTATTGTGAGGGGTGTGAGGTGACACGTCCAGGTATTCAAGCGATTTCCTGTCGGGCTTGCAAGTTCATGCATCGTTTCACTTCTGCAGGTATTGATCAGTGTACACGGCTGATAACTTATAACTTATAACTTTCCATTTTGAATTATCAGATGAATAATATACAACTCTGTCTTACTTGTCATTACTAAACTCATACGCTTGTTTATAAATAACATTTCTGGTGTAAAGAATATAATTCATAAACATATAAATAATACCCAAAAAATAAGATTTGATGAAATTAAAATCTATTTTAATATTTTTTCCAAGGGTGAATTTGGGAAAATGTAATATATAGTCATTGTCAATAGTGAAGGACAGATTGGAACAGACCAGAAATATTGATTTAAAAAAATGTACGCACTTGCCGACGATTCGTTTATAAATACGACTGGATAGAAAGTTACGGAACTATAGCGCAATTTAAAATATATACATGTATACATTGAACATAAGAAAAAAACATATATTTTGAATAAATAGGGGTAAAAGTGTTGTAAATAGACTAGTCCACGTATGCCAACAGTATGTAATCATCGAATATCGATAGACTATTGTATACCAGAAGAAGAAGAGAACCAATTTGATTTAAATACAGGTCGATGTATAACTTTTGCTTTGGTTCATTGAAGCTGTGGACCTAGTAAAATCACAGATTTATATTTCAATAAGATTGTTCTCGAACAAAGGAAGTAATTCGTCATCACAATTGTTATATATGCCACTGGACGAACACTAATTATCCCCAGGGAATGTGAATATTTTGCTGGGAAACTTTTGAGTATCAAAGTTTCAAATTAATTTCGGGATTTAGTTTCTTTCTTGGTATTCAATAACAGAAAAAAGAATAAATTACTTGTTCGCTAAATAGGGGTATTCTTGTCAGATAAAAGACTTTTAGTTATATTTAAAAAATAGGGAAATATGACATTAAATTGGTTCTGTCTTTTTTTTAACATCGTTAAAAAGATGTGTGTCTAAGGTGAACGCCACAAGAACCCTGTAATACTAGTACGAGAGTATAGCATGTAAACATTCCTTCTCAATAATATGGTTGTATTGGAAATCTTTTCATACAGATTGACAACTCATTGTCCGATATGCATGTAATATTTGCCACATGACGCCCATAGTTCTTTCTACCATCATCATCTTATTCTGTGATATTGCTGAAACATCGATGGTTCACACCCAAACAAAATGGGAGTAATGGACCTTCAGAGCTTCTCCGTGTTATACACTTGTGAAATATATAGACGAAATTTCTGTATTGAAATGAATCTACATCTCACAAACAGGATTTTCAAATAACGATTGTGAGTAATCACCTTACAAACCAATATAAACGTATGGCAAGATATAACCATGAAGGAATTTAGTTTTTGTCAGACGCAAGAACTCATCACTATATATATCATAAACGTATACGTATATATATGCATACAGTTTCAAATATTAAGAACAAGCGGTCGATGTCGATAGTCTGTTTTCTAACTGTTCAGAGTTAGACATGTCACTTGTTCATTCTTGGAAGCCTTCATATTCCCCGTCTAACGATGGGAACTCTTTCTGATTGTGTTGACTATAAATGCTTGTATGGTAATTCTGTCGTTTATCTGTACAAGCGGTTGCATTTCCTCTCCTTTCCCAACAAACAAAGGAACGAAACGCCACTAGTCTGATTTCTCTGGAGCTCATCCTCAATGGCTCTTATACGTCAGGAAACTTACATGTATACTAATAATGATTGTTTCAAGAACAACGATGTATGGACGAACTATTATAAATTTGTCAATATCAGTTATGCATGACTAAAATATAACTTTTATTACAACTACTGTATTACTTATTTGGATTAATGACGGCTATCATGTTCAACATTGCACAAATATTATCATAGAATTTAAAAAAAAATCCTCAAAAATCCTCAAAAGAAATAATGCCTTAGCTTAGATAATTGATATTCTTTTCACAAAAAGTTCGTGTAAATGATTGTCAAATGAATTTAATTATGTAAGAATAAAATGTTAAAAAGAAACTAAAAAAAAATCATGCATGTTGTATGTTGTATTTTTTTGTCAATTAAAAACTTTAAAATTGCAATAGTTTTATTAGCATTTAAACACAGCCAGATTTGAATACAAGTTAAGAAATTCCGGTAAAGTCAATGATATCAAACAGATGTACAATGGTATATCAAATTGGGTAATATTGCATTTAGTTTTTATAAAAGATTAAAACTACTATTTTTTGCTTCATATTTGAATCTTTACGCCAATTGCCGCTAAGAAAGTAATCAAAAATTGTTTCCTTTTATTTTTTTTATACACTTTCGGAATTACGAATCTGAATTTTATTTTCAATTAATTTACACAATTTAATTATTGTATCTTTATTCTCATCGTGTATTAAATCTTAGTGTATTAACATCGTGACAGCATACTCTTTCTAATCCTTTCTGTTTATCCTTTCCAAATAACAACATTTATACCTGTGTACGCTTGAACTCACACCTGCGGCTAAATAGCTACAAGGTAAACGAATTGACCTCAAGCCGAGAAATATACAGTGACCTTTACAAAATAATATACACACTCTGCTCACACATTAGTTGCATTGAAATGATTATCAAAACAATAACGGTAAATAGAACTGAAATATTTTCAGTTCAATATCAGTAAAAATGTTCAATAAATATTTTATGAAAAAAATCTCAACAATAATTAATTAAATTTATTCAAAAACATTTACTAGAGATAATTTTATAGGAGTTTAATTCAATCAATACAAAACGGTATATGCATATTCATTTTCGTTCATTCTTATATTGTGGTTAATAACTTCGACCATTCGTCAGCTGTGCGCTTTCAATTACGTATATTGTCGATAAGCTATAAGAGTTAAACAGATTTTATTTTTTCCCAGAATTCAATAAATCGGGCTAATACGTCACGACCCACTCGAGAATTCAACCAAAAAAGTTACAAATACTTGATTTTCTCCGTTATTAGAAGGAATATAAATTTAAAACTTTGCAAATGTGTTTTTTATGTTAAGATGAACATAATTAGATGATAAGTAAAAAATCGCGGAATTTCCCTTTAAAGCAGCACAAATAAATACCAAACGCTGATAACTAATATTTTATAAATTTATTTTCATCATAGTTAAATTTATTAATCACATGCAGTAGAGGTAAAGGATAGAAAATATGCAGACAACTACTGGGTACTGTTTTATTTAAACTCATGGTATGTACACACAGATGCAAGTCGTTGAAAACAATTGCCAAAAGAGATTAAATTATAGAATAAAAATCAGAGTAGCAATATCCCTGTATATTGATCCCTATGAAATATAAGATATTCATTACTCTGCAATTTAAATATACACAAAATAACTAAAAAGTATTGTATAAAAGTTTTATCACATCAGATTAAGGCAAACTACAGAAATAGGAAGAAAACTAAAAAAAATAGCAATTTTACCATTTGTAAAGGGGCATAACTTTAGAATGACTAAAGTGACGCCCCCAATATTCAAACTTGATTGTGTTTAGTGGTAATAAGCATTGTATAACAGTTTACTAACATTTGGTTAAGGCAATCTAAAGTTAACTATAGTTGTTAATTTCTGTGTCAATTTGGTCTCTTGTGGCAAGTTATCTCATTGGCAATCATACCACATCTTCTTTTCTGTATAAATAGTTAGAGTACAGACATACAGTGGTTGTTGTTTGTTTACAGTCTGTGCCAAAAACTATTTGAATAACTAGCCCTATGGGGTAGTAAAAAAAAAATACTAGCCTGAATTTATATGTACTGGACCGGATAAAATCTGTGTCCCCGGTGAGGATCACGAAGTGATCCGAACCAGCTAGGGAGGTTTGGGGGCATGCCCCCCCAAGAAAATTTTGGAATATTAGATGTAAAATCCTGCATTCTGAGGTTACATTTTTGTGTAAATATCTTGTCAAAAATGTAGAGTTTTTTCTCCATGTTATATGAAAAATTCTACTTTCCTTCAATAAAAACCTTCTCAAAACTGTTGACAAAACTGGCGGATCCAGGGGGGGGGGGGAGTCTTGGGGTTGCAACCCCCCCTTTTTTTATGGCCGATCAATGCATTTTAATGGGGACATATAGTTGAAACCCCCCTTTTTAAAATGGCTGGATCCGCCCCTGATGTGTATGTGAGCCTCAGTCTGTGACTCGTCTAACATTTTGTCATTATCATGTCAGATTTATTTGTGAAATGAAATTTACTTAAGAGAATCAGACTGTCTCTGAAATTGTGTATAGAACCAGATTTGCTTATTTTAACAGGTCACATTTAGATCGCGGTGAGTTTGTGTTGTAATTATGTTTTCTGTTTGAACAATGTACATTTTGTTAATTTACCTGTTCTAGAGTCGAGGACAGTTTTCATATCAGCTGCTGTTACAATGTTTTTTTTCAACTTGCAACCCAACTTTTTATCTTTTTGCGCTTATTTGCCATCTTTGAATCACAATATGACTTTCCTGCATGGGCCTCAGAGTAGCAATATCCCTGTATATTGATCCCTATGAAATATAAGATATTCATTACTCTGCAATTTAAATATACACAAAATAACTAAAAAGTATTGTATAAAAGTTTTATCACATTAGATTAAGGCAAACTACAGAAATAGGAAGAAAACTAAAAAAAATAGCAATTTTACCATTTGTAAAGGGGCATAACTTTAGAACGACTAAAGTGACGCCCCCAATATTCAAACTTGATTGTGTTTAGTGGTAATAAGCATTGTATAACAGTTTACTAACATTTGGTTAATGCAATCTAAAGTTAACTATAGTTGTTAATTTCTGTGTCAATTTGGTCTCTTGTGGCGAGTTATCTCATTGGCAATCATACCTGTGTCCCCGGTGAGGATCACGAAGTGATCCGAACCAGCTAGGGAGGTTTGGGGGCATGACCCCCCAAGAAAATTTTGGAATATTAGATGTAAAATCCTGCATTCTGAGGTTACATTTTTGTGTATATATCTTGTCAAAAATGTAGAGTTTTTTCTCCATGTTATATGAAAAATTCTACTTTCCTTCAATAAAAACCTTCTCAAAACTGTTGACAAAACTGACTCCATTCTTTGAATTGAAGACAAACATGTAAATGTAAATTAAATGTATACATGTAGATATAAACCCCTTGCCATCACATATTGTTTATTCAAATTTGACTTTGGAAAGTTAAAGAGATCACCCTTTCTGATGCAGACCAAAAATAGAAGAAAGCTTATATCAATTGATTATATATTTATTCTTCATAATTTTTCATGATTTTTTTCAATTTGCTGAACAAAACCTGTTCAGCAAGTTCATTTTCATCTTCACTTTCTTCACCACTGTCCTCATCCTCATCTGTACTGCAATCTTCTTCTTGGTTGATAACAATCATCTGAAAAAAATATATATCAAAACCTTGTAATATTAATCATTTCAATTTGATGTGGATGTACATCATGGTTGAATACAAGTAAACTGCGAGCTACTGCTCACTGATGATACCCCCCCCCCCCCCGCAAGTGGATAATATTAAGAGTGTAAAAATATGCAAGTGTTCGGTAAACAGGAAGTTGTCGAGTGATGAATCTGAAAACGCATCACACGGTATAGCTGACTTATATAAATCCTGAAACCAAATTTCAGAAATCCTTGTATTGTATTTCCTGAGAAAAATGTGACGAAAATTTTCAACTTGGCTATCATGTGTAAAATCGTACAAGTGTTCGGTAAACAGGAAGTTGTCAAGTGATCAATCTGAAAACGCATCACACGGTATAGTTGACTTAGATAAACCCTGAAACCAAATTACAGAAATCCTTGTATTGTAGTTCCTGAGAAAAATGTGACGAAAATTTTCAACTTGGCTATCATGTGTAAAATCATACAAGTGTTCGGTAAACAGGAAGTTGTCAAGTGATCAATCTGAAAACGCATCACACAGTATAGCTGACTTAGATAAACCCTGAAACCAAATTACAGAAATCCTTGTATTGTAGTTCCTGAGAAAAATGTGACGAAAATTTTCAACTTGGCTATCATGTGTAAAATCATACAAGTGTTCGGTAAACAGGAAGTTGTCAAGTGATCAATCTGAAAACGCATCACACGGTATAGCTGACTTAGATAAACCCTGAAACCAAATTTCAGAATTCCTTGTATTGTAGTTCCTGAGAAAAATGTGACGAAAATTTTCAACTTGGCTATCATGTGTAAAATCATACAAGTGTTCGGTAAACAGGAAGTTGTCAAGTGATCAATCTAAAAATGCATCACACGGTAAAGCTGACTAAGATAAACCCTGAAACCAAATTTCAGAAATCCTTGTATTGTAGTTCCTGAGAAAAATGTGACGAAAGTTTCGTGGGACGGACTGACTGACGGACGGACGGACTGATGGATGGACTGACGGACGGACGGACAGACAGAGGTAAAACAGTATACCCCCCTTTTTTAAAGCGGGGGTATAATTTAAAGCGGGGGTATAATAATTACAACAACTTTGGACTATAATAATTTGCATGATATATAGTAATTAGTTCTCTACAAAGAAAAATAATTTATGCTGTGTTGTGTATTAGAATTAAGATATTGCAGAAATTTATATCTTTGCTGGTTCTCATTCTTAAAAGTATTTATGGTTTTTTTTTAAATTACAAATATTTGAATGCTTTTATGAACTATGTGATGTATTTTAAATACAATAAATACCTGGATGTCTTGACCAGCAGCTGGTGTATCAATCTCATCATGACCAACCACAACAGTTTCTTGGTCGACTGTGTTTGTTTGGAGTGTCTCGGTCAACCGTGATGGTCTGGAATAGCCAACTCTCCTTCTTCTGTCTGAAGGGGTAATCTGGAACAGTACAAATTATTTAAAAAAAATAAACAGTGTTTGTCAGAAATTTTAATTAAGTTTACAATTATTCAGACTAATATGTAATCAAAGAGGAAACTTAAACTTATTAAAACTTTGTCTTGAAAGAGCTTAACAGCATGGGAGAAAATACATAAGACATTAAGTATGTGTTTTAAAAGGCATACAATGATACAGTGAAATGAGGACAGTAAGTATTGAAAATAAGTAAACAGGAATAAATTCAACTTTGAGCTAATATTATCCAATTTTTTCTGTCATGCAGACAAAAAAATAATTTTGAATGAACAATTACCATCCAGCTTTGGGTCAAACTGCTCAACATTAGCAGTCTCAATTTCGACTTGGATCAAGTCCTTCAATGTGTCCGTCTTCAAATGACCCCGCATCTTGCCTTTGCTGAGTTTGGTTCTGCTGAATGTAGTTTCGTTATTGACACTTGTTGGTGGTAGACTGAGCAGAGCATCTATAACAAGCTTTATATTGTCAAGGCCATCCCTGAATGTTTCAAACACAGATCCCCATGTCAAGGCACCATCTATAAGTCTGTTACTGTACCTAAAAAATTAATACACAAAATTGTAAATATTCAATATCAGACATATATGGATATTTTATTTTTAAAAATATTAAGATGTTCAAGGCAAAAAATTGTAAATCTGTAAATGAATACAGATAGTGTTGGATAATCGGTTGAAATTACCAACCGATTATCTATTACAATCGTTTGACAGCAACCAACCGACTATCGGTTATAATCGCATCAGAATACTTTGCCCTTTTTTTAAATGAAATCATGCATTTTAGTCTCATTGGTCATGTCTGATGTGTATATTCCATTTCATTGCAGAGTTTTATATGTTAATATTTGATCTTCTGTTTCCTTTTCATATTTTATTTAGCAATTATAAAAATGAATTAATTAGAATCCAGATTCCGATTGAACATATTTTATCTCATAATTACAACATTAATTACCAAGAGTGACACTAACTTTTCTAAATTTCAATGGTGTAACTCACATTATAATTTCAATAACTTAACAGTATAAAGATTTGAATGTTTCACAGTAAGAAAAGATATATATAAAGTATTTTACTTTAAGAAATTTAAGATTAACAGAAAAAAATAAAACAATGCATTTGCATTGAAATATATACAGTAAACAAAGAGGATCCAGCCAATGTCTGTTAATTCGTGTAGAATGCTTTTTTTTCACTTTATGATCATCATTTTTCTGTCAATTGTGTCAAGCGAGCGTCTGAACTTATAATTGCAAAAATGCGGAATTATTACATAGTTGAACCGTATCCGATCCGTGATTCTAATGTATTTCAATGGCGGACAAATTTCAGAAAATTTACAAACATAAACGATGTTTGACAAGCAATTTGGGAAGGAATATGACGCTTTTGACGCTACTAATGGATAAAACATTAATAAAAGGCAATTTGCGACACGCTCTAATGAAGTAAAGAAATTATTTTGTCTAAAATCTGAAGGATTTCATGTACGCTCTCAAGTAACAAGTATCCGGTATTGAGAGAGTATTTCATACAAAGTTATTTATTTTAAAGATCAATCTGTATATATATATAGTCAATACTTTTGTCACGTTTTAAAGGGGAAAAAATGGTTTTGTCTTTAATTATAGGATGTTTGACATTGTTATTGTCATCCACTGATATTTTTTGTTGCAATTTGTTTGACTGAGCAAATAAAATTCAAACCGGAAACGGACCGGAAGTTGATACGCAAAAAGTCCAGAAAATATAGCGACAATCGATTGAACAAAATCCCAATCGATTATCGACATCGTGAGGCCCAACCGATTTCCGACTTATTCCGATCATCGGAACAACACTAAATACAGAGTTAGGAGTTGTTTACCCTATAGGTAACATTAAGCTAAAATTAGTTTTTATAGAATAGAGAATGGAAACATTGTGCCAAAAAGACAACAACCCAAACAATGAGCAGAAACATTAATTACCTTTGATATATTAAAGATTTCAAAATGGCCCACTCTGTGTTAACTTCCTCTATATCCATGCCTGACCCTATTAAGGTGGACTTGAGATTTTTCTTTACAAGATGAATCTCATGGTCCCCGTACTCTAAAATGACAAAAAAACTTATTCATTAAACATGTTAAAAAATGAGAAACATATTTTTGCTTGCACCATAAAACACAATTTGCTTATAGACTGAGATATTGATGATTACAGGTATTTATTTAATTACTTATTATAACCTGTACAATCAGAGACAGTTATGCTATGACATATATGCAATTACAAGATAACTTACTTGGGTTTGCATATTTTTAGAACTTTTGTAGTTGCTTTAATCTGTGCATGTCCATTATACAATGTTAGGTTCTGTTTCTGCAGAATCAAGGATAGTCTGTTCAAAGGTGATATGATTTCCTAAATGAAATGCAATTAATTAAAATTCAATACATATATAAGTTCGTCATATACATGGAAATTTAAATATGCAGTTCATATTCACATTCATTATTTGTAAAGCAGTAATTACATTGTACATATAAGAGTAGTAACAATTGTCAAAAATCAAAACAGACATGTCAAGATAAAGAAAACCAAAAATCAATAAAGCAATCTTAAAAATATTTTGACTTCTAAATGTATGTTTTTAATAATGATTTATTATTCTACATGTATACCTTTAAATTTAACATGAATGTGACAACCGCTACATCAGTTAGAATTTTGGCAAGTCCTTCAGCTTTTGGATTTTCATGTGAAGCACTTTCTAGGTGAGCTTTAAATCCCCTGTAACCTTTGATAATAACATTTATTGCTCTAAGCATGTGTGGCATCCAACGAGTTCCTCCTACACGGGTTGGAAGTATTTTCGTCATGTTAAGTGCACTGAAAGCTCGTTTTAAGGCTTTCTTCTGTTTGGGACCTCTGCGGTACAAGTAGTAAAGACCTGTAAAATAGTTATTTGAAAATTTGACTTAAGACATCTTCTGTAAGACAAATTTATGTAAATAAATTTACATGATTAATAAATAAGGGTACAATGTATGCCATGGTGTATATGTATAAATTTTTGACATTAAATTGCTATACATCATGATCAATGCATGACATACATTGCATATGCATAAATGTAAAATATAATAAGCTAAATGCATTTGAATTGAATGAACTAGGACTTTTTAATCATGATAATTATTAATTGTTTTATTGCCAAACATAATAACTTACCAAGAAGAAGAGTTATGGTTTTATCATACAATTTAGATGACTTAATATCATCCTTAAAGCTTAACTCAACTCTGTGAGCCAAGCAATGAGTAACAACTATTTCTGGGTTTTCTCTTTTCATCAAAGCAGCCACACCATTTCTTATGCCTGAAAAAAATATGTCTTTAAAACAAACTATTTTTGTAACATTACATTGACATTGTACATTAAATTAATTTTAATCATATACTGTAAAAATGTTTTAATTCCTTTATCATGTTTAGAATTTTTTCAAATTCTATATGTTTACCACGGTCCATGTTTACTTTAAATCAATATGAAGGTCTAGATTGAGGTTCTTTCATTACACATGTTTCAGTATAATATTCTTTTAATTTTTTAGGTCATTTGTCTTTTCTTTATACCCATTATTTTGTATTCTTTATATTATATGAACATGATGAATGAAGGATTTCATGTTTATAAACTAGTACGTACATACACTGTCACACATATAGCTACAGAGAACATACACATATTTGCTACGCACCAAGCACAGGTGAAAATAAATAACTGTATCTACACCTCATTATTTTATCTATATGGATAAGAAAATGTGGCATGAGTCAGAGTGTCAATGAGACAACTCTCAATCCAAGTCACAAATTGTAAAAGTAAACCATTATAAGTCATAGTACAGTCTACAACATGGATACCATTTTTTCTACTGTAAATATAAAAAAGAAGATGCGGTATGATAGCCAATGGGACAACTATCTACAAAAGACCAAAATGACACCGACAGTCATTAACAACTATAGGACACCGTACAGCCTTCAACAATGAGCAAAGCCCATACCAACCCCATCCACATTGTATATTACATAATAAATAAATTAAAAAATAAATTTACCTTGCATGTTTGATGCACCGTCTGAGCAAAAGCCAATAAGTTTACTCCACAGTTGGTTGGTATTGTCCTCTGAATTTTCAAAGCAAACAGCTTTCATGTAATTAAATATGTCCTGAGATCCTGCAGATTCAGCAGTACCCAAATCTAAAAACTTTTCAATTATCTTTCCATTTTGGGCACTTCTTACCCACAATGACTCATATTCATCCCCCATGAAGTCAGATGACCCATCACAGGTGAGGCTCAGAAATGGTGTTTTTTTCAAAAGGTCTCTGGTCTCATTTCTGGAAACACAGGCTATATTTTTGACAAATTCACAGGCCTTTTTGTCATTCAGGTAGCTATTGCCAACATCAAGACCTTTAGCTTGATCCAGTTTACATATAACGTTATAAGTTTTAAAGCTTAGATAATGTTTAGCAACAGCATGGGCATTACGAAAGAGAATGCTAAGTCTGTCATATTCAGTTTGTTTTATAGAGTTAATGGCCTTTGCAGCCAGTGAATTCTGAGGAAGTGGCCTCTCGGCAACAGATGTTGCACTGATGTGAGGCGAACTGACTTCATGATTTTGGATGGTGTCAATCCTAAAATTCGTACACCCAGATACGAATTTCCCTCCCTTTCCCTGCTCCTTACAGTATGTACAATACATAACGGAATTCTCATTATCATACTTGAGCCAGGGACGACCGTCCGTCCAATGGGTTTTGAACTCTCTGACGCGCTTGTCCTCGTATTTTTTCTTTGCTTCTGTAACTTGGTCAGAAGTGCGAGACGGTCTTTTTGGTGCCTTTCCAGGTCTCGCACTATCCAACCACCTCAACAATGAAGCCATGTAACGATGTAAAATTATGTGTGTACTTTTATCTTTCGATATGAAAACAAAACTGGCACCACTTCTTCATAAAATTAACGGTAACCAGTCACCGAGGTCGTCCTAATAACCAATCGTCTAAATACACAAGATGTCCAGCGGACAGTTACGAATTAATGTCTTCCGATGCAAAAATGAACATTTTTTTTTTATTTTCTGTTATGATTATATTTTATTTAGTTTATGCAACACAAATTAATCAATAACTACCGAAATTTGAAATTTTGAAAACACGTGGTACTGACCGTTTTTGCGCTTTTTTAAATTTATTTTGAACAATCGGTTATTAGGAAGACCGTAAAAACTGGTTTACGCTACTTTTGCAAGGAAGTGAGTATCAGTTTATTGATCTCGATGGCGTTGTATTGACACATTCGGCAGTTAACTTACGGTAACGATTAAAAAAATGCACACAGATATGCACTAGACCGGTCGGACTATCGGCAGTGTACTTTTACTAGTCCGAGCTTAATTAAACTCGACACGGGCTTCGAGCTACCGATTAACGTCGCAGACTGTGTTTATGTGTTACATATTTGTTTTTCTCTCATTATTGGTTCATTTATCAGGCTGTAAGTTTTCTCTTTTGAATTGATTTACCTCGCCATTTCCAGGCTTTTTATAGCTGACTGTGCGGTTTGGACTTTGCTCATTCTTGAAGGCTGTACTGTGACCTATAGTTGTTACTTTATGTGTCATTTGGTCCCTTGTGGAGAGTTGTCTTATTGGCAATCATACCACATCTTCTTTTTTTTTATAAACAAGGGTTAAACTTAAAGCACCTCCACTATGGCATGGGGCATAAAATAAGTTTATGAGTATACATACATGTACATTGTACGTAACATTTGTACATTTGTAAATCTAGAATTATATCAAGGTTATAACAAAATGCACCCAAATTTTCTTTAGAAAAAGAGCAATAACCCTTCAAGTGTTGTCTGATTAAATTTCTTGTTAGAAAGCTTTTGACATGGTGAACAATTTTACTACTTTAGTTTTCCCAAAACTATAATTATATTATTTTATAGATATAACTTAAATGATATCTCTAGGTTGTTTTTTCCAAAGCAATGTCTCAAGAAACATATGTGCTTTAATAAAAATAAAGATTATAGCTAATTTCCTACTGCATGAAGGGCAAGACTTTTTTTACTTTGTTTGTATATTGTACAATAGTAATTTAGATAACATCCAATTGCTTTTAACCATTATATTTACAGGTTTACGTTTGCCTATATTTATTGTATGAAGATGTCAGTCTTACGTTGTACAAAGCTTGGGTAAACGTTTCAAAATCAAAATTCTACGCTACAAGAAATTAGCTGTAAGATGAACATTAAACTACTGTCACTTAGCATGCTTAGGGAAAACATAAAAAAAATCAATGAAGGATAATAAACTTAATTCAAATAGTTTGGGGTGGGGGTAAAAATTGCTGCATTTTTTCTTTAATTGAAATGATTTTATACTTTCCTGTGGTCAATCTATTTTTCCCAAATTAAGTTAAGAGGAGAGTAAGGGGGTCAGTGTTTATCCTACATTGAACTTTTGTTTTCGACCCTAATCATGCTAATTCTCAATTGTTGTCTTCTGCTTTTACCATATAAAATTGAGAAAGGAAATGGTGAATATATCAAAGCGACGACCACCCGACCATAGAGCAGACAACAGCTGAAGGTAACCAATGGGTATTCAATGTAGCGAGAATTCCCGCACCCGTAGGTGTCCTTCAGCTGGCCCCTAAAAATATGCATACTAGTACAGTGATAATGGACGTTCGAATTATACACAAGAAACTAAAATTTTAAATCATATATTTACTTAGCACAACTTTTTCTGTAATATACATTGTATGTTACCTGTTCTTTTACTTCTCTTACTTCTTGTAAGCATAACCAGATATGTCCACAGTGGTACATGTAGCATGCTGCATTATCTGATAGAAGAACAACGTCTTACTTTAAAGAAGTTGATATTTATAGTCATTATAAAATTCTCAAGAAGTGAAGCCACACACGACCAATCCTGTTTCACAGATTCTAAAACATGGGTGAAAATTGTATGCTGAAAAAGAAATGCACAAGACAATTTTTATAGATGTAAATTGATACTGAATTCATTCCAAATAAAAGACTACATGTACATTTATTTATATTCATTTCATAAGAATCTATTCCATTAGAATCTTAAATCAAGGAATTTTTTGTTTTTTATAGTTAGTGTGATACATGTAAGAACACAATGAAAAATTATATAAAGTTCCAATTGATCATGTTTTATATATATAAAAAAATTGCTAAACAGTCTCAAACTCAGAACAACCTTATACATGATTTACAAATAAGCATATTTTGGTTTTCCCGTTTGAATGATTTTACACTAGTAATTTTGGGGCCCTTCATAGCTTGTTGTTCGGTGTGAGCCAAGGCTCTTTGTTGAAGACTCCAGTTGGTATTACTTATTGTGCAAACAGAGTGTGGGGACAGAGACAGCATATTGATTTACCTGAAAAAAACACATCTCAGCATGCTCAGTGATATCATAATCAACTCTCCTTCATTGGCATTGTCCACGGCTGGTTCATGGATAGTCTGGCAACCTCCATGCAGTCTGAGGTCTGTCAATGCCGCGGCGTTATGTCTTCATTACATTCAGCGAGCTTTTGTACACTTTTATCCTGATTACATACAGGATTAAATCCCACATGAATGGGTTAAGACAGACTTATACTGCCCTTCATGTCTGGCGGGACCATCTCGTCTGCCATTTGTTATTGTTGTTGTGCAGACTACGCGCCTTTTTTTAAAAAGAGGTAACCAAGCAAGGGAGATAAACAATACGGTGAATGATGCGTTTCGATGACTTTACTTTAGTGAATAACATTTTTCAAATAAAAATTTCCAAACTTTTTATTCATTGAAAGAGAAGATATGTATCAACTGATTTCAAATATAAAAAAAATTGTGTGCTAGCATCTGCTGTTTTATACAGAAAATCAAATATATCGATGTTGACCTACTTCATGTACTTTCAATGCCATTACACTGTTGTATATATGCGGACGGCGAATGCATTCAACCTATTTTTTTCAAGACAAATATGGCATACATCGATGTAAGACTATGGTTTTGTCACTTTTATAAATGATTACAAAGTTCCCAAAATTTCACCATATTCCGTGTTTATGGACTTATCAGTTTTTATTTGATTTGCCTCTTACACGGACCTGTACTTAAAAGGTCTTATTACCTCTCTAAAGAACAGCTTTCAGTCTTCAATCCTATTAATGGTAAAAAAAGGATAAATTTTGTAATTTAGCCACTTTGGTAAATGATACACAGATCAAGTCAGACGGAAGTAACTATTTTTGCGCCAGTTTTTTTGGGTTACACTAATGACTGGACCGAATGACAGGACCGAATGACAGGACCAAATGAAAAATGCTAATAACTTTTTCATTTCTTAAAGGATTGATCTCAAATTTGAAATATAATAAGATTTCATCATTTGATAAATAGATTTAAGAAAAAAAATAAAAATTTGGTAAGAAACTTTAGAAAACGTGACATGACCAATTCTGATAATGACAGGACCAACATCGAGAATGACAGGACCAAATAAAAATGCTAATAACTTTTTTATTTTTCAAAGAAATTATCTCAGATTTGAAATATAAAATGATATGCCATATTTTGAAACCAAAATGTTATAAAAAATATAGATTTATTTTCAAAAACTTTCGAAAACGTGACATGACCATGTCCTGCCTTTTTTTATTTGTAATCTCTGTCCTGCCTTTTTATTTTTCAGTCTATTCGGTCCTGCCTTTTTTTCTTAGCTTATCCTGACTTTTTTACAACAAAGGTCATCCTGCCTTTTTTTTTTTTGCCAAGTTACTCATCCTGCCTTTTTTTTACTCAAAATCCTGTCCTGCCTTTTTTTTTTTTAATTTCATCCTAGCCCCCCCCATAAAAATCAAATGGTAGCTCCCTAAGCTATTGTGCATAAAACTTTTCGAAGAGACACGTTTAAATCATCGTAAACACTTTAAACAGGTCGGGACCACCCAGATAGCAAACATGTGTTGGGCCAATATTGGCATTCTGTTGGCAACATTGTTGGGCCAATGTTGGAAAACTATGTTGGGCCAACGTCATTTTGCGCATCGGCCCTCAGTTGGCCCAACATGTTGGGTCTTTGTTGGCCCAACATCAGTTTGCCAACAAGGTTAACTATTTGCCAACAATCTGCCAACAATGTCAATTATTTACCAACAGTCTACCAACGTCGTCTAGTTTTAAAATTATGTTGGACCAATGTTGGTCGAACAGCAGTATGCCAACGATGGCTTCAGTCTGTCATACATGTTTTTCATGCATTTCATGTTATTTATTAACAAATATTTATCTCTAGTACATGATATATATTATATTGGCAGGTCAATCTCGGCTGTCATGTGGAGAGTGTGATATTACACTCGTGTCAAATGAGCAGCTGAGTTCAGTTGATTAGTTGAACAACTTGCAGAAACTATATTCAAATTTATTTGTTTTTTTGGGCTGGTTTTAAGTATTTTTTGTTTGTGCATAAACTTATTCAATCATTAAGATAAATACATTTAAATGACTACACAGATTTGAAAATATCAGATAAAGAGAATGAAGAGCACATTTTTTGGTTCGCACTTTGAAATAATATCTAAAAAAAAAAAAAAGAATCTGTGGTATAATACGGGGAGATAAGAACTTAATACGTTGGCATATTGTTGGCACAATGTTGGGTCATATTTCAATATTGTCATGAAATATCAATGATAATTTTATGTTGGTTTTTTTTTTTATAAATATACTGTTTTAAAAACTTTTGAATTATTCAAAATACTAAGAATTTTCTAGCTCTTGGCACAGACGGTTTAAAATAGTCCTATTTGGGAAGACTTTATTATTTGATTTTTTACTAAGTCCTCAATGCCCTTCAAACACAATCTATATATTCTCTACAATAACATAGAATCATTCAAATAAAGTTCGAATAAAATTGGTTCAGTAGTTTCAGTCAGAAGATCTTACACTGAACCAATGGATAACGTAAGTCAAATATCGTTGGGCAAGCTACTTTAAAAATAACAGTTGGTAAGAAAATGTTGGGCCAACATTGGGCCAATAACACCAAAATGACAGTTGGTGGACTTGGCGTTGGGCCAACAAGGGGCCAATAGTGTCAAAATAACTGTTGGCTGAGTTTTGTTGGGCCAACAAGGGGCCAATAGTGTCAAAATAACTGTTGGTTGAGTTTTGTTGGGCCAACGTCGGTTTCTTGTTGTGCTGCCAACGCCAACTATTTACCAACTGTGTCAACCAATCACCAATGTTGGCCCAACAAAGTATTGCTATCTGGGCACTACCTTACAATGTATATGGAAATGCATAAATTAGCATACTTATGTTCTCGCACATGTAATTGTTTATTTACATGTGTCGCAATTTATTTTTACCTAGTTTTTTTTACCAATCCAGTAAATGAGTCACAATGACTACGTGTTTACAATCAACCAAAACACGTGTTATTTACTGAAATACAACACATTTTTTCGTGCAATGCGGGATTCACAATTTCGCTTAGTTTTTTTATTTTGTGTATCCTCATTTATAGTTCGTGATATAAAGTATTCGTGTAATATTATTTGGATGGGTACTATTACTTAAACAAGTAATTTGACCTTTATTACGAATATTTGTAATATAGACGAGTAGAAAGTTTTATCTCCCTTTAATTAAATAGTTTCGACTATTACATCTATGTTTCGGCAGACATAGGCAAGTTAAAAAAAAAAAAAAAAATTATCAAATAAATAATCTTTATTGCAAAACATCTCGCAAAACATGAATTCCTGGCGGGTTAAAATGCAAACATATTAGTACAGATAAACAAAGCAAATAAAATTAACAAAATGTAACACTTCTTTCCGTTATGATCTAACAATAAAAGGTTACATGCAGCATATTTCACTATCTGAATTGATATTGTCAGTATCTGACAGGTCGCAAGGAAATATTAACGGAAAAGGGTTATACCTATATACCGACTGTACCTCTTGAGGTGGTTTGAAAAAGATTCTTATTTGAATCGATTATTTTTTGGTGTAAACGTTTAGATTGATTGCGATCGATCTTTTTTTTTCGGGTGAATGTTATAGTTAGATATGGAAATAAAGGTCAGATCGGTGCTTTTTATGTTATAGTGTAAACGCACTGGATTAACTAAGACGATCTTGCTTGTGAAATGTAAACGCGAACTGGTCATTTTAAGATCAATTCAAATAAAGATCGCTCCAATTTCGTTGCCAGTGTAAATGGGGTGTAAGAGAAATTGGTTATCAGAGATTTAAAAAAAAAGACTTCTGTTGTTCACGATTTAAAAAAGATAAATGCATAACATAATGGTTTGGTTTCGGAAAATATGATAAGCCGTGTTTGATTTATAGTGTTTCAACAAAATACTTTAATAATTTCTCGTTACATTGAAGGTTGGTGACCTTCTGCTGTTGTTTTTTCTATGGTCTGGTTGTTGTCTCTTTGATACATTCCCCATTTCCATTCTCAATTTTATTTAAAAGAATACACGACATAGGTCGTCAGTCAGCTTTTATCAATGTAGGATTTTAAACAATTACACATGCAAATTACCTCAAGTATATGAAGGTTATAATTAAACATAATTTAACATCAAATATCTATCATCATTACCATATTCTCCGGATTAAATATCTTATTAAGACAAAAACTGACGAGGTAAGGACTGTCACAGGAATATGTTGAGGGTATAAACTAGATTTTTTTTTTTTAATTTTAATTTAATCATAAATAAACAGATAACTCTTCTAATATTATGATAAAATTGAGAATGGAAATTAGGGAATATTTCGAAGAGACAACAAGCAGAGAACAGCCGAAGGCCACCAATGGGTCTTCAACCGTCAGCGAGAAAATTCCCGGTGCACCCGGAGGTGGTCCTCGACTGGCCCTTAATACAATTGTGTACTAGTTCAGTGAAAATGGACGTCACATATATAAATGTAGTAAAATTAAAAATATACAAGACTATCTTGAAAACAAACAGTATTATTTATTTACTCACATGAAACAAACCGGGGTGTGGTATTCAGTACGTAGGAGAAACTGGACGATATTTATCTAAACGCACTCAAGAACATCTGTATCGTTTTAAAAGACCCAATAAATTCAAAAGTATTATTTACCAACACCTTAAGAAGCACAACCATCCTTTTAAATATTTAGCAGTTCAACCTTTAGAAGTAGTAAATAAGCAGCCTGGTGAATCGCATTCAAAGTTTGTACGATCACGGAAAATAATTGAATTAAATTGGATTAAAAAATAACAGACAGTTTACCCTCTCGGTCTAAATGATAATATCATGGGAATTGGTAATATATCTAGAACCAATTCCGTTAACATTTTGGATATAGTTTCTAAAACTGTTCGTAAAAAACGTTCTCACGGTCGTAGAACAAATCGCAATCAAAGAAAATTTCGGGCCAATCATACCAATATTTCGGACCTAATTTCTATTTCAAAAAACAACGGCAGACATTATCTGTTAACAAAACTCTGTTCGTTACCGCTTAATAAGTTAAATAAAATTTTGGAGGATTGCAACACAATTTCATATAGCAGTCCTAAGTATGAAATTGTTCAAATTATTATGGCATATTGTTATTCTAAATTATTTCCCAAAATTGATCGCCCTGAAGATCATAAAAAACATTTTATTAAAATTAAGTATGTCAATAAAGGCTTTGATTTTGTAAATATTGCCGGTATATTTAACGACCATTCTGTTAAAGAACAAATTCCTGGATATTTTGACAATACTGAGCTACCTCTCATTTGTTATATTTACAAGAAATCTACCCGGAAATTTGTGTTTAATTATAGTCAATTGTGTAAAGATGTTAATATCAGTGAAAATACACCTACTTCATGTAATTGCAGTAATTCCGAATATATTTATGCACCCATTTCCCATGTTATAACAGGAGATCTTAACATCGTTCAAGACCGAGAGTTAAAATCATTCCTCAGTAAAGGACCTAAATATCGTCCCCCGTCAATTATTAATTTGAATGAGTGTCGTAATATCATCCACGACTCACTCCATACTTACTGTATGAAATGGATAAAACGGGAAAAAGCTGACAAAAAATCTTTGGATTCTTTTTTTAATTCAGTAATGAAGATAGTTGATATACGTATTCAACATTTTAAAGAACATTTTACTATAAACAATAACCACAATAAATCTATTTCTCGTATCAAACATAAACTAAAAGAACTAGCCAAGGAATTTGTTTTTGTCCCGGCAGATAAAGCTGCTAATAATATTATTATTGTTTGACGTAAATTTTACATTGAGGTTCTGAAAAAGGAAATCACCAATTCACCAACATTCCAACTGACTCCATTTTCAGAAAACGAAATCTGTAACAAACATAAACTTTTAGCCAACGCTTTACAAGCAGAGCCAAATACAATGAAAGTCCCAACTATGTATTGGCTTCCGAAGCTACACAAAACCCCTTACAAATATAGATTTATTTCGTCTTCAAGCCATTGTTCAACTTCTAAATTGTCTATTCTTCTTACCAGCACACTTGGTACAATTAAAAACCTGATAATAAATTGTTCAAATAAGGCCTTCGAAAATAGTGGAATAAATTACTTTTGGAGTGTCAAGAACTCGTTGGAAGTACTTGATAAATTGCATGCTTATATTGGTGATTTTGAATCTGTTCAAAGTTTTGATTTTTCTACCCTGTATACCACATTGCCTCACATTCTCATTAAGAAAAAATTCACACACCTAATTAAATGGGCATTCAAAAAATCAGAATGTGAATATATATGTTCAAACTCTTTTAGGTCATTTTTTAGTAGCAATAAACAAAAAAACTATGTTAATTGGACATGCTTTGATACTATATATGCCCTTGAATTTTTACTAGATAACATTTTTGTTCGCTTTGGAAATTCCGTATATCGTCAGATTATCGGAATTCCAATGGGGACTAACTGTGCACCACTTATTGCGGACCTGTTTTTGTATTGTTATGAGTTACAATTTATGACAAAAATAAGCAAAGACCCATCGAAACAACATCTGATAAACAAATTTAATAATACTTTTAGATATTTGGATGACATTTTGGCTCTCAATAATGACGACTTCAGTATGTATATTAATGAAATTTATCCTGTTGAACTTACTTTAAATAAAGCTAATACTAACAATGACCACTGCCCTTTTCTCGATCTTGATATCTATATCACTAATGGAAAGCTGAATACTAAAATTTATGATAAAAGGGATGATTTTTCATTTCCTATCGTTAATTATCCGTTTTTAGATGGTGACGTTCCCTTGTCACCATCTTATGGTGTTTATATATCTCAACTTGTACGATTCGCTCGTGTATGTAACAATGTTTTAGATTTTAACGAGAGAAATTTATGTATTACTGAAAAATTATTACACCAGGGTTTTCGATATCACAAACTAGTCAAAACATTTACTAAATTTTATCATCGGTATAAAGACATCATTCGTAAATATAGCTCAACATGCAGACTTCTAATACGTTCAGGTATTTCACATCCAATTTTTTATGGTAATATTCTTTATAAAGCACAAAGGTGTCAGTATTCACCTCAGAAACTTACAAAACCTTTGAATAGACTTATTAAGAAGGGATATAATTACGATACTGTTGTCAAGTCATTAAAGATTGCATATTTTGGCGTTAATATTGAGTCACTGATAAGGTCTTTGCATCGGAACTAAACACATTTATTCTAAAAACAGTTGTTGGCATGACACGGGTTATGTTCTTCTCATATATGTTATGATAGTATGATACTAAACCCCTAACGGGACAGATTGTGCCTGATGTTCATATGATGAAATCATAATCTTTCAGTCAGTTTAATTGAAGTCTGGAGCTGGCATGTCAGTTAACTGCTAGTAGTCTGTTGTTATTTATGTATTATTGTCATTTTGTTTATTTTCTTTGGTTACATCTTCTGACATCAGACTCGGATTTCTCTTGAACTGAATTTTAATGTGCGTATTGTTATGCGTTTACTTTACTACATTGGTTAGAGGTATAGGGGGAGGGTTGAGATCTCATAAACATGTTTAACCCCGCCGCATTTTTGCGCCTGTCCCAAGTCAGGAGCCTCTGGCCTTTGTTAGTCTTGTATTATTTTAATTTTAGTTTCTTGTGTACAATTTGGAAATTAGTATGGCGTTCATTATCACTGGACTAGTATATATTTGTTTAGGGGCCAGCTGAAGGACGCCTCCGGGTGCGGGAATTTCTCGCTACATTGAAGACCTGTTGGTGACCCTCTGCTGTTGTTTTTTATTTGGTCGGGTTGTTGTCTCTTTGACACATTCCCCATTTCCATTCTCAATTTTATCAAAGGCCAGAGGCTACAAAATCCCATGCGGTTCCAGTTCCGATCAGCATACTACTCTACACTAATGTAGACTAGTTTGTGATATCGAAAATCCTTGGTGTAATAACTTTTCAGTAATACAGAGATGTCTTTCGTTGAAATTAAATACGCTACACGAGCGAATCGAACAAGTTGATATATATAAACACCATAAGATGGTGACAAAGGTACAATGGTAACAATGGACAATTAACAATGGGAAATGAAAAATCATCTCTTTTATCATAAATTTTGGTATGACTGAGCTTCCCGTTAAAGATATCATGATCCAGGAAAGGGTGTAGTGTTCATTGTTAAAAGTGAGAATGGAAATGGGGAATGTATCAAAGAGAACACAACCCGACCATAGAACAGACAACAGCATTATCTTTATTTAAAGTCGGTTCGGCAGGATAAATTTCTTAAAGGTCTTTGCTTATTTTCGTAATAAATTGTAACAATACAGAAGCAGGTCCCCAATAAGCAGTGCACACTTAGTGCCGGCCATAGGAATTCCGTATAACTTGACGATATACGGAAAATTACGTGTGCGACAGAATTTGTTTGTCACCCTCAAAATAACATTTGTTCTCAAAATAATTAAACATTCATCTAAGAAAATTAGATCGAAAATATACCATTTACAATGCTCTTAAACGGGTTGATGCAATATACGAAGAAACTATATGTAGAAAGGGCAGAAACAATAGTTATATCACATTCCATATAATATGAACAACAATACTATTTGCTAATTTGCACCAGCCACGAGGAAGGACTTAACTCAAAGTGTTTTTCTTTTCTATAATTGATGTCATGCTGGTTCTAGTGCATGGTCAATAATCACTAAATATATAGATTTTGATATACATGTGACTACATGTACTATTAACTCAATTTATATTTCATGTTTTTGTCAAACGTATTTCTATTTTTATTTTTGTTTATTGTCTATTGCAATTGTGTGATAAAAAATCAATGCACTGATTATGCCTGTAATGGGTCCACTATTGGAAATAAAATATATCTTATCTTATCTTATATAAAGAGACGTTTATTAATTAATACGTGTATCGCCTGTTGCAATCAAAATGTTGAGTTTAACTATAGTCCGACAAAAACCTATTGATTGTATACATAACAAAGCATTTTTATGCCCTACCTACGATAGTAGAGGGGCATTATGTTTTCTGGTCTTACGTCCGTTCGTCCGTTCGTTTGTCCGTCCGCCCGTTCGTCCGTCTGTTACACTTCAGGTTAAAGTTTTTGGTCAAGGTAGTTTTTGATGAAGTTGACTGAAGTCCAATCAACTTGAAACTTAGTATACATGTTCCCTTTGATAAGATCATTCTAATTTTAATGCCAAATTAGAGAATTTATTCCAATTTCACGGTCCAGTAAACATAGAAAATGATAGTGCGAGTGGGGCATCCGTGTACTGTGGACACATTCTTGTTAATAATAATTCGGAAGAAATAAATATTTTAGTTAAAATTAATAAGAATGATAGCAGCTGAAAGAAGCTTTATTTCTTTTAAAGCAGCGGTATTTGTTAAAGGGGCTGATCGATAAGACGCGCGTGTTCAACATCATGCAAGCATGGTGAAATGATTAAGTGGTTAAATGCTTGATAAGTGAAATGGCAGCTTTATTGTCCGTTTACGCCTACGCAGGTCAATTCAGTTAAATGATGCACTGTCTATAGTATTTCTCGCACTTATATCATCAGAAAAACGCCAAAGATAATATTAGTAACATTTCAGTATTGATAAAAGTTTATATGCAACAGTTTCATCAAAGGAGCGAAGTGATGTAATTTAGAATGGTGACTTGTCAAGTATTTTGAAAAACTTTACTTTCAATGGTATACAGTCTTGAATTTAAGCCGTTGAGAGTGAAAACAAAATCTACATGTTACAGCTTACAATTCATATATTTTCTCAGTTTTGAAATGGCAAAGTAGAGCTATAAATCTGTTATGGCATGTAGATAGTAACATGCATAATTGGATTTCAATTATTTTGGCCACGAGCATCACTGAAGAGACATGTATTGTCGAAATGCGCATCTGGTGCAAGAAAATTAGTACCGTTCATTTTATTAAAACAGTAAACGTAATAATAATAGAGGTTTTAAGTTTTTTCTGATAACCATCCAAAGAAAGAAAATAATATACATGCGGTAAGGGCTTTGTACATTGTTGAAGGCCGTATGGTGACCTATAGTTGTTAATGTCTGTCATTGGCAATCATATACCACATCTTCTTTTTTATATGTGATGATGGGACAACTTCAATAGATTATTTATACACATTATACACTTAAAAGAATAAAAGACATAGAAAAGGAACTTCAATTTTACACATTAGTTTTACAGTAACTTGATAATCTAAGCATTATCATTTTCTATTAATCTGTATGTATCAACCTCAATCAAATGTCAATGATTGTATAATCATGTAATATTAAAATGGGCCCGAAATTCTAGAATGTCTAGTCTTAGATTTAACACACGATAATCCCACCTGTTACTTATAAATCAACATTCTCTTAATAAGAATTCAGTTATATTAATGAACAATAGATAACGCTACAGGTTTGGAATGATTTTTTTTGTTAGATCAAGTCGAATGTACTTCGAAAAAAACCCCGTAGAAATAGAATTATTACTAGATGTAGGACTGTATATATAGTATATTTCATGACAAAAATCTTAACCAAGCATTTTAGCATTCTGTCTTAACAATCAATCAATCGCCACAATCCAGGGGGTGGGGTGGGGTCCGGGAGTTGGAACCCCACCCTTTTTTCGGACGATCAATGCATTTGAATGGGAGCATATAGTTGGAACCCCCCTTTTACTCTGGGATGGGACCCCCCCCTTTTAAAATGGCTGGATCCGCCCCTGCGCAATGTTGGCGGTATATCTGAACTTGACGTTATCTGCAACACGAAGGAAAACACCATTTTTTCAAATTAAACTGTCACTCCAATTACAATTGATAAATATCATATGTCGTGTTTGATTACACCCCTCCTCCCACCCCCCCCCCCCCCACCCCCCGGTGACTGGGGAAAAGAAATATTGTCACTAGGTCTTCGACCGACCGGCAGTAAAAGGCTTGCCAAAGTAGGGCGTTCGTTTGGCTGTGCGGGATGTACAAGTTTGCAGTCACGATGCAATCGTCAGAATGGGCATGCCTCGTGTAAATAGATTAATACTTGATTTTTGAGGGATCCGTAGGTGGTATGTTGCAAAGCACAATTTCTGTACCTATCCAATACAACCTCATTTTCCAGTGGCGGTCCAAATTTCCCCGACCATCATCATTGTTTTTATTGTTAACTTGACGTTCTCGTCCTGAACATGCATGAAATATTTGCGACTGGACGTTAAGCAACCAAAAATCGATCAATCATTGATTCAAAAGTGAATTATTATTTCATAAATAGATTAATATCAATGCACAGCCGATTAATCCAAACTGTATAAATCCTAAGTAGATAATTTGTACGTGTAATACAAATACAACTGTTTTAATTAACAAAATTGGTTGTTGAGTCCTTAATGCATATATTATAATATATACACTCTAACACACAGCCCGTTACAACTAAAATTTTGTTATCAGTAGTGAACTACTGGATTTGTAATTATTTCTTGCCAAGCTAATAAAATCTGTCATTTAAAATGCACCTTCTGACATTTGAAAGTGAAAGAATGCAAACATGTGTACACACACACTTCATGACTTTCATGTATACATTGTATCATATAAACAGAGAAGTTTCATTATGATTCAAATCATTTTACTTGTGTAAAATCCAAATATTGGATAACATGACAATCATTACAAACATACAATATTGAAATTTAAACAACATTCATATTTTATAAGACTATATATTAAGATGTTTTGGAGGAGGTGATACTTTTGCAAAATTAATTTGAAAATACAAGAACATAAATTCATAATGCAATTGTTATACAATATGTCATAACAAATACTATAAGAAAAATATAAAATAGTCATAACTTTTTTCAGCTCTCAAAGAGTTCTTGCAAATGTTCTTTAACGTAAGGAGCCTGAGAAACTTTTCGGAGATAACGTTCCCATTCCGACCGGACGTAGACTAGGTTCCAGCTATGTATCACCGTGTTCTATACATATTGATATATAAAATATGTAATATTTATGTTATCGCTTGCTATCACCTCGAGTAATTATACTCCGCTTTAAAAAAAAAATGGGGGTATACTTTTTTACCTCGGTCTGTCCGTCCGTCCAATGAATATATTTCGTCGCATCTTTCTCAGGAACTACATTACAAAGATTTCTGAAATTCGGTTTTAAAGTTTATATGAGTCGGATATGTTTTCGGATTCATCACACAACAACTTCCTGTTTACCTTAATATACTTTTAGTGGACGGAGGTGTCCTTAAAGTGAGAAGTCTACAACTCACAGATTCACTTGTTTAATTCAATATAATGATTAACGAGCCTTTGTCCTCGAACATCAACATCAGACATTTTAAGACTATTTGTACCCTTGAGAATTCAATCAAATTTGACAAAAAGAAGATTAATCAGTGAATAGTGTGAGTATTAGCTATAGACTTTCAGTTACGTAGATATTGATAGCAGCTACGTAGATGCTACGATATTGAACTCAACCCAGCTAGTCCATAGCTACACATTCAATAGTCAAATCTTCGTAGCATTACTTAGTTTCTATGATATTGAACCCAACCCGGCATTTTTCACAATTCGCCCAGGTTGCGTTCAATATCGTAGCTGCTACGAAGCACTAAATTTACCTAGAAATTGGCTATTGCACGTATAGCTAGCCTAGCCGCTAAGTAGATTTCTATACCCCTTACAAAGTTATGGTCATTTGTACTTTGAAGTCTATCCAATATAAACTGCTGGGTTGAGTTCAATATCGTAGCGGCTACATAGTGCTACGTAGATTTTGACTATTGAGCTTGTAGCTACCTATAGCTAGTTGTTACATAGATGTTGATAGCAACTATGTAGCCGCTACGTAGCTGATACGATATTAAACTGAACCCTGGCCCAATTAACCAATCATTCTATTTAGCGAATACAAAATGGCGTCGGGAAGGTTATTACTAATGACGCCATTTTGCTAGCTACATAGCATTGTTGAGTTCAATATCGTAGCTGCTACTAGCGGCTACGTAACTGGGCTGCGTTCAATATCGTAGCTGCTACTAACGGCTACGTAACTAGGCTGCGTTCAATATCGTAGCTGCTACGTAGGTTTTGACTATTGAACGAGTTGCTATAGACTGATCATAGACTAGCTGCTACAATTGATAGCAGCTACGTAGCCGCTACGTAGCTGCTACTATATTGTATTCAACCCTGCTATCAATATTTATATAGTAGGGTTGCGGTCAATATCGTAGCGACTACGTAGTGCTACGTAGATTTTGACTATTGAACGTGTAGCTATATACTAGTTGTAACAAATATATTGATAGCAGCTACGTAGCCGCTACGTAGCTGCTACGAATATGGAACATAACCCAGCTAGTATATAGCTACACGTTCAATAGACAAAATCTACCTAGCACTACATAGCTGCTACGATATCTAACCCAACCCTGATCGTTCAACATAGATAGATACCCAAGACATAGTTAGTGGCTATGCTAGCTGCTATGATATTGATCACAAACCAGGGCTATTTCACAAGTGATGGGAAATATTTCTCTTACATCGATCAAGAAATGTGAAAGCCTGGGTTAAGATCAATATCATAGAAGCTACGTAGCAGCTAGTCTATAGCTACACGTTCAATAGTCAAAATCTACGTAGCACTGCGTAGCACTATGTAGCAGCTACTATATTGAACGCGGCTCAGGTGAAACCATATTTCTATACCCCTTACAAAGTTGGGGTTAATTGTACTTAGAAGTCTATCTAATATAAACTACTGGGTTGAGTTCAATATCATATAACAGCTACGTAGTGCTACGTAGATTTTGATTATTAAATAGACTAGTTGTCACATAGATATTGATAGCAGCTACGTAGCCGCTACGTACCAGCTACGATTTTGAAGTCAACCCTGGGTTGAGTTCAATATCGTATCGGCTACGTAGCTGCTATCAATATCTCTGTACCAACTAGTCTATAGCTACACGTTCAATAGTCAAAATCTACGTAGCACTACGTGTAGCTGCTACGATATTGAAATCAACCCTTGTAACTGAAAACTAACAAGTAAATACGAATGGCGATAGGTTTAAGTGTAGTACTAGTGGATTATCCCAAAATAGGGGGCGGGCGGGGTTTGGAACTTTCCTTTTTTGGAGAATCAATGCATTTCCAATGGGGACATGTGGTTGAAACATAGCTGTATCCGCCCCTGACTACGCTATTGTCTCTTTTCTCTTATTATCTTGATTATTGAAATGTATTAAAGTGAAACGATTTTATTAAAAGTATAACGATTGTCCGTTGATTTAAAATTATTTCGAATTCGATCAAGTTAAGAAAGGCTTTACCATCGTGACTGCATGTTCATGCAAAAACGATGTCTACTACCGTTTTTGTATTTTTTTGATATTATAATTAATAGTGTAATATTATTTAGCTTAAACACGTACATGTATAACAGGCATATAACAGGCGATGAGGGACATACCACGGTAGATGAGATACCAATCCAGCAACACATTAAACTAAAAGTCTTCTAGAGGGTAATAAAAGTCTACATCTGAAGCACCTTACTTCAATGACTTTTATCAGGAACGGCCAGAACCAGAACTTTGAAAGCAAACTAAGACCTATTGGTGGTCTTCGGCTGATATTAAAGAGCAGATGTGGAATGATTGCCAATGAGACAAATTTCCACCAGAGACCAAAATGACACAGAAATTAACAACTTTATGTTACCGTACGGCCTTCAACAATGAACAAAGCCCATACCGCATAGTCAGCTATATATATAACAGACCCCTAAATGACAATGTAAAATAATTCAAACGAGAGAACTAACGGCTAATTTATGTACTATAATTGAACGAAAAACAAATATGTAACACATAAACAAACGACAATCACTGAATTGCAGGCTCCTTGCTTAGAACAGGCACATACATAGAGAATGTGGCGGGGTTAAACATGTTAGCGGGATCCCATCCATCCCCCTAACCTGGGACAGTGGTGTAACAGTACAACATAAGAACAAATATAAAAAATCAGTTGAAAATTATAAAAGGATTACTGATATACAGTAGTTGTCGTGTATTTATGTAAATGAATTTATACTTGTTTCTCGTTTCTCGTTTTTTATATAGATTAGACCGTTGGTTTTCCCGGTAAAATGGTTGTACACTAGTAATTTTGGAGCCTTTTATAGCTTTTTGTTCGGTGTGAGCCAAAGCTAGGACGCATTGAAGGCCGTACATTGCCTAAAATGGTTTACTTTTATAAATTGTTATTTGGATGGAGAGTTGTCTCATTGGTACTCACACCACGTCTTCCTATATCTATTAACTCATCAGATGGATAAAAATACAAATACTATACATACAAGTGAACTTGGCCGTGTACTTTTACATTCCAACAACAAAAAGACACTGAGTACAGATCTGAGAGTACTCACAGTTACTGACAGCTAGTTCAAAGCCACTTTTGATGTCTGCTCTTTGGTCTGGTTGTTATTTATTTGACATGTTCCCCATTACCATTCTCAATTTTATAATGTATAGATATATTGGTATATGCTAAGCGTTATGACCAAAAGGAACATACAAAGAATAGAAAAATATACGTAAGTTCAGCTATCCCTTATGGAGTTAGAACACTAGTTTCTATTAAAATAATTTCGAAGTTTTATCATCGGCGAAATTGTGAAAAGTATGTCAGTACCGAAACACATGTGTTTTGATACTCTCAGGGATTATAGAACAGAAGTCCTCCTTTCATTAACGATTCGATACTGTCATGAAAATAATTAATTTTGTAAAGTTTGTGTTACTCATATTTTATGCTTTAGACCAAAGCTTAAATATGTAGAGCAAAAAAGTATCAGCGGGGTTGAACTTTTTCAGCCAATGACTGAATATAAGAACTCTTTTTCTAAAGTCGCTCGGCACGCCTTATATTTCGACTTTGGTATATTGCAGCGTTATATTATTTATAACTGTTGGTTACTCTGGATCTGTGTCCGAATCTCTGGGATAAGCGGACAATCTACATTTATTTATTCTAAAAGGTAATAAAATAATTGGGAGTGGAATAAATCAAACTGAATGTCCAGTTGAGAAAGGAGTAGGTTCAGTAAGACCCCTTTTCGGCCCCAAAATATAGCAGTTTTACAAAATTGTTTAAATGTAAACATTGAGTTATTTTTGGGAAGGTATAATGCCTCTGCTACATAAATATGGGCTGTTTTTTTGACAATTCACATATAACGGGTACTTGCATCATTAAGTCATACTAAATTACTGAAATCTTCACAATTTCAGCATTTTAGTTAAATTTTAGACAGTTTCCGTCTTAAATGAAATTGGCCGCATTCGTGTTCATTCTAGATATTGAAATAGAAGTTGTGTTTGATGATAATACTTAACATGTATAAAGGTCGAGGATGAACACAGATGCGGCCACTTTAATTTTTGACAAAAACCATATGAAAAGTGACAGTTTTTGGCATATTTGATAGATTTTTCATATTTAAGCTTGAATAGGAGCGTTTTTAATGAGTGAATCAGTTGAAATCTTTCACAAAAAAATAATTGAATCAATTGAAATAGACATTTAAGTGTTTAAAAAGTGTCCAAAATCTTTCGTCAGATGAACTTGAAATTTGAGGCCAAATCTGGCCCTTACCGGACCTACTCATTTCCCTATAATAAAGATTTAATGTATAGGCGGAAGATTACAGAAGCCTATCAGCGCCTCACATTTCTTCCTACATGTATGTTTGCGTTTGAACGCAAACCTTTGCGCTAAACGGCAAACCTTTGTGCTAAACGGCAAACCTTTGAGAAATAACGCAAACATTTGAGATATAACGTAGACCTTTGCGATATAACGCAAACTTTTGCGGAATAACGCAGACATTTTCGAAATAACAAAGAATCTGTCGTATTCTGAAATTTCAACAAACTTTTTCTAACATCAAAATTAAAAAAAATCTTTGTTCTAAATAATTCATTTTAAAGTAAAAACATCATTGTTTCTATTTGACTTATAGTTTCACAATTGTTTGTCATTATTTTTGCTCTAATCTACTATACCCGCGTCCTTTTTGTTATTTTGTCTCTTTCAATAAGAATTGGCTGTACCATATCTATTTTCTTGTTAAATTTATAAAATTTAAAATTATATCATGAATGTAAATGTAAATCCAATATTATAGTGTCTGATAATAACATATACAAAAATAAATTAAGAATTGAAAACGCAAACCTAGGAAGAAATTTAAAAAAAAATGTGTGGTGCTAATTAGCCTCCTTAGAAGATACTGATTGTAGTACGGAATAATATTTATGAGCTAATCTTCTCCGAGCCTAAAAGCTGAATCACCTTTTCATAAGGCATGATTAAAATTAAATAAATGAAAGCCAAATACAATTTTGGCCCGGCAGTTCATCTGTTTAAGGGGGTATGGTTATCCTTGCATGGGACAAACATTATTTTCCTATTAAAAATAAAGGAAAAACCTTTCTTTTTCCAAAACACACAGGATGAAACTTTTTTAAATCAATGTTCTTGTTTCTAATAGAAACAATTTATGTTTCTAATAGAAACAATTTATATTTATTTCAATTCACTTCAGAAATATGATTTTTTATTTTTAAGAAACGTCATGGTTCCATTGTCGTTGTCTTAGAATAGTTAATATATAAAATATCATATTGACAAAATGTTTTTTTTATGTCATATCTAAAATGCAACAAACTACTTTGTCGGTGTAGCAGTGACTTTAAAATGATGTCGAGCACTATCAGATTAATTATAAATTACGGCGGAAACTAGAGGATGGAATGTACATGATGTAGGAGTGATGATAAAACAACGACCTTCGCTGTATCAAATATCCGTGAGAAATGCATAATCAGCATTATGTATATAGCTTACAGTTATATTTCCCGCTCGTTTAACGATTTTCGACACCATCTAAATAATGTTAGTTGGGTTAAAGCAGTTATATTTCCCGCTTAGTCTAAAAATAAAACAAGGTGTTTGTATACGTGAATATAATTGGGAGAACAATTTCGTGTTGGTGTAAAAGATATGGGTTTTACACAAGACTTTGTATTGGGAAATGCCATCCAAAAACACGTTATATAACTAAATCTCTTGATCTGACAATTAAAGTATTTTAACAATTGCATTTCTTTATTAACTTGTTTGTTAAAGGTGACCTCTCATACACAGGACCTTTTTAGAATAATAAAAATACTTCTTTCAATTTAGTTCATAATTCAGATATAAATAAAAGAATTTGTGGGTTGTACATCGGCGAAACAGCACTGTGGATTTTATATAATTACTAAATATACATTGCAGTTTAAAAAAAAACATAAAGTTAAACACCGAGCGCTAGAAGTTACAGGGGCAGTCATCCAGCAATTTTTAAAAAGGGGGATGGGGGTCCCAAGTTCCCAACACAGGATAAAGGGGGTTTCAACCATACGTCCCCATTCAAATGCAATGATCGTACCAAAAAAAGGGGGTCCAACTCCCGACCCCCCCCCCCTTTTGGATCCACCACTGCGTTTCATTTAGAGCACCATACTCCTATTTCGAGCTCTAGACTTTTAAATCTACAGTACTATACTTTACATTTTCAGCCCTTGGGTTTATATTTTTAACGCTGAACTTTATCTCCACCGCGCATTTCACATCTGTAGCGCCAGTCTTTCCATATCCATTGCAGAATTTTAAATATATCTACAGCGATCAACTTTATATTTGCAGCGCTTGAGTTTTCAGTTATATCTTCAGCGCAAGACTTACCATCATCAGCGCTGGACATTAAATCGTCAGTTTTGATCTCAATATCGTCAGAGCTAGACTATATAATTCTTCAGCGCTGATCCCAACATATTCAGAGCAATACTATACAACCCCAGCGGTAAACTTTAAATTTTAGCGCTAATTAAATTTCAGCGCCAAACTAATTCCTCGGCGTTTGACTTTCCAGCTTTAGCCTGAGACTTTTAATCTTCATAGTCAAAAAACTTTTAACACAAAGAAATGTTTCACCTATTTGCAGAAATTAAGATGGGAATTAAATACAAATGTCTTCTTCTAGAGAATCACTGAATAGAATGAAACCAAATATGGCATGAATAATCATTAGAAGGTGCTGACTAAGTGTTGTTACTTTGTAGCAGATCCATCATCCATGGCTGTCAGTGGGATTTTGTTTAACATAGTACTCTATGGGTTATACATACAATTGTTCAAATAATCTTATCAAAGCCAGGTGAGCGATTCCGGCTCTCATAAGCCTCTAGTTTAATTCCAATATTAATAGGAATAAGTAAAGGTACAAGTTATGGTTGTGTTTATTCAATATGGTATGGATTTTAATTCAAGTAGCACAATCAAAATTTAACATTTACATTTCCACATATTGATAGTAAATGATAGTGATGGTTCATTATTATCCCTGTAGGTAACTAGAATGAGAGGGTATATATATTATATAGTATTGTTCATGCCAACAGATTGTCTGTCTATTCATTGTGGTTTCATTGGCAATCATACCACATCTTCATATATTTTTTTATGAATACTGATAGTGAATAGCTGATATTTTTCTTTACTTTAAATGTAACTTAATCATTGTTGAATTCAAATATGTCATGGACCATATAATATAAGAGGTGTGCCCATATTTTAATCACTTAATTCCTGTTTTTGATTTAAATGTTACATGTTTTAAATTGTTTGGGCTATGTTTTCTGTTTTTTTAATACCCAATTTATGCTAGATCTGTTCTTGTTTGTTTTAGGTAATTACAAAAAGAAGGAAGAACAAAACAGCTAGAAATACACAGAACTGACTTTCTGTAAATTCAACGAAAAAAATATGCTACTGCATAATAAGATTAAATATAGATATAATAATGCATGGCAAGGACTCATTTTGATTGAGATTCAAGAAATGGTTTTGATTTTTTTTACTAAAAATTGATTAAATGTCAGAAAGATAAGTTTTCTTATATTATGAAAGATGTTTAGTAATGATTTCGGATGTAACTTTCCTCATGCTGTTAGGGTCATTAGCCAGAATGTGGAAAGTAACACCAGAACTCACTTTGATTGAGATTTAGAAATGTTGACTTTATACTAAAAATTGATTTAATGTCAGAAAGATAAGTTTTCTTAGATTATGAAAGATGTTTAGTAAAGATTTCGGATATAATTTTCCTCATACTGTTAGCGTCATTAGCCAGAATGTGGAAAGTAACACCAGAACTCATTTTGATTGAGATTCAAGAAATGGTTTTGATTTTATTACTAAAAATTGATTTAATGTCAGAAAGATAAGTTTTCTAAGTTAATGAAAAAAGGTTGAATAAAAATTTTCGGATGTTTTTTTCCTTATGCTGTTAGCGTCATTAGCCAGAATTTAGTAAGTTATCTGAAACTTGTTCATTTGAATCCTTTCCTGCATATATATTTTTATATTTTAGCTCATCTGACCTAAAAGGTCAAGTGAGCTTTTCTCATCAATTTGCGTGCATCCTCCGTTAACTTTTTACATTTTTAACTTCTTCTAGAGAACCACTGAATGGAATGACACCAAATATGGCATAAATGTTCCAAGTGTTGTTACTTTGTAGCCAATCCATCATCAAAGATGGCCACCAGAGGGGGGCTTAGTTTAACATAGGACCCTATGGGAAATACAAATGTCTTCTGTTAGAGAACAACCAAATTGAATGAAACCAAACATGACATGAATTATCTTATGAGGTGCTGACCAAGTGTTGTTACTTTGTATCTGATCGATCACCCAATATGGCCGCCATCAGGGACCTAGTTTAATATAGGATCCCATGGAAAATGCATACAGTCTTCTTTTACAGAACCACTAAATGGAATGAAACCTAACATATAATGAATGTTCCTTATAAGGTGCTGACTAAGTATTGTTACTTTGTAGTCGATTCCATAATCCAAGATGGCCGCCAGCATGGGAATTAGTTTAATAAAGGAACCTATAGGAAATACATGCAAATCTCCTTTTTAGAGAAGCACCAAATGGTATGAAACCAAACATGAAATTGAGAATGGAAATGGGGAATGTGTCAAAGAGACAACAACCCGACCAAATAAAAAACAACAGCAGAGGGTCACCAACAGGTCTTCAATGTAGCGAGAAATTCCCGCACCCGGAGGCGTCCTTCAGCTGGCCCCTAAACAAATATATACTAGTCCAGTGATAATGAACGCCGTACTAATTTCCAAATTGTACACAAGAAACTAAAATTAAAATAATACAAGACTAACAAAGGCCAGAGGCTCCTGACTTGGGACAGGCGCAAAAATGCGGCGGGGTTAAACATGTTTGTGAGATCTCAACCCTCCCCCTATACCTCTAACCAATGTAGTAAAGTAAACGCATAACAATACGCACATTAAAATTCAGTTCATGGCATGAATGTTCTTTATGAAGTGCTGACCAAGTGTTAATTTGTATCTGATCCATCACCCAATATGGCCGCCATCAGGAACCTAGTTTAACATAGGATCCCATGGAAAATACATACATTCTTCTTTTAGAGAACCACTAAATGGAATGAAACCAAACATGTCATGATTGTTCCTTATAAAGTGCTGACTAAGTGTTGTTACTTTGTAGCCTATTCCATACTCCAATATGGCCTCAAGCGGGTGACTTAGTTTAACATAGGAACCTATAGGAAATACTTACAAATTTCTTCTTTTAGAAAACCGCTTCAGGAATTGAAACCAAACATGAAATGAATGTTTTTATGAGTTGCTGACCAAGTGTTGCTACTTTGTTGTTGATCCATCACCCAAGATGGTGACCAGCATGAGACTAAGCTTATCATATGACCCTAGGGGAATAAATTACAAATGTCTTCTTTTAGAGAGCCACTAAATGGAAACCAAACATGGCATGAATAATCATTATAAGGTGCTGACTAAGTGTTGTTACTTTGTAGCCGATCCATCATACAAGATGGCTGCCAGCAGGGGGAGTTTGTTTAACATAGGACCCTAAGGGTAATTAATACATACAAATGTTCAATTAATCTTATCAAAGCCAGGTGAGTGATTCAAGCTCTCATGAGCCTCTAGTTTATATTTACTAGAGTCAAATTAAATATGTTTTCTTGCGTTCTGTAAGTATTTGTCTCGCCTGCGACTTCTGTTGCAGAAAGCGAGACTTAGAGATAGTGATCAGGCGGTGAAGGCGTTGATGGCGGTGTTAGCTCTTAACTTAAAAGCTTAAAATTTTAGAAGGTAGAAGACCCAGATACCTCATACTTTGTATATAGATGCATTTTGTTATGAACTTTCCGTCTGTCATATGACCATTTTCCTTGACTTCATTTTCAAAAAAGTTCAATTTTTTTGCAATGTTAATTTCTCACTTATTATAAGTAATAAGATAGCTATATTTGGTATGTGCGTATGTTGCAAGGCCCTCATGTCAGTCCGTCAGTTTTCACTTGACCTCAACCTCATTTCATGGATCAGTGAACAAGGTTAAGTTTACAGGGTTAGGTCCATATCTCTGAAATTATAAGCAATAGGTCTTCCATATTTGATGTATGGAATGATTGTAAGGTGTACTTGCCCAACAGGTGTCATTTGACCTTGACCTCATATCCCTGGTTCAGTGGTCAAAGTAGTTTTTGTGTTTTGCTTTATTTCTCAGAAACTATAAGCATCCAGTCAATTATATTTGGTGTATGAAATGTTTTTAAGGTGTACATGTCTGTCTGGCAATAATCAACTGATCTTGACCTCATATTCATAGTTCATTGGTCAAAGTTAAATTTTTGTGTTTTGGTCTATTTCTCAGATACTATAAGCATCCAGTCAATTATATTTAGTATATGGAATGTTTGTAAGGTGAAAATGTCTGTCTGGTAATAATAATCTGAACTTGACCTCATTTTCATGGTTATTGGTCAAAAATATATTTTCAGATACTTTAGGGATAGTAGAACTACATTTGATGTAGGGAATAAATGTAGGATGATGTGTATGTCTGTTTAACAATTGTTAGTTGATCTTGACCTAATCTTAATGGTTCATTGGTCAAGTTAATTTTTTTATGAGGTTGATTTTGGTGATACTTTTAGCAATAGGTTAACTGTCTGTCTGAAAGGGATTATCTCACCTTGACCTCATGTACATTGGTCATTTAATGTTTGTGGTATAAACTTTTTTTATATACTTTCAACATAAATAATACTTCTTTTTAAATTTTCAACATAAATTATATTATGAACACTAGAACAGGCAAGACATTTCAGTGTATCCACTCTTGTTATGTTATATATACATCTTTAAAAGTGTTATTTAATTCTTGGGAATTGTGCCTTATACTGTATTATATATTTTTCATGTTTTGTGTTTACAAATAAAAATTATAACTTATATTAGAAGTAAATTATTGTGCCCAGCTGAGGATTGTGGTAAGGACAATACTAGGTTCATAAGCTCCCAAAGGGAGCCGGATATTATGGAAAAAAGTGTCAAGTAGCTACTGCACTTACACGATTTTTTTTTCAATTCCGGATGTACTCACTAACTGTAGAAACCACTTCTGGCAATTCGCACTATGACAAAAAGGTTCAATCGCACCAAGATACGTAGTTTGTCCCTGGATTTGTTCCCAACCTTTGTTAACAATATTGACAATTGTTGAATGAAAGGTTTCTTTTAAAAAAAACCTCGGGAGCTCTTCAGGTAACACCTGCCTATGTTACATGAACATGCATTTGATGTTTAACTTTCTTTTGGTTTCCTCTTTTCAGCTCACCTTTCCTAAAAGGAAATGTGAGCTTTTGCCATCACTTGGCGTCCGTCGTCGTCGTAAATTATTTCAAAGATCTTCTCCTCTGAAACTACTGAACCAATTACAACCAAACTTTAGCTGAATGATCCATAGGGTATCTAGAATAAAGTTTGTGTTTTATTTTCCATTTTGTCAAAAAACATGGCCGCCATGGCTAAAAATAGAACATAGGGGTAAAATGCAGTTTTTGGCTTATATCTCAAAAACTAAAGCATTTAGAGCAAATCTGACATGAGGTAAAAATGTTCATTAGGTCAAGGTCTATTAGCCCTGAAATTTGCAGATGAATCAAACAACCCATTGTTGGGTTGCTGCCACTTAATTGGTAATTTTAAGGAAATTTTGCAGTTTTTGGTCATTATCTTGAATATTATTATAGATAAAGATAAACTGTAAACAGCAAAAATGATCAGCAAAGTAAGATCTTTAAAAAAGTTTAATGACCAAAATTGTCAATTGACCCCTTAAGGAGTTATTGTCCTTTAATGACAATTTTGCACAATTTGTTCATCATATTTGCTAACTTACAAAAATTTTCTCCTCTGAAACTACTCAACCAAATTCAACCAAACTTCAACTGAATGATCAGTAGGGTGTATAAAATAAACTCTTTGTTTTGTTTTTTATTTCGTCAAAAAACATGGCCGTCATGGCTAAAAATAGAACACAGGGTAAAATGCAGTTTTTGGCTTATATCTCAAAAACTCCAGCATTTAGAGCAAATAAGACAAGAAGTTAAAGTATTAATTAGGTCAAGGTCTACCTTTCCTGAAATTTTCAGCCAAATTGGCTAACTGGTTTTTCAGTTATTGCCCCTGAATTGATGATTTTAAAGAAATTTGGCAGTTTTTGGTTATTATCTTGAATATTATTATAGATACAGATAAAATATAACAGCAAAAATGTTAAGCAAAGTAAGATCTACAAATAAGTCAAATGACCAAAATTGTCAATCGACCCCTTAAGGAGTTATTGCCCTTTAAAGACATTTTCACAATTTGTTCATCATGTTGACTTACTTTAACAAAAAATTTTACCTATTTTTCTTTGTATTAAAAAAAACCCTCATTACCTAAAACGGAATAATGACATATTCATTTAGTCCTTTGTAGCCAGGCTGATAGCCTAATTAATAAACAGGTATACAGCGGGGTTTTCTGTTTGACTTTTTCATTTTTAGCCATGGCGTTGTCAGTTTGTTTTAGATTTACGAGTTTGACTGTCCCTCTTTTAATGTGATTATGATATTTGTGTATATAACAGAGTCTTATGAAAACATGCCACTTTGATAATTAGATTTATTGCATGATATCAAATTTGAATGAAATTGATATTTGACCACGATGGTATACGGTTAGTTCACAAATTTTTGGTCAAAATATTTTTAAGATTTCCTACCGGGGGGGGGGGGGGGTTCCCGAACCCCCTACCCCCCTAAATCCGCTAGTGATGTATGGTCAAGACAAAAGGTCTATTTAACCAGAAATGTAGTAGAGTATCGTCAATAAGAACGAAATAACTATCAACAAACCACGTCCACGACACAGCCTATGATAAAAAAAAAAATACTTCTCGTATTCATAGATCAGTTTAGCAGCTTTTAGTGGAAAGACCTTCAATTCTCTACTAGTTTCAAATGTTCTTATAATTTTCTGTATGCCATAACCATTTAACCCTCTTAATGCCAAGGCGACATATATGTCGTTTCAGTGCTAGGATGAAACATTTTGTCCTGCATATTTTTTAGTTGTGATCTCGGTCCTGCCTTTTTATTTTTCACTATGTTTGGTCCTGCCTTTTTCTTACAACTTTATCCTGGGTTTTTTTCTGCCAAATTGCTCATCCTGCCTTTTTTTTTAAATTTCATCCTAGCCCCCCTAGTTAATCAAATGCATTAGATAAGTAATACACTCGTTTAATTAAAGAGATAATTCAGTAAATAACAAATTAACTGACAGATTCTATAAAATAAGCACTCGATCATGGTGAAACTTGAACTGAGTGAGAAATTATTATTATCAGAATCAGGGACCTATAATACATATACGTCCCTGTCAGAACGAACGATTAAATACAAATGATTTTTTTTTAAACGTAATATTATTTCTAACTATTTAACCTTGAAGTTCATAAATTACAGAAATGAATGCGTTCACACTTGAAAGCTCCGTGTTGAAGGTAGTACCATAAACTATAGTTGCTTAAGACTATCTTGGATTGAGAGCTGTCTAATTGCATGTCACTCATACTACATCTTCTTATTTTTATCACGAGCAGCACAAAAAAGCATCAAGCATTGAGGGGTTATATATATATCATATGAGGTTCACTTGGTACAGGTTCATGGTGGTATGATGACGATGTTTAATTGATAAGTAACCAACTATAAGATTTTGATTTTTTTTTTTTTGCTATGGCTAGTTCGATAGCTTTCAATCCTGGTTCATACTATTCTTAAGTTTGATAGTTATTTTTATGATCACTGTGGTTTTATTTGTACGTTTCTTATGTGTCGTTTTTCCTAAAAATATTGGAGTAGTGTTCCACGTACGGTGCAGGTTAAAGACGAATAACGGTAAGCTAAACTGACTGAGGCCCAAATTAACCATCATACTCAATCATCAACTGAGAGCACAATATCCAATATCCAAAATGACCACCAAATCAAATCATCAACCAGTCATCCTATAACAACAAATGTAATTCAAAAATCAGTCAATGAATTAGATCTGCTTAATGATTCAATACAAACTATGTCTCCTGAGAAAGATGTCGCTCATACCGATCCTACACATCATTTTTTTTATATCTTCCTCCATCGTAGAAACCACCAAATATAAACCAGTTCCAGTGGACAGGCACCCGGGACTTAGAATAATGACTCTCAACATTGAAGGGATAAAATCAAATTTTAACTATCTCCAAGACCTTGCTAAAGACCATAATCTTATTATATGTTTACAAGAACACTGGCTTTGGGGATATGAAACAAATTTCTTCGAAAAGCATTTTCCTCTACACACCATTTTTTCACGCTCCCATGACGACAATGATCCAATTCCTAATTTTAAAGCACGCAGAGGACAAGCAGGTACAGCAATCATGTGGCCTTCTTCTCTTAATAAATTTATTCATAAACTTCCAGATGGTAATTCAAGAGTAATAGCTATAAAGATAGAGTTAGAAAACCATACAGTATGTCTCATAAATGCATACATGCCAACCCTGGCACAAAATTCACAAATAGGCTATAGAGAACATCTAGACACAGTGTCACATATAACCGAAAAATATTCTGATCTTACTCATATCCTCTGTGGCGACTTGAACGGAACTCTCAAAACATCAAGGAAAAACCCCCATGATAAGCTTTTAAGAGCATTCAAAACTCAAGGCAAATGGATAAATAAAGGCAATCATTTGGATAACGATACTTTTTTCCATCACAATGGGTTATCTTCATCTCAAATTGACTATATACTGACTCAGGATTTGGATATAGTAGATAAAATCTTAATAGAAAACACTTATGGAAACAATCTATCAACTCATGTTCCAGTCTTCTGCGTCCTGGCAGCTAAAATACAATCTAACAACATTAAAAACAGTTCCAATTCAGGGAAAAAGTTTAAAATTGAATGGGATAGGGCGGATTTAAATAAGTACCAAGGAAAATTAAAAGAAACACTTCAAGAAAACCAATCTCCAAATTTAACCTCTACTGAACTGGTTGGAAATTTAATATACTGTTTAAAAAAAGGAGAAAAATTTGCCATTCCGTCAAGGATCATTAAACTAAATGGCCCCAAACTGAAGGTCTCAGCCGAAACCAAAATTTTGCTAAACATCAGTAAACAAAAACACAGGATATGGGATATTGGTGGTCGAAAAAGAGGCTTAGATGACTCCTTTAAACAACTTAAGGAAGCGAAATATAATGCCAGGAAAATGATCCGGAAGGAAAGAGCTATGGAGAGGGAAAACTTTTTTAGTCAATTAGAACAGAAACTCTCATCAAAAACCTTTTTCCAACTCATAAAAAGGAATCTAGGCAATAACAAAACTTCTGTAACCCAAGTCATCCGTCATGAAGAAAAAGACATTACTTGCCCAGATGAACAAAGAGAAGTCCTGGCCAAGTATTATAAAAATCTAGCCACGCCAAAAGATGATACAAATTTTAATGAGGAATATCTTCGTATGTGCTAGCTCCGTTGTAACATAATTAAGGAACTCTCAGGAAATAATATAGAAACTAAAATTAATTTTACAGAGGAAGAAATAATTCAATCTATTAAAAATCTTAATTCAGGAAAAGCTGGAGATGAATATGGCCTTTTTGCAGAGCATTTAAAATTGGCTGATAAAGTAATCATCCCATATATACAGAATCTTTTTAATCAAATATTAGCTGACAGAAAAACCCCAGAACATTTTAAATCTGGCATAATAGCACCAGTTTGTAAAAAAGGAAAAGACGGCAAAATTATGAATAGCTATCGTGGTATAACGGTTTCATCTGTTCTTGGAAAACTATTTGAACATGCACTTCTGGAAAAAATTATAGATCCAATCTCGAATGTATCTTCTCAACAATTTGGTTTTACCTCCGGTCTCTCCCCCACCATGGCTGCTCTGCTGATATCTGAGGCACATATGAATGCAAAAAGGATGAAGGAAATTCTCTTCTTGACAGCATTGGATACTCAAAAAGCTTTTGACGTAGTCAACCACAGCATCCTTCTTGATAAAATGTTCCAAAAAGACATTCCTCCTGAGATTTGGGAAACTATATATATACGAAATGTACAATGACCTTACTTCAAGGGTTAACATAGCAACAGCTTTCCAGTTCAACAGGGAGTCCGTCAAGGTGGTATCCTGTCCACGCATCTCTATAAAATTTATATTGAAGACCTTTTAAGACAGTTAGAAGATTCAAATATTGGTTTATATCTAGGCACAAACTATGCAGGATGTCCTACTTGCGCAGATGATATCCTACTCTTATCTAACTCGGATGAAGAAATGCAAATCATGCTCAATGTAGTAGACTCATATTCGAAAGAACATCAATATAATATCCACCCTGAAAAGAGTGTTCTCATTAAACAAAATGAAAACCCCACAAATTCTAGAAAATCATCCATATGCTCCTGGTCTCTTGGGGATAAGTCTGTTGCAGAGTCAGATAAGGCCTCAGATCTAGGTATTATAAGATCATCAAAAAATGAAAATATAATAAATGTGAAAGACCGCATTAGTTTAGCTCGAAAAACAACCTATTCACTCATATAATTATGTCAACAGGTGTACATGGTACAAACGGCTTGAATCCAAGGATTTCCTATAACATTTATAGAATCTACATATTACCCCGTCTGCTCTACAGTCTAGAAGTTTTGCCTCTTACGAACAGCCAAATCGACGACTTGAGTGACTTCCATTTATCCTTCTTAAAAAATATTCAGGCTCTTCCAACAAGAACAGCTTCTGCTGCAGTATTTTCACTACTGGGAGCCCTCCCTATAGAGGCCGAGCTTCACAAAAGACAATTAAGCCTTCTGCATTCAATCGTAGCGTCTGAAAATCAAAATCTTAGGGATATCTTGTTGCGTCAGTATCGGCTAGAAATCTGCAATGGAACTTTTCTACACAGAACTGAAAATGTCCTGCTTCAATATAGCCTACCAAGCATTGATGAGCTTCTAATATTTCTTCCAACAAAAATTAAGTGGAAACAATCCGTTAGACATGCTATCAATACATTTTGGAGTAATAAATTTAGGTCTCTAAGTAAAGAAAAATCAACCCTGATTAGGCTCTGTACTGACATTATCAATATAGGAGAAATACATCCAGTTTGGAAAACAGCAACAGAAATTCCGGGGGATACAAAGAAAGCCATAACAAAAGCTAGAATACTAACTGGGACCTACCTTTTACAAGCAACCAAAGCTAAATTTAATATAGGAAGTACAGACCCAATTTGCCCCCTCTGCAAACTCGAGGAACTTGAAAACCTTCTACATTTCCTAACTAGATGTCCATCTCTGGAAGGGGTCCGTAGGACTTTTTATGCCCCACTAAAACATGCTGTTATAAATAAAATTGGGATCGTTCAGTGGAAAACAAATTTTCAAAATAGGGAAACATTAAGCCAATTAATTGTTGACTGCAGAAAACTAGCGGGTTCTATACTTCCAAACGACAACATTTTTTTAAATATGGTTGAAACAATTTCTAGGAATCTGTGTGATAAATTACATCAACAGAGGTTAAGTCAGATTAATGCTCTATCATAATATATACATCCATTAACAATAACATGGAATTGAGCTTTCTTTCGATCCTTTTCAGAGCATAAAATAGTGAACATAAAGAACAGTTAGAAGTGAGAAGTACATGGAGGACAGTTGAGATATATATGTACTTGGGAATACGTTGATATTATCAATAATATACGGAATATACAGACAATTGCCGTATCAAAGTGGTAGCTGATGCCTTCTAGAATATAGAGTCATATGTAATAGTGTCAGACCACCGTTTTACTAATATCATTAAGTGAATCAGTGTCATTTTAGATTTTAGACTATTTTTAACGAAGTATCAAAGTGAATAACTTTTAATATCGTCCATGTAAAATAAGCCCATCGTCTTTTAATAGATGCAATTGCTTTTTATACTGTGAAATAACAAAGTGATTTTAGCTGTATAAGTCCGTGTAATATAAGCCCATTGTGTAAAATCAAGAAATTGATGTGCTCCTAACCACAGGAGGAAGTTACTGAAAGAAGAAGAAGAAGGTAAGAAATTAAACAACTTTAGATTTTTAAAACACTTGTCCGGAAATACCGTGGTGTTAGCAAGTTCCTGCACTTAGATGACACATCATTAATGTGATGGATATACAAATCCTTCATTAATTAACGAAAGAAGAAGAAGAAGAGGTAATCCCATTACAACCCTCGTAAAAGGACGACTTCGTTTGTGGCGACTCGTTTAAGTCGTTAAATACCGGTACGATTTGAAATCCTTAAACTTCCGTTATGTTGCTTGGCGCAAAAACCAGAAAACAGTACAATAGTCAATATGAAAACATACATATATGTCACATAAATAGAGCTGTTCACATTCAAAGGTATGTTATGTTAAAATCAAATTGTCATAAAATATAAGGTAAATCAATAGAATTGTTTTTTTACAGATATAAAAACAATACTGACAAATTCACGAGGCCACCCTTTAATAGTCCAAATAATTATGACGTCTTGAAAGGCTATTATATTTTTTTTCTTTGACGCCTTACTTGGAAATAATTATGACGTCTTGAAAGGCTGTAATGATTTTTTTCTTTGACGCCTAACTTCATAATTATTTGGACTAGGCCACCCTTAACAAACTTAACCTTGAACATATATCGTATTGGTTCGCATATTGGCCTCATTATGTAGCTATAGGCGTGCCTACTGTAGCTGACGACGTCACATTAGTTTCTAATTGTCCATATGAAATACAGACTATGCTAGTTTTACAAACTTCTCATGCAAATAAATTCAGTTATTTGATAAGCAATCAAAAATCTTGTGTACAGAATTACAGATGTCGGGACTCTCACGACTGGTCCATCAATGGAGAACTTTTGGATACTCCAGTTAATGCTGTTCATTTAGGAATTCAGTGAGATAAGCTCTCCCGTTCTGGAACTAAGAATGTAGTCCCATGTCGCATACAATTAGCTCGACAGACTGTTTATTCTCTCATGGGCGCTGGGTTATATGGACTCAACGGTGTTAATCCAAAAGTGTCCCTTCATTTAATCCGTTGCTACGTAATTCCAAGACTGTTATATGGGCTAGAGGTTATTTTACTCTCTAAAACTGACATTAGTTATCTCTCTACATACTTTATAAAATTTCTTAAGCGTATTCAACATCTTCCAGACCGTACAGCTAATGCTGCAGCTTATCTACTTTTAGGACAAATTTCTATTGAAGCAGAGCTTCATAAAAGAACACTAGGTATATTTAGAAAACATTATTGATAATAAAAATTCTGTTGAACGAGAATTAGCCTTCCGTCAACTGGCAATGAAAACAGAGTCGTCAAACAGCTGGTTTCGTGAACTCGTTACTATCACAGATCTCTATGATCTCCCGTCACCATACGACTTACTAAATCATCCACCATCTAAAGCTAGTTAGAAAAAATTGTTTGTATTATTGATTGCTCTGTAAATTATTACTGGTCTGCTAAACTAAAATCTGAGGCATCAGGAAAATCATCTCTTAATCTTTTGAACTGTGATGATGCTACATGTACATGTATTTGGAAATATTCATTCCATCTAGAATACATGTGGATCGGATCCTTATTCGACTCTTCGTGCTTGTATTAAATCTAAACTTGCGTGTAATGCGTATACACTTCAATGTGATAAAGCTAAATTTAGTAAATTTCAAGTGAACAATATATATGTCCGCTGTGCGGCTTGGAAAAAGAGAACCGTATACATTTTATTTTAAGGTGCTGTAAACTTGAGTCAACAAGATATAACTTTTTACAAAGCTTCAAATCCTTAATGAGTCAGTCAGTTTCAACACAGCTATATGATGAACTATTCTGTTCCGAAATTAACACTTTACAACTAGTAATCGACTGTAGTAAATTTCATTTTCTTTCTGTAAGCCAAATTTCCACAGTGGAAAGTATTTCAAGAGGACTTTGTTTCAAATAACATCCAGTGCGTTCAACCCTGCTGAGGTAGTACTGATTAAATTAAAAGAAAAAGAAAATTAAGTTAACTCATTGCCCCCTGAATCTATTTTTAGAAAACTGCACTGTATTCCTGATAAGATTTTCAACAGCAGCATCTCTCTCCCTGAAGGAAAATGGCTGCCATAGATTGTAAACATAGGGTGTATTTAAAAAAATAATTAAAAAATATTTATCAAATAGATATAATTGTTGTGTTTTGTTTTTTGTTTCAATAATATGTTATATTTTATAAATAAAAAAAAATAAAAATTAATACATTCTTACTTTTATTTTTATTTCATTGTTTATTGCACTCTATCGTAGTTTTGTACTGTAAAAATTTTTCATATATTTCTCCATTATTTCTTGTGAAATTCTCTGAAACAGCTCAGACAAAGAAACACATGACATCCTTTATGTTTAATTTTAACATCTTTTCTCCCTTAGTTAAAAAAACATTGTTTGCAACGTCCCCTTTTCTCATTTTCACAAGGGCCATTGTTTACGTTTCACAGATAGATGACTTTGTAGTAAAATTCCAATGTGTATTTTATGAATGAAAACTGTGCCACGTGTTAAATCTCATTAATATTCATTAGAGAATCATGTGACTCTAAAGCCATGCTCCTACTAGGAACCAATCAGAAGAGGTTTAACAAAAATGGGACCCAACCAAAATGACGCTTATATGCGTCATTCGGGAAATACAAAATGGCGGATTCAGACGCACATATGCGTCACCAGGGAGCAAAACGAAAGTAAAAATGACGCATATCCGTGTCAACAGGGGCCAATGAGTTAAATACTCATTTATAAGTTATTATAATGAATAGGCCAAAGTGAATTCATATCATGCTGAGTTACGCATGATACGCATTAACTAATTCGAATTAGTTTAATTCGCATTCGAAACGTTTTACGTCCTAACGTCAATTCTAATTCGAATTACAATGTGCGTCAAATTCGCTTTACTGTCCAAACGACGTTAGCTTTTAATTCGTATTAACAAAAACATTTCTAGTGCGAATTGACTAATTTGAATTAGTTAACTCGAATCAATTTGAATTAAAAAAGAAGAGTGTGTGGACGCGATAACAGGCCTCTACATTAACATTTTTTCTAACTTGTCCCTTTGGACAAGTGGCAAGAAAATCAGCTTGTCCGAACTCTGAACTCACTTGTCCGAATTCATAACTGAAAATCTAACATATTGATGATTTATGGCACACACACAATAATAACACTTGGGCTTTGATTGTACCTAATAAAAGGAGCATTTTGTAATGTTATATGAATACCACATCAAAATACATTTCATTATTTCAGAATGAAAGTTTTTTTGCAAGACTGTGTTCTCTGACTCAATGTCACTATCATTTGTCAATCATTAAATCATCATTTCTTCCCAAACCACTACGTTTCCCTATGGACCTATTCATTCTTTAGTAGTGGTATGGGTTAAACCAAAGATGTAAATACACCTGGCCACCTTGAACATGTATATGAGTTAACCTTTTTAATTTATTTTGATTTGTATATACATATATGATCATGAAGTACATACACATTTCACTAAAAAATCTGCCTTTTTAGATTTATTTTTTTTATCTTAAATTTTTATATCATAGATCTTATCAAATAAAACCTCTTTTAATGTATTGTTATGCATAAAAGCAAAATCAAATGAAACATACTTTAATTTAATATTTTAAAGTTTAGGTAAACTCCATATGGAGGTGCTCCTAATTCAAGGAAGCTTATACTAAGAAGATACATTAACATTGATTTCTTTCCCCTTCCTTATATCCCCCTGGTCAATGGCTGCCAGCATGTTCAAATACTCCAAATCAGAGACATATTATACAAATTTTATATGTCTCTGGTTCAATCAATGAATAATTATTTCATTTAGTATGATCAATAAAACAATCATTCATATTTTTGTGAATGTATAAGTCTTGAATTTGATCTATTTTTATCTGACCTTGATTTTTCACTTGTCCCATCGGACAAGTAGTATGGTGAATCTACTTGCCCGACATCTGTGTCGACTTGTCCCGGACAATCGGACAAACGTTAATGTCGAGCCCTGGATAAGCGAATTCGATTCGCATTCGATTCGAATTCAATTCGAATCAAATGTCCATGTGAACGAGGTATTAGTGATAGTGTACTGTTGTAGGAATCAAACATAATTTACTTGAATATTAACAGTGGATAGTGAACTTATATTAGTGACAGTGTATTGGAGTTAGAATCGAACATGAACTTGTCAAATGATTTTTGACCCTGTTCCCTATTCAGAAAAGGATGTACATAATATATCTTTATTGCAAAAAAAACATGAAACCCTGACGGGTTAAAATGCAAACATAGTACATTGTATGTATATATATACACAAGTTACAAAAAACAAAATAGTATATGATAAATGTTTTAAAAAAGTGAAGCTGATATTAATAACATATATATCAATATATATATATATAATTATTGACGAATGTGGACCTTATTTTCGCAATTCCATAGATTGCTTTATATAGTCTACAACACTAGACAAGGCCTGATTTTCAAACTTAAACAATTTGGCATATGTGGCTCACTTTTGTCTCTTGTAGAGAATTACCTCTCAGGTCGTACTAAAAGAGTCGTTATTAATGGTCAGACATCATCGAGTCAAAACACCTATGCTGGTGTACCCCAGGGCTCTATACTCGGTCCTTTGCTTTTTCTTATATATGTGAATGATATTAAAGATGGAATTGTCAGCAATATCAAACTGTTTGCTGATGATACGTCCCTTGTCAAACAAATTGATGACATCTCTGATTGTTTCCAAACTCTGAACAGTGACCTCGTCACGTTGAACACATGGGCCCAGCAATGGTGTGTAACATTCAATGCAGAAAAAACGGAGTATCTTATTATTTCTAAGAAGAAGCAAATACCACACTACCCTCCATTGATCTTAAATAATGTAAATATAAAGAGAGTTACATGCCATAAACATCTAGGTCTTATCTTGAATGATAAACTTTCTTGGACCGATCATATTGCTGATATTTGTAAGAAATGTCATAATAAACTGAACACTATCTTGAGGATGCGACATATATTACCTAGATTATGCATTGAAAAATTATATAAAACATTTGTTCGTTCATTGCTAGATTATGCAGATGTCATCTATGATAACTGCACTAGCGCCGATTCTGCAAACATTGAACATGTACAGAGACGTGCCTGCATTATATCTACTGGGGCAATCAGGGTCACAAAACATGTCACTTTATTGAAAGAGGTTGGTCTTGAGCTTCTCAAAACATGCTGTCAAGTTCATAGACTTACATACTTGTACAAAATTAAAAATCATCTTGTCCCAGATTATCTTTGTTATTTTCATCCATTGTTCCATCATAATACTGAAAACTATAACTTAAGACGACATGCTAACCTGATACCCATCAGGTCAAGAACAGTAGCATACTATAACTCTTTTCTTCTAGCTACGATTAGAGACTGGAATAGTTTGTCAGCTGAACTAATTACAGCAACATCTTTGGCGAGTTTCAAAAGGTTGTTAAAGAAGAATCTCAATTTGTGTAGTAAAAAAATATATTCACGAGGACATGGTTATGAGAAAAAGATTCATACTAGATTACGCTTAGGGCTAAGTGCTCTTAATGACCACTTGTATAAATATAATCTAACATTAAATAGGTTTTGCGATTTCTGCCCAGGTAACTGCATTGAAAACACTGAGCACTATTTAATTCATTGCGCCCGTTACACGAACTATCGGATTACTCTTCTACTTGGAATTAAGAATCTGCTTTGTCCAGATATAAATATAGCAATGTTGCGGGATCTATGTCCCAACTATCTGAGCAAAATATTAATAGAAGGTAGTGATGATTTGTCTGATGATACTAATTTAGAGTTGTTTGAGTGTGTGTTTCGATTTATTAAATCTTCGAACAGATTTTCTCGATAGCTTAAAAAAATTTTTTTGACCTGATTGTGCTCAAAATTGTCTTTCCATAATCACTATTTTATATTACTGAATCATACATGTTTGTTAATTCGTGTGCATGTGAGTAAGAATGAGCGAGTGATTGGATGGGTGTGTAGTATTTGTATGTCTTGTCCTGTACATATTGTCTTGTCTTGTGTTTAACATGTTTGTATTCAAAACTTTGATAATTGTGAATCTGTATATATCTATGTTGAGGAGATCCACGCGTAGCCTCTGGCTGTTGGCAATCCTCTTTAAATAAATAAAGAATTAGACAAAATATCCTTATTGTGATCTAGAATAGTTTTAAGTTTAGAGTTTAAGTCAAGCTGGTTAAAATTGGATAATCATGATAATGGGTTTTAATTGCATTTATAAGGGAATGTCTTACATTACTGTTAATTTTGGCAATGGAGGAAAAAGTTTTGCTCATCATCTAAAATTTTACAAACTTTGCACAGTCTGTGTTCTCTTTAAATTTTTTTATAACATCCTAATTCAATTTCCAAATTATTATCACTTACACGTAATTTTGTTAAAAGTTGACGACTATTAAAATTGTTTAGATTGTGCAAGAAGTCCTCAAATTTAATTTCATTTTTAAGTTTACTATAAAGATAGAGTTTTGAACTGTTATCAATATTTGAAAGTTTTTCAAGAGTGATGTTATTATACTTTTCCTTCACAATCTGTTTTAAAAGTTTTTTTGAGTGTATTTTTTATCAGTTTAAAAGGTTTATCAAAATCAACATATATATATTCTTCTTCATCAATATTAAATTCTTTAAAAATATGCTTGGCAAAAGTGTACCAAGTATATATTCCATCTTTAGTCATACATGTAGATTTATTTACTGCAAAAGCTTCTTTAACAAGAGGGTTTATTTCATGGCAGTTAATTCTACAAAAATATAATAAAACTTGAGTTTTAATAAAGGAGTCAAGCGGAAATCGTCCGAACTCAGACTTTGCAGCTACATGTATATTACATGAGGTTTTTTTAATTCCAAGAACAGTTTTACAAAATTTATGATGAACTTTTTCAAAGTTGATTCTATCTGTCAATGATAATTAAGTATCACAGTTACTTCCATGCAAAGTGGCTCTATTTATAAAAATTGAGTAATAATCTTCCATAAACCAGATCTCACTATTATATAAAATTATGGGTTTAATTAAGGAATCAAATAATTTACATGATAAATCAACAGAGACATGATGAAAATTAGACATATATTTTTTTTATGAAAATAATGCTTTAAGTGCTTTCTTGGATAGCTCATGTGTAGATCTCTTAAATTTTCCTTTATTATCAATAATGTTCCCAAGAAAGTTATACTCTTTAACTTCAGTTAACTGATTTTGTTTATAAATTTTTTTTTACTCAAAAGTATTTCTTAAATGAAAAATCATAATTTTGTTTTTATTTGTATTTACAGTCAGCTGCCATTTGTAGCAATATTTTTCCAGTTTATTCAAAGCAGATTGTAAACCGTTTTGTGATTCTGATAATATTAAAAGATTATCTGCAAAACTAAGACTACTTATTGGTGTTTTATCTAAATACACAGGATCACATGTCCCATCAAAAATTGAATGGAGATCATTAATAAAACAATTAAACAATGTGGGGCTCAAACTGTCCCCTTGTTTGACCCCTTTATTTATTTTAAAAAATTCAGATAATATAGAGGTGGTGGTAATGTGTATTAACGTGTGTAATATTGAAGTCGATGATTGGATTATATTCTACACTGAAAAGTGGGTCGCCTGATATAGGCGGAAATGTACGGACTGAAAGACTTATTTGTTTGGCATTGCGACCCACACTATCACATATGGATCATTTTATGTAAGACAGTCAGTTTTATTGATTTGCAGAGTTAACCAAAGTACCCAGAAAAAACACAGAACTCAGAGACAGGAAACTGACAAATTAACCATATAAAATGTATGATGCACGTGAAAATTGAACAGTAATTGTGGGACTGCCCATTGAACAGGAATCCGGATCCGTTCCGTGTTCGCTCTGATTCTCGTTCGCCCTAGGACCTGTTCGCTCTACTTCTTGTTTGCCCTAGGACCTGTTCGCTCTACTTCTTGTTTGCCCTAGGACAGTTCACGCTGATTTTTCATAGCATATATTTTATTATAGGATACATTTGTAACTAAGACAGACTAAGTTATTGCTTGTTGGAAATTTCGCCGACTATTTATCTTGTTTTGCTGTATATTTACTATCATTTAATTTATCTGTAAGTAATGTAATCACTCTGATTTTATTTTATATTATATAAATTGTTTTTAATGTATATAATTACCTTACACGTTTCATAAATTTGTCTTACTGTATTGAGACTTTAAATTAATTGAAAAAGTATTGAGAAATTAAGGTGTGCTGTGACTTATTGTGTTCTGTATTTGCTTACATTTATAAATTAATTCAGAGAGAAAAGACACTTTCCTCTTCCATATATATATCAAATTTGTCAAAACAAACTTGAGATAAAAGAAGCCAAGCTGTGAAAATACAGTTCCTTTTAATGTCTTTAATACAATCTTACATTCATTGTTTAAACTCCTACCAAGCAGACCTCTTTATTTTATTTTCATTAATAATGCATCATTAGCAATTAATACAGCAATAAAGTGATTTCAAAGACATAATAAATATACCTTAACATTATTCTAAATTGCAAACAAACCTAGGGCGAAGGAACCCACCACGAACGGACCTAGGGCGAACATGTACCTAGAGCAAATGGACCCGTTTTCATTGAACAGAGACCTGATGTCACATCTTGAAGATGTGGTCACAGTTTGGTATTAAAATAATCATATTTTAAGTGGCTCAACCACTATGGTTCCTTGTACAAATAGACAATGATTTAAAACTTTGATTGTTTGCTTTGATTTTATAAACATCACTTTCTACACCATATGGGTAATTTCATGGCAGTCAGTTTTTTTGACAGACTAAACCGTAGTACTTGAAGGAAAGCGCCAACCTGTGGGAGGAAACTGACTAACCTTATCACATATGACATGAAAATAGAATCTTAATTTGCAACTGTCCAACTAGGGCTCAAACCAACACCTAGAGGTACATGTAAGGTGTGACAAACTACCATAATATAAACACGCCTACTGCCCCTGATAAGTTTTGAGGATAAAGGATCTGTACCAAATCAGGATAGCAAAATATTAAAAAATTGGGAGGTTGGCACAAATAGACATGGTGTTTATACTGATATTATCCCAGTGCAATGTTTTTCAGAGCTAGGTTTAAAACGTACATGTATGATAAATTCAAAATGGAAATATATGCAGCAGGACAGACAATTGTTGCAGATTTACAGGTTTATAGTAGTTTTGTAACAGTAGACATGGTAGATGCTAGCCTGGTACAAAACATTCATATTTTGAAGACTAGCATCTTGTGTCATTTGAAGTACTTAGACAAAAAATTTATAAAAGAATAAAAGGATAACAATGTGCATTTGTCATGTTTGTTTTAATTAAAACACATATATTCCTTCCATGAATTGCATATACATTTATTTAATTTATTACAAATCTTTGTCAGTCAAATGTATGTTTATATATCTCAACTTGTACGATTCGCTCGTGTATGTAACAATGTTTTAGATTTTAACGAGAGAAATTTATGTATTACTGAAAAATTATTACACCAGGGTTTTCGATATCACAAACTAGTCAAAACATTTACTAAATTTTATCATCGGTATAAAGACATCATTCGTAAATATAGCTCAACATGCAGACTTCTTATACGTTCAGGTATTTCACATCCAATTTTTTATGGAAATATTCTTTATAAAGCACAAAGGTGTCAGTATTCACCTCAGAAACTTAAAAAACCTTTGAATAGACTTATTAAGAAGGGATATAATTACGATACTGTTGTCAAGTCATTAAAGATTGCATATTTTGGCGTTAATATTGAGTCACTGATAAGGTCTTTGCGTCGGAACTAAACACATTTATTCTAAAAACAGTTGTTGGCATGACACAGGTTATGTTCTTCTCATATAAGTTATGATGGTATGATACTAAACCCCTAACGGGAAGGATTGTGCCTGATGTACATATGATGAAATCATAATCTTTCAGTCAGTTTAATTGAAGTCTGGAGCTGGCATGTCAGTTAACTGCTAGTAGTCTGTTGTTATTTATGTATTATTGTCATTTTGTTTATTTTCTTTGGTTACATCTTCTGACATCAGACTCGGACTTCTCTTGAACTGAATTTTAATGTGCGTATTGTTATGCGTTTACTTTTCTACATTGGTTAGAGGTATAGGGGGAGGGTTGAGATCTCACAAACATGTTTAACCCCGCCGATTTTTGCGCCTGTCCCAAGTCAGGAGCCTCTGACCTTTGTTAGTCTTGTATTATTTTAATTTTAGTTTCTTGTGTACAATTTGGAAATTAGTATGGCGTTCATTATCACTGAACTAGTATATATTTGTTTAGGGGCCAGCTGAAGGACGCCTCCGGGTGCGGGAATTTCTCGCTACATTGAAGACCTGTTGGTGACCTTCTGCTGTTGTTTTTTATTTGGTCGGGTTGTTGTCTCTTTGACACATTCCCCATTTCCATTCTCAATTTTATTATAGGGTATATATACAGTTATGTACAATGTAATTTCTGGACTTCTGTTGATACTTTAAAATACTGTGTGATATGCTCCTTCCTTAAAGGGGTTGTCAGTGTATGACCTGATGCCCAGAGTTCCATATAGCCACTTGTTTGTTTTTACCAATAACGGTGAGGAATTTTTTAGCATTTATTTAATTATTGTTCATGTGTATACATATGACCTTATGTCCTGAATCCCCTATAGCCACTTGTTTGTTTTTACCAATAACCATGAGGAATTGTCTAACATTTATTACTGTTAATGGTTGTGAGTCAGTGTATGACCTTATGCCCAGAGTCCCATATAGCCACTTGTTTGTTTTTACTAATAACCATGAGGAATTGTCTAACATTTATTACTGTTAATGTTTGTGAGTCAGTGTATGACCTTATGCCCAGAGTCCCATATAGCCACTTGTTTGTTTTTACCAATAACCATGAGGAATTGTCTAACCCTTATTACTGTTAATGTTTGTGAGTCAGTGTATGACCTTATGCCCAGAGTCCCATATAGCCACTTGTTTGATTTTACTAATAACAATGAGGAATTGTTTAGCATTTATTACTGTTAATGTTTGTGAGTCAGTGTATGACCTTATGCCCAGAGTCCCATATAGCCACTTGTTTGATTTTACTAATAACAATGAGGAATTGTTTAGCATTTATTACTGTTAATGTTTGTGAGTCAGTGTATGACCTTTATGCCCAGAGCAGAGATGGGTCCGATTACTTTCAATGTAATTGATTAAATTACAATTACTTTGTCATTTGTACGATTAAATTAAATTAATGATTACATCATTTCTGAAAGTATCTGATTAAATTAATGATTACATTGGCAAAGTAATCATGATTACATCTGATTACAATGAATTTAAAAACAAAACATTTTGAATGATGTGGATGAATAAACTTTTAATATAACTATAGCATTTTTGAGAACGTATTTTATTTGGTTCAATTATAAAATGTTAACTTCAAATTAAACGTCATCTATTTAAATAAACACCAAATTTCACTACATATATATACATTACACTTTATCACCAATGTTCTCTAAATTATTTTGAATTAAATTTAATAAAGATATATCATAATCAAGAGTTTTTTTGTTTGTCTTCTGACCTCTTTCATAATTTATATGTATTCCAAGTTGCAGTTTATGGAAGTTTAGATATGGATGAAATAAAGTTACATTTGTACTAGTTAAAACTATGTTAAATTTTAATATAAATGTTTAATCAAATTATAAACAATATGTATTAAAGTACTAAAAACCATTGCATTTTACACGTCCAGTCCAAATACAAAAAAAGGTTTAAACAACATATTTGTCCAACTTTTAATTTAGTTTGTGCTTATTAGATAAATTTTCATGTCTGATTTATCTTTTATCATATATTTCCCTACAGCTATACTCAATTAGTAATTGCAATAAAAACAAACCTTAATTAGTCTCCTACCTGTCAATTCAAAGTTGACAAAAATCACAAAAATTAACAAAAGATTATAATTCAGGGTTAAAGAAAAGTATTACTTGAATATATAACAGTTATTATCAAATATTAATATGAAGATCATTATAAAACGATGAATATACATGTATGTACAATATCTTTTACCAAGATAAAAGGTATATAATTGTATTATATGTCTCTGCTTAGGCTAATGATGACTTTTCAATACTGTAACAGTTTATTTTTTACTGAAGTAGACAAGCTTAAAGTAACCAAACCATTTTAGTATTTTAAAAATTTATCAAATATGAACAAAGGTTCATTTAATGACCAAAAACACAATATTAGATTTTTTTCATTGTAATCAGAAGTAATCAAAAAGTAATCATGATTACAGGGTATTTTGAAAAGTAATTGATTAAATTAAATTACATGTAATCAGATTTTTGGCTGATTAATGATTACACTGATTACTTGAAAAATTGTAATCAATTACAGCTGATTAACGATTACAATTACAATTACCCCAAGTCTGGCCCAGAGTCCCATATAGCCACTTGTTTGATTTTACTAATAACCATGAGGAATTGTCTAACATTTATTACTGTTAATGTTTATGAGTCAGTGTATGACCTTATGCCCAGAGTCCCATATAGCCACTTGTTTGTTTTTACCAATAACCATGAGGAATTGTCTAACATTTATTACTGTTAATGTTTATGAGTCAGTGTTTGACCTTATGCTCAGAGTCCCATATAGCCACTTGTTTGTTTTTATCAATAACCATGAGAAATTGTTTTAATAGCGTTTATTACTGTTCATGTTTGTCAATCAGTGTATGACCTAATTGACCTTATGCCCAGAATCCCATATAGCCACTTGTTTGTTTATATCAATAAATATGAGGAAATGTTTAGCATTTCTTACTGTTCATGTTTGTGAGTCTGTTTATGACCTTATGCCCAGAATCCCATATAGCCACTTGTTGATTTTACCAATAAAGATGAGGAATTGTTTAGCATTTATTACTGTTAATGTTTGTGAGTCAGTGTATGACCTTATGCCCAGAATCCCATATAACCACTTGTTTGATTTTACCAATAATCATGAGGAATTGTCTAACATTTATTACTGTTAATGTTTGTGAGTCAGTGTATGACCTTATGCCCAGAGTCCCATATAGCCACTTGTTTGTTTTTACCAATAACGATTAGGAATTGTCTAACATTTAATACTGTTCATGTTTGTAAGTCAGTGAATGACCTTATGCCCAGAGTCGCATATAGCCACTTGTTTGTTTATAAACCAATAACAATGTGGAATTGTTCAGCATTTATTACTGTTGTTGTTTTTCAGTCAGTGTATGACCTTATACCCAGAGTCCCATATAGCCACTTGTTTGTTTTTACCATTAACAATGAGGAATTGTTCAGCATTTATTACTGTTGATGTTTTTCAGTCAGTGTATGACCTTATACCCAGAATCCCATATAGCCACTTGTTTGTTTTTACCAATAACAATGAGGAATTGTTCAGCATTTATTACTGTTGATGTTTTTCAGTCAGTGTATGACCTTATACCCAGAGTCCCATATAGCCACTTGTTTGTTTTTACCAATAACTATGAGGAAATGTTTAGCATTTCTTACTGTTCATGTTTGTGAGTCAGTTTATGACCTTATGCCCAGAGTCCCATATAGCCACTGGTTTGATTTTACTAATAACCATGAGGAATTGTCTAACATTTATTACTGTTAATGTTTATGAGTCAGTGTATGACCTTATGCCCGGAGTCCCATATAGCCACTTGTTTGTTTTTACCAATAACCATGAGGAATTGTCTAACATTTATTACTGTTAATGTTTATGAGTCAGTGTTTGACCTTATGCTCAGAGTCCCATATAGCCACTTGTTTGTTTTTATCAATAACCATGAGAAATTGTTTTAATAGCGTTTATTACTGTTCATGTTTGTCAATCAGTGTATGACCTAATTGACCTTATGCCCAGAATCCCATATAGCCACTTGTTTGTTTATATCAATAAATATGAGGAAATGTTTAGCATTTCTTACTGTTCATGTTTGTGAGTCTGTTTATGACCTTATGCCCAGAATCCCATATAGCCACTTGTTTGATTTTACCAATAAAGATGAGGAATTGTTTAGCATTTATTACTGTTAATGTTTGTGAGTCAGTGTATGACCTTATGCCCAGAATCCCATATAACCACTTGTTTGATTTTACCAATAATCATGAGGAATTGTCTAACATTTATTACTGTTAATGTTTGTGAGTCAGTGTATGACCTTATGCCCAGAGTCCCATATAGCCACTTGTTTGTTTTTACCAATAACGATTAGGAATTGTCTAACATTTAATACTGTTCATGTTTGTAAGTCAGTGAATGACCTTATGCCCAGAGTCGCATATAGCCACTTGTTTGTTTATAAACCAATAACAATGTGGAATTGTTCAGCATTTATTACTGTTGTTGTTTTTCAGTCAGTGTATGACCTTATACCCAGAGTCCCATATAGCCACTTGTTTGTTTTTACCAATAACAATGAGGAATTGTTCAGCATTTATTACTGTTGATGTTTTTCAGTCAGTGTATGACCTTATACCCAGAATCCCATATAGCCACTTGTTTGTTTTTACCAATAACAATGAGGAATTGTTCAGCATTTATTACTGTTGATGTTTTTCAGTCAGTGTATGACCTTATACCCAGAGTCCCATATAGCCACTTGTTTGTTTTTACCAATAACTATGAGGAAATGTTTAGCATTTCTTACTGTTCATGTTTGTGAGTCAGTTTATGACCTTATGCCCAGAGTCCCATATAGCCACTGGTTTGTTTTTACCAATAAAAATGAGGAATTGTTTAGCATTTATTACTGTTAATGTTTGTGAGTCAGTGTATGACCTTATGCCCAGAATCCCATATAGCCACTTGTTTGTTTTTACCAAAAACCATGAGGAATTGTTTAGCATTTATTACTGTTAATGTTTGTGAGTCAGTGTATGACCTGATACCCAGAGTCCCATATAGCCACTTGTTTGTTTTTACCAATAACAATGAGGAATTGTTCAGCATTTATTACTGTTGATGTTTTTCAGTCAGTGTATGACTCTTATACCCAGAGTCCCATATAGCCACTTGTTTGTTTTTACCAATAACTATGAGGAAATGTTTAACATTTCTTACTGTTCATGTTTGTGAGTCAGTTTATGACCTTATGCCCAGAGTCCCATATAGCCACTGGTTTGTTTTTACCAATAAAAATGAGGAATTGTTTAGCATTTATTACTGTTAATGTTTGTGAGTCAGTGTATGACCTTATGCCCAGAATCCCATATAGCCACTTGTTTGTTTTTACCAAAAACCATGAGGAATTGTTTAGCATTGATTACTGTTAATGTTTGTGAGTCAGTGTATGACCTTATGCCCAGAGTCACATATAGCCACTTGTTTGTTTTTACCAATAACCATGAGGAATTGTTTAACATTTATAACTGTTAATGTTTGTGAGACAGTGTTTGACCTTATGCCCAGAGTCCCATATAGCCACTTGTTTGTTTTTACCAATCACCATGAGGAATTGTCTTTATTTTATTACTGTTAATGTTTGTGAGTCAGTGTATGACCTTATGCCCAGAGTCCCATATAGCAACTTGTTTGATTTTACCAATAAAGATGAGGAATTGTCTTTATTTTATTAGCTCACCTGGCCCGAAGGGCCAAGTGAGCTTTTCTCATCACTTGGCGTCCGGCGTCCGTCGTCGTCCGGCGTCCGTCGTCCGTCGTCGTTAACTTTTACAAAACTCTTCTCCTCTGAAACTACTGGGCCAAATTTAACCAAACTTGGCCACAATCATCATTGGGGTATCTAGTTTAAAAAATGTGTTCGGTTACCCGGCCAACCAACCAAGATGGCCGCCATGGCTAAAAATAGAACATAGGGGTCAAATGTAGTTTTTGGCTTATAACTCTGAAACCGAAGCATTTAGAGCAAATCTGACATGGGGTTAAATTGTTTATTAAGTCAAGATCTATGTGCCCTAAAATTTTCAGACGAATCGGACAACCGGTTGTTTGGTTGCTGCCCCTGAATTGGCAATTTTAAGGAAATTTTGCCGTTATATGGTTATTATCTTGAATATTATTATAGATAGAGATAAACTGTAAACAGCAATAATGTTCAGCAAAGTAAGATCTACAAATAAGTCAACATGACCGAAATGGTCAGTTGACCCATATAGGAGTTATTGCCCTTTATAGTCAATTTTTAACCATTTTTCGTAAATCTTAGTAATCTTTTACAAAAATTTTCTCCTCTGAAACCACTGGGCCAAACTTATCCAAACTTGGCCACAATTATCTTTGGGGTATCTAGTTTAAAAAATGTGTCCAGGGACCCGGCCAACCAACCAAGATGGCCGCCATGGCTAAAAATAGAACATAGGGGTAAAATGCAGTTTTTGGCTTATAACTTAAAAACCAAAGCATTAAGAGCAAATCTGACTATTAGAAAATTGTTTATCAGGTCAAGATCTATCTACCCTGAAATTTTCAGATGAATCTGACAACCTGTTGTTGGGTTGCTGCCCCTGAATTGGTAATTTTAAGGAAATTTTACTGTTTTTGGTTATTATCTTGAAAATTATTAAAGATAGAAATAAACTGTAAACAGCAATAATGTTCAGCAAAGTAAGATTTACAAATAAGTCAACATAACCGAAATGGTCAGTTGACCCATATAGGAGTTATTGCCCTTTATAGTCAATTTTTAACCATTTTTCATAAATCTTAGTAATCTTTTACAAAAATCTTCTCCTCTGAAACTACTGGGCCAAATTAATCCAAACTTATCCACAATCATCTTTTGGGTATCTAGTTTAAAAAATGTGTCCGATGACCCGGCCATCCAACCAAGATGGCCGCCATGGCTAAAAATAGAAGATAGGGGTAAAATGCAGTTTTTGGCTTATAACTCAAAAACCAAAGCCTTTAGAGAAAATCTGACAGGGGGATAAATTGTTTATCAGGTCAAGATCTATCTGCCCTGAAATTTTCAGATAAATCGGACAACCCGTTGTTGGGTTCCTGCCCCTGAATTGGTAATTTTAAGGAAATTTTACTGTTTTTGGTTATTATCTTGAAAATTATTATAGATAGAAATAAACTGTAAACAGCAATAATGTTCAGCAAAGTAAGATTTACAAATAAGTCAACATGACCGAAATGGTCAATTGACCCCCTAAGGAGTTATTGTCCTTTATAGTCAATTTTCAACAATTTTTATAAAATTTGTAAATTTTTACTAACATTTTCCACTGAAACTACTGGTACAAGTTCATTATAGATAGAGATAATTGTAAGCTCAGGGCTCGACATTAACGTTTGTCCGATTGTCCGGGACAAGTCGACACAGATGTCGGGCAAGTAGATTCACCATACTACTTGTCCGATGGGACAAGTGAAAAATCAAGGTCAGATAAAAATAGATCAAATTCAAGACTTATACATTCACAAAAATATGAATGATTGTTTTATTGATCATACTAAATGAAATAATTATTCATTGATTGAACCAGAGACATATAAAATTTGTATAATATGTCTCTGATTTGGAGTATTTGAACATGCTGGCAGCCATTGACCAGGGGGATATAAGTAAGGGGAAAGAAATCAATGTTAATGTATCTTCTTAGTATAAGCTTCCTTGAATTAGGAGCACCTCCATATGGAGTTTACCTAAACTTTAAAATATTAAATTAAAGTATGTTTCATTTGATTTTGCTTTTATGCATAACAATACATTAAAAGAGGTTTTATTTGATAAGATCTATGATATAAAAATTTAAGATAAAAAAAATAAATCTAAAAAGGCAGATTTTTTAGTGAAATGTGTATGTACTTCATGATCATATATGTATATACAAATCAAAATAAATTAAAAAGGTTAACTCATATACATGTTCAAGGTGGCCAGGTGTATTTACATCCTTGGTTTAACCCATACCACTACTAAAGAATGAATAGGTCCATAGGGAAACGTAGTGGTTTGGGAAGAAATGATGATTTAATGATTGACAAATGATAGTGACATTGAGTCAGAGAACACAGTCTTGCAAAAAAACTTTCATTCTGAAATAATGAAATGTATTTTGATGTGGTATTCATATAACATTACAAAATGCTCCTTTTATTAGGTACAATCAAAGCCCAAGTGTTATTATTGTGTGTGTGCCATAAATCATCAATATGTTAGATTTTCAGTTATGAATTCGGACAAGTGAGTTCAGAGTTCGGACAAGCTGATTTTCTTGCCACTTGTCCAAAGGGACAAGTTAGAAAAAATGTTAATGTAGAGGCCTGAAGCTGCAAGGATGTTCAGTAAACTAAGATGTACAAACACATCACCATCACCAAAATACAATTTTGTCATGAATCCATCTGCTTCCTTTGTTTAATAGTCACATAGACCAAGGTGAGCGACACAGGCTCTTTAGAGCCTCTAGTTACTGTTAATGTTTGTGAGTCAGTGTTTGACCTTATGCCCAGAGTCCCATATAGCCACTTGTTTGTTTATACCAAAAACCATGAGGAATTGTTTAGCATTTATTACTGTTAATGTTTGTGAGTCAGTGTATGACCTTATGCCCAGAATCCCATGTAACCACTTGTTTGTTTATACCAATAACAATGTGGAATTGTTTAGCATTTATTACTGTTGGAGTTTTTCAGTCAGTGTATGACCTTATACCCAGAATCCCATATAGCCACTTGTTTGTTTTTACCAATAACAATGAGGAATTGTTCAGCATTTATTACTGTTGATGTTTTTCAGTCAGTATATGACCTTATACCCAGAGTCCCACATATAGCCACTTGTTTGTTTTTACCAATAACTATGAGGAAATATTTAGCATTTCTTACTGTTCATGTTTGTGAGTAAGTTTATGACCTTATGCCCAGAGTCCCATATAGCCACTTGTTTGTTTATACCAATAAGTGAATAACCATGAGGCATTGTTTAGCATTTATTACTGTTAATGTTTGTGAGTCAGTGTATGACCTTATGCCCAGAATCCCATATAACCACTTGTTTGATTTTACCAATAACCATGAGGAATTGTCTAACATTTATTACTGTTAATGTTTGTGAGTCAGTGTATGACCTAATGCCCAGAGTCCAATATAGCCACTTGTATGTTTTTACCAATAACGATGAGGAATTGTTTAGCATTTATTACTGTTCATGTTTGTGAGTCAGTGTATGACCTTATGCCCAGAGTCCCATATAGCCACTTGTAATAACGATGAGGAAATGTTCAGCATTTATCACTTTTTATGTTTGTGAGTCAGTGTATGACCTTATTTCCTGGAATCCCATATAGCCACTTGTTTGTTTTTACTAATAAAGATGAGGAATTGTTTAGCATTTATTACTATTAATGGTTGTGAGTCAGTGTATGACCTTATGCCCAGAATCCCATATAGCCACTTGTTTGATTTTACCAATAACCATGAGGAATTGTCTAACATTTATTACTGTTCATGTTTGTGGGTCAGTTTATGGCCTTAGGCCCAGAGTCCCATATAGCCACTTGTTTGTTTTTACCAATAACAATGAGGAATTGTTCAGCATTTAGTACAGTTAATGTTTGTCAGTCAGTGTTTGACCTTATTCACAGAGTCCCATATAGGCACTTGTTTGCTTATAGCAATAACCATGAGGAATTGTCTAACATTTATTACTGTTAATGTTTTTGAGTCAGTGTATGACCTTATGCCCAGAGTGCCATATAGCCACTTGTTTGATTTTACCAATAACCATGAGGAATTGTCTAACATTTATTACTGTTAATGTTTGTGAGTCAGTGTATGAACTTATGCCCAGAGTCCCATATAGCCACTTGTTTGTTTTTACCAATAAAGATGAGGAATTGTTTAGCATTTATTACTGTTCATGTTTGTGAGTCAGTTTATGACCTTATGCCCAGAGTCCCATATAACCACTTGTTTGATTTTACCAATAACCTTGAGGAATTGTTAGCATTTATTACTGTTAATGTTTGTGAGTCAGAGTTTGACCTTATGCCTGGAGTCCCATATAGCCACTTGTTTGTTTATACCAATAACCATGAGGAATTGTTTAGCATTTATTACTGTTAATGTTTGTGAGTCTGTGTATGACCTTATGCCTGGAGTCCCATATAGCCACTTGTTTGTTTTTACCAATAACCATGAGGAATTGTTTAGCGTTTATTACTGTTAATGTTTGTGAGTCAGTGTATGACCTTATGCCCAGAATCCCATATAACCACTTGTTTGATTTTACCAATAACAATGAGGAATTGTTCAGCATTTATAACTGTTGATGTTTTTCAGTCAGTGTATGACCTTATACCCAGAGTCCCATATAGCCACTTGTTTGTTTTTACCAATAACTATGAGGAAATGTTGAGCATTTCTTACTGTTCATGTTTGTGAGTCAGTTTATGACCTTATGCCCAGAGTCCCATTTAGCCACTTGTTTGTTTTTACCAATAAAGATGAGGAATTGTCTTTATTTTATTACTGTTAATGTTTGTGAGTCAGTGTTTGACCTTATGCCCAGAGTCCCATATAAGCACTTGTTTGATTTTACCAATAACCATTTATAAGGAATTGTCTAACATTTATTACTGTTAATGTTTGCGGGTCAGTGTTTGACCTTATGCCCAGAGTCCCATATAGCCACTTGTTTGTTTATACCAAAAACCATGAGGAATTGTTTAGCATTGATTACTGTTAATGTTTGTGAGTCAGTGTAAAGTGTAAAATCACAAAAATACTGAACTCAGAGGAAAATCAATTCGGAAAGTCCATAATCACATGGCAAATCAAATAACAAAACGCATCAAAAACGAATGGACAAGAACTGTCATATTCCTGACTTGGTACAGGCAGTGTATGACCTTATGCCCAGAATCCCATGTAACCACTTGTTTGTTTATACCAATAACAATGTGGAATTGTTTAGCATTTATTACTGTTGGAGTTTTTCAGTCAGTGTATGACCTTATACCCAGAATCCCATATAGCCACTTGTTTGTTTTTACCAATAACAATGAGGAATTGTTCAGCATTTATTACTGTTGATGTTTTTCAGTCAGTGTATGACCTTATACCCAGAGTCCCATATAGCCACTTGTTTGTTTTTACCAATAACTATGAGGAAATATTTAGCTTTTCTTACTGTTCATGTTTGTGAGTCAGTTTATGACCTTATGCCCAGAGTCCCATATAGCCACTTGTTTGTTTTTACCAATAACAATGAGGAATTGCATAGCATTTATTACTGTTAATGTTTGTGAGTCAGTGTTTGACCTTATGCCCAGAGTCCCATATAGCCACTTGTTCGTTTTTACCAATAACCATGAGGAATTGTTTAGCATTTATTACTGTTAATGTTTGTGAGTCAGTGCACATGTATGACCTTATGCCCAAAGTCCCATATAGCCACTTGTTTGTTTTTACCAATAACCATGAGGAATTGTCTAACATTTATTACTGTTAATGTTTGTGAGTCAGTGTTTGACCTTATGCCCAGAGTCCCATATAGCAACTTGTTTGATTTTACCAATAAAGATGAGGAATTGTCTTTATTTTATAACTGTTAATGTTTGTGAGTCAGTGTTTGACCTTATGCCCAGAGTCCCATATAGCCACTTGTTTGTTTTTACCAATAACCATGAGGAATTGTCTTTATTTTATTACTGTTAATGTTTGTGAGTCAGTGTATGACCTTATGCCCAGAATCCTATATAGCCACTTGTTTGTTTTTACCAATAAAGATGAGGAATTGTCTTTATTTTATTACTGTTAATGTTTGTGAGTCAGTGTTTGACATGATGCCCAGAGTCCCATATAGCCACTTGTTTGTTTTTACCAATAACCATGAGGAATTGTCTTTATTTTATTACTGTTAATGTTTGTGAGTGAGTGCACATGTATGACCTTATGCCCAAAGTCCCATATAGCCACTTGTTTGTTTTTACCAATAACCATGAGGAATTGTCTAACATTTATTACTGTTAATGTTTGTGAGTCAGTGTTTGACCTTATGCCCAGAGTCCCATATAGCAACTTGTTTGATTTTACCAATAAAGATGAGGAATTGTCTTTATTTTATAACTGTTAATGTTTGTGAGTCAGTGTTTGACCTTATGCCCAGAGTCCCATATAGCCACTTGTTTGTTTTTACCAATAACCATGAGGAATTGTCTTTATTTTATTACTGTTAATGTTTGTGAGTCAGTGTATGACCTTATGCCCAGAATCCTATATAGCCACTTGTTTGTTTTTACCAATAAAGATGAGGAATTGTCTTTATTTTATTACTGTTAATGTTTGTGAGTCAGTGTTTGACATGATGCCCAGAGTCCCATATAGCCACTTGTTTGTTTTTACCAATAACCATGAGGAATTGTCTTTATTTTATTACTGTTAATGTTTGTGAGTCAGTGCACATGTATGACCTTATGCCCAAAGTCCCATATAGCCACTTGTTTGTTTTTACCAATAACCATGAGGAATTGTCTAACATTTATTACTGTTAATGTTTGTGAGTCAGTGTTTGACCTTATGCCCAGAGTCCCATATAGCAACTTGTTTGATTTTACCAATAAAGATGAGGAATTGTCTTTATTTTATAACTGTTAATGTTTGTGAGTCAGTGTTTGACCTTATGCCCAGAGTCCCATATAGCCACTTGTTTGTTTTTACCAATAACCATGAGGAATTGTCTTTATTTTATTACTGTTAATGTTTGTGAGTCAGTGTATGACCTTATGCCCAGAATCATGTATAGCCACTTGTTTGTTTTTACCAATAAAGATGAGGAATTTTTTAGCATTTATTACTGTTCATGTTTGTGAGTCAGTTGATGACCTTATGCCCAGAGTCCCATATAGCCACTTGTAATAACAATGAGGAAATGTTCAGCATTTATCACTTTTTATGTTTGTGAGTCAGTGTATGACCTTATGCCCGGAATCCCATATAGCCACTTGTTTGTTTTTACCAATAAAGATGAGGAATTGTTTAGCATTTATTACTGTTAATGGTTGTGAGTCAGTGTATGACCTTATGCCCAGAATCCCATATAGCCACTTGTTTGTTTTTACCAATAACCATGAGGAATTGTCTAACATTTATTACTGTTAATGTTTGTGAGTCAGTGTATGACCTTATGCCCAGAGTCCCATATAGCCACTTGTTTGTTTTTACCAATAACCATGAGGAATTGTCTAACATTTATTACTGTTAATGTTTGTGAGTCAGTGTATGAACTTATGCCCAGAGTCCCATATAGCCACTTGTTTGTTTTTACCAATAACCATGAGGAATTGTCTTAACATTTATTACTGTTAATGTTTGTGAGTCAGTGTATGACCTTATGCCCAGAGTCCCATATAGCCACTTGTTTGTTTTTACCAATAACCATGAGGAATTGTCTAACATTTATTACTGTTAATGTTTGTGAGTCAGTGTATGAACTTATGCCCAGAGTCCCATATAGCCACTTGTTTGTTTTTACCAATACCAATGAGGAATTGTCTAACATTTATTACTGTTAATGTTTGTGAGTCAGTGTTTGATCTTATTCACAGAGTCCCATATAGCCACTTGTTTGTTTATACCAATAACCATGAGGAATTGTCTAACATTTATTACTGTTAATGTTTTTGAGTCAGTGTATGAATTTATGCCCAGAGTGCCATATAGCCACTTGTTTGTTTTTACCAATAACAATGTGGAAATGTTCAGCATTTATTACTGTTAATGTTTGTGAGTCAGTGTATGACCTTATGCCCAGAGTGCCATATAGCCACTTGTTTGATTTTACCAATAAAGATGAGGAATTGTTCAGCATTTATTACTGTTAATGTTTGTCAGTCAGTGTTTGACCTTATTCACAGAGTCCCATATCTATAGGCACTTGTTTGTTTTTAGCAATAACTATTTGCCACTGATTATTAAGCAACCAACAATCAATTAAACTTAAGGTTAACAGGGGTAATGCCATCATCAGTGTTTAAATACCTGTAACTCAACGTTTAACGCTAAAGTCTATTTTTCTTTGCAATATAATGTTTTGTCAAATGCTAAAATTTTATCTTTGTGTACATGTTTGCTAAAATTTTATCAATTTTCTGCAAAGCTAAAATTTTATCTTTCTGGATGCTTAAATTTTAGCTTTTGGTCTGAAAAAGAACCAGCTAAAATTTTAGCTCTCCTTTATATTACTTATTGATTTAAGCTAAACTTTTATGTTATTATACTTTTATTGCTTCAGGACTGATGAAGATTGTATAGCAGAATAAAAATGATTGCTCATTTGGGATTATCTCTTGTCCTTGATATATAGTTAAACAAGTGCAGAGATATTTTTGCCTGAGCTTTTGTTCTTTTTCATCAATGTTCAGAAAGAAGAAATAGAGACAAATGATAGAAGAATAAAGACAAATTTGGTAAGTTTTTAAATATTGATAAAGTTATAACATTTTGAGGTAAAATTTTAGTTTTTTGCAATATTCTTTAAAAAATCTACTCTTGAGAAAATGAGACAGTCTCAAAATTTAAAATCCTCCCTTTTATTTAAATATAATTGGAATAGTCACTAAACAATTTGTAACGTTCTTTTGTTGGGAATTCAATGATTTTCAGATAGTTAAAGCATTGTTGTTCACAAGATGAAGGCAGTGAACGGGCGTTGCCTCCAAGGACAAATTGTGTCAAACTATGCAGGTTTTCAGTGCACTGCAAACGCCTTCTTGTAATTATATTCAGATGGAGATTTAATTAAAGAGGTCCTGCATCATTAAGTCATTGTGCTTCTGAAGGTTATCGAAATGATTGTTTTAAACATATACCGGTACTCAAATTTAAACACGTCGGATATCTTTATTAAAGATAGTTCTTGTTTTTTAATTATAATATGAATTGCGCAAATAAATGGAACTTGACACATTCCCCATTTCCATTCTCAATTTTATTAGTTGTGTCATATTTACCTCAAAATAATTTACCTTTTTACACGTACATGTTACATTAGAATACTGACTTCAACAGTTAAATAACTTTATAATTGCTAAAGATATGATTATAAAATTTGAAATTAAGTACTTTAAGAAAGTCTCCATTTTTATGTCATGTTTTTTTTGTGTCAGTTCTATCATTCCATCAGGTCCTAAGTGCACTATTTTGTTATAAGTGCACTAAGGAGGCCCTTTGCTTGTACCTGTCAATACCGGGAAGGACCTCCTCAGTGCACTAAGAACAAGCATATGAAAACAAGTCTATAATATTTGCTCAATTAAATAATAATAATATAATAATTCTTTATTTAAAGAGGGTTAAACAAAGTTAGCTATAAAGCTAATCTTCCCTGAGGCCCTCATGAAATACAATGAAATATAACAAACAATTACAAAATATCAAACAGACACACATACATGAATAGTGAAATAAAAAAATGTTATGAAATATACAATTTTCAAAACAGGTAAAAGTTACAAATTCATATATGACATGTATAGTTTTGGCATCAACAATATCATAAGTTTGAGTAAGTGTGTGAAAATCATTATGCAAATAAAAAAACGCACAGCTTCTTAATGTTCCATCAAGTAATTTTTATACGACCGCAAAATTTGAAAAAATTTTCGTCGTATATTGCTATCACGTTGGCGTCGTCGTCGTCTGCGTCGTCGTCCGGCGTCCGAATACTTTTAGTTTTCGCACTCTAACTTTAGTAAAAGTGAATGGAAATCTATGAAATTTTAACACAAGGTTTATGACCACAAAAGGAAGGTTGGTATTGATTTTGGGAGTTTTGGTCCTAACATTTTAGGAATTAGGGGCCAAAAAGGGCCCAAATAAGCATTTTCTTGGTTTTCGCACTATAACTTTAGTTTAAGTTAATAGAAATCTATGAAATTTTGACACAAGGTTTATGACCACAAAAGAACGGTTGGGATTGATTTTGGGAGTTTAGGTTTCAACAGTTTAGGAATTAGGGGCCAAAAAAGGGCCCAAATAAGCATTATTCTTGGTTTTCGCACAATAACTTTAGTTTAAGGCGAAGTGTACGTAATTGCACGCCTCTAGCGGAATACGGGATTAAAAACGTTCGTCGTTAGTTACGCAAGTTATCTCCCTTACTCCAAGAAAGGACACACTAAAGAGAAACTACTTTCTGGTCTATAATGAATCCAACAAGCACGCCTGTGCTGTCTTAAACCTCATAGAAATTATCTCAATAACTCAAATTAGAAATCACAGCATTCTGTACGTTGTTCTGTGTGCACTGTTGTTTTTTTGGTTTTTTTTTTGTTTTAGACGCGTAGGAGAAGGCATTTCGTGTTTATGAAATCAACAGAAAGAAAACTTTGAACGCCTCACAACAACATTATAAACAAATAAACAAATAAACATGTAACAATTTTTCTTCTATTGATATCAAATTAATTAAAATGAAACCTGAATTGACCCAACAATATCGTTTTAAAAAGCCGTAGTCCTGAATGAAAAACACAGTACTCAACATAAAGTTTTATAATAGGTTACAAATAATTAATGAAAGACGTGTGAATTTAATTGTTTTATTAAAAAGACGTTGAAATGTTCGTATTTTGTTCAATTGAAAATTTAAGGACATGATTTATATTCATATAAGATATCAGACTATACCAACATGACCAAGAGAATAATTTGATCACTAGTGCAACACTTACAAGTCGGAAGAACAAAGACGGAAAACAAACAAAAAATAAACAAATTAGGCCCCAAAAATTACTCAGTAACTTAAAAGCTGTCTAATTCTAACATTTATCTTAAAATAAGTAAAAATTGTGTCATTCAACTCCCAGTTTTCAACTTTTTCTACATGTGCAGAAAATAGGTGTCTTCTATTCCGTCCGCAATTTATGGGAAAACTAAATCTAAATTTAGAACCATATTGAAATTGAAAGTACACATGTAAAATAAAATATAACATGTCATTTCTTCTTTCACAAATTCCAATTTCAAAGAGATATATAGCGAAATCTGTTTTCTTTTATTGTGGGCTGTGTGCATCATTCAAAATTAGAGAATGTAAGTATCAAGTCTCAATTCAAGATTATGAATGAAAAGAATATAGAATTACGGGGGGGGGGGGGGGATAGGACCTTTATCGGAACTCCGGGATCGGGTGATTTTAAGCTCGGGATTTCGGGATTGACCCTTTCGGGATCCAGGAATTCTATTTCCGAATTTCGGGTAGTCGGGATTTCATTTTTAGCTCACCTGGCCCAAAGGGCCAAGTGAGCTTTTCTCATCACTTGGCGTCCGGCGTCCGTCGTCGTCGTCGTCCGTCGTCGTCCTGCGTCCGGCGTTAACTTTTACAAAAATCTTCTCCTCTGAAACTACTAGGCCAAATTTAACCAAACTTGGCCACAATCATCATTGGGGTATCTAGTTTAAAAATTGTGTCCGGTGACCCCGCCAACTAACCAAGATGGCCGCCATGGCTATAAATAGAACATAAGGGTAAAATGCAGTTTTTGGCTTATAACTCAAAAAACAAAGCATTTAGGGCAAATCTGACATGGGGTAATATTGTTAATCAGGTTAAGATCTATCTGCCCTGAAATTTTCAGATGAATCTGACATTCCGTTGTTAGGTTGCTGCCCCTGAATTGGTAATTTTAAGGAAATTTTGTTGTTTTTGGTTATTATCTTGAATATTATTTCAGATAGAGATAAACTGTAAAAGCAATAATGTTCAGCAAAGTAAGATCTACAAATAAGTCAACATGACCAAAATGATCAGTTGACCACTGTAGGAGTTATTGCCCTTTATAGTCAATTTTTAACCATTTTTCGTAAATCTTAGTTATCTTTTAGAAAAATCTTCTCCTCTGAAACTGCTGGGCCAAATTATTTGAAACTTGGCCACAATCATCATTGGGGTATCTAGTTGAAAAATTGTGTCCGGTGACCCCGCCAACTAACCAAGATGACCGCCATGGCTATAAATAGAACATAAGGGTAAAATGCAGTTTTTGGCTTATAACTCAAAAACCAAATAATTTAGAGCAAATCTGACATGAAGTAAAATTGTTAATCAGGTCAAGATCTATCTGCCCTGAAATTTTCAGATGAATTGGACAACCTGTTTTTGGGTTGCGGCCCCTGAATTGGTAATTTTAAGGAAATTTTGCTGTTTTTGGTTATTATATTGAATATTATTATAGATATAGGTAAACTGTAAACAGCAATAATGTTCAGCAAAGTAAGATCTACAAATAAGTCAACATGAAGGAAATGGTCAATTGACCCCTGTAGGAGTTATTGACCTTTGTAGTCAATTTTCAATCTGCTTCCTTTGTTTAATATTCACATAGACCAAGGTGAGCGACACAGGCTCTTTAGAGCCTCTAGTTTTTTAATTCGGAACCTCGGGATTTCGGGATCTGGATCCCCCCCAAATTGATTGGATAAAATGAATGGATTGCCGCCCCTAATTCAAACTGAAGTCCTATAAACTGACTGGTATTCGAGTTTATTAAAAGAAATAATTGGTATCTCTGACTCATATTGATTCAATACCGTAATGCCGAAAAACAATCATTTGTTTCCGCGAATTTCGAACAGCTAGAAATATATTCCCCAGTTTCAATTTGAGTAACTTGAATAATTCAAGCCCTTTCCATGTCCGATTTTCTCCCACACGAGAAATGTAGCATTCGTACATCAGCTGAATAATACGACTGAATTATTCGGGTTACAATTTGTGTAAATCCCGAATGCACATAAAAGTAAAGGTCCAGTCTGACTTTCGGAAAAGGACTTTTGTAGATTTCAGATTGATTTCCAGAAATAAAAATCATACAAAAATGTTTCACGCAAATATTCGTCTTCAGACGTGTAAAGTTATACAACGGTTACTAGCCGGTCTGGATTGTAATAAAAAGAAGCGCATGCAATGCATAAAATATATAATGTCGTGGCTGAGGGATGTGTTGAATTATAGAGATGCGTATGCGGCACATAGATAAGATTAATTTACCCAAATGTACTAAGAATTACCACACAACTTAAAATTTACTTAAATATTGATTTGTTATCCTGTGCCAGACAGATGGCTGATATTCTGAGAAGAGACCTTGATGAAATGAAGATTTATGGGAACAGAGATTTTGAAAACACGTCGCAGTGTTTAGATTTTAACAAAAATAAGGCAACAAGGTCGAAAATAGTTCTAGTTCATAATGAAGAAAATGTCAACCGTTTTCTAGCTTGGCGATCTCCGCACGCACCCGAATATAATAGACAAACACAATACAATAGTACGCAAAACGTAAGATAAAAAACTAAAGACCGAGCAACACGAACTCTCAACAAAACGGTATATATTTCATACAAGTATAGAACTATATGAAGCGTCGTAACTGTTGCGTCGACGTCAATAACGTTGTCGTTGTTTTTTTGTTTTTTTACACTCAAGATTCAACTTTAACAGAGTATAGCTTGAAAAGTAGCACGGTTGCTAAGGACTTTCTTTGCACCAATCGATTCCTCAGACATTTTAGAATCGTCTTATAATTTAAAAAAAAAATCGATTGTCAAATATAATAGAAAATCTTGGAAATGTAACAATTCCTGCCGAATTTCACGATTTTCCCTATATATCCTTTGTAATTTTGGTGTATGATGCTGTTAACTTCAACAGCTCGTATCTCAAAAACGAAAACGGTTACCCCCTTTTTTTATTTTATTTTCCGATTTATTTTTACAAGCAGAATCTACATGTAAAATTTTTTTAAAATCCATTGTGTAGTTTAATTACGTACACTTCGCCTTAAGTAAATAGAAATCAATGAAATTTAAACACAATGTTAATGACTACAAAAGGAAGGTTGGTATTAATTTTGGGAGTTTAGGTCCCAACAGTTTAGGAATTAGGGGCCAAAAAGGGACCCAAATAAGCATTTTTCTTGGTTTTCGCACCATAACGTTAGTATAAGTAAATAGAAATCTATGAAATTTAAACACAAGGTTTATGACCATAAAAGGAAGGTTGGTATTGATTTTGGGAGTTTTGGTCCCAACAGAATAAGGGGCCCAAAGGGTCCAAAATTAAACTTTGTTTGATTTCATCAAAATTGAATAATTGGGGTTCTTTGATATGCCGAATCTAACTGTCATGACTGTGTATGTAGATTCTGAACTTTTGGTCCCGTTTTCAAATTGGTCTACATTAAGGTCCAAAGGGTCCAAAATTAAACTTAGTCTGATTTCAACAAAAATTGAAATCTTGGGGTTCTTTGATATGCTGAATCTAAAAATGTACTTAGATTCTTGATTATTGGCCCAGTTTTCAAGTTGGTCCAAATCGGGGTCCAAAATTAAACTTTGTTTGATTTCATCAAAAATTGAATAAATGGGGTTCTTTGATATACCAAATCTAACTGTGTATGTAGATTCTTCATTTTTGGTCCTGTTTTCAAATTGGTCTACACTAAAGTCCAAAGGGTCCAAAATTAAACTTAGTCTGATTTCAACAAAAATTGAAATCTTGGGGTTCTTTGATATGCTGAATCCAAAAATGTACTTAGATTTTTTATTATGGGCCCAGTTTTCAAGTTGGTCCAAATCAGGATCTAAAATTATTATATTAAGTATTGTGCAATAGCAAGTCTTTTCAATTGCACAGTATTGCGCAATGGCAAGAAATATCTAATTGCACAATATTGTGAAATAGCAATTTTTTTTTTAATTAGAGTTATCTTTCTTTGTCCAGAATAGTAAGCAAAAAATATCTAATTGCAAAATATTGTGCAATAGCAAGATTTTTTTTTAATTGGAGTTATCTTTCTTTGTCCAGAATCAACTTAAATCTTTGTTATATACAATATACAATGTATATTCACTTTTCACTACCAACTGATAAATTATAATAAATAACATTCAGTGATAACAAGCAGTTTTTTTTACATCTTAATATTTTATGATGTATTTAAATGAGTAGTTATTGTTGCAAACTCCATTAGAAATTTTAATTGAGATTAGTTTTGGAATAAGGGAAAGGGGGATGTGATTAAAAAAATTGGGTTCAATTTTTCTCATTTGAAATTTCATAAATAAAAAAGAAAATTTCTTCAAACATTTTTATGCCCCACCTACGATAGTAGAGGGGCATTATGTTTTCTGGTCTGTGCGTCCGTCCGTCCGTCCGTCTGTCCGTTCGTTCGTCCGTCCATTCGTCCGTCCGTCTGTCCCGCTTCAGGTTAAAGTTTTTGGTCAAGGTAGTTTTTGATGAAGTTTAAGTCCAATCGACTTCAAACTTAGTACACATGTCCCCTATGATATGATCTTTCTAATTTAAATGCCAAATTAGAGTTTTTACCCCAATTTCACGGTCCACTGAACATGGAAAATGATAGTGCGAGTGGGGCATTCCTGTACTGAGGACACATTCTTGTTTTGAGAGGATTAATATTCAACAGCATAGTGAATTGCTCTAAGAGAAAACAAAAATTTTAAGTTCATTAGAACACATTCATTCTGTGTCAGAAACCTATGCTGTGTCAACTATTTAATCACAATCCAAATTTAGAGCTGAATCCAGCTTGAATGTTGTGTCCATACTTGCCCCAACCGTTCAGGGTTCAACCTCTGCGGTCGTATAAAGCTACGCCCTGCGGAGCATCTGGTTTAAATCTTTTTTGAATGTGCTTGTACTTGAGGTTGATTTTTTCAGGGATTTTGGTAAGTTATTCCATAAAATAGATCTTGAATATATAAAAGATATCTTATAAAGCTCTGTTTTGGCTTTTGGAACTTGTAAATTTTTGCAAGAGGCATTTCTCAAACGATATTGGTTTATTTCTGGCATTTCTTTAAATTTTTCAGTGAGATATACAGGGGCTTCATTCTTAAGGCATTTATGCATCAAAACTGATTTGTGGTATGAGATTCTGTTCTCTACTGTCATCCATCCAAGCTGTTTAAACAGTGGAGCTGATGATGAAAGTGGATCAGCATCTAAAATAAGTCTTTTAGCCCTTTTCTGCAATTTTATTATTCTAACTAGCTCATTTTTAGCACAACCACTCCAAATAATACAACAATAATCTATCAGTGGGAGAATATAACCATTATAAAATAATTTTCTTAGATCAATATTTAGAAATTTCTTGATTTTAGAGAGTTAAAAAAGTCTAGATGGAATTGATGAACATAAGTAATTAATATGGCCTGTCCAGGACAGATTAGAGTCAATTCTAACACCTAAACGTTTTTCAATTGATGATTTTTGAAGAATATTATTCTCAAAAGTTAAAACTGGTTCTGCTTGATTTAAGGTGGTACCCAACACTTTCTCTAAAATTAATTTGGATCGTTTAATTTTCAAAAAATTTTGACGCAGTATTTACTTTGACCCTTTAACAAAAAAATTAAAAAAAATAAAAAATTTGAACCAACCGTTTAATCAGAAAAATTACACTGGTTATATAGCAATTTGACAAACACTTATTTTGATCATTGAAAAGCTTAATATTCACGTAACAACACAACGTCATTAAAACGTTCTGCTGAGTTTTCAGAGTTATCTCCCTGTAGTGTTAGGTACCACCTTAAAGGCAGCCTTTGTCTTGTACCTATAAACATACATTTTGTCTTATCCGAATTTATGAACATGCTATTTTCATGACACCTTTTTTCGACACATTGGAGATCATCTTGTACTTTTAATTGCATATCACCAATAGTCTTTCCTGATGTATGCATAGTTGTGTCATCAGCATACAAGTCTGTATGGCAGTTTTTGATGTGTAATGGAAGGTCATTTATGAACAAAACAAACAAAATGGGACCAGGTATTGAGCCCTGTGGAACACCAAAAGTTATAAATTATTTATCAGAAAACTGATTATTTATATGGACTTGCTGTGTACTTTCACTCAAATATGATTTTAAAAAATCAACAGTATCTTCATGGAAGCCATAAATTAGAAGTTTTTTACATAGAATTTCATGATCAACACCATCGAAAGCTTTCTTAAAATCCAAAAGGATGGCCAAATTGATATTTCCATTATTCATTTCATGTAGCCATTTATCAATAATATTAATGAGGGCAGTTTGACATGAAATGGTTGTTTTATTTGGTGCAAATGAATGCTGCAGTTTTTACAATAAAGCATGCAAAATAAGAAGTCTTGTGCAAATTCATTCTTTTTCAGTGAAACAACTAGATATCCAGTGGCAGATTCAGAGGGGGCGTAGAGGGTGTAATTTTTGATAGAAAAAAATGCATTTCAATATTGTATATCTTTTTAACTATACTAAATTTGCAGTGTTGTGATATGTGCATGTAGTTTTAACAATGTCGTCAATAGTGTTAGAAAGAAGCTATAAAAAAATGATTTAGAACCTTATACTACACATACGGAGGTACAGGTATGAAACCATGACGGGTGAACGTATGATATAACTGTGAAATAGCCATTGTTATTGGCACGTTATTTTATGGATCGTCGATTTTATTACCTTTGGATTATTGGCACGTGCCATCGAACTTAATCTTTATAGACCAAATATTAAAGCATACATACTTTACTTTTACAGTTTAGAGGGAGAAGACGAAGAAGAATTATTTATAATAGTGCAATCTGAATAAACAAATAAATACATATTTTATATTAAATAAGTTTTTTATTCAAATGAAAGAAATGATAAGCGCATTTACAAACAGATGTACTAAGACATACACTCTATGCTGAACTTAAAATTATGTTATTTTGTTTTAATCTATGAGGATCTGGAGGGAGTCCTTCATTTCTGTATTCTTTAATGTTTAGGCCGTTTGTTTCTATTCTTTATACTTTTCGTCTATATTATACCATTCTTTATATTCAAGCACCTTATTATTCTCTATTCTTTATTTTCCATTTTCTCTATTATTCATATTTATAGCCGATCATTCTCTCAATTCTGTAACATCAACATCCTTCTCTTTCCGATGGTATGTTATTTATAGTTTTGACACTCTCACTTCACAGCCTAAAAGCAGTTTCAGAAGCTTAGTTCAAATGGAGACATGGTTCCCTGATGCGGCCTTAAGATGATAAAGAAATTAACGATATAAATTATCTGACATATAAAATATTTGTATTTTGTGTTCGGATCGTTCCAAATGAAGTAAAATCCAGAAACGTGATTTGGACGTATAAAATTTATAAGATGTTGTTGTCACTCTTTTGTTAGTGTTATGTGGTTAAAATTTGCAATTACTTTTTTCAAAGAATAATTAAATGCATAAATTAACACCAGAAAATAAAAAATAAAAATAAAATCAGAAACACCGTTATTGGGGAATAATTTATTTCTACAACAAAACAAACTAACAAAACTTTATGTATATAAATATATATTATTAATTCTCTAATATCTAAAACAAAGACCAACAGAAATAAAAAGTCAACGAATGATTTTATGTTTAATAATTCAAAATAATACACCTTTTTTATTCTAGCATTTATAATACAATGTACGTATCATCCACATGAAGGGGCGTAACTCCTAATATGATTCTGACACACTAATCTTAACTCGATCTGAAAGTTTTGAACGTTACTTTTTATGATTGGTCTTAATTTGTCCAAAACAGTCTTAACAGACTTGATTTAACGCTAGAGCCTTCCATCTTGATTAACTTGACATGACTGAACAGACTTGACACAACATATATCTGAACAGTGTCTTAAAGTCTGAAAATTCTCAACGTGTTTTCTCTAGCGGTAAATTAAGTCGATCAAGACTTGATCAGACCAAAATGACCGTTTCAGACTTTAATCTGGCTACTAGTGTATATAGGAGAGAGTGGATGGGGTATACAGATATAGGAGGCTGTGGATGGGGTATACAGATATAGGAGGGTGGAGATGGGCTATACAGATATAGGAGGGTGTGGATGGGCTATACAGATATAGGAGGGTGTGGATGTGGTATACAGATATAGGAGGGTGTGGATGGGCTATACAGATATAGGAGGGTGTGGATGTGGTATACAGATATAGGAGGGATTGGAGGGGTATACAGATATAGGAGGGTTTGGATGGGGTATACAGATATAGGAGGGTGTAGATGGGGTATACAGATACAGGAGGGTATGAATGGGTTTACAGATTAGAAAATCATGAATTGAAGAAGAAAAAAATGAAAATCATGAAAATGGAGAGAAATCGGTAAAAAATTAATGAATAGAAAAGAATTGGGTGCAGAAATATAAAAAATGGGGGTGTTAAAAATATAAAGAACTATCAATAAGGTGTCCATAAAATTGGGAAAGATAGTTAAAAATGAAGACCCCAAGGTCCTCGACACCCTCATGTAGACATAAGGATGCATTTACCAATCTTCAAACTGCAAAGAAAATTATAGGACAAAAAAGAGTTAAAAGCCTATTTAAAGTCTTCACAAAATTGTGAAAAATAATCTAAATGTCATCTTATGAGTTATATATATATATAGTTGTATATACATTATGTATAATTATATTTATAAGTACGTCTGAGTCACTGACAACTCTACAACAGATGTATCCATCGGATCGCCATCAATGTCACTGACTCAGACGTACTTATAAATATAATTATTTTCTGTGACTGTATATTACATTAATTTGTATGATCCTTTACTATAGATAATTTAGCTGATCTGTAACAATAACATCTTCATGCCTTATATATCATGTACTGTAGTACGCCGCTAGATTAAAACTGACGAAGAAAGGTAACACACGGCCAGCGAAAGCTCTTTTTTTGAGAGCCCAGGTGGTCGTGTGGTCTAGCGGGACGGCTGCAATGCAGGCGATTTGGTGTCACGATATCACAGTAGCATGGGTTCGAATCCCGGCGAGGGAAGAACCAAAAATTTAAAAATTTGCAAAAGCAAATTTACAGATCTAACATTGTTGGGTTGATGTTTAGACGAGTTGTATATACATTATGTACACAGCCATGTATCACCATCATTGATGGCGATCCGATGGATACATCTGTTGTAGAGTTGTCACTGACTCAGACGTACTTATGAATATAATTATTTTCTGTGACTGTATATTACATTAATTTGTAGGATCCTTTACTATAGATAATTTAGCTGATCTGTAACAATAACATCTTCATGCCTTATATATCATGTACTGTAGTACGCCGCTAGATTAAAACTGACGTGGAAAGGTAACACATGCCCACCGAAAGCTCTTTTAAGAGAGCCCAGGTGGTCGTGTGGTCTAGAGGGACGGCTGCAGTGCAGGCGATTTGGTGTCACGATATCACAGTAGCATGGGTTCGAATCCCGGCGTGGGAAGAACCAAAAATTTGCGAAAGCAAATTTACAGATCTAACATTGTTGGGTTGATGTTTAGACGAGTTATATATATATATGAATATAAATATTCATATATATAATAGTAAATTACGGAATTCAAAAGGCACTGACAAGAGGACCAATTGTTACAGAATCACGGCGATCCGAAACTACCGAGGAATCATCGAACAATTTAAACAAAATTATTCCGTTTGTCACAACTTATAATCCGCGAGATTATGACATTTTTAGTTTCATGCGACAAATTGAAACAAATTTACACAAAAGTGAAAGAATGGACAAGGTCTTACAGAAAAAGAAGATTATCAACAGCAAAAGACAGTCGAAAAGTCTGAAACGATATTTAACATCTTCAAAATTTGACTTTAATGAAACTGTGCCAATTGTAAAAAAATGTACCGATAAACGATGTATGACTTGTCCAAATTTAATAGAAGAAAGTTCAATTTATTTCAAAAATGGAAAGAATTTTACTGTGAGGCAAAATATGTCTTGTAAAAGTTCAAACGTCATCTATTCTCTCATATGTTCAAATTGTGAGGAATTCTATGTTGGAGAGACAAAAAAATGAACTGCGGACTAGAATGACTTTACATAGACAGCAAACCAACCATGAAGATTTAACACTCATCAGGGCAAACAACCATTTCCATCGTTGTTCTAATGGACGATTTAAAATATTTCCATTGTACCGGTATATGGTCAATCGTCAAAATGATTTTCTCCGGAGGAAGAAGGAAGAATTATTCATAAACATTCTCAACCCGGGATTAAATGATAAATGATATTCTAATTTTAACGTAACATTTTAAAGTCTTAAAATGACATTAGTAGTCTCCCTTGTATTTGTTAACGTCATACTATTGTTAACGTCAATCAATTGTTTTATTTATATACAAGTCACATTACCTGAAGATCTGCGGAAGCAGTGAAAGTACTAGTAAAAAAAGTGATGCATTGAAACCGTTTTTATCTTTTAATAATTTTCTTATATATATATATATGGTTAGCATCTGTTAAGATAAAATAAATCACCACTCATCTGCTACTGGTCTTACTAATTGTAAGATATGTGTTACAGAAGCCTTCTTTGTATCAGATGAAAGCAATATAAAGATTTGTCTGTATTTCAGGGTAAGACTCCATATGATCTAGCAGCAAAAAAGAAAAAGGGGCAGTATAAAGAAGTGATGGAATACTTACAGGTACATATAGTGATATAGAGTAACAAATGTTTACAGCTGCTACTGGTCTTACTAATTGTAAGATATGTGTACAGGTACATATAGTGATATAGAGTAACAAATGTTTACAGCTGCTACTGGTCTTACTAATTGTAAGATATGTGTACAGGTACATATAGTGATATAGAGTAACAAATGTTTACAGCTGCTACTGGTCTTACTAATTGTAAGATATGTGTACAGGTACATATAGTGATATAGAGCAGGCCTCTACATTAACATTTTTTCTAACTTGTCCCTTTGGACAAGTGGCAAGAAAATCAGCTTGTCCGAACTCTGAACTCACTTGTCCGAATTCATAACTGAAAATCTAACATATTGATGATTTATGGCACACACACAATAATAACACTTGGGCTTTGATTGTACCTAATAAAAGGAGCATTTTGTAATGTTATATGAATACCACATCAAAATACATTTCATTATTTCAGAATGAAAGTTTTTTTGCAAGACTGTGTTCTCTGACTCAATGTCACTATCATTTGTCAATCATTAAATCATCATTTCTTCCCAAACCACTACGTTTCCCTATGGACCTATTCATTCTTTAGTAGTGGTATGGGTTAAACCAAAGATGTAAATACACCTGGCCACCTTGAACATGTATATGAGTTAACCTTTTTAATTTATTTTGATTTGTATATACATATATGATCATGAAGTACATACACATTTCACTAAAAAATCTGCCTTTTTAGATTTATTTTTTTTATCTTAAATTTTTATATCATAGATCTTATCAAATAAAACCTCTTTTAATGTATTGTTATGCATAAAAGCAAAATCAAATGAAACATACTTTAATTTAATATTTTAAAGTTTAGGTAAACTCCATATGGAGGTGCTCCTAATTCAAGGAAGCTTATACTAAGAAGATACATTAACATTGATTTCTTTCCCCTTCCTTATATCCCCCTGGTCAATGGCTGCCAGCATGTTCAAATACTCCAAATCAGAGACATATTATACAAATTTTATATGTCTCTGGTTCAATCAATGAATAATTATTTCATTTAGTATGATCAATAAAACAATCATTCATATTTTTGTGAATGTATAAGTCTTGAATTTGATCTATTTTTATCTGACCTTGATTTTTCACTTGTCCCATCGGACAAGTAGTATGGTGAATCTACTTGCCCGACATCTGTGTCGACTTGTCCCGGACAATCGGACAAACGTTAATGTCGAGCCCTGTAGAGTAACAAATGTTTACAGCTGCTACTGGTCTTACTAATTGTAAGATATGTGTACAGGTACATATAGTGATATAGAGTAACAAATGTTTACAGCTGCTACTGGTCTTACTAATTGTAAGATATGTGTACAGGTACATATAGTGATATAGAGTAACAAATGTTTACAGCTGCTACTGGTCTTACTAATTGTAAGATATGTGTACAGGTACTACATATAGTGATATAGAGTTACAAATGCTTACAGCTGCTACTGGTCTAACTAATTGTAAGATATGTGTACAGGTACATATAGTGATATAGAGTAACAAATGTTTACAGCTGCTACTGGTCTTACTAATTGTAAGATATGTGTACAGGTACATATAGTGATATAGAGTTACAAATGCTTACAGCTGCTACTGGTCTTACTAATTGTAAGATATGTGTACAGGTACATATAGTGATATAGAGTAACAAATGTTTACAGCTGCTACTGGTCTTACTAATTGTAAGATATGTGTACAGGTACATATAGTGGTATAGAGTAACAAATGTTTACAGCTGCTACTGGTCTTACTAATTGTAAGATATGTGTACAGGTACATATAGTGATATAGAGTTACAAATGCTTACAGCTGCTACTGGTCTTACTAATTGTAAGATATGTGTACAGGTACATATAGTGATATAGAGTTACAAATGTTTACAGCTGCTACTGGTCTTACTAATTGTAAGATATGTGTACAGGTACATATAGTGGTATAGAGTAACAAATGTTTACAGCTGCTACTGGTCTTACTAATTGTAAGATATGTGTACAGGTACATATAGTGATATAGAGTTACAAATGTTTACAGCTGCTACTGGTCTTACTAATTGTAAGATATGTGTACAGGTACATATAGTGGTATAGAGTAACAAATGTTTACAGCTGCTACTGGTCTTACTAATTGTAAGATATGTGTACAGGTACATATAGTGATATAGAGTAACAAATGTTTACAGCTGCTACTGGTCTTACTAATTGTAAGATATGTGTACAGGTACACAGGCCTCTACAATAACTTTTTTTTTCAACTTGTCCAGTAGGACAAGTTCATTCCAAAACTTACTTGTCCAAATGAAATTGTTACTTGTCCAATTTTTTTTTTACTAAAAATAATCTTTTTACATCTTGAGTTGATTAAAGGAACAAAACAAACTGAAACAATAGAACAGAATTTGATGTTTTTCTTTTGAAATACTTTTCAAAAATATAAGTCAAGTACAACTGAATCTAATCATGTCACAGGACTTAGGTTCTAGTTTTCATCAATGCTAGTCTCATCAGACTCTGCACACGAGGCACCATCTGATGGGCCTGTACACTCATTTGACATTTGTATCCTATATTTTTTAAGTTGAAAAAAGTGTATTCAAATACAATCAATAAAAAGAAGATAAGGTCTGATTGCCAATGAGACAACTCTCAGCAAGAGACCAAATGACACAGAAATTTACAACTAAAGGTCACTATATTGCAAGTATTGTTTTTTAGCACACGTGGCCCGAAGGGCCAAAGTGAGCTTATGCCATCACTTGGCGTCCTCCGTCGTCTGTCGTCGTAAACTATTTCAAGAATCTTCTCCTCTGAAACTACTAGGCCAAATACTTCCAAACTTTAACTGAATGTTCCTTAGGGTATCTAGTTTATAAATTGTATCCGAAGTTTTGAGCTATCAACAAACATGGTCGCCATTGCTAAAAATAGAACATAGGGGTCAAATGCAGTTTTTGGCTTATATCTCAAAAACGAAAGCATTTAGAGCAAATCTGACACGGGGTAAACATGTTCATTAGGTCAAGATCTATCAGCCCTGAAATTTTCAGATGAATCAAACAACCCATTGTTGGGTTGCTGCCACTTAATTGGTAATTTTAAGGAAATTTCACGGTTTTTGGTCATTACCTTGAATATTATTATAGATAAAGATAAACTGTAAACAGCAAAAATGATCAATGTAAGATCTACAAATAAGTTAATATGACCAAAATTGTCAATTGACCCCTTGAGGGGTTATTGTCCTTTAATGACAATTTTTCACAATTTGTTCATCATATTTGCTAATTTTAAAAAATCTTCTCTCTAAAACTACTCAACCAAATTCAATTAAACTTCAACTGAATGATCAGTAGGGTGTATAAAATAAAGTTTGTGTTTTATATTCTATTTCGTCAAAAAACATGGCCGTCATGGCTAAAAATAGAACACAGGGTAAAATGCAATTTTTGGCTTATATCTCAAAAACTCCAGCATTTAGAGCAAATAAGACAAGAAGTTAAAGTATTTATTAGGTCAAGGTCTACCTGTCTTGATATTTTCAGCCGAATTGGGTAACTGGTTTTTCAGGTATAATGCCCCTGAATTGATGATTTTAAAGAAATTTTGCAGTGTTTGGTTATTATATTGAATATTATTATAGATACAGATAAACTGTTAATAGCAATTGTATTGTGAATCATCAGATTGACCTAGACTGTATCTTAATCAAGTGTAGGGCGAACTCATGCCCATTTCTTTCCAGAGGTTCCTAAGAGGCTTTAAACGGTATTTCCAGGATAGTACATGGCCTTTGTTACTCTGTTTAATTTACAACAAACAAGGTTCCATACCACAAGGAGAAGGATGGGAATGAGTTTGGGGGTTTCATACTTTTTTTAAGTTTTTGAAAATTGAAATTTTTTGAAAATTTTCAAGAAGAAATCTTCAAAAGCACCATATTGCAAAAAAAAACCACAGTATTGCGCAATAGCAAGAAATCTTCCATTGCGCAGTCGCACAGTATTGGATAATATCACAGTATTGCGCGAATGAACAGTATTGTACAATAGCATAGTATTTGGGCAATAGCAAGAAATCTTTAATTGTACAGTATTATTGCACAATAGCATAGTATTGTGGAATAGCAGGAAAACTTCAATTGAAAATAAAGACAAATCTTGTAACCAATTTTAATGGGATTAATTTAAAATCTTTAACTTTTTTCAAGGAGAAATCTTCAATTGCACAGTATTGCGCAATAGCATCATATTGGGCAATATCACAGTATTGCGCAATAGCAAGAAATCTTCAATTGCACAGTACAATAGCACAGTATTGGGCAATAGCAAGAAATCTTTAATTGCACAGTTTTGTGCAAAAGCACAGTATTGCGCAGTAGCAAGAAATCTTCAATTGCAAAATAGCATAGTATTGCACAATAGCACATTTTTGTGCAATAGCAAAAAATCTTTAAGGTGGTACCTAACTCTACAGGGGGATAACTCTGTAAAATCAGCTAAACGTTTTAATTACGTTGTGTTGTTACAGGAATATCAAGCTTCTCAATGATCATAAGTGTTTGTCAAACTGCTATATAACCAGTGTAATTTTTCTAATAAAATGGTTGGTTCAAATTTTTTGAAATTTTTATATTTTTGTAAAAGGGTCAAGGTAAATACTTTGTCAAAAAAAATTTTAAGAAAATTAAACGAGCCAAATTAATTTTAGTTAAAGTGTTGGGTACCACCTTAATTACACAGTATTGCACAATAGCACAGTATTGCACAATAGCTGGAAATCTTTAATTGAAAATAAAGACATTCTTTTAACCAATTTCAATTGGATTAATTAAAAGTCTTTAATTTTTTGGGGTTATAACCTTGTACAAATGTATTACTATTTTGGATATTGGTGCCCCATTTTTAAATTGGTCTTCATTGAGGTCAAAAGGGTCTGAAATTAAACTTTGTTTGATTTCATCAAAAACTGAGTTATTGCAGCTGTATGATATGCTGAATCTTATTATGCATTGAGATTTTGTATTTTGGGCCCTGTTTTCAAAGTAGTACATATTAAGGTTTGAAGGGTCCAAAATTAAACAAAATTTATTTTCAACTAAGGCCACACCAATTTTATTCCTTGTTCGACGGACTCGCCCGCACCTATTTTTTTCAAAGCAGAATTTTTTTAATTTTTTTTATATTCCCGCTTCCCGCATCCGGAAATGTAATCGTGTCCATTTCCCCCACCGTTTTTTTTTTGTAAATATTATAAACAGATATTTGCACTTGTTTTTATAATCACAATCTAACATGTATTTATAACGATTTTAAACATATAAGCACCCAAGTACACTGTGTCAATGTCTGTGATAATATTTGATTCAGCATGAAACCCATTTATCCCAAATGGGAGTGCTCCGATATAAATAGAAAACAGAAGAAAATACCTGTACAGAACAAAACATTGGTTTTCTTCCCCTTACTTAGATTCCCTATCAAAATATGTTCGTTGTTAGTAATAAACTTCAAAGAACTTCGGAAAGAAATGCCTTCAACTGCAATATGATGGCGATACAAAACTATCCATACCCCCTGCATGTTTATGCACCTGTCCTGATTGATTCAGGGGCCTGTCGTTCAGCAGTTAGATATCGTTCGTTGATGTTCATAAATATTATTTGGTATTTTCCCGTTTGTATATATATAAATTAGATCGTTGGTTTTCCTGTTCGAATTGTGTACACTTCTATTTTTGGGGTTCCTTATAGCTTGCTGTTTGGTCTGGGTCAAAGCTCTGCCGTACGTACTATGACCAGATGACCTGTATTTGCTATTATCCCTCAGAAAGGCACATATGGGGTCATTTTACTGTTGTACCAATGATTTTGCATAGTGTTACTATACAAATCCTTTGAACAACTTAGAAAAATTAACTAAAAGAGAGGAGAAATACATCATATTTAAATAATTTTAAACAACATTACCATATTCTTAAAGAGAATTATTTATGATATTATTTATTTTGAATAATATTAAAGTAAATGTGTTAACATGGCCTAAGTCCAGGAATATTACAAAATTCGTGGGCATGTTTAAGTTTTGACCATTTAATACCCGATAGATATATAGTTCTTTGGGAAAATATGAGGCACTCTTTTGTACTAAAAAGTTTTATTTACAAAAAAATATATTGTAACTTATATTGACCCCTCATAAAAAGGATATTTATAAAATTGAGGGGTTGTTCCCAACCTGATTATGACTTGGATGGAGAATTGTCTCATTAATTGGCACACATATATATACCAAATCTTATTATTCAATTATTTATTGGTGAACAGGGAAAAATACTTCATAAATTAAAGAAATGTCAAAGTACAAGTGATAAATCAAGTTTAATATTGTCAAAACCTACTATTTTATGTTTACAAAAAAAAATATAATCACTCGCCTTTTAATACTTTCAAGCTTCGCCTCAAAAATTTGCAAAATAAATATTTTTTTATTAAAATTTTCAAATCGCTCTCTCGCCCCAATTTTTGGAGTCCAAAAATCCGTAGAACAAGAAATTAAATTGGTGTGGCCTAAAATAAAATTTTTGGTGTTTTTTTTATATGCTGAATCTAACCATGTTGTTAGATTTTGGATATCAGACCATTCTAGAAAAATTAAATGTCCCATTTTAAATTTTTAAAATCTTTAACCACATTTGTTTGTGTCAGAAACCTATGTTATGTCAAAAATTTGATCACAATCCAAATTCAGACAGTATCAACCTTGAATATTGTGTCCAAACTTGTCCAAACTTGCCCGAACTGTTCACAGTTCGACCTCCGCGGTTGTATCAGGCTGCGCTCAGCGAATCATTTTATTTTATCTTGCTTTAAGATATTGATTTGATATTTGGTATTTAGTTGTACCATGACAAGTTACAGATCAAGTTCAGAGTTTGTTCTGGTCTGTTGATTTGGTGCAGAGTTCTGGTCCTTGGACTCAGAAAATTTGTTTGTATGTATTGGTGTATACTATTGATTTTATTTGTACATGATTTGTGTCTGTACTTGTGTGTTTAATTATGATGAAGGACCAAAAAACATGGAGATTGAATACACAATCATCAAGTGTCATATCGAAAAAAAGGCACACTGTTCAAAGTATCTATTTTACACACATCTCATAACTTATTTCATGCATTCCAAATTTATGACAACACACTCGACCTCAGATGAGTTGAACCTCGGATAAGTCGAATACTTTGGTCCATTACCTTCAACTACGACATAATGAGGTTCGACTGTTTATAATGTGACACATTTTTATTGTATATTATTTTTCGGGGCAAATATTTTAGAAATTTAATAGTTTTACGAGTGACATGAGAGAAGATATATTAACATTGCATATTCCTCATTTTTTAGACTGTCATGTCAGAGAAATCTTCAGGTGTGACTGCTGGACAAGGGATAGAAGGTAATTTATTGTGGAGCCTGCGACTTTTGTCACAGAAAGCTCGACATAAATATAATGATCTTGCGGTGGCAGCGTTAGCTAACTTCTTAAAAGCTTTATATTTTATAAGCTAGAAGACCTGGATGCTTCATACTTTGTATATTGATGCCTTATGTGACAAAGTTTCTGTCTGTCCATTGTCCTTGACCTCATTTTCATGGTTCAGTGACTACTTGAAAAAAAAAGTCAACATTTTTTGTAATGTTAATTTCTTTCTTATCATGAGTAATAGGATAATAAGATTGAGAATGGAAATGGGGAATGTGCCAAAGAGACAACAACCCGACCATAGAGCAGACAACAGCAGAAGGTCACCAACAGGTCTTCAATGCAACGAGAAATTCTCGCACCCGGAGGCGTCCTTCAGCTGGCCCCTAAACAAATATTTACTGGTTCAGTTATAATGAACACCTTACTAAACTCCAAATTGTACACAAGAAACTAAAAGTAAAATAATACAAGACTAGTAAAGGCCTGTCAGAGGCTCCTGACTTGAGACAGGCGCAAAAATGCTGCGGGGTTAAACATATTTGTGAGATCTCAACCCTCCCCCTATACATAGAGCCAATGCAGAAAAGTAAATGCATAACAATACGCACATTAAAATTCAGTTCAAGAGAAGTCTGAATCTGCTGTCAGAAGATGTAACCAAAGAAAATAAACAAAATGACAATAATACATAAATAACATCAGACTACTATATATATATAGCTAGCAGTTAACTGACATGCCAGCTCCGGACTTCAATTAAATTGATTGAAAAATTATGTCTTCATCATATGAATATCAGGCACAATCCTCCCCGTGAGGGGTTTAGTATCATACCATCATCACATATATGAGAAGAACATAACCTGTGTCATGCCAACAACTGGTTTATTAATAAAAAATGTGTTCCGATGCAAAGACCCTATAAATGAATCAATATTAACACCAAAATGTGCAATCTTTAATGACCTGACAACAGTATCGTAACTATATCCCTTGACACCTGGTTCCCTTCACTTCTTGTATTCAATTGTGATTACTGTCATATAAGTTTGAGGCTTGACACACTTGACACCTGGTTCCCTCCACTTCTTGTATTCAATTGTGATTACTGTCATACAAGTTTGAGGCTTGACACACTTGACACCTGGTTCCCTCCACTTGTGTGTAAAATTGTGATTACTGCCATACAAGTTTGAGGCTTGACACACTTGACACCTGGTTCCCTCCACTTCTTGTATTCAATTGTGACTACTGTCATACAAGTTTGAGGCTTGACACACTTGACACCTGGTTCCCTCCACTTCTTGTATTCAATTGTGATTACTGTCATATAAGTTTGAGGCTTGACACACTTGACACCTGGTTCCCTCCACTTCTTGTATTCAATTGTGATTACTGTCATATAAGTTTGAGGCTTGACACACTTGACACCTGGTTCCCTCCACTTCTTGTATTCAATTGTGATTACTGTCATACAAGTTTGAGGCTTGACACACTTGACACCTGGTTCCCTCCACTTGTATTCAATTGTGATTATTGTCATACAAGTTTGAGGCTTGACACACTTGACACCTGGTTCCCTCCACTTGTATTCAATTGTGATTACTGCCATACAAGTTTGAGGCTTGACACACATGACACCTGGTTCCCTCCACTTGTGTAAAATTGTGATTACTGCCATTCAAGTTTGAGGCTTGACACACTTGACACCTGGTTCCCTCCACTTGTATTCAATTGTGATTACTGTCATACAAGTGTGAGGCTTGACACACTTGACACCTGGTTCCCTCCACTTGTATTCAATTATGACTACTGTCATACAAGTTTTAGGCTTGACACACTTGACACCTGGTTCCTCCACTTGTATTTAATTATGACTTCTGTCATACAAGTTTGAGGCTTGACACACTTGACAACTGGTTCCTTCCACTCTTCTTGTATTCAATTGTGATTACTGTCATATTAGTTTGAGGCATGACACACTTGACACCTGGTTCCCTCCACTTCTTGTATTCAATTGTGACTACTGTCATACAAGTTTGAGGCTTGAAACACTTGACACCTGGTTCCCTCCACTTATTGTATTCAATTGTGACTACTGTCATATAAGTTTGAGGCTTGACACATTTGACACCTGGTTCCATCCACTTCTTGTTTTCAATTGTGCATATACAAAGTCAGGTTAATACAAGTCAATCGCCAATAGTTTAAAGAGTTTTAACCGAATAATTCCAGTATATTTTAACATTGATTATTAGAATTGACTATAAAAGTTAATATTGATAAGGTCTATGCTTTTTCAAAAGTTTATCTACAATAGACGGAGTTTCCGGTTATGTAATAAATGATTTACCTTCAATGGTGTTTATTTGTGTGCCAGTATCAGGTTTAATCTGAGTGTTCTTTGTGACAGAAACTACAGTTCCCTCCACTTCTTGTATTCAATTGTGATTACTGTCATATAAGTTTGAGGCTTGACACACTTGACACCTGGATTCCTCCACTTCTTGTATTCAATTGTGACTTATGTCATACAAGTTTGAGGCTTGACACACTTGACACCTGATTCCCTCCACTTCTTGTATTCAATTGTGATTACTGTCATTAGTTTGAGGCGTGACACAGTTGACAACTGGTTCCCTCCACTTCTTGTATTCAATTGTGACTACTGTCATACAAGTTTGAGGCTTGACACACTTGACACCTGGTTCCCTCCACTTCTTGTATTCAATTGTGATTACTGTCATACAAGTTTGAGGCTTGACACACTTGACACCTGGTTCCCTCCACTTGTATTCAATTGTGATTACTGCCATACAAGTTTGAGGCTTGACACACTTGACACCTGGTTCCCTCCACTTGTGTAAAATTGTGATTACTGCCATTCAAGTTTGAGACTTGACACCTGGTTCCCTCCACTTGTATTCAATTGTGATTACTGTCATACAAGTGTGAGGCTTGACACACTTGACACCTGGTTCCCTCCACTTGTATTCAATTATGACTACTGTCATACAAGTTTTAGGCTTGACACACTTGACACCTGGTTCCTCCACTTGTATTTAATTATGACTTCTGTCATACAAGTTTTAGGCTTGACACACTTGACACCTGGTTCCTCCACTTGTATTAAATTATGATTTCTGTCATACAAGTTTGAGGCTTGACACACTTGACAACTGGTTCTTTCCACTCTTCTTGTATTCAATTGTGATTACTGTCATATTAGTTTGAGGCATGACACACTTGACACCTGGTTCCCTCCACTTATTGTATTCAATTGTGACTACTGTCATATAAGTTTGAGGCTTGACACATTTGACACCTGGTTCCATCCACTTCTTGTTTTCAATTGTGCATATACAAAGTCAGGTTAATACAAGTCAATCGCCAATAGTTTGAAGAGTTCTAACCGAATAATTCCAGTATATTTTAACATTGATTATTAGAATTGACTATAAAAGTTAATATTGATAAGGTCTATGCTTTTCCAAAAGTTTATCTACAATAGACGGAGTTTCCGGTTATGTAATAAATGATTTACCTTCAATGGTGTTTATTTGTGTGCCAGTATCAGGTTTAATCTGAGTGTTCTTTGTGACAGAAACTACAGTTCCCTCCACTTCTTGTATTCAATTGTGATTACTGTCATATAAGTTTGAGGCTTGACACACTTGACACCTGGATTCCTCCACTTCTTGTATTCAATTGTGACTTATGTCATACAAGTTTGAGGCTTGACACACTTGACACCTGATTCCCTCCACTTCTTGTATTCAATTGTGATTACTGTCATTAGTTTGAGGCGTGACACAGTTGACAACTGGTTCCCTCCACTTCTTGTATTCAATTGTGACTACTGTCATACAAGTTTGAGGCTTGACACACTTGACACCTGGTTCCCTCCACTTCTTGTATTCAATTGTGATTACTGTCATACAAGTTTGAGGCTTGACACACTTGACACCTGGTTCCCTCCACTTTAGTGTAAAATTGTGATTACTGCCATACAAGTTTGAGGCTTGACACACTTGACACCTGGTTCCCTCCACTTCTTGTATTCAATTGTGACTACTGTCATACAAGTTTGAGGCTTGACACACTTGACACCTGGTTCCCTCCACTTCTTCTATTCAATTGTGATTACTGTCATATAAGTTTGAGGCTTGACACACTTGACACCTGGTTCCCTCCACTTCTTGTATTCAATTGTGATTACTGTCATATAAGTTTGAGGCTTGACACACTTGACACCTGGTTCCCTCCACTTCTTGTATTGAATTGTGATTACTGTCATACAAGTTTGAGGCTTGACACACTTGACACCTGGTTCCCTCCACTTCTTGTATTCAATTGTGATTACTGTCATACAAGTTTGAGGCTTGACACACTTGACACCTGGTTCCCTCCACTTCTTGTATTCAATTGTGATTACTGCCATACAAGTTTGAGGCTTGACACACTTGACACCTGGTTCCCTCCACTTGTGTAAAATTGTGATTACTGCCATTCAAGTTTGAGGCTTGACACACTTGACACCTGGTTCCCTCCACTTGTATTCAATTGTGATTACTGTCATACAAGTTTGAGGCTTGACACACTTGACACCTGGTTCCCTCCACTTGTATTCAATTATGACTACTGTCATACAAGTTTTAGGCTTGACACACTTGACACCTGGTTCCTCCACTTGTATTTAATTATGACTTCTGTCATACAAGTTTGAGGCTTGACACACTTGACAACTGGTTCCTTCCACTCTTCTTGTATTCAATTGTGATTACTGTCATATTAGTTTGAGGCATGACACACTTGACACCTGGTTCCCTCCACTTCTTGTATTCAATTGTGACTACTGTCATACAAGTTTGAGGCTTGAAACACTTGACACCTGGTTCCCTCCACTTATTGTATTCAATTGTGACTACTGTCATATAAGTTTGAGGCTTGACACATTTGACACCTGGTTCCATCCACTTCTTGTTTTCAATTGTGCATATACAAAGTCAGGTTAATACAAGTCAATCGCCAATAGTTTAAAGAGTTTTAACCAAATAATTCCAGTATATTTTAACATTGATTATTAGAATTGACTATAAAAGTTAATATTGATAAGGTCTATGCTTTTCCAAAAATTTATCTACAATAGACGGAGTTTCCGGTTATGTAATAAATGATTTACCTTCAATGGTGTTTATTTGTGTGCCAGTATCAGGTTTAATCTGAGTGTTCTTTGTGACAGAAACTACAGTTCCCTCCACTTCTTGTATTCAATTGTGATTACTGTCATATAAGTTTGAGGCTTGACACACTTGACACCTGGATTCCTCCACTTCTTGTATTCAATTGTGATTACTGTCATACCAGTTTGAGGCTTGATACACTTGACACCTGGTTCCCTCCACTTCTTGTATTCAATTGTGATTACTGTCATATATGTTTGAGGCGTGTCACACTTGACACCTGGTTCCCTCCACTTTTTATACGACCGCAAAATTTGAAAAATTTTTCGTCGTATATTGCTATCACGTTGGCGTCGGCGTCGTCGTCGTCGTCGTCGTCGTCCGGCGTCCGAATACTTTTAGTTTTCGCACTCTAACTTTAGTAAAAGTGAATGGAAATCTATGAAATTTTAACACAAGGTTTATGACCACAAAAGGAAGGTTGGTATTGATTTTGGGAGTTTTGGTCCCAACATTTTAGGAATTAGGGGCCAAAAAGGGCCCAAATAAGCATTTTCTTGGTTTTCGCACTATAACTTTAGTTTAAGTTAATAGAAATCTATGAAATTTTGACACAAGGTTTATGACCACAAAAGAACGGTTGGGATTGATTTTGGGAGTTTAGGTTTCAACAGTTTAGGAATTAGGGGCCAAAAAAGGGCCCAAATAAGCATTATTCTTGGTTTTCGCACAATAACTTTAGTTTAAGTAAATAGAAATCAATGAAATTTAAACACAATGTTAATGACTACAAAAGGAAGGTTGGTATTGATTTTGGGAGTTAAGGTCCCAACAGTTTAGGAATTAGGGGCCAAAAAGGGACCCAAATAAGCATTTTTCTTGGTTTTCGCACCATAACGTTAGTATAAGTAAATAGAAATCTATGAAATTTAAACACAAGGTTTATGACCATAAAAGGAAGGTTGGTATTGATTTTGGGAGTTTTGGTCCCAACAGAATAAGGGGCCCAAAGGGTCCAAAATTAAACTTTGTTTGATTTCATCAAAATTGAATAATTGGGGTTCTTTGATATGCCGAATCTAACTGTCATGACTGTGTATGTAGATTCTTAACTTTTGGTCCCGTTTTCAAATTGGTCTACATTAAGGTCCAAAGGGTCCAAAATTAAACTTAGTTTGATTTTGACAAAAAATGAATCAGTTAGGTTCTTTGATATGCTGAATCTAAAAATGTACTTAGATTCTTGATTATTGGCCCAGTTTTCAAGTTGGTCCAAATCGGGGTCCAAAATTAAACTTTGTTTGATTTCATCAAAAATTGAATAAATGGGGTTCTTTGATATACCAAATCTAACTGTGTATGTAGATTCTTCATTTTTGGTCCTGTTTTCAAATTGGTCTACACTAAAGTCCAAAGGGTCCAAAATTAAATTTAGTCTGATTTCAACAAAAATTGAAATCTTGGGGTTCTTTGATATGCTGAATCCAAAAATGTACTTAGATTTTTTATTATGGGCCCAGTTTTCAAGTTGGTCCAAATCAGGATCTAAAATTATTATATTAAGTGTTGTGCAATAGCAAGTCTTTTCAATTGCACAGTATTGCGCAATGGCAAGAAATATCTAATTGCACAATATTGTGAAATAGCAAATTTTTTTTTAATTAGAGTTATCTTTCTTTGTCCAGAATAGTAAGCAAGAAATATTTAATTGCAAAATATTGTGCAATAGCAAGATTTTTTTTTAATTGGAGTTATCTTTCTTTGTCCAGAATCAACTTAAATCTTTGTTATATACAATATACAATGTATATTCACTTTTTACTACCAACTGATAAATTATAATAAATAACATTCAGTGATAACAAGCAGTTTTTTTTACATCTTAATATTTTATGATGTATTTAAATGAGTAGTTATTGTTGCAAACTCCATTAGAAATTTTAATTGAGATTAGCTTTGGAATAAGGGAAAGGGGGATGTGATTAAAAAAATTGGGTTCAATTTTTATACGACCGCAAATTTTGAAAAAATTTTCGTCGTATATTGCTATCAAGTTGGCGTCGGCGTCGTCGTCGTCGTCGTCGTCGTCCGGCGTCCGAATACTTTTAGTTTTCGCACTCTAACTTTAGTAAAAGTGAATGGAAATCTATGAAATTTTAACACAAGGTTTATGACCACAAAAGGAAGGTTGGTATTGATTTTGGGAGTTTTGATCCTATCATTTTAGAAATTCGGGGCCAAAAAGGGCCCAAATAAGCATTTTCTTGGTTTTCGCACTATAACTTTAGTTTAAGTTAATAGAAATCTATGAAATTTTGACACAAGGTTTATGACCACAAAAGAACGGTTGGGATTGATTTTGGGAGTTTTGGTCTCAACAGTTTAGGAATTAAGGGCCAAAAAAGGGCCCAAATAAGCATTATTCTTGGTTTTCGCACAATAACATTAGTTTTTAGTAAATAGAAATCAATGAAATTTAAACACAATGTTAATGACTACAAAAGGAAGGTTGGTATTGATTTTGGGAGTTTAGGTCCCAACAGTTTAGGAATTAGGGGCCAAAAAGGGACCCAAATAAGCATTTTTCTTGGTTTTCGCACCATAACGTTAGTATAAGTAAATAGAAATCTATGAAATTTAAACACAAGGTTTATGACCATAAAAGAAAGGTTGGGTTTGATTTTGGGAGTTTTGGTCCCAACATAATAAGGGGCCCAAAGGGTCCAAAATTAAACTTTTGTTTGATTTCATCAAAATTGAATAATTGGGGTTCTTTGATATGCTGAATCTAACTGTCATGACTGTGTATGTAGATTCTTAACTTTTGGTCCCGTTTTCAAATTGGTCTACATTAAGGTCCAAAGGGTCCAAAATTAAACTTAGTTTGATTTTGACAAAAAATGAATCAGTTAGGTTCTTTGATATGCTGAATCTAAAAATGTACTTAGATTCTTGATTATTGGCCCAGTTTTCAAGTTGGTCCAAATCGGGGTCCAAAATTAAACTTTGTTTGATTTCATCAAAAATTGAATAAATGGGGTTCTTTGATATACCAAATCTAACTGTGTATGTAGATTCTTCATTTTTGGTCCTGTTTTCAAATTGGTCTACACTAAAGTCCAAAGGGTCCAAAATTAAACTTAGTCTGATTTTAACAAAAATTGAAATCTTGAAGTTCTTTGATATGCTGAATCCAAAAATGTACTTAGATTTTTTATTATGGGCCCAGTTTTCAAGTTGGTCCAAATCAGGATCTAAAATTATTATATTAAGTATTGTGCAATAGCAAGTCTTTTCAATTGCACAGTATTGCGCAATGGCAAGAAATATCTAATTGCACAATATTGTGAAATAGCAAATTTTTTTTTAATTAGAGTTATCTTTCTTTGTCCAGAATAGTAAGCAAGAAATATCTAATTGCAAAATATTGTGCAATAGCAAGATTTTTTTTTAATTGGAGTTATCTTTCTTTGTCCAGAATCAACTTAAATCTTTGTTATATACAATATACAATGTATATTCACTTTTTACTACCAACTGATAAATTAAAATAATCTTTACCATTCAGTGATAACAAGCAGTTTTTTTACATCTTAATATTTTATGATGTATTTAAATGAGTAGTTATTGTTGCAAACTCCATTAGAAATTTTAATTGAGATTAGTTTTGGAATAAGGGAAAGGGGGATGTGATTAAAAAAATTGGGTTCAATTTTTCTCATTTGAAATTTCATAAATAAAAAAGAAAATTTCTTCAAACATTTTTTTGGGAGGATTAATATTCAACAGCATAGTGAATTGCTCTAAGAGAAACAAAAATTTTAAGTTCATTAGAACACATTCATTCTGTGTCAGAAACCTATGCTGTGTCAACTATTTAATCACAATCCAAATTTAGAGCTGAATCCAGCTTGAATGTTGTGTCCATACTTGCCCTAACCGTTCAGGGTTCAACCTCTGCGGTCGTATAAAGCTACGCCCTGCGGAGCATCTGGTTGTATTTGTATTCAATTGTGACTACTGCCATACAAGTTTGAGGCTTGACACACTTTACACCTGGTTCCCTACACTTCTTGTATTTAATTGTGACTACTGTCAAACAAGTTTGAGGCTTGACACACTTGACACCTGGTTCCCTCCACTTCTTGTATTCAATTGTGATTACTGTCATATATGTTTGAGGCGTGTCACACTTGACACCTGGTTCCCTCCACTTCTTGTATTCAATTGTGACTACTGCCATACAAGTTTGAGGCTTGACACACTTTACACCTGGTTCCCTCCACTTCTTGTATTTAATTGTGACTACTGTCATACAAGTTTGAGGCTTGACACACTTGACACCTGGTTCCCTCCACTTCTTGTATTCAATTGTGACTACTGTCATACAAGTTTGAGGCTTGACATACTTGACACCTGGTTTCCTCCACTTCTTGTATTCAATTGTGACATCTGTCATACACGTTTGAGGCTTGACACACTTGACACCTGATTCCCTCCACTTCTTGTATTCAATTGTGATTACTGTCATTAGTTTGAGGCGTGACACAGTTGACAACTGGTTCCCTCCACTTCTTGTATTCAATTGTGACTACTGTCATACAAGTTTGAGGCTTGAAACACTTGACACCTGGTTCCTTCCACTTCTTGAATTCAATTGTGACTACTGTCATACAAGTTTGAGGCTTGACACACTTGAGACCTGGTTCCATCCACTTCTTGTTTTCAATTGTGCATATACAAAGTCAGGTTAATACAAGTCAATCGTCAATAGTTTGAAGAATTTTCACCAAATAATTCCAGTATATATTAACATTGATTATTAGAATTGACTTTAAAAGTTAATATTGATAAGGTCTATGCTTTTCCAAAAGGGAAATACCTATCTGGATCTCACCCTGTGAGTCTCAAAATTTTGTCAGTCCAGAGTTATCTGCCCAAAACCCAAACCAAAAAATCTTGTTAGTAAATAAATGCCTTAACTGTCATAGGAAGACCAAAACTGATGAGTGAAATTTGTTCAAGAACGTCACCCTGTGACTTTGATTTATTTAAACCGAAAAGATTGAAAGACTTCTTGGTTGATGTTATGCCCCTTTGAAAATTAAACAAAGTCGGTTGGCCACTCTAAATCAGAAACCTTAAGTCGTAGACACTTGGGATCATGTGACCTTATAGATAACTGGACGTTACACAAGCAACAATCAATCCATGTTTGACATACACTTTTAATGATTTGTTAATGAAAAATTTTGAAAACAAACTTTTAAATTGGTTAACAAATCTTTATTAAACTTAGACTTAATGATATTTTTATAGAAAAAGTTATAATTACAGATCCAATCCACACACAGACAAAGTCCACTATGTTAAACAGGTTACTTGGCAGTGGAACGTATGTTTCCTATGACATGCGCTGTATGGTAACAGGCCAGTTCGCGGTCGGAAAATCGAGTCTTGTGAAGCTCTTAGCTGGTAATGTCGTCCCAGAAGGAAGACATCCTACCGATGGGATTTCCCTACTAGAAGGTCGCTGTGGCCTTGATGTAGAGACTAGAAGCTGGATTCATATTGATCCAGGTAAGAATATCTACCACATTAAAACTTTTCATTTATATTTGAATTCCTCTTTGGTTTCTTCCACCTCTCTATTAGCTTCAGAATCTTTATAACTTGAAAAGACAAAGACATAGAAAAAACCTGCGGCTTATTGAACGAATTTAACGGTAATACGAATTCAATAACACTATTGTTGGGATTGGTGAATGTAGTTTCTCTTATGATTTAAACAATATTCTAGTCTAATATTCAGAGATATTGTCCTTTTACCATGTTAATGGTCATATTTTTGGCAATTTTTATATGCCTTAACCGGCTTAAGATATTGTTGTGCATTTTTTTTTTCTACAGGGCCGTTATACGGACTTCTGATAAAAAAACAAAAAAACTTCTGCATATAATATTTGATTCTTACAGCAAGTTCAAAAGGATATACTATAATGTACTCATTGCATAGCTCTTTATTAGTATCCTACCGACGGAGTCGAAAGGAACTTCAGGTTGCACTCTGTTCGTCTGCCTGTCCATCGATCAGTCCGGCAAATAAGTTTTCCACACTTTTTATGCGCCAGCCGTTGTGAAGGGTGCATTAAGTTTTACCCTTGTCCGTCTGTACTTGCGTACATCCCAAAATTGATTTCTGTTTTCTTACTTAGCTGGCCTAACCAAATGTTATGAAACTTTATATACACAATACTTATTACCACAAAACACAGATCAAGTTTTAATTTTGGTGACGTCACTTTTACCGTTCTAGAGTTGTGCCCCTTTTACAATTGGAAAAATTCCTGAAATATATGTGTCTGTTCTCAGTTAAACTTTATTTTGCCTCCAAATGTTATGAAACTTATACACAATGCTTATTACCATAAAACTCAGATCAAGTACAAATTTGGGTAGCGTCACTTTTACAGTCCTTGAGTTATATCCCTTTCTAACGTTATATGCAAGCAGGGGCATCATCTGTGTCCCATGGGTACATTCCTCCATTTATCTACTCCATGCTTGAATATATTGATTGGCTATTTGGTGTATAGTTTTATCATGACAAGTTACAGATCAAGTTTGAATTTTGTTCCGGTCTGAAGATTTTTTGCAGAGTTATGGTCCTTTGACTTACAAAGTTCACTAAAATAATCAGTTTTCAGCACTAATTTTCGTCATGCTTGAAGGTATTGATTTGTTAATTGGTATATAGTTTTATCATGACAAGTTACAGATCAAGTTTAATTTGTTTTCCAGTCTAATGCTTGAGCGCAGATTAATAAATGGTCCTTGGACTTATTGACTTGATATTTGTTAAATAGTTTACATTATGACAAGATATAGATCAAGTTAGAATTTTGTTACAATACAATAAATTTTAAACTGGTAGGGGACTATGTATTGCCATGCAATACTCACAGAATGCTTGTTAGCTATAAACTTGGAGTTTATCGTCTGTTTATCTACTGCCGTTCTGTCTGTAATTTTTTTTTAAATATTTCTTCTTCTTAAACTGAACTTAAATCATACCTGAGGCTTCCAGCTTCAAATTCATTCCTGAATTTCCTGCTCAAAGTTAAAACACAGGAATAAAACAGACAAAATGGTAGTTTTTGTCTTTGCTAAAAAGACAGTACGACATATACATATAGGGACCTTATTTATTCTGTTGAGGCATATGTTAGGGTTTTGCTAAAAATCATTCAATGCTTTTGGCCTTGAGCATGTCTTTTGATGGTATCAGTATAACAACAGCACATTATTAAACCAAAATATATTTTTTTTAATATTATCTATTCAAGTGATATATACTATTTTACAGAAACGTATGACGCTTTAGATGTGGTTTACAATAAGGTGTTGATGACTTCAGTAGAGGAGGATGAAAGAAAAGAAGAAAAAACACCAAAGAAACCACATTTACCAGATTCAAACCCTGTTAGAAGTGATAGTAAAGTGATGACCGCTGGTCCCTCCCAACAGCCCCTAGCAGCCAAACCTTTGTCACCTCAAATATCTGACAGTAAGTCCAAGAGAATACCAGAGTTAAAAACACACATGAAATCAAAAATGACAAAAGAAGAAATAAGAAAGAGAATGGAAAATGTCCTTAAAAGTGGAAACTACAAGATGAAAGTTGGAAGACTGATTTTTTGGGACTTTGGTGGACAGTATGTTTACTATACGACACACCAAACCTTCATGACGTTCAGAGCTTTGTTTCTTGTGGTATTCGACGGAAGCAAAGGATTACATGAACTAGTCCCAGATGTTCTATGTTTTCCAGGACAGCACATGACACCAACCCCAGCAGGTACTGTATGTTAGTTACAATACAAAGACTCATATTGAACATCATTTATTGTTTATTATGTTAAAAAAAACATCTACTTTATCATTAGTAAAAACAAGGCGTCCAGGTTACTGTGCCAATACTTACTTTAATATTGTGAAGACAATGAAAGCTTTCCCAATAATAAGTTGGAATTTATCTGTGATTTAAATTTTTGCAAAGTGTACTGTCCCATTGAATAGTAACCGTAGCTTTTTTATCTGTGTTGATCATGTTTATCTTGTTCAAGGGAAACTTTGAATTTCGAATTTTCATGAAAAAAATCATTCATTGATTATAAATAGGGCTGTACAAAAACAATACTAGTGATAGAAAAAACATTAAGGTGGTACCTAACAGTACAGGGAGATAACTCTGTAAAATCTGCTAAATGTTTTAATTACGTTGTGTTGTTAAGGGAATATTAATGTTAAGGTTCTCAATGATCAAAATTAGTGTTTGTCAAACTGCTATACAACCAGTGTAATTTTTCTGATAAAACGATTGGTTCAAATATTTTGAAATTTTTATATTTTTGTCAGAGGGTCAAAGTAAATACTTTGTTAAAATTTTATGAAAATTAAACGAGTCAAATTAATTTTAGTGAAAGTGTTGGGTACCACCTTTAAACTAAATAAATGATATATATTACAAAATTATATTAATAATAGACTAGAAATGTATTGTAGATAATTTCGAAAATCAGTGCCAATTAATTATTTTTAAGCATTCATGCCCCTTTGAAATATTAAATATATCTAAAATAGCTTTACATTTGCATTCAAGTCTGTGTTTTCTAATTTTTTTTAACCTAAAAAGTAAAAAAAACAAAAAAAAGGTTATTTTTTTTTTAAATGCCACTGGACCTTGCCAAGGTGAAATATGTGCTATGCAGGGGACAGTCGGTGTATTTTATTTCAAATGGATTTCCGTCATCAAAAATAAATTATCTGTCAATTTGCTCCCTAATAAAATGTTTTTCTTTGGTTTTTATCACTATCAATTATGTCATATCAGTTTCTATTTGTATTAAATTTTTATTTCATTTTTGTTGTTGTTTTTTTATATTTCAGTATTCCTTCAACATTGGGTTAACTCAATTCTAACGTATTGTAAGGTGGTATATGTAGGCATTCCAAAGATCTTGTTTGTTGCCACCCATAAAGACAAAATACCAGTGGTAAGTAAATTATTTAAAACAGGAGGCTGATCAAGTCAATCTTGTCCCGTGCCCAGTTATTTATTTATAGTTATTATTCTTTTATTCTTTCGTAAGATATGACATAGTAAATTTTAACTCATGACAAAAGTCTTGTGCAATGGGTCATAATTTATTCATTCTATTGATTCGTATGAATAAAAGCAGATATTTGTGTTGGTATTAAGTAAGTACGAAAGCAGCCTAACATCATCAAAAACAAAAGAACATTAGTAGTCAATAGTTATCAACAATAGACAAATGATTTACAATTATCAAGCACTAAATCATTTGACTGAAACAAAATTGTTTCAATTAAAGATCTGCTATTACGGTAACGCTAATGTAACGTTAGAATACCATCTGCTCTATGGTCGGGTTGTAGTCTCCGCGTTGACGCATTCCCCATTTCCATTCTCAATGTTATTTAACTGTATTGAGAGTAGATAACATCAACCTTAAATATTATGTACAACAAATATTCCAGGTTAGTGTACGATTAAGGCCACACACAACAAATAGTATGTTAACTGTCTGTAGGCCATACACAACAAATAGTATGTTAATTGTCTGCAGGCCACACACAACAAATAGTATGTTAATTGTCTGCAGGCCACACACAACAAATAGTATGTTAATTGTCTGCAGGCCACACACAACAAATAGTATGTTAACTGTCTGTAGGCCACACACAACAAATAGTATGTTAATTGTCTGCAGGCCACACACAACAAATAGTATGTTAATTGTCTGTAGGCCACACACAACAAATAGTATGTTCATTGTTATAAATCTAAAACAAACTGACAACGCCATGGCTAAAAATGAAAAAGACAAACAGAAAAAATAATAGTACAAATGACACAACATAGAAAACTAAAGAATAAACAACACGAACCCCACCAAAAACTAGGGGTGATCTCAGGTGCTCCGGAAGGGTAAGCAGATCCTGCTCCACATGTGGCACCCGTCGTGTTGCTTATGTGATTACAAATCCGGTAAATAGTCTAATTCAGTAGGTCATATTCATGAAAGGGAAGGGGATTGTAGTTACGACGTAAGGAACATATCCGATATCATTTGTGAGACGGTTATTCCATAACGGTCAACCAACTCGTGATGGCGTCCGTAAAATTTACGAAGGGATGATTTCAACTTCACCATTTGGAACTCTTGGTTTAATAGCTTCCTTGTGAGCAGCAACCCTCTATCAAGAAAATCATGATAGGAAATGCAAGCACGGGAATATCGTATCAATTGGGAGATATATACCCCGTAATAATGTTTGCCTACAGCCCATATCAGTTAAGTTTACATGCAAGAATAACGTCATGGTAAAAAATAGAACATAAGGGAAAGTTTTCTTTTGTATCTTGTAAACCCATGGATTATATAAAAAAGTAAATAAGTACTCTGAAAACATGTATTGTTGTCAAGTCCTAGGTATTTTTAATTTCATCATTTAGAAAAATAAAATTTTAAAAGAAGTTTAACTTCATATCTATAATTATCATTTTTTAAGGATGATGTGGAGTCCAGACGTGAGGAATTGTACAATGGAGTAGAGGAATTGTTCAAGGACCACGAGGGACGAAACCATCTTGTCCTAACACAACGGATATTTGTCAATGCAAGGGATAACACAGATACAGAAATTGAAGTCCTGAAGACAGCCATCACAGAACTTACGTTTGAACATCCTTGTTGGGGGGAGAAGATGCCCAACGCTTGTGTTCCCCTTGAACTCGAGATTGCAGAGCTAGTGGCAGAGGGAAAACAAATATTGTCATTGAAGGATGTAGAAGAATTGAATGCTATAAGCAATGTGTCTGTACTGTCCCCTGACCAACTTAAAGATTTCCTAAATTTCCACCACTCCTTGGGGAAAATTGTTTACTTTGATACTCCACAACTTAAAGATTTCGTAATCATCAACCCCTTACTCATGGTGGAGGTTATGAGGTCCTTTGTGACAGGTAGTTATGTCAATACTTATTATGGAAGCTTTGATATTGTGTGACAGGTACTGTAAAGAGGGTTATTTTCGCGGAGTGTAAATTTTCACTTATTTTCGAGGATAGAACTAAATCGCCAAAATAAATTTCGCCAAGTTATAAGTGTAAATGCAAAGGTATTGATAAAAATTTTCAATCCGCAAAATTATTAACCACAAAAATTATTCATATACTGTGTATTCATTTATTTTCGTGGATTGATGAAAACTTACATGTTCGTGTGTATTTGATTTACTGGTTTTGCCAATCTCTGCTTACAAAGTCTATAGAAAGTTGTTAATTGTTTAGCTTTTCTGTCCGTGGTTCACCAGGCTGTACCCATGAAAACCATGAAAGTTGGTATTCAACGAATAATATTGAATCCACAGTACCTTCTTCCGTGAAAATTGCAAAATTTTACACCCGCAAAATGACACGCTATACGGTATTTATGTCAAAACTTATTATGGAAGTTACATGTATGAGATCCTTTTTTGACAGGTATTTATGTCAATACTTTAAATAGAATAGAGGTCATGCAGTCCTTCGTGACAGGTATTCATGTCGATACTTATAATGGATTTATGAGATCTTTTGTGACACTTATTTTTTTATACTTAGTATAATGGAAGTTACATATAAGAGATCTTCTGTGACTGGTATTTTTGTCAATACTTTAAATAATATAGAGGTTATAAAGTCCTTTGTGACAGGTACTTATGTCAAAACTTAGTATGGAGATAAGAAGACAGTTATCTATGTCAAAACTTATTATGGAGGTTATGAAATCCTTTGTGATAGATTTTTATGTCAAGACTTGTCATGGGGGCTGTGAGATCTTTTTTGACAGGTGATTATATCGAAACTTATTATAGAGGTTCTAAGGTCCTTATTGATACTGTCAATGTCACAATGTTTCTCAATTGCAGAATTTATCAAATCTGTAGTTTTCTCAAGAGACTTTCTATGCCTTTTAGCTCACAGTTGCACATATACCATGAACTTAGGATATATTTTGAGAAGGGCAAGGTGTCCTTTTGATACAAGTTCTAGCAAACCTTCAAGATATGCTTAGGATAAGATGACAATTTGCTTTCAAGTGAACTTTGATTAATTTCATGTTAAATATTAGATGACTTACATTCAAGTAGGTTTGTCTGTGGTGAATAGTTGTAACATTGGCAATCATACCACAGGATCTCTTTTTAGCTCACCTGGCCTAAAAGGCCAAGTGAGCTTTTCTCATCACTTGGCGTCCGTCGTCGTCCGTCGTCCGTCGTCGTCGTTAACTTTTACAAAAATCTTCTCCTCTGAAACTACTGGGCCAAATTAAACCAAACTTGGCCACAATCATCATTGGGGTATCTTGTTTAAAAAATGTGTCCGGTGACCTGGCCAATCATCCAAGATGGCCGCCATGGCTAAAAATAGAACATAGGGGTAAAATGCAGTTTTTGGCTTATAACTCAAAAACCAAAGCATTTAGAGCAAATCTGACATGGGGTAGAATTGTTAAACAGGTGAAGATCTATCTGCCCTGATATTTTTAGATGAATCGGATAACCCGTTGTTGGGTTCCTGCCCCTGAATTAGTAATTTTAAGGAAATTTTGCTGTTTTTGGTTATTATCTTGAATATTATTATAGATAGAGATAAACAGTAAACAGCAATAATGTTCAGCAAAGTAAGATTTACAAATAAGTCAACATGACTGAAATGGTCAGTTGACCCCTTTAGGAGTTATTGCCCTTTATAGTCAATTTTTCACCATTTTTCGTAAATCTTAGTAATATTTTACAAAAATCTTCTCCTCTGAAACTACTGGGCCAAATTAATCCAAACTTGGCCAAAATCATCTTTTGGGTTAGTTGTTTGAAAAATGTGCCCAGTGACCCAGCCATCCAACCAAGATGGCCGCCATGGCTAAAAATAGAACATGGGGTAAAATGCAGTTTTTGGCTTATAACTCAAAACCCAAAGCATTTAGAGCAAATCTGACATGTGGGGTAAAATTGTTGATCAGTTCAAGATCTATCTGCCCTGAAATTTTCAGATGAATCAGACGACCCGTTGTTGGGTTGCTGGCCCTGAATTAGTAATTTTAAGGAAATTTTGCTCTTTTTGGTTATTATCTTGAATATTATTATAGATAGAGATAAACTATAAACAGCAATAATGTTCAGCAAAGTAAAATTTACAAATAAGTCAACATGACTGAAATGGTCAGTTGACCCCTTTAGGAGTTATTGCCCTTTATAGTCAATTTTTAACCATTTTTCGTAAATCTTAGTAATATTTTACAAAAATCTTCTCCTCTGAAACTACTTGGCCAAATTAATCCAAACTTGGCCAAAATCATCTTTTGGGTTAGTAGTTTGAAAAATGTGTCCGGTGACCCAGCCATCCAACCAAGATGGCCGCCATGGCTAAAAATAGAACATGGGGTAAAATGCAGTTTTTGGCTTATAACTCAAAACCCAAAGCATTTAGAGCAAATCTGACATGGGGTAAAATTGTTTATCAGTTCAAGATCTATCTGCCCTGAAATTTTCAGATGAATCGGACAACCCGTTGTTGGGTTGCTGGCCCTGAATTAGTAATTTTAAGGAAATTTTGCTCTTTTTGGTTATTATCTTGAATATTATTATAGATAGAGATAAACTATAAACAGCAATAATGTTCAGCAAAGTAAGATTTACAAATAAGTCAACATGACTGAAATGGTCAGTTGACCCCTTTAGGAGTTATTGCCCTTTATGGTCAATTTTTTAAAAAATTTCGTAAATCTTAGTAATCTTTTACAAAAATCTTCTCCTCTGAAACTACTTGGCCAAATCATCTTTTTGGTTAGTAGTTTGAAAAATGTGTCCGGTGGGTTGGATGGCCGCCATGGCTAAAATAGAACATGGGGTAAAATGCAGTTTTTGGCTTATAACTCAAAACCCAAAGCATTTAGAGCAAATCTGACATGGGGTAAAATTGTTTATCAGGTCAACATTAATCTGCTCTGAAATTTTCAGATGAATCGGACAACCCGTTGTTGGGTTGCTGACCCTGAACTGTTAGTTTTAAGGAAATTTTGCTGTTCTTGGTCATTATCTTGAATATTATTATTGATAGAGATAAACTGTAAACAAAATAATGTTCAGCAAAGTAAGATTTACAAATAAGTCAACATGACCAAAATGGTCAATTGACCCCCTTAGGAGTTATTGTTCAGTGGCGGATCCAGAACTTTTCCTAAGGGGGGCCCGCTGACTGACCTAAGAGGGGGCCCGCTCCAGTCATGCTTCAATGATTCCCTATATAATCAACCAAATTTTTCCCACGAAAGGGGGGGGGCCCTGCCCCAACAGGCCCCCCCCCCCCTGGATCCGCCTATGTTGTTCTTTATAGTCAATTTTTAACAATTTTCATAAAATTTGTAAATTTTGACTAACATTTTCCACTGAAACTAATGGACCAAGTTCATTAAAGATAGAGATAATTTTAAGCAGCAAGAATGTTCAGTAAAGTAAGATGTACAAACACATCACCATCACCAAAACACAATTTTGTCATGAATCCATCTGCTTCCTTAAATATTCACATAGACCAAGGTGAGCGACACAGGCTCTTTAGAGCCTCTAGTTTAAATAGTTTTTTGTATTATTTTTTTTATATTTTGCAGATAAAGTATTTTGGCCAGAGGAAACAAGAATTCAGGAAACTTTCAAACGAATGTCAACATGTGGGACCATAAGACGGGAAGACCTCTACTTAATTTGGGAGCAAAAAGATTTCAGTGCAATTTTACCATACAAAGAGTTTATATTTAACATCCTGATTTATCTAGATATCTTGGCAGAGCAAAGGAGATATGATACAACTACAGGAAGTCGATTACCAGTGGAAAACTTCTTTGTTCCCTGTATGGTCACAGAGAGAAATACCACCAGCTTCATGGACAAAGAATGTACAGCAGAGAGAGCTATATGCTTAGCGTTTTTATTTAAAGGCACTATTATACCACCAGCCCTACCAAATCGTCTAATCAGTGCATGTCTGAGCATGTGGACTTTAAAGCAGTACCAGGGAAGAAAGCTCCTGTTTTCAGGATTTATTGGTTTATCATTTGACAAGTCACATGATATTGTTGTATGCGTTGAAGGCAACAAGATTCTCCTTTACATCGTTCACAGAACCTCCTCCGGGTTAATCGTACCTGATATAGCTACAGGTGTTAAGGAATGCTTGGTTACAACAATGGGAAGAATCTCAGATTTCTATCAGTCCACAATCCATGCAAAACGCAGCAAACAATCACCTTTCCATATTGAATACTCATGTTCAAAATTGCATTGTTTCATCAGTGAAGAAGAAGCTTTGCAGACCAGCAAATGGGTTTGTGACGAACATAAACTAACACACAGAGCAGGAGACTGGCTGGTTTGGAACCAAGATCAGGTGTGTATTATTTATGAAAAATTAATATTTATATAGTGAGACAAAATCCAAAACACTATGGTCACTTGATAAAGAATGTGTAAGGATTAGACTCATGCAGTTATGCAAGTCTGGTAATATGTCATAAAATAATAATTTCCAAAACTGCATTTAAGATAACAACTAATAAGACTAGTACTGGGGAAGTTAGTTATGAAACAATGAGATAAAAAAGATAGCTTAAAATTTTGTACAAAAAGAGCGAAAAGGCTCCTCAGTGATGCTCGAATCAAAAAAGTAAAAAAAAAAAGGCTAGTGTAAAAGTACAAAGTTCATTAGAAGAACATTGAGAACAATTGTGGAAAAACAGCTATTTATATATCCATCCCTAATCCCTAACAATAAAATAGACATACTGGACGTGCAGTGTATTTATACATCCACACAACAAAAACACTAAGTACAGATCTGAGAGTGCTTGCAATTATTGACAGCTAGTTCAAAGCCAATTACAACTAATAAAAAAAATCATGAATCTAAGACTGAAATATCAATCAGTACACATCCAATCTCCAATGCATTTAGTGTAAAGATGTCATGAACTGTTTAAGAAAAACATTCCTCTGCGCAATGCCAAAATCTAGGTATCGACAGATTGTAGTACTGTGAAAGTACAACTACATGCATACTATTTATTTGATTTAGTAAGGTTTTTATTTACTGATACCAAAATCAATATTTATACCAATATAAACAATATTCAAAGATTTAATTACAGTGTTGAATAGGTAACCTTTTAAAGATAAAACCTGGATCGTATTTTAATTTCCGGGCTCAGTTAACAACTTCACCATAGAATTTAGAATGTGCTGTTTTGTTTGAAATAAGTTCAGATCTGAGATGTATATGATAAGTGTCTTTTTACCCCTACGAGCTATTAACTCTTTGATCTGTTTTGGGATTTGTCTCATTGTTTCATATCCCACTTCTCCAAATCCTTGCAGTCACTTATTTTACATGAACAGCCTGTTTTAATATAGAGACCTGCCGTGCACTTGTTAAAAATTATATTCTATTTTTTTTAATTCAGCAAAAAGAACAGTGTGAAGAAAAATGTCAAGGTAAGTTTTCATCATCACTTTTAATTTAATATGCTTCTAACAGCCACTATGTTCCGGCTGAATTTTTCAACTTGTTATATCATTCCGATGGAACTTTCCAACTAGTTGTTTTATTCCGAGTGCAGTCGAAAAGTTCCAGAAAAAAGTAGCTAGTTGTAAAGTCCCGGAACAATGTAACTAGTTGAATAATTCTGGCGGAACAAAGCAACTAGTTACATTGTTCCAAATATATCATATTTTGTCCTTTTTGTAGGAAGAATAAGTATCAGTATATATAAGAGCAAATCATTAATTTTCACAAATACCCAACGCACTGAAAGGGGTTTCTTTGGGGACAAATATGAAAAAAGGGGCATGGAACTTTATTTTTGGGCAAATAATAAATGTATTAAATTTTGATGTACTGAGGGGGAAGAACAAACTCCTCAAGCAAAATTTAAGTTTTATGTCATAGCTCACATAAAACGGAATAAGTTGCCAAAACAAAAAGCGAACACAACTTATCAATTGGCAGAGAATATCAAATCATTGTTACAATCTAAGGTTTTAACAAATTTACACATTTAGTGACTTTCCAAATTCAAAGTTAAAAAATGGTCCATTAAGTGTTTTTTTCTAATTTCAATTTCACTGTCAGAGAAAAACTCCAATAAAAAAGACAATGGCAAAACAAATAAAGACGAAGAAATGAAAAACAACAAAAACCGAATATTACATATAGAACCAGACTAAGCAACAGGAACACAACCAAAAAGGGGGAGGGGGGAATCAGGAGATGTATTTTTCAACTTCTATACTAAGCAATGACCCTACTTTTTTTCACAGTCTACATAAAGGTAAAAAAAAGATTAAAACTTGCAAACCTAAATCTTAAGGGAATTTAAAAACAAACACACATTGCCAGAAGCTTCTTTATAGTAAACCATAAGATAGCACCCTCTGCAAATTACAATTCAACAAAAATCACCTATCTTTAAATCATTCAGTGAGATGACATCGCAGAACTTAATTTCCTATAATGATATTGCTAGGTTTTTCATATTGTTTAGAATGCCCAAAGTCAGAAACTTTAATCCAGCAATTGTCGCTTGTTGCTGTCTGCCAAACATTAATTCAGTTTTTCTTTCAAATCTGGTGCTACTGAAAAAACTATTTTCATTGTTAAAGACCTCGCAGTAACATGTAGTTGTTAACATCCTTTCCTATGATCTTTGATCAATTGATTGTTATTTACTAAACGTCCAGTGGCAGCTATTGGATGGAGACAGAAGTTCTGCCTTGCACAGGAACCTGCAAAGAGTTTGTAACATGCTAAGAGTGTTGCAGTTTCCTGCCATGAGACATCAGCTTGTTTGTCTCATTTTTACTGGATGTGACTGTTAATGTATGCATCGAGAACAGTCATGCCCTACTTTGACATGGTTTTAATGCTGGTCAGTAGATCACCAAGAGATGGACATTGGATGGCTTATGTCTTTGTGATAGATAGTTTTTGCATTGGCAATCATACCACATATCCTTTCATTCATTTAAAAAGGTATTTTCATGCCTGCCTTTGTTTCTAGTTTCATAAGTTTATTTGGTTTCTAAATTCTTTAGTCCTTTTGTTCTTATCGTATGATAATCGAATTTTTATTTAAAGTAGTTAAGTTCACATATTTATTCAAAGCGAACTTCTAAAATTTATGCCAGACATAGTTATAAAATATTAGTTAGTATGATGTCCAAATTCCTTTTTTTTAATGTTTATTTTATGTTTTCTTGGAAAATAACTTATATGTAGGATTTCAACATGAATCTTATGATATATTGCCGCAGGCTTTATCTGGTGATGCCTTACTGTTCAACACTTTTTGCCTTTCCATAGACTTTAACTTCCTGTTTGACAAAATGTATATCTTCAGAATGTGTAGATGGGTCATGAGTTACGATTCAGACATAAATTGTTGACCTTTGTATCTATATTTACGTAATTGTACTCTATCGAGTAAGTGTATTTCTTACAGTTAATTTGTGTAATTAGGGATAATATATAATTCCTTAAACTTTCATGGGTTATGTATATTCACAAGTATGATAAGGTATTATATATCATCTCTGAAACTTTCATGGGTTATGTATAATCACAAGTATGATAAGGTATTATATATCATCTCTGAAACTTTCATGGGTTGTGTATAATCACAAGTATGACGAGGGATTATATATCATCTCTGAAACTTTCATGGGTTATGTATAATCACAAGTATGACGAGGGATTATATATCATCTCTGAAACTTTCATGGGTTGTGTATAATCAAAGTATGACGAGGGATTATATATCATCTCTGAAACTTTCATGGGTTATGTATAATCACAAGTATGTCGAGGGATTATTTATCATCTCTGAAACTTTCATGGGTTATGTATAATCACAAGTATGACGAGGGATTATATATCATCTCTGAAACTTTCATGGGTTGTGTATAATCACAAGTATTAGGAGGGATTATATATCATCTCTGAAACTTTCATGGGTTATGTATAATCACAAGTGAGACGAGGGATTATATATTATCTCTGAAACTTTCATGGGTTATGTATAATCACAAGTATGACGAGGGATTATATATCATCTCTGAAACTTTCATGGGTTTGTGTATAATCACAAGTATGACAAGGGATTATATATCATCTCTGAAACTCTCATGGGTTATGTATAATCACAAGTATGTCGAGGGATTATTTATCATCTCTGAAACTTTCATGGGTTATGTATAATCACAAGTATGACGAGGGATTATATATCATCTCTGAAACTTTCATGGGTTATGTATAATCACAAGTGAGACGAGGGATTATATATTATCTCTGAAACTTTCATGGGTTATGTATAATCACAAGTAAGACGAGGGATTATATATTATCTCTGAAACTTTCATGGGTTGTGTATAATCACAAGTATGACGAGGGATTATATATCATCTCTGAAACTTTCATGGGTTTGTGTATAATCACAAGTATGACAAGGGATTATATATCATCTCTGAAACTCTCATGGGTTATGTATAATCACAAGTGAGACGAGGGATTATATATTATCTCTGAAACTTTCATGGGTTATGTATAATCACAAGTGAGACGAGGGATTATATATTATCTCTGAAACTTTCATGGGTTGTGTATAATCACAAGTATGACGAGGGATTATATATCATCTCTGAAACTTTCATGGGTTTGTGTATAATCACAAGTATGACGAGGGATTATATATCATCTCTGAAACTTTCATGGGTTGTGTATAATCACAAGTATTAGGAGGGATTATATATCATCTCTGAAACTTTCATGGGTTATGTATAATCACAAGTGAGACGAGGGATTATATATTATCTCTGAAACTTTCATGGGTTATGTATAATCACAAGTATGACGAGGGATTATATATCATCTCTGAAACTTTCATGGGTTTGTGTATAATCACAAGTATGACAAGGGATTATATATCATCTCTGAAACTCTCATGGGTTATGTATAATCACAAGTATGTCGAGGGATTATTTATCATCTCTGAAACTTTCATGGGTTATGTATAATCACAAGTATGACGAGGGATTATATATCATCTCTGAAACTTTCATGGGTTATGTATAATCACAAGTGAGACGAGGGATTATATATTATCTCTGAAACTTTCATGGGTTATGTATAATCACAAGTAAGACGAGGGATTATATATTATCTCTGAAACTTTCATGGGTTGTGTATAATCACAAGTATGACGAGGGATTATATATCATCTCTGAAACTTTCATGGGTTTGTGTATAATCACAAGTATGACAAGGGATTATATATCATCTCTGAAACTCTCATGGGTTATGTATAATCACAAGTGAGACGAGGGATTATATATTATCTCTGAAACTTTCATGGGTTATGTATAATCACAAGTGAGACGAGGGATTATATATTATCTCTGAAACTTTCATGGGTTGTGTATAATCACAAGTATGACGAGGGATTATATATCATCTCTGAAACTTTCATGGGTTTGTGTATAATCACAAGTATGACAAGGTATTATATATCATCTCTGAAACTCTCATGGGTTATGTATAATCACAAGTATGTCGAGGGATTATATATCATCTCTGAAACTTTCATGGGTTATGTATAATCACAAGTATGACGAAGGATTATATATCATCTCTGAAACTTTCAAGGGTTATGTATAATCACAAGTATGTCCAGGGATTATTTATCATCTCTGAAACTTTCATGGGTTATGTATAATCACAAGTATGACGAGGGATTATATATCATCTCTGAACCTTTCATGGGTTGTGTATAATCACAAGTATGAGATGGGATTATATATCATCTCTGAAACTTTCATGGGTTATGTATAATCACAAGTATGACGAGGGATTATATGTCATCTCTGAAACTTTCATGGGTTATGTATAATCACAAGTATGATGAGGGATTATATATCATCTCTGAAACTTGCATGGGTGTGTGTATAATTACAAGTATGACAAGGGATAATACATCATCTCGGAAACTTTCATGGGTTATGTATAATCACAAGTATGTCGAGGGATTATATATCATCTCTGAAACTTTATGGGTTGTGTATAATCACAAGTATGATACGGTATTATATATCATCTCTGAAACTGTCATGGGTTGTGTATAATCACAAGTATGTCGAGGGATTATATATATATCATCTCTGAAACTTTCATGGGTTTGTGTATAATCACAATTATGACAAGGGATTATATATCATCTCTGAAACTTTCATGGGTTATGTATAATCAAAAGCATGTCGAGGGATTATTAATCATCTCTGAAACTTTCATGGGTTGTATATAATCACAAGTATGATAAGGTATTATATATCATCTCTGAAACTTTCAAGGGTTATGTATAATCACAAGTATGTCGGGGGATTATATATCATCTCTGAAACTTTCATGGGTTATGTATAATCACAAGTATGACGAGGGATTATATATCATCTCTGAAACTTTCAAGGGTTATGTATAATCACAAGTATGTCGGGGGATTATATATCATCTCTGAAACTTTCATGGGTTATGTATAATCACAATTATGTTGAGGGATTATATATCATCTCTGAAACTTTCATGGGTTATGTATAATCACAAGTATGACGAGGTATTATATATCATCTCTGAAACTTTCAAGGGTTATGTATAATCACAAGTATGTCGGGGGATTATATATCATCTCTGAAACTTTCATGGGTTATGTATAATCATAAGTATGATAAGGTATTATATATCATCTCTGAAACTTTCAAGGGTTATGTATAATCACAAGTATGATAAGGTATTATATATCATCTCTGAAACTTTCAAGGGTTATGTATAATCACAAGTATGTCGGGGGATTATATATCATCTCTGAAACTTTCAAGGGTAATGTATAATCACAAGTATGTCGGGGGATTATATATCATCTCTGAAACTTTCATGGGTTATGTATAATCACAATTATGTTGAGGGATTATATATCATCTCTGAAACTTTCATGGGTTGTGTATAATCACAAGTATGACGAGGGATTATATATCATCTCTGAAACTTTCATGGGTTATGTATAATCACAAGTATGTTGAGGGATTATATATCATCTCTGAAACTTTCATGGGTTATGTATAATCACAAGTATGAGGAGGGATTATTTATCATCCCTGAAACTTTCATGGGTTGTGTATAATCACAAATATGATAAGGTATTATATATCATCTCTGAAACTTTCATGGGTTATGTATAATCACAAGTATGAGGAGGGATTATATATCATCTCCGAAACTTCCATGGGTTGTGTATAATCACAAGTATGTCGAGGGATTATATATCATCTCTGAAACTTTCATGGGTTATGTATAATCACAAGTATGATAAGGTATTATATATCATCTCTGAAACTTTCAAGGGTTATGTATAATCACAAATATGATAAGGTATTATATATCATCTCTGAAACTTTCATGGGTTATGTATAATCACAAGTATGAGGAGGGATTATATATCATCTCTGAAACTTTCATGGGTTGTGTATAATCACAAGTATTAGGAGGGATTATATATCATCTCTGAAACTTTCATGGGTTATGTATAATCACAAGTGAGACGAGGGATTATATATTATCTCTGAAACTTTCATGGGTTATGTATAATCACAAATATGACGAGGGATTATATATCATCTCTGAAACTTTCATGGGTTATGTATAATCACAAGTGAGACGAGGGATTATATATTATCTCTGAAACTTTCATGGGTTATGTATAATCACAAGTAAGACGAGGGATTATATATTATCTCTGAAACTTTCATGGGTTGTGTATAATCACAAGTATGACAAGGGATTATATATCATCTCTGAAACTCTCATGGGTTATGTATAATCACAAGTGAGACGAGGGATTATATATTATCTCTGAAACTTTCATGGGTTATGTATAATCACAAGTGAGACGAGGGATTATATATTATCTCTGAAACTTTCATGGGTTGTGTATAATCACAAGTATGACGAGGGATTATATATCATCTCTGAAACTTTCATGGGTTTGTGTATAATCACAAGTATGACAAGGTATTATATATCATCTCTGAAACTCTCATGGGTTATGTATAATCACAAGTATGTCGAGGGATTATATATCATCTCTGAAACTTTCATGGGTTATGTATAATCACAAGTATGACGAAGGATTATATATCATCTCTGAAACTTTCAAGGGTTATGTATAATCACAAGTATGTCCAGGGATTATTTATCATCTCTGAAACTTTCATGGGTTATGTATAATCACAAGTATGACGAGGGATTATATATCATCTCTGAACCTTTCATGGGTTGTGTATAATCACAAGTATGAGATGGGATTATATATCATCTCTGAAACTTTCATGGGTTATGTATAATCACAAGTATGACGAGGGATTATATGTCATCTCTGAAACTTTCATGGGTTATGTATAATCACAAGTATGATGAGGGATTATATATCATCTCTGAAACTTGCATGGGTGTGTGTATAATTACAAGTATGACAAGGGATAATACATCATCTCGGAAACTTTCATGGGTTATGTATAATCACAAGTATGTCGAGGGATTATATATCATCTCTGAAACTTTATGGGTTGTGTATAATCACAAGTATGATACGGTATTATATATCATCTCTGAAACTGTCATGGGTTGTGTATAATCACAAGTATGTCGAGGGATTATATATATATCATCTCTGAAACTTTCATGGGTTTGTGTATAATCACAATTATGACAAGGGATTATATATCATCTCTGAAACTTTCATGGGTTATGTATAATCAAAAGCATGTCGAGGGATTATTAATCATCTCTGAAACTTTCATGGGTTGTATATAATCACAAGTATGATAAGGTATTATATATCATCTCTGAAACTTTCAAGGGTTATGTATAATCACAAGTATGTCGGGGGATTATATATCATCTCTGAAACTTTCATGGGTTATGTATAATCACAAGTATGACGAGGGATTATATATCATCTCTGAAACTTTCAAGGGTTATGTATAATCACAAGTATGTCGGGGGATTATATATCATCTCTGAAACTTTCATGGGTTATGTATAATCACAATTATGTTGAGGGATTATATATCATCTCTGAAACTTTCATGGGTTATGTATAATCACAAGTATGACGAGGTATTATATATCATCTCTGAAACTTTCAAGGGTTATGTATAATCACAAGTATGTCGGGGGATTATATATCATCTCTGAAACTTTCATGGGTTATGTATAATCATAAGTATGATAAGGTATTATATATCATCTCTGAAACTTTCAAGGGTTATGTATAATCACAAGTATGATAAGGTATTATATATCATCTCTGAAACTTTCAAGGGTTATGTATAATCACAAGTATGTCGGGGGATTATATATCATCTCTGAAACTTTCAAGGGTAATGTATAATCACAAGTATGTCGGGGGATTATATATCATCTCTGAAACTTTCATGGGTTATGTATAATCACAATTATGTTGAGGGATTATATATCATCTCTGAAACTTTCATGGGTTGTGTATAATCACAAGTATGACGAGGGATTATATATCATCTCTGAAACTTTCATGGGTTATGTATAATCACAAGTATGTTGAGGGATTATATATCATCTCTGAAACTTTCATGGGTTATGTATAATCACAAGTATGAGGAGGGATTATTTATCATCCCTGAAACTTTCATGGGTTGTGTATAATCACAAATATGATAAGGTATTATATATCATCTCTGAAACTTTCATGGGTTATGTATAATCACAAGTATGAGGAGGGATTATATATCATCTCCGAAACTTCCATGGGTTGTGTATAATCACAAGTATGTCGAGGGATTATATATCATCTCTGAAACTTTCATGGGTTATGTATAATCACAAGTATGATAAGGTATTATATATCATCTCTGAAACTTTCAAGGGTTATGTATAATCACAAATATGATAAGGTATTATATATCATCTCTGAAACTTTCATGGGTTATGTATAATCACAAGTATGAGGAGGGATTATATATCATCTCCGAAACTTCCATGGGTTGTGTATAATCACAAGTATGTCGAGGGATTATATATCATCTCTGAAACTTTCATGGGTTATGTATAATCACAAGTATGATAAGGTATTATATATCATCTCTGAAACTTTCAAGGGTTATGTATAATCACAAGTATGTTGAGGGATTATATATCATCTCTGAAACTTTCATGGGTTATGTATAATCACAAGTATGAGGAGGGATTATTTATCATCCCTGAAACTTTCATGGGTTGTGTATAATCACAAATATGATAAGGTATTATATATCATCTCTGAAACTTTCATGGGTTATGTATAATCACAAGTATGTCGAGGGATTATATATCATCTCTGAAACTTTCATGGGCTATGTATAATCACAAGTATGACGAGGGATTATATATCATCTCTGAAGCTTTCATGGGTTATGTATAATCACAAGTATGTTGAGGGATTATTTATCATCTCTGAAACTTTCATGGGTTATGTATAATCACAAGTATGATAAGGTATTATATATCATCTCTGAAACTTTCATGGGTTATGTATAATCACAAGTATGATAAGGTATTATATATCATCTCTGAAACTTTCATGGGTTATGTATATTCACAAGTATGATGAGGGATTATATATCATCTCTGAAACTTTCATGGGTTGTGTATAATCACAAGTATGTCGAGGGATTATATATCATCTCTGAAACTTTCATGGGTTATGTATAATCACAAGTATGACGAGGGATTATATATCATCTCTGAAACTTTCAAGGGTTATGTATAATTCCTGGTAATATTGAGGGATTATATATCAATGCTAAACTTTTCAGGATCCATACATTGTCACTAGAAAAAATATCATGGATTATACATATTAATTGGAATTTAGAGACAGTTTTGTTTATATGAAAAATATTTTAAGTTATATGATTTATTCTAAGACTTCATATAGAACATGCATTAAATAATTGTTCAGTGCTCTTAACAGTCAGACATTTTTCATTTGGTAAGATGTACCTGTCAGTTAGGTAGGTTTCATTTGATTTTTACCTTATTTTCAATGTTCATAGGTCAATGTTAAGTGTTTATTTTTTTTTCTGTTTTTCAACTACATTTTGTACTGTAAGAAACTATATTTTATTTATGGAATGGTCAAATAGTGTATATCTCAGTCTGTCAATTAGCATCTGTCCCTGACCTTAATTGCATGGTTCAAATGATAATTTTTCATGGTTTGATCTTCATCTTTGCCTTATATGATGAAAATTATAATGAAAAAGGGAAATTTTAAATAACAAAAATTATCAGCAAAGCAAGATTCTCAAACAAGTAATTTTTTTTCTGATAAAGTTAGTAGACTGTATCTCTTCATAGGAGTGATTGTCTTTACATTAGGATTTTTGTTATCCTCTTTTGAGTTTTACAAAAGTTAAAGAAATAACTAAACAAACAAACTGATCAGCAATACAAGATGAACAAAAAATATTTTTGTCAAGAATTCTACTCGTCTACATTGTTGGAGATAGTCTATTAAGGGAATTATAGTACTGTAGTTGGAGAGTTGAAACCGTCAACTGGTTCATTTGATGGTCGCAAATTTCGACTCTACTGTCCAAGTATAACCAGTTTTTTTTTGCGACCGTTAATTCGTCAATTGACAGTGTCAACTTTTTAACTATATGGCAATTTAAAGAATTAAATTTAGAGTTTATACATATTTTGATAAATTCCTAAGGTCTGTATTTTCCCAGGTTTTCATGTTTATTTCATGTTAAGGTCAGCTTGTCAGTTTGTTTTAATTAAGAGATTAAGGGATAGGTATGAGATCATAGATAGGAAACAGCATGATGACAGTATGGGTGTTATCAGAGAAACATCTGTATATAATTTTGATAGGATGGTCAGTTGTTGTTTGAGCATTGCACCGTTAGCAGTCATATTTTTACTTGTTGAAAATTAATTCAGCTCACCCACCGTTCCCCAGCTACACCTTAAATTAATGTTAATTATTTTTCATTATTTTTTTTTTAAAGGGGCTACTCATAACAATTTGTGATTTTTTTGTTTGTTTTTAATTTTTGATTTTTGTTTGTATTGCCAACTTAATTTCAGTGAAATTATTTTCCCCCAATTCATTAATACATCTTGTAAATAATTAAGGCTTTGTTTTAATTAAGGGTGATAATTAAGTTAGTTTTTGTACCTGTTGGGATCTACCGCAGGAATTCTCATTTTTCAAAAATTTTACCTGTCTGGGTTCTACCAGTCAGGTACTAATTGTACCTGTTGGGATCTACCGCAGCAATTGTCATTGTTCAAAATTTATACCTGTCTGGGTTCTACCAGTCAGGTACTAATAGTACCTGTTGGGGTCTACCGCAGGAATTCTCATTGTTCAAAATTTATACCTGTCTGGGTTCTACCAGTCAGGTACTAATAGTACCTGTTGGGATCTACCGCAGGAATTCTCATTATACCCCACGCAACGAAGTTGCGGAGGGTATAATGTTTTTGACCCGTCCGTCCGTCCGTCCGTCAGTCCGTCAGTCCTGTTTCTTGTCATCGCAACTCCTCTCAAACCACACAACAGAATTTCACGAAACCTTTTCAGATAATAAGGACATACTATGTAGTTGTGCATATCGACGGGAAATTGCGATACAATTTTTTTTCTAGGAGTTACGCCCCTTTAAACTTATTTACTTTAATGTATTACTGCAACAGTTTGTCATCGCAACTCCTCTCAAATCACACAACAGAATTTCACGAAACCTTTTCAGATAATAAGGACATACTATGTAGTTGTGCATATCGACGGGAAATTGCGATTCAATTTTTTCTAGGAGTTACGCCCCTTTGAACTTATTTACTTTAATGTATTACTGCAACAGTTTGTCATCGCAACTCCTCTCAAACCACACAACAGAATTTCACGAAACCTTTTCAGATAATAAGGACATACTATGTAGTTGTGCATATCGACGGGAAATTGCGATTCAATTTTTTTTCTAGGAGTTATGCCCCTTTGAACTTATTTACTTTAATGTACTACTGTAACAGTTTGTCATCGCAACTCCTCTCAAACCACACAACAGAATTTCATGAAACTTTGTAGATAAAAAGGACATACTATGTAGATGTGCATATCAACAGGAAATTACGGTTCAATTTTTTTCTAGGAGTTATGCCCCTTTGAACTTATTTGCTTCAATGTACTTCTGCAACAGTTTGTCATCTCAACTCCTCTGAAAACACACAACAGAATTTCATGAAATTTTGTAGATAATAAGGACATACTATTCTCTTGAACTGAATTTTAATGTGCGTATTGTTATGCGTTTACTTTACTACATTGGTTAGAGGTATAGGGGGAGGGTTGAGATCTCACAAACATGTTTAACCCCGCCGCATTTTTGCGCCTGTCCCAAGTCAGGAGCCTCTGGCCTTTGTTAGTCTTGTATTATTTTAATTTTAGTTTCTTGTGTACAATTTGGAAATTAGTATGGCGTTCATTATCACTGGACTAGTATATATTTGTTTAGGGGCCAGCTGAAGGACGCCTCCGGGTGCGGGAATTTCTCGCTACATTGAAGACCTGTTGGTGACCCTCTGCTGTTGTTTTTTATTTGGGCGGGTTGTTGTCTCTTTGACACATTCCCCATTTCCATTCTCAATTTTATGTATATTGACAGGAAATTATTATTCAATATTTTTTCTTATACTTATTTAATTTCTCCAATGACAATGTGGGGACGTGGGGTATGTGAGCGTGCTCACTAAGGTTCTTTAATTGTTCAAAATTTATACCTGTCTGGGTTCTACCAGTCAGGTTCTAAAAGTACCTGTTGGTATCTACCGCAGGAATCCTCATTTTCAAAATTCATACTTGTCTTGGCTCTACCACTCAGGTTCTAAAAGTACCTGTTGGGAACTACCGCAGGTATTCTCATTTTTCAAATTTATACCTGTCTGGGCTCTACCAGTCAGGTTCTAAAATACATTTTTCACCTGTTCTTAAAATTGCATCATTTAGGTAATTTATTTTTATAAATTTAAAATTATGTTGAGTAGGTAGTGTTTTTAGCTCACCTGGCCGAAAGGCCAAGTGAGCTTTTCTCATCACTTGGTGTCCGGCGTCCGTCGTCGTCCGTCGTCGACCTGCGTTAACTTTTACAAAAATCTTCTCCTCTGAAACTCCTGGCCACAATCATCATTGGGGTATCTAGTTTAAAAAATGTGTCCGGTGACCCGGCCAACCAACCAAGATGGCCGCCATGGCTAAAAATACAACATAGGTGTAAAATGCAGTTTTTGGCTTATAACTGAAAAACCAAAGCATTTAGAGTCAAGATGTATCTGCCCTGAAATTTTCAGATGAATCGGACATTTCGTTGTTAGGTTGCTGCCCCTGAAATGGTAATTTTAAGGAAATTTTGCTGTTTTTGGTTATTATCTTGAATATTATTATAGATAGAGATAAACTGTAAACAGCAATAATGTTCAGCAAAGTAAGATCTACAAATAAGTCAACATGACCAAAATGGTCAGTTGACCACTTTAGGAGTTATTGCCCTTTAAAGTCAATTTTTAACCATTTTTCGTAAATCTTAGTAATCTTTTAGAAAAATCTTCTCCTCTGAAACTACTGGGCAAAATTTAACCAAACTTGGCCATAATAATCATTGGGGTATTTAGTTAAAAAAAGTGTCTGATGTCCCGCCCAACCAACCAAGATGGCCACCATGGCTAAAAATAGAATATAGGGGTAAAATGCAGTTTTGGGCTTATAACTGAAAAACCAAAGCATTTAGAGCAAATCTGACATGGAGTAAAATTGTTCATCAGGTTAAGATCTATCTGCCCAGAAATTTTCAGATGAATCGGACTTTCCGTTGGTGGGTTGCTGCCCCTGAAATGATAATTTTAAGGAAATTTTGCTGTTTTTGGTTATTATCTTGAATATTATTATAGATAGAGATAAACTGTAACAACAATAATGTTCAGCAAAGTAAGATCTACAAATAGGTCAACATGACCAAAATGGTCAGTTGACCACTTTAGGAGTTATTGCCCTTTATAGTCAATTTTTAACCATTTTTCGTAAATCTTAGTTATCTTTTAGAAAAATCTTCTCCTCTGAAACTACTGGGCCAAATTTAACTAATCTCAGCCATAATCATCATTGGGGTATTTAGTTAAAAAATTGTCTCGGGTAACTCGGCCAACAGACCAAGATGGCCACCATGGCTAAAAATAGAACATGGGGGTAAAATACAGTTTTTGGCTTATAACTCAAAAACCAAAGCATTAAGAGCAAATCTGACAGGAAGTAATATTGTTGATCAGGTCACAATCTTCAGATGAATCGGATAATCGGTTGTTAGGTTGCTGCCCCTGAATTGGCAATTTTGAGGAAATTTTGCTGTTTTTTTGTTATTATCTTGAATATTATTATAGATAGAGATAAACTGTAAACAGCAATAATGTACAGCAAAGTAAGAACTAAAAATAAGTCAGTATGACCAAAATAGTCAATTGACCCTCTAAAGAGTTATTGCCCTTCATAGTCAATTTTTAACAATTTTCTTAAAATTTGAAGATTTGCAATAACATTTTCCACAGAAAGTACTGTTATAGATAGAGATAATTGTAAGCAGCAAGAATGTTTAGTAAAGTAAGATCTACAAACACATCACCATCACCAAAACACAATTTTGTCATGAATCCATCTGTGTCCATTGTTTAATATTCACATAGACCAAGGTGAGCGACACAGGCTCTTTAGAGCCTCTAGTTTGATTTGGTTATTTTGATTATAGTATTATTGTAAGTTTTAATGAGTAGCCCCTAGAAAGCCAAATGATACTTTTATTATCATTTTCATATGTATTCAATGTAAGAGTTTTAATTGTTAGTGAATATGATACTAGTATACTGTGTATACAATTGTGTCTTAGTTTATTAGTTTGTTAATAAATTAGAATAGTTTATTATAAAGTTTTGCGTATGATATCAAAATATCCATTATGGCAGAATGAGTGTTCCATTCAAGTAGAACATTTCCCTTTCTACTCTTAGTATCTATATTAGTATAGCTGATTGTGGTATGATACATGAGACTTGTTTTTTGTCTATAAGGAGACATCTACTGTTCAATGTGGTATGGTATATGAGACTAGTTATTGTCTATTGGACACTTCTACTGTTTCACTGTGGTATGGTGTATGAGACTTGTATTAGGTTTTATTAGGAGACATCTACTGTTTCTATGTGATATGGTATATGAGACTTGTTGGTGTTATAAGGCAATCTACTGTTCTGATAGTAATAGGTATAAATTGATGTTATTCCCTAATAATGCATAAAGACCTAAGTGAGCGACGGTCACTATAGAGCCTCTAGTTTTTCAGGTAATTGTATAACAAATCAATAATTAATCTGTATTCCCCAAAACAGCTATTTAGACTTCAAATTAAACTTAAAGTGCATGGTTCATGCATCTACTACAACTTCAAATAAAACATTAGAAAAAAGTCAAAATTTATATTATAAACTTCATAGGTTTTCTGTATTTAAGTAAGTTGCATATGCGTAGGCCAATCCACAATGCTGGGTGTATCAGTTCAGCTTAGTGAATTGTTTTGAAATCATCCGTGTTAGTATTAGCATATCTTATTTTAAATGAGAAGATTTGGCTCTCACATTAATCTTCACTCACAGTTCATGATTGACTTTCAATGTTTTGCTTAGCTTACATTATATTTAGTTATTAAAGGAACCAGGATTATAATTTAGTACACAAGACGTGCGTTTCGTCTACATAAGACTCATCAGTGACGCTCAGATCAAAATAGTTGTAAAGCCAAAGAAGTACAAAGTTGAAGAGCATTGAGGGTCCAAAATTCCAAAAAGTTGTGCCAAATACGGCTAAGGTAAGTATTCCTGGGAAAAGAAAATTCTTAGTTTTGCGAAAAAAATTAAGTTTTGTGACCAGACATTTATATAATTGACCATGTAATTGATTTTCATGTCAACACCGAAGTGCCGACTACTGGGCTGGTGATACCCTCTGGGACGAAACGTCCACCAGCAGTGGCATCGACCTAGTGGTATAAATAGTTACCAAAGGATTATAATTTATTATCCCCGGCTTAGTATATATCTTAGTATATATCTAGGATTTTGATTGGTTAACGCACGTCGTTACAAAACCCATAGCCCCTGGGTGTTGCTAACCCATATCCCCGGACGTTGCTAACCATTATCCCGGGGAACTTCACGCAAGTCTTCCTTAGTTCCATGATTGCTCCTTGTGAAATATTGAGTTCTGTAGATTATCCATGATGTTTGTAATGAAATATTTAATTCATTAACGATTTTGTCCTATTATGCCGATCATTTACACTCATTTCATTAAATTCATCATTTGACTGCCACATTTTCAAGGAATGGGACTACTGACCTAGCTATGCAAATTAACCATGTTGACGCCACACCATCTATGGTGTAACGCTCACAACATTGAGCGCCAAATTTGACTCAATCCAGTTTCTCTGTCTCCGTATTAAAAAACGTCTTAATTATGTTTGACTACCTGTAGGGTTCTACCAAAGGTAGTACCCTACACCCCGTAGAAAATATGTAAAATTTCCAAATTTCAATAAAACTTTTTTAGATAATGAAAAAAACGTTGTTTTCGCGTTACACTTTGTACCCGAATTTTAAAAAACTCGCCCGATTCGGACTAAGACTGGGGATAAATTCCTTATCTACGTTCATATCCGTAGATATGGATATTTTAACACCCTTCAGTACCCTGTACACCCTTCAGATATGAACGTAGATAACTTATAGTACGCCAGATGCGCGTTTCGTCTACATAAGACTCATTAAAGTATTGCAATTTTTATACCACATTTGCATAATACTATAAATCTTGCATACAGACGTGTCACATATCTCTGTATCAGCTGTTTATACAAAAATAATCATTTGCATATATAAAGAAAAGATTAACAAGATAAAACTGTGATATATATTTGTTTCAGGTCTAAGTGATGATGCGCTAAGTCAGATACCAAGTGATAACGAATTGTTGCGCTTGTCAATTCACTGTGCATCAAGCAAAATGCACAGCTTCGTAACATATCTGGGAATGTTACAGAAATGGGAGGATATAACCTACAACTATCCAGATAATATAGAGGTTTCCAAGTTTTTAGTATTATCAAAATGGAAAGAACAGAATGTAAAGGGATGTTTTAAAGTCTTAGCAGAAGCTCTGAACCAAATGGAAATATCATCACATTTGTTATGTCAAGTAAGAATATAACACCAGTTTGTAAATGAATTTTATTAAACACAATTAAAATTTATGTGTTTGCATATCTGATATAATTTTAGAAGCCAAATTGGTGCAAAATGATAATTAGACCTTAGATTTATATTTATTTTTTGGCTTTTGGCATATCACCAGTAAACTCAAAGTTAGGTTTTTGTGGATATAAAGTTATCTATTTTCATCTTCTCAAAGACACAAGTAATGTTTCTGTCACTGTAAATACAACAACCATACTTTTAATGTTTTTATGTTCGTTAGATCACCATGATCACTGTTACCAACCTGTGTTAATAGTTATAAAAGGTACACACAGGATTATAATTTAATACGCCAGACGTGCGTTTCGTCTTCATAACGCTCAGATAAAAATAGTTATAAAGCTAAACAAGCACAAAGTTACCAAATTTTTTTTTAAAGACAGAAGAAATGTTGCTATTACTGTATTACAGCAACCATACTTTTCATGTACATAAGTTATTTCTTTCAACCCTAATTACATTTTAACAATGAATTCATACATTTAGTTTCAACAGCACTGAACTGATTGTGTTAAATATCTCAATGGCCTATATATATATATATCTCTATTGGGAAAATGACTATACCAAGTAAAATAACAGCTTTTGTTTAAAAAAAAATGTTAAAATCTAATAATAAGGATACTCGGACAAAAAGTCTGGTCACTGAAGGAGACATAAAATGTAAAAGTCAGTTGTGTCCCATAATGATGGGAATATTTGTTGTGATTATTATTTATTTTTTCTGATCAGATATTATCAATAGTTCTATAAAATAGATTGATTGATTTAATGATTGGTGTTTAATGCCACTGTTGAGAACTATTGGCCACACACTCCCTTGTTGACTACATTTCTACTTTTTCCTAATCATTTAGTGTGGAACATTTTGTCAAGGTCTGAGACATATTATTTTCAATATACTTTGACAACATTTTTATGCAACGCCTTGTCTTTTTTCAGGTTCGAAGAGTCAGAAAATCAGAAACAGGTAAGTGATACAGTATTTTAACTATTCAGACCACACAGCCACTAAATCCCCTCTTAAAAACACTATCACCAAAGATACAATCTTAAATTATATATCAAAGAAACACAGAATAGAGTCAAATGGATATTTTGAAAATCCAAACAACAATCTACATAACTTTTTTTCATTCGAAAATCACTGATGTGTCTTTTGTAGACAAAATGTGGGACTGGCACAAATACAAAATGTTATTCCTAATATATATGCTGTGTCATTACTACACAGAAAACACTAAAGACTGAACAACATGAGGTTACCCACTAAGAAGAGGGGATCAAAATTGCTTAAGAAGTATAAGACTGAACAACGTGAGGACCCTTCAAGAAAAGGGGGATCTGAATTGCGTAAGAAGTGTTAAACTGTAAAACGTGGGCACCCACAAAGAAAAGGGTGGGTCTTAATCGCATAAGAAGTGTAAGACTGAACAACGCGAGCAACCACGAAGAAGAGAGTGGATCTAAATCGCGTAAAGTGTAAAGCTGAGCACTCACCACAAAGTAGGGGGTCGTCTAAATCACATAAAAAGTATAAGATAAATAAACTCATCATATATAACAGGATTAAAATTTCATATTTACGCCAGACGCGCGTTTTGTCTACAAAAGACTCATCAGTGACGCTCGAAAAAACAAGGTTAAAAAGGACAAATAAAGTACGAAGTTGAAGAGTTTTTAGGACCAAAATTCCTAAAAGTTTTGCCAAATACAGATTAGGTAATCTATTCCTGAGGTAGAAAAGCCTTTGTATTTCAAAAATTCTAAATTTTGTTAACAGTAAATTTATAATTATTAACATATCAATGATATCTTAAGTAAGGACTGAACAATATGAGCACCCACCAAGTAGAAGCTAGGAGGTCTCAATCGCTTAAGAAGTGTAAGCAAATTATGATTCACAACAGTCACCGATTGTTTGTTCTTATTTGTTTATATTGTTAGCAAGTACTGTCCGTTTATTTAACAAACTGTTCGATAATTGCTAACTTACATACAAAGAAAAAGGAAATCACTTAAAAATAGAATTAGCAACCAACACCCTATTCCTAAAAAAATAGATGCCCAAAGACATCACATTGTTCATATAGCTAGTCTTAGTTATTTCAAGGCATACACGTGTTAACATATGCCCAGACCTTAACATGCTTAATATCCCTATTATAGTAATAACTTTATTTCAGATATTCCTAATGAATATTTGTGTGGTATTCCTTTAGTAATAACTTAATTTTAGATATCCCTGCTAATTAATTTGGGGTTTATTTCTTTAGTAATAACATTTTTTCAGATATAACTGCTGATTTATGTTTTCTTTTATTCTTTCAGTAATTACTTTTATATAAGATATCCCTGCTGACGGCATGTCATCATCTTAAATGTTTTAAGAGTTATTTTGATTTATTGTGATCATTACTGTATTTCAGATATTCCTGCCGATTACTTGGATTTTATTCCAACAGATGAGATTCTAGATAAGTTAGCTCCACAAATTGGTCAGGTATTCTTCCAACTAGGTGTTGAATTTGGATTATCAGTTTCCATCTTGGAAAATATAAAGAACAAGAATCCGAGAGACTTGGCAGCTCAGAATAGGGAAGTATTATTTGCATGGAGAGAAGATAGATCAGTAAAACCTACAATAAGGGTTCTTATACAGGCTTTAGTAAATATTGGGAAAGGAGCAAGGTGTTTGAAGGAAGTACTAGAAAATGTTGATCCAAGCACACTCAAAGCCTCTGAAGTAATGGAAAATATTGATCCAAGCACACTCAAAGCCTCAGAAGTAATGGAAAATATTGATCCAAGCCCACTCAAAGCCTCAGAAGTAATGGAAAATGTTGATCCAAGCACACTCAAAGCCTCAGAAGTAATGGAAAATATTGATCCAAGCACACTCAAAGCCTCAGAAGTAATGGAAAATATTGATCCAAGCACACTCAAAGCCTCAGAAGTAATGGAAAATGTTGATCCAAGCACACTCAAAGCCTCAGAAGTAATGGAAAGTATTGATCCAAGCACACTCAAAGCCTCAGAAGTAATGGAAAATATTGATCCAAGCACACTCAAAGCCTCAGAAGTAATGGTACACAAGAGTACAGGTGCAATTCCGAAGTTGCTTGCAGTAAAGCATTTTTCTGCAACAACAAAATCTGACAAACAGACACCACGTCAGCGAAACTTAAAAAGGCCATCTCGGATACCTGTGGCAGTAATGGAAAATATTGATCCAAGCACACTCAAAGCCTCAGAAGTAATGGAAAATATTGATCCAAGCACACTCAAAGCCTTAGAAGTAATGGTACACAAGAGTACAGGTGCAATTCCGAAGTTGATTACAGTAAAGCATTTTTCTGCAACAACAAAATCTGACAAACAGACACCACGTCAGCGAAACTTAAAAAGGCCATCTCGGATACCTGTGGCAGTAAAGCAGGTGGCATTAACTGCACAGAGAAAGCCCAGACCAACTGATCCGCCGCCGAAAGGAAAGAGAAGTGACAAATCTTAACTCTATCAAGCTTTATTGAACCAATGAATATAAATGACACCATGTTTTTAAAATTATTTATTGTGTCCAACTTTTTCTAGTTTAAAAAATATTCATGACTGAAAGCAAATAAAATACATAAATACTTCAAATTTCAAATCCATTATTTTTATCACAGATATTTAAAGCAAGGACATGTAATATGATAAACTATCCACAAAAGACAAAAAAAAAACATTTACACAAATAGATATACAAATTAAGGCTCTTTCTTACTCAATGTGCCTTATATACTGAACGGCAAAGAAATGTGGCAGTAATTTAAGGCAAAAATAATGGAAGAATAAATGCTATATTTTTTTATTGAATAGGTGTATAAATACCCTTGTTATTTAACATCATTTCAGTTCATTTAGTGTTCATTGATAAACTTTTTCACTACCATATCACAGATTTATTTAATTCAGGTCCACCATTAGCGTTGAGTACGTAAACTGTCTTTTGTACTGTTTGTTGCATTGTGGTGTTCATGCAGACGTTGGGTGGTGCATACATTGCAGTTAAATGCATTTGGAACGACTTTAAGTCGCTGTCCAGCATTCAAACGTTCTATTGCCTGTTCTCTTTATCGTGGGTCAAGTCGTGGTATCAGTACTGCATCAAACAGATTATGATGACACAAAAACTTCGTACCTTTAAAATACCCTTATAGAGGCACGGAGTCGACGTGCATCTTATCATCATGAAATGTGACTGCGAAACGTGTCCCACTGACCTATAAGAACGACCGAATTAATGAACGCAGTCAGCCATAACGGAGATTTAAACATACTCTTAGCTTCATTTAAAGGTAATTTACATAAACCAAAAGGAAATAGATATTTTGTTCAATGTATTTGAAAATTAAGGCTTTTGAAAATTACGACGTTTCTTTTGCGGTTCAGTATATATGCACTCAATAATTATCTATTGTACACAAATTTCGTGCACCTCTTAAATAAATGAAAGTCACCATCTTTGATTATATGTAAAGAGTTGATAATTATGTACACAAAACAAAATGCACATCAGCAATGTATGTTAGTATATGCTAGAAAGTTTGAAGGTTATGAATTGAAAAACTATATAAGAAATGTGCATTGTAAACACTGAGCAGGCGTAATAGATAGGTTCGTAATAAAAACAATTCATACTGACGTAGTATAATCCCACAAGAAATTCTTAAAAAATAATCCAAATGTGTAAACAACTTTTTCTGAATAAATAAACATTGATCAAATCTTTCAAGTTTTTGGGGTTGATCATGTTTAAGGGAGTTGATAAAACTACACTGTAGCATCTTTGCATTCAGACTGACCATCACAAATTGGTCTGATACACAATTTTGACTGTTCTTCTTAAAATGTAGCCTCTCAAAGGTTGTGTTATGCTGTTATGGCATGGGATCGTTTTTTTTGTGACGACAGGGGAGCTTAGGTAATTTTTCAACAAATGTTTCAAAATTAAGCTCAAGTTTAGCACAATTTTGTACAATTTTTTTTTTATGTTTCCATTCATTTTTATTTAAATTTTTAATTCACCTGTCCAAAGTCAGGAGCCTCTGGCCTTTGTTAGTCTTGTATGAATTTTAATTTTAGTTTCTTGTGTATAATTCGGAGTTTAGTATGACATCCATTATCACTGAACTAGTATACATATTTTAAGGGGCCAGCTATAGGACGCCTCCGGGTGCGGGAGTTTCTCGCTACATTGAAGACCCATTGGTGGCCTTCGGCTGTTGTCTGCTCTATGTTCGGGTTGTTGTCGCTTTGGCACATTCCCCATTTTCTTTCTCAATTTTATTTTAATGTTCATTAACATGATTAGTGGCCATTGCATGGTGTTCATGAAGCGTGTTGTAGTTTATGTATTATATGTATAGATTTTTTTTCCTTATTACTCTAAATATTTCATTGCTTTGTTATCATGTTATTCAAATTGTAAGCATTCGTTAACAATAATTTCATTTGAACGTTTATTTACTATGATTATTCATCATGAGTCTCTGTCCTTTTATATACTTTTCTGCGAACTTTGAATTCATATTTTTGTAATAACAAAAATAAATCAATCTCCATGGTTGACTCAGTCCAAATAAATCAATCTCCATGGTTGACTCAGTCCTAGCTATACTTATCCTGTGATATTATAATACTAATCAACACAAAAGGTTTTGCATATAGGTGTTACACAATCATGATGACTTTATTCATAAGTTTTGATTAAAAAGAGTAAAATATAATTTACCAGTGAATTAAATGTTGACGTCAAGATGTATATTTGTTTTTTGTTATATCGTATATCTATAGATGATTATTGTAACTTCAAGCAGATTTCTCAATATCTTAGTTTTTGTCGAGCCTGCAACTTTTGTTGCAGAAAGCTCGACATAGGGATAGTGATTCGGCGGCGGCGTTAGCTAACTTTTTAAAAGCTTTATATTTTAGAAGGTGGAAGACCTGGATGCTTCATACTTTGTATATAGATGCCTCATGTTACGAAGTTTCCGTCAGTCACATGTCAAATGTCCTTGACCTCATTTTCATGGTTCAGTGACCACTTCAAAAAAAAGTTCAGATTTTTTGTAATGTTGAATTCTCTCCTATTATAAGTAATAGGATAATTATATTTGGTATGTGCGTACCTTGCAAGGTCCTCATGCCCGTCAGACAGTTTTCACTTGACCTCGACCTCATTTCATGGATCAGTGAACAAGGTTAAGTTTTGGTGGTCAAGTCCATATCTCAGATACTTTAAGCAATAGGGCTAGTATATTTGGTGTATGGAAGGACTGTAAGGTGTACATGTCCAGCTGGCATTTTCATGGTTCAGTGGTTATAGTTAAGTTTTTGTGTTTTGGTCTGTTTTTCTTATACTATATGCAATAGGTCTACTAAAATTGGTGTATAGAATGATTGTAAGGTGTACATGTCTAGCTGACAGGTGTCATCTAACCTTGACCTCATTTTCATAATTCAGTGGTCAAAGTTAACTTTTTTAGTTTTGGTCTATTTTTTTAATACTTTATGCATTAGGTCAACTATATTTGGTGTATGGAAATATTTTATGATCTATATGTCAGTCGCGCAGGTTTAATTTGACCTCGACCTCAATTTCACGGTTCATTGCTCAGTGTTAAGTTTTTGTGTTTTGGTCTATTTTTCTTAAACTATAAGTAATAGGTCAACTATATTTGTTGTATGGAAGCATTGTTAGCTGTACATGTCTGCCTGGCATGGTTCATCTGACCTTGACCTCATTTTCATGGTTCATTGGTCTTTGTTTAGTTATCTTGGTTAATGTTAAGTTTATGTGACAGTTTTTGATAAAGCTTTATACTTGGGACTATCGACATAATATCAATGATTAGTAAAGAAGGCGAGACATTTCAGCGTGTGCACTCTTGTGTTATTAACATACCTGAACGGTACCAATTTTATGTTACTATTCACAACCATGTAAGTGTAATTTATCAGCCTGGCAATAGCAATCAAAATATGATGAATATAATTAGATGACAGAAAGCATGTATTTTTCTGGTGCCCTTGATAGCTTGCTGTTTGATGCGAACCAAGGCTCTGTGTTGAAGACCGTACTTTAACCTATAATGCCTTATGTTTACAAATTGGGACTTGGATGAGAGAGTTGTCTCATTGGCACTCATACCACAACTTCTTATCTATACTATACTTAAATGTAAGTGATAGACAGGTTGCTGGGGCAGAAAATAAATATACACAACAATATACACTATTTAAACGAAACACAATGACTGTTGTTGCAAAAATCAAGGTTCCTGGGCTATTTCAAAAATCGAAGCGAAAGGATTTCAACGTTGCAGTACTATAAAATAAAGGCAAAAATGACTGAAACCTCAAATTTGCAAACTTCGTGTTAAAAATTGGCTAACAAGGAATTAGGAAATCAGGTTGCCGGTTAAAATTTAAATCTTGATTTTCCAAAGAATAAGCAATTCATAACCTGGTATGTGTATTCGTTGAACTCGTTGAAAGTTAAAATGTCCCTATTTCAAGAAGAATAAACCCATGAAAACACGAAAAATTCACTTAATTCGCGTTCATTGTTTTGATTTTGACCGGCTGAAAACTTTACAGAAATATCAGAGTGATTATAAACAAGGACTCTGTGACGGGTAACTTATAATATCCTTGTTTTAAAGATTCGAATGATATCAAGCGAGTCCAGTTCAAACTATTATCACGTGATACAATTCTCATTTACATATTATGAATATTAATGAGCAAAAACACTACTAATTTCTGGCTATGAGTAAAGGCGTCCGGATATTGTTTCCGTCATCTGATGGACTTTTAAGTAATAGACTAGACTTCCGTTTACGACGGTTTATAATTACACAATCGTAACTACTCGGCCAGTCTCGCTATGCAGTAGTAATCTCTTCTTGCAACCGGAAAGACTGAATAATTCCGATTGAAAATTACACGTTTTTTTCATGAGGGTCGTTATGGGGATACTTTCATGACGACAACGGTAAATATTCTTGCCAAATGACGTTAATGATATTTGTTGGTGTATGACGATAACATGTAAATTTTGTTTTAGACGATTAAACATCGACTGATTTTGACGAATCACGTTAATTTTGTCCCCAAATTACGGTATTAACGATAATTATTTTGGACCTCCGACAAATCACCATAAGGATATTTTGACGAATTATGGTAAATTTTTGTCCAATTTGACGCTAATGGTGGCCGAAAATTTTATTGATGTAAAGTTAACGTTATGGACTTTGGCGCCCATAATTGGAAAATAAAATATCTTCTTTTTCTTCGATCATATAGAGATTATAACATATGTGTGTTCATAGTATATGGAAAATTAATAGACAATAAAAATAAACCAAAAGTTAAGGGAGGAGGGCTTAGATAAATTGCTCTGCTACAAGTTCTTTTGATATCTTTCCTGAATTTATCCAGTTATAAAAGCTTTTACAAATATTTACCATACAATGGTTTACATACTTTCAACTACGCTCTAAATGCCCGCGATTTCGCTGGTTTGTTCTAGTATCTATTAATTGAACCATGTTGTTAAGAGTACATTGTCTCTGTATTGTTTATAAATGATCAACTTATTTATTGTTGCCATGTATATAAAATGATTCTTCTTATGTATTCTATCAAGATTTGCATTGTATAATTTTATAAAAGTTACTCCAGTAATAAATATATTTAGTAAAACATATCTTTGTTACAGTCGTTTCATGACATGACAATTTATGAATATTTATTGTTTGGTACGGGGCATGGCACGACCCCTACATCCAATCCCTACAGATCACAAGAAGGGTTTATTATTGAATATATATTGAGTTTATTTAAATTTGAGGTAAAAGGTATTGTTAAAAAGTCTTCTGCAATGAATCATGTTAAATTGTATTGAGGTATGTTGGATATAACGAAAAAGATAAAGAAATGTAGATTCTTCTGCCTCTTTGTGATCTTCATGATACCGTTATGAGATATATCTTCCTCCCGATGAACGTAATGTAATTGGTATAGATGACTTGAATTAGTAATAAAGTGTCCAAGTTTTTTTTCCTAACGATACAAGACAAATACTAGCCATTGTTTACTTGTTTTGTTTTAAAAAAGTGTCCAAGCACTGTTTCCTATCGCTAAAAGATAAATTATAGCACTGCATTACTTACCATACTGTATTGGTAGAAGTGTCCAAGGTCAGTTTAGCGATACAAGATAAATACTAGCCATGTTTTAGAGTACAACCAGTTTTTGCGAACCTTACAGAGCACTTAAGGGCATACGATACAGTTTTGAACCTGTATTTACAAGTTGATGAAAATTTGCATATAGGCTATTTTTTACCTGATTAAATCAAATATGTCATAAAAAATATACCTTCATGTGCTACTTTTTGAGTAAAATGAGGTCGAAATTTTGTATATTTGCTCAAAATTCAGATTTGTGTCCGTATTTTCTTTTTCGAGAGAACGACGTAACTTTTTTGCTTTAAAAGATAAACACAAATTGTTTTTTGTTAAATAATCGGTAATTTCTGTATTTTATAAGTATCATTAAAAATTATGCAATTTTTATTCCGAAATAACTCTATATTTATCAAATGTTCATGAATAGAGGAAAAAACGTAATTTTTTGCTGCATGTTTATTAAAATTAAAAAAATTGCGCTATTTACAGTTTTATAAAATTTGGGTCACATAATGTCGTTGCAAAATGAAACAAATTGCTGTTTTAAAAAATAGAGGTCCATGCACTCGTTTTCAAATTAAATCAGTTTGAATGATAAAAATCAGTCTAAAATGCATCTTTTCCCGATATGTCATAGTTTGACGTCGCGAAAATAACATTTTACGTTAGTAACGTCATCACCTTCCCTGTAACTGTATCGTATGCCCTTAAGACCAAACCAGTTTAGACAAACCTAACGAAACACTTAAAGAGTATGTCCATTTTTTGTAAACATTAAGAAGCACCTAACATTACACATAGTTTTGGTGAACATAAAGCACCACTTTAGAGTACAACCAGTTTTGGTGAACCTTCCGGAGCACTTTAGAGTTCACCCAGTGTTGTTGATTCTTAATGAGCACTTTAGAGTACACCAGGTTTTGGTGAACATTAAGGGGCACCTTAGAGTACAACCAGTTTTATTGGTCTTTAATAACTAATGTAGAGCACACCCAGTTTTGGTTAACCTTACAGAGCACTTTAGAGTACAAACAGTTTTAAAGAACCTTAAGGAATACATAAGAGCACACCCAGTTTTTGTGAACCGTAAGGAGCACTTAAAGAGTAAACCCAGTTTTGGTGAACCTTAAGGAACACGTTAGAGTACACCCAGTTTTGCTGAAACTTGCGGAACACTTTAGAGTACACCCAGTTTTTATGAACCTTAAGGAAGACTATAGAGTACATCCCCTTTTACTGGTCTTTAATGAGTACTTTATAGTACATCCAGTTTTGACAAACCTTAAGGCGCACTTTAGAGTACATACAGTTTTGATGAACAATAAGGACCACTTTATAGCACACCCAGTTTTGGTGAACCTTAAGGAGCACTAAAGAGCACACCCAGTTTGGGTGAACCTTACTAGGCACTTTAGGGCACACCCAGTTTTGCTGAACTTTGGGGAGCACTTTGGAATGAATACCTCTGGTTTTGCTGAACTGTAAGGGGCACTTTAGAGTTCACTCAGTTTTGGTGAACATTAGGAGGCACTTTAAAGCACACCTAGTGTTTGTTAACATGAAGGAGCACTGAAGATCGCCCCCACTGGTGGTTGGGTTCGTGTTGCTCAGTCCCTAGTGGAGCACTTAAGATCACACCCAGTGTATGTGTGGTTCATGTTGCTCATTCTTTAAATGTTCATGTTGTTTTTTGGAAAGTTTGCTATAGCTTGCTATAGCTACTTTCCTTAGGCGTCGGCCTTAACTTCCGGTGAAACAGACTATTGCAATGTTCTGCTCCAAGATAATGTAGTACTAGTGTTCGAATTCTGATTCTTGGATATTTTGAGTTGTTACTCTTTTCAAAAGATTACAGCTTGAATAAAAAAGGAATGAATGTTCACCCACAATTCAGATGAATTTAACTTCATTTTGAAAATAAATATCACAAACACTACTTTGCGGATCGGCCATTGGCTGAAGAGAAAATCAAAAGAAATCTACGCGATACAGCGTTTCATTAACAAATATTTCATGAATGAACATTTTCCCGCACTATTTTGTACTATGTACGATATTTACAGCTGTTTATTATTGAATAAGTAAAAGCCCGAGTGTACCGAAAGAGTCCGGTATGCGAGTACAAGTTGATATTTGACCAAGTTGTCGGATAATTGACAAGTGATGATGGTTTGATTTATTTTAACAATACACAGGTGATAGAATATAAAATAATCGATAATTATATGGCTTATGTCTAACGCCAAGGACGAGTAAAGGTAAATACCGGCTTTAATAGAAAAGTGCATCGTTTTTGTCAAACTGACATCGATCTGAAAGTTTTGATGCCAAAAATCATTTGAAAACTTTTAATTGCGTTATTTAAATACTAGCTGTTTCAAATTCCAATATAATGGTGGATATAAGGACCTTTACTCGTTCAGCATGCTCAAGTGGATCAAACTGAGAAGAGAAAAATATTGTCTTAATGACAATTAGTATCATAGCATCCGTATATTTTAAAAGCAACCGAGTCATCATATCAAGACTGAGATCAAGCTAAAGACAAGTGTTGTAGAAATTATTAAAATGATTTAATAACATTTGTACATGTTACTGACATGTACTAGCAAAATGGCTTTCTTAGTGCCTAACAATGCAATGGCGGATCCTGAATTTTTTATCCTCACACTTTATTCCTGGGGCAGTATGATTCTTTAAGATTGACCTATAATTAACTATGTGTCGTCCTTACACAGAGGCAATGATTACTAGTATATCAAATAAATGACTTAAAACAAAAATCTCAAATATCATTGCCTCAATGGTAATTACACAGCAGCAACTGAAATGTGTTACATGGTTATAAAGCACATCAGATCAACATTGTATGAATCTAGTGTATATAAACTTTTCATTCCTGAGGTCATACTACTATTTTTATGCCCCCATCATATATCACTACTGGACGAAAAAACGTCTGTCCATACCAGTAACAGTCGTTCTAAGACTGATAATGTTTGTTAAAGTTGTAACAGTTGTTAAATTTCACTGCTGCAGTTTTTTTGTAACTGTCCCAACTTTAAAAGTGTTTGTCTACAACATAAATCGACTGTAACAACGCAAGAAATAACTGTCACGGTCATCAAAGGACTGATACAACTATTTCAAAGTTGTAACAGTTGATTTACAACTGTCCCAACTCGAAAAACGTTGCAACAGTCATAAATAAACTGATTAAACGCCTAAAAGGTTGTCACAGTCGTAATAAAACTGATGCAACCATTTGAAAGTTGTAACAGTCATTTAATTACTGCCCCAACACGGAAAACGTTGAAACAGTCATAAATAAACTGTTTAAACGCAGAAAAAGTTGTAACAGTTAAAATATGACAGCTACAACCATTGTATAGGCATAGCTAATTTTTAAGCGTAGCAACTTCCAAACATTGATCTCATGTACACTTAAAAGTCACAGATACTGTGACGAAGTCAATAATAGGATAAATATATTTTATTATGTAATTACAAAGTCAAGAATGTTTCTAAAGTTCAATTGTTCGAATGTTCACAAACTGTCTTTAAAGTTGAATTGTTCGAATGTTCAATATCTCACACGGGCACGTGATCGTATAGTGTATACTGTTCATTCCTGTTAGAGTATTTCGGATATTAAGCACATTAGTTCCAGCCTACCCACGAGGTGGGGGAGACCTTGGCGGAATCTCCGGTACCAATCTCTTGTACCAATCTCTTGTACCAATCTGTCCCCTTCAAGTCCAAAGCTGGATCTTATATAGTCCAGTCAGGTCCATAAACATCGGCCCATAGCTAATGGCCGGTTACGTATTCGTCTGGATGTTAAATAATTCTAGTCTATGGTTAATTGTCAAACCCTGAAGGATACATGTTATTTCACAGTAGACATGGTCATTTATTGGCTGCAGGGTATACATGGTATGTCTATAATATTTGAACAGATCGTTATTTAAAAGTGTCCAAAGTGTACATGATTGTTATTGAATTGTTTAATTCCTTTTTAATAAATTTCCTAATTAATACTCCTTGATAATTAATGATATGAAACACAATTGTGTTACATTTTCCTTTCCTCCTAAATAAAACGAAAGTTCAATAAAATACGGTAGTTTTTCGTCCTGTAGGTTATTGTGAAAGTTCATTGCAAAGTTTCCGGTAACCATCACCACACATCTAAAGTTTATAATAAGTTCATTACATTCACCCAGTCCAATAGCTGGATATATTTACACATAGTTCATTTGAATCACCAGTTAAATAGTTCGATATACATAGTTCATGTTTTATTTCCGTCACCATCAAAGTATAAAGTTCATCAACTGCTGGAAAGGGCGCACATCTTTGTACAAATGTCGTCATCATCATCTCCATTACGTAGTATTTGACGCATCTAGCTGGTTGGTTCGTCCTTCTTAAGAGGCTGTTAACATCGGCAATCGATTAAGTTTTGTCCATGACCAATGGTGCGAAGGAAGACATCTCTCTGTTATCGGTAACATCTATTCCAACCAATTGCGTTGACACCATGTTGTGCTAACTGTTCGTGGCATTAGAACTAGAACTCGCACCCTTCTTTTTGGCTAACCAAGATATATTCTTAATAAATTAACAGTACACACATATGGTTATTCCAATGAAGATCGCACCTTAACCCCACTGATAAATTAAAACTTATTTCAATTTAGAAGACTAAAAATTGTCAACTTCCCCTTTGTTTCTTTTTTTTTTTTTATTATCAATCGTCTGGTAAATCTCCTTTAGTTCTCTTGATTATTCAAGCTTAGCTAAATTTGATAAAACACTTTCTTTGTAAAAATAAAAAAAACTATCAAGTTATCTGGTTAAAACAAAAACAAAATAAATAAAAATAAATAAATCTTGTATACAACTTCGACAATTTTGAGAAAATCTACCTAATAAAAACAAGATATGTTTATTTATTCATTATTTAAGATATACATTTATATATAAATTTACAATCAAATAAGTTAATCAATCATTTAATGTAATCCCTACACCTACATGATACACATGCAATTTTTTTAATAAAAAATTATATTTTACCTTGTAAGCAATTGTAATACTTTTATTTCTTTAACCTTAGTGCCTCATTATTTAATCTTAACTCTAAATAAAGACCAAAGATTTATTCTGATCGCTCTTTAAAAAAAACCATTTAAGATTCCTTTGATAAAATTTCAACTACGTCTTGTTACTGACTATTTTTCATATTTGACAACAACAACACCAAAAACACCTTGTTGCAAAAAAAATGTTCTCCTTAATCTTTTACATTTTTCCAAAATAGTATAAAGTGTCCTTATCATAATGATCCCTTCCTTTTTTATATATCTAATAAATTTTTTTTTCCATTTGTTTTAAAATTTCCAACCTACTGCCTATCCCATTTATACATTTCAATACGGCTCAGCGTTAGGGTATAAATTGAAATCTGATTTTAAAACTGAACTAACATCTTAAAAACTAAAACAATTAAAAAAAATCTATGCCTACTTATGAACAAACTGACACATCGTTAAGATTCTTTCTTCAACTCCTTAATTAATTATTTCCTTATTCTTATCTTAATTTCTAATAATAATCCTCATAGTAAAGTGTTCATGAAAAATTTCAATTTTACTGTAAAGCTAGTTTTCCTTTAATATCAATTATCTATTTCACTTTAATTTTCTCGTTACGTTCGTATGTCTCTCTTTTTTTTTTTTTTTTTTTTTTTTTTAATATCAATCTACCACAACAATACTAGTATGTAAATCCCTTAGGGCAAAACATATTTATGTGCTATTTTCTGAAGATACGTCTCTTTTCCTATTTTAAAACAATATGTAAATATGGCGTAATCTAACACCATAAAAAAAAACTTGCACCATTTAATTACTAACATCACTTATGTTAATCAACCGAAGAAGGGGTTGGAATCTAAAATTATAGACTATTTGTTTTCTCTAAACAAATTGTGCGTACACACTACCAACCTACGTAAACCCATCATCAATGGCTAGAATACGCAAACAATGTATCCTCAATGTACCCTTAACTTCATCTACCAAAGGTTCTAATCCAACCTTCATTTACACCGGTGCTCTACTAATTTTACGTAAACATATGTTTTCTAGAATAATTGAGTGTATCTTCAAAAAAACAACCCATAATATGACCAAAAACCACCATTAAATACGGAACCAAAAAATTCTAATGTATCAGACATTTTATCTTTTTACAAATGTACTTTAAACGAAAAACTAGCTTCTCTATAACTTCACAAAAAAAAACCGGTTTATTATTTTTTTTAAGAATCATATGTGTAATCTATCCTATCTCTTAAACAACACGTACCGCATAAATATTAACACAAAAAAATAACCTTTCATTCTGATAAAAAAATGTGTATAATATTCATAATTTTTAAATTGACCTATAATACCTTAAAACACTCAATAAAAAGTTGTATTTGAACCACATCTCGTGAACAAACTTCAAATGTTAAGCCTTTTAAAAATACGGCCTCAATTCCTTAAAAATCAAAAACTTTACTTAATATGTGTGCCATCCCTTGAAAAGCCATTTCTACTTGTAAACTTCAGATTTTAAGCCTTTTACAAAAAATACGACCTTACTCCCTTTAGAATTAAAAACTTTACTGAATATGTGTGCCATCCCTTGCAAAGCCATTTCTACTTTTTGTACTGACATAGAAATATCTTGATTGTCCATTAAGAAAAATGAAAGTAACTGAGTTCTTACCTTTTATATTCCTTCGCGTTATTTTAGACAATCCAAGTCGATCGTGGTCAAACGGCACCAAATCGTGACTTATGTGACGAAGTCAGTAATAGAATAAATATATTTTATTACGTAATTACAAAGTCAAGAAAGATTCTAAGGTTCAAATGTTCGAATGTTCACAAACTGTCTTTAAAGTTGAATTGTTCGAATGTTCAATATCTCACACGGGCACGTGATCGTATAGTATAACGGTTTCGTCCTTATGGAGTAATTCGGATATTAAGAGCATATGTTCGAGCCTACCCACGAGGGGGAGACCTTGGCGGAATCTCCGGTACCAATCTCTTGTACCAAGCTGTCCCCCTCGTCCAAGTCCAAAGCTGGATCTTATATAGTCCAGTCAGGTCCATAAACATCGGCCCATAGCTAATGGCCGGTTACGTATTCGTCTGGATGTTAAATAATTCTAGTCTATGGTTAATTGTCAAACCCTGAAGGATACATGTTATTTCACAGTAGACATGGTCATTTATTGGCTGCAGGGTATACATGGTATGTCTATAATATTTGAACAGATCGTTATTTAAAAGTGTCCAAAGTGTACATGATTGTTATTGAATTGTTTAATTCCTTTTTAATAAATTTCCTAATTAAAAATATAATACTCCTTGATAATTAATGATATGAAACACAATTGTGTTACAATACAAAATGTCTAACAGTCAGGGATATAGGTTCAATTATTTGAAAAACAATTTTACTGTGTGAAATATAAGGTTGTGACATAGAGAAACAACTATTACTCCCATTAAATACATTAATTTTAGATAGATATTCAATAATTGATTTAAAAAAAAAATGTATTTTGAAATATTTGCCGCTGACCACAGTTTTGTATTCCTCGGTTATTTAGTGAATGTGCTGAATTGATATATATTTTTAACACTTCCTCGCCCTTATCTCTTCGAACAAATCAAATCGGAACCAGCACTAGATACCTGCAATTTCACTAGATAAAAGAGAACTACTAACAGAAAAATCGAAAAACGTTACCCAATATATTTGTAACCAAATGAATCTTTATAATTGAATTAAAAGTTGACAATTTTTAATATTATCTAAATAACAATTTAATTATTTTTTATTAAATTAGTTAGGTGTGAAATCATTCATGCATACACGGTTGTTTTCAATATATCTGTAGTTTTACGAATCACATTACTTCATAATAACGTTCAATATACATTATACATGTAGACTCTGAACCTAGCGGGGAACTCCTAATACACACACTTGTCAAACTTATCCCCATATAAAACTGCTTTATATTTTTTTTAGGGCTTATTTCACACACTTATTCTGAGCTTTTATTTGAGGCTACATTTTTTTCTTGTAAAATTATAAATATTACCGTATTAACCATTTTGATTTCAACATGTAAAAATAAAAAAATCGGACATTTAACACATCTTTTGCAGCTATGGAAAACAAATCTTAAATCTATCTGATTTTAATTCATTTTATTTTTGAATAGTTCAATATTAACTCGACTTTGTATTGTATTTTGTACGGAATTGTCTATTTGAAGTTCAGTTGTAATTCATACATGTAAATAGCACGTCAGCATGCATGATTGAGGTAAAAAAATATTATCACTCGCAAGAAAAATTCATATTTTCACTTTGCAAACAATTTACCATACATATGTAAATACTAGTAGATGGACGTACTGTACAATACCCCAATACCCGACAAAATAACTAGCGCCACGGCCCAGTGAAAGTTTAAATGTTCAAAACAAGAAAACTCGCATTGTTCATTTGTTGTTTCAGACAGGGAAATCAAATCTTCTTTTATTTTTTTCACATCACCGTTTAATAGAACTTGATGTATTCTTTAGACTCTGGTCTTATTAAAATCTAAAGACTGACGTCGGATTCTCTTTTGTGGTTTTAGTTGATCAGATGTACTAACGTTTATCCAAAATATTTCCCCATTTCAATTGTTCAAATTCAAATTATCTAATCCTATAAATGCTTGTACAATGACATATTATTCCATTAGTAAAGAAAACTTACAATGTTACTAGATGTACATGATGTACAGACAATATTTTGGGTCCCTTTATATTTTTTTGTTCGGTGTGAGCCGAGGCTCCATGTTGAAGGCCCAGGGGCGGATCCAGCCTTTTTAAAAAGGGGGTGTTCCTAACCCAGGACAAAGGGGGGTTCCAATTACATGTACCCATTCAAATGCCTTGATCGTCCAAAAAAAAGGGGGTTCAAACCCCCGGAACACACACCCCCTCCCCTGGATCCGCGCCTGAGGCCGTACATTGACCTATAATGGTTTAGTGTGTTATACATGTATGACTATGTAATGCTTTAACATTGTGTTTATGGAAAATAATGGGAAAATGTTGCTTAACATCTGGGGATATATATTTAGAAGGTACTTATTCAAAAGCAGATAGAATAGATTTGTAGAAAAAACATGAATAAGGGAAGATGATCAACTATTATAGTACAAGTCTTTGGTTAACCACAATATATTTGTAATCAATGACGTATCAATGTTGCTTTTGTATACATGGTATAAAAATCAAACTTTGGTTTCTCATCTAAACTTGTTTACATCATGTTACATCATCCAATATGGCTAGGCCTGTTATAGGTTTTTCATTATCACACTTATGCGGAACTGATTTTGCTCATTGTTGAAGGATGTACAGTTACTAACAATTACATCACTTGGTTTACGGTTGATGGTTGTCTTATTGAAATTCATACCACATCTCCTTATACAGTATACATGTTATACCACTGTCCCAGGTTAGGGGAGGGTTGTGATCCCGCTAACATGTTTAACACCGCCACATTATTTATATATGTGCCTGTCCCAAGTCAGAAACCTGTAATTCAGTGGTTGTTGTTTGTTTATGCGTTACATATTTGTTTTTTGTTCATTTTTTTACATAAATAAGGCCGTTTGTTTTCTCTTTTGAATTGTTTTACATTGTCTTATCGGGGACCTTTATAGCTGACTATGTGGTATGGGCTTTGCTCATTGTTGAAGGCTGTACGGTTACCTATAATTGTTAAAGTTTGTGTCATTTTGGTCTTTTGTGGATAGTTGTCTCATTGGCAATCATACCACATCTTCTTTTTTTATATGTGATACAAGACTACAATACCTAGTATTATCAAATGAATTATAACAACTTTTAATAGTTGTCAGACTTTTGTTATCAAAAAGCAGTTACATGTGTATAATCAATATGGTAGACATGATCACTGGTGTCAGATGTAAACAAGAGTGACTGTGCAAATGCTGAAATGTCATGTCTGCTTTGCCTACATGTATGAAGGTTTTACTACATGTACAAGTATCACACAAACTTTCAAATTTCATTAACCTTTGAAAATGAAGTTGCAGTCAAATTAACCATGTCAGACAGATGATCAGTGATTTTGCTAGCGCTCGTCACTTTCGTATTTTACGAAAGGGTTTTCTCATTGACGAAAGTATTTCAAATCAATTTCGTCACTTTAATTTTGAAAGTGTAAAAATTTTTTCGCAATAACAACTATAAATCTACCTGTCTTCATGTTTTTGACAAGTTTATGACCTCCAGGTAATTAACATTTTCAACAGGTGTTACAAGTTGTGATTACAACTAATCCGCTTATCACATCAGATGGGTCACTTATCCGTAATTTATTAATTAACCCTATAATTGAATGACCATCATAATTATTTCCCCAGGAAAATCAGTCAGTCGGCATTTCAACAACCAGGAGTATAATTTCGTCATTTAATCAAAAATGTAACCCGGACAGTTCGCATTTGAATTTCAATATTTCCCAAACGATCACAATCTGAAGTTAGTTTGTCGTAGATTCGTCATTCGTAGGCATTTTCGTCATATTTGATTAAAATTTTCATCAAAAACTTTCGACAATTTCCATTTAAAATAAAGAACTTTCATGTGTTTATTCAAAAAGTTCACGAGAAATGTTTTAAACAGGTGCTTCCTGAATTGTGTTCTACGCATGCGTGAAAGTATCCTTTTGACTATTTATAGACATTAAAAAACGTAAAATACGAAATCATTTAGAAACAATTAAACGAGAGAGACAAATATATATCTCTTACTAAAGGAATTTAAAACGAAAAATAATAATTTCCCGATGAATCCGGACTCGTTTTGAATTTATTATCCATGTGTCACTTCCCGTTTTCGTTTCATTTTAAAACCGAAAGAAGTAAACGTGATCTATTGTTGATTTGGATACAACCTCCTTTCAGTCATTATAATCGTTCCAAAAAGGATATAATACATTTCCAACTTGATAGAAATGATATCCAAATATCGACTTAGACGTTTTATAAGGGTAATGATTATACAGTGAAAAAATTATTGCAAATTAATTTCTGCTGTGATTCCTTGTTTAAAAAAAATAGAATCCAACTTTTGTTGTTCAGGAATGACCCCTGGAATAAACTGAAGAGAAATTGTGAACTAAATTTCTGGATTCCATGTCAGAATCTTTCATAATAATGGCCAATATAGTCAAATCATAAAATAACTGCCAATCATGCTGGTGCCTCAATCCCTTAAAATCTGACTGAGTCAAAAGATGAAGCAATATACATCATTGTTCTATTGCTTATACACAAAATAAGGTTGATTTTAATAGCGCGCAAAAGTGACTAAAGCCCTCAAAATCCTAGCTTAAACCCTGCAGATGATGTACACCCTACAAACTGACATTCCATACCCAAAATTTAGTGATTTATACTGTCTGTGAATAAACTCATCATAGATACCAGGACTAAATTTAGTAAATACGCCAGACGCGCGTTTCGTCTACATAAGACTCATCAGTGACGCTCGAATCCCAAAAAGTTAAAAAGCCAAATAAATTACGAAGTTGAAGAGCATTGAGGACCAAAATTCCTAAAAGTTTTGCCAAATACAGCTAAGGTAATCTATGCCTGATGTAGAAAAGCCTTAGTATTTCAAAAAATTCTAAAATTTGTAAACAGTAAATTGAAATAGACTTAACATTCTTAACATGACATGAACATCCAAACCATGAAAACTAACTTATGATTATCCAATAATATGCCAAAAATAGTGATCCTATACATGTCATACATGTACATGTAGTTTATACTGTACATAGCATAGATCTGAGAAACATTTGGAAATAGATCAAACCACAAAAACTAAGCATTGTTCAATGAACCATGACATTTCATTGAGGTCAAAGTCTGGTGTAAGTCTTGCAATTAGACATATTCACCTTACACTCATTTCATACACCAAATTATAGTTGACCTACTTTTCCTACTGCTTGTAGTATTTAACATGTGTGAGAAACAAACTTGATAAATTACATGTAACCTGGTAACTGAAGTAACCTTAATCACTGATCCATGAAATGAAGTCAGGATCAGGCCAACCCTGCCTGACAGACAATAAGACATGTACACCTTTCAAGATACCATAAAAATTAATCCAATAACTCAATTATTATACATATGTTATACATTTAAGACTTGGGAGTGTATTTCACTGTGACTGTTTAAACAGTAATAATTTTTTTTCAAACAGTTACATGTACATGTAGTGTACCATGAAAACTAGGTAAAGTGCAATGGACAAATCACCAACAGAAACTTCATAACATAAGGACGTATCCAGGCCTTTCAGCTTCTAAAATGTATCTGGTGAAGCTTAAATACAAAACGGTACGCTGTAGCCACTGCCAGATTGTAATACATATTTCTTGCATGCATGTACTTCAACTTTTGTTGCAGGAGGGATAATAAAATTATACTTAAAAGTATATGCATGGTTTATTTGTTTCAAATACTTGGACACTAACATGACTAATCCTGCTAATTAAGATTTTTATTTAATTCTAATTCACTTTCATAATTTAAGTACAGCAAGCAGTCATTTGACACTAAACAATTGACACGGACTGAACGAGACCCTCATAGATGGTTAAGATCTTTTTACACACCCTGGACACATGCTGGCGGTAGTTAACAATTGCAATGCCAACATCAACTTTAGATGTGATATACATGTACTGTTTTGTAAATTTCACTGGAACTAGAAATTCACATTATCCATATTGTTATTATATTAAAATGACTGACTATCCACTAATTAAAAGTATTCATGAATTCAGATATGATGCACTATTATATGTAGTATTCACTGAAACTATGCATTTTCATTATTCCAAATTGCTATTTCAAATGAATAACTATCCTTGGTATTCGTGGAATTCAGAAACAATGTACATGTATGATTACACTATTAATATTTACTGCAACTACAAATTTTTGTATTCCAAATTCACAATTGATCATGATAATCCAAGGTAAGTACAAATGTAAGTAGTCCACCAGTAATGTGGTGGACCCTCCTTTAATACAATTTGTAATTATCCTATTTGTACAACGGCACAATTTTCTTCTTGTCCAATTTAATCAGAACATCACATCATCATCATGGAATAATGCTGCACGCCATATTCATAATTTCCAAAAACAATAGATAACTAGCATTGAATAATGAATTTTAAAATCCATTGTTTCACAATTTGCAGCTATACGAGCGACTCAGTGACATCTATATTTCCTATGCATCAAAGTGCACATGTACTAGCAGGCGTCATATTCAAAGTGGGAATCATGGTCAAACCAATATATATTCAGTATAATTCTACAAAATAAAATATACATTTAGACTCAAGTACATTGTACTGTAAATGTTTAACTAATAATAAATATATAATACTACATGTATATACATCATTGTACATTGTGCAATAATAAGAAAATTAATTACAATAACTGTATTTACCTAGATAAAACTAGCACTTCTCATTTGATTGACCGCAAAATTCTAGAACTAATACAATTCTATTTTCAAGTCCCTATTAACAAGAAAAATACATCTTTTAAGGGGGTTTAAATTCTATATAGTGTTGTCTTTTTTCCTTCATTAATGATTTTTTAAGTGTGATTGTGTACTTTCATTGAAGGGTTACTGTCATATTGAGGCTCACACCATACTTTGTTTCATCAATTCTTTAAAGTCAGACATCATGGACATATAGTTTAATATTCCTCTCTAAAACACAACAGGTTATTTCTTTTGTTCATTTTAATTATGTTTATCATTTAATATGAAATATATATTGATACTACAAACATGACAAAGAAAAGTTTAAGGAATGAAAAAATAAAATAAATAAATAAATGCACTGTTACTATATACATATAGATGATATTGACTTTACCTTTGTCCAGTGCATATAATGAATAAACCTTTGTGATGTAAATATATTGTTCCAAGACTTAACCATCCCAGTTAATGTTTTAAATCCTTGAGTTTAATATTTTTTACATCTTTTGTGTTACCCTGGATACTTTTTACTTATTCATTTGTTATTACAGCTTGCATTAAATAATGCTTTGCAGCTCAGACAACACTTTTTTTAATTTAATTTAGTTATTTGCCCAATTTTATTTTAATAAATCAATATTCAGATTACTTTTAAAATTTGCATTTTTATATCCAAATTATAATAGTATATCCTGCTGTTTCATATTTTTCTTAAATTATAATTTGTTTTGAAAAAGTTATCAAAATTTTGAAGAGGACAATTTTGATAATCATGATAATTTGTGAACATTATCATAAAATCATATTATCATTATACCAATGACAGATTAAATGTTATCCCCCAGGGCAATAAACTATTGTGTCTTAATTTGTATATTAGCTACATCATTTTTGATTATTAGGCCACGGTTTTTTAATTTGTTGGTTTACGGATTTTCCCCATGAAAAAGTCGGGTCGGTCGGTCGGGGAAAAAAAGAAAAAAAAATATCTTTCAAGACAGAAAAAAAAATGCAAAATAAATATACATTTCACCATTCTAACAAAATGTTTTTTATGCTATTTTGTCATCATTTCAAATTTTAGTTCGATGAAATATTCTTGCTCAGCTGTCATAAATATCGCATGACATTGTCTAATGATTTGCCGTAAAAAAGGGGGTGTTCACAGACAAAGACGAAATTAAATCGTCTTTTCACAAACAGGAAAAACAAATTCGCGTAGCTCTTAATCAATTCCAGAAAACTTGGTGAGTAATGATCTTCAAAAACGAAAACTGATAAAGAAAAAAATGTAAAAAACGTCGTACGAAAATAAGTTTCAACACACGTGTCAAAAACGTAATAGACCCGTCCACGGAAAAAACGAGAATATCGGGTTTATAATCTAGTGTCATGCATTCCCATTTTTTATCCAAATGGACGATATTTTTTTTTTATTATCCATGAAACAAGAAAATTCTAAATGACTTGTTGATATTCAGAACTTTTACTTCCAAGGTGCTTTCCACCTGTCCACATTTGGACAAGTCTATTTCTATGAGATTATGCATCTTACAGACTGATGACAAATAAGGGAAACGAACTTATTGTGTAATGGGTTTTAAACACAGATTTCGTTCCGCAAAATTATTTGCGTAAACGACATTTCAAGGTCAGTTATAATTGATTTGTCTATTTTTAGAAACGTAAACTGGAAGTTTTATTTTTTCACAACAGAGAGTGTTATCAATTTTGTTAGTGATTCATGCATTTCATTTCATAAAAAAAAATCATTTAATTATTTTTCAGGGATAATGTATTTGTTTGGGTCGGCGGGAATAAAAAAGCATGAAAAGTCAATTTTATTTTTATTCTAGGAATCGGCAAAATCGGGTCGGCGGATCCGTAAACCAACAAATTAAAAAATCCTGGCCTTACCTATGGGATATCCAGAGTTAACATCCTGATTATTACCTATTTTAATGTCACATTTGCATGGTCATATTCAGTTAATACAAATATTTTATTTGTTTATTTTGAATGTGAATAAAAAAATTTTTATACTAAATTAGTAGATACAACATGTATAACGCAGTTAACACAGTAAATTTTATGACAACTTACTGGATAATTCTATATCTACAAAAAAATATTTTGAGCTTCATAAAATACTTTAAAAAAGTTTATACCATGTTAACATAAAAAAATATGCATGCAGATAGATTTTTTTGTCATGTTTTCCTGACATATATTGAATGTTAACATACAATAATTATCATGATTATGTAGAAAATGCAAAAAATCTGCAGTCGTATGTAAATGCAAATGATCAAAGGAGATGTGGGATATATCGATGATGCATCAACCCAACAGTTAGGCAACAATAAAGTAACCAAAACACAATTGAATACGTGCCAAAAAATATGACTCATGATTAAATAGAAGGTCCTTAATCATTGCGGAATAAATAAAAAGACCATTGAATGTTACTACTTATGAAGTTATGTAAGTTAGATAACATGTATGGCACAAATGAATTTTGAAAAACAATGCTAACAGGGCACAATTTATATAAAAATTTCACATGCAAATAATTATATATAGTTTAGGTTCAAAGTATTAACAAATTATAGTAATTTAATATAAATTCTATGTTAAATATAAAAAAAGAATAAAATTATGATGCTAGCTTTGCTCTTTTAATATGTGTTTCTTAAACAATGTAGTACATGATAAAACAATTACTTATTGAATTAGCACAATTTATTTAATCAACTGTGTTTAAATGGCAACTGTTTATGACTCTGTGCCTTGTTTCAGGAACATTAATTTAATAATATTGTTTTATTTTGATGATTAATGCTATTTTAAAATACCTATTCACTTCCAATGCCTGCTGTTATCAAATTGATATTATGTTCTAATTCGTTTCACTTAAATGAACATAAAATATTTATCAAATAAATTACTGGAACTCTCACATGGACCATAAACTATGTTTATGTCATAAACAAAAAGGAACGCTTATCGATTAATTTAAATTCATAATGTTTTGTTGTCTATGATTTGAGAATTATTTAAAATCTACATGAAAGTGGACACTTGCTAAATAAGTAACTATTTAATCTTAAAGGTAATAATTTTCATAACATTTTATGATCAAATCATATGTTTTTGTACTATGCATGGTTTTTTTTATGGAAATTGTGACGTCACAATGCATTTTAATAGAACAAAAACTATCAGCTGATAAAGCAAAACCAGGGAAATACTAGTAATCCAGCATAAGCATGATAAAAAACACATTTATATGGATGTACATGTAAAGATCGGTTGGTTGTTGGTTATAAAATGTCCAGTGACAAGTATTTCATGCAAATCTAGGACCCGAGTTAGCAATACATTAACATACAATATGTACACTTCATGATGTATAGGTCAGTGGTAGATCCAGAACTTTTCATAAGGGACAGGGCCGCTGACTGCCCTTAGGGGCACGGATCCAGTCATGCTTGAGTGATTCCCTATTAGTCCACATAATTATGACGTCTGGCAAAGCTATTTTAATTTTTTCTGGGACGCCTGTAGGAAGGCGTCCCAGAAAAAAAAATAGCCTTGCCAGACGTCATAATTATTTGGACTAATTCCCTATATAATTCACCAAATTTTTCCCACAAAAAAGGGGAAGATATACAGTAACCTTTTTTGTATTCCACTCAGGGTGATGTATGCAAAATAATTAAGGGAATACATGACATACACATGATAATAGGGGGAGGGGAACGGTGTCCTTTATGACTTTCAGTGATTTCATTTATAATGATGCACAACTTTAACATTGAAGCTCAAAGCCTATATTTTCCCAGGAATATGCAACTATGTGGTAATATAGAACGTCGATTCATAGCTATAAAGCCTATCGGAGTATCTCAATATAGATTCCGTAGATTCAGTGGCGGATCCAGCCATTTAAAAAAGGGGGGTCCATCCCAGGACAAAATAGGGGGGTCCAACTATATGTCCCCATTCAAATGCATTGAGCGGCCAAACAAGAGGGGGTTCGAACCCTCGGAACCCTCCCATCCCCTTGGATCCGCAAATGAGAACAAATATTGTAAGGTCTGTAACGTTAAGTGTAAGCCGACAAATGTGCACATTTTCCCTTCAAAATTATGAATCCATGATTATCGATAGACATGCTTTAAAATATTGAAAATTTCTACTCACCGATTGTAATTTCCAGTTCAGGTTATTGAACATGTGGTCTAACATCTGTAGTTACCTGTGCAAAAATATACTTTGCCGACCTGAGGTCCGGGTTTTTTTGCCGACAAAAAATTAAAATGGGTAAATCGTTTACGGTGAAGAATTGTTTTCCGTTCTTAATGAAACTTGACAGATCTTACTAATTAATTTTTTAATCATCGGAAATGTCCCTCTTGGTGTAATTCGAATTAAAACTGTTTTATTATGCTTTACAATATTGGTAACTTAGTCATAATCTTTAAATTTATTTCAGGTACACCCTTGTACATTTGTCTATTGCGCCGAATTATTCAAAACCTTTTCAAGTATAAATTTGAATGAATCCATTACCGACATTACCATCTTCTCATTCTTCTGCAATAATATTAAAACTCTATTTTAAACGAAAGCTTCTGGTTTTTAAAACCAGTTATGAACGAAAATGTTATAAAACAGATATTATAAAATAAAAAGTAAGGATATCAAAAGGATTATTTAAAGTCAAAGGCACATGACTGTTTAAAAAAATGAACGGACAATGCTACGGCAATAAATGGAAAAACGACAAAAGACAAACAACGATCGCAAAATAAATTAATGAATAAACAGCAAAACAAGTTTACAATCGCTCAATAGACGGTAATAGTATAAGTAATGGACTATTTCAGAACAAAATCAAATCTTGAGAGCCGGGTGAGACGGGATTTTTTTTTACACTGATGGACTACCATTACGCTAAAATATTTGTATTAAAACATTTACCGACTGTATCAACCTATTAAGTGTTTGTTTTAAACATTTAACGACTGTGTCAACCTTTTATAAGTTGTAATAAACATTTAATGACTGTGCCAACCTTTAGAAAGTTGTTACTAACACTTAACGACTGTCCCAACTCTAAAAATGTTGTGACAAACATTTTTTGACTGCATCAACGTCTGAAAAATTGACACAAACAAATTTTAACTGTCCCAACTATTAAAAGGTTGGGACAGACATTATGCAACTGCCACAACTATTAGAAAGACTGTAATAAATATATTTTGACTGTGACAACGCCGAAACCCACTGCAACAGTTCTGAAATGACTGATGGTAGCACTTTTTGACTTTCACAACCCGTAGAAAAGTTGGGACAGACATAAATGAACTGTTGCAACGAAATATGACAGATTTGACAGTCATTACTTGTCTTTTACAGACTAAGACAGTCGTACAACGACTGTTACTGGTATGGACAGTTGTTTTTTCGTCCAGTAGTGATATTGAGTTATCATCCTTGTTTTTTCTGTAAGTATGCGCATCCCTTACTTGTACGTACGTCAATACATCCCAACATTGATTTCTGTTCTCTTACTTTAGTTTGCCTGTACCAAATTTTATGAAACTTATACGCAATGCTTATATTAACCACAAAACACAAGTCATGTTTGAATTTTGTTGGCGTCACTTTTACCATTCTAGATGTAAAGGGGTGAAATTTTCAGTATACCATATCAAGTATATATACCCTTATATATAAGTTTGACTTGTAGCTTTCTTCGGTTATACATTTATCAGGTGAACATAATATGGTCTTTAGATTTAGAAGTATAGATATATAAAACATGAATGTGTCCGTAGTACACGCATGCCCCATCTGCCGTGACTATCATTTTCTATGTTCAGTGGATCGTGAAAATGGAATCCGATACCGATACCAAGAGTATATTCACCTGTTACCTATTACCTTATCTGTACGTTTCTCATCTGACAGCTGCACCACCAAATTGTATTTCGGATTTTGCTATGTACACGGGTTATAATCACAGGGTCCACACTATTAAATAAATTCAATCATTGTCCAATTGTTCCCTATTTTAGTATTTTAAGCAGTAAGACTTTCTAAGATGACAATACGAATACTAAAAATCTGGACTTAAAATAAGGCGTATAGGTACAGTTTTCAATTTGTTAGCGGGCATGACATAAACCAGTGAATCAAAGAATTCAACTTTATTTATAACTAAATTAATAAATATAGGACAATGCTGTTGATTAAAAAATACTCCATTTCAAACCTTTTGTTTTCCGAATGATTAATATTACCAATAATTGATAAGTTTCAGGTCGACGGGTTCAATCAGAAAGATTAGAAAGCAGAGAAAACTGCATCTTATAACCGTCATGACTTTATCAGATGACAATCCCAATACTAAAATAAGGCTCGCGCATAGTTATATACTTTAATTCAGTCACGGACCCGCAATATGACGGGTGTGTTCTAAGTTTCAAATTGATTGGACTTCAACTTCATCAAAAACTACCTCGACCAAAAACTTGAACCTGAATGGGACAAACAGACGAACGGACGGATGAACGGTCGTACAGACCAGAAAACATAATGCTCATAAATGAGGCGTAAAAGGTGATTTTTTTTAAATTGCTGGCGAGACAATGGATTAGTTTGAAAAATCAAAACTGTGATTAAATACATATTTGAAACAATACACGTCTATAACCTATTTGAAATAATACACATATACAGTTGCAAACTTTCCAGAGGTGCTATCCAGCACTTTGATTAAAGACTTTTGTTTGTCATTTGGTTACTACCTTTTTTCCATGAGTGGCGGATCCATAAATTGTCAAATAAGGGGGACTCCAGTCATGCTTCAGTGATTCCCTATTTAATCCATTATTTTTTCCCCACAAAATGAAGGCCAGCTCCTTGCCCGCTACCCTAAATCTGCCTTTGACCATGGCGTTGTCCGTTTGTCTCCTACTTGTAATTTTCTGTGTCATTTTGGTTTCTTGTGGAAGATTGTGTCATTAACAATTATGAGTTTTTTTGATTGAGTTAAGTCTGCCAATTGATATTTTATCGTATGTTTTTCTATGTTGTGATGTTATGCTATTGTTTCAGAAAAAGGGAGAAGGTTTGGATCCATTAAAACGTTTAATCCCGCTGCAAATGTTTGCACCTGTCCTAAGTCAGGAATCTGATGTACAGTAGTTGTCGTTTGTTTATGTAATATATACGTGTTTCTCGTTTCTCGTTTTGTTTATATAGATTAGACCGTTGGTTTTCCCGTTTGAATGGTTTTATACTAGTAATTTTGGGGCCCTTTATAGCTTGTTGTTCGGTGTGAGCCAAGGCTCCGTGTTGAAGGCCGTACTTTAACCTATAATGGTTTACTTTTTAAATTGTTATTTGGATGGAGAATTGTCTCATTGGCACTCACACCACATCTTCCTTTATCTATTATATTATATATATATTTGATATCTTTTCTTTACCATTAAGTTATCAGTTTGTTTTGACTTGTGAGTTTTAATATACATTTGGTATCTTTTTTAACCATGATATTGTCAGTTTATTTTGACTTGTGAGTTTTAATATACATTTGGTATCTTTTTTAACCATGGCATTGTCAGTTTGTTTTGACTTGTGAGTTTTAATATACAATTGGTATCTTTTTTAACCATGGCATTGTCAGTTTATTTTGACTTGTGAGTTTTAATATACATTTGGTATCTTTTTTTACCATGGCATTGTCAGTTTGTTTTGACTTGTGAGTTTTAATATACATTTGGTATCTTTTTAACCATGGCATTGTCAGTTTGTTTTGACTTGTGAGTTTTAATATACATTTGGTATCTTTTTTAACCATGGCATTGTCAGTTTGTTTTTGAATTATGAGTTTGAATATAGATATTGCCATTTTGTTTTGACTTGTGAGTTCAAATTTATATTAAGTATCTTTTCCTTACCATGACATTGCCTGTTTGTCTGTGACTTATGAGTTTGAATATACATTGATATATTTTCTTCACCATGGGATTGTCAGTTAGTTTTTGACTTGTGAGTTTGAATATACAATTGTTATTTGTTTTAACGTAAATGCATTGTCAGTTTGTTTTTGACTTGTGAGTTTAAATCATTATTTCAGTGTATCTTTGCTTTACTATGGCGTTGTCAGTTTGTCTCCGACTTAGAATATACATTTGGTATCTTTGCTTTCCAATGGCGTTGTCAGTTTGTTTCCGAGTTAGAATATACATTTTGTATCTTTGCTTTCCCATGGCGTTGTCAGTTTGTCTCCGAGTTAGAATATACATTTGGTATCTTTGCCATCCAGTTTGTCTCTAAGCTATAATATACATTTGGTATCTTTGCTTTCCCATGGCGTTGTCAGTTTGTCTCTAAGCTATAATATACATTTGGTATCTTTCCTTTCCCATGGCGTTGTTTTTTATCTCCGAGTTAGAATATACATTTGGTATCTTTGCTCAACTATGGCGTTGTCAGTTTGTCTCCGAGTTAGAATATACATTTGGTATCTTTGCTTTACTATGGCGTTGTCAGTTTGTCTCCGAGTTAGTATATACATTTGGTATATTTGCTTTCCCATGGCGTTGTCAGTTTGTCTCCGAGCTAGAATATACATTTGGTATCTTTGCTTTACTATGGCGTTGTCAGTTTGTCTCCGACGTATGAGCTAGAATATACGTATGTTATATTTTTGTTTATCATAGCATTTTCAGTTTGTTTTCCAATGGCGTTGTCAGTTTGTCTCCGAGCTAGAATATACATTTGGTATCTTTGCTTTCCCATGGCGTTGTCAGTTTGTATCCGAGTTAGAATATACATTTGGTATATTTGCTTTACTATGGCGTTGTCAGTTTGTGTCCGAGTTAGAATATACATTTGGTATCTTTGCTTTCCCATGGCGTTGTCAGTTTGTCTCCGAGCTAGAATATACATTTGGTATCTTTGCTTTATTATGGCGTTGTCAGTTTGTCTCCGAGTAAGAATATACATTTGGTATCTTTGCTTTCGCATGGCGTTGTCAGTTTGTCTCTGAGCTAGAATATACATTTGGTATCTTTGCTTTACTATGGCGTTGTCAGTTTGACTTCCAGTTAGAATATACATTTGGTATCTTTGCTTTCCAATGACGTTGTCAGTTTGTTTCCGAGTTAGAATATACATTTTTGGTATCTTTGCTTTTCTATGGCGTTGTCAGTTTGTCTCCGAGTTAGAATATACATTTGGTATCTTTGCTTTACTATGGCGTTGTCAGTTTGTCTCCGACGTATGAGCTAGAATATACATATGTTATATTTTTGTTTATCATAGCATTTTCAGTTAGTTTTGACTTTTGTGTTTGAATATGCATTTGGTATATTTTCTTTACCATAACTTTGTCAATTTCTTTGTGACTTTTAAATTTGAAAAATACATTTGGTATTTTTTCTGCACCATGGCATTGTCAGTTTGTTTGACTTGTGTGTTTCGATATACATTTGGTATATTTCCTTCACCTTGGCATTTTGTTTCAGACTCGTAATTTGAATTAACATTTAGTATAATCATGGCATTGTCAATTTGATTTTGACTTTTGAGTTTTAATATACATTTGGTATATTTACTTTTTACCCTGGCAATGTCAATCTGATTTTGACTTGTGAGTTTAAATGTACATTTTGTATTTTTGCTTTACCATGGCATTGTCAGTTCGTTTTTGACTCGTGAGCTTGAATATACATTTGCTATATTGTTTTTACCATGGAGTTGTCAATTTGATTTTGACTTTTGACTTTGAATGTACATTTTGTCATTTTGTTTTTGACTTGTGAGTTCAAATATACATTTTGTATCTTTGCTTTACCATCATGGACCTTAATGTAGACCAATTTGAAAACAGGACCAAAAATCAAGAATCTAAAGACACGGTTAGGTTTGGTATATAAAAAAAACAACAATAATTCATTTTTTGAAGAAATCAAACAAAGTTTAATTTTGGACCCTTTTGGCCCCTTATTTCTAAACTGTTGGGTCCAAAACTCCCAAAATCAATCATAACCTTCCTTTTGTGGTCATAAACCTTCTGTTAAAATTTCATAGAGTTCTGTTTACTCATACATGTACTAAAGTTATTGTGCGAAAACCAAGAAAAATGCTGTTTTGGGCCCTTTTTGGCCCCTAATTCCTAAATTTTTGGGACCAAAACTCCCAAAATCAATCCCAACCTTCCTTCTATGGTCATTAACCTTGTGTCTCCGACGTATGAGTTTGAATATATTTGGTATACATGTGGTATATTTTCTTCGCAATGGCATTGTCAGTTTGTTTTTGACTCGTGATTTGAATATGCATTTGGTAAATTTTTTTCCATGGCATTGTCAGTTTGATTGTTATGCCCCACCTACGATAGTAGAGGGGCATTATGTTTTCTGATCTGTTGGTCCGTTCGTCCGTCTGTTCGTTCGTTCGTCCCGCTTAAGGTTAAACATAATACACTTATAAAAAAAGAAGATGTGGTATGATTGCCAATGAGGCAATTCTCCACAAGACACCAAGTGACACATAAATTGATAACTATGGGTCACCGTACGGCCTTTATCAATGGGCAATGCCCATACCGCATAGTCAGCTATACAAATCCGTGAAATGACAATGTAAAACGAGAACACTAATGGCCAAACTTACAAAAAATGAACGAAAACAAATGACAACACCTGAATTACAGGCTCCTGACTTGGGACAGATACATACATACAGAATGTGGCGGGGTTAAACATGTTGACAGGATCTTAATCATCCCCTAACCTTAGACAGTGGTGTAACAGTACAACATAAAACAAACTATTAAAAAATACCAATAACAACAATATTCAATGATCTTATTACAGTTACTTGGTAACCTTTAAGAATAAGTTTATATAAAAGATCGATAAGTCTACCAGGTTTAGTCAATTATCAGTACTGTTCAATCTACATATCTCGAGACGATCTTCAGAGCAATAGGGTTTGAACACAGGTTTCCATATCAACTGAGTTAACGTGGTTGTTATTTTTCCTGGCCGGCGGGTTCGTTTATGACAGAGTAAACAAAGGCAACAGTAGTATACCGCTGTTCAAAACTCATAAATCTATGGACAAAAAACAAATTCGGGGTAACAAACTAAAACTGAGGGAAACGCATTAAATATCAGAGGAGAACAACGACACAACTTTAAATTGTAACACACACAGAAACGGACTAAGCATTAGACAAAATCCTATGATAATAACAAATATAACATCAAAACCAAAAACATGAATTTGGGAAAGATAAGTACCGTGACATGTCTTATAGTAATGTGAATTCACACTCAAAAATAAGAGAAAACAAACGACACAACGGAAACACGACGTTAAAATGTAACACACACAGAAACGAACTATAATATAACAATGGCCATATTTCTGACTTGGTACAGGACATTTTTAAAGGATAAAATGGTGGGTTGAACCTGGTTTTCAAATTGTATGGACAGTTTAAAGACTGTTTACATATATAAATGGTTTTTTTCGTGAAATTAGTATATGGGGAAATTCGGCAATTGTAAAATGTGTTTGAGATACCAGTATTTTGGCATATACACTGGTATTAAAGAGATAATAGTAACTGCAATTACGATTATCCCAATATGGCGACGGTAGATATAGGTAAAATCTTTACACTCATTTTTCTTAAATGTAGCATGATTTTGTCAATAGTTACTCAGCTGCAAGGTTTATCTATACCAGTACATCATATTTGAATCGTAACGGTGCACTGGAATTGTCTGAGCGCTTTGAAAATTGCCGTTGAAAAATTCGGTATGATAATCGTAACTCTATGGTATTTTTCTTCTTTGATAATCGTAATTTTCTTTATCGGATAATAGTAACTAAAACATAATAAATGTGTCTTTCAGCATTTCAATGGTATTTTGTGTGTTAAAAATGCAAATGTCAAGTTTAACGATGACATAAACGCATATAAAAATAAATGAAGAAACTTACAGGTTAATATCTAGGACAAATTTACCTATATATATATATATATATACAGTCATGGGACTAAAGTGAGTTCCCAGTAAAAAAAAGTCCTATCAATTCAACTTGTATATCTATTTATAACTGACAACAATATGCATAACCTTTTAGTTTAAACATGTTTTACTTGCAAAAGTAGCAAAAGGGATTGGACACAAGTTATAACAACATTAGAGACGTCCTCTCCCAATATAAATATATAAACACAAAGTACATTAGATAATGGCGAAAAAAAACACAACATAGTAGTAATGCATGTAATACATACTTCAAACAAAAATTAGAAATAAAAAGAAAAAAGAAAAAAAAATACAATATAATAAGGAATAATAATGAAACAACTAGACTGAAGTGAAAGGTTGTAAAGTAGAAATTTAGAATGTTAATTGACTGCTTTAAATCTTTGTGTTATTCTGATATAAGATTGTACGGACTCAAAATGTCTTTGTTTTGCTGAAAAGAAAGGTCACCGTCACCAGCTAAAAGAAGCTCAATGGATATAGCATAACTTTCTAATTTTGAAAACAGTATTTCTCTGGCTTCGTTGTGAAGAGCGCACTGTAAAAAATAGTGTATACTATCCTCAACAGGGTGGCCACAGCTGCATGCGGGACTGGGTTTAATATTAACACGATGTAAATCTGAATTTAAAGAACTGCACATATTTCTCAAACGTGTATGAATGATATTAATTTTCTATCCCCACAACTAAAATAGGAAGGTGGCTGTATCAATTTGGACTTCATCTTTCGTTTAAAAATATTTATGTTTTGGACGTACGTATGTCGGGGGGAAGGCTATTCCATTCAAAAGTAGTGGATGGGAAAAAGGATTTTCTAGTTATGTCTAGTCTATAACCGGGTACTACATGATTATTACTGTTTCGCAAATCGTAGTTAGATACTTGACCAACAAGCGGGGGCATTAAATCACAGAGATAATCAGGGGCAGTCTCATTATGTATAGAATAGAACATATTGAGCATTCTGGATTTTCTTCTGTTCACAAGCAATTGCCAGCCAGTTTCAAAATATATAGCTTCCCGACTAGCAAACACGGGCAACCCAGTTACTAACCTCCCTGCTTCTAACTGAACATGTTCTAAATTGTCGGCTTCTTGTTGAGTACAACCATCCCATAACTCACATGCATATTCCATAACGGGTCTTATAAAAGTTAAATATATACGAGCAAGATAATTTCTATTCAATACAATTTCAATTTTTTAAGAACATTTAATCTCGTGCTTGCACACTTTAAAATATTTTCTATATCTGTATGGAATTTATCATTGGAATCAAAAGTAATCACTAAGTGTTTATGACAGGAGACAAATTCTACTAATTGGTTTTGAAATTCTATTTCAATATCATCTGGGGAAGTATGGCAGGAGAATATCATAGCCTTTGTCTTATTAGGGTTAAAGTTAATAAGCCAATCTTTAGACCATACTGAAATTTGTTCTAAATCGCTGTTTGAGACATCCTCTATAGTGAAAGGGTTATTGCTGGAATAAGAAAGAGATGTATCATCAGCAAACAATCGAGTTAGACTTGTCAAATTATCAGCTATGTCATTTACATAAAGAAGAAATAGTAGGGGACCTAATACAGAGCCTTGAGGAACTCCTGCATTAGTATTATCAAAAGGCGAATAGGCATTTGAAACGAAAACGCTTTGTTTTCTATTTGAAATATAACTTTCAAACCATTTATACAGATTTCCATCAATACCATACGCTTTTAGTTTTATTAAGAGGCCACTATGCCATACCCTATCAAAAGCTTTCGAGGTATCACATAATATAAGAGATGTTATACAGCGATCATCAAGTGACATGCATATCCTATAATAAATTTCTATTAGCTGGTGAACCTTTTGATATATACATGTACCTGTTAAAGATACGGAAAATGAAGCAGCTGTCGAGACAGCTATTTTGGTAAGTAGATATTTTGATTTTTTTCAAAGTTTCAATGTTGTGTGCGCGTTTAAGTCCGTTTTTGTTTGTTTTTTTTTAGGGGGGAGGGGGGGATTAGCTATATCCCATATCCCAAAAGTGCAATCCTTTCAATTCATTGCTCAAAATGAAAGTCACGTACACCACATTTTCATATGTCATATATATGTTTTGCCTCCAATATCACGTTTATATTAAAATTCTGCGCGAAATGAACAAAAGTTTCCGTCAATAACTTTATAACTGCATTATCGTATTTAACAGTTGATACCTTTATCGGTAGATATGAGTGTTCATATTTCCCTTTTCCTTATAATTCAATAAATATAGCCGTCCATTTTTTCCCCTTTGATTCCCTTTTTTCTATTTTATACTGATATAATATATGATTTTAAAAATTTACTTCAAATGTTTTGATCAAATACCCATGTATTTTAGGACGTTTCTTTAAACAGTGTGTATGGTAAAGGATCTAAAATAGTTACAGTTTATTGTTACTATTGTTTATTGTTACTTTTGTTTATTGTTACTTTTGTTTATAGTTACTTTTGTTTTTTGTTTTTTTTAGCCTTACCTATAGTCTTAATACGAAGCACTTGACGGACTGAAAAAAACACACACAAATATGTATATTGATAAATTACATCAGAAGGCATAACATGTACATCATCACAGTCGGAACTTGTTTAATTACAAAGATTTTTATAGATTTTACAACAAATATTTTGTGCTTCAGAAAAATACATGACAATTAGGTTAGGCTAATTTTTGTTTTCATTTAATAGAAAATAACTTATTGTATGGCAAGTATGCAAATACAAAAATGTTCCTTGTTTAGTACCTTCAATATTTGTCTCTACAATATCTTCCATGCATGCATATGTATGCATCATACTTTTCATATACCGAGTATTTATGAGTTTTTGAATTAGTTTGTTTCTAATATTGCGGAATATGCGTTATTTTATTCTCCACTTTGCAGTCATTCTTTGAATAAGTATTCCTCGTAAGACAATTTAAAGCCACATCAACTTCAATTCTTCATTTTCGGGCTTTTGGCCAAACTATAAGAGAACACAAATCCATGTTTGTCAAAGAACTCCACGTTACTTAATTTCATAATACACAAAAAATCCCAACCTTTCTCTATTCTTATATAGCATTAACTGTTTAAAGGATGTCATATTGTTATAATTCAAAATTAAATTTGTGTTGTTTATAGTTATTTTCTGAGATATCGAAATTTCAGTGACAGTCATGAAGTAGCTAAAATGCCAAAAAAATATGGTATGATTAACAACGAGACAACTTTCAACAAGAGACCAACATGACTCAGATATTAACAAAAATAGGTCACCGTACGGCCTTCAACAATGAGCAAAGACCATACGGCATAGACAGCTATAAAAGGCTCCGAAATGACAATGTAAAACACTTTAGACGAGAAAACTAACGGCATTATTTATTAAAAAAACTAAATTTTATGATATACTAGTATGTAGATATAGGAAGATGTGGTGTGAGTGCCAATGAGACATGCAACTCTCTATCCAAATAACAATTTATAAAAAGGTAAACCATTATAGGTCAATGTACGGCCTTCAACACGGAGCCTTGGCTCACACCGAACAACAAGCTATAAAGGGCCCCAAAATTACTAGTGTAAAAAAACAATAGCATAACATCACAACATAGAAAAACACACGTTAAAATATCAATTGGCAGACTTAACTCAATCAAAAAACATAAATTAATACACATATGTAGCTGTTTTCCTAAGAACTGTTAATAATATATGCATAAAAAGAAATGTCATAAGATGTTGGAACGTTTCGTAAATAATTCATCGACATAACTTCATTATATGCTATTAGATATATGTTTTAAGTGTCAATATCAATAAAACACTTTCCAGTTACGATTATCTTTCCATTTTTAAATACCATAATTACAATTATCTTTTTTTCCGAGTTACGATTATCATCCCGAATTTTTCGACGGCAATTTTCAAAGCGCTCAGACGATTCCAGTGCACCGTTACGATTCAAATATGATGTACTGGTATAGATAAACCTTGCAGCTGAGTAACTATTGACAAAATCATGCTACATTTAAGAAAAATGAGTGTAAAGATTTTACCTATATCTACCGTCGCCATATTGGGATAATCGTAATTGCAGTTACTATTATCTCTTTAATACCAGTGATATATAAGTATAATGTGTACGAACATATTAATATACCCTAGTCACCAATTTGGATCCTTTGTAAAGTGACCAAGGGATGACAATATATCTATTCCATAATCACACCTTGAGTTCCGGTGTAAAGTGACCAAGGAATGACAATATATCTATACCATAGTCACCCCTTGAGTTCCGGTGTAAAGTGACCAAGGGATGGCAATATATCTATACCATAGTCACACCTTGAGATCCGGTGTAAAGTGACCAAGGAATGACAATATATCTATACCATAGTCACACCTTGAGTTCCGGTGTAAAGTGACCAAGGGATGACAATATATCTATACCATAGTCACACCTTGAGTTCCGGTGTAAAGTGACCAAGGGATGACAATATACCTATACCATAGTCACACCTTGAGTTCCGGTGTAAAGTGACCAAGGGATGACAATATACCTATACCATAGTCACACCTTGAGTTCCGGTGTAAAATGACCAATGGATGACAATATATCTATACCATAGTCACACCTTGAGTTCCGGTGTAAAGTGACCAACAATCTAATTAAAAACCGATCTCTCATCGCTCCTGTTTCTGATATGTCGCGTGGGAGATCTAACGAAACCGACTTTGAGGTCAAATGTGAGTGAACTAAAAGTTATGAATTTATAAAGATATGCAAATGAGTTGACGACATATTAATAAGCCAATCAAAAAAGTTTAAGAATTATTTTGACTGACGATTTCGTCGTAAATAAAATGAGTTACTTTCCTTTGCCTTACGTTAAACTTCCAAGATCGTGGAAGACTCAATTTCATTGGTTGAAAAAGACACACCTACGAGGTCACTCACATGTGACCTCAAAGCGGGTTTCGTTAGATCTCCCACGCGACATATCAGAAACAGGAGCGATGAGAGATCGGTTTTTAATTAGATTGAGTGACCAAGGGATGACAATATACCTATACCATAGTCACACCTTGAGTTCCGGTGTAAAGTGACCAAGGGATGACAATTTATCTATACCAAAATCACACCTTTAGGTCCGGTGTAAAGTGACCAAGGGATGACAATATATCTATACCATAGTCACACCTTGAAATCCGGTGTAAAGTGACCAAGGGATGACAATATACATATACCATAGTCACACCTTGAGTTCCGGTGTAAAGTGACCAATGGATGACAATATATCTATACCATTGTCACACCTTGAGTTTCGGTGTAAAGTGACCAAGGAATGACAATATACATATACCATAGTCACACCTTGAGTTCCGGTGTAAAGTGACCAATGGATGACAATATATCTATACCATTGTCACACCTTGAGTTCCGGTATAAAGTGACCAAGGAATGACAATATACCTATACCATAGTCACACCTTGAGTTCCGGTGTAAAGTGACCAAGGAATGACAATATATCTATACCATAGTCACACCTTGAGTTCCGGTGTAAAGTGACCAAGGAATGATAATATACCTATACCATAGTCACACCTGGAGTTCCGGTGTAAAGTGACCAAGGAATGATAATATACTTATACCATAGTCACACCTTGAGTTCCGGTGTAAAGCGAACAAGGGATGACAATATATCTATACCATAGTCACACCTTGAGATCCGGTGTAAAGTGACCAATGGATGACAATATATCTATACCATAGTTACCCGTTGTTATCCGGTGTGAAACGAGACGAGACCAAGGGATGATTATAAAAACCAAACTTTGGATTGATACTTTGAATAAGTCTATGCATTTGTCATATACATGTTTGAAGCTCCAATAGAAGAGGGGCACCGTGTCCCCCTAAGTCCGTCTCTGATGATATACTACATAATTCCTTGATGTGGTTAAATCTGCACTTTGTCTGACAGAAAGGCACATTCCTGTATAATTTAAATTGATTTTTTGAGGATAATCATTTTACATTTACAGTGGGGACTGTTAGGAGGATGCTCTGACAATATATATACAATGTTTGTTTTGAAGAAATGTAAAGGATTCTTAACTTGTAAATTTGTATCAAATCACGTGACAACACTCTTAAGCACCAGGAACTATCATTGTAATGAAATCGTCAACCCATAAGTTTCCTACCGACAGAGATATCTCCCCTTTTGTGTATGTAGAAAAACGTCATGTTTGCCAGTGACATTGTTTTCTCTGAGACATTTGAATATTTTGACCTGAATGAAACGATAGCCGAGTAAAAGGGTGTCGTTGGTCGGAAAACCAATCTATGCTTCTCATAGAAGAATCATTAAGGAAGGAAATGAGTGTCTTTGTAAGGTAGAAATTTACATAGAAATATTTTCAAATATTTTTTGTCGAGCTGACGACACCTGTCGAAGAAAGCTCGACAAACATAGGGATAGTGATCCGGCGGCGACGGCATTAGATAACTTCTTAAAAGCCTTATATTTTAGAAAGTGGAAGACCTGAATGCTTCATACTTGGTATGCAGATGTTTTATTCTAAGAAGTTTCCATCTGTCATATGTCCATTGTCCTTGACCTTATTTTCATGGGTCAGCGACTACTTGGAAAACGTTTAGGTTTTTTTTGTAATGTTAATTTCTTTTTTATAATGAGTAATACGATAACTATATTTAGTATGTGCGTACCTTGCAAGGTCCTCATACACGTCTGACAGTTTTCAATTGACCTCGACCTAATTATATGGATCAATGAACATGGTTAAGTTTTGGTGGTCAAGTCCAAGACATAATAAGCGATGGGTCTACTATATTTGGTGAATGGAATTATTGTGAGGTATACATGCCCAACTGATAGGTTTTTGACCTCATTTTCATTATTCAGGGTTATAGCTAAGTGTTTGTGTTATGGTCTATTTTTCTAATAGTGTATGCAATAGGTCTACTATTTTTGGTGTATGGATTACTTGTAAGATGTACATGTCCGACCGGCAGGTGTCATCTGTTACACATCGACCTCAGTTTCATGGTTCAGTGGATATACAGTTTAGTTATTGTGTTTTGTTTATTTCTCTTATACTGTATGACATAAATCAGCTATATTTGGTGTATTTTTCAGTCAGGCATGTTGTATATGACCTTGACATCATTTTTACGGTTCATTGACCAGTATAAAGTTTGTGTTTTTTGTTTAATTCTTTAAGCAATAAGTCACCTTTATTTGGTGTATGAAATTATTGTAAGGTAACCATTTCTGGCTGGGAGGATATATCTAACCTTGACCTCATTGATCAATGTTAAGTTTTCCTGGTTAAGTTTTTTTTTAGATATGCATGTTAATTTAAAGCCTGTTTGGTGTATGGTAAAATTGTAGATGTACATGTATTTTCAGTTTGGTTTATCTGATCCTAGACCTCATTTTCTTTAATTATGTTTAGTTTATGTTATAGTTGTAGTAAACCTTATATAGAACTATCAACATAATATCAATTGCTAGTAAAGAAGGCAAAACATTTCAGCGTGTGCACTCTTGTTGAGTCTTGGTCTTTTTATCGTATACTATATGCAATAGGTTCACTATATTTAATGTGTGGAAATATTTCAGGATGTTCATGTCAGTCTCGCAGGTTTTTCATGGTTAATTTTTAGTGTTTTGGTCTGTTTTTCTTAATCTATAAGCAATATGTCGACTGTATGTGTTGTATGAAAGGAATGAAATGTGTATATCATAATGTCTGTCAGGCAAGTATCATCTGACCTTAGCCTCATTTCGATGGTCCATTGGTCAAATTTAGTTTTCTTGGTTAAGTGACGTCTGTTTCTCAGAAATAATATGTAATAGGTCAGTTCTATTTAGTGTAATAAATGATTTTATATGTATTTCTCGTTTGGTTTATATGACCTTGACCTCATTTTTTTCGATCATGTTAAGTTTATGTAATACAGTGCAGATCACTTCTAACCTCTCATTAGAACTGTCAGAATATCTGTCATAGAACTGCTCTAACCTGTCCTAGAACAGTTCTACCTAGAACAGTTCTACTCCTAGAACTGTTCTAAGTAGAACTGTCAGGATCAGTTCTAGGGTAGAACTGTCTAAAACTGTTCTAGCTAGAACTGTCCAAATCAGTTCTAATCGTAGAAACTGTCAGCAGAACTGACTAAATCAGTCAGGACTGTAGAACAGTTTTAAATGACGTCACTGCAGTAAGGGCACTTTAGAATTTAGAAGAAAAAAATAAATCACTTCCAATTACTTTGCTATAGCAGATTTTCTATATTTTTTACTGACCAAACGTTACATGTACAAATATCGAAGTGAATAGAAGGTTATCCAACTCATCGGAGAAATATTTTTATAAGATTGCATAGGAAACATCATTGTTTACGTTTCTTCTTTCCCCGTTTTTAACAGTCTCTTCCTAAATATAACTCTGCATTTAATTCATGGAATTTTAATCGTAATTTACCTTGTTTGCCTTGGATTTACATTCATTTAAGATTCTGTTTTGACAAATGTTCAAACGAAAACTGTACAGAGGATGAATTATGGGATATCAATGAAAAAAGTGTTGTATTATAACGTAAAAAAAAACTATATACATTTGCACCATCTCGTCAATTTAGCCAGACTTATCCATAACGATTATAAATGATATCAGGGAGTCTGGAACTCAGAAAAATATACTCATCTGAACATGAATGAAACATTTGCCCCTGGACGTTCGGCTACAAACAAAATCATGCATTTTTCTTTGCCTTCTTCAAATTATATTAACAGTATACTATTCCAAGAAGAGAACTTCCCATACATGTACTTTTTATTTTAAAATAAAGTATATGAATCAGTCATGTGAGTGTTGGATGATGCTGTAAAATAGTTTTGTTTAAAAAAAAACCATTACGAACCTGAGACTACTATATACTATTATATAGTAGTCTCAGCACAAACTAACGGACTTAAAAAGTCACTTTAGTGACGGTTCAGTATTATGGATAATAATGGTAACGGCGCTCTAAATTTTTAGATATGGTATAAATACACCTTATCGCTATTTGTCTGCCATTACTGGATATCACACAGGTTCCCGTAAAAATTTGACGTCATAAAACAAAATATCTGACGCCACAATGGAAAAGTGATTGTTGTATGCTTCAACAGTTCAAGAGGCCGGGTCAGCCAGGATTAGCAATAAGGTGTATTGTGTTCCAAAGTTGGTGTCATTTTTATCATACGATCTGTCCTGACATAGAAATAGTATTGGTTTACAATGACTGAGGCCATATATATTTACATGATAAGTGTAAATTAGTTCAGTTTTGGTTGATGTGGTCAAATAGTTTTGTTAAAACGACTCGGTCTGATACATGTATATCGAAACTACTGAAATTTGTTTACAATTCAATATTTTGAATAAAAAGAGGACTTGCAGAAAATTGCTGGTACTCTAAATTGATGTGGAAATTTTTTTGTAGCCAATGTGTTACAATATTGCTGTCATTTGAATTATACAATCCATCGTGATATGTAACTATAAGTGATTTACTATGCGGCTATATATATATATATTAAGATTTACATTATAAAGTGTAAATATGGTCAGTTTTGGTTGATGCTGTCAAATATAAAAAAGAAGATGTGGTATGATCGCCAATGAGACAACTATCCACAAAAGACCAAAATGACACAGACATTAACAACTATAGGTCACCGTACGGCCTTCAACAATGAGCAAAGCCCATACCGCATAGTAAGCTATACATATATGGTCAGTTTTCATGGTTTTGGGTGATGCGGACAAATAATTTTGTTATATCCATGAGTCAGTCTGAGATATCAAAACTACTGAAATTAGTTTACGATTCAAAATTTTGATTAAAAAGAGGACATGCTGGCACTATAAACTGATGCGAGCATAATTTTGTTTTCAAATATTGCTTTCATTTATATTAAACAATTCATCCTGCTATAAAAATATAAGCTCGTGCAATATAAAATTCTACTCGGAACAATATTCCCCAATATTCATGCAATAACCCTATAATATAGATCATTTGTTTTATCATGATTATACACTCCATCCTTACATAAAAATATTACAGATTTACTATGCGACTATAAGAGTTACATAAAAAAGAGCAAATATGGTTAGTTTTGGTTGATGTGGTCAAATATGGTCAGTTTTGGTTGATGCTGTCAAATATGGTCAGTTTTGATTGATGCAGACAAATAATTTTGTTACATATGTCAGTCTGAGGTATGAAAACTACTGATATTTGTTTCTGATGCGATATTTTGAATAAAAATAGGAATTGCTGGCACCCTCAATTGATGCGAAAAAAAATTTGTGGTCATTGATTTCCAATATTGCAGTTATTTATATACTACAGTTCCTCTCGACCTAAAATTATAACTGAATTGGTGTGCAGCTATATAGATTTACATAATAAAAAGCAAATAAGGTAAGTTTTGGTTGATGCAGTCAAAAGATTTTATTACACGACTCAGTCTGAAGTATAAAAACAACTGATATTTGTTTATGATTCAATATTTAGGATCAAGGGGAGGGGTTCCAGGGGTTGGAACCCCACTTTTTTATTAACATCAATGCATTTGAATGGGAGCATATAGTTGACCCCCCCCCCCCCCCAGCCTTTTAAAAATGGCTGGATCTGCCCCGGCATGCTGGCACTATAAATTGATGCGAACAATTTTTTTTTCCAAAATTGCTGTAACTTGTATATTACAGTCCCTCTAGACCTAAAATTAAAACTGAAGTACTGTGCAGCTATATAGATTTGCAGAAAGATAAAGCATATAATGGCAGTTTAGATTGATGCGGTCAAAAGATTTTTGTTAAACAGGTCGTCCGAGGTATGAAAACTACTCGTAATCTGGTATTATATTGGTTAATGAGGTCCGATAATTTTGTTATGTGATAACGAGCCATCCTGACTCCTGGAATAACAAATGTAAAACAATTCAAATAATAATGCCCCCCCCCCTAATACTAACGGCCTAGTTTATGTACAAAAAATGAAAGAAAAACAAATAATTTATTTGACACATCAACAAAAGAAAATCACTAAATTACATGCTCCTGACTTGGAACAGGCACATACATGCAGAATATGGCGTGGTTAACAGGTTAAACATGTTCTCTTGCCGATTATATATCTGAAATAAAACCGGCAAAATAGAAAAACTCTATATAATCTAAATCACTTCTTTATCCAAGCCTTTATATTAAGGCAAAGAGTTCTTAAATCTTTTAAATCAACTCTAGCCGTAGAATTTATAAATCTGTTTTAGCCGTAGAATTTATAAATCAATTTTAGCCGTAGAACTTATAAATCAATTCTGGCCGTAGAATTTATAAAAATCAATTCTAGTCGTAGAATAAGAAATCAATTCTAACCGTAGAACTGTTCTAGAAGTAGAACTGACCAAATATTTGGTCAGTTCTAGCTTGAACTGTCTAAAACTGTTCTAGTGTAGAACTGTCAGGATCAGTTCTAGCTAGAACTGTCCAAATCAGTTCTAGGTAGAACTGACCAAATCAGTTCTAGCTAGAACAGTTCTAACCTAGAACTGACTAAAAGGTGTCAGGCTGACAGTTCTTTGAGGGCAATAGTAAAATCCTTTCATTCTAGATTACACTATAGACATAAGAGGATAGCCAGGACAGATGTGTCTGCAAATAAAATTTGGTGCATTTTTTTTTGTCTAAAAGACAACAACCAGACCATGGAGCAGACGACATCCAAAGGACACAAATACATGCTTTCAAAGTAGAGGATATATATTTAAAACATCAAAATGACATCCGCCTCATGCAATGATCTTGTAGTATATATAAAAAAAAATATTAATTTACATAAGTCATGCTGAAGGCCAAAAATGTTGAAGATTAGATCCAAAGATATTTATAATGAAGCGTGGTCCAATGAAAACTATTTCAGCTCTCTCTTGCTTTTACAGAGGCAGCATGTAAGACATTGTTTTAGTCTTTGCATGCTATAAAATGAAGGGGAGGAGTATTACCCCAAATTTTTAGGCATCGTTCTTAAAATTTTTGGAAGAATTTAGTTACTAGTATCTAATGTAATTGTCATTGAGGAAATGCAAGCTTTTAGTAAATAGTGTCACACTTATTTAAGCTATGATGGACTACATAAAACATACAATTACATGAAAACACATTTTGCCAACATAAGTCATGAAAGGTATATATATATACTTTGTGATCATTGTCCTCTACAGAAAAAGACACGTTCTGACCTATTTATTGTTGTTCTTTATGCATTGGTGAATTTAAATGTATATTTTACTTCATTTAGATTTATCTTGAATTTTGTACAAGTTAAAACCATTTTTAAGCAATATTTTGTACAGGTTATAACATGTATGAGGTACTTTTGTACATGTTATAACCTGTATTTTTGCATTATACAAGTTATAACATGTACAATATTTTTGTACATGTTATAACCTGTACAAAATCGCAACTTGTACACGACATATACATATTACAATATATGTGTTCATATTTTGTTGATATGCATAGCAGTATTTCACACTTAATGTGGTACCTAACACTTTCACAAAAATTAATTTGGCTCGTTTAATTTTCATAAAATTTTGTCAAAGTATAAAAATATAAAAATGTTGAACCAACCGTTTTGTCAGAAAAATTACACTGGTTATATAACAATTTGACAAACACCAATTTTGATCATTGAGAAGCTTAATATTCTTTTTACAACACAACGTAATTAAAACGTTTAGCTGACTTTACAGAGTTATCTCCCTGTAGTGTTAGGTACCACCTTAAGACTTAAAGTTTACAGTATGTGCAAGATGTAATCTTTAGCTAAAGTAAACCTGAGAACGCCATGGCAGTTATGAAAAATCACTAATCGCAAAAAAAACTAAAATATAACGTTTAGAATATGCCTTGGAGTTCGGTATTTGTATTATACCTGTACATGTATTAGCATATTAATCTATTGCAATAAAAAAAATCATAATATCTAATAAAATTTGTAGATTTAGCTAACTAAGTCCTTATATTTGTATAAAGTAACATTCGTTTATAGTGAAAAATAGTTTTAACGTTGATTCAGCTACAATAAAAAATTGCTTGTCGGTCCCTCTCTGTGATTATCATTAGATAACGCTGGTTCATTTCCCAATCAATCTATCATCAAGAGAAGATAAGTAATCTGATTTTCATTCATAGTCTTTTTCAAAAATGATGAACGGTTCTTTATATTGGTATGTAATCATTTTAAACGTTTCAAATTTATGAAATTATATTCGTGCATCAATGTTTTTGATACACCAATAACAAAAACTGAAATATATTGAATTGATACATTTTGTAATTATTCAAAATTTTATCAGAAACGTTAACTTAATTATAAAATAATGAACCTGTTAAGGGGAGAGAATACTCGCATAACTTTTTCGAATTGACACATAATACAACGAAATGTCACTCTTGCATACAAATGGCACATCAATAGAATATTTTAACTGTGCAATCGTCCGCTACCTTCAATGATGATTCTAAATTATTAGTATAACCAAAAAGTGTTAATCTATAGATAGTGAAGACTAATGAAAGCTAACCCAATGTAAAAATATTTTTTTGCAATTTTTTAAAACTTCCTCAGAAAAATGCTCGAGCCACTTGACTTTCAAAGCTTAAAATTAACGTTTTTACACAATATTTGAATAAAGTAGTTAAAGATTATTTGCTTCTCAAAATGTAAGACGCAATAAGAATCGTATGCTTGCATCTTCCTACCGAAATACGGATTTAATTAAGTCCTGAACATTTCGACATTGCTTCGTATATTTATATGAAAACCGGTTTTAACCAAATCACAAGTACGTGTTAAGATCCGACTAAATACCTATTTCCCGATATGGTCAGGTAAAATTGCTAAAATTTGTAGTTATATACTAGTCAGTTATATCAAAGAATGTGTGTGATACTTGTCGATTTATATCTTCCAGTCAGTTTTACATCATTTTCTCGTTTAAATCTTCTTTTTGGCTAAATAAGGTTTGTTTTGACTAGTTACAGTAAATTAACGGAAAATGACATTATCAATGACATATAAATCGACACAGGACTGCTGATTACTGTGGTTACAACATCAAGAACAAAGGATCGGGTAGCAGTTATATCGGATATTTCTGGTTTATTAATACATGTTGTAAATGTTTTAGGACGTGAAGATTTTAAACTTGTTGGCTTTTGCACTGTTTTGAAGTTTCAGTTGAAACTAGTGATGTCCGTCGCACAAAGCGACATAACTCATTTATGAAAAGTAAACATTTTTCTTTGTTTTGACAACTATGGAAACTCAACTATGTGTACATATTTAAAGAATAGTAATAGTAAAATTTTGATAAAGTGAATATCATAGCAGTACTTAAAATATACGTTACATTGAGAAAATTTTAATCTGCGCAATAATTTTAAATAACTGAAGGAAATCACAGCCATTTTTTTATACTTCATTTTAAAGTTTGAAGATATTGATTAAATGACCTATCGTAAGTTCATGTTGGACTGCTTTGATGGTCTGATGGTTAAATGTGTTCTAATGTAAAATATGGTGGATTGAATCTTGTTTTATAGCTAGCGTATACAAATTGTAGTAACATACTTACCTAAATACTTAGAATAAACATGGGTTAAAGGCGACACGACTACTAGACACAAGATACCTTCGTAAACGAAATGTTCACCATCAGTTGTATCGACCAACTGGGTGTTAAAACTAATCAAATATGCAATGTTTACCAGCAGAGATCGATTGGAATGACATATTTTCGAGGATAATTGAAGACCAAAATGAAAATTTAAACGGACCAAAAAGAAAAGGATAATGTGGAAAAAATCTTAATGTATTCCAAGTAACTAATCTAAGTAAAAAAGACAAGGCAATTTTGTATTTCGATTGTTAATTTTATTTCAGTATACATACATTACTTTGCAAGTGTCCTCGTGCTGTTTTTTCTTCCAGCTTGATATTAGATTGATATGATGCTCTTACAAAGCATTAGTCATAACAAACTTAACTCAAGTTAAAAGAGTGAAAACTGTACGTGTTTTAGAATAATATAAAAAGGACATTTGGATTAGTAGCAAAAAAAGGCAATTGTCTACAAAAGTTCATATGATGTGAATATTGATGTTAATTATAGATAATCAATGACCTTCAATTAAAACACAAATCATAAACACAGAAATTAACAACAATAGGTCACCATACAGCCTTCAACAATGAGCTATTAATAAACATCAATTTGAGATAGATTTTATACGATACATATTCGAAATGATAACATATTCAATATTTGATATGTGATAGCTGATGTTATATGTTTTTTTTCTGTTTTACGAACCCTAAGCAAAAAAAAAAGAAAAGTTGAACTTCTGGTATTCATAATAAATTGGTATTGTATACTCATACTACGGGGGGTTTCTATTAGGTGTTCTCCAATCGTATATTTCTGACTGAGCTACAGTCTGTGCATATTTTATTTTCTTAAAATCTGTCTGGAACTGTAAGCGGAATAGTTCATTTGATCCATCTAGCACAGTTTTCGACACTGGGTCGATGCCACTGCTGGTGGACGTTTCGTCCTCGAGGGTTTTACCAGCCCAGTAGTCAACACTTCGGTTTTGACAACAATATCAATAATGTGGTCATTTTTTTTTTATAGATTTCCTGTTTACAAAACTGAATTTTTCGAAAAACTAAGGATTTTCTTATCCCAGGCATAGATTACCTTAGCCGTATTTGGCACAACTTTTTAGGAATTTTGGATCCTCAATGCTCTTCAACTTTGTACTTGTTTGGCTTTATTAATATTTTGACATGAGCGTCACTGATGAGGCTTTTGTAGACGCGCGTCTGGTGTACTAAATTATAATACTGGTACCTTTGATAACTATTTACACCACTGGGTCGATGCCACTGCTGGTGGACGTTTCGTCCCCGAAGATATCAACAGCCTAGTAGTCAACACTTCGGTGTTGACATAAATATCAATAATGTGGTCATTTCTATAAATTTCCTGTTTACAAAATTTCGAAAAACTAAGGATTTTCTTATCCCAGGTATAGATTACCTTAGCCGTATTTGGCACAACTTTATGGAATTTTGGATTATCAATGCCCTTCAACTTTGTACTTGTTTGGCTTTATTATTAATATTTTGATATGAGCGTCATGATGAGTCTTATGTAGACGAAACGCGGTTCTGGCGTACTCAATTATAATCCTGGTACCTTTAATAACTTTTATGGAAAGGTAAAGTCTGGGGTTAGTTCTACCGTAGAATAGTTTCGACTGTTCTGACAGTTCAGCAGTTTCGCGCATGAAACATTCTGACTTATTAAGGTATAGAACAGGTTAAACAAAACATAAAATGACGTCGGAAATTCGTAATGTAAAGTTGTTGGGGTTTTTCTTTTTGGTTGGGAAAAGAAAAATCACAAATAACTGGACTCCGAGGAAAATTCAAAAATGAATTGTACGAAACGTTGACACCTTTATTCGGTTGTACAAATGAAGTGGCGTGGATTTCATTGATAAATTGGGCAAGATACTGCGACGTTGTTGCACTGATAGGTGACGACAATGCCTAATGTTTTCGACTATCAAGTTCTTTCCATAATTTAAACCAATACGATCAAAGAAAAAATATACAAATTGCCGAAAATTGTACTTATGTAAAATAGGTCGAAAAATGTATACAAAAATACAGACTGATGCTTGGAAAATATCAAGATTAAATTAGGAACTTGTTGGCTTAAGAATATGCTAGGACCCAGATGGCTCATTCATCATTTTGAAGACGTCATAAATTTATAAACCGCTACAGGTTTGCAATTACATGAGTATAACACAACGATGCTACAAGTAACGCAAGAACTGTTTGCCCTTCCAGGATGAATAAGTAAAGCCACGGTATATGTATCCAAGTCTTAAAGCTTCCTCTGAACAACAAATTTTTGACAGAACATTATAACATTTAGGATATATGATTGCATTGTCCTCAATAATGAGAAAAATGTAAAATCGGCTATAAAAGGCCACGTTATGAAAAAAATATGAAAGAAACCAATCTACGAAAAAAAAATATGACAGACATAAACCAACATTAACCACTGAACTACAGGCACCTCACTTGGATCAGGAACGTCAAGAATATTATGGGTTTTAACAGTTTTGAAGGTGCTAACCCTATTCTAATCTGGGACATTGGTTCAACACTATAGAAAATAATAAACGAAAAAACATACACAAATGTATGTAAAACAGCAACACGCGTCAACCACTAAAATACCGACTCTGAATTGGGATAGGCACATACAGAATGTGCCGGGGTTATACATGTTTGAAGGCGCCTATATTTCTCTTACCTAGGACAATGATTTAAAAGTTCAACTTTAGAACACACTATAAAATGAATACAAGGCAGACACATCTTACAAAACCGCAGCCCAGACGTGACAGGGTAACATTAAAAGAGACACAAAGTACACATCTGAGAATCATACTCACAGTTACAAACATCTACATGTAGTTCAAAACCAATTGCAACTTCTAGCAAAACATGTTTCTTTAACTAATATATCAATCAGTACAAATCTTACATCCAATTAATTAAGGGTTAAGATGAATGAACAGTCAGCAAAAAGTATTACCTTGTGAGTGCTAATAAAATACTCATAGGCATGCATGTAGGTGGTGCAAAAAGACCAACAGTTGGTATTTGGAAACGAACTTTTCACGGTAACACCAGTTTCGTAAAATATTTCATGCAAAACATGACAATTTTTACACTAAGTAATGTATTTATCTCTCCTGCAACGACGTCAATCAATATAATTTCTTGTGGTAGTAAGACAATGTGTTTGAGATCCTTTGGTATGAACCATCAAGGATGAAAACTTCTGTAATATTTGAACGTCATCGTTACCAAAATAAGTGGGAAGATGACAGATAATGTATGTATGTACCTTGTGTCTCAACACGTTAAAACATACAATCGGATAAATAATACAGAATGTGGGATGCGAAATTATACTTCAGTTAATTGTAAAGTCCTTAAATATTCAATGAGGTTCAAAATCACTGTATCCGGTATAAGTATTATATTTAGAAACAACGCCTTTTATGTAGTGTATGTGTACTAAATATATGTTTGTATTATCGGTTAATAATAATTGAGAATACTCTTCTTCAATTGTCACGTCCATCGTTTTCATCAGGGTTAACGTGATCAAAAATTTAAAAGAAAGGGTTTGGCAAATTCATCTGAATATGTTCTCATCAAATCAATTTTAAAACATCTCTAAGTTTATATATATACTCGCAATAGCATTCGTGTCATCGAAACCAGGTTATAACTGCATAAAAATAGATCAAACCGGTATATTTGATTGATTATTGCAAATATTTCAGTTTCTATATACCAAATGTAAAAAATGTACATATTTACTAGAATAACCTTAAGCAGCACAGCATTTATAATTTGCAAATGTCTAAGATTATGGTAAAAAAACTAATTATATGATGTAGACTCTATCATAATCAAAGTCCATATAGAGTGAGCGAACCAACTAAAGAGATAAATTTGCCTTTCCTTTTCATATTAATATCTTGTTATTAAGGGCTCAATCAAAAGCTCAAAACACATCACACGAATGGATCACAACTGTCATATTCCTGACTTGGTACAAGTATTTTTTTATGTAGAACATGGTGGATTAAAACCTGGGTTTAAAGCTAGATAAACCTCTAACTTGTATAACATTCACACCAAATGCCATTATATTGACAACGATGCCCCTCTTATATTTTAACCTCTTTTTTTTACTACACTTGAACTAATTAAACCAAAAAGCTGAATACAAACATACATGGAAATTGTCTAAAGTCATAAACCGGAGAAATCTGAATTTAAATTCAATTTTAATACTTCAATTTATGATTTGGCAATAAACAGACAAAAAAAATATAATTTGAATTTTGTAAACTGATGCCCTAGTTACTGGACTGACGGCATAACAGAAATAAAAAAAAATCCTTAAAAAGAAAAGTCCCTAAAAAGCCAAAAACTGAAACACATCAAACATGTGAAACGAATTGGAAACAACTGTTATATTCCTGACTTTAAATTTGTACATGCATCTCCTTATGTGGAAAACAGAATATAAAACCTGGCTTGATAGTTTTAGAAAACTATTACTTGTATGACAGTAGCATGAAATTATATTATATTGACAGCTTTGTGATAACATAATAAACAGACATAATATGAAAAATTTCAAAAAATTGATTACAGCAGTCAGCAATGCGTTGTACTGTTATACTTCTTATCACTATAAACACCCACAAATACATGTACATATACAAGTACCCGGTCACGTCCACTCTGTGTGTTTGTTAGATGTATGTCATTAGTATCCATCTGATAAGTTGAACTTTTTTCAATTGATTTTGCAGTACGTTCTTATGTTGTACTGTTACACCACTGGCCAAGGTTATGGGAGGTTTATGATCCCACTAACATGTTTAATCGTGCCACATTCTAATTCTATATGCTTGTCCGAAGTCAGGAGCTTGTAATTCAATGGATGTCATTTGATGATGTGTTTTATATTTGTTTTCCGTTTCATTTTTTGTACATAATTTAAGCCGTTAGTTTTTTCGTTTTAATTGTTTTACACATGTCATTTCGGGGCCTTTTTATAGCTGACTGCACGGTATGCATGGGCTTTGCTCATTGTCGAAGACCGTGCGTTGACCTATAGTAGTATACGTGTCATGTAGTCTTCTCATTGACAATTATACCACATCTTCATTCTTATATGGCATATTTTTCCAGTTATTTAAAGGAAATAAGAAAGTCAAGAAAAATATGCAAACCTAAAAAAAAAGAAAAAAGAATAATATGCAAAGCAGTTATTGTCCTAAAATTTAAATTGCTAGACAGTATTACATCGGATCAATAAAATGCTGACTGCACCTGTAAAGACTTTTCCTGATTCATTACAGTTTGGATTTGTTCCTGAACATGGTGCTATTTCCGCTCTATACATACTCACAGACTGTATTAACTAGTTCATAAAAAGTATATCTAGAAAGCGTGTGATAAAATCTGAAACGACGGACAAATTCTACAATTGACAGAAATCGGTGTTTTAGGATCGACAACCATGTATTCCATGTATCAAACAGTCTTTTAATATTTCTGAACTTCAAATGAAGCTTTGTCATGTTTTACATGTTTAGGTGAAAAACTTGCATGTGGATATGTTCAATATTCGTAAACACGGTATTTGTACGTACTCAATTATACTTCTAGTAACCGTTGCACAAACTGTTTTGATTAAGATTTATTTCTTATAAAATTGTACAGGGAAAAAGGCTAAACCCTAATACATGCATGTTTCATCAACTGTTCGCATGTTATATCGATAAAACAGTATTTAATGGGGGATAGGCCTTAGAAAACATGATAGAATTATAGCTTTTTAATATTGATTGACCTCATGGAAGATGTATTAATGAAAAAGATAGATACAAAACCTGTTCTGCAAATTGGTTGATGAAAAAAAAAGAATAAGTTTAAAGTATATACATATTAACACTACTGATGAAGTCTTTAAATATACATATACACGTTTATCATATACTTATAGAAAATAATGGTATAACTTTACCCCATTATAGAATTTATTTGTACTTATAGTTATTCAGTAAATTTGAAGAATTGCTTTAGCCTTGTGATATAACTTTTGTTATTTGGCTTCCGGTTTACATAAACTGTAATAGGATCCCAGTTAGGGCAACCAATCCGGTATGAATGTAGTTCTCAAAAAAATATATAACTTTTGTTATAAATTGTGTAGTGTTATTATTTCATTAGTACTGTAACTAAATGATGATTTATTTGAAAGGGTAGGCTTTCTAGTTTGAATTTCTGTAAAACTTTTGATTGATTTAAATGTAATCAGTACATAGAGTAAATTGCCTAAATTCTAGCCATTATTCTTCCCCAGAAGAAGACCGTCTGCCCCTGTTGTCAATAATAACAAAAAAAAATAATAACAATAGAATGCCGGTTATGAGGCACTGAGATTGTTGTCTTAAGACCTTGACTTCTCATGAAAGTCTTCCACGGCTGGTACAGAGACTTTAATACTAAAACTAAGGGTTGTTTAAAGACCTTAACTATTCATGAACGTTTTACACGTTTGATACAGAGACTTTAATAATACAACTAGTGATTTTTTAAAGACCTTGACTATCCATGAAAGTCTTCCACGACTGCTACAGAAATTTTAATATTATAAGTACATGTAAGGGTTGTTTAAAGACCTGGACTGTCTACGAAAGTCTTCCACGGCTGGAATAGAGACTTTAATACTATAACTAAGGGTTGTTTAAAGACCTTGACTATCCATGAAACTCTTCCACGCCTGGTACAGATACTTTAATACTATAACTAAGGGTTGTTTAAAGACCATGACTATCCATGAAACTCTTCCACGCCTGGTACAGATACTTTAATACTATAACTAAGGGTTGTTTAAAGACCATGACTATCCATTAAAGTCTTCCACGGCTGGTAAAGAGACTTTAATACTATAACTAAGGGTTGCTTTTGAATCTTGACTACTCATGAAAGTCTTCCACGGCTGGTACAGAGACTTTATTACTAAATGTAAGGGTTGTTTAAAGACCTTGACTATCAATGAAAGTCTACCAAGCATGGTACAGAAACTTTATTACTATATCTAAGGGTTGTCTAAAGAACTTGACTATCCATGGAAGTCTAACACGGCTGGTACAGAGACTTTAATAATATATCTAAGGGTTGTTTAAAGACCTTGTCTATCCATTAAAGTCTTCCATACCTGGTTCAGAGACTTTAATACTATAACTAAGTGTTGCTTAAAGACCTTGACTACTCATAAAAGTCTTACACGGCTAGTACAGAGACTTTGATACTATAACTAAGGGTTGTTTTTAGATCTTGACTACTAATGAAGACTTCCACGGCTGGAACAGAGACATTAATACTATAACTAAGGGTTCCTTAAAGACCTTAACTACTCATGAAAGTCTTACACGGCTGGTATAGAGACTTTTACACTATAACTAAGGGTTGTGTAAAGACCTTGATTATCCATGAAAGTCTTCCACGGCTGTTACAGAGACTTTATTACTAAATGTAAGGGTTGTTTAAAGACCTTGACTATCAATGAAAATCTAACAAGCATGGTACAGAGACTTCATTACTATATCTAAGGGTTGTTTAAAGAACTTGACTATCCATTAAAGTCTTCCACGGATGGTACAGAGACTTTTATACTATATCTTATGGTTGTTAAAAGACCTTGACTATCCATGAAAGTCTTACACGGCTGTTAAAGAAACTTTAATAATATATATAAGGATTGTTTAAAGACCTTGACTATCCATTAAAGTCTTCCACGGATGGTACAGAGACTTTTAAACTATATCTTATGAATGTTTAAAGACCTTGACTATCCATGAAAGTCTTCCATGGCTGGTACAGAAACTTTAATACTTTTATAACTAAGGTTTGTTTAAAGACCTTGAATACTCATGAAAGTCTTCCACGTCTGGTACAGAGACTTTAATGCTATAATTAAGGGATGTTTAAATACCTTGACTACTCATGAAAGTCTTACACGGCTGGTACAGAGACTTTTATACTATAACTGAAGGTTGTTTAAAGACCTTGACTATCCATTAAAGTCTTCCACGGCTGGTAAAGAGACTTTAATACTATAACTAAGGGTTGTTTAAAGACCTCGACAATGCATGAAAGTCTTACACGGCTGGTAGAGAAACTTTGATACTATAACTAATGGTTGTATTTAGATCTTAACTACTCATGAAAATCTTCCACGGCTGGTACAGATACTTTAATACTATAACTAAGGGTTGTTTAAAGACCATGACTATCCATTAAAGTCTTCCACGGCTGGTAAAGAGACTTTAATACTATAACTAAGGGTTGCTTTTGAATCTTGACTACTCATGAAAGTCTTCCACGGCTGGTACAGAGACTTTATTACTAAATGTAAGGGTTGTTTAAAGACCTTGACTATCAATGAAAGTCTACCAAGCATGGTACAGAAACTTTATTACTATATCTAAGGGTTGTTTTAAAGAACTTGACTATCCATGGAAGTCTTACAAGGCTGGTACGGAGACTTTAATAATATATCTAAGGGTTGTTTAAAGACCTTGTCTATCCATTAAAGTCTTCCACGCCTGGTTCAGAGACTTTAATACTATAACTAAGTGTTGCTTAAAGACCTTGACTACTCATAAAAGTCTTACACGGCTGGTACAGAGACTTTGATACTATAACTAAGGGTTGTTTTTAGATCTTGACAACTAATGAAGACTTCCACGGCTGGAACAGAGACATTAATACTATAACTAAGGGTTCCTTAAAGACCTTAACTACTCATGAAAGTCTTACACGGCTGGTACAGAGACTTTTACACTATAACTAAGGGTTGTGTAAAGACCTTGATTATCCATGAAAGTCTTCCACGGCTGTTACAGAGACTTTATTACTAAATGTAAGGGTTGTTTAAAGACCTTGACTATCAATGAAAGTCTACCAAGCATGGTACAGAGACTTCATTACTATATCTAAAGAACTTGACTATCCATTAAAGTCTTCCACGGATGGTACAGAGACTTTTATACTATATCTTATGGTTGTTTAAAGACCTTGACTATCCATGAAAGTCTTACACGGCTGTTAAAGAAACTTTAATAATATATATATAAGGGTTGTTTAAAGACCTTGACTATCCATTAAAGTCTTCCACGGATGGTACAGAGACTTTTAAACTATATCTTATGAATGTTTAAAGACCTTGACTATCCATGAAAGTCTTCCATGGCTGGTACAGAAACTTTAATACTTTTATAACTAAGGTTTGTTTAAAGACCTTGAATACTCATGAAAGTCTTCCACGTCTGGTACAGAGACTTTAATGCTATAATTAAGGGATGTTTAAAGACCTTGACTACTGATGAAAGTCTTACACGGCTGGTACAGAGACTTTTATACTATAACTGAAGGTTGTTTAAAGACATTGACTATCCATTAAAGTCTTCCACGGCTGGTAAAGAGACTTTAATACTATAATTAAGGGTTGTTTAAAGACCTTGACAATGCATGAAAGTCTTACACGTCTGGTAGAGAAACTTTGATACTATAACTAATGGTTGTATTTAGATCTTAACTACTCATGAAAGTCTTCCACGGCTGGTACAGATACTTTAATACTATAACTAAGGGTTGTTTAAAGACCATGACTATCCATTAAAGTCTTCCACGGCTGGTAAAGAGACTTTAATACTATAACTAAGGGTTGCTTTTGAATCTTGACTACTCATGAAAGTCTTCCACTGCTGGTAAAGAGACTTTATTACTAAATGTAAGGGTTGTTTAAAGACCTTGACTATCAATGAAAGTCTACCAAGCATGGTACAGAAACTTTATTACTATATCTAAGGGTTGTTTAAAGAACTTGACTATCCATTAAAGTCTTCCACGGCTGGTAAAGAGACTTTAATACTATAACTAAGGGTTGTTTAAAGACCTCGACAATGCATGAAAGTCTTACACGGCTGGTAGAGAAACTTTGATACTATAACTAATGGTTGTATTTAGATCTTAACTACTCATGAAAGTCTTCCACGGCTGGTACAGATACTTTAATACTATAACTAAGTGTTGCTTAAAGACCTTGACTACTCATAAAAGTCTTACACGGCTGGTACAGAGACTTTGATACTATAACTAAGGGTTGTTTAAAGACCATGACTATCCATTAAAGTCTTCCACGGCTGGTAAAGAGACTTTAATACTATAACTAAGGGTTGCTTTTGAATCTTGACTACTCATGAAAGTCTTCCACGGCTGGTACAGAGACTTTATTACTAAATGTAAGGGTTGTTTACAGACCTTGACTATCAATGAAAGTTTACCAAGCATGGTACAGAAACTTTATTACTATATCTAAGGGTTGTTTAAAGAACTTGACTATCCATGGAAGTCTTACACGGCTGATACAGAGACTTTTATAATATATCTAAGGGTTGTTTAAAGACCTTGTCTATCCATTAAAGTCTTCCACGCCTGGTTCAGAGACTTTAATACTATAACTAAGTGTTGCTTAAAGACCTTGACTACTCATAAAAGTCTTACACGGCTGGTACAGAGACTTTGATACTATAACTAAGGGTTGTTTTTAGATCTTGACTACTAATGAAGACTTCCACGGCTGGAACAGAGACAGTAATACTATAACTAAGGGTTCCTTAAAGACCTTAACTACTCATGAAAGTCTTACACGGCTTGTACAGAGACTTTTACACTATAACTAAGGGTTGTGTAAAGACCTTGATTATCCATGAAGGTCTTCCACGGCTGTTACAGAGACTTAATTACTAAATGTAAGGGTTGTTTAAAGACCTTGACTATCAATGAAAGTCTACCAAGCATGGTACAGAGACTTCATTACTATATCTAAGGGTTGTTTAAAGAACTTGACTATCCATTAAAGTCTTCCACGGATGGTACAGAAACTTTTATACTATATCTTATGGTTGTTTAAAGACCTTGACTACTCATGAAAGTCTTACACGGCTGGTACAGAGACTTTTATACTATAACTGAAGGTTGTTTAAAGACCTTGACTATCCATTAAAGTCTTCCACGGCTGGTAAAGAGACTTTAATACTATAACTAAGGGTTGTTTAAAGACCTTGACAATGCATGAAAGTCTTACACGGCTGGTAGAGAAACTTTGATACTATAACTAATGGTTGTTTAAAGACCTTGACTACTCATGAAAGTCTTCCACGGCTGGTACGGGGACTTTGGTACTATATATAAGGGTTTGTTTAAAGACCTTGACTATCCATGAAAGTCTTACACGGTTGATACAGAGACTTTAATAATATAATTAGGCTTTTTTAAAAGACCTTGACCATCTATGAAAGTCTTCCACGACTGGTACAGAAATTTTAATACTATAACTAAGGGTTGTTTAAAGGCCTTAACTATCCACGAAAGTCTTCCACGGCTGGAACAGAGACTTTAATACTATAACTAAGGGTTGTTTAAAGACTTTGACTATCCACTATTTCCACGGCTGGTACAAAGACATTTATACTATTACTAACGGTTTCGTAAAGACCTTGACTATCCATGAAAGTCTTCCACGGCTGGTACAAAGACTTTAATACTAAATATAAGGGTTGTTTAAAGACCTTGACTATCCATGAAAGTCTTACACGGCTGGTACAGAGACCTTTATACTATATCTTAGGGTTTTTTAAAGACCTTGACTATCCATGAAAGTATTCCACGGCTGGTACAGAAACTTTAATACGATAACTAAGGTTTGTTTAAAGACATTGACTACTCATGAAATCGTCCACGCCTGGTAAAGAGACTTTAAAATTATAACTAAGGGTTGCTTAAAGACCTTAACTACTCATGAAAGTCTTACACGGCTGGTACAGAGACTTTTATACTATATCTTATGGTTGTTTAAAGACCTTGACTATCCATGAAAGTCTTACACGGCTGTTAAAGAAACTTTAATAATATATATAAGGGTTGTATAAAGACCTTGACTATCCATTAAAGTCTTCCACGGCTGGTAAAGAGACTTTAATACTATAACTAAGGGTTGTTTAAAGACCTTGACAATGCATGAAAGTCTTACACGGCTGGTAGAGAAACTTTGATACTATAACTAATGGTTGTTTTTAGATCTTAACTACTCATGAAAGTCTTCCACGGCTGGTACAGAGACTTTAATACTATAACTAGGGGTTGTTTGAAGACCTTGAATATCCATTAAAGTCTTCCACGGCTGGTACAGAGACTTTAATACTAAAACTAAGGTTTGCTTAAAGACCTTAACTATTCATGAAAGTCTTACACGGCAGCCACAGAGCCTTTAATACTATAACTAAGGGTTGTTTATGGACCTTGACTATCCATGAAAGTCTTCCACGGCTGGTACAGAAACTTTAATACTATAATTAAGGGTGTTTAAAGACCTTGACTATCCATGACAGTCTTCCACGGCTAGAACAGAGATTTTAATACTATAACTAAGGGCTGTTTAAAGACCTTGACTAATCATGAAAGTCTTACACGGCTGATACGGAAACTTTAGTACTATCATTTAGGGTGTTTAAAGACTTTGACTATCCATGACAGTCTTCCACGGCTGGTACAGAGACTTTAATACTATAACTAAGGGTTATTTTAAGACCTTGACTATCAACAAAAGTCTTCCACGGCTGGTACAGAGACTTTAATACTATAACTAAGGGTTGTTAAAAGACCTTGGTTACTCATGAAAGTCTTCCACGGCTGGTACGGGGACTTTAGTACTATATATAAGGGTTTGTTTAAAGACCTTGTCTATCCATGAAAATCTTCCACGGCTGGTACAGAGACTTTAATGCTATAACTAAGTCTTGCTTAAAGACCTTGACTACTCATCAAAGTCTTACACGGCTGGTACAGAGACTTTAATACTATAACTAAGAGTTGTTTAAAGGCCTTAACTATCCACGAAAGTCTGCCACGGCTGGAACAGAGACTTTAATACTATAACTATGGGTTGCTTAAAGACCTTGACTATCCATGAAACTCTTCCACGCCTGGTACAGATACTTTAATACTATAACTAAGGGTTGTTTAAAGACCTTGACTACTCATGAACGTTTTCCACGGCTGGTACAGAGACATTTATACTATAACTAACGGTTTCGTAAAGACCTTGACTATCCATGAAAGTCTTCCACGGCTGGTACAAAGACTTTAATACTAAATCTAAGGACGGTTTAAAGACCTTGACTATCCATGAAAGTCTACCAAGCCTCGTACAGAGATTTTATTACTATATCTAAGGGTTGTTTAAAGACCTTGACTATCCATGAAAGTCTTATACGGCTGGTACAGAGAGCTTTATACTATATCTTAGGGTTGTTTAAAGACCTGGACTATCCATGAAATTATTCCACGGCTGGTACAGAAACTTTAATACGATAACTAAGGTTTGTTAAAAGACATTGACTACTCATGAAATCTTCCACGCCTGGTAAAGAGACTTTCAAATTATAACTAAGGGTTGCTTAAAGACCTTAACTACTCATGAAAGTCTTACACGGCTGGTACAGAGACTTTAATACTATAACTAAGGGTTGTTTAAAAACCTTGACTCATGAACGTCTTCCACGGCTGGTACAGAGACTTTAAACTATAACTAAGGCTTGTTTATGGACCTTGACTGTCCATGAAAGTCTTCCACGGCTGGTACATAAACTTTAATACTGTAACTAAAGGTTGTTTAAAGACCTTGACTATCCATGACAGTCTTCCACGGCTGGTACAGAGACTTTAAAGCTATAACTAAGGGTTGTTTAAAGACCATGACTAATCATGAAAGTCTTTAACGGCTGGTACAGAGACTTTAATACTATAACTAAAGGTTGTTTAAAGGCCTTGACTATCCATGAAAAGCTTCCACGGCTGGTACAGAGACTTTAATACTATAACTAAGGGTTATTTTAAGACCTTGACTATCCATAAAAGTCTTCCACGGATGGTACAGAGACTTTGAAACTATAACTAAGGGATGTTTAAAGACCTTGGCTACTCATGAAAGTCTTACACGGCTGCTACAGAGACTTTAATACTATAAATAAGGGTTTCCTGAAGATCTTGACTATCCATAAAAGTCTTCCACGGCTAGTACAGAGACTTTTATACTATAACTAAGGGTTGCTTAAAGACCTTAACTACTCGTGAAAGTCTTACACAGCTGGTACAGAGACTTTAATACGATAACTAAGGGTTGTTTATGATCCTTGACTATCCATGAAAGTCTTCCACGGCTGGTACATAATTTTTAATACTTTAACTAAGGGTTGTTTAAAGACCTTGACTATCCATGAAAGTCTTCCACGACTGGTACAGAGACTTTAATGCTACAACTAAGGGTTGTTTAAAGACCTTGACTAATCATGAAAGTCTTCCACGGCTGTACAGAAGCTTTAATACTATAACTAAGGGTGTTGAAAGACCTTGACTAATATATATTTTACTTCACTTAATTAATGATGTAAAGGACATTTGAACTGTATGAGACACCATAAGAAGAACACACATTAAACATGGCTTTTAGCACCTCTAAAAATATTAAGTTATTTTGCCATGAATGATGCTTGAAAGTATTGCCGGTATAATCATACAGGAGATTTCCTTTGTGTTAAAGTCGTATTGATTATAAATCTAACCAAATATAGGTTCGGTAGACACTAAACCGAGGTCGACATCTACCTCAGGCGTAACCCGAATAATTCTGGTCTTCCCAGGAATCGATCTTTATCACTTGTAAAATACGTGACATTAGCCATGCAGAAGCCCAATTTCGTGGTATGACTAGTATTATCTAAAGCTAGAGTATATTTTGAATATGCAGTTTAACGTTATATTAACTCTATAAGGTAATTAATATATTTTCATTGTATATACATTACATTATTTGCTATTTAGCTCTTAATCGCCATTAGTTTGTTTTTTTGGAATTAAACGAAACTAGATAATGAAGCTAAACAGTTTGTGTGAAACTTTAGGTATTTATATACCACTGTGAAATAATTATGATCTTAAATCAACAAATTTGAATTCGTGATGTTAACACATCTGAATTAAGGCATCTAAAAGGGAATACAAATGGATTGGTCGTTAATCATCTGTGGTTTTGGTATATTTCTGAAATTAATATACTTTTGGTTTTTTAAACCCTGTTTGCTAACATTGCCCATATGAAAAATTGTTTGTATAAACATTAAACGGCAAACATATGTGATATATATACAATTTTCTGACGTCAGACACGCGCATCAATGAATGTGTTTGTAGATGTTTTGTGTTCTGTTAAATTATTCCTTTTAAAATTGTTACACGATGATGACTCTGTCCCCATATTTTGACTATTTTTTTTTATTATGTCTGTTTAGTTCACACATCATTGTTAACTACACTTATAACAAAATATCATATTATCTGGATCATGGCGGGCGGAAGTGTATTATTTGAAAACTTTTAATTTGTTATGGGGTTGACACGAAACACATAAACATACATATAAATTAGGCCTGTATCTCTGAAATGATCTTTTTGTTTCAAAATTCTGAACTTGACACCTTCGTTTTGTGTGGGAAACCCGAGATATTTTCCAAAACGTTCGATTTATATAATCCGGAAATTTAGCTTTGTGAAATTTTGGTAGAGTTCTTTATTTTATATTTTCTCCCAAAATTAGGTCATCGTATATCGCCAGCTGGACATTTAACATTTGTTTTGGATATTTTGCATCAAAGAAAAGGTAAGCATTAGTATATATGCAAAGATTTCTAGCCGTAAGTGAAATTTTTTCTCAGTGGACCAGTGGAATAATCTGTCTCTTGACACTAAGATTTATCACAGGTGAAGGCAAGAACTCCCAGGTCGGAATGCTTTTTAATATGTTTTCAGTTGGATTTAATAATGAGAACTGGAACCTTACGCGAGAAGAAATTTTCACTATAGTAGAGGGGTATGTAGAAGCTAAACTTAGGGAACGGTCATTGTTTATCAGCTGAGGGGTGTATGTTCAAATTTTTTGACCCCCCCCCCCCCAAAAAAAAACATTATGAACCACATAATGACCCCCCTCCCCTTATCACATAGCTTCAAAACTTTGACCCCAAACAAAAATCCCTATCGATTGCCGTCAGTGAAATTTGTTTTTAGTGGACCAGTGGAATAACCTGTCCCTTGACTGTCAGATTTAACAGGTGAGGGTAAGGACTTCCAGGTCGGCATGCTTTTTTATATGTTTTCAGTCGGATTTATTAATGAGAACTGGAACCTTACGCGAGGAGAAATTCTCACTAAGTAGAGGGGTATCTAGAAACTAAACTTAGGAAACGGTCATTGTTTATCAGCTGAAGGGTATGTTCACATTTTTCACCACATAATGACCCCCCTCCCCTTAACACATATAGCTTCAAAACTTTGACCCCCAAACAAAAATCCCTATCGATTGTAAGAAGAAATTCTCACTATAGTAGGACATTTCCAAGATCCCAGATAAGGGGTCTGTAGAAGCTAAACTTAATATAGTTATATATAAATGTTCTTGAGAGCAACAAAAACAGTGTGCAAGAGGATTAGATCTGAGTACAGAGGTTTATGTAGTACATATAGGTATAAAGTTGAAAGGAAAGGGGATTATTCTTTGATTTTTTGGGGAGGATGATTTTGAAAATGAATATCATATCCACATGTCCACTTAATAAAATAAGCATAACAGATGAAAATGAAATTCAATTTAGAAAATATTACTTCTGGTCCCCCAAATTATCAAAAGGTCATCTAAGCCAAATAATTATGACGTCTTCACCATGTTGTAAGGCTATTTTATTTTTTTCCTGTAACACCTTGCTTTGGACTAATGGTCATCTAAGTATTTGTCAATTTATTATACCTTACATAAATGGAGAGACCTGCAATACATCCATTTCATTGGAATGTCTTTTAAATATAACGAAATTTAATGAGACTGTCAACAAAGTGAGAGGTTTAGCGCTATAAAACCAGGTTTAATCCACTATTTTCTACATTTGAAAATGCCTGTACCAAGTTAGGAATATGACAGTTCTTGTCCATTCGTTTTTATGTGTTTTGTCATTTGATGTTGCCATGTGATTACGGACTTTCCGATTTGATTTTCCTCTGAGCTCAGTATTTTTGTGATTTTACTTTTTACGAGTGGATATAAGAACCAAATTCAGAGAAGATGTTAGCATTGCTACAACAAATTGATAAAGGAATGAAGGATTAAAAGACAAAAAATTGTTGAATCACATGTAATATAAGTCACTAAAAACAAGCTTCCCAAAAAAACATGATTCTCATCCGGTTTACTACTGTGTGATATAATGTTTTTTTGGTTGATATAAAGTTTACTGAAAAACACCAACATCAAAATACATGTTCATGAATATTGATAGATATAGGAAGATGTGGTGTGAGTGCCAATGAGAAAAGGAATGGTGGGTTGAACCTGGCATGCCAAACCTTTTGTTCTTAGATACAAAAAAAAATGTAAAAAACTTTGATCTAGGGTAACATTAGCAATAGCATGAATAGCGTATGCCGTCAGAATTTTTTGAAATTGCCATTATTGGAGAAGTGTTAAATTTGTACAGTATATTTCGTCAAGCAAGTATTTGTTTCCGAGTAGAAGCTAACACATGTATTCTATGCAGTAACAAAAGTACCGTTGTTGAAATTACTTAATGGTAAAGCGCTTATTCCAAAAGATAGGAAGACATATTATGTTTTTATTATCAATTCTAGTTCAAACCGAATAAACATAATATTACGATTTAATAGACCTGCATATCTTTAAAGTTACAAGATAATTTCATTTTCTTAAAACTGTATTGATTGACCTCAAACAAAGTAGTTAGATACTAGACCAAGATAAACATCTACCTGAGAATAATTCAGGTCTTCCTAGTAATAAATCGATACTATTTGTGAGTTTAAATAAACAAACGTAGAGATACGCAATATAGCAACTGAAATATTCGGTTAACATGATAAGCAAAGTCAGTACAAGGTACTTGATAAACGTGTATTTTTAAAATACGTAAAATAATCCATGAAGCTACCGCGTGATCTGAACCAACTAAAGGTAGAGAATCATTTTAACCTGCAATGCAATATTAATCTAACCATAGCAGATCAATAGAATGGTGTCATGGCGTTTATTTAACATTAGTTGCTTGATAACATTATATTTATGACCAATATTCAAGCTTATTTCTAAATAGCTTCATTTATCTGGTTGATAGGTGTACTCATTGATGTCATATGTTTCAGGTTAAAGTTTTTTAAAAATGCTTAAAGGGATAGTAGCTACGATTTTGACAAAATTATGAACAAGTTTTAAAGCTGCTAAAATCAAAGATATGTACTAAATATAAGCAATAAGATCGCTAAAATGTTTTCATAAACTACAGAAGTGTTAATAATTGATAATTCATATCGTGTTGTGTGCCTATTCATCTCATTAATTATGCATCGGGTTTACTTCCCGAACTTTGCCGACATAGCGAGTGAGCTAACCAAGATATATATAGATACGAACACGTGCTTTTTGTTTTCTTACATATTTGATAATTACTCTTTATTAAACGTACATATTTGACGCCATTTATAAAATTATATAAATAAAAAATAAAACAAATACCGGCATATTATTCCAACCCAAGATTCTCCAACAATGGCGATATTATACACTTGTTATTACATTTGTATGACCAAACATTGCCGATAATGTAAACACGTGTTTGTGTGTTAAATCGGGGCCTCCATGAAGGATACACTTGAAGAATAATACTTAAGTTTAGGAAGTTGATTTCTTATTTCTTCTAAGGTGGGAGATTACTGCCCGTAAATTTATAAACATATTTTTGACAATTATGAACACGTTGAGATTTTTTTTCATGTGATCTGGAAAATTTAAGAACTGTAAACATTACGCAAACCGTCGGCTACTTTTGTTTGACTTTGCCTGCGTCGCAGGTGTTTCGAGTGATTTTAATGACCGATCTCATCGACGTTTTTGTATTTTTAATTTAAGATAATTAGTCTGCACCTCTTTTTTGTTTCTTTTCTCGCTGAAACTGCAAATTCGCGTACCATTTCCCCGATAACATTCCCCTGTTCGACCAATTTCCCTTCGAGGCACAATATGCGATTGCGCATTGGGAACTGACGAGTAAAGGTCATATGAATAAGGGTTGGGCTTAACATCGAATTATTATCTATAGATAATAAATAAATGTAGGTGTTAAACGTTAAAAAACTTCTAAATGCTTAATGGAACGTAACCAGTAATTGTTTTAATCATAATTATTTTACTTTTTGTACAAAATCCGGCATATAGATTTAACGGAAATCGTAGCTACTATCCGTTGAAATGTATATCATATTATGTTATTTACAGTTTTCCCTAAATTTCCCTCTTTGTTATTATGTCCCTCTTGACGTGCCTTCGTATTTATAAATCATGCTATCGTGTTTTTGACTTAGATCATTCGTTATGCAGTTGGGTCCCGATGTGCAATTCGAACAATAAAGGATTTCACAGTGCAGTTTTTATTTTTTTTGCCCTTGTATTTATATTTAACTTATTTTGTACTTTATCTAGAAAATGAAAGCTATTCTGTATGTACTATGAACAACACACACTTTGTTAAATTCTTTTGTGTTTTTTTTTTAAATTTTTACTAAATTTTGGATCCAAATTATTGTCACATTATTCCAGAATTCATGTTTGAATTGCTCACTTAATTTTTTCTATAATCCGTAACTATAAACAACTGTCATACTGTTTTAGCTAGCTATAAAATCAGAAAACAAATAGAACACAGCTGTTCCGACTTAACCGAATTGGGTAAAGAAATTTTCCAAAGAAAATAGCTAGTTCATTCTTGTTGTATAATTAATTCAAACAGTATGGCTGGTAAAAATACTTTTATACTACTACTAGGGGGTGTATAAAGAGATTGACTACTCATGAAAGTCTTCCATGCCTGGTACAGAGACTTTGATACTACTACTAAGGGATATTTAAAGAGATTGACTACTCATGAAAGTCTTCCACGGCTGGTACAGAGACTTTGATACTATAACTAAGGGATGTTTAAAGAGATTGACTACTCATGAAAGTCTTCCACGGCTGGTACAGAGACTTTGATACTACTACTAAGGGATGTTTAAAGAGATTGACTACTCATGAAAATCTTCCACGGCTGGTACAGAGACTTTGATACTATAACTAAGGGGTGTTTAAAGAGATTGACTACTCATGAAAGTCTTCCACGGCTGGTACAGAGACTTTGATACTATAACTAAGGGATGTTTAAAGAGATTGACTACTCATGAAAGTCTTCCACGGCTGGTACAGAGACTTTGATACTATAAGTAAGGGGGGTTTAAAGAGATTGACTACTCATCAAAGTCTTCCACGGCTGGTACAGAGACTTTGATACTATAACTAAGGGATGTATAAAGAGATTGACTACTCATGAAAGTCTTCCACGGCTGGTACAGAGACTTTGATACTATAACTAAGGGATGTATAAAGAGATTGACTACTCATCAAAGTCTTCCACGGCTGGTACAGAGACTTTGATACTATAACTAGGGGGTGTTTAAAGAGATTGACTACTCATCAAAGTCTTCCACGGCTGGTACAGAGACTTTGATACTATAACTAAGGGATGTATAAAGAGATTGACTACTCATCAAAGTCTTCCACGGCTGGTACAGAGACTTTGATACTATAACTAAGGGGTGTATAAAGAGATTGACTACTCATGAAAGTCTTCCACGGCTGGTACAGAGACTTTGATACTATAACTAAGGGATGTATAAAGAGATTGACTACTCATCAAAGTCTTCCATGCCTGGTACAGAGACTTTGATACTATAACTAAGGGATGTTTAAAGAGATTGACTACTCATGAAAGTCTTCCACGGCTGGTACAGAGACTTTGATACTATAACTAAGGGATGTATAAAGGGATTGACTACTCATCAAAGTCTTCCACGGCTGGTACAGAGACTTTGATACTATAACTAGGGGGTGTATAAAGAGATTGACTACTCATCAAAGTCTTCCACGGCTGGTACAGAGACTTTGATACTATAACTAGGGGGTGTATAAAGAGATTGACTACTCATCAAAGTCTTCCACGGCTGGTACAGAGACTTTGATACTATAACTAAGGGATGTATAAAGAGATTGACTACTCATGAAAGTCTTCCACGGCTGGTACAGAGACTTTGATACTATAACTAAGGGATGTTTAAAGAGATTGACTACTCATGAAAGTCTTCCACGGCTGGTACAGAGACTTTGATACTATAACTAATGGGTGTTTAAAGAGATTGACTACTCATCAAAGTCTTCCACGGCTGGTACAGAGACTTTGATACTATAACTAAGGGGGGTTTAAAGAGATTGACTACTCATCAAAGTCTTCCACGGCTGGTACAGAGACTTTGATACTATAACTAAGGGGTGTTTAAAGAGATTGACTACTCATGAAAGTCTTCCACGGCTGGTACAGAGACTTTGATACTATAACTAAGGGATGTTTAAAGAGATTGACTACTCATCAAAGTCTTCCACGGCTGGTACAGAGACTTTGATACTATAACTAAGGGATGTTTAAAGAGATTGACTACTCATGAAAGTCTTCCACGGCTGGTACAGAGACTTTGATACTATAACTAAGGGATGTTTAAAGAGATTGACTACTCATGAAAGTCTTCCACGGCTGGTACAGAGACTTTGATACTATAACTAAGGGATGTTTAAAGAGATTGACTACTCATCAAAGTCTTCCACGGCTGGTACAGAGACTTTGATACTATAACTAAGGGATGTTTAAAGAGATTGACTACTCATGAAAGTCTTCCACGGCTGGTACAGAGACTTTGATACTATAACTAAGGGGTGTTTAAAGAGATTGACTACTCATGAAAGTCTTCCACGGCTGGTACAGAGACTTTGATACTATAACTAAGGGGGGTTTAAAGAGATTGACTACTCATCAAAGTCTTCCACGGCTGGTACAGAGACTTTGATACTATAACTAAGGGGGGTTTAAAGAGATTGACTACTCATCAAAGTCTACCACGGCTGGTACAGAGACTTTGATACTATAACTAAGGGGGGTTTAAAGAGATTGACTACTCATCAAAGTCTTCCACGGCTGGTACAGAGACTTTGATACTATAACTAAGGGGGGTTTAAAGAGATTGACTACTCATGAAAGTCTTCCACGGCTGGTACAGAGACTTTGATACTATAACTAAGGGGTGTTTAAAGAGATTGACTACCCATCAAAGTCTTCCACGGCTGGTACAGAGACTTTGATACTATAACTAAGGGGTGTTTAAAGAGATTGACTACTCATCAAAGTCTTCCACGGCTGGTACAGAGACTTTGATACTTTAACTAAGGGGTGTTTAAAGAGATTGACTACTCATGAAAGTCTTCCACGGCTGGTACAGAGACTTTGATACTATAACTAAGGGGTGTTTAAAGAGATTGACTACTCATCAAAGTCTTCCACGGCTGGTACAGAGACTTTGATACTATAACTAAGGGATGTTTAAAGAGATTGACTACTCATGAAAGTCTTCCACGGCTGGTACAGAGACTTTGATACTACTACTAAGGGGTGTTTAAAGAGATTGACTACTCATGAAAGTCTTCCACGGCTGGTACAGAGACTTTGATACTATAACTAAGGGATGTTTAAAGAGATTGACTACTCATGAAAGTCTTCCACGGCTGGTACAGAGACTTTGATACTATAACTAAGGGATGTTTAAAGAGATTGACTACTCATGAAAGTCTTCCACGGCTGGTACAGAGACTTTGATACTTTAACTAAGGGGTGTTTAAAGAGATTGACTACTCATCAAAGTCTTCCACGGCTGGTACAGAGACTTTGATACTATAACTAAGGGGTGTTTAAAGAGATTGACTACTCATGAAAGTCTTCCACGGCTGGTACAGAGACTTTGATACTTTAACTAAGGTATGTTTAAAGAGATTGACTACTCATCAAAGTCTTCCACGGCTGGTACAGAGACTTTGATACTATAACTAAGGGGTGTTTAAAGAGATTGACTACTCATCAAAGTCTTCCACGGCTGGTACAGAGACTTTGATACTTTAACTAAGGGATGTTTAAAGAGATTGACTACTCATGAAAGTCTTCCACGGCTGGTACAGAGACTTTGATACTATAACTAAGGGATGTTTAAAGAGATTGACTACTCATGAAAGTCTTCCACGGCTGGTACAGAGACTTTGATACTATAACTAAGGGATGTATAAAGAGATTGACTACTCATGAAAGTCTTCCACGGCTGGTACAGAGACTTTGATACTATAACTAGGGGGTGTATAAAGAGATTGACTACTCATCAAAGTCTTCCACGGCTGGTACAGAGACTTTGATACTATAACTAAGGGATGTATAAAGAGATTGACTACTCATCAAAGTCTTCCACGGCTGGTACAGAGACTTTGATACTATAACTAAGGGATGTTTAAAGAGATTGACTACTCATGAAAGTCTTCCACGGCTGGTACAGAGACTTTGATACTATAACTAAGGGTTGTTTAAAGAGATTGACTACTCATGAAAGTCTTCCACGGCTGGTACAGAGACTTTGATACTATAACTAAGGGTTGTTTAAAGAGATTGACTACTCATCAAAGTCTTCCACGGCTGGTACAGAGACTTTGATACTATAACTAAGGGTTGTTTAAAGACCTTGACTACTCATGAAAGTCTTCCACGGCTGGTAAAGATACTTTTATACTATATCTATAGGTTGTTTAAAGACTTTGACTATTCATGAAAGTCTTCCATGCCTGGTACACATACTTTAATACTATAACTAAGGGTTATTTAAAGACCTTGACTACTCATGAAAGTCTTCCACGGCTGGTAAAGATACTTTTATACTATATCTATAGGTTGTTTAAAGACTTTGACTATTCATGAAAGTCTTCCATGCCTGGTACACATACTTTAATACTATAACTAAGGGTTGTTTAAAGACCTTGACTACTCATGAAAGTCTTCCACGGCTGGTACAGAGACTTTTATACTATAACTAAGGGTTGTTTAGAGACCTTGACTATCCATGAAAGTCTTCCAAGGCTGGTACAGAGACTTTAATACTAAATCTAAGGGTTGTTTAAAGACCTAGACTATTCATGAAAGTCTTCCAAGCCTGGTACAGATACTTTAGTACTATAATTTAAGTTTGTTCAAAGACCTTGATTACTCATGAAAGTGTTCCACGCCTTGTAAAGAGACTTTAATACTATATCAAAGGGTTGTTTAAAGACCTTGACTATCCGTGAAAAGCTTCCACGGCTAGTACAGAGACTTTAATACTAAAACAAAGGGTTGTTTAAAGACATTGACTACTCATAAAAGTCTTACACGGCTGGTACATATACTTTAATACTATAACTAAGGGTTGTTTAAAGACCTTGACTACACATGAAAGTCTTACACGGCTGGTACAGAAACTTTGATACTATAACTAAGACTAAGGGTTGTTTTTATATCTTGACTACTCTTGAAAGTCTTCCACGGCTGGTACAGAGACTTTAATACTATAATTAAGGGTTGTTTAAAGACCTTGAATATCCATAAAAGTCTTCCACGGCTGGTACAGAGACTTTAATACTATAACTAAGGGTTGTTTAAAGACCTTGACTACTCATGAAAGTCTTACATGGCTGGTACAGAGACTTTAATACTATAACTAAGGGTTATTTAAAGATCTTGACTACTCATGAAAGTCTTTCACGGCTGGTACAGAGACTTTGATACTATAACTAAGGGTTGTTTAAAGATCTTGACTATCCACGAAAGTCTTACACAGATGGTACAGAGACTTTTATACTATATCTTAGGGTTGTTTAAAGACCTTGACTATTCATGAAAGTCTTCCACGGCTGGTACAGAAACTTTAATACTATAACTTAGGTTTGTTTTAAGATCTTGACTACTCATAAAAGTCTCACAATGCTGATACAGAGACTTTAATACTAAATCGAAGTGTTGTTTAAAGACCTTGACTATCCATGAAAGTCTTCCACGGCTGGAACAGAGACTTTAATACTATAACTCAGGGTTGTTTAAAGACCTTGACTATTCATGAAAGTCTTCCACTCCTGTTACAGAAACTTTGATACTATAAATAAGGGTTGTTTTTATATCTTGACTACTCTTGAAAGTCTTCCAAGGCTGGTACAGAGACTTTAATACTATAATTAAGAGTTGTTTAAAGACCTTGACTATCCATAAAAGTCTTCCAGGGCTGGTACAGAGACTTTAATACTATAACTAAGGGTTGTTTAAAGACCTTGACTACTCATGAAAGTCTTACATGGCTGGTACAGAGACTTTTATACTATATCTATAGGTTGTTTAAAGACCTTGACTATCCATGAAAGTCTTCCATGCCTGGTACACATACTTTAATACTATAACTAAGGGTTGTTTAAAGACCTTGACTACTCATGAAAGTCTTCCACGGCTGGTACAGAGACTTTTATACTATAACTAAGGGTTGTGTAAAGACCTTGACTATCCATGAAAGTCTTCCACGGCTGGTACAGAGACTTTAATACTAAATCTAAGGGTTGTTTAAAGACCTAGACTATCCATGAAAGTCTTCCAAGCCTGGTACAGATACTTTAGTACTATAATTTAAGTTTGTTCAAAGACCTTGATTACTCATGAAAGTGTTCCACGCCTTGTAAAGAGACTTTAATACTATATCAAAGGGTTGTTTAAAGACCTTGGCTATCCGTGAAAAGCTTCCACGGCTGGTACAGAGACTTTAATACTAAAACAAAGGGTTGTTTAAAGACATTGACTACTCATAAAAGTCTTACACGGCTGGTACATATACTTTAATACTATAACTAAGGGTTGTTTAAAGACCTTGACTATCCGTGAAAAGACCTTGACTATTTCATTTGACTCTGTCTCCATCACGACTAAAATAAGGATGCATTTTTATTTATGATGTAAAGTCGTTCAGGTTTTTGTTCTATTATATAAAAAAAGAAGATATGGCATGATTGCCAATGAGACAACTCTCTTAAAGAGACAAAGTGACACCGGAATTAACTATAAAAAAAACCTTTAACAGATCACGGTACGCTCACGGTACAGATGTCTGTAAATTCAGAAATTTATGCGAGGTTTTTATTATTGCGATAATAATTAAGACTCGCATTTTGAAATATTGCGTTTGAAATAATCAGGATTTTGTCTTAATTTTAGTTGTATTCAAAATCTCATTTCAGGCTATACACTCATTGCATTAAATATTTAACAATTGAACGCAACAAATTTACATTCAAAAATTTGAGGTATAGTTCGTTTCAGTGGCCAAAAATTCCAAAATTAGTGTATTATTCTCCCAAGTTCATTTGTAAAGGTATAATTCCTCTATACAAATGACAAAATCTTCCATAAAATATCCAGTAAGTTGGATAAACATTTACCAAATCATCTCAATACAGTTTGATTTATATATTCACTTTGCTATTCCGTTCTTGCACAGTGATATAGTTCATTTTGCGTCATCCCATATTCTAGCAAAGGGAGATTATCTCAGCATCACCGTTACATTAGTAATAGCTCTCGTACATATAGTGGAGCGGCGAATGTTAAAAAAGTCGCTTAGTTAACGAGTTTAAATTACCTAAATACCTCATGGGATTTTAATGGCTTAAAATGTCTATCGATTATTCAACTTCTGAAAAATGTTTGTCGTCAAAATCAAATGTGGTACAAATGACGTTATAAATAGCCTTAACTGACGTTACCCAACTTGCATCGTATACCCCACTGCTGATTCGGTACTCATATTTCATATCAAACACGTTCTAAAAAATAATTTGTGAACGAAATTGGTAAATATAGTTATTCTTGAACGTCATAAAATTTAAGAGCATTTTCAAATAGTCCTATATGGAAAGCACGATGCATCTGAAAATGGTTGAAAATAACACTGAAAAATCATCGTTTTTCACCTAGCATTATTTGCACGTGCAGTATAGGTGTATTTTAAAGGCACAACAATAAAGCCGCCGTATAATACTACAATCGACTCGATTTACTTTTTGCAGTTAATTTCTTAAAAGATAAATATTTGGCTAAATATCTGCTTTTTATCGAGATTTAAGTCCGAATATTTGTCACAAATTTACCGACATTGTTGTGGTTTCTATTTATAGTCCAACATTTAGCAATTTTTCGAAGGTTGATTGTAGTCGTTTTCAAGCATATTTCTTATTCATTTTGTAATTTCCTTTGTTGAATTCAACGGGAAAAGTGAATATCATTGTAGGGTTGGTTTGGTTTTCAGGTGTGTTTGATTTGTTTTTTATTTCATCAAATGGACAATTTATCAGTCTCATTAAAACTAGTCCCGCCGGATACTAAAAAAAGGAGAGTGAAAGTTGGTGTTGACAATTGCATTATCTGCAGTTCTGTTGATGATGAAAATTTAATAACATCAACGGAATCTGGAAGAAAAAGCCTGATAAATGCTGCAGCAAAGTGACGTGATGATTTGTTCAGTTTTTTTAATGAATTCTGCAATGAAATATCTAGTGAATTACCCGTATTTAGGTGCCATAGGTCATGTTTTAAAAGCTACGCAAGTAAACATAATTTAGAATCAGTACCATGTTCTTCAGCTGAAAAGGAAACACCAGATATAAATTACGATTTATCTAATTCTTTGGTGCCTGGAAAAAATTATCACCCTCTTAATACATCAAAGTGTATTATTTGCAGCAAAATGTCACATAAAAGGGTGAAAACATTACATACCATTTCATCTGCGGAACGGTTAGCCAATCTTAAAGATGCTGCTGTTAGAGCATGCGACGCTGAAATGATTAATCGAATAGAGAAAGAGAATTTTCTCAATAAAGCAGTGTATCATGCAGCATGTCTGACTACATACTTGGCATATAGACCAAAATCAACTGATAAATCAGCGTATGATTTGGCATTTGAAAAAGTGGTTGAAATTATAGACAGAGACCTCATTTGTGACAAAAGGTCTCTTTTATTGTCATCACTCATGACAATGTACCAGTCTTTTTTACCTGATAAAATAAGTAAGACCTACTGTAATTCCTCCAAGCTTAAGGCATTTCTACCCAATGCTTAAAAATACAAAAGAATTATGGGTTCAAACTGGTTCAATAGGTAGCTTGAATGATAATAGACGTTTTATACCAGTTCACGACATTGTTTCGTCCATTGATCCAGTTGTCACCGGTATTCTGCCGGTCATGCTCTGGGTGGGTGTGATTCCACTTCAATTTTTTTTGGAATCGGTAAAAAGTCGGTATTCAACCTCCTGAGAACAAAACCAAGCCGTTTCAATAATCTTGTAGCCTTAACACACGATGATGTTGATAGTGCGGTAGTTTCTGCTAGGGAGTTTGTTGCTGCTTTATAAGACTCAAAGTACAAATTTTAGAAATATCACAACGATTTAAATTTGCTGAGACATCAGTTGGCTATCAATAAAGATAAAAGTCTTATAAAGCTTCCGCCAAGTGAATCCGTATTTAAGCAACACGTACTGCGTGCAATGTGGCAAAGCAAAGTTTGGGTGTCGGCAAATTTGGCCAACCCGAATAATGGATCCCCATGTGCTTTCGGTTGGAAAACTGCACAAAATGACAAGTTAGAGCCAGTTTTCTTTGAGGGACAAATGGCATCAGATTTTCTACAAGATCTTATTTGTTCGTGTAAGGGGAAAAACGCATGTCAGGAAGCATGTGTTTGCAAGGAGCAGGGTCTTCCTTGCACTGATTTATGTTTTTGCCAAAATGTAGGAAGTTGTAATAATGTCCAGTCAGTATCCGCTGACATAGCTGATGACACAGATGAAATATCATAAAAATAGTTCTTGTTACAATATTTGATAGCTTTATTTTGGTTTGCTATGTTTTTTTTCCACGTTTCATTTTTTATGAAATTAAACTCATCATAGATACTAGTACCAAAACGTTCATGTCTTAATGTTTGAATAATTTCTTCAAAGTGCTTGCTCTCATTGTGTAGTTTACCACTCCAATAACTATATTATATCAAAAAGTATCATGTATTGAGAAAGGAAAACTCAGTGACATGTCTAATCCTTGAAAACTGAAAAGAAATTTAGCACGGCTGCAAACTTTTATTGTTTGATTTATAAACTATGCATTTTGAATACTCTTTTAAAAACTTTTATCATAAAGTGTTCAAGAAATGCTATTTGTCTAGGTGAAATATTAAGGTTATTATGCTACTGGTTTTTATTAGGCTTTAAAATTTGTATACCACGGACTACCTTCAAAAAGTTAAATATAACGTTGTTTTGACGTCAAGTCCAAATAAAAAAACAAAGGAGTAGGTCCGGTAAGGACCGATTTTGGCCTCAAATTTCAGGTTCATCTGACGAAAGATTTTGACCACTTTTTAAACACTTAAGTGTCTATTTTATTTGAATTAATTAGTTTATGGGAAAGATTTTAACAGATTTAGTCATTAAAAACGATCCGATTCAAGCTCAAATATGGAAAATCTACCTAATATGCCGAAAAATGTCACTTTTCAGATGGTTTTTGGTAAAAATGAAAGTGGCCGCATCCGTGTTCATCCTCAACCTTTATATATGTTATGTATTATCATCAAATACAACTTACATTTCAATATTAAGGATGAACACGAATGCGGCCACTTCCGTTTTACACGAAAACCGTCTAAAATTTAACTTAAATGCTAGAATTATGAGGATTTCAGTAATTTAGCATGACTTAATGGTGCTAGTACCGGATATATGTGCATTGTATTGTCAAACACAGCCCATGTTTATGTAGCAGAAGCATTCTACTGTCCAATAAATAACTAAAGGTTTACATTTTAACAATTTTGTAAAACTGCTATATTTTGGGGCCAAAAAGGGGTCTTACTGAACCTACTCCTTTGTATGAACTAACACATTGATACATATTAATACTCATTTAATTTATTGAATAGATTATTAATTTTGAAAGTATCAATGGTATTGTTTCTCGAGATGAAAATATGAATATTTTAAGTGATGACCTTTGACCTTGATTTTCGGCATAATGGTACCAGCTTTCATATTGACGACACATATTTTCAAAAAGTACACGATTTCAGCTTTCCAATGAGCTATCAAAAATCCATGAGGTATTTAGGTAATTTAAATTTCTGAAATTGTCCTCTCCGCCGCTCCACTAATAAAATAGTTAGCTCGAACTGTATGATCCTGTGTGAATCTGATCTTTATATTAAAAGTGCATAAATGGTTCACATATAGGTCTTATTTAAACATTAAACAGTATCAAAACAATTAGTGCATTATAATATAACCAAATAGGCATGCAAAAAAGAATCAATAGGCAAAATATGCTTGTCTATCGTCTAATTCTAATTGCTAATAAATATTTACTGTATTGTACATAGCTCAATTCCATTCCATTCAATTCAATTTTATTTATTTTTTAATTTTCAGCAGAAAACAGTATTTCTAACAATTAAATTGAATTAATTTGATATGACGTTGACACACGGTATAATCACTCTCATGTTTTATTTACATCGCTGTCAATCATCCGGTAAAGATGAATATTCATTACTACCCTCGGTAGTTAACGTCCCTCGATGGTTAACTTTAAGTGCCCACCTTTTATTTTACCTATACTTCTCAGACAAACGGATTCATACTATTCGGGTTTTATTTTACCTTTGCTTCCCAGAATGAGATCAAAATACCAATACTATTCAGTTCAATGGACCCAAGCTACTAAGAGTTAGACCAACGGACCTACACTACTCATGCTCTTTGCAATACTTCTAAAATCAACGGACCCATACTACTCATGTTTTATTATACGTATACTTCTCATATTAACGGACTCATACTTCTCAGGGTTATCTGCTCAGATATTTGAAAAAATTCCACTTTGTCCATCAGATACTCTGTTACTCGGAACCATTCTACTCAGATCATCAGACCAATATTACTAAGATTATTGGACACATGCTACTCAGATCAATGGACCCATGCTACACAATTAAGGACCCTAACTTCTCAGATCAATGGACCCATGCTACACAATTCAGGACCCTAACTACTCAGATCAATGGACACATGCTACACAATTCAGGACCCTAACTACTCAGATCATTGGACACATGCTACACAATTCAGGACCCTAACTACTCAGATCAATAGACCCATGTTACACAATTCAGGACCCTAACTACTCAGATCAATGGACACATGCTACACAATTCAGGACCCTAACTACTCAGATCATTGGATACATGCTACACAATTCAGGACCCTAACTACTCCAATCGATGGACCCATGCTACACAATTCAGGACCCTAACTACTCAGATCAATGGACCCATACTATACAATTCAGGACCCTAACTACTCAGATCATTGGATACATGCTACTGAATTCAGGACCCTAACTACTCCAATCGATGGACCCATGCTACACAATTCAAGACCCTAACTACTCAGATCAATGGACCCATGCTACACAATTAAGGACCCTAACTACTCAGATCAACGGACCCATGCTACACAATTCAGGACCCTTACTACTCAAATCATTCGACCCATACTATAAAATTCAGGACCCTAATTATATAACTACTCAGATCAATGAACATATGCTACACAATTCAGGACCCTAACTACTCAAATCGATGGACCCATGCTACACAATTCAGGACCCTAACTACTCAAATCATTCGACCCATATTATATAATTCAGGACCCTAACTACTCAGATCAATGGCCCCATGCTACACAATTAAGGACCCTAACTACTCAGATCAACGGACCCATGCTACACAATTCAGGACCCTAACTACTCAGATCAACGGACCCATGCTACACAATTCAGGACCCTAACTACTCAGATCAACGGACCCATACTACACAATTCAGGACCCTAACTACTCAGATCATTAGACCCATGCTATACAATTCAGGACCCTAACTACTCAGATCAATGGACCCATGCTATACAATTCAGGACCCTAACTACTCAGATCATTCGACCCATGCTATACAATTCAGGACCCTAACTACTCAGATCATTCGAGCCATGCTATACAATTCAGGATCCTAACTACTCAGAGCAATGGATACATGCTACACAATTCAGGACCGTAACTACTCAGATCAACGGACCCATACTACACAATTCAGGACCCTAACTACTCAGATCAATGGACCCATGCTACACAATTCAGGACCCTAACTACTCAGATCATTCGACCCATGTTATACAATTCAGGATACTAACTACTCCGAGCAATGGATTCATGCTACACAATTCAGGACCCTAACTACTCAGATCAATGGACCCATGCTACACAAATCAAGACCCTAACTACTCAGATTATTCGACCCACTTAAAATCACTTATAACTATGAATATACAATAAAAGTCAAAAGTGTTGCATGATTCGACGATTTCTAGCTATTTATTTCTGAAAATTTGATATCCGCCACTGAGAGCACCAATAATCAAAAAGGTCGTGTAATTTTAACAGTGTTTTCAAGATAAATTAAGTAACAAATAACAATTAATTGATTTTAGAAAAAGAGTGGTGTACGAGCCTACGAAAAATAAATGAGTTTTACAGTAAAAATCATAAATTGTACAAAAAAACTGAAATTTTCGGCCAAGTCCCTTTTTGACGATTTGTAATACCCTGTCTGACTGATGACGGTCAGAAAAATGTCCGGTCGTAAACAGTTCAGTTGGGATGAGTTGTTATATACAACCGGTTAGATAACCTACCAGATTGCAAGATTCTTGTTTCATGAAATTCATATTTTTTTTGCATTGTGTATCTTACTGATTGTTCATATGCATTCGGTGACATCCCATAAGTCCGACAACCATTATTCCGACAGCCCATTCCTCCGACAGCCCACTATTCCGACAGCCCATTACTCCGACAGCCCACTATAACGACAGCCCATTACTCCGACAGCCCATTATTCCGACAGCTCATTATTCCGACAGCTCATTATTCCGACAGGTCAAAATTTCCCAATGCATCTGTCTTATGTGTATGGGTAAATTTTCTCTAAAAAGACCAACTCCGCTCTCTATACTTTTTTGTGGTTGTCCATTTTAATATCAATAATTCTTTTCATGTGGGATATTTCTTTCAGTATATTATATAATTATACAAATCCTTGAATTATCTAATTGTAAACAAAAACTTAGTAAGTTATGTGTTTTGGTTAAATATACATATTGGAATCATCTATTAAAAATTTCAAACAATGAACACTGACAAAGGCAAACTTGACACCTATTTCATTTAAAGATTGTTTCAAAACGAAAAATATTTAGATATCATTGATTTGTAAAAAGGCAGTTGGTGCTCACCCATTACATTAGGAATTAAAAATGCCAGATTCTCAAAAAATCTTATTGTACAGCTGATAAAGCTGAGGATGAGCGTCATTTTCCAATCGCATGCTCACTCTATAATATTTGAGGGATGAACTCTTTCAGCATATTTCTAGCACTTGTCAGAACTTTAAAAAGTTAAATAAACATGACGAATCTTCGAAATTTATTTGTTTTGATGTTAACACAAGAAAACTTTACTATTATGGGAAAAAAATCTTGTTATATTGATAGCTCTTTTGAATTATGAAGCACAAGTCTTGATACTGACTGTTATTTGATATCAATGTGTTAGTTTGGTTTTTTATATTTTGCTTTTGCTCCGATTCTGACTGAGGATTATGCTGCTATAAAGATAATTATATCATACTAGTATTGTAATGTCTTAATGTTGTCCCAATCATTATACCGCCGTTTCTCAAAAAAAGTGTGTGTGTGTGGGAGGGGGGTACTGTCCGCCAATCCGTCAGTAAGTCCGTCAGTTCGTCCGTCCGTCCCATGAATATTTTGGTTGCATCTTTCTCATGAACTACATTACAAGGATTTTTGAAATTTGGTTTCCGGGTTTATTGAAATCAGCTATATCGTGTGATGCCTTTTCATATTAACAAATCAGCAACTTCATGTTTACCGAAATATTTGGGCGGGGGTTTCATCAGTAGCTCGCACTGACTTTCACTGATTGTTCTTTATATGCTCTTTATAGACATTGTAATTTGGAAAATGAAATATTCTTTTCTGTTCTATTCTATATGCAGATTTCGAATTGAGAATATACTTAGAAAGTATTCGAACTACCTTAGTCCTATGTTATATATGTTGTGTACAAGTTGTAATGTTGTACTGTACAAATTATAATTTGTACAGATTTTTTGTACAAGATATCAGTGTTTTACTTACTATATTTTTAGTGGTAAAGGTGTGCCGCAAAACAGGTTTTTTTTTTAACAAAAAGTATTTGTCTAGAACAGGATCTCTTATTCAACTGTTGAAGATACAGTCTAGAACCCGGGTCTAGAACTGCATCTTATTTTATACGGTCTAGAACAGGGTATACATTTTCTGAGCATGTATAGAACAATGTTTTCTGGTTAGAACAGGGTATGATTTGGCAAGTGCTGTCGGCGCAGTTATACTCGAAAGATGAGTACCCCCTCCCCCCGGAATAATACAGACAGACACATTTTATTTGACCCTTATACCCTGATGAGTGTCGGACTTATGGGTTGTCGGATTATTGGGCTGTCGGAGCAATGGGTTGTCGGACTATTGGGTTGTCGAACTATTGGGTTGTCGGACTAATGGGTTGTCGGACTAATGGGTTGTCGGACCAATGGGCTGTCGGATTAATAGGCTGTCGGAATAATGGCGTGTAACCATGCATTCAACCCCTCGATGTATAAATGTGCATTTCTGTAATAAATAAACATAAGAAATAATGTTATTTGGACCCCACGCATGTAAATGTTTGGCACTGTTTAACATTTACAGTTCGTTAGATTAATGCAAACTTTTTTTTTACTGAAATCATTCCACAGTCACAATTTATTGCACGTGAACCAAAGACGACTTAAAACCCTGTTAGACTAATTAATAAGTTTTAAACGAATAAATATATGCATCTTACAAACCAGTTTAAGAGCCCCCCCCCCCCCCCCCCCCCCCCACGTAAGATGCACATTTTTGGAAATATGTTAATTATTTTCAGTTATGATGTATCAATTAGTTGTTGCTTAACGTCCAGTGACAATTATTTCATACATATTTAGAACGAGAAACCATTCCCAAATAGGGAGGGGTCGGAATGAAGGGCGGGAAACTTGAACCCCTTAAGATGTTACTTAGTACTTGAAGTGTTATTTCACAAGGGCCAACCTACTTTCTCTTCACGAAGCATCGATTCTGACCGGGTGTGGCAAGGTATTTATACATCCCCGCACAGCCAAACGGACGCCTCCCTTCATCACGGGTTACAGTTTCTGTCGGTGTTATATAGCCATTCTTCTCCCATGCCAGTTTTCCCCCGGGGAAAAACCTGGCATGAGCCATTTTTTCCCTTGGTAAAATTTTGGATCATTGCAGTTCTTCCCACGCGGAAATTTGGCAATACGTATACATAATAGTCACTTTTCCCCCATGCCAATCTTTCCCCCATATGATAGATTTCATTATTTTCATATAGTCTGAAAATTAAATCCAACAGAGTTAGAATTAGATTTTTATGCTGACAAATATTTAAATGTCAGTTTACATTTAAATTACACAATTGTTCGTCAGTCTGTCTATGTGTCCACTAGTCTGTCTTTATTTTCACCAGTCTTTCTAATAGTCCCATAGTTTGTCTACATTCTCCACAGTCTGGCTATGTGTTCACAAGTCTGTCTACATGGTTACCAGTCTATCTATGTCCACTAGTCCGTCTACATCTTCAACGGTCTGTCTATGTATCCATTAGTCTTTCTTCGTCTATATATGTAGTCGTGCTTCCCATGTATTTAAATAAACACAAACACGTTGATAGGTCTTAGGTTCTTTATTTCATCAGAATTGACGTTAATATTCTAACAAAAATGACCCTGAAATAATAACAATATAATTCTTATACAATTCAATCAGTAGTAATTATCAACTACTATAAAATCAATATATCTATATGCATAGAAGAAAACTGTAGATTTCCTTTGCCCTTAAAATAATAGTTTTACAAGCTACACAAAACGATATTACACCATTCCGAATTCTGTATTAAATAAGTACATTCTATATTTCTCTGTATTTAGTGCATTGTGAAATATGCAACGACAGACCAAGTTCACAGCTAATACATAGCTATGCTTGTAGTATCATACCAAAAATAGTTAGTTTAACATAATAATAACACGCAATTGTAAGTGCAAACAAGACATTCCGTTTTGCAACAGTTACACAAAGCAGACAATACATTTAAGCAAAGCAACATAAAAGTAACATGAACAATACAAACTGTATACATATAAACATACCTCACATGTAGTACAAAGGTCTTTTCACCAACTGATTGATTTAAATCAGTTTACATTCTGTTTCAATAATAGAACCTGAAGACAAAATATTAAAATCATAGAAACCTTATTTATACTGCTAGATTAGAATACTCAGAGTTATCTATCCTTAAATCTGGTTAATCAAATATTTACTTGTATTAACTTTAAAGAAGTATAAAATCATTTAATGCTCACTCATACAAACTGTTAAAATAGATTATATATTAATGTTACTAGAAATTAAAGTATAAATCATACTTTTACCAGTTTTATGTAGAATTTATATAGTTTATTAAATCTTACAAATAAAACTATATTATCAAGTTTATCTTTATTACTTTAAGAATGATGAATAGTTTACACATAACTTTACTATTTAATCAATCGCACACGCCTTTCATAATACGGTCACCTATTCATACAATTATACACTTGTATATCACTCACTCTTGGACATTAAAACTGGAATGTTATTGTAATGAATATATTAGTAATAAACTGACCTTATAAAAGAATATGAAAGTCCTAGACTATTTCAATATCAAATTAAAGATATAACAACTTCCAATAGAGCTGAAGAAAATGGCTACCACTTCATCTAAATATTTTAGCCAAGTGACCAGAACAAAGAATAGTTAAACAAAAGATTCCCGCCTAAATCATACTGACCAATAGAAAAGATATAAACAATAAGAAATGTTCTACCTGAGTAAACTAGCATATTACAAATTATAATAACTGTAAATAGAATATATCCAGTATATATTCTAATAACATAAAATCTTAAATAACATAAAACATAAAAATATAGCTCTACCACATATATTCTGTCTACATGTCCACCAGTTCTTCTCCGTGTTCAATAGTCTATCTACATGTTTACCAGTCAGTGTACATTTCCAACAGTCTGACAACATGTCCACCATGCAGTCCGTATATGTGTCCATCAATCTGTCTACATGTCTACCCTACCAGCCGATCTATATTTCTACCATACTGTGCTTACATGTCCATCAGTCCGTCTAAATTTTTAACCGTCAGTAATTGCTTTTATTGTGTTGTTTGTCTGATCGTCCGAATCTTCAACATGCTGACATTTACATGCATTCTTTTGACCTAAAAATTACTACATGTAGGTGTATACTCCATACTAGTACCCTCATGCTTTGAAATGCCAAAAAGTTTTCGTTGGGGTTCATTATCACCCAAGGAACATTTATAATATGTTTCGCCACAACAATTCACGTTGCAGGTTTAGTTTTTCTGACCACAGGCTAGTATGAAGAGTAAACTTGTATTTCAATGATGCAAGTAAAGCTTCAAAAATAATAGTCTTATCTATCTCCGGTTGAAAAACTATCGTTTCACAACTATACTAAATAGACATGTTTTCGCAGTTAATGTTTGTCTCTGCGTGCTTTTTTATATGAACTGTAGCTATGTCTCATACATAAAAAAAATCGTTCGTAGTTATTTCGTTATTAAAGAACAACAAGTCTGACGTCGCCGACGTTATATTACAAGGGGAAAAAATTAGCTTCCCGTGCTATTAGGGGGAAAATTTGGCCTAATCCTGGTCCCCCCCCCCCCCCCCCATCATGCTGAGGGGGGAAAGTTGGATCATGCCAATTTTTCCGGGGGGGATTGGATCAATCCAGTTGCCCCCCCCCCCCCCTCCCCGGAAAAATTGGCATGGGGGAAGAATGGCTATATATGACACCGGCACGGGAGAAGTCCAGGTGACCATATTTCCATGCCCCAGTCAACATTGTCAACCCTTGAGATGTTCATAGTTATGACTCAGCATTATGTGCAATAAATTATCAGAAATGCATGTTTTTCATCGGTTACCGCAGAACCCCCCCCTTTTTTTTTTAAATTAATGGCTATGGGACTTGCTAAAATCAGAGACATATATGTCTCTGCTAAAATATATAATCTCCTTTTCTTTTATGAATGAAATATTGTAATATCATCTGTTGCATGTATGTTCAATTATAATCACTTAACGGCATTTTTGAGTGGTTCAAATAAATATATATTTGTTTATTGTATTACATTCTAGATACCCGTATGTAAAAATGACTTGTCGACAGTCGATTATGTCTGTGTGTTTACATATGAAACGAAAGTGGAAATTCATTTTAACCAAGTGAACAATTGTTTTTTAAAGGTAATTTTAATTATTTCTGATAATATATGTATTGATTATTTAGATAGTAATTTAAGTATCTTATAATCTACATTTGTGTGTTACACGATTTAAACTTTTTACAAGAATATCATAGGCTCTGTTTGTACTGATTAATAAAAATGGGGCGTACCAAGGAGGCACCCTATGGCCGAACATTGGGGTTTATGTGCATTTCTCAGGCTTTTAACTGTCGGGTTCCCTGGTTTTTTTTTAATGTGCCCCTCTGGCCCCCGTCCATTTTTGAAAGTCCTGGATCAGCCACTGGTGAAAGGTATCATATTTTACACATGTAGGCCTTCCCTTTGGGGACCTCATTCGGAAATTTTAAAAAAACATATTGTATTGGTATATGTCACTTGTAACAAGTTAGCCTACTCTTTTGATCAACTTTCTTTAAGTAATTAAACATTGCTACATATATCTGATCGTACAGGCCACACTTCCTTGTAATGCTCAGCGGATTCAGTGGAGGGTTCCGGGGGTTGGAACCCCTCTTCTTTTTTGGACGATCAATGCATTTGAATGGGGACATATAGTTGGACCCCCTTCCTTTGTCATTTTAAAATGGCTGGATCCGCCCCTGTTTAAATCTGGTCGTAAGGGAATACTTCATTGTACTTGTGTCCCATATCTGTTTCCTTGGTATACAAAAATAAATATGTAATAGGATCAAAGACTATTGCCAAGACTAATTTACCAGTAGGAAAACGTTTCAAGTAATTATTTTACTAACTTAAAGTCATTTTACTCAATTAATAGTAAACCAAATAGAAAAGATGGACTAATCTTAATACAATCTTTTGGTGTAAATTGCACATATTTATTCGTTTAAAGAAATTTATTTATAAACTAGTCTAACAGGTTTTTCAATCGTCTTTGGTTACCGTCCCAATGATTTGTAATAGCTACAAGTATTCTTTCAATAGGAAGCTAACAAAGATAAATCTATTTAAATGTCCATCTAACAAAGAAGTAAGCATAACGTCCTTATTGATTGTACACGCACAGGTATCATTGACTCTAACATTTAAAACTGATCCAGTCAGGTGAACTAGACACAGATTATTGATTTATCATGTTTATTTCCTTTCAAAGTTTGCGTGTAACCCTAAACATCATATAAATCGTGAGTAGCATGAGAATTTTTTTTTTTCGATCAAAAGGGGAGAGATTGTACGCTCTAGACGTCCCCTCATGCCTGGGTCCGCCACTGAAACTTCTTCTCTTCCGTTTTAGTTTCCGCACTCCATCATAATATAGATGACTATATGCCGTGCATGCGTGGGTAAAATTTACAATTTTATATTTACATCAAAAAATTAAATAAAGAAATAATAACTTGTTTTTGATTTTCATGATCACTGTACATATTAAAGATAAAACTATTTACAAGGTGTTACATTACATGGTGTAGTATTGGTTGAGAACAGATATAGGAATCTGTTCTCTGAATTCTTCAACTGTGGTGCATTGGACAGCAGTAACTGGTAAAAGGTTCCATTGGACGATTGTCCTAGGATAGAATGAAAATTTATATTAGTCTTTTTTTGCCTGTATTTGCCTGAATGAGTGACTGTGAGTGTCTGATGGTATTAACAGGTTCGTGGGGTATATTGCTACTTGGTGGTGTATAATTTTAAAGAAAAATATAAGCCTTATTCTTCTTAGTTCAAGTGTTGGCCAGTTAAGATGGTTAAGCATGTTTGTCACAGAGCTGGTGTTATGATATCGATTACATATATACCTGGCTGCACGTCTTTGGACCATTTCTATTTGTGATTTTTGAAATTTTGTATGTGGGTCCCAGATGCAGCTACCATACTCTAGCTTTGGTCTCACAAGTGAGATATAGGCCTTTTCTTTAACTGACTGCGAGCTGACTTTAAGGTTTCTTTTGATAAAATTCAGTTGTCAAGTTAGTTGCATTTGCTGTGATGTTATCATTATGTGTTTGTTAAATTTCAAATCAGTTTGTATTGTTAAGCCAAGATATTTAGTAGATGTTTCTTGCTGCAACCTCTTCTTCTTCCAGTTAAGAAACCGGATTCAAAACTGAATGTGATTGGTTCCGGCATCCGCGCGAAAAAAAAACTTATCTGACTTAAGATTTTCCGGAGAAACAACTCCTGAAACGAGTTGTATATTATGCGCACCCGTTTCGCGCCCCTGACCAAAATATGCTTCCTGTGAAAGAAAGTGTAAAACTTACGATTTTGGTAAAACCTACTCAAAGATATACCAAGGTATTGTGAGAACACAGATAATCCAATTAAGATATAACACCAACAATACTTTATTTTATAAATATATTTAATTTTAAAACACTTTTTTCCTCGTAACTTGTTCTGTTCATGTCAGCCGCTTACGATCACAAAATGACTTTTGACCCCAATATCAGTGCCCAATATACCTAAAATATATATAGAATAATACATGGCAAAATCCGTATCGCATGCTGCATCACAACGAGAAACCAATATCAGTCCCGAGGGCCGAAGGTCCCGAGGGCTGATATTGGTCGAGTGGTGAGGGGGATAGGAAGGGTCCTGATCCCGAAATCCCGGGCTTAAAAACACGAAATCCTGAGGTCCCGAATTTAAATAAAGTAAATCCCGACGTCCCGAAATCAGAAAAAAAGAATTCCCGAATCCCGAAAGTGTCAATCCCGAAATCCCGAGCTTAAAAACATGCGATCCCGGAGTCCCGATAAAGGTCCTATCCCCCCTCAGTGGTGATACGGATTTTGCCATGTATTATTCTGTTTATCATATATTATCAAGTCAGAAGCATGGAGTCAGTTTCACTAAAAAAACACTTACGAGTAAGATTGATCGTGAGCCATGCACAATTCAGTATACTTACAATCATTCTTAGTCGTAAGTTTTTTTTGTGAAACTGACTCCTGTTATTTAGTGGTTATCGTTTGCTTATGTGTTACATATTTGTTTTTTTGTTAATTTTTGTCTGCATAGATTAGGCCGTTGGTTATCTCGTTTGAATCGTTTGACATTGTTATTTCGGGGCTTTTTATAACTGATGGTATGGGCTTTGCTCATGTTGAAAGCCGTAAGGTTGTTAATTTCTGTGTCATTTAGGTCTTTTGAGTGGAGAGATGTCAACCATACCACATCTTCTTATTTATAATAAATGCATTGAACAAAATGACTAAAACCACTAGACTCCTATCATTTTCTGGATTGCCCAAAGATAGATATGTTATTATTCTATTTTTTCATGATATATTCATCTTTTGTCTTAGATTAAAAATAAAATTGTAAAAGAACCCAAAGTCATCGCCTTCTATCCTCTCGGCCCCAGTTGAAAAATATCAATATGTACATCAATTTAACAATCACAGTGTACAATATGCACCAATTTACTCAATGTTGTAAATAATAATATGAAATTGAATGGTACTACTCTTTACTGCATAAAATTTATTTTACAACTAAAAGGTTTTAAAAAAAATGGACGTTTATGTAAATTTTGAATGTCAGCAGCTAAGTTTACACATCAATAATTTCTACTCTTATAATCCTCAACTATTTTTTTGTGCTCCACGTATGTAGTAAAGACGTCCTCTCAGTACCGGAGCAAGCATTAAGTTGTTCCCTTGTCTGTCTATAAATACGTACATACATAAATTGTAGGTCCGTCCGTCTGTACGTTCCAAAATTGGTTTCCGATCTCTAACTTCAGTTTGCCTCAACCAAATGTTAAGAAACTTATACACAATGCTTATCTACACAAAACACATGTCAAATGATATAAAACTTATACACACTGTTCATTACCACAAAACACAGATAGAGTTTGAATTTTGATGGTGCCACTTTTCCAGTTCAAGAGTTATGTCCCTGCACTAAAGCAAAATTGCTGAATTATTCGTTTCTGTTCTCTAACTTTAATTTGCTTCAACCAAATGTTAGGAAACTTATAAAACAATGCTTATTAGCACAAAACACAGACCCAGTATGAATTTTGGTGATTTCTTTTTTCTGTTCTAGGGATATGCTCCTTTACAAATGAAAAAAATGCTGATATTTTGTTTCCAATCTCTAACCTGAGTTTGTCTCAATTCAATGTTATGAAATGCATATACTATGATTATTGCCACTAAACTCAGTTTAAGTTCAAATTTTAGTAGCTTCACTTTTAAAGTTCTTGAGATATGTCTCTGTATAACTTTATATATTAGCGGGGGAATCAATTGAGTCCCTATGTCAATGGACACATTCTCCATTTATTTAAGTTAAATTATTCAATCTTTGGGTGAAGAAAAAAAATACGGAAATTAATTGAAACCTATAGTCATAAATAACATTCAATATGTCTATTCATCAGATCATGCACAATTGATTTTGTTTTGAAAATAACAATAGAGAAAAAAATGAACATTGTGAAAAGGAGGGGAGGGGTACATGTCATAAGGCTGTTGTTAGCAGCAAATAATATTAGATTATTATACAGTATGCAAAACTAAAAAAAATATGTATCTGCTGTCTCTCTTTTATATGAAAATACATACTTAAATAATTATGCATAAAAATTATTTTATCTAATTTGCAATGGTTGCTAAGCAAGATATTATATCATGGATACGCTCCTGTGTAACCATGGAAACACTGAATTCAGAATTATATTAGAATTGCACATCTGCACCATAGGTACTCATAAATATCTTTTAGTTCCACGTTTCAAGCTTAAAAGTTACACTCAGTGATACTAAACAGTTTTAAATGTTCTTCAACTGTTTTCTTAAAACTAACTATGCGTTGCTAAGGAAAACTCGGGTTGATTTGACGGATTATATAGATCTATAAAAAATCAAATTGTTTTTTTCATGCAAACATTGTTACTAAATATATTAATATGGAGTCGACTTAATATGAGTTGTATGAAGATATTTGAATTTTTCATTTTTTGTGTGGATATCATTGGATAAGAAAGTACTTGTGTGTGGTCACTAGGCAACATTGTGGTTGTTAGGTTGCTATTAAGAACTTTTAAAAATGAAAGACACAACAATAATAAATATTCAAGTGTTTGTTAACACATTAGCATTCATTTTAATAGATTCAGTAGTCGTTTCTTAGGGCAATTGCAATAAATATGGATATTATAGTTCGTTTTATAAAAGCCGTTGCTAGGCAACCAAATAATCACATAAACACAAAATGTTCCACATTTTTTAAAATCACTATGCATAGACTAATGATGGATTGAATATGAAGTCATTTGAAGAGGGGGCAAAAAATGCCCCTTATCATACCTTGTCCTTTGAAATATTTTTCATACATGTAGATAAAATTAGAAATAGTTTACTCATGTTTTAAAGTATTTTTTCAATTTTTTTCCCTCATATTTTTAAAATAATCATGATAATTGTCTCAAATAAAATTTTCTCCTATATGAAATAAGATTTTCGAATTTTCATTGAATAAATTATGTTTAATCATCACTGGTTTACAACGTAATGTTACGTAAACTTGGACGGACCAGAAATTACAAAGTTGGTAGTTTTATTTATATTTTTCACTTTTCAATAAACTTCAAATTAAAAAAAATTAAAAAAAAAATATTTCTGAAGCCACAACTCAGGCCTGAATGGGGAGTTTAACGACTTGAATGGACATCAATCTTATGGTTGGATTCATTTAAACATGTGAATTATTTATTCAATGGATTTCCTTCTTACTTTTTTAAAGTCGAGGCTAGTCATTTAATTAAAATCAATCAAGTTTTAAAGAATTATATGTTTGTAATAAAAAAAAAAAGATCTAATCCATAACATTAAAAGACATCAAAACAAGAAATTCTGTATATTTTTTTAAAATTTATTTATCTTCATAAGTAATCACTGTTTAATTGTATATCTGAATCCTATTTTGGTACTCTCGCCCAAGGTGACACTTGCTACCACAAGTAACATTTTATTTTTTACATTTGCATTTGAGTTTTATTGTAAAATTGCTAAATATTCTAAAACAATTGTCCTCCAACATTATGTTTATTTCCAATATCTTCAACTTCAGTGATCATAATTCAATTAACATGATTAATGTAGTACTGATCGACATGCTAAATACAAGAGATTAACAGATTTAATTAGCGTCAATTTTTTAAATAATTGAATTAAATATATATAAAGTTTTTATACGCCCGTTAAAATTTTGATGGGACGTATTATGGTATACAAATGTCCGGTGTTCGTCCGTCGTCCGTCTGTCCGGCGTAAACATGTCGCACCGTAACTTGAGAACGACTTATCCAAATTTCATGAAACTTAATATAGTTGTTTCTTATGATGGTCAAATGATCTGTATACTTTTTGGTGGAAATAAGATTTAAACTTTTTGAGTTACGGCACTTTATAACTAAAACAAGGGTGTGTTTTTTTCACATGTCGCACTGTATCTCAAAAACCATTCTTGATTATGACTTAAAACTTTAAACACTTCTTAGTTATATTAATCTCAATATCTGTATACTTTTTGGTGATGATTCAAAATTTCATTTTTGAGTTATTGAGTATTTTGTAAAAAAGGGGGAGGTTTTTTTTTACATGTCGTGCCATATCTCATAAACTATTTATGATTATTGCTTAAAACTTTACACATGTCTTTGTTATATTAATCTCAATATCTGTATACTTTTTGGTGATGATTCAAAATTTCATTTTTGAGTTATTAGTATTTTGTAAAAAAGGGGGAGGGTTTTTTTTACATGTTGTGCCGTATCTCAAAAACGATTTATGATTATTGCTTAAAACTTTACACACTTCTTTGTTCTATTAATCTAAAGATCTGTATACTTTTTGGTGATTATTCAAAATTTTATTTTTGAGTTATTGAGTATTTTTTTAAACAGGGGAGGGTTTTTTACATGTCGCGCCGTATCTCAAAAATAAGTTATAAATGATTATTGCTTTAAACTTTACACACTTTTTTGATATATTAATATAAAGATCTGTATACTTTTTGGTTTTGATTCAAAATTTTATTTTGGTAATATTTAGTTTTTGTAAAACAAAACAGGGTGGGGGGTTTCACATGTCCCGCTGTGTCTCTTAAACAATATATGGTTATTGCTTAAAACTTTCTCATAAACTATTCATGATTATTGCATAAGACTTCCACATAAGACGTCGGGCGTATCATGCGCTCATGGCGCAGCTGTTTATTATTTCAATTAAAACTTTTTTATACTAATTTGACAGTTAAGTTATGTTGATCTGTTATATGCATTTGTATCTAATAAACTTGGCCAACTTCTTAATATAAATCAGACCGTACATGTACGGTCGGACACTATCGTTACATTGACTTTATAGATTGGTTGTATGCTTCATGTATATTTCAAACAAACAACTTTGTATGAAGTATTTTCATTCACTTCCAATACTTGTTGCTCGAGAGCATACATGAAAACATTCTGACTATCAGCAAAATAAGTTTATAACTTCATTAGAACGTGATGAATATTGCCTTTAGTTCATGTTCCATCCATTTATTGCATTAATTGCATTAAAAGCGTCATATTCCATTTCCAAATCACTTGTCTAAATTATTTATTTTTGAAGCGGATTAGCTACATGTATGACAAAAATCCGTATTCGTACCATAATACCAGTTAAAGTGACATGACACAAAAAATAACTCCCATTAGACAGAGCCTGTCTAATAATACAGTGACGTGACACAAAAATAACTCCCGTTAGACATCCTTGCTAATAACAGGCCTTCATGCTATTATGAATTTGTCCTAAAACTCTTACACTGAGCTATTTATGGTACTATGGTAGGTTAAACCTCTTCTTTTTTCATTCATGACAAGTTACTTGTCACAAGTATACATATTCAGAAATGGTTCAACCGATATTTATATAAATGTGAAGAACTGAAATTGAGCTATTTTATATTTTCAGTTTAAAGATCTACTGTTCGTTTTATTTGATTCAAGTCCAGTCAATTTATTACTTAGTAAAGGTAAGTGAATATTATAGTCAAATTGTATTGGATCGTTAAGTTATTTGTTTTATCGAATGAAATTCAGAAATATATTTCAATTGTAAATGTTAAAATTCTTAAAGGGGAGATAATCAAGAGCTAGCTGGTTCATTCTAAGTAGCATTACACCAGTTCTTTTTTTTTTTAATTCTTTTTAAACAGGATTAACTTTTTGCACTCATCTACTTTTGTTAAATAAATTGGAAACAAGAAATAACATGATATAATTTAACAAAATGAAGTGCATTTGTTAGTGAAAACTAAACAAAACATTACAATCATTACAATGTGAGTTGCTTAAAAGAGTAAGAGTTTTTAAGAAGTCACTTGTGGTGTAGGAATGACAGATTGGATGTTAATGTCAATGAGACAGCAACCATTCAATGAAAGAGGTCAACATTGTATTCAACCATTGAAAACTATCTTTAAATTAGAACTATCGCTGAGTGTGTACTTATTAATTAGCAACACAAGTGCCACATGTGGAGCACCTGAGATAACCCCAAACTGTTGATGGGTTTCCTGTTGCTCAGTCTTTAACTGTTAATTTTGTGTTTTGTGTACTGTTGTTTTTCTTTTTATTTTTATGCCCCACCTACGATAGTAGAGGGGAATTATGTTTTCTGGTCTGTGCGTCCGTTCGTTCGTCCGTCCGTCCCTCGTTCGTTCGTCCGTCCGTCTGTTCGTTCGTTCATCCGTCTGTCCCGCTTCAGGTTAAAGTTTTTGGTCAAGGTAGTTTTTGATGAAGTTGAAGTCCAATCAACTTGAAACTTAGTACACATGTTCCTTATGATATGATCTTTCTAATTTTATAGCCAAATTAAACTTTTGACCCCAATTTCATGGTCCACTGAACATAGAAAATGAAAGTGCATGTTTCAGGTTAAAGTTTTTGGTCAAGGTAGTTTTTGATGAAGTTGAAGTCCAATCAACTTGAAACTTAGTACACATGTTCCTTATGATATGATCTTTCTAATTTTAAAGCCAAATTAAACTTTTGACCCCAATTTCACGGTCCACTGAACATAGAAAATGAAAGTGCATGTTTCAGGTTAAAGTTTTTGGTCAAGGTAGTTTTTGATGAAGTTGAAGTCCAATCAACTTGAAACTTAGTACAAATGTTCCCTATGATATTATCTTTCTAATTTTAATGCCTTATTATATTTTTTATCCAATTTCACGGTCCATTGAACATGGAAAATGATAGTGGGAGTGGGGCATCCGTGTACTTTGGACACATTCTTGTTTAGCCATATTTTTAGTTTGAACATCTATTATTTGTATTTATTAGATCCTTGTCCAGTCAAGTTGTTATTATAGTCAACGTGATCCTTGTCCACAACAAGTTGTTATTATAGGTAAGTGTACATTATATATGTGAACTATATAGGATCATTTACTATTGAATTCAAATGTAAAATGTTCAAACTCTATAGGGGAAGATAATGTGAAATGTTCAAACTCTATAAGGGGAGATAATGAAAAATGTTCAAACTCTATAAGCACGGTAAGGGGAGATAATGTAAAATGTTCAAACTCTATAGGGGGAGATAATGTAAAATATTCAAACTCTGTAAGGGGAGATAATGTTAAATGTTCAAACTCTATAAGGGGAGATAAGGGTAAAATGTTTAATATAAGGGGAGATAATGTAAAATATTTAAACTCTATAAGGGGAGATAATGTAAAATATTCAAACTCTATAAGGGGAGATAATGTAAAATATTTAAACTCTTTAAGGGGAGATAATGTAAAATATTCAAACTCTATACGGGGAGATAAGGTTAAATGTTCAAACTCTATAAGGGGAGATAATGTAAAATGTTCAAACTTTATAAGGGGAGATAATGTAAAATATTCAAACTCTATAAGGGGAGATAATGTAAAATGTCCAAACTTTAAAAAGAGAGATAAAATAAAATGTTCAAACTATAAGGGGAGATAATGTAAAATATTCAAACTCCATAAGGGGAGATAATCAACATATAGTTTTTACATTCAAAATACCACCAATGTTTTTATAGTAAACAAGACACAAAGAATGTGATAACATCATTACAATGTTATTTGTCTTCAAATATAAGCATTGAACTTGTGCTATAAAAAAATAAAGTGAGATAAATATCAATGAGCAACCCAACAAAGCAAGAATTGAGATGTGCACAGGTCAATATATAGTCAACGATTAAAAAATAACCTCATATGATAAGGTCTTCATTTTGATGAAGCGGGCCATTAAATTTAGGATTTATTCATTTTAACTTAAAGGAAATAATTGCACATTATACCTTTTTATCGCACCACGGGTAAATTATGACGTTGTGATTGGTTTAACGCCGTCACATGGTGACCCCCTATGGATCTGTATGGGGTTAATAAATTTCATATGGGTTCATGACGTCTGTCTATTTTTAATGGTGACCTCATCTATTGATGTTGTTGTATTTCATTGTTTATTTTCATACAAAACACAGCAGGAAAAGTCCCATGTGCGATAAACTTGTTATATCGTATATATGGTTCACTTCTTACCTCCTTCGGCCTCAGCCCCTATGGATTTTACTAACCCTCTATGGATCCGTAGGGGGTCAATAGCGAACCATATAACTTATAACTGTAAGTTTATTTTATTGAAACAGGGAGATAACACACACACATTGATATGTTTATAAGAAACATTCATAACAAGTACGAATGAAGTATTTTTTAGTCATACTTCAATTTTACATATATATTGGGCTTAAACAAGTAAATATGATTTATAGTTATTTTTCACAGATGCTTTAGATGACGACAGAACGTTACTTATAAATTAGGCTGACCTCAGAAGTACATTCATCAGTATTTATTTATTAGTATGTATTGTATAATATATGTTTTTTTAAGAGAACAAAACAAATCAATCCATAAAGACTGTCTCGATGATCTTCACGGTGTTGTGGTATTGTGTTCACCCTTAGTGTGGGAGGTGGTGGGTTTGAACCCTGGACAGTTCAACCAAAGACTTGAAAATTAATATTTGCTGCTTCTCCAAAATGAGGTAAATCAATACAGAGTCAGAGTAAGTAGTTTTCACATATGCCATACAGCCACTTCCTTTTTTTCACATCTGCCATACAGTCACTTCCTGTTTTCACATCTGCCATACAGCCATTTCCTGTTTTCACATCTGCCATACAGCCACTTCCTGTTTTCACATCTGCCATACAGCCACTTCCTGTTTTCACATCTGTAATACATCCACTTCCTATTGGTTGATAGTTTGAAATTATGCAACACTCATTGTACAATGAAAATTTCTTTTTCTTGGCTTCTATCCCCAAGGGTGAAATATGGTCACTTGGTCTTCTCCCGACCGGCAGTAAAACACTTGCTGAAGTGGGGCGTCCGTTTGGCTGTGCGGGATGTATCAAGTTCACAGTCACATCCGGTCATAAGGGGGACGTTAAATCCGATGCCTCGTGTAAAGAGAGTGCCACGCTTTTTGCATGTTAAGAACCCTTGCAACTCTTTGAGGGGTCCGTAGGTGGCCTGTTGCAAGGCAAAATTTCTGTCCCTATCCAATATACCCTCATTTTCCAGTGGCAGTCCAAATTTCCCCGACCATCATCCTAGATGGCCTCTATTACAACAACCTACCTATTGTATTTATTGTGAACTTGTTCTCGTCCTGAATATGCATGAAATATTTGCCACTGGACGTTAAGCAACCAACAATCAATCAATCAATCTTGGCTTCTATGGAAGGGAATGATTTTATATTTGATGAACAGCTTGAAAATGTTGATTTGTAGAATGTTAGCAATTTTTATGCCCCTTTTTAATGGGCATTATGTTTTTTGATCTGTGGGTCCGTCTGTTCGTCTGATCTTCCGTCCGTTGGTCCGTCTGTCCTGCTTCAAGTTTAAGTTTTTGATAAACTTGAAGTCCAATCAACTTGAAACTTAGTACACATGTTCCTTATGATATGATCTTTCTAATTTTAATGTCAAATTAGAGATTACTCCCAGTTCACGGTCCACTGAACATAGAACATTATAATGCGGAATGGGCATTCGTGTACTTAGGACACATTCTTGTTGTTTATGCTGTGCAACTTCTTTCTGTTACCCAATAGTTTGAAATTATTCAAATTCATTGTATAAAGAAAATGTTCATGAAAGTTCATGTGATGATTAACAATGATACACGTATCCCTAGACTAAAGAATAATAATATCAACAATTACAGTTTGTCCAACAGTCTTCAACAATGAGCAAAACCCATACCATATAATCATCTATAAAAAGCCTTGGTATGATAAAATGTGAAACATTTCAAAAGAAAAAACGAACAGCCTACTACAACAATAAAGGAAACACAAATATGGTACACAGCTTCTAACTACAGCCACTACGTTATAGGTCCTGGCTGTGGACAGGCACATACAGAATTAAAAAAAATGATTGAATTTAATGTGACTGGTCTAGTTGATTATTGATAATGTTTTAAGAAACTGTTACTTGATATTTTTTATGTGTTTCTTAAATGCCGACCTTTTTATAAAACCCAAATCTTGAAACGATCTCAAAATAAGGAGTTGTGGTATGATTAACAATGATACAATTAATCCTAGACCATAGGAAAAAGATATAAACAATTACAGGTCGTTCAACAGCCTTCCACAATAACCAAAACTCAAACCATATAATAATTAGGAGATGTGGTATGATTAACAATGATACAATTATTCCTAGACCATAGGACAAAGATATAAACAATTACAGGTCGTCTAATAGCCTTCAACAATGAGCAAAACCCATACCATATAATAATTAGGAGATGTGGTATGATTAACAATTATACAATTATTCCTAGACCATAGGACAAAGATATAAACAATTACAGGTCGTCCAACAGCCTTCAACAATGTGCAAAACCCATACCATATAATAATTAGAAGATGTGGTATGATTAACAATGATACAAACAGGGATGATTCCACTATATAGTTTAGGGCCGCTTAGCGGCCCTTAAATCTGCCAGCGGCCCCAAAAAAATGTTAGTGAATATAAATTCCCAATTCAGGAAAATAAAATAAAAATCGGTATTTCCGAAAAAGTTTCAGTCACCTATTACCGCAACTATAATTTTCGTCAAAACGTAGTAAACTCCTGATAAGAATGCTGACTACGATCGCATTTTATTAACAATTTTAGCAACCATATTCAATTGAATAAAATTTATGGGAGTATTTGAATTCGCAAAAGTAGATCGCTTAGCAGGTTGATCAAAAACATGCTTTTTGTCAAAATTGGTGTCAAAGCAGACCTCGGCAAAGAAAAAATTCAAATTTTGATATATCAGCAGAGCCGTTTATGTAACTTGCTTAAATCCTGTTTTGTAAAAGAAATTATTTTATGTTTTACTCTATTTCCTCAAAAGACAAAAGTTTGAGCGTTTTTGAAAATAATGTTGACGATGGACCATTCATTCATGAAATGAGCCCCCCCCTGAAATACGATGTCATCATTATGGAACTGTTTCAAAAGATATAAAAATGATCCAAATAATTTTAAAGTTCACTGGTGCCTGGTGCAATTGCTTTAAATAAAAGTATATAACCTTTTGTAATTGCTTTTCTGAATTCGACAATTGGCCAGTTCAATTTGAAATCCATTTGAATCAAGGTAAGCTTATAAAGATGATCTGTTGAAAAAATACCGAATGGATGATTTTTTTCAGTGGTTAATATGGCAAGCCGTTTTGTTATTTAATCTAACTTCAACATATCTCATAAACTTTATAAGATAGCTTATATAATAGTTCATTAGATATCTTATATAGTTTGTAAGATATCTTATAAAGTTTATAAGATATCTTACATGCATATGTTATAAAATTTATGAGATATCTTTTATAGTTTATAAGATATCTCATATAGTTTTCTTTATAAGATATCTTATAAATTGTATAAGATATAATCTTATAAACTATATAAAAGATATCTTATATAAAGTATATTTATAAGATATCTTATATACTATATATCTTATAATCGATATTAGATATCTTCTTTATTATATAAGATATCTATTTATATAAGATTTCAAAAAAAAAGTTTATTTAAGATATATCTTATTTCTCTAATTCTTCGTCAATTTATCCCTTTCTGCACCCATTGTATAAAAAAAATTTAATCAATATGTGGTTCATTTGATCTCAGTACTTCATTGGTTAAAATCCGATTATGACGTCGATTGTTCTTGCTTTCCTCTGAATTTCCTATTGTGTCGGCATGAAAAAAGGCGACCATGCCTGATGACGCCACATAGAAAGAACACATCTTTTTGCTGATCATTTGAAAAGAAGGAATAAGTGTGCCTGCATAATGTTAGAAAATCATTAGAGAAACAGATTCCACCACCAAATCTCGTGTAATACGATATTTATCCACTCTCGACAGTTAAATTTTAAATATTTAAAATGCTCGGGCAAGCCTTGCGTTTTAAATTTGAAAATTTAACTGTCTCGAGTGGATAAATATCGTATTACACTCAATGAAGTGGTAGAATCTATATATATTATATAAGATATATTATTAGAGGCATTGTATAGAAATTATAAGATAATTCACATAATATATCTTATATAATTTTTTTAAGATGATATCCAATAAACTATATAAGATATCTTGTATAAAAAATATTTATAAGATATTTCATATACTTAATGAGATATCTTATAAACTTTAGAAGATATCTTATAAAGTATATAAGATATCTAAGTATAAAGTATTTTAGATATCTTATAAAGTTTTTAAACTTTATAAGATATCTTATTTAATATATAAGATATCTCATATAATATAAGATATCTCATATAATATATAAGATAGCTTTAGAAAAATAAATTATATAAGATATCTCATATACTAAATGAGATATCTTATAAAAATCTAATATGTTATATAAGATATCTTATATATTATGAGATAATTTGAGATAATTTGAAATTCGAATAAATAGCTAAACTGCTTAAGTGCCATAGGTTTATGTTAGCTGGTATATATGCCTTGTTTACCAAAGTTAAGATGATAGTGCATAATGTGCAATGGTATTCATGGTATTTATGTATTACAACTTCCCTGGTCTGAATCCAATAACTTCTTCAAGCAGTGTTAAGGTGAAACTTAATATACATTTTCCGTTTCTACATGTCAGGAAAATGATATTATTTCGTTTTAGATTGTATGCATAAAAAATTCCCAATTGGGATAAAAATTCCCAATTTGATGTTCAAGGGACCCATTTGAAAACACCTGGAATCATCCCTGTACAATTATTCCTAGACCAAAGGACAAAGATAGAAACAATTACAGGTCGTCTAATAGCCTTCAACAATGAGCAAAACCCATACCATATAATAATTAGAAGATGTGGTATGATTAACAATGATACAATTATTCCTAGACCATAGGACAAAGATATAAACAATTACAGGTCGTTTAACAGCCATCAACAATAAGCAAAACCCATACCATATAATAATTAGAAGATGTGGTATGATTAACAATGATACAATTATTCCTAGACCATAGGACAAAGATATAAACAATTACAGGTCGTTCAACAGCCTTCAACAATGAGCAAACCGATACAATATAAAAATAAGAAGATGTGGTATCATTAACAATGATACAATTATTCCTAGACCATAGGACAAAGATAAAAACAATTACAGGTCGTCTAATAGCCTTCAACAATGAGCAAAACCCTTACCATATAATAATTAGGAGTTGTGGTATGATTAACAATGAAGCAATTATTCCTAGACCATAGGACAAAGATAGAAACAATTACAGGTCGTCTAATAGCCTTCAACAATGAGCAAAACCCTTACCATATAATAATTAGAAGATGTGGTATGATTAACAATGATACAATTATTCCTAGACCAAAGGACAAAGATATAAACAATTACAGGTCGTTCAACAGCCTTCAACAATGAGCAAAACCCATACCATATAATAATTAGAAGATGTGGTATGATTAACAATGATACAATTATTCCTAGACCATAGGACAAAGATATAAACAATTACAGGTCGTTCAACAGCCTTCCATAATGAGCAAAACTCATACCATATAATAATTAGGAGATGTGGTATGATTAACAATGAAGCAATTATTCCTAGACCATAGGACAAAGATATAAACAATTACAGGTCATCTAATAGCCTTCAACCATGAGCAAAACCATACCATATAATAATTAGAAGATGTGGTATGATTAACAATGATACAATTATTCCTAGACCATAGGACAAAGAAATAAACAATTACAGGTCGTTCAACAGCCTTCAACAATGTGCAAAACCCATACCATATAATAATTAGGAGATGTGGTATGATTAACAATGATACAATTATTCCTAGACCATACGACAAAGATATAAAAAATTACAGGTCGTCTAATAGCCTTCAACAATGAGCAAAACCCATACCATATAATAATTAGAAGATGTGGTATGATTAACAATGATACAATTATTCCTAGACCATAGGACAAAGATATAAACAATTACAGGTCGTTCAACAGCCTTCAACAATGTGCAAAACCCATACCATATAATAATTAGGAGATGTGGTATGATTAACAATGATACAATTATTCCTAGACCATAGGACAAAGATATAAACAATTACAGATCGTCTTATAGCCTTCAACAATGAGCAAAACCCTTACAATATAATAATTAGGAGATGTGGTATGATTAACAATGATTCAATTAGTCCTAGACCATAGGACAAAGAAATAAACAATTACAGGTCGTTCAACAGCCTTCCATAATGAGCAAAACTCATACCATATAATAATTAGGAGATGTGGTATGATTAACAATGATACAATTATTCCTAGACCATAGGACAAAGATATAAACAATTACAGGTCGTCTAATAGCCTTCAACCATGAGCAAAACCCATACCATATAATAATTAGAAGATGTGGTATGATTAACAATGATACAATTATTCCTAGACCATAGGACAAAGATATAAACAATTACAGATCGTCTTATAGCCTTCAACAATGAGCAAAACCCATACCATATAATAATTAGGAGTTGTGGTATGATTAACAATGATACAATTATTCCTAGACCATAGGACAAAGATATAAACAATTACAGGTCGTTTAACAGCCATCAACAATAAGCAAAACCCATACCATATAATAATTAGAAGATGTGGTATGATTAACAATGATACAATTATTCCTAGACCATAGGACAAAGATATAAACAATTACAGGTCGTTTAACAGCCTTCAACAATGTGCAAAACCCATACCATATAATAATTAGGAGATGTGGTATGAGTAACAATGAAGCAATTATTCTTAGACCATAGGACAAAGATATAAACAATTACAGGTCGTCTAATAGCCTTCAACAATGAGCAAAACCCATACCATATAATCATCTATAAAAGCCTTGGTATGATAAAATGTGAAACATTTCAAAAGAAAAACGAACAACCTACTACAACAATGAAGGAAAAACAAATATGGTACACAGCTTCTAACTACAGACACTACGTCATAGGTCCTGGCTGTGGACAGGCACATACAGAATAAAAAAAATGATTGAATTTAATGTGACTGGTCTAGTTGATTATTGATAATGTTTTGAGAAGCTGCAATATGATATTTAATATTGTTCTTTATGTGTGTCTTAATGCTGGTAAATAAAACTTTTGAAATTTTTAGATCTGCAAAAGTGCAGTAGATGTTCTGGTGTTCGATGGAAAAAGTCACACCCTGCTTGTAGAATACATTTGTACCTCATTTAGGTATGTGATTAGATTTTTAAGGTTTTGAGTTCAGTTCATTAACTTTAAATAGTGCAGAAAAGTTGAAATAAATGACTGTTTCAATGCTATAATATATTATTTGAATGAAATAAAAAGATAAAAATATTAAGTCAGTATTTTACCACTCATAGTGATCATGTTTCAATTGGCAATAACACAAATACCTCAATTAAAACTCAACAGTACAATGTATATATTGACTATAATTATTCTTTTCTATTTTTAGGCTATAATGGAAAGTTGGAATGATGTAAGATTTACTTAATAGTCTCCTTGTCATTTATAGTTTTGTTCCCCATTAGGCCAAATAAAAATATATGTGTGGTTCCAGTAACCCTACTGTCCCTACTTTTTCGGCTTAAAAATAGCCTACCCTAAAGATTTTATTGTCATTTTTCATTAAGCACTGTTAAATTCAGAATGTTGCTCCCATAGACTCAATATAAAAAAAAAGTCCCTGCCTACCTACCCTAACTTATTTTCAGATGTAACTGGAACCACACATACTTTTTTATTTGGCCTTAGTGTACAATTAGATACAAGTATGTGATTACTTGAGATAAAACTAGTAGAATTCTAAGTGAACTACCAAACTACTTATTCCAAAAAAAAAAAAAAATACAAAACTGGGACAAAGCAAGGTGAACTCAAAAACATTTCTACTCATTACACTGGTGACACAAACAGCATTTGAATCAGTATTCAGTAACTGAACAAAACAAACAAAAATGCAGTTTAAGAAATTTAGCAAATATTTTTCAAGTATGAATGTACATGATGTAGGAGGGGATGGACAGCTTTTGAGGATGGACAGCTTTTGAGGGAGGTGGGAAAGGGGGGGGAGATTTTTAAAGTGGGAGACAGTGTATTATTTATGTAGTACCTTCAGAATCCTTGTTTATTTGTAACTCTAAGTAGGTCTATAGAGTTATTTGAAAAAAATATTGGGACAATTTTTCTACATAAAAAAAATAAAATACAGAAGTTATCTCCCCTTGCCATTGTTAAGTTCATGTGAGTTGAATACGACCAATCTATTTTATGGTATAAAGAGCTGACTGATGCAACACACTTTTGTCTTGTTAGTTTACATTCTCATTGCTTTATTATATCCCATATCTACATTTATTCAGTCTACATACATTTATATATGTATCTCTTTAAGTACGTTAATAGATAGATTTCTACTAGCTGATATGAAAAAGGATGAGAAAGTAACTAGGGGCAAAGTGAATGAAACACAACTACATGTCTTTAAAAGGCAATTAAAGGACTTATTGAATGAAAAACACAACTACATGTCTTAAAAAGGACAAAAGTAGGGGCAACTAAAGGACTAAGTGTATTACATATCTTTAAAAGGACAAAGGTCAAAGTCCAGAAAATACTACAAGAAAGAAAAATCAAGGATATGCCAAATCTAGCCCATGATTTCCCAAAACAAAAATTTTTTTGAAGGTTAACAATTTTTGTCGAGCCTGTGACTTAAGTCGCAGAAAGCTCGACATAGGGATAGTGATCCGACGGCGGATAACATCTAAAAAGCTTCATATTTAGAAGGTTGAAGACCTGGATGTTTCATACTTTGTATATAAATGCCTCATGTTATGAAGTTTCCGTCAGTCACATGTCCAATGTCCTTGACCTCATTTCCATGGTTCAGTGACTACTTGAAAAAAATATTGTTTGTAATGTTAAATTCTCTCTTATTATAAGTAATAGGATTACTATATTTGGTATGTGTGTACCTTGCAAGGTCTTCATGCCTGTTAGACAGTTTTTACTTGACCTCGACCTCATTTCATGAATCAGTGAACAAGGTTAAGTTTTGGTGATCAGGTCCATATCTCAGATACTATAAGCAATAGATCTAGTATATTCAGTGATGGAAGAACTGTAAAGTGTATATGTCCAAATGGCAGGTGTCATCTGACCTGGAACTCATTTTGATGGTTCAGTGGTTACAGTAAGGTTTTTGTGTTTTGGTCTGTTTTTATGCCCCACCTATGATAGTAGAGGGGCATTATGTTTTCTGGTCTGTGCCTCCGTTTGTCCGTCCGGTTAAAGTGTTTGGTCGAGATAGTTTTTGATGAAGCTGAAGTCCAATCAACTTGAAACTTAATACACATGTTCCCCATGATATGATCTTTCTAATTTTAATGCCAAATTTTAGTTTTGACCCTAATTTCATGGTCCACTGAACATAGAAAATGATAGTGCAAAGTTCAGGTTAAAGTTTTTGGTCAAGGTAGTTTTTGATGAAGTTAAAGTTACATCAACTTGAAACTTAGTACACATGTTCCCTATGATATGATCTTTCTAATTTTAATTCTCAATTAAAGTTTTGACCCCAATTTCACGGTCCACTGAACATAGAAAATGATAGTGGGAGTGGGGCATCCGCATACTATGGACACACTCTTGTTCTTATTCTGTATGCAATAGGTCTACCATATTTGGTGTATGGAATGATTGTAAGGTGTACATGTCTAGCTGGCAGGTGTCATCTAACCCTGACCTCATTTTCATGGTTCACTGGTCAAAGTTCAGTTTTTGAGTTTTGGTCTTTTTATTTAATACTTTATGCAATATGTCAACTTTATTTGTTGTATGGAAATATTTTATGGTGTATATGTCAATCGCACAGGTTTTATTTGACCTTGACCTCATTTTCACGGTTCATTGCTCAGTGTTAAGTTTTTATGTTTTGGTCTGATTTTCTTAAACTATAACCAATAGGTCAACTATATCTGTTGTTTGGAAGAACTGTTAGCTGTACATGCCTTGACCTCATTTTCATGGTTCATTGGTCAATGTTTAGTTTTCTTGGTTAATGTTAAGTTTATGTGACAGTTGTGATAAAGCTTTTTATTTAGGACTATCAACATAATATCAATGATTAGTAAAGAAGGCGAGACATTTCATCGTGTGCACTCTTAGTGTTTTTCTTGATAATATAAAATGCATAAATCCCAACAATTATATGCTATTAAAAGAATTCCTCTCTGTCTGTTATTTGAAGGAAGGATACTACTGATTTATGTAGTCATTGCTAAACAGAAGAAAACATAATTATTACATAAGTTAACAGTAAGGACATTCATTACAATATATTTTTATTACGGTTTACTTACAGAAACTTACTACAGCTGCTGGGAATAGAGATATAGAAGCCTTAAAATTATGTCTACAGAATGGTGCAGACATTGATTATCAAGATTAAATGTAATTTCTATGTTTTACTTACAGAAACTTACTACAGCTGCTATAGATGGAGATATTGAAGCCTTAAAATTATGTCTACAGAATGGTGCAGACATCGATTATCGAGATGTAAGTAAAATATTCACATTCATAGAAAAATCATTTGAAGATACAGCCTTTTATGGTACATGAACAAAAAAAGACACAAAACTACATGTTACTTAAATTTAAGCACAGTGAAACAGTGAAAACTACAAGTAACTTCAAAATGTTGAATATTGTACATAAACACACGACAACAATTTACTTTAGAACTATAATAACAGAAGTATAAAAAATAAAAAAACAAGTTGCTTCAGAACATAACAGATTGTACATAAGCAGTATAAAACAAACAAAGTTCTACAAATTACGTCAGAACAGAACAAATTGTACACCAGCAGTATAAAACACACAACTACAAAACTTCAGAACATAACAAATTGTACATAAGCAGTAAAAAAACACACAACTACAAGTTACTTCAGAACATAACAGATTATACATAAGAAATATAAAACACACAACTACAAGTTACCTCAGAACATAACAAGTTGTACACCAACAGTATAAAACACACAACTACAAATTACTTTAGAACATAACAAATTGTACACCAGCAGTATAAAACACACAACTACAAGTTACTTCAGAACAGAACAAATTGTACATAAGAAATATAAAACACACAACTACAAGTTACTTCAGAACATAACAAATTGTACATAAGCAGTAAAAAAAACCACACAACTACAAATTACCTCAGAACATAACAGATTGTACATAAGCATAAAAAATATTTTTATTGAAATGAATGATGATACTGAATCTACACTAATTCCTGTTGTTAATCAGACAGTTTTAATGAACAAATATTTGTTAGAATCATATAAAGTGGGGTCTCAGTTTACTTGTTTTGTTCTACTGAATCCATTGATATAATTATTTTACACATTTCTTGAAAAAAAAATTTTTTTTTAAATATCAGGTTTTATGGAAGTCCTGACATTTCACAACAAAACATGTTTATTTGTTGTTTATGTAGAATATAAATACAAGTGTGACTGGTCATTGTATTCAGTTTTGACCACTGATTCATGTGATATATATTTTGTTTATATTTATTACACAACATTGTCCAGTTTATCAGACAAGTTTTGATGTCAGTTGTATTATTCCAGGAGTATATTGGATGGACAGCATTAATGTTTGCTGTTAGGGAAGGACACCTGGAGGTCTGTAGACTCCTCATTGATAGAGGATGTAAGATCGACATCACAGATGTATGTTATCTACTTAGTCTGATCACATTACTATTAATCTACACTAAATCATGTTGTTAATTGGACAGTTTTAATGAACAAATATTTGTAATAATTATATCAAGTGGGGTCTCATTTTACTCGTATTATTGTTCTGAATCAGAAAATATATCTCCCTTTTCATGTTTCTTAAAAAAAATATTTTTATTGAAATGAATAATTATACTGAATCTACACTAATTCCTGTTGTTAATTAGACAGTTTTAATGAACAAATATTTATAAGAATCATATAAAGTGGGGTCTCATTTTACTTGTTTTGTTCTACTGAATCCATTGATATAATTATTTTACACATTTCTTGAATAAAATATTTTTTTAAGATATCAGGTTTAATGGAAGTTTTGACATTTCACAACAAAACATGTTTATTTATTGTTTATATACAATATTAAAACAAGTGTGACTGGTCATTTTATTCAGTTTTGACCACTAATTCATGTGATATATATTTTGTTTATATTTATTACACAACATTGTCCAGTTTATCAGACAAGTTTTGATGTCAGTTGTATTATTCCAGGAGGAAGGAGAGACAGCATTAATGATTGCTGCCTACAGAGGAGACCTGGAGATCTGTAGACTCCTCATTGATAGAGGATGTAAGATCGACATCACATGTGTATGTTATCTACTTAGTCTGATCACATTACTATTAATCCACACTAAATCATGTTGTTAATTAGACAGTTTTAACGAACAAATATTTGTAAGAATCATATAAAGTGGGGTTTCATTTTACTTGTTTTGTTCTACTGAATCCATTGATATAATTATTTTACACATTTCTTGAAAAAAAATTTTTTTTAAAAATATCAGGTTTTATGGAAGTTTTGACATTTCACAACAAAACATGTTTATTTGTTGTTTATGTAGAATATAAATACAAGTGTGACTGGTCATTTTATTCAGTTTTGACCACTGATTCATGTGATATATATTTTGTTTATATTTATTACACAACATTGTCCAGTTTATCAGATAAGTTTTAATGTCAGTTGTAGGATATGTTGTATATTATTGATATTAATAACAAAGTATTGTACATTATATTTACATGTTATTTGGTTATATTATAGAACAATGGAGAAACAGCTTTACATTGGGCTGCTAATATGGGACAACTACAGACCACAAGATGTCTGGTAGAAAGAGGTGCCAGTCCCTTGGTTACAACACATAAGGTAATATTTTATAGTATATGACCAGTGTTCAACTATTAAGTAATGAATCACTAAAATGATGTATAAGATATGGTTGGATTCTATTTAAAGGCTATAGTTAAAAGTCATATGATTATTTGAATTGAACTTAAGAAGTTTGCTGTAATTAAAGTCTTTGTAAACAAACAAACTGTCAAACAAAACTTACACCTGTCTGTTGTCATGACAATTATAACAAAGTTATGTGATAATATCAAAACAGTCTAAGCAATGCATTGACATTCGTTCACCATGTGTTTATATATTTAAACAGATACGAGGTGGGCAATGACAGATAATCTTTAAGATGGGTGAAACAAACTTAAACACTACTAGACAATATTTATATGGATTCAATAAGGGGAAAAAATGCTTAATCATTTCATATTGTTGGCAGTAGGAAGTTATGTAATGCAATAATTTGAAAGAGATGATCCTATGGAAATTTCTACAAATCTGTCTAGAGATAAATGTCATCTTGTCATAATTTATTTATTGTCTTATTTGAACAATCACTAAAAACTGAAATGCTGTAAAAAAAAATATATACAGATCTAGGTGTACATGGGGTATAAAGATATAGGAGCATGTGGATGGGGTATACAGATATAGGAGGGTGTGGATAGGGTATACAGATATAGGAGGGTGTGGATGGGGTATACAGATATAGGAGGGTGTGGATTGGGTATACAGATATAGGAGGGTGTGGATGGGGTATACAGATATAGGTGAGTGTGGATGGGGTATACAGATATAGGAGGGTATGGATGGGGTATACATATAAAGGAGGGTGTGGATGGGGTATACAGATATAGGATGGTGTGGATTGGGTATACAGGTATAAGAGAGTGTGGATGAGATATACAGATATAGGAGGGTGTGGATGGTGTATATAGATATAGGAGGGTAAAGATGGGTATACAGATATAGGAGGTTGTGGATGGGGTATACAGATATAAGAGAGTGTGGATGGGGTATACAGATATAGGAGGGTGTGGATGGTGTATATAGATATAGGATGGTAAAGATGGGGTATACAGATATAGGAGGGTGTGGATGGGGTATACAGAAAAAGGAGAGTGTGGATGGGATATATACAGATATAGGAGGGTGTGGATGGGGTATACAGACATAGGAGAGTGTGGATGGGGTATACAGAGATAGGAGAGTGTGGATGGGATATACAGATATAGGAAGGTGTGGATTGGATATACAGATATAGGAGAGTGTGGATGGGGTATACAGATATAAGAGAGTGTGGATGGGGTATACAGTTAAAGGAGTGTGTGTATGGTATAAACAGATATAGGAGGGTGTGGATCAGGTATACAGATATATGAGAGTGTGGATGGGGTATACAGATATAGGAGGGTGTGGATGGGGTATACAGATATAGGAGGGTGTTGGTGGGGTATACAGATATGGGAGGGTGTGGATAAGGTATACAGATATAGGAGAGTGTGAATGGGATATACAGATATAGGAGGGTGTGGATATCTGTATACCCCATCCAAACCCTCCTAGATCTGTATACCCCATCCACACGCTCATATCAATGAATATTTCATGAATGAACATTTTCCCACACTATTTTTTACTATGTACGATATTTACAACTGTTTCTTATTGAATAAATAAAAGCCCGAGTGTATCGAAAGAGTACGGTATGCGAGAACAAGTTGATATTTGACCAAGTTGTCGGATAATTGACAAGTTTTATTTTAACAATACACAGGTGATAGAATATAAAATAATCGATAATTATATGGCTTATATGTCTCACGCCAAGGACGGGTAAAGGTAATTCCAGGCTTTAATAGAAGAGTGCATTGTTTTTGTCAAACTGACGTCGATCTGAAAGTTTTAAAGCCAAAAATCATTTGAAAACTTTTAATTCCGTTATTTATAAAATACAAGCTGTTTCACTTTCCAATGTGGATATAAGGACCTCCACTCGTTCAGCATGCTCAAGTGGATCAAACTGACAACAGAAAAACATTGTCTTAATTAAAGGATGCTTTTGTCCATACAGAGAAACTATACCATAATTATACCCCACGCAACAAAGTTGCGGAGGGTATACTGTTTTTGACCCGTCCGTCCGTCCGTCCGTCAGTCCGTCCGTCCGTCAGTACTGTTTCTTGTCATCGCAACTTCTCTCAAACCACACAACAGAATTTCACGAAACTTTTTCAGATAATAAGGACATACTATGTAGTTGTGCATTTCGACGGGAAATTGCGATTCAATTTTTTTTCTAGGAGTTACGCCCCTTTGAACTTATTTGCTTCAATGTACTACTGCAACAGTTTGTCATCGCAACTCCTCTCAAACCACACAACAGATTTTCATGAAACCTTTTCAGATAATAAGGACATACTATGTAGATGTGCATATCGACAGGAAGTTACGATTCAATTTTTTTTCTAAGCGTTACGCCCCTTTGAACTTATTTACTTTAATGTACTACTGCAACAGTTTGTCATCGCAACTCCTCTCAAACCACACAACAGAATTTCACAAATCTTTTTATATGAAAAGGACATATTATGTAGTTGTGCATATCGACAGGAAATTATGATTCAATTTTATTTCTAGGAGTTACGCCCCTTTGAACTTATTTGCTTCAATGTACCTCTGCAACAGTTTGTCATCGCAACTCCTCTGAAACTACATAACAGAATTTCATGAAACCTTTTCAGATAATAAGGACATACTATGTAGATGTGCATATCGACAGGAAATCATGATTCAATTTTTTTTCTAGGAGTTACGCCTCTTTGAACTTATTTGCTTTCAGGTACTACTTCAACAGTTTGTCATCTCAACTCTTCTGAAACCACAGAACAGAATTTCATGAAACTTTGTAGATAATAAGGACATACTACGTAGATGTGCATATCAACAGGAAATTACGATTCAATTTTTTTTCTAAGAGTTATGCCCCTTTGAACTTATTTGCTTCAATGTACTTCTGCAACAGTTTGTCATCTCAACACCTCTGAAAACACACAACAGAATTTCATGAAATTTTGTAGATAATAAGGACATACTATGTAGATGTGTATATTGACAGGAAATTATTATTCAGTATTTTTTCTTATACAATTTTTTTTTCTTATACTTATTTAATTTCTCCAATGACAATGTGGGGACGTGGGGTATGTGAGCGTGCTCACTAAGGTTCTTTAATTATTTTAAATTTTGATTTGGCAAAAACGGTTGAATCAATAGCGAGAGGACTGTGCATATTACCTATGCGTAATTTCATTGGAAATTATAACTAATTAAAAAAAAATTATCACCACAGCGAGACGCATTGCAGGGTACATAAAATATTGCACGTTCATTCCTCTGTCTGTCCTGGTCATTATGGTTAATTAGATTTTTCAAGTGTACAGTTCTTGTCAAATTTCTATTAAACTGATATCGTATGGACACGTTCGAAAATGAGTGCATATCAACTATCCTTTAAAAGATACAGCGCAGACTGTGAAAAAAAACCCCACCCCTGGTTTGGTTACTCAAAAGTTCACCAAAAAGAATACAGATCGTTTGACCATCATGAAAAAAACAACCATGACATTAGGATAATATGCTGTACCATGTTTACGACGGACAGACGGAAGCCGGACATTTGTATACCATAATACGTCCCATCAAATTTTTGCATGAACTATTTGCCACTGGATGTTAAGCAACCAACAATTAATCTATTTATAGGACATAGTCTTGGTATTAAGCTGGCATTTAAGGTCAGTGGCGGATCCAGAATTTTTCATAAGTGGGGGCCCACTCCAGTCACTCTTCAGTGATTCCCTATATAAGCAAACAATTTTTTCCCCCCTGACCCCCCCCCCCTAAATCTGCCTCTGAAGGTAGTGCCTTCCTCATATCAAAAATGATATTTGACAAGCATTATATTAGTAACACCAAAAGGGTCAGTCATCTTGAGATTGTAACTATATGATATTTTGTTGAAGATCTCACAGAAACAGTAATGTGTTTTATTTCTTATGGTTTTATTATACTGTTATCCTGTCAGAATCAAATCCACTAATATTAACGGGGTAGAAGTAAGTTGCAGGAGAAACAGAAATTAGGGCATCGAAAAATCCACATTTACGTTTCTAATTACGGAAAATTACACTCATTACGTGCCGAAAAAAGTGACGTTTTGTGGGAATTTAAACCCTTAACGTCGCGCCAAGAGTTAACTCCCTTGAAACTGTATCGGATGCCCTTAATTAATGACAATGATCATCATTGTATGAATTTAGTGTATATAAACTTTTTTATTCCTGAGGTCATACTACTACTGTTATGCCCCCACCATATTGAGTTGTATCCTTGTTTTTTTTCTGTAAGTATGTACGTCCCTTACTTGTACGACTACGTCCATACAATGATCCCAAAATAGATTTCTGTTCTCTTACTTAAGTTTGCCTGAACCAAATTTTATGAAACTTATACGCAATGCTTATAACCACAAAACACAAGTCAAGTTTGAATTTCAAGTGTTGGCCTCACTTTTACCAATCTAGATGTAAAGGGGTGAATTTTTCAGTATACCTTATCAGAGACATATAATACAGTATTATATGTCTCTGACCTTATCAAGTATTTATACCCTTATATATAAGTTTGACTTGTAGCTTTCTTCAGTTATACATTTATCAGGTGAGATTTTGAAGTATAGATATATAAAACAAGAATGTGTCCATAGTACTCGCATGTCCCATCTGCACTATCATTTTCTATGTTCAGTTGACCGTGAAAATGGAGTAAAAACTCTAATTTGGCATTTAAATCAAAAAGATTATATCATAGGGAACATCTATATATCTATAATACTAAAGTAACGAGGTCCAATTTGTCAGACGTCTTCACGTAAAAACGATGAATCAAAGAATTCAACTTTATATATAACTAATATAGTACAATGGTGTTGATTAAAAATTACACCACTCCAGGCCCCTTTGTTTTCCCCGTAATTAAAATAGCCAATAATTAAGAAGTTCGGATAGAGTCCGACACCGATACCAATAGTATATTCACCTGTTACCTATTGCCTTATCTGTACGTTTCGCATCTGACAGGCGCACCACCAAATGGTGTATTTAGAATTTTGCTGTATACTGTTGAGTAAAAAATACTCCATTTCAGGCCCTTTTGTTTTTCAAATTATTAATATTACCAATAATTGATAGATTTCAGGTCGACGGGTTCAAACAGAAAGATTTTGAAAGCAGAGAAAACTGTGCATCTTATAATCGGCATGACTTTATCAGATGACAATACCAATACTAAAATAAGGCATACGCATAGTTATATACTTTAAGTCAGTCACGGACCCGCGATATCATGGGTGTGTTCTAGTATAATACTAAAATAACGAGGTCAATTTGTCAGCCGTCATGGGGTAAAAATGACTAATCAAAGAATTCAATTATATATATATATATATATATCCAATATAGGACAAAGGTGTTGATTAAAAATTACACCACTCCAGACCCTTTTTTCCCCAAATAGATTAATATTGCCAATAGTTAACAAGTTCAGGGTCGAATCGGATACCGATACCAATAGTATATTTACCTGTTACCTATTACCTTATCTGTACGTTTCTCATCTGACAGGCGCACCACCAAACGGTCACGGTGCTTCAGAATTTGCTATATATATACACAGGTTAATTGATTGGACTTCAACGTCATCAAAAACTACCACAACCAAAAATTTTAACCTGAATGGGACAGACAAACAAACGGACGGAAGGTCGGATGCACAGACCAGAAAACATAATGTCCATAAATGGGGCATTAAAAGTGATATTTGGAAATTGCTTCCGAGACAATGGTTTTGTTTGAAAAATCCAGACTGTGATTAAATACATATTTGAAAATATACACGTCTATAACCTATTTGAAATAATACATTATACAATGTTATACAGTTGCAAACTTTCCAGAGGTGCTATCCAGCACTTTGATTTTTTTTTATGTCCAAGCCATATTTAGCCCACTATTCAGTATGAATTTTCTCATGGTCAAAGGAGGTATATGCCTATAGTGTAATTGATTATTTATATAGCTATTTAATTAGAACTTACAATTGGTGGATAAGTGTCTCAATGGCGATCATACTACATCTCCTTATATGATATAAAAACAGACAAATTGCAGTAAAGTCTTTGTGTGACCATGTATCATGTGTATTGCTTACATGTTTTTTGTTGACCCCTTTTGAAAAAAATCTGGATACACTTAGAAATTATATAACCAACACTTACCAAATTAGATTTCACATTTATATATATGTCAATTTTCAACTTTAAATTATTGAAAAATGATTCATAATTTAAATAAAATCAGTTTATAAAAGATGTTAAATCTGGATACCCAGCAATTTTTAAAAAGTGTAAATACTGAAAGTTTTGCATGCATTTATTATACTATTTCCAGTATATGATCATTTATTATTGCAATTATTCAAGAATGGATGCCTTAGCTGTTATCTGCTCTTTGGTTGGGTTGTCTCATTGACATGCATATTCCCTAAATTCCATTCTCAATTTTACTAAAAAATGTTTATTTATTGTGATTTTAAATAATTCCTCATAAATGAGTATGTTTCAGTTAAAAATGTCTAAGAATGCAAGTTCTTATTATTGCGATATTTACCTAGTCACATTATTCGCATTCAATTATTTCTGAATTTACAGTACTGTACATGCATAGAGTTTGAGTGGTTTACAATAGGCAATATGTGTAATGGAACTTTACGGAAGAAAAATAAATAAGCGAAGACAATGATAGAAGTCTCATCTGTGTCTTATTTTGATAATGGAAATGGCAATACTTTATGAATACATGTATCTGTATATTTAACAGGACTGAAAGTATGTTTTTATCCAAATACAGTCTAATCATCTAATGGAACATACTTGTACAAGTTCAACTTTTACTGGGATTCATGTTTAGTACCAAATTGTTGCTTTTATATATGTTTATCTTCTTTAAATATTTCTTTATGAGTCCTTGTGCATGTTTCGTGTGTTTTACACCAATCAAGTTTGATTGAGCTATTGATATATTTTTGTCTTTTTTTTTCTGCATTGTTTACAGAGTTTGAACTTGTCAATTGCTGGTATTCATTGATATCTACATGTCATGCATGTATACTTAAAAGCTAGTCACTCATGTTGACCGACACTCTTTACCTTATACATGTAGTAGATTCTTTTAAATATATTGCAAGAATATAAAAATCCTAAATTTAGCTGTTGAATGTACATGAAACTTTCCGTAACATTAGAATTAAAAGTACAAGGTACCACCTTCGAATTCTATTGAACAACCTGCATCTCAAACTTTGAACCTGTATTCACCACTGCATGTTTCATTTATCATTATTTACATAGTTTTCTAAGGATTTCTTTCTCAGGGTTGAATTTTTTTTCTGGTTTCTTTGTTTTTTTTGTGTTTATTTTGTTCAATAACTGCAAAAATCAATGTCTAATTAATTAAGAGGGATATTAACATTATTTTGCCCCAGGTTATAAATTGTACTCCATTAACAGTTTTATAACCTATAATTAGGGTGGTCTTCCAAACAAAAGGATTAAATTATGCATCTAATTATTAATTTTGATCTTTAAAATTAGGTGAACAAATACATTATTCTATCTTATTATTTTTTTCAGAGAAAACTTCCAACCTTGTAATTAACTATGCAAAAATGTACCTGTCTTTAATAAGTTAAAACAATATATATCAACCAAAACTGAACTTATGTACACTTTATCATGTAAATATATATGGCCTCATTGTAAACCAATAATATTTCTATGTGAGGACGGATCGTATGATAAAAATGACACCAACTTTGAAAACACAATAAACCTCATCGCTAATCCTGGCTGACCCGGCCTCTTGAACTTTTAAAGCATACAACAATCACTTTTCCATTGTAGCATCAGATATTTTGTTTTATGACGTCAAAATTTTACTGGAACCTGTGTGATATCCAGTAATGGCAGACACATAGCGACAAGGTGTATTTATACCATATCTAAGAATTTAGCGCGCCGTTATTTCCTCTCTGTATCCATAATAATGAACCTTCACTAAAGTGACTTTTTAACATGTTTAAGGTTATAAACTCTTATATAAACATGAAACATTATAAAGCATTCCGTATAAATTTTATATCATTTGGTAAAAGCAAACTAAAGTTGGAGAACAGAAACGAAAAATTCAGAAAACGACCTCATAAAATAACTCAGAGCGTCGTCACTACTTTATCATGATCTCTTATATACGGAGAAAAAATAAAAACTAACACTTTCCCGGATTTTATAGTGAGGCTGTGCATGTGTAGAGACACATATTACCATCCTTGTTTTTAGAAAAATTGATTCAAAGTTGACTGATATGCATAGAAGTTTTTTTTATTAGAGGTTGTAAAATGTCCAGTGGCAAATACTTCAGGCATGTTCAGGACGACATAATACAAAAGTTGTGTCGTAATGCATCCATAAACAAATATTATTAGAACAGTCCGTCAGTTGTAAAAGTGATTGATAAAAATAAAATACATTTCGAATGATGTAAATGTGTGGGTTGTGTGCGTATTTGCGTAAAAGACCAAGTTCAACATTCTGTCATTTGTAAAAATCATGCAATAAAAATATCTGAGAATTTATATATGAATCCTCTTTAAGTAAAACACATGGCGCATTATGTAAATTTTAAAACTAAATTGACTAAAAATGTCACTAAAATGTGCCGTTTTTCATTCAAGCCTGCGTTTCTATAATTTGTATTCATACTGCAAAAAAAATCGGAAACGGCGTGCATCAGACTTACAAATTCAATAAAAAGACAGCTTAGCAGTCAGTGAAAAAGTTACCGGGGTTCTTGAAGCAGAATAAACAACACTTCTATCTTGTGAAAGGACAAGACGGAGACAAGCCATAAAAACACAAGATATTAAACAGATTTCTATTGAATTCAGCTTCCCATACATTAGGGTTTTTTTAAGGTTTTATGGCGGGAGACAAGAGAAAGGGGACGGGAGAATGGAGAAAGGTATTTTTTGTTAGACCATTTATAAATCTAGAACTGTAAAAGTGACGACATCAAAATTCAAATCTATTCTGTGGTTTTGTGGCAACAACATTGTGCATAAGTTTTATATATCAGTTGGTTGAGGAAGGCTAGAGTTATAGTATGGAAATCAATTTTGTAAAAACGGACATACACTATAATACGTAAATTCGGATCAATGTACAAGCAGACAAGGATATAACTCAATGCCCTCTTTGCTACGGCGGGGGCATAAACATGTACATTTATGAAATAAAATAAAACTCCGCGAAACTTCATGCATTGTTTTTGCACAAAGACGTTATGGCTAAACGTGACGTCATATAAATGAAAACTAACAAACTGACGGTCATAACGTTACTTGTATGATTCAAATTTTGATAAAATTACATCAAAACGACGATTTTGAGGTAGGTGTTGTTTTATTTTCGATAATATTGTAGTTATCAAACATTGGTTAATCAAAGCAATTCAAAATGGCGGGTCCCTCCTTTTTTCATTATTTGAATTCGAGTTATCTCCCTGTGTACGCAAACCTTACCTTAAGTCAGTAGTTCATTTGTAGATTGTGATGGTTTTTTTAACAAAACTATTTAACGGCATCATCCAACACACACATGACGGATTCATATACTTTATCATAAAAATAAAATAAAAAGTACATGTATGGGAAGTTCTCTTCTTGGAATAGTATACTGTTAACAGGTTAATATAATTTGAAGAAATCAAAGAAAAATGCATAATTTTGTTTGTAGCGGAACGTCCAGGGGCAAATGTTTCATTCATGTTCAGATCGAGTATATTTTTCTGAGTTCCAGACTCCCAAATATCATTTATAATCGTTATTGATAAGTCTGGCTAAATTGACGAGATGGTGCAAATGTATATATAGTTTTTTTACGTTATACAACACTTTTTTCATTAATATCCCATAATTCATCCACTGTACAATTTTCGTTTGAACATTTGTCAAAACAGAATCTTAAATGAATGTAAATCCAAGGCAAACAAGGTAAATTACGATTAAAATTCCATTAAATTAATGCAGAGTTATATTTAGGAAGAGACTGTTGAAAACGGGGAACGAAGAAACGTAAACAACGATGTTTCCATATGCAATCTTATAATAATATTTCTCCAATGAGTTGGATAACCTCCTATTCACTTCGATATCTGTACATGTAACGTTTGATCAGTAAAAAATATAGAAAATCTGCTATTATATACAAAGTAGTTGGAAGTGATTTATTTCTTCTAAATTCTAAAGTGCCCTTACTGCAGTGACGTCATTTAGAACTGTTCTACAGTCCTGACTGATTTAGTCAGTTCTGCGGTTAGAAGTGATTTGGACAGTTCTACCTAGAACTGATTTAGATAGTTCTACCCTAGAACTGATCCTGACAGTTCTACCTAGAACTTATCCTGACAGTTCTACCTAGAACTGATTTAGTCAGTTCTACCTAGAACTGATTCTGACAGTTCTACTTAGAACAGTTCTAGGTAGAACTGTTCTAGGACAGGTTAGAACAGTTCTATGACAGAATATGACAGTTATAATGAGAGGTTAGAAGTGATCTCCACTGTACATGCTGTAGTTGTTAAATTCAATTGACTTTTAGATAACTAACTCCCAACTTTAATCAAATGTTTTGATTTAGAAGGTGCAGATCTCATTGGTCCAAATTGTCTCTATGATGAATTCTTGACTAACATACTAAGGAAATAAAATAACAATAAACAACAATTAGTTTCATTATTGTCAACCTTTCTATATGTTCTAGCTGTTCTTTTGCTCATTCTTTGTATGTAGACTATCAAAAGATACCCCCTTAAAAAATAGAAACAATGGCCGTCTTTTCCCTCAGAGCTCTTTGATTAAAAAAAGAGAATAACGGGGTGCTAAAATATAAAAAAAAAGAGAATAATTTGTCGGAAAAATCAAAAAATGAAATATAAATTAGTTAAAAAGACCTTCAAAACCCTACAACCTTTATGTAAACATAAGGATGTATTCATTATACTCCCTCTTTAAAAAAGGGGGGGTATACTGTTTTACCTCTGTCTGTCAGTCCGTCCGTCCGTCCATTAGTCCGTCCGTCAGTCAGTCCGTCCGTCCGTCCGTCCATTTGTCCGTCCGTCAGTCAGTCCGTCCCACAAAACTTTCGTCACATTTTTCTCAGGAACTACACATCCACCCTTTCTGTAATTTAGTATCAACATTTATATATGTCAGCCATACCGTGTGATGCGTTTTCAGATTCATCACTTGATAACTTCCTGTTTACCGAACACTTGTATGATTTTACACATGATAGCCAAATTGAAAATTTTCGTCACATTTTTCTCAGGAACTACAATACAAGGATTTCTGAAATTTGGTTTCAGGATTTATATAAGTCAGCTTTACCGTGTGATGCGTTTTCAGATTCATCACTCGACCACTTCCTGTTTACCGAACACTTGTATGATTTTACACATGATAGCCAAGTTGAAAATTTTCGTCACATTTTTCTCAGGAACTACAATACAAGGATTTCTGAAATTTGGTTTTTAGGATTTTTATAAGTCAGCTTTACTGTGTGATGCGTTTTCAGATTCATCACTCGACAACTTCCTGTTTACCGAACACTTGCATATTTTTACCCTATTAATACATTGTATTATCCACTTGCGGCGGGGGTATCATCAGTGAGCAGTAGCTCGCAGTTTCACTTGTTTATTAAGAAACAAAATGTAACAGATATGTGACAAACACTAAATGCTGTTTTATGGAGCATTATTTTATAATAAATAAATTTTGTGTATTTACTGTCTTCTGATTGGTTAAAAGAATTAGCTTTATTTTCAATGTTATCAATTTTTATGGCGACACACCCACTCTAACGTTGTGTATTCATACGCCAACATCTATGTACGTTGTTATAAGTTTGATATACATCTTTGAGCCTTATTTTTGATAGAAATTTATTCATAATGAATGGCAATAATTTATTTTGAATTTATTGAACCATAAAATTAATTTTTGACTCTTCACATTTAACATAATCCGCTTCACGGATTATTGAATGTGAAGAGTCAAAAATTAATTTTATGGTTCAATAAATTCAAAATAAATAACAGCCATTCATTAAATATTTTAGAAACACTTAAAGCTGTTTTAATGACCACAGCAAAAGTTCAAAAGGATTGGAATGATGTTGCATTAGTTATGCGTTATAAACTAGACATTATAAGTTGAGCACATGTAAAATAACATTAAAGCACCACTCAACTATTATGGTCTCAGTTACTCATAATGAGATATCAGATATACAAGTCTTATTTGTAATTAACAGAGAAAAGCAATACAACAATTTTTTGTGTTTCAGGGTAAGACTCCGTATGATCTAGCGGCAGCAGAAAAAAAGGGACAGTATAAAGAAGTGATGGAATACTTACAGGTACACATGCTTTTAAATTACATATGCTTATATCAAGAATATAGCAGGTACATGCACATCCACAAAACCAGGATACTCCAAGATAGTAGATTTCAAGCTTTAAACATTTTGTAAGGCTTGAAAAAATATCTTGAAATATAATGCAATCTATTTATTATTACAAGTTTGATTAGACAACCCAATTTGTTTGAGGCGCCACATTATAAGCTTTGTCGTCCTTCCACTAAGGTAATCTGCCATTTTTAATTCATTAATTTATTGATACGTGATTTTTTTTAAAGTAAACAAAATAAGTAGACGTCTGCCATTTTTTTCAAGCAAGTACGATAAAGAACAAGGTTTACGAATTTGTATATAAGAGATATTTACACAAACAATAGGTTTTAATTTTACTGCTTTGTCAATTCTACTGTAGATTCCATAAGAATTGAGATACACGAATTGAATGTTAACTTGTCCTGCAGAAAACTTTATTTTACTTCCTCTACTATCATGACATTGTTTTAACATAGCTCCGATATCAAGGAATATTCAGTATGTTGGTGTGAAACCTATATTTGTAGAAGGTCAACCTTAAAATACACTACAGTTATCACTAACTATCTACGTAAAATCATGACAGTGTCCTAAAATTTGCTACCAGGTTCGAGATATGCTCTGGTTCTAGTTTTTATAAAAACAGTGGGCATAACACTGCAGTAAATAGATATGGTTTCTTTTGTGTCTTGCAGGCATATATTTATTTATATATACCTCATACCTCAGCAGCACAAACTATTTGTATAAAGCTTTTGAATTTCAAAAGGAAGAATAACTGGATGTTTTATCACTGGGTTGCAGATGCCTTTGAAACAAAGTGGTAGGATGTCATATGTAAATTGTCCTTGACCTGATTTTTGTTAAGCCTGCAAAATTTATTTTGCGAAATGATAGCAAATATTTAGTTATATTTATTTGTATTTTCTGATAAATAAACTTAGTTTTTGTTGAAACTGGGACTTAAGTCACCGAAAGCTCGACATAGGCATAGCAATCTGTCTTGACACCGTTAGCTCACTACTCAAAAGCTTTATATTTTAGAAGGTGGAAGACCTGGATACTTCATACTTTAAATATGTCTAATGTTATGAAGTTTCCGTCGGTCATATGTTCATTGTCCTTAATCTCATGTTCATGGTTCAGTGACTACTTAAAAAAGTGAAAGAGTTTGTGTAATGTTAATATCTATTTTATTGTGTCATATGAACTATTAATGTCCTTCAATTTTGACGAGACTCATTTCTTTCGTTCCATGCACAGAAATAGAAATATTGTGCCCATTGTAACAACTCTTGTGATATACCTATTAAATCTTTTTTTCTGTAACTTTCTTTCTGTACAATGCGTCCAATTTAAAAGAGAAATTAAACAAGTTCGAGGCAATGTTCATCAATTCACCATTCATTTTTGCCTTTTCTTACCTATTTCTTCATTAATCTGGAACGGTTGTAGAAAATGTACAACTGACTATTGATAGCTGTGCTCAAATATGATAATAACAAATAAATACACACCAATTCTATCTTTTCTCTCTCTGTTGATGATCCGTCACCGTACCGTATATTATATAATATTGAGTTCATACATGTTTTGCTGGGATAGTTGAAGTGGCTAAGTTAAGGGTAATCATACCACATTCACAGTCTACAGAATGCAATGATATTGTTGATACTTCAATATTATACTTCTCGAGGTAGTGATATTATTATCCAAAGCCTTCACACTGCGTACGATTTCCAATTTTATCTTACAAGTATGGTTATACATGGTTGATTTTCTTAGGTACTCAAGCTTCCTTCAGTTATGAAAAGAGGGACGAAAGATACCAGAGGGACAGTCAAACTCATAAATTGAAAATAAACTGACAACGCCATGGCTAAAAATGAAGAGGACAAACAGACAAACATTAATACACATGACACAACATAGAAAACTAAAGAATAAACAACACAAACCCCACCAAAACTAGGGGTGATCTCAGGTGCTTGGGAAGGGTAAGCAGATCCTGCTCCACATGTGGCACCCGCCGTGTTGCTAATGAGATAACAAATCTTGTAAATAATCTAATTCAGTAGGTCACATTCATGAAAGGGAAAGGGATTGTAGTTACGACGTAAAGAACATATCCGATATCATTTGTGAAACAGTTATTCCATAACTATCAACCAACTCGTGATGGCGTGCGTAAAATTTACGAAGAAACATGACATGCTAGAAATAGGTCAGCGAAATGTATTTGCCACTAAAAATAAATCAATCACAATCAGTTTGTTGTCCATTACAGACTACGTTCGGTTGTTGGTGTTTATTTTTTAAACTTTAACATTTCTACAAGTTTCCAGATATACACTCAATACATTTTACTGTTTATTTCAGACTGCTGTACTTAGGACAAAAGGTATTTTTTTATTTCATTATTAGATGTGACACATTACGTATATAGTGTTACTTATGCCTTTTAATTATGATTATTTATTTTTTTAACTATTCTGTTCTTTTTGTTTTTTTATATGTGTTTCAAAATTTTATTTCATTCTTATTGCGTTGATTGTTTTGTGTTAAGCGCTTAGAGTAATTTTAATTAGATAATGCGCTATATAAATATTGTAAATAATACTAATAATAACATATCTGTGTCAGTGTGAGGTAGATCCCTATTCAATTTAATGTCACCAGGTCAGAAAGAGACTGGAATATGTTTAGAAAATGAGTCCAATTGGGTTATTGATTTTGTATTTATGTAAGCTTTTCCATGTGTACAATTATTTCCACATTTTTGGTTTTGTAGATTGTATCTGTGTTTCTGCAATGGAAAATTGGTACATATCAACTATTTTTTAAAATAACACCCCTTGGAAATACGGATTTTAAATAAATTACTATGTTAGCACGTGCACTCTCATATGTGCAATTATTATAATTTATTTATGAAATTCCTTTATATCAACAATGAATCGAAAAGATTCGAAATCAGTTCCTATCATTTGGGAGATGAATGTTTACCTTTATTATCTACATGTGTCCCTAGATCCCGAAATGCTTGTGCTTTCTTAAATAAAGTGGTTCTGGACAAAATAATAAGAACTTTTTACACAATATTTGTTACCAAAAAAGACAGACCAAATTCCAATTTTGGATCACCGTTTTCGAGTTGATATCTTTTTAGAAATTGAAAATTTTCTGAATCTGAATTTATGTCTCAAGGAAGATTTGTTGCGGTTGTTATATGCCTGTCTAAGACGGGATGTATTATGGTATACCATTGTCCGTCCGTCCGTCCGTTGTCCACACTTAAGATAATAACTAAAAAACGCTTCCATCAGATTTTATGAAACTTTGTTGAATTGTTTATATCTATTGATGTCAGTCCACTCCCTTTCGATTTTTGTAAATTTTCTGATTTTTCGTTTATATGTTATAAAGTTTTATCCTTGAAAAAGTTTGTTTGCAGTGACAACTTGATGGTAATCGTTCTCTCCGCCTATTGCAGTGCATTCCAAGTTCTGACTTGTACAATTACAGTTAGTTTTTATCAAATCTGTTCAGCTTGTCAAAAAATTTAAAAGTAGTCAATGATATAAGGTATGCAATTGTATGAGTATTGGCTCATGTTATTTCGATGGGGTTAATGTGACCTTTTAAATTCCTTAAGGGTGAGATATATCTTGATTTCAACAGTTTATTACGATTTGGTCTGTTGGATACACTAACACAATTTCCATGGAGACCTGCCCATTCAGTTATTGTTAATTGACTTTGAACGATTCGCATAGTTGACATTTTTAAAAATTGACATTTTTATTTCAACGTTTGCAATTTTCCACCTTTATTACAAAACATGTGAGGCAAATCTCTTTTCATAGTTTTGTTATGGTTTTGTCTATAATGAATACTTTAAGCAATATATTGATGCATATGGCTTAATATCTTTCGATCATTCAGAGTTATCTGACCTTGCCTTCAGTGTTATGGATAATTGATAATGTAAAGTTTTATATTCAATCATGGTCAGTAAGGCATGCAAACAATGCAAGTATGTGCCCCGTTTTTTTCCATAAGGGCAGCATTATGCATGATACGTAACAAAATTTTGAAATTAAAATCTAATGTAGGATTTAAATTATCTCTCCTGGAAATTTATTAACAACAAAGTGTATATTCATATATAATTTACTTAAAATCAAACTGATGTGTAATCTTTTGAATATAAAAGACAATTGGTAAAATGCAAATTATAAAAATTATTTGTATAGGTAAGCAATTGAATAGATACAATCTTATCTTTCAATGGCTTATTTTAATAAAATAAATGGGAAGCAGTTTTCAGGTGTAATTTTGAATGAAATGCAATCGGTGGAAAACAACGCTATGTGCTACGCTCAAGTCACAATAAAAAGCTTAACCCTAAAAAACTACGGAACAATATAGTACAAACCTGGTATGATTAAATAATGAGCTTTCCAGATTTGATAAGGTGCTAGTCTATCAACTTATATCAACTCCATATTGCAATTATTCTCCTTTATCTATCAACAGTTTAACTGGATTGCAGGGTAGACGTAACAAAAAAAGATATCACTTATTGCTGAAGAATATTATGATAATATGTAGGCACTATTCCTAAAGTGTATGCAACTATTTGTAAGAAATCAGCAATACATCATTTCTTAACCATTTAGGAAATTTTTATTCACAGATTCCATGTTGAACAAACTGCTTGGCAGCGGAAGCTACCAATCTTTTGACATGCGCTGCATGGTAACCGGCCAATTTTCGGTAGGGAAATCAAGTTTAGTCAAGCTTTTAGTTGGGGATAATGTTCCAGAAGGGCGACATGCCACTGATGGCATTTCCCTCGTTGAAGGTCGCTGTGGACTTGACATAGAGACAAGAAATTGGATCATGATTGATCCAGGTAAGAATACACATTTACATATATATGGTTTTAACATGAGGTAGATGAACGCAAGTTCGATTTTGTAAAGAAATGGTCGAAATCAGAATTTTTGTTGTTGTATGACATTCAATCCTTATCCCAAACGTTCTGTGTCAAATGATGCCTGTCGTAATACTGCAATGCAGGGTTGGTGTTGGTTGCTTTCTGTTACATCTGTTTTTCATGAATTATTTTGACATTAATAAGGTTTTTTGTTTCCTCTGTTTCACTGGTTTTAGATTTCTGGTCAAAACCTTTTTCTTAAATCTAGTCAACTGCACTTTACTGAGTAGTTGTCTCATATGCATTCATGACACATCAGTTTTGAAAAAGAATAACATTTGTTTTCCGGTTTTAATGATGAAAAACAGGTTTTCTGCTGTTCAATGTCAGTTTTTCAGTTACATTGAGTGATTTTTTGACTATATAGTATAAATATATCAAAGTTTATCTAGTTTGTATGTACTGTGGATTATTTTATTTTGGTTTATACCAATGTTCGTGGATAGGGATAATTGATTAAGTGGTTTCGTTACAAGGCAATAGAACACTTGAAATTTGTTGAACATTTGAATTTTTTGTGTGCATGTTCCTGCAAAATTGTTCTTACAAAAATATCAAGGATAATATTGCAACAATTTCTTTTTTTATATACAGGAACATATAATGCCTTGGATGTAGTATACAATAAGGTTTTAATGACCTCTGTTGAAAAGGATGAAAGAAAACAAACAAAAACAGCAGGAAAACATAAATCAGATGCAAAACTTGTTGAACTTCCAAATAAAGACTATATTCATTCTCAGAAGTCAGAAGCTACCAAGTCAACATATTTTCCTGTGAACCTCTCAGGTGAACCCACTACACAGCCACAAGCTACCAAGTCGACATATTTACCTGTGAACCTCTCAGATGAACCTTCTACACAGCCACAATCTACCAAGTCAACATCTTTCCCTCTGAACCTCTCGGGTGAACCCTCTCAGCAGCCACAAGCAGCCCATTCTTTGTCACAACAGATTTCCTCTATTGAGTCTAAAAAACAGCAAATGAAGAAGAAAATGACAACTAAAATGACCAAAAAAGAAATGAGAAAGAAAATGGAAAAGGTCCTCAAAACTGGTAAATATGAAATGAAAGTTGGCAGACTCATCTTCTGGGACTTTGGTGGACAGTATGTCTATTATACAACACACCAGACATTCATGACTTTCAGAGCGTTGTTTCTAGTAGTTTTTGATGGAAGTAAAGAATTGAATGAAGAAATACCTGATGTACTGTGTTTTCCAGGGCAGCACATGACACCAACCCCAGCAGGTAATATATCAATTACAATTGTAACACCTATATTACTGAAACTACTTCATTTACCAATGACATGCATAAGGACAATTAAAAACCAATTGTGGCAAATAAATAGATAGAAGGGACACTTAATCTAGTGCATTATCTAGTTTAATAGTCCAGTTTTCATTCCTTAACTGGTTTCAAAACTTAGTATATGTACCTTCAACCTAGCATTTTGAAACATTGAAAAATTGCCTTCTAGATTTCTTTGTGTTGTTTTACTGTCGGGTTTCTGTCTCATTGATGTTAATCCCATACCTCCTTTAATTCATTCAAATACACAAATATCACAAACATCATTTATATATATATGTTTCGTAACGAGTGAGAATGGGATGTTGGATATCAATTTTTATGTCTCGTCGTGACCTTTTAAATCTGACAAACAGATATTTGTCATTTGTCCTTTATAGCGCATTGACAGAATAGGAAAAAGTCGATTATTAAAGAAGTTTAATTTCACTTCATGGTACACGGCTAAAAGTTGGCACAATCCTAGAAAAATGATTTTACTTGAATTTAAGATTGGTCGTCAAAAAGTCGTATGGTGCATTTTTTATTTTATTTCAGCTTTTAGTCAGCAAATTTGACATCAAATGCAGATCATAAGTGGCATGCAATTTGGCTTTTTATTCAAAAGCTGCATCTTATATCTTTCTTTTTTGTTTTATTTAAACGTGATACATAATGTTCTATGCATTACGCAAAAAGGGTAATTCTCAAAGCCTTTTGATGACAAATTATGAAGGTAAAAAACTACTTATGTACTGTTAACGGGGAAATTTTGTGTGTTACCCGATTCCAACATCATACAACAAAGCGCTGATGAATGGATTATATCGTATTTACTATAAAGTAATTAAACTGCAATTTTACTTTGCATGTACACATGTTTTTATGAGGTCATATTGTTTAAAATGATATTTTTTTTAATTTAAAAAATCTCTTCTAATCAATCATTTACTTTAAAAAAATCCGGATAGTTGTGTCCCGTCCATGATTGGGCTGGGACATAGTTTTCCTGTAATATTTGGACTTGATATTACTTGTTTTTGTTGATGTTTTATTGTTTCGTTTAATTAGTTTGGTGTCCATAATTCTTTTTTAAGGTTATGTTATTTTGATTTTATTTATGTAAATAAGTTTTTCAATGGTTTATTTAAGAAATAGGGATCCGACAAAATCCCCAAAAGATAACAAAACTAGAAAGTTCGTTGAAACTTTGCGTTATCATTTCTAAGAAGCAAACATTCATTTTAATCTCTAAACAGGTCGAGAACTCTAGATTTCTTTACGTCAGAACTTATTTGCATAGTGATTTCCCAAACACAAAGCCAATACGGCCTTGAAAAACTGACCAATCGACTCAATGAGCTACAATGCATTGTGGGCTACTACGAGTTTACTACAACCGGAAAACACGTGGAATTAGTGGAAGAACTGTCAACTAATATAGTGTCTGGGATTCTCAAAATATATGTTTTTGTTCTGTGTATGTGGTTATTGTTAGATATATAACATAATCTTCAATTTGCATGCTCAGATTAAAAAAGTATTGTTTATGGGCTTCACTATGCGACTTTCTTTTTCGCCTTGTTAAAGTTGTTTAACAGGTTTATTTCCAGTTATGCATTGTACCTGTGCAATAATTTTACGACCTGAAATAGTGAAATTTCAGATGAAATGACCACTGTCCATTATGAAATTTTTTGAGCTCTTTTAAACCTGTATAATGTCATTCCAAACTCATTTCTGCCTAGAAAAACACGAAAACTTTCATTGAAACACTTCTTTCTGTAAGGATGTGTAAAATTTTTATCAGGACCTGAACTGAAAGTAAGAACATCATAATATTCAGAATGCTGAAAATAAGTGTTATGAAAGCCGCAGGGCGGATCCAGCCATTTTTAAAGGGGGGGTCCTAACCCAGGACAAAAAAGGGTTGGGGCTTCCAACTACATGTCTCCATTCAAATGCATTGATCGTTCAAAAAAGGGGGTCCAACCCCCGGAACACCCCCTTGGATCCGCCACTGAGCGGGTACAGTATATAGATTAATACATTTTGTATAGCTTCATCCATCGATAAAGTCCGTGTGTTGCTAATCTTATCACAAAATATACCTCAGAGGTTTTTTATCGTTCGCCTGCTGTCATGTTGACGTATGTGAAATATCTCAACTATTTAGCTTCAGAGCCTCTGGATCACAGTAGGTGCCATATTACCTATTATTTTTATTCTAAAACGTGCTTTGTATGTAGAAATAAAAAAGATATGAGGTATGAGTGCCAAATGAGACATCTTTCAAAAAAAAACATAATCTAGTAAAGTAAGCAGTCATAGATTCAATGCCGAAAAGTACGCTATAAATGACCCAAAAATTACTTGTGTAAAACAATCCAAAAAAAAAACAACAAAAAAACAACGGCCCAATATAATATATATAAGGAGAAGAAATCTGTTTAATAAATGAAAACGTATATAGCTTTGTATATATAGGAGCCTGTATTTCAGTGGTTGTCGTTTGTTTTTTGTGTTACATATTCGTTTTTCGTTCATTTTTTCATATCGTTCAGGCCGTTAGTTTTATAGTTTGAATTATTTTACATTGTCATATCGGGGTCTTTTATAGCTGACTATGCGGTATGGGCTTTGCTCATTGTTGAAGGCCATACGGTGACCTATAAATGTTAATTTCTGTGTCATTTTGGTCTTTTGTGGACAGTTGTCCCATTGGCAATCATACCACATCTTCTTTTTTTATATTAGATCCAACGCTGCAATTTTCACAAAACATATCAAATTTTCCACCTCGTCGCACATACATATGGATAACATCATTACAGCTTATTTCCTGATGCTTGTCGAGCAAAACTTTGGTTAGCTTGCTTGCTTTGTTTGTATATTGTACAATCATATTAGGATAAAAATCAATTAAATTTAAATATAAAATATACAAGTTAAACTATGCCTATATATATTGTTTAAAGATGTCAATCTTATTTTCAAAGCTTGAATAAACAACTATACACACAAAGCAAGCAAGCCAACCAAAGTTTTACTTTGCAAGCATTAGGAAATCAGCTGTAATGATTTTATTCAGTTTGGCACTGTGAATGTCCGAGCCCGTTAAAAAACGAAAACAAAATGAAACTACAGTTGCTGACTGCACTACCTTCAAAACAAAGGGAACAGTTTGGAAGTCTCATATACTGAAATGTGACAAAAATAAATACATTTGTACTTATAGATTTTGTTAACACTGCCATGTCTGTAAATATTTCTTCGCCTTTTTACGAACACAAAATTCAAGGATAACACATTTGCCTTTAATTATCAATACGGAAATTGCTGTACTCGTGAATATAAGCACCGGCTGTTATCAACGGCTTACTTTACACAAGTAAGATTGTCTCATGGGTAATTTTGTTTTTCGATGTTGTTTCGTTGTTGTCTGGTGAAAGAATGCATGAAATCTCCGTGCCATCATCAAACATATTAACGGCTATACATCGGGTAATTCAAACCGTTTTTTCTTCGCATAGAAACAACTCTTCGTTAATCTGAGCATGGAAGGAATACTTTGTATCACGAACTATAAATGAGGATACACAAAATGAAAAACTAAGCGAAATTGTGAATCCCGCATTGCACGAAAAAATGTTTTGTATTTCAGTAAATAACACGTGTTCTCGGTTGATTGTAAACACGTAGTAGTCCATCATGCATTGTTACTCATTGAGTGGATTGGTCAAAAACCTAGGTGAAGATAAATTGCGTCACATGTAAATAAACAATGAAAATAAAACAATGTGCGAGAACATAAGTATGCTAATTTATGCATTTCTATATAAGGTAGTGGTCCCGACCTGCTAAAATAGTGTTATTTTATTAAATGCAGTGGTAGAATAATTGATTTATTTTTACAAACTTTACAGTAAATTGAGGTATTTTGACACAGTTGATTGGTGTAATGATGGAATATACCCAAGATTGCGCATATAATTGTGACTTTAATTCATAGATGAACATCTATCATCGGGTTCATTCTATTCGCTTGAAAATTGTTTATAATAAAAATGGATACTAATGATGCATAAGTCTACATGACATAGTGATATCTGCAGTTCGCACTGCAATTTGAAATGCAGAACCTTTTAAAGACCTTAAGTAAACCTTTTTGCTTAGTTCTTTGATTTTAAAATTCAGATATATTGAAGATTACCTTTCTCTTTTTTATCTACATTTTAGTCAGTCAGTACTTACATTTCCCAGTTAGCTTGTGATAAAGGATACTACAGAAATTAGAATGTTCGCTTCATATCTTGACCTTTTTCTTTGATATTGAGACGGATTAACGACTACAAACAAAAATCTATGACAAACTTTGGAGGACGATTTAAACTTTCCAAATGTAAATTCCCCAGCTAGGTCTCAATGTACTACACTTCTCTGCGCCTTCGTAAAATATGCACATATCTCAAATGATACCTTACGCTGGTGCTTGTTGAGTCAATACAGTCTTCGTGGACAGGGGTGTACCTTTGACTACTTAAAACAGGCTGCAGAATTTTAAGGGATATTCAAATATATTAGTCGACGATAATATCAAAACGGCAGAAGAACGACGTAAATGACAAACAAAATTCTGCAAAACTCTACATAGACCACCAAAGATAAACACGAAACATACTGAAAGCAAGGGGTTATCTCGTGTGCCCCCGGCAAGTTTAGAAGATTCTGTTTCAATTGTAACACCTGAGTGTCGAACATGGAAATTTAATTTTGGTGTCATGTACTTAATTATGAAAAAAACTGAAATAGACACAAAATAGGTTTTTATATTACCGTATCACAAATAATGATACCTTTAAGCTCTGTCGTGACCCAACTCACTAGCACGTCTTTTTGCGGTTTACAATTTTTAGATACTAAGTGTCAGATCAGATCTCAAAATTTGCAATTAATTTGTGTTCCATTCCTGTTTGTAATATATTGATACTTTTGATTCGCATGACACGGGTGACATCTTGTTGACACAACCAAACTGAACTATTTATTTTTGTTTTTCCTGGAATTCCCCTAGCTAAATTGTTTAAAACACAACCATCGGTAACTTACGTACTGATGCCTGTAATGTTTCTTTGAGACATACAGACAAAATGGCAGCCGGCTCAAGTCAGAAACCGAATTCAGGGCTATCATAGGTTGTGTGATGTGTACTATTATTTGTCTGTTTGTCTTTTTCATTTTAAGCCATGGCGTTGTCAGCTTATTTTAGACTTATGACTTTTAATGTCCCTTTGGTATCTTTCGTCTCTCTTTCATATGCTTGCATCCATTGTAAAGGAAAACTACAACCAAGACGAGGAATTTCATTCTCTAAAACAGAACATTTAAGTAAAGGCTGTTTTATGCTTATTTGTCATATAGCCACTATAAACCTTTACTGGGAGTCAAACTGCTGTATTCTAAATTACAAGAACATTCACAGAAGAAAGTTTTTTTACCATCAGCAGTGTGATATAAATGCTATCCCTAGTTCATATATTAAATCACTTATACAGATCATAATGTAGGGCATAACGACCACGACAATCGGAAACAATGCACAGACTACAGTCATGTGATCATGGCTAGTGTATACTGTCGATGCGGATCACAAATGGGTATTTTTTTTTGGCTTTTGTTAACCGGATTTTTGTGACAAAAATGTCGGTTCTTGATTTGGTGATGTACGGCGGGCGGGCGGTCGGGCTGTCGGGCGGGCGGGCGGCAATCAAATGTTGTCCGTGCATTAACTCATGAACCGTTCAACCAAAGCTTTTAAAATTTTAATATGTTATTCCTGACAACTATACGAAGGTCAAGTTCAATAATGGCGATTTTGACTTTTACCGTTCAGGAGTTATGGTTCTTGAAAGATTGAAAAATGGAGTTGTCCGTGCATTTACGCATGAACTGTTCTACCAAAGCTTCCCAAATTTTTATATGTTGTTACTAATGAAAGAATGGAGGTCAAGTTCAATAATGACGAATTTGACTTTTACCGTTCAGGAGTTATGGTTCTTGAAAGATTGAAAAATGGAGTTTCCAGTCGTGTCCGTGCATTTATGCATTAACTGTTCTACCAAAGCTTCCGAAATTTTAATATGCTGTTACTGATAACAAAATGGAGGTCAAGTTCAATAATGACGATTTTGACTTTTACCGATCAGGAGTTATGGTTCTTGAAAGATTGAAAAATGGTTTTTCCCGTCGTGTCCATGCATTTTCTCAGGAACCATTCAACCAAAGCTTTTGAAATTTTAATATGTTGTTACTGATGACAAAATAGAGGTCAAGTTCAATAATGACGATTTTGACTTTTACCGTTCAGGAGTTATGGTTCTTGAAAGATCGTAAAATGGCGTTTCCATTCAGGTTGTTGCATTTACTCATGAACCATTCAATCTAAGCTTTTCAAATTTTAATATGTTGATACTGATGACAAAATGGAGGTCAAATTTGATATTGACGATTTTCACTTTCACCATTCATCAGTAATGGTTCTAGTGATTTTGCCAGGACACAAATAAATGTTAATAAATCCGGTTTGCTGTCGTTGTGACAGCCTCTTGTTTAGAAATATTTTGAGTTTCAAGCAGCAGGACAAGACGTTTCTTTCAATACAGGGTTCTTTTGACATTTGTCCTAGAGGTGCACTGATGTTTCAGTTGTCTTATGTCCCCCATAAAATAGAATGACATGACCAAAGTGTATTTAGTAATGACGATGATGTCCAATGGTGATGGGTAAAAGCTCGCTCTATGTGGTACACAAACATTTGACAACCACTCTATTGCAAGGCACAACACGTTAAATGTCCGAAGTTTAACATTGATATTCGCAATATAAATATAGGATTCGTGGCTTAAGAATTTTATTGTGTTCTTTAAACACTACGGACCAATACTGACATTCGAGATTTGCTAAAACTTCCACTTGCGAACATGCGTATTCCAGCCAATGGTCAGAACGTCGTAATAACGTTCCCACATTACAAAAGTCATTTGAGGTCTGAATTATTGATTAAAGTTAGGTATATTTAGTGCTATGTCAATATATTCCGCATTAAAAAGAATATGATCTTGCGTCACTTAGTTTGGGATTGAATAGAAACAATTTTCATTTTCAAACGAATAAAAGGCTATTTTTTCATAAAACATACCTTTTTAAAGTTGTAAGTTTATCTTAAAATGATTTATTGTCCTATTGATACAAATTTAATTCATAGAAATCGTCATGACATTTTAAAAACTATAAGCATGTTTTGAAATAATTTGTGTTGTCAGTTTTGCATGTCGTGTATTCAACGTATATGGCTAAAACTTAAAAGTTTTCACTTTCATTAATGTATACTATATATATAGCTAGATGGTTATATGAATAAATACATGTTTTCATAATTTTATACATATTTTTTCATAATGTTATATAAATTTTGTTAAGTTTTGACAGACGTTGTTCTTATTATTTGAAAAAAATACATCATTTAAAACTGAAAACTACCCCCCTTTTTGTACAGTCGCATACGTGTGTTCGGAAATCTCATATAATAATGGATTTCCACTTTTTGGATGAAAAATTGAGTAAGGAAGAAAATAGGAGTTAGATATTCAATTTTATTTTTCCTTGAAAACGACATATGATCAAGATTTATGAAAAGCTGCACCATTATATAATTGTCATTTGACGACCAGAAGAATCTCAAAGTACACATATTTCCGAATCCAATGATATATGATATAGCCGTGTACCATTTTTGACGATTAAAATTTTATAAATCGACTTTGGTCACTGGCCTATTTCCGGTGTCAAACTGTAACATCAGACATTTTAAGACTGTTTGTACGCCTCAGAATGTATTAAAATTTGAGAAAAAGAAGATTGTAAGGTGAAATGTGTTAGTATTTTTGTCGAGCCTGCAACTTTTGTTGCAGAAAGCTCGACATAGGGATAGTGATCTGGCGGCAGCTGGTACGGCGGCGGCGTTAGCTAACTTCTTAAAAGCTTTATATTTTAGAAGGTGGAAGACCTGGATGCTTCATACTTTGTATATAGATGCCTCATGTTACGAAGTTTCCGTCAGTCACATGTCCAATGTCCTTGACCTCATTTTCATGGTTCAGTGACCACTTGAAAAAAAAGTTCAGATTTTTTGTAATGTTGAATTCTCTCTTATTATAAGTAATAGGATAACTATATTTGATATGTGCTTACCTTGCAAGGTCCTCATGTCTGTCAGACAGTTTTCACTTGACCTCGACCTCATTTCATGGATCAGTGAACAAGGTTAAGTTTTGGTGGTCAAGTCCATATCTCAGATACTATAAGCAATAGGGCTAGTATATTCGGTGTATGGAATGACTGTAAGGTGTCATCTGACCTTGACCTCATTTTCATGGTTCAGTGGTTATAGTTAAATTTTTGTGTTTTGGTCTGTTTTTTTCATACTATATGCAATAGGTCTACTATATTTGTTGTATGGAAAGCTTGTAAGGTGTACATGTCTAGCGGGCAGATGTCATGTGACCTTGACCTCATTTTCATGGTTCAGTGGTTATAGTTAAATTTTTGTGTTTTGGTCTGTTTTTTTCATACTATATGCAATAGGTCTACTATATTTGTTGTATGGAATGATTGTAAGGTGTTCATGTCTAGCGGGCTGATGTCATGTGACCGTGACCTCATTTTCATGGTTCAGTGGTCAAAGTTAAGTTTTTGAGTTTTGGTCTTTTTATCTAATACTATATGCCATAGGTCAACTATATTTGGTGTATTGAAATATTTTATGATCTTTATGTCAGTAGCGCAGGTTTCTTTTGACCGTAACCTCATTTTAACAGTTCATTGCACAGTGTTAAGTTTTTGTGTTTTGGTCTATTTTTCTTAAACTATAAGTAATAGGTCAACTATATATGTTGTATAGAAGCATTGTTAGCTGTACATGTCTGCCTGGCATGGTTCATCTGACCTTGACCTCATTTTCATGGTTCATTGGTCTTTGTTTAGTTATCTTGGTTAATGTTAAGTTTATGAGACAATTGTAATAAAGCTTTATAATTAGGACTATCAACATAATATCAATGATTAGTATAGAAGACGAGACATTTCAGCGTGTGTACTCTTGTGTATAATCTAATTGAAGAAATCACAATGTCTATTGCCATGGATGAAATGTACATCGTCTCAACCTTTGAAAGTTATCATTGACCTAACGGATGACCAATGGTAATGCCGTAATATTGTTGTGCAATGCTAGATAAGCCAATCAAATTAACACTGGGTTTCATTTCACTTTTCTGTATCACACTCTGTGCAGTGTACTACGAGAAATATCTACTCATGCAAGACATAGGTAACAGGTCACAACCATAAGATAATGTGATACTAGAAATATTTACTCATGCAAGACATAGATAAAAGGTCACAACCATAAGATAATGTGATACTAGAAATATCTACTCATGTAAGATATAGACAACAGGTCACAACCATAAGATAATGTGATACTAGAAATATCTACTCCTGCAAGACATAGATAACAGGTCAAAACCATAAGATAATGTGATACTAGAAATATCTACTCATGTAAGCCATAGATAACAGGTCACAACCATAAGATAATGTGATACTAGAACTATCTACTCATGCAAGACATAGATAACAGGTCACAACCATAAGATAATGTGATACTAGAAATATCTACTCATGCAAGACATAGATAACAGGTCACAACCACAAGATAATGTACTACGAGAAATATCTACTCATGCAAGACATAGATAACAGGTCACAACCATAAGATAATGTGATACTAGAAATATCTACTCATGTAAGACATAGATAACAGGTCACAACCATAAGATTATGTGATACTAGAAATATCTACTCATGTAAGACATAGATAACAGGTCACAACCATAAGATAATGTGATACTAGAAATATCTACTCATGTAAGACATAGATAACAGGTCACAACCATAAGATAATGTGATACTAGAAATATCTACTCATGTAAGACATAGATAACAGGTCACAATCATAAGATAAAGTGATACTAGAAATATCTACTCATGTAAGACATAAATAACAGGTCACAACCATAAGATAATGTGATACTAGAAATATCTACTCATGTAAGACATAGATAACAGGTCACAACCATAAGATAATGTGATACTAGAAATATCTACTCATGCAAGACATAGATAACAGGTCACAACCACAAGATAATGTGATACGAAAAATATCTACTCATGTAAGACATAGATAACAGGTCACAACCATAAGATAATGTGATACTAGAAATATCTACTCATGTAAGACATAGATAACAGGTCACAACCATAAGATAATGTGATACTAGAAATATCTACTCATGTAAGACATAGATAACAGGTCACAATCATAAGATAATGTGATACTAGAAATATCTACTCATGTAAGACATAGATAACAGGTCACAACCATAAGATAATGTGATACGAAAAATATCTACTCATGTAAGACATAGATAACAGGTCACAACCATAAGATAAGGTGATACTAAACAGTTTTAAGAACAGTAAATGTTTACAGTCAAACACTTCAATATTTATTGAGAAATTCAGGTCAAGTAACTTTTTTCTGGACAAAGGATAAAGTTCTCAAAACGAATATTTCCTCACACCTGAAAATTCTGTTACAGAAAAAATTAAAACACAAATATTTTTAACTTTATTTTTCTTTCAGTCTTTTTACTGCACTGGGTAAACTCAATCCTGACCTATTGTAAGGTGGTGTATGCTGGCATCCCTAAGATCTTGTTCGTTGCCACCCATAAAGACAAGGTACCAGTGGTAAGTGAAAAAGATATAAAAAGGTCTTCTATAAAGGCTTCCCTAAGATCTTGTTTGTTGCTACCCATGAGGAATAGATACCAGTGGTGAATGAACAAGATATAAATATGTCTTTTATACAGGCAATCCTTAGATCTTGTTTGTTGTAATCCATAAGGGCATTGGTACCAGTGGTAAGTAAACAAGATATATAGGTCTTTTATACAGGTATTCTTTATATCTTTTTTGGTATCACCTGTAAGGGCATTGGTACCAGTGGAAAAGTGGAAAAGATATTAATTAGGTCTAAAATACAGGTATTCCTAAGATCTGTTTTGGTGTCACCCATAAGGACATTGGTAGCAGTGGTAAGTGAGAAAAATATAAATAGGTCTTAAATACAGATATTCCTCAGATCTGTGTTGGTGTTACCCATAAAAACAAGGTACCAGTGGTAATTGAACAAGATATAAATAGGTCTTTTATACAGGAATTCCTTGGATCTTGTTTGGTGTTACCCCTAAGGACAAGGTACCAGTGGTAATTGAACAAGAATTAAATATGTCTTTTGTACAGGAATTCCTTGGATCTTGTTTGGTGTTACCAATATAAAGGACAAGGTACTAGTGTTAATTGAACAAGAATTAAATAGGTCTTTTATACAGGCTTCCCTCATATCTTGTTTGTTGTAACTCATAAGGACAAGGTACCAGTGGTAATTGAACAAGATATAAATAGGTCTTTCATACAGGCATTCTTTAGATCTGTTTTGGTGTTACCCATAATGGAAAAATGTAGTAAATATGTAAGGAACAAAGAAACAAAGTACGCAACATGAAATAGGAATAGAAACGATTGCAGATCCAGTAATTTTCATAAGAGGGGGCCCACTGACTGCCTTAGAGAGGGCTGTTCCAGTCATGCCTCAGTGATTCCCTATATAATCAATATAATCAACCAAATTTCTTCCCTCCCCCTCCCCTCCCATCCGCCTCTGAGAAAGGGTTGTAGGTAATCTAGATTTTTTTTAAGCTGGAAATCCAATCCAAAAAATTGAAATGCTAGCCTAATAAAATTTACTCAAATATAGAAAAACTCTATTCCAAAGCTCCAAAATATGTGTACGATAAACAGGAACAGGCAAAAATATCCTCAATGCAGAATATGTATACTCCACTGGTTTTTATGTTTATGTTAAAATGTTATGGTCCTTGAAAATTGGGAAAAAAACACATCACTATGATCATGATGATAACGTTGGTAGTCTAAAGTTCAACAAGGTTTGTTTTGTTCATTTCTTTTTCCTGTTTAGATCTGTGTTTGTTTTGTCCGAGTCTAAAGCTGTAAGTGATATGTCAATATTATAATGTATATCGTTAAGCTATATCATGTATATATCTACCTATAATAAAACCTATCTTAAAACTTGAAATATAAATTAAACTGTAAAGCAGATGAATTATTTCAGTATTTACACCTTTTGGCATTTTTTTTTTTAAGCATTTAAATCATCATCATAATGCATTAATTTATATAGAAATAAAAGAAAAATTGATTATGACGTCAACTTTTTTTTCAACAGCATACTATTCAGCCTCAAAAACTGTATTCCATGATGATGCCTTTGTTTTAAAGTCTACTTTATTTTTTGGAAGGAGGATGTTGAAACCAGACGAGCACTGTTGTACAGTGAGGTAGAGGAATTATTTAAAGACCACGAGGGAAGAAATCATCTTGTTCTTGACAAACAAATATTTGTCAATGCAACTGATAAAGATGATAAAGAAATTGAATCCCTGAAGAAAGCCATCACAGAGCTTACGTTCGACCATCCATGTTGGGGGGAGAGGATGCCAAACGCTTGGGTCCCCCTTGAACTGGAGATTGCTGAAATGGTAGCTGCTGGAAAGCAAATCTTGTCATTGGTAGAACTTGAAGAATTGAATTCAATCAGCAATGTGTCTGTTCTGGATTTTGAACAACTTCATGATTTCTTACACTTTCAGCATTCTCTTGGAAAGATGATCTACTTTCATACCCTTCAGCTCCGAGATTATGTTATAATTAACCCGCTACTCATGGTGGAGGTTATGAGATCATTTGTGACAGGTAGTTATAAATTGTAAATTATTGTTATAGTCGAACATGGTGAAGGTGTCATTGGTGTCATCTCTGACATCAAACAATGTACAAAGAGAGACGATGTTAACAACTATAATTGGTATTAAAATAGGCAATGCTTTAACCAGAAAGAACACTGACAAATCAAAATGTATTTTTAACTTTTGATTTGTTTTCGTACTGATTTATTTTTCCTCTGATTTTCCTATATTAATTTCATTGTCAGTTTGTTTGTTGGTTTGTAATTCAGAGGTTTGTATACACTTAATTTGACAACAGGGAATTGAAATCAACCCAAATAGCCAGTCAAATAATGTTTTGTTAAATTTACAGGCACCTGTTTAATTTTACTGTTTGGTTTTTTTTTTTCAACTGAAAGCTTGTTGTTTTGAAGATTATTAACATGATTAATGTGTCTTGTTTTGAGAATGCGTGACATCTGGATGTGTCTTTTATTTTGGTGAAAATTCAGATTAAAAGTGGAGCAAAACTATTTTTCTGGTTAAAATAGCTTATTTTTTATTTATTTGCTTTGGGGATGTGTATTTTTTTATACGCTTTGTTAATACACCATTCCAAATTTATTCCTGGTGTCAATCAATTTCTATTAGCTTGATGCAAATGCACAAAACACGTTAAAATTCAAAACAAAACTTTGACATGCAGGTGAAATGACAAGATTTGTATCACATTGAAAAATATTTATTTTTTCGAAATTCAATGTTAAACAAAATCTTTAATCATACATCAAAAAGGGAAAAGCAAGGACGAATATTGGATTAAAAGGTGTAGAATAAATGTATACAATAAACATGGTGAAATTAAACAAAAGTGTTCCTTTATATTTTTACTGAAAATTCAGAAATGTTGTCTGCCTTTATTATTCCAATTTTTAAGAATGAACACAGATAAGGGATTATAATTGCGATATCAGGAAAATCTGCACAAAAATATTTGAATTTGATATAAAATAACTCGCTACAGTCGCATTATCGTTATCAATGAAAACTTATCACTAATTACTGAATTTACAGTTAACCCTTTGCCTTTCACACCGGTACAGCTCATAATCAATATGAATAAGAAAAATCATGCCGTCCTCAGAGGGTGATTTATCTCTGTATGTTACTTTCAGACATAGGATTTTGGCCAAAGAAAAGAAGAATGCAGGAAATATTCAGTAGAATGTCAGAAAGTGGAATCATACACCGAGAAGACCTGTATCAGATTTGGGAACAAAAGGATTTCCGTCCAATTTTACCGTACAAAGAGTTTATATTCAACATCCTCATTCATTTAGATATTCTGGCAGAGCAAAGAAGATATGACACAGGTACAGGAAGTCGGTTACCAGTAGAGAACTTCTTTGTTCCCTGTATGGTTACAGAAAGAAACACAACCAGCTTTATGGAAAAAGAATGTACACCAGAGAAAGCAATATGTCTAGCCTTTGTTTTTAAAGGAACTGTCATACCACCGGCTTTGCCCAATCGTCTGATCAGTGCGTGTCTGAGCATGTGGACTTTGAAGCAGTATGAAGGGAGAAAACTCCTCTTTTCAGGATTTATTGTAGTCTCATTTGACAAGGCACATGATGTTGTAATATGTGTCGAAGGCAACAAGATTCTTCTTTATTTAGTCCATAAAACCTCGGCTGGACTTATAGTACCAGATATAGCCACTGGAGTTAAGGAATGCTTGGTTACAACAATGGAAAGAATATCAGATTTCTATCAGTCCACAATCCATGTAAAACACGGCAAACAATTACCTTTCCATATTGAATATTCATGTTTTGAATTGAAATGCTTCATTAGTGAAGAGGCAGCTTTGCAGATCAGCGAATGGGTTTGTGACGAACATAAACTTACACACAGACAAGGAAACTGGGTTGTTTGGAACCAAGATAAGGTAAACATTATATATATAGTAAGGTCAGTAAGCAAATTGTAAATTAATTTAAAGGACGAACAAGATAGAAAACTAAAAAAACAGAACCCCAGTTTTTAAATTCTTATCTTGTGTAGTAACAAGTAGTTGTAAATAAAACTATAAAGAGTTATTTTTTATCAACATGCTAATTATCATTAGATAATACACTATTTTTCATATTTTAACTATTACTCAAAAACCATTTGACTGTACAACAACAAATGGCTGTGTTCGTGGTACAAATGTACATCATTGTGTTACTCCCTTTTTGTGTTGGAGTTATTTTCTTCACAAGGTCGAGATTTTCAAAACTGATAATGATAGAACATTTGGTGCATATTTTGATAAATGAAATATCTCCTATTCTATAGATGATTAAAATTATTGAATGTATATATGTTTTATTTTTACAGATAAAAGAACAGTGTGAATTACATTGTCCAGGTAAGATTTCTCAAACGTAGCTTCACATGATTTAAAACTTGAAACAAGTTACTTAGTGATTGCATGCTAATATGTACATAATATATTTACTTTTATGAGTTTAAACATTCGACAAAGAACTGATTGACGGTACATTTTCAATGGTTGTCACAAATCTGAACAAAGTTGTAAGCTAGGTGATTGCTTATAGAAGTGTGTTCCCTTAAATGCATTTGTTAGTATTTTCTTTATTGTAGATAAATGAAAAGTCACGTTAAAAAGTAAAAATATCTGCAAAACATGATCTATGAATAATTCGAACTGCTTAACTTGTCAAAAGGTTCAGCATTTAAGTACATCACAACATTTCCCTTGGTTTTAGCTGTAAGCTGTAGGCGAATAAATAACATAAACAGTGATATTTTAAAGTCAATTCAATCGGCAAGATACTGCCTACAAAAAAATCAGTGTACAAATTTTGATATGTATACAGACATAATCAGTCAGGGGCGTTACTTAAACAAGTTATTTTTTTTAATTACTTATGTAAGTAATTTTTTATTTTAAATACAATAAAATTACTTAATAGAGTTATTTTAATTTTCAATAGAAACATAGACTAAATGTAGTTTTCATGATTTTAAACTACATTTTATATCATAAAATAAAGAATTTATCAAATTTGAGAGGAGTATAGAGATGAAGGGTTTAATACTTTGAAAATAATAACAAAAATATTACTTGAATAAGTTATTTTAAACATTTTTGAAAAAAATAGCAATTACATCTAAGGCACATATGTAATTGATTTAGGTTACAAATTATAAATAACTTCAGGTCTTAATTAATTCACAAGTATCTATCTATTTATATCAGTCTACCTTCAAGATTTTAGAGGAAAATGATAATTTAATAGTCCCAAGAGACCAATCTTTGACCCAGAAGCGTCGGTATGAAAGATAAGTGCGTCGGAAAGTTAATTAGTGTTTCTGAAGAACTAGTTTTTATATATCAAGGGAAAAATAACCAGATAACTGTGAAAATTATTTAAAGCTAGTAAAATCTGTATTCTTGGACACCTATAAAAATAATATTCAGAAAAATAACTTATATAAGTTATATTTAAATAAGCCTCGTTTTCAACATTACTTGTATAGGTAATTTTAATTGTTACTTGTTTAAGTAATGCCCCTGACTGATAATATCTGAAAGTCTAGAAGAGTAGCAATTGACAATTATGGTTGTTTTAGAACAAGGAAACATTACAGATTATTTCAACAATCCAACAAGTAGCGGTCCACAGTCAATGAAGTTATTTACCTTAATCTGCAAATTTTGAGAGAGATTTGCAATTAATTAGTAAAACTAATTATGTCTATAAATATAACTAGTGAGTTATTAAGGTGATTGCATTATCCAAAATGTTTAAGCAAATACCAAATCTTGTGTTTTTTATTATAATTGTTCAACTTAGCTATTTACAAGAAGATAACTCTTATAGCAAAAATGTTAGACAGAAATGATAGTGACATTTTCATTTATAATTTACCTGTCCAAAAAGGACCAAGCGAGCTTTTCTTATATGAAGGCGTTCGTCATCTGTCGTCGTCGTTCAATACATTTTACACAAGTCTTCTACTCTCAAACTATAGGCCCATATACATATGGAATGTCTTAATTATCCTGTAGTTAATTCAAAAAATATATATATGATGACCCCTCCAATTAACCAAGATGGGTGCCATGGATAAAAGTAAAATATGGGGGTAAAATGAAGTTGATAGCTTATATCTCTAAAAGTAAAACATTGGTTTAAAAAGGTTCGTTAGGTCCTGATCTATCTGACCTGAAATATTCAGTGTTTTCAGATCACCTTGTTTTGGGGTTGCTGCCCATGATTTAGTAATTGTGAGAACATTTTAAAGTTTTGGGTTATTATGCTGAATGATATAGAGACAAAGACGAAACAGGAAATTGTTCAGCAAAGTAAAATCTACAAGTAAGTCAATATCATCAAAATTATCTAAAGTAAATATTTCATAATTTTTTTTAATCTCTTTTTAAAGATATATTCCTCTGAAACTTTTTAGGCAAATGAAATCAAACGTGCCCTAAATCATCTTAAGGATATTTAGTTAAAATGATGTTTTGGTCGACTTTGCCTATCAATCAAGATGGCCGTCATAGAAAAAAATAGATCATGGTCGTAAAAATCCAGTTAAGCTTATATCTATGAAACTGAAGTATTAAAAGCAAATCTTTTTTGGTGTAAAAATGTAAATCATGTCATGATATATCTGACCGTAAATTTGTAGACGCTTCAGACAACCCATTTTTTTGTTGCTGCCCCTAAATTGGTATTTCTAAGGAAATTTTGTAATTTCGGTTTTTATTTTGAATAGTATGACAGATAGAGATAAAAATGTACAACAAACTAATCTCTTCATTTAATTCATCATGATCAAAAGTGTCTGTTGACCCCGTTAGGAGTAATGGCCCTATCATGTAATTTTTTCACACTTTTCATAATTATTACAAAGTTGTCGGTGCCATATAGTTTACCCTTGTCCGTAATTCCATCATTCTGTCTTACGGAGTTTTTTCTAAACGCCTTCAGATATTGGGCTGATTTTTGGTATGTGAGTTAACCATGATGAGTTACAGATCAAGTTTAAGTTTCGTTCTGCTCCGCTAATTTTTGCCGAAATTATAGGCTATTTACTTTGATAAATTGTTGAAAATCACAATTATACAGACTTTTTTTCTAAACGCATTCAGATATAGGGCTGGTTTTTTATATGGGAGTTACAGATCAAGTTTAAGTTTTGTTTCACTCGGCTAACTTTTGCTGTAATGTTGTGCTTTGGACTTTGTAAATTTTTTGAAAAATTGCGTAATACAGATTTTTTTCTAAATGCTTACATATCTTGTGCTGATTTTTTGTATGTGAGCTTACTATGATTGAGTTGTAGATCAAGTTTAAATTTCGTTTTGCTCCACTAATATTTGCCAAAATGAAGGGTTAACAACTTCGAAAATTGTTGAAAATCACAGTTTTACAGACTTTTTTTCTATACGCCTCTAGATTTTGAGCTGATTTTTGACATGTGAGACTACCATCATGTTTGTGTCAACATGTGCTTTTGAAATTGCAGATCTTTTAAATTTTGAGACGGGACCATTCATGTCGCTTTGACACATTTAGTTTGTAATCTTTTTTCAAAAAATGTTTATGAATCTACTGAACCAATCTAACCAAACTTAGCCCAAATTATTTTTATATTATCTAGTTGCATGTGTCCGTTGACCCCATCTATCAACCAAGATGATCGTAATGGCTTTTAACCTTATTTTGTGTTATGTGTAAAAGCTGTAGACGATAGAGGGAAACATTTACATTTGTTATATCGCAAATCTTTACAATGGTGTTTAACATGCCTACATTTGTCGTCGGAATCATCTATAGCAATGCTACCAAAGTATGTCAATCGTAATAATTTTGCCAACCGCTAATGAATTGGCAATAAACGCGTCATGTCTGCTTATATATCACGGGTCCGATTGGTCAATTTTATGGGAAAGTCTAAATGATTATCAGAGTTATTTGATCTTGTTCCATTTTTATACGTAAAGTCAAGAGAGAGTCTGAATGACATTGATGTCATGGGAACATTTGTATCTAAAAAAGGAACCTCTGAACTTATTAGACATACCACAAAAAACACTTGTGAGGTTTTTTTCAAGGTATCTTATATAATTTTACTAACAGGGGGATAAGTTCTATTCAGACAAAAAATAACAGTTTTTTTCTGAAACAGTTTTTATAATTAATCATTTACTGTGAGACATTTATTTCCAAATTTACTTGAAAAGTCTTGAATAGGATTGCTTCAAATAATTCCGACAACAAATGTAGGCGTGTAATACACCATTGTAAAGATAAATCAATTTAGATTTACGATATAACAATTTTAAATTGGGTTGACCGACTAGAAAGTGGCATATAACGGAATTTCCTCACCGCCTGACATTTTTCTAAAATGCAAGTTAAGTACCTTGTGTTATATTAAGATAATATAGGGAAAAAAATTCTGAGACAATTGCCTGTGGAGAGAAAATATAAACAAGAAAAAGATCAGAAATACATTACAAAAGGTATTACCAAAAGAATAATTTTACCATGAATTATATTGTAGTCTACATAGTTAGCATAACTGAAGATGTACAAAGACCTAGAGGAGTCACACAGGCTCTGTATAGCCTCTTGTTCGTGTCTTTTTGTCAGTGTTTTTTCAACCAATGAATTTTGATATAATGGTTAGGTTTATAATTTTGCCTTTGATACATTTAGCCATCTATCCTTTGTAAACTGCACAATTATATTAGAAGATATAATGAACATTCTTTGGTTATTCATCCTTAACCATGTTAAACATAGTAGTCTATCAAGATCTTAAATTTTACTAGCATTATGTATCTTTTTCGTACAATTCTAGGTTTACAAGACAGTGCCTTAAATCAAATTCCGAGTGATGTTGAACTTTATCGATTAGCAGCAGGATGTGACGAAACCACAATACGAGAGTTGGCCATATATCTTGGTATGACTCTACAAGATTGGGATACACTTAGATCTGATAATGCTCGGATTGAGATTGTTAAGTATAGAATACTGGTCAACTGGCGGGAAAAATATTCAGGAAAATTTAGCAGTATATCCAAAGCTTTAACAGATATGGACTTACCGGTTCATACACTGTGTCAGGTAACTAGTTTAGATACATTGCACATACATTATTATACATAGATGCTTTTCCCACCATTTTGTTTAATTAAATATCTCGAAAAGGAGCTTGATAACTTTTCTGTATCTTTAGCTTATTTTGTTCCTTAATAAATGGTCTTCTGACTTATAGTATCAATCTTAAATTCTTGACTTTTTGTTATTTCATATCAGTACACCCTTAAGGAAGACTACTGATACCCTACTGAACATCCATTACAAAGAATTCAAACCTGCTGCAGTTTGATAATGTATAAGAAATGTAGAGGAAAATGTCTGAATTTCCTCGGGATCTTCCTTTGTTTCAATCAGTAGGCTCTTCGCAATTTCGTTGTTAATGGTCATATGCGGTTGGTCACAGTGGCTCCCTATCATTTAGTTTTCTGTTTGTCCTACATAATATAGTAAGGGTTACAACTTAGAACAAATGATTATATTTTTTTTTAATAGTTATTGTAAACACTTCAGTTCATTTTAGTAAAGATAGGTACAAATATTTTATAAAAAAAAAAAAATATGTCTCCCTTAAAGCCCAGTATACCATAATTGATAGGTTTAGTTTTTTTATGATAATAAATATAACGAGTTATTCAATTTTGATTTACAATGTTCCGAATATGTAAAAAAAAATCACTACACCATCTTACTATTTCAAAATCATCATGTGCTTGTAAGTTTAAGTTGTCGGGAAAATTATGGTTTTATTCGATACAGTTTTTGTTCATTGGATATTATAATGTGATTTTGAGTCTGACATTTTGGCTTTGTTTTACACTTTCTTATATCAATATCGTTATATATTATATGTGTATGTCAAAGGGAGCTCAAATAAATTGTTTTACTAATGCACATATTATTACACAAAAGCCCACATAATAACATATGAATACATTTGATTCAATGAATATAAAATGGTTAGCCTGAATATGTTCAAGGTTATCATTCTGATACCAAAACCTTTGGCTTTGAATATAATTAAGTTTGATATGCAGTTATCATGGTTATGGTAGACCTCAAATCCCATCTATGTTGTATTTGCACAATACGTTTGTCACCTTGAAGACTATTTTAAAACAACAACTGAATTAACACATGAAAGTATCTAGGACTTTTAGTATTCCTTTTAAATATTTAAAGATCTGTTAAAAGGGAGATTAAACTATGTAAATTCATTGATATGTCTATATAAAACAAAGAGCTGTTAAAAGGGAGATTAAACTATGTAAACTCATTGCCATGTCTATATAAAACAAAGATCTGTTAAAAGGGAGATTAAACTATGTAAATTCATTGATATGTCTATATAAAACAAAGATCTGTTAAAAGGGAGATTAAACTATGTAAATTCATTGCTATGTCTATATAAAACAAAGATCTGTTAAAAGGGAGATTAAACTATGTAAATTCATTGATATGTCTATATAAAACAAAGATCTGTTAAAAGGGAGATTAAAATATGTAAATTCATTGCTTTGTCTATATAAAAAAAGATCTGTTAAAAGGGAGATTAAACTATGTAAATTCATTGATATGTCTATATAAAACAAAGATCTGTTAAAAGGGAGATTAAACTATGTAAATTCATTGCTATGTCTATATAAAACAAAGATCTGTTAAAAGGGAGATTAAACTATGTAAATTCATTGCTATGTCTATATAAAACAAAGATCTGTTAAAAGGGAGATTAAACTATGTAAATTCATTGCTATGTCTGTATAAAACAAAGGTCTGTTAAAAGGGAGATTAAACTATGTAAATTCATTGCTATGCCTATAGAAAACAAAGATCTGTTAAAAGGGAGATTAAACTATGTAAATTCATTGCTTTGTCTATATAAAAAAAGATCTGTTAAAAGGGATATTAAACTATGTAAATTCATTGCTATGTCTATATAAAACAAAGATCTGTTAAAAGGGAGATTAAACTATGTAAATTCATTGCTATGTCTATATAAAACAAAGATCTGTTAAAAGGGAGATTAAACTATGTAAATTCATTGCTATGTCTGTATAAAACAAAGATCTGTTAAAAGGGAGATTAAACTATGTAAATTCATTGCTATGTCTTTATAAAACAAAGATCTGTTAAAAGGGAGATTAAACTGTGTAAATTCATTGCTATATCTATATAAAACAAAGATCTGTTAAAATGGAGATTAAACTATGTAAATTCATTGCTTTGTCTATAGAAAACAAAGATCTGTTAAAAGGGAGATTAAACTACGTAAATTCATTGCTATGTCTATAGAAAACAAAGATCTGTTAAAAGGGAGATTAAACTATGTAAATTCATTGCTATGCCTATATAAAACAAAGATCTGTTAAAAGGGAGATTAAACTATGTAAATTCATTGCTTTGTCTATAGAAAACAAAGATCTGTTAAAAGGGAGATTAAACTACGTAAATTCATTGCTATGTCTATAGAAAACAAAGATCTGTTAAAAGGGAGATTAAACTATGTAAATTCATTGCTTTGTCTATAGAAAACAAAGATCTGTTAAAAGGGAGATTAAACTACGTAAATTCATTGATATGTCTATATAAAACAAAGATCTGTTAAAAGGGAGATTAAACTATGTAAATTCATTGCTATATCTATATAAAACAAAGATCTGTTAAAAGGGAGATTAAACTACGTAAATTCATTGCTATGTCTATATAAAACAAAGATCTGTTAAAAGGGAGATTAAACTATGTAAATTCATTGCTTTGTCTATAGAAAACAAAGATCTGTTAAAAGGGAGATTAAACTATGTAAATTCATTGCTATGCCTATATAAAACAAAGATCTGTTAAAAGGGAGATTAAACTATGTAAATTCATTGCTTTGTCTATAGAAAACAAAGATCTGTTTAAAGGGAGATTAAACTACATAAATTCATTGCTATGTCTATACACAAAGCTGACTTTTGTTAAGTTATGCATGAATGTTCTCCATTAAAATTTTCATACAAATAACGCGTTCACCTGGAAATTGAATACACTTATAACACTATATCCTGATCTCATTTTTCAACAATCAACAAAAGATGATAAATCAAATTTAGTCATTGTTGATACTGCTCTTGGCATGTATATGGTGCATGTATCGTCTTAGTATGTTTATGGTGTATGTGTCTTTTTGGAATGTAGATTGTGTATGTATCATTTCGGTATATATATGGTGTATGTTTTGTCTTGGTATGTATTTGGTGTATGTATCGTCTTAGTATATATGTGGTTCACGTATTGTCTTGGTATGAATTTTTTTATGTATCGTCTTGGTATGTACATGTATATTGTGTATGTACTGTCTTGGTATGTGTTTGTGTATGTGTCGTCTTGGTATTTATATGGTTTAAATGTTGTCTTGGTATGTAGTTTTGTATGTATCGTCTTGGTATGTATATGGTGTATGTTTTGTCTTGGTTTGTATATGGTGTGCGTAATTGTCATGGTATGTATTTATGTATGTGTCCTCTTGGTATGTAGATGGTGTATGTGGCGTTTTGGGTATGCACATGATGTACGTATTGCCTTTGTATGTATATGGTGTATGTGTTGTCTTGGTTTGTATATGGTGTATGTGTTGTCTTGGTATGTAAATTGTGTATGTGGACTTTAAATTTCAATTTCTTTGGAGATTGTAAGTCTTGTTAATTTACTTTTTTTATGGTAAATGTGTTAATTGTATTTGTTGTAGGTAAAACGGGAAAGAAGAGCAGAGACAGGTATGTATGGATGTTGAATGGTAAACATGGTACACTTCATGTTTTTTCCTTCGAAATATAACTCGGACAATTACATTTCCATAGGTGTAAACTATATTTGTCTTGAAAACATGATATATGACTATTTAAACTAACCTATACATGCAAGTATATAGTGGCTCAATCTGTCCATTTGATATCAAAAAGGCATGTTGTCGCTTTGTCTACCGATAATAAGTGAATATAAAACTGATAAAATCATTACAGCGGATTCCATTGAGTGTGTAGCCAAAGGTAATATCTTTGGTTAGCTTGCTTGTTTGCTGAACTGTGAAGTCATTGTTAGGTTAGGTAATTATAAACTACCCTACTTTATAAATAAACTATTCCTACAGAAAACCAATCTATCTGTCTGTTGGACTATGCTACTTTGAAAGGAAGGTAGTATACCTCACCTAATAATGACTTCACGGTTCAGCTAACAAACAAGCTAACCAAAGATATTACCTTTGGCTACACACTCAATGAAATTCGCTGTAATGGGAATAATGACTTACTGTTTGAGTTTGTGTTGCATTCAAAATAACACATTGCAAGGCTTTTTGTCTGTAAATGTTTCACCCATTTTAGCTTACAAGGATTGGTATGCTATGCATGCTTTTGTCATCACTTGGTGTCCATTGTTGTTGTCTTGTCGGTCTGTTTAATTTAAAAATAAGTCTCCTTTAACCTGATTCTTCAGGAATTATTGCCACGCTTTGGTTAAATATTTCTCGGGTGTCTGGTTTAAAATTTGATAACCTGGGATTTTTTCATCAATAAATATGACCCCTGTTACGTTTTTTTTTTTTGGTCATATTTATTGACCAATTTCATTGTTTGTATACTATATCATGTTGCTGTTGTTGCACACAATATGTTCTTGAGTGTATTAGTAATAAACTTTGTGATATATAGATATTAAAAAATGTGGTATGAGTGACAATTAGACAACTCTTCATCCAAGTCAGACTTCTGCAAAAGTAAACCATTATAGGTCAAAGTATGGTTTTTAACAATGAGCCTTGTCTCACATCGAACAGCAAGCTATAAAAGGTGTAAAAAAATATGTGTAAAACCATTCAAACGGAAAAAAACCAACAGTCTAATATCTGTGAAAAACAAGGCAACGAGAAACACATATGAACCACTTTAAAACGCGACAATTTCTGAACAACATATTCCATTCTAAGCACAGGTGCAAATAATTGAAGCGGGTTAAAACGTTTTCATAGGAAACACCCGTCAAAATTATATGAAACAATCGTGAAACATGATAACATCACAACTTACAAAAAAACGCTGTAAAATATCAATATCATAACGCTGTTTGTTAGAAATAGAACATGGCTTAATGTATGCAGTTTTTGACTAATACCTCAAACTAAGAGAAGAGTTGATCAACATTTCAATTACTACCGGCGGAATTGAATTAAAAATTGAACAGACCATTTTGGAGTCCTAGAAACGGAGTTATTACCCCTAGAAACTTGTTTATCCTTTTTTTTCGTTTGTTAAGTGTCAATAATGCAATAACAGTAAACATTTTATTAAACTGAACAGTGATAATACTTACGTTTATATTGAGATATGTGAGTTGTTTCAATTTGTAATTAAGTCATTGTACATGGTTAAATAAAAATGCATAAGTCAAGAATACTTCACGTTGATGTGAAAATCTAAAGTACATGTTCACTGTTACACTATATAAGTGAGATAAAGCTTATTGTGAGATTTTTCTGGTCTTATAAATCATTTAAGGGTATAAATATAGCCTAATAAAAAAATATCCAGACATGCATTCATTCATTTGATTGATTCTGCAATTATGTTATAGGTGTGTTTATCTACAATTATTTTTTAATAAACATTATTTATTACACTAGTCTTGCAGGTAGGCGCCTAATAACTTTAAATGCAAAACTATATTTTCATTATTGAATATGCAATATTTGAAAAATAATCTACTTCAATTTGTATTTAAATTTCAGACATTCCTTTGGAATTTCTAGATCGTATACCGACGGATGAGATACTAGATAAACTAGCACCACAAATTGGTCAAGTATATTTTCAACTTGGCGCTGCCATCGGGTTGTCGATTGGAACCCTGGAAAATATTCAGAGTAATAATCCTAGAGATTTAGCAGCTCAGAATAGAGAGGTATTATTCGCATGGAGAGAAGACAGAAAAGTGAAACCTACAATACGGGTACTGGTACAGGCTTTAGTTAGCATTGGGAGAGGAGCACTTTGTTTACAGGAAGTTTTAACGAATGTGGATCCTAATACACTTGGAGAATCAGAAAAAGTGAGAGATAAAGGTGCAATATCGAAGAAATTAAATAAATGTGCAATAGCTTGAAAGTGCACACCACAGAGTACAGTAAGAACAATAATGCAATATGGAGAAAAAGTCGACTACAGCTAAGGTGAAACCAACTAAAGTGCATTCCGGCTTAAATGTTTCTAAAATACCTACACTTTTGTATTTTACTAGCTTGTTCAATATATTCCCGGTGCCGCTGAGGACATATGCAAAGTCCTTGCCTGTCTAATTGTCCCTCCATTTGATACAACAATGTTAAGAGACTGTCTGACAGAAAGCTATCGGGACATAGGTATAGTCTTTGCCTGTCTGTTGTCCTTACATCTAATACAAAAATGCTAAGAGACTGTCTGACAGAAAGCTTTCATACATGTTCTTTATCATTTATTTTCATGTATTTGTTTTCCGTCCTTTATTGTTATTTTGATTTGACAAATGAATGGGTCTAAATACGATTTTTTGACAATGTTACGCAAGGAATTTCGTTTTGGAATATGTTTGCTCAATAAAGACAGAATACATTCATGTTTACTGTTCCAGTGTTATGTTACTTGAATGTTTGAAAATTTGAAAATTTTGATGTTCTGGATAATTAACATGATTATTTGAGTTAACCTTTTTGTTATTGATTCATAAAATTCTGGAACATTGGCAAGCTCGTGCATTATAAAACATGTACATGTATTTCAGCAGAAGCAAGCAAGACTCGGCTGTGTATTTCTATATTTCAACAAATAAAGACCAGTTTTTGTAATAATCACTGATCAGAATGAAAATAAGGAGATAGTGTGTGATTCAATGAGAAAACTATCCACCAAATGGTAAAATCATGTGAATTTAATCAAGTAACGCCTACTGTAACGCATTCATAAAATAGCAAACTCGATTTATTGTTAGCTAAAAAAAAGTGTCTAACTAAAATTGTGAAACAATTCAAACTGATTTATGATAAAACAAATAACTACTTAAAATGTGGTTTTTAACGACCTACACTTCCAATGAGGGTGCAACATGGTCAGTGTTCCCCCTTGTGTAATTTTTAGCTCACCTTGCCCGAAGGGCCAAGTGAGCTTTTCCCATTACTTTGCGTCCGTCGTCGGTGTTAACTTTTACAAAAATCTTCTCCTCTGAAACTACTGGGCCAAATTTAACCAAACTTGGACCCAATCATCATTGGGGTATCTAGGTTTAAAAAAATGTGTCCGGTGACCCGGCCAACCAACCAAGATGGCCGCCATGGCTAAAAATAGAACATAGGGGTAAAATGCAGTTTTTGGCTTATAACTCAAAAACCAAAGCAATTAGAGGAAATCTGACATGGGGGTAAAATTGTTTATCAGGTGAAGATCTATCTGCTTCAAAATTTTCAGATGAATCGGACAACCCGTTGTTGGGTTGCTGCCCCTGAATTAGTAATTTTAAGGAAATTTTGCTGTTTTGGGTTATTATCTTGAATATTATTATAGACAGAGATAAACTGTAAACAGCAATAATGTTCAGCAAAGTAAGATTTACAAATAAGTCAAAGTGACCGAAATGGTCAGTTGACCCCTTTAGGAGTTATTGCCCTTTATTGTCAATTTTTAACCATTTTTCGTAAATCTTAGTTATCATTTTCAAAAATCTTCTCCTCTGAAACTACTGGGTCAAATTAATCCAAACTTGGCCACAATCATCTTTGGGGTATCTAGTTTAAAAAATGTGTCCGGTGACCAGGCCATCAAATCAAGATGGCCGCCACAGCTAAACATAGAACATGGGGGTAAAATGCAGTTTTTGGCTTATAACTCAAAAACCAAGGCATTTAGAGGAAATCTGACATGAGTAAAATTGTTTATCAGGTCAAGGCCTATCTGCCCTGAAATTTTCAGATGAATCAGACAACCTGTTGTTGGGTTGCTGCCCCTAAATCGGTAGTTTTAAGGAACTTTTTCTGTTTTTGGTTATCTTGACTATTATCATAGATAGAGATAAACTGTAAACAGCAATAATGTTCAGCAAAGTAAGATTTACAAATAAGTCAACATGACCGAAATGGTCAATTGACCCCCTAAGGAGTTATTGTCCTTTATAGTCAATTTTTATTAACATTTTCCACTGAAACTACTGGGCCAAGTTCATTATAGATAGAGATAATTGTAAGCAACAAGACTGTTTAGTAAAGTAAGATGTACAAACACATCACCATCACCAAAACACAATTTTGTCATGAATCCATCTGATTCCTTTGTTTAATATTCACAGAGACCAAGGTGAGCGACACAGGCTCTTTAGAGCCTCTAGTTATTTATTGCAAAAGTGCATATCTAAAAGGTTGTCTCCCTTTATATAGGACACTATCTATAAGTACACATAGTATTAATAATGAAATTTGTATATATATGTTCACCATAATTTTAACATATAAACAAGCTGTGTTTTGATTGTGTGATTCTCATTATGATTTATCATGTATAGTTGCTGTATTATAAATGTATTAAAATTGTCAACATTTTTCTTTTTTTTTTTTCTTTTAATAATATATCATTAATGCACCTGTATTTTAATAACAAACCCACATTTGCTTGAAGATACTTTCCACCGCTAACATGTTAAACCCCACCATTTGCTGTATGTTTACGCCTGTCTCAAGTCGGGAGCCTGTACATACAGTTATATATATATATATATATATATATATATATATATAAAGGACACTCCAAAAGCATCAAAAATATTCTTAAACTGAAAAAGTTGCAGATCAAAGATACGGAAGGGCATTTAAAAGTTGTCTTAAAGAAAAGCAGACAGTGCAATGGCTATGAAAGAAAAAGAAAATGAAAAAACAAGCATCAGTACACACAACTCAACACAGAAAAGCTAAGACATGAGAAACATCAACTTTATCAAAAACGGGTGATCACATGAGCTCTGGAAAGGTAAGAATGTTCTGGTCCACTAGTGAAACCTGTCATGTTTTTTCTTGGCAAGCAAACATTTGGTGAAAATTCACATACGTTGATGTCACTGTCAAAGAAAAGAAATAGATTGTGACTTAGACAATTAGACCAACTCTGTGGTCCTCCTTTACATGGACTTTCTTAACAATAACATGTATGTTATAAGTAATGACTTCAACTAAATCATGTTAAATACTGACAATAGATTTATTTATTGCAGCAAGCCTCTTTTAAGGCAATTCATGTCAGTGGAATAGCTAGTTCCTCCTCTGATTTTAGAGAGTGAATGTCATTAGTGGAATAGCGAGTTCCACCTCTGATGTTTTGGGAGTTCATGTAATTAGTGGAATAGCTAGTTCCACCTCTGATTTTCGGGTGTTCATGTCATTAGCTATATAGTGGAATAGCTAGTTCATCCTTTGATTTTAGAGAGTTCATGTCATTAGTGGACTAGCTAGTTCCTCCTCTAATTTAAGAGAGTTCATTTCATTAGCGGAATAGCTAGTTCCTCCTCTGATTTAAGGGAGTTCATATCATTAGTGGAATAGCTAGTTCCTCCTCTGATTTAAGGGAGTTCATGTCATTAGTGGAATAGCTAGTTCCTCCTCTGATTTTAGGGAGTTCATGTTATTAGTGGAATAGCTAGTTCCACCTCTGATTTTAGGGAGTTCATGTCATAAGTGGAATAGCTAGTTCCTCCTCTGATTTTAGGAGTTCATGTGATCAGTGGCATAGCTAGTTCCTCCTCTGATTTTAGGGTGTTCGTGTCATTAGTGGAATAGCTAGTTCCTCCTCTGATTTTAGGGAGGTCATTACTGGAATAGCTAGTTCCTCCTCTGATTTTAGAGAGTTCGTGTCATTAGTGGCATAGCTAGTTCCTCCTCTGATTTTAGGGAGTTCATGTCATTAGTGGAATAGCTAGTTCCTCTGATTTTAGGGTGTTCGTGTCATTAGTGGAATAGCTAGTTCCTCCTCTGATTTAAGAGAGTTCATTTCATTAGTGGAATAGCTAGTTCCACCTCTGATTTTAGGGAGTTCATGTCATTAGTGGACTAGCTAGTTCCTTCTCTGATTTAAGAGAGTTCATTTCATTAGCGGAATAGCTAGTTCCTCCTCTGATTTTAGGGAGTTCATGTCATTAGTGGAATAGCTAGTTCCTCCTCTGATTTAAGGGAGTTCATGTCATTAGTGGATTAGCTAGTTCCTCCTCTGATTTTAGGGAGTTCATGTGATTAGTGGCATAGCTAGTTCCTCCTCTGATTTAAGGGTGTTCGTGTCATTAGTGGAATAGCTAATTCCTCCTCTGATTTTAGAGAGTTCGTGTCATTAGTGGAATAGTCTGATTTTAGGGAGTTCATGTCATTAGTGGAATAGCTAGTTCCACCTATGATTTTAGGGAGATCATGTCATAAGTGGAATAGCTAGTTCCTCCTCTGATTTTAGGAGTTCATGTGATTAGTGGCATAGCTATTTCCTCCTCTGATTTTAGGGAGTCCATGTCATTAGTGGAATAGCTAGTTCCTCCTCTGATTTAAGGGAGTTCATGTCATTAGTGGAATAGCTTGTTCCTCCTCTGATTTAAGGGAGTTCATGTCATTAGTGGAATAGCTAGTTCCTCCTCTGATTTTAGGGAGTGCATGTTATTAGTGGAATAGCTAGTTCCACCTCTGATTTTAGGGAGTTCATGTCATAAGTGGAATAGCTAGTTCCTCCTCTGATTTAAGGGAGTTCATGTCATTAGTGGAATAGCTAGTTCCTCCTCTGATTTTAGGGAGTTCATGTTATTAGTGGAATAGCTAGTTCCACCTCTGATTTTAGGGAGTTCATGTCATAAGTGGAATAGCTAGTTCCTCCTCTGATTTTAGGAGTTCATGTGATTAGTGGCATAGGTAGTTCCTCCTCTGATTTTAGGGTGTTCGTGTCATTAGTGGAATAGCTAGTTCCTCCTCTGATTTTAGGGAGGTCATTACTGGAATAGCTAGTTCCTCCTCTGATTTTAGAGAGTTCGTGTCATTAGTGGCATAGCTAGTTCCTCCTCTGATTTAAGGGTGTTCGTGTCATTAGTGGAATAGCTAGTTTCACCTCTGATTTTAGGGAGTTCATGTCATTAGTGGACTAGTTTGTTCCTTCTCTGATTTAAGAGAGTTCATTTCATTAGCGGAATAGCTAGTTCCTCCTCTGATTTTAGGGAGTTCATGTCATTAGTGGAATAGCTAGTTCCTCCTCTGATTTAAGGGAGTTCATGTCATTAGTGGAATAGCTAGTTCCTCCTCTGATTTTAGGGAGTTCATGTCATTAGTGGAATAGCTAGTTCCACCTCTGATTTGAGGGAGTTCATGTCATAAGTGGAATAGCTAGTTCCTCCTCTGATTTAAGAGAGTTCATTTCATTAGCGGAATAGCTAGTTCCTCCTCTGATTTTTGGGAGTTCATGTCATTAGTGGAATAGCTAGTTCCTCCACTGATTTAAGGGAGTTCATGTCATTAGTGGAATAGCTAGTTCCTCCTCTGATTTTAGGGAGTTCATGTCAGTAGTGGAATAGCTAGTTCCACCTCTGATTTTAGGGATATCATGTCATAAGTGGAATAGCTAGTTCCTCCTCTGATTTTAGGAGTTCATGTGATTAGTGGCATAGCTATTTCCTCCTCTGATTTTAGGGAGTTCATGCCAGTAGTGGAATAGCTAGTTCCTCCTCTGATTTTAGGGAGGTCATAAGTTGAATAGCTAGTTCCTCCTCTGATTTTAGAGAGTTCGTGTGATTAGTGGAATAGCTAGTTCCTCCTGATTTTAGGGAGGTCATAAGTGGAATAGCTAGTTCTTCCTCTGATTTTAGAAAGTTCATGTCATTAGTGGAATAGCTAGTTCCTCCTCTGATTTTAGGGAGTTCATGTCATTAGTGGATAAGCTAGTTCATCCTCTGATTTTAGGGAGTTCATGTCATAAGTGGAATAGCTAGTTCCTCCTCTGATTTTAGGGAGTTCATGTCATTAGTGGAATAGCTAGTTCCACCTCTGATTTTAGGGAGTTCATGTCATTAGTGGAATAGCTAGTTCCTCCTCTGATTTAAGGGAGTTCATGTGATTAGTGGCATAGCTAGTTCTTCCTCTGATTTTAGGGTGTTCGTGTCATTAGTGGAATAGCTAGTTCCTCCTCTGATTTTAGAGAGTTCGTGTCATTAGTGGAATAGCTTGTTCCTCCTCTGATTTTAGGGAGATCATGTCATTAGTGGAATAGCTAGTTCCTCCTCTGATTTTAGAGAGTTCGTGTCATTAGTGGAATAGCTAGTTCCTCCTCTGATTTTAGGGAGTTCATGTCATTAGTGGAATAGCTAGTTCCACCTCTGATTTTAGGGAGTTCGTGTCATTAGTGGAATAGCTAGTTCCTCCTCTGATTTTAGGGAGTTCATGTCATTAGTGGATAAGCTAGTTCATCCTCTGATTTTAGGGAGTTCATGTCATAAGTGGAATAGCTAGTTCCTCCTCTGATTTTAGGGAGTTCATGTCATTAGTGGAATAGCTAGTTCCTCCACTGATTTAAGGGAGTTCATGTCATTAGTGGATTAGCTAGTTCCTCCTCTGATTTTAGGGAGTTCATGTCATTAGTGGAATAGCTAGTTCCACCTCTGATTTTAGGGAGATCATGTCATAAGTGGAATAGCTAGTTCCTCCTCTGATTTTAGGAGTTCATGTGATTAGTGGCATAGCTATTTCCTCCTCTGATTTTAGGGAGTTCATGCCAGTAGTGGAATAGCTAGTTCCTCCTCTGATTTTAGGGAGGTCATAAGTTGAATAGCTAGTTCCTCCTCTGATTTTAGAGAGTTCGTGTCATTAGTGGAATAGCTAGTTCCTCCTGATTTTAGGGAGGTCATAAGTGGAATAGCTAGTTCCTCCTCTGATTTTAGAAAGTTCATGTCATTAGTGGAATAGCTAGTTCCTCCTCTGATTTTAGGGAGTTCATGTCATTAGTGGATAAGCTAGTTCATCCTCTGATTTTAGGGAGTTCATGTCATAAGTGGAATAGCTAGTTCCTCCTCTGATTTTAGGGAGTTCATGTCATAAGTGGAATAGCTAGTTCCTCCTCTGATTTTAGGGAGTTCATGTGACTAGCGGCATAGCTAGTTCTTCCTCTGATTTTAGGGTGTTCGTGTCATTAGTGGAATAGCTAGTTCCTCCTCTGATTTTAGAGAGTTCGTGTCATTAGTGGAATAGCTAGTTCCTCCTCTGATTTTAGGGAGTTCATGTCATTAGTGGAATAGCTAGTTCCTCCTCTGATTTTAGAGAGTTCGTGTCATTAGTGGAATAGCTAGTTCCTCCTCTGATTTTAAGGAGTTCATGTCATTAGTGGAATAGCTAGTTCCACCTCTGATTTTAGGGAGTTCGTGTCATTAGTGGAATAGCTAGTTCCTCCTCTGATTTTAGGGAGTTCATGTCATTAGTGGATAAGCTAGTTCATCCTCTGATTTTAGGGAGTTCATGTCATAAGTGGAATAGCTAGTTCCTCCTCTGATTTTAGGGAGTTCATGTCATTAGTGAAATAGCTAGTTCCATATTTTAGGGAGTTCATGTCATAAGTGGAATAGCTAGTTCCTCCTCTGATTTTAGGGAGTTCATGTGATTAGTGGCATAGCTAGTTCCTCCTCTGATTTTAGGGTGTTCGTGTCATTAGTGGAATAGCTAGTTCCTCCTCTGATTTTAGAGAGTTCGTGTCATTAGTGGAATAGCTAGTTCCTCCTCTGATTTTAGGGAGTTCATGTCATTAGTGGAATAGCTAGTTCCTCCTCTGATTTTAGAGAGTTCGTGTCATAAGTGGAATAGCTAGTTCCTCCTCTGATTTTAGGGAGTTCATGTCATTAGTGGAATAGCTAGTTCCACCTCTGATTTTAGGGAGTTCATGTCATTAGTGGCATAGCTAGTTCCTCCTCTGATTTTAGGGTGTTCATGCCATTAGTTACATAGCTAGTTCCACCTCTGATTTTAGGGAGTTCATGCGATTAAAACTATCAGATAAAGCAAAACTGTAAAACTATCAAAACTATCAGATCAAGAAAAACTGTAAAACTATACTGTAAAACTATTAAGACTATCAGATAGAGCAAAACTGTAAAACTATTAAAACTATCAGATAAAGCAAAACTGTAAAACTATTAAAACTATCAGATAAAGCAATACTGTAAAACTATTAAAACTATAAGATAGAGCAAAACTGTAAAACTATTAAAACTATCAGATAGAGCAATACTGTAAAACTTTTAAAACTATCAGATAGAGCAAAACTGTAAAACTATTTAAACTATCAGAAAGAGCAAAACTGTAAAACTATTAAAACTCAGATTAAGCAATACTATAAAACTATTAAAACTATCAGATAGAGCAATACTGTAAAACTATTAAACTATCAGATAGAGCAATACTGTAAAACTATTAAAACTATCAGATAGAGCAATACTGTAAAACTATTAAAACTATCAGATAGAGCAATATGGTAAAACTATAAAACTATCAGATAAAGCAAAACTGTAAAACTATTAAAACTATCAGATAGAGCAAAACTGTAACACTATTAAAACTATCAGATAGAGCAAAACTGTAAAACTATTAAAACTATCAGATAGAGCAAAACTGTAAAACTATTAAAACTATCAGATAGAGCAATACTGTAAAACTATTAAAACCATCAGATAAAGCAAAACTGTAAAACTATTAAAACTATCAGATAGAGCAAAACTGTAACACTATTAAAACTATCAGATAGATCAAAACTGTAAATCTATTAAAACTATCAGATAGAGCAAAACTGTAAAACTATTAAAACTATCAGATAGAGCAATACTGTAAAACTATTAAAACCATCAGATAAAGCAAAACTGTAAAACTATTAAAACTATCAGATAGAGCAAAACTGTAAAACTATTAAAACTATCAGATAGAGCAATACTGTAAAACTATTAAAACTATAAGATAGAGCAATATGGTAAAACTATAAAACTATCAGATAAAGCAAAACTGTAACACTATTAAAACTATCAGATAAAGCAAAACTGTAACACTATTAAAACTATCAGATAAAGCAAAACTGTAAAACTATTAAACCATCAGATAGAGCAAAACTGTAAAACTATTAAAACTATCAGATAGAGCAATATGGTAAAACTATAAAACTATCAGATAGAGCAAAACTGTAAAACTATTAAAACTATCAGATAGAGCAATACTGTAAAACTATTAAAACTATCAGATAGAGCAATACTGTAAAACTATTAAAACTATCAGATAAAGCAATACTATAAAACTATTAAAACTATAAGATAGAGCAAAACTGTAAAACTATTAAAACTATCAGATAGAGCAATACTGTAAAACTATAAAAACTATCAGATAGAGCAAAACTGTAAAACTATTTAAACTATCAGAAAGAGCAAAACTGTAAAACTATTAAAACTATCAGATAGAGCAATACTATAAAACTATTAAAACTATCAGATAAAGCAATACTGTAAAACTATTAAAACCATCAGATAGAGCAAAACTGTAAAACTATTAAAACTATCAGATAAAGCAAAACTGTAAAACTATTAAAACTATCAGATAAAGCAATACTGTAAAACTATTAAAACTATCAGAAAGAGCAAAACTGTAAAACTATTAAAACTATCAGATAGAGCAAGACTGTAAAACTATTAACTATCAGATAGAGCAATACTGTAAAACTATTAAAACTATCAGATAGAGCAATACTGTTAAACTATTAAAACTATCAGATAAAGCAAAACTGTAATACTATTAAAACTATCAGATAGAGCAAAACTGTAAAACTATATTAAAACTATCAGATAGAGCAAAACTGTAAAACTATTAAAACTATCAGATAAAGCAATACTATAAAACTATTAAAACTATCAGATAAAGCAATGCTGTAAAACTATCAGATAAAGCAATGCTGTAAAACTATTAAAACTATCAGATAGAGCAAAACTGTAAAGCTATTGAAACTTTTAGAAATTTTGATCATCAACATGGTTGCCATGGCAACCACGCAGCCTCCTTAGAGGTGATATTTTTCAAGGTTTTATGATGTTGACAGAATTTTTATAGCTTCACAGGCAATATAATGACAACAAACTACTGAAAGAATAACATTTATTGAACAAAATTGAATGGTACCTATATCAGTTCTGATTGAAAAGATTTTTTTTTATCCAACTTCAAAAAACATGTACTTGTGGATATTTTGATACCCATTTTTCAGTATGTTGTTCATGCCCAATATACTAAAAGCAGAGGGCTTGTGTCAAAAATACTATTACTTCATGAGAAAATGTTGTTTATGATATTCAAAAATGTAAAAAAAATTCAGACATTTTCAAAAATTGCCTTTTTCAAAGGGAGATAATTACAAAAATCCATAAAAATTGATTTTTTTTAGAGAGTAAAAATCTTGTTTTTATATATATATCTAAGATATTTGATATGTTGTTGCATAGTCAGTTAACTAATGTGAGTAAATATCATAATCTTGAATGACCTTGACCTTTGACCTTAATTTCAAGGTAAAATCTTTTTTTTTGCCATTTAGTTTCTTGGGTCATACATTCAAATAATTAGTCAAAGTCTTGTGGTAATTTTTAGTTACATCATGTTTTGGTAATGAAAATGTCTCAAAAGGATATACTTAATGGACTTTGATCTCAAGATTTAAAAATAAAACAAAAAATAGCTATTGAACAATTCATTCACAAAATAAAACCCCAAAAACTGAAGTTTCACATGAATTGTTACAGATAAAGATGGAAGGACAGATAAACAGAATGATCACTTCTAGTTTGAGTGGGCTCTAATTATTGATCAATATATGTAAACTCTATGCTGGAGGTGACAAAAAATTGTAAGATAAATTGATGCTTCAAACTGTTGTACTTTGGTCATGGAATACCAACATCAAGTTCAAACATTTACAATAAACATAGAAATTTCTTCTTATAATAATCTTCATGTCAATCGAATATATGACAAAATATTGAGGGTCAATGTCAATAGTTTACCATAAACAGCAAGCAGACTTGGGGTAAATGTAATTGTAATTGTTAATCAGCTGTAATTTATTACAATTTTTCAAGTAATCATTGTAATCATTAATCAGCCAAAAATCTGATTACATGTAATTTAATTTAATCAATTACTTTTCAAAATACCTTGTAATCCTGATTACTTCAGTTTTTGATTACATTCTGATTACAATGAAAAAAAATCTTAAACTGTGTTTATGGTCAATAAATGAACAATTTTGTTATACTTATTTAATAAATATTTACATGTTAAGATAGTTTGGTTTACTTTAATTAGTGATCGATTTATAAAGCAATTTAATTGATTTGTATACTTCAGTAAAAAATAAACTGTTACAGTATTGAAAAGTCATCATTCATAGCCTAAGAAAAGACATATAATACAATTAGTAAAATATGTTGTACTGGCCTTAGTAAAAGATATTGTACATATATTCACAATTAAAGATGTACACATATATATATTTGATAATAACTGTTATATTCAAGTAATATTATACTTTTCTTTAATTCTGAATTATGATCTTTTGTTAATATTGTGATTTTTGTCAACTTTGAATTTACAGGTAGGAAACCAATTTAGGTTTGTTTTTATTGCAATTTCAAATTGAGTATAGCTGTAGGACAATGTATATGATAAAAGATTAATCAGACATGTGAAAATTTATCTAATTAGCACAAACTAAATTAAAAGTTGGACAAATATCTTGTTCAAGATAAGCAAATTTTTGTATTTTCTTAAACTGGACATCTAAAATGCAATGATTTTTAGGACTTGTATTTTGTTAACAATTTAAGTAAACAATTCTATTAAAATTTTACATAGTTTTTAACTGGTAACTTTATTTCATCCATATTTTAACTTCCATAAACTGCACCTTGAAATACATATAAAGTCTCAAAAAGGTCAGGAGACAAACATCAAACTCTTTATAATGCCATATTCAATTGAAGTCAAAATAATTCAGAGATCAATGCTGATAAAGTGTAATGGGTAATAACCAGTGACACAATGTTCATGTATGTATGTTGTGAACTTTTGTGGTTTATTAAATAGATGAAGTTTGAAGTTATCATTTTCTAATATATAAAACAAAATCCTGTCTAAAATGTGCTTTAGTTGTATCAAATGTTAATTTATTCATATCATTCAAAATGGGTTTTTTTTTAAATTCATTGTAATCAGATGTAATCATGATTACTTTGCTAATGTAATCATTAATTTAATCAGACACTTTCAGAAATGATGTAATCATTAATTTAATTTAATCGTACAAATGACAAAGTAATTGTAATTTAATCAATTACATTGAAAGTAATCGGACCCATCTCTGTCAGCAAGCCTTAATTTTGATTGATGATAAACTTCCTGTTTATGGTTGTAAAAGCAATCACCAAGTTTTGAATAAGGTCATAAAAATTATCCTGTAAATTTTTCGTTCTTGAATGCCATAATCATATCAAAACATATGTTTGAATTGAATAATAATGAGCTGCATAACCATTATGAAACATACTGTTAACACACAAGGCATTATATGAAAAATCAGACTGTAAAACAGACTTCATATATCATAAAACCAAATATAAAGAAAATCCATCTAAAGATATCAGAGGAGACATTTACAAAATATTTTGTTACAGATGGAAATATTCGCCGACAAAGTCAATGCAATATAAAAAGGAAATATTCACTGAAGAACACAATGCATTTGCTAGTCATTACATAATTCACATATTTTTCAGCCTGATAACTATCACAATATAACCATTTATAAGGATGTTTGCTACTCTATTTCAAAATAACTAGCTTTTGAAAATACTAATATAAATTGAGAGGATATGAAAAAAGAAACTAAATAATGTGTGCTTTTTTTTCAACATCTAAGCTGTTGAAAAATATGGCAGGTAGTGAATCTATCCAGATTTTTCATAAATATAACATTGACACTTACTTTCTTTCAAAAAGTATGAAAAAAATAAAAAAGGATTTTATAACATTTATCATTATGACTATTATAACTGTATGTTTTAAAAATATGGACAGAAAATTAGGGGTTTGCAGGCAAAGTTTTTAATGGTACTACATGATTAAAACCAGAGAATTACGAATATTTTGCAAAAATTCAAAAATAAGAGGAGCAAACATCCTTATGAATTGTTTTTCATTATTTGTTCAATTTGTCAATTATCTCTTTTTTCAGTAATGTTTTCTGATCTTCTTCTTTGGCTGCAATTATGTCACCCAGATCTGCCTTTCTATCCAGCTGAGCTAGTCTTGAAAAAAAGCTAGCAATTTGCTGACCAGAAAGAAAGGTTTTCTTGTCAAATTGACTAAGCTTCCTCATTTCTTCAGCTGCATAAAACGGGTCAACTTTCTTCCCTGTTCTTTTTCCTATGTCCAACTGTTCTTTCATGTACTGCTTTTGTGCAGTAGAGAAAACTGTCTTTTTCCTTTTGCCATTTAAACTGAAATATTATTTCCACACTCTGATCTCTGACCATGCTGACCTGATGTTGATGATGGAAAACCATCATTGATCTTTTTGGAATAAATTGTGATGGCAAGATCTGTCAAACATTGTTTTTCAAGTTTGTAATCACAATTTCCCAACAGTAAATGGTTGTCTAAGTTTGAGTTTGTAGAAAATTCCCTGACACAACCTTCTACAGGACACATAAAAATAGCCCTCTTCTTTATCTGAGTATTCATGTCAGTACTTTCATTCTCATCTGAAATGGAAAAAAAATAACATTTGTAATAAGTAGATCTGTCAGCAGCATATGATTTCTGTTTTATAGAAATAAAAATATCACAAAGGGTCAAAGACCTATATATAGTTCTCTAAGTTCATCTTTTTTTTCTTAATGTTTGTTTTTACCGTGGCAGAAATTTACTTTGCTTGTAAAACTGGTATGCCTTTTTTGGACAATTGAAATTATCCTATTTTTTCACTTTTATCTAAAAATTTCATGTGATTTTATAACATAACAATTAAACAAGGTGTGACATGAAAAATATTGTTTAAGAAATTGTTTTCTTGTATTGACTTCAAACATGACATTCTTAGTTGAAACACACATCTTATGCACTGATTTATACCACTTGTCAATTCCTAATCGATAGGTAACTACCTCTAAAATGACACCAACATATGAAATTTGCAACCAAGTTTATACAGATGTTCAGCGGTAAGACAGGTGCTACGTGTAAAGCAGGATCTGGCTACTTTTCAAGAGCATTTGCAATCAATCCATTTTTTTGTGGAGTTCTTGCTGCTCAGTTTTTAGATTGTTGTGTTATGTCGATTTCTATTTTTTCCTTTCTAAAATGTTTTAGCATCATTTTGTTTGCTAAATAAGAGTTTGATTGTGTTCAATTGGTATCTATCACCCTCTTTCAAAGCTCTAAATATAACATACCTTCTTGGAATCTAGTAAGAGCAACATCTCTCCAGTCTAAAACAACAGAGAGTTCTTTATTGTTATTGCTTTTGAGTTGTGTCCATAGAATCGTTTTACCTGTGTGATAAAAATAAATGATGCATGTAACTCCTTATATCTAAGACCATTTTCAATTCTAAACAATACATTTTTCAAATTAATTCACAAATGGAAATCAGTTTGTTGGTTATGGAGAAATGTCTGATCAGGAAAAATGTGACAATAAGGTAAACATAAAACCTTGTTTTTGCTATTCTTAAAAAGTTATATAAAGTTTCAAAACATATTATCTTTATTTACAAAAATGATTTAAGAGGATGTGTTTAAAATATACAAACTTGTAGTTGATGAATTGGCAATCATACCACATTTACTTATTTTATTCTTATAATGTTAAATGCCATTTTGGGTCCAATTTATCTGATTCAAATTCCTCCACATTAAGAAAGATTTCTCTACTATCCTGAAACTAAAAGTCTGACAAAAGGACAATCAAGTGTATATTCCCTTTTTTATAATGCAGATTTTAAAATCATGTGAAATCTTACCCTCTCCAATGTTATATGCTTTCCAAACAACTACAGCATCTTCTGTAAACTTTAAGTTGTGCAAAGAAGTAATCTCTGGAATGTTACTTTTTATAATATTGGCTCCACTATCAAGGTTGGTCACAGCATTCACAACTTTCACTTTATTTTTCCCTTGTTGGTTCTGGTCAATTGCCTATTACAAAATTAATCAAAAATATAATTCAAGAGTAACTTGGGAATGTGTCTTTAAAACATTTATTAGTTTTCTCACAAAGGAGATTACTGTAGGATCACCAGCTGTATGTTGAAGTAAAATGGGAGGTAACTCTGGTAATGGTAATAAGGGATTACATTAAATGTATAAGCTTTTGAAACATGATACCAAATCTTATCATTTATATAAACTAGATACTTGTACACCAATAAATGATGACTGCAACACCATTTTTATATAATTGGATCAGTTATTTACTTTATAACAATTGACAATTAGTGATGACAAGTACATCAGAGAAGGAATAATACAAACTGAAATGAATAATAGTATATTATAACAACCTGCTTCATTTGCTATGCAGTAATAACATCATTCCCTTCGTTCACATATCTTTTTATTGAAGACTTGATGTGAGATGCCTTCCTGTCACAGGGACCTGAAAACAAAAATAAAGAAATTTTAAAATCTTGGCAATTCCAATGATGTCATGCTTTACATAATTTCTATCAAATTTTTAGAGGTTGGTTATTGTAAAATAGTAAGACAATAAAATATCTTAGTACTGCTTACTCCAATGTAAGAATAAAAAAAAATACATTATTACTATAGTGTTTTAAAATTACTGATAGCTGTTATAAAACTATCATAAAATAGGGTAAAAATTATAATTTGGCATTAAAATTAGAAAAAAATCATATCAGAGGTAACATGTGTACTAAAATTCAAGTTGATTGGACTTCAACTTCATAAAATAAACAGCTGCGCCATGAGCGCATGATACACTCGACGTCTTGTGTGGAAGTTTTATGCAATAATCAATAGTTTCTGAGAAAGTTTTAAGCAATAACCATTTATTGTTTTTGAGACATGGTGGGACATGTGAAACCCCCCAATCCTGTTTCTTTTTTACAAATATCACTAAAATAAAATGTTGAATCAAACCAAAAGCTAAACAGATCTTAATTAGATTAATATAACAAAGAAGTGTGTACAGTTTTAAGCAATAATCATAAATTGTTTTTGAGATACGGCGCGACATGTAAAAAAATCCTCCCCTTTTTTACAAACACATACTCAATAACTCAAAAATAAAATTTTGAGTCATCATCAAAAAGTATACAGATCTTTAGTCTAAGATTAATATAACAAAGAAGTGTGTAAAGTTTTAAGCAATAATCATAAATCGTTTTTGAGATACGGCGCGACATGTAAAAAACCCTCCCCCTTTTTTACAAAATACTCAATAACTCAAAAATGAAATTTTGAATCATCACCAAAAAGTATACAGATATTAAGATTAATAGAACTAAAAAGTGTGTAAAGTTTTAAGCAATAATCAAGAATCGTTTTTGAGATACGGTGCGATATGTGAAAAAAACACACCCCTGTTTTAGTTATAAAGTGTCGTAACTCAAAAAGTTTAAATCTTTTTTACACCAAAAAGTATACAGATCATTTGACCATCATAAAAAACAGCTATATTAAGTTTCATGAAATTTAGATAAGGCTTAAATTAAAATATTGTTTGTTTGCCCTTTACCGACCGACCCTTAAAATTCGTTCCGCCTGAAAATCTTTTATTTGTATTTAGGCCAATTAAAATTAAATGGTAGATTTTCATCCCCGCCCGCCCCTTTGAAATCTTCCCGCCCCGATTTTTTTTATTTTTGAAAAAAATACGATTTCCGGATTTTGTTCATTTCCGATACCAGTAACCGTCGATAATTTCGTTTCATCTAAAACTTCCTGTTTCAGATTTCGGTTTTCGTATTTCTTAGCGTATTCTTACTGAATGATTTAGTCGATATATTCTGCTGATCTTTGATGACAACATCATTTACCGAGAACAGAGATTGATTACGAGAAGGGCGTGAAATATTCGGGTTACGAGTAATACGCTGTGCCCAAGAACGCAAATTGCCGTATGTCACAAATGTTTGTGAGTAAAACAACTTGGATTTATTTTATTTATGCAATGACTTTGTGTCAAGAAATTTGGACTGTGAATAAAACACAAAAACGTTAGAATCGTGGAACACATTTGACTGGAATAAAGAAATTAGCACAAGCATGAACTTTTTAGATTGGTGACCGTATATTGAGTTAAACAAATCGACAAACATACGCATTTTTAATTTATTAATTGATAGCAAGCTCTTAGATTTAGATTTAGCCTTAGTTTCGTTTTTTTGCAGAAATAGAGAAAACATCCTCTGTCCAATACCCACGATAGAGTCATTAAACAACTTCATTTTCTACATTGTAATTATATTTGCATCTTGCATATTAAGGACCAATCCTATTATTTAAACACTGTTTGAGTTTCATTTTATTCTGTACTTATAGTACTTGTGTTGCATACCAATGCATTTGCTTCATTTTATTAGGACAACAAAACATTGCTTAGAAAGCAAAATATATTTGATGTAGGTAGTCCAACTGAAGAGAACATTTCTCCACACTTCTGCTGTTTACTATAAAATAGGTTTCTAAACGGCAATTACATGTAGAACAGATCAGAGATATATATTTATGAATTTGAAAAAAGCGGCACCAGCATATGGAGTATATGTGTCTCAATTGATATGTTACTCTAGAGCTATAGCTCAAAGTACGTTGATTCTGTTGAACGAGGAATACTGCTTTCTCAAAAGTTGCGAAGACAGGGCTATGAATCAATCAAATTAAGGTCATCACTCAAGCAATGTTATGGTGGCCATCATGAGCTGATTGGCCATTATGACAAAAGTGTGTCAGAAATCATATCTCAGTGATATTCTTCCTCAGTCATAACAACCTTTCATCATTACCGAACTGAACAAAGAAATAACATGACGGGTGCCGTATACGGTGCAGGAAATGCTTACCCTTCCGAAGCACCTGATTTCACTCCTGGTTTTTTAATAGTGGAGTTTGTGTTGTTTCCTACTTATTATTTGTAACTGTTGATGTAAATGTCTTTTGGTTTTTTGTGAGTCTTTGGTTACTCCTTGGTTTTGATTGTTATTGTCTTATACACGATACCTTATGAATGTATTTACATGATATAAGCTTATTATTACACTTGCATATATGAATAACACCTGACAAGAAAGTTTCATATGAAATAAAATTTAAAAAATAAAATCCTCCCACCCTCCCCATTTTTTTCAAAAATTTGGATGAAAATCTACTAATTAATTTTAGTTGGCCTTATCAGCAAGATTTTATTTTATTTTATTTTTTCGTTCCTACCAAAAATCTTTTATTTGTATTTCCCGCTCAAAACTTTTTTACCGGAATCCTCGGGTTTTATCTTTATCGTGAAAGGTCTAGTCCGTTTGGTATCACGTGAGCGTTTGACATGAACACTTGCATTTAGAGTTTCAAAGCATTTGTTTGAAATCGATGTTGAACGCTTTGAAATCATGATAAGACGTACGTTAACTCTGTATTTTTATACTTGAAGAGCAGGGTTCATTTACAAAAAAGTTCGTTTAATACAAAATTATAACGTGTGTACAAACCGTAGTATTTTGTGTAAACGGACGTTGTATTCTATGTAGGGATGGCCTTTTGTGATCCGTAGATCAGGAAGATTATGTTAACGATGCCTTCGACCAGCATTGGTATATTATTTATATCTGACATGAACCAAAGGTGACAAAAGCCTGTGAAGTGGAGAATATTTGGCAGTAAAATCGCCCAAGTTTTCCATACGGATCATTTATAAATGCGATGTAAACTATGTGACAATTGAGTTTAAGTCTTGTACCATTTTTATTAGAAACATAGGAACACACGGAAATTTAAACACTCTTATTATAATAGGGAATTTTTTACTAGTAATGTATGTCTGCCCGGACATATTTTACCAGGACAAAGTTATCTCTTACAGAAAACCTTTAGGTAGAGGTAAGTGTACAAGGTACGTAGTACAGAATATTAGTGCAATCTAAAACTCTTCAAAGTTCCAGGCATATTTAAACGTTGAAAATATGCGGCACAGCTGTATATTTTGATATTTGAAAACAAAATAGTAGTGCATATGAATTAACTTCACATTCTACATGATACTTTTTTTTGAAGCGTAGTCCCACAAACTTATTAGCAAAAGCAAAACAGACAAAAATGACATTATGCAGATTTTGTATCTATAAAATAAAATATTATACCTACCTGCCTACCCATTGAAAAAAATATACCAAGCCAAGTTATTTTTTTGGGGAAAAAAATAAAATATTTTACCTACCTACCTACCCTGTTTCAAAACATAGGGTCGGAAAAGGGCAAACAGACAATATTTTAATTTAGGCCTAAGTCGTTCTCAAGTTACAGTGCGACATGTTTACGCCGGACAGACAGACGGACGGACAGACAGACGGACGGAACGACAGACGGACGGACAGACACCGAACATTTGTATACCATAATACGTCCCGTCAAAATTTTGACCGGCGTATAAAAACTACCTCGACCAAAAACGAGGATAAATGGAGCATAAAAAATCTTTCATATTCACAGGACTAAATATTACATTGAAAGCTGGTGACATCTTTCAGATAAGCATGTCAAGTTCTACCCCATCTGTGAAATGGATATTCTATTGAATGTTTTTTTTAGGGATTGAATGCCATTTCCTATTGACCACCTAGAAATCATCAGACACAAAATTTGCTTGCAAAAAATACTTTGAAATGGTCATTTTATTAATTTTTGTATTGACTGGTCTACATGTAAGTTGGACTATTTTGTCTACTTGATTCAGCTTTATATGTATTTTCTTTAATCAAACAGACAAATAAAAAATTCTTGTCTCACCTTTCCCATTTTGAGCTTCTGAGAAATTATAAGTGTCCAATAAATTCCCCAATCCACTGTGAAGCTGAGTCAAGGTTGTTGAAGATTTGTAACATCCAACATTGTCAGAAAATAGATGGAACTTGTTTAAAGTTGGAAGCACTTTTACCCAATCAGTTACTACATCTACCATTATTTGAGAAGTTACATCTGCATCTTGGGAAGTTGGATTTTCAAAGATATGAACGTGTGTGATACTATCAAATGTAACACCTTTCTTCATAAGTGACACACTGATATGCCAGTTAATTCCACGTTTTGCATACCAATCCACCTGACCTTCTCGATATTTTCTTGGCAAGAACTTCATTGCCCAGTCAAATGCTATTAAGGCCTCATTTTCATTCATCTTATCAGTTAAGTTACGCCTTGCTTCCTCTTGATTACATGCCCTAACAAGGTGTTTTTTCCATTCCTTGATGTCATCTATAGTTTTTTCAACCTACAAATATTTCAAAAGATTAAATATGAACATCAAGATGTAGATTAGGAGCTAGGATACTTAGTGCACACTTTTACAAGGAGTTACAGATCATGTTTGACACTTTTTTTAGTGAATAATGGCTCTTGGACAAAGAAAATTTCATGAAACTGTTTCATGTTTTGACTGATTTTCTATTTTATCCTGTATTTAGATGATACTTAAAATGTGTAAGAATATAATTATGTAGGCAAATGAGTTATAGATCTATGTTCACATACTGCTAAAGAAATTATATTCAACATACAATTTTTTATTTTAAAAACAAATACATTTTTATTTTATGTTTTACCAGAAAAAAATCAAATTTATAGTCTGTTTAACTCACTATTAACTTTTTTGATTTTCTATGTGACAAACGATATATTTTTATTATAAAATTTATCTGAAGTAGTTTCCCATTGGTAAACTTCAACATTTCTAATTCTAATTATACATAGAGATGGATTGGAACTTACTGTATAAAGCACTGAATCTCTATTCTCCCATGTGTTGGCAATAACTTTTGTTAGCAACATATCAAACAGATCTGCAATATCTGAGCAGCTGTCACATCGGCTGTCATGCTCATGGTACCATACTCCTTTAAAGCATGGATCACTTGTGCTCAAAGCATATGGTGCACAATGGTCAGCAACTGTTGAAGTTTGCCTCACATGAATCTGAAAATTTAAAGCTAAACTATATGTTCATGATAATATTTTGTGTAAGTAAATGACATTTATTGGTTGTCTAGTGTCCAGTGGCATGAAATATGCATATAAAGGACTTGGTTATGATTAATGAATAATAGCCATGCTTTGTACTAGACCATTAAACATTAATTCAGCCAGATTTTTAATTTTCTAACGCACAGGACAACAATTTACAGAGACATGTCGAACAAATCAATCTCTGGGCCAGCAGTCTTTGTTTTTTCTCCAAAATGCTATGCGTTAAAAATGTAGAATTTTTTAATGTGCTAACACATAACAAAAAAGTTCACAAAAAGACATATCTCCTCACCTGGACCTGGACACATTATTTACAATCAGGTTACCAGTCTTTGTTCTTTTAATCCTTGAGGCTTGTATAAAGCAGAGATACAGCAAATATCATCTTTTAAGTTTTTGGACTGACCCTGCAAGGGTTCGAACCCACAATCTCTTGTATTTAAGGTGGGCAATCACTGCTGTAATTTTAAAATAAAATAAGAAAATGCTCAAATAATTAAAAGAAAACACTTACTTTCATATATCTGTTTTTAAGTACCGCTTTGCCTCCTGAAGTCTTGTTTTCAGTGCTTGTGTATCCTCAGGTAATAGGACAACTAATTTCTCCAACTCAACAAAAGCCCTGCCTCCCTCTGTTATGTAATTGTCAAGTCCTTCCATACTTTTTCTCACTGATGCTGCACACTCATCTAAAAGTTTATATAGGGTGCTTGTGTCTGCAAACATAATCAACATTTTAAAGATGTTATTGATAAATCTAAATCAAAAGCACATCAATGTGAAAATATTTTTTAATCTAATAAAGCCCATTGTACACTGGTAATGCAGATTTAGAGTTAAATTTTACATGTTCTGCATATGCACCTTACATGTATTATATAGTCCTCTTGTGCATAGAAAGACATATAACTGTAGTCTGTATACCATAACGCATCCTTTTGTGGCATATAAGACTACATAATATTTAGAATGACAGTAATAAATTTTATTTTTTTACCCTATGTGTCTCAATTGGTGTGTACCATTTTATGACATGACAATGTTCCATTTTTTATCAAATTATTTCCCACAATATTCAGAGGTCAAGACTTCACTGTTTTTCAAATGATGATATAACTATAAAGCATATGTGGATGAAATCTATGATACTTATTATATATATATATATATATCAAGTTCAATTGTAGGCTAAATTTGAATTTACCTTTAAAGAGTTATGCCCCTTTGTGTCTACAAGCAGGACAATTGGGTATCTGTATTAAAAGGATTGACTTTCTTTAGTTTAGGATAAACTTACCTAAAGGTTTAACCTGATCTTCTTCACACAATTGGTTGTACTGTTTGATGATGGAAACTGGTGCGATGGATCGAACTACATTTGGTATATTTCTGATTTCTCCAGTTGATAATCTTAGAGTTTTATCCCCAAATGGTAGGTCCTTGATGATTTAATTAGATGTTATAAAATCTATAAAATGTTCTAAACATTTAGCATCAAACTTCTCTCTCTGTTGTTTTGAGGGCTGAACTGGCTGTCCTGCACCTGACTTGTCTGTGTGTCTTTTAGCCTCATAGTACCTCCATTGTGTAATATTGGGAATCATCTATAAACAAGAATGTGTCCCCAGTACACGGATGCCCCATCCGCACTATCATTTTCTATGTTCAGTGGACCATGAAAATGGGGTTAAATCTCTAATTTGGAATTAAAATTAGAAAGATCATATCATACAGAACATATATACTAAGTTTCAAGTTGATTAGACTTCAACTTCATCAAAAACTACCTCGACCAAAAACTTTAACCTGAAGCGGGACAGACGGACGAACGGACGAACGGACGAACGGACGAACGAACGAACAGACGGACGGACGGACGGACGCACAGACCAGAAAACATAATGCCCCTAAATGGGGCATAAAAAAAATTGACATTTTTTTCTTTTCAGATATTTTTGTGAAATCACGAAGAGCAGAGCACTCTGACACTTAGAAGTTTTGCCTATTTCCCTTGCCTTATCATTGAACTTATTCTAAAGTTTGTAACATGAAGGTTTTGCAACTATCACACTAACTAAACTGAAAATAATGTAGTCTCAGATGCATGATTTTTTTATTAGTTGAACTAATGGCTTTGAACTAGCTGTTGATGATTTTGAGTACTCTCAGATCAGTACTTTGGGTCTTTTGTTGTTGGGATATATATACAAGTACCCGGTGATGACCCCCGTACGAAATAAGTAGTAGGATTCCACCCAGACACTAGTAGGAATGAAGTAGGAATCCACCTAGATTCAAAGATTCTACATAGAAAGTAGACGGACATGGAAAATGAACAAAAGTCTGACTGGATTTTTTAATATTCCTACTTCAAAAATCCTACTACCTAGGTGGAATTGTTAAAGTCTGTATAGACTTTTTTTCTGTTTTGAATCTGAGTTGATTATTTATTTTCCTACTACATGCTTAAGATTCCTACCAAAATTTATTTATAAATTCCTACCAGAAAATCTTTCTACCTGGAAAGTTATCTTGAACTGGATTCCTGTTTGCAAATGACACACATTTTGCAATGTTAAATGCAAGCAAGTTCCAGTTCACAAATTCAAATGTTGGAGGGGAAAGATTGAAAAGTTGTGTTGGAATACAATGATGCAAGCTAGGGTCACACAACGTAACAATGTAGAAATGTAAGAAAATATCATGGCTAATCAAGACTAAAGGTAATTCTTATACATTCAAGATGATTTTTTTTATCTGCCTGCCAAAAATATTTAGTATTCAATTAATAATTCCTTAATAGTTCATAATCTTACTCATTATTTGTTCTTTAAACTAATTTGGATCTACACGTACTTTATGTATAACACTTTCTATAGCTTGCATATATTGCATGCAGTTTCCTTAAACATTTCAAAAGTCTATTTTTTTTAAATGAATTGATTCCATGAATTTCCTTTGTTCTTTGTTGTTGAGATTCAAACTTATCATTGACCCAGTTGTGTATTTTTGAATATACACTTACATTTTGTATATTTTTAGATTCCTACCAGAAAATATTTTTTCTGGGTGGAATTTTGAAAAATTCCTACCAGGTTTTCTAGTAGGAATTTTATTTTCCTACCAAAATTATTCCTGCTAATTTGCATATTCTGGTAACAATATTCCTACTAAGAAATTCCTGCTAATTTAAATTTTTCGCCGATTTTCCGTGTGGATTCCTACTACTGTCTGACTGGAATATCACTCTTTTCTGGTAGGAATTCAAAACAATTTTCCTACTATATTCCGTGTACATTCCATACAGATTGTTTCATACAGGGTGCACTCTGTGTTTTTGTTAGATGTATGTTATTTGTATCCATCTGATAAGCCTTTTTCAACTGATTTTTATACAATTATAAAAAAAATTCGTATACATTTTGTATTGGTAATGTTCATGTTGTCGTTTCAATGGGATTTTATTTTTGAATTATTGGAGTTCTTAAACGTTGAATGTAACAATGTACTAAGTTTTTGAATATAAACTAGACTGTTTGTTTTCTCATTTGAATTGTTTTACTTTTGTCATTTCGGTGTCTTTTATAGCTGACTTTGAAGTATGAGCTTTGCTCATTGTTGAAGGCCATACAATGAACTAAAGTTGTTAATTTCTGTGTCATTTGGTCTCTTGTGGAGAGTTTTCTCACTGGTAGTCATACCACATATTTTTTTATAAACAAAATCAATGTTGTATGATATATATAGTCAGAAGAACCAGGCCTGACAGACATTTGCCCCTTACAATCTTTCCAAACACTAAATACAATTGACCTGTTGCTCATAGTATCAAATGTAATGTAACAAACTGTCAAATTTAACAAAAAAATTTCAATGACCAATGAACCATGAAAATGAGTTCAAGTCAGATAATACTTTACAGACAGACATGTACACCTTACAATATTAATTGTTCCATACACTAAAAACAGCTGACCTATTGCTTTAAATATTTGGAAAACCAACCAAAGCACAAAAATCTAACAATGATTGAATGAATAATGAAACATAAAAATGAGGTCAAGGACAGATGATATTAGATGTAAGACATTTAGTCTAAAATTAACCTTCATGGAATTCTATCTAAGAATAATCCTTACCTTTCTTAATGCATCATAGTTTAGTTGCTCAGTGAGGATAGATAAGACCTGTCGTCTGAACATCCATGTATCAGCCTTAGTGTATATTTCTAGAAGTGTCTTCATGGTATTGTCTTTCAATAATTCTGGATAAAGTTCAGCTTCTAGAAATGGTGCCTCACCTGGAAAAATTGTTTCAAAAACAGAGTTAAGGCACTGCCTAGCCTTGAGTTTATATCTCTGAATTGTTCTTGCACTAGCACTCTCCAAAGGTCCCTGGATCTTCTTAACTGGACTAATTCCAGACAGGCTTAAAAATTCATTAAGTTTGTCTAATTTTTCAATTACACAAACTAACGCTTCTGAAACCTGACTACCCCCTGCAAGTGACTGGTCTGTTTCCTGACTGAGGACTAAATCATCTAATAACTCTTTCGCCTGCAATTTACATTGTACATTAATTGAAATTGATCACTGTAGTGTAAAAATAAGGTTGAGTGACTAATAAACTGATCTTTTTATAAAAAAAAATCCCAACAAAAATGTATCCATAGTACATGGATGCCCAATTTGCACTGTCATTTTCTATGTTCAATGGACAGTGAAAATGGGATAAAAACTCCAATTTGGCATAAAAGTTATAATGATCATATCATAGGGAACATGAGTACTGAGTTTCAAGTTGATTGGACTTCAACTTCATCAAAACATCTACATGTACCTGGAACAAAATATTTAACCTGAAGTTGGACAGTCAGACAGACGAACGGACACACAGACCAGGAATCATTATGCACATAAATGGGGCATAATTATTGTTTTACACTTTCAGTTGTATGTTACACATGTACATGTCATCAAGTGTTTTTTTTGGTTCCTAAATTCAAGAGGACAGCTTCAAGTAACTTGACATAGTTTTAAACTTGTGCTATAATCTAAAACAGTAATACATTCAACTACATTAACCTTGACCTATTTGTACCTAAATTAGGCTGTTAGTTTTCTCGTTTGAATTGTTTTACATTGTCATTTCAGGGCCTTTTATAGCTGACTATGCGGTATGGTCTTTGCTCATTGTTGAAGGCCATACAGTGGACTATAGTTGTTAATTGCTGGGTCATTTTGGTATCTTGTGTAGAGTTGTCTCACTGGCAATCATACAACATCTTCTATTTTCAGGGATGATTCCACTATATAGTTTAGGCCCGCTAAGCAGCCCTTAAATCTGACAGCGGCCCCAAACAAATGTTTGTGAATAATAAATTCCCAATTCAGGAAAATAAAATAAAAATCGGTATTTCCGGAAAAGTTTCAGGTCACCGATTACGGCAACTATAATTTTTCATAGTTCGTCGTCAAAGCGTAGTAAAATCCGGATAAGAATGCTGACTACGATCGCATTTTTATTAACAACGATTTAATTATGTCAACGTAAGGTAAACAATTTAAGCAGCCGGATTTAATTGAATAAAATTTTATGGGAGTATTTGAATTAAAAAAAGTAGATCGCTAAGCAGGTTGATCAAAAACATGCTTTTTTTCAAAATTGGTGTCAAAGCAGACCTCGGCAAAGAACAAATTCAAATTTTGATATAACATGGATGAATAAATTTTAATGGGCGCCGATCTTCTAAAAGTAGATCGCCCAGCAGAGCCGGTTATGTAACTTGATTAAAACTTGTTTTGTAAAAGAAGTTTGCTCTATTTCCTCAAAAGACAAAAGTTTGAGCGTTTTTGAAAATAATATTGATGATAGACCATTCCTGAAATGAGGCCCCCCCCTTAAAATACGATGTCATCTTTATGGAACTGTTTCAAAAGATATAAAAATGATCCAAATAATTTTAAAGTTCACTGGTGCCTGGTGCAATTGCTTTAAATATCTTATCAAGTATATAACCTTTTGTAATTGCTTTTCTGATTTCGACAATTGGCCAGTTCAATTTGAAATCCATTTGAATCAAGGTAAGTTTATAAAGATGATCTGTTGAAAAAATACCCAATGGATGATTTTTTCAATGGTTAATATGGCAAGCCGTTTTGCTATTTAATCTGACTTCAAGATATCTTATATAATAGTTCATAAGATATCTTATAAAGTTTGTAAGATATCTTATAAAGTTTATAAGATATCTTACATGATAGTTCATGAGATATGTTATAAAATTTATGAGATATCTTTTATAGTTTATAAGATATCTCATATTTTTCTTATAATCGATATTAGATATCTTCTTTATTATATAAGATATCTTATAAAAACAGATTATTTAAGATATCTTATATCATATAAGATATATCATTAGAGACATTGTATAGAAATTATAAGATAATTCATATAATATATGTTATATAATTTTCTTAAGATGATATCCAATAAACTATATAAGGTATCTTGTATAAAAAATATTTATAAGATATTTCATATACTTAATGAGATATCTTATAAACTTTAGAAGATATCTTATAAAGTATATAAGATATCTTATAAGTATATAAGATATCTAAGTATAAAACATATAAGATATCTTATTAAATGTATAAGATATCTCATATAATATATAAGATACCTCATATAACATAAGATATCTCATATAATATATAAGATAGCTTTAAAAAATTTAATTATATAAGATATCTCATATATTAAATGAGATATCTTATAAAAATCGTATATGTTTTATAAGATATCTTATATATTATGAGATAATTTGAGATAATTTGAAATTCGAATAAATATCTAAACTGCTTGCCATAGGTTTATGTTAGCTGGTATATATGCATTGTTTACCAAAGTTAAGATGATAGTGCATCATGTGCAATGGTATTCATGTATTAACTTCCCTGGTTTGAATCCAATAACTTCTTCAATCAGTGTACAGATGGAAATTCATATACATTTTCCGTTTTTACAGGTCGGGAAAATGATATTATTTCGTTTTAGATTGTATGCATAACAAATTCCCAATTGGGATAAAAATTCCCAATTTGATGTTCAAGGGACCCATTTGAAAACACCTGGAATCATCCCTGATTTTTATAATTAACATATTTTTGCTTAACACTGTTACAAGATGAACATTTTTTTTATACAACTTTGTAAATAATCACAGATTTTACTGATTTAACTACATGTTACATGTAGCTTGAAAAAATTAAGGATGATGGGGCTAGTTGTTTTTAAATAATAGCTCATTTGTAAAGCTAAATATGGAAAAGTATGACATGTTTGATCTGATACAATATAAATCATATCTTTCAAAAACATTTCATGGTATTTATCTTTCTTTTTCTCCTGTTAGTGTTAGTAATAGACATACATGTATGCTCTTCATCTGCTTCAACCTGCAAACATTCAATAAAGAAATGCATTTACTTTTAATATCAGGCTCAAACTTGCAAATTTTTTGGTTGTTGAAGGCCTTACTTTGACCTATGATGATTTAGTTTTACAAATTGTGATTTGGATGGAGAGTTGTGTCATTGGCAGTGACGGGCACTCTTCCATTATCTAGTGTAAAGTGTGTATGACCATCATGTACATGTATATGTATATGCAAGAATTACAGCTAATTTCCTAATGCTTGTAGAGTAAAACTTTGGCTAGCTTGTTTGCTTTGTTTGTATAAATGTTAGCTCAAACATCGTAATTAAGATTGACATCTGTAGACAATATAGGCATGCATTATTAAAGCAGTACATATTATATTTAAATTTGATTGCAAGTAATTCAATTAAAATTGTCAGTATACAAACAAAGCCATGGCCAGCAAGCAAACCAAACTGAAAGTCTTACCCTACATGCATTAAAAAATTAGCTGTAAAGCTTTTGTTTGTCAGAATTTAGATTTGTCACAGTTATAGTATTTGGATTCCTATGATTATAAAAAAAATCTATTGTAGGAGAAAATAAAAATATATGCCTAAAATGGCAAATATCAGTTTAACTACATGCATGACATGTCTGGACATTTATATCTTAAATATTTTGGTAGCTTGCATTGGACATAAAAAGTTTTTTGAAAGTATACAACTGTAAACATACATGTACATGGTCAGGTTGACTATAGCTATCTACTGTAGTTCTGCTGCTGAATTCTGGTACATTATCTGTCATTTCATGGTCAGATATATGTGTCTCTTGTCTCAAATATGGTTGCTGATCACCCTGGAAAAAATGTGTATATTTTAACTGACTAAGTCCCTCTAGCTATTTTTAAACATGTCTATCATTGCAGTTTGACATCAATCTTGTAAAGTTTTATAATTGTATACCTGGCATGAAGTTTCATAGAAGAACTCACAAATTAGAATCATGTACTGTCTCTGGTGGCCATATTTTTTTTAAATTTGGAATTGTATCATTATCTAAATTTCATATTTTTTCTGACATGCAGTCTATATATATATTTATGTACAAAAATGTACTTTTAAATACTCATAGGCGTATCCAGGAAAGGGGGGATTTGGTTGATTATGTGGGGAATCACTGAAGCATGACTGCAGAGCCCCTCCCCCCTTATGTCAGTTCAAGGGCTTATGAAAAGTTCTGGATCCGCCACCTGATACATAAGAATAAAAGTGATTCGTAATACCCAACAGTAATTCAATTTTAATATCCACAAACTTGAAGAAGGTGTTTCAACATATACAGTACTACTAGCATATTAGAATTCCTTGAATTAGGCCTAAATTAAAATATTGTTTGTTTGCCCTTTTCCGACCCTATGTTTTGAAACAGGGTAGGTACTCAGTCTAGGTAGGTAAAATATTTTATTTTTCTTTCCCAAAAAATAACTTAGCTCGGTACATTTTTTGTCATGGGTAGGCAGGTAGGTATAATATTTTATTTTATAGATACAAAATCTGCATGATGTCATTTTTGTCTGTATTGCTTTTGTTTAAGTATGATTTTGCTAATAAGTTTCTAGGACTATTAGTATAATAGTCCCAAGTTTTGAAAAAAAAATATCATGTAGAATGTGAAGTTAATTCATATGCACTACAACTTTTTTTCAAATTTCAAAATATAAGGCTGTGCGGCATATTTTAAACGTTTACATACCTGGAATTTTTAAGAATTTTAACTTGCACTAATAGTACTCTGTACCTTGAACGCTTACTTCAAGGTTCAAACCTAAAGTTTTTCTGTAAGCAGGTAATAAATAACTTTGTTCTGGTAAAATATGTCCGGGCATAAATACATTGTACATCAGGCGCGGATCCAGAGGGGGGGTTCCGGGGGTTGGAACCCCCCTTTTTTTTGGACGATCAATGTATTTGAATGGGGACATGTAGTTGGAACCCCCCATTTGTCCTGGGTTAGGAACCCCCCCTTTTTAAAATGGCCGGATCCGCCCCTGGTACATTACTAGTAGAAAAAGTCCCTAGAGTGTTTAAATTTTTGTGTGTACCTGTGTTTCCAATAAAAATGCTACAAGACATGAAACTCAATTGTCACGTATTTTACACCGCATTTATAAATGATCTGTATGGAAAAACTTGGCGATTTTACTGCCAAATATTCTCCCCTTTACAGACCTTTGGTTCATGTCAGATATAAATCAGAATATATCAATGCTGGTCGAAGGCATCATTAACATAATCATCCTAATCTACGGACCACCAAAGGCCATCCCTCCATAGGATACAAAGTCTGTTTACAAAATATTTTGTACACACGTTGATAATTTAGTATTGGACGAACTTTTTTTGAATGAACCCTGCTCTTCATGTATAAAGACACAGAGTAACGTTCGTTAAATCATGATTTCAAAGCTTTCAACATCGATTTCAAACAAATGCTTTGAAACTCCAAATGCAAGTGTTCATTCATGTCAAACGCTCATGTGATACCAAACGGACTAGACCTTATACAGGAAAGATAAAACCTGAGAATTCCAGTAAAAAAGTTTTGAGCGGGAAATACAAATATAAGATTTTTGGTAGGAACAAAAAATAAAATAAAATAAAATCTTGCTGGTAAAGATAAATAAAAGATTTTCAGGCGGAACGAATTTATAGGGTCGGTCGGTAAAGGGCAAACAAACAATATTTTAATTTAAGCCTTAAAAGTGCAGTGAATACATGTACATGTATACTTTTTGTATACTGCAGACAGTAGTCAATTGTTGTTTACTTTTACAAGAGTTTCCTTGAAAACATAATTATATATGATCTTACCTGCACTATTTTAGAAACAGCTAATTTATAAAAGACAATTCCTCACACTGAGCTTGTTTCAATAGACTTTTTCTGCACTTTGTACAAAGACCTGAATTTAAAAAAAAATAATATCATTGAAGTTGCCTCAACAAAATCATACATGCAAATATTGTCATGATTGTGTATTTTTGAAATGTACATGTAATCTGAGACTTCTAATCACATACCCTGGTACATATGTGTAAAAAAAAAATAGATGCACCAGTAATATCGTATGATATATAATTTTTCTTTTAGACTTAATCAAGTTTATTAAGTTTTATAAGTGATTAAAAAGGCCAATTGATATAAAATATGTCTGCTAAATGTACAATGTAACATGCTGAAATAATTTAACTTCTTTTCATTGATTTTTTTTCATAAGGCATTGTGACTTTATACTGAAGTAGGTATAGTAAAAAATACTTTGGGGTAGATGAAGGCAAGCTAAATGCATATACAGGATGAATACATATGATTTGTAATGATGATAAACAATCCATGAATAAAGACCTACTTTAGACATGGTAGGCATTGACACACTGAGACAGATTTTATAATTTGAAAGTTTACTCCAAATAAGTAACATATATGGTATAAGCAAATGGCTGTTGGTTTATAAAATTTGTATTTCTAGTAAAGAAAAAGGCTATTGTGTCGTCCGATCACAAATGTTTTGCTTAGGAGTGTTGTCCAATGCAATATCATGGCATACGGGACCACCATAAAAAAACATTGTGATAGAAAGGAGGTGCACAATGACAATTGTATGCTTAAAACATGAAAGATTTTATGCAAGTTTCATTGAATTTTGTTTTTCTAGGAATTTGCAGATAAGAGAAAGTGTTATGATGACCCCCTTTTTAATGGTATAGGGATCGTTCGCCCTGATTACATGTTCGCCCTAGGTTCGTTCGCACTGAGTTTGTTCGCCCTGGTAATCTGTTCGCCCTGAGTTCGTTCGCCCTATTTTCATTTATGATATGTACAATGTATACGTTACATTAATGAAAGAAATATATATTTATATATATTAAAATTTATGTATATCTATTAAAAGTTAAATACAGAATAATTAATGAAATAAAATTCTTGGCTGCATTGTTACACTTTATTTTATAATTACTTTTAATTACTGTTGATTGAATTTTGATTGCTGATAATTTGAAATCTTTGATATCACTGATTGTTATATGAATTGTCTTTGATGGATTAATAATGAAAATAACATTTTTCTCAAATAAAATTTTTACGAAGTTATTGCCAAACTGTACAAGCCGTCCGACAACCCACTAGACAACGTTCAGCCGCTGCAGTAAAGAATTTTAGATCAATTAACACTTTGAACTTTGAACACTTTCTTATGTAAAACTTTAGTGCTCCTAATGTATCATTTTTATTGATCAAATCATGTGTGGAAATGTAAAGTAAAAGGATGTGTGATAGTGATTTCCTAGTAACGTAATTACATACAGATACTAACTTAGTTCTCAATAGTTCGTAAATATTCGGCGAAATTGTATACTGACTTCATTCAACATATTCAATTAAATACTCACAACACAACACTATAATAAAAAATAAAAATCAGGGCGAACAGGTATCAGGGCGAACGGTCTCAGGGCGAAACGGAACTAGGGCGAAAAGTAACTAAGGCGAACCGAAATCAGGGCAGACGGACCCGGATTCCTTTTTAATGGTCACCCCATGAAAACAATTAAATAAATTTCGTACTTACCAGTTCCAACAGGTAAAACAATTCCAGTGCAGTGGCGGATCCAGCCATTTTAAAAAGGGGGGTTCCCAACCCAAAGTAAAGGGGGGGGTTCCAGCTATATGCTCCCATTCAAATGCATTGATCGGCCAAAAAAAGGGGGGGTTCCAACCCCCGGAACCCCCCCTCTTGATCCGCGCCTGCAGTGTTGTTGAATATAGCAGAGACATATGTGTATATATGTCTCTGAATATAGTTTTCACTTTAGGAGATGATATATATCTTTCTGTTTTGCAGTTTTGGCCTGAATGGTAACATACAACACTTGGTACACTGCAGATTCTTTTCATACATCGTTTCTTGTATGCATTTCGAAATTCATGTACGTGTGAAGAACAAATTAATGTTCTTAAACAATAAAAACCCAGTTCCTGGTGAAATACTACATGAAGTCAAAAAAATAGATTGATCCTCGGTATTGAAAGTGTGAATAGTAAACAGTTCAGATGAACATTCCAAATGGGGAAAATCTTGCAGGGAAGATTTAGAAAAATTACAAGTTCTGCACTCATTCAACCCTGCCATCATGCATGGCAAATCATACAAGGGCTGTTATAAGTTATACCACAGTTTTTAAATAGTACATGACAATCATCATCAACAGTTTTCTCTATTAAATTAAATTAACTGGATCTATCATCTGCTGGAACTTTGTTTATGTTTTCCCGCCTATTTGTACTTCCAACAGGAGAGTTCCAAAAATTGTTAAAGGGAGACAACTCAAACATAATTTTAGAGCAAATTTGACAGAAAACAGGTTATTTTAAAACCAGTTTTCTCGAAATGTCTTGATGATCCCATTTTATTTTTTTTACAGAAATAAAACCATATTTTTAGAGAACAATTTCATATAACTGATATAGGCAAATGCCCTCTGATTTTTTAAATATACTTTCATATTTGAAGATGGCAACATATGACATATATTGATATAAATTGTCTTTATTCCTTTCATGCAGACAAATCTTTTGAAAATCTTATTACTTTTTTCATTCAATATGCATGGCAATTTAATAGGAAAAAAATTTGTGCCTTAAATTTTTTCCCAAAAACAGAAAATAGGCCCTATAAATTTTATTGTACCTGTACTTTTCAGGTACGCACATATAATGATTGGTAGCCATAGCAACAAAACATAACAAGAACCAAAAAGTTAAAAAAAAGTGATTTAATGGTTCATGAATTATTCCTGCAAATTTTTACGCAGTTTGCTGTTATACCCTGGCATGGGTTTTTTGGTGGTTAAAACGTTACATAGAACTGATTCAAAGATTGGTTTAAATTCTATATAGTTGTGTCTTATGTTTTAAGTCCGTATTTTGATCCCAAGATTGGTCTAATTTCTGTGTAGTTGTGTCTTATGTTTTAAGTCCGTATTTTGATCTCTAGATTGATTTAATTTCTGTGTAGTTGTGTCTAATGTTTTAAGTCCGTATTTTGATCCCAAGATTTGTTTAAATTCTATATAATTGTGTCTAATGTTTCAAGTCCGTATTTTGATGCCATGATTGGTTTAAAATCGATATAGTTGTGTCTAATGTTTTAAGTCCGTATTTTGATCCCAAGATTGGTTTAAATTCTATATAGTTGACGTGTCTAATGTTTTAAGTCCTTATTTTGATCCCAAGATTGGTCTAATTTCTATATAGTTGTGTCTAATGTTTTTTAAGTCCGCATTTTGATCTCTATACATGTAGATTGGTCTAATTTCTATATAGTTGTGTCTAATGTTTTAAGTCCGTATTTTGATCTCTAGATTATCATGTGTGAGCTAGGTGTAGAATTGAGAATTGAAACGGGGAATATGTCAAAAAGACAACAACCAGACCAAAGAGCAAAAAATAGTCCAAGGCCAACAATGGTTCTTTAATGAGGGCCCTCATGGGGTTTTTGATTATGTGATTACTTGGCCGTTTTTTTAATGATTATTTGATTATTAAGCCAAATATTTCATGATTATTTGATTACCTAGGACTGTATTTTTAGTTTATGATTATTTGATTACTAAAGATAAGCAAATATTTAATGATTATGTGATTATATTGGCAAAAAAATGGTGATTATGTGATTACTAGGACCCCCCCCCCCCCATGAGGGGCCTCTTTAATACAGAGAGAAAATCTTGCACTCAGAGGCGGGCTTCAGCTGGCCCCCGGCCCTAAATAATAATGTATACTAGTTCAGCAAAATGGACGCTACACTTAACTCCGAAACATACAAATAAACAAAAAAAAAAAAAAAAAAAAAAACCCAAGACTAACAAAGTCTACAGGTTCCTGACTTGGGACAGGCGCAAAAATGTGGCGGTTTTAAACATGTTTTGTGAGATCTTAACCCTTCTCTATACTTCTTTCCAATGTGGAATAAACAAATGCACAGCAATACGCACAAAGTCCGAGTTAAAAAGGGTAACTGAAGAAACTAAGCAAAATTACAATGATCAACATGAAATAACAAAAGACTAATGGCAGTTACTGACATGCCATCTCCAGACGTCAATAAAACGGACCGACAGATTAAGTCCTCATATGGATTGCAGATGGTTAACCATCTTGGATTTTTGAGAAAATTCTATGCAAAATTGAACTAGTTAAAATATGTATGTTTCAAAGAGCAGAAACGTCTTAAGTATTGGTACATCTAGTATGTAAAAATTCGAGGAAAGTAAACATTTTGGATATAAGGCTGATGACACACGAAAAAAAGTAATTGAAATAGCGATCATCTGGGATTTTAGGTTAACCCTATGTGGAAAAAAATTGTAAACATTGGATAGACCTATGTTATTCAGGTCTATCCAATGTTTAGATATTTTTCTGGTCCTAGGACAAACTAGAACTCGGGGAGGATGTCTTCTTGAATATTGGAAATGTCTTTGTAAACTAAGTTTAGTAGCGGTCTACAACTTGAAAATGGAACTGATCCTTTGTAATATAAGCTTAGAGTTAATAAACACCAGTAATAAATCATGGCAAACTATAGGAACATTATAATAGAAGTGGTAAACATATTTGATATTCGGCAGATCCTATGTTCGTTAGTATCAGGAGCAGTGATGAAGTTCGTACGTTGACCTCTAGATGCCCGAGGCCGTGTTCACACCAAACGACGTGTACAGTAAACATGTTTACATTTGGTTTAATGTAATGTACACTAGTTTCACATTAAATTTGTTCACATCTATACACCTTATTTAGCTACCTGTACATAAGATTTGTTCACACTTGTAAACTATATGTCATTTAAATGTTCATTACGTAGAACCGAATTTCGAACAACTTTTCTAGCAGTTAGGGAACGACCACTTGACTTTAAAAAAAAAGGGGGGATTGATTTTTCGACAAGTTGATTAAAAACAAATCGGGTCAAACAGATGATTAGAATGAACAAATATTCTGAATCCAAAGTTTCCCCATACATTATAGTGGTAAATATTGAAATTGTACCATCGAACAAAAAACTAAATGTAAACTTTCGCGCGAGAAAAAAATCTGACTCAGAACACCCCCCCCCCCCTTGGCCCCCTTTTTTTAAAGTTAAGTGGTCTTTTTTAATAAAGTAATTTTGGATTATTTATAGTAGTTTGAAGATGTCTCGATTACGATTATTAAAAACGTAGGCTGCATCAGCGTGCTTACAGACGAAGAAAAAGAATTGCGATGTTAAGGATCACTACATTTCTATCTTTTCTGTTTGTTTCAAATGGGATTTTTTTTTCTCCAAGGAGTATTTGGCAAAGGGAGGGGGTAATGTTTTTTTTTATTTCTAATTTTATTTTAACAAGTCTGAGATACTACACAAACAAACAATTAACCTCACCCTTTTTCAGTAATGCATTTACGAGTGAATCGGTGTTTGAGTAAAGACCAGTGGCAAATATTTCTGTCAGTGAGTACGTCCAGTCGATTCGGGAAGACCATTTCAAATGAATTGAGTGTTCGGCAATGCTGATGCATGGATGAGTCTTGATAAGGGGTTGTTAAGGCTACGTAAAGTGTTTTTATGACAAATAAATATATCAAGTTTAGAGAACTTTATTAATAAGTGTTATAAGTATCAATTTTATATAAAAATCGTTTCTTTTTTAAATATACATGGGAAAATTAACGTTCTGAATGCCTATTTTGTGTACACTTAACCTAAACAAGGCCTACATCGACTATCGACTGCATGTAGACAAAACATGATTTAAACTACATGTAAACATTGAGTTTTATCAATGGGAACGTAATTATGTTTAGTTTATGTGTGAGTTACACTAACACAACACCGAGTTTCGGTCAATGTGAACACGGCCTGAGTTTGTTTGGTTGTGTGGTTGCTGTCTTACTAACTTTCGCCAAACTTTTACTTGTATGTATAATATGTAACGGTCAACATCATCAATTTAATTCTCAAATCCTTGATTCTTGCATTTTGCGGGATTAACTTTTAATCAGTCATTGACTGTTGTTTAAAAGACTAAGGCTAAAAGGCTAAAATGCTAAAATGTGTTTCTTTCTGGATTTGAAGTACACACATGTATATGTATGCACAAGATTTATTTTAAAATTTATACAAAATATTTGTAAAGACAAGCTTTTTTTTAAATTTCTCATTTCCTTTGTGATATTTCTTACTTTCACCTGGACATTTTAGAATTAGAAGTTGTCATTGCTCACGTTCAAGTTAACATTTCTCACTTTAAGCTTTATCGGTTGTTTATCTCAGGAATCCACGACAGCTTTATCTGCCGATTAGGAACGGAACACATCGTGTTACTGCACGGGTTGTTTGTCTCATCCATAACTGATCACTCTGTATTCGGAACACAATATACTATTGCATGGGAAGAACATAACAAATGCATTTCGTTCGTATCCATGACAACGCCCTCTGCATTAGGAACACATCGTGTTACTGTACGGGAAAACCCTCACAACTGCGTTCGGATTCATGACATCGCCATCTGCATTAAGTGTCTCATCCATGATAGCTCAATTAGTTGTGTTCCTGATACAGATGGAGGGTCGTTGATTCCTGACACAGACAACCATGCAGTTAAATGATGAGAACACAATGGATCTATCATGGATGAGACAAACAGCTCATGCAGTAACATGATGTGGTCCTATTAATGCAAAACCTTACAACTGCACTCCGTTTTGTCTATGACATCGCTATCTGCAAAAAGAACACATCGTGTTATTGCTCTCGTCCATGACAGCTCCATTGTGTTCTTAAAACAGATGAAGCTGTCATCGATGAGACAAACAACTCATGCGGTAACACGATGTGTTCCTAACGCAGATAAAATTGTCTGGACGAGATCAACAACACATGTGTTCCTAATGCGTGTGGAGCTGTCACGGAATCATGTAAGAAACAACCCATTTGCCTATTATTCTCTATTCTTTATTATTTTTGTCTTTTTTTTCTAATGCATGTGGTGCTGTCGTGGATGAGACCAACAACCCATGCCGTAACACGATGTGTTCCTTATACAGGTGATGCTCTCATTGATGAGACAAACAACCCATGCAGTAGAACGATGTGTTCTTAACACAAAAAAAACATTACTATCTGCCATTACTATTATTTAGATGCATATATTTTTTTTCAGGGTCCTCACTAATTCTTTGATGGCCAAAATGAACATCAGCGGGAAAAATGGCAAAGTTTCATTTGGTACCTCAAAGTTGTTTAAAATGATTCTTGGAAAGTTGCAATTTTTTTAAATTCTACATTAGCAAGTAACTTGCACAAGTCACTGGAAAACAAATTTGACACCCCGTCCATCCTAACCAACTTCAAGACTACTTTTGACTTATTCATAATCATCAGAGTAACACGATGTGGTCCTATTAATACAAAACCTTACAACTGCACTCCGTTCTGTCTATGACATCACTATCTGCAAAAAGAACACATCGTGCATGGGTTATTTCTCTCATCCATGACAGCTCCATTGTGTTCTTAAAACAGATGGAGCTGTCATCGATGAGACAAACAACTCATGCGGTAACACGATTTGTCCCTAACGCAGATAAAATTGTCATGGATGAGATTAACAACACATGTGTTCCTAATGCGTGTGGAGCTGTCATGGAATCATGCGAGAAACAACTCATTTGCCTTTTATTCTCTATTCTTTATTAATAATTTTTTTTTTTAAATTTTATTTGTCATGTATTCTGTCCTTTTTGCTCATTATTCTCTATTGTGTAAATCCAAACAGATCTCCATACAAGTGGGTTTGAATTGCACCACTGACTCATGCCATTGACTTGTTCAAACACCTCAAGTCAAATTTATAAATGGAGGGACAACAAAGGAGTTCCTGTGTAAACCATATTGAATAAGTATACAACGTGTTCCATATGAAGATTGAGCTGTCATGTATGACCCAAATAACCCATAACATATAATGTGTTCCTTTTGGAGATAGAACTGTCATGGATTCGTGAAATATACAACCAATGCAGTAACACGATGTGCTTCTTATGCATGTTGAGCTATCGTGGATAAGACAAACAACCCATGCAGTAACACGATGTGTTCCTTATACAGGGGTGCATGATCTCATGGATGAGACAAACAACCCATGCAGTAACACGATGTGTTCCTTATACAGGGGTGATCTCATGGATGAGACAAACAACCCATGCAGTAACACGATGTGTTCCTTATACAGGGGTGATCTCATGGATGAGACAAACAACCCATGCAGTAACACGATGTGTTCCTTATACAGGGGTGATCTCATGGATGAGACAAACAACCCATGCAGTAACACGATGTGTTCCTTATACAGGGGTGCATGATCTCATGGATGAGACAAACAACCCATGCAGTAACACGATGTGTTCCTTATACAGGGGTGATCTCATGGATGAGACAAACAACCCATGCAGTAACACGATGTGTTCCTTATACAGGGGTGATCTCATGGATGAGACAAACAACCCATGCAGTAACACGATGTGTTCCTTATACAGGGGTGATCTCATGGATGAGACAAACAACCCATGCAGTAACACGATGTGTTCCTTATACAGGGGTGCATGATCTCATGGATGAGACAAACAACCCATGCAGTAAAACGATGTGTTCCTTATACAGGGGTGATCTCATGGATGAGACAAACAACCCTTGCAGTAACACGATGTGTTCCTTATACAGGGGTGGTCTCATGGATGAGACAAACAACCCATGCAGTAACACGATGTGTTCCTTATACAGGGGTGATCTCATGGATGAGACAAACAACCCATGCAGTAACACGATGTGTTCCTTATACAGGGGTGATCTCATGGATGAGACAAACAACCCATGCAGTAACACGATGTGTTCCTTATACAGGGGTGATCTCATGGATGAGACAAATAACCCATGCAGTAACACGATGTGTTCCTTATACAGGGGTGATCTCATGGATGAGACAAACAACCCATGCAGTAACACGATGTGTTCCTTATACAGGGGTGATCTCATGGATGAGACAAACAACCCATGCAGTAACACGATGTGTTCCTTATACAGGGGTGCATGATCTCATGGATGAGACAAACAACCCATGCAGTAACACGATGTGTTCCTTATACAGGGGTGATCTCATGGATGAGACAAACAACCCTTGCAGTAACACGATGTGTTCCTTATACAGGGGTGATCTCATTGATGAGACCAACAATCCATGCAGTAACACGATGTGTTCCTTATACAGGGGTGATCTCATGGATGAGACAAACAACCCATGCAGTAGTACGATGTGTTCTTTATGCAGATGGAGCTGTCATTTATTCGTGAGACTAACAGCCTATACAGGAACACGATGAGTTGGTAGTGTAGATGGAGCTGTGGTAGGTTCGAGATACACACAACTCACACAGTAATACGATGTGTTCCTAATACAAATGGGGCCATCATGGATTTGTGAGAAAATAATCCATACAGTAAAACGATGTTTACCTAATCTAATGCACATTCAGCTGTCATGAATAAACATACAACCAACTGAGTACCACTATGTGTTCCTAATGCAGTTTTATTTGTCACCAATGAGACAAACATTGTTTTTTACCTAATGCACATTCAGCAGTCATGGATGTGACAAACAACCCATGCAGTAACACGATGTGTTCCTTATACAGGGGTGATCTCATGGATGTGACAAACAACCCATGCAGTAACACGATGTGTTCCTTATACAGATGTAGCAGTGATGTGTCATGGAGCCATGTTAGACCTCATTGTATATTTTGGTGAAAATTTAGTTTTCAGCAAAAACACATACCGTAAGTTTAAGATATTTCATTTATTTAAAGTCCATTTCGAAGCAGTATTAATTAAAAGTATTTTTGTTTTATATTCGTTCATTACTGTTAAAGGAAATCATTTTTATATTCTCGATATATTTAAGATAAGAATTTCAAATCTAACAGATATTTGTTTTGGCATTTGTCACTTTAGATTTTCTCTTTGTTAGGCATTATTTTTTATCAATTGAAGATGTTTAGCGACACGCTAAGTGGACACAATTAGACATGTGTTTTACTAATTCTATCGTCCGGTAAATACAAACAAGTTGTTGTGTAAACAACATATGCCTAGGTATATCCTGGTCAATTAGGGTTATTTGTCCTGTCCAGCAAAGACATTTCCACGACCCTTTTTACTCCAAAACATCAGGGTAACTAAGATAACGAATCTGATTGTACGAACCTGAAACAGTAACGCAAAATCTAACAAGTGAAGTTCGGTCCCAAAATTGGCATTATCGAATGCGCTTTAGAAGATATAAGATCTACAACCAAATTCACTGTGTTTGTTTTAACTGTTTTCAGGTGAGTCAAGTATTTTTATTTATTTTTTTATTTAATTGCATCATGAACTTCGTCAAGTTACATTTCCATTTCATTTAGTAAAGTTGAAGTTAATTATCTATGAGTTCTGCAAAGAGAGAAATTAAGATCAAATTGTTGTTTCTCGATCAGTGTAAATAGATGTATATATGTTCCAAAAAGGTTGGTTTATTCTTCACAAACTTTCTGTACTCAAAGGTATTTTTTAACGCGTTATAGAATTAAGTTTTACGCTCGCATGTTGGAAATAATAATAATAATAATAATAATAATAATAATAATAATAATAATAATAATAATAAAAATAATATTATCTTTATTTAAAGAGAGTCACTCATTTGGATTAAACCAATTTTCAATAAGGCTCTCTACATACAATGTTAACAATATGAATAAAACATAATAAACTACTATTACACACATGTAAACAATAGACGTATATAAAGTAATATAACAACAACAACAAAAACACCTATGGTATATACACCTATGGTATAATTTAAACTTATCGCTTGTTCATACTTTATACGAATTAAGGTCAGTTCCGCAAGGATAAAATATTGATTATTTTAATAAACGCGTTATGCGTAATTTTCACATGTGCAGTTAATTTAATAAGAAATTATTTATCGTGAACTATTCTTATCGTTTAGTCCTATATTATTACGATTCATATCATATTGTTTCATATTTATATTATTTGAATATTCACGATTAGTTTGGTAATGCTAAGTTTGCCTCGATTTCGAATATTTCTCAACCAATGATCATTGTAGGAATTGATTATTTTTGGATTGATATATTTATAGTTTCAGTTTTTGCAAGCGCCATATATGCGCTACCATGTTTATATTTCGAAAGATACCAGATCTCAATACGTTCTTACATGCCCCTTGTCAAAATATTATATACATGTATTTAATATTTTTATGCTGTTCAACACGTACTTTATGCTCTGTTAGGTTCAAATAGTCGGTCTCGCATTATGCTCATATATTTTTAAGATTAAGTCGGCATCTTGCTCATATATTTGAATGCTAAATAAGCTTTTAGTTTATAAGAAATATTATAAGCATACGTGTTCGTAAGTTTAAATGCATATGCTCATGCATTTACATAAAGTTTGTATACTATAGATATTATTTGATCATTTATATTGGAAAATTATATGAATTATATGTTTCTATTATTTGTATTATATACTATTATATTGTTGTACCATAACAGGCACACGACAGTCCATATAACCCAGCACCCGACAAACCCGATAACAGTCAGAATCCGGCCCAATTCTGATAACTATAGAAGAAACAAACAAACCACGAAGTAACACGATATGATTCTGATACAGATGGAGCTTACATGGATTCGTGAGCTGAATATGCAAAAAAAAATACAAAAGCATTTTGTCCCTCCTTAATTGATTAAATGATTGTTCTTTGCCACACGTCCAGTAGGAAATATTTCAAGCATATTCAGTGCGAGAACAATAGACTGGTTCTTCAGAAGGAATTAACAGATATCAATCAAGTTGCATGAGTCGAAGAAAGACAATGCCAAAAAAAAATATTTAAAAAAAATACAACAATTTAACGAGCAGACAAATAACGATGCTCAATGCACAGGACAGAAAGCTTAAGATTGACCTACGGAAATATAATCAATTCCTTTTTCCACTAGCAACATAGGTTGTGGTCATGGAAAGTAAAATTTCAGTGATTATTTGCATTCGGTGACAATCGATAATAATAACTAATTTTCATGTTTGGTTTGACCCTTCCATAGATCAAATCCACAATCTCCCGAAAGCAAGGTGAACATCTACCTATATGAAAATAAGGAAATGTGGCATGGTTGTCAATGAAATAACTATCCACTAAATTTCAAATGAAGTGGATGTAAGGTAAAGCAATTATAGGCAACCATACAGTACTTCAACAATGAGAAAAACCCATACCGTATACATGGTATAGTCATCTATAAAAGGTCCCGACATGAAAAATATGAAACAATTAAATTGAGAAAAGTAACGGACTAATTTATACATAAAATTATACGAAGAACATATATGACAGATATGACCCAACGATAACCACTGCACTACAGGATCCGGACCTGACGACAGACACATGAAGCATTTGGCGGGGTTAAACATATTTATGAGCACTTAACCCTGTGGCAGGAGGTTTGTCACAATTGCGGAAAAGAGGGTGTCATTGTTTCTATGATAAGTGAACATTTCAATGGTCAATTAGTTGTACAACGATTAACCAACTCATGGTTTTGTCCGTAAAACTTCCAAAGGGCTCACATAAAATATTCTGTTTGAAAACCTTGCCGTTGTACTCATGAAATCCTTTTCTGGCAATTAAACAAGAAACGCTTAAATATCGATTTACTTGAAAAAACAGAGTTTTTTTTAATTCGACCCTTATCTGCGTGGACACACTGTATATTACTGAATGCAAACAAAACCAGGACTTGAGTACGTCAGTAGTAATGTCGGTTCAGTTTTGCCCCGCACCCCCCCCCCCCCCCCCCAAAAAAAAAACCAACATTTGCTACTGACGTACTATAGCGCGGTAAGATTAGATGTACAGCAGTCAACATTAAATCACCATAAAAACAATCAAAGAAAGAAAACAAAGACAAATAGTATGGCACTTTTGGTTGAACTACTGATGCAAAAATATTCTGATTTTGACAAAACGCTTGTTAGCTAAGGAAAAAGCGAATGTATACTTGAAAAATAAAAAGAATAAAATGCTTCGTTTTGTTCTGCATTGGAATTAATATATATATAAACAGGTTTGTTCATCGTGTATAGATATAAGGTCATCGTGGCTATTCACACTATTTATGACGTATAACAATGATAAATTCTACTGTAAAGTATAGCCACCGATTAAGGTGTCAGACGGCATGCTCCTTACGCTAACCTCGCTTTCAATAACTGCTAGCCGTCTAACATTTATTAATGATTTGTTAGTTTTTGTGCTTTTGTTAATCACTATGAAAAAATGTTCAATGGTTCATCAACTATCAGAAATATATAACTCCTTGGAAAAAAGGAAACGAGTTGTTTTGTTTTTAGCAATTTTTCAAAAGCCTTTCATAAAGTTTGGCATTATGCATACAATGAAGGTTTAAAGTATAAATGGTGACATTTTGACTTAGTTTAAAATCTATCTGAATGATAGAAAAAGGTGTTTATATAACAGTCTTCTTCAAAACTTTGCAATATTTCAGCTGAGGTTCTTCAAGGTTCTGTTCTCGAATCCTTGCTTTTTTTTTTTTTTATAAAATACGCATAAATGATATTGCGGAAAAACTCAATTGTCACTGCAGGCTTTTTGCAGATCACACGTCTTCAGCACTGTGGATCGTGATACAATACAATTATATGGAACGCCACAGCTGCCTTATTCTTTATTATTTTGTTTGTATTTACCTCTTGTTACACATGTGAATGTGAAGGAGTGTTTTTAAATAAAGCATATATAATTAAAAACCAATTGTTCAGAGAACAATTGTAGGTCTTTCCACTAGAAAAGATCTTTTTTGATATTGAAATATTAAAAATCAGTTTAAAATGTTAGTTCCTATGGCTGTATGATGTATTTATATGAATTTAAAGCAAAGGTCAAAATCTAGAACGTCATATTAACCTATGACCTTGACCTCAATTTCAAGTTCACAAACCAAGGACCTTAAATCAAAAGACCCAAGGTCTTTAATATGTTTGGTTTATTAGTAATATCACTTTACGCGTAATTCTAAATGTAAGATGGGCAAAAACTCCTATTTATTGTCTGCGCACCCTTTCAATCAAAATATACAAGTAAGGACATGTCGCAACTAACAATTTATGAAAAATTATTTGTCGATATGTCATAAGGTATTTGAAAATAAATGAAAATAAGCCAAAATCAAAATTTAGAATATGACCTTGACCTTTGACCTTGACCTCATTTTTATTATTTTCGACCAAGGACCCCAAATCTAAAGACCCTATGTCTTTATCACTTATGGTTTACCATTTAGAAATGCATATCACTTTATTTAAGGGAAAAGGGGGAATAACTCTCATATGGAGTCTCCGTAAAGCTTCAGTCCAAATGAATATCCTAATCCTGAAGATGTAACGAGCAATTTGGTAAAATAAATTTGTCGTAATCTTTAACGGTTGCGAAGGAGTAGTGGCCACAAGAAAAACAGTGTTTGGGGAGATAACTCTTACAACGTAAAGTATTTTGTTACACAGTTGTAAATTTTTAAAGCGTATAAACTATACGATACCATATTCCAAATATCTAAGCGACATCTTTTGAAACATCAATAATACGCAAGAAAAAAAATTAGGCGGAAGAAAAAAAAAAAAAAAATAATAATAATAATAATAATAATCAGAACAAATTCAATAGGTCTTTCCACGGAAAGGTGGAAAGACCTAATTATATTATTTTTCTAACGATAATCATATCATTAAGGTTGATATATTATAACATAAAGCAAATTTTCTTTACAATCACGACATTTGACTATACTACTTTGTAAATTTGCTATATCACTAAGACAGATTTATATACTATAAAGACTTTTTGATATAACATGGAGCTGCCTTTTCATATAATTATGTCATTTTACTTTGTCATGCAGACATTCTTTTATTCTTCATGTACTATGAAGACATCTTGATTTTTTACTATATAATGTTGCGATATTGCTTAATCATATTGATAAATTATACAAAAAAATAAATGTATTTGTATATTCCCTATTATGTTGCTATTTAACAGTAATTGGATATAACTCAGCATTATGTTTTTGTACGTGTATACTTGAATACAGGAAATGTAAGTTGTTTTCCTTAATGGAGAAAGAACACCAATTTAGATAAAGCCATATCGCAACATTATATAGCAAAAAATCAAGATGTCTTCATTGAGAGCCGTGGTGTAGTGGTTAGTACATTGGACTACTAATACAAAGGTTCGATTCCCGTCTGGGATGAAAATTTCAGGAACTGAATTTTCGGCTCTCCCTTGACACCATTTGCGAGTATGGTCTCGAGGTAACGATGATAGTCCGTCAGGGGGGACGATAAATGGCTGACCCGTGTTAAGAGAGAGCCATATCTCTTGCACGTTTTAAAAGACACCTTGTAGATTTCGAAAAAGAGCAGGCTAATGCCGCTACAAGGCAGCCGACTCGCACCCGCAAAGTGGAAAGGGATTAATATAAGTTGCAAAATCCACTATAAATAAATATGTTTAAACTAAAACCAATTTAGACAAACACAACAGTTATTTATTTTTGTTGTTGACAAAGTGCATTTGTAATGCCTCTTTAGGAATTATTAAGCAAATTATTAGTAATGGCATATAAAAAATAAGCTCTACGTTTGAAGATTTCAAAATCATCAAATTTCAAATGTTTCACAAAAAATGTGTTAACAAATCTGACAGTGCCTTCAATTGAAATACCTAACTAATTAAAAAAATGTAGCGTCAATTTTGCACAATTCCCAATCTTTGGGCAATGGAATAGAAGTTTTACGGTGAGATTATGGAAATGAAAATAACAAAAGAAATATTGAAAGTATGGTCAGAAAAAATGTCAGACTAGCTACGAAATTGGCTGGATCATAACATCCACGATTGATGCCATCTCGCCGCCCATTCAACTCCAACCACCCAATTTTGTTTGGAGTTAATATCATGTGTATAAAAAAATAAATTGAGAAAGGAAATGGGGAATGTGTCAAAGCGACAACAACCCGACCATAGAGCAGACAACAGCCGAAGGCCACCAATTGGTCATCAATGTAGCGAGAAACTCCCGCACTCGGAGGCGTCCTTCAACTGGCCCCTAAACATATATTTTCTTTTATTTTTTGTACATAGATAAGGCCGTTAGTTTTCTCGTTTGAATTGTTTTACATAGTCATTTCGGGGCCTTTTATAGCTGATTATGCGGTATGGGCTTTGCTCATTGTTGAAGGCCGTACGGTGACCTATAGTTGTTAATTTCTGTGTCATTTTGGTCTCTTGTGAACAGTTGTCTCATTGGCAATCATACCACATCTGGTTTTTTTATATGTTTACTAGTCCAGTGATAATGGACGTCATACTAAACTCCGAATTATACACAAGAAACTAAAATTAAAAAATAATACAAGACTAACAAAGGCCAGAGGCTCCTGACTTGGGACAGGCGCAAAATTGTCGCTAGGCATATATAGAATTTTCCAATCCGCCCGACTTGTTTAAAACAGGTGGATTATCATCTAAAATTAGCTTAATGTGGCCATACTAGAATTTACTGAAAATACAGAATAAGAAAAAAATATTGAAAAAATGTTATTTATAGAATTGTCTTCTGAAAGTATGACGAAATGGTCTTGTATTGTAATAAAAAAGTCGACTGGTATATAAATGACACCTCGAGGTGTAAGAAATTGACAGCTTGATATTATTCTATGTCTTCATAAGATAGTTATATGAAAAACAATGCTCCAAAGTTATTGTAAAAAGATAGTAACATGACATACTAGTATAGTGAGGTGACACAATAGTATGAAAAAGTTGCTTTATGTTATATATACTATAAAATGTTTTTTTTTAATTTAAAACCGCAGTTCCACTAGGCCACGATCGCACTTCGATCTGTGAAAAAAATGCAAATTTTGACGATCGTAGTGCAATCGTGGAGATCGCAGTAAGGTCGTAATACGGTCGTGGTGAGGTCTTCAAGATCGTGATGAGCGTGGCATACTTTGAACTTGTTCAAAACAATCGTGGTACAGTCGTGGCGAAATCATGTCGTAGTAGAAGCGTAGTGAGAGCGCAGTACGGTCGTGGTAAGATCGCAAAGGTCGCTGTACCATCAAAGCGAGCGCGTAGCAAAATCGTGATTCTATTACTACGTTTATACCACGCTGTTCAAGACCATTGTACGATGCTAGCATGTCTATGCCGTCCTCATCACGCTCTTCTTACGACCTGACTGCATTCATACTACGACCATCATGCTCATTGTCATTTTCACATGAAATATATAAAAGCTCTACAGATTTTGTTTGTCGGTATGAGTTTTGGACCTCTTGTCCTTTTATCCAACGGCTCAATCATGCTTGAGACAAATGGGTCATCCCTGCTATCGTTCACTAAAACATCGTCATTTAAGATTGATTGACCAGCAATAATTTGTGATTCAGGTTGCATTGGTCGGTCCGAAATCTCTGCTAGATCAGGATTCGTTACTATTAGAGCTCCCTTTGCCTCTGCATCTACTCCTACCACCACGCACATGTGTTCTGGTAGATTTTGGTGGTATGACTGTGTTGTTTCCGATAAATCTACGTATCAATCAGAAATATAAGGAATGGGACAGTATTTATATGGAACATGATGTTGACATTATTTCTGAGAACGTAGTAAGATCGCGGTATGAGTGAAGTATAATCTAGGTAAGAAATAGTCCGAGATTACTCTGACGTTCAACGGCTGTTTTGACAGACAAGCTGGGGCCGTGGGACGTCAGAGCTCGTCCCATATCAAAAAGTGGACATTTGCCCATCCAAAATAGGTGCGCTGCTTCGTCGCTTCTGGTGCCGATTGAGGGCCTTGGAATTAAATAAATCGGGCATCAATCTGTTCATTTTTCATTTATCTCTTCATTTATGTAAGTTTCACCTTCCTGCCAACCTTTATTTTTCCATATTTTAACAGTTTTCACAGAGACCCATCGATTTTTGCATTTTGACTTTCATTTCCAAATGGACGTCAAGTTACGAGAGAGTTCGTGGCCTCGAGACTCAAATATGCAAATATTTATATTTTTTCACCTCCTTTATAGGAGATCGATGTTTAACATTTAGAAGCCAACCACGATTTTTCACCTCCCTTACAGGAGATCGGTATTAAGCATTTAGTTCCGACCACGATAACAATCGGAAGCTCTCGGACATTTAGATAACTTGCATCGTAAATGAACGAGGTGTTACATTATGGTCATTTGCACTCTTTTCTCGTGGTCACGTGATAATCTTTAAAAATGAAAGTCAAAATGCAGAAATCGATGGGTCTCTGTGAAAACTGTTAAAATATGGAAAAATAAAGGTTGGCAGGTACAATCACAATGTAGGTGAAACTTATATAAATGAAGAGATAAATGAAAGAGGAACCCAATGCTAATATAAACTTCCTCATAGTCGACACTGATATGTAATGGTAGTTGTAAATCGCAATATACATAAACTTTACCGTCCCCATTTCCTTGCTTTCTTACAAATAAAGCGTACTGTTTGTCAAATATAGGAGCATAAGTTTGTTAAGTACTTTTCATAGATTTGATATCCAGTAGTTGAATGGTTAAAGATATTTGTTTTCTTTTTGCTGTATGGCAACAACCTGTATGTATTTGCCAAAAAAAATATTGCAGAAAGAGGGCAAAGATGGCACATATTTCCCCAAAATATGACTCAAATTAAAATTCTAATCCCATGGATTGATACCTTTTCTGAAACAATTTACAACTTTACATATATATCTATCAAGAGATCAAGAATGCGCATTTCTTTCTAACCAAAGTTTGGTAAGCGTTGTGTGCCGTTTGTAATAGTTTGTTAAACGTTACAGAAGTAGAAACAAAATCGTTTGGTTAGAGGGGATTGAAATTTTGAGAAATTTTAGACAATTTTTTAGTTCTGACAAGCAAGAACACGTTAAGATAATTGATTTAATGTTAAAGTTAGAAAGAAATGCATCAATATACTAATAAACGACGAACGTCAAACTGTAGATGCATTTGAAGCGAGTATATATATACATGTAGTTTCTGAAAGTGTATGCAAACTTGCAAAAGTATGTTAGAAACAAATAATCAAAACGTATGCTCGATGAATAGTTTGCATCATTACTGTTAGAAAGAAATTCGCACCAAATAAACAAATATTAATTTAATTGTCTTTCTTCTCATTTTTGTGTGAAATTATGTCAAAAGTTCGAATGAAAAAAAAATGACTGTAAGGTGAACTATAGTTGTTATTGATAATCTATGTGTCATTTGGTGTTCTGTGAAGAGCTGTCTCATTGGCAATTGTACCACATCTTTTTTTTATGCTACAAACATTTCTGGACAAACGGAAAATACTTTGAAAGATAACTTAGTCATCAGCAGTCTAACAATGAATATTATTGCACAATTACAAATATTTGTAAAATCCCTTTCGGAACATCTGAGATCATCCCAAAGTTTTTAGTTTTCTATATTATGTGGACTGCTGTTTGTCTTCTCGTCGGTTACCGTTTTTCGCTATGGCTGTGTCGGATTGTTTTTTGACCTTTGAGTTTGATTGTGCCTTTGGTGTCTTTTGCCTCCCTTACAAAATGTTACCCCTCCTTGCAAAGTAAAGACACGTACTGTACATGGAGGAATTTTGTACAGTTAAAAATAATGTTGCCAATATATATTTGCAGAAGCAGAGTTATGAGAGTTAATCAGATCTTAACACACTTTTAGAGAATCGTGTAGCAGTCATGTGTTCTCGTGTATGGTCGAGAAGAGATCGAAGAGTGGTCGCATGTGGTCGCTAAGGGATCTAGTATTGGTCGAGTTGGTCTGGGATAAAATAATTATACAAGTCGCAGTGATCTGGAAGAGATCGGGCAATGGTCGAGTTAATCTGGAAATGATCGGACATTAGTCGAAATGATCGAGTACTGATCGGTAAAAATTTTATATTCCGACCAACTCGATCTCTACACGATCCTTTCCCGATCAATTCGACCGCTACTCGACGAATTCTCGATCTCTTCTCGAGTGAATTGCTTCTCGATCCTTACTCGAATGTTTTTGACGTGTCAAAAACTCTCGGGTAGAAAGTCAGATCGATGACGAGCAAGGTCGACTATCCCGAACATGCTTGTCGATTGAGTTAGATCAGTCTCCCGATCACGTAATTCGGCTAGAACGGGGTTGATCGAGGTGATCTTATCAACAGTGTGAACCTAGCTTAAACTAATATCAGATTATAGTATAGTAAAATGCCAAAATAGTATGAAAAGGTAGCTCAATGTTATATCAAGATGTCTTCGTAGAATCAAATAATGTCTTCGTGACAAAGTAAAATGAAAGAATAGTATGAAAAGGTAGCTAGCTCCATGTTATATCAAAACGTCTTTATAAATAGTATATAGATTTATCTTTAGTTTGTGATATAGCAAAGTGATAGACTAGTATAGTCAAATGTCGTTATAGTATAGAAAATTTGCTTCAAGTTATATATCAACCCTTAATAATATTGTGATAGCGATAATTTGTGTAAATTATGCATCTTCATTTGGAACTATATGAAAAGTGTATTCTTCATAAATCTGATACTTTTGAACTTTCACTGACAAACTGTTCGGTCATAAATTGTCATTATATATTGTTTAACTATTCATTATTTTATCGAAATCATTTTATTTGCAGCATTTGTCCGTCAAAGTAATACCATTATGATGTAACTATTTTTCTTTATAGAGCTTTTATGTATTTCATTTCGTTTGAAATAGGCGGTTTTTTCCCGTTTGCTATTTGTAGTAATTATTTATAATAATAATTTTATTTGCAAAAATATATAGATGGGAACTAATATAACTAGTTCGGATACTGGTTTTGTAACAGTAAGTACTATTTATAAATTTGATGTTAGGTGCATAAGGTGGTTTTTACGGGTGGGGTTAAATGGTACTATATAACATGTATAAAGTTTGGCATTTAAATAGAATTGAGAATGGAAATGGGGAATGTGTCAAAGAGACAACAACCCGACCAAATAAAAAAACAACAGCAGAAGGTCACCAACAGGTCTTCAATGTAGCGAGAAATTCCCGCACCCGGAGGCGTCCTTCAGCTGGCCCCTAAACAAATATATACTAGTTCAGTGATAATGAACGCCATACTAATTTCCAAATTGTACACAAGAAACTAAAATTAAAATAATACAAGACTAACAAAGGCCAGAGGCTCCTGACTTGGGACAGGCGCAAAAATGCGGCGGGGTTAAACATGTTTGTGAGATCTCAACCCTCCCCCTATACCTCTAACCAATGTAGAAAAGTAAACGCATAACAATACGCACATTAAAATTCAGTTCAAGAGAAGTCCGAGTCTGATGTCAGAAGATGTAACCAAAGAAAATAAACAAAATGACAATAATACATAAATAACAACAGACTACTAGCAGTTAACTGACATGCCAGCTCCAGACTTCAATTAAACTGACTGAAAGATTATGATTTCATCATATGAACATCAGGCACAATCCTTCCCGTTAGGGGTTTAGTATCATACCATCACAACATATATGAGAAGAACATAACCCGTGTCATACCAACAACTGTTTTTAGAATAAATGTGTTTAGTTCCGACGCAAAGACCTTATCAGTGACTCAATATTAACGCCAAAATATGCAATCTTTAATGACTTGACAACAGTATCGTAATTATATCCCTTCTTAATAAGTCTATTCATAGGTTTTGTAAGTTTCTGAGGTGAATACTGACACCTTTGTGCTTTATAAAGAATATTTCCATAAAAAATTGGATGTGAAATACCTGAACGTATAAGAAGTCTGCATGTTGAGCTATATTTACGAATGATTTCTTTATACCGATGATAAAATTTAGTAAATGTTTTGACTAGTTTGTGATATCGAAAACCCTGGTGTAATAATTTTTCAGTAATACATAAATTTCTCTCGTTAAAATCTAAAACATTGTTACATACACGAGCGAATCGTACAAGTTGAGATATATAAACACCGCAAGATGGTGACAAGGGAACGTCACCATCTAAAAACGGATAATTAACGATAGGAAATGAAAAATCATCCCTTTTATCATAAATTTTAGTATTGAGCTTTCCGTTTGTGATATAGATATCAAGATCGAGGAAAGGGCAGTGGTCATTGTTAGTATTAGCTTTATTTAAAGTAAGTTCAGCAGGATAAATTTCATTAATATACATACTGAAGTCGTCATTGAGAGCCAAAATATCATCCAAATATCTAAAAGTATTATTAAATTTGTTTATCAGATGTTGTTTTGATGGGTCTTTGCTTATTTTTGTCATAAATTGTAACTCATAACAATACAAAAAGAGGTCCGCAATAAGTGGTGCACAGTTAGTCCCCATTGGAATTCCGATAATCTGACGATATACGGAATCCCCAAAGCGAACAAAAATGTTATCTAGTAAAAATTCAAGGGCATATATAGTATCAAAGCATGTCCAATTAACATAGTTTTTTTGTTTATTGCTACTAAAAAATGACCTAAAAGAGTTTGAACATATATATTCACATTCTGATTTTTTGAATGCCCATTTAATTAGGTGTGTGAATTTTTTCTTGATGAGAATGTGAGGCAATGTGGTATACAGGGTAGAAAAATCAAAACTTTGAACAAATTCAAAATCACCTTATGTATTAGTATCGAAGGTGCTCGCAGTTACGTCGAATTAAAGTTGGTCACATAGGTATGTACATGTATGCAGTTGCTGCTGTGTTTATTGTACGTACAGGCGTTGGAGATATTAGCCGAAGAAAAAGAAACGATGCGAAAGAGGAACAATGTTATATGTCATGTATTTATATATTGTTTCAATCGAAGAAATATGTACAATAAAGTAAAATAAAATATTGTATCGCAAGAAAAAATAAGATGTTACTGCGAGCAACTATTCCTATATCTGTGTTTGTCTTGTTTATAGCCTATTGAATTTAGAGATTAAATACTTTAAATTCGGACGAGCAGTGCGAGGGAGAATTTAATGTGTTATAAGTAATATGTCAGTATATTTTCTCAAAGTCGGAAATTTGATTCAAGAGAATTTTTTATGTAAATAATAGATAAAGTCACAGCTTTACATGGTTCTTTTAAAGTTTTCTTATGTAATGAATAATTAATTCTTTAGTCATTTCAATTAGCGCTATTTAGCCTAAAACTCAAGCGACAGACTTTTGTTATATTCTTCAAACTTGTATTAATCCGTTATAAGTGCTAATTGGATTATTTCATTGTCATTCTGTAATCTCGTTTCTATTATGATATTGTCACCATGTAAATTCTTGATTTAAATATGTTTTCTGAAGTTCTTACTTCAGTGAGAGTCAGGCAATCGTACTGGCAATATCCACTCAATTTGTATCATTTTGCAAACTACATGTATTCCATCCTGAATCATCAAATTGTTAACTACTGCAAAGGACTTTTGTCTTATTCTACAAGTGGAGTTAAAGCGAGTATTCTCAGTCAATTAACTAGATCCTAGTCATTGTCTAATGTTGGCATCACCAACATCTGCAACCGGTCGTGGGTTGCGGCTCGTTATCAACTTCAAATCAGTAGCCGGTCTCCCGGTTACAATATGATTATCGTCATCATAAGGCAGATGTGTCGTTCCATACTAATAATATCTGCTAAAAATCATGAGCTAAGAAAATGATACAAAAAGTGGTTTATGTCTTTTAATCATAATGAAACATAAATTATGCTATTTTCGATTATTTTTACATCATAAACAAATGATAAACAACTATTGCTTAATGCAATGTCCATACTTGTTCATGAATTATAAGTATTTTTTCTCTTAAAATTTATTGTAAAATGAGTCGCAGGAGCTGACAACACATTTGCCAAGTACTTTTGATACGACCTTTTGAACACTTTAAGCGAAATAGACCACGATGCAGTTCAAAGCAATACTGAAACAGTCAGGTCCTACAAATGTGCCTAATGACTGCAGTGGTGGTGGTAGGTGCTACACATTTGTGTGACCAGAGAAAAAGCAGATTCATTTATTATTTAGGACTTTAATATAAAATTCTCAGTTTTGATATTTTAGACTTTAGTTTTCTGTGTTTTATAATTCATTTTATTTTATATGTTCGTTACATTTCATATCCAGGACTTAAATCAATTTGATTCTGAGTGACATGTTTTACTCTGTACTCTGACAATTTACCTTTTTCATAATTATATGTTTTTAAATATCATAATCAGATTAGAAATTTAACTTTGTTCTTCAAGTTCTAAAAATAGTATAATCCTTGACAGTGAACAACATCAATCAAATTGACAGAAGTGTGTTATGTTTAGTATACATGGTTTATTCTTGTCTATAGCTATTTAAATTTGTATAAATAATTGTTGATAATTTAATGAACCAGATTTAGACTTGAGACTTTACACAGAACACTGTCTATCTAAAATAAAAGTATTCCGTGCTGAATTATGAATTATTCATCGCGTATTCCAGAGTTTCAGTAGTTAGTTTGCACCAGAGTCATGAGAGTTTCATATTCAGACTTCCAGACAACCAACTCAGTCAGTCACCAAGCCTGTCACTGTCATTCAGAGTATTCGTTCGTTGTGTAACTAGGAGCATCACGCAGTTTCAGTAACAAGAGGCCATTCAGCCAGGCTCTTGTTACACAAATCCAACAAGTTACCCATTTCCCCGGTGACCGATGCATGATAATCGCATTTTTTTGTTGTAGTAAGGTTGCTGTCTTATTTACATATACCCATATCTCCTGGTGTGTTTAAAACAATAGGGTTCCTATTTTTTTTTTAATTAGGCATATTGCTAAGTTTTTGAACATTAGAAAAAAAGTGCATTTACTATGAAAGTTTTCAGTTGTTGCTGAAATCCAAAGTTAACTATGAACATTACATAATTTGTTATGGTCCAGTGATGACAAGTTGTAATCATGCATAGTAAGAACTCTTGCTGTCGTTTCACATTTTACGATCCAGTGTTCATAAGTTGAAATGATGCCTGGATTTTACCGTTAGACGACCTACTGATCTCTCATGATTTTGTTCTGGTCCAGTGGTCACAAGTTGTAAGCATGCACGGAATTTAATGTGGGAACCAAAGTAATATTTTATGGCCAAGTCATCACAAGTTGTAACCGTGCATGAATTTTACTCGTGGATTTTCTGATATCTTCAACATTTTGTGGTCCAATGAGAAAATGCAGTAATGGTGCATGGGTTTCACCGAAAGAATCATATTCTAGCTTGTATACAAATAGTCTCATACACAATCGTTATATTTATCGAAGTACTGTCGTACTGGAAACTCGAATGACCCCAATATCAAACATTGTAAGATTACGGTTGTTCAAATAGTTCTAAATAGTTTTATTTTTAAATTTATACCTCCTCCTTTTTCTTAACCACTCCTCGATCTAACCATTAAATATAAACTAATTAATTTTTTTACAATATTATGTTATAATAGCTATTGTTTTAAGATCTTAATAAATTGTTCTTACGGAAGCGTAATTTACAAGTTTGGTTCATAAAGCTTAATCAGTAGTGGTTCAAGGGACTATTAAAAGGGAACATTAATTACACGTTGATAATGGGAGTGGGAAGGAGCTAAACTAGATATCTTGTTTGTTTTAATCGATTTCATAACATTTATGTGATAATCCTGTAGTTTTTGGACTTGTTTTTCTCTATTCTTAATGTCTCGATATATAATAACACAATTTGATTAATATATATAAGGAGATATTCAGTAAAAGTAAGCGGACAAGCAACCCAATATATATATTTTATATATAGATATGCGATATTGAAACACATCTTGGTTTGTTTGACATCAGAAGTTGAAATAAATTACATGCCTTAAGTGATCTAAAACACTCGACTGGTGGAAAATACTTCTGATTAGAACTTTTTATGCAAACTGTTGTTTTTTTTTTTAATTTAGATTGACACCATGTTATTCATGTGTTATTTGGTTAGCTACTCCATCCAATCAAACTGCCGCTAACAGAGTTTTTCCGTAACTTTCGTCTCTTAATCTAATAAGTGTTGGAAAAAAACTCATATGTCAGTTTATCTTACCTCCTATACATTTCTATTGGATAAAAGCTACCGCGTGGAGGCCGTGTATATATCATATGGGGTTAGAAGGCGGGGCAGTATTCTAATAGGAGGTTAGTTGTGGTGTTACGTCGATTTTGGAAAATTTAGAAGGTTTCAACCGACGATGAAATTGATAATGAACAATTGAAATAAATGCAGAATACACGTTAAAAGCTAACAAGTTGTTATTGTTGGCATTTGTTTTTGTATAGACAAATGGAAGTACAAATGTAGGTTCTTAATATTGAAGACTTGATTACTTTGATAGACCACAAGTCTGAATGCCACATGTTGAGGTAGTCGGTAAGATAAATTCGTTACACAGTGCGCTAGTGACCTAATACGATATATATGGGTCAATACATTCCAAATGGGGTTCAAGCTTCGCTCTTACTCCATATGGAATTTACTGACCCCATATATCGTATTAGGTCACTTACACACATAATATCTATGACAATGTTTCAATGAATGTATTTCCCCATAAGGCCATTTCTAAAGCAGCAATGCTTTATTTACCATTTTTAGAATGACTTATTCTTAACAGTTGACCGAGTTATAAATGCCCGAAGATAAAACTGCAATTTTGCAACTTTTTAGTATTCATCTTTAAACGCAAAAATTATAAAAACGACCTACATAACCAAACCCGAAATTCTGTAGTAAGTTATGTTGATTATTGTACAAAAATGTATAGCAACTTCATATTTAAACATTGAACGTATAGTAGCGAAGAGTATGCAACTTTATATGATATTGCACTTGTGCAAATATATCGTTAAATTATGGACGTCATCAGTGACAAAAATAACTTTTAAACAGGTTTGTAGAATAACAAGGTTATTGCATTATTACTACACATTTTTATTTAGTCCCTAAAGTTACATTATCTTAGTTTTTTTCCTTGTTCATGTTGTTGCTGTTTGGTTTGTTTTGCATTTTCGATACAGATCATTTTTGTAAATTACATAGATCTTTTCCGCAATGGTTTCAATGACATGTGTAGGGTTGAATCAGTCATATATCATTACCTTCCATTTGTCCTATTGACAATGATACAAATATTTAAGATACTTCTGGATAACGAAGTTGCCTTTATATCTTCTTTAGCACACATAATTAAGTTTAAAAAGCCCTTGTATCACAACAAGGTGTATTTTCTTTTGATGATAGGTCTTCATTATTTCAGGATAAACGTCGGTGGGGCGGAGCTTATATGATGCTATTATAGTGCAACAGTGATCTATCTATACGTGCTCTAACTGGAGTACTGTTAATGCACGGTATATTTTTAGCAGTATTAAGATCACATGAATGAAAATGTGTCAATCTTTTAGCACATCTACCTTTCAGTTGGATAATTGATGGTAAATCTATGCACCCGAGCACACAAATTCACTGATGCTTGCTTTTCCTTTTGTCTATTATATATTAATGACCACACATTGACCTATATATTTATAAAATGTGACTTGGGTGGAGAGTTGTCTCATTGGCACTCATACCACATCTTCCAATATTTATAGTAAAAAAATATAAGTGATGAATTATTACCAAGAATCTAAGAAATCTACTAAATTATAATTCGTTGGGAAATTTGATATAACCTCCCCCTTTTCCTTAAGTTGTAACAAAAAGGTTGATTATTTCAAACTACAATTTTATTACATTTATACCACAAATAGAAGTCCCCCAAACAAACAAGTGCAAAAATTGTCTTTTTACAATTGGAATTCCTTTCCAAGTACATGTTCAAACGAATAGTATCAATCAAGTCAGAATTGCAAATCGGTAAAGACTCAGTCTGATGAAAAGATTCAAAAATTAAAAGTGCAATTGTTGAACACTGACGGTTTCTGGTCGGGCAAGTGAGATATATCTTGCATTGGCTTTGGAAAAGGACTCCTGGTGAGTAATTCTGTTGATTTATTTGGGGAATCAACTTCCATGTCATTTTCCAGTAGAGCATTTCCCGGTTTTTCCTTTTTCATAGGCGGATTCAACACATCTGAAACTTCATGGAGAATTTCATTAGAAGACCTTTTGTATTTTCGAACAGCCGTCTCGGTCCTATGTTCCGTTCGGGACATAATCTCCTGTTCCGGGATACCAGCGGTGTATAACTGAGTTGCGCAACTTCTTTTGCCCGAGTGGTTTGTGAAATTCCCATGTAGGCCAGCTTTTGAAGTTATTTCTCTCATGAATCCTTTCAGCTTATTAATGCCGACAGCTTGTTCCCCATAACGAATTGAAGATCCGGCTAGGGGCCTTCGATAAAACGGGCCACGGTTGCCAAGAGCAGCTAAATATTTTTCATAATACTCAGCGATGCAACATCTATCTGCAAAGCAAGAAATTAAAGTTAACAAAGTATAACATGCACAATCAAATGGGTTAATAAAACCTTCTTGCACATTAAGTATGCATTTTAAAAAAAAGTATTTACTATAGTCGTCCAGGAATCAAAAGTGGATTTAGAGGGCCCAAAAGGGGGAACGGTAACTGAACTCCCTTATCTGAAATTATCAATCCGCCTATTACGTGTTTTTTTTCATATTGCCCTAGTCATATGCCCAACACGCATATCTTGCCGATATGAAAAGCATCACGTATAATGATACCAGTAACCTATAGGCTATGCAATTTCCCAGTCCAATATTAGTATAACCCGGCCAATATCACTTTTAACCAGGCTGTGAAATTGTGTGCTGAATAACTTGAAGAACAAAAATGTAATGGGGGAAAAGAACACATAAATTGCTTTGAAAAGGAAAACAACGTATAGAAAAGCACTAGCACAAATATGTGACACAGCTTTATAGGCTACAGGATAATACACAACATAGCAACTTTACCTGACCATATAGGAAAATAGGTATTTAGTCGGATCTTAACACGAACTTGTGATTTAGTTAAAACCGGTTTTGTTCAAAATATACGAAGAAATGTCGAAATGTTCAGGACTTAATTAAATCCGTATTTCGGTAGGATGGTGCAAGCATACGATTTTTATTGCGTCTTACACTTTGAGAAGCGAATAATCTTCAACTACTTTATTCAAATATTGTGTAAAAACGTTAATTTTGAGCTATGAAAGTCAAGTGGCTCGAGTATTTTTCTGAGGAAGTTTTAAAAAATTGCAAAGAAATATTTTTACATTGGGTTAGCTTTCATTGGTCTTAACTATCTATAGATTAACAACTTTTGGTTATATTTATAATTTAGAATCATCATTGAAGCTGGGGGACGATTTCGCAGATAATTAATTATATTGATGTGCCATTTGTATGCAAGAGTGACATTTCGTTGTATTATGTGCCAATTCGAAAAAGTTATGCGAGTATTCTCTTCCCTTAACAGGTTCATTATTTTATAATTAAGTTTAGGTTTCTGATATAATTTTGAATAATTACAAAATGTATCAATTTAATATATTTCAGTTTTTGTTATTGGTGTATCAAAAACATTGATGTACGAATATAATTTCATAAATTTGAAACGTTTAAAATGATTACATACCAATATAAAGAACCGTTCATCATTTTTGAAAAAGACTATGAACGAAAATCGATTTAAATATCTTCCCTTGGTGACAGATTGGTTGGGAACTGAACCAGCGTAATATAATGGTAATCACAGGACCAGCAAGCAATTTTTAATTGTAGCTTATTCAACGTTAAAACAATTTTCCACTATAAACGAATGTTACTTTATACAAATATAAGGACTTTGTTAGCTAAATCTACAAATTTTATTAGATATTATGATTTTTTATTGCAATAGATTAATATGCTACACAACATTTTAAACTCACAATACTAAAACACATATATGGGTCAATATATCTTTCTTTCGAGTCATAACAATTGAGTAGATACTTGTGTTTGAATAACCGGCTTTTGGAAATTCATATCTTTGTGGTGTTTTATTTTACAAACTCTTGAACATTTGCAGTTAGCCTTTCCATAAGATTGTTAATTAGATTATTTTTAATGCATTGAACTTTCAAAAAAAAAAATCAGACTTGCCTGTCTAGTTGAAAAAAAGTTTTAATGCCTGACATCCACTAGACAAGTTAAATGCATTTTGTGTTTCAGAAAGATAATTTATTTTTTTGAATTTTGATTGGCATTTTTTTTTTTTCTGATCCTGTAGAATCATGTGTAAACATTTCACAAAGTTGGACGGGTTAAATCTTTGATATAGTTCCTCTCAGATTACATGTAAACATTTCACAGTTGGCTGGGTTACATCTTTGAGATGGTCCTCTCAGGTAACAACCTTAGTGTATTGTTTTGATTTTTTGATAGACATGGCTAATACAGGACAATAGATATTTACACAACAAGATGAGTTTAAGGGTGTAACTGAGTGGACAGTGTCAAATTTAATTCTGGTGTTTATTTGTTTTAACACCAACAGCGAAAACGAAAATTAAAATCCTCATCAAATATCCAAAAAGAATAGTATAGAAGTTTTTGAATTTTGAATTGTTTTTCAATTTTTTACAATAAACCATTTTTAAAATGAACTTATACTCGCAATTTATACAGTGGTTTGTTTTCGTTCATTTTTTGTATATAAATTAGACCGCCAGTTTTCTCGTTTGAATTGTTTGACATTTGTCATCAAGGGGCCTTTTATAGCTGACTATTCGGTATGGGCTTTGTTCATAGTTGAAGGCGATACGATGACATATAGTTGTTTACTTCTGTGTCATTTGGTAAATTGTGGAGAGTTGTCTCATTGGCAATGATACCATATCTTCAGAAATCTGACAGAAGTAGGTTGATGTAATAATAAATGAGACATGCTGTTACCATAATAAGAGGTTTTTTCCCCGAGTTTTAAGATAAAGGGATCCAACTGCAAATAGGGAAGAATATAGTGCGATAATTTTTTTCAGAAAATGTCATTATAATTAATATCAAGTTTAAGAATTTACAGATACATTGACATATATCTGCTTTTTGTTCAGCGGCAAATATTACATGCTAAATCGAGTCGCTGATATACTAAAGCCACATACAAATGGTGTTCCTTAATGTTCATGTGGACCCGTTGGCTGTGTTTTCACCTCAATTTTCACTCTGAGTACAGACAAACATGCCACATGTGCATCTCAAACCTCTTTCCCAACACGGTTTATTTTGGCACCTTCTGGCGGAATGAAAAAAGTGCACGGCAAAGTCCTGTTTTAAAGTTTTACGTTACTAATTAAGAATTGAATGCTTCTTTTTGCAACTTCATTGGGGTGTAAAAGCGTTGACCGAAGTACATTTTGTATGAAGCGCGGAAACGCTTCATTTTAAAAAAAAAATGTGCGCACGATCAACGCTTTTACAACTCTATGAAGTTAAAAAAAAAAGAAGCATTCAATACTTTATATAATTACATTTTTAGCTAGAATCATGAAAACACAATTTTTATCATACTTTTATTTAATTTATCTGTTTATTGTGGGACCTCGTGTCATCATGGCTGGTAAATCATATTATGTAATGAATTGATTAAGGAATAACGCGAGATTGCCAAAAAGAATAACGTATTATAATGAATCATACATCTAATGTATTTATAAATTGCAAAACAAAACATTGATCAACTTTCTTCCTATGTTTGCTTGGTTGTTTGCAAACAATAGGTAGGGGGAGTTTCAGTCAGTTTTTACATATACTGACTTCCGGTAAAGATGGTGCGTCCAGTACATTGTAAAAACTCGGCGTGGTTTTGCCCTTTTAGATGACTGACCAAGAAAAGGATGAGAGTTTTACCCTTTTATAAACACTCATAAGCATTAATATGTCAATATAGATAAATACCAGTGACAATTCGGCTTTATTTCTACACATAAAATGTCAAACTCCTCGTCTGCAGACGACGCACAAATCAGCATGTCAGATAAATTTCCATTTGAGATACACGAGGATGAAATTGACAAGTCAATCACCCCAATATTTAAGGATTATCCAAGAGAGTGTCTTCCAGAAAAATTTTAAGAATCCCTCGGGTGCAAAAGCCAAGAAACTACAATACGAGATAATTGATCCAAACCTTTATGAGCCCCCGCAAGAATTGTTGCATGTAGAATAAAGAGAAACAGGTTGGAGGCTTGGATACGTGCTCTTGGTATCTTATATTATGAACATTATGGTAAAAAAGCTGAATTGTATCAAGTTGACTGGTACGATGATCCTCACCAGTGGGAGGGTGAAAGTAACAAAGCTATATGTATAAACCTTACTAACGATAAACAACTTGTATATAAAATTACATTATTTATCACTACTGGTGTGTTGCAAGCTCAAGGACTTAGCAAAGACCTATTCACCACAAGGGACTTCCCAACATTGATAACACTAGTCAATTGTATTTGTGTACACAATCCATCATTGATAGTCAACACAGATGTTGATTCTACGTGTAAATCTTCAGACAAGAACTCAATCGAAGAATCTACAAGTGTAAAATCAGTTTTTAAGTCAAATGCTAGTTCTGTAGACAATAAATTAACAGATAACAATAACAACTCACATACAAGCATTCAAGCAAATGTTCCCACTTTTAATACATGTACAGAAACTACAATAGCCACACAGGCTAAGATTTCTATCGGATATGAAGATTTAGATAGGCTTCAGTCTACTTTTGTTGAAGCTTTAGCTGGTATCACCAAATCTCAAACGGCACTTATAGTGCAAGCAGAAAAAAGCTTTTCCGATGTAATAAGATCAGCAATTACACCAGTTGTAGAAACAGTTAAAAAACTACAAGAACAGGTTAATAACAAACATCAATCAGATACAATTTTGCATAATGCCTCTACGTGTAATATAAAGGAACACAGCAACATGGAAAAACAATTCAATAAACTAGAACATCGCATTGTAGAACTCGAAAACCAAGTCCATAACCTTTCTATGGACAAACACAAAGCTGCAACAGATTACGCTGAGCTTGATTCCAAATTTCGCATTGAAAATAATAAATTTGAAATAGTTAAAACTAGAATGGACCAGAAAATGGAGGATATCAATCATATTAATGATGATCTCAAGGTCAAATTGAACACCAAATGTAGTGAAATGATGAAAATTAGTGAAGAAAACAAACTTTTAAAAGAGAAAACTGACTCTCAATTTAATGAAATATTATCTCTCAAATCACAGCTATCGAGCATGTATTTACCTACACAGCAACAAAATGAGCAGCATTTTGCTAATGGGTCCTTCAACAATAAAGGCAAATCTAACAAACCTACAGCTCTATTTATTGGCACATCAAACACTGATAGGATTAATGAAAACAAACTCTCAACGGCAGTGGATATAACGAAAACTACAGCATATACTTTAGATGAAGCCTATTGGGTAATCTCAACCGCACAGTGTAGCCCTGATGTTGTTATCATACATTCACTAACTAACGACGTTAAAAACAACAACCCAAATGAATGCATGGACAAGCTACAAATGGTAGTAGAATCAATTTCTAGCAAATGGAAAGAAGCTAAAACCATAGTGTCACTAACTACTCCCCGCCTTGATAATCGCTTACATCGTCTTAATTCAGAAATCATTGATGGACTAGTAAAACGAAGACAGGGGCGTAGCTAGGTATCAACTCAACTGTAGGCACAAATCGGCAAGGGGTCTGGGTGCCGCTTAAGGTGAAAACGGTTTTCAGCATTTTTGGTGCATAATTTTGTGTACAAAAATATCATATTTACTGGTTTTTATCATGATAATATTCATGAAGAAAAGTTCGAAGAATTATGAATAATTTTACATTAACACTTGAATTAACGTAGTAGTGTACAATCAAAAAAAAATTATTACAATATGCCCAGTGTAGCTCAGACTAGTTTAAGAATAAGGCCCACAGAGGGTCAAAAGAGAAGATTTTCAACTTTTTTGAACGAATCTTTTAACTCAAATTTGGGCAAAAATTGGTTAAACAAATCTTATATTTCTGAACTTTTATGACTGATAACTTTCAGATCCAGTTTCATACACAAAGGCAATGATACATTTACTCAAAGTCAAGTCGACGGTTTTTTCTGCCGATAAAATCAGTTATACTCCATCAACATCAACATTGAGGTGTCGGTGTATATGAAGAAGAGATAGATTTGAAAGTCGCTCGTCTCCCATTGTCGATCTCAGGTAGGATTTGACGCGTCTCATCGCGCTGAAGGAAATTTCACTAGTTGCCAATGAATTACAATTTTAGCCTCTGTCAAAGATTCAATCAAATCAATATCGGTTTTCTGTAAGTCATTTGTCAAGGCGACTGTTGAGCTTAATATGTGTTCTACAACAACAAGACTTATGATAAATTCAAATCGAAGTATCGCATTCATACTCTGTGCTGCTTTGTCATCGTTGTCGTCTTTAAGTGAATTGAGGGCAGAGACAACAACTTCAAATGCTTTTCGAAATGTATACAGCGAATCTGCCCGGCTTGACCGACGAGTTTCACACAGTGATCTCAACTTTGTTCGACGTTCTAGTTGTTCTTGAACGTTTTAATTTTCTGACAGTTCTTCAGTGAAAGCAGTCAAGCTTTTAGCCGAATTATCAAATTTGAATGCAATTTCCTGTACAGTCTACATCATGTTTCTAACACAAAGTTCCTTACTACTATGAACGAGTGCAAACTTTAGTTGGTGTGCCTTGCAGTGGATGTAGGAAGCTTCTGATGATTGCTCTAGTATTTTTGCCTGCACACCACTATATACTTGCCGGACATTTTCGCGGCGCCTTCATAACACTGGGCACGGAGATTCCTTATATCAAGGTTTACATATTCAAGAAACTCAACGATCGTATTAGAAATGGCAACACCTTTTACACTTTTGGCATATTTAAAACCGATAAATTCTTCTCGTATGCTGATGATATCGTTTTTCTTATCTAAGAACCTAACACACAAAGACAATTTAATTTTTTAAATTTTTTTTTCCAAAGGGGGTATGATCGGCAAACTTATGTATAGGCACATGCCTAGTCGAGCCTTGGGTATTTACGCCCCTGGAAGATATCTAGACAATAAAGATGTATATGTTTCTGACATACTGTCTTAGGTATTAAGGTACAACAAATTGGTCATTTTACTTGTTTTAATACACATGGCCAAAGCACTGTTGATTACCTTATAGCAAATGAAAGATTATTTAATCAGATACTTTATTTCAGAGTGTCGGAGTTTGTCTCAACATTCTCAGACTGTCATTGTAAAATATCATGGGAAATTTTGGCTAAATATCAAATAACAGAAACTCAGTCAAATAATCTTCATGCTGCCCCTGTTAATTTTAGATGGACTGAGGACTCCCCACTTAAATTTCAGCAAGCACTTTTGTCACCGGATAACCAGCAGAAAATTTCATCTTTCCTTATTAATGATAGTGATTGCTCTTCTGAAGACATTACCAAAAAGGCACAGGATTTATGTGATATCTTTCTTTCTGCAGCCAAAATTTCCCTGGTAACCCCAAAAAAGAATAAAAAGGGGTCCAGACCCCAGAAAAAATGGTTTGATAGTGATCTTTTTAAAATGCGCAAAAATGTTATATCCTTAGGTAAAATTTATTCAAGATATTCTAAGGATCCTGTTATTAAAGGCAGATACTATAAATATTTTAGAATCTATAATAAATGTAGAAAAGTTAAATATCAGCAATTTATCAATTCCATGCTACAAAAACTTGATACTCTTAGAGTTGAAAACCCTAAGCAGTATTGGAAATTAATAAATGACATTCAGGATAGCAAAAAAGAAAACTGCTCTTCACAAATTGATTCTGATACATGGGCCAATCACTTTCGTAATCTTCACTCTGCAATTGATAACACATTTTATTCACGACTTAACCAGTTGGAAATGATCCTGAATGACAAAGAAAAATCTTTAGTTTTTAATGATTTAGATAATGATATTAGTAAAAAAGAAATTTCTGATGCTATTGCGAGCTTAAAATCAGGCAAGGCCTGTGGACCTGATTTGATTTCAAATGAAATGTTAAAATATAGTCAGTCATATTTGATAGGTTGCTTATATAAATTATTAATTTGTGCCTCAAGAATAGTGTGTACCCAAAGATTTGGGCTGATGGTTTTATTTCGCCAATTTTTAAATCAGATGATCCTTGTGATCCATCTAACTATAGAGGTATAACAATTACTAGTACCATTGGTAAACTTTTTAACAATATTTTGAATACAAGACTTGACAAATTTTTGTACCAAAACCACTTAATTCATAATTCTCAGATTGGCTTTACAAAAAATGCCAGAACTTCAGATCATATATTTATTTTGAAAACACTGATAGACAAATACTGTCACAGTAAAGAGGGTAGACTATATACTTGTTTTGTAGACTTTCGCAAAGCATTCGACAGTGTAATTCATATAGGTCTTAAACTGAAGCTTATTAATATGAAAGTTGGTACTTTATTTTATAATAGTATATCAGATATGTATAATAATAGTAAAGCGTGTGTAAGAGTTGGAGCTTCTCTCACTGACCCTTTTAGCATTAAATTAGGTGTAAGACAAGGAGACAACTTGAGTCCTTCATTATTTAAAATTTTTATAAATGACTTCCCATCTTATCTTGACTCCTGTCTGGATGCAGTTTTCCTGAAAGTTAATATTGGAAAGACTAAAGTCATAATTTTTAATAAGGCTGGAAGGAAAATTCAGGCAAATTTTCGACTGCAGAATAACTTGATTGACTGTGTCGCTCATTACAAATATTTAGGTGTTCACTTTACTGCACCTGGAAGTTTTCATCTAGCTAAAACTGAACTTTATAATAAGGCTCTTAAGGCCTACTATAAACTTAGAAAGGATTTTATCAATTTGTCTCCTGGAATAAAATCTTGTGTTCATATTTTTGATCATACCCTTAAACCCATTCTGTTATATAATTCAGAGGTATGGGGAGGTTATAATGTCTCTTGTAATAAATTACAGTCTTCCTTATTTAATCTTGAAAATGTTTTTAAAAATCTTAAGTGTGAGAATCTCCATCTTAAATTTTCTAAATTTATACTTGGTGTACACAAAAGGAGTGTCAATTTTGCTGTATTATCAGAACTGGGACGTTTCCCCTTACATAATGATATTGTAAAGTCAATTGTAAAATACTGGTATAGATTTGAAAATCTTACAACTGAATTCAGTCTATTGAAAGATGCTTATAAATGCAGCCAAGAGCTTCACAAATCTAACATAACTTCTTGGTTCTCATTTGTTAAAAAAGTATTAGAAGTTTTTGAAATTAAACAAGAAGTAAAACATTTCGGACAATAGAAATTTTTGAACATATCTAGTAAATTAATTCACACTAAATATATTAGCAATTGGTATGCTAGCCAAAATAAAGCTTCTGATGGAAAACTGTTTAATTATGTGAAATTTAAGCAGAATTTTGGTTATGAAAATTATCTTTCTTTAATTAAGAACTTTGATTTTAGAAGATCTATATGCAAATTACGTAGTTCTGCTCATAAGCTTCAAATTGAAGTTGGTCATTTTTCAAATATTCCACGAAATGAAAGAATTTGCAAAAAATGCTCCTCTGGCTGTGTTGAAGATGAAATCCATTTTTTAACTAACTGTGAAAATTTTAAATCGGATAGAGATGCTCTCTTTGACTTTGTTTGCCAAAGAATTCCGAATTTTTCTACACTTGATAATCAGCATAAATTTATTTATTTATTAAACTGTGAAGACAATCAGGTCCTTAATGCTGTTGGTAAATTTATTAAAGTGAATATGAGTTAGTAATTGTATTGTAACTGTATGTAAAAAATTGTTTGTATCTATGTATCTATGCAAATCAATATTATTTTGCCTTATTCATGTATGCTCTGTATTCCCCTTGTGGGCCCTTAATTGGAAATAAAATATGTTCTGTTCTGTTCTGTTCTATACTGGGATTTGATTGGACAATAAGAATTGACATGAATATTTATTGTTTATTGTCCAATCAAGTTCCAGTAAATAGTAAACAAACATCCAAACAATGCAAATATAGCAAACAACAAGTTAATCAATGACTTGTTTTGCATTCTGTTATATAAGTTCTGTAAACAAAACAAATATAATATTTAAAATTTATTTATCTAGGGCATGTTATGCTTAAAATATTTTCCAAATGCATATATTTGTATGTACTCAGTAAATTTTGAGGTGAAAAATCAGTCATTTTAGACAAAGGGTCCACATGAACCAAAACACAGGTAAGACGCATACAGTGCTTATGCGTATTATACAAATATTATACATTTTGTTTTTTTCAAGTAAAGAAATAGATTTCAGTTTAAACATAGCCTTATCCAATCAGACCTTTTAGTATTAAATGGTGTTCACCGCTTCTAAACGTTACTGAACAAACAAAACAAAAACTCACCTTTAGTTTTTGGACAGAAGTGTTTAATTTACTTTTCTTTTTTACATGAAGCTGGTTTAATCCTCCGCTGAAAGTTTTACTAGTCCTACCAGTGAAATTGATGAATCTACTTTCGGAACCGTCACATCCGATAGAAAACTGTTCACACTCCAAATTTCTGTGCTCATCATAACCCCGCATTCCAAACAGTTTACAGTTGTAAAAGAAAACTGTATTTTGTAACGCCACAGAATTGTCACAGCCGAACACTCCAGAATTCCAAATTTTTTCTTCGTCCTCTTTGGTGATGGGGTCGGCCTGTTTCGTAGTACTTCCGAGTCCCCGGGAGGCTAATTCCTTCATTTTAGCGTCTAGTACCTTACGGAAAACGGCAAACCTAATGTCATTTTCATTTAGAAAATTCTTGTCATGGATTTCCTCGTCTCTCAAATGTCTCAAAAGTCCACAAATTATATAATACAGTGATTTTGGGGGGTATTCAAGTCCATCTTGTTTCCGTACTTCAACAACAAACCGCTGTAGACATCTGTCAATGGTTTCGGCATCCATATGCTTTAAAAGGGGGATATTCTCATTTTCTTTGTTTCTTTGTTCCCTCCATTTCATGAATGCTTCCACAGCCCATTTGGTATTTTTTTCTGTATTTGGGTTTTTCTGGGAGTTTATTAATTTGTCCAAGTCCTCTTTGCTTGCCGGATTCCCAAATCTCTTTTCACAGGACTCTACCATTTTGGTTTCCTCGCCAAAACCCAGGAAAAAGTTTGGTAAATCATCGTCAGGTTCCAAATATTCCGCTACACATTGAAAAATGGTCATATGTGATAGGGATTCTGTACACGCATACTCTTGTTCCATGTGGTCGGCTACTTGAGACAGAATTATGTCCAGGTCGTCATCAAATGCATTTGTCAGGGATGTGCTTGAACTGGAACCAAAAACGTTTTGAGTCCCCATTATGAGTGGTTTGGGTTCGGGAATTTGAGACATAACTATGTTTAAGGGTCTTCGTAACTTGTATTCGGCTCCATGGTTTTTAATATACTAAATCATTTGTGCCGGCGTAAAAACACGTGGGTCAAGAAACTCGTGCAATTTTTCAAACAGGAATTGTTCACATAAGACTTGTGTCTCTAAAACAAAAGGTCTGAATTTTGATTGGTTGTGATACAAAACATTAAGACTATTATGGCAAGCCGTTCTCGTCAAAACTAAGTTTAAACCCTTTTTTCGAAAAAAATACACACTAAGATTATAAAACCTAAAATAACTCACTGAGGAATCGAAATTTCACAATGAGATTTAAAAAATTAAAAACACACACAGAGAATTCAAAATTACACACTGAGATTTTAAAAAGACACACTGAGATGAAATAAATTGAAAAACACACACTGAGAATTGTTTATTACACACTGAGATTTCAAAAATACACACTGAGATTAATATGCAAATTACTAATGAATATTCATGAGATGAATAATTCAACAGATTACTATCTTGATCTCAAGAACTCTTGTCATTATAATAATGAAATGCGATTCCTTCAACAAACATTCCAGGGGCGTAGCTTACGTTGAGGCAACCGAGGCAACTGACTCAGAAAAAAAAATAATTAGTTTCCTTCACTGTTTTTTCTTTTAAATGATTATTGCAACAAACTTGCTACTAAACAATGATATAGCGGTTATTGATTCATACCCTTTACGATTTATCAAGACTTATGGGAACATTTGAATTAATTTTCCCTCCTCTACTTGGAAAAACCCTTTACGGTAGTTTTCTGTAATTTAAGTTTGTCAGTATAAAAGGAAATCGACAACAGATTTATTTTGTCCTATCCCATTGCAAGCGAAAACAGTGAGTAGAAAAGATGAGGATCCAACTCACGAGTCACCCGATCAAATCACTTTACCATTGAATTAGGTAAATTATATAATTTTGTGTCAGAATAATTTCTAGTATATGAGGGCCTGTGTGAGGCTTTAAGAAAACAGAAAAATCGGCCCTGAAATTTTAATTTAAATTTAAAAGAATATGGATTTAAAATGGTGTTAAATTATAAAATAAAGGAAAATCAAATTATGGGCGACAATGATTGAAAAATATATATTTGATAATCCCATTCTAAGCATTCAAACCCTCATTTATAACCGTTGACATGTTCCCCTACTACTATGTTTATTGACTCTGGTACCAAACAAAACAAAATATGCATCTATATATCATAGTGCACAGAAAATAATTTATATGGTGTGGTTCTCAAGTTTTATTCTCGGTATTTTAAATTCATAGTACGTTTTCACAAGGCTTATCAGGGAATTTAAAATATTTAAAGGAATCACTAATTCCAGAGAAATATGTCTGTTAGTTTAAATACATGTATAAAAAAAATCAACCACATACTGTTCATTTATAATGAAGACTTCAGAATAAAGTAAATGTTAGTTATTCGCCGGTTGTCATGTTCATTGTGAATGAAAAATAAAGAGTTGAATAAAAATCATTCAATATATAATTTCAAGACCTTTCAAGACCTTCGAAGGAATACACCACTAAAACAAGTGCCGTGCTACACATTACATGTAGCATATGTTTTTCTCCTAGTTCATCCTGAAATTCGTTTGTTCAATCCAGCTGTCATTTTGTAATGATTATCAATAATTCGTGACCTACAACCAAATCAATGATCATCACAAAACTTATTACAAATTTGCGTTTGTTTTTTCTGTATTGAGCATTTTGTACAGGTTTCTTCTATCCACCGAGCAAAGTCATGATTTCTTGTGATATGACGTTAACTCATGGCAAAGTGAGGTACAGCCAACTATATTAGAGTGTATTACGGCTTGGAAATATATTGGGAGCCATTTGGCATTTGAGCTGGCTTTCTACTGGGAACAGTATGTCAATATATATGTTCCTGCTTTCTGTAACTGCTAGCAAGTCAGGAAACTGACTTTTCATTGGTTGTCTAATGTGATACCTTCACGTATTTTGTTATTTTTATAGCTTTGAGTATAGATAGTAAGACATACAAATGTATAATTTACATTATTATCATGAACTAACATTGAACAGCAACTATTTTTAACGATTCTTTTTTATTCAAATTGTAAAAACCTTGATAGCTTCAGCTTTGACCCCCTGCCTCGGTATAAACAGAAGGCAAGCTACGCCACTGCATTCGTAACAAATTTCAAGACTTAACATCGCTTATATTCATAAGTTAGTTTGTTGCCTATAATTCAGATCATTACTACCAGTAATTAAACATGGGTCCCTTTTCAAAAGTCTTCCAACTGTTTTCCTGATTTCGCTAGTTAATCTTTTATATTTTTGTTACGTTTATATGCTATAATAGACACTTTCCTTGGACGAGAGGGAGAGTAAAAATTTCGCTGCATTCTTTGGCAGATTGTTCCAATGTTTTCTTATAATTTTAATAAAGTTTTTCATCATTTGGTTATATTTTGTAATAAGAGTAAGTGGGTATTTTTCTTGTTCTTGTATTTCTAAAGTTTTTTTTATTAATAATTTGGAACCAAATCGAAGTTATGTCCCCTTGTTGTTTTAAGCTTGTAATAGATTCAGATTAAGTATGCTAATTAGATATGTGCGCATAAAAAGTGCGCACAAATCTCAGTGTGTAATTTTAAATTCTCAGTGTGTAATTTTAAATTCTCAGTGTGTAATTTCAAATTCTCAGTGTGTGTTTTCAGTTTATTTATTCTCAGTGTGTCTTTTTGAAATCTCAGTGTGTAATTTTCAATTCTCAGTGTGTAATTTTCAATTCTCAGTGTGCGTTTTTCATTTTTGTAATCTCAGTGCGTCTTTATGAAATCTCAGTGTGTAAATTTTTAATTCTCAGTGTGTAATTTTCAATTGTCAGTGTGTAATTTTCAATTCTCAGTGTGCGTTTTGAAGTTTTTAAATCTCAGTGTGCTTTGTTGTAATTCTCAGTGTGTAAATTTTTCGAAAAATGGTTTAAACATAGTTTTGACGAGAACGGCTTGCCATAGACTATATTTAATTGTGTGTATCTTCATTTAAACAGTCTCGGGGGCACGCCCACTCGACAGTTTAAATCAAGATACACACAATTAAATATACTCTAAATATTACATATCATGCATCAACAATGAAGTAACAGGACACATTTAAGTGTAATTCGGACTTTTAAACTTGAGGCGTTATTGAAAAATTTCCTCATTTGTTACTTACCCACCAATATTTGACGACGCATATTCTAGGTGAGTAGATTTTCTTTCTTTGCCTACAAGTTTAAATTTGACATTTTACTTAAGTTTCTTAAATCATAATTAAGAGCTGCTAAAAGTTATCAATCTTATTTTATCTTAAAATACAAGGCGCAAACTGTTGCGAGAAGGTCATAAAAACAATGTTAAAACATGAAAAATCCACCTGAAAGATTACGTTTCAACAAAAATATATCCCTTCTAAATAAATAGAACTATACAGTTTTTGATAACACTTGTAACAATTTCTAAATTAATTGGATAATAAAAACAATTTTGTTTGTCTGTATGCGCACTTAATATTAGAGAAAAATAAAGATAGAGCATAGTGGAATAAGACTGAGGCAAAACTGGTCACAAACATATGTCCCTTTTAAATAAAAGTCGTTGGTTTTTTATGCGTTCTCCGTATTAACACGATTAAGAAATATATTGACGATATGAGTTCACATAAATGCATGTGTATAGTAATAATATTCCAAATAACAATGAAACAAGGATATTATAAATATGTCATCATTTCTTCGACTTAATTATTAATAGTTACTGACCATAGATATTCGTGTTTTAAAACAGAAGAAGCTTATTGATTTGATCATATCAGTTTAAAAGATATATAAATTGCAATAACCATAAAATAAAATGTGAAGTAATGTCTACGTGTATTGAACCTAGTGACCAAGACATTTGTTTTTACGAGAATGATTATTGTCTCCGCGGAGACGATATTAAGAATTGAACGATGGACAGTCTGCGGGCTGAAAGCTTCTTTCTATCTGATTGGAACATATTGCTGACTCTATCCCGGTCATATATAATGTTCCCAGCTCTATCATAGCTAACGTTTGTTGATTGGTTGGGACAATTCGAAACCTAATAAATGTATGTTGATCCCGTTAAGTGTCGGAATTAAAATCTTTATTTTAGCAATGAGATTTTGCCTGGTTACCAATATATATATATATATATATTGGTACACAGGTAACACTTATCTATAAATAGCCGAAACACCTGACCTCAATTCTTGTCAACACAAATGTGATTATTTAACCTACTATTTTAACATTTTATTTTAACATTCTATCCAGTCTCTCCACGGCCAACACTCGGCTAACCGAGAGATTGGTCGGTTAATCTATCTTGAGTATGCGGCTATATCGGCGGTTGGTCTGTTAATCGGGTTGGCTAAAGTCTGTTAATCAGGTGTTATCGAGAAAATCATTGAAAGTTCAGCATGTTTCATTGTATTACTTTCTAAATATATTTTCATCATAAAAAGTATTCATGTCTAACAAAACAATTCAATGTACTGTATTCAGTGGTGTAATTATTATTTTTCTAGCTTCGATGTACGATCTATAAAATGAAAAGGCGGGTTACTCATCAATAAATTTATACACATTTTACACACATAAAATGTACACAAAATGACACATTGGTTAAATTTACTTGCATTCAATATTTTGAACATCGAAAAAAGAAAGGCATCATGTTTGTTAACTATATTGATATCATTGTGTGAAAAATCTACACGAAAATCTGTATTTTGGTGACTTAAATCAATCTTTATTTAAAACCTGGTCTGTTAATGGGTCGGATGTATAAAACCCGGTCTGTTAATTGGTCTGTTAAGAGTTATGAATGGCAATAACAGTATAATTTTATTGCTAGAAGTATGGGGTTTTGTCGGATCAAATGAGTAGGCTCAAGACGAGCGGCTAAAAATACGAAAACAACACATGAGCAATGAAACATAACATATACGGAAACAACACATGAAATTGAAAATTGATAAAAATGGTTTCAAACAAGAGGCTCTCAAGAGCCTGAATCGCTCACCTTAATTGTTTTGGTTAAATCTGTCATGAATGATTATTTTGGCTTTTCAATTTATTTAAATGTTCTTTGAATCGTCCTATTTTCTTCAAAAGCAAAAAAATTAATCATTTTCTCCTATGTTCTATTTTAGCCATAGGAGCTATGTTTCTTGACATACAAGGAAATAAATATAAAATTTATACTAGATTATCAGTGAGATACTCTGAAACTCATTTAGCCTAAGTTTGGCTGAAATTGATACAGCAGTTTCAAAGGAGAAGATTTTTTAAAGTAAGTCAACATGATGAACAAATTGTGAAAAAAAGTCTTTAAAGGGCAATAACTCCTTAAGGGGTCAATTGACAATTTTGGTCAAATTGACTTATTTGTAGATCTTACTTTGCTTAACATTTTTGCTATTAACAGTTTATCTGTATCTATAATAATATTCAAGATGATAACCAAAAACTGCAAAATTTCTTTAAAATCATCAATTCAGGGGCATTATACCTGAAAAACCAGTTACCCAATTCGGCTGAAAATTTCAGGACAGGTAGACCTTGACCTAATAATACTTTAACTTCTTGTCTTATTTGCTCTAAATGCTGTTGAGATATAAGCCAAAAACTGCATTTTACCCTGTGTTCTATTTTTAGCCATGACGGTCATGTTTTTTGACGAAATAGAAAATAAAACACAAACTTTATTTTATACATCCTACTGATCATTCAGTTGAAGTTTGGTTGAATTTGGTTGAGCAGTTTTAGAGGAGAAGATTTTTTAAAATTAGCAAATATGATGAACAAATTGTGAAAAATTGTCATTAAAGGACAATAACCCCTTAAGGGGTCAATTGAAAATTTTGGTCATAATAACTTATTTGTAGATCTTACTTTGCTGATCATTTTTGTTGTTTGCAGTTTATCTTTATCTATAATAATATTCAAGATAATGACCAAAAACTGCAAAATTTCCTTAAAATTACCAATTAAGTGACAGCTACCCAACAATGGGTTGTTTGATTCATCTGAAAATTTCAGGGCTGATAAATCTTGACCTAATGAACAGTTTTAACCCATGTCAGATTTGCTCTAAATGCTTTCGTTTTTGAGATATAAGCCAAAAACTGCATTTTACCCCCATGTTCTATTTTTAGCCATGGCGGCCATGTTTTTTACAAAATGGAAATAAAACACAATCTTTATTCTAGATACCCTAAGGATCATTCAGCTAAAGTTTGGTTGTAATTGGTTCAGTAGTTTCAGAGGAGAAGATATTTGAAATAGTTTACGCCGACGACCGACGACGGACGCCAAGTGATGACAAAAGCTCACATTTCTAGGAAAGGTGAGCTAAAAATGTAATATTAAAGTAATATTAATTTCATCCAAGAATGATCGCATATATCATGTTGATTCTGTTTAATTGTCACGAATGACACAAATTTGTAATCTACATTGGTAACCGATATATAAATCAAAGATAAACGTCGTAATGTAACTAAACATCAGTAAGTAAAATATATTGGGATGACAAAATATGAAAAATAAAGAAAGAATAATGTAGATAAATAAAATGTAGAAAAAAATGACATAACAATTTAAAGAATACAGAAATAAACAATACCCCCAATCCGGACCCTCATGGTATACACGAGAATCTGGATGGAAACGCAGAATATAGAATAATATATAAGGACAGTAGAGAGTGATACATTGCTAAAACCGAGAGAAAAATAATACTTGTTTAAGAATACACACATGAAACACTGATGGCTGTTGAAACAGTAACGGATTGCGATGTATTTATATTGGTGACAAATTCTAGAAGTTTACATGCGGACAACTATGGTGGCAGGTTAATGCCATTTTGCGTTTAAGCTCTTTAGCGTTTTCGCCTTACATATTCTATATGGCGAAAACGCGAAATTGCGAAATCGAAAACGCGAAAACGCGAAACCGATTTCTCGTTTTCAACTTCACGTTTTCGCGTTTTCGGTTTCGCAATTTCGCTTTTTCCCGATTTCGCGTTTTCGCCCTATAGAATATGAAAGGCGAAATCGCGAAAACGCGAAATGGACTTCACCAGCCACCATAGACAACTGTAGTTCTCCTCTGCACTTATGTAGAAAGGAACTAAACGGAAGAAAATGATTTGAAACTTAAAATAACTAAATGTAGCTGCATTCGCTCCTTTCCGTTTACTTCTTTAGAGTGATTCTTAAACAACATATGATTAAGTAATAGAAGAAAAGAACCAATTGGATGATGCTGACGAATTAGGGTTTAACGTCCAGTGACAAATATCATGTTCATATGTGAACGAGAACACGTTATATGTACCCTGTGTTATATTAAAAAGACACTTACAGTCGGAATTGAGAACGTGCTACTTCGAACAGACACAAAAATTAAGGCTGATTGAAAACGTCAATAAAAATTTCATGCATATTCCAGAGGCCAATCCATATCACGCTAAATTGAAGTGACACACCCTTCAATAAAATGCAAAGAAAGTCAAAAATAAAAATGCTCTTTCTAGGATACTGTGGCACCGTATTGTCATTTTTGTTTACTCAGGAACATCTCATTCTTAAATTCTTCAAGGGGAAAATATAAAGGTAGCAAAATTATTGTCGTGGCTAAATAACTCTTAACTGACACAATTTCAATTGCCCAACCCATTAACAGACTTTATTCCCATAATTTTCACTAAAACGTGGTATTATTCACGTTATTTTACAATTATGAAATATTTACTTATGTCAATTTAATTTTTAGAACCACAGTACTATTTTTTGTCCTTTAAATGATATCTAAATTTGTTTGTTTCGCCTTTTATCAAAAAAATTGCTATGCCTATAAGCATAACTACTACAAACTTGCGCGACGCCTTTTAGTTTTACTGAAAACTGCGTAGACTAAGAACTGTTTTTACAAGTGCAAAATGTTCTATGATAGATATCATTTTGTCAGACACTTTTCTTTTTTTGATTTGGTGCTTAAAACATGCCAAAAATCTGTATATTTAATAGAGTTTAACATTAAATTAAGCGTTTTACTCTTAACAGACGTATAACCAACCCGATTAACAGACCAATCGCCCATATAGCCGCATACTCAATATAGATTAACCGACCAATCTCTCGGTTAGCCGAGTGTCGGCCGTGCTCTCACTGCTACGTACATCTTATACACGAAAGCATATGCATAGTTATGGAAACATCGTTTTTTTTCTTGCCTAGATTATTAATGTGCATACATGGTAAGATAAGACAAAAGCAACAAACAAAAAATGAATAAAAGGGAGATGTTCAAACCAATTATTTTCATTTCAATATCAATTTAAACGGGAGTTTTTATCTCAGAAAAAGGGGGGGGGGTTGCGATCTTTTCATTGTAAAAGCACCTATATGTCTCTGGTAAAGGGAAAAACCCACATAAATCAATATTTTTTACAATCAGTATTTCTACACATAGCTATCATGCAAGGTTACGCTATTTCATCATAGTTGATATTTTTTGGACAAATATGCAAAGCATTTACGACAGATTCAATCTTCACCCTTGACTTAAATAAAACCTAAATTTCTCGACCTCATCAAATATGAAGATGAAAATAAATTCCTATTCTAACGGCTCACCCCTACCTCTCTCTACTACACACGATTATTATTTTAGGTCCTCCGATCTTTAGATTATGGTTTGGCTGGGTTGAACGTTGTCTAGCTCTCCCTAGTTTTCCCTATCAAAAAGCAGACGACGAAGAACAGAAGACCAAATAATCGATGGGTAAATATATTATATAAGAAGAATATAAAACTACTCTTAGATGATGAAAGCAATAATACATGTATGCTATCATATTTCAGCAATGCTTAATTTCTATCAACGATTTTAAAGGAGATATGAAGTAGACGTAATTAATTAAGACAGCAAACCAATTAAACAACAAACAAAACAATTTATTTCTAAAGTTCAACCTACGGTCTTCTACATTGGACATGTCATTACAATATTTTTTTAAAGTCTTCAATCTTCCCATAAAATATATAGAATAGTTGTTAATACATGTACAAAATTATCTTATTAGCAAACAAAAAAATAAATGATATATTACTTAAAAACAATATTCAGATTTAAGAACAAACTTCAAATAGTTGATTTGAGGTTTATTGACTATTTATACAATATACATGCCAAATTAGAGAAAGCGAAATAAAAGAAAATTACAAATTTCAAAGACGAAGATACTTGTGTTCCTATATGTTTAAAATTTACTATGTTTCAATCTCTACACATTTAATGCCTATCATGAACAAAAAAACATTCAGGCGAAAGCGCCACTTTTTTTCTAGCACAAAGAAGTAAACAAATAACCAAAACACCATACCGGTATCTAAAAAAGATAAAAAGATACAAACGATTAAGACCCGAGTTATAACATCCCCCCTACCATCCCACTGTTGACACATTATCCCCAAACACAAGCAAAATTGTATTAGCCTTTTATAAGTTTGCATACACTTTCCAATTTTATCAGCTAAGAAACGACTAGCTTTAGGGAAAAGCTATTACTTGTTCATTATGTTGTCATTTGCCCACTCTAAATTGTTTCCTATTTAAGATTATTTTCCAAAGTGTAACATCAACTTGAAGTAAGACAAACTGTAGCCTGCCTATAAAAACCTTATGAAAAGAGCATGTTTTGATAGGATAGATGTACAAAAGCTTTAATGAATTTCACGATTACGTAATCACTTTTTTATGCAACTGCAATCCATTTTTGCCATTCTTGTGAAATACATGTACAAAGTAGAAAAAAATTGTAATCTCCACAAATTTAATATACTCGTTCCATTTGCTTTGTAAAGCCAGGAATAGTATTAGCCCTACTTAGCTGTAACTTCCGTTTACAAAAACTAACAAAACCAGTTATTTGAAATTTATCAATTGAACAAGTGAAAATTTTGTTGTTGTTGTTATTTTTTTCAATTCTTAATCGCGTATTTTCGTTGCCACTGAGAAAAAGTAGTTCGTTGTGACATTTGCTTTAGTAATCATATCTAAACTAATAGCGAAGTGACAGTCACAATTCCGTTTCACATTGCACAACAGGCCAACCTAAAATTAAGACATTTTAGATAGTAAGAACTTACCCAGGTCACACCCCGTTTGCAGTGTGAAATGAGGAGTATCTTCCTGCAAGGAATGCGAATGTATATTACACAAAAAAAACATTATTCTTTGATTGTCATTTCCAAAAGTGTCACAGATGACCACGGGCAAGTTCAATTAAAAGTAGTCACGTTATTCCTTCATTGTTTATATCGCCATATTTTCACATAGCATAAACTACATGACTGGTACCAACATTTGAGCAGAAACTCATTATCTTTCAGAGCAAGCGAGTTCATATCCGGTATTTGGTTGTATGTGTTTTTCTCAATCTTAAGTTGTCTTCGTCTAAAATAGGACGGGGGCTTGAATGTACTCATAGTCAACCAATTCGCACTGCTAGATAGAATTTGTATAACCCGTTTACAATCCAATGGTGGCTAGTTTTCAAAGTAATTCATTCTAAAATGGAGAATGGAAGTTGGGAATGTGTCAAAGAGACAACAACCCGACCAAAGAGCAGACTGAATGCTAGGTAGAATTTATATGACCCATCATCATAGAATTGGGCTTGATTGTACTCTCAAGTCAATAATTCTCACTGCTGGATGGCTTTTGTATAAAGAAATAAGAAAATGTGGTATGAGTGTCAATGAGGCAACTCTTCATCCAAGTCACAATGTCAAACGTAAATAAGTATAGGTCAAAGTACGGTCTTCAACACAGAGCTTTGGCTCTCACCGAACAGCAAGCTACAAAGGGCTCCAACATGACTAGTGTAAAACAATTCAAACAGGAAAATCAACGGTCTAATCTATACAAAAATAGAGAAACGAGAAACACTTATGAATCATATCAATAAACGACAACCACTGAACAGACTCCTGACTTAGGACATACAAATGCATCGAGTTTAAACGTTTTAACAGGCGCCAACCTTCACAATAACCTGAAACAGTAACTGTAACATTATAACATAAAAAAAACCACTATAGAATATCAATTGAAATGGCGATAAAAAATAAAAATAAAATAAATAAAATAAAAAACAATTAATCACAAACTGCTCAGATTCTGAAAAGATCATATTTTGTGCTCTGCCAGTAAAGTCGAGCACATATTTTACTTGACTAGTTTCGATATTATCTCGACAGTACTTAACTGTACTTAACTGTACTCGACTTTGGTCTCGACTTTACTTAATAAGTCTGATTCAGCACTTAATGGTCTTTGTTGTACTTTTTGGCTCTATGACCCATCTACAATAGTAGTAGCAGCAGACATTTACAAGTACATACCATTTGTCATAGCGACAACGTTTAGAATATTTTAAACAGTTAAGAATAACGAAGTTACATTTATATCTATTTGACCACGAATAATTTAAATAAAGAGAAACATCTCACGAATTGGCAATAAGTAACAGGATAGATTTTAATGTAATTCTGATATTTAACTCGGATAGGTATTCAACAATATCATTATTAGATACTTACAGACCAATACTTGAAACATTTTCTAAATGTAGGTCGTTTATCTATTCTAAAATCGGACTCAAACTTCTTTTGCTGTGTCCTTTTTTATTCCACAGAGGCTAGAGGTATATGGTGAGGGTTGAGATCCCACAAAACATGTACAATGCCGCCGTATTTTTGCGCCTGTCCCGAGTCCGGATCCTATGGCAATTGTCAGTCTTGTATGGTTTTTTTTTTTTTTTATTTTGGTTCATTTATATGTTTCTGTTTTTAGTGTGACGTCCGTTTTCTATGAACTAGTACACATTAATGTTTAGGGACCAGCCCAAGCCTGCGTTTCGGTGCATGATTTCTCGCTGTGTTGAAGACTCATTGGTGGCCGATTTCTGCTCTTTGGTGTGGTTGTTGACTCTGACAAATACTCTCTTTTCATTCTCAATTTTAACACACAGTCGTAGAAAATCCATTTAAAAACTAACATTTCAACAAAAATGTCCCTTAACTAAACGACCTTATTGCAGTGCCAATACGTCGACAGAGGCATATTTCGATGGAGAGGTCATTATACTAAAAATATGCGGATGCTCTAAATATAAATAAAAAATCAAAATAAAATTACAAAAAGATTTTTTTTCGAATCAAATGTTTATGCTACATTCATAACATTACGGGTTAGATCAAGCTTTTCCTTACTTGTTCTATGCACATTTTTTTAATGTAATCACGGGGAGCACGTACAATCGCATTTTAAGCAGAAATAAGATATTGCTTTTGAAATGCCTCGGCCAATCAAAATTACGAAATTGTATGAAACGTCTATGTGATAAAATTATTTTTGAAGCTTCCTCTTTCGGGAATCTGATAATGATATGAGTTCACATACGTTCCACTGCTGGTGGAATTTTAATTACCCGAGGGTTTCACCAGTCCAGTAGTCAGCAGTTCAGTCTGTGCTGACAAGAATTATCATTGATATGGTCATAATTATAAATTAACTGTTTACAAAAATTTTGAATTTTTGAAATACTAATGCCTCTCTAGCTACCTCGGAATAGATTACCTTAGCTGTATTTGGCAAAACTTTTAAGAATGACAGTTTTGTATATGCTAATAATAAAAAAAATGAAGATTATTCCTTTTTGAATATTCTTACTTTTTTTCTGTATTTTTATATTTTCTATGCTTCAATATTTTTGATTGTATTCAGGAAAAGCGACGAAATAAGTCTTACAAAATTATTGATTCTCGCATTAACCTCCCCCTTCTTTGGGATCTTCAGTCAGCAAATTTTTATCATTTACAAAATGTAGTGTAAACGGTTACTTTAAAATAATTAGTCAAAAATATATATTGTACTCTAGTCACTCTATTGTTATGGCATGATTTTTATGTATAGAATATAATGTTGCTATACAATAACAAAGCTTACAGAATAATCTATAATCTTACTTAATAAAAGACTAAAAAACTACACCGGTGTTCTCTCAATAACGTCGTGCTTTTTCAAAGTATTTCATAAAAAAAAATTGAGATTAAGATCAGTATTTCGTGTTCATAGTAATAATCTTGAAATCATTTAACTTTGTTTCAGTAGGTTTCATATTAACAAAGACTTGTGAGGCGTTGAACAAAATGTTTTAAATATAGCTACAATTTGTAATGCGAAAATTGTAATGAATCTATCTTTAATATTTCTTTAGACTGTAGATAAAAATAAAAATGTGTGAAAAAGATTCTTCAAAATTATGTCCGTGTAGCGTCAACCACTTCAGAAGGCTAGGGGTGGAGAGTTAAAATATTTTGTTTGATTCTAAATGTATTTAAAGAAACAGTTTTAGAAGGAGAGTGAACAAAATAAGTTTGTTTTCATTGAAAATTCGACAAAGTTTATGATACCAAAAGTACTTTTATTAATTTCATTAGATTATTACAATCATTTGTGCCTTTTTGTTCAAATGTCTTATCTCCTATACTACTCCATACAACGTTTGCGAAGAATCCAATACCTAAACAGGGTGATGACCTTTTTTTTAAGTGCGTAAAAGCACCATATTGCATTATTTTTTATGAACATTTATAGTACACGGCCGACACTCGGCTAACCGAGAGTTTGGTGGGTTAATCTATATTGAGTATGCGGCTATATGGGCGGTTGGTCTGTTAATCGGGTTGGTTATACGTCTGTTAAGAGTAAAATGCACAATTTAATGTTAAACTCTGTTAAATATACAGATTTTTTGGCAAATTATAAGAACCAAATCAAAAAAAGAAAAGTGTCTGACAAAATGATATATATATCATAGAACATTTTCAACCTGTAAAAAAATGTCATAGTCTGCGCAGTTTTCAGTAAAACTAAAAGGCGTCGAGCAAGCTTTAAGTATGCAGTATTTATGCTTATACGTATAGCAATTTTTTTTAATAAAAGGCGAAACAAACAATTTTAGATATCTTTTAAAGGACACAAAATAGTACTTTGGTTAAAAAAAAAAAATTGGCATTAGTAAATATTTCATAATTGTAAAATAACGTGAATGATAGCACGTTTTAGGGGGAAATAAGGGAATAAAGTCAGTTAATGGGTTGGACAATTAAAATTGTGTCAGTTAAGAGTTATCTAGCCACGACAATAGTTTTGCTACCTTTATATTTTCCCATTGAAAAAGTTAAGAATGAGATGTTCTTGAGTATAAATAAATGACAATACGGTGCAACAGTATCATTCTAGTAAGAGCATTTTTATTTTTATTTTCTTTGCATTTTATTGAAGGGTGTGTCACTTCAATATAGCGTGAATATGGCCACTAGAATATGCATGAATTTATGTGTCTGTTCAAAGTAGCACGTTTTAAAATCCGACTGAAAGTGTCTATGCACATGCTACTTGTCACTGAACGTTAAACCCTAATTCGTCAGCATCATCCAATTGATTCCTTTCTTCTATAACTTCATCATAAGTTTTTTTTACAAATCATTCTAAAGAAGTATATGGAAGGAGCGATATTTGGTTATCTTAAATTTTACTTCATTTTATTCCGTTTAGTTCCTTTCTACATACGTACAGAGGAACGTGTAGCATATAAACGTGTAGCATTTATCACCAATTTGAGAACATCGCAATCCGTTACTGTTGCAACACCCAGGGATGTTTCATGTCTGTATTCTTAAACAATAATATTTTTTCTCTCATTTTTTAGACAATGCACCACTCTCTACTGTCCTTATATATTATTCTATATTATGCGTCTCCATCTAGATTCTCGTGTATACCATGAGGGTCTAGATTGGGGGTGTTGTTTATTTCTGTATTCTTTAAATTTGTATGTCACTTTTCTCTAGATTTTATTTATTTTACTCATTATTCTTTCTCTATTCTTTATATTTTAGCATCTCAATATATTTTACTTTCTGTTGTTTGGTTACATTACGACGTTTATCTCTGATTTATATACTGGTTACCAATGTAGATGACAAATTGGTGTCATTCATGACAATTAAACAAAATCCACATGATATATGCGACTATTCTTGGATGAAATTTATATTACTTTAATATTACACTTTTTAAAACCATTTTTATCAATTTTCAATTTCCATTGTCTAAATTGTTCGTTGTTCATGTGTTGTTTCTGTTTATTAATGTTTGGCTAGAGGTATAGGGGGAGAGTTGAAATCTCACAAACATGTTTAACGCCGCCGCAATTTTGCGCCTGTCCCAAGTCAGGAGCCTCTGGCCTTTGTTAGTCTTGTATTATTTTAATTTTAGTTTCTTGTGTACAATTTGGAAATTAGTATGGCGTTCATTATCACTGAACTAGTATATATTTGTTTAGGGGCCAGCTGAAGGACGCCTCTGGGTGCAGGAATTTCTCGCTACATTGAAGACCTGTTGGTGACCTTCTGCTGTTGTTTTTTTCTATGGTCGGGTTGTTGTCTCTTTGGCACATTCCCCATTTCCATTCTCAATTTTATTCATTGTTTATGTGTTATTTCCGTATATTCAGTTAGCCACTCGTCTTGAGCCTACCCATTTGATCCGATAACACCCCATATAGCAATGAAATTATACTTTTATTGTCATTCATAACTCTTAACAGACCAATTAACAGACCGGGTTTTATACATCCGATCCATTAACAGACCAGGTTTTAAATAAAAATTGATTAATGTCACCAAAATACAGATTTTCGTGTAGATTTTCACACAATGATATTAATATGCATGGTTAACACACCTATAAATGCCTGTCTTTTTTTGACGTTCAAAATATTGCATACAAGTAAATTCAACCAACGTGTCATTTTGAGTACATTTTGTGTGTGTAAAATGTGTATAAATTTATTGATGAGTAACCCGCCTTTTCATTTTATAGATCGTTTATTGAAGCTAGAAAAAAAAAAATTACACCACTGGATTCAGTACATTGAATTTTTTTGTCAGACATAAATATTTTTTATGATAAAAGTATATTTAAAAAGTTATACAATGAAACATACTGAACGTGCAATGATTTTTTAGATAACACCTGATTATCAGACTTTAGCCAACCCGATTAACAGACCAACCGCCAATATAGCCGCATACTCAATTTAGGTTAACCGACCAATCTCTCGGTTAGCCGAGTGTCGGTCGTGTAGTAGACGTGTTAGAAAATTCAATTCGATTTCTTGTGCTGACGTTGAATACGAAAACTACTATAGGCTATGAGGGGACCATCTCAAAAAGCAGATACTTAATGAGTAAAGTTACCCGTATAGATGTGTTTGATATTGCACAGATGATTTTTAAATAATTAAAAAAATATATACCACAATAAGCAGACGAGGATCCGGCATGAAATCTGGTCGTTATTTATATATATTTATATTATTCTTTCTTATTTATTTTCTCTGACTGTTAATGTCGTCTTATTGGATGTTGGATGTGTACTGATTGATATTTAAACCTTAGATACATGATTTTTTTTCTCCGACTGCATGTTAATGACGTCTTATTGGATGTTGGATGTGTCGACTGATTGATATTTAAACCTTAGATACATGATTTATTTCTCCGACTGCATGTTAATAACGTCTTATTGGATGTTGTCTGTTCACTGATTGATATTTTAGCTTTAGTTAATGATTCTTTTTATTAGTTGTTATTGGCTTTAACTGACTTTCATTAACTTGGAGTACTCTGAATCTGTACTTTGTGTCTTTAGTTGGGTTTTTTTTGTGCTCTGTATTTATATTATAAGTTAAGCGCTTTCAACTGATTTTGAAATTTAGTCTAATATCATTAAACATGTTGTGCTATACATGTTACGACACTATATCAGATAAGGATGGGATACAAAAACATGTGTAATACTGCCACATTCTGTACTGTGAATGTCACGAGTCAGGATTCAAGCCTCTTACTAAGTGGTTGTCGGGTGTTTATTTTTTTTTTAATTTAATTTTTTTTTTTAATTGCGTAAACCCTCAGGGGTTTACGCAGTACATATTGGGCGATGTCCGTAGTCTTTCGAAACACCGGATGTTATTCGGAATACTTCTGTTCTTTCTATTGCCACCTTTATATACATGCGCAAGAGCTTGTCAACTGACCTAGCTGTTGAATAAGCATTAGCATCTTAAGTTGCTACAGAGATATGTTACATATGATGCGAAATTTATAATGACGCAAGCTACTTTAATGAGCATTTGAATGCTTCCTTGCACACAATTACAAGCTGCTAATATTTACCTTACATATACAGTCAGAAACCCGGTTGAAATAGACATATCCAACTATAGCAGTCATCACGTGACTTTTGTGACGTCACGCATCACCCGTAACAAGCCCAAGTAAAATGTATTGAAATGCATAGGGGCTTTCTGGAATCGATGAAATACATTACTTTAAGTTCATGATACTAAAAGTGTGGGTCTATATAGTAATTCCTCATATATTTAGAAATATAAATATTACTTTTGGAAAAGTTTAAATTTTGATCTTCTCCCTTCCAAATGCTTTTGAAAATTTGTCTTGTTGCCTCGATAGTTCACACTGTTAAATCATACATCTACGATAAATATTGGATTTTCTGTCGTGTTTAACCTTGAATTGCGATTAAAAAAAACCCAGATGAAATAATTGTGGGTCTATATGCTTATTCTTATATTCATAAATATTTGAAGGCGTATATGGAATAGTTTAATTTTCTATTATGTCCCTTCCAAATTGATTTGAAAATAGGCTATTTTCAGAAAATCTGGTATTATTTTTCAAGATGGCGACCACATTGACAGCGTGGGGCGACGTGGTAAAATATAATTAGTAAGATTTTTCAATGAAAATCAAATAACTGATGGATGCTCACGTTTTCAGTCATTGTCTTACCTTAAAGCAGCATCTAACAGAATATTGGTTCCATTTGATTAAGCTTAAACATGCTGTTGTTATTTTTATAAAATTTTGAAAAATGGCGACCAAATAATTTTAAAACGTGGAGGATGTTCGACACTTGTTTTGTCCATGCACATACTTCAATTTGATGTCACTGTTTATATTGCAATTAGATATGACACGTTATTATCACTATAATAATAGCCTTCGACATAGCTAGATTACGTGTTATTAATTAAGTCATAACATCAACGTGATCAAAGAAAACAAACATGGCACCTAATCACGATATAAATTTTGACAATATCTATGTAGATGTAAGTTTTGACAATACCTATGCAGGTTATAGTGTTGTCCGATTATCAATGCAATTCATTGCGATATTATTTTCATATTTATAAAAGAAGACCTCGAATGGATATAAACCGAGGTGAAATAAATATATTTTTCAATATTCTTTAAATCATTCATCAGGTAACCAGTAAATTTTACATAATCCTAATTGAACCAGTAACATGCAGAGTTATCGAACGTTAGTATGACTGTAATAGTTGCATATGACAAAATAATCGAAGCTCTTTGTTAGAGAAGGCGATAAATGCTTACTGTAATGTTTACTATAGTGACAAAAATTTTAAAAGTTAATAGAAACACACAAAATTACAATTTTCTTCTCAATTACGAAGTGTTTTATTTTAAAAACACCTCTTGCATTAGTTTTCAATTTTCAAAGTCCTGTTTTTCTCTGGCTGTTTATGACGTCTTTACACTAAATCCATTGGATGTTGGATGTGTACGGATTGATATTTTAGTCTTAGTTGCATGATTTTTTTATTAGTTGTTAGTGGCTTTGAACTAGCTGTCAAAAGTGATGCAAATGGCGGCGATCGGAATGTTGACATTCTGTCGAGTCGGGAAATGAACAAACGGGACTTATCTAAGCTTACTCTAAGCATGTATGGGCCCCGGTTACAATATTCATGCCTTACGCTAATAAAATAACAAGGTAATAAAGCGGGAACGTGTGAAATAAGGGTAAACGGAAGGTGGGAACAGTCTTTCAGTCATGGGACCCCCCGTGGTCAAACAGTGAAGACGAACTCTTTAGTATTATTCCCAGAGACCTTACTAACAATATTTACATACAATAACAATATATAAGTATACACAATGTTCATCAAATGTCTTTGTATACGCGTTGGCTAACAGTAAACGACGAACGCGAAAGTAGAAGTGATCGTTTACCGAGTAGCCCGAAAGAGTCGTATATACAAACCTACAGCCTATACCCTAAACCGTAACAGTATCATGAGTCACCGCAATTAATGCCTTCAGCTAAACCAAAATCAAAGAACCTAGAAATACCAAAAGGACTGAAGTATGATGGTTCATCAAGTTGGAAAACGTTTTACACCAAGTTTCAGAGGTATGCTGATCGTTTTTCGTTGACTACCATGGAACGAACAGACCAATTGTGTTTGTGTTTACATGGCAAAGTAGGTGATTACTATGCAAATTTAATCGACAGGGACCAGGGCGTGGATTATTTTGATGTAATTCACAAACTTGAGAAAAGGTTTAACTTTTAAGACTTAAATATGCCCAGATAAAGAAGCTGGTCAACATGGAGCCACAGCCAGACCAACATCTGTTGAAGCAGCAATCGATCAGATAAAATGGTTTTAACATAACCACACAGCTATATTTGGTAAACCAACAGGTAGACGTGACCCAACACCAAGTCAAGATGAACCTAGTTATGATTATGATAGCGACTTAGCTGTTCATGCTATTGGTAAGACGGACACAAAGTCCGAATTGTCTAAACAAATGGAAACATTGCTAGAAAAGATGACTGCCATGAAAGCATTTCATAAACAGGAAATAAGAGACCTTAAACAGCAGTTTCAAAAACAACAGTAGGCAAAACAGTTTCCTGCTCAAAATGAAGTCCAACCAGCAGCACAACTATTTAGCCAGCAAACCAACAAGCAAGGTAATCGCCAACAATGGCGTAACAGAGATAATAGGCAAGATAATCAGCGTCAATCACCATTTAGAAGGCGCTGGGGACCTATACCGCCTGAGAAATTAGCAAATATGGCTTGCTATTTCTGTCATCAGTTTGGACACATACAACGGGACTGTCCTGAATTACAGTCGCCGACAGGAAATAATTATACAGATCCTTTAAACCAGAAAGAGTCGGGCTAAAGGGCGGAACCCTGACTCAGAGCAAAACTAACCGCCTAACATTGAACACTATTTCAAATGATATAAACAAGACACATGTTTCGGGGATTACCCCATTAAAAACATGTGACAATTCAACATCTACAGATACTTTGTCTAATTCACCATTGCACAAAACGCAGCCTGATAATGATGTACAGCAAGTAATTGACCTTCAGATGCAAGATCCTGTACATTTAGGAGGAACTATTGCCAATTAGGTTCAGCATCTATGCTTCGTTTCACTTTAAAGGTACAGGGAAAGTCAGTAATTTCGGTAGTAGATACCGCAGCGGAAGTAACAATAATTTCTTACAAAGTTTTTGAATCTTTCATTAAGAAACCACCCATCAAAAGAAAAACAATGCAGGCAGCAGGGCGTGGTATGCACATGGATGCATTGTAGTGGGACCAGTCGAATTGAAAATTGGTGAAAGAACATATAGGACAGATATTTATGTTGCGCCAATTGATGACATGCTATTAGGACTTGATTTTCTAGCTAGTTAGAGCAAAAGTAATACTAGATTGCAGAAAATTGGTATTTTTCATCAATGGAGAAGCATTACCTATGGTTCATGGAGATGTTGGACTGGTACCGCCTGTAAACAAAATAGCAAGAGTTGCTAAAATTACCGTTCCACATAGGACAGTCATACCTCCTAATTCAGTTGTACAATTAGAGTCAGATTTGTCGGCCGAGTTAACAGATTTTAGAATTGAACCTAATAAAGAGATAGATTTGTTAATCCCACGTGGTTATTACAACGCTAGTGTTTTGCCATGTGTCAGTTTACTCAATGTAACAAATAACAAGATAGTTTTGCAAAAGGGAACTCTTTTAGGCGAAGCAATTGAAGCTGATGTAGTTGAAACGGGGCCAGCCCCGTCAGTAGCAACAACTGGAATAGCCAGAGATAACAATACACTACAGGAACAGTTACAGAACATATTGGATAAATCCAGTACACTCACCAAAGACCAACAGTCCAAAGTTGCGAATTTACTTCATGAATTTGTTGATGTTTTCGCACTAGATGATTTTGACTTTGGAACATTTAGTCACATTGAACATGAGATTGATACAGGTGATGCGCGCCCTATCAAACAACGAATAAGACGAACACCCATGTGCTTTGCACACGAAGAAGAAAGCCATTTAAAGAAAATGTTAGATGCAGGTATAATAGAACCATCTATATCAGAATGGGCATCTGCGCCAGTACTTGTGCGCAAGCGCGATGGCAACGTGCGCTGGTGTATAGATTACAGGAAATTGAATTCCGTGACGAAAAAAGATGTCTACCCGCTTCATCTGATAGACGAATGTTTGGACACTCTTGCGGAAAATGAATGGTTTTCAAAATTGGACGCAAACAGTGCGTATTATCAGGTAAAAGTGAAGGACTCAGACAAAGAAAAGACAGCCTTCATCACTAAATACGGATTATTCCACTTTGTCCGAATGAGTTTTTGGTCTTTGCAATGCCCCAGGGACATATTCAAGAGTAATGAATCTCGTTCTCCGAGGTTTAACATGGAATGTTGTACTTGCCTTTCTAGACGATATTCTGGTAATGGGAAAGACATTTAAAGACCATTTACAGAATTTAACATCTGTTTTTGAACGTTTCAGAGAGTATGGGCTGAAATTGAAACCCAGGAAATGTGATTTATTTAAAAAAGAAATAGACTTTTTAGGCAGAACAATCAATAGAGATGGCATGGCCATTGGTAGTGAATATGTAGAAGTTGTTAAGAAATGGAAAGTACCTACGACAACCAGAGAGGTTGAACAATTTCTAGGGTTTGCCAATTATCATAGAACTTTCATAAAGAATTTTGAGGATCTGTCCTACCCTTTGTATCAATTGACCAGTAAGAAACCGTACAAATGGGGAGATTCAGAGCAAGAGGCTTTTGACAGACTTGTAGAGGCATTGATAACTACTCCTTTGTTGGTGTTACCCAACAATAAAGACCCGTTTATTTTGGACACAGATGCTTCCAATTTCGCAATTGGAGCAGAGTTGATACAAGTCCAAGATGGCGTAGAGCGTCCAGTTGCCTACGGAAGTTTTTCATTGACCCATGAGCAAAAAAGGTATTGTACGACAAGAAAAGAATTGCTTGCAGTAGTGAAATTCACCAGATATTACAGACATTACCTTTTAGAACGAGAGTTTATAGTCCGTACAGACCATAGCAGTTTAACATGGTTGTTGCACTTTAAAGAGCCACAAGGACAACTAGCTCGATGGTTAGAGGAGCTAAGCCAGTATCATATGACAGTTAAACACAGGCCAGGTAAAAGACACCAAAATGCGGACGCATTATCACGACTGCCAGATTTAGCCTGTCCACAGAATAGATTAGCAGCTGGAAACGTGCTAAAACACAATCTACCTTGTGGAGCATGCGATTACTGTACTCGTGCTCACCAAAGTTGGCTTGGTTTTCAAGAAGACGTAGATAATGTTATTCCTTTAGCTTTACATCAGGACTGTTTAAGTTTTGAAACTATAGGACCACACACAGTACTATCGAGTTCTTTGATTTCTGATGACAATTTACTGAAACAGGACAATACGTGATTATAGAGAATAATGCTAGACCAGACAGTTCAATATCACAAGATGCGGACCAGAACGTGACTAGTCACGTGAAGGAGAATTTAGGTACATCTCAGGTCCAGCAACAAATATTTGACAGTACAAATCACGATACAGTCAACCAGAACCAAAATGTTTGTCACAGTTCAGTGGAAATAGTCACTACACCACTTGGTATGTCAGTTTACGCGACATATTTGGACCTCCCAAATGTAAAGACCATTACTGAGACAGGTATAGAATCTAGCACTTATTCACCAGAACAATTACGAGATTATCAGTCTAAAGACCCAGACTTGGAGTTAATACTGGTATGGCTCAGGGACAAAACAGAACCATCAGAAGCTACAATTTTCAGATGCAGTCCAACAGCAAAGAAATATTGGATAAACAAAGATATGTTCTATTTAGATGACAATGGATTGGAATATTGAGAAATTTGGACAAGAAAGACAGAACACCAAGACTTGTTGTACCTAGAGATCTTGTTGAACAAGTGATATCATTATGTCATGATATTTCTGCTGCAGGTCATCAAGGTATGAATAGGACCACATTGAGAATTAAGGCAAAATATTAATGGTATGGTATGACACAAAAAATAAGAGACTTTGTTAAAACATGTAGTACATGTAATCTACACAAGAAGCCAAACAGAAAGGCGAAATGTCCGCTTACCCAGTTTCATGCAGGTGCACCAATGAAGCGTGTCCACTTAGATTTTCTAGGACCACTGCCAGAGACGAAATTTAGGAATGCCCATGTATTAGTTATCATGATGGTTGACCAGTTTTCCAAATGGATGGAATGTATTCCGTTACCAGCACAAACCGCAGAGCATACGGCAAGAGCTGCAGTGAACGAGTTTTTCTCTCGTTTTGGATTCCCATTTCAGGTTTTCACAGACCAAGGACGCAATTTTGAAAGCAAGCTTTTCCAATCCATCTGTGAAATCTTGCAAATGCACAAAGCGAGAACTACTCCGTACAGACCATCATCAAACGGACAAGCAGAACGTTGCAACAGAACCTTAATGGACGCCGTCCGTTGCTTCGTGTCTAAACAACAAGACAATTGGGATGAACATTTGGCACAGTTGGCAGGAGCTGTTCGATCGTCAGTTAACAGAAGTACTGGTTTTACGCCAAACATGCTGATGCTTGGGAGACAGGTTAACTCGCCTGTTGATTTATTGTACAGTGTACCTAGTGCTAAAACAGATGAGTCACAAGATGAGTATGTGATGAGACTCCATAACATCTGCACATGAAATAGCGCGCAATACGCTAAAAACTACTCAGAATACCATGAAACGTGATTATGATGTACGTATTCTAGAAAGAGAATACAAAATAGGAGATGTAGTTTATGTTTTAGACACAGCTAAAATTAAAGGTATATAGCGAAGAAATTGGACCCACCTTGGAAAGGTCCAGGACTTGTATGTGCTAAATTATCTTCGTATGTATACAAGATAAAATTAGGGAGCTACCATTTGATTTTTATGGGGGGGGGGGGGGATGAAAAATTTTGTCCTGCATTTTTTTTTGTTGTAATCTCTGTCCTGCCTTTTTATTTTTCACTCTATTCGGTCCTGCCTTTTTTTTTATTAGTTTATCCTGACTTTTTTTACCTAAATTGTCATCCTGCCTTTTTTTTTGCAAAGTGTCTCATCCTGCCTTTTTTTTTTTACTCGAAACTCCTGTCCTGCCTATTTTTTTCAAATTTCATCCTAGCCCCCCATAAAAATCAAATGGTAGCTCCCTTACAAAAAACTGTACTGACAATAAATCATGACCGTTTAAAGCCATGTAAAGACAGAGAAGTACCACCCTGGTTAAAACAGTGCCAGCACCGGCTACAGGACGGTGAGGATGTGACTAAGGCGACTAACCCAGACTTGTGCAGAAAACCAGATGATGGACTGTTTATGATACAGTGTGATTTTTGCGATGAGTGGTACCATGGAGCTTGTATAGATTTGACACCAGCACTTGCGGACACTATGGTAAAGTTCCAATGTCCATGGTGCCAGGACTCTGGTACCGCAAGATAATTTAAAAGAAATGACAGGTTCAGTCAGCAGTGTATATAGGATGTATAGCATGATCAGATTCATGTGGACATAGGAAATCAGCTGTAAATTTTAATTGGAAATTAGACCATCAGTGAAATGTTTACAATATATATATATATCAAGGAATGATATGCTAGTTTTGACATGTTTAAAGTGAATCCGCAAAGCGACAACGGAGAAATTGTGAATTTTGAATATATATATATATATATAGGTGAGGGGGGATAGGAGGGGTCCTGATCCCGAAATCCCGGGCTTAAAAACACGAAATCCCGAGGTCCCGAATTTAAATAAAGTAAATCCCGACGTCCCGAAATCCAAAAGAAAAAGAATTCCCGAATCCCGAAAGGGTCAATCCCGAAATCCCGAGCTTAAAAACACCTGATCCCGGAGTCCCGATAAAGGTCCTATCCCCCCTCATAGGTGTGTTGTTAATATGTCGATCAACATTGGAAACTATATATGATATATGGAGGTTATTTTTTTTATCCCCGTGGTGTGACCAGACGGGGTGGACTAAAGGAATATAGTGATATTCAAAAAGGAAGTAAACTCACTCTTTTCAAAGTTGGGGCGAGTGTTGTGTAATATAGTATAATGGACGTGACATTACTATGTAGACAGTACGGTAGTTAGATATACCGCGTAGTCCGGTTCCCGGGATGATCCATTGATAACTACCCAACTCAGGGTAAGATCTCGGATAGTTACCAGGTAACGAGAGTTGACGTATTGGCGGGATTGAGAACGCAAGTACTATAGTGCCTAACAAGATTTTGTGAGGTAGACGAAATTGACTTTAAAACGATCGTATTGACTTTTGATGTGCAGAAATAGGCAGATCGGACATATTTTGACTTTAGTTACTTACTTCTTAAGTTTGGGGTTAATTGTAATCAACATATTCCAATGAGACTGAAAAATGCTTTTTTTTTATTATGATAAATAATAATTTTACCTGCCGTAGTCGTGCGTAAAATATATTTCGGTATTTCTCTTACGAAAATGACTTGTTTAATGGAACAAAACGTATTATTTGTAAACTTTCTCTTAACTCTTCACAATAGGCTTTTAAAAAATAACCTTTCAACTGTATATTCCGAAAATTTTGTGAAAATCGAATAAGTGGCAATTCTTAGCTTTCATACCTTAACTTTCATTGATAAAACATAATATTGACTCGTCCAGTGTCCAGTTTGAAGGTCATTTTAGTTACCGTACACATTCATGCACGTTCTAATTAATCAATAGTCATGTATGAAAAGCATAAATAAGTTTGAAAGTAAACTAATAACAACTTAATCCAATCAAATTGCCTACGATTCAATAACAATGACCAGTCCACATCATAAAAATGTATAGGGGTAAACTGGGTAGGGAGAAAATGTCAGATATATTAAGTTCATTAGGCAAATATCCACCTCTAAAGACAGCTACAAATGGTCATTCTTTCCGCAAACAATCATTCAATGGAACTTGTTGCCACAAGTTGTGGTAGCAAGTCAAACCATTGAAATTTACAGAGATCAGTTGACACCAACTGTTCTCCACAACATAATTTAATTCTATAAATAACAATGTACATATTTTTTAATCACTTGTTGTTTTCTTTCATGTAAATATCACCAAGTATTCTAATAAGTTAAAGATAAATTTTTGTTCATATTTTTTAATCATATACTCCGCGCATGCAACAGTTCGTAATCTTCAATAATAATGAAGCTGTAACTGTATATCAGAAGAAGAGAAGAAGATTATTTTGCAATAACGAGTAAAAATTTGTTAACCAATAGATTTGTTATAATTTCATAAACATGTCGTTATGTATTGGTATAGTTTTTGGATCTTTCATTAGCGTATTTAAGGCTGTAGAAAGTTTGGCCTTCAAAAGTCAACATAATCATTGACTTTATAAAGAAAATTCGCCTTTTTAAAACATTGAATGTTTCACAAATAATACGCGACAACAAAGCAAAATCATTTCTTAAAACACTGCAAAAAAAATAATTCTGATTGATGCAGTGGTATTGTCATAAATTGCACTGGAGTGAACAGTGGTACATCAAACGTCGAATTCCCTCACACAATGTTATCACACACTATAAGACTTAACCAGAGCGTATCAGAGTATATTTGGTGAGTTAGTACAATTAGGAGCATTGCATGGTATTACTGATATTAATAATATGAGGCAGGCATTACCTGTGAATGGGGACGAAGTTTGTTTAAATTATTTTTTTTGTATTTTAAATATTTGTTAAAAAAAAGATACGGAAATACTTGTGACGTTATTTAAGTTATGACGTCATGTTCAATGTAAACAAAGAAACGCAATGCATCAGGTAGGCCTAACGTTTATTCATACCAAAGACAAAGAATGATTAAAAATGAAATTTGGCATTGTGTTCCTTGAGTTCCTATATTTTACTAGACTAATCAAAGTCTCACGACAACAAGACCGGAAGAAGGAAGTAGAGTTATGTGTTCTGCGCAGATCCGGAAATTAAAAAACACGACAAAAAAAAACTTGAACGATTTTGAGTTCATTAGTACTATGAAAAATTCGGGAAATTTTCCCGATTTTTTTTTTTTTTTTTCTAATTGAATTTTCTACTGTAATATTAAGTGATAATACTCGGAAATCACATCATTGTGTTGAATATTTTGTCTTGATATCGTACAAAGCAAGACTATTTCATACATCGTCTCGCTTCAGATTCTATTATTTTTATATATCAAAGCTACAAGTTGACTTTATAACATAAAAAAATATCACAGTACTAAAAGATGAAATATATGGGTCAAGTGAAATACCTATCTAATGAATCACAAATACAGAGTAGGCAGGGGCGGATCCAGCCATTTTAAAAAGGGGGGGGTCCCAACCCAGGACAAAGGGGGGTTCCAACCACATGTCCCCATTCAAATGCATTGATCGTTCAAACAAAAGGGGGGTTCCAACCCCCAGAACCCCCCCCCCCCCCCCCCCCCCCCTGGATCCGCCACTGGTAGGTGTGTTCAAATAGCTATATTTTACTTAAAGTACTTGACGACAGTCTTTCAAGTTGGATGATGAAAATGCATATCTTCGAAAAATTATATTTTTTGTGTGTGAAAACTAGGGTTTATAGTCTTCAACCACTAAAAAAATCTAGTCTGCCCTTTCACGAAATATTTAATTAGAATTTTTTTAAATGTTAATGAATTTTCGAAAATTCAACCTGACAACCGATCAGACAATAGTTTTTATTTGAATCAATGCAGACAAGATCATTAACTGATGCTCATTAGCTAGTTGATACATTTGTCTTTTAAAATACAACTGACATAATATGAGGTTTAAGTTATGACATCTTGTTCAATGTAAACAAAGAAACGCAATGCATCCGGAAGGCCTAACCTTTATTCATACCAAAGACATAGAATGATTAAAAATGAAATATTGGTATTGTGTTCCTTGAGTTCCTATATTTTACTAGACTATTCAAAGTCTCACGACAACAAGACCGGAAGTAGGAAGTAGAGTTCTGTGTTCTGCGCAGATCCGGAAATTAAAAAACACGACAAAAAAAAATTGAACGATTTTTGTTTCATTAGTACAATGAATTTTTGAATTTTCTACTGTAATAGGGGACTTCGTCCCCATATAAGGATCGTAATGGTGCAATGTGGACAAATTTATCGGTTTCCGAGAGCAAAATTTGCAGCGCGTCATCCCTACAATGGCTTCCATTTCTACGATTGTGAAAAGGAACTGGCGTAATGGGGAGATAATTTTGACGAAGTAGAATCCTGACTGTATATATGCGTTATTATTTTAATTAGAGTCAAACGTTGAAACTAGCTGTGTTATTTTATGAGATAAGATTTCATGTAAAGAAGGCCATTTATATTCAGAAACTTGTCAAAACTAAAATCTTTACTAGCATTTCATTTAAGAGTCTAAGTCTAGGGAAGATGTATACGTACATGCTATCTATGTGTTTTTTTTCATACTGAAATTAAGAGGAAGTCTTTCTTGCACTTTATTAAAATTTGACATCTAGGATACACCAAGGACGTATATCATCTAATATATGACGTCCTTGAATAGATGTAAAAAACGAGGATTTTACAAAAAAAATATTGTTTATTGAAAACGTTAAAATAATTATAAAAGTACATTTCCTTTTTTATTTTCTTAAAATTGCACATTGAAATACAGTTACTTTCTTTACAAAATGTATTTAAATATTTTTTATGAAAACAAGGAGTCATATAACCTCCTTTATTAAAATACAAATCAGATTGTTATAGGTACCAGAATCCTTTTCGTTATTGAAATGTGCATAAGTATAAGGACATCATTCGTAAATATAGCTCAACATGCAGATTTCTTGTACGTTCAGGTATTTCACATCCAATTTTTTATGGAAATATTCTTTATAAAGCACAAAGGTGTCAGTATTCACCTCAAAAACTAACAAAACCTTTGAATAGACTTATTAAGAAGGGATATAGTTACGATACTGTTGTCATGTCATTAAAGATTGCATATTTTGGCGTTAAGGCCTAAATTAAAATATTGTTTGTTTGCCCTTTTCCGATCCTATGTTTTGAAACAGGGTAGGTAGGTAGGTAAAATATTTAATTTTTTTCCCCAAAAAAATAACTTGGCTCGGTATATTATTTGTCATGGGTAGGCAGTAGGTAAAATATTTTATTTTATAGATACAAAATCTGCATAATGTCATTTTTTTGTCCGTTTTGTTTTTGCAAATAAGTTTTCCGCTGGGACTATTAGTTTTGAAAAAAAAATATATAAGAGATAACTTTGTACTGGTAAGATAATGTCCGGGCAGACATATATTACTAGTAGAAAAAGTCCCTAGAGTGTTACAAATTTCGTGTGTGCCTTTTTTTCCAATAAAAATGCTATAAGACTTAAAACTCAATTGTCACGTATTTTGCATCACATTTATAAATGATCTGTATGGAAAACTTGGCGATTTTACTGCCAGATATTCTCCACTTTACAGGGTTTTGTCACTTTTGGTTCATGTCAGATATAAATAATTTAGCGGCATCGTTAACATAATCATTCTGATATGCGGATTACAAAAGGCTATCCCTACATAGAATACAACGTCCGTTTACAAATTAGTTTGTACACACGTTAATACTTTTGTATCAAACGAACTTTTTTGTAAATGAACCCTGCTCTTTAAGTTTAAAGGTACAGAGTAACGTACTTCATATCATGATTTCAGAAAGTGTTCAACATCGATTTCAAACAAATGCTTTGAAACTTCAATGCAAGTGTTCATGTCAAACGCTCAGGTGATACCAAACGGACTGGACCTTATACGTAAAGATAAAACCCGAGGATTCCGGTAAAAAAGTTTTGAGCGGGAAATACAAATTATATAAGATTTTTGGTAGGAACGAAAAAATAAAATAAAATCTTTAAATACAAATAAAAGATTTTCAGGCGGAACGAATTGATAGGGTCGGTCGGTAAAGGGCAAACAAACAATATTTTAATTTAAGCCTAATATTGATTCACTTATAGGGTCTTTGCATCGGAACTAAACACATTAATTTTATTCAAAAACCAGTTGTTGGCATGACACGGGTTATGTTCTTCTCATATATGTTATGATAGTATGAAACTAAACCCCTAACGGGAAGTATTGTGCCTGATGTTCATATGATGAAATCATAATCTTTCAGTCAGTTTAATTGAAGTCTGGAGCTGGCATGTCAGTTAACTGCTAGTAGTCTGTTGTTATTTATGTATAATTGTCATTTTGTTTATTTTCTTTGAATCTTTGGTTACATCTTCTGACATCAGACTCGGACTTCTCTTGAACTGAATTTTAATGTGCGTATTGTTATGCGTTCACTTTTCTACATTGGCTAGAGGTATAGGGGGAGGGTTGAGATCTCACAAACATGTTTAACCCCGCCGCATTGTTGCGCCTGTCCCAAGTCAGGAGCCTCTGGTCTTTGTTAGTCTTGTATTATTATTTAAATTTAGTTTCTTGTGTACAATTTGGCAATTAGTATGGCGTTCATTATCACTGAACTAGTATATATTTGTTTAGGGGCCAGCTGAAGGACGCCTCTGGGTGCGGGAATTTTTCGCTACATTGAAGACCTGTTGGTGACCTTCTGCTGTTGTTTTTTTTCTATGGTCGGGTTGTTGTCTCTTTGTCACATTCCCCATTTCCATTCTCAATTTCATAAGTATATTATATTAAATATGAAGAAAAAAATCAAAAATAAAACTGAAATCTAAATCTAAAGTATATTAAAAAAAATACATTTGACTATGCAGATGTAAGAAATAATACTTCAAGCAATGCCATAACGATTTAAATGTGCCGCTTTGATTACGATCGATAACCCTAAAATAATCATGCATGCAATTTTAGCAGACTTCACTGGGTCAACGATGAGACATCAAATGTCTATTTATAGACACCGAGTGATGATAGATGTAGACAGAGACAAGAAAAAAAATTCTATTATATTGTTATGGTCAGGGAACAGATCATCTAACTATATGTTCCTGTTGTAATTAAGGCTCTTCAAAATATTCGTCAAAATAAAAATAAATAATTATTATTTCTTGAAGACGATCACTTACACGATGATGAATTTTCGGATTTAATATATATATATATGAAGTACGAACATGAAAATAGTGTAAGGAGATTTTGAGCCATCTCACTGATCAGTATGCTACACAATGTCCCCAAATGAACAGTTTAAAACTATTCAGCAAGAGAGAAAAAAGATTGGTCAATATGAGAAATTAACAAGGAAACCGTTTAGTTCAATTTATACATGTAGATTATTCTAATGGGCATAATGCATTTGTCAAATATCAGAGGGAATATCTTTTTAAATGTGATAGGAATAACAATGAGGCAACTCTCCATGAAGTGTTAGGCACAGAATGCACAGTGTAGTCAAAGTTATTATAGGTCATAATACAGCCTTCATAACAAAGACTTGTGTCACATTGGACAGCATTCTATTAAGGGCACCAAAAACACTGTTATAAAACAATTTAAACAGGAAAAACAAATATAATTTAACTTCAAACCAGAAACAAAAGCAAATATGAACTGCAACAAAAAAAGACAACCACTAAACAACATGCTTCTGACTTGGGATATATATGTGCTTATTAATACACCTGGTTTATAAGAATGTACATACATACCATTAGACAATAGTGTAACTTTTCAATGCAAAAGACACCCTTTAAAAGTTAATGAACAAATCGTGTTCAGAAAAAAAAGGTACAACAGTTCATAAATGTGGCCTTTAAACATGTCATGTTAAACAAACGTATATTCAGGCTATGGGTATTCAGTTGTTATTTCAGGTTTGATCATGTCAGTTTTTTTGTTGTTTTCAATTTTGTTTGTTTATCGATAAGTACAAGGTTTAAGCTGTTTTGTCTAGGCTATAAATAACTTTATTAATAAATTGGTTTCCGTCATCAAGGTGAAGAGGATGTAGTTGAATTCAAATTATATGTATTTACAATTAAACTTGTAGGCTTTTTTCATGACCCACAATTTGAAATATAAGATAACATCAAAATAAAAAGGGACTTTCGGAAAATATCTTCATAGCGATTAAAGTTTTTAATAAGTTTTTGTTTTTAACGAAAGAGGGTTGCCATCTAAAACTTTTAAGAGCACAAAGCACACAACTTAAAATTGCCAATGCTTACTATCCTAAGCGTAACAAAAACCTTGCAGAGCAGGTGTAAAGATAATAATAATTATCAATATCAAATTTGAATAAAAAACAGCTATTTACAGGTTCACGTATTGGATTTGTTTAACACAAATAATCATTAATTGATTACATTTCTTCCCATTTGTTTTTAAACTTTAGCCTAAAACCTAACTCTTTAAAAAAAAACCTTATAATGGAACATCAAGTGGGTGACTTAATAGCATATTGTTTTTCGGGAGAGAGGGGAAAAAATCCTTGGTCGTGGGCAATGATTCCTTTAGCAAGAATATATCTACCCACATTGAACTGTAGTTTCATTAAGTAAACAATCAATGTCAGTTTTTAATTCATATACCTCAAAAAATGATAATATGAGAAAGGCGCTACCTTAAATGCCAGCTTTATACTAAGACAATGTCCTATATATTGACTGGTTGTTGGTTGTTGAACGTCCAGTGGGAAATATTTCATGCAAGTTCAGAAGTACATTAACATATTGTTTATGTCTAAAAGAAAATAATAAGTTCAGATGGAAAATGTTTAGGGAACGAACATTGAACTTGAAAAGGCATGAGGGGTTATGGTATTTTTCCTGAAAAAAATATTCTGATTCCCAAATTGATGAATAACAAATCTGTTCAAGCATAGGACAAAAAAAATATTTTGAATCCAGATATGGACCATAATTTGGTATTCGGCCTTTGGTTTCTTTTTGTATCCTTTTTTATAAGTTCTAAAATTTTAACTTTTATTTTGTGGGTTGTGTTGGTGTTAGAATAGTATGAATGGAACAATTGAGTTTTTCGAGAAAAAATTAATACATTTTGATTCACCGTTTACGTGACATGAAACCAAACAGGAAACCAATCTTTATTTTCTTTATTTTGCACAATATAATTCAAAAGGCATAAATAAACACCATTACTAGTGTTACTTGCTTCATGTTAATATTTAAAATCTATTTTCAATGTTATATTAAAGTTTTTTTTAAACCTGACAGGAAACCATAAGAAACCGAAAGCATTTTTTTAGTTTTATTTTATTGCAAAATCTGCTTAAAATAATCTGAACAGTATACTTTTTCTTAAAATCCATCTTAAATGTAACAGTATTATAAAACTCCTAAATATGTGCTTGTTTTGAAAACAATCATGACAATAGTACAATTTATTCAGAATTTTCCATATTTTCTTCATTGATACAGGATACCATAATCGTTGTATCTTGATGTTTAAGCCAAAAAAATGTATTTATATTTGGTTTTGATATTCCAGTTATATACAATTTATTCCAAATCATTGGCAATGTAACATTCTTTAAATCCAGTAAAGAAAAAAACTTTTAACTTGGAATTAAAATCTTTAAAATAGGCACAATGTGATACTTGTGACCTGTACACCATCTACATGGTTTCCACATTTTAACCTACTTTAGTGGGCTAAAATCAATAAAGTACTTCCTTTCAAGTCATGCATGGTAAAAGTTTACTTCTCCTTTGACAAGTTTATTGCGTTTCTGATAAGTGTTTGCAGAACATGAATAAAAAATATTAATTAAAAACTGTGACAAAGATGCCAACTATGTACATTCCAAGTGTAACGGTATATTAACATGTATTTTTTATTAAATTATATTTATTCACCTAAAATATCCAGTAATATTTACTGCTGAAGTTAAATCAATCCAACGAGCATTGGTTCAATGATAAGAAACGTAATTTCCATTGATTTTTCCAAGGACTCTTCACGTCATTATCGGGAAACGAAGTGTGTTCTAACGTCTGTCAAATATGAAATCGATTTTGTCAAGTCATTGGGCATTTATTTTCACACAGGATCGTATGTAACATTATGCACATAGGAAAAATAACAGACCACCGGCGCAATCTCTTTGACAATTGTATTTTCCTCTTTTACACAAGACGAAACAAGTCTACAGATTATGTTTGCTAACATCCCGTTGGAAACAAAAACAATGTTTAGACCTAGTATTTCGTACATCCGGCCGTAATGGCATTATCACATGTTAGTCACATGTTTCACGTATGACCGGAAATGATTAGAACTTAAGGACAAAAACAATTTTAATAAATAACTGGACTTCTGTTTCGTGTGAAATGTAACGCATAACGATAACATCATTTTCTTACTTAATTATTACGAAGATCAAAACAAGAATGTAAATCATCTCTGATTTACCTGTTTGAACATCTCGCGAGAGTTCATATTTGCATATTGTTTTTAAGAATTCTATTACAACAAAGCAGATTACATCATCTAAAATTTGCGTTACGAAATCGGACAAAAAAATCACGCCACTGTTCTTACATCTGCTACATAAATACTTATAGTTCTCGACATTTTCTTCTCACTATTCTTATTGGTCGATGTTCTTTGTTATTTGAAAGCAAAAGTTACGAATTTGCCAGTGACGACAGGGATGATTCCACTATATAGTTTAGGGCCCCTCAACGGCCCTTAAATCGACCAGCGGCCCCAAAAAAATGTTTGTCAATATAAATTCCCAATTCAGGAAAATAAAACAAAAATCGGTATTTCCGGAAAAGTTTCTGTTACCGATTACGGCAACTATAATTTTTAATAGTTTGTCGTCAAAACATAGTAAAATTCAGATAAAAATGCTGAGGCCTAAAAAAAATAATGTTGTGTTTCCGATCACCCCCTTGAAATTTTGAAGGGACGGTAGGTAGGGATTTTTTTTTTTATATGGGCAGTTGGTCTGTTAATCGGGTTGGTTATACGTCTGTTAAGAGTAAAATGCACAATTTAATGTTAAACTCTGTTAGATATACAGATTTTTTGGCAAATTATAAGAACCAAATCAAAAAAAGAAAAGTGTCTGACAAAATGATATATATCATAAAACATTTTCAACCTGTAAAAAATGTCATAGTCTGCGCATTTTTCAGTAAAACTAAAAGGCGTCGCGCAAGTATGCAGTATTTATGCTTATAGGTATAGCAATTTTTTTTAATAAAAGGCGAAACAAACAATTTTAGATATCTTTTAAAGGACACAAAATAGTACTTTGGTTCAAAAAAAAAATTGGCATTAGTAAATATTTCATAATTGTAAAATAACGTGAATGATAGCACGTTTTAGGGGAAAATATGGGAATAAAGTCAGTTAATGGGTTGGACAATTAAAATTGTGTCAGTTAAGCAGGGATGATTCCACTATATAGTTTAGGGCCCCTCAACGGCCCTTAAATCGGCCAGCGGCCCCAAAAAAACGTTTGTCAATATAAATTCCCAATTCAGGAAAATAAAACAAAAATCGGTATTTCCGGAAAAGTTTCTGTTACCGATTACGGCAACTATAATTTTTCATAGTTTGTCGTCAAAACATAGTAAAATTCAGATAAAAATGCTGAGGCCTAAAAAAAATAATGTTGTGTTTCCGATCACCCCCTTGAAATTTTGAAGGGACGGTAGGTAGGGATTTTTTTTTTTTTATAATATTATGAAATAAGCTTAAGTTATATAAAACTCAATTTCCAGTTACCAGACAAAAGTTTGGGATTTAATAGAAAGAGATTGATTACCCACTTTAAAAATCTCCCTGAGATAACTTTTAGTGTCCCCCTTTTAAAATCCCCCTGAAATAACTTTTAGTTTACCCCCTTTTAAAATACCCCTGAAAAAAAGTCCAAACCTAAAAAAAAATTGGGCAGCACTTCCCCTAGGAAATTAGCTTTTTAAACCCAATTCCCCTATTTCAGGACCAAAAGTTAGGAATTGTCAGAGAAAGAAATTGAGAAGATGTGGGGCAGATTCATTTATAGGAACATGAACCAAACATCATCCCAAACCTACAAATAGACAAATATATTATATACACTGTTCCCTGGCAGAACACTTTCTTTTGGCAAAGCATCTGTGGCTTTTCATCAGAATGTCTAAAGCGTTGATTGGCTGACCAGTTTCAGATGGATTAATATCAGGTTCATTTTGAAGAAGGGTCTGGCATGAAAATTTGATAAATTTAATTCCAAAAGATTGCATTGTTCCAACAGTTGTGTTATTGTCATCAATCTTGGTCCAGTCATTTTTGCCGGTGGCCGAGCACAAAATTTGTGTTGTGTATTTTTTTTCATCGATGTTAGACATTGGATGAATTTCATTGCTAATGTCAAAAAAGGTGTTACCTTCTGTAAAATTTAGAAATATTTTTTCCTCCGCGAAATGGTCACACTTTCCGCGTTGAACATTGAAAAGGACGCGTTGTGTTGCCATGTTCAAACACTGACAAACGAATATAACTACTGCGCATGCTCCCGCATATATAATTAGCCAAGAAGATTCCACTTTCCAGCAATTCCATTCTAAAAATAAGCCTCGAGTTTAAAATTAGGGTTGTTTTCTTTTGGGGCGATAAAAAGATCGAGGGACTTAGAATTTTTTATTTTCTTTCAGAAAAAACGGTCGGTAGGTATACAAATAATTTTTTTACCCACATCAGCTTTAAAAACTTTTGAGTCGGGGGTCTGAAGGACGGTCGGTCGGGTGACCAGAAACACAACATTTTTTTTTTAGGCCAGACTATGATCGCATTTTATGAGGGGGGACAAGGGGGGTCCCAATAACAGCAAAACAGCAAATTGATTTGGCTTATAACAGATAACAAGGAATTAAAATGGTCAAAAACAGATAACAGTAAATGAAATATTAAAATAATTCGGGTCCTTGACAAATCCAGTATTTCTTATTACGGGTATAATCCTTTGTAATGAATTCCATTTCCTATGAACATGGTTTTTAGAATTATGTATCTAGATATGTATTTGGTATATTCTTGTCCGTTCGTCGTCAACAAGTCTACTAGCAAGTAGAATACATAGTTTAGTAGGGGAACAATGGCTTGAAGACGAAATGAATCTTTGTTGTAACGAGTTATGTGCAGCTTCGGAACCCAGTACATGGTGGGAACATTCATTGTACAATGTATTTGGTTCTGCTTTGAAAAGAGCTGAGTCTGTACCATATAATATAAAAGGTTAACTGGTTGTAAGGACCTAGTCCTTAGTTGAGATCCTTGTCAGATATTCCTAGCCATATGTTTTCCTTTTTGTCATATTAAAAATTGTTCTAATTTAATATGTTCGTACGGGAAACAAGGAACATTATCCTCAAAAAAAAAAATTAGATACTTCTAAATAAATGTTCCAAAAAAATGGAATGTATTACAAAGGATAATCATAAGATATACTGGAATTGTCCTGGACCTCACTTCTGTGATGGGTATATGTTAATGGAATCCTTCTCCGAATACGGGACCAACATATTAGTAGTGGAAGACCCCAAGGTCCAATGAATGATCTTCAATGTCTACCGAAAATTTGGCTGTCAAAAAAATGCTAACATTCCAATTTTCAATAACAGTTAACAGCAAATACATTATCACAATAACAGATAACAAAAAAACTAAAAGCCAAATAACAGCTAACAAAGAATAAGACAATAACAGCTAACAGCAAATATATTTTCAGAATAACAGATAGCAAAGAATTAAAATGCCCCATAACAGCATAACAGCTAAACCCCTTGCCCCCCCCCCCCCCCTATTTTATTAACAACGATTTAGTTATGTCAACATGAGGTAAATGAGCGGCCGGATTCAATTGAAGTTAAAATGTTATGAGAGTATGTGGTCTCGTAAAAGTAGATCACTCAGTAGGTTCATCAAAAATATGCTTTTTGTCAAAATTGGTGTCAAAACAGACCTCAGCAAAGAGCAAATTTTATATAACATTGATGAATGAATTTGAATGGTAAAAGCAGATTGCCCAGCAGAGCCGGTTATGTTGATTAAAACTTGTTTTGTAAAAGAAATTATTTTATATTTAGCTCTTTTTTCCGCAAAAGACAAAAGTTTGAGAGTTTTTGAAAATAATGTTGATGATAGACCATTCATGAAATGAGACCCCCTCCCCCCCTGAAATACAATGTCATCATTATGGAACTGTTTCAAAAGATATGAAAATGATCCAAATAATTTTAAAGTTCACTGGTTCAATTGCTTTAAATAACTCATCAATTAAGCATATATATATATACTTTTGTAATTGCTTTTCTTAATTCAACAATTGGCCAGTTCTATTTGAAATACATTTAAAATAGCTAAACGGCCTGCCATAGGTTTATGTTAGCTGGTACTTGTGGTATATATGTTTTTTGTAATAGGCCTCGTTTACCAAAGTAAAGATGATAGTGCATCATATGCAATGGTATTCATGTAATACAACTTCCCTGGTCTGAATCCAATAATTTTTTCAATCAGTGTACAGAAGAAATTAACTTAATATTCATTTTCCGTTTTTACAGGAAAATGATATATTATTTCGTCTTATATTGTATGCATAAAAAATTCCCAATTGGGATAAAATTTCCCAATTTGATATTCAAGGGACCCATTTGTAAACACCTGGAATCATCCCTGGACGATTATCTATAAATCAGTCAGCGTTATGCTCTTCGGAAGCAAAAAGTAACGCGAGAAACGACACAAAAATACGGTTGTAGAATCTTTGAAATTCGTATATTTCATTTTTTGTCGAGCCTGCAACTTTTGTTGCAGAAAGCTCGACATAGGGATAGTGTTCCGGCGGCGGCGGCGGTGTTAGCTTACTTCTTAAAAGCTTTATATTTTAGAAGATGGAAGACCTGGAGGCTTCATACTTTGTATATAGATGCCTCATGTTACGAAGTTTCCGTCAGTCACATGTCCAATGTCCTTGACCTCATTTTCATAGTTCAGTGACCACTTGAAAAAAAAGTTCAAATTTTTTTTAATGTTGAATTCTCTCTTATTATAAGTAATAGGATAACTATATTTGATATGTGCGTACCTTGCAAGGTCCTCATGTCTGTCAGACAGTTTTCACTTGACCTCGACCTCATTTCATGGATCAGTGAACAAGGTTAAGTTTTGGTGGTCAAGTCCATATCTCAGATACTATGAGCAATAGGGCTAGTATATTCAGTGTATGGAAGGACTGTAAGGTGTACATCTCTAACTGGCAGGTGTCATCTGACCTTGACCTCATTTTCATGGTTCAGTGGTTATAGTTAAATTTTTGCGTTTTGGTCTGTTTTTCTCATACTATATGCAATAGGTCTACTATATTTGTTGTATGGAACGATTGTAAGGTGTACATGTCTATCGGGCAGATGTCATGTGACCTTGACCTCATTTTCATGGTTCAGTGGTCAAAGTTAAATTTTTGTGTTTTGGTCTGTTTTTCTCATACTATATGCAATAGGTCTACTATATTTGTTGTATTGAACGATTGTAAGGTGTAAATGTCTAACAGGCAGATGTCATGTGACCTTGACCTCATTTTCATGGTTCAGTGGTCAAAGTAAAGTTTTTGAGTTTTGGTCTTTTTATCTAATACTATATGCCATAGGTCAACTATATTTGGTGTATGGAAATATTTTATGATCTTTATGTTAGTCGCACAGGTTTTATTTGACCGTGACCTCATTTTCACGGTTCATTGCACAGTGTTAAGGTTTTGTGTTTTGGTCTATTTTTCTTAAACTATAAGTAATCGGTCAGCTATATATGTTGTATAGAAGCATTGTTAGCTGTACATGTCTGCCTGGCATGGTTCATCTGACCTTGACCTCATTTTCAAGGTTCATTGGTCTATGTTTAGTTATCTTGGTTAATGTTAAGTTTATGTGACAATTGTTATAAAGCTTAGCTTTATACTTAGGACTATCAACATAATATCAATGATTAGTATAGAAGGCGAGACATTTCAGCGTGTGCACTCTTGTTTTTTCTAGGGAAGAGTAGCATACACTTGTATGTTGATCATCTTCAGTTTGTAAGTTCTACATCAATTTCATGTACTAATTCAGAGTTAGTTTTACGTCATTTCTTGCATATATTTTTTTTGTTACATGTACATGATGTAGCTTACTTTTCAAGTTTTTATATGACAGCAAATTAAAATTGAGAATGGAAATGGGAAATACAAGCATGTCAAAAATTTGCTTTCGAGTAATGCTTAATCATGTCATAGTTGTTTTCAAGAAGACACATTTGGTTTCCAGACAATAACTTGAGTATAAGTGAATGGGTCTCTATGAAATTTTACTAGAAGGTTCAATACACAAAAGGAAGATTAGAATTGATTTTGGGGTTATGGTACAACATTATTGGGGGTGTTTTATTTTTTTTCAAAATTTTGGGTTTTTCTTCCAAAAATTACCTTATTTACATTGGTTATACTCATCTAGTATATATAGATGCAACAAATACTGATTTGGCAGGAGATGCACTCAAAATAGGGTGTTTTAAATATTTTATCTGTAATTTGTGCATTTTTCCTATGATATGTACTTCTTTATAATGTTGATGTGAGTATCATAATAAAGAAAATATATTTGGTAAGTATATATATATATTCACAATTGACATGCGCCAGTGCGCTGCAAAAGGATCTTCTTTCCCTTTAATTCCAAAAATTGATTTTTTTTCTCACAGAAACACATGAGTTATTTGGTACATGTAAATGAAACACTTTTCATTGTTTGAAACTTTCAGTAATAAAAATTTAGTTTAGCCTGTTTAAATGTTTCACTGATTGTGTGAAAATTTAACAGAAAATGTACAAAACACTTGATAAAATTGCATTATCTGCAGAATTATTGATAACTCTCCTCACAATACATATGCAATATATTCACAAGGACATAGAACTAACATATTGTCCATGCTATTCTGATCTGAGTTTTTATTCATACATACTGGCATGGCTGGTGCTGTTTCAAGTTGTCTTCTTTTTCGGTTTCTTGAGAAGTATTTGTTTAACCTGTTCAGTCACTATAAAGTGTTACAATTCCTATTTAGACGCAACACATAAATAGTGACCAAAAAGGTACTGCTTTCACATGAGAGAAGCTAGAAAAAAATTAAATGTACACATTTTAAATAATTTTTGTAGGACTTGCTATCATATGAAATTAAGGAGATATGTAGTTAGAGACTTCTGCTGAATAGAAATATGTGGGTTCAAATTAGTTCATATTGAAGTTTAAAGCATCCAAAATTATAATATGTTTGATTTCAACTGACATAAAAAAAATGTTTTTATATGCTAAATATACATCTGTGGTCGTATCAGGCGTGGCAAAGCATTTTATTGCCTTTAGGTTTGTACTTTTTTTTTGTTTTGGTCATGAAAATAAATTTGAAGTTCTGTTGTGAAGTTGCTAACATGAGAATACCCAAATTGCACCTAAATTGTCATTTTTTTTACCAACTTTTTTATGTACCAGACAAAAGTTTATTCTGTGCTTGTTTTGTAGACTATACTAAATGGCTACAATATAGTTACACCAATTTAATTTTGAGTCCATGTAGAGTCCTTGAAAAATGGGTTTGAAATTACACCCAAATAATCCATGATACTGTAATGAGGTCAGTACCCAAATTCCATACATCATTACATGTATGGTTAATTTCAAATCCTTAAAACAGAGATTTTGTTTTATTTCTTCAAATATTCCGAACAATTTGACATTATTCCATGCTTTAACTATTATTTTTTGAAGAAAAGGATGCTGGTAACAAATTTAATTTGCTCATTTTAAAAAGATGATAAGATAACTTCACAAGGTGAAAAAAACTTGCAAGATTTTTGCAGTTTTTTTTTTGCTGAATAGGTGCAAGTTGATTACTGATCACAATTTTGGTACTGTGATGTTATATAACCATAAGTGTGTATTGCTAAATAATTTGAAATGTGAACCTGATGGTGATATAGTGATAAAGTACTTGGTAGAGTGAAAATGTTTTGATCAGGTTTAAACTGATGCATAAAATATGCAGGCGACTGCTGCAGCTTGAATTTTAAAGGATGTAGCCCACATACTTCCAAGTAACATGCCCTGTATATACCTATCAAAGTCATGGTATTCTCATGGGTTATCATAATAACTCCATCTTCCCATAAAATCCAATTTTGGACAATATGGGAGCGTACAATATATACAGTAGTCAGTTCTAAATGTACTACTCAGACTCAAGTCTCTTTTTATGATTAAACTTAGAGAGAGGAAACTAAACAGTTTCCATCTCCTGGGACTGTATAAGGTGTGACATAATCAATGAAAAGATTTGTTGAGAGTTTGCCATTTGAAGGAAGTACAGAATTAGAAGATTGTGAATTATTTTAATAATTTTTTATGTTTTAAACTTTTGTTAAGTTTTGAATTAGTCTGTGGGCTACCATATGATCCAGAGGGGCGAGGGTCCCCCTTTTTTTGGGAAAAAAATGTTGATTATATATAGGGAATCACTGAAGCATGACTGGAGCACCCCGTCAGCGGGCACCCCTTATGAAAAATGCTGGATTCGCCATTGACTACATTTGTACATGAATAACAGTGATCACATTCAACAGTATAATTATCACTGTTCCTTGATGTAGGGAATAATGTGGCAGATGAACATAAGTAGTCATGGTCAACCAGTGCACCGGAGTTTCCCCCGCATGCCGCATGGCCATTATAAAAAAAAATCCGAAATGTATTGCTTGCAGAGATTTTTTCTGTGTTCCCATGGCTGGACGGAACTTTTACGCTAAATATGTTATCATTATCTATGATTTTGTGACTTTTAAATGAAGTACCTGTGATTATTTGGGTAATTTGTTTTGACCTCACCAGGCCGCTACAATAACTTTTTTTCAACTTGTCCAGTAGGACAAGTACATACCAAAACTTACTTGTCCGAATGAAATTGTAACTTGTCCAAAAAAAATCTTAATATTAACCTTTTTTGCATTTCAATTTGATTCAAGGAACAAAATGAATTAAAAAAAATTGAACAGAATTTGATTTATATCCTTTGAAATGCTTTTAAAAGATATGAGCCATGAACAACTGAATTTAGTTGTGTCACAGGACTTAGGTTTTAGTTTTTATCAATGCTAAAGTCTCATCATACTTTTCACATGAGGCACCATCTGATTGGCCTCTAAATGTACACTCATTGGATTTTTATCCTATTTTTTTAAAAGTTGGAAAAAAATTATTCAAATGCAATCAATAAAATGAATATGAGGTATGATTGTCAATGAGACAAAAGACCAAATGACACAGAAATTAACAACTATAGCAGTGTTCTCCCCAGGATTTTTGGATAGCGCTGTGGTAAGCACGTGATTTTCGACAATTCTCAGTAACTTTGTCGTGGCGCGCGGTTGGTTTGTAATTGATTTGTTATGTGTTTTTCTTATATAATGCTATTGATGTTTTCTCTTGTAATGATGTCCTCATCATGCTCATGGAAGTTACCCCTTTGTTTGCTAATGTTATTGTCTGGATATAGACATGATAGAAGAAAAGTCTTTTTGTCTCCATTGTAAATACATATAATCCTCATATCATCTGTCTATAAAACCCAAGGAGAAGTCTTTTCCATGGTGGGTCTATACCAGACTGCCTAGATGTGAAGATTTCTTATCACTAACAGGTGATGTTGCAGAACATGTAGGACCAACAATAAAGTCATTGTCAGCTTCTGTGAGAAAGTTTTCAATGACAAGATTGGTATTTTTTACATTTACTTTTATTAACATTTCTAGCAAAGTACAACTTTTCAATAAAAATGAGTATAGTATTTCAAAGGAAGAAATGAAATTGCCCTTTTAATAATATTCAAATCTTATCAAAGACTTGCTTAAAAAAAAGGCTAAAATATTCCAATTATGAATATGAAAGAAATCCTTTAAAAATATTTTAAAGAGATTTTTTTATTTCAAAGGTGAATTACCAATCAAATACATTATGTATGCCAATTGAAACAACTACCACCTTTAAAGGTTTTGTTTGATAATTTTATAAACATTTGAATACATGCCACCAGATAAGTTTGTCAAGATTTGACAATACTTCTTTTAGGTCTTTCCCTCCCAAATTATCTCCCTTACTGGCTGACATAACTTCCTGTTTACACCTGTGTCTTTTTTTAGCATTAAATACTATTCCTTATCCAAGCCATCCTCTGTTTACATTAAATTTAAAGCAATATTTAATTAAGATATATTGATGATTGGTTGACAAATATCGATATTTTATATATATTTACACAAAATTTTCGTTTTGTTTTATTCCCTTATCCATTTGAAAAAGAGCCATGTATGGTCAAGTAATCGTAAAATACGGGCTTATAATGAATCCCTTGATAACAGGGATGCTTCTTTCAAGCAATACAGGTTCGACAGTTCGGTTGTAAACGCAAAAAAAGTAATGATATAATCGTAGATGGTTCAAAAAATGGTCGAGACAACGTTGTCAGAGAAGGGGGTAACACTTCCCTTATATAATTTAGAAATGGACTTTTCGGCACCCGAGACATGTATTATATGTCTCTGTTAGCACTGTCCATTCCTTTCATACGTTTCGGCATCTTTATAAAGCGAAAAAATGTAGCAGTGTTCTGTTAACCTTACGACGTTTAACTTGGCTTCACCCAAACTGGACATCGAGAAAGTGAATTTCTCAAGTCTAGTATCAGCTTGGGGTTTGTTTTTCTAATCATATCCTCTTCATTGTTTTCAAAGGGTAAAATTCATTACTGTAGAATTGCTGATTAAACAGGTATTAGTTCGATTGGGTGATAATTAATACTTCAAAGACTAGCTCATTGAAGCCAATTTGATCGTTGTAAAAATCAGTGTTTGTTCAAAGTTCGTTAAACAAGTTTGTGAATGTCGTTGGGAAATGCGGTCAATTTATTTCTTCTCATTTCATTCATATATGCCTCAATATATTCATTAAATAGATGTCAATGTTGAAATTCTCAGATCCGGACATCCTGGCATTTACATTTGTCAGGAGGTGATGAAATCCGGAATCCTCTAGATTTTTCATCTATTTGAAGGGGATAACTGATCATTTAAATTGCCGATTATTTTTTAACCAGAGGTTATAGTATGTTAAAAATCAAAATGGAGATAGTATATAGTGTCTTTAACAGTATTAAAAGAGTAAAATTACTATATTCAACTGGTTATGATATATATCAATTAAATTAATTTGCAATAAGTCTATGGAAAATCTAGAGGAATCTTATCCGCATCACCTATCAACATTGTTTACATAACAAAAATGCTAATCATTGATTGGTCAGTTACATGTTGTGATGTCACTGCAGATCTGAGAATCTTTGTTTATTTTGATCTCTCAACGACGCCATTTTGTAAAATTTATTAGACTGGTCCCGCGGAGTTACTTTAATACAACGGAAATAATTCTTTCAAAAATCGTTAACCAGTCAATCACGTGATCCGAAAAGAAAAATAAGCGGGAAATTTTAAAAAATACGAAAAAAAATATAGCGACGCGGTTGAACGGGATAGCGACGCGGTCAGTGCAATAGGACAGCGGGAAATTGAAATAGCGCTGAAAATTGCAGCGCTAAAACGGCCTGGGGAGAACACTGACTATAGGTCACTGCATTGCAAGTATTGTTTTTTCTACATAAAGATCAAACATGATTTGTTGATTTGTATGGTAAATAATTTCCACTTTCTTATTTAAAAGATACGTTATGGACATTGGTATTAATTATTATAAAGCAACAAAATAAGTTAGGAAAAGAAGTTCTGATTTGTCTTGGTCCAGAAATGTCTACTGCCTTGCCAAACTGTATATTAATCATGTCTATGAAATATGTCTCCTATAGTGCCCAACTGTCTATTAAACTTGGAGCCGAATCATTTCCGAGCTGGTGACAAACTGTCTTAAAGTTACCTTATTTAAAAAGCACATGGTTGAATGGGATCGGTCAGACTGGTTTCTGAGAAAAATGTGCTTTTTACCTGTTAAAAGTACTTGACAAACAGGGGTTAAGAAATTTTGTTGTAGCTCACTAGCCCAGGGCTAATTGGTAGCAGAATTTTACTAGCCCTGTTGGAAAAACTACTAGCCCAGCAAAACTGACCTGCTAGCCCTAGTATGACTTACAAATTCAGAGTTTCCTGCAATAACAATGAATTCTATAAAGTTAACAATTTTTATCCATTGTACAGTAGATTTTTGCAAATTGGATACCCAAATCTTATGTTAGCAAAAACCATCCGATTACTGGCATTAACAGATATATTCAATTAATTGATCTGTAATAATGAGTTGACCAAATCCCGAGATGATACAACTTAACAAGTCTTGACCACTGCTATACATGGGTATATAAAGGATTGGAGGGTTTTTATCAGATACATCATCACGTTTGTGTAAAAGAATTATCAGCTGGTTAATTATGTAATGCTCATATTTGTTTTCAGTTTTAAAATTCTATTTATTAAAATATATTAAATGACCTCAAATATTTATGTGAATAAATATCACCATCAATAGTTTTGGTGTTTTATAATTGTTTTATAAACGAAGTACAGTAATGTCCATATTTACATTTATCACAGGTAAGCTAATTGTGGGCTATAAATAAATAGATTACAACCTGAGCACAGTCTCTAAACTGATATTGTATTTGTTATAAATTTTATTTCTTTATAAATCGAATTCATTTGAATATCAATGAAGATTATCATGATTGATTTATTGCATCAAGTTTAAGTTTTCTGAAGACTGTTAATGTTTAGTTCATGTTTCTGGAGTCTCTTCACAGTATGTAAACAAAAACAAAATCAATGGCGTCCATAACATGTGCACATGTTTCAAAAGTTATATCTGACAAAAGTCAGGTTTCTGCTTTCAAAAGAATTCACATTTATATTGCAATAAATTATTCAGAAGGAGGTACAATCAGGATGCATTAGCAATGTACAATATCCCCTGTACTGATACATCGATATTGAAAGTACGGGATCCATCCAGAGTTATTTGTTCTATTTTAAGTACAAAATCAGTTCAAATACTGGGAATCCCCGATGATGTAGTCGAATCTGATTGGCTAAGATAGAAAAGTGATGAGGGGAGTTTTCCCTTTCTATTTTAGAAACGCTAAGAATTTTTTGTCACTAGTCCGTCGGGCATATTGGGTTACAAGTTTTGGTTGCCCGAGGCCTAAATACTGTAGTCCCGGGCGTCGGGCTAGTGGATTTTTTAACCCCTGGACAAAGAACCAGTTTTAAATTATCGATTGCAAATCTGAGGGGTCTTGAGAAATAAAAAGTTTCAATTAGTTTCAGTTTAAAAAGGAAAGATGTCAAACAAATCTTCTTTTCTTGTTTTTTTGTTAATAATTAGGGCCCCGCCTTCAGGCGGGTCGCCCTATAGTGATCAGTTTGTCCGTCCGTCTGTCCGTCCGTCGTCCACACTTCGGACAATAACTCAAAAACACTCACCAATTTCCATGAAACTTAAGTGAATTGTTTATATCTATTGACGTAAGCTCCTTTTCGTTTTTTTTTAATTTCAGATTTTAAGTTTTGGATTTATGGGGCTTTATTCATAAAAAAGGGGGGATTTTCAACACTTCGGACAATAACTCAAAAAGGCTTTCACCAATGTCCATGAAACTTTTATGAATTGTTTATATCTATTGATGTAAGCTCCCTTTCAATTTTTATAAATTTCAGATTTTAAGTTTTGGATTTATGGGGCTTTATTCATAAAAAAAGGGGAATTTTCAACACTTCGGACAATAACTCAAAAAGGCTTTCACCAATGTCCATGAAACTGTGGTGAATTGTTTATATCTATTGATGTAAGCTCCCTTTCAATTTTTATAAATTTCAGATTTTAAGTTTTGGATTTATGGGGCTTTATTCATTAAAAAAAGGGGGATTTTCAACACTTCGGACAATAACTCAAAAAGGCTTTCACCAATGTCCATGAAACTTTGGTGAATTGTTTATATCTATTGATGTAAGCTCCCTTTCAATTTTTATAAATTTCAGATTTTAAGTTTTGGATTCATGGGGCTTTATTCATAAAAAAAGGGGGATTTTCAACACTTCGGACAATAACTCAAAAAGGCTTTCACCAATGTCCATGAAACTTTGGTGAATTGTTTATATCTATTGATGTAAGCTCCCTTTCAATTTTTATAAATTTCAGATTTTACATTTCCGTGTTATGAATTTTTATGCTTAAAAAAGGGGGGATTTTCCAATTTTGGGACAATAACTAACACTTTCACAAAATTTTATGCAACTTTGATAAATTGTTTATATCTATTGACATAAGCTCCCTTTCCATTTTTATAAATTTTAGATTTTACGTTTTCTTAAGTAATGAATTTTTATACTTAAAAAAGGGGGATTTTATGAAACTTTGGTGAATATATTAATGTAACATCCCTTTTGATTTGTATATATATTTCTAGTTGATCATATAAATTCATTTAAAGCATAAAAGACGAGTTAAAAGAGCAACGGGCGTATCATGCACTAAAGCGCAGCCCTTTATTTGGACAAGTAACAATTTTATTCGGACAAGTAAATTTTGGTATGTACTGTTGTAGAAGCCTGGATTATCTGACCTTGACCTCGTTGCCATGGACATGATTGCTATTTAGAAATGTTAAGTTTATGTGATATTTGTAGTAAAACCTTCATCTTTAACCCTTTCGCCGATGAGTCCCAGTTTACCGGGATTCACGCTTCAGACAGCTGACGATGAGTCTTGTTTTACCGGGATCGGAATACCTCTTTTATATTTCCCGCTCAAAACAGTGCAAACATGAGTTATCTTTCTTTGATGAATACCCGGATGAAAGTGTAAACATGTCGCTTCCGTTTGTTGAAAACCGTGTCAAAATCAGAGGAAATTTACGGAATTTACGAGAATTTGAAATGAGGGAACATTTTTTTTGAAAGAATATGGAAGAATTGAAGCCAAACTAGTATACTTTTTTGACATAAGATGTCGTTTTATGTACAAAACACTTGGAATGGACATCGTTCAGTGTGAGGATTTGTACAGCCTCGTTAAATTTTTCAAAATTTTGCCGTTTTGGGCTAAAAAATTACGATTTGGGGTCAAAGAGCAGAATTTTGAGAATTTCACCTCAATAATGCCGAAAATTTGAAAATTTGAATATTTTATGAAGAAAAAATTATCAAAACATGAACAAAACTGTGAACATAGTGTTAGTGAAAGAAATAAATACATAAATAACTACAAACAAGTTTTTATTGACATTTATTATGAAGATCTCCCACTAAAGTTAGGCCAATTAAAATTAATTGCTAGATTTTCATCCCCGCCCGCCCCTCTGAAATCGTCCCGCCCCGATTTTTTTTATTTAACAAAAATACGATTTCCGGATTTTGGTCATGTCCGTTACCAGGAACCATCGATAATTTCGTTTCATTCGAAACTTCCTGTTTCAAATTTCTTTTCTGTATTTCTTTGCCGGAGTAATCCCATCGAAAATGATTAAGTCGAAATATTCTGTTGCTCTATGATGACAACATGATCTACCGAGAATAGAGATTGATAACGAGAAGGGCATGAAATATTCGAGTTACGAGTAAAACGCCTTGTCCTTGAACGCAAATTGCGGTAGTCACCGGTAGTCACAAGTGAATCGAAAATCAAGTTTTTTTCTTTATTTATACAATGACTTTGTGTCAGGAAATTTGGACTGTGAATGGTATCCAAAGCGCAAGAATCGTAGAACAAATTGGTACAAAAACATGACTGGATTAAAGAAATTGACACAAGCACGAACTTGTTTGAATTATGACCGTATATTGGGGAAAAAATGTCAACAAACAAGCATTTTAATTAAACAAACCCTTTTATTCACCCATGGCTTTTGTTTTTGTTGACAAACAGCAAACACCCTCTGTAACTGTCCCTACCATCAATTTAGTCATTAAGCCACAACTAATTTTTTGGTTAAGTTCATGTTTTACATCATAATTTCTTTCAACACTGAGTTTACATTTTATTCTGTACTCGTAATACTTGTGTTGCATACAATTGTACCAAAACATTTAATTGATTTTATGACGACTACAAACCATTGCTTATCAAGCAAAATACATGTGGTGTAGGTATTCTAGTAGTCTAACTGAAGACTGAAGAGAGCATTTCTCTTCTTTTTGATGTCTACTATAAATAGGTTTCTACAGCGGCAATTGCATGTATAACAGTGGTTGCCAATCAGGGATTTTTAACCGGATTTTTGTGACAAAAATGTCGGTTATTGATTTGGGGATGTATGGCGGGCGGGCGGTCGGGCGGGCGGTCGGTCGGTCGGGCGGGCGGGCGGTCGGTCGGTCGGGCGGGCGGGCGGGCGGGAATCAAATGTTGTCCGTGCATTAACTCATGAACCGTTCAACCAAAGCTTTTAAAATTTTAATATGTTGTTACTGACAACTAAATGAAGGTCAAGTTCAATAATGGCGATTTTGACTTTTACCGTTCAGGAGTTATGGTTCTTGAAAGATTGAAAAATGGAGTTTACAGTCGTGTCCGTGCATTTACGCATGAACTGTTCTACCTAAGCTTCCCAGATTTTAATATGTTGTTACTGATGACAAAATGGAGGTCAAATTCAATAATGGCGATTTTGACTTTTACCGTTCAGGAGTTATGGTTCTTGAAAGATTGAAAAATGGAGTTTCCAGTCGTGTCCGTGCATTTACGCATGTCAGAACTGTTCTACCTAAGCTTCCCAAATTTTAATATGTTGTTACTGATGACAAAATGGAGGTCAAGTTCAATAATGACGATTTTGACTTTTACCGTTCAGGAGTTATGGTTCTTGAAAGATTGAAAAATGGTGTTTCCAGTCGTGTCCGTGCATTTTCTCATGAACCATTCAACCAAAGCTTTTGAAATTTTTATATGTTGTTACTGATGGCAAATTAAAAGTCAAGTTCAATTATGACGATTTTGACTTTTACTGTTCAGGAGTTATGGTTCTTGAAAGATTGTGAAATGGCGTTTCCATTCACGTTGTTGCATTTACTCATGAACCATTCAATCTAAGCTTTTCAAATTTTAAGATGTTGATACTGATGACAAAATGGAGGTCAAATTTGATATTGACGATTTTCACTTTCACCATTCATCAGTAATGGTTCTTGTGATATTGCCAGGACACAAATAAATATTAATAAATCCGGTTTGCTGTCGTTGTGACAGCCTCTTGTTATTTAAGAGTTTGAAAAATAGTGTAGGATTCCTTATACAGCATGTATATACATTATACAAGCTTGTTTCCCACTAGCATATACCCCGCGGTATGAAAAACTCATGACGAGGGTTTCATATGAAATAAAATTTAAAAAATAAAATCCTCCCACCCGCCCCATTTTTTTCAAAAATTTGGATGAAAATCTACTAATTAATTTTAGTTGGCCTTATAGTAGCCAGGGAAGCCATCGTCTCAGAGTAGCTTCAGTCTGGGCAGCAATCAGTGAAAGGGTTAAGTAAGACTTTGTACATAAAATCAATAGTCAGTACAGCAGGCGAGACATTTTAGCATGTGCACTCTTGTGTTTACTTTTTCTCAAAATTGTGATCACACAGAAGTTGTCATATCAATAGACCAAATCATGAGTTGTCTCCCCTTTACTTAAACTATTGATTAATAGTATTTAGAAAAGTCTTTCTCACTAGTTAGCAACAAAAAGACTAATTTAGCGCCAAGAAACAACTAGAAAACAAATATAGAGTCAAGAAAATTTACAATTAAATACTTAAAATAAACAAATTATTTATTAATTAAGGAATGACTGTAATATTTTTTCTGTCTATGAAGAAATAACATAAAAAAATTGGTGCACACTGAATAACGCGCGTAGCGGGTTATTTAACAGTGTGAACCACATTTTTTATGTTATTTGGAATAGACAGAAAAAATATTACAGTCTTTTCTTATAATTTAATTCTAAATTCTATTTTAAACCGTAGAAAACCTTGAAAAAACGTTGATGACGTCACGGTCATATGATTAAATTATGCCTATGGGCTCATAACAAAATAACGTCAGCCAATCAGAAGACGCGTTACATCCAAAATTAAATTATAATTCATTAAAGTCATTCTTTAAAGTGGCGTTGTTTTACTTAACTGAAGGTTTAAACGTAGACTAGTTGAGTTAGGGAAAATCTTCTTTGGCTCAGTCGGTTACAGCGCTGCCTTTGGATCCAAAGATTGAGGTTTCGAATCCTGCTGGTACCATTCATGTATTTTCACTATTACAGGTTGGGAAGGACCCTCTTACATTGGTATTATACCCCAAACCGGGCATCAATTTTCAGTGACAAAAATATAAACTTTGGATTTACAGATATTTTCTGTCATGGCGCAAACATTTAGGTAAAGCCTAACGACCAGAAATGGGTCTGATTACTTTCAATGTAATCGATTAAATTACATTTTTTTTGTCGAATTAAGATGGCTGACATGGCTCAAAGGACTCTTTATTGGAGTTATTGCCCTTTAAATGACAATTGTTTACCAAATTTTTGTGTGTATGCCCAAAATCTGAACAAAACTATAATAGATAGATAATCATATAAACTTAAATAAGCAAAAATTATCAGCAAGACCAGATCTACAAAAAGGCAACAGGGTTGAAATTGTCTGATGATGACCTTTTTTTGGAGTTACATGTATTGTCCTTTATGAAGATTTTTATCATTTTTTTTGCGTTTTTGCCGATTATTATGGTCTGCAGATCTGTAAACCAACAAATTTAAAAACTCCCCTTATTGAAACTCTTTTTACATGTTTAGGTAAACTTTTGACATGACGTTGTGTCTGTCCATCTGTTTTCTGTAAACTTTTCTTTAAAATCTTTTCTGAATCAATGTGTTGAAACCAAGATTTGGCTGCCTCAGCTATAGCAGGTCTCATGCTAGCAGGCTACTGGGGCTAAGAAAACGCTTTCATGTCCATCACTTAGCTTTGGCCAACCGTCAAAAGTGATATCCAGTCGCCCAGGTGTTCACAATATCGCTTTCTGTTGCTTTTGTCATCAGCAATTTTTCATTTTTACCAAGTTGATGAAACAGCAATTTTTCATTTTTAAGTAATGAAATTCAAAGGCTTAAATGATTTATTTCTTTAGGAAAGAGGTGAAAGCATTGACTTTATAGATTGGTTGTATGCTTCATGTATATTTCAAACAAACAACTTTGTATGAAGTATTTTCATTCACTTCCAATACTTGTTGCTCGAGAGCATACATGAAAACATTCTGATTATCAGCAAAATAAGTTTATAACTTCATTAGAACGTGATGAAAATTGCCTTTAGTTCATGTTCCATCCATTTATTGCATTAATTGCATTAAAAGCGTCATATTCCATTTCCAAATCACTTGTCTAAATTGTTTATTTTTGAAGCGGATTAGCTACATGTATGACAAAAATCCATATTCGTACCATAATACCAGTTAAAGTGACATGACACAAAAATAACTCCCATTAGACAGAGCCTGTCTAATAATACAGTGACGTGACACAAAAATAACTCCCATTAGACAGCCTTGCTAATAACAGGCCTTCATTCTATTATGAATTTGTCCTAAAACTCTTACACTGAGCTATCTATGGTACTATGGTAGGTTAAACCTCTTCTTTTTTCATTCATGACAAGTTACTTGTCACAAGTATACATATTCAGAAATGGTTCAACCGATATTTATATAAATGTGAAGAACTGAAATTGAGCTATTTTATATTTTCAGTTTAAAGATCTACTGTTCGTCTTATTTGATTCAAGTCCAGTCAATTTATTACTAAGTAAAGGTAAGTGAATATTATAGTCAAATTGTATTGGATCGTTAAGTTATTTATTTTATCGAACCAAATTCAGAAATATATTTCAATTGTAAATGTTAAAATTCTTAAAAGGGAGATAATCAAGAGCTAGCTGGTTCATTCTAAGTAGCATTACACCAGTTCTTTTTTTTTTTTTTAATTCTTTTTAAACAGGATTAACATTTTGCACTCATCTACTTTTGTTAAATAAATTGGAAACAAGAAATAACATGATATAATTTAAACAAAATGAAGTGCATTTGTTCAATAGTGAAAACTAAACATTACAATCATTACAATGTGAGTTACTTAAAGAGTAAGTATTTTTAAGATGTCACTTGTGGTGTAGGAATGACAGATTGGATGTTAATGTCAATGAGACAGCAACCATTCAATGAAAGAGGTCAACATTGTATTCAACCATTGAAAACTATCTTTAAACTATCACTGAGTGTGTACTTATTAATTAGCAACACAAGTGCCACATGTGGAGCACCTGAGATAACCCCAAACTGTTGATGGGTTTCCTGTTGCTCAGTTAATTTTGTGTTTTGTGTACTGTTGTTTTTCTTTTTCTTTTTTAGCCATATTTTTAGTTTGGACATCTATTATTTGTATTTATTAGATCCTTGTCCAGTCAAGTTGTTATTATAGTCAACGTGATCCTTGTCCAGCCAAGTTGTTATTATTAGTAAGTGTACATTATATATGTGAACTATATAGGATCATTTACTATTGAATTCAAATGTAAAATGTTCAAACTCTATAGGGGAAGATAATGTGAAACGATCAAACTCTATAAGGGGAGATAATGTGAAATGTTCAAACTCTATAAGGGGAGATAATGAAAAATGTTCAACCTCTATAAGCATGGTAAGGGGAGATAATGTAAAATGTTCAAACTATAGGGGGAGATAATGTAAAATATTCAAACTCTGTAAGGGGAGATAATGTTAAATGTTCAAACTCTATAAGGGGAGATAAGGTAAAATGTTTAATATAAGGGGAGATAATGTGAAATATTCAAACTCTATAAGGGGAGATAATGTAAAGTATTTAAACTATCAGGGGAGATAATGTAAAATATTCAAACTCTATAAGGGGAGATAAGGTTAAATGTTCAAACTCTTATAAGGGGAGATAAGGTAAAATGTTCAAACTCTATAAGAGGAGATAAGGTAAAATGTTTAAACTCTATAAGGGGAGATAATGTAAAATATTCAAACTATATAAGGGGAGATAATGTAAAATAAACTCTATCAGGGGAGATAATGTAAAATGTCCAAACTTTAAAAAGAGAGATAAAATAAAATGTTAAAACTATAAGGGGAGATAATGTAAAATATTCAAACTCTATAAGGGGAGATAATCAACATATAGTTTTTACATTCAAAATACCACCAATGTTTTTATAGTAAACAAGACACAAAGAATGTGATAACATCATTACAGTGTTATTTGTCTTCAAATATTAGCATTGAACATGTGCTATAAAAAAATAAAGTGAGATGTATATCAATGAGCAACCCAACAAAGCAAGAATTGAGATGTGTACAGGTCAATATATAGTCAACGATTCAAAAATAACCTCATATGATAAGGTCTTCATTTTCATGAAGCGGGCCATTAAATTTAGGATTTATTCATTTTAACTTAAGGAAATAATTGCACATTATACCTTTTTATCACACCACAGGTAAATTATCACGTTGTGATTGGTTAAATGCCTTCACATGGTGACCCCCTATGAGACCCTATGGGGTTAGTAAGTTTCATATGGGGTTCATGACGCATAATGGCGACGTCATCTATTAATGTTGTGTTTCATTGTTTATTTTTCAACAAAACGCTGCAGAAAAAGTCCAGCGTCCGATAAATTCTTTATACGGTTAACTACTGACCCCCTACGGATCCATAGAGGGTGAATAAAATTCATAGGGGACTCGGCCTCCGGCCTCACCCCCTATGGATTTTACTAACCCTCTATGGATCCGTAAGGGGTCAGTAGCGAACCATATAACTTATAGTATGGGGTTAGTAAATTTCATATGGGTCTGTCTATTTTTAATGGTGACCTCATCTATTGATGTTGTTGTATTTCATTGTTTATTTTTATACAAAACGCAGCAGGAAAAGTCCCATGTGCGATAAACTTGTTATATTGTATATATGGTTCACTACTTACCCCCTTCGGCCTCAGCCCCTATGGATTTTACTAACTCTCTATGGATCCGTAGGGGGTCAATAGCGAACCATATAACTTATAACTGTAAGTTTATTTTATTGGAACAGGGAGATAACACATACACATTGATATATTTATAAGAAACATTCATAACAAGTAAGAATGAAGTATTTTTTAGTCATACTTCAATTTTACATATATATTGGGCTTAAACAAGTAAATATGATTTATAGTTATTTTTCACAGATGCTTTAGATGACGACACAACGTTACTTATAAATTAGGCTGACCTCAGAGGTACATTCATCAGTATTTATTTATTAGTATGTATTGTATAATATATGTTTTTTTAAGAGAACAAAACAAATCAATCCATAAAGACTGCCTCAATGATCTTCACGGTGTTGTGGTATTGTGTTCACCATTAGTGTGGGAGATGGTGGGTTTGAACTGTGGACAGTTCAACCAAAGACTTGAAAATTAATATTTGCTGCTTCTCCAAAATGAGGTAAATCAATACAGAGTCAGAGTAAGTAGTTTTCACATCTGCCATACAGCCACTTCCTTTTTTTCACATCTGCCATACAGCCACTTCCTTTTTTTCACATCTGTAATACAGTCACTTCCTGTTTTCACATCTGCCATACAGTCACTTCCTGTTTTCACATCTGCCATACAGCCACTTCCTGTTTTCACATCTGTAATACATCCACTTCCTGGTTTCGCATCTGTCATACATCCACTTCCTGTTTTCACATCTGTCGTACAGCCACATCCTATTGGTTGATAGTTTGAAATTATACAACACTCATTGTACAATGAAAATTTCTTTTTCTTGGCTTCTATGGAAGGGAATAATTTTATATTTGATGAGCAGCTTGAAAATGTTGATTTGTAGAATGTTAGCAATTTTTATGCCCCTTTTTAATGGGCATTATGTTTTTTGATCTGTGGGTCTGTCTGTTCGTCTGATCTTCCGTCCGTTGGTCCGTCTGTCCTGCTTCAAGTTAAAGTTTTTGATGAACTTGAAGTCCAATCAACTTGAAACTTAGTACACATGTTCCTTATGATATGATCTTTCTAATTTTAATGTCAAATTAGAGATTACTCCCAGTTCACGGTCCACTGAACATAGAACATTATAATGCGGAATGGGCATCCGTGTACTTAGGACACATTCTTGTTGTTTATACTGTGCAACTTCTTTCTGTTTATACCCAATAGTTTGAAATTATTCAAATTCATTGTATAAAGAAAATGTTCATGAAAGTTCATATGATGAATAACAATGATACACATATCCCTAGACTAAAGAATAATGATATAAACAATAACAGTTTGTCCAACAGCCTTCAACAATGAGCAAAACCAATACCATATAATCATCTATAAAAAACCTTGGTATGATAAAATGTGAAACATTTCAAAAGAAAAAATCAACAGCCTACTACAACAATGAAGGAAACACAAATATGGTACACAGCTTCTAACTACAGCCACTACGTTATAGGTCCTGGCTGTGGACAGGCACATACAGAATTAAAAAAAAATGATTGAATTTAATGTGACTGGTCTAGTTGATTATTGATAATGTTTTAAGAAACTGTTAGGCCAACTAAAATTAATTAGCAGATTTTCATCCAAATTTTTGAAAAAAATGGGGCGGGTGGGAGGATTTTATTTTTAAAATTTTATTTCATATGAAACCTTGTCATGTGTTATTCATATATATGCAAGTGTAATAATAAGCTTATATCATGTAAATACATCCATAAGGTATCGTGCATAAGACAATAACAATCAAAACCAAGGAGTAACCAAAGACTCATAAAACAAAAAGACATTTACATCAAAAGTTACAAATAATAAGTAGGAAACAACACGAACTCCACTAAAAACCAGGAGTGAAATCAAGTGCTCTGGAAGGGTTAGCATTTCCTGCACCGTATACGGCACCCGTCATGTTATTTCTTTGTTCAGTTCGGTAATGATGGAAGGTTGTTATGACTGAGGAAGAATATCACTAAGATGTGATTTCCGACACACTTTTGTCATAATGGCCAACCAGCTCATGATGGCGACCATAAAATTGCTTGAGTGATGACTAAATTTGATTGATTTATAGTCCTGTCTTAGCATCTTTTGAGAAAGCAGTAGTCCTCGTTCAACAAAATCAATGTACTTTGAGCTAGCTCTAGAGTAACGTATCAATTGAGACACATATACTCCATATACTGGTGCCGCTTTTTCAAATTCGTATATATATATCTCTGATTGTCAACCACTGTTCTACATGTAATTGCCGCTTTTGAAACCCATTTTATAATAAACAGCAGAAATGTGGAGAAATGCTCTCTTCAGTTGGACTACCTACATCAAATGTATTTTGCTTTCTAATTGTTGTCCTAATAAAATGAAGCAAATGTATTGGTATGCAACACGAGTACGATAAGTACAGAATAAAATGAAAACTCAAACAGTGTTGAAATAATAGGGTTAGTCCTTAATATGCAAGATGCAAATATTTATATATAATTACAATGTAGAACATAAAGTTGTTTAATGACTCTATCGAGGGTATTGGGACAGAGGATGTTTGCTGTTTTTCTACAAACGAAAGGCATGGCTAAATCTAAATCTAAGAGCTTGCTATAAATTAATAAATTAAAAATGCGTATGTTTGTCGATTTTCTGAACTCAATATACGGTCAGCAATCTAAAAAGTTCATGCTTGTGTCAATTTCTTTATTCCAGTCAAATGTGTTCCACGATTCTTACGCTTTTGGGTTTCATTCACAGTCCAAATTTCTTGACACAAAGTCATTGTATAAATAAAATAAATCCAAGGTGTTTTACTCGTTTACTCACAAACATTTGTGTCATTTGTGACATACGGCGATTTGCATTCTTTGACACAGCGTATTACTCGTAACCCGAATATTTCACGCCCTTGTCGTAATCAATCTGTATTCTCGGTAAATGATGTTGTCATCATAGATCAGCAGAATATATTGACATAATCATTCAGTAAGAATACTCTAAGAAATACGAAAACCGAAATTTAAAACAGAAAGTTTTACATGAAACGAAATTATCGACGGTTACTGGTAACGGAAATGAACAAAATCCGGAAATCGTATATTTTACAAAAATAAAAAAAATCGGGGCGGGAAGATTTCCGAGGGGCGGGTGGGGATGAAAATCTATCAATTAATTTTAATTGGCCTTACTTGATATTTTTTATGTGTTTCTTAAATGCCGACCTTTTTATAAAACCCAAATCTTGAAACGATCTCAAAATAAGGAGTTGTGGTATGATTAACAATGAAGCAATTAATCCTAGACCATAGGACAAAGATATAAACAATTACAGGTCGTTCAAAAGCCTTCCACAATGAGCAAAACTCATACCATATAATAATTAGGAGATGTGGTATGATTAACTGATTAACAATGAAGCAATTAATCCTAGACCATAGGACAAAGAAATAAACAATTACAGGTCGTTCAACAGCCTTCAACAATGTGCAAAACTCATACCATATAATAATTAGGAGATGTGGTATGATTAACAATGATACAATTATTCCTAGACCATAGGACAAAGATATAAACAATTACAGGTCGTCTAATAGCCTTCAACAATGAGCAAAACCCATACCATATAATAATTAGGAGATGTGGTATGATTAACAATGATACAATTATTCCTAGACCATAGGACAAAGATATAAACAATTACAGGTCGTCTAATAGCCTTCAACAATGAGCAAAACCCATACCATATAATCATCTATAAAAGCCTTGGTATGATAAAATGTGAAACATTTCAAAAGAAAAACGAACAGCCTACTACAACAATGAAGGAAAAACAAATATGGTACACAGCTTCTAACTACAGCCACTACGTCATAGGTCCTGGCTTTGGACAGGCACATACAGAATAAAAAAAAATGATTGAATTTAATGTGACTGGTCTAGTTGATTATTGATAATGTTTTGAGAAGCTGCAATATGATATTTAATATTGTTCTTCATGTGTGTCTTAATGCTGGTAAATAAAACTTTTGAAATTTTTAGATCTGGAAAAGTGCTATAGATGTTCTGGTGTTTGATGAAAAAAGTCCCACCCTGCTTGTAGAATACATTTGTACCTCATTTAGGTATGTGATTAGATTTTTAAGGTTTTGAGTTCAGTTCATTAACTTTAAATAGTGCAGAAAAGTTGAAATAAATGACTGTTTCAATGCTATAATATATTATTTGAATGAAATAAAAAGATAAAAATATTAAGTCAGTATTTTACCGCTCATAGTGATCATGTTTCAATTGGCAATAACACAAATACCTCAATTAAAACTCAACAGTACAATGTATATATTGACTATAATTATTCTTTTCTATTTTTAGGCTATAATGGAAAGTTGGAATGATGTAAGATTTACTTAATAGTCTCCTTGTCATTTATAGTTTTGTTCCCCATTAGGCCAAATAAAAATATATGTGTGGTTCCAGTAACCCTACCGTCCCTACTTTTTCGGCTTAAAAATAGCCTACCCTAAAGATTTTATTGTCATTTTTCAATAAGCACTGTTAAAGTCAGAATGTTGCTCCCATAGACTCAATGTAAAAAAAAATTCCTGCCTACCTACCCTAACTTATTTTCAGATGTAACTGGAACCACACATACTTTTTTATTTGGCCTTAGTGTACAATTAGATACAAGTATGTGATAACTTGAGATAAAACTAGTAGAATTCTAAGTGAACTACCAAACTACTTATTCCAAAAAAATAAATAAATACAAAACTGGGACAAAGCAAGGTGAACTCAAAAACATTTCTACTCATTACACTGGTGACACAAACAGCATTTGAATCCCAAACAAAAATGCAGTTTAAGAAATTTAGCGAATATTTTTCAAGTATGAAAGTACATGATGTAGGAGGGGATGGACAGCTTTTGAGGATGGGCAGCTTTTGAGGGAGGTGGGAAAGGGGGGGGGGAAGATTTTTAAAGTGGGAGATAGTGTATTATTTATGTAGTACCTTCAGAATCCTTGTTTATTTGTAACTCTAAGTAGGTCTATAGAGTTATTTGAAAAAAATATTGGGACAATTTTTCTACATAAAAAAATAAAATACAGAAGTTATCTCCCCTTGCCATTGTTAAGTTCATTAGAGTTGAATACGACCAATCTATTTTATGGTATAAAGAGCTGACTGATGCAACACCCTTTTGTCTTGTTAGGTTACATTCTCATTGCTTTATTATATCCCACATCTACATTTATTCAGTCTACATACATTTATATATGTATCTCTTTAAGTACGTTAATAGAGAGATTTCTACTAGCTGATATGAAAAAGGATGAGAAAGTAACTAGGGGCAAAGTGAATGAAACACAACTACATGTCTTTAAAAGGCAATTAAAGGACTTATTGAATGAAAAACACAACTACATGTCTTAAAAAGGACAAAAAATAGGGGCAACTAAAGGACTAAGTGTATTACATATCTTTAAAAGGACAAAGGTCAAAGTCCAGAAAATACTACAAGAAAGAAAAATCAAGGATATGCCAAATCTAGTCCATGATTCTATAAAAAAATAATTTTTTGAAGGTTAACAATTTTCATGGTTCAGTGACTACTTGAAAAAAATATTTTTTGTTAAATTCTCTCTTATTATAAGTAATAGGATTACTATATTTGGTATGTGAGTACCTTGCAAGGTCTTCATGCCTGTTAGACAGTTTTTACTTGACCTCGACCTCATTTCATGAATCAGTGAACAAGGTTAAGTTTTGGTGATCAGGTCCATATCTCAGATACTATAAGCAATAGATCTAGTATATTCAGTGATGGAAGAACTGTAAAGTGTATATGTCCAAATGGCAGGTGTCATCTGACCTGGAACTCATTTTAATAGTTCAGTGGTTACAGTAAGGTTTTTGTGTTTTGGTCTGTTTTTATGCCCCACCTATGATAGTAGAGGGGCATTATGTTTTCTGGTCTGTGCCTCCGTTTGTCCGTCCGGTTAAAGTGTTTGGTCGAGATAGTTTTTGATGAAGCTGAAGTCCAATCAACTTGAAACTTAATACACATGTTCCCCATGATATGATCTTTCTAATTTTAATGCCAAATTATAGTTTTGACCCTAATTTCATGGTCCACTGAACATAGAAAATGATAGTGCAAAGTTCAGGTTAAAGTTTTTGGTCAAGGTAGTTTTTGATGAAGTTAGTTACATCAACTTGAAACTTAGTACACATGTTCCCTATGATATGATCTTTCTAATTTTAATTCTCAATTAAAGTTTTGACCCCAATTTCACGGTCCACTGAACATAGAAAATGATAGTGGGAGTGGGGCATCCGCGTACTATGGACACACTCTTGTTCTTATTCTGTATGCAATAGGTCTACCATATTTGGTGTATGGAATGATTGTAAGGTGTACATGTCTAGCTGGCAGGTGTCATCTAACCCTGACCTCATTTTCATGGTTCACTGGTCAAAGTTCAGTTTTTGAGTTTTGGTCTTTTTATTTAATATATATCTTTATTTGCAAAACTTACAAAAACCAATTTTGGTTGTGGCAAATACATTGACAAACAAACATAATGAAACATAATGAAAACTCGACAGTATTATAAGAAATATGATAAAAACAGTTACTGTTCTCCTTTCCTCAGTTCTAATGACTCTTTAATAAAAGAAACAACTGCTTTTACATCATTTGGTGTTGATGGATTAAGTATTATCACGAGTTTATCAGTAAAATTAAGTGTATTAAAATTTACATATTTTTGTATATAATATTTTAGAAAGATTTCTCTTATATTTTTATTTATTTTACAGTTGAAGAAAAAAATGAAATTCATCGTCTAAGATATTACATATTTTACATTTTCTTTCATTTCGTGGTATTTTGGTATATCGTCCAGTTTCTATGAAGAGACAATGTTCGCTTATTCTAAATTTGGTTAACATTTTTCTTGTCTCTTACTTGGGTGTGATAGGTAGTATTGCATTTGGTTATTTATATTTGATTTAAGAAATTTATATAGATATATTTTATTATTTTATACTTTATGCAATATGTCAACTTTATTTGTTGTATGGAAATATTTTATGGTGTATATGTCAATCGCACAGGTTTTATTTGACCTTGACCTCATTTTCACGGTTCATTGCTCAGTGTTAAGTTTTTATGTTTTGGTCTGATTTTCTTAAACTATAACCAATAGGTCAACTAAATCTGTTGTTTGGAAGAATTGTTAGCTGTACATGCCTTGACCTCATTTTCATGGTTCATTGGTCAATGTTTAGTTTTCTTGGTTAATGTTAAGTTTATGTGACAGTTGTGATAAAGCTTTTTATTTAGGACTATCAACATAATATCAATGATTAGTAAAGAAGGCGAGACATTTCATCGTGTGCACTCTTGGTGTTTTTCTTGATAATATAAAATGCATAAATCCCAACAATTATATGCTATTAAAAGAATTCCTCTCTGTCTGTTATTTGAAGGAAGGATACTACTGATTTATGTAATTGCTAAACAGAAGAAAACATAATTATTACCTAATTTAACAGTAAGGACATTCATTACAATATATTTTTATTACGGTTTACTTACAGAAACTTACTACAGCTGCTGGGAATAGAGATATAGAAGCCTTAAAATTATGTCTACAGAATGGTGCAGACATTGATTATCAAGATTAAATGTAATTTCTATGTTTTACTTACAGAAACTTACTAGAGCTGCTCTAGATGGAGATATTGAAGCCTTAAAATTATGTCTACAGAATGGTGCAGACATCGATTATCGAGATGTAAGTAAAATATTCACATTCAAAGCTACCTTATTTTAATAATTCATAGAAAAATCATTTGAAGATACAGCATTTTATGGTACATGAACAAAAAAAGACACAAAACTACATGTTACTTAAAATTAAAGCTCAGTGAAACAGTGAAAACTACAAGTAACTTCAAAATGTTGAATATTGTACATAAACACACGACAACAATTTACTTTACAACTATAATAACAGAAGTATAAAAAATAAAAAAACAAGTTGCTTCAGAACATGACAGATTGTACATAAGCAGTATAAAACAAACAAAGTTCTACAAATTACTTCAGAACAGAACAAACTGTACATCAGCAGTATAAAACACACAACTACAAAACTTCAGAACATAACAAATTGTACATAAGCAGTAAAAAAACACACAACTACAAGTTACTTCAGAACATAACAGATTATACATAAGAAATATAAAACACACAACCACAAGTTACTTCAGAACATAACAAATTGTACACCAACAATATAAAACACACAACTACAAATTACTTTAGAACATAACAAATTGTACACCAGCAGTATAAAACACACAACTACAAGTTACTTCAGAACAGAACAAATTGTACATAAGAAATATAAAACACACAACTACAAGTTACTTCAGAACATAACAAATTGTACATAAGCAGTAAAAAAAACCCACACAACTACAAATTACCTTAGAACATAACAGATTGTACATAAGCATAAAAAATATTTTTATTGAAATGAATGATGATACTGAATCTACACTAATTCCTGTTGTTAATCAGACAGTTTTAATGAACAAATATTTGTAAGAATCATATAAAGTGGGGTCTCATTTTACTTGTTTTGTTCTACTGAATCCATTGATATATTTATTTTACACATTTCTTGAAAAAAAAAAAATTTTTAAATATCAGGTTTAATGGAAGTCCTGACATTTCACAACAAAACATGTTTATAATATTTGTTGTTTATGTAGAATATAAATACAAGTGTGACTGGTCATTTTATTCAGTTTTGACCACAGATTCATGTGATATATATTTAGTTTATATTTATTACACAACATTGTCCAGTTTATCAGACAAGTTTTGATGTCAGTTGTATTATTCCAGGAGGATGGAGGGACAGCATTAATGAGGGCTGCCATTGGAGGACACCTGGAGGTCTGTAGACTCCTCATTGATAAAGGATGTAAGATCGACATCACAGATGTATGTTATCTACTTAGTCTGATCACATTACTATTAATCTACACTAAATCATGTTGTTAATTAGACAGTTTTAATGAACAAATATTTGTAATAATTATATCAAGTGGGGTCTCATTTTACTCGTATTATTGTTCTGAATTAGAAAATATTACTCCCTTTCATGTTTCTTAAAAAAAATATTTTTATTGAAATGAATGAGTATACTGAATCTACACTAATTCCTGTTGTTAATTAGACAGTTTCAATGAACAAATATTTGTAAGAATCATATAAAGTGGGGTCTCATTTTGCTTGTTTTGTTCTACTGAATTCATTGATATAATTATTTTACACATTTCTTGAAAAAAATATTTTTTTAAGATATCAGGTTTAATTGAAGTTTTGACATTTCACAACAAAACATGTTTATTTATTGTTTATATACAATATTAAAACAAGTGTGACTGGTCATTTTATTCAGTTTTGACCACTGATTCATGTGATATATATTTTGTTTATATTTATTACACACCATTGTCCAGTTTATCAGACAAGTTTTGATGTCAATTGTATTATTCCAGAAGTATAGTGGATCGACAGCTTTAATGTGGGCTGCCAGGGGAGGACACCTGGAGATCTGTGGACTCCTCATTGATACAGGATGTAAGATCGACATCACAACAGTATGTTATCTACTTAGTCTGATTACATTACTATTAATCTACACTAAATCATGTTGTTAATTAGACAGGTTTAATGAACAAATATGTGTAATAATTATATCAAGTGGGGTCTCATTTTACTCGTATTATTGTTCTGAATTAGAAAATATTACTTTTTTTCATGTTTCTTAAAAAAAATATTTTTATTGAAATGAATGATGATACTGAATCTACACTAATTCCTGTTGTTAATTAGACAGTTTTAACGAACAAATATTTGTAAGAATCATATAAAGTGGGGTCTCATTTTGTTTGTTTTGTTCTACTGAATCCATTGATATAATTATTTTACACATTTCTTGAAAAAAATATTTTTTTGAGATATCAGGTTTAATGGAAGTTTTGACATTTCACAACAAAACATGTTTATTTGTTGTTTATATAGAATATAAATACAAGTGTGACTGGTCATTTTATTCAGTTTTGACCACTGATTCATGTGATATATATTTTGTTTATATTTATTACACAACATTCTTCAGTTTATCAGACAAGTTTTGATGTCAGTTGTATTATTCCAGAGAGATGGAGAGACAGCATTAATGTTGGTTGCCATGAGAGGACACCTGGAGATCTGTAGACTCCTCATTGATACAGGATGTAAGATCGACATCACAGAGGTATGTTATCTACTTAGTCTGATCACATTACTAGTAATCTACACTAAATCATGTTGTTAATTAGACAAGTTTAATGAACAAATATTTGTAATAATTATATCAAGTGGGGTCTCATTTTACTCGTATTATTGTTCTGAATTAGAAAATATTACTCCTTTTCATGTTTCTTAAAAAAAATATTTTTTATTAAAATGAATGATGATACTGAATCTACACTAATTCCTGTTGTTAATTAGACAGTTTTAACGAACAAATATTTGTAAGAATCATATAAAGTGGGGTCTCATTTTACTTGTTTTGTTCTACTGAATCCATTGATATAATTATTTTACACATTTCTTGAAAATTATTTTTTTTTAAAATATCAGGTTTTATGGAAGTTTTGACATTTCACAACAAAACATGTTTATTTGTTGTTTATGTAGAATATAAATACAAGTGTGACTGGTCATTTTATTCAGTTTTGACCACTGATTCATGTGATATATATTTTGTTTATATTTATTACACAACATTGTCCAGTTTATCAGATAAGTTTTAATGTCAGTTGTAGGATATGTTGTATATTATTGATATTAATAACAAAGTATTGTACATTATATTTACATGTTATTTGGTTATATTATAGAACAATGGAGAAACAGCTTTACATTGGGCTGCTAATATGGGACAACTACAGATCACAAGATGTCTGGTAGAACAAGGAGGTGCAAGTCCCTTGGTTACAACACATCAGGTAATATTTTATAGTATATGACCAGTGTTCAACTATTAAGTAATGAATCACTAAAATGATGTATAAGATATGGTTGGATTCTATTTAAAGGCTATAGTTAAAAGTCATATGATTATTTGAATTGAACTTAAGAAGTTTGCTGTAATTAAAGTCTGTGTAAACAAACAAACTGTCAAACAAAACTTACACCTGTCTGTTGTCATGACAATTATAACAAAGTTATGTGATAATATCAAAACAGTCTAAGCACTGCATTGACATTCGTTCACCATGTGTTTATATATTTAAACAGATGCAAGGTAGGCAATGACAGATAATCTTTAAGATGGGTGAAACAAACTTGAACACTACTAGACAATATTTATATGGATTCAATAAGGAGGAAAAAATACTTAATCATTTCATATTGTTGGCAGTAAGAAATTATTTAATGCAATAATTTGAAAGAGATATAGGAGGGTGTGGATGGGGTTTACATATATAGGAGGGTGTACATAGGGTATACAGATATAGGAGGGTGTTGATGAGGTATACAGATATAGAAGGGTGTACATGGGATATACAGCTATAGGAGGGTGTGGATGGGGTATACAGATTTAGGAGGGTGTGGATGGGGTATATAGATATCGGAGGATGTGGATGGGGTATACAGATATCGGAGAGTGTGGATGAAGTATACAGATATAGGAGGGTGTGGATGGGGTATACAGGTATCGGAGGGTGTGGATGGAGTATACAGATATAGGAGAGTGTGGTTGGGGTATACAGATATAGAGGATGTGGATGGGGTCTTAAGATATAGGAGAGTGTGGATGGAGTATACAGATATAGGAGTGTGGATGGAGTATACAGATATAGGTGAGTGTGGTTGGGGTATACAGATATAGGAGGGTGTGGATGGGGTATACAGATATAGGAAGGTGTTGGTGGGGTATACAGATATCAGAGGGTGTGGATGAGGTTTACAGATATCGGAGGATGTGGATGGGGTATACAGATATAGGAGGGTGTGAATGGGGTATACATATATAGTAGGGTGTGGATGGGGTATACAGATATAGGAGGATGTGAATAGGGTATACAGATAAAGGAGAGTGTTGATGGGGTATACAGATATAGGACGGTGTAGATGGGGTATACAGATATAGGAGGGTGTAGATAGGGTATAAAGATATAGGAGGGTGTGGATGGGGTAAACAGATATAAGAGGGTGTGGATGGGGTATACAGATATAGGAAGGTGTAAATTGGGTATATAAATATGGGAGGGTGTATATTGGGTTTACAGATATTTGAGGGTGTGGATTGGATATACAGATATAGGAGGGTGTACATAGGGTATACAGATATAGGAGGGTGTGGATGAGGTATACAGTTATAGAAGGGTGTACATGGGATATACAGCTATAAGAGGGTGTGGATGGGGTATACAGATTTAGGAGGGTGTGGATGGGGTATACAAATATAGGATGGTGTGGATTGGGTATACAGGTATAAGAGAGTGTGGATGGGATATACAGATATAGGAGGGTGTGGATGGTGTATATAGATATAGGAGGGTAAAGATGGGGTATACAGATATAGGAGGTTGTGGATGGGGTATACAGATATAAGAGAGTGTGGATGGGGTATACAGATATAGGAGGGTGTGGATAGTGTATATAGATATAGGAGGTTAAAGATGGGGTATACAGATATAGGAGGGTTTGGATGGAGTATACAGAAAATGGAGAGTGTGGATGGGATATACAGATATAGGAAGGTGTGGATGGGGTATACAGACATAGGAGAGTGTGGATGGGGTATACAGATATAGGAGAGTGTGGATGGGATATATAGATATAGGAAGGTTTGGATTGGGTATACAGATATATAGGAGTGTGGATGGGGTATACAGATATAGGAGGGTGTGGATGGGATAAACAGATATAGGAGAGTGTGGATGGGGTATACAGATAAAGGAGTGTGTGTATGGTATATACAGATATAGGAGGGTGTGGATCAGGTATACATATATATGAGAGTGTGGATGGGGTATACAGATATAGGAGGGTGTGGATGGGGTATACAGATATAGGAGAGTGTTGGTGGGGTATACCCGTATCGTGACCTATAGTTGTTAATTTGTGTGTCTTTTTGTTCTCTTGTGGAGAGTTGTCTTATTTGCAATCATACCACATCTTCTTTTTAGCTCACCTGGCCTACAAGGCCAAGTGAGCTTTTCTCATCACTTGGCGTCCGGCGTCCGTCGTCGTCCATCGTCGTCGTTAACTTTTAACCAAATTAAACCAAACTTGGCCACAATCATCATTGGGGTATCTAGTTTAAAAAATGTGTCTGGTGACCCGGCCAACCATCTAAGATGGCCGTCATGGCTAAAAATAGAACATAGGGGTAAAATGCAGTTTTTGGCTTACAACTCAAAAACCAAAGCATTTAGAGCAAATCTGAATGGGGTAGAATTGTTAAACAGGTGAAGATCTATCTGCTCTGAAATTTTCAGATGAATCGGACAACCCGTTGTTGGGTTGCTGCCCCTGAATTAGTAATTTTAAGGAAATTTTGCTGTTTTTGGTCATTATCTTGAATATTATTATAGATAGAGATAAACAGTAAACAGCAATAATGTTCAGCAAAGTAAGATTTACAAATAAGTCAACATGACTGAAATGGTCAGTTGACCCCTTTAGGAGTAATTGCCCTTTATAGTCAATTTTTAACCATTTTTCGTAAATCTTAGTAATATTTTTCAAAAACTACTTGGCCAAATTAATCCAAACTTGGCCACAATCATCTTTTGGGTTAGTAGTTTAATAAATGTGTCCGGTGACCCGGCCATCAAACCAAGATGGCCGCCATGGCTAAAAATAGAACATGGGGTAAAATGCAGTTTTTGGCTTATAACTCAAAACCCAAAGCATTTAGAGCAAATCTGACGTGGGGTAAAATTGTTTATCAGTTCAAGATCTATCTGCTCTGAAATTTTCAGATGAATTGGACAACCCGTTGTTGGATTGCTGGCCCTGAATTAGTAATTTTAAGGAAATTTTGCTCTTTTTGGTTATTATCTTGAATATTATTATAGATAGAGATAAACTATAAGGCCTAAATTAAAATATTGTTTGTTTGCCCTTTTCCGACCCTATGTCTTGAAACAGGGTAGGTAGGTAGGTAAAATATTTTATTTTTCTTTCCCAAAAAATAACTAAGCTCGGTACATTTTTTGTCATGGGTAGGCAGGTAGGTATAATATTTTATTTTATAGATACAAAATCTGCATGATATCATTTTTGTCTGTATTGCTTTTGTTTAAGTATGCTTTTGCTAAAAGCCTAATAAGTTTAAGTATAATAGTCCCAAGAATTTTAACTTACTAATATTCTGTACTACGTACATGTACCTTGTACGCTTAACCTGGACCTAAAGTTTTTCTGTAAGAGATAACTTTGTCCTGGTAAAATATGTCCGGGTAGACATACCATGCATACTTTGTACATTACTAGTAGAAAAAGTCCCTAGAGTGTTTAAATTTTCGTGTGTGCCTGTGTTTCCAATAAAAATGCTACAAGACTTGAAACTCAATTGTCACGTTTTTTACATCGCATTTATATAATAATATAATAGTAATAATTCTTTATTTAAAGAGGGTAACTCAATTAGAAATAGTCTAATTTTCATTGAGGCCCTCAAACAAAAATACATGCATACAGTTAACATTCATACATTCATACATTAATTTACAATATATATTACTTGTATATACACAATTCAATCATTGAAATATACAAAGGGTAATAAATGACAATATTTGATATAGTTTTGTTAGAGGAAAACAAATTAGTTGACTTGCATATAATTTTCAAGAAAATGATTATAACTATGTTTCTTGAATAATTCCACATTACGACATTTTTTTATTTCGAGTGGTAAATTATTCCATACTTTGGTTGCAGAATAATGAAAAGATTTTTTATAAAAATTTGTATTTGGTCTTGGAACAAAAAGATCATTATTAGAGACAGAGAGACATATATGATCTGTATGGAAAAACTTGGCGATTTTACTGCCAAATATTCTCCCCTTTACAGACCTTTGGTTCATGTTAGATATAAATCAGAATATATCAATGCTGGTCAAAGGCATCGTTAACATAATCATCCTGATCTACGGACCAAAAGCCATCCAAAGTCTGTTTACAAAATATTTTGTACACACATTGATAATTTAGTATTGGAGGAACTTTTTTGGAATGAACCCAGCTCTTCAAGTATAAAGACACAGAGTAACGTTTGTTAAATCATGATTTCAAAGCTTTCAATACAACGTCCATTTCAAACAAATTTATGCTTTGAAACTCCAGACGCAAGTGTTCGTTCATGTCAAACGCTCACATGATACAAAACAGATTAGACCTTATACGGGAAAGATAAAACCCGAGAATTCCGGTAAAAAAGCTTTGAGCGGGAAATACAAATATAAGATTAATTTTTGGTAGGAACAAAAAATGAAATAAAATAAAATCTTGCTGGTAAACACAAATAAAAGATTTTCAGGCGGAACGAATTTATAGGGTCGGTCGGTAAAGGGCAAACAAACAATATTTTAATTTAAGCCTAACAGCAATAATGTTCACCAAAGTAAGATTTACAAATAAGTCAACATGACTAAAATGGTCAGTTGACCCCTTTAGGAGTTATTGCCCTTTATAGTCAATTTTTAACCATTTTTCGTAAATCTTAGTAATCTTTTACAAAAAACTTCTCCTCTGAAACTACTTGGCCAAATTAATCCAAACTTGGTCACAATCATCTTTTGGGTAAGTAGTTTGAAAAATGTGTCCGGTGACCTGGCCATCCAACCAAGATGGCCGCCATGGCTAAAAATAGAACATAGGGGTAAAATGCAGTTTTTGGCTTATAACTCAAAAACCAAAGCATTTAGAGCAAATCTGACATGGGGTAAAATTGTTTATCAGGTCAACATTTATCTGCTCTGAAATTTTTAGATGAATCGGACAACCCGTTGTTGGGTTGCTGACCCTGAATTGTTAGTTTTAAGGAAATTTTGCTGTTTTTGGTCATTATCTTGAATATTATTATTGATAGAGATAAACTGTAAACAACAATAATGTTCAGCAAAGTAAGATTTACAAATAAGTCAACATGACCGAAATGGTCAATTGACCCCCTTAGGAGTTATTGTTCTTTATAGTCAATTTTTAATAATTTTCATAAAATTTGTAAATTTTTACGAACATTTTCCACTGAAACTAATTGGCCAAGTTCATTATAGATAAGAGATAATTTTAAGCAGCAAGAATGTTCAGTAAAGTAAGATGTACAAACACATCACCATCACCAAAACACAATTTTGTCATAAATCCATCTGCTTCCTTTAATGTTCACATAGACCAAGGTGAGCGACACAGGCTCTTTAGAGCCTCTAGTTTATATAGTTAATTTAATTTAATTCAAACCAAAACAAATTTAAATTATATGCTTGTTTCCAGCCTTCAATTTGAAACAAAAGTTTCAGGTAAGTAATTCGCCTTTTCCCGAAATCTATATATAAGACCTGGGGTAAATGGTAATCTTATTGTTCGTAGACCAAAATGAAAATAAAGCCACATCATTGGATGGAATTCAAATATTTATTATGTGTTAAGCAAATCACAACTTTTTGGTGAACGCTTTTAAAAATATTACCAAGAATGCATAAGATTCCGAAACGACAAATCTATTTTATGTCTTATTTTTTTTAAATGATTATACAGGTACATTTCAGAACATTGAATCTTCTAACTTCAAAACCTATACCAAATTAGCATTAAACACCATATAGTAACCCAGTGTTCACGTTCCGCAGGGTCTTTCAGTGTCATGTGATGCTATCTCACAAATTTTCCCAAGTTGGGGCCCACTGCACTGACTAGTTACCTAAGAAGGGCCCTGCTCCAGTCATGCTTCAGTGATCACCTATATAAACAAATAAATTTCCTCCAGAAAAGGTGGACCCAGAAGGTAGGCTGAATAATTATAATATTAATTTTCCTTTTTGGGCCACACCAATTTAATTTCTTGTTCTACTGATTTTTGGACTCCAAAAGTTGGGGCGAGCGAGCGATTTTTTAGGTCATGTACAATGTAGGTGAAGCATGAAAGATAAAAGGCGAACGATTATATTTTTTTTTGTAAACATAAAATATTAGATTTTGAAAATATTAAAACTTGATTTAACACTTGTACTCTGACATTTCTTTAATTCATGAAGTGTTTTACCCTGTACACCAAGAAATAAATGAATAATTAGATGTGGTCTATGTACATGTATGTGTGCCAAAGAGACTTTAACCAGGCCTAAATTAAAATATTGTTTGTTTGCCCTTTTCCGACCCTATGTTTTGAAACAGGGTAGGTAGGTAGGTAAAATATTTTATTTTTTTCCCCATTAAAATAACTTGGCTCGGTATATTATTTGTCATGGGTAGGCAGGTAGGTATAATATTTTATTTTATAAATACAAAATCTGCAGAATGTCATATTGGTCCGTTTTGTTTTTGCAAATAAGTTTTCTGGGACTATTAGTTTTGAAAAAAATATATCACGTAGAATGTGAAGCTAATTCATATGCACTACTATTTTGTTTTCAAATATCAAAATAAAGACCTGTGCCGCATATCTTCAACGTTTATATACCTGGAATTTTGAAGAGTCTGAACTTGCGCTCACATTCTGTACTATGTACCTTGTACGCTTACCTAAAGGTTTTCTGTAAGTGATAACTTTGTACTGGTAAGATAAGCGACGTCAAACTGTGACATATCGGGAAAAGTTGCATTTTTCGACTGATTTTTATCATTCAAACTGATTTAATTTGAAAACGAGTGCATGGACCCCCATTTTTTAAAACGACATTTCGTTTCATTTTGCAGGGAGATCATGTGGACCAAATTCTATCAAACTGTAAATAGTGCAATTTTTTTAATTTGGATAAATATACAGCAAAAAAATACGTTTTTTTCTCAATTCATGACCATTTGATAAATATGAGTTATTTCTGAATAAAAAATGCATTATTTTTAAGAATACTTATAAAATACAGAAATTTCAAATTATTTAACAAAAAACAATTTGTGTTTATCTTTTAAAACAAAAAAGTTACGTCTTTCTTTCGAAAAGGAAAATACGGCCACAAATCCGAATTTTGAGCAAATATACAAAATTTCGACCTCATTTAACTCAAAAATTAGCACATGAAGGTATATTTTTTATTACATATCTGATTTAATCAGGCAAAAAATAGCCTATATGGAAATTTTCATCAAACTGTAAATACGGGATCAAAACTGTATCGTATGCCCTTAAGTATAAAGGTACAGAGTATTGTACGTCATATCATGCTTTCAGGAAGCGTTCAACATCGATTTCAAACAAATGCATTGAAACTTTAAATGCAAGTGTTCATGTCAAACGCTCAGGTGATACCAAACGGACCGGACCTTATACGTTAAAGATAAAACCCGAGGATTCCGGTAAAAATGTTTTGAGCGGGAAATACAAATATAAGATTTTTGGTAGGAACGAACAAATGCAATAAAATAAAATCGTGCTGGTAAATACAAATAAAAGATTTTCAGGCGGAACGAATTTATAGGGTCGGTCGGTAAAGGGCAAACAAACAATATTTTAATTTAAGCCTAGGTATAATATTTTATTTTATAGATACAAAATCTTCATAATGTCATTTTTGTCTGTTTTGCTTTTGCTAAAAAGTTTCTGGGACTATTTGTATAATAGTCCCAGGAAGTTTTGAAAAAAATATATCATGTAGAATGTGAAGTTAATTCATATGCACTACTATTTTGTTTTCAAATATCAAAATATATTTTCAACGTTTATATGCCTGGAACTTTGAAGAGTTTTAACTTGCACTAATATTCTGTACTACGTACCTTGTTCGCTTACCTCTACCTAAAGGTTTTCTGTAAGAGTTAATATTGTCCTGGTAAAATATGCCCAGGCAGACATACATTACTAGTAGAAAAAGTCCCTAGAGTGTTTAAATTTTCGGTTGTGCCTATGTTGCCAATAAAAATGCAACAAGACTTGAAACTCAATTGTCACGTATTTTACATTGCATTTATAAATGATATGTATGGAAAACGAATCCATGACAAGTCGCCCCACTGGCAAGTCGCCCCACTCCTAGTCGCCCCACTTCTTCACCAACTCGCCCCACTTTAAAAAAAACCGACCCAACCTGGATCACCAACTCGCCCCACTTTTTAAAAAATCGCCCCACTTGTGAAATGTGTTAAATCCCGTTAATATTACTCCTGAAAACTCGCCCCACTGAATGGAAAACGATAAAATCTAGATTAACATATTATTAACCAGGATGAATGTAGTAAAGCCAACTCGCCCCACTCATGGAAAAAGATGTTATCCCGTTGTATATAACTTAAATTCCGTAAATATTACTCCTGCCAACTCGCCCCACTTATAGAAAACGATAATATCTAGATTAATATATTATTAACCAGGATTAATGTATTAATGCCAACTCGCCCCACTTATGGAAAAAAGATGTTATTCCGTGAATATTACTCCTACCAACTCGCCCCACTTGAAAGAAAACGATAATATCTAGATTTATATCATATTATTAACCAGGATGAATGTAGTAATGCCAACTCGCCCCACTTATGGAAAAAGATGTTATCCCGTTGTATATAAGTTAAATTCCGTAAATATTACTCCTGCCAACTCGCCCCACTTATGGAAAAAGATGTTATCCCGTTGTATATAAGTTAAATTCCGTAAATATTACTCCTGCCAACTCGCCCCACTTATGGAAAAAGATGTTATCCCGTTGTATATAAGTTAAATTCCGTAAATATTACTCCTGCCAACTCGCCCCACTTATGGAAAAAGATGTTATCCCGTTGTATATAAGTTAAATTCCGTAAATATTACTCCTGCCAACTCGCCCCACTTATTTGCTATCCCATTGAAAACCTTATAGAAACTTCTTATATTATTCCATTTTTTTTAATATAGCAGTAAGAAGTGAGTATTAATATTTCGGTAACGGGAATGTCAACTAGCCCCACTTATGAATAGTACAAGTATGAATAGAGTTAAAGGCTACAAACTAGCCCCACTTACGAATAAAATAATTAAACTTAAACTAAAATTTTTAAGTGGGGCGAGTTTTTATATTTTAATTTTATATCTAAATATTACCGTTTTCCATTAAGTGGGGCGAGTAGGCAGGAGTAATATTAAACATTATTTAACATGTGGGGCGATTTTTTAAAAAGTGGGGCGAGTTGGTGAAAAAGTGGGGCGACTAGGTGTGGGGCGACTTGCCAGTGGGGCGACTTGTCCTGCTTCCTGGAAAACTTGGGTGATTTTACTTCCAAATATTCTCCACTTTAAAGGCGTTTGTCACCTTTGGTTCATGTCAGATACAATGAATATAGCAATACTGGCAAAGGCATCGTTAACATAATCATCCTGATCTACGGATCACAAAAAGGCCAAGGACGTATGTTAGTTATACGTCCTTGCAAAAGGCCATCCCTACATAGAATACAACGTCCGTTTACAAAATAGTTTGTACACACGTTGATAGTTTTGTAAATGAACCCTGCTCTTCAAGTTTAAAGATACAGAGTAACGTACATCATATCACGATTTCAAAGCGTTCAACATCGATTTCAAACAAATGCTTTGAAACTCTAAATGCAAGTGTTCATGTCAAACGCTCACGTGATACCAAACGGACTAGACGTTATACGATAAAGGTAAAACCCGAGGATTCCGGTAAAAAAAGTTTTGAGCGGGAAATACAAATATAAGATTTTTGGTAGGAACGAAAAAATAAAATAAAATAAAATCTTGCTGATAAATACAAATAAAAGATTTTCAGGCGGAACGAATTTATAGGGTCGGTCGGTAAAGGGCAAACAAAAAATCTTTTAATTTAAGCCCCATGTTAATGTTAACACATATCATTTACTTTTATATTATTCAGAATGTGTGGACTCCTCTTTTAGAAAAGTTGTTTCAAATATGATGTAGTTCTCCTCTTTTTAAGTAAAAAATTCTCAACTTTTCCAAGGATTTGTATAGTAGCACTATACAAATCCTTGGTTTATTCTATTTTTCTTTACTATAACAACAAAGGTGGCACCGTAGTATTACCTGGCCCATAAGGGATAATGATAGCCTTTTTAGAATTTTCACCACTTTCTAACACAGCAAAAAATTCTACATTCTAGCCACAGTTAACTGAAGTACTTTCATTTTACTATTCAGAAATGAATTTGAATATGTATCATGACCTTTTACTTTTTTTGCTATTTTTAAAAACCTAAGGCCACTAGTACTTTTAGGTCTTTTATGGTGCAGTGAATACAAAATTTTTAAAAATTCTCAAAAATTCATTTTCATCTGTATGTAAAATTATTTCATATTTTTCTACACCTGATTCATCACTCAGTTTGGGAAAGTATAAAATTGAGAATGGAAATGGGGAATGTGCCAAAGAGACAACAACCCGACCATAGAAAAAAACAACAGCAGAAGGTCACCAACAGGTCTTCAATGTAGCGAGAAATTCCCGCACCCGGAGGTGTTCAGTTGATACTGTATTTTTTGTCCAACCACACTGTTTAGATACATTTACCTAAGTAGGGTACACAAAAGAGCAACCTAAATTCTGGAAAGCAAATACTACCGTGCCACCTTAACCAAGACATAACAAACTTGAAACCAGTCATGACACGTATGATGCATAGACTTCTTACTTTTGAACATATTACAATAAAGAATACTAGTCTGCACTCATTTCTTACCCAAAAAAAATGAAACATTACATCCCTACCCCATCTTGCAGATTTTCACTTTTTTTCATCTTACCATTTTGACTTAAGAAGTGAACAGAACCCAAATATATGATGTTTCAAATCAACACAGAAATCAAACATGGTGATTCAGGAGGAATTATTGGATTGCCAACTCTGTTTATGGTTAATCTGACTGAAAGAAACAGTTTAAGCACCAAATCATGAAAACTGATATTAAAGTCCATTCCACATTTTACAGCATGCCTTATATTACTTTAAACATTTCCAGATTATGAGGGTAATACAACAAGAGTCTTTAGATTGCAGTTAACTATTATTCCAAAATCTGTTTGACAATACATGTACTAGAATACATCTCTAAGTTGACTGTTTGTCTATTTCTCATGTATGCATTAAGTTAAATTATGTCCCCTTACATAATCAATTTGCCTTTATTGTGCTTTTCACTGTCAGAAAATCTTAACAACTAATGGTTTTTGCATGGAAAATGAATAAACCATTTAATCTTGCTGATATAACATCATAAATACATTCTTTGTCAAAAATAATGTCTAGTCAATGTAAAGAAACCCCTATTTCTATCTCTATTTCAGATCAATATGAGAGCTAAATGAATAAGTAAGGACCCCTTAACCACTTACTGGTTCCCCAAAAGCTCCAACTGGTGCCATGTTACATCAGAACTACAAATTAAACCTCAAGAAAACTAGTATAGCTGTACTTGTGTTGAAAAAAATAAGAAATTATGCAATTTATTTATTTCGGTGAAAATAATAGGATGTACATGCAACCGAAGAATGTCGCTTCTCAAATTTCAGTGGTTGCACATGTGTCAGACACTGCGAAAAGTCAAAGCGAGCATTTATAATTAAAAATGTATTGCAAGTTACATAAAAATAATGAAGTTCGACTTTCTAGGTAAATTTTTACATTATTACCTACAGATCAGGCAAAATTTGCTGAATCAGCAATTTTTACTCTCAGGGGGGAATTTAAGGCTTGTTTTTATCATAGTTGCCCTTAATCAACTTTGTATTGATAAACACACAAATTGCCTAGGTACAAAAAGTTCCTTCATTGATTTAGTATAAAAATATATATCCCCCTTAAGGTGGCCCGGTAGTATTTAACTTTTAGAAAAGCATGTTTCAAAACATTTGTATGACTACCTAAAAAGATTAGATCTTTTACACCCAGCACAGTATGGGTTTCGACAAGAACACTCTTGCCAAACTGCCCTTATCAATATCATAGATAAATGGATACAGGATATGAATGATGGTAATATCAACTTAGCAGTCCTGTTGGATTTTAAGAAAGCTTTTGATGTAGTAGATCATGATATTCTCTGTAAAAAACTTGAAATTTATGGATTTGATAATACTGCTGTTTCTTTTTTTAAATCATATTTGAATGAAAGAACTCAACAAGTACAAATTGGTAATGCTCATTCTGAAAAACTTTATACCAAGTATGGTGTCCCCCAAGGCTCCATATTAGGCCCCCTTCTGTTTATATTATACATAAACGATCTTCCTATTTATATGCAAAATTGTTGCACTGATTTATATGCCGATGATTCAACTTTACATCTTTCTGGTAATTGTTATCAAACTCTACAGTCAAAGGTACAAGAAGATTTACATGGTGTAGAGGAATGGTGCAATGATAACAATATGTTCATCAATAAAAATAAAACAAAATATATGATTATTGGAACGAAGCAAAGAGCAATGCCACATTACAATGAGAGTTGTTTAACTATTAACAATCAAATGATACAATCTTCCACATGTGCAAGTCTTTTAGGCATTAAAATTGACCCTTCCCTCACATGGACAAACCAAATTGATGTGATCTGCTCAAAAATATCATCTAGACTATATCTACTATTAAAGATTAAAAAATTTCTAAATCTAGACTGCAGAAAATTATTCTATAATGGTTATATCTTGCCACTAATTGATTATTGTTGTATAGTGTGGAGTAGTTGTAGCAGTGAGGGTTTAAAAAGGATATTAAAATTACAAAAGAGGGCTGCTAGATTAATACTAGAAACAGACCCATTCGCTCCTTCTGCACCCTTATTCAAACATTTAAACTGGATGACAGTTGAACAGAGAATAAAATATCATAAGTTAGTGATGACATTTAAGTGCATTAAAAATGAGGCCCCATCATATCTTACTAACAAGTTTCATTATGTTTCAGACAGAAATCCATACCCCTTGAGAAATGCTGTTCAAGGAAACCTCATACTCCCTAAACCAAAAACAGAATTGTTCAAAAAATCTTTTATGGATTCTGGACCATTCTTGTGGAATAATTTGCCAATACCGTTAAGAAATATTACAAATGTTAATTCTTTCAAATACAAAATAACAGATCATTTATTGAAATCAACCTAGCTATATCAATAATATTAAAAACTGATCATGTCAACATGTTTATTTTTTTTCATCACATTTTATCAAGTTGTATTAAACATTATTATCATACTTGACTTTTTATACTAATGTATGCAATGTATATGTTTGCATTTTGTTTGATTTCTCATGATGAGGGCCTCAGGGAAGATTAGTTAACTGTGTAACCCTCTTAAAATAAAGTATTGTTGTGTTGTTGTTGTTGTTGTAGTATTTCCTGGCCCATAAGGGATAATGATAGCCTTTTTATAATTTTCACCACTTTCTAACACTGCAAAAAATTCTACATTCACAGTTAACTGAAGTACTTTCATTTTACTAGGCCTAAATTAAAATATTGTTTGTTTGCCCTTTACCGACTGACCCTATGAATTCGTTCCGACTGAAAATCTTTTATTTGTATTTCCCGGCAATATTTTATTTTATTTTTTTTTCTTCGTTCCTACCGAAAATCTTATATTTCTATTTACCGCTCAAAACTTTTTTAAGGGAATCCTCGGGTTTTATCTTCCTCGTACAGTGTTTAGTCCGTTTGGTATCACTAGAGCGTTTGACACGAACACGTGCATTTAGAGATTCAAAGCATTGGTTTGAAATCGATGTCGAAAGTTTTAAAATCATGACGAACATTGCCCTGTGTGTCTTTATACTTGAAGAGCAGGGTTCATTAAGAATAAGTTTGTCCAAAACAAAATTATCAACGTGTGTACAAAATATTTTGTAAACGGACGTTGTATCTTATGTAGGGAGGACTTTGCTGATCAGGAGATCAGGATGATAATGATGCCTTCGACCAGCTTTGGCATATTATTTATATCTGACATGAACCAAAAGGCCTGTAAAGGGGAGAATAATTGGCAGTAAAATCGCCAAGTTTTTCCTTATAGACCATTTATAAAGGCAATGTAAAATACGTGACAAGTGAGTTTCAAGTCTTGTAGCATTTTTATAGGAAACACCGGCCCACAGGAAAATTTAAACACTCGAGAGTTGAAAGTAAAATAAGACAAATGCTTAGTTTTAGCTCTTCTAACTGGTTGCAAAACGATGATGGCGGGAAATGGACTACCGGGCAGTGGCTTTATATTCTAATCAAATTTTCTTTTTATTTCACAGATATGGCTCTGGTATTCTAAGTCAGGGACTTTCCATAAGTATAGAAAGTCCCTGTTTAAGTTCAAATTTTGATAAAATTGTTAGTATGTGAATAAAACATGCCATAGGTTGCACATTGTAAATACAGCTGATTCACAAACCATGCTAGGGAGAGATAGATAATTAATATTTTAGTCATACTGGTTACCAGATATGATCTCTCATGTTTCATCTCCTAGAGACATGATTTGGGATTGGTCACCATGCATATACCGTCAAATTGAAATATGTGGAAAATCTAAGGTCGAGGTAAGGGTACGTAGTAAAGACTTTTAGTGTAAGTTAAAACTCTAAAAAGTTCTAGGCATATAAACATTGAAAATATGCCACATAGTCCTTTATTTTTATATTTGAAGAAAAAAGGTAGCAGTGCATATGCATTAACTTCACTTTCTATATTTTTTTCAAAACCTCCTAGGACTATTATACTAAATTAAATAATCCCAGAAACTTCATAGTAAAAGCATACTTAAACAAATGCAATACAGACAACAATGATATCCTGCAGATTTTGTATCTATAAAATAAAATATTATACCTACCCACCTACCCATGACAAAAAATGTACCGAGTCAAATTATTTTTTGGGAAATAAAAATAAAATATTTTACCTACCTACCTACCCTGTTTCAAAAAATAGGGTCGGAAAAGGGCAAACAAACAATATTTTAATTTAGGCCCTATTCAGAAATGAATTTGAATATGTATCATGACCGTTTACTTTTTTTGCTATTTTTAAAAACCTAAGGCCACTAGTACTTTTAGGTCTTTTATGGTGCAGTGAATACAAAATTTTAAAATATTCTCAAAAATTCATTTTCATCTGTATGTAAAATTATTTCATATTTTTCTACACCTGATTCATCACTCAGTTTGGGAAAGTATGTTCAGTTGATACTGTATATTTTTTGTCCAATCACACTGTTTAGATACATTTACCTAAGTAGGGTACACAAAAGAGCAACCTAAATTCTGGAAAGCAAATACTACTGTGCCACCTTAAGTAACCCCTGGAATGTAAGTAAGGGGAAGGCAACCAATGTACAGGCATTTTTTTCCTGTTATATATTTATATCGGAGTACATGTACTCCCACTTGGGATATCTATACTATTAAACGAGAAGACCTCATTTTGTGTGTCGCTTCTCTTCCTTCCATAATAAATTAATCATCATGCCTCTGTGTCCTATAGGTAACATGCATAGTCGCATTTGTCATCCATTCTTATGATTATTCAGATTGAGTTATTTTGGGAGAAAAACGATAAAAAGGGTGTCCGGATATTGATTCCGTCATCAGACTGACTTTTGGTCATACATTGTAGATAGGTTTTCCGGTTCTAAACATGCACAACTACATCCAATCGTATGATGTATAACAAAAATGAAAATTAAATAAGCCAATCAGAGCGTTCTCAATATTATATGGTTTATGGATCAATCGATTGAGGAATAACAAAAATGAAAAATAAACAAGCCAATCAGAGGGTTCTCCATATTATGGTTTTTGGATCGCAAGAACCACAACTATTATTTTTATACGACCGCAAAAATTGAAAATTTTTTGGTGGTATATTGGTATGATGTTAGCGTCGTCGTCTGCGTCATCGTCTGCGTTGAATCAACTTAAATCATTGTTTTATACAATATACAATGTATATTCACTTTTACTACCAACTAATAAATTAAAACAATCTTTACCATTCAGTGATAACAAGTACTTTATTTTACATTTTAATATTTTATGTTGTATTTAAATGAGTAGTTATTGTTGCAAACTCCATTAGAAATTTGAATTGAGATCAGTTTTGGAAAAAGGGAAAGGGGGATGTGAAAAAAATGGGGGCGGGGGGGGGGGGGGGGGGGGTTAAACTTGTCTCATTTCAGATTTCATAAAAAAAAAGAAAATTTCTTCAAAAATATTTTTGAGAGGATTAATATTCAACTGCATAGTGAATTGCTCAAAGGCAAAAAAAATATTTTAAGTTCATTAGACCACATTCATTCTGTGTCAGAAAACTATGCTGTGTCAACTATTTCACTGTGTCTAAACCACACCGGCAAAATTTGTTCGGACTCGATGGTATCTAACATCCGGCACAATGACAGAACATTAATAGACAGAAGAAAGCTAGGTTTCTCCTTATTTTTTTATTTTTTTTATGATATCGAAGAATATATATACATATACAATTATTTTCTATTGTGAGATGCAATATTTTCTACAACCGTTCTATATTAACGGAGAAATAAGTCAAAATGCATGTCAAAATGACGAATTGAGTGAACCTTGCCTCGAAATTGTTTATTTTCTCGTTAAATTGTTCACATTATACGGAAAGAAAGGTACGGGAAGATAGATATTGACACGGAGATTGCAAATTTAGTTATTATGAGCATCTCAATAATTGTATTTATGTGTATGGAACGAAAGAAAAGGGTCATGTCAAATTAAAATAAACCGGTTTCGTCAATGTTGTTATTTCACAATCACCCGGTTTCGTCTATATATATCACCCGTTTTTTTTGGGTTTTTTTAACAAACAATTTATGAAAAGAAGCTTTGGCACGGATCTGAACATTGTCTTTCGAGAATTTAAATATATATTTATTGTAAAGTAAACTTGGCGTGTTAAAATCTATTTTAAACGGACACTTTTGGACATAGTTAATTATGATAATACACATTTTCCTAATGAAAGGCGTATCCCTTATTTCACTTAACTTCAAACTAATTTTAAATGGAATATAAATACTGAATAGCAAACACTGGTATCTAATTATTTTGTAACATTATTATATTTTCTTTGTTTATAATATTAGTATGTAAAGATGAAAAATAAAAGGATGTGTTTTGATTGTGCCATAATTTTAATTAACTATACTATATTATATACACTTAGTTCACAATATTTACTATCAATTATTGATACATTTATGCATTCAATCATGATTGACGAACAGTCCCAAACCGACTATAGTACTATATATACTGTGTTACTTGCGCACTAAAGAGAGTTTTGTAATTTCTCCCCGTTTCTGGTAGGCACATTTATTTTCATAGGCATGTTTTTCACATTTTTTTTACAGTTCAAATTCATTTTTTGTACAGTTCAAATTCAATTGAAACTTCAAGATAACTTTCGAAAACAATATCTGACAGTTTTGTATTTTCAATGTGAATAAAAGTTGGTTTGCAAAACATGAACGTCATTTATATCTAGGTCTTATTAAGAAGAAGTGACGGTAACCACTTATCCCATAAACATTGACAATGAGACAACCTTCTTTTAGACACAAAAATTATGTTGAATTAATCAAGTTTAGGTCAGCGTATGCCTTAAACAATGAGAAAAAAAACACAAACTGCATGAAAGCAAGCTATAACAGGGCCCTAAATTATAAATGTAAAACAATTCAAACAAGAAATCTATGATCTGCTATTTTATGTTCAAAACGCATATGGTATATATATAATCAACCAAAGACAACCATGGAATTACAAGCGTGCGATTCGGGAATGGACTGAGTCAAAGTGTTGTCGCTGACACAAACAGTACAACAAAAGTACAAATAATAAAAAATGATGAAAAAACCTTAACTCGCCCGATGACAGAGCCTGTATAGTAAATGCGCGATGTGTGCCAAAACTTGTATCATAGTTAAAATTATCCCTTAAATATAATAAATATACATGTATTCGCAGTTTACTATGAAGTCCACTATCACTGAACTAGTATAAATATTTATTAAGGGGCCAGCTAAAGGACGCCAACGGATGCGGGAGTTTCTCCCTTCATTGAAGACCCATTGTGGCCTTCGGCTGTTTTATGCTCTATGGTCGGGTTGTTGTCGCTTGGAATTTGTATGAACTTTTCATGTTGATAGACATTTTTAAATAATCTGTTTTTTTTTTTATTAAGATAAGCTGTCCTGAAGTTATGGTGCTGGACAGACGGAGAGATAGACGGACAGACGGACGGACCAAATGACTGATAGATGGAGGAACGGACGGATGAAAGGACGGACGGACGGACGGACAGACGGGTGTATACAATAATACGTCTTGTCAAAATTGGGACGGGCGTGTAAAAACGCAAAGAAATGAAAAAAAACTTGTAATTAAAGGTCAATAAGTTTTATTAGGGTATCGGCCAAGTCGATTTATTTGTATATTTGTCTGCCTTATCATTTTTGCTATATAACTTTTATATATATTTGAAAAAAATGTACAGAAATCGATAAAAAGAACTTGATATTCGGCATTTATTATAATAAACATAATCCAACTCACATAATCCGATTTCCCGGGTGTCCCTGTTTTCTTATTTCTTACACTATTTTAATTCGGTATACACTTTATAATTTAAGATAAGTGGCGAATCTAGATGACGTATAGGTTGCACGCCCCGACCCCACCTAAGTGACTTTTGGTTGCCAAAACTATATTGATTCCTGTATTTAACGATTTTGTAAAGCAAAAAAAAAATCAAAATATTGTTCGACTCGCTAAGCTCGTCGGTATGTAAAAGTTGTTCGAATTACGTCCACTTTGAAATAAACTGAATCCGTCTGTCCGTATATATTGTCAAAATATATTGACCAACGTCAGTGTACGATCATCATAATACAACGGCGACAGTACAGACTCGTTTTTTAGCTCACCTGGCCCGAAGGGCCAAGTGAGCTTTTCTCATCACTTGGCGTCCGGCGTCTGTCGTCGTCCGTCGTCGTTAACTTTTACAAAAATCTTCTCCTCTGAAACTGCTGGGCCAAATTAATCCAAACTTGGCCATAATCATCATTGGGGTATCTAGTTTAAAAATTGTGTCCGGTGACCCCGCCAACCAACCAAGATGGCCGCCACGGCTAAAAATAGAACATAGGGGTAAAATGCAGTTTTTGGCTTATAACTCAAAAACCAAAGCATTTAGAGCAAATCTGACGTGGGGTAAAAATGTTCATCAGGTCAAGATCTAACGGCCCTGAAATTTTCAGATGAATCGGACAACCTGTTGTTGGGTTGCTGCCCCTGAAGTGGTAATTTTAGGGAAATTTTGCTGTTTTTTGTTATTATCTTGAATATTATTATAGATAGAGATAAACTGTAAACAGCAATAATGTTCAGCAAAGTAAAATCTACAAATAAGTCAACATAACCAAAATGGTCAGTTGACCACTTTAGGAGTTATTGTCCTTTATAGTCAATTTTTAACCATTTTTCGTAAATCTTGGTAATCTTTTACAAAAATCTTCTCCTCTGAAACTGCTGGGCCAAATTAATCCAAACTTGGCCATAATCATCATTGGGGTATCTAGTTTAAAAATTGTGTCCGGTGACCCCGCCAACCAACAAAGATGGCCGCCATGGCTAAAAATAGAACATAAGGGTAAAATGCAGTTTTTTGCTTATAACTCAAAAACCAAAGCATTTAGAGCAAATCTAACAGGGAGTAAAATTGTTAATCAGGTCAAGATCTATTTGCCATGAAATTTTCAGATGGATTGGACAAACTGCTGTTAGGTTGCTGCCCCTGAATTAGTCATTTTAAGGAAATTTTGCCGTTTTTTGTTATTATCTTGAATATTATTATAGATAGAGATAAACTGTAAAGGGAAACAATGTACAGCAAAGTAACACCTAAAAATAAGTCAACATGACCTAAATGGTCAATTGACCCCATAAGGAGTTATTGCCCTTTATAGTCAATTTTTAACAATTTTCATAAAATTTGTAAATTTTAACTAACATTTTCCACTGAAGCTCTTAGGCCAAACTTCAATATAGATAGAATGATTGTAAGCAGCAATAATGTTCAGTAAAGTAAGATATACAAACACATCACCATCACCAAAACACAATTTTGTCATGAATTCAAATGCGTCCTTTGTTTAATATTCACATAGACCAAGGTGAGCGACACAGGCTCTTTGGAGCCTCTAGTTTAGTAATGTTAACAAAATAATTATTATTGAATTTTGTCAATGACCTGAGACTATTATACTAATTTGGACATAGCAGTATAGTTACAATAAGGGATAAAAAAAATATTTTAATGCATGGTAGTTGTAATCTTACATTCATGTTTTATGTCGATTATGCATGAATATACAGTTGTCTTATTATCAACGTTTATCCTTAAGAAGATTTATTTTTAACGATTGTAGAAAAGATTACATACATAGAATGATAAGTTTACTTATAAAGGTGTCCATCCTTTTGTGCGAGAAAATCACATATCAATTGTGTGTTTCGATTTTTAAGACCGTAAACTTTAATTTCAAGTTTAAACATGTTCAACATATTTTCCCATAACTCATATAGAAAACGCATATTTAGAGAGCTTTAATCTCAATATGCTGTTAAAAAATTTCGGAATGCAAAGTAAATTAAAATATTTGTGTTCTATAAGAGTAGGAATTCAAGTTTTTGCTTATTATTTATTTGAATCTGAGACTCATATAAATAATAAGCCGTTGTCCGGTGAACGAACTTGTTTTCCAACGACCCACAAAACTCCTTTTGAACGCTGAAGTTAAATAATCAATTATAATGTAATGCGATTATGATTTTTTTTATTTGACCAAACCGGGTTATGCATTTTGAAATCTATGACGAAACCGGGTTGTATACATTGACGAAACCGGCCAGTTCCATTTTGACATGACCCATTTCTTTCGTTCCATACACAGAGATACAATTATGGAGATGCTCATAATAACTAAATTTGCAATCTCCGTGTCAATATCTATCTTCCCGTACCTTTCTTTCCGTACAATGTGAACAATTTAACGAGAAATTAAACAATTTCGAGGCAAGGTTCACTCAATTCGTCATTTTGACATGCATTTTGACTTATTTCTCCGTTAATATAGAACGGTTGTAGAAAATATTGCATCTCACAATAGAAAATAGTTGTATATGTATAAATATTCTTCGATATCATAAAAAAAAAATAAAAAAATAAGGAGAAACCTAGCTTTCTTCTGTCTATTAATGTTCCGTCATTGTGCCGGATGTTAGATACCATCGAGTCCGAACAAATTTTGCCGGTGTGGTTTAGACACAGTGTATTTAATCACAATCCAAATTTAGAGCTGAATCCAGCTTGAATGTTGTGTCCATACTTGACCCAACTGTTCAGGGTTCAACCTCTGCGGTCGTATAAAGCTGCGCCCTGCGGAGCATCTGGTTTGCATTTATCTACATGTAAGCTACGATTATTATACTATGATATATAGAGACTTTCTGTATAATTCTGTCTACTGTTTTCTTTGAAATGACTATTTAAGGGGTCATACCAGCTGCATATATATTGAAATAATTAAAACATGTGGAAAAAAGAATGTGTTCATAGCACAAGGATGCAACATCGGCACTATCATTTTCTATGTTCAGTGGACGGTGAAATTGAGTAACATCTCTAATTTTGCATTCAAAATTAGAAAGATTATATCATAGGGAACATAATTATTTACTAAGTTTCGAGTTGATTGAACTTCAACTTCATCAAAAACTACCTCGACCAAAAAGATAAACCTGAAGCCGGACAGACGGACGGACAGTACGAATGAACGAACGAACGGTCCAACAGACTAGGAAACATAATGGCCTTAAATGGAGCATAAAAATTTATTGTTGAAAGTGAAAGTAGTGATTTGGCCAAAATGAAAGTATGGTGGAGACTTGAGGGAGGCAGGACTTTTTCGGGACGTCAGGATCGGGTGTTTTTAAGCTCGGGATTACGGGATTGATCCTTTCGTGGTCCGGGAATATTTTTTTTCGAATTTCTGGATGTCGGGATATGAATGTTTTTAAATTCAGCACCTCAGGATTTCATGTTTTTAAGATCGGGATTTCGGGATGAGGACCCTCCAACCCGTGACCCCTCAAATTAGCCTTCCTCATTTATACAAGATTTAAATCCTCCCATTCGCGTGTTAATAGGGCTCTCAAAAGAAAAAAAAACACTGATGGATTGTCCTAGAAGCATATTTATTTTTGTTAGAATAATAATGGTCTATAAGCAGTTACATTTATTTTATGTTTGAAGCGGTGCAAATTATTAATTTCATAATTTGATTTGACTTTTACAAAGAAAATGCATTGTAGTAAAGGTGTAGAATAATTGTGGTTTGAGGCCAGAGACATGAACATAATTGAATTTAACAGAAAAGAAACAGATAACGGACTTAGGAACAAAAGTGAGGGGGCTTTTGATACCTTTTATGAAATTCTCCAGACATAATATCTTTTACAAAAATTCATCCTACAACGAGTTTACAACTGTGTATGCCCGCGATTTCACGGGTGTGATCTAGTATACTGGTTTAATTATTAATAAAATAATTTACACAATATGTTTACACAGTGTGGTGGGGTGCTTAGAGACTTGGTTTAAAATCAATAAATACAGGTAAGACTGTGATTTGCGGTGCATTACGTTTGCGCGCAAAAATCATTACGTTTGCGCGCAGCTTCTCATTACAATTGCGCGCATTTATTTGGCAGGTCAACTCAGGTAAGCTTAGGCAATAACTCTTATTTATCTATAAATTTATTCAATTATTTTTAAGTTATTATAAAAGTATCCTTTCCGCTAGTCCAAGTCACCTACTCACCCACGAGGAGGTAGACGTTAGATACAAGCAGGATAAGTCGGTTGCATTATATTCTATCAATCCGATTTGCTATATAAAAAAAAAACTTCAAATGTTCGTTACTTGACAAAACTTTACAAACTAACTTAGATTGTTTACAAATTTTAAAGAGATCACTATTCGGGGTACTTAGATATAGGAATATATAATAAAGTACTTGTTCACCCTGAAAAATTCGCAATGAAGTTACATGTATGCCTTAAGTTATAACAGAATTTAGCATGCACACTTTATATCAAGTTGTCTTAGAATACGATATGAACAATATATGATTGAAGTATATTTTCAAATTTAATGAATTTTTATATCATTAATATTTTATTATATACCCCTTTTTACCTGAGTGTACCTGTAAGATAAATGCGCGCAAATGTAATCAAAAGCTGCGCGCAAACGTAAAACATTTTAATCCCCAAATGCGCGCAAATGTAGTGCGCCCGTGATTTGAAATCAAGTGTTAGTATCTTTTTATAATATTTACAGAAAATGATGCGGAAAATGGACATCATTACATTACCAGATGCGGGAAGGGGGAATATAAAAAAAGTAATTTTTTCCTGTTTTGAAAAATATAGGTGCGGGCGGGTTTGTCAAGCACAGAATTAAATTGGTGTGGCCTTTATAAATGTTACATATTGCATAAAGACTGTAACTAGTATAGTAACAGAATGAACCTTAGTCTGGTAGTACAAAATGTTGAACAGAAACAACTTCTGTAGCTGTCTCATGATATATGTCAGATTATGTACACAAAAAATGTACAATGTACACCCTACATGTACATCTCCTTTTATTCATAAGCATATTAAAGAACTTAAACATGTACATATGTACAAAGAAGCATACAGAATAAAATAAGGGTATATATTGTATATATAAGATTTACACTTGGGTACAGGACAAATAGCCCAGGTTTTTAAAAACTTCTTTTAGGTCTGTCAGAATTTCTATTTAGTAAGTACTATACTTGCTTGTACACTACAGACGAATAAGTATATGTACTATGCAAATAAAATTGAGAATGGAAATGGGGAATGTGTCAAAGAGACAACAACCCGACCATAGAAAAAACAACAGCAGAAGGTCACCAACAGGTCTTCAATGTAGCGAGAAATTCCCTCACCCGGAGGCGTCCCTCAGCTGACCCCTAAACAAATATATACTAATTCAGTGATAATGAACGCCATGATGTACTAATTTCCAAATTGTACACAAGAAACTAAAGTTAAAAGAATACAAGACTACCAAAGGCCAGAGGCTCCTGACTTGGGATATGCAAAATTTTCTTTAGAAAATAAGAGTCTGGCCTGCAGCAGCCCAAGAATAAAACATCAATCAGCATACAGTTATGTGAATAAAAATCTAGAATTTTTGTTTTTTTAGAACGTAAAAAAACTTACCTTGCATTTATGATGCTGGTGATTTGGTGACCATTGAGACTTCGTTTAGATAACACACGGCTTCAAAATTAATAGTTTAAGATAAAATATTGGGGAGTTAAAAATTGAAAAGTGAAACGCTAAAATGTATATACAAACCTATTCTATTACTTCCTCTGGGCAAAGTCTTAAGACATATATATATTGAAACTGTAGGAGATTATAGTGGGTTTAACGACAACGAGACAGCAATTAAACAACAAAAAACACATAAGGACAGCTAGTCGGCAACATATATAGTGTTCACCAATAGATAGGTGTATACACAACATGCCAATTTCTAAATCATCCCTTATTTCTTTATCATTATGAATAATTTATCCCAGATAATAGAATACATGTATTACATGTCTTTGATTTAACAGAACAAATGATAAAAGATCTGGCATTAAAACGTGACTTCTCAATATAATTTAAAAATTGAGGAGAAAGCCAGAATATGAAAGTTATACAATATAAAGAATACCAATCTTAAAGTTTTACTACTTAGAGGTTTATTGTCCCCCTTCTTTTAACCTACAAGAAAACTTCCTGAGAGCTGATGATTAAATATCTACCTTATTTTTCCGAAATGTTCATATATGATATGTATCAATATGGCGTCAAGTGTTTAAACACTTATCAAATCAGTGTGCACGTTAAATAAATATAAATAAATAAATGCTTAAAAATGATGCAATTTTATTATCAATCTAAAAATATTAATCATGAAAAAAATAAATATATATGCATATATTGAATGACTGAAGCAATTAAAATTCTTAAGGATATTGTTAAAATATTGTTGAAAACTGAGACTACTATAACTGAAAATAATACGTAATATTGATTATACTAGTATAAGCAAGTGTGACAAACCATAGATACCCAAATCAATCAAAAATTTGTTGTTTGGGATTATTCATAGTTGACTACCCTACTGAAAATGTACCTGGGATTCCAGTGGGATACCATTGGGATTCACTGGAATCCCGGTGGGGGGGGGGGGGGGAATCCAGTGGTATCCCACTGGAATGTTTTGGAGTGTCAGTGGAATCCCAATGGGAAGTTTATCCCGATGGGATCTCAGTGGCATTTCCACTGGATTATTTCTATATTTTCCAGTGGGAATTTGTACTTTTTCATTCTAAATTATCCCACTGGAATTTGGACATGTGTATTTTATAGGTATATAATTCCAGTGGGATGTTGGACTTGTAGAATTTTCATTATAAAAAATGAGCTGATAATTAAATGATGATGGACCTGAAAGATATACATATATACATTCCAGCAGTTATTAAGTTATTAAGTTCATTTATTCAAGGCAATTTAAAACCCTCAATATTTTAGAATATGTTAAATTTGTAATTTATTTGGACTGCAAACATTGGAATTGTCTAATTATAACATGTATAAATGTGTCAACATTTATATATTCACCTATCATGCCAGTGTTTGTAACACCCTGAAATCCAACATTTATTTAAAGAGTCTTAAAGATGGCATATTAAATTCAAGACAGAAAAAATATTAATCTAAAATAACACTATATTTTCAAAATTCACTGCATGATTTAAACTGCTTTATTAATGTTATTAGTGTTTCATTTTATTTTATCTTTGTGCATATACGAAAAAATTGATAACTGGTTAAACATCAGTGTTCATGACTTGCAACTATTATATTAATTGTGAAATTGATAGATGAGCGGATTTTCACAAATACCGAACTACAGAATATAGCGTAAACGTCAATTAATGGACAAGCAACCCAACGAGAAAAATAAGATTTAAGAGGCATCTACATGTACATGTATTTCTCGTTTTGAGTTAAAGAAATCATTCAATGCCATATGATTCTATGCAGATTTGTGCGTTTTTCGATTTACGAATAAGTCATTAAGATGAAAAAAAAGTAATTGAAGCAAAAAAAAAAAAAAGATACATGAAATAAAGAAACAACATAAGTTTAGAAATACGTACCTAGGTGCATTTAATAAAACAACATTTGAACTCAATATTATTAACATTTTTTTTTCAATTGTAATTGTATGTGTATGTATATTTAATGTTTCCTGATAATGAGTTCTTCTAAAAATAAAAATCACTTGAATGGGTATTTCTGGTGTATATACATGTATCACACGTGTTATCTACATGTACAATATACGTAAATGACACGGCTGGGTATTGTAAGTTACTGAAGAAAGATTAGTGTCAGGTGCATATCACCGGGCGAAGAATTTACTGGTTTGTCAAAACGGTCAGGTGTAATATGTCAAATTGTAAAGGTTTGTATCGCGCCCATCTCTTCTTTTTCCGACGTAGTCGGTATAGTTTTGGTTTGTGCCCTTTGAACTCAAGGACGCTTAACTATGGCAACAGAATACACATGCTCGAAAATCCTTTCTGTGATTGGACAAAATGCTGTCATGATGGGTGATTTGGTTGTGTTTGAAAAAAACGTCTCGTAAACAATTTGTAACAGCAATATGTTGTGCATGAATGACAAAGTTATAAAGAGCAGAAAGATAAGTTAGTTTCCTCACAAGTTTCATTATACTCTGGATTTTTGATCTTCCTTTGGAGATAATCTCTACAGTACTTAAATTGTCACAGTAAAATAAAATTCGTTTTCTACTCCAATTGTGACCCCATAGAGCACAGGCCATCACTATAGGGTACAGTTCAAAGAAGGCCATAGACGTTTGCTCATGTAAAAGTTCTGATGTAAATTCGCCTTGAAACCAACTTCCCTGATAGAATCCCCCGAACGATTTAGGTGTTGCGTCTGTGTAAAGTTGAATGTCTGCAGCTTTAATAATGTCATCATTAATAAAAAAAGATATTCCATTCCAGTTTTTAAGAAATTGAGACCACATTGCCAAATCTGATCTGCAATTCTTACTAGGGGGCTACTCATTACAGTTTTTGAAGAATAACATACACAAAATATATATAAGTTATGCCTGTGGTAGATCCGAGCAGACAAAACATACGAAAAAATATATATTACTTATGCCTGTGGTAGATCCGAGCAGACATAAAATACAAAAATATAAATTACTTATGCCTGTGGTAGATCCGAGCAGACAAAACTAATTTCGAGAACCTGTGGTAGATCCGAGCAGGTGAATGCGAATAAAAAATAGATTCTGCGGTAGATGCCAGCAGATTACCTAATGCGAATAAAAATAGATCCTGCGGTAGATGCCAGCAGGTGTACAAATGTACTTAATAATTTTAAATATGTATAAATGAATTGGGGGAAAATAATTTCCCTGAAATTATGTTGGCCTAGTGTGCTGAGTGAATATTGTTTCTTAATTTTATTGTTTGTTGAACAAGTAGCCCCAATTTAACTTGTGCGAAAGGGGATGGCGGGAGGGTCAAATTAAATCTCTGAGATACAAAAATGGCTGCTGTAACTGCAACAAGCTTTATAAAATGACCACCTATCCCTTCCCTATCTGTAATGTGATTGGTCAAATCCTTATCTTATCTCTGTAGACAAAAATAACTTATCAAAGTTTCTGCTAATATTAAACACATGATAAGAAAGGGTAACAGATGATGAGGACATGAACGAAAATGTATAAACTCCAATTTAATGCATTAAATTCCCATTTATACATCATTCTCCAGACAAGAAAAATATCCCACTTAAAACAAAATTCTGTTAGAGTTTGTATGTTTGATACTATGAAGATTTGTCTCATTGGCTCTCATACCAAATCTTCCATATCTAATAGCTTGATCCTTGCATAAAACAACCAAAACATAAATCATAATATTCATTCCGCCAACTACTAAGGGCACCAGTATGTATGATAGTGAGTGTACCGTCGCTTGTGGTCCTGAATAATCTTGGCAAACCAACATATACCAAAACTACAATTACTAATTGTATATAACTAAGATAAGATATAAAACTAAACTATTTATTAGAACAAAAATCTAAAACTCACTAAGAGCTAAAACATTTTTATATAACATAAAAAAAACCCAGCATACTAAATAGTAAAACATTTACATATTAATACCTTGATGTAACATTTGGCTTTCTAGGGGGCTACTCATTACAGTTTTTTAAAGAATAACATACACAAAATATATATAAGTTATGCCTGTGGTAGATCCGAGCAGACAAAACATACGAAAAAATATATATTACTTATGCCTGTGGTAGATCCGAGCAGACATAAAATACAAAAATATAAATTACTTATGCCTGTGGTAGATCCGAGCAGACAAAACTAATTTCGAGAACCTGTGGTAGATCCGAGCAGGTGAATGCGAATAAAAAATAGATTCTGCGGTAGATGCCAGCAGATTACCTAATGCGAATAAAAATAGATCCTGCGGTAGATGCCAGCAGGTGTACAAATGTACTTAATAATTTTAAATATGTATAAATGAATTGGGGGAAAATAATTTCCCTGAAATTATGTTGGCCAAAATGAGCGAAATTAAAGAGTGAAAGCCCCCAAGAAAAGATACATCAAATATGTAAAAAAAACAAAAAAAAGTAACTTATAAATGTATGTACATTGGATCTATATGATAAAACAATTAAATAAAAGACTCGTGGAGAAGTCTGACCAATGCCATTCTTCTCGTATTTGGGGGAATTCTTATCCCTCTTGTGTTTAGTTCTTGTCTAAGTCTAACTAGTGTCCAATTTTCAGGCATTTCCGGATCGTAATGCACGTTTGTCCTTGTCCCCGATCTTCGAATTGGTCCCATGATAACGTAGGGTTTAGAATAATCAGGATATAATCCACGCAACTAGAATCCTCTTTACGAGAAAAAATGAAAGTTACAAATTCTGGAGAAAACGGTGTTCTATTTCAACAAGATAATGCAGCATAAACTAAAGTACCTTTGTTGCTGATTCTGAATGTTTTAAAACGTAAATCCGTGTTACTGGAAACGAAAACACTTCTACTTAGTGAACGAGTGTCAGTTGAGAATAAACATACGAATACTGTATATATATAAATCCGAATAGCAAATATAAAAGAAGTAAAATCAAATTAAATCTCTGAGATACAAAAATGGCTGCTGTAACTGCAACAAGCTTTATAAAATGACCACCTATCCCTTCCCTATCTGTAATGTGATTGGTCAAATCCTTATCTTATCTCTGTAGACAAAAATAACTTATCAAAGTTTCTGCTAATATTAAACACATGATAAGAAAGGGTAACAGATGATGAGGACATGAACGAAAATGTATAAACTCCAATTTAATGCATTAAATTCCCATTACAGCATTGTCTTTCACAAGATGAAGGCAGTGAACGGGCGTTGCCAACAAGGACAAATTGTGTCAAACTATGCAGGTTTTCAGTGCACTGCAATCGCCTTCTTGTAATTATATTCAGATGGAGATTTAATTAAAGAGGTCCTGCATCATTAAGTCATTGTGCTTCTGAAGGTTATCGAAATGATAGTTTTAAACATATACTCAAATTTAAATACGTCGGATATCTTTTTTAAAGATAGTTCTTGTTTTTTATAATATGAATTGCGCCAATAAATGGAACTTGACACATTCCCCATTTCCATCAATTTATCTCAATTTTATTAGTTGTGTCATATTCACCTCGAAACGATTTACCTATTTACACGTACATGTTACATTAGAATACTGACTTCAACTGTTAAATAACTTTATAATTACTAAAGATATGATTATAAAATTTGAAATTAAGTAATTTAAGAAAGTCTCCATTTTTATGCATACCTGTCAACTGACCCGTATTCTGCGGGTGTGACCCGAGATTTTCAAAATTCTGATGGATCACCCGGAACACCACATTGAAATGACCCGGGAATTCCGAAAATGACCCGATTTCACCCGTATTTCTTAGCCTTGAGATTGATTTCATAAGTAATATTCCTTTGAAATACCGGCAAATTCGTAATTCTTCCATGAACAGGAAGTTCATCTAGCTATGTAAACTGTCAAATTAAGTGACCCATTAAGTACATGGCTTCACTTGACAGCTTTGGTGTCAAACACACTGTTAATTAACACCAATTACCTTAGCTTTAGGTCGTAAATAAATTACACCATTGAACAAACTGAACTAGAGTTACTTCCCCTTATTTGTCACCATTCAAAATTATTCCTTATATTTACGTTTTATGGGTGAAAAAGATTAAATCATAAAAATATAAAATTCAAATACATATTGAAAAATAACTTTTCATTATTTTATACCTTTATACAATTTTTTTTTTAAAGTTGAAAATTATTTTTTACATTTATACTTCCCTTAACTGTATTACTATATTTTATCATAGTCTAATTTCCTTGTTAAATGAAAATTAATATGGATAAAAGCTACATAGTCAATAGTCTCATACATTTAAGAATTACATTAAATTCTAGTGTTTGATGATTGTAGTTTTTTTTCTCAAAAAGTGAAGCACATAAGACTGAGATACACAAATTTATAAAATCTTTAAAAGTGCAATGAAATAATATTTAATAAGATTTCAAATGACTTAACAAAGTGAACATGCATTGATGTTTTGGTATCTTTGATATACATTATAAGAAAATGTACCATAAATACTGAAATTCAGCTCGAAAAAGTTCGTACGCGTTATGACCTGAGATTTGATTCTTCAATGCAGGTCATGACCTGCATTTTCATCGTCACAGGTTGACAGGTATGTTTATGTCATGTTTTTTGTGTCAGTTCTATCAATCCATCAGGTCCTAAGTGCACTATTTTGTTATAAGTGCACTAAGACGGCCCTTTGCTTGTACCTGTCAATACCGGAAAGGACCTCCTCAGTGCACTAAGAACAAGCATATGAAAACAAGTATATAATATTTGCGCAATGAAATAATAATAATATAATAATAATTCTTTATTTAAAGAGGGTTACACAGTTAGCTATAAAGCTAATCTTCCCTGAGGCCCTCATGAAATACAATGAAATATAACAAACAATTACAAAATATCAAACAGACACACATACATGAATAGTGAAAAAAAAAATGTTATGAAATATACAATTTTCAAAACAGGTAAAAGTTACAAATTCATATATGACATATATAGTTTTGCCATCAACAATATCATAAGTTTGAGTAAGTGTGTGAAAATCATTATGCAAATAAAAAAACGCACAGCTTCTTAATGTTCCATCAAGTAATTTTTTAAATCTTTTTTGAATGAGCTTGTACTTGAGGTTGATTTTTTCAGGGATATTGGTAAGTTATTCCATAAAATAGATCTTGAATATATAAAAGATTTCTTATAAAGCTCTGTTTTGGCTTTTGGAACTTGTAAATTTTTGCAAGAGGCATTTCTCAAACGATATTGGTTTATTTCTGGCATTTCTTTAAATTTTTCAGTGAGATATACAGGGGCTTCATTCTTAAGGCATTTATGCATCAAAACTGATTTGTGGTATGAGATTCTGTTCTCTACTGTCATCCATCCAAGCTGTTTGAACAGTGGAGCTGATGATGAAAGTGGATCAGCATCTAAAATAAGTCTTGCAGCCCTTTTCTGCAATTTTATTATTCTAACTAGCTCATTTTTAGCACAACCACTCCAAATAATACAACAATAATCTATTAGTGGGAGAATATAACCATTATAAAATAATTTTCTTAGATCAATATTTAGAAATTTCTTGATTTTAGAGAGTTAAAAAAGTCTCGATGGAATTGATGAACATAAGTAATTAATATGGCCTGTCCAGGACAGATTAGAGTCAATTCTAACACCTAAACGTTTTTCAATTGATGATTTTTGAAGAATATTATTCTCAAAAGTTAGAACTGGTTCTGCTTGATTTAAGGTGGTACCCAACACTTTCACTAAAATTAATTTGGATCGTTTAATTTTCAAAAAATTTTGACGCAGTATTTACTTTGACCCTTTAACAAAAAAAATTTAAAAAAATAAAAAATTTGAACCAACCGTTTAATCAGAAAAATTACACTGGTTATATAGCAATTTGACAAACACTTATTTTGATCATTGAAAAGCTTAATATTCACGTAACAACACAACGTCATTAAAACGTTCTGCTGAGTTTTCAGAGTTATCTCCCTGTAGTGTTAGGTACCACCTTAAAGGCAGCCTTTGTCTTGTACCTATAACGATACATTTTGTCTTATCCGAATTTATGAACATGCTATTTTCATGACACCATTTTTCGACACATTGGAGATCATCTTGTACTTTTAATTGCATATCACCAATAGTCTTTCCTGATGTATGCATAGTTGTGTCATCAGCATACAAGTCTGTATGGCAGTTTTTGATGTGTAATGGAAGGTCATTTATGAACAAAACAAACAAAATGGGACCAGGTATTGAGCCCTGTGGAACACCAAAAGTTATAAATTTTTTATCAGAAAACTGATTATTTATATGGACTTGCTGTGTACTTTCACTCAAATATGATTTTAAAAAATCAACAGTATCTTCATGGAAGCCATAAATTAGAAGTTTTTTACATAGAATTTCATGATCAACACCATCGAAAGCTTTCTTAAAATCCAAAAGGATGGCCAAATTGATATTTCCATTATTCATTTCATGTAGCCATTTATCAATAATATTAATGAGGGCAGTTTGACATGAAATGGTTGTTTTATTTGGCGCAAATGAATGCTGCAGTTTTTACAATAAAGCATGCAAAATAAGAAGTCTTGTGCAAATTCATTCTTTTTCAATGAAACAACTAGATATCCAGTGGCAGATTCAGAGGGGGCGTAGAGGGTGTAATTTTTGATAGAAAAAAATGCATTTCAATAATGTATATCTTTTTAACTATACTAAATTTGCAGTTTTGTGATATGTGCATGTAGTTTTAACAATGTCGTCAATAGTGTTAGAAAGAAGCTATAAAAAAATGATTTAGAACCTTATACTACACATACGGAGGTACAGGTATGATACCATGACGGGTGAACGTATGATATAACTGTGAAATAGCCATTGTTATTGGCACGTTATTTTATGGATCGTCGATTTTACTACCTTTGGATTATTGGCACGTGCCATCGAACTTAATCTTTATAGACCAAATATTAAAGCATACATACTTTACTTTTACAGTTTAGAGGGAGAAGACGAAGAAGAATTATTTATAATAGTGCAATCTGAATAAACAAATAAATACATATTTTATATTAAATAAGTTTTTTATTCAAATGAAAGAAATGATACGCGCATTTACAAACAGATGTACTAAGACATATACTCGATGCTGAACTTAAAATTAGGTTATTTTGTTTTAATCTATGAGGATCTGGAGGGGGTCCTTCATTTCTGTATTCTTTAATGTTTAGGCCGTTTGTTTCTATTCTTTATACTTTTCGTCTATATTATACCATTCTTTATATTCAAGCACCTTATTATTCTCTATTCTTTATTTTTTTCCATTTTCTCTATTATTCATATTTATAGCCGATCATTCTCTCAATTCTGTAACATCAACATCCTTCTCTTTCCGATGGTATGTTATTTATAGTTTTGACACTCTCACTTCACAGCCTAAAAGCAGTTTCAGAAGCTTAGTTCAAATGGAGACGTGGTTCCCTGATGCGGCCTTAAGATGATAAAGAAATTAACGATATAAATTATCTGACATATAAAATATTTGTATTTTGTGTTCGGATCGTTCCTAATGAAGTAAAATCCAGAAACGTGATTTGGACGTATACAATTTATAAGATGTTGTTGTCACTCTTTTGTTAGTGTTACGTTTAAAATTTGCAATTACTTTTTTCAAAGAATAATTAAATGCATAAATTAACACCAGAAAATAAAAAAAATAAATGAAATCAGAAACACCGTTATTTGGGAATAATTTATTTCTACAACAAAACAAACTAACAAAACTGTATGTATATAAATATATATTATTAATTCTCTAATCCCTTAAACAAAGACCAACAGAAATAAAAAGTCAACGAATGATTTCATGTTTAATAATTCAAAATAATACACGTCTTTTATTTTAGCATTTATAATACAATGTATTATAATAAAGGGGCATAACTCCTAATATCATTCTGACACACTAATCTTAACCCAATCTGACAGTTTTGAACGTTACTTTTTATGATTGGTCTTAATTTGTCCAAAACAGTCTTAACAGACTTGATTTAAGGAAATTATAGGACAAAAAAGAGTTAAAAGCCTATTTAAAGTCTTCACAATATTGTGAAAAATAATCTAAATGTCATCTTATGAGTTATATATATATGGTTAGCGTCTGTTAAGATAAAATAAATCACCACTCATCTGCTACTGGTCTTACTTATTGCAAGATATGTGTTACAGAAGGCTTCTTTGTATCAGATGAAAGCAATATAAAGATTTGTCTGTATTTCAGGGTAAGACTCCATATGATCTAGCAGCAACAAGCAAATGGGGACAGTATGAAGAAGTGATGGAATACTTACAGGTACATATAGTGATATAGAGTAACATATGTTTACAGCTGCTACTGGTCTTACTAATTGTAAGATATGTGTACAGGTACTACATATAGTGATATAGAGTTACAAATGTTTACAGCTGCTACTGGTCTTACTAATAGTAAGATATGTGTACAGGTACATATAGTGATATAGAGTAACAAATGTTTACAGCTGCTATTGGTCTTACTAATTGTAAGATATGTGTACAGGTACATATAGTGATATAGAGTAACAAATGTTTACAGCTGCTACTGGTCTTACTAATTGTAAGATATGTGTACAGGTACACAGGCCTCTACAATAACTTTTTTTTTCAACTTGTCCAGTAGGACAAGTACATACCAAAACTTACTTGTCCAAATGAAATTGTTACTTGTCCAATTTTTTTTTACTAAAAATAATCTTTTTACATCTTGAGTTGATTAAAGGAACAAAACAAACTGAAACAATAGAACAGAATTTGATGTTTTTCTTTTGAAATACTTTTCAAAAATATAAGTCAAGTACAACTGAATCTAATCATGTCACAGGACTTAGGTTCTAGTTTTCATCAATGCTAGTCTCATCAGACTCTGCACACGAGGCACCATCTGATGGGCCTGTACACTCATTTGACATTTGTATCCTATATTTTTTAAGTTGAAAAAAGTGTATTCAAATACAATCAATAAAAAGAAGATAAGGTCTGATTGCCAATGAGACAACTCTCAGCAAGAGACCAAATGACACAGAAATTTACAACTAAAGGTCACTATATTGCAAGTATTGTTTTTTAGCTCACGTGGCCCGAAGGGCCAAAGTGAGCTTATGCCATCACTTGGCGTCCTCCGTCGTCTGTCGTCGTAAACTATTTCAAGAATCTTCTCCTCTGAAACTACTAGGCCAAATACTTCCAAACTTTAACTGAATGTTCCTTAGGGTATCTAGTTTATAAATTGTATCCGAAGTTTTGAGCTATCAACAAACATGGTCGCCATTGCTAAAAATAGAACATAGGGGTCAAATGCAGTTTTTGGCTTATATCTCAAAAACGAAAGCATTTAGAGCAAATCTGACATGGGGTAAACATGTTCATTAGGTCAAGATCTATCAGCCCTGAAATTTTCAGATGAATCAAACAACCCATTGTTGGGTTGCTGCCACTTAATTGGTAATTTTAAGGAAATTTCACGGTTTTTGGTCATTACCTTGAATATTATTATAGATAAAGATAAACTGTAAACAGCAAAAATGATCAATGTAAGATCTACAAATAAGTTAATATGACCAAAATTGTCAATTGACCCCTTAAGGGGTTATTGTCCTTTAATGACAATTTTTCACAATTTGTTCATCATATTTGCTAACTTTAAAAAATCTTCTCTCTAAAACTACTCAACCAAATTCAATTAAACTTCAACTGAATGATCAGTAGGGTGTATAAAATAAAGTTTGTGTTTTATATTCTATTTCGTCAAAAAACATGGCCGTCATGGCTAAAAATAGAACACAGGGTAAAATGCAGTTTTTGGCTTATATCTCAAAAACTCCAGCATTTAGAGCAAATAAGACAAGAAGTTAAAGTATTTATTAGGTCAAGGTCTACCTGTCTTGAAATTTTCAGCCGAATTGGGTAACTGGTTTTTCAGGTATAATGCCCCTGAATTGATGATTTTAAAGAAATTTTGCAGTGTTTGGTTATTATATTGAATATTATTATAGATACAGATAAACTGTTAATAGCAATTGTATTGTGAATCATCAGATTGACCTAGACTGTATCTTAATCAAGTGTAGGGCGAACTCATGCCCATTTCTTTCCAGAGGTTCCTAAGAGGCTTTAAACGGTATTTCCAGGATAGTATATGGCCTTTGTTACTCTGTTTAATTTACAACAAACATTAATTTATTAATTTAGTTAATAAGGCATTGTTTACCAGGTGAGGGATTCAGGCTCTTGAGAGCCTCTTGTTAGGGCCCCTATAGTGATCTGTCTGTCCGTCCGTAACACTTTGTGTCCGCTCCATATCTAGAGAACCATTATGATTTCATACTTTATATTTTACATGTTTATTAACCACCACCAGAGGGCGTGTCATAATGTATGTACAACTTCCTAGGTCAAAGGTCAAGGTAAAAAAACTTTGGTTTCAGTTGACAACCCTGTGTCCTGTGGTGAAGATCGTGTCCGCTCTATATCTTGAGAACCGTTATCATTTCAAAGTTTATACTTGACATGTATATAAACCAACACCAAAGGGTGTGTCATAATTTATTTACAACTTCCTAGGTCAAAGGTCAAGGTCAAAAACTTTGATTTCAGTTGAGGTTTCAGTTGACAACCCCATGTCCTATGGTAAAGATTGTGTTTATAAACCAAATAAAAAGCTTTGACGAAATCTTTTCAAATTAAGATACGTCGTTTCCTGTGACACCAAAGGGTGTGTCATAATTTATTTACAACTTCCTAGGTCAAAGGTCAGGGTCAAAAACTTTGATTTCAGTTGACAAACCCATGCCCTATGGTAAAGATACAATTTTTTAATGCACATTATTCACAGCGGGGCCCACAGAGATGGCTCCCATCTCAATGATATCTAGTTTTTTCTACTTATGATCAAATATGATTTTGTTAATTTTATGGTAAATAAAAAAAAAAAAAAATTTTGAAAAAATGTTCATCAAAGTTGGATAATTAAAACTTATTTTCTGCAAAATAATTGAACTTGTCCTTACGGACAAGCTTGATACAGCTTTTACTTGTCCGACCTTTTTTCCCTCTGGTATCGGACAAGCGTTATTTTCGAGGCCTAGTACATATAGTGATATAGAGTTACAAATGTTTACAGCTGCTACTGGTCGTACTAATTGTAAGATATGTGTACAGGTACATATAGTGATATAGAGTTACAAATGTTTACAGCTGCTACTGGTCTTACTAATTGTAAGATATGTGTACAGGTACATATAGTGATATAGAGTTACAAATGTTTACAGCTGCTACTGGTCTTACTAATTGTAAGGTAGAAGGTAGAAGACCTGGACGCTTCATACTTTGTATATAGATGCCTCATGTAACGAACTTTCCGTCAGTCACATGTCCAATGTCCTTGACCTCATTTTCATGGATCAGTGACTACTTGAAAAAAAAGTTAAGATTTTTTGTAATGTTAAATTCTCTCTTATTATAAGTAGTTGGATAACTATATTTGGTATGTGCGTACCTTGCAAGGTCCTCATGCCCGTCAGACAGTTTTCACTTGACCTCGACCTCATTTCATGGATCAGTGAACAAGGTTAAGTTTTGGTGGTCAAGTCCATATCTCAGATACTATAAGCAATAGGTCTTGTATATTCGGTGTATGGAAGGACTGTAAGGTGTACATGTCCAACTGGCAGGTGTCATCTGACCTTGACCTCATTTTCATGGTTCAGTGGTTATAGTTAAGTTTTTGTGTTTTGGTCTGTTTTTCTTATACTATATGCAATAGGTCTACTATATTTGGTGTATGGAATGATTGTAAGGTGTACATGTCTAGCTGACAGGTGTCATCTGACCTTGACCTCATTTTCATGGTTCAGTGGTCAAAGTTTTGGTATACAGTTTAAGGTTTACCGTGACAAATTATAGAACAATTTCAGATTTTATTCCGGTCTGAAGTTTTGTGCAGAGTTATGTTCCTTTGACTTAAACAATAAAGGAAAGTTATCAGTTTTCAGCATTTTTATACGTTCATATAATGCTATATGATGTCATAGGTGTTGTCGTTGGCATCGTCCGAAGACACATTTGGTTTCCAGACAATAAATTTAGTTTAAAGTCATAAGAAACCTCAAATCAAAAAAAAATAATGCATATGTTTTTTATAACTCAATGGATAGTTTTCATTGTAAAACTTAGGTACATATACTTTTTTCTGAAGAAAATTCTTTAATTTATTCATATTTAGAAGAAGTTTACTTTATTTGAATTGCTTCCTTCCAGCAAGCAATTCCCCCGATATATTTTCCGTATGCAAGGTGACCTCAGTGTGACCCATCTCGTTAAAATCCGGTGACCACAATACGCATGGATGTCCTTAAAATAAACTTTTATCTGAATTTACATGTTAAACACATGCTCAATTTCCATGCTTTTTTGTTTATTTTTCGTCAATTGTTGACAAACAGGTGACAATCGTTAAACTTCGGCTTCAAAACACGAACTTTAATTACCTGCCATATTTTCACAACAACACTGACCGATTGAAAAAAAAATTGACGATTATACGAAATTTACACGAAAAAAATGATAAATTCGAGCACAGAAGACTAAGTTTATGTTGTTTGTATGCATTGGTTTAAGTTGGAAGAACATTATTTTTCACCGGTCACTCGTTTCTTATGACTTTAATTGATGATTCTCTATGACATTTTACCAGAAGGTTCAATACCACAAAAGGAAGGTTGGGATTGATTTTTGGGTTTATGGTACAAACAGTTTAAGAATTAGGGGCCAAAAGCAAAAATTTTTGTAGTTTCCGGATAATAACTTGTGTTTTAGTATATGGATCTTTCTATAAAATTGTACTACAAGGTTCCATACCACAAGGAGAAGGATGGGAATGAGTTTGGGGGTTTCATACTTTTTTTAAGTTTTTGAAAATTGAAATTTTTTGAAAATTTTCAAGAAGAAATCTTCAAAAGCACCATATTGCAAAAAAAAACCACAGTATTGCGCAATAGCAAGAAATCTTCCATTGCGCAGTAGCACAGTATTGGATAATATCACAGTATTGCGCGAATGAACAGTATTGTACAATAGCATAGTATTTGGGCAATAGCAAGAAATCTTTAATTGTACAGTATTATTGCACAATAGCATAGTATTGTGGAATAGCAGGAAAACTTCAATTGAAAATAAAGACAAATCTTGTAACCAATTTTAATGGGATTAATTTAAAATCTTTAACTTTTTTCAAGGAGAAATCTTCAATTGCACAGTATTGCGCAATAGCATCATATTGGGCAATATCACAGTATTGCGCAATAGCAAGAAATCTTTTTTTTGCACAGTACAATAGCACAGTATTGGGCAATAGCAAAAAATCTTTAATTGCACAGTTTTGTGCAAAAGCACAGTATTGCGCAGTAGCAAGAAATCTTCAATTGCAAAATAGCATAGTATTGCACAATAGCACATTTTTGTGCAATAGCAAAAAATCTTTAAGGTGGTACCTAACTCTACAGGGGGATAACTCCGTAAAATCAGCTAAACGTTTTAATTACGTTGTGTTGTTACAGGAATATCAAGCTTCTCAATGATCATAATAAGTGTTTGTCAAACTGCTATATAACCAGTGTAATTTTTTTAATAAAATGGTTGGTTCAAATTTTTTGAAATTTTTATATTTTTGTAAAAGGGTCAAGGTAAATACTTTGTCAAAAAAAATTTTAAGAAAATTAAACGAGCCAAATTAATTTTAGTTAAAGTGTTGGGTACCACCTTAATTACACAGTATTGCACAATAGCATAATATTGCACAATAGCACAGTATTGCACAATAGCTGGAAATCTTTAATTGAAAATAAAGACATTCTTTTAACAAATTTCAATTGGATTAATTAAAAGTCTTTAATTTTTTGGGGTTCTAACCTTGTATTACTATTTTGGATATTGGTGCCCCATTTTTAAATTGGTCTTCATTGAGGTCAAAAGGGTCTGAAATTAAACTTTGTTTGATTTCATCAAAAACTGAGTTATTGCGGCTGTATGATATGCTGAATCTTATTATGCATTGAGATTTTGTATTTTGGGCCCTGTTTTCAAAGTAGTACATATTAAGGTTTGAAGGGTCCAAAATTAAACAAAATTTATTTTCAACTAAGGCCACACCAATTTTATTCCTTGTTCGACGGACCCGCCCGCACCTATTTTTTTCAAAGCAGAATTTTTTTATTTTTTTTATATTCCCGCTTCCCGCATCCGGAAATGTTATCGTGTCCATTTCCCGCACCGTTTTATTTTTGTAAATATTATAAACAGATATTTGCACTTGTTTTTATAATCACAATCTAACATGTATTTATAACGATTTTAAACATATAAGCACCCAAGTACACTGTGTCAATGTCTGTGATAATATTTGATTCAGCATGAAACCCATTTATCCCAAATGGGAGTGCTCCGATATAAATAGAAAACAGAAGAAAATACCTGTACAGAACAAAACATTGGTTTTCTTCCCCTTACTTAGATTCCCTATCAAAATATGTTCCTGGTTAGAAATAAACTTCAAAGAACTTCGGAAAGAAATGCCTTCAACTGCAATATGATGGCGATACAAAACTATCCATACCCCCTGCATGTTTATGCACCTGTCCTGATTGATTCAGGGGCCTGTCGTTCAGCAGTTAGATATCGTTCGTTGATGTTCATAAATATTATTTGGTATTTTCCCGTTTGTATATATATAAATTAGATCGTTGGTTTTCCTGTTCGAATTGTGTACACTTCTATTTTTGGGGTTCCTTATAGCTTGCTGTTTGGTCTGGGTCAAAGCTCTGCCGTACGTACTATGACCAGATGACCTGTATTTGCTATTATCCCTCAGAAAGGCACATATGGGGTCATTTTACTGTTGTACCAAGGATTTTGCATAGTGTTACTATACAAATCCTTTGAACAACTTAGAAAAATTAACTAAAAGAGAGGAGAAATACATCATATTTAAATAATTTTAAACAACATTACCATATTCTTAAAGAGAATTATTTATGATATTATTTATTTTGAATAATATTAAAGTAAATGTGTTAACATGGCCTAAGTCCAGGAATATTACAAAATTCGTGGGCATGTTTAAGTTTTGACCATTTAATACCCGATAGATATATAGTTCTTTGGGAAAATATGAGCCTGGGGCGTAGCTCCATATACGCTGTAACGCCATGGCGTGCACATCGCGGGGTCTAAAAAAATAATTTACGCCGAAAAATAAAATAAAAATACAAACGACTAAAAAATATTAAAGGAGTAGGTTCAGTAAGACCCCTTTTTGGCTCCAAAATATAGCAGTTTTACAAAATTGTTAAAATGTAAACCTTTAGTTATTTATTGGACAGTAGAATGCCTAGCTGCTACATAAATATGGGCTGTTTTTAACAATACAATGCACATATATCCGGTACTAGCACCATTAAGTCATGCTAAATTACTGAAATCCTCATAATTCTAGCATTTTAGTTAAATTTTAGACGGTTTTCGTGTAAAACGAAAGTGGCCGCATTCGTGTTCATCCTTAATATTGAAACGTAAGTTGTATTTTATGATAATACATAACATATATAAAGGTTGAGGATGAACACGGATGCGGCCACTTTCATTTTTACCACAAACCATCTGAAAAGTGACATTTTTCGGCATATTTAAGGTAGATTTTTCATATTTGAGCTTGAATCAGATCGTTTTTAATGACTTAATCTGTTAAAATCTTTCGCATAAACTAATTAATTCAAATAAAATAGACACTTAAGTGTTTAAAAAGTGGTCAAAATCTTTCGTCAGATGAACCTGAAATTTGAGGCCAAAATCGGTCCTTACCGGACCTACTCCTTCAACTTAACCAATCAAAGTAGAAAACGATACAGTATAACTATTTTAATAATGTCACAATAATATTTCCGTCTGTAAAATCAACCCGACCGAAATCGTTTTTAATTTATTTGCTATAATTTTCTTCTGGTACTCGACGTAAAAAGTAGCATATAAAACATGATTAGTTCAAAGCGTGACAACCCTAAAGGGCAAACGTTAGACATTTTTTTTCTCTCACAAAAACGCCTACCAACAGTGATAGTCATACAGAAACACAACCAGCAACAAATCAGGACAATTTAGACCCCTGAAACGTCAAAAATTGACGATGATTGATTGAACTTAGCTGCTACATCAGTGTCATGTACAGTACAACAAAATCTGGGACCATCTTATCCAGATATTTCTTTGTTGAAAGATTCGAAATCCTTAGGAAAAGATATAAAGTTACAACTTTTGACCGACAAATGGAAAGATGTCCACACCTTCAAATTTCCGACAAGGTATATTAACTCCATTTCAATTAAAAAAATATATAATGCGCGTCGTTGAACTAATAGGGCTGCAGGGGTTGTAAACCCACGTTTTTGTTTAGATAAGGGTTGTAAATTTCGTACATTATTTTGACAAAAAAATGACAAATTGACTTTTGTTCCATTTTTATCTCTTAAAAGAGGGACGAAAGATACCAAAGGGACAGTCAAACTCATAAATCTAAACTGACAACGCCATGGCTAAAAATGAAAAGACAAACAGAAAAACAATAGTACACATGACACAACATAGAAAACTAAAGAATAAACAACACGAACCCCACCAAAAACTAGGGGTGATCTCAGGTGCTCCGGAAGCTTAACTTTGGATCCGACACTGAACAATTTAATGAATTACAGTAAACATTTTCAATGAGTTTGACTGTCCCTTTGGTATCTTTCACCCCTCTTTTATATGTAAATTACGATAACGGTAAATACAAATCTGAATTCCCTCTTTAAATTATTGTTTTGAAAGGCTACTTCATATTGTTCTGTTTTGACACCTTCCTGTCGAAATATTAAGGCGTCAATGCATTAAAAATAAAATAAAATAGCCTTTCAAGAATTCATCAAGTTCTGCAGTACTAGTCCGTAACTGAAATGTTGCGTTCCGAGCAAAATGATGATAATGTTTGGAACGAGCTATACCAAACCACTCTAGATATAGCAGAGCTTTTTGGTATAGATGAAAATGTTCCTAGGTGGTGTGGAAGACAAACCTCGAGTGCTAACCATCCAGCCGAAACCCCTAAGGATTACTGGCGAATTTCTCTACTAAAAATGTATCCGTTTCTGGGTCATATGATCACGGAACTTGATTCTCGACTTCTGAATTCAGAAAACCGTTTTCATGCACAATATCTTCTTCCGTGGTCGAACAAATAACTAATGACCAAAAGACCAATACTGTGTGCCCTTTGTTCAGTGCTACAGCTGAAAGGTCGTTTAGCGTACTGAAACGTTTGAAAACGTACATCCGTTCCACAATGAGAAATGACAGATTATCGGCTTTGGGTTCCACCGTGATTTTGAGGTCAATTTAGACAAGGCCATGGACGTTTTTGTTGCAGCTAAAAATACAAAGGGCAGATTTTTGGAAAAAATATTCAGGATGTTTCTCAATAAAAAAATGATCAAATATAGTCTTAATAATTTGCTAACCAAACCAATTTTAGGCCCTCAGAACGCACCATTTTGCGTCTAGCCAAAAAACAAATCTTGGGGGGGAGCAATCCCCCCCCTGGGTGGCGTGCACTTCAAAGGGACCCAGCTTCGCCCCAGTGAGCTCTTTTGTTCTAAAAAGTTTTATTTACAAAAAAATATATTGTAACTTATATTGACCCCTCATAAAAAGGATATTTATAAAATTGAGGGGTTGTTCCCAACCTGATTATGACTTGGATGGAGAATTGTCTCATTAATTGGCACACATATATATACCAAATCTTATTATTCAATTATTTATTGGTGAACAGGGAAAAATACTTCATAAATTAAAGAAATGTCAAAGTACAAGTGATAAATCAAGTTTAATATTGTCAAAACCTACTATTTTATGTTTACAAAAAAAAAATATAATCACTCGCCTTTTAATACTTTCAAGCTTCGCCTCAAAAATTTGCAAAATAAATATTTTTTTATTAAAATTTTCAAATCGCTCTCTCGCCCCAATTTTTGGAGTCCTAAAATCCGTAGAACAAGAAATTAAATTGGTGTGGCCTAAAATAAAATTTTTGGTGTTTTTTTTATATGCTGAATCTAGATTTTGGATATCAGACCATTCTAGAAAAATTAAATGTCCCATTTAAAATTTTTAAGATCTTTAACCACATTTGTTTGTGTCAGAAACCTATGTTATGTCAAAAATTTGATCACAATCCAAATTCAGACAGTATCAACCTTGAATATTGTGTCCAAACTTGTCCAAACTTGCCCGAACTGTTCACAGTTCGACCTCCGCGGTTGTATCAGGCTGCGCTCAGCGAATCATTTTATTTTATCTTGCTTTAAGATATTGATTTGATATTTGGTATTTAGTTGTACCATGACAAGTTACAGATCAAGTTCAGAGTTTGTTCTGGTCTGTTGATTTGGTGCAGAGTTCTGGTCCTTGGACTCAGAAAATTTGTTTGTATGTATTGGTGTATACTATTGATTTTATTTGTACATGATTTGTGTCTGTACTTGTATGTTTACTTATGATGAAGGACCAAAAAACATGGAGATTGAATACACAATCATCAAGTGTCATATCGAAAAAAAGGCACACTGTTCAAAGTATCTATTTTACACACATCTCATAACTTATTTCATGCATTCCAAATTTATGACAACACACTCGACCTCAGATGAGTTGAACCTCGGATAAGTCGAATACTTTGGTCCATTACCTTCAACTACGACATAATGAGGTTCGACTGTTTATAATGTGACACATTTTTATTGTATATTATTTTTCGGGGCAAATATTTTAGAAATTTAATAGTTTTACGAGTGACATGAGAGAAGATATATTAACATTGCATATTCCTCATTTTTTAGACTGTCATGTCAGAGAAATCTTCAGGTGTGACTGCTGGACAAGGGATAGAAGGTAATTTATTGTGGAGCCTGCGACTTTTGTCACAGAAAGCTCGACATAAATATAATGATCTTGCGGTGGCAGCGTTAGCTAACTTCTTAAAAGCTTTATATTTTAGAAGCTAGAAGACCTGGATGCTTCATACTTTGTATATTGATGCCTTATGTGACAAAGTTTCTGTCTGTCCATTGTCCTTGACCTCATTTTCATGGTTCAGTGACTACTTGAAAAAAAAAGTCAACATTTTTTGTAATGTTAATTTCTTTCTTATCATGAGTAATAGGATAATAAGATTGAGAATGGAAATGGGGAATGTGCCAAAGAGACAACAACCCGACCATAGAGCAGACAACAGCAGAAGGTCACCAACAGGTCTTCAATGCAACGAGAAATTCTCGCACCCGGAGGCGTCCTTCAGCTGGCCCCTAAACAAATATATACTGGTTCAGTTATAATGAACACCTTACTAAACTCCAAATTGTACACAAGAAACTAAAAGTAAAATAATACAAGACTAGTAAAGGCCTGTCAGAGGCTCCTGACTTGAGACAGGCGCAAAAATGCTGCGGGGTTAAACATATTTGTGAGATCTCAACCCTCCCCCTATACCTAGAGCCAATGCAGAAAAGTAAATGCATAACAATACGCACATTAAAATTCAGTTCAAGAGAAGTCTGAATCTGCTGTCAGAAGATGTAACCAAAGAAAATAAACAAAATGACAATAATACATAAATAACATCAGACTACTATGTATATATAGCTAGCAGTTAACTGACATGCCAGCTCCGGACTTCAATTAAATTGATTGAAAAATTATGTCTTCATCATATGAATATCAGGCACAATCCTCCCCGTGAGGGGTTTAGTATCATACCATCATCACATATATGAGAAGAACATAACCTGTGTCATGCCAACAACTGGTTTATTAATAAAAAATGTGTTCCGATGCAAAGACCCTATAAATGAATCAATATTAACACCAAAATGTGCAATCTTTAATGACCTGACAACAGTATCGTAACTATATCCCTTGACACCTGGTTCCCTTCACTTCTTGTATTCAATTGTGATTACTGTCATATAAGTTTGAGGCTTGACACACTTGACACCTGGTTCCCTCCACTTCTTGTATTCAATTGTGATTACTGTCATACAAGTTTGAGGCTTGACACACTTGACACCTGGTTCCCTCCACTTGTGTGTAAAATTGTGATTACTGCCATACAAGTTTGAGGCTTGACACACTTGACACCTGGTTCCCTCCACTTCTTGTATTCAATTGTGACTACTGTCATACAAGTTTGAGGCTTGACACACTTGACACCTGGTTCCCTCCACTTCTTGTATTCAATTGTGATTACTGTCATATAAGTTTGAGGCTTGACACACTTGACACCTGGTTCCCTCCACTTCTTGTATTCAATTGTGATTACTGTCATATAAGTTTGAGGCTTGACACACTTGACACCTGGTTCCCTCCACTTCTTGTATTCAATTGTGATTACTGTCATACAAGTTTGAGGCTTGACACACTTGACACCTGGTTCCCTCCACTTGTATTCAATTGTGATTATTGTCATACAAGTTTGAGGCTTGACACACTTGACACCTGGTTCCCTCCACTTGTATTCAATTGTGATTACTGCCATACAAGTTTGAGGCTTGACACACATGACACCTGGTTCCCTCCACTTGTGTAAAATTGTGATTACTGCCATTCAAGTTTGAGGCTTGACACACTTGACACCTGGTTCCCTCCACTTGTATTCAATTGTGATTACTGTCATACAAGTGTGAGGCTTGACACACTTGACACCTGGTTCCCTCCACTTGTATTCAATTATGACTACTGTCATACAAGTTTTAGGCTTGTCACACTTGACACCTGGTTCCTCCACTTGTATTTAATTATGACTTCTGTCATACAAGTTTGAGGCTTGACACACTTGACAACTGGTTCCTTCCACTCTTCTTGTATTCAATTGTGATTACTGTCATATTAGTTTGAGGCATGACACACTTGACACCTGGTTCCCTCCACTTCTTGTATTCAATTGTGACTACTGTCATACAAGTTTGAGGCTTGAAACACTTGACACCTGGTTCCCTCCACTTATTGTATTCAATTGTGACTACTGTCATATAAGTTTGAGGCTTGACACATTTGACACCTGGTTCCATCCACTTCTTGTTTTCAATTGTGCATATACAAAGTCAGGTTAATACAAGTCAATCGCCAATAGTTTAAAGAGTTTTAACCGAATAATTCCAGTATATTTTAACATTGATTATTAGAATTGACTATAAAAGTTAATATTGATAAGGTCTATGCTTTTCCAAAAGTTTATCTACAATAGACGGAGTTTCCGGTTATGTAATAAATGATTTACCTTCAATGGTGTTTATTTGTGTGCCAGTATCAGGTTTAATCTGAGTGTTCTTTGTGACAGAAACTACAGTTCCCTCCACTTCTTGTATTCAATTGTGATTACTGTCATATAAGTTTGAGGCTTGACACACTTGACACCTGGATTCCTCCACTTCTTGTATTCAATTGTGACTTATGTCATACAAGTTTGAGGCTTGACACACTTGACACCTGATTCCCTCCACTTCTTGTATTCAATTGTGATTACTGTCATTAGTTTGAGGCGTGACACAGTTGACAACTGGTTCCCTCCACTTCTTGTATTCAATTGTGACTACTGTCATACAAGTTTGAGGCTTGACACACTTGACACCTGGTTCCCTCCACTTCTTGTATTCAATTGTGATTACTGTCATACAAGTTTGAGGCTTGACACACTTGACACCTGGTTCCCTCCACTTTAGTGTAAAATTGTGATTACTGCCATACAAGTTTGAGGCTTGACACACTTGACACCTGGTTCCCTCCACTTCTTGTATTCAATTGTGACTACTGTCATACAAGTTTGAGGCTTGACACACTTGACACCTGGTTCCCTCCACTTCTTCTATTCAATTGTGATTACTGTCATATAAGTTTGAGGCTTGACACACTTGACACCTGGTTCCCTCCACTTCTTGTATTCAATTGTGATTACTGTCATATAAGTTTGAGGCTTGACACACTTGACACCTGGTTCCCTCCACTTCTTGTATCGAATTGTGATTACTGTCATACAAGTTTGAGGCTTGACACACTTGACACCTGGTTCCCTCCACTTCTTGTATTCAATTGTGATTACTGTCATACAAGTTTGAGGCTTGACACACTTGACACCTGGTTCCCTCCACTTCTTGTATTCAATTGTGATTACTGCCATACAAGTTTGAGGCTTGACACACTTGACACCTGGTTCCCTCCACTTGTGTAAAATTGTGATTACTGCCATTCAAGTTTGAGGCTTGACACACTTGACACCTGGTTCCCTCCACTTGTATTCAATTGTGATTACCGTCATACAAGTGTGAGGCTTGACACACTTGACACCTGGTTCCCTCCACTTGTATTCAATTATGACTACTGTCATACAAGTTTTAGGCTTGACACACTTGACACCTGGTTCCTCCACTTGTATTTAATTATGACTTCTGTCATACAAGTTTGAGGCTTGACACACTTGACAACTGGTTCTTTCCACTCTTCTTGTATTCAATTGTGATTACTGTCATATTAGTTTGAGGCATGACACACTTGACACCTGGTTCCCTCCACTTCTTGTATTCAATTGTGACTACTGTCATACAAGTTTGAGGCTTGAAACACTTGACACCTGGTTCCCTCCACTTATTGTATTCAATTGTGACTACTGTCATATAAGTTTGAGGCTTGACACATTTGACACCTGGTTCCATCCACTTCTTGTTTTCAATTGTGCATATACAAAGTCAGGTTAATACAAGTCAATCGCCAATAGTTTGAAGAGTTCTAACCGAATAATTCCAGTATATTTTAACATTGATTATTAGAATTGACTATAAAAGTTAATATTGATAAGGTCTATGCTTTTCCAAAAGTTTATCTACAATAGACGGAGTTTCCGGTTATGTAATAAATGATTTACCTTCAATGGTGTTTATTTGTGTGCCAGTATCAGGTTTAATCTGAGTGTTCTTTGTGACAGAAACTACAGTTCCCTCCACTTCTTGTATTCAATTGTGATTACTGTCATATAAGTTTGAGGCTTGACACACTTGACACCTGGATTCCTCCACTTCTTGTATTCAATTGTGACTTATGTCATACAAGTTTGAGGCTTGACACACTTGACACCTGATTCCCTCCACTTCTTGTATTCAATTGTGATTACTGTCATTAGTTTGAGGCGTGACACAGTTGACAACTGGTTCCCTCCACTTCTTGTATTCAATTGTGACTACTGTCATACAAGTTTGAGGCTTGACACACTTGACACCTGGTTCCCTCCACTTCTTGTATTCAATTGTGATTACTGTCATACAAGTTTGAGGCTTGACACACTTGACACCTGGTTCCCTCCACTTTAGTGTAAAATTGTGATTACTGCCATACAAGTTTGAGGCTTGACACACTTGACACCTGGTTCCCTCCACTTCTTGTATTCAATTGTGACTACTGTCATACAAGTTTGAGGCTTGACACACTTGACACCTGGTTCCCTCCACTTCTTCTATTCAATTGTGATTACTGTCATATAAGTTTGAGGCTTGACACACTTGACACCTGGTTCCCTCCACTTCTTGTATTCAATTGTGATTACTGTCATATAAGTTTGAGGCTTGACACACTTGACACCTGGTTCCCTCCACTTCTTGTATTGAATTGTGATTACTGTCATACAAGTTTGAGGCTTGACACACTTGACACCTGGTTCCCTCCACTTCTTGTATTCAATTGTGATTACTGTCATACAAGTTTGAGGCTTGACACACTTGACACCTGGTTCCCTCCACTTCTTGTATTCAATTGTGATTACTGCCATACAAGTTTGAGGCTTGACACACTTGACACCTGGTTCCCTCCACTTGTGTAAAATTGTGATTACTGCCATTCAAGTTTGAGGCTTGACACACTTGACACCTGGTTCCCTCCACTTGTATTCAATTGTGATTACTGTCATACAAGTTTGAGGCTTGACACACTTGACACCTGGTTCCCTCCACTTGTATTCAATTATGACTACTGTCATACAAGTTTTAGGCTTGACACACTTGACACCTGGTTCCTCCACTTGTATTTAATTATGACTTCTGTCATACAAGTTTGAGGCTTGACACACTTGACAACTGGTTCCTTCCACTCTTCTTGTATTCAATTGTGATTACTGTCATATTAGTTTGAGGCATGACACACTTGACACCTGGTTCCCTCCACTTCTTGTATTCAATTGTGACTACTGTCATACAAGTTTGAGGCTTGAAACACTTGACACCTGGTTCCCTCCACTTATTGTATTCAATTGTGACTACTGTCATATAAGTTTGAGGCTTGACACATTTGACACCTGGTTCCATCCACTTCTTGTTTTCAATTGTGCATATACAAAGTCAGGTTAATACAAGTCAATCGCCAATAGTTTAAAGAGTTTTAACCAAATAATTCCAGTATATTTTAACATTGATTATTAGAATTGACTATAAAAGTTAATATTGATAAGGTCTATGCTTTTCCAAAAATTTATCTACAATAGACGGAGTTTCCGGTTATGTAATAAATGATTTACCTTCAATGGTGTTTATTTGTGTTCCAGTATCAGGTTTAATCTGAGTGTTCTTTGTGACAGAAACTACAGTTCCCTCCACTTCTTGTATTCAATTGTGATTACTGTCATATAAGTTTGAGGCTTGACACACTTGACACCTGGATTCCTCCACTTCTTGTATTCAATTGTGATTACTGTCATACCAGTTTGAGGCTTGATACACTTGACACCTGGTTCCCTCCACTTCTTGTATTCAATTGTGATTACTGTCATATATGTTTGAGGCGTGTCACACTTGACACCTGGTTCCCTCCACTTTTTATACGACCGCAAAATTTGAAAAATTTTTCGTCGTAAATTGCTATCACGTTGGCGTCGGCGGCGTCGTCGTCGTCCGGCGTCCGAATACTTTTAGTTTTCGCACTCTAACTTTAGTAAAAGTGAATGGAAATCTATGAAATTTTAACACAAGGTTTATGACCACAAAAGGAAGGTTGGTATTGATTTTGGGAGTTTTGGTCCCAACATTTTAGGAATTAGGGGCCAAAAAGGGCCCAAATAAGCATTTTCTTGGTTTTCGCACTATAACTTTAGTTTAAGTTAATAGAAATCTATGAAATTTTGACACAAGGTTTATGACCACAAAAGAACGGTTGGGATTGATTTTGGGAGTTTAGGTTTCAACAGTTTAGGAATTAGGGGCCAAAAAAGGGCCCAAATAAGCATTATTCTTGGTTTTCGCACAATAACTTTAGTTTAAGTAAATAGAAATCAATGAAATTTAAACACAATGTTAATGACTACAAAAGGAAGGTTGGTATTGATTTTGGGAGTTAAGGTCCCAACAGTTTAGGAATTAGGGGCCAAAAAGGGACCCAAATAAGCATTTTTCTTGGTTTTCGCACCATAACGTTAGTATAAGTAAATAGAAATCTATGAAATTTAAACACAAGGTTTATGACCATAAAAGGAAGGTTGGTATTGATTTTGGGAGTTTTGGTCCCAACAGAATAAGGGGCCCAAAGGGTCCAAAATTAAACTTTGTTTGATTTCATCAAAATTGAATAATTGGGGTTCTTTGATATGCCGAATCTAACTGTCATGACTGTGTATGTAGATTCTTAACTTTTGGTCCCGTTTTCAAATTGGTCTACATTAAGGTCCAAAGGGTCCAAAATTAAACTTAGTTTGATTTTGACAAAAAATGAATCAGTTAGGTTCTTTGATATGCTGAATCTAAAAATGTACTTAGATTCTTGATTATTGGCCCAGTTTTCAAGTTGGTCCAAATCGGGGTCCAAAATTAAACTTTGTTTGATTTCATCAAAAATTGAATAAATGGGGTTCTTTGATATACCAAATCTAACTGTGTATGTAGATTCTTCATTTTTGGTCCTGTTTTCAAATTGGTCTACACTAAAGTCCAAAGGGTCCAAAATTAAATTTAGTCTGATTTCAACAAAAATTGAAATCTTGGGGTTCTTTGATATGCTGAATCCAAAAATGTACTTAGATTTTTTATTATGGGCCCAGTTTTCAAGTTGGTCCAAATCAGGATCTAAAATTATTATATTAAGTGTTGTGCAATAGCAAGTCTTTTCAATTGCACAGTATTGCGCAATGGCAAGAAATATCTAATTGCACAATATTGTGAAATAGCAAATTTTTTTTTAATTAGAGTTATCTTTCTTTGTCCAGAATAGTAAGCAAGAAATATTTAATTGCAAAATATTGTGCAATAGCAAGATTTTTTTTTAATTGGAGTTATCTTTCTTTGTCCAGAATCAACTTAAATCTTTGTTATATACAATATACAATGTATATTCACTTTTTACTACCAACTGATAAATTATAATAAATAACATTCAGTGATAACAAGCAGTTTTTTTTACATCTTAATATTTTATGATGTATTTAAATGAGTAGTTATTGTTGCAAACTCCATTAGAAATTTTAATTGAGATTAGTTTTGGAATAAGGGAAAGGGGGATGTGATTAAAAAAATTGGGTTCAATTTTTATACGACCGCAAATTTTGAAAAAATTTTCGTCGTATATTGCTATCAAGTTGGCGTCGGCGTCGTCGTCGTCGTCGTCGTCGTCCGGCGTCCGAATACTTTTAGTTTTCGCACTCTAACTTTAGTAAAAGTGAATGGAAATGTATGAAATTTTAACACAAGGTTTATGACCACAAAAGGAAGGTTGGTATTGATTTTGGGAGTTTTGGTCCTATCATTTTAGAAATTAGGGGCCAAAAAGGGCCCAAATAAGCATTTTCTTGGTTTTCGCACTATAACTTTAGTTTAAGTTAATAGAAATCTATGAAATTTTGACACAAGGTTTATGACCACAAAAGAACGGTTGGGATTGATTTTGGGAGTTTTGGTCTCAACAGTTTAGGAATTAGGGGCCAAAAAAGGGCCCAAATAAGCATTATTCTTGGTTTTCGCACAATAACATTAGTTTTTAGTAAATAGAAATCAATGAAATTTAAACACAATGTTAATGACTACAAAAGGAAGGTTGGTATTGATTTTGGGAGTTTAGGTCCCAACAGTTTAGGAATTAGGGGCCAAAAAGGGACCCAAATAAGCATTTTTCTTGGTTTTCGCACCATAACGTTAGTATAAGTAAATAGAAATCTATGAAATTTAAACACAAGGTTTATGACCATAAAAGAAAGGTTGGGTTTGATTTTGGGAGTTTTGGTCCCAACATAATAAGGGGCCCAAAGGGTCCAAAATTAAACTTTTGTTTGATTTCATCAAAATTGAATAATTGGGGTTCTTTGATATGCTGAATCTAACTGTCATGACTGTGTATGTAGATTCTTAACTTTTGGTCCCGTTTTCAAATTGGTCTACATTAAGGTCCAAAGGGTCCAAAATTAAACTTAGTTTGATTTTGACAAAAAATGAATCAGTTAGGTTCTTTGATATGCTGAATCTAAAAATGTACTTAGATTCTTGATTATTGGCCCAGTTTTCAAGTTGGTCCAAATCGGGGTCCAAAATTATTATATTAAGTATTGTGCAATAGCAAGTCTTTTCAATTGCACAGTATTGCGCAATGGCAAGAAATATCTAATTGCACAATATTGTGAAATATCAAATTTTTTTTTTAATTAGAGTTATCTTTCTTTGTCCAGAATAGTAAGCAAGAAATATCTAATTGCAAAATATTGTGCAATAGCAAGATTTTTTTTTAATTGGAGTTATCTTTCTTTGTCCAGAATCAACTTGAATCTTTGTTATATACAATATACAATGTATATTCACTTTTTACTACCAACTGATAAATTAAAATAATCTTTACCATTCAGTGATAACAAGCAGTTTTTTTACATCTTAATATTTTATGATGTATTTAAATGAGTAGTTATTGTTGCAAACTCCATTAGAAATTTTAATTGAGATTAGTTTTGGAATAAGGGAAAGGGGGATGTGATTAAAAAAATTGGGTTCAATTTTTCTCATTTGAAATTTCATAAATAAAAAAGAAAATTTCTTCAAACATTTTTTTGAGAGGATTAATATTCAACAGCATAGTGAATTGCTCTAAGAGAAACAAAAATTTTAAGTTCATTAGAACACATTCATTCTGTGTCAGAAACCTATGCTGTGTCAACTATTTAATCACAATCCAAATTTAGAGCTGAATCCAGCTTGAATGTTGTGTCCATACTTGCCCTAACCGTTCAGGGTTCAACCTCTGCGGTCGTATAAAGCTACGCCCTGCGGAGCATCTGGTTGTATTTGTATTCAATTGTGACTACTGCCATACAAGTTTGAGGCTTGACACACTTTACACCTGGTTCCCTACACTTCTTGTATTTAATTGTGACTACTGTCAAACAAGTTTGAGGCTTGACACACTTGACACCTGGTTCCCTCCACTTCTTGTATTCAATTGTGATTACTGTCATATATGTTTGAGGCGTGTCACACTTGACACCTGGTTCCCTCCACTTCTTGTATTCAATTGTGACTACTGCCATACAAGTTTGAGGCTTGACACACTTTACACCTGGTTCCCTCCACTTCTTGTATTTAATTGTGACTACTGTCATACAAGTTTGAGGCTTGACACACTTGACACCTGGTTCCCTCCACTTCTTGTATTCAATTGTGACTACTGTCATACAAGTTTGAGGCTTGACATACTTGACACCTGGTTTCCTCCACTTCTTGTATTCAATTGTGACATCTGTCATACACGTTTGAGGCTTGACACACTTGACACCTGATTCCCTCCACTTCTTGTATTCAATTGTGATTACTGTCATTAGTTTGAGGCGTGACACAGTTGACAACTGGTTCCCTCCACTTCTTGTATTCAATTGTGACTACTGTCATACAAGTTTGAGGCTTGAAACACTTGACACCTGGTTCCTTCCACTTCTTGAATTCAATTGTGACTACTGTCATACAAGTTTGAGGCTTGACGCACTTGAGACCTGGTTCCATCCACTTCTTGTTTTCAATTGTGCATATACAAAGTCAGGTTAATACAAGTCAATCGTCAATAGTTTGAAGAATTTTCACCAAATAATTCCAGTATATATTAACATTGATTATTAGAATTGACTTTAAAAGTTAATATTGATAAGGTCTATGCTTTTCCAAAAGGGAAATACCTATCTGGATCTCACCCTGTGAGTCTCAAAATTTTGTCAGTCCAGAGTTATCTGCCCAAAACCCAAACCAAAAAATCTTGTTAGTAAATAAATGCCTTAACTGTCATAGGAAGACCAAAACTGATGAGTGAAATTTGTTCAAGAACGTCACCCTGTGACTTTGATTTATTTAAACCGAAAAGATTGAAAGACTTCTTGGTTGATGTTATGCCCCTTTGAAAATTAAACAAAGTCGGTTGGCCACTCTAAATCAGAAACCTTAAGTCGTAGACACTTGGGATCATGTGACCTTATAGATAACTGGACGTTACACAAACAACAATCAATCCATGTTTGACATACACTTTTAATGATTTGTTAATGAAAAATTTTGAAAACAAACTTTTAAATTGGTTAACAAATCTTTATTAAACTTAGACTTAATGATATTTTTATAGAAAAAGTTATAATTACAGATCCAATCCACACACAGACAAAGTCCACTATGTTAAACAGGTTACTTGGCAGTGGAACGTATGTTTCCTATGACATGCGCTGTATGGTAACAGGCCAGTTCGCGGTCGGAAAATCGAGTCTTGTGAAGCTCTTAGCTGGTGATGTCGTCCCAGAAGGAAGACATCCTACCGATGGGATTTCCCTACTAGAAGGTCGCTGTGGCCTTGATGTAGAGACTAGAAGCTGGATTCATATTGATCCAGGTAAGAATATCTACCACATTAAAACTTTTCATTTATATTTGAATTCCTCTTTGGTTTCTTCCACCTCTCTATTAGCTTCAGAATCTTTATAACTTGAAAAGACAAAGACATAGAAAAAACCTGCAGCTTATTGAACGAATTTAACGGTAATACGAATTCAATAACACTATTGTTGGGATTGGTGAATGTAGTTTCTCTTATGATTTAAACAAAATTCTAGTCTTATATTCTGAGATATTGTCCATTTATCATGTTAATGGTCATATTTTTGGCAATTTTTATATGCCTTAACCGGTATTGTTGTGCATTTTTTTTTCTACAGGGCCGTTATACAGACTTCTGATTAAAAAACTTCTGCATAAAATATTTGATTCTTACAGCAAGTTCAAAAGGATATACTATAATGTACTCATTGCATAGCTCTTTATTAGTACCCTACCGACGGAGTCTAAAGGAACTTCAGGTTGCACTCTGTTCGTCTGCCTGTCCATCGATCAGTCTGGCAAATCAGTTTTCCACACTTTTTATGCCCCAGCCGTTGTGAAGGGTGCATTAAGTTTTACCCTTGTCCGTCTGTACGTGCGTACATCCCAAAATTGATTTGTGTTCTTTTATTTAGCTGGCCTTAACCAAATGTTATGAAACTTTATATACACAATGCTTATTACCACAAAACACAGATCAAGTTTTAATTTTGGTGACGTCACTTTTACCGTTCTAGAGTTGTGCCCCTTTTACAATTGGAAAAATTCCTGAAATATATGTGTCTGTTCTCAGTTAAACTTTAGTTTGCCTCCAAATGTTATGAAACTTATGCACAATGCTTATTACCATAAAACTCAGATCAAGTACAAATTTGGGTAGCGTCACTTTTACAGTTCTTGAGTTATATCCCTTTCTAACGTTATATGCAAGCAGGGGCATCATCTGTGTCCCATGGGTACATTCCTCCATTTATCTACTCCATGCTTGAATATATTGATTGGCTATTTGGTGTATAGTTTTATCATGACAAGTTACAGATCAAGTTTGAATTTTGTTCCGGTCTGAAGATTTTTTGCAAAGTTATGGTCCTTTGACTTGCAAAATTCACTCAAATAATCAGTTTTCAGCACTAATTTTCGTCATGCTTGAAAGTATTGATTTGTTAATTGGTATATAGTTTTATCATGACAAGTTACAGATCAAGTTTAATGTGTTTTCCAGTCTAATGCTTGAGCGCAGATTAATAAATGGTCCTTGGACTTATTGACTTGATATTTGTTAAATGGTTTACATTATGACAAGTTATAGATCAAGTTAGAATTTTGTTACAATGAATTTTAAACTGGTAAGGGACTATGTATTGCCATGCAATACTCACAGAATGCTTGTTAGCTATAAACTTGGGGTTTATCGTCTGTTTATCTACTGCCGTTCTGTCTGTAATTTTTTTTAAATATTTCTTCTTCTTAAACTGAACTTAAATCATACCTGAGGCTTCTAGCTTCAAATTCATTCCTGAATTTCCTGCTCAAAGTTAAAACACAGGAATAAAACAGACAAAATGGTAGTGTTTGTCTTTGCTAAAAAGACAGTAGGACATATACATATAGGGACCTTATTTATTCTGTTGAGGCATATGTTACGGTTTTGCTAAAAATTATTCAATGCTTTTGGCCTTGAGCATGTCTTTTGATGATATCAGTATAACAACAGCACATTATTAAACCAAAATAATTTTTTTTAATATTATCTATTCAAGTGATATATACTATTTTACAGAAACATATGACGCTTTAGATGTGGTTTACAATAAGGTGTTGATGACTTCAATAGAAGAGGATGAAGGAAAAGAAGAAAAAACACCAAAGAAACCACATTTACCAGATTCAAACCTTGTTAGAAGTGATGGTAAAGTGATGACCGCTGGTCCCTCCCAACAGCCCCTAGCAGCCAAACCTTTGTCACCTCAAATATCTGACAGTGTGTCCAAGAGAATACCAGAGTTAAAAACACACATGAAATCGAAAATGACAAAAGAAGAAATAAAAAAGAGAATGGAAAAAGTCCTTAAAAGTGGAAACTACAAGATGAAAGTAGGAAGACTAATTTTTTGGGACTTTGGTGGACAGTATGTTTACTATACCACACACCAAACCTTCATGACGTTCAGAGCTTTGTTTCTTGTGGTATTCGATGGAAGCAAAGGATTACATGAAGTAGTCCCAGATGTTCTGTGTTTTCCAGGACAGCACATGACACCAACCCCAGCAGGTACTGTATGTTAGTTACAATACAAAGACTCATATTGAACATCATTTATTGTTTATTATGTTAAAAAAAACATTTACTTTATCATCAGTAAAAACAAGGCTTCCAGGTTACTGTGCCAATACTTACTTTAATATTGTGAAGACAATGAAAGCTTTCCCAATAATCAGTTGGAATTTACCTGTGATTTAAATTTTTGCAAAGTGTACTGTCCCATTGAATAGTAACCGTAGCTTTGTTATCTGTGTTGATCATGTTTATGTTGTTCAAGGGAAACTTTGAATTTCGAATTTTCATGAAACAAATCATTCATTGATTATAAATAGGGCTGTACAAAAACAATACTAGTGATAAAAAAAACATTAAGGTGGTACCTAACAGTACAGGGAGATAACTCTGTAAAATCTACTAAATGTTTTAATTACGTTGTGTTGTTAAGGGAATACTAATGTTCAGCTTCTCAATGATCAAAATTAGTGTTTGTCAAACTGCTATACAACCAGTGTAATTTTTCTGATAAAACGATTGGTTCAAATATTTTGAAATTTTTATATTTTTGTCAGAGGGTCAAAGTAAATACTTTGTTAAAATTTTATGAAAATTAAACGAGTCAAATTAATTTTAGTGAAAGTAATGGGTACCACCTTTAAACTAAATAAATGATATATATTACAAAATTATATTAATAATAGACTAGAAATGTATTGTAGATAATTTCGAAAATCAGTGCCAATTAATTATTTTTAAGCATTCATGCCCCTTTGAAATATTAAATATATCTAAAATAGCTTTACATTTGCATTCAAGTCTGTGTTTTCTAAATTTTTTTAACCTAAAAAGTAAAAAGAACCGAAAAAAGGTTAATTTTTAAAGAAACTGCCACTGGACCTTGCCAAGGTGAAATATGTGCTATGCAGCGGACAGTCGGTGTATTTTATTTCAAATTGATTTCCGTCATCAAAAATAAATTATCTGTCAATTTGCTCCCTAATAAAATGTTTTTCTTTGGTTTTTATCACTATCAATTATGACATACCAGTTTCTATTTTTATTAAACTGTTATTTAATTTTTTCATATTGTTTTTATATTTCAGTATTCCTTCAACATTGGGTTAACTCTATTCTAACGTATTGTAAGGTGGTATATGTAGGCATTCCGAAGATCTTATTTGTTGCCACTCACAAAGACAAAATACCAGTGGTAAGTAATATAATTTAGATATAACAGGAGGCTGATCAAGTCGATCTTTTTTCGTGTCCAGTTATATTTGTAGTTCTTAATTAATTGTAACCATTTCAATTTCAATTATAAGATGACTCGATATTAATGGAGTTGTTGCCCTTTAAGGATGATTTTGTTTGCCTTTTTTTTTTGGCATTATTGCCTTATATCTTAAAAAGTATAATAGATAGAAATATACCTAAACAAGGTAAAATGATCATTAAAACAAGAAAGGTAAATATGCTAGATATACTTACTGGAGGTGTGATGGGATGATTGAAGCTGTTAATTTTCTGTTTGATAATATTTATGTACGTTTCGGCAACAAAGTTTATTGACATGTTGTAGGTATTCCTATGGGCACTAATTGCACCCCTTTAATAGCAGACATGTTTTTGTACATTTTCTATTTACATCAGACGCGGGTTCCGTCTACAAAAGACTCATCAGTGACGCTTGAATCCATAAAGTTAAAAAGGCCAAATACGATACAAAGTTGAGCATTGAGGACCGAAATTCCTAAAAGTTTTGCCAAATACGAATCACAGCTTATGACAAAATTCAGTAAAAACTCGTCTCAAATGCATTTAATTAATAAATTGAACAATACTTACCGTTATCTTGATGAAATTTTTTGTTAAATAATCAAGAATTTTCTCAATATACTGCCGCAATTTACCCAAAGGAACTTACTTTAAATAAATCAAATTTAAACAGTATAACTGTCCTTTCCGAGATACAGGTATTTCTGTTTTAAACGGGAAACTCCACACTAAAATTTACGTCAAAAGGGACGATTTTCGTTCTCTATTGTTTATTTTCCCTTTTTAGCTCACCTGGCCTAAAAGGCCAAGTGAGCTTTTCTAATCACTTGGTGTCCGGCGTCGTCCGTTGTTTCCTTCGTCGTCGTCGTTAACTTTTACAAAAATCTTCTCCTTTGAAACTACTGGGCCAAATTAAACCAAACTTGGCCGCAATCATCATTGGGTATTTAGTTTAAAAAATGTGTCTGGTGACCCGGCCAACCATCCAAGATGGCCGCCATGGCTAAAAATAGAACATAGGGGTAAAATGCAATTTTTGGCTTATAACTCAAAAACCAAAGCATTTAGAGCAAATCTGACACTGGGTAGAATTGTTAAACAGGTGAAGATCTATCTGCCCTGAAATTTTCAGATGAATCGGATAACCCGTTGTTGGGTTGCTGCCCCTGAATTAGTAATTTTAAGGAAATTTTGTTGTTTTGGTTATTATCTTGAATATTATTATAGATAGAGATAAACAATAAACAGCAATAATGTTCAGCAAAGTAAGATTTACAAATAAGTCAACATGACTGAAATGGTCAGTTGACCCCTTTAGGAGTTATTGCCCTTTATAGTCAATTTTTAATCATTTTTCGTAAATCTTAGTAATATTTTACAAAAATCTTTTCCTCTGAAACTACTGGGCCAAATTAATCCAAACTTGGCCACAATCATCTTTTGGATTAGTAGTTTAAAAAAATGTGTCCGGTGACCCGGCCATCAAACCGAGATGGCCGCCGTGGCTAAAAATAGAACATGGGGTAAAATGCAGTTTTTGGCTTATAACTCAAAACCCAAAGCGTTTATAGCAAATCTGATTGGTTAAAATTGTTTATAAGTTCAAGATCTATCTGCCCTGAAATTTTCAGATGAATCGGATAACCTGTTGTTGGGTTGCTGACCCTGAATTGTTAGTTTTAAGGAATTTTTGCTGTTTTTGTTCATTATCTTGAATATTATTATTGATAGAGATAAACTGTAAACAACAATAATGTTCTGCAAAGTAAGATTTACAAATAAGTCAACATGACCGAAATGGTCAATTGACCCCCTTAGGAGTTATTGTTCTTTATAGTCAATTTTTAACAATTTTCATAAAATTTGTTAATTTTTACTAACATTTTCCACTGAAACTAATGAGCCAAGTTCATTATAGATAGAGATAATTTTAAGCAGCAAGAATGTTCAGTAAAGTAAGATGTACAAACACATCCCCATCAGGCCAACATTAAAAATATCTTTGTTTCCCCTCTCCCGACTGAGGTTGTTAGGGTATGGGTAGGTAGGTAGGCAAATTTTTTTTTTTTATTCCTTGATATGGTTTTCTATATTGAATTTGTACAAAATTCAACAGGTAAGGCTCAAGTCAAGTGGGGTATTCCCTGTATTTTAATTTAGTGTACACTCCAGTTTTCTGGTGTTAAGAAAAACAGTATACAGGCACCTCCTTTTTTTCCTATTCATTTTTATAATGTAATGAAATCTATAAAAGCACACATTCTACTTGTGATAACAATGCTTAATGGTAGCAAGTGTTTTTTTAGTTAAAAAATCAAGCTTATTTCAAGTCTAATTTGATACATAACTCACAACAAAACAATTTCTTTGTTCACCAATTCATACCTTGATCATCAATTATGAGATGACAAAAGATACATGCAGGTATGTTAATTACTTGGGAATTAAATTTCAATGAATAAAAATTTTCAATAGAAGTGAACATAATTCAGCCTATGTTCAGTTACACCTGGATCATGCAGCTTGGTCAATTGATTCCTCAACAAAGATTTGTATGTTTTTTCGAGTTCTAGAAGAAACAAGGCTTCACTTTATATTCATGTTTTGTATTTCCTAACATACTTTCAATAAGTATTTACGAATTCTACTGATGCAGTTATAACGTCCCCCTTTGTAATTTTCATGCAAAAAATTAAAAAAGAAAACCCCATTTAAAATGGGTTTGTTTTACACCAGAAAACAGTGACGTTCCCTGAAAGCATGGAATACATGTGTCCCACATTTCCTGACTTGTGCCCAACCTGTTCAAAGACAAAGTAGAAAGATTTTAAAGCACGAGTTGGGCCATTTTTACTCAAAGTCTTTAAGATTTTATCCTTTAAACAGGAACAGAGGTTAGACACAAAGCAAATATAGATGCAATCAGTGGGTTGAAAGATGCTTCAGTTTTTTTTATTTTTAAAAAAGATCACACTTGCACACAAACAAATCGTGTAGCAAAGCATTTTGTTTGTTTTCCTTGATTCCGAATTATGTAGACGCTTCAATACAAAAATACCTTGATTTAAAACGCTCGTTGACTACAGCATCGGAAAGGTATCACCAAAACACAACGCTTGTTGACTACAGCATCAGAAAGATATCACCAATAACCAACATAGCAAAAAAAAAAATAGTGGAAAAGAATGGCCAATAAAAATTTTCGGGTCGGGTTGATTTTACCGGGTCGGTCGTGTGAGGCGAAACAAACAATATTTTATTTTTGGCCTCACCAAAACACAATTTTGTCATGAATCCATCTGCTTCCTTTAATATTCACATAGACCAAAGTGAGCGACACAGGCTCTTTAGAGCCTCTAGTAAAGAGCCTCTAGTTGGATGGTGATGTTCCTTTGGCACCATCTTACGGTGTTTATATTCACAACTCGCTCGCTATGCCCGTATTTGTTGTGACATTTTTTATTTTAACGGACGTAATCAAAGTATTTCTGGTAAACTATTAAGTCAGGGATTTCGTTACCACAAATTACTTAAAACCTTTACTAAATTCTTCCTAAATATAAAGATTTGGTTCTAAAGTTTGGTTGAACCTGTAGAAAACTTTAAAACGGGATAGCACATCCTCATTTTTACTGAAATGTTGTTTACTGTGCCCTGAAATATAGAAACGATCCTGGTAAACTTATTCTAAAAGGTTACCAATTCAACACTGTAATTAGATCATTGAATATTGTTTTTATTGGTATTAATACGTGTGTGCGTCCTTCCGTCTGTGCGTCCGTCCGTCCCATTTCAGGTTAAAGTTTTTGGTCAAGGTAGTTTTTGAAGAAGCTAAAGTCCAATCAACTTGAAACTTAGTACACATGTTCCTTATGATATGATCTTTCTTATTTTAAAACAAAATTAATCTTTTGACCCATTTTCATGGTCCACTGAACATAGAAACTAAAAGTGTGAGTTTCAGGTTAAAGTTTTTGGTCAAGGTAGTTTTCAATGAAGTTAAAGTCCAATCAACTTGAAACTTAGTACACATGTTCCCTGTTGGTATATCAATTTACTTTTAAGGCCAAATTAGATTTTTTACCCAATTTCACGGTCCATTGAACATGGGAAATGATAATGCGAGTGGGGCATCCGTGTACTTTGGACACATTCTTGTTTATCAGTAAATTAAAAGCAAACTTATTATTATTTTATATACATATAAACATTCATGAATCTACAGTCTGTCGATGCCTGTATCTTGGCATTGCACAAGGTCCTGTTTTTCTCTGACTGTTTATGACGTCTTCAAACTAGATCCATTCGATGTTGGATGTGTATTGATTGATAATTTAGTCTTAGATGCATGATTTTTTATTAGTTGTTAGTGGCTTTGAGTACTCTCAGATCCGTACTTGGTGTCTCTTTGTTGTTGGGATGTACAAGTATCTGGCCACGTCCACTTGTATTTGTAGTATTTGTATCTATCTGATGGGTTAAGCCTTTTTCAACTGACTTTAATAGTTCATCTCTATGTTGTATTGTTACACCCCTGTCCCATCTTAGGGGAGGGTTGGGATCCCACTATCATGTTTAACCCCGCCACATTCTGTATATATGTGCCTATCCCAAGTCAGGTGCCTGCTATTCAGTGGTTGTCGTTTGTTTATGTGTTACATATTTGTTTTTCGTTCATTTTTTACATAAATAAGGCATCTAGTTTTCTCGTTTGAATTGTTTTACGTTGCCATTTCGGGGCCTGTTATAGCTGACTATGTGGTATGGGCTTTGCTCATTGTTTAAGGCCGTACGGTGACCTATAGTTGTTAATTTCTGTATCATTTGGTCTCTAGTGGAGAGTTGTCTTATTAGCATTCATACCACATCTTCTTTTTTATATCTACAAATAAGGTACTATGGCCAGAAACGACAGTGGACTCCTCATTGGAAAAATCCCCCTTAATGATGAGTTTTTTTCACATTTCTCTTATTTTTGCCTATTATCAATTAACAGTAACAGATCAAGAGAAACTTTAATGAGCAAAACTGATCAATATGGCCAGATATACAAAACAGAAAATACTTCTGGTCCACATTTATCAAACTTGGCCGCAATCATCATTACGGCAATTAGTTTAAAAAGATTGCCGACATGGCTTAAAATAGAACATAGGAGTAAGATGCAAGTTTTGTCTTTTATCTTGTAAACCACTGTATTCTATAAAAAAATAAAAAAACATGCATTGTTTGTAAAATTCTTTATTTATTTTTTACCCTTTTTACTTTACTATCATCGACTTTTAAAAAAAAAATGTAATTTTAAAAATTGATAATGTCATATCGTAAATTATCACTTTGAAGGAGGATGTGGAGTCCAGGCGTGAGGAGTTGTACAATGGAGTAGAGGAATTGTTCAAGGACCACGAGGGACGAAACCATCTTGTCCTGACACAACGGATATTTGTCAATGCAAGGGATAACACAGATACAGAAATTGAAGTCCTCAAGAAAGCCATCACAGAACTTACGTTTGAACATCCTTGTTGGGGGGAGAAGATGCCCAATGCGTGTGTTCCCCTTGAACTCGAGATAGCAGAGCTGGTGGCAGAAGGAAAACAAATCTTATCATTAGAGGATGTAGAAGAATTGAATGCTATAAGCAAGGTGTCTGTACTGTCCCCAGACCAACTCAAAGATTTCCTAAATTTCCACCACTCCCTGGGGAAGATAGTGTACTTTGAGACTCCACAACTTAAAGATTTCGTAATCATCAACCCCTTACTCATGGTGGAGGTTATGAGGTCTTTTGTGACAGGTATGTATATCACTACTTAGTATGAAGGTTATGAAGTCCTTTGTGATAGGTATTTATGTCAATACTTATTATGAAGGTTAGGGGCCTTTATGACAGGTATTTATGTCCATACTTATTAAAGAGGTTATGAGTTCCTTTATGTGAATACTTATCGCGGAGGTTTTGATTTGTGACAGGTATTCATGTCATTGCAAATTATGAAGGTTATGAGGTCCTTTGTGACACTGGTATTTATGTCATTCCAAATTATGAAGGTTATGAGATCCTTCATATTTTGCTTAAAACAAGATTAAATTTGCTTTCAAGTGAACATTGATTAATTACATATTTAACCTTAGTTGCATTCAAGTTGGTTGGTCTCTGGTGGATAGTTGTTACATTGGCAATCAAACCCTCTTTTTAAAGCGTTTTTTATGTTTTTTATATTTTGCAGATAAAGTATTTTGGCCAGAGGAAAAGAAAATTCATGAAACTTTTAAAAGAATGTCAGAATATGGGACCATAAGACGGGAAGACCTCTTCCTAATCTGGGAGCAAAAAGATTTCAGTGCAATATTGCCATACAAAGAGTTTATATTTAACAGCTTGATTTATTTAGATATCCTAGCAGAGCAACGAAGATATGATACATCTACAGGAAGTCGGTTACCAGTGGAAAACTTCTTTGTTCCCTGTATGGTTACAGAGAGAAATACCACCAACTTCATGGACAAAGAATGTACACCAGAGAGAGCTATATGCTTAGCGTTTTTATTTAAAGGCACTATTATACCACCAGCCCTACCAAATCGTCTGATCAGTGCATGTCTAAGCATGTGGACCGTCAAGCAGTATGAAGAGAGACAACTCCTGTTCTCGGGATTTATTGGTTTATCATTTGACAAATCACATGACATCGTTGTATGCGTTGAGGGCAACAAGATTCTCCTTTACATCATTCACAGAACCTCCTCCGGGTTAATCGTACCTGATATAGCTACAGGTGTTAAAGAATGCCTGGTTGTAACAATGGAAAGAATCTCAGATTTCTACCACTCCACAGTCCATGCAAAACGCAGCCAACAATCGCCATTTCACATTGAATATTCATGTTCAAATTTAAAATGCTTCATCAATGCAGAAGAAGCCAAGCAGACCAATGGATGGATTTGTGACAAACATAACCAAACACACAAAAGAAGACACTGGCGTGTTTGGAATCAAGATCAGGTGTGTTTTATATATATGTCGAAAAGTAAATAAACAAATGAATAACATAAAAATATAATCAAATTAAAATCACGTTAATCATAGAATATTATATTGAACACAATCAAAAACTCATTAATCATAGAATATAATAAAGAACATAAATAAGCCAACACACATTAATAAATGAATATAATCATGATCAGGGAAACAATCAAATGAGAAACATAATCAAATTATTAATCATAGAATATAATAAGAATCCAAGAGTCAAACAAGTAATTGTATTATAGTTAATATATAATTATTGTATAGTCTTGAGCATTATCTTGCAGACTTTGTATCAATTTATGTTCTTGATTTTCTAATCATTCTACACTGGTTTAACTGTAAACCAACCTTTTTTAGCTCACCTGCCCCAAAGGGACAAGTGAGCTTATGCCATCACTTGGCATCCGTCGTCGTCCGTCGTCTGTCGTCGTAAACTATTTCAAGAATCTTCTCCTCTGAAACTACTGAGCCAAATACTTTCAAACTTTAACTGAATGTTCCTTAGGGTATCTAATTTATAAATTGTATCCGAAGTTTTGATCTATCAACAAACATGGTCGCCATTGCTAAAAATAGAACATAGGGGTCAAATGCAGTTTTTGGCTTATAACTCAAAAACCAAAGCATTTAGAGCAAATCTGACGTGGGATAATATTGTTTATCAGGTCAAGATCTATCTGCCCTGAAATTTTCAGATGAATCAGACAACCTGTTGTTGGGTTACTGCCCCTGAATTGGTAATTAAAAAGAAATTTTGCTGTTTTTGGTTATTATCTTGAATATTATTATAGATAGAGATAAACTGTAAACAGCAATAATGTTCAGCAAAGTAAGATTTACAAATAAGTCAACATGACGGAAATGGTCAGTTGACCCCTTTAGGAGTTATTGCCCTTTATAGTCAATTTTTAACCATTTTTCGTAAATCTTAGTAATCTTTTACAAAAATCTTCTCCTCTGAAACTACTGGGCCAAATACTTCCAAACTTTAACTGAATGTTCCTTAGGGTATCTAGTTTGTAAATTGTATCCGAAGTTATGATCTATCAACAAACATGGTCGCCATTGCTAAAAATAGAACATAGGGGTCAAATGCAGTTTTGGCTTATAACTCAAAAACCAAAGCATTTAGAGCAAATCTGACGTTGGGTAATATTGTTTATCAGGTCAAGATCTATCTGCCCTGAAATTTTCAGATGAATCAGACAACCTGTTGTTGGGTTGCTGCCCCTGAATTGATAATTTTAAGGAAATTTTGCTGTTTTTGTTTATTATCTTGAATATAATTATAGATAGAAATAAACTGTAAACAGCAATAATGTTCAGCAAAGTAAGATCTTCAATTAAGTCAATTTGACCAAAATTGTTAATTGACCCCTTAAGGAGTTATTGCCCTTTAAAGACTTTTTTTCACAATTTGTTCATCATGTTGACTTACTTTAAAAAATCTTCTCCTTTGAAACTGCTGTATCAATTTCAGCCAAACTTAGGCTAAATGAGTTTCAGAGTATCTAGTATAAATTTTATATTTTATTTCCTTGTATGTCAAGAAACATAGCTCCTATGGCTAAAATAGAACATAGGAGAAAATGATTATTTTTTTGGCTTTTGAAGAAAATAGGATGATCCAAAAAACATTTAAATAAATTGAAAAGCCAAAATAATCATTGATGAGAGATTTAACCAAAAGAATTAAGGTGAGCGATTCAGGCTCTTGAGAGCCTCTTGTTTAACGTTGAGCTCTATATTGCAGACTTTGCATCAATTTATATTCATGATGTTCGAATTATGCTGCCAAAAAATACTCTTTAGAAGTAATTTGTAATAGTTTTCTCTGTCCATTAATCTATCTGTGTGTCTTTTCGTCCATTCCTTCGTGTATCAAACGTTTTTCACACAAAAAGTAAGTATAACCTTGCTTGATCGAAACACAGATGAAAGATAAACAAAAAAGGAAGAACAAAAGATTATTGATTTTTGTCTCAAAATGACGGCTGTTTAATACCAGTTAAATTAAATATAATGCGCATTTAAACATATTTATAATATTTTATTCGAAATATTAATTTTCATATTAATTTTTCTATAGACAAAAGAACAGTGTGAAGAGGAATGTCAAGGTAAATATTGTAACACTTCAAAATAACTCCAATCTGTAGAAACGTGTGTTTGTGTATATCTGTCCCTCTATTGACTTTTAATTATGAATTGTGTTGTGAAACCTGTTGAACTGTTTGTTTAAGTGTCCCTCTATGTACTTTAAATTGTGACTTGTATTGTGAAACCTGTTGATCTGTTTGTTTAAGTGCTCCTCTATGTACTTTAAATGGTGACTTGTATTGTGAAACCTGTTAATCTGTTTGTTTAAGTGTCCCTCTATGTACTTTGAATGGTGACTTGTATTGTGAAACCTGTTGATCTATTTAAGTGCTCCTCTATGTACTTTGAATGGTGACTTGTATTGTGAAACCTGTTGATCTGTTTGTTTAAGTGTCCCTCTATGTACTTTGAATGGTGACTTGTATTGTGAAACCTGTTGATCTGTTTGTTTAAGTGCTCCTCTATGTACTTTAAATTGTGACTTGTATTGTGAAACCTGTTGATCTGTTTGTTTAAGTGTCCCTATATGTACTTTGAATGGTGATTTGTATTGTGAAACCTGTTGATCTGTTTGTTTAAGTGCTCCTCTGTGTACTTTTAATTGTGACTTGTATTGTGAAACCTGTTGATCTGTTTGTTTAAGTGCTCCTCTATGTACTTTGAATGGTGACTTGTATTGTGAAACCTGTTGATCTGTTTGTTTAAGTGTCCCTCTATGTACTTTGAATGGTGACTTGTATTGTGAAACCTGTTAATCTGTTTGTTTAAGTGTCCCTCTATGTACTTTGAATGGTGACTTGTATTGTGAAACCTGTTGATCTATTTAAGTGCTCCTCTATGTACTTTGAATGGTGACTTGTATTGTGAAACCTGTTGATCTGTTTGTTTAAGTGTCCCTCTATGTACTTTGAATGGTGACTTGTATTGTGAAACCTGTTGATCTGTTTGTTTAAGTGCTCCTCTATGTACTTTAAATTGTGACTTGTATTGTGAAACCTGTTGATCTGTTTGTTTAAGTGTCCCTATATGTACTTTGAATGGTGATTTGTATTGTGAAACCTGTTGATCTGTTTGTTTAAGTGCTCCTCTGTGTACTTTTAATTGTGATTTGTATTGTGAAACCTGTTGATCTGTTTGTTTAAGTGCTCCTCTATGTACTTTGAATGGTGACTTGTATTGTGAAACCTGTTGATCTGTTTGTTTAAGTGCTCCGCTATGTACTTTAAATGGTGACTTGTATTGTGAAACCTGTTGATCTGTTTGTTTAAGTGTCCCTCTATGTACTTTGAATGGTGACTTGTATTGTGAAACCTGTTGATCTGTTTGTTTAAGTGCTCCTCTATGTACTTTGAATGGTGACTTGTATTGTGAAACCTGTTGATTTGTTTGTTTAAGTGCTCCTCTATGTACTTTGAATGGTGACTTGTATTGTGAAACCTGTTGATCTGTTTGTTTAAGTGCTCCTCTATGTACTTTAGATGGTGATATATGTTGTAAAACCTGTTGATCTGTTTGTTTAAGTGCTCCTCTATGTACTTTAAATTGTGACTTGTTTTGTGAATCCTGTTGATCTGTTTGTTTAAGTGCTCCTCTATGTACTTTAAATGGTGACTTGTATTGTGAAACCTGTTGAACTGTTTGTTTAAGTGTCCCTCTATGTACTTTGAATGGTGACTTGTATTGTGAAACCTGTTGATCTGTTTGTTTAAGTGCTCTTCTATGTACTTTGAATGGTGACTTGTATTGTGAAACCTGTTGATCTGTTTGTTTAAGTGCTCCTCTATGTACTTTGAATGGTGACTTGTATTGTGAAACCTATTGATCTGTTTGTGTAAGTGCTCCTCTATGTACTTTTAATTGTGACTTGTATTGTGAAACCTGTTAATCTGTTTGTTTAAGTGTCCCTCTATGTACTTTGAATGGTGACTTGTATTGTGAAACCTGTTGATCTGTTTGTTTAAGTGTCCCTCTATGTACTTTGAATGGTGACTTGTATTGTGAAACCTGTTGATCTGTTTGTTTAAGTGCTCCTCTATGTACTTTGAATGGTGACTTGTATTGTGAAACCTGTTGATCTGTTTGTTTAAGTGCTCCTCTTTGTACTTTGAATGGTGACTTGTATTGTGAAACCTGTTGATCTGTTTGTTTAAGTGCTCCTCTATGTACTTTAAATTGTGACTTGTATTGTGAAACCTGTTGATCTGTTTAAGTGCTTCTCTATGTACTTTGAATGGTGACTTGTATTGTGAAACCTGTTGATCTGTTTGTTTAAGTGTCCCTCTATGTACTTTGAATGGTGACTTGTATTGTGAAACCTGTTGATCTGTTTGTTTAAGTGCTCCTCTATGTACTTTGAATGGTGACTTAATTGTATTGTGAAACCTGTTGACCTGTTTGTTTAAGTGTCCCTCTATGTACTTTGAATGGTGACTTGTATTGTGAAACCTGTTGATCTGTTTGTTTAAGTGCTCCTCTGTGTACTTTAGATGGTGATATATGTTGTAAAACCTGTTGATCTTCTAAAGCTAGTATCTAGTATCTAATTAGAAGGGACTTAGTTTGCCTTCCGGTTGACATTATATTGTCTGCAGTTAAAGTTTTTAAAACAATTATTAGATTCATAAACTATTCTAGATTTTTACCAAACTTGAACAGAAGCTTCTTACAATCAAAAGATAGTATTGAGAGGAATATTTTTATTAATGTTTTTCCACATTTTTGTCGAGTCTGTGATTAACAGCAAAAGTAGCAGAGAAACTAGGTTCCGCGGAACCCTTACATATTTTTTCAAGCACTTTTCCTCATGTTTAGCTGGTTGAGTAATGCACATCATATAATCATCTGAATTTATGTTTTAATGATGTTTTTTGAAGGTTAAGATCATGATTGCATTGTGTATTTCAGGTTTAAGTGATGACGCTTTAAGCAAGACACCAAGTGATATTGAACTGTTGCGTTTTTCAAACCACTGCGAATCAAATAAAATGCATGAATTAGTTACACATCTTGGAATGCTTAGGATATGGAAAGATGTCGAATACAATCATCCTAAAGATATACAGGTTGCCAAATTTTTGCTGTTATCAAAGTGGAAAGAGATAAAAGCTAAATCCAATTTCAAAACTTTGTCAGAAGCTCTGATCAACATGGGTATCTCGACCCATGTTTTGTGTCAAGTAAGTTTGTACATAGTTTTTTTAAATACTCTTTCATTTCGTCTTTGAATGAAAAACTGTCCTGCTTTTCTGTTGACATGTGTCCTCTTGCTCCCGAAGTATGTAACAATATGTCAGCCATTGAATGCACAATTTGGGAGTTATAGAATTCCCAGAAATCTAGTATGATATTGAAATTGATGAATAGGAATAAGACAACGGTGGAATTGCTGCTAAAAACCAATCTGACTAATATAGAGAAAGTTGTATTCTAGCATTTATGATTTCAGCACTTGCCTTACAAACATGCTAACAAAGTGTCCGTAACTCTGACGTATGTCAAAATATATGAAATACATTTACTTTTTATGTGTGTTTCAGTAAATATATAACATCAAATATTGTTGTCAATAGGGTTTTAATCTTTTTTTTGTAAATACAGAAAAGCAAATATTTAATTTTTGTTTGCAGGTAAGAAGAATCATCAAAGCAGAAACAGGTAAGTAGAAATACAGTCACTTAATAAAATTAAAAATGAAAATGGGGAATTGTATCAAAGAGACAACAACCCGACCATAGAACAGAAAACAGCTGAAGGTCACCGATGGGTTTCAGCTGGCCCCTTAACAACAATGTATACTAGTTCAGTAATAATGGACGTCATACTAAACTCGGAAATATATAAAAGAAACTAATTCAAAAATCATACAATACTAACAAACAACAGAGGGTCCTGACTAAGTTCAGGCGCAAAAATGCAAGAGGTCAAATATGTTTTTTGAGATGTCAACCATCCCCCTATACATCTGGACCATGTAGTAAAATATCCAAACACAAAACATTACGCACAGTAAAACTCAGTTCAAAAAAGTCCGAGTCCGATTTAAGAAAAGGTAACAAAAGAGACTAATCAAAATGACAATGACACATTGATTGACAAAGGACTTCTTTGTCATTTTCTGACATGCAAGCTCCAGACCTCAATTAAACTGATTAAAAAAATAACACGGTATCTTTCTATTTACTGGGCTATAGGCTTAATTATCAGAATGAAAACATTAAGAACAGGGTACTGCTTATTTCATATCATTTAAATCTTCACAGATCAATGAACTTTGCAGTATTCTAAAAAGAAATAATTATAAAATAATGTTTCAGATATTCCAGCAGATTACTTGGATTTCATTCCAACGGATGAAATTCTAGATAAATTAGCTCCATTAATTGGTCAAGTGTTTTTCCAACTTGGCACTGAAATTGGACTATCAATTCCTACCCTAGAAAATATACAGAGCAACAATCTTTCTGACTTAGCAGAACAGAATAGGGTCGTATTATTTAAGTGGAGAGAAGACCAACTAATCAAACCAACAATACGGGTCCTTATGCAGGCTTTAGTTAACATTGGGAGAGGTGCACGTTGTTTAGAAGAGGTTTTAAAGAATATTGATCTGCACACCCTTATAGTTTCACAACAGTCGAGAAGTAAAAGGACAATTCCAAAGAAACCAAAAATAAAATCAGAACAGAAAACACAGAATCAGGGAAAGTCACAGATTGATATTGACACCCTGACAGTCTCACAACAATCGACAAAAAAGGGTTCATTTCTAAGAGAACCAAAAATCAGATCAGAACAGAAACCACGGAGTCAGCAAAGTAATGTGCGTAAATTAGCTGCATTGTTTGAAAGATAAGTTATGCATTTAGTTGTAGCTTCTGTATTTCATTTGTTTCATATTTTTTCATGTGTTAGCAAGGTCTGTTAGCAAGTAGTCACAATTTCCCTTTGATATCATTCACCTCTGTCATTTTATTTATTTAATAAGCATTCAACAAATCCATAACCTGTTATTTTTATGCCCCACCTACGATAGTAGAGGGGCATTATGTTTTCTTTTTATTTTTATTTTTATTATTTATAACTTCCAATTTACAACATAATATACACAAATATAATAGCAATATATAATACATAAATCTATAGATATTATCTAATCAATACATCTTTCTATTAGGAAGCAATTATTTTTTTTTTTAAATATACAAATATAAAATAAAGAGTAAAGCAGTTTGAACACCGGAGAACAACAACAACAACAACAACAACAATACTTTATTTTAAGAGGGTTACACAGTTAGCTATATAACTAATCTTCCCTGAGGCCCTCGTAATGAAAAATCAAACAAAACACAAACATATACTAGTACATTGCATACATACATTAGCATAAAAAGTCAAGTGTGATAATAATGTTCAATACAACTTGATAAAATGTGATGAAAAAATAAACATGATGACATGATCAGTTTTTTATATTATTTATACAGTTAGGTTGATTTCAATAAATGATCTGCTATTTTGTATTTGAAAGAATTAATATTTGTAATATTTCTTAACGGTATTGGCAAATTATTCCACAAGTATGGTCCAGAATACATAAAAGATTTTTTGAATAATTCTGTTTTTGGTTTAGGGAGTATGAGGTTTCCTTGAACAGCATTTCTCAAGGGGTACGGATTTCTGTCTGAAACATAATGAAACTTGTTAGTAAGATATGATGGGGCATCATTATTAATACACTTAAATGTCATCACTAACTTATGATATTTTATTCTCTGTTCAACTGTCATCCAGTTTAAGTGTTTGAATAAGGGTGCAGAAGGAGCGAATGGGTCTGTTTCTAGTATTAATCTAGCAGCCCTCTTTTGTAATTTTAATATCCTTTTTAAACCCTCACTGCTACAACTACTCCACACTATACAACAATAATCAATAAGTGGCAAGATATAACCATTATAGAATAATTTTCTGCAGTCTAGATTTAGAAATTTTTTAATCTTTAATAGTAGATATAGTCTAGATGATATTTTTGAGCAGATCAAGTCAATTTGGGTTGTCCATGTGAGGGAAGGGTCAATTTTAATGCCTAAAAGACTTTCGCATGTGGAAGATTGTATCACTTGATTGTTAATAGTTAAACAACTCTCATTGTAATGTGGCATTGCTCTTTGCTTCGTTCCAATAATCATATATTTTGTTTTATTTTTATTGATGAACATATTGTTATCATTGCACCATGCCTCTACACCATGTAAATCTTCTTGTACCTTTGACTGAAGAGTTTGATAACAATTACCAGAAAGATGTAAGGTTGAATCATCGGCATATAAATCAGTGCAACAATTTTTCATATAAATAGGAAGGTCGTTGATGTATAATATAAACAGAAGGGGGCCTAATATGGAGCCTTGGGGAACACCATACTTGATATGAAGTTTTTCAGAATGAGCATTACCAATTTGTACTTGTTGAGTTCTTTCATTCAAATACGATTGAAAAAAAGAAACAGCAGTATTATCAAATCCATAAATTTCAAGTTTTTTACAGAGGATATCATGATCTACTACATCAAAAGCTTTCTTAAAATCCAACAAGACTGCTAAGTTGATATTACCATCATTCATATCCTGTATCCATTTATCTATGATATTGATAAGGGCAGTTTGGCAAGAGTGTTCTTGTCGAAACCCAGACTGTGCTGGGTGTAAAAGATCTAATCTTTTAAGATAGTCAAACAAATGTTTTGAAACATGCTTTTCTAAAAGTTTTGATAAAACTGGAAGTACAGAAATTGGTCTATAATTTGTTGCCATGAATTTTTCACCAGCTTTAAAAACAGGGGTTACTCTTGCATTCTTTAAAACACAGGGAAATGTACTTGTATCTATTATTCTGTTAAAAATGTAAGTTAAAGATGAAGTTATGAAAGGAGCACTCAATTTTAAAATTTTTGGTCCTATGTTATCAGATCCGGTGGATTTATTAATGTCAAGTTTGATCATCTCATTAAATAGACCATTTATTGTGACTGGTGGAATTGAAAATTTTACTTGTTCTGACTTAGTAAATTTCTTTTGTACAAAATTATTTAATTTTGCATAATCATTATTTTTGCTCATACATCTGTCAGTCCTCAGGTTTTCAACACAAGATGTAAAAAAACTTATTAAAAACATTACAAATGTCCCTGATATTATTAGTTTTAATACCATCTTCATTTAAAAGTTCATATGGCTTTTCTTGTTGGGATGGGTTAAGACTGTGAATACATTTCCACAGATGCTTTTGAATCTTTTACCATCTTTGAATAAAAATTTCTTTTTGATTCATCGATTATGTGCTTTGTCCTGTTTCGCCAAAATTTGAACTCGGACCACATTTCTAATTTATGGTATTTTTCTCTCATTTTTCTGGCATATGCAATTTCATTATTGAACCATTCAGGTTGTCTGTCTCTTTTTACTCGTTTAGTAACAATTGGTGCATGCTTATCTAGAACTGCATTAAATATGTCATACCACATCTGAATACATGTATTTGGGTGACTTTCATGTTCAATTTTATCAAAAGGTGCAATAGCTAAGTCACTTAGAAAATTAGCCTCATTGAAATTTTTAAAATTTCTGTAAGAAATGGTAGTATGAATATCTTTTTTGATATATGTGGAATTTTTTTCTTTTCTAGTTAAACAAACTGGATAATGATCACTTATTGAAAATTTAGCAACATGTGATTCTAGTATCAAATCTTTATTGGTGACATAAACATGATCAATCAGTGTACTAGAATCAGGTGTAACTCTTGTTGCCTCTTGAATTATCTGGTTGAGGTTGTAAGTTTCTAATAAACTTAGCCATTTTTGTGGTTGTTTATTAGGTTTTAAAAAATCTATATTAAAATCACCAACTAAAATAATATCTGAATTATGATTAATAGCAGTTGTAATTTCTTTTTCAAATTCATCAATCCAATTAATTAGTGAATTAGGAGGTCTGTATACTGAACATAATAAAAATGATTTTTTGTGAGCTGGTTTTATTTCAAACCACATTGTTTCAATGTCACTTATTTCAAATTCAGCTTTTCTATTAAATGTTACTTTTTCTGAAAAATAAGCAACCAAACCACCTCCACCTCGTAATAGTCTATCTTTTCTGTTTAAAATGAACCCAGGAATTTGTATAAAATTATCCTGGGTGTTAATGTCCAAAAATGTTTCACAACAACAGTATATGTCAGGAGGATTTTCAGAAAACATTAAATTGTATTTGATTTCATCCAGCTTGTGTTCAAGTCTGTTGACATTATGTGAACATATTTTTATACCCTTTGTTGAAGAAAAGTCATAAACATTATCCTTTTCTTCAGATGTTTCTTGTAAATTAGGTAATAATTCATAACAATTATTATTAAATAAGGCATATAAACATGCTATCAATAATACACTTAATCCAAAAGAAAAACGAAGCTTTAGATCAACAGGTGATAAGGCCTCAGGGGGATTGCATAAAACATTCATATCAGTACATTGCAAATTAATTACCTCATCATTAGATTCATAAGTAACATTATCAGATTCTGTAACGGCTACACAAAGATTGTCATTCACTGTAAAATTTCCAGCATTAGTCATACTGATGATTGCATTTATCTTGTTCAAATCACTTATACTAGTTTTAGAAAAATTACCAATAGATTTGTCCATTCTACTTGAAGAATGTTTAAGTTTGGTGTTTTTTTCACTTTTGTTAAAAAGATTATTTAGACTCCCATTTTTAGGGCAGATACATGTGTAATTATTACATTCTTGACAAATTTGATTTAAAACATCAAAGTAGTTTGTGGAAGTTTTTTCTTTTTTAGAAATAAATTTCAAAGATGAAATGGCTATATCTTCTTTGCCAATTTTTTAACTCCAATACAGATCACAAAATTTCTTCTTATGACCAAATGAATTACAGGAGAAACAAGACACGGGTTTACCATGTCTACATGTAGTTAGGTCATGACCTCTTTCACCACAGTATTGACAGTAATCATTGTTTGATGAAAGTTTAAGAATTTTTACATATTGATCAATGTTTTGTAAAAATACCATTGTTCCCATTTTTGTAAGATGAATGCCATCTCTTTGATATAAAGTTTTTTTGACATAACCATAGTCATCATAGAAACATTTGCTATGATCTATATATTGTTAATTGAAATAGTCACACATATCAATTAGAACTTTGTTAACCGGTTCTACATCTGTATCCTGTCTTGGGGGTACACTTGACACAATAATGTTGGTGTTCATATCTGCTTTAGATCTGAGCAAGTACAGCAAACTTTCATAGTTCTCTTGGATCAAATCCAGGGGGGCACCATTGCTTATATCATTCCCACCAATATGGACAATGATTGATCGATATTGCCTTATGTCAGTATCTTTAACAATATTGATAATATCAATAATTCTTGCACCTCTGTTTGTTGATACACGGGTGTTAATCAGGTCTCTTGTATTTATGCTTTTCAGAAGGGAACTTCCGATGACAAGAATGTTGTTGTTATTAAAATTTCTACTAATTTTCTGTTGTTGGGATCTATTCACAAGTCTTTTGTCCTTGTTTTCCTGGGAGTACGATTTAGACGTATTATTAACATCAGGAGTTGATTGAATGCACCTTTCAACATTTTTTGAATGCACCTCTGGAGGGGATGTTTGCATGGTACTGTCCTTTAAATCAGGATGAATTTGAGTTCCAATGCTACTAGTTTTAGGTTTTGTATTTGCCAGTATTTGGAAATCATCAGTTTGTGTAGAAGCATCACAAGTAGTAACTTGTGTCCCTTTGTCAGTTACAATGGGTTTATTGTTTATCAAATTCATTAGATGGCTAACTGTTTTCTTCAGTTCAAATATTTCTTCCTGTAGATTAATACTTTCATGATGATTGATGTTAATTGGAGATAAAGTATTAAAATCTAACAACAGTTCATTGGTATCAGGTGACTTCCTGCTGGGAGTGGAAGTGATGACAGTATCTGTGTTGATTGATGTCATGCTGTGTGCTAATTTTGATTCTGTCTCTACACAGCCAGATGTCATGTACTGCACAACCTTAGGATTGGTCTCTGACACATTGGAATTTTGTGTAGATCCATTTATAATACTGATGTTTTCATTATCCTCATTATGTACATTTTTAAATTTCACGATTTTTGAATCATCCAGTTTTTGTGTGTTATAAAAATGATAAAGTTCTTCTGCAAAAATTTTAAAAGTATTTTTGAACCAAAATATACACCCTTTTCCTTGAATGTGTAGAGTGTTAGTGGACTCATACATGTGAAGAACAACTTTCCCTTCACTATCGTCAAAAGAATGCACAAGTCCATTTTGATCTCTGTCCACAAATTGTTCTTCAGAGTAGTTTCCAAACAAAATATTTTTAAAAAGGTTGTATATTAAATTATTTCTAAAGTTAATTACATAGGACAGAGTTCTGTCTGTACAGTCATCAATGTTATATAACTCACTTGATTGAAGAAAGTCAAAATCCTCTGAAACACTTTTAAATCCAGAAAAGTCTCCAAGAAAAGATGTAATGTTCTTAAAGAATGTTGATGTTAAATCCATATTTTTAAAAATTAGTTTAAATCATTATTTATCCATAATTAGATGGAGCTTGCAGAAACACATCTTATCACTTCAACTGCTCATGTGTCAGGAGAGAGAGATAGATAGAAAGAGAAAGAGAGTGAGAGAGAATAGTGTGGTGAGTTTTCAATATAATGCATCTAGAAATTGAATTCTATTTTAAATACAGCATTTTCATTTATAACATGTATATACATTTTTATACTTAACTAAGCATGCTAAGTAATATATCAAAAGCATTCCATTCTCTGAGAAACTGATGTTCACATTTGTTTTTCATAGCAATATTTTTGTCCATTGCATACACATATTTTATCTTTTCTTTTACTGAGTTTATTGTCAGTTTTTTTTTTAAACATCTGGAATTATAAATATATTGCTTTATGGTAAGAAAAAGAGTATTTTCTGCATTGCCTTTTGATATTTTTGCAGTGTTACCAAACAAAAAAACTTCTTTTGTAAAAAGTACACTAATTCCATTGGTTAGAAACCAATTTTCAATCTGTTCTAATAATAATTGTGTATGTTCACATTCCCAAAATAAATGTTCTAATGTTTCAATTTCTCTATTACAAAATGTACAATTTGGATTATCATAAATCTTAATTTTATGAAGAAATTTGTTTGTAGCTAAGATTCGATGATTGAATCTAAACTGTAGCCACTGTAACTTAGTATTATTTGTGACAACAAATGGCAGTTTATAAATTTTTTTCCAATGATTTTGATCAAAGCCAAAAATTTCAGTCCATCTTAACTGACTAGTGGGAACACTTCCATTTTTATTCAAAACAATATACATATCTTTAGATCCTTTTGAACTTTTAACAAGTCTTTTAATAGCAGAAGGAATTAAAGGTAGTTCTAATTTGTGATTTTTTCCCACAAATGATTTTGATGCTTGATGTATAGCAGATATAATACTATTATATCTCATGAAATTCACATTTATCTGATACATTTCTTCTATCTTTTGATGAGAGAAAAAGGTCCCATCTTCATTTACAATATCATTTATAAATCTTATACCATTTTCAAACCAATCTTTATAAAAAATAGGTTTATTTGCTACCTTTATATTATTGTTAAGCCAGATTGGACTAGCAAGAAAGCATTCCCAACTGTCATATTCATCTTTTTCTCTAAGAAGTTGCCATGCTTTCAGAACATCTTGCCAAAATTTGTTTTTGATATGTTGCTGTAATTTTTGGATATAAACACTTCCACAACCATAAAATTTTTCAAGTTCTACATGAACATTTGACAAAAAAACATTCTGCCATTTGTTGTCTGTTTTAAATAATCTCCTTATCCATGTACACTTCAGTGCTAAAATAAATGCACTATGATTTATCATTTTGAGTCCACCATCTTCAATATCATTTTGTAAAACATCTCTCTTAATTCTATCAATTGGTGAACTCCATATAAAATTGTACATAAGTTGAATAACATTTTTTAAAATATCATCACTTGGATTTGGTAAGGATATAAACAAATGATTTAAAATAGGCAATATCAATGTCTTTACTACAGTAATTCTACCAATAACAGTAAGATTTCGTTTTGACCATTGTCTTATTACACATTTAATTTGTACAATTTTTTCATCATAATTAATTTTTACAATTCTATCAAGATTAACATCAAAGCTTATACCTAGTACCTTAAAACATGTTTCTCCCCATGTAAGGTTTCTATTTTGGCATAATACCTCATTACTATACTTTTTATTTCCTATCCAAATAACTTGTGTTTTAGAAAAATTAATATTTAAACCAGATATATTTCCAAACCAATCTAATTCATTTAATGCTTCATTCAAAGATTCTTCTTTACCATCTAAAATAAGAGATGTGTCATCAGCAAATTGTGAAAGTTTGTGCTCAACTTGCGTAATTGTAATACCATTTATCTTATCATTATTTCGTATTTTTAATGCTAATATCTCAGCACAGAGAATAAAAATATAAGGCGACAAGGGATCCCCTTGTCTACAGCCTCGTTCTATAGAAAAAAATTCTGATAGATTTCCTCCCTGGTTTACAGCTGATTTGATATTGTTATAAAAAACTTTAACCCAATTAATTATTGATTCTCCAAAATTGAACAACTTCAAGACACTGGTTAAAAATTCCCAAGAAATCGAATCAAATGCCTTTTCGAAATCTATGAGCAGCAAAAGTCCTGGAATATCTTTTTCCTCAGTAAATTGCATAATATCATAAATTAAACGAAGATTTTCTCCAATATATCTCCCACTAATAAATCCAGTTTGATCGAAATCTATCAGTTTATCTAAAACTGTTTTAAAGCGTTTTGCTATAACTCCAGAGCCAATTTTATATACTGTATTTAATAAAGATATAGGTCGCCAATTTTTTAAGAAATGTCTAAGCTTATTTCCCTTCGGCAGGCATGTAATGATTCCTTGTTTTTGCGTAACAGATAGTTCACCAATCTCAGTACTGTAGTTCAAGGAGTTTACAACAAAAATTTTCAAATCTTTCCAAAAAAATTTAAAGAACTCTGTGGAGAAACCATCAGATCCTGGTGTTTTATTATTTTTCATATTTTTCAATATCAAACCAGCTTCCTCAATTGTTATTTCACCTTCAAGATTTTTTTTCTCATCATCAGTTAGTTTTTTTAATTTTATATCTTTCAATCCTTCTTTAAGTTTATTGAATTTATCTCCCTTTGACTTGTCTTTATTCTTGTACAAATTTTCATAAAAAGATTTTACTTTTCACATCAAAGTATCCTGGGACCTCCAATCAAATTTGATACTTATCCAGCCTTAAACAATCCAATGAACGAACAGCTACACATGTTAATACCCTAGGCCTCCAATCAAATTTGATACCAGACTAGTCTTAAATCATCCTATGTACAAACAGCTACACATAAAAGAACCCTGGTGCTTCCAATCAAATTTTAACCTAGTCGAGTCTTTAACCATCAAATGTACAATCAGCTACACATGTAAGTACCCTGGGGCCTCCAATCAAATTTGATACCAGACGAGCCTTAAACCATTCAATGTACAAACAGCTATACACATGATACACGTAAGTATCCTAGGGTCTCTAATCAAATTGTATACTACGCCAGCCTAAAATCATTCAATGTACAAACAGCTATACATGAAAGTATCCTAGGACCTCTAATCAAATTTGATACCAGACGAGCCTTAAACCATTCAATGTACAAACAGCTATACACATGATACACGTAAGTATCCTAGGGTCTCCAATCAAATTGTATACTACGCCAGCCTAAAATCATTCAATGTACAAACAGCTATACATGAAAGTATCTTGAGACCTCCAATCAATCGTTCGTCCGTCCGTCTGTCCCGCTTCAGGTTAAAGTTTTTGGTCAAGGTAGTTTTTGATGAAGTTGAAGTCCAATCGACTTCAAACTTAGTATACATGTTCCCTGTGATATGATCTTTTTAGTTTTAATGCCAAATTAGAGGGTTTACCAATTTGATACTAGTCGAGTCTTTAACCATCAAATGTACAATCAGCTACACATGTAGGAATCCTGGGACCTCCAATCCAATTTGATACCAGCGGTCTAGCCTAAAACCATGCAATGTACAAACAGCTACACATGAAAGTATCCTGGGACCTCCAATCAAATCTGATTCCATTCGAGCTTAAACCATTCAATGTGCAAATAGCTACACTTGTTAATACCCTAGGCCTCCAATCACATTTGATACTAGATGAGCCTAAAACCATTCAATGTACAAACAGCTACACATGAAAGTATCCTGGGACCTCCAATCACATTTGATACCAGTTGAGCCTTAAAACCATTCAATGTACAAACAGCTACACATGAAAGTAGCCTAGGACCTCTAATCAAATATGATACCAGTCGAGCCTAAAATCATTCAATGTACAAACAGCTATACACATAAGTATCCTCGGGTCTCCAATCAAATTTTATACTAGGCGAGCCTTAAATCATTCAATGTACAAACAGCTACACATGAAAGTATTCTAGGACCTCTAATCAAATTTTATACCAGTCGAGCCTAAAACCATTCAATGTACAAACAGCTACACATCAAAGTATCCTGGGACCTCCAATCAAATTTGATACTAATCGAGCCTTAAACAATCCAATGAACGAACAGCTACCCATGTTAATACCCTAGGCCTCCAATCAAATTTGATACCAGACTAGTCTTAAAGCATCCTATGTACAAACAGCTACACATGAAAGTATCCTGGGACCTCCAATCAAATCTGATTCCAGTCGAGCTTAAACCATTCAATGTGCAAATAGCTACACTTGTTAATACCCTAGGCCTCCAATCACATTTGATACTAGATGAGCCTAAAACCATTCAATGTACAAACAGCTACACATGAAAGTATCCTGGGACCTCCAATCACATTTGATACCAGTTGAGCCTAAAACCATTCAATGTACAAACAGCTACACATGAAAGTATTCTAGGACCTCTAATCAAATTTTTATACCAGTCGAGCCTAAAACCATCCAATGTACAAACAGCTACACATCAAAGTATCCTGGGACCTCCAATCAAATTTGATACTTATCCAGCCTTAAACAATCCAATGAACGAACAGCTACACATGTTAATACCCTAGGCCTCCAATCAAATTTGATACCAGACTAGTCTTAAATCATCCTATGTACAAACAGCTACACATAAAAGAACCCTGGTGCTTCCAATCAAATTTTAACCTAGTCGAGTCTTTAACCATCAAATGTACAATCAGCTACACATGTAAGTACCCTGGGGCCTCCAATCAAATTTGATACCAGACGAGCCTTAAACCATTCAATGTACAAACAGCTATACACATGATACACGTAAGTATCCTAGGGTCTCTAATCAAATTGTATACTACGCCAGCCTAAAATCATTCAATGTACAAACAGCTATACATGAAAGTATCCTAGGACCTCTAATCAAATTTGATACCAGACGAGCCTTAAACCATTCAATGTACAAACAGCTATACACCTGATACACGTAAGTATCCTAGGGTCTCCAATCAAATTGTATACTACGCCAGCCTAAAATCATTCAATGTACAAACAGCTATACATGAAAGTATCTTGAGACCTCCAATCAAATTTGATACCAAACGAGCTGTAAACCATTCAATGTACAATCAGCTACGCATGAAGGTATCCTAGAGCCTCCAATCAAATTTGATACCAATCGAGCCTTAAACCATTTAATGTACAATCAGCTACACATAAATTATCCTGAGACCTCCAATCAAATTTGATACTAATTGAGCCTTAAACAATCCAATGAACGAACAGCTGCACATGTTAATACCCTGGGCCTCCAATCAAATTTGATACCAGACGAGTCTTAAAGCATCCAATGTTCAATCAGCTCTACATGTAAGTATCCTTGGGCCTCCAATCAAATTTGATACTAGTCGAGTCTTTAACCATCAAATGTACAATCAGCTACACATGTAGGAATCCTGGGGCCTCTAATCAAATTTGATACCAGTCGAGCATTAAACTATCCAATGTACAAACAGCTACACATGTAAGTACCCTTGAGCCTCCTATCAATTTGATACCAGACGAGCCTTAAACCATTCAATGTACAATCAACTACGCATGTAGGTATCCTAGAGCCTCCAATCAAATTTGATTCTAGACGAGCCTAAAACCCTCCAATGTACAATCAGCTTTACATGTAAATATCCTGGTTTCTCCTTAAAAAAAATCGATACCAGTCGAGCCTTAAACCTTCCAATGTACAATCAGCTTTACATGTAAGTATCCTGGTTCCTCCTAAAAAAAATTGATACCAGTCGAGCCTTAAACCTTCCAATATACAATCAGCTTTACATGTAAGTATCATGGTTCCTCCTAAAAAAATCGATATAAGTTGAGCCTTAAACCTTCCAATGTGCAATCAGCTATATTGTAAGTATATTGTTTATGATGAGCGCTTTCCAAAAAAAAATAAGTTGAATAGTAAAGGTGACCATTTATTTTCAAAGGATATGGTTTGACTATATGGTATTTTTATTTTATTTTATTTAAGGATTTTGTTTATTTCTTATGCATGAATTGTCCCTGCTTATTGTTAAACAATCATTATTTAGTACATGAAGATGTCACATACTCACACAATATGTGTGTTCTTTCAATCTTTTTACAGATATTTTTAGAGAACTGTACGTTTACTTTGGAATTTTTCATATAATTAATATGTCAAAGGTTCATACCTTTTAAAATAGTTCTGACTTTCTAACTTGTCCGAGACATTAATGAATTGTAAGGTGACCATACATTTTCAAGGGACTTTATGTAAAATAAGACAATCAGCATTGATTTTTCGAACTTGTCCGAGACATTGCTGAAATAATCCCTTGATATTAATTTCACAAGAATTTTGGAAAAATTGTACACTTGATAGTGCTCACAATGTAATTTTGTACTTAATTGCAATTTTAAAGGGATATGTCTTGTTTTAAGAATAGCTAATTGACACTGATTTTCAAGCTTGTCCAAGAGGCACAAATTGTACATGTGAGATGGCTTACAAAGCCAAATGTAAATATGATTTTTAACCTATAATTATGTTTAAATATGATTTGTACCATATGATTATAATTGTATATGATTTTTACCATATAATAATGTTTATATATAGCATTGTTACCGTATTAGTATGTTTATATATGATTTTTAACCTACAATTATGTGTATATATGATTTTTACCATATGATAATGTTTGTATATGAGTTTTAACATACAGTTATATGTAAATATGATTTTTAACCTATTATTGAATTTTAAGTATGATTTTTACAATATGATTATAAATATATATGATTTTTACCAAATTATTCTGTTTATATAAGTTTTAAGATATAATTATGTGTATATTTGATAGTTACCTTATAATCATATTAAAATATATAATTTTCTTCATACTATGTACATATTATGATTCCTAATATCTTTATTAATTTGGTCATTATATCATGAATATTGCCTAATGAAATTTTGTTAAGTAGACGAGATTGACCTTAAAAAAGATCGTATTGACTTTTGTTGTCTGAAAATAAGGAGATCGACATATTTTGACTTTACTGGCTGCCTTAGTTTTGGATTAGCTTAAATTACAAAACTCCAATATGTGACTGAAAAAGATGTATATTTTCGTTACGATAAAAAAAAATGACCTGGCAAGGCCATGCATCTATAGTATTTCAGAATTTCTCTCCGAAAAAAAATAGGCAGTTAAAAATATAATCTATCTACTGTGAGGGGGAAAATTTTGAAATCAAATTGCGTAAGATTCAATAACACTGAGCTATCCACATCATGACAAGTAATGTGGGTAATCTGGGTAGGGAGAAAATAACAGATATTTTAAGTTCATTTTTAGCTCACCTGTCCCGAAGGGACAACTGAGCTTATGCCATCACTTGGCGTCCGTCGTCGTCTGTCGTCTGTCGTCTGTCGTCGTAAACTATTTCAAGAATCTTCTCCTCTGAAACTACTGGGCCAAATACTTTCAAACTTTAACTGAATGTTCCTTAGGGTATCTAATTTATAAATTGTATCCGAAGTTTTGATCTATCAACAAACATGGTCGCCATTGCTAAAAATAGAACATAGGGGTCAAATGCAGTTTTTGACTTATAACTCAAAAACCAAAGCATTTAGAGCAAATCTGACATAGGTAATATTGTTTATCAGGTCAAGATCTATCTGCCCTGAAATTTTCAGATGAATCAGACAACCTGTTGTTGGGTTGCTGCCCCTGAATTGGTAATTTTAAGGAAATTTTGCTGTTTTTGGTTATTATCTTGAATATTATTATAGATAGAGATAAACTGTAAACAGCAATAATGTTCAGCAAAGTAAGATTTACAAATAAGTCAACATGACGGAAATGGTCAGTTGACCCCTTTAGGAGTTATTGCCCTTTATAGTCAATTTTTAACCATTTTTCGTAAATCTTAGTAATCTTTTACAAAAATCTTCTCCTCTGAAACTACTGGGCCAAATACTTCCAAACTTTAACTGAATGTTCCTTAGGATATCTAGTTTGTAAATTGTATCCGAAGTTATGATCTATCAACAAACATGGTCGCCATTGCTAAAAATAGAACATACATGTAGGGGTCAAATGCAGTTTTTGGCTTATAACTCAAAAACCAAAGCATTTAGAGCAAATCTGACGTTGGGTAATATTGTTTATCAGGTCAATTTCTATCTGCCCTGAAATTTTCAGATGAATCAGACAACTTGTTGTTGGGTTGCTGCCCCTGAATTGATAATTTTAAGGAAATTTTGCTGTTCTTGTTTATTATCTTGAATATAATTATAGATAGAAATAAACTGTAAACAGCAATAATGTTCAGCAAAGTAAGATCTTCAATTAAGTCAATTTGACCAAAATTGTCAATTGACCCCTTAAGGAGTTATTGCCCTTTAAAGACTTTTTTCACAATTTGTTCATCATGTTGACTTACTTTAAAAAATCTTCTCCTTTGAAACTGCTGTATCAATTTCAGTCAAACTTAGGCTAAATGAGTTTCAGAGTATCTAGTATAAATTTTATATTTTATTTCCTTGTATGTCAAGAAACATAGCTCCTAATCCTATGGCTAAAATAGAACATAGGAGAAAATGATTATTTTTTTTGGCTTTTGAAGAAAATAGGACGATCCAAAAAACATTTAAATAAATTGAAAAGCCAAAATAATCATTGATGAGAGATTTAACCAAAAGAATTAAGGTGAGCGATTCAGGCTCTTGAGAGCCTCTTGTTTGCAATAACCAGTTAAATTTGTAAACCAAAAGTACTGCTATAATTTAAAAAATATGTCCTTCTGTATTGGTATGGTTTTCAGATCTTAAATTTACGTATTTAAAGCAATAGAAAGTTTTAGCTTCAAAAGTCTACATAATTATTGATTTAAATTGAAAATTCGCCTTTTAAATCATTTAATGTTTCACATATTATACTTGGATACAACGTAAAACCATTTCCTAAAATTTGAAGTAGGATCTGCTCGTCTTTCCAGTGAATCTCACGTCAGCTATGACAATCACTTGGCGTACGTTGTGTGGTCGTCTGTTAACAATTTACTTATTTAACATAATATATGCCACTTGTGGAGTAAAAGCTACTCGTCTTTATATGTCATCTCAGTTCAGCTGTTATCACTTGGCGTCCGTTGTGTTGTCGTCTGTTAACATTTTACTTATTTTAAACAAGATAGTGCCACTAGTGGATCAGGCGCTGCTCGTACTTTCAGGGCACCTCAGTTCATCTATTCTTATCACCTGGTGTCCGTTGTGTCATCTGTTAACTATTTACTCATTTTACATAATACAGTGCCTTTAGTGGTACAGGGTCTGTTCCTTCTGATTGGGCACATCAGTTGTGCTATTCTGATCAATTGGCGTCTGTTGTGTTGTCGTCTGTTAATATTTTACTTATTTTAAACAAGATAGTGCCACTAGTGGAGCATGATCTGCTTGTCCTCCCAGGGCACCTCAGTTCAGCTATTCTCATCACTCTGCTTCCGTTGTGTCATCATCTATTAATTGCATTTTACTTTTTTAGTTATTTTACATGAGCTTGTACCACAGGTTAAGCAGGAGTTACTCGTCCTTCTAGGGCATCGCAGTTCAGCTATGATCATCATTTGGCGTTCGTTTTTTCGTCATTCATTGACTTTTACACCACTGGGTCGATGTCACTGCTGTTGGACGTTTCATTCCCGCTGGTATCACCAGCCCAGTAGTCAACATTTCGGTGTTGAAATGAATATCAATAATGTGGTCATTTTTATAAGGCACTGGCTACGGTAACATGGAAATGTTACAATAATAAAAATATTATTGTTACATAGGAGACTAATTGCCGGAATGCAAATTTGGGCAAGGAACCGATTAATTACGAATGTAACAATAATTGTTGAGGCTACGGTTACATTACGTTATTGTTACATGAAAAACAGCAATGTACGCTAAATTTATTAAGTTTAAATCTTCTATAGTTTTATTGCTTAATTCTTTCATATGTACTAAACAATACTTGTAATAATGATCAATAATAAATATTTATTATTCAACAAATGGTATTTAAATAGTTTTACGTATTAATGGTTTTGATGTTCCTCCAGATTAGGAGTGTCAAAGGCGAAAAATATAGTACAATGGTTTCACTTTTAAGAATTTAACTGCACATCTACTCTTATTACTGTCATTATACTTTGAACAATGGATGAAGAGATTCCTATTACCAATTTTGTTTAGGGTGAAAAATTTAAAACTTGGGATGCGTTTTCAGTGTCGCATCCAGAGTGGGGCGTAGAGGGCTTTAAACCCCCACCTCCCTCTTTGCTGGCACTTTTTTTTTTTTTTTGTAAAATGAATAATCAGCCTACACTTCGTGAGCTTTGAAGTGTATTTATTTTTTTTGCGACAATTCTTCACTCATAAAGATATTTTGCGCTCGTATTTACTGTAATGTATTATTGATTATGTCAAAGTTATGTGATTTGCTACGATTGAGATGACCAGTCCGTCGAAAAAAAACCGTCACTCAACCATTTTGAAATTCAAATTACAGTAACACATTGCTTAGGCCAAGGATGACAAGCATGAAACCTTCAAAGCGACAAAGTATTGAGCAAGAACGACGTATTGACTTCTTTTTCACAATTCCACCCAACAGAAAGTAATACTCTTTACACTGTCATGAAAAAAAAAGTTCCACAGCAATATTATTTACCTACGAAAATGTGTAACCCTACACGCCCCAGCCCATTGATAACATTGCTGAATAGTGATCCCCAGTCAGTAAGCTTTAGATATAGATTTAAAGTCATAAGAACGTACATTTGTACCATTTGATTTGATTTGGTTTTACTACGCGCCCCTTTTCCAAAATCCTGGATCCGCCCCTGCGTTTTAAACGAAACTGAAAAATATCAAGACACAAATTTCATACAGTTATACAAACGCAGTTCTAAAAAAAGATACATCAAAAGCAAAGTTTGCATACTGGGACTTTATGTATGTACATGTATCCATGGAGGACGTAATTTCGTTCATCAAAAATTTGTCGGGCTTGTACATATTTAAAAAACCACCTACTGGATTTGTATAAACTGTCATTGTAAATAAAAATTAAAGTATATAAATTGTTTGCAATAAATGTATGTACATGTATTGTATATATGAATAAATGTCTTCAACTTTTATTATTTAGTACATATCACTAGTCCCATCGTACATTGCTATTTTTCATGTTACAATAATGCAATGTAACCGTAGCCTCAATAATTATTGTTACATTCGTAATTAAACAGGTCCTTACCCGACCATGCATTTCGGCATTTAGTCTCCAATGTAACAATAATATCTTATTATTGTTACATTTCCATGTAACCGAAGCCAGTGCCTTTTTATAAATTTCCTGTTTACGAAAATTACGAAAAACTAAGCATTTTCTTATCCCAGGCAAAGATTACCTTAGCCGTATTTGGCACAACTTTTTGGAATTTTGGATTCTCAATGCTCTTCAACTTTGTACTTGTTTGGCTTTACGAAACACGCGTCTGGCGTACTTAATTATAATCCTGGTACCTTTTATAACTATTTACACCACTGGGTCGATGCAACTGCTGGTGGACGTTTCGGCCCCGAGGGTATCACCAGCCCAGTAGTCAACATTTCGGTGTTGACATGAATATCAATAATGTGGTCATTTTTATAAATTTCCTGTTAAAAAACTTTGATTTTTTCGAAAAACTAAGAATTTTCTTATCCCAGGCATAGATTACCTTAACCGTATTTGGCACTTTCCATTTTGGAATTTTGGATCCTCAATGCTCTTCAACTTTGTACTTGTTTGGCTTTATAACTTTTTTGATATGAGCGTCACTGATGAGTCTTATGTAGACGAAACGCGCGTCTGACGTACTAAATTATAGTCCTGGTACCTTTGATAACTATTTACAACAGTCCTCTCCTCTGAAACTACTTAAAGAAAGGGTACCCAAATTGGAATCCGGGTCCGTTCGCGCCCATTCACGTTCGCACCCACTCATGTTCGCCCCCTTTCACTTTCGCACCCTACATGTTTGCACCCAAAGTCCGTTCGCACCCTACATGTTTGCACCCAAAGTCCGTTCGCACCCTACATGTTCGCGCCCAATTTTAATTAGGGTCGCGCCAAAGGCGGGTCCCCTATAGTGATCAGTCTGTCCGTCCGTCCATAACACTTTGTGTCCGCTCCATATCTAGAGAACCATTATGATTTCATACTTTATACTTTACATGTTTATTAACCACCACCAGAGGGCGTGTCATGATGTATGTAGAACTTCCTAGGTCAAAGGTCAAGGTAAAAAAAAACTTTGGTTTCAGTTGACAACCCTGTGTCCTGTGGTGAAGATCGTGTCCGCTCTATATCTTGAGAACCGTTATGATTTCAAATTTTATACTTGACATGTATATGAACCAACACCAGAGGGTGTGTCATAATTTATGAACGACTGCCTAGGGCAAAGTTCAAGGTCAAAAACTTTGGTTTCAGTTGACAACCCCATGTCCTATGGTAAAGATTGTGTCCGCTCTATATCTTGAGAACCGTTATCATTTCAAAGTTTATACTTGACATGTTTATAAACCAACACCAAAGGGTGTGTCATAATTTATTTACAACTTCCTAGGTCAAAGGTCAAGGTCAAAAACTTTGATTTCAGTTGACAAACCCATGTCCTATGGTAAAGATTGTGTCCGCTCTATATCTTGAGAACCGTTATCATTTCAAAGTTTATACTTGACATGTATATAAACCAACACCAAAGGGTGTGTCATAATTTATGTGCAACTTCCTAGGTCAAAGGTCAAGGTCAAAAACTTTGGTTTCAGTTGACAACCCCATGTCCTATGGTAAAGATCGTGTCCGCTCTATATCTTGAGAACCGTTATCATTTCAAAGTTTATACTTGACATGTTTATAAACCAACACCAAAGGGTGTGTCATAATTTATTTACAACTTCCTAGGTCAAAGGTCAAGGTCAAAAACTTTGATTTCAGTTGACAAACCCATGTCCTATGGTAAAGATACAATTTTTTAATGCACATTATTCACAGCAGGGCCAACAGAGATGGCTCCCATCTCAATGATATCTAGTTGGTTTTGTGTTTAATAACTTTGTAATCAAGTTTTGGCAAGTAGTATTCTTATAAGTATAATTGTTTTCATTGTCTCAAAATAAAGTGAGACATCATTTTTTTTTTGTGTTGAATAAATCTTAATCATGTTTTGGATAGTGTATTGTTAAAAAAAACAATATTCCTTTCTTAATAAAGTGGGATTCTGTCAACGTTTCATTTTGTGTTGAATAACTCTTAATCACATCATGTTTTGGTTAGTGTATTGCTATAACTTTGTTTCATTGACTTGTTATACCCCATGCAACGAAGTTGCGGAGGGTATAATGTTTTTGACCCGTCCGTCCGTCAGTCCGTCAGTCCTGTTTCTTGTCATCGCAACTCCTCTCAAACCACACAACAGAATTTCACGAAACCTTTTCAGATAATAAGGACATACTATGTAGTTGTGCATATCGACGGGAAATTGCGATTCAATTTTTTTTCTAGGAGTTACGCCCTTTTGAACTTATTTACTTTAATGTACTACTGCAACAGTTTGTCATCGCAACTCCTCTCAAACCACACAACAGAATTTCACGAAACCTTTTCAGATAATAAGGACTTACTATGTAGATGTGCATATCGACAGGAAATTACGGTTCAATTTTTTTTCTAGGAGTTATGCCCCTTTGAACTTATTTGCTTCAATGTGCTTCTGCAACAGTTTGTCATCTCAACTCCTCTGAAAACACACAACAGAATTTCATGAAATTTTGTAGATAATAAGGACATACAATGTATATTGACAGGAAATTATTATTCAATATTTTTTCTTATACAATTTTTTTTCTTATACTTTTTTAATTTCTCCAATGACAATGTGGGGACATGGGGTATATGAGCGTGCTCACTAAGGTTCTTTAATTTCAAAATGAAGTGAGATTCTGACTACGTTTTTTTTTTTTTTTGTGTGTTGAATAAAGGAGTAGGTTCAGTAAGACCCCTTTTTAGCCCCAAAATATAACAGTTTTACAAGATTGTTAAAATGTAAACCTTTAGTTATTTATTGGACAGTAGAATGCTTCTGCTACATAAATATGGGCTGTTTTTTACAATACAATGCACATATATCCGGTACTAGCACCATTAAATTATGCTAAATTACTGAAATCCTCATAATTCTATCATTTTAGTTAAATTTTAGACGGTTTTCGTGTAAAACGAAAGTGGCCGCATTCGTGTTCATCCTTAATATTGACATGTAAGTTGCATTTTATGATAATACATAACATATATAAAGGTTGAGGATGAACACGGATGCGGCCACTTTTTTTTACCAAAAACCATCTGAAAAGTGACATTTTTCGGCATATTAGGTAGATTTTTCATATTTGAACTTGAATCGGATCGTTTTAAATGACTAAATCTGTTAAAATCTTTCACATAAACTAATTAATTCAAATAAAATAGACACTTAAGTGTTTAAAAAGTGGTCAAAATCTTTCGTCAGATGAACCTGAAATTTGAGGCCAAAATCGGTCCTTACCGGACCTACTCCTATAATCATGTTTTGGTTATAATAGTGTATTGCTATATTTTATTGTTTCATTGTTTCAGAACCAAGCTGTTAAAACAATTATCTTTTGTGTTTTTCATTTAAAATCTTCAATCTTTTACTCATACCAAGCTGTAAATACATTCAGTATTAACACAAAAGCAATTAAAAACAACAATCATGATTTTCCAATTATTCAACTGAAATTTGAATTAAAATTGGGTGCGAACATGTAGGGTGCGAAAGTATATTGGGCGCAAACGGGCCTGATACCCCCAAATTGCACCTATTTTGACAATTTATTCACCTATGTTTATTTATGATCAAGAAAAAAGTTACCATTCTGTGTTTTTTGTTTTTGTAGATGTATCATTATTCACTATATGTTTCCACCAATTTTATTATGAATCTACTGAATCATAATAAAATGGGTGTGAACAGACCTCCATGCGATCCATGATTCTTCAATGAGGAGAACCCAAATTGCATCCATTCTTCAATTCATATCCTTTAAAATCGAATTACGTATAATTTGTTATATTTCTACAAATATTTAATACAATTTGACGTTAACCCTTTCCCTTTCATGCATTTTAGACCTTTACTTATCCAAAATACATTATCGAAGTTTAAATGAATACAGCATTCGCATCAATGGTCATACACATGTCATGTTGGTCTCAAATGAAAGATAATTGGTAAAATGTTTCAAAAAATGAAGTTGGAAGATAATTCGTCATTTTTTGGTCACGTGGTATATTTCTAAAAGTCACGTGACTGTTTGTGAAAAGTGAAAAAATACGAAATCCTTGGGCAAAAAGTCGTGCAGAGACATATTGGTGGGCTAATAGGGTCGGGTTTTGGTGAAAACACAATGCCTCGAGTCTGTTGAAGCCATATAAGTTATCATAGTGGTATAAATAGACGCATAACGTGCTATAGGCATTGAAATATCGATGTCCGTAACATTCAAAATAATTGAGTTTAGCATACTGAACTATTAGTTCGGTCAAGAAAGACAACTCGTATTAAAAAACGGGAGGTAACTCAATTTTCTTATAAAGGGAAACGAGATTATCAGTATTTCCGAGGAGGCTGTTGATTTTTGCACGCCAACTTGTGTACATAAATAATTAAATGTCGGATCACAACGGGTTTTGAATGTTTGATGATCGATGTCCACGCTTAATTCCATTAGTATAATAATTTGTCATCTTAATAGAAAACCGAGTTAAAGAATCAAATTAGGATAATTACGGTTTATATATAATAATTTCAATTAGTTTTTATTATACGAGATGCGTAATTATTGTGTAACATAATTCTTTCTTATGTTTGAACACTTTTCTAAACATGCAAATTCTGTTAAGAAAATAAAAAGTATTTGACAAAAAGTATAAGACAAAAAAAAAAGACAAAAAAAGAAAGAAATCTGCCCACCTAAAATATTGTATTTTGCCATGTCTGGTTGAATGACTTGGTAAAAATATTTTGAATCCCATACAGACAATGCATTACATCGGTACAGAGAAAAATTCTAAACTCATATTAACTCAATTTAACTATTAACGAATTTGGTGAAAAGCTTGTTTCTTTTTTCATCTTTGATCAGCAAGATGGCGAAATGCATCTATAAAATCTATTAAATTTTTCAAGTTTAAAATAGAGAATGATTTAAAACAAAATCGATTTCACTTCTTCGATACATGAGGTAAAAATAAATAAAAAATATTATGTAATCAAATTATGTTGAATATCTATTTCCAGTTTATGATCTTTTACATGTTTTATATGTAAAGATAGTAAACATAAATAAACAGAATTATTAAACACCTTTATGTTACTGCTTCGTAAACGATGATGTCCTACTGATTTTATGGTCATCATGCTGATGATACTTTATATATTCCTTAGTTTTAAGAAGACACCTTTAACCAATTAATTATATGGGGTGTTATAACTTTGGATATTGATAAGGGTAAATACAGAAAAACGCTTTAAACGCATCACAATCATTAAGTGATATTGTCAATGTTATATAAATGCATAAATCCTAAAAGTTTTCATTCGGATTTTTTTTCTAATTTCATTTTACATTTAACTGATACCAAGGAGGTTAACCTCCTTGCAGATACGTACAAATCGATTCGAAAGACTGTGTCGTGACCTAACAATTGCGTACATTAGTCAGCTATAAAAGGCCCCGAAATGACAATTAATGTAAAACAATTCAAACGAGAAAACTAACGGCCTTATTTATTTTAAAAAAAAAACTAGCTTGGTTAAAACAAATCAGCATGCATGTCGGTGAAAAGTGAACCATAATTATTTCTGATGAGATTGCATGCAATTGGTCTCAGTTGAAACTTTTCCAAATATATTACAGTTTTGAGTATTTTTTTAATTTATTTTCATATTCGTTTTAATGATTATTTCATAATAATGTTTATTTCTAAAGGAATATATGTAACGGATCTCAACTATAACAAAGTATTTAGTAAACACGGGGTCTTTACCAAAATACATGCAGCTAACTTAGCCAAATCAAAAACTCGTCAAAGATAAAACTCTGAAAGTGTTCAACTTGAAATGATAAGAAAAGTGTGAAAAATTAATAATATTTATACACGCATCACTCCCTGTAGAGAACAATCAAAGATACTTGAATCGCACAAATCAATATTGGTATCCCGGGGTGGGTAGGTTTATGCAGTACATGTAGTTGTTAAAAAGTTAATTAGTAAATATTTCTGTTAAAACATATTTCAAACTTTATCATACTACTGAGTATTGGGATGTTTAATATGTGGTTTTTTTTTCCAGGGAAGATAAATCATTATTGTTAACAGAGACATATACTGCATTTGTAGTATATAACACTGTAGTTAGTTAGCTTACAGTTATGGAAAAATTATGAAATAATAATTATTGAAATTTTAATAATTTAAAAATCATAGCCATTTTTTCTGTTAAAAATATATAACTGTTGCAACCAAAGAACCTTATCCCATTGATGTTTATGGATGGTCACGATATATGCAATAACGATGAAGCTTATTCTTTTATTCAATCAAAATCGAAGGAGGATTTTAATTTCGACATGCATCCATCCGTTACACCAGTCTTTTCTCGTAAGCTTCCAGCAAATTTAATTTTGTCATTGTAATGAAAAATATATTGAGATTGTTAATTGTTGGAAGTTCACTTTTCAACATAATGATTCTTTTGTATACTTTATCTTCTATCATGATAGAAAAGGGGGAAATACTCAAAAAACGTATACCTTGTGTATTGCAAGTATGTCTACTTTAATGTCACATGTAGAGTAAACATGTATATCTTCAAAATTATATTGTATATCAGAATCTTAAAAGATATAATCATACTAATTCGTAAAGTATAAGTCTTTTTCCGATGACTTCGTATCCAAGCGTGTAAAATTCTCTTTTCCATGACAATTTTCAATTTTCAACCATAAAAAGACGGGAGAATTACAAAAGTTAATTTTTAGACAAAAATACCATTTTATTTGCCTGTCTTTGAAGATTATTAAAATATCCACGCGAAAATAAGGAAATAACGAATACTATTTGTTATTGAAGCAAACAGATGTCAGGGGTTCGCAAAACAATGCCTTCTCTGTATACATTAAAAGGGCTACTTTGCCATTTATGGTAGCAAATTTTAAATCAAAAGTGACGGATGTTTAAAATATCATATTTTTATAAAATGTACATCATTAAACAGTTCAAACCTTAAAGAAACTATATTTAACAACGCGAAGAAGAAATTCAAATGTTAACATAAAGTAATACGGGTATATAAACTATTTGCCCATTCAAATCTATAGTAAAAGTAATCGCTGTATATGGACAATTACTAGCGCATGCGCATTAAAGACCGAACGAATTCTTGTATATGACGCTCTTTTTGTCCGATTACAAACTTGGACCCTAGTAATTTGTCTAATTCGTTTTCAATCAATCAGCAACCTAAACTATGTTTTTACAAGGGAAAATTCATTGAATTTGAGCTTGATCTGGGACACCCTTGACCGAGCCCGATGGAGCAAAGGGGGTAATTTTGCACACACATTCTTTTAAAAAAATTTCGTAGGTTTCCTTTTTGAAATTGAAAGTAAAGTTAAGTTAAGTTACATTTAATATAGGAAATTATTTTTCCAACTCCGGCAGTGGGATTCGAACTCTCAATCTGAGTGCCTTGGGATAGATCAGCGTACCCCTGTGCCACTGGCATTGTAGTGAATTTATTGAAATGTTACTACTTAAGTCTAATACTACGGAAGAAATTAAAAAAAAAATGATAGAAAGATTCTCACCCAGTTTCTTTTCTTTTTGGAATTATGTGTTCAGATGATAATTTTTTGTTGCCAAATGCATGATTTTTACGCAAATCTAGGAGGAATTAACTCTTTAAACTGTCATTTTATCATTGAAATATACATGTTCCTTTATTCAAACAAAAGTGTTTTCAACTTTAGTATACCGCAACACTTACGAAACCATGTTTTGTTACATCTATTTCAACTTTGCAAAAAAAATTCAGAATATTTTAGCGGTTTTTGTCTCTTTTCTCATAATATCTTTAAGAAATGACTTCAGATATTTAGCGTATTTCAAGTTTGTGATTGCGCTGCTACACTAAATATTACATTTGCAACTTGTGTACAAGTTAGAACTATTAGTTTAATACTATTCACTGCACAGTTATTGAAAAAAGTCATTAATCCACTTAAAAGAGCAGTTTTCTTTGCACTTCTTTTTTAGAATATTCCTCAAAATTCGAAGAAAAATAAATGTTTTTTACAGAAAAATTACATATCAGTAAGGGACGACTTGTTTATTAACTAATAATGATAGAGGTTTGATGCACATTAATCGCATTGCTGGTTATCTGAGGATTAATTAGAGCCCTTAACCTCATCTGTACGTCAGCAAATGGCGATTAAACAAGTCTAAATGTCTTGAAATTGGTTTCACCGGTAAGCTGTACCAGTGTGAAAGGGAGAGGGTTAATCTATGCTTACTATTTATTTTTCAAGAAATTGAGTCTGGTAACATATTTTATTTGCTCGTTTTTGTCGAGCCTGCAACTTTTGTTACAGAAAGCTCGACATAGGGATAGTGATCCGGCGGCGGCGGCGGCGGCTACGGCGGCGGCGGCGGTGTTAGCTCACTTCTTAAAAGCTTTATATTTCAGAAGGTGGAAGACCTGGATGCTTCATACTTTGTATATAGATGCTTCATGTTACGAAGTTTCCGTCAGTCACATGTCCAATGTCCTTGACCTCATTTTCATGGTTCAGTGACCACTTGAAAAAAAAGTTCAAATTTTTTGTAATGTTGAATTCTCTCTTATTATAAGTAATAGGATAACTATATTTGGTATGTGCGTACCTTGCAAGGTCCTCATGTCTGTCAGACAGTTTTCACTTGACCTCGACCTCATTTCATGGATCAGTGATCAAGGTTAAGTTTTGGTGGTCAAGTCCATATCTCAGATACTATAAGCAATAGGGCTAGTATATTCGGTGTATGGAAGGACTGTAAGGTGTACATGTCCAGCTGGCAGGTGTCATCTGACCTTGACCTCATTTTCATGGTTCAGTGGTTATAGTTAAATTTTTGTGTTTTTGTCTGTTTTCTCATACTATATGCAATAGGTCTACTATATTTGTTGTATGGAATGATGGTAAGGTGTACATGTCTAGCGGGCAGATGTCATGTGACCTTGACCTCATTTTCATGGTTCAGTGGTCAAAGTTAAGTTTTTGAGTTTTGGTCTTTTTATCTTATACTGTATGCCATAGGTCAACTATATTTGGTGTATGGAAATATTTTATGATCTTTATGTCAGTCGCGCTGGTTTTATTTGACGGTGACCTCATTTTCACGGTTCATTGCACAGTGTTAAGTTTTTGTGTTTGGTCTATTTTTATATAAGTAATGGGTCAACTATATATGTTGTATAGAAGCATTGTTAGCTGTACATGTCTGCCTGGCATGGTTCATCTGACCTTGACCTCATTTTCAAGGTTCATTGGTCTTTGTTTAGTTATCTTGGTTAATGTTAAGTTTATGAGACAGTTGTAATAAAACTAAGCTTTATACTTAGGACTATCAACATAATATCAATGATTAGTATAGAAGGCGAGACATTTCAGCGTGTGCACTCTTGTTAAAGTATGACATATTTGTGGACGTCGTATGGCAACGTTTCTGTACATTTGACTTTTTCCAGTGATACTTCATCTGTGATGTATACTGTAACGTTTTGTGTATTTGTATATATGTTTACTTATGCTGAAAGACTTGCATAATGTCAAATTATCAAAATACAAATTGTCTCCAAAAAAACATGTAAGATTTCCACTGCTACTTTTGCTAAATATGCGCAATTTGGGTGCCGTGACGTTAGCCAAATTAACCAAAAATTGACAACAATCACCATCCAAATATGTAGTTGACAAACTTTGTCCAATCACGTCAATTGACAACCATCATACTGGACATGGCTAAAAATTGAATATTATGGTAAAACGCAAACTTCACTATTTTCTGGAAGAAAAAACAATAGATAAACAGACTTGGCAGGATTGTTCAGAATGTAGAGATCGACCGACAATTCATTTATATTTAAGTTGTCAGAAGATTTCTGTGGGAGTTATTGCCCTTAAAATAAATATTATGTTTGTCTATTGTTGGCATAATATATTGAATACTACAGTAGATAGTGAGAAACTTTGATACATGCAATGAGCAGCAAGACAAAATCTAGACTACATAGATAGAGGCTTGGCACCGTCAAGCCAGTTTATTCCCCTCCTATTCTATACGTGACTGTCCTAAGTCAGAAACTAGTAATTCAGTGGTAGTATTTTGTTGCTGTGTCACATATTTGGTTTTTGTATTAGTTTGTACATAAATAAGGTTGTTAGTTTTCCCGTTTGCATTGTTTTACATTTGTCATGTCGGGACCTTTTATAACTGACTATTCGGTTAGGGCTTTTCTCATTGTCGAAGACTGTACGGCGACTGACCTATATTTGTTTATTAAATTCTGTATCATTTGGTCTCTTGGAGAGTGTTCTCATTGGTAACCATACTAATATCTTCGCTTTATACTAATGAATTTAACACCTTAGCCGAAATCGGACTGTTTGTCCTTTCATAAATATCATTACCGTTTGTTCCGTTTTTGCATTTTATGTTGAATGCTATATAAGAGAGATCGAAACATTCTAAGAAAAATTATCAGCAAGAGCAGATATACACAAGAAAAGTAGTCAAATGTTGAGGATGCGACATCGACTCCTTAAATCCTCTTGTTTGTGTCTCGCCTTATACGAAAGTCGCGGAAAGCGAGATTTAGAGATTGCTTGGCCGACGATGGTGACGGCGTCACCAATTGTTACGTCTTCTGCTAATAGTCCGGCTGATTAGTTCAGATATAGAGCAGACTTGCTCACTTGATGAGGAAAGCATGAAACTTTGCACAGTAGTTCTTGGTTGTAAACCCTTTGATTTCAGCCATGGACCCACTCAGAAAAATCCAATATGGCTGCCATTTTCAAGATGGCGGAAAAACTTTATAAATATCAAAATTGTCTGCACGGTAAACTATATAATTTCGAAAATTAAAGTAATGTTTCTTTAAAAATGGTATCCATGTTCTTGAATTAATTGTTAATTGTTAATTTTAAAATATAATTAAAATATTTTGGTTATTTCTAGAACGCATACATTTATTTGCAAATATGGCTGCATATACAAAAACAAATAGTGAAAACCAAAATGTTAATCTCCATGTTACATGTTATTGTAATTGTTCTTTAATCGCTTTCAATTTTTATGGTTGGAAAGAAATAGGTTGACGTGAGTCGATTGAACGTTGGTATAGGTCGATTAAATGTGGTGGCATATTAGGTAACTTATCTGAACTTTGAGGCAGTGCCGATGACATCTTTTCTCGTGTCTCTTCAATGTCACGTCTAACGTCACTTATCGGGTTTTCATCTGTTGTACCTACTATATCGTCAAATAAATTCATGTAACCAATAGGTGTACCTTTTTTTTAGACATATCTGACGATTGCCATCATTTGAAATGGTTAAGGGACAACCATTTTCTTTTCCAACTACGTGCGAAACCAATACGCAGCTAGTCAGCGAGAATGGTTCTTATTAGTTTATATAATTTCAGTCATTTCAGATATTGGCGGAACTGTGATTGTTCGTTTTATGGAAACTTGCTCAGTTGAAATATCGTCTTGACTGTTAACAAATGCCGCATTTTTCACTTTGTTGTTGATGGTAAGTGTGGTATTACTCAGATTTATCTCTGTGCCCAGAATATCCAAAATATCTAGCCCAAGTATAACATCGTCTGTAAACGGCGCTTTGCACACATCCCATTATATGTTTATTCCATAAATGTCGAGAGAGGTGTTCTTTATAGTCTTCATAGTAACCACCTGTTCACCCAAACCACGTACATGTAGCGTTACGGTGTCTGAATCTTTATAATCTGCTTGAATTAATTTCTCATCTACTAATGTTATCGTTGCAGCAATGTCCACAATCATGCTCACATTCTGGTCATATATAGTACTTCGTGGTTTTTCTCAATGGTTCGTCTGATGACAATATCGGACGAGGCCGTAGGCCTCTGTTTTTAGTTTTGTCATGAGGTGATGTTTCATGGCCAATAGACTTGGGAGTCGAGCGATGGCCTACTGGCCCGAAACGTTTCTGATTTAAGACTCCGTTGTTGGGATTGCGCATTTAATTTGCTCTGTATCCTGTTGAAGATGACCATTGCCTGAAATAACCGGAATTTCTGAAGTTTGTCCGTGAAGATGTTGACCGTTTCCCTTAAGGACTATATACTCTTTGGCTTGATGGGGTTGTTGCTGGTCGATAGGCATAAAACTTGGATGTGTTTCTATCTGACGATTTACCGCGATTGTATTGCTCAGGGGATCTTCCACGTGTATATTGATCAGATGATCGTCTACGGTTATATTGATCAGAAGGCCCAAGGTTATATTGATTGGCCAATCCACCTCATTTTCCAAAGCACTGCTCATATTCCCTTTATCGGTCGGTGCGCCATCAGTAAAGAAGATTGTCGATGGGCATAATTGGCAATATTTGATCCATATATCGCTATCTGGTTGGCTTTTGAGGTTTTCAATTGTTTTAACGCCTTGTTGATCGTTTCTGTGTTCCTCTCTTTTACCGGGTACAACCCTTGCAGAAACTTTGTCTTTACATCCTCGGAGGAATGCTTCGGTTACAATCTGGTGTGAACGTCTTTTTTGCTGAGACGCTGCTTCAATGCTTTTCTTAAGGCCTTGGAGTAATCAGTTGTGTTGATCTTGCGATCGTACTCCAAGACAACACCGACCAGGCAATCTAGGAGCCTACACACCTTTTTTCCTGTTTTCCCATTGTCGTCTACCGCCAGTCCGATCAAATTGGTAAATGAACGCCTCCAAAGTCACAGATCCTCTTCCCTTCAATATTTACATTTTTGGGAGCTGTCGCACCATACTTTTTTTGACATTGGAGAGAGCGTGAAGAAGACCTGTTGCCACGCTCGTTTGGTTTTACTCTGCCTTTCCTTGATCGATCAGTGGAGTCAGAATTATGTTGTGAAAAGCCTGTTAGAGCTCCAGGACCTGACAAGGTTGTCATAATTCGAGTCATAAATGTGGGAGGAGGAGGATTTGCCATTCACTCCACAGGGATGCTACTGTAATTAGGCACTGCAGCCAGCATTAGAGAAACTTTATAGGATCCACTTGCAGTCAAGGGTTTCTTTAATGGTGTGCTTCTCTAAACCATACTTGATTGACTCATAGTATGTGTTAAGTGTTAGTATGTGTTATATTTGCTATTCTCGTGGGATTTTGTCTGATGCTTGGTCCGTTTCTGTGTGTGTTACATTGTAGTGTTGTGTCGTTGTTCTCCTCTTATGTTTGGTGCGTTTCCCTCAGTTTTAGTTTTTTACCCCGATTTTGTTTTTTGTCCATGGATTTATGAGTTTGAACAGCGGTAAACTACTGTTGCCTTTATTTAAGTGTGCGTCAGAAGACACAAAAGCCATTTGCTGGTGTCTCTCATCATTACTGGAGGTTTCTAGTATGTTCTTTAATGGAGTTTGTTTTGAACTGTCTCATACAGGGCCCTGATATAGGACTTCTGACTTTAGGTGAATATACCAAATTTGCCTTCAACAGAGTTTGTGATGTTGATGGTTCATGCGAACTAATTGGGGAAAGACCCAAGGCAGGGAGTTTGTTATGTACTTTTGTTGTACTTGTGTTGTACTGGCTAAGGTCAAATTTTGGCTTAGATGATTTGTCCATTGCACGAATTTAAACCTCTATATTTCGCTTGTCCACTTAGTCACTTACAACAGATGCCATTTGTTGGAAAGTACCCTGCTGTTAAAATGCATTTTTTAATTGAACTGTGCTCCTTCCTCAGTTGTTGTCAGCTTGTCCATCCGTCTCACCACATTATTGAATTTCTCATTGGTCTGACAGTCAAATCCGCCAAGCGCTTACCACTAGTCATGTGGTTTTTCCTGTCTTTAGACTGCTGAAGTTGCTGAGATAGTGCTCCCATCTGTTCATTATTTATATTCATTGCCTCTTTCTGTTCAGCTTGCATCGTTATGAGACCAGCACATTTTTTATCAATTCGCGCTTCGTTTTGTTTTATATTGCGGTCAATCTCAGTTGTTCTTTGAGCATTAGATTTCCTATCTGCCAACAATTCTTGGTACAATTGTTGAATAGTCATTTCTAAGTTGTCCTCTATTAAAGTGTCTTCAGATGTGGCTTTCTCCATATCCCCAAGTGATTCAGCTTTTGCCATTTCAATTTTCTTGTCATTGATGTCCTCAATTCCTGTCATTTCACTTAAATGTGTGTATACAATTTTCAAATTACAGTATAATATCTCAAATTACAAAAAACTGAGACACAAGAAATAAAATAGGAAATTGTATAATATCGTGGGGCAAATAAATCTCAAATTACAGCTTTTATGTTTGACCCAAGCAATAAATATTTCAGCTTTTAATGAAAGCTAATACTGCATCTTTTTATAAAAGCTTCTACTTTGTATATAAAGTGACAAGCCAGGAAAACACTAAAATGACAGAACTAGAACAGAGACTAAATGATACTATGCTTTAATAGAATGCTTAAATTCTCAATAATGAATATTTGCTTATTTTTTAAAGCGACTATTTTGAAAAAAGCCGCCATTTTGAATTGCAAAGATAGATCAAACAAAATCTTGCTAAGTACACCAAGTCATTCAAATATGTTGAATTGTATGCTTCCAACATCAAATCCACTGTGGTTTGTGCAATACTGGAAAATATTTTAAAATGTATGGCGGCCATCTTGAAATAAGCCGCCACATTAAATATTGAGGGTGGGTTCATGGCTAATATTGCTCAGTACACAAAAAATGTACCATCTTGCAAAATTTGGTGCTTTCCTCATTATTTGATCATTTTTTTCACCGATCGGCCGGACAACAAGTTAATTAGTTTGAACTTTGAATCGATCTACTTGTGATAGATCATTGATATTGTGTATGAAGTCGCATTACTTTCAAAACATACCAGTTTGACAACTATTTTGCGGACCTGCTCCTTATGACATAGTCAAGTAACTTTGAATTAATTAGCAATTGCAATGTCAAGTAATCTGCTTTAATTAGTTTGATTGGATTTACTTGTGATAGATCAATGATATGTGTATGAAGTTGCATCACTATCAGTTTATATCTGTTTGATAACTATTACAATACCAAGCCACCTTTGTCATGATCATGTGACTGAGTTGATAAGCAATTTGCAATGTTACGTTTTTCGGATGAAGTTATATTGTAATATTAGAAATATGAACAATAAACAACAATATTTTGTATAAAGTTACATAACTGTCTGTACATCTCAGTTCGTCGACAATTGTCATGCTATGTTCAGTAGATCATGGTCTTATAAATGAATTAATAATAGTTCTCAAAGATACCAGGATTATAATCTAATACGCCAGACGCGCGTTTTGTCCACATAAGACTCATCAGTGACGCTCAGATTAAAATAGTAATAAAGCCAAACAAGTACAAATTTGAAGAGCATTGAGAACCCAAAATTCCTAAAAGTTGTGCCAAATACGGCTAAGGTAATCTATTCCTGGGATAAAAAAAAATCCTTTGTTTTTTTTTGGATGTTCATCATATTGTCTTTTTTCTGAATTGTATGTTGATAGTCGATACATATCTCTGTGTCAACAGTTCATTCTGATTTTCTCCAAAGAAAAAAATCTGAAGAATAAACTAAATGCGTTGTCTGTCTTAGTCCAAACACAGTGATAGACAAAAATTACGGAAGCCATTTAGGGCTATGCTAATTTACTTTTTACAATTTGATATAACAAATTAATAATTCAAGAATTCATTATAACAAATCATTAATTAGATACAATACATTATTTATTTGATAAAACATATTATCAATTTGATATAACAGATTAAAAATGGTCAAATAAAATGATAGTACTGTACAGTCATTTTCATGCCAAGGTAAACAGTCCTACTAATTATCCAATCATTTTGTCGGAGGAGGTCCATTTTCAATTAATGGTCAATACAATAACTCCCGTCAAATTGTTGATTCTTAATGACAGTATGATATTTTTTATATCATATAAAATCATGTTAAATAGTGTACTGGATTTACTGACAATTGAAGTTGGTACCGACATTACGTACAGAACTAGAACTTTATCCTTTATATTTTATATTATATTAAATAATGTTAAATATTGTAATGGATTAACTGACATTGAAATTGGTACCGATATTACGTACAGAACTGGAGCTTTATCTTTTATATTTTATATCATATTAAATAATGTTAAATATTGTACTGGATTAACTGACATTGAAGTTGGTATCGAAATCACGTACAGAACTGGAGTTTTATCCTTTATATTTTATATCATATTAAAAAATGTTAAATATTATGCTGGATTAACTGACTTTGAAGTTGGTAACGACTTTACGTACAGAACTGAAGCTTTATCTTTTATTTTTTATATCATATTAAATAATGTAAACTATTGTACTGGATTAACTGACATTGAAGTTGGTTCCGACATTACGTACAGAACTGGAGCTTTATCTTTTTTAATTTTATATCATATTAAATATTATTAAATATTGTAATGGATTAACTTACATTGAAGTTGGTACCGACATTACGTACAGAACTGGAGCTTTATCTTATATATTTTATATCATATTAAATAATATTAAATATTGTACTGGATTAACTGACGTTGAAGTTGGTACCGACATTACGTACAGAACTGGAGCTTTAACTTTTATCTTTTATATCATATTAAATAATATTAAATATTGTACTGGATTAACTGACATTGAAGTTGGTTCCGACATTACGTACAGAACTGGAGCTTTAGCTTTTATCTTTTATATCATATTAAATAATGTTAAATATTGTAATGGATCAACTGACATTGAAGTTGGTAACGAAATTACGTACAGAACTGAAGCCTTATCCGTTAGATTTTATATCTTATTAAATAATGTTAAAAATATTGTACTGGATTAACTGACATTGAAGTTGGTAACGACATTACGTACAGAACTGGAGCTTTATCCTTTATATTTTATATCATATTAAATAATGTCAAAATTTGTAATGGATTAACTGACATTGAAGTTGGTACCGACATTACGTACAGAACTGGAGCTTTATCTTTTATATTTTCTATCATATTAAATAATGTTAAATATTGTACTGGATTAACTGACGTTGAAGTTAGTTACAAAATCACGTACAGAACTGGAGCTTAATCCTTTAAATTTTATATCATATTAAATAATGTTAAATATTGTAATGGATTAACTAACATTGAAGTTGGTACCGACATTACGTACAGAACTGGAGCTTTATCTTTTATCTTTTATATCATATAAAAATAATGTTAACTATTGGACTCGATTAACTGACATTGAAGTTGGTACCGACATTACGTACATAAATGGAGCTTTATCTTTTATCTTTTATATCATATCAAATAATGTTAATTATTGTACTAGATTAACATGATTAACTGATATTGAAGTGGGTAACGACATTACGTACAGAAATGGAGCTTTATCTTTTATCTTTTATATCATATTAAATAATGTTAACTATTGGACTCGATCAACTGACATTGAAGTTGGTACCGACATTACGTACAGAACTGGAGCTTTATCTTTTATATTTTATATCATATTAAATAATGTTTAAATATTATGCTGGATTAACTGACTTTGAAGTTGGTAACGACTTTACGTACAGAACTGGAGCTTTATCTTTTATTTTTTATATCATATTAAATAATGTTAACTATTGTACTGGATTAATTGACGTTGGAGTTGGTACCGACATTACGTACAGAACTGAAGCTTTATCTTTTATATTCTATATGATATTAAATAATGTTAACTATTGTACTGGATTAACATGATTAACTGACGTTGAAGTTGGTACCGACATTACGTACAGAACTGGAGCTTTATCTTTTATATTTTATATCATATTAAATAATAATAAATATTGTAATGGATTATCTGACATTGAAGTTGGTACCGACATTACGTACAGAACTGGAGCTTTATCTTATATATTTTATATCATATTAAATAATATTAGACATTGTACTGGATTAAATGACATTGAAGTTGGTAACGAAATTAAGTACAGAACTGGAGCTTTATCTTTTATATTTTATATCATATTAAATAATGTTGACTATTGTACTGGATTAACTGACGTTGAAGTTGGTACCAACATTACGTACAGAACTGGAGCTTTATCTTTTATCTTTTATATCATATTAAATAATGTTAAATATTGTAATGGATCAACTGACATTGAAGTTGGTAACGAAATTACGTACAGAACTGAAGCCTTATCCGTTAGATTTTATATCTTATTAAATAATGTTAAAAATATTGTACTGGATTAACTGACATTGAAGTTGGTAACGACATTACGTACAGAACTGGAGCTTTATCCTTTATATTTTATATCATATTAAATAATGTCAAAATTTGTAATGGATTAACTGACATTGAAGTTGGTACCGACATTACGTACAGAACTGGAGCTTTATCTTTTATATTTTCTATCATATTAAATAATGTTAAATATTGTACTGGATTAACTGACGTTGAAGTTAGTTACAAAATCACGTACAGAACTGGAGCTTAATCCTTTAAATTTTATATCATATTAAATAATGTTAAATATTGTAATGGATTAACTAACATTGAAGTTGGTACCGACATTACGTACAGAACTGGAGCTTTATCTTTTATCTTTTATATCATATAAAAATAATGTTAACTATTGGACTCGATTAACTGACATTGAAGTTGGTACCGACATTACGTACATAAATGGAGCTTTATCTTTTATCTTTTATATCATATCAAATAATGTTAATTATTGTACTAGATTAACATGATTAACTGATATTGAAGTGGGTAACGACATTACGTACAGAAATGGAGCTTTATCTTTTATCTTTTATATCATATTAAATAATGTTAACTATTGGACTCGATCAACTGACATTGAAGTTGGTACCGACATTACGTACAGAACTGGAGCTTTATCTTTTATATTTTATATCATATTAAATAATGTTTAAATATTATGCTGGATTAACTGACTTTGAAGTTGGTAACGACTTTACGTACAGAACTGGAGCTTTATCTTTTATTTTTTATATCATATTAAATAATGTTAACTATTGTACTGGATTAATTGACGTTGGAGTTGGTACCGACATTACGTACAGAACTGAAGCTTTATCTTTTATATTCTATATGATATTAAATAATGTTAACTATTGTACTGGATTAACATGATTAACTGACGTTGAAGTTGGTACCGACATTACGTACAGAACTGGAGCTTTATCTTTTATATTTTATATCATATTAAATAATAATAAATATTGTAATGGATTATCTGACATTGAAGTTGGTACCGACATTACGTACAGAACTGGAGCTTTATCTTATATATTTTATATCATATTAAATAATATTAGACATTGTACTGGATTAAATGACATTGAAGTTGGTAACGAAATTAAGTACAGAACTGGAGCTTTATCTTTTATATTTTATATCATATTAAATAATGTTGACTATTGTACTGGATTAACTGACGTTGAAGTTGGTACCAACATTACGTACAGAACTGGAGCTTTATCTTTTATCTTTTATATCATATTAAATAATGTTAAATATTGTAATGGATTAACTGACATTGAAGTTGGTAACGAAATTACGTACAGAACTGAAGCCTTATCCGTTAGATTTTATATCTTATTAAATAATGTTAAAAATATTGTACTGGATTAACTGACATTGAAGTTGGTAGCGAAATTACGTACAGAACTGGAGCTTTATCTTTTATATTTTATATCATATAAAATCATGTTAAATAGTGTACTGGATTTACTGACAATTGAAGTTGGTACCGACATTACGTACAGAACTAGAACTTTATCCTTTATATTTTATATTATATTAAATAATGTTAAATATTGTAATGGATTAACTGACATTGAAGTTGGTACCGATATTACGTACAGAACTGGAGCTTTATCTTTTATATTTTATATCATATTAAATAATGTTAAATATTGTACTGGATTAACTGACATTGAAGTTGGTACCGACATTACGTACAGAACTGGAGCTTTATTTTAAATATTTTATATCATATTAAATAATATTAAATATTGTACTGGATTAACTGACATTGAAGTTGGTAACGAAATTACGTACAGAACTGGAGCTTAATCCTTTAAATTTTATATCATATTAAATAATGTTAAATATTGTAATGGATTAACTAACGTTGAAGTTGGTACCGACATTACGTACAGAACTGGAGCTTTATCTTTTATCTTTTATATCATATAAAAATAATGTTAACTATTGGACTCGATTAACTGACATTGAAGTTGGTACCGACATTACGTACATAAATGGAGCTTTATCTTTTATCTTTTATATCATATCAAATAATGTTAATTATTGTACTAGATTAACATGATTAACTCACATTGAAGTTAGTAACGACATTACGTACAGAAATGGAGCTTTATCTTTTATCTTTTATATCATATTAAATAATGTTAACTATTGGACTCGATCAACTGACATTGAAGTTGGTACCGACATTACGTACAGAACTGGAGCTTTATCTTTTATATTTTATATCATATTAAATAATGTTTAAATATTATGCTGGATTAACTGACTTTGAAGTTGGTAACGACTTTACGTACAGACCTGGAGCTTTATCTTTTATTTTTTATATCATATTAAATAATGTTAACTATTGTACTGGATTAACTGACGTTGGAGTTGGTACCGACATTACGTACAGAACTGAAGCTTTATCTTTTATATTCTATATCATATTAAATAATGTTAACTATTGTACTGGATTAACATGATTAACTGACGTTGAAGTTGGTACCGACATTACGTACAGAACTGGAGCTTTATCTTTTATATTTTATATCATATTAAATAATAATAAATATTGTAATGGATTATCTGACATTGAAGTTGGTACCGACATTACGTACAGAACTGGAGCTTTATCTTATATATTTTATATCATATTAAATAATATAAGACATTGTACTGGATTAAATGACATTGAAGTTGGTAACGAAATTACGTACAGAACTGGAGCTTTATCTTTTATATTTTATATCATATTAAATAATGTTAACTATTGTACTGGATTAACTGACGTTGAAGTTGGTACTAACATTACGTACAGAACTGGAGCTTTATCTTTTATCTTTTATATCATATTAAATAATGTTAAATATTGTAATGGATTAACTGACATTGAAGTTGGTAACGAAATTACGTACAGAACTGAAGCCTTATCCGTTAGACTTTATATCTTATTAAATAATGTTAAAAATATTGTACTGGATTAACTGACATTGAAGTTGGTAACGAAATTACGTACAGAACTGAAGCTTTATCTTTTATTTTTTATATCATATTAAATAATGTAAACTATTGTACTGGATTAACTGACATTGAAGTTGGTTCCGACATTACGTACAGAACTGGAGCTTTATCTTTTATATTTTATATCATATTGAATAATGTTAACTATTGTACTGGATTAGCATGATTAACTGACGTTGAAGTTGGTACCGACATTACGTACAGAACTGGAGCTTTATCTTTTTTAATTTTATATCATATTAAATAATATTAAATATTGTAATGGATTAACTGACATTGAAGTTGGATCCGACATTACGTACATAACTGGAGCTTTATCTTATATATTTTATATCATATTAAATAATATTAAATATTGTACTGGATTAACTGACATTGAAGTTGGTAACAAAATTACGTACAGAACTGGAGCTTTATCTTTTATATTTTATATCATATTAAATAATGTTAACTATTGTACTGGATTAACTGACGTTGAAGTTGGTACCGACATTACGTACAGAACTGGAGCTTTAACTTTTGTCTTTTATATCATATTAAATAATGTTAAAAATATTGTACTGGATTAACTGACATTGAAGTTGGTAACGAATTTACGTACACAACTTGAGCTTTATCTTTTATATTTTATATCATATTAAATAATGTGTAAATATTATGCTGGATTAACTGACATTGAAGTTGGTAACGACATAACGTACAGAACTGGAGCTTCATCTTTTATATTTTATTTCATTTTAAACAATGTGTAAATATCATGCTGGATTAACTGACATTGAAGTTGGTAACGACATTACGTACAGAACTGGAGCTTTATTCTTTATCCTTTATATCATATTAAATAATGTTAAATATTGTAATGGATTAACTGACATTAAACCTGGTACCGACATTACGTACATAACTGGAGCTTTATCTTTTATATTTTATTTCATTTTAAATAATGTGTAATATCATGCTGTATTAACTGACATTGAAGTTGGTAACGACATTACGTACATAACTGGAGCTTTATCCTTTATATTTTATATCATATTAAATCATGTTAAATATTGTAATGGATTAACTGACATTGAAGTTGGTACCGACATTACGTACATAACTGGAGCTTTATCCTTTATATTTTATATCATATTAAATAATGTAAATATTGTACTGGATTAACTGACATTGAAGTTGGTAACGACATTACGTACAGAACTGGAGCTTTATCCTTTATATTTTATATCATATTAAATAATGTTAAATATTGTAATGGATTCACTGACATTGAAGTTGGTTACAACATCAGGTACAGAACTGGAGCTTTATCCTTTATATTTTATATCATATTAAATCATTTTAAATATTGTACTGGATTAACTGACGTTGAAGTTGGTAACGACATTACGTACAGAACTGGAGCTTTATCTTTTATATTTTATATCATATTAAATAATGTTAAATATTACACTGGATTAACTGACATTGAAGTTGGTAACGACATTACGTACAGAACTGGAGCTTTATCCTTTATAATTTATATCATATTAAATATTGTAATGGATTAACTGACATTGAAGTTGGTACCGACATGACGTACATAACTGGAGCTTTATCCTTTATATTTTATATTATATTAAATCATGTTAAATATTGTAATGGATTAACTGACATTGAAGTTGGTACCGACATTACGTACATAACTGGAGCTTTATCCTTTATATTTTATATCATATTAAATAATGTTAAATATTGTACTGGATTAACTGACATTGAAGTTGGTAACGACATCACGTACAGAACTGGAGCTTTATCCTTTATATTTTATATCATATTAAATAATGTTAAATATTGTACTGGATTAACTGACATTGAAGTTGGTAACGACATCACGTAAAGAACTGGAGCTTTATCCTTTATATTTTATATCATATTAAATCATGTTAAATATTGTACTGGATTAACTGACGTTGAAGTTGGTAACGACATTACGTACAGAACTGGAGCTTTATCCTTTATATTTTATATTGTATTAAATAATGTTAAATATTGTACTGGATTAACTGACATTAAAGTTGGTAGCGACATTACGTACAGAACTGGAGCTTTATCCTTTATATTTTATATTATATTAAATCAAGTTAAATATTGTAATGGATTAACTGACATTGAAGTTGGTACCGACATTACGTACAGAACTGGAGCTTTGTCCTTTATATTTTATATCATATTAAATAATGTTAAATAGTGTACTGGATTAACTGACATTGAAGTTGGTAACGGCATCACGTACAGAACTGGAGCTTTATCCTTTATATGTTATATCATATTAAATAATGTTTAAATATTGTACTGGATTAACTGACACTGAAGTTCGTAACGAAATTACGTACAGAACTTGACCTTTATCCTTTATGTTTTATATCATATTAAATAATGTTAAATATTGTTCTGGATTAACTGACATTGAAGTTGATACCGACAGTACGTACAGAACTGGAGCTTTATCTTTTATATTTTATCATATTAAATAATATTAAATATTGTACTGAATTAACTGACATTAAAGTTGATTCCGACATTACGTACATAACTGGATCATTATCTTTTATATTTTATATCATGTTAAATATTGTACTGGATTAACTGACATTACAGTTGGTACCAACAATACGTACAGAACTGGAGCTTTATCCTTTATATTTTATATCATATTAAATAATGTTAAATATTGTAATGGATTAACTGACATTGAAGTTGGTACCGACATTACGTACAGAACTGGAGCTTTATCTTTTATATTTTATTTCATATTAAATAATGTTAAATATTGTTCTGGATTAACTGACATTGAAGTTGGTACCGACATTACGTACAGAACTGGAGCTTTATCCTTTATATTTTATTTCATATTAAATAATGTTAAATATTGTAATGGATTAACTGACATTGAAGTTGGTACCGACATTACGTACATAACTGGAGCTTTATCCTTTATATTTTATTTCATATTAAATAATGTTAAATATTGTTCTGGATTAACTGACATTGAAGTTGGTACCGACATTACGTACAGAACTGGAGCTTTTTCCTTTATATTTTATTTCATATTAAATAATGTTAAATATTGTTCTGGATTAACTGACATTGAAGTTGGTACCGACATTACGTACAGAACTGGAGCTTTATCCTTTATATTTTATTTCATATTAAATAATGTTAAATATTGTAATGGATTAACTGACATTGAAGTTGGTACCGACATTACGTACAGAAATGGAGCTTTATCCTTTATATTTTATATCATATTAAATAATGTTAAATATTGTACTGGATTAACTGACATTGAAGTTGGTACCGACATAACGTACAGAACTGGAGCTTTATCTTTTATATTTTATTTCATTTTAAATAATGTGTAAATATCATGCTGGATTAACTGACATTGAAGTTGGTAACGACATTACGTACAGAACTGGAGCTTTATCCTTTATCCTTTATATCATATCAAAAAATGTTAAATATTGTACTGGATTAACTGACGTTGAAGTTGGTAACGACATTACGTACAGAACTGGAGCTTTATCCTTTATATTTTATATCATATTAAATATTGTAATGGATTAACTGCGTTGAAGTTGGTACCGACATGACGTACATAACTGGAGCTTTATCTTTTATATTTTATAACATATTAAATAATGTTAAATATTGTACTGGATTAACTGACATTGAAGTTGGTACCGACATTACGTACAGAAATGGAGCGTTATCTTTTATCTTTTATATCATATTAAATCATGTTAAATTTTGTACTGGATTAACTGACATTGAAGTTGGTACCGACATTACGTACATAACTGGAGCTTTATCCTTTATATTTTATTTCATATTAAATAATGTAAATATTGTACTGGATTAACTGACATTGAAGTTGGTACCGACATTACGTACAGAACTGGAGCTTTATCCTTTATATTTTATTTCATATTAAATAATGTTAAATATTGTTCTGGATTAACTGACATTGAAGTTGGTACCGACATTACGTACAGAACTGGAGCTTTTTCCTTTATATTTTATTTCATATTAAATAATGTTAAATATTGTTCTGGATTAACTGACATTGAAGTTGGTACCGACATTACGTACAGAACTGGAGCTTTATCCTTTATATTTTATTTCATATTAAATAATGTTAAATATTGTTCTGGATTAACTGACATTGAAGTTGGTACCGACATTACGTACAGAACTGGAGCTTTATCCTTTATATTTTATTTCATATTAAATAATGTTAAATATTGTAATGGATTAACTGACATTGAAGTTGGTACCGACATTACGTACAGAAATGGAGCTTTATCCTTTATATTTTATATCATATTAAATAATGTTAAATATTGTACTGGATTAACTGACATTGAAGTTGGTACCGACATAACGTACAGAACTGGAGCTTTATCTTTTATATTTTATTTCATTTTAAATAATGTGTAAATATCATGCTGGATTAACTGACATTGAAGTTGGTAACGACATTACGTACAGAACTGGAGCTTTATCCTTTATCCTTTATATCATATCAAAAAATGTTAAATATTGTACTGGATTAACTGACGTTGAAGTTGGTAACGACATTACGTACAGAACTGGAGCTTTATCCTTTATATTTTATATCATATTAAATATTGTAATGGATTAACTGCGTTGAAGTTGGTACCGACATGACGTACATAACTGGAGCTTTATCTTTTATATTTTATAACATATTAAATAATGTTAAATATTGTACTGGATTAACTGACATTGAAGTTGGTACCGACATTACGTACAGAACTGGAGCTTTATCTTTTATATTTTATATCATATTAAATCATGTTTAATATTGTACTGGATTAACTGACATTGAAGTTGGTACCGACATTACGTACAGAACTGGAGCTTTATCCTTTATATTTTATATCATATTAAAAAATGTTAAATACTGTACTGGATTAACTGATATTGAAGTTGGTAACGAAATTACGTACAGAACTTGAGCTTTATCTTTTATATTTTATATCATATTAAATCATGTTTAATATTGTACTTGATTAACTGACATTGAAGTTGGTACCGACATTACGTACAGAACTGGAGCTTTATCCTTTATATTTTATATCATATTAAATATTGTAATGGATTAACTGCGTTGAAGTTGATACCGACATGACGTACATAACTGGAGCTTTATCTTTTATATTTTATAACATATTAAATAATGTTAAATATTGTACTGGATTAACTGACATTGAAGTTGGTACCGACATTACGTACAGAACTGGAGCTTTATCTTTTATATTTTATATCATATTAAATAATGTTAAATATTGTACTGGATTAACTGACATTGAAGTTGGTAACGACATCACGTACAGAACTGGAGCTTTATCCTTTATATTTTATATCATATTAAATCATGTTAAATATTGCACTGGATTAACTGACGTTGAAGTTGGTAACGACATCACGTACATAACTGGAGCTTTATCCTTTATATTTTATATCGTATTAAATATTGTAATGGATTAACTGCGTTGAAGTTAGTACCGACTTGACGTACATAACTGGAGCTTTATCCTTTATATTTTATATCATATTAAATCATGTTAAATAATGTAATGGATTAACTGACATTGAGTTGGTACCGACATTACGTACATAACTGGAGCTTTATCCTTTATATTTTATATCATATTAAATAATGTTAAATATTGTCCTGGATTAACTGACATTGAAGTTGGTAACGACATCACGTACAAAACTGGAGCTTTATCCTTTATATTTCATATCATATTAAATAATGCTAAATATTGTAATGGATTAACTGACATTGAAGTTGGTAACGACATCATGTACAGAACTGGAGCTTTATCCTTTATATTTTATATCATATTAAATCATGTTAAATATTGTACTGGATTAACTGACGTTGAAGTTGGTAACGACATTACGTACAGAACTGGAGCTTTATCTTTTATATTTTATATCGTATTAAATAATGTTAAATATTGTACTGGATTAACTGACATTGAAGTTGGTAGCGACATTACGTAAAGAACTGGAGCTTTATCCTTTATATTTTATATCATATTAAATCAAGTTAAATATTGTAATGGATTAACTGACATTGAAGTTGATACCGACATTACGTACAGAACTGGAGCTTTATCCTTTGTATTTTATATCATATTAAATAATGTTAAATAGTGTACTGGATTAACTGACATTGAAGTTGGTAACGACATCACGTACAGAACTGGAGCTTTATCCTTTATATTTTATATCATGTTAAATCAAGTTAAATATTGTAATGGATTAACTGACGTTGAAGTTGGTAACGACATTACGTACAGAACTGGAGCTTTATCTTTTATATTTTTATCGTATTAAATAATGTTAAATATTGTACTGGATTAACTGACGTTGAAGTTGGTACCGACATTACGTACAGAACTGGAGCTTTATCCTCTATATTTTATATCATATTAAATAATGTTAAATACTGTACTGGATTAACTGACATTGAAGTTGGTAACGAAATTACGTACAGAACTTGAGCTTTATCTTTTATATTTTATATCATATTAAATCATGTTTAATATTGTACTGGATTAACTGACATTGAAGTTGGTACCGACATTACGTACAGAACTGGAGTTTTATCCTTTATATTTTATATCATATTAAATATTGTAATGGATTAACTGCGTTGAAGTTGGTACCGACATGACGTACATAACTGGAGCTTTATCTTTTATATTTTATAACATATTAAATAATGTTAAATATTGTACTGGATTAACTGACATTGAAGTTGGTACCGACATTACGTACAGAACTGGAGCTTTATCTTTTATATTTTATATCATATTAAATAATGTTAAATATTGTACTGGATTAACTGACATTGAAGTTGGTAACGACATCACTAACAGAACTGGAGCTTTATCCTTTATATTTTATATCATATTAAATCATGTTAAATATTGTACTGGATTAACTGACGTTGAAGTTGGTAACGACATCACGTACATAACTGGAGATTTATCCTTTATATTTTATATCGTATTAAATATTGTAATGGATTAACTGCGTTGAAGTTAGTACCGACATGACGTACATAACTGGAGCTTTATCCTTTATATTTTATATCATATTAAATCATGTTAAATAATGTAATGGATTAACTGAGATTGAGTTGGTACCGACATTACGTACATAACTGGAGCTTTATCCTTTATATTTTATATCATATTAAATATGTTAAATATTGTACTGGATTAACTGACATTGAAGTTGGTAACGACATCACGTACAAAACTGGAGCTTTATCCTTTATATTTTATATTATATTAAATAATGCTAAATATTGTAATGGATTAACTGACATTGAAGTTGGTAACGACATCATGTACAGAACTGGAGCTTTATCCTTTATATTTTATATCATATTAAATCATGTTAAATATTGTACTGGATTAACTGACGTTGAAGTTGGTAACGACATTACGTACAGAACTGGAGCTTTATCCTTTATATTTTATATCGTATTAAATAATGTTAAATATTGTACTGGATTAACTGACATTGAAGTTGGTAGCGACATTACGTACAGAACTGGAGCTTTATCCTTTATATTTTATATCATATTAAATCAAGTTAAATATTGTAATGGATTAACGTACATTGAAGTTGGTACCGACATTACGTACAGAACTGGAGCTTTATCCTTTGTATTTTATATCATATTAAATAATGTTAAATAGTGTACTGGATTAACTGACATTGAAGTTGGTAACGACATCACGTACAGAACTGGAGCTTTATCCTTTATATTTTATATTGTATTAAATAATGTTAAATATTGTACTGGATTAACTGACATTGAAGTTGGTAGCGACATTACGTACAGAACTGGGGCTTTATCCTTTATATTTTATTTCATATTAAACAATGTTAAATATTGTAACGGATTAACTGACATTAAAGTTGGTACCGACATTACGTACAGAACTGGAGCTTTATCCTTTATATTTTATATCATATTAAATAATGTTAAATATTGTACTGGATTAACTGACATTGAAGTTGGTAACGACATTACGTACAGAACTGGAGCTTTATCTTTTATATTTTATATCATATTAAATCATGTTAAATAGTGTACTGGATTTACTGACAATTGAAGTTGGTACCGACATTACGTACAGAACTAGAACTTTATCCTTTATATTTTATATTATATTAAATAATGTTAAATATTGTAATGGATTAACTGACATTGAAATTGGTACCGATATTACGTACAGAACTGGAGCTTTTTCTTTTATATTTTATATCATATTAAATAATGTTAAATATTGTACTGGATTAACTGACATTGAAGTTGGTATCGAAATCACGTACAGAACTGGAGTTTTATCCTTTATATTTTATATCATATTAAAAAATGTTAAATATTATGCTGGATTAACTGACTTTGAAGTTGGTAACGACTTTACGTACAGAACTGAAGCTTTATCTTTTATTTTTTATATCATATTAAATAATGTAAACTATTGTACTGGATTAACTGACATTGAAGTTGGTTCCGACATTACGTACAGAACTGGAGCTTTATCTTTTTTAATTTTATATCATATTAAATATTATTAAATATTGTAATGGATTAACTGACATTGAAGTTGGTACCGACATTACGTACAGAACTGGAGCTTTATCTTATATATTTTATATCATATTAAATAATATTAAATATTGTACTGGATTAACTGACGTTGAAGTTGGTACCGACATTACGTACAGAACTGGAGCTTTAACTTTTATCTTTTATATCATATTAAATAATATTAAATATTGTACTGGATTAACTGACATTGAAGTTGGTTCCGACATTACGTACAGAACTGGAGCTTTAGCTTTTATCTTTGATATCATATTAAATAATGTTAAATATTGTGATGGATCAACTGACATTGAAGTTGGTAACGAAATTACGTACAGAACTGAAGCCTTATCCGTTAGATTTTATATCTTATTAAATAATGTTAAAAATATTGTACTGGATTAACTGACATTGAAGTTGGTAACGACATTACGTACAGAACTGGAGCTTTATCCTTTATATTTTATATCATATTAAATAATGTCAAAATTTGTAATGGATTAACTGACATTGAAGTTGGTACCGACATTACGTACAGAACTGGAGCTTTATCTTTTATATTTTCTATCATATTAAATAATGTTAAATATTGTACTGGATTAACTGACGTTGAAGTTAGTTACAAAATCACGTACAGAACTGGAGCTTAATCCTTTAAATTTTATATCATATTAAATAATGTTAAATATTGTAATGGATTAACTAACATTGAAGTTGGTACCGACATTACGTACAGAACTGGAGCTTTATCTTTTATCTTTTATATCATATAAAAATAATGTTAACTATTGGACTAGATTAACTGACATTGAAGTTGGTACCGACATTACGTACATAAATGGAGCTTTATCTTTTATCTTTTATATCATATCAAATAATGTTAATTATTGTACTAGATTAACATGATTAACTGATATTGAAGTGGGTAACGACATTACGTACAGAAATGGAGCTTTATCTTTTATCTTTTATATCATATTAAATAATGTTAACTATTGGACTCGATCAACTGACATTGAAGTTGGTACCGACATTACGTACAGAACTGGAGCTTTATCTTTTATATTTTATATCATATTAAATAATGTTTAAATATTATGCTGGATTAACTGACTTTGAAGTTGGTAACGACTTTACGTACAGAACTGGAGCTTTATCTTTTATTTTTTATATCATATTAAATAATGTTAACTATTGTACTGGATTAATTGACGTTGGAGTTGGTACCGACATTACGTACAGAACTGAAGCTTTATCTTTTATATTCTATATGATATTAAATAATGTTAACTATTGTACTGGATTAACATGATTAACTGACGTTGAAGATGGTACCGACATTACGTACAGAACTGGAGCTTTATCTTTTATATTTTATATCATATTAAATAATAATAAATATTGTAATGGATTATCTGACATTGAAGTTGGTACCGACATTACGTACAGAACTGGAGCTTTATCTTATATATTTTATATCATATTAAATAATATTAGACATTGTACTGGATTAAATGACATTGAAGTTGGTAACGAAATTAAGTACAGAACTGGAGCTTTATCTTTTATATTTTATATCATATTAAATAATGTTGACTATTGTACTGGATTAACTGACGTTGAAGTTGGTACCAACATTACGTACAGAACTGGAGCTTTATCTTTTATCTTTTATATCATATTAAATAATGTTAAATATTGTAATGGATTAACTGACATTGAAGTTGGTAACGAAATTACGTACAGAACTGAAGCCTTATCCGTTAGATTTTATATCTTATTAAATAATGTTAAAAATATTGTACTGGATTAACTGACATTGAAGTTGGTAGCGAAATTACGTACAGAACTGGAGCTTTATCTTTTATATTTTATATCATATAAAATCATGTTAAATAGTGTACTGGATTTACTGACAATTGAAGTTGGTACCGACATTACGTACAGAACTAGAACTTTATCCTTTATATTTTATATTATATTAAATAATGTTAAATATTGTAATGGATTAACTGACATTGAAGTTGGTACCGATATTACGTACAGAACTGGAGCTTTATCTTTTATATTTTATATCATATTAAATAATGTTAAATATTGTACTGGATTAACTGACATTGAAGTTGGTACCGACATTACGTACAGAACTGGAGCTTTATTTTATATATTTTATATCATATTAAATAATATTAAATATTGTACTGGATTAACTGACATTGAAGTTGGTAACGAAATTACGTACAGAACTGGAGCTTAATCCTTTAAATTTTATATCATATTAAATAATGTTAAATATTGTAATGGATTAACTAACGTTGAAGTTGGTACCGACATTACGTACAGAACTGGAGCTTTATCTTTTATCTTTTATATCATATAAAAATAATGTTAACTATTGGACTCGATTAACTGACATTGAAGTTGGTACCGACATTACGTACATAAATGGAGCTTTATCTTTTATCTTTTATATCATATCAAATAATGTTAATTATTGTACTAGATTAACATGATTAACTGACATTGAAGTTAGTAACGACATTACGTACAGAAATGGAGCTTTATCTTTTATCTTTTATATCATATTAAATAATGTTAACTATTGGACTCGATCAACTGACATTGAAGTTGGTACCGACATTACGTACAGAACTGGAGCTTTATCTTTTATATTTTATATCATATTAAATAATGTTTAAATATTATGCTGGATTAACTGACTTTGAAGTTGGTAACGACTTTACGTACAGACCTGGAGCTTTATCTTTTATTTTTTATATCATATTAAATAATGTTAACTATTGTACTGGATTAACTGACGTTGGAGTTGGTACCGACATTACGTACAGAACTGAAGCTTTATCTTTTATATTCTACATCATATTAAATAATGTTAACTATTGTACTGGATTAACATGATTAACTGACGTTGAAGTTGGTACCGACATTACGTACAGAACTGGAGCTTTATCTTTTATATTTTATATCATATTAAATAATAATAAATATTGTAATGGATTATCTGACATTGAAGTTGGTACCGACATTACGTACAGAACTGGAGCTTTATCTTATATATTTTATATCATATTAAATAATATAAGACATTGTACTGGATTAAATGACATTGAAGTTGGTAACGAAATTACGTACAGAACTGGAGCTTTATCTTTTATATTTTATATCATATTAAATAATGTTAACTATTGTACTGGATTAACTGACGTTGAAGTTGGTACTAACATTACGTACAGAACTGGAGCTTTATCTTTTATCTTTTATATCATATTAAATAATGTTAAATATTGTAATGGATTAACTGACATTGAAGTTGGTAACGAAATTACGTACAGAACTGAAGCCTTATCCGTTAGATTTTATATCTTATTAAATAATGTTAAAAACATTGTACTGGATTAACTGACATTGAAGTTGGTAACGAAATTACGTACAGAACTGAAGCTTTATCTTTTATTTTTTATATCATATTAAATAATGTAAACTATTGTACTGGATTAACTGACATTGAAGTTGGTTCCGACATTACGTACAGAACTGGAGCTTTATCTTTTATATTTTATATCATATTGAATAATGTTAACTATTGTACTGGATTAGCATGATTAACTGACGTTGAAGTTGGTACCGACATTACGTACAGAACTGGAGCTTTATCTTTTTTAATTTTATATCATATTAAATAATATTAAATATTGTAATGGATTAACTGACATTGAAGTTGGTACCGACATTACGTACAGAACTGGAGCTTTATCTTATATATTTTATATCATATTAAATAGTATTAAATATTGTACTGGATTAACTGACATTGAAGTTGGTAACAAAATTACGTACAGAACTGGAGCTTTATCTTTTATATTTTATATCATATTAAATAATGTTAACTATTGTACTGGATTAACTGACGTTGAAGTTGGTACCGACATTACGTACAGAACTGGAGCTTTAACTTTTGTCTTTTATATCATATTAAATAATGTTAAACATATTGTACTGGATTAACTGACATTGAAGTTGGTAACGAATTTACGTACACAACTTGAGCTTTATCTTTTATATTTTATATCATATTAAATAATGTGTAAATATTATGCTGGATTAACTGACATTGAAGTTGGTAACGACATAACGTACAGAACTGGAGCTTCATCTTTTATATTTTATTTCATTTTAAACAATGTGTAAATATCATGCTGGATTAACTGACATTGAAGTTGGTAACGACATTACGTACAGAACTGGAGCTTTATCCTTTATCCTTTATATCATATTAAATAATGTTAAATATTGTAATGGATTAACTGACATTAAACCTGGTACCGACATTACGTACATAACTGGAGCTTTATCTTTTATATTTTATTTCATTTTAAATAATGTGTAATATCATGCTGTATTAACTGACATTGAAGTTGGTAACGACATTACGTACATAACTGGAGCTTTATCCTTTATATTTTATATCATATTAAATCATGTTAAATATTGTAATGGATTAACTGACATTGAAGTTGGTACCGACATTACGTACATAACTGGAGCTTTATCCTTTATATTTTATATCATATTAAATAATGTAAATATTGTACTGGATTAACTGACATTGAAGTTGGTAACGACATTACGTACAGAACTGGAGCTTTATCCTTTATATTTTATATCATATTAAATAATGTTAAATATTGTAATGGATTCACTGACATTGAAGTTGGTTACAACATCAGGTACAGAACTGGAGCTTTATCCTTTATATTTTATATCATATTAAATCATTTTAAATATTGTACTGGATTAACTGACGTTGAAGTTGGTAACGACATTACGTACAGAACTGGAGCTTTATCTTTTATATTTTATATCATATTAAATAATGTTAAATATTACACTGGATTAACTGACATTGAAGTTGGTAACGACATTACGTACAGAACTGGAGCTTTATCCTTTATAATTTATATCATATTAAATATTGTAATGGATTAACTGACATTGAAGTTGGTACCGACATGACGTACATAACTGGAGCTTTATCCTTTATATTTTATATTATATTAAATCATGTTAAATATTGTAATGGATTAACTGACATTGAAGTTGGTACCGACATTACGTACATAACTGGAGCTTTATCCTTTATATTTTATATCATATTAAATAATGTTAAATATTGTACTGGATTAACTGACATTGAAGTTGGTAACGACATCACGTACAGAACTGGAGCTTTATCCTTTATATTTTATATCATATTAAATAATGTTAAATATTGTACTGGATTAACTGACATTGAAGTTGGTAACGACATCACGTAAAGAACTGGAGCTTTATCCTTTATATTTTATATCATATTAAATCATGTTAAATATTGTACTGGATTAACTGACGTTGAAGTTGGTAACGACATTACGTACAGAACTGGAGCTTTATCCTTTATATTTTATATTGTATTAAATAATGTTAAATATTGTACTGGATTAACTGACATTAAAGTTGGTAGCGACATTACGTACAGAACTGGAGCTTTATCCTTTATATTTTATATTATATTAAATCAAGTTAAATATTGTAATGGATTAACTGACATTGAAGTTGGTACCGACATTACGTACAGAACTGGAGCTTTGTCCTTTATATTTTATATCATATTAAATAATGTTAAATAGTGTACTGGATTAACTGACATTGAAGTTGGTAACGGCATCACGTACAGAACTGGAGCTTTATCCTTTATATTTTATATCATATTAAATAATGTTTAAATATTGTACTGGATTAACTGACATTGAAGTTCGTAACGAAATTACGTACAGAACTTGACCTTTATCCTTTATGTTTTATATCATATTAAATAATGTTAAATATTGTTCTGGATTAACTGACATTGAAGTTGATACCGATAGTACGTACAGAACTGGAGCTTTATCTTTTATATTTTATCATATTAAATAATATTAAATATTGTACTGAATTAACTGACATTAAAGTTGATTCCGACATTACGTACATAACTGGATCATTATCTTTTATATTTTATATCATGTTAAATATTGTACTGGATTAACTGACATTACAGTTGGTACCAACAATACGTACAGAACTGGAGCTTTATCCTTTATATTTTATATCATATTAAATAATGTTAAATATTGTAATGGATTAACTGACATTGAAGTTGGTACCGACTTTACGTACAGAACTGGAGCTTTATCTTTTATATTTTATATCATATTAAATAATGTTAAATATTGTTCTGGATTAACTGACATTGAAGTTGGTACCGACATTACGTACAGAACTGGAGCTTTATCCTTTATATTTTATTTCATATTAAATAATGTTAAATATTGTAATGGATTAACTGACATTGAAGTTGGTACCGACATTACGTACATAACTGGAGCTTTATCCTTTATATTTTATTTCATATTAAATAATGTTAAATATTGTTCTGGATTAACTGACATTGAAGTTGGTACCGACATTACGTACAGAACTGGAGCTTTTTCCTTTATATTTTATTTCATATTAAATAATGTTAAATATTGTTCTGGATTAACTGACATTGAAGTTGGTACCGACATTACGTACAGAACTGGAGCTTTATCCTTTATATTTTATTTCATATTAAATAATGTTAAATATTGTAATGGATTAACTGACATTGAAGTTGGTACCGACATTACGTACAGAAATGGAGCTTTATCCTTTATATTTTATATCATATTAAATAATGTTAAATATTGTACTGGATTAACTGACATTGAAGTTGGTACCGACATAACGTACAGAACTGGAGCTTTATCTTTTATATTTTATTTCATTTTAAATAATGTGTAAATATCATGCTGGATTAACTGACATTGAAGTTGGTAACGACATTACGTACAGAACTGGAGCTTTATCCTTTATCCTTTATATCATATCAAAAAATGTTAAATATTGTACTGGATTAACTGACGTTGAAGTTGGTAACGACATTACGTACAAAACTGGAGCTTTATCCTTTATATTTTATATCATATTAAATATTGTAATGGATTAACTGCGTTGAAGTTGGTACCGACATGACGTACATAACTGGAGCTTTATCTTTTATATTTTATAACATATTAAATAATGTTAAATATTGTACTGGATTAACTGACATTGAAGTTGGTACCGACATTACGTACAGAACTGGAGCTTTATCTTTTATATTTTATATCATATTAAATCATGTTTAATATTGTACTGGATTAACTGACATTGAAGTTGGTACCGACATTACGTACAGAACTGGAGCTTTATCCTTTATATTTTATATCATATTAAAAAATGTTAAATACTGTACTGGATTAACTGATATTGAAGTTGGTAACGAAATTACGTACAGAACTTGAGCTTTATCTTTTATATTTTATATCATATTAAATCATGTTTAATATTGTACTTGATTAACTGACATTGAAGTTGGTACCGACATTACGTACAGAACTGGAGCTTTATCCTTTATATTTTATATCATATTAAATATTGTAATGGATTAACTGCGTTGAAGTTGATACCGACATGACGTACATAACTGGAGCTTTATCTTTTATATTTTATAACATATTAAATAATGTTAAATATTGTACTGGATTAACTGACATTGAAGTTGGTACCGACATTACGTACAGAACTGGAGCTTTATCTTTTATATTTTATATCATATTAAATAATGTTAAATATTGTACTGGATTAACTGACATTGAAGTTGGTAACGACATCACGTACAGAACTGGAGCTTTATCCTTTATATTTTATATCATATTAAATCATGTAATATATTGTACTGGATTAACTGACGTTGAAGTTGGTAACGACATCACGTACATAACTGGAGCTTTATCCTTTATATTTTATATCGTATTAAATATTGTAATGGATTAACTGCGTTGAAGTTAGTACCGACATGACGTACATAACTGGAGCTTTATCCTTTATATTTTATATTGTATTAAATAATGTTTAATATTGTACTGGAGTAACTGACATTGAAGTTGGTAGCGACATTACGTACAGAACTGGGGCTTTATCCTTTATATTTTATTTCATATTAAATAATGTTAAATATTGTAACGGATTAACTGACATTAAAGTTGGTACCGACATTACGTACAGAACTGGAGCTTTATCCTTTATATTTTATATCATATTAAATAATGTTAAATATTGTACTGGATTAACTGACATTGAAGTTGGTAACGACATTACGTACAGAACTGGAGCTTTATCTTTTATTTTTTATATCATATTAAATCATGTTAAATAGTGTACTGGATTAACTGACATTGAAGTTGGTACCGATATTACGTACAGAACTAGAACTTTATCCTTTATATTTTATATCATATTAAATAATGTTTAAATATTGTACTGGATTAACTGACGTTGAAGTTGGTAGCGACATTACGTACAGAACTGGAGCTTTATCCTTTATATTTTATTTCATATTAAATAATGTTAAATATTGTACTGGATTAACTGACGTTGAAGGTGGTACCGATATTACGTACAGAACTGGAGCTTTATCCTTTATATTTTATATCATATTAAATAATGTTAAATATCGTACTGGATTAACTGACGTTGAAGTTGGTAGCGACATTACGTACAGAACTGGAGCTTTATCCTTTGTATTTTATATCATATTAAATAATGTTAAATAGTGTACTGGATTAACTGACATTGAAGTTGGTACCGATATTACGTACAGAACTAGAATTTATCCTTTATATTTTATTTCATATTAAATAATGTTTAAATATTGTACTGGATTAACTGACATTGAAGTTCGTAACGAAATTACGTACAGAACTTGAGCTTTATCCTTTATACGGAAGCGTATAGGGGCCTTATATTAGTTAGTTAACAATTCTTAAGAAAACTTAATTAATACAATACCATGCACTATAATGCATTAAATTGTTTTAATTTAGATAATTTACTCACTTATAAGAGATTTAACTCCTTTATTTATGGCAATATTAAGTCTTACTAATTTTAAGGATGTTAAGTTAAATATCTTTATTTTTTAGAATTTATTAAGTTGCATTAAATAAAACACTTTAATGTTAAGGAAACTTAATTAAGGAGTTTTCATCGATTATACTGTTTTAAATTGTTTTAATTAAGTTCATTTACTAACTTATGATAGATAAATCCAACTTAGTTAACTCATTTTATTTTTTATATTCATCTAATATGTATAAATTTAAAAACTTTATTTCTAATATGGCATAACTAAAGCTAGTGAACTGAAATGGTGTATATATACAGCGAAACTTTCCCACGCATCCACTGTCGATATCTTATATGATTTCTGAAAATAAGAGATAACAAGCCAAAATCAAAAATTTTAATCATGACCTTGACCTTTGACCTTGACCTCATCTTCATTTTTTTGGACCAAGGACCTCAAATCAAAAGACCCTAGACCTCTATCACTTATGGCTTTCCAGTTAAAAATGCATATCACTTATATCAAATATAAAAGGGGAAAAAACTCTCATATGGAGTCTCCGGATAGCTTTGGTCAAAATTAATCAACACATCCTGAGGATATAACGAACAATTTGGTAAAATAAATTTGTCGGTTTCTTATACGGTTGCAAAGATTAAGCGATAACAAGAAACACAGTGTTCGGAGAGATATCTTTTACATGGAAAAGATTTTTGTTACGCGATCACAGTTTCAAAAGCGTATTAGTTGTTCGATATCATATACCATATGTCTAAGCCACATCTTGCGAAACAAAAAAACAGCAAAGGAACAAAAAATTGGTGGAAGAAAAAAAATAATAATCAGAACAAAACCAATAGGTCTTTGAACCGAAAAGGTTGAAAGACCTAATTATATCAATACAACACGTGTGACTACACTAAAATAAACCTAGAAAAGTGGGTCCTGTTCGATTGTTTAGTTTTTGAGTGTTGCTCCACAACGGAAACGGAAAACGGAACGGAAACGGAAAACGGAACTGAAAGAATTTACATCTTTTCTTTTTGGTAACTTTATCTATATAGGAATGTTTTATATAGTATACTTAGTAACACAGTCATGTTAACAAGAAAATAAAGTAGAAGAATAAATTTAGAATAAAGGATTTTTAAGCATAAATTATTTAAATCAGTAGGGGATGATGAGACTGTGTGTTTATGAAATATTTGATAAGGTCATGCGTACGTCTTTCATGCGATTTAGAATAGTCTGTTCGATTTTTCTCTTTTACATAATAATATTGGATAAATGTCAATAAGATAGTAACCAAACGACACAAAAAGAACTTTACATACGGCCTAAAAGATGGACTTTGGCCTCGATTCGATAGAAAGGTTGTTAAGTAATACATTTGTTGGTAAATGTTTTTCATCGTTTTTTCTTTGTTTCTTTTTTCACTTGCCTTGAATCAAGATTAGTGATGTGGTGTATTTTGTTGCGTTGTTCTGAATTATTGATATTATTCTTTGATATAATGGAAAGAAAACGTAAAAGAAACTTAATGGGGCAATGCTGTATGGACAACAACCGATAAGGAAACCCGGGAACTAGAATAAAAACTCGAATACACTTTATATTTATGTAAAATTGACAAAATCACTCTCTATACAAAGCCTTTCTCACCCAATTACAATACTGAAGTTTGCAGTTTGGTATTAACGCAAAAAAAAAAGCACAACAATTCCTAGAAATTAAAATCAATAAATACGAATTAAAGCGAAAAAAGTGGCGGGAATTTAGTAGCCTACATGGATATTATACGTTTTGCAAAGTGCCCTTAGGGACCGGTCAAAATTTATCTACACATAGGACCGGTGCAAAGTGCAGTAGGACAGATACTTTTTTCCGGAATCGCTTTTGTTGGGACATCACTTTTTTCACAGATAATATCCATAGGACACAAGTTTTTTTTTCTAACGATTACTTTGAAATAATTTTTAATTCATTTATAACAAAACTTAAAATAACAAGTATAATATACAATATGTAAAAATAGAAATTATTATATAAAAATTCAGATAGGCATCTTTAATTTTTTTTATAACTTTTTCAAATCAACTTGGATTTATACCAAGCTTACTGAAACTATGCATCATCAAACTATGCAGCTATCTTAGATATATATCAAGCTTACTGAATCCCATTTCATTTATTTTTTTGTTGTATTGCTGTAAAATTTAAAAATAAAGTAATCTTGGTAAAAAAAAGCTAGGATTTGCAATAGGGACAAAATAGAGATAGTACACTTTAGTTTTTTTAATAATTTTTTCAAATCAACTTGGATTTTCATCAAACTATACAGCTATCTTAGATACAATACATTAAGCTTACTAAATCCCAGGTCATTTTGTTTTTTGTTGTATTGCTGTCAAATTCAAGAATTAAATAAATCTAGGTAAAAAAAGCTAGAAGTTGCAGTTCGAACAAAATAGAGATAGTACACTTTAATTTTTTTTATAACTTTTTAAATTCAACTTGAATTTTCATCAAACTATGCAGCTATCTTTAAAGGTATTGATAAAATTCTATATAAGATACATGCAGCTTCATTAATTTTTCAGTTTAACAAACACCTATTTGTGGTTTGATTGCATTATGAAATGTCTTTGTTTTTTCAATGCTATATTCATAGTATAATTCATGATAATGCCATGCCTGTAATTGTATGTGAATCAACAAAATAAAACATGAAACTGTTGCTTTTGATCATATTATAAAGACAACATACTTTTATTTACAATACATTGGAAAAGTAGAATAGGACACCAACTTTTTATTACTAAGTTGGCATAGGACATCATTTTTTCAGTCAGAAAGCGATTGGGTTGTAACTTTTATTAAATGTTTTTATTTTTTGCACCGGTCCTATGTGACGATAAATTTTGACCGGTCCCTTACCAAGTTAGTCTTAGTCATGTCTAGGGTTTTCAAAATCATATTGTCAAAACTGCTTTGTATATCATGCCGCTTAATTCTTCTCAGAAAATTCAATCCATTTCAAGTAGCCGTGCTCACTGAATTCGATTTCATAGTATTACAATTGAAAATAGTATCACTCATTCAGTTTGTTGTTTTACGATATAGTTGAAACATTAAAAGATAGGCGAAAGATACCCGTTAAAGGGACATTCAAACTCAAAAGTCGAAAATAAACTGACAACGCCATGACTAAAAAAAAATGACACAAAAAAACAGATGACAGACAAACGGATAAACAATAGAACAAAAAACTGGGAGTTATCTCAGTTGCTCCGCATTGGTACACATATCCAGCTTCACGTGTGACATCCGTTAACATAGCTCATTATAGACGGCCGTACGGTTAGGAGATAACTGTATTGTATTTTAAGCTCCGACGGCATCAATTGGGGATTTGATGGTCGCAAATTAAGTTTACTGGCGACGCGTTAGCGGAGACAGTAAACGGGTATTTGCGACCATCAAATCCCACTTTGATGCCGTCGGAGGTTAAAATGCAATATTGTTATCTCCATTCTAATGAAACTGACAGAAAACAACGTTAAAACATGTATTTAAAATCTGTCATATGCCGTCTGCGCTTGCGTGTACGTCCCATAGCATCAATTGTCAATTGATGCCATGTAAGAAAGTGACGTTATCCAATCAAAATGAACGTTACAAACGTTGTTGCATTAGAATAACCTATAGTTGTTAATTGCTGTGTCATTTTTGGTCTCTTGTGGACAGTTGTTTCATTGGCAATCATACCACATCTTCTTTTTTATAATTAATTTATATTTATTCACACTAAAGGAATGTTGAAATTTTTCAAAAATAATTTCCGTCATAAAAATAACTATCGAGTTTTCAGTTGTCTTGACATAGCATCAAAATCTTTTAAAACTACCAATACAAATAGAAAGTAACTGTATTGGTAGTTTTTAAAGATACTTTCTATTTGTATTGGTAGTTTTTAAAGATCAGTTACTTTCTATTTGTATTGGTAGTTTTTAAAGATTTTGATGCTATGTCAAGACAACTGAAAACTCGATAGTTATTTTTATGACGGAAATTATTTTTATTTTATACTTCGCATCATTTACAGATCGTATGGATGTTTCTTCTGGCCAAACACACGATTATCAAAGATATCATTTACTAAACAATACCTGACTGACCCAGAACAGTTTCTTGATATACCACAGAATCAACGGCCTGTTTGACCTGTTTGATGTTGTCCAATTTACCACGACTCTTTGCTTGTGGAAGCATAGGAATGAGTAAACCCAACATGCATTGTGTTTTATCTGGTTTCATGTAACTGTTTAATTTCGATTTAAGTAGTATATATGTGGCTTTTTCAAAATATAACATGACGGTAAATATCCTTACCGATGTGTTTGCGCAATCATTGATGACAACACATTGTCATAGTTGCAACTGCAATATTTATGAAAAGCATTGATAATATTCTAATAATCAAGCCGGTTACGCACTATGTTGGAGCATACTATATATGTTAGAGAATCTTGCAGAGAATGCATGTTTCAGATGCTTATCGAGCTTTTCTCTTCATTTGGCGTCCGTCGTCTGTTTTCGTCTTTATGAACTTTTGCAAATATCTTCTCTGAAACTACTGGGCCAATTTTACCGAACACAGTCATGTCTTTTAGAAAGTCGTCTGACAGTTTTGGTTAAACTTGGCAAAAATTATCATCGGTGTATCTAGTTTGAAAAGTATGTTGGATAACCCTGCCTGCCAGCCAAGATAGCCAGCATGGCTAAAATTAAAACATAGGAATAAAATGCAAGTGCTGTCTATTGAAAACCACTATGAATAGCGATGTTATGTATTTCCAAAACTGTTTGCTTTTTACTTTGATATATAGCTTCTATCCTATTGTCAGCAATAATTCTTGTGTGATTTCGTTACTGGTTTTTGTAGTTCTTTCCATTTCCCCCTTAAATTCCGTCCATATATTTTTTTTCTTTCCGTTTCCGTTCCGTTTTCCGTTTCCGCCGTTTAGCAACACCCTTAGTTTTTAACAAACAAAAAAAATTGTTATTAATGTGCGCATTTTCGGCATTAAACAATGTCTGTTAGGAATCGAATTCATCCAAATCATATTTATAAATACATATTATAAAATATTCATGCTTGTAAAGGTATGCATTTTTCTATCGGGAATTCTTAAAATTGAATCTGTATTTTGATTTATGAATTAACATACCACAGACAGAAAACATAAATCAGGTTAACCGTAAATAGGTAAAATCGAATAGTACCGCGCATTGATATAGTTTCTTTGTTCATTTTCATTTTTGGGAATGACTTTATTTTTACATTAGAAATTACATTTTAATTAGTTAAAATAAACTATAGCATAGCTATTTTAATAGTTTTTATTGCCTCGCCTTGACGGAGTCAAAAAGCGAGACAAAGGTATGCTGTTTCCGGCGTCGGCGACGACGTCAACAATGTATTAGTTTGTGATTTATGGTGAACCACAAGTGGTAGGTCAATCATATTTGTTATGCAGTTGTATCAGCATTGGCACATCTCATTTTCATGGAGATTATTTGGCCTTGTCCCCTCGATCATGGTCTATTGGCTTCGACACTTTTGCTTATTTAACATGTATTAGTTTGTGATTACTAGGTCAGTTTATGGTGAACCACAAGTGGTAGGTCAATGATACTTGGTATGCAGTTGTATAAGCATTGGCAAATCTCATTTTCATGGAGATAATTTGGCTCCGCCCCCTTAAGCGTGGTCTATTGACTTTGAAATTTTTTGTAAAGTTATGTATTAGTTTGTTATTAGGTCACTTCAACGGGAACCATTAGTGGTTGGCCAATGTTAATTGAAATTCGGTTGTATAAGCATTGGCACATCTCATTTCCATGGATAATATTTGGCCTGGACCCTCAGTCATAGTCTTATGACTTTGAAACTTATCTTTGTATTAGTTTTTGATTAGATCAGTTTAAGAAGGACTGTTAATTTAATGTTTAGTCAATGATACTTGGTATGCAAATTGCCAGTATTGTTTCCATGGAGATTATATAGCACCATCCCCTCTTCATGCTTCATTGACTTTGAAACTTTTACATAGTTTACAAGTTAATTTTTGTATTTAGATTTGGGAACGACTTATAACATAAGTAAATGGCATTTACATGGAGATTGTTTAGCCATGTAACTCAGTCATGGTTCATTGACTTTGAATGTTTGCAGAACTTGTGTAAGATGTTAAAGGTAAAATTGCTATTTTGATTTCAACATTTGCATAATCAAAATTACAAAAAGGCGAGACATATCTCTGTGATAACAGTTTATCTTTAATATATAGTAATAATGCACGCATGTTGGATTGCTAGTCGTAGTTAATTTGAACTTTGAAACCTCACGCCCATGTTTTAACAATAATATACTTTATGACACAATGTAACTAGAAAGTCTCAACATTATGACAGAAAGACTCAACCAATACCTTTATATCTCAACCATTTAGAATTTTTCATTTTTATGCTAAGAGCAGGTTTGACAAACGAATGTTTTTGCAATTTACAGACGTGGTTATCGTAAAGCCTAAAAAAAAAAATAATAATTGACATATTTTTTTGCTTAGTCATTGATATTATTCTGTTACACCGTTCCGTAATTTATACAGTTCGTTTGATTATATTCTTAATCTATTTATGTGTTCCAGTCTAGGAGGATTATTCATCTTTAACCTCATAAGAACATTAAAACATCGTATCATCGCTACCTTTCCCCTGCTCACACGGATCTCAAACCGAACATTGCAAGGTCATACAAGTTCTGGAGAACTTTTCAAAGGACAAACGTCATCTAGGACACAATTCGTGGCTAACCACAGAGTGAGTTAACTTTACAACATTGTTTTTGAAGCCTTCAAATTACTCTATACATATTTGAACATTCTCTCCGTGAAACACTGGAAATTTAACTGCTCTTGAAAGTACAACATTTTCTCGGATTCAACGGACTGTGCTATCTATTACCTTTGACATTTCGTTTTAATAACATTAATTGAACACATTGTAAAATTGTATTTTATTTGTTTTTCAGCTTTTTACCATATGTCAGATTGGTTCATAATTAAAGTATCAGCAGGGATGATTCCACTATATAGTTTAGGGCCGCTCAGCGGCCCTTAAATCTGTCAGCGGCCCCCAAAAAATGTATGTGTCTATAAATTCCCCATTCAGGAAAATAAAATAAAAATCGGTATTAACTATAACTTTTCATAGTTTGTCGTCAAAACGTAGTAAAATCCGGATAAGAATGCTGACTACAATCGCATTTTATTAACAACGATTTAATTATGTCAACGTGAGGTAAACAATTTTAGCAGTCGGATTCAATTGAATAAAATTTTATGGGAGTATTTGAATTCCCAAAAGTAGATCACTCAGCAGGTTGATCAAAAACCTGCTTTTTGTCAAAATTGGTGTCAAAGCAGACCTCGGCAAAGAACAAATTCAAATTTGATATAACATTGATGAATAAATTTTAATGGGCGCCGATCTTATAAAAGCAGATCGCCCAGCAGAGCCGTTTATGGAACTTGCTTAAAACCTGTTTTGTAAAAGAAATTATTTTATATTTTGCTCTATTTCCTCAAAAGACAAAAGTTTGAGCGGTTTTGAAAATAATGTTGACGATTGACCATTCAAGAAATTAGCCCCCCCCCCCCCCCCCCCCCTGAAATACGATGTCATCACTATCGAACTTTTTCAAGAGATATAAACATGATCAAAATAATTTTAAAGTTCACTGGTGCTATTGCTTTAAATATAAGTATATAACCTTTTGTAATTGCTTTTCTGAATTCGACAATTGGCCAGTTCAATTTGAAATCCATTTGAATCAAGGTAAGTTTATATTATATTCTGGTACCTTTGATAACTAATTATAAAGATGATCTGTTGAAAAAATACCGAATGGATGATTTTTTTCAGTTGTTAATATGGCAAGCCGTTTTGTTATTTAATCTAACTTCAAGATATCTCATAAACTTTATAAGATATCTTATATAGTTTGTAAGATATCTTATAAAGTTTATAAGATATCTTATAAAGTTTATTAGATATCTTACATGCATATGTTATAACATTTATGAGATATCTTTTATAGTTTATAAGATATCTCATATAGTTTTCTTTATCAGATATCTTATACATTGTATAAGATATCTTATAAACAAAATGATATATCTTATACACTATATATAAGATACATTATATAAAGTAGATTTATAAGATATCTTATATACTATATAAGATATCTTATAATATATATTAGATATCTTCTTTATTATATAAGATATCTTATAAAAAAGATTATTTAAGATATATTATTTCTCTAATTCTTCGTCAATTTATCCCTTTCTGCACCCATTGTATAAAAAAAAATTAATCATGAACTTGTGGTTTTGTTTGTTATCAGTACTTCATTGGTTAAAATCCGATTATGACGTCGAATGTTCTTGCTTTCCTCTGAATTTCCCATTGTGACGGCAAAAAAAAAGGCGACCATGCCTGATGACGTCATATAGAAAGAACACATCTTTTTGCAGATCATTTGAAAAGAAGGAATAAGTGTGCCTGCATAATGTTAGAAAATCATTAGAGAAACAGATTCCACCACTAAATCTCGTGAAATACGATATTTATCCACTCTCGACAGTTAAATTTTAAATATTTAAAATGCTCGGGCAAGCCTTGCGTTTTAAATTTGAAAATTTTTAAACTGTCTCGAGTGGATAAATATCGTATTACACTCAATGGAGCGGTAGAATCTATATATATCATAATATATAATATACGATATCTTTCATTGTCTTTAAAAGAAAATTATATAAGATATCTCATATATTAAATGAGATATCTTATACTTATATATTATGGGATAATTTGAGATAATTTGAAATTCGAATAAATAGCTAAACTGCTTAAGTGCCATAGGTTTATGTTAGCTGGTATATATGCCTTGTTTACCAAAGTTAAGATGATAGTGCATCATGTGCAATGGTATTCATGGTATTCATGTATTACATTTTCCGTGGTCTGAATTCAATAACTTCTTCAAGCAGTGTTCAGGTGAAACTTATACATTTTCCGTTTTTACAGGTCAGGAAAATGATATTATTTCGTTTCAGATTGTATGCATAAAAAATTCCCAATTTGGATAAAAATTCCCAATTTGATGTTCAAGGGACCCACTTGAAAACACCTGGAATCATGCCTGATCAGCACCTGATAGTCTTTTCTCCTTGAGCCCAATCGTCGGTTATACTTAATGGTCAGGCCATTACAGATATCATAGCAGTTCTATCGGATTCGAAGAAAGTAAACTTGAAAATCCGAAGGAGGAAAGTGATTGTGACTTCAATTTCAGATATTTTGAACCAAGAAGAGACATATCAGTTACAATTATTATTTCTCTATGGCATGACATTCTCCTATTTTACAAAACAAATCATTGATTTTCAGTAAATTGACGAAAAGTCGACCTAGCCTGTGTTTATTTTGGATATTTTGAACCAGAAAATCTCAACAGGAACTGCCAGAATACTTTTTTCCGTCTCAATATTTGGTTTAGATTAGATGACCAACATTTTGTGCAACAGTACTTTCTTAAGTTATATGTTATTGTATCTTTATAAATGGCAAGTTTATATACAACGTAGCAGATGTGGATTGATTTCCAATGACATAACTATATACTACTGACTAAAGAATACAAGAGCGTAAATGCTGAAATGTCTCGTCTACTTAACTTATGACAGTATATTTGTTGAACGTCTGTAATATTAAGGATTTCACTAGAAGTGTCAAATAATCTTTAAGATTGTGAATGGTTCATAAAAAGAGATCGAGGTCAGATGAACCATGCCATACATATCTCTACAAACATCCTGTACCAAATATAGGTGTTCCGATCCTTACAGTACCTTAGAAACTGATAAATATAAAAGTAATGTCTGACCAATTAATTCGGAACATAAGGTCGAAAGTATATGAACCCTGACCAACAGCCAGACATAGACATCTTACTATCATTCAATATATCAAATACAATTGACGTCATAATATGATACATGCAGACAGACATGTACACCATACACCAAATACCGTGGCGCTATAGCATACAGGTACAATGTATATTAGCAAAAGACCAAAAAACATAAAACGAACATTTCCAAATAATGCGTGATAATGAACTCAATGTTATTTGAAACCTTGCAGAAGCCGAAAATGTACATCATAACATCAGACTGTTATCCTCAAGCTCAACGAATCTGCGATACGGACTTGACCTCAAAACTAAATCTTCATCCATAAAATGAGGCAAAGTCGAGGTCAGGTAAAAATATTAATACTATGAAATGCTTAAATTTATTGAGGATCTTTGTCAATCTAGATTTTTTCAATAACAATAACAAATGTTAATTATCATATATTTGAAGAATAATTTGAGCGTCTTCGTGGAATCAGATCTTTCACGATCTTCAAAAAGTGGTACGTGATTTTTCACGATCCGAAAAATCAATTTTGTGTAAATATTTCTATTTTTACCAAGTTTCAGATTATGTTTATACAAAATGAATATGAGAACCATTTGATTCATTCAAATAGAATGCCCTTATTCGGATATAGTAGTTTATTTTATTCGAATTTGTGAAAAAATCATGTTTCTTTACAATTTTTATGTCATTGAAATTTCGAGAAGCAATCTGCCTTTTGTTGTTTTGTGAAAATTATGTACTTTTAAAACTTGATTTTCTCACATACTGATCATAATGTTGAACTATTGTGACAGAACGGAACTTGAAACCAATGTCCAAGGGATAGGAAACCTTTTTGACGATGTAAAAGGGGCACTAGCTACGAGATATATAAAAAAATCTAAAGTTTGATATTTTTTGTTCAATCAATAATGATCGAAAGTGATATAGTGAAATAACAATTCGCTTTTTGCAGCCAAAAATGTTCAATTTTGTCAAATTACGCTAGAAACATTGATCATTAGTTGTTCACTTGAAAGTGAATGAGTCGACCTCTTTAAATCCGTATTCATGTGAACTTCAAATTTAACCCCTAGCTAGAGATTGACAACGCATGCATTGTACGTGTACTGGTTATTTAAAGAAGAAAAAATGTCAACAATGAAAGTGAAACTACGGTAAATCACTTGATTACTAATTTGATGCACATAAAATCATTCTAGTACGGTTAAAAACAATGAGGAACATCTATTTTAATCTATAAAATAAATTAAAACAGACCTATAAAAATCCAATTGCACGTGTTGGTTTAATCTATTCATATCTTTATTTATGTTTACGTCGCTTATCTGGTCATCTGAGGTCAAATCGATAGTTAATTAGAGGGCGTCTTGACTAAAATACACACGAAACGAACCTATATCACGGCCGACACTCGGCTAACCGAGAGATTGGTCGGTTAATCTATATTGAGTATGTGGCTATATCGGCGGTGGGTCTGTTAATCGGGTTGGCTAAAGTCTGTTAATCAGGTGTTATCGAGGAAATCATTGGAAATTCTGCATGTTTCATTGTATAACTTTTTAAATATATGTTTATCATAAAAATTATTCATGTCTAACAAAACAATTCAATGTACTGAATCCAGTGGTGTAATTATTATTTTTCTAGCTTCGATGTACGATCTATAAAATGAAAAGGCGTGTTACTCATCAATAAATTTATACACATTTTACACACACAAAATGTACACAAAAAGACACGTTGGTTAAATTTACTTGCATGCGATATTTTGAACATCGAACAAAGACAGGCATTATGTTTGTCAACCAAATTGATATCATTGTGTGAAAAATCTACACAAAAATCTGTATTTTGGTGACATAAATCAATCTTTATTTAAAACCTGGTCTGTTAATGGGTCGGATGTATAAAACCCGGTCTGTTAATTGGTCTGTTAAGAGTTATGAATGGCAATAAAAGCACAATTTTATTACTGTATGGGGTGTTATCGGATCAAATGGGTAGGCTCAAGACGAGTGACTAAAATATACGGAAACAGCACATGAGCAATGAAACATAATATATACCGAAACACTGACATGAACAATGAATTTAGGCCATGAATATTGAAAACTGATATAAAAAAATGTAATATTAAAGTATTATTATACATCATGTTAAAATGCCATATTTTGATTGCCTAATACGAAGGTGTTAATTTACTCTATCACATGGCTGAGCGGGTGACAATTTTTTGGAATGTCACCCTCTCGGCTAGACCAATCAAAAATCGGCAGTTTAAACGACAATGAATTGAATCTACATCAAGTTATGTTATATACAATGCTTAAAGTTCTAATTTACCATACAACGAAGCGTGGAACGACTCAAACTTATTTCTTTTACAATTGTTGGAAAAACGTATTTCACTTGTTAATATTTTTACTTTAAAACCTATAAATCAGTGTGTGTTATGCTCATTGTTGATATTAAACGCATTCGTTCACCATCGATGGGTTTCAACTGGTGATGTACATTTCATCATGTTCATTGTGATGTATATTTCTCAGCCAGATATGAGGCCTTTTGAAAGGGGTATTTACCCAAAATTTAAATAAGATAAATAACAATAACAAAATAACAACAATTGAAAATAATTTTTTTCTTGATAGCAGAGCTTTTTTCCCGTTTCGGGCCTAATCCTTGTATCGTTTATATGTCCAGTCAATGCACTACTATTGTCTATTTACTTCACTTCTGATGATTTTTCAAATACCCGTTACGCTGTCAAGTACGTGACTACATAGAAAATACTTTATAATAAAACTCATCTGTTAAAGAAAATGATGATAGGACATTCATTATAATAAATCAAATATCACATAGCTGAGAGGGTGATAGAGCAGATCGGTATTCCTCGAAAAAACAATGTCAACCTTGGCTTCGCCGCGGTTGACAATGTTTTCTCGGGACCCAATCTGCTCTATCACCCTCTCAGATATGTGTTATTTATATCTTATCACATATTTGTTACGGATACGGACAAATTTTAAAGATTTACCTGTTATGTTTCATTAAATTGTTATAATTGAACTTTTTTCCCTCTTTTCTGAAACACTTAAATATGTGATAAATAGCTTAAAGATTATAACATGTTTTTCCATATTTGCCCTGGTATCATCCCTCGACCCATATCGGCCCTCGGCTAAAGCCTCGAGGCCGATATGGGAGTCTCGGGATGATACCAGGGCTAATATAGAAAAGGGCATGTTATAATCTATACATATTGATTTCATCCAAGAATGGTCGCATATATCATGTGGATTCTGTTTAGGTTGTCATGAATGACACTAATTTGTATCTAAATTGGTATTAACCAGTATATAAATCAGAGATAAACGTCGTAATGTAACTAAACATCAGTAAGTAAAATATATTGGGATGCTAGAATATATAAAGAATAAAGAAAGAATAATGAGTAAGATAAAATAAAATGTAGAGAAAAGTACAGACAATTTAAAGAATATAGAAATAAACAACACCCCCAATCCGGACCCTCATTGTAGACACGAGAATCTGGATTGAAACACAGAATATATAGAATAATAGATAAGGACAGTAGGAAGTGATGCATTAATAAAAAAAGATAGAAAAAAATAATAACTGTTTGAGAATAAAGACATGAAACACCCCTGGGTGTTGAAACAGTAACGGATTGCTATGAACTCATATTGGTAATAAATGCTAAAAGTTTACATGCGGACAACCGCAGTTCTCCTCTGCACTTATGTACAAAGGAACTAAACGGAATAAAATGAATTAAAACTTAAAATAACCAAATGTAGTTGCATTTACTTCTTTAGACTGATTTGTAAACAACAGATGATTCAGTAATAGAAGAAAAGAACCAATCGGATGATGTTGACGATTTAGAACGACAACACGTTATATGTACCCTGTGTTGTATTAGAAAGACACTTTCGGACGGATTTTAGAACGTGCTACTTTGAAAAGACACAAAAAATAAGGCTGAAGAAAACGTTAATAATAGATTCATGCATATGCCAGCAGGCAATCTATATCCATATATTGAAGTGACACACCCCTTAATAAAATGCAAAGGAAGTCAAAATAAAAATGTTCTTACTAGAAGGATACTGTTGCAGCGTATTGTCATTTTTTTTTACTCAAGATGATCTCATTCTGAACTTTTTCAAAAGGAAAATATGAAGGTAGCACAACTATTGTCGTGGCTAAATAACTCTTAACTGACACAATTTCAATTGTCCAACCCATTAACAGACTTTATTCCGATAATGTTCACTAAAACGTGGTATTACTCACGTTATATTACAATTATGAAATATTTACTAATTTCAATTTATATTTTAGAACCAAAGTACGATTTTGTGTCCTTTAAATGATATCTAAAATTGTTTTTTTCGCCTTTCATTACAAAAATTGCTATGCGTATAAGCATAAATACTACATACTTGCGCGACGCCTTTTAGTTTTACTGAAAACTGCGCAGACTATGAAATGTTTTTACACTTGGAAAATGTTCTATGATATATATCATTTTGTCAGACACTTTTCTTTTTTCGATTTGATTCTTATAATGTACCTAAAATCTGTATATTAAATAGATTTTAATATTAAAATTGTGCGTTTTACTCTTAACAGACGTATAACCAACCCGATTAACAGACCAACCGCCGATATAGCCGTATACTCAATATAGATTAACCGACCTATCTCTCGGTTAGCCGAGTGTCGGCCGTGTATATATTATCTACCCCATGCTCTGTAAACTGTTTATTTTAGACTTTTGATAGTTTGGATAAATGTTTTACATTGTTATAAATCAAATATGAGAATTTGAGTAAAATCGGTGACCATGAATTTGACAGCTAGTGCCCCTTTAAAGCTCGATGCGACAGAAACAAAATCGTCACCGAGAAAAAAATCAAATTAACTCGAACAAGCAAAAGTCTGTATAAATATTTTTTTCAAAAATTTATCAGAATTGAGTGACCAGTAGCAAGAATGCGACTGCCAAACAGAGCTTGAAAACATGAAGGAAAGAGTGCTCGACCTTCAGTGCCGCTCCATGAAAAACAATTTTGTTTTACCGGATTTATAATGTCAGAGATGAAAACACCGAAGAACTTCTCCGGTGCTTTCTTTGCAATGAACTAGGCATTGACTATAAAATAGATTTCGGGAACGTTCACAGGTTTGGACGATATCAAGGAGGCGGAAGATCCATAGTAGCACGTTTCCTACATCATTGTGACCTACAGTACGTTTTAAATAATGCATACAGGCTACGGAACACACGATAGGCATTAAGCAACAATTCCCCAAAGAAATAGAGGACAGGAGACAAAAGCTATATCCTATTATGTTGGGTTTATTTGAAAGGGTGAAAAAATGCCGAACAATATAAATTGCTATCTTAGACTTGGATTACTGGTGGTAATTTTTACAACCTTTGAAAACCAATTTTTAGAGGCATTTTTCAGTACAACCTGAAAAATTGGAAAATAATCTATTATTTTACAGAATGAATATAACATGTATAAATAGGTGTTTATTCTCTTAAAAACCGTCTAATTGATTACATAAAACAAGCTTAACATTTTATCTAAACCTTTTCTTAATAACCCAAAATTTCTTTTGAAAATGGTAACAGGATAGACAAAATATTGTACCACCGATCAAAAAATGTTTCAAGATATTCTTGTATGACCTCATTAAAATTGCATCTTTTAATATGTTGTTCTTAAAGTATTGTTTGTTTTGATTTGCTTATGTAGAGGATTGTTTGAATAAGTAACTTTTAATACATTTTTCATTTTCAAAATTCGACATACACAAAAGTAACAGCAACAATAAAATACCTGAGTTGAACACACACATACTTATATATATATATACAAGTAAAACTAACTAAGAGTCCCCTGTCCTCAGTTCTAAAGACTGTTATTTCACTTGGTTTATATTAAAAGGATTTATTAGGACTACTAGTTTTTCAGTATCAGACAGATTTGGAAACTTAGGACTATATATTGCCATGTCATTAAAAAGTTTTAAACGTAAAACATTATTAATTTGACAGTAGAGGAGAAAGTGATTTTCATCTTCTAAGGTTTTACAAGTTGGACATGTTCTATTGTCTCGAGGTAGTTTTAGATATCTGCCCTTCTCAATGAGCAAATTATGGTCTCTAATTCTAATTTTTGTAAATAAACGTCTAGATTCAAAATTTGGATATCCTAGATGAAATTCTTGGTCTTGCTTGACTTTAATATTTTTGTAAAAAAAGAGTTTGTTATTTTCGTTCAAACTTGTTATTTTATTTTACAGTAATTCTGAATGAAAGTTGCTTGTAATATTCTTAATCCAAGTCTTAAGTTATCATTATTCATTTATTGTGTTGAATCTGTGATAACAGTGCTCATTGTTGAAGGCCATACGGTGACCTGTAATTGTTAATGTCTGTGTCATTCTGGTCTCTTGTGGACAGTTGTCTCATTGGCAATCATACCACATCTTCTTTTTTATATTTACATGTATAAATTCCTTGTGAATCAAGATGTTTACTTATTGTATAGCTTTCTTTTAGTAATGGGTTTATGTTTTCAGTATTTAATCTAACCCAATAAAGAATTGCTTGTGTTTTTATATATTTTTCTATTGGTTGTCTCTTACGTTCAGCTTTAACACCTAAATTAGCAGATGTTTTAATAAAACCATGATTATAGACATTTTCAAAACGTGCATAACAATATTTCAAAACTGTGCTTCCGTCGTTATCATGGTTATGAACAAAAATATTTTTCCCAAATTCAAATGAAAGTCGCAAATTGCTAGCAATTTCAACAACTCCTTTTTTAAAAACAACATAACATTTCTTGAAAATATAACTAATTGATCATTTAATGCCCAAGTGGGTTTCAGCGAGGAAGCGAGGAACACTAGAGCTAGATTTTTTATATTTAAAAAAAAGGGTCTTATTTTTTTTGTTTTTTATATTTTTTTCTAGACCACCCACTTCCCAGAAGCCCATTTAAATGGAAGATAAATCACCACAAAACTCATTTTATAGAATAAAAAAGTGTCTCAAATTCTATCTTATAATTTTTTGAATAGTATATGATTGAACAACTTGTTTTATTGATTGCAGATATTAATAAAAGAAATTGAATATATGAAATACTGGCTATCCTAACTCAGTATCTTTATACTACAAAATTTAAGGGTTTAAGCTACAGGTGATTGTGATATGAGAGTAATAATACTGTAAATATTTTCACAACTGATAGAACAATGTTTCATCATAAACAAACAGATATTTATATAATTATATATAATATATATATAAATGAGTTGTAGCTAGCATACTACATACACACACACAAACGTATCCATAGCTTATGGTAGTTAGAGTTTCACAAGAAGTGGTGATTGCTGTCATCAATTTGGTATAATTATTAGATTGTTGGATTGCTGTTTGCATGATAGCCTCAGTTATTGTGTTTTACAATACGAGAAAAGTGGTCCACTAAATTTTTTTTTGACGTACTACATGTAGCGGTAGGTGTATTTGTACGCTCATGCACATCCTGGTGTATGGTGGATTTGATGGATGTTAGGGAATCGTCAAGCTTAGATGAATGAAACTGTGTTGTCGTAAACATCTTTTAAAGTTTGATCTAGGTCAAAGTGTTCCTCAACTGTAGCATGTGTAGCATTATCAATCAGCTTGGCTAAGATTTGTGTCAGGATAGGAAAGTGAGAATGAACAAAGGTCATGAACTAAGATCCCTGAACCCTGATTGTCCCGGTTGTAACAAAGAATGTTATGTTGAACTGCAATACTTGTTCCTTATCCAATATTTCGATGAGGAACAAACATATATGTGTATAAGCAGTTACATTTATTTCATGTTTGAAGCGGTGCAAATATAGAATGTTACCAAAAAAGCATTGTAGCAAAGGGGAAGAATAATTGTGGTCTTGTGAAACTGGCATACTACGTATACGGGGTGAAAGGATCAACATTGAACTGGATAAATGACTTTCTAAGCAGTAGAGCCCAGTCAGTTGTTCTAGAAGGTCATACATCATCTCCTTTAGATGTAATATCAGGAGTTCCACAAGGGACAGTCTTAGGTCCTCTACTATTCCTGACATATATCAATGACATGCCAGATTGTACATCATCAGATGTAAGGTTGTTTGCGGACGATAGCCTGGTGTACAGAAAAATTAGAAATCCTGATGATGCTGCAACTCTACAGAGAGACCTCACTGCTCTGGAAGAGTGGTAACACAAGTGGCAGATGTGTTTCCATCCAGAAAAGTGCACAGTCATGAGGATATCTAACAAGCGCAACACCCTGCAAACAACATACACCTTGCACGGACACCAACTAGAAGTTGTTCATAGCGGAAAGTACCTTGGAGTTACCATTAGTCAAGACCTACAGTGGAATAAGCACATTAATAACAGGAAAAGCAACCAGGACCCTCGGTTTTCTCCGCAGAAACCTGGGCCGATGCAAAGCATCTGTTAAAAACACAGCCTATTGTGCACTCATCAGACCATCGATTGAGTACCCTGCCACAGTGTGGGACCCCCATCAAACCACCTTGATCAAAGACATCGACCGGGTACAGCGTAAAGTAGCACGATTTGTCTACAACCAGTACACAGACACTTCCCCAGGATGCGTCACTGGACTATTAGACCAACTCCAGTGTGATCCCCTACAGTATAGACGAATTAAACAACGACTCGTACTATGCGACAAGATACAGAACCAACTAGTGGAGATACAACCCGCTATCTACTACACATATGGGGACAACAGAACAAGGGGTGGCCACAGACTAAGACAGATAAGAGCTACTAAGGAAGTATACAAAAACTCCTTCTTCCCACGCTCTATAAGAGACTGGAACCTTCTGCCAAACACAGTAGCAGCTGCACCAACACTCGAGGAGAGGAGTTCAGGGCCAGATTAGCCAGTGTGCCCTGGACCCAGATGCAGCCTAACTAGACATCAGCTTTCCAAATTGTACAGTGTATATAGTTTTAATTATTTTGTTAATATTCACTTTTAATCAATGGAGAAGCCTCCTGTTTTACCGAGCGGAGTTAGTAAATCATTCAAATATGAGGTCAACTCCTTAACGGAAGAAGGAGGCCAGAAACGCAAAAATAATGGAGTTTAACAGAAAAGAAAAAAATAATGGACTTTGCAAAAAAAGGAGAGAGCTTTTGATGCCTTTTCTGAATTTCTCCAGACATAAAATCTTTTACAAAAGTTTAAAATGCCCGTGATTTCGCGAGTGTTCTGGTAATAATTTATTTTAGAAAATAAGACCTGCTGAATCTAAGGGTATTGCAAACTTTATTTCCGCATCTGGGACAATATCCCTAACGCGCCTCCGATTAAGGTTGTAAACAAAAAATCTCTATGTAGTGATATCGGACATGTTTCAATTTTTAACAAGTAACTGAGCTTAACAAAGTATAGAACCTTAGAATAAAAATGAAGTTATTATATGTATTCAAAGTATTAAATTTTCAAAGAAATAATTGTGTGAAAAAAAGACTTTTTACCATGAAGAGCCGCATCACGAAAAGATTTTCGGGGTATACTAATTTACAGAAAAATGAATCACACTTCGTACCCCGAAAATTTAACCACATATGTAGAAATGTCTCACCTTCGAAACAAGCCATCATACATATTCAAGTTTACGATATGGGCTGAGCAACAGAAGAAAACGTTACCATTACCGCCTATGGAGAAACAATTACGCATATTGGCGCCCCATCTGTACCTAATGCTCAAATGTATATAATTTTAAATGAAAACAGGAATCCGCCTACAGTTCTTTTTCTTTTCATAAACAAGAAACGCACGTGTTTTAAAGATGCTTAAAATATGCGTGGCTGCACTATTTCACATGCATTGTCTATTCAACTTCACTGGACGGAATTCAATGCAAATGTTCCGTTGTGTTCGCTACTGACGACAACACGGGACAATTTGTGAAATCAACCGTTTAGAATTGGGTAAAGCAAATGGTAAATGTTAATCTCACAACAACAAAAAATACCATCTAGCAGCCTTATTAAGACCACAAGACTTTACCACCACCCAAAATTATTGTTTTTCATAAATCTTCGGTAGCCAGTCAGAGAATTGGTCAAAATCCAGTCCAAGTCAATAATATTGTATTATTGAATGGGTGTTTTTATAATGGCCCTGTTATATGTCCAAGGTCTGTAATAATACACCTTATCGTTATTTGTCCGCCATTACTAGAAATCACACAGGTTCCCGTAAAAATTTGACGTAATAACACAAAATATCTGACGCCACAATGGTAAAGTGATTGTTGTACATGCGTCAAAAGTTCAAGCGGCCGGGTCAGCCGGGATTAGCGATAAGGTGTATGGTAGAAGAAGTCTGTAATGGCCAGAGGCAACGCCGAGGGCCATAACAGACATTCGAGGCCTTTATTACTGACCGAGGACACATAACTGGGCCATTATAAAAACTCCGATTTCTTAATACATGTATTAACCAACTGAACAAAAGTGTAACTATGTCTCGCTGCCAACTTGATGTACTCTCTACTCTTTTAATGACAGGTTAGTTTGAAAAAAATAATTTGTACTTCACATCATAAAGCTTTTAATATACCAAATATCCAAGATATTAAGTTAACAGAAGTTATGTGTTGAAAAACAGGATGAGCAGTGATCCCTATATTTGAAAATCGTCGGCCATGTTAAATTTATTATATTTGATATAAACACTGTTTTTTCTGTAATGGCCCTATTTTTCTGTAATGGCACCTGTTTTTCTGTAATGGCCCTATATTAATGCCCAGTTTGTCTGTTACAGTATTAAGCCCAGTTAGGGTTTATAATAAATAATAATTTTTGGCAATAATGTACTTAGTTGGCTAATAATAAATCTTGATTTATATTGACAGTGAAACGTTTTCAGTATTGCACATGCTGATTTATCCGTATTATGGCTTATTTGCTCATATCATTTAATAAAAGAACATATATATTAAACAATATATATAGTGTGTGCAACCATTTGTTTTAAAACATCATATCCATGCAAGGCAAAGAGACGAATCTTGAAAATAAAAATTCGTTTTCCCGTAAGTTAATAACAACCATTGTTTTTTTTTTTAAATAGTGTTCAGTAAAAAAACCTTTGGCAAAAGATTACACAAATAAATTAAAGATATAATGCAAATGGTCAATGTACTATTAAAAATAAAACATGTATAAAACGTAAGTTGAACTCGACAACCCTTACGATGTAACATTTTGAAAATACATCGACTGCATGAGATATTAATTTTGCGAGAAATGGCATGCAACGTTAACACAACTGATCAACATGAACTGCTGATAGACACTGGGGAAATCAATAATGATCAATAATTGGTCAAATTTTCTGGTAGTGATTGACAGGTATGAATAAATGGTGAGGCTCTTGTTGGGACGGAATTTAGAAAAGTAGGAAGTTGTAAGCTTATTTTTAATGGAATTGCAAGAATCGAACACTTATAACCTTTCCAGATAAACGTAATGAAGTGTATTTTTCTTTTTTTTTCTTTTATAGAAATAACTTCCTTCTCTGATTGTCGACCCGAACGGCAGTCTGAATCCTTGTATTAAATATGTCGCGATCGTTTAATTTTCTCCATCATTCTGATTGATTATAGATTATAACGCATTATAACAGTGTAATACAACCTATCAGCGTCAACGATACAAATGTTCCAAAAATGAGGAAAATATTTCAATTGACCCAGGGCAATCTCTATCCAGAGTTGCCGGTCCATACTCCCCCCTATATGGAGAGTATGGATCGATAACTCTGGATAGAGATTGGACCTAGGGTAATGAAGGAGTGTGCAACGGAGGCACTCCTGGTTTTCCGCATATTCGCTAGCCAAGGGTTACGATCCAAGTCCCTAGAGAAGGGAAGTGGATCGTAACCCTTGGCTAGCGAAGATGGGTTTTCCGAGGATGTCAATAAATAGGCTAAAAATCAAAGACGAAATCGTTTTTCAAAGTATATTTTAATAGAAGCTAAGCAAAAATGGTGTGCAACATCAAAGATATGAGATGACGATATAAGGTTTTAGCCTCATCAGGCGTTTGTACTACATCAAAGTCTTCAATGGTCAGTCCTGTAACCAAGGATACCAATTGCCTAAACTCATGTGAAACTCCACGGTGAAGCGTTTGTTCAGTGTATTGATCTGCAATATCATCTAATACAGTGTCACCACAGGGCAGTGCAAACGATGGTCCAATTTTCCGTAAATGATAGGCTGGAAATACATGACATTAGGAATCCCATAACATTGTTCCGCGAATCCTTGCTGACGGATTCGATGGGTGTTCCACATTTCTTCGAACTGGTTTAAATGCAACTGAATGATAGGCAAAAAACAAAATCGAACACATTCTAAATGTAAAGGGTCAGTATTATTTAAAATTCCCTCTTCTACAAGACTGTTAAATAAATTTTTCCAGAAAATTGTAAAATTTCGCATTAAGAAACTCCATAACATCTCTATCCTCTGGTTTGCAGTTGATCGACCAACTGATACACTATGAACTCCAGCCGAAGGATCACGGTGGCGATATCGTAAGGCCATTTGGATTCTGTGAATAAGAACATTTTCAGTTCCCGCGTCAGTCCTAACTGATCTTGGCACACGCTTGTACTTCTTTAAGTGTTCTACGAAGTAACGAGCAACGTACCGTGGATTCTTGTTGGTATGACTGGCGGTGAGCCACATGATTTTTCTGGAAAAGCCATCAATACAACCATGTATTGAAATGCCGAAAGGCTTAAGTTTGTCATACCCATCCACGTGAAGACAATCATTAGGTCCTCTGCTGTTATATGATCTTCTAATAAGCCGTCTTCGTCTTTTAGCATTGACACCGTCAGTGTCAATTACACTCAAAGCAATTGTGACTGTCTCTTGGGTTGCACGTACACCGTACAATGTATTTAGCAATCTCCACATTGTGCGATATCCCACTTGGTCGTATCCAAAACGTCACAGGTCAACAATTTTACGTACAATATCAGGCAAAAGATTTTCAACACCTCTTCTTCTCAAATTTAATCTCCTCAAAATTCTTTTCAGAGTTCTCTTGCTTATCATCACATTGTGCAGAAACAGCAGGAAACCCAGTATTTCATCTTGCGTGTATAACTGGCTGAAATAGTACTCAATAAGTTCGTCTAATGTCGCTCCATCTTGTGGTTGGGGAATAATGGCATTCACTGTTGTTGCACATACACAAAACAAAACAATCTGAAAAATAAACAGGATATTTAGATACAAAATTATGCCATAGCCAGAGAAAATACAATCCCTGTGTATCATTTGTGTACTTTTTTGTTTTTTTTTGTGATGTTGGTTTGTCTTTTGTTTGTTTGCTCGAATTAACCGATTCACGTCCATACTTACGGCCTTTGCTCTTTCACTAATACGAGATGTTTCAGAAAGTGTTTGAGACATTTTTATCCTTTGCCGGGGTATTTTCCAGACGTACATGCATTTTTACCGGCATATGTTTTTCCCGGTCTTTGTATGTTTTACCCTTCACCGAGATGCTGTCACTCATGCGTTTATAATGTAACATCATTCGGTAGATTTATCAATAGATACATCATCGAAAGGAGTGGTATTTGTGAAAATTACAAATCGCGGGGCGGTGAAATTTCACGAGCCTGAAAGGCGAGGAATATTTATAGACCGAAGATTTGTATTTTTTGCAATTGCCACTACTTCCTATGATACATGTATATCGTTTTAATTACACCGAATATCATCAAAACGCACAAATGACCAAAAGACAAATCCCTTGACAAATTCGTTACATGCGTCTAAGTGAAGGGTTGTTACATCAGGACATTTAGAAAAGTCGGTTTTGATATGTATTTTGTTCTAACCGAATGAGGATTCCTCGTTATTACCTTAAATGTATTTGGTCAAGGCATCTGTGGGGCATCCGGGGTGATATTGTTCCATTTTATGTATAGTTTTGCACTTTTTTATACTATGAGGCCTGAGCGAATCAGGTAAGCGTGTGATCTAGTTAGTATGTTTTATTTTATATTTTTTATTGCATTGTATATATTGTTTTTGGATGGTTAACTTTCTGGTAATAAAACCCGTCACGGCCTGGCTAGGGAATTGGGTAGGCAAATGCTCACATTAATCTGTACCGGTCCGATACAGGCTCCAAATGTCCTCCTTTCTACGCCATAACTCATGGTGGTGCTCCTGATAAAGGAGGCTCATACGAGACAAGAAGAAAAAGGGTAAACTTAGGTAATTATTAATGACAAATACCTCGGTGATATCAAAATCGCTGCAAATTTCCCTTGCAGCGGAATAAATTCATGAACATGTGCAAAAAATACACCATCTATTGACCAATCAAAAGCCTCCATTCTTAGGGGGGGAGGTTCCGGGGGTTCAAACCCCCCTTTTTTTGGCCGCTCAATGCATTTGAAGCGGGACATATAGTTGGACCCCCTTTTTAAAATGGCTGGATCCGCCCCTGAATTAAGCAGATAACATTTTTGGTCAGGGTATTTGTGCAACTGTACTAGTCTTGAGACGCAATTTCTCTCGCACGATGACTCGGTAGAGTTTTTCACAAGTTTACCATACAAATAAAAAAAAAAAACACCACATAGGATGTCGATGTCGGACAGTAACCAAAATCTTTCTCTACTTATGTCCCGTGTATGTAAAGTAATATATTGAATAGACCACTTGTTGCAATGGCATTCTGTCGGATGGACCAGGTTATTCCAATATACCAAATCATACCCCCATCGAGTGGAGGCATAATATGTTCAATATGATTGAAAAGCTTGTAAGTTTTTCATATGAAGCCAGAGTTACCTGTTGACTTTCACTTCGTGTGTTTTCTTTAGTTTTACAGTATATTTTTGTAATTTGTTCATTTAATTGATTTTTGAATGTCAAACTAGAAGTGATCAACTTTGATTCTACTTACCATTTTAATTATGTGAATATTCATTATCAGGTCACATAGTTTGGCGTCTTCCGAAATAAAATCTTCGTCGAATTGAAATGCTGCTTTACTTCCAAGAATGGATGCGTGGTAATGTTTCGCTGTATATATACACCATAACAGTTAACTTGCCTTAGTTATGCCATATTAAAAATAAAGCTTTTAAATTTATACATTTTAGATAAATATAAAAAATAAAATGACTTAACTAAGTTGGTTCATCTATCATAAGTTAGTAAATGAACTTAATTAAAAGTATAATTGATGAAAACTCCTTAATTAAGTTTCCTTAACATTAAAGTGTTTTATTTAATGCAACTTAATAAATTCTAAAAGATAAAGATATTTAACTTAACATCCATAAAATTAGTAAGAATTAATATTGCCATAAATAAAGGAGTTAAATCTCTTATAAGTGAGTAAATTATCTAAATTAAAACAATTTAATGCATTATAGTACACGATATTGTATTAATTAAGTTTTCTTAAGCATTGTTAACTAACTAATATAAGGCCCCTATACGCTTCCGTACCTTTATGTTTTATATCATATTAAATACAAATGAAATGTTAAATATTGTTCTGGTAAAACTGACATTGAAGTTGGTACCGACATTACGTACAGAACTGGAGCTTTATCTTTTATATTTTATATCGTATTAAATCATGTTAAATATTGTACTGGATTAACTGACATTGAAGTTGTACCGACGTTACGTACATAACTGGAGCTTTATCTTTTATCTTTTATATCATATTAAATCATGTTAAATTTTGTACTGGATTAACTGACATTGAAGTTGGTACCGACATTACGTACAGAACTGGAGCTTTATCCTTTATATTTTATATCATATTAAATAATGTTAAATATTGTACTGGATTAACTGACATTGAAGTTGGTAACGAAATTACGTACAGAACTTGAGCTTTATCTTTTATATTTTATATCATATTATATCATGTTTAATATTGTACTGGATTAACTGACATTGAAGTTGGTACCGACATTACGTACAGAACTGGAGCTTTATCCTTTATATTTTATATCATATTAAATAATGTTAAATATTGTACTGGATTAACTGACATTGAAGTTGGTAACGACATCACGTACAGAACTGGAGCTTTATTCTTATATTCTATTTGCCATTTGTTGGAAAGTACCCTGCTGTTAAAATGCATTTTGTTTATTCTTTAGTTTTCTATGTTGTGTCGTGTGTACTATTGTTTTTCTGTTTGTCTTTTTTATTTTTAGCCATGGCGTTGTCAGTTTGTTTTAGATTTATGAGTTTGACTGTCCCTTTGGTATCTTTCGTCCCTCTTTTATAATTGAACTGTGCCGCCTTCCTCAGTTGTTGTTAGCTTGTTTTATTAACTTCTAAATGTAAAATAAATCTAAACGCTTATCTCCGTTGACATATTTGAATTGTTAAAGCTTCGCAACAAATCATGAACTCGTTGTTGTAAAAGTAATATCTTTTGAAATTACACCGCATTTAAAAGTGCCGTTGAAAGTGAATTATTTGTTTTAGGATAAACTCAACTAAATAAGCTGTCCCCATAACAACTCTCTTGCAAACAGAATTAACTGGGAACGACGGGTCATCAAAGCCAGTTTAAAGATAATTGTACCTTCAAGTCATAATTGAAACCGCAAATCTTCAAATGCAAAATTGTTCTTACTCGTAATTGCTGAAATGGTATTGCATGATCGGAACACCTTTAAATTCATTATATGATCGGTTATATAAAAGTCTCGCTTTATAGACCGTCAATCATGGAATAGCTACCCTGAATATTGTTGTTTTATCCAATGAAATGGAAGCTTAAAAGACAATGGAAACTATTGTGGGAAGGAATAGCATAAAGTAAAATGATGTCAACTGATAATAAACCTTTTAAAACAATTTTCAAACTTACCGTATTAGAAGGAAAAAGTAAAATCACAAAAATACTGAACTCCGAGGTAAATTCAATCGGAACGTCCCTAATCACACTAATGACAAAACACATCGAACGATGAAAAGAGGGAATTAAGTGCACACAATCTCCGTTAATAGATGAAAGTGTTTTAACAATATAAAGAGATACAAAATGGGCTTCAAGTTACGATGGTTTTATTCAATTACTGTATCACACTGTCTTCCATTTGTTATGAGCATTGTGTGCAAACCCGGAATGAATTATTGTGAAATTGAAAACTGGGCTTTGTGGGAACCATGCAATTCTGCTTGTGGACAAGGGCTGCGAAAAAGACAGAAAATTATTTGTTGTCAAAATGATTTACTTACAAAATGCTTAGAGAGTTGTGACATAACAAGAAGTTGGTGGCACGAATTCATGTCTTGTGGGATATGTATAATTCAAGGAATATTCCATCTCTCAAAATATAAATGCAATTGCAGCTCGGATTTTCGAGGTTTGTGTTTTAATTGTTGAGTATACATTAAGTTTATGATTTGCTCTGTTTCTATAACTATCTTGTGGGAACGACATAGTATCCTGAGGGGACGACATAGTATTTTGAAGGAACAACATATTTATTATTCTTTCATGGCCGCATTCTGCCACCGTACATACTCAATCCCCCTTTCAATAAATTATTTTTTTAATGTTCGCGACAAAACGCCTACTATTGATAATATATAGAGACAGGTCCTATAATTCTAATGTGTTTCAATACGTGTTTATTGCGGACTTATTAGATCAAATTAGTTATTATACTAGAAGACTGTTGATAGCGGTCATTTTATCTAGCGACTAATAAAGATGATGTCCTTAAAAATCAAGCAGAAGGCAAAGAATTAAGATTAAGGCTGTGTGTCTGAAAAACACAAATCTCCACAATTTGAATAACATTAATTTACCTATTTTTTTCTTGCGCAACAGAAATATAATTCGCTAACTAAACAACTGTAACTGTTGAAATTGAAATCAAGACCTAGAACTAATTTAAAAACTTAAAATTTTAAAATATGGACCTTGTTGCCATATTGCCCGGAGACCTTAACGTTGCGCAAGATCATGAAGTCCTTAATTGCACGTCTATAATGCTTGTCTTGACCCAAAACAATATAAAAAGTAGCAGGTCCAGTAAGACCCCTTTTTGGCCCCAAAATATAACAGTTTTACAAAATTGTTAAAATGAAAACTTTTAGTTATTTATTGGTAAGTAGAATGCTTCTGCTACATACATATGGGCATTTTTTGACAAAACAATGCACATATTTCGGGTAATAGCATCATTAAGTCATGCTAAATTACTGAAATCTTCACAATTTTAGCATTTTATTTAAATTTTAGACGGTTTCCGTCTTAAATGAAAGTGGCGGCATTCGTGTTCATTCTTAATATTGAAATTTAAGTTGAATTTGATGATACTTCATAACATATATAATAACATTAACGGTACCAATTTTTCTGCACCAGATGCGCATTTCGACAACTAATGTCTCTTCAGTGATGCTCGTGGCCAAAATATGTAAAATCCAAAGCTTATATAAAAGATGTAGAGCTATAATCCAAAAGTTCCAAAAAAGTATAGCCAAATCCGTGAAAGGAATCAGAGCTTTGCATGAGGGAGATACATTCCTTAATTTATAAAGGTTGAGGATGAACACGGAAGCGGCCCCTTTCATTTGTGAGAGAAAAAACATTTGAAAAGTGACTTTTTTTGGCATATTTGATACATTTTTCATATTTAAGCTTGAATCGAAACGAGTAAAGTTGTTCAAATCTTTCACATAAACTAATCGAATCAACTAAAATAGACACTTTAAAAGTGTTTAAAAAGTGTTCAAAATCTTTCGTTGGATGAACCTGAAATTTGAGGCCAAAATCGACCCTTACTCCTTTAACATTGCTAATAGAACAAGTTGTACAATTTAACAGAGCATACTAAAGATAATTGATTTTTCTTTGTATTTATAGATTATGTGATATTAAAAACATCCTTAACACCTTTAACCACGGCGTCCAGGTTTACGAAATTACCAAATCTGAACTCACATAAATGTGTCAGTAGATGGACACCATGGGTGAACAAGGACAAACTTTGGGTCAACAAAGACAACATGAATGTCGATAATGGAGAATCAGATCACGAATTCCTGACCCCCGAGGAACTGGAAAGATTCTGTCCTAGAGGAAACACAACCAAAGTGGAATGTATGGTTGACAGTGTACATCACATTCCATACTACAGTACTGGAGAACTTGTAAGGTGTGACAAACACCATGGATTAGTATGTAACAACGCAGATAATTTTCCTATACCTTGCCATGATTACAAGATTAGATATTATTGTGAATGTCATGTCCAGTAGAAACTAGAAAGTAGGGCCGTAAAAAAAGAATATAATGGTTTGTTCTAACCCTACTTAATATCCAGAAATAGGTGCCTACTCAAAATCTTTTATTGTTCTAATGTGAACGTTTTTTTGTTAATTAGTTAGGCATGAAGACTTGAAAAAACATCTAACACATCCATTGTATTTTGTTGAAAAACTCCCAGAATAAATGCCTACTTGCCTATCCAGTCTCTATCTTAGGGTAGGCCTTGGCAAACCAACATATTTTTAAGTATGGCCCAGAAAAATGTTACATGAAAACGGAATTGGTTGTGTTTGAGACAGACGTACAATATAATTAAAAGCAATGAGATGTGGTATGATTGCCAATGAGACAAGTATAATAAAAATTTTGCTCTGGATACTGTCTTTAAGTTAAGAAGAAAAATGCTTATGTATCTTATATTTGATCATTAAATCACAGATAGTACAAAATACTCATCTAATCACACTGCTCCGAGCAGAGACTATGATCATTAAATCACAGATAGTACAAAATATTAATCACAATGCTCCGAGCAGAGACTATGATCATTAAATCACAGATAGTACAAAATACTCATCACAATGCTCCGAGCAGAGACTATGATCATTAAATCACAGATAGTACAAAATACTCATCTAATCACAATGCTCCGAGCAGAGACTAAACACTTTTGGTACGTGTCAGTATATATATAATAGTTTTCAAATGATATTTAATTAGGGAATAGACACAAATAGATATGTTATTTCGATGTCATTTGGCATGTTTGGTCTATGGTCGAGAGTCGTCTCATCGGCAAGATTAAAAATCCCATACTATAATGGACAGAGGCAGTGCATCCTTAACATATTTTAAAAAATGTGAACTGTAAAGATAAGATTTTAGAAGAAAAAAACTAACTACGTCAAACGAACTTTCAACAGATAAATATATTTGGTAAATCTTCCTCATTCAGAAAATGGAATGCAAAAGGAGAATAAAGTGTTTAACTACGAACATATCGATCTCTATTGAAAAAAGCATTCAGCAAATTCGGTTTGGTATGATGTGTAATGCAAAGTTCGGCTTGTCGAACAAACCGTCACCAATGTTCTTTTTTGAATGAATGTTTTAGTGTTAAGCATTTGAAACCTTCCTTTATAATTCCCAGTTAACCAATTCGCTTTTCAGTTAAAGTATAATGTCATACAACATTTTGATTCTATAGCAAAACCAACGTTTGCAATTAAATCAACTTACAAAACGACAACCAATACTAAGCCAAAACCAGCACAGCATCAGAAAACCTTTCCAGTAACAATACCTATCATTTCAACCAGGCACGACTATTTAGTGGGACCGACTTCTACCATAGCTCATCAAGATTTACCAAAACAGGCGTCACAAAGTAAGTGCTGCATTAAATAATTAGGTGATGAAAGGGGACGAGGACAGTATAAGAAGAATTAAAAAAAACAAGTTGCGTACCTCCTTTAAAAACTGTCAATGCAAAAACCATCACATTGAACGTGACCTGTATTTTTTGGTACATGACATTGTGTTGAAATATAATTAAACGTATTATTTGAATAACCAAAATTGTTACAAAAAAATGCATCACTACATTACCCCCACCACGAGTTGGTTGACCATGATGTCGGATATGTTCCTTATGTCGTAACTACAATACCCTTCCCTTTTCACGAATGTGACCTACCGAATTAGAACATTTACCGGATTGGTAATAATATAAGCAACAAGGCGGGTGCCACATGTAGAGCAGGATCTGCTTACCCTTCCTAAGCACCTGATATCACCCCTAGTTTTTGGTGGAGTTCGCATTGTTTAGTCTTTAGATTTCTATGTTGTGTTTTCTGTACTATTGTCTTTTTTAATTATTTTTAGCCATGGGGTTGTCGCTTTTATTCAATCTATGAGTTTTACTACCCCTCTGGTATCTTTCGTCCCTCTGTTTATAAAAAAGACGTTAGGGACCGGTCAAAATTTCTTGATGCATGGGACCGATGCAAACTGTAATGAAACAAGCACTTTTTGCAGTGTTTACAGGAATGGGACTCAATTTTTTTGTTCATTATTGGCAAGCACGAGACATGAACTTTTTAAACAATGTCTGTATATGAAAAAAAACATTATTTGATAAATCTATAACAAACAAAACTAAAATCATGAACATCTAGCAATGTGAATTTAACAGTTAAAACATAGCAAATTCATTTTCAAGATTTAAAGAACAGTGAAGGCAACAAAAAAACCTATAGAACAGAATAAACATAAAAAAAATAAACATACAAAATAAAATAAATCTGTAAAAATTTGATTAGATATTTACATAGATATAGGAAGATGTGGTGTACACATTGAACATTTACAACAAAAACGATAGCTTACTGTAGAAAATATAGGGATATGGAGTATTAAAGTGTGCTTGTTTTTCAAAAAAGTTCTTTGAAAAGTGTGAATATTTTGTCTTTTTATAGGGAAATTCTGAAAATTTGTGAAAATCTCCATTTCATATGCTTTAGAAGTTTCAATCAAAAGAAATGTGGTGTAACCAGCCATACTTTTAAGAAAATTGACAAAATGTGTGATTTCCATGTACTTTCTATACAAATTATCTCCTTTGAATTGAAACAGAAATTTTGAAATTTTGAAAATGGCCATGCAATTAAAAGTGCTACTTCAACTATAATTAAAAAAAATGAATTGTTTTAAAGTTTCTTTTTTATTTTGTACATGTAGACCATAATTCCTTAAATAAAACAAAATCTAACATGCTCAGAAATGATGTTCAGTGATGAACCCCTAAACTCTTTTTTTTATAATACATACTGGCTGTAGAAAAAGAATTGTTGTGGAAATTTAACAAATACAGTAGCATATTACCAAAAGAAATGATTGTAATATTCATTCAAAGGTCACAACAAATCTGGAACCCACACCCAACAAGCTCTGGATGGCCCAGATATAAATATATAATCAATCAAGCTGCATATATGTTGAGATAGTAAATTTTACTTTTCCCCATAATAAAATACAATATTGTTGTGAGTGGAAGTTGGAGATGTTCATTTCTTTAATTTTGATGCTATTTTTCACATTCCTCTCGTTTAACTGCCTCGAGATGTTCACTTCTTCTGGTATGATTATTCAAATAATGGGGATTTTTTTAATCTAAGCAGAAAAAATATGATTCATTTTTTGGAAAATTTGATTTAGAATAGACAGATTTTAAATTAAGCTGGGATTTTTTTGAAAAAATGTATTCTACCATACACTTCATACATGTTAATTGTTGAATATTGAATGTATCATTTATTAAAGTCAATAACATATTGTCATCTATTTGAGCTTCTGTGTTGGCAATAAAATATGCGTATGTATTGTTTTTGGTTACTTTATAACAGTTCACACATAGTAGCATTATTTTCAGCTTTATAACAGCAATATAGATACAGTTCACACATAGTAGCATTATTTTTTAGCTATCCAAATACATTGTAACATGAAATGTAGCCACAACTATGATCATGTTTTTTGTGCTTTAACATAGGAAACACACTTTTTTATGGGACAAGCATATTTTTATTCTACCAGTAACCATGGGACCAAGAGAATTATTTCAGACAATTTTCTTTTTGCACCGGTCCCATGCATCAAGAAATTTTTACCGGTTCCTTATTATCGCAGTATAGATATACACTATAGTGTCTATAACTGAATCTCAAAGATCAATATCAAGAAATTTGAATATTTCATTTACTCTTAAACAATTTTGATTAGAAATGGTAGAACCAAAATAATTTTGGCTATTTGATTAAATTCGTAAAACATTTAAGTAGGGAGATGGGTTTTTTTTCTAACTCAAAGTGTCAATTTACTTCTTTCGCATAAAAAAATAACCTTGCACAACATAGAGAACAGTTTGTTGTCAATTTACATTGATCATTTCGCTTTGGTTGCCACTGAACGTTAAGCAACCAACAATCAATAAATTCGGTATTGGTTTTTTTTTCTTGATGTTTACAATTATTTAACAATATAAATAATCAGCAATTATTATAATACATTTTCGGTTTAATTACACAGTCTTTATTAATTTTGCAGTACAGACGTGGGCTATACTTTTAATAGCTACAGCTTGTTTTGTTCCAATTGTCATATGTTGTTTTTTATGGTGCTGGTAAGTATATTTTTTTAAACACGTTCCTAGAAAATTGACAGACAAACAAAACATTTTCCTCCAAAAACAAAGCAAAAATCATTATAGTTCATATATATATGAGCATGGACACTATGGCGATTGTGTTGATGTAACATAGTTTGAATGATTGATTAATTGATTGGTGTTGGCTTTTTCGTGACTGTCTGTTTTTATTGATAGAGTAAGCCGGAATGCCCGGAAAGAACCACCGACTATCTGACAATACTTATGGGGCTGTGTCAATGAAAGTATTCTAAGATATGTCCTTAGTTTTGGGACCATTTTTTAGGATGGTCTTATGACGTGTCTGAGACATATCTTATGGTGTACTACAAAGTATCTTAGGACTATCATAACTACCGTTGTCCTAGAAACATTCTATCACATTATTTCAATTGATAGAAATACGCAGAGTATTAAATGACATATATTTTTATTGTATTTCAGTAAATATGTAAACGGGAGAAGGTTTCATCTTTTATGAAAAATAAATAATGTAATGCTAATAGATACTTCATTATAGACTGTAAAAATTATAAATGCATTTCATAGAACAGCAACACTAAATGGTCATAACACTGTGTTAGAGGCGATATTCGTGTTGTGGTTCCATCTATATAAACTGAAGTTTTGTCCTTAGGTCCATTCGATTTCACTACATGTATTGAATCAGCCTAAGTTTTTTTTTAAAAAAGTTAATTTTTTTTCTGCAAACCGATATGAAAATGTTTTCCACATTCAAAATTTGGTTAGGTAAAAACAATGTGGCTGATGATGATTGAATTTTCAAGCTTCCAAAAGGGCAGCATGAATTATTTCAAATGAGCGTTATAATATGACATCGATAGACATACTTTTTGGAAAGCTACGAGTAATGCCCATTTCATATGATTCTGTATGAAGAAAAGCAATTTTGATTTTTTAGTTGTCTACAAATTTAAAATAACGAAAAACAGAATATTCTGTTTAATTGTTTAATTCTATTAACAGTATAATAGTTAAATATTGTATAAGTAATTTTTTTATTGACTTTATGCCATATGAGTTGGTTTTCTTTCGACTTAGGACGTCATAACTTTTCGGACTATCCTAAGGCCAACATACTATTTATATATCCTAACTTTAGGACTACATTCAGGACATATCTTATTTTAAGAGACTTTCGTTAACCCGACTTAGGACTTAGACGTGTCCTAGGACCATCCTAAGACATGTCCTAGTCCTACGACAGCTTCGTTATTACGGGCCAGCTTACTCATCAGACTGTTTTAGAAGCTTGCAACGATAAGGATGATGATTAAAGTATTAATCCCAATGCCTAATATTTAATGTGTTTGTTGCTTGTGTCATTTTCTCTCTTGAAAATTTATTTGTTGACGAAAGGGGAGTAGTACAGTTTAAGAAGAATTGTAGAAAAAAGTTGCATATACCTTTTTTTAAAACTGTCCATTCCAAAACCATCACATTTGAACGTGACCTGTTTTTTCTGGTCCATGACATTGTGTGGAAATATAATTAAATGTATCATTTGAATACTCAAAATTATTATAATAGTCCCAGGTTATAAGAATATACATGAACCAAATTATAACTTGTTTATTTTGTAGTTGCTGTAATAAAGGTGGGAAAAAGAAAATTCAACCAGACATGGATAACACTTAATCATTAACACAAATTGCAAGGTTTACTCTAGTTTTCATGTAGTTTCTAAGTATTACAAGAAATCGTTGCCATTTCCTACTATTGTTATTTTTAAAACTCTTTCTAGGATATGAATAAATTCAGTTTTAAAGCAAACAAATTTATACTTTGATAGTTTTTTTTTTAGTTTTTTTATTTTAGGAGGACCCTGTATTGCGATACATAAGAATGTGTTTCAGGATATATAACAGAAAAAATATCTATCATTTGCTTTACACACATTTTGCACTTTACGATCTTTTTGTTTTTAGGGTTAAGTCTTGCGATCAAACTTTATTTTAAACTCGGGAATGTTGTTGTGAGACTTATTATTTGTCCTTGACTTGACAGGGGAAACTTTACCAATACTTCGAGTAAATCAGAAAAAGTATACTCTTCTGAACACTAGGTTCATACTGTGGACGATTACGTAGCGTTCGTGTGTGCTTTGATTATTTTCTACAGCTGTTTGATTGTTGGTTGGGGGTAGGTCTTGGTTATACAAAATTTTTCTTCTAGTTTAATTTTTCTTATATTTACATCATTGAAAAGGTAGGGGTTCATGCATCATCTGCCAAAGTCTTAATGCAATTCGCAGTTTCATTTTATGTTAAGGGTATATTGAATATGACCAGTTTTGGGTTACCCTAAAAAAACGGTCGAAAAAAATAATAGGTAGAAATCATTGTGTGTTTTTGAACATGTTGTCATTAGAAATACACCTGACTGTTAAACTGCATAGAAGAAACATAATTTAAAGTAAATCTGAAACATCATGGTAATACAAATAGCCTGAATGTAAAAAAAAACACAACAGTTTTTAATAATTAATACGGCGATAAGACTGGCCAGCTCAGATAACACGTTTTTTTTCAAATTTAGACCGAAATAAATTTTTGTCGTTTAATTCCTACAAGAGAGGTCAAAGGTGTACTGTCCCAATTATAATTGTAATAAATTTTATAAGAAAAAACAGTAATATTCAGTATGGGACGAGTTGACATAATTTTTTATCACAACTATTTATTGGTTTCTCTCCCCAGGCTACAAAATGCCCCTGTCGTCAATAGCAGACGCTATCACACCGTGTAGAACGCCACTTGCGGGGTGTCGGCTATGTTTGACATGGGGTGGCAATTTTGAAGCGACGAAAAAGTAAGAAGGTAAGTTCAAGCATAAAAATTTCTTATTTCTAGAACTCTCAGTACCATATAATGTATTGCACGGAAGGAACCGCAACATAATTTATTTCCTGAAAGCAGAAGCAGTCGTTTTCACTGCTCAGTTTTCTCAAACACCTCGCCCTAGTTTTCCGTGTTGCAGATTTTGAGGCTTTATATGAAAATTTCGGTATAAAAACTATTTTACACAGCTACCCTCCGTATCATTTATATAGAATTGTATTCCTCTCATTGACTTTTACCAAATACCAGTTTCTTAGTTAAAATTAATTGGTTTTAAAACTGTTATTCATCAAAATATAAAGTGTCGCCCGGGGTGTCAGATTTTGCGTCGCAAGGGGTAGAGGCTTGTCATAAAAAAAGAATACATTTTCTTATAAATCGATCTCTATCTGATACTTCTTAATTCAAACACACCTACACAAATAGGAACATAAATGTAACAGAAATTCAACCTAGAAAAACACAGGTTAAATCAAATTCTTCAAATTTTATTCAATTCCGGATCGTTTAGAGATATGTATAAAGTCAGAGTAGACCTTCAAAGTATATATGATATGATAGATGTGTAACAGAAAACGGATAGTTCTAGCTGGGCGATTACGAACGAAATAACTGTCTTGAATCATTTTTAACCGGATTTTTGTGACAAAAATGTCGGTTATTGATTTGGGGATGTACGGCGGGCGGCCGGGCGGTCGGGCGGCCGGGCGGCCGGGCGGTCGGGCGGGCGGGCGGGCGGGCGGGCGGGCGGCAATCAAATGTTGTCCGTGCATTAACTCATTAACCGTTCAACCAAAGCTTTTAAAATTTTAATATGTTATTACTGACAACTATACGAAGGTCAAGTTCAATAATGGCGATTTTGACTTTTACCGTTCAGGAGTTATGGTTCTTGAAAGGCAGCAATCAAATGTTGTCCGTGCATTAACTCATGAACTGTTCAACCAAAGCTTTTAAAATTTTAATATGTTATTACTGACAACTATACAGAGGTCAAGTTCAATAATGGCGATTTTGACTTTTACCGTTCAGGAGTTATGGTTCTTGAAAGATTGAAAAATGGAGTTTTCAGTCGTGTCCGTGCATTTACTCATGAACTGTTCTACCAAAGCTTCCCAAATTTTAATATGTTGTTACTGATGACAGAATGGAGGTCAAGTTCAATAATGACGATTTTGACTTTTACCGTTCAGGAGTTATGGTTCTTGAAAGATTGAAAAATGGAGTTTCCAGTCGTGTCCGTGCATTTATGCATGAACTGTTCTACCAAAGCTTGCGAAATTTTAATATGCTGTTACTGATGACAAAATGGAGGTCAAGTTCAATAATGACGATTTTGACTTTTACCGTTCAGGAGTTATGGTTCTTGAAAGATTGAAAAATGGTGTTTCCCGTCGTGTCCGTGCATTTTCTCATGAACCATTCAACCAAAGCTTTTGAAATTTTAATATGTTGTTACTGATGACAAAATAGAGGTCAAGTTCCATAATGACGATTTTGACTTTTACTGTTCAGGAGTTATGGTTCTTAAAAGATCGTAAAATGGCGTTTCCATTCACGTTGTTGCATTTACTCATGAACCATTCAATCTAAGCTTTTCAAATATTATTATTTCAAAATGTTGATACTGATGACAAAATAGAGGTCAAATTTGATATTGATGATTTTCACTTTCACCATTCATCAGTAATGGTTCTTGTGATATTGCCAGGACACAAATAAATGTAAATAAATCCGGTTTGCTGTCGTTGTGACAGCCTCTTGTTGTTTGTAAACCTGTTCCGTTGTATATTGTGTACAAGTCGTTGTTTTCTCATTGACAATTGTAGTATCATCGTCTTCAGGATTACTTGAAGTTGTGTTGTCATTCGCTGAAAAAGATGCCGGTGAGTGTTTCATTGGATAGAGTGTTCTAATTCTTTTAGGAGTAATGGATTTTTGCGGCGTGCACGAGTGCTTTTTAGATGAACCTGGTGATGAACTATGATGCATTTTGGCTGGTGGAGGCTTCAGGCATATCTTATATTGAGGACTATTTTGTGATGTTTTGGTTTATTGAGCCATGGCCTTGACTCTTTTTACCATGATAGTGACTGAAAAGGAAAAGAAATCGTTTACCAGCTTGAAAACTAAATATTTTAAGCCATTTTTTTTTTACTATGAATGAAATCAAAAGCACATGTTTTATAAGACCAAAAACAGGCAAAATGAAAAACCCTTATTTTGTCATTGTAAAGTAGATGTGAATGAAATCAAAAACATATATTTTATAAGACCAAAAACAGGCAAAATGAAAAATCCTTGTTTTGTCATGGTAAAGTAGATGTGTTTGAAATAAAATGTATCATATGAAGACTAATTTACCAGCAAATATGTATTTTTTTATGACAAGCCTCTACCCCTTGCGACGCAAAATCTGACACCCCGAGCGACACTTTATATTTTGATGAATAACAGTTTTATAACCAATTAATTTTAACTAAGAAACTGGTATTTGGTAAAAGTCAATGAGAGGAATACAATTCTATATAAATGATACGAGGGATGGCTGTGTAAAGTAGTTTTTTATACCGAAATTTGCATATAAAGCCTCAAAATCTGCAACACGGAAAACTAGGGCGAGGTGTTTGAGAAAACTGAGCACTGAAAACGACTGCTTCTGCTTTCAGGAAATAGATTATGTTGCGGTTCCTTCCGTGCAATACATTATATGGTACTGAGAGTTCTAGAAATAAGAAATTTTTATGCTTGAACTTACCTTCTTACTTTTTCGTCGCTTCAAAATTGCCACCCCATGTCAAACATAGCCGACACCCCGCAAGTGGCGTTCTACACGGTGTATCAGAATTCATTGATTTGACAGTCAGTTATTTGCCATTGGTGTTTTTTAAGCATTTCATGTATGAATAGTAATATTCTACCTTTTCATCCACGTTATTAAAAAAGATATTCTTTAGTTAAATGCTTGATGGTGTCAAACATGTACAGTTTACTGAATCTGTTTGCATTTTTCTCTCAGCCGACTGGCGTATCAAAATATAAGCCTGGTACCTGTGATAACTATTTACAGCGCAGGAGATTTGTTATTCGCTTACTTTTTGTCACAAGAGGATCGACAATCTAATTGCTGCTTGTATATATCATCTAAATTTCAAAGCAAACGGCAATGATACAATGCATGTATATATAATAAGAAGATGTGGAAAGATTTTCAATGAGACAACTATCAAGCAGAGTCTAAATAACGTGGTTTAAAGCACTTATTGGTCTCTGTGTGTCTTTCTATATTATTAATCAGCATAGCAGTTGATGGCATCACAAGGTACCATGTTTCATACTTGTATCAATATGCGTTATGTATTTAGCCTCGGTTTAATATAAAGCAAAATTAGCTTTGGGCTCGGTGAATGCCCTGTTGTATGTTTTTTATCTTCAGGTGCGAGATAATGTTGGTGATGCACTAAGCATTACATTGAGTACGGTGACTTTATTAAGTTCATTCAGAAACTCGTCGTGTAGAACCAACTAGTATTGCATGACAAATGAAAAAGTATTGTTATGCGCAATAAAATTTTACGTTCCAACGTGTATACTTTTAGCGTACTTTCAATCCAATTTTTCTTAATAAATTTGAATCTTTGCAGTACTCTGGCTCCTATTAGGATTAATTTTTAAATGAAGATATAATTGATTATCATTTTCTGAAACAAACAAAATTTAATTATATATCTTCATGTTGATCGAAATACAATAAATTTAATGGTTATTCTGTATTTATTTAATAAGATTGTTTCTTAATTGGATTTTTTGAAAATAATCATTATTTTGAACAAAACAAAATATCTAATTAAATTGCAAAGAAAAACCGAAGATATACTCATCATTAAAAGTATTGTTACATAAATATAAACTGCAATTGATCATAAATAATCATGCAGTGAAAAAAAAATTAAAATAACAAAAATACTCCGAGAAAAATTGAAAACGGAAAGTCTATAATCAGCTTTCAAAATCAAAAGTTCAAACACATCAAACGAATGGTTAACAACTGTCATATTATGGATTTGGTAGAGTCATTTTCTTAGGCAGAAATGGTATATTAAACCTGGTTTTATAGCTAGCTTAACCTCTCACCTGTATGACAGTCGCATGAATTTTCCATAACTTTGACAACAATGTGTGAACAAAACAAACAGAAAAAATACATAAAAATGTCAAAAATAGGGGTACAACAGTTAACATTGTGTTATGATCTTAATCACTTTAAAATCCAAAAAAAATGTAACAAAGACACACATGAAGGCATATTGACAAATCACATTAGCAAAACTGAAAGACAAGAATACAAAACTTCCACCATAGCACACTGACAGAATGTGTAATAACAAAGCCACGTCAACCCAAATAGGCATATAGACAGCGCACATAAGAAAAAAGGAAAGACGAGAATAAATTTATTTTACCATAGAACAAGAACACATTGACCGGATGTACAAATACAGAGCCACGTCAAATGGATATCACCAATAACTGAGTAAACAGTTAAAGTTATATGCATAAGAAAAAATAAAATAATACTATTACATAATGAAGATAATAAACAAAAGTAAATGCAATTATTTCCGATAATCTTACCAAGTCGGAAATCGGAAATCTTGTATGTCTGAACACAGGGTAAAAATTAATTTTTTAAAATGATGAAAAAAATATCAAAAGAATTTTGTATTCAGATACTTGAGGGTATTCAAAATCTTATTCGACCATGGATTTGTTTCAAGTTTAAGGGTCTAACATCGATTGCTCTTAAATTTGTGTTTGTAAGAAAGGTAAGGACCGATTTTGGCCTCAAATTTCAGATTCTTCTGACGAAAGATTTTGACCACTTTTTAAACACTTAAGTGTTTATTTTATTTGAATTAATTAGTTTATGTGAAAGATTTTAACAGATTTAGTCATTAAAAATGATCCGATTCAAGCTCAAATGTGAAAAATCTACCTAATATGCCGAAAAAATGTCACTTTTCAGATGGTTTTTGGTAAAAATGAAAGTGGCCGCATCCGTGTTCATCCTCAACCTTTATATATGTTATGTATTATCATAAAATACAACTTACATTTCAATATTAAGGATGAACACGAATGCGGCCACTTTCGTTTTACACGAAAACCGTCTAAAATTTAACTAAAATGCTAGAATTATGAGGATTTCAGTAATTTAGCATGACTTAATGGTGCTAGTACCGGATATATGTGCATTGTATTGTCAAAAACAGTACATAATTATGTAGCAGAAGCATTCTTCTGTCCAATAAATAACTAAAGGTTTACATTTTAACAATTTTGTAAAACTGCTATATTTTGGGGCCAAAAAGGGGTCTTACTGAACCTACTCCTTTGTGTTTGTAAGAAAGGTTGTTTAAATCAATCAAAACAGCGATTTTCCTATAAATAAATGAATTAGATAAAAACAAAAAACAAAAAAAACCGATCTTTATAAATTAAGTATGTAAGAATTGAGTAGTATAAAATCTCTTTGCAATGACAGATGAATCATTTTGTATTCTTTCGATGGTTGACTAGTATATTTAATTGGTTGAAAAGTAAGAATATCAGGCATCATCAATCACGTGACCACTACGTCAATGAAGTGAGTATACATTCAGTACTCAGAATATGACAGTTGTTATCCATTGAATTTCGTTTAATGTGTTTGCGCTTTTGATTTTGCCATTTGATTATAGGGACTTTCCTTTTTGAATTTTCCTCAGAGTTCGGTATTTTTGTGATTTTACTTTTCATTACCTGTAATGACAATTGGATTTTATTTATTTTCAATTCAATTGTTCATATAATATATATTAAGAGGAAAAGTAAAAAGATATCAGATGGTGACAAAGAAGGTGGCGAATCAATAGAAATGAAAGTATGAATGGCATCCAGTTCAAAACTGTTCTCCTAGCGCACGTCCTGATTTTGAACTCGCTGTTTTCACATGGATATATACAAATGGGTACTTTTTCTGATCGAAAATTGTTCGAAGCTGACATATTGCTTTCTTTGGACAATTGTGGACCGAGAATGTGTGTTGGATATTGTTTTATACATTCTGGATGTGTCGCAATACATTATAATGCTAAACATTTGGTGTGTCGTTTGTTGTCAAGAGCTGTTATTTGTAAAAACAAAAGGGAATGGAAAAGGAAAAGATTGATGTTTGCAGACATTAAAGATTGGACTATGGTAAGACAATCTATCTTTTAACAACTATTTTCCGAGGCAATTATTTGTCTTGTGTAATTAATGGTATTTCATGTTGACCAACTTATAATTTGTTTAATTCTACTGTTATTGGACAGTGGTAAGAAATCTTTTCGTTTTAACTACTTTTTCAGGCCAGGGGCAATAGACTTCCGCCTGGTGACGTTTTGCTATTTTCTGCTTTTTGGTCGGGTTGTTGTCTCTTTGACACATTCCCCATTGTCAATTCTCAATTTTATCTGGTATTTCATATTGACAAATTAACTTGTTTGATTCTAATGTTTATTAGTTTTTTACTTAATCCGTCATTAATAACGAAAAGATATTATCGTCTGCAATCTGTGCAAAATAGATGGTTGGAGATCTTAAGACTTGGCAACACGAATTCTTTAAAAAAAAAACCAAAGATGAATTTTTATCTATTCAACCATGTGTCAACATCTATCTAACTGTATTTGTAGGATGAAAGTTTATGTTGGCCTAATCCATGTAACATGCACCAGAAATGTGTCATAGTAGACCAAATGTATCCGATTTGTGTCCGTTTCAAGCCGACTATTGCGCCTATACCGGAAACAAAAGAAATCACCACTAACACCACAGAAATGTCTAGAACAAGTACAGAACAGGAAACCAACACAGAAGCGGGTAGTACCAGTATAGAAATACTCAGTACCAGTAACACTCCTAGTGTTCCACATACATCACAAGACGAACTGGTGACTTATATTAAATGCGGTGAATCTAGGAGCAACGATGACGACGCGAATGAGGCCGACACCATGATATACAATGATACGACTGACGGCTCCATCATGGCTGCGACAAATGTATCAACGTCTGGGATCACGGATATCACCATTACTAATAATGGTACACTTGAAACAGAAACGACTACTAAATAGATTTATGATGTGCAGTGGCGGATTCAGGGGAGGGGGGGTCCATTGGTTGGAACCACCCCCCCCCCCCTTTATTTTGGACGATCAATGCATTTGAATGGGAGCATATACTTGGAACCCCCCTTTTAAAATGGCTGGATCCGCCCCTGATGTGACAGAAACAAACAATGATGTATAAAAACACAACATATTTCGACAAAAATTAATAACTTGTTTGTTTTAAAAGATAAACACAGGCTGTTTTTTGTTAAATTATTTGTAAATTATGTATAATGTATATGTCCTACGAATTTGTGCATTTTATTTTTACAAAATAACTCATATTTATACATGTTATATAAAAGCTCATGAATTTAGAAATAGAAAACGTCATTGTTTGCTGTATAACTGTATTGTATTTTACGCTTGCCCTTCGTAAAACGTAAATTTTACTGTCGCGTAAGTACAACAATAAAGTCACATTATAATGATCTATACTACTTCAATCGATCCCATTTACTTTTTATAGAGGATGACCTTGAGGTCACTCCGATGTATTGCTATCGCCTAAATTTCCATCATGCATACATTATGCAAATTAGTTTTGGGTTTTCAACCGATCTATAAAAAATATAGATCCGCGGTCATTACAATTGAAATTTTATACCTGTTATTTCCGTTCTCAGGTCGTACGATGTTCAACAAAATATGGAATCATTTCAGTTGTTGATTTAGTACTGAAAAAATTACTGAATTATCTCTTAATAAATACGGTTTTATATGTTTAATTGGCGTTTAAGAAAGAGATCAGGTGCTCTTGTTCATTCATAAAATCATCGTTTGTTCATAAATTTATCGTCAAATCAAAATAACTACACAGGTCACACAAGTTATAAATACTGTAATCTAAAAATAGACAAACTTAACTGACAGCCCTTACGATAGTGTGTGATAACATTTTGTAAGGGAATTCGATGTTTGCTACAGAACTGTTCATTTCAACGCACTTTATGACGATACAACTTTAATCAATATGAATGAAATTGGTTTGCAGTGTTTTAAGAAATAATTTTACTTTAAAATCACGTATCATTTGTGAACTAGCTATTAAATGTTTTACCAGGACGAATTTTCTCTATAATGTCAACAGTTATGTGAACTTTTGAAGCCAAAACTTTTTATAGCCTTAAATACGCTAATGAAAGAGCTGTTTGTTCTTGTTCGTTTAATGACGATTTAATGACATGTTTGTCTGTGAAAATGACCCCCTCCCCCGTTTGGGGATTGCATTAGATTTATTTCGTTTCGTATGAGGATGCCACATATCAACTGAGCAATTATGTTTGGGACTTGGTTTTAAGAAATGATGTCAAAGTAACAGTGTGAAAATATTTTTAGTAAGCTGAAACATATATTTATTTTTATGTCTTGTGTCTTGTAAGATATTTTATTTCTGTCAACATTTGCGTCTGGAAAGTTGATATGTTTTAACTGAATGGTTAATTTAAATTAATTATGAAAATTGTTAAAATTAAATCAATGAAGGAAATAATTACCCAGTTACAAACACTTCCAGGGGATAATCCATAATGATTTTTTTTTTAGTTATATATTTAAGCACATGTATATAATTAACCCCAACTTTATCCTGGTACACTTGTTGTCTCCTTGTGAAATATAAAACATATTAAAAATGATTCCATGATAAATTCTTTTATTGATATAAAGTTAAAACCATCTTGCTTCTCACTAGACATTACTCCAGTTCTGTCAGGTTTAATTCTTATACATATATATATATATATATATATATATATATATATATATATATATATATATATATACAACTCGTCTAAACATCAACCCAACAATGTTAGATCTGTAAATTTGCTTTCGCAAATTTTTGGTTCTTCCCTCGCCGGGATTCGAACCCATGCTACTGTGATATCGTGACACCAAATCGCCTGCAGTGCAGCCGTCCCGCTAGACCACACGACCACCTGGGCTCTTAAAAATAGAGCTTTCGCTGGCCGTGTGTTACCTTTCCACGTCAGTTTTAATCGAGCGGCGTACTGCAGTACATGATATATAAGGCATGAAGATGTTATTGTTACAAATCAGCTAAATTATCTATAGTAAAGGATCCTACAAATTAATGTAAGACACAGTCACAGAAAATAATTATATCTATAAGACGTACTTATATATATTTACAGATCTAACATTGTTGGGTTGATGTTTAGACGATTGTATAAAAGTCTATAAAAAGGACCAACCAGCAAATTTACTATGTACCGGATCGTCTAGAATAGGCGATACTATGCAGATAAATATATATATATATGTGGATGAAAAATAAAATTCCCCAAAACATTAAGATGGTAGCAATTGCTTTTACAGCCTTTAAGGTGTCCGACATGCACTTGCACTGCACTATAATAAAAGTAGAATAGAATGCATATGATATGATATAAATAGATGAAAATTATATATACATGCCACCGTAATATCAATATAATATATAAAAACAAACCAGTGTATTCTCTGGGATTATTATTATATTAGTTTAACAGTCCAATGTATACTGATTTGTATCACTACAATATAATAGTTATTAAGGGGAGGTTGCATTTCCTGTCAATATTGTATCATCCGAAATACAATATCTCAGTAAATTAACCTCAGTTTCAGGTATAGAGATGTGATCTGTTTCTGTGACATGTGCTTTTGACCATCCACTAGAACCTGCGGTCATCCGATGTTCAGTACTTCAGTTAATACGCAATAAGATAAAAACTTGGCTAAATATCTGCTTTTTATCCAGATTTCAAGTCCGGATATTTGTCGCCCATTAAACGAAACTGTTGTAGTTTCTATTTATAGGCAATAATTAGACGATTTAGCGAAGGTCATTTTAATAGAAAGACGTGAAACTGCGATAGTGCAAACAATCTAATATATAGACAATAATAGTGCATTGACTTGACATATCTACGATATACGGATGAGGCTTGGAAACGGGGTAATGCGAGGCTGTGCCGAGCTATTTCCTCGTTTCGGGCCGAATCCTTATATCGTTGATATGTGAAGTCAATGCACTATTATTGTCTTTATACTGCAATCTAAAAAAACATTTTCAATTGTTGTTTAATGTGTTAAGGTTATTTATTTGATTTAAATATTGGGGGAAATACCCTTTAAAAAGGCCTCACATCATGCTCGCGGAGAAATATACAACACAATGAAATTTACATTTACCTGTTGAAACCAACACTCGATGGTGAACGAAATCGTTGGAGTATGGACTTAAATATCAACCATAAGCATAAATCATAATGATTTATAGGTTGCAAACAAAAAATATTAACAAATTAAATATGTTTTTCCAATAACTGCAATTTTAGAAACAATGTTGAGTCGTTCCACGCATCGTTGTATGCATTTGAAACAAGAACAGGTTGAACACCGTGTAGTACGCCACATGCGGGGTGTCGGCTATGTTTGACACGGGGTGGCAATTTCGAAGCGAAGAAAAACTATCAAAGTAAGTTCAAGTATCAAAATTCCTTTATTTAGAATTCTTAGTACCATATAATGAACTGCACGGAAGGAACTGAAACACAATCTTTTTCCTACAAGAAAAATCAGTCGTTTTCAGTGCTCTGTTTTCTCGAACACCTCTCCCTAGTCTTCCGTGTTGCAGATTTTGAGGCTTCATATAAAAATTTATGCATAAAAAACTACTTTAGACGTCTTCCCTCTGCATCATTTATATAGAATAGAATTCCTATTATGGAATTTAACAAAAAAAATAGCTTCATACTTAAAACTCATTGGTTTTAAAACTAGTTTTTTTATCAAAATATAAAGTGTCGCTCGGGGTGTCAGATTTTGCATCTCAAGGGGTAGAGACTTCCAATAAAAAACGAATAGATTTGCATATAACTCATGTAAATCGGTTTTTATCTGATACTTGTTTAATTCAAACACATCTGCTATATAATGACAACAAATACAAAGCTTAAAGTACTTCATTTTGACTGGTTTTTAGTCATATAAGACATGTGCTTTTGATTTCATAAATAGTAAAAATTAAATGTCTTAAAATATTTTGTTTTGAAGCTGGAAAATGATTCGTTTTCCTTTCCAGTCACGATCGTGGTCAGATAAAAAGTCAATGATGTGGCTCAATGCACCGAAACATGGAGGAAAATCAAATAGCAGAGCTCCATATAAGATTTTGCCGAAGCCACCAACAGTCAAACTCTATCGTTGGCATCAAAGTTCTCCATCAGGTTCCTCTCAAAAGCGCTTGTGCATGCTGCATAAACAATTCACTCCGAAACGAAATCGATTACTCTCTAAAATGAAACACTCACCGGCATCTTTATCATCAAATGACAAAACAGCTTCAAGGAGACCTGAAGACGAATACACTACTATTCTCAACAATTTCAAAAAGCGAATCAAAATCTTGAAAAAACTTTATATGGCTGTTGATTTTCTATCTCTTTTCAAATAAATATCCTTTTGACAATATTTCTCTTCGTCTTTTCTTTGGGACGGTCAGATTGATGTCAAAAAAATAACATCGGAAATATGGTATCGGGAAACAACTAAGAGGTTTTGGAAAACTGGCTACAGACTTTTTCACGGTAATTTTTGTATATTTTATGAGAATTGGATACATTACCAAAAACGTGTGTGAGCGCGGAATGGGCGATCCTCAAGATGCAGGAATTAATTTTGCAGTTCTAAGCAAAACGAAACTATCAGACCTCATCGCCATGGACCTTGATATCCCAGTCTGACCTCTGCTTTAGATATTTTGGTTCTAATGTTCTCCAGGCATTCTTATCCTGTATTGAATATGTCAAGTAACCAACAAAATTATGACTTTATGTTATGTGCTGGCGGTTTTGAAAATGGAATAAATTTAAGGAAAGAAAAACACTACTAGAAGACCAAATAAATACAAAGCAAACAATTGTGGGGTATAGACAAGTTTTTGGAACTTTTTCTTTGTAAAAGAGCACACGAGGCGCTTAAAGATTTAAGTCTACGATTGAAAGAGCTCGCCATCCGCCAAAAAAAGTCTTTATAAGTTTGAAAGAATGGCGGGTGACAATTGACATCAATCGAGATTTGTGTTTGTGATCAGTGAAGTCTGATACTAGTAGTATCTTTTGACTTTGAACTGCAAAACTTATTTCTGCGTCTTGCGGGTCGGCCATTCTGCGCTCACATAAGCTTTTCGTAATGTGTTGAATACTTTTACGTCCACCTATGAAATTTACCATTTGGATAAAAGTTAGGAATTCAGCAGCCAAATATTTTTTTTCAAAATTTTGAATCGCTGTTTTAAAATAGTAAGAATAGTAGTGTCATCCTTTTCATGTCTCCTTGAAGCTGTATTGCCATTCGATGATAGTGATTCCGGTGGGAGTTCATTGAAGAGAGTAACCGATTTCGTTTTGGAATGAGTGGTTTTTGAGGTGTGCACAAACGCTTTTGGGAGGAGCCTGATGATGAACTTTGATGGAGTTTGATTGTGGGTGGCTTCGGCAAAATTTTATATGGATGTCTGCTCTCTGATTTTCCTCCATGTTTCAGTGCATTGAGCCACAGACGTGACTTTTTTCTGACCACGATAGTAACTGAAAAGGAATAGAAATCATTTTCAAGCTTCAAAACAAAATATTTTGAGTCATTTTTTACTATTTATGAAATCAAAAGCACATGTCTTTAATATATGACTAAAAAAAAACAGAAAAAAAAGTGATATCGGGTCAGTGACTGTATATGACATAGAAATATACAGTCAACGCATTTTGACTGATCAAATAAAACGAGTGCAGTATAAAAATTAATAAACATATTGTAACGTGACTGAGAGGAGGTCAACACCGACACAGACGGACGGACATATTCATCTATGCCACGACAATATATCCTGTGGTAAATTCCCAGTAACTAAATAGTACTGTATATATATATACAAGTTTATTAACAAATGCACATTTCTTCAGACACATTGACATGATTGACAAAGTTAGCTTCAAAGTTTAAACATATAAACTTTAAATACAAGTCCTGATTCAAGACTTCAAGGTATACGCATCCTTACAGTATCACAGCTGATACACAATCTCCAAGTATCTTGACCAACTGACTTTGATCATAGTTTTATTACTTCGTCTCTAGACAAACAAATAGGCATAACTAATTTTATAACCCCACACCCAGACATCGTTTCTGGTCTTAATCACATCTGACAGTTCAACATTAACTGCAGATAATAAAACTAGCAACTTGTCAAATTAATCTTGCGTCATTAATTTTCTCTGTATACACAAATAAACAGTTATAAAGCCAAACTTACTTGAGGTCAATATTTACAAAACATTGAAATGTTACAATATTGTTATCTCCCCTGTTTTATTTCAGAAATCGTTTATTTTTATTTTTTGAACTTCATTGAAATTTGATCAGAAAATGAAAAATATAAAAACTAACAATAGTATTAATTTGATTTAGTATAATTACAAAACTTTAAAAATTAAGAAAAATATGTGTAAAATTTGTCTTTTAGCTTATAAGATTTGCCCTTTAAAGTATGTTTTGTAATAGAAGTTTATAAAATGGATATTCTATTGAGAGGATTACGACGACAACGTGATACCAATATATAACGTTAGGGCGCAGCTTTATACGATTATATAGAATCTTTGAAGGCTTAGAAAGCTAAGCATCCTTAACATAAAAACATGGTTGCATAAATGAAAGTACTATTACTGTTTCGACTGTTTTTGGACATATCCATTTGACGTACGTGGCTCGGTACTTATACATCCCGTCTATGTGTTGTTTGTATTATCTTTCATTTTTGCTGGTGTGCTTTGTACATGTGACTTTTTGTGTTTCTTTGGTACAGAGGACGTGGTTCATAAGCTATGTTATTGTAGGGGATTGTTGTCGAATCGTTATTCATTTTCCGCCAGTTTATATTAGTACACTGTGCGGCACAAATTTGCCATTCCAGAATTGGCAAATCTGACTTTGTCGGTTTACAAGATATCAAAAATATTTTTTTACCAAGTGATAGATAAAAAAAAATCCCCCATATGTTTCATCATGTCACTGTTGTCACTGTTGTCACCACAGCTGATTAAAAATACATTTCCCATGGGAAAATTAAAAATTCCCATTGGAATTGTCGAAGTTCCCATGGGAAAAGTTAAAGTTCCCATCGGAAAATTACTTTTCCCATGGGAATTTTAAAGTTCCCATCGGAATTTTACAGTTCCCATGGGAAAAGAAGAATAATGAGAGTTCCCATGGAAATTTAACTTTTCCGATCGTAACAGTTTATCTTCCCATGGGAACAATTTTTCATCTCATGGAAACAGATATTTTATGTATGGAACATGTTTTCAGTTTGATTGTTTTTCTCCTAAAAAATAATAATTTGTTGAAACTGCAGGATTTATATTAAGTTATTGCAGTATTCCGGTTTTCTACACAATGTCAATATAGTTTCATATCTAAAGTTGCTCTCATCATGCAACTTCCATAAACTCTGATTATCCAGTTAAATATGAAGTAATTGCAAGTTAGTTGTTAAATCAGTTGTGCGTGTGTGTTGTTATAGGCCAGTTCCGGGATACGGTTTTCAGACGAATCTGTCATGTGACTTCCATCACCACGTGACAAAAATGTATGCATAGAAAATTCCTACAGATGTTGAGCAAACGGGTGAAAAAGTTTTATCTTATACTGCACTAAATATTTGGGAAATTAAAATCTAAAAGGATGGTCACCCTCCCTCAGTTTGCATACGACAATCACGATTATGTACTTACGGAACATTAATTATTTCTATACTACCCTACATAATGACGTTTATGAAAGTGCTGGAAACTTTCAATAGAGCAGGGATACAGGCACGCCTTTTATCTGGTAAATGACGTCATAAAGGCTTGCGAAATTGACGATCTTTTCCGGTGAAAGACATGATTCCAGGAATGACCTATTATAAAATATTCTGTTTTCTATCTATATTGAACTTATTGAAAATTATATAATAAATGTTTAGGAACTTTTTTTCCGGTGCTTAGAAATACCATAAATTTAAATTATTTAGTTTTTACCAAATACAAGACTCATAAAACAAAAACACTATAACCTTGATAACATGCTGTGATAATATATGCATTGTATACACAAATGTTATTAATTATAACGGGTTCTGGTTGAATGAACATGAATTTCGATCGATTACACACAGATGACGAACAATAGAGTGTGTGTGGCACGTGTATTGTTCTAAAAACTTATCATTGATATTGATTAGTGATTTCTGTGACATATGTATATATATACATGTATATGTACCAAATGTACAGGTTTGTTACTTTCAGGGTTTTTTGTGTGACTTATCTTCGTTTTGCTTTTGTTAAAACATATTTAATTTTCAAAAGAAGCATATATGGGATTGAACACAAAATACATAAGAATAACAATATAGTAATTATATATGCAATACAAACTATAATAAACAAAAACGAAAATGCAATATGATATTTTTGTAATATGAACTGGCGTGAAAAGTAGGAATTCAGAATTTTAAGTGTATGCAAAGTTCTGAATCTTTATGTAATTCTGATGTGAGATGGTTCAGATTCAAAAATTGCTTTACTTTGCTGCAATTTATAAAGGCCACCGTGAACAGTCAATATAAGCTCAATTGGTATATCATAACTTTTTAAAATCAAAAACAATATTTCTCTTGCTTCATAGTGAAATGGGCACTTGAAAAATTGTAAATACAATCCTCAACATCATAGCTACAGCTGCATGCGGGATTTAGTTTATTACTTAACACAGATCTGCATTTAAAGAGCTCCGCATACTTCCGAGCCATGAATGATATTAAGTTTTCTAACGCTACAACTTAAGAAGAAGGGTGGCTGTTTTGGTATTTGCATATGTCGGGGTTTAAAATGCCATTAAATAGAAGTAGATTGGTGGAAAAGGAGTTGTGTTATATTTAGTCTATCATGACGCGGGGTATTTAGTCGTTAATAATTCGTAAATCAAAATTTGAATTTGACCATTAATTGGTCAACCACAGAGATAATCAAGGGCAGTCTCTATATGTAAAGAATATACCACATTGAGCTCTCTGTACTTTCTTCTGTCCACTAGCAATTTCCGGCCTATTTCGAAATATGTAGCTAATTATGCCCGCGTCACACTGTCCCGATTTTTATATACGATGGACACCCGAATGCGAAAATTGTAAGTTCGTACGAAGTTGGTCCCGATCTCGTTAAAATACCAAAAAGTGACCGAAGCAAGTACGATGAATAACGAAGTCTATGCGATGGTGCCGAAATTATATACGATAGCAAAAGATGGACATACGAAGGTTAACCGAAGACGGGTATTTAAGCTTCATATCTCCGCCGAAGCCTACACGATGGATCACGAAGGCTACACAATGGATTACGAAAGCTACACGATGGATTACGAAGGCTACACGATGGATTACGATGATGGCGCGATGGCCATACGATGTCTAAAAGACGTAGTGTACAGCTTACCATGCATTTAAATTATATACCGAAGGCATCACGCGTTTTAAATTGTAAGTACATGTATGTACATAATACAAGTGTACAATGTACAAACGATCTAAAAATGCGTTCTACCTGTTTTGAACTTTTTTATGATACGAACAGAATTTCGAAAACATATCGTTTCTGTACAAGTCTGCCATGCGTAGCGGGAAATCGATCTTTTTGTCTAATTCTTATAAAATTTAGTTTATTATCCCCTCGCCTACTACATGTAAGTTGCGCGTAGATAAAATTGTTATGGACACTCTAGAACCAAAATGCTCAAAACTTGGTATGGTGTTACTCGTTAAGAATATATTAAGTGCTATTGACTTTAAAGTTCAAAGGTCAAGGTCACAGTGGCACTTGTAATACAAGGCAATATCACCCTTGTGTACACTCTAAAACCAATATTCTTCAAAAGATTTTAACCACATTTGGTATATTGTTCCTCCTTGTAATGATCTGACATTTTTTACGTTCAAGGCCAAAGGTCAAGGTCATGCAGATGGACTTTTCTCCTTGAAATAGCATAATACACAGGTAATCGGTTGCTCATTTTTTACCTGCTGGTTCTAAAGACAATATTAAAGGTATTTCCAGCTACTGAATGTTTTGGTTAATTTCTAAAAAAATAGTTTATGTATCAAATATGCATATTCAATTTACCATTTTCTGCATGTGTCATATACAAATAAAGTGACCATATTTGTCCTCAATGTGTTACATACGAGGGGATGCCACTCTCGGCATTGCCTTGTTTGAACTGTAAAATGTGTGCACTAGTCTGAATAATCACCCATAATTATGCCCATGTTTACTGATCTATCTTGAAGGTAAAGTAATGGGTTCGTTGATCCCTTTTATTCAAAAAGAGCTCTTTCCAGGAGAATATCATAATAATATAGACAAAAGGAAGGATGTGGGGAAAGCAACAAATGCGTCAAAATATGACATATAGAAAACAAAATGGTTATGGAGTAAACATTCGTGTGACAACAACTAAGACGATACATAAAAAACCAGAATAATGAAGAAAAAGTTGGTTTCCCTATATACGTGTACCTGTAGTGTTGGTGTACGAGGCGCGTTTATGATTCATTATGTTACTTGATATGAAAAATTGACAAAAAATAATATTTTACTTGTAAAAGTAAATCCTGAGCCTGTAATAGCTGCTCTTCTTGTTCCATTTGAATTAATAGAAACAACGCTGTCGTCTTTCTTGTTCTCATAGAATCATATGATATGAGCTCCATGTTTTGTGAACTTCTTCCTTAACTGTCGTATTAGACTGACCAGTGCATATCGCGCATGGCACTTTAAATGTATTTTAGCGCGAAAATTAACTTACATTTAGCTGGATTTATTGCCGTCGTAGTTCCATCTTGTTGCCTTCGTACTTTTATTCGATGGCAACACGACGGGATTACGCGTTCTTCACGAAGTCGTGTTGCCATCGTAAGACCTTCGGGTAGCTTCGTGATTCATTCGTGTAGACATCGTAATGTCAAAACTGCCCGATGGAAACGATGGAAACACGAATGCAATACGATGTTCAAAGATGCATTTCCGGTGACATTACGATGGTGAGGATGGTGATACGAACTCAATACGAACCCTCAACATCGGACGCACCTTCGGGGATTTTTTAACATGTAAAAAAATTTAGAACCCTTCCCGAAGTTGTCCCCGAAGGCTAGAAAAAGTGGCCGATGGTTCTACGATGGTTATGCGGGGTTCACACATTGCCGATTATTGCTCCCGTTTGAGATCAGACAGCGATACGACACGAAAAGTGAAAAAGTCGGATTAGTATCCTCAATTATCTGGAATGTCCTATTATTGTCTGAACGCAGTCGTTTTAGTTCGTAACAGATTCCTACTGGTCGGGAAGGGTCCGAATAGTTCGGCAAAGCACCCCGACAGTTAGGTGCGTCCCGTAACATTCGGGGAAACTCAGCCGATTTTGTCTAGTCGGATTACAATCGTGCCTATGTCGTGGCAGATTCTGCTGTATCGGATCGAATTCCTAACAATGTTCTGTGTATTCGGGACGGTGTCCTGTGGAACGGGAATGATCTGGAGAAGTCCCGACAGTAACAGAATACAATACGACTGAGACCAGACAAAGCCGTTTGCAATGCGATAGAGCGGACCGTGATAGGATTACGTTCCGACAGTACCTGATCATCCCGATTATGCCGACAGTTTTCGAACGGATAACTTCCGTCAGCGTCGGTTCACTGTCTTGTCACTATCTGATCTCTGTCGGATTACATTAGGTAGAATCGGGACGCAGTCGTGACAGACTCGGTCGAATTTTACCTGGCGAAAGATACAAATCGAATTTCAATCCACGATTCACAGGATCTTGATCAGACTTTTGACAAATTTTAATCGGGAATGGTCCTGTCAAGGACGGCAGTAAAAATCCTGAATGTGTGACCCCAGCTTTAAAGATGGCACTACGAATAGCCCGATCTGGATACGATCAGTCCCGATTTTGAAAATTTCCATAATCGTGTTGCCATCGGCGTAAAAATCGGGACAGTGTGACGCGGGCATTAACGACTGACATATACGTATGCATATTCATATTTTACCTTCAATAATTACATGTAGTATAATCCAGTTAATTTTGTACGATCAGGTTTATTTCTTTATAATGCATATTTTAAGTTTTCAAGTAAATATAGGGGAATCAATCGGGAGCAATTTCTTGTACGTATTCTTTCATATGTACATTGTAGTTAGAAACCCTAATTAACTAGCGCTGTTCCGTGTAAAATTATTTTCAATATTCTAGTTTTGTTCATAACTTTTTTTTTTATCAAGGACTAATATGTATCTATAAAATCTTTTTATGTCCCAGTATTTATATAACACCTTTATTTAATTCCTTAACTTGACCATCAGCATGGTTAAAGAAATTATTGCCAGGGGTACTGCGAGGTGACACTTCCAGGTATTCGAACGATTTCCTGTCGGGCTAGAAAAAAACTCTTATTAATTACACGTAATGCCGGTTTACGCACCGCACCGCCTGCTGAGCATTACACGCTTGGACGGTAATTTGGAACTTTATTTTAAAATAAAATCTGTTATAATACACATCATGTGTACCTTGATATACTATATATTACTAAACTCATCTTGTAGTCAATTTTATCACCGGGTGTTTATCATGAAATACATTCCTAGTGCAATGAATGATATTTAATTCCAACCAAATATTTGAGGAATTAACAATTTATTGAGATTATTTCCATCGGAAAGATTGAAAAGTTTGTACTACTTGTCAATAATAACGGATATTTCAAAACTTTTAAATACTGATTCACAATTCGACATGCATTGTAATATATGGCACTGAACGTTAAAATTCCATCATTAATTTCGTCTTCGTCAAATATTGCTGTTGGTTTCTTTTTTTAATTACATACAAGTATACATGAATACATCACAAGTTATTCCTAGTATGTAATCTCTTTAAGATATTTAATGCAAAGTCAATTATTTTGATAATGCTTCAAACTAAATATAAACTGAGAATATATGTATAACTGCTATAAACCGAATCCCTGACATTCATTTGTGTAAATGAAGAAAAGATAACAATGATCGGTATCTGAGTGAATCTACGTCTCAATCCAGCTCCATAGAGATATAACAGAATATTAAAAATTTACATCTGTTACATTATATAGGAACATACATCTTACTATTTTGCATGGATTGGTAGCAAATGTTTCTTTGCAACCTTAGTCCTTAACCATATTAACAAAAGGTGTTGTTTTTTCATCTGACAAGCTTAATTTTAGATCAAGTGATCGATACAAGTACAAAGGCTATGATTTATCATTTGGTTAGTCTGGATGACTTCGTGCAATACCCCTCTCCGTATTCATTATAGTTTTTACATAAGACATTAAATTTTAGATCCTTAAGTTTGCATATATATATATATATATATATATATATATATATATATATATATATATATATATATATATATATATATATATATATATATATATATATAAATATGATATTTAAATTTCGTATATATGGCTTAGTACAACCTGCAAATATAAACTAGAGGCTCTAAAGAGCCTGGGCCCAGTTTCACGAAGCTGTCTTAGTATGGTCTTACGACATATCTTAGTCCTAAGTGGGTTTCACAAAGCGGTCCTAAATTAGGACATCTCTTAAAGTTGGTCATAAAGTTAGGACAACGCGAGAGGTGTCTTATGATGGTCTTAGGATAGTTATACGTTTATTTATATAAATAACACTCATTTTTTATATTAATTTTGAAAAAAAAAATCTTATTATTATCTAATTATCTATTCTCCTGTGCCTGCTTAAAACATATATACATTGACGGATTATCGGGATTTGTCAACAATGAAAATTCGATGTATTGATTTAAAAATTGCACGATTTTATCTCTTGACCTTTTATAACCAATAAAGTCGAAATTGAATTCAACTCACTTGTGCCAAAACAATGACATAATTTTATATTCTTTTTTCTTAATTTTGCATTGAAAATTTCATATTTATTTTGATGTATTGTTTAAAGACAATTTATATATAAATTACTTTTATTTTTTAATATTTATTTTGCAAATTATGTCATTATATTAATCAATACGTTTAGAATAATTTATGGTAAGACATACTACATTTACATGATTTTTCCCGTAGATCATATTTATATTTGAAAATTTAAAGAACTTGCGACAGGTTTAGGATGTCTTAGCTAAGATGATCCTAAGACAGCTTCGAGACGAGGTCTGAGATATGTCCTAGGATAGTCATAAGAGGATCATAAGACATGTCCTAAGACATGTCTTATGACATGTCTTAGGATAGCTTCGTGAAACCGGCCCCTGTGTCGCTCACCTTGGTCTTGTGCATATTAAATAATGGACACGGATAAATTCATGACATAATTGTGTTTTGGTGATAGTGATGTGTTTGTAGATCTTACTTTACTGAACATTCTTGTTGCTACAAATATCTCTGTCTATAATGAACTTGGCCCAGTAATTACAGTGGAAAATATTTTCTACAAATTTACAAAAATTTATGAAAAATGTTAAAAATTAACAATAAAGGGCAATAACTCCTTAAGGGGTCAATTGACTATTTTAGTCATGTAAACTTATTCGTAGATCTTATTTTACTGTTATTGCTGTATACAGTTTATCTCTATCTATAATAATATTCAAGATAATAACACAAAACGGCAAAATTTCCTTAAAATTACCAATTCAGGACAGTAACCTAACAACGGGTTGTCCGATCCATGTGAAAACATCAGGGCAGATAGATCTTGACCTGATAAACAATTAAACCCTGTCAGATTTTCTCTTAATGCTTCGGTTTTTGAGTTATAGGCCAAAAACTGCATTTTACCCCTATGTTCTATTTTTAGCCGTGGCAGCCATTTTGGTTGATTAGCCAGGTCACGCCACACATTTTTTAAACAAATTACCCCAATGATGATTGTGGCAAAGCTTAGTTTAATTTGGCCCAGTAGTTTCAGAGAAGAAGATTTTTGTAAAAGATTACTAAGATTTACGAAAAAATGGTTAAAAATTGACTTTAAAGGGCAATAACTCCTTCAGGGGTCAACTGACCATTTTGGTCAGGCTGACTTATTTGTAAATCTTACTTTGCTGAACAGTATTGCTGTTTACCGTTTATCTCTATCTATAATAATATTCAAGATAATAACCAAAAACAGCAAAATTTCCTTAAAATTACCAATTCAGGGGCAGCAACCCAACAGCAGGTTATCCGATTCATCTGAAAATTTCAGGACAGGTAGATGTTGACCTGATAAACACTTTTACCGCATGTCAGATTTGCTCTAAATGCTTTGGTTTTTGAGTTATAAGCCAAAAACTGCATTTTACCCCCTATGTTCTATTTTTAGCCATGGCGGCCATCTTGGTTGGTTGGCCGGGTCACGCCACACATTTTTTAAACTAGATATCCCAAAGATGATTGTGGCCAAGTTTGGATTAATTTGGCCCAGTAGTTTCAGAGGAGAAGATTTTTGTAAAAGATTACTAAGATTTACGAAAAATGGTTAAAAATTGACTATAAAGGTCTCTAAAGGGGTCAACTGACCATTTTGGTCATGTTGACTTATTTGTAAATCTTACTTTGCTGAACATCATTGCTGTTAACAGTTTATCTCTATTTATAATAATATTCAAGATAATAGCCAAAAACAGCAAAAATTCCCTAAAATTACCAGTTCAGGGGCAGCAACCCAATAACGGTTTGTCGGATTCATCTGAAAATTTGAGGGCAGATAGATCTTGACCTGATAAACAAGTTTACCCCTGTCAGATTTGCTCTAAATGCTTTGGTTTTTGAGTTATAAGCCAAAAACTGCATTTTACCCCTATGTTCTATTTTTAGCCATGGCGGCCATCTTGGTTGGTTGGCCGGGTCACGCCACACATTTTTTAAACTAGATACCCCAATGATGATTGTGGCCAAGTTTGGTTAAATTTGGCCCAGTAGTTTCAGAGGAGAAGATTTTTGTAAAAGTTAACGACGACGGACGACGGACGACAGACAATGGACGACGACGACGACGGACGCCGGACGCCAAGTGATGGGAAAAGCTCACTTGGCCCTTCGGGCCAGGTGAGCTAAAAAGAAGATGTGGTATGATTGCCAATGAGACAACTATCCACAAAAGACCCAAATGACACGGACATTAACAACTATAGGTCACCGTACGGCCATTTTATTTGATGTCACCACTATAATAAACATGTAAAACAAAACAATAACTTACTATACCCAAGGAGGTCAAATAACCTCCTTGCTATACCATTGTAGACTTTTGTTGTATGTTTATACAAACCGTAATTACTACTAGACGATACACGCTGAAATTAACAAAATTCTGTTTTAAAGCACCAATGCTCCACATTGATTTTATAGGATTTAGTTTAACATTTAAAATTGTTCAATGGTTGTTTTACTCGACAAGATTTTAATGTAGGACAGAATCGGCTTACAACACGAAATTTGTTCAAAGAATAGTACCTAGCATGTGACAAAATGATGGGTATGTAACAGAGGTACCGCAATGGCAGATGGATTGATGATATGGATAGTTACTGTTCGTTTAACGTTCAGTGACAAGTATCTCATGCATTGCAAGGCCAAACTAAACTCGCAGACGTCAAAAGCGAAATTGTGAAAAATTGGTTGTTCAAAATTATTTCCCAAACCAGATATTAGAAAAGCGCTAAAGAAGGTGGCGAACCAATAGAATTAAAGTATGATTGGCATCCAGTTAAAGAGTGTTATTCCAGTGCTCTTTTCTTTTCTTTTTTATACTTCACATGGATATATACAAGGGGGTACCTTTTCTAATCGAAAATTGTTCGAAGCTGACATATTGTTATCTATGGACAATTGTGGACCGATAATGTGTGTTGGATATTGTTTTATTTATTCTGGATGTGTCGCAATACATTATAATGCTAAACATTTATTGTGTCATCTGTTGACAAGAGCTGTTATTTGTAAAGACAAGAAGGAAAGGAGAAGGAAAAGATTCATGTTTACAGATATTAAAGATTGGACTATGGTAGGACAATCTTTCTTTTTAACAAATTTTTTCCGAGGCAATTAATTATCTTGTGTAATTTATGGTATTTCATATTATATTGACAAATTCATTTATTTCATTCAACTGTTGTTGAACAATTGTAAGAATGTTTTCGTTTTAACAATTTTTTCCTAGGGCAGTAGCTCTCAGCCTGGTGGCCTTTAGCTATTTTCTGCTTTCGGGTCGAGTGATTGTCTCTTTGACACATTCCCCATTTTCCATCCTCAATTTTATCTGGTATTTTATATTGACAAATTAACTTGTTTGGTTCTAATGTTTATTAGTTTTCACTTAATCAGTCATAAATAACGAATAAACTCATCAGAGATACCAGGATTACAATTTTATATTTACGCCAGACGCGCGTTTCGTCTACAAAAGACTCATCAGTGACGCTCGAAAAAAAATGTTTAAAAGGCCAAATAAAGTACAAAGTTGAAGAACATTGAGGACAAAACATTCCTAAAAGTATTGCCAAATACATGTAAGGTAATCTATTCCTGAGGTAGAAAAACCTTATTTTTTCAAAAATTCTAAGTTTTCATTTACAGTTAATTTATAATTATGAACATATCAATTATAACTCAAGTCAACATAGAAGTGTTGACTACTAGGCTGCAACCTGTGCAAAATAGATGGTTGGAAATCTTAAGACTTGGCAACACGAATTACTTTATTTGTACGATGAACGTTTGTGTTCGCCTAATCCATGTAACATGCACCAGAAATGTGTCATAGTAGACCAAATGTATTCGATTTGTGTTCGTTTCCAGCCGACAATTGCGCATATACACGAAACAGAAGAAATCACCACTAACACCACAGAAATTTCTAGAACTAGTACAGAACCGGAACCCAACACAGAAGCGGGTAGTACCAGTACAGAAATATTCAGTACCGGTAACACTCCTAGTGGTACCAATACATCACAAGACGAACTGGTGACTTACATTGTATGCGAGGAATCTAGGACCAACGATGACGACGCGAATGAGGCCGACACCATGATATACAATGATACGACTGACGGCTCCATCATGGCTGCGACTAATGTATCAACGTCTGGGATCACGGAGATCACCATTACTAATAATGGTACACTTGAAACAGAAACGACTTTTTAATAGATTTATAATGTGCAGTGGCGGATCCAGGGTGGGGGGTTCCGGGGGTTGGAAACCCCCTTTTGTTGGACGATCAATGCATTTGAATGGGAGCATATACTTGGACCCCCCTCTTAAAAATGGCTTGATCCGCCCATGATGTGACAGAAACAAACAATGATATAGAAAAACACAACAGTGTTACTGTCTTTCTGTATCTAAGACAGGTCTTATACAAAGTTATATTATAAAATACCAGAATTTGAATTCAGTAGCACATTCTTCGTCTGAAAAAGAAGCACCAGATAAAAAGCCCTAATTATCAAAGTGTTTGCTGTCTGAAAATATAAGTCATCCTCTGAATACATCAAAGTGTATGCTATGAAACTATAGACAGATACCTTATTTGTGACTAATAAACTAATCATAGATACCAGGTTTATTGGTCTCTTGTAATGTCATCAATTTTGACAATATAACAGTCTTTTTTAAAAGATAGAACTAGTAATTTCTCCAACGTCAAAGCTAAACTTGAGAAGCCCTACAGGTCTATTATTGTGTTCTCTGCTCAACAAGGACAAGGTTAATCTAGCATTGTTTATGCTAGCGGTATTTCTATTGGAGACGCTGTTAAGGATATAAGATACAGTTTTGATCCCATAATGAAATATTTATGACAATTTACATACATGCTATTAGACATGTTACGAAAAGGTATATTCTCGACGCTTATAGGTTGACAAATTACACTTTAAAACTGGGGACGGTGTCAAAACATTAATTATAGATTTAAATAGGTAAAATTTAAATCCTGTGCGTCTTGGTTAATTCACAGAACATCATCATTTAACAGTTTAACATCCTATATGACAATTGCTATTGTGATATCATTGCTGGCTATCATTAGACATGAAAGGTGTACGCGTGCAGGAGTGGGTGGGCTGAGAGATATACAAGTTCATTCGATTCTAAAATTTATATTGATAATATAAACATAGTAAGCCAGCTAGATTTTAGTTTTATTGTTGTATTATAGTTCCTGAAAAAGTTCAATCTGTCGCTCCACTAATCCGTCACAAAGCTCTACAGTCTGGTTCATTTTTTTTTCTCTAGGGTGTCTCCGTAAGCTTCCAATGACTGAAAGATTTTAGGCGCCTTATAGCGTGATCGACATATACCCGACACTCTGATATACGCAAATTAATTTTTTTAACATTTTCTTCTTTCTGTTTGTGGTTTAGCTCTTAGATGATGGCGACTGCAGGGGGTAACAAGGGGCGATCGACATAGATAAATTTTATCTGCTAAGATGACAAAATTCTGGGGGAAATCTAACTCCAAACCTGGTCCAAATATTGATGAACATCATTTTGATGTCCTAGGAAACTAAATCTTGTATGATTTTATTGTCCACAATCACTTGTGTATGAATTCAATGTCTGTGTCCGGTATAAAATTGTTCTTGAGGCTCAGTATGTGGTCTGAGAGGTTCCGTCGATTGCAGCTAACGCTGTGGGTAATGTATGCCACCCACCGCGTAGTTGGCGCCAAATTTCTACGGTTGGTCAAAAATATTGGGGGAATATATTTCCCAAAGAATTGAAACCAAAACATTTATTTATAAAAAGAGGAAACGCGCAAAACGCAAAACTCTTGATCTTGCTAGAGAAAAATCAACTGCTGTATTACAAGTTTATTTTTAAAAAATATGCCGAAAGTCCTTGGAGTGACGCTGGGCTCTTCTGATAGTGAAGGCAGTTAAATAAAAGCGCGATTTCATATTTCCCCCGCGTAGGTTTACAACAATAATGAGATGTGGTATCAGTAACAATGAAACATCTATCCATCTATTTATTAGCATTCATAAGATCTTTACTTTGACAATGAGAAAAACCTATACCGTATACTAGTACGTAGTCGGCTATAAGAGATCCAGAAAAAAGTGAAGTAATTTATAATAAAACCATTTAGGAAGAACTAATATGACAGACATGCAGTAGCCAACGACAACCACTGAACTACAGGCCCTTGACTTAGGACAGGCTAATGACAAGTACTGCAGGCTTGAACATGTGTGAAATATATTTCCTGCATTTTTTATCGCTCTATTCTGTCCGGCCTTTTTTCGTTTATTAATTTATCCTGCTTTTTGTTAATATAAGCTGTCACCCTGCCTTTTTTGGCCAAGTTTCTCATTCTTCCTTTTTTTAACTCAAAACTCCTGTCCTGCCTTTTTCAAATTTAATCCAATTTCCACCGTGGGAAAACGTTTAAGGAATTAATAAAATACAAAATATATGCATAAGGTGGTGTTAAGGTTTAAATGCAAAGTCATTATGCTATGCTTTTGAAACTCTTCTGGGATGTTCAACCGGTCAGTAGTGAGTCATATTTTACACAAACCTCTTATCGTTCTGAACATACATGAAATATTTGCCACTGGACGTTAATCAACCATCAATCAATCACAAACCCCTTATAAAGAAACTGTTCAAGTTAAGACAAAGTTAGAAGGAAATAAAGGAAGAAAATACATACCTTCGAAGCTATATTACCGGAAGTAAATTTTCTAAAACTATAATGCATCATGTTTCAAGTTGAAATTCTATAAAAATCGTGATTTAGGTGTTTTAAAACAGATCCCGTTTGATAAAAAATTAGGTTGCAAACAACTGGATCAATATACATACACTACTTAGTTTGCTTTTCATAACTATATAATGACCAGTTACATTTATATTCACGATAAGGTACATAAAACAGAATACCTAAGATTATTTGCAAGGTCTATGAATGGATCGCCGAAGAATTCACACACATATGTACCCCGTGTCTCCGTTGCCCGCTCATCTACTGCATGTACATGACCGTCCCCCCCCCCCCCATTTGTTTGCATTAGAGTTTCATAAAAATATTATGGAATTTATTAATATCTATTTCTTATATTTCTTATGGTACAAATGTTATTGAATATTCGTTCCATACGGAATTGCCTCCAAAAGGATCAATGCAGTTTTTAAATAATATTCAATGTAAACATTAGGTAATCTCTTTCGAGTTTTGACACAGTCCCCACATTTAAAGTGTAAGTTGTCAACCTCAGCGTCGTGAATATACCATTTCATAACATGTCTATTTTTTAACCTGATTAAAGCAACAATCACATTGTCACGTTTTACTACGTTTTAAAATGCTACGTTTCAACTACGTTGCGAATAAAAATGTCCCGTTATTTTAAAAGCTAGGTTTTACTAGGTTAGTGCTACGTTCTTATCACATTTTGCTACGTATAAGTACATTACGTGTAGACCAACGTTTCCATCACGCATTAATACGTTTCTATACGTAGTAAGTACGTTTTGTTACGTTCCGCAAAGCTTTGATACGTATTTACTAGGTTTCTACTTCGTTTAAATGTTCGCTACGTTTGTTGTTGAATTTTCAAAACTTACGGGGCATGTCCCGTTTTGAACAAAGGATCAATACGTTTCGATACGCTTCGTTACGTATATTCCCGTTTCGCTACGCTTTCGAAACATAGTAAAACGTAGCACTTTAAACGTTACAATGTGACTGGGGCTTAAGGATGTCTGCTGCTCAAAATCAAAATAACAAGAATCATTCAAACTATGCATTAATTGATAGGGCTGATATGTTAGTTAAAAAAAAATAATATAAAAAAAAATTTTCGTGTCCAGTTTTTTTGCGGCCGTAACATCTTTACGTCCACAATAACATGCATTGGAAAATCAGCAGTTTTTTCAGGAAGGGGTGGCCTTGTTTGAAATACAAAAAACATTTATTGTTACTACATAAATCAATTTTTATTCCAATGACAAGCAACAATATATGTTCAAGTTTAACAATGTTGGAAATTTTTTTACAATACTGATAGTGATCTATTCTATTTTTGGCAATAAATAATGTAAATAAAAAGTACGGGAAAACATTACTGAAAACATATTTTTGATTTTTTTACTAATAAGAAATAACAAGAAAATCTTATTCCTTTACAAAATTGATGCTCCATAGAGTCTTTTTCAAAAAGAAAAAAAAAAAAATTATGTTCGTGTGCAAATTTTGAGTTAAATCCAAAATAATTTAATTTCACAAAAAAATGTATGATTTTTTTGTATTTTGTACCAATAAACGAGTTATTTTTACTAAACCTCTACTAAAATTTTTAAATTTACAATTAAAAAATCCATATTGATTCATATATAAATGGTCTTGTACTGTTTACAGTTTTTTTTCTCACTTTTGATGGCATCTTTTCCAACTATATATCTGATCAATTTGATAAAAAAAATTCAAAAAGCTAAAAAATGTGACTATGAGAAAATTGATATCCCTATCATATTTTCATATCAATGTCTAAGCAGCTAATGTAGGCCAGATTAACTTTATTCTTTATCACCTAGGGTGTTATAACTAAGTTCTTATGATTTTTACCAGCAAAAAAAAAAAGGGGGGGGGCAATCATCAAAATGAAATTTTCAATCAACAGGCCCACAAAACATCTCCTTGACCTAGATGGAAAAAACCAAAGTGGAAAATTTTTATAATGATTTTACATGATTCACACTTTGCCTAACGGGGTTGCATGGTGTTTTCGTTAATAAATATTTTGATTCTGAATTTTGAGAAAATAAATAATTTGGCCAGCAAGGGGACAAAAAAAATATTCTGACACAGGATATTTACCATAAAAAATAATGTTAAATTTGCCAAACAAAATAATTTGTTGTGCTACTTCTCAAAAATAACTAAATTTGCATGCGTAGCGCGCAAAAAAATATTCTGACCAGAAAAAAAACCATGCCCCCCCTGCAATTAAATGGTCCGTCCCTAACACATAAAGCAGCTGAGGTAACAGGATTGACTTTATTGTATTTTGAAGTAAATATATATGCAGTGTACTATTAAAAGAACAGAAAAATAAATCATCACATTATCCTCAATGTCAAAATACAAATATTCTACATCCTGATCCACTTATCAAGTCATAACAATATTGGCATACATCAAAACGCAATTTGAACAATGGAATGATTTGATCAGAGGTATATCCCAATAAAAAGATCTCACATTTTGAAATCTGATACATGTACATGCATTTGTGATAAAAATTATAAGCATTTTGGCCAGTCATGACAAAATCATAATAATAAATGCACACAATGATTTCTGAATTTACAGTAAACAATTCTGACATTACAATTCTTTCAAAAAGTCTGAAACACTGTCAATAATTTTTGCTGATTTGGTTACTCTGGCTTTGGACCCACAGGGTTCACTAAAAATATCTTCAATACCTGTTCTACCATTTCTGGAATAAGCAAGTCGTAAATGACTTAAATTAAGTCCACTTCTGGCAATACAATTTGCCGTTCTTTTAGTTACAACTTTATCATCCAACATCTGTTTTAGTGAAGGCACATTTTTATTCATTTGTTTTAATGACACATAATTATAACATACACTAAGCTCTGATTGAAAAACTTTCTGAACATCTGTAAAATTGTCAATTTTTTCATTGACCAATCTAAAAAGTGCATTAACATCATCTTCAGCATTGTGGGCATCATAAGAAAGGTTAATTAATGTGTCACAAAACTTACATTGTGAATATGAGCCAAGATTAGGAAAAGAAAGTTTAAACAATTTTAAAGTATCAACAAAGCCAACAATTTTGCTTTGAAAATCATCAAGCAAAGAACAATTATCTAAGGCATTGTACAAAACAGGACAATCATAATTATATATGTTATGACCAAAGATTACATTATTGGTTGATTTTTCTAAAAATGAAATAAAACAAGTCAGTCCTTCCTTCACTCCAACAGCTGGGACTATTTTGTCAAGTAAATACAAAGAACCATTTTGGAATGTCAATCCTGTAACCTCAGCTGCTTTAGGTGTTATTTCACGGGCTGGTAGAATGTACTTAGAAAATGTTTCCAGACCTCTCCTTGCTGATATCTGCGTTATATGTGAAGTTCTACCTGAAGAAAGAAATAAAGAAAATGATAAAATATATTTTACAGAATGGAAATAATAAATTATTCCTACATGCTGTTTTCTTTGTATGAATTGTTGGTGACCTGCATGCTGATTTTGAGTGGTGTGATGTAATGGGAAAGATTTAGTACTAATCTTCATGAGGCCAAATAAAAATATATGTGTGGTTCCAGTAACCCTACCGTCCCTACTTTTTCGGCTTAAAAATAGCCTACCCTAAAGATTTTATTGTAATTTTTCATCAAGCACTGTTAAAGTCAGAATGTTGCTCCCATAGACATGATAGACTCAATGTAAAAAAAAAACCATAAAATAAAAAAAATCCCTACCTACCTACCCTAACTTTTTTTCAGATGTAACTGGAACCACACATACTTTTTTATTTGGCCTGATTCAAAACATTACCTAGTCAAATTCAAATGTACTTGTTCGAAGCCAGGAGCCTTTAGTTTTTCAATGACTATTTTTTGTTGTCTGTCGGAATGTGGAAATCATCAATGCTGCAAAATGCATAGTATCTCAGTGACACAAATTTTAACAAGAATCATTCATGCATAAAAAGGACAAAGTGTCCTACCATACTGTACTACTAAAGGTGGAGTATTCTTGCTATAAAATATTGTGAAGTTCTCGATGCAAAATGGACCTAAATGCAAGATTAAATATTGTCTTTTCTTTAGTGAGGGTTTTGTTTCTATAAGCTCCTTTTTTACCTAGTCCTGTAGCTTCAATGTCAAAGTAAATATGTGTCATTGTTGATACATCAGGTTTACTGTCATTCTCTACTGGTTTGTTTTTAGGTGCAGGAATCTCCAAAATGTTCTCGTCACTATCTTCAGTCGCAGTGTCAATCATGGTATTGGACTGGTAACATACCCCCTCTCGTACCTCAAAAGTGGAACTAGACTGATTGCTAAAAATAAAAAAAAGGATAAAAATTTAAGCACAATAGAAGGGCTTTATGGTCAATCCACTTTTAAAAAATGACCTTAACATTTTGGTAACTGACCTTAAAATTAGTATTTCTAACTGATCTAAAGTCTGAAATGATGGATAAATTAAAATATAAATTTTATAATGCTCCGTGTTGAAGGCCGTACTTTGACCTATAATTGTTAACTTTTATACATTGTGACTTGGATGGAGTTTATTGTTGTCTCATTGGCACTCATATCACATCTTCTTATTAATTTTATAGTAATACAATAATTTTTAGGGTATCCATTGCACTATCGCACAAAGCTTTTCAGAATCTAAACATATTGTTTTATCCAGGGATCACATTATCTAGAATGAAGAAAACAGTTTGTAAGTTAAAATTAAACCACATTCATTGAATTTTGATAGCTGGAAATACATTTTTTATATATCTCCTCATGTAACCATCAAGTTTGCAATTGAAAAATTAAAATTATATTCAAAATCACAAACTGGGTAATATATGTCCACAAAGAATGTGGTGCAAACTATATAACACTTATAATTACCGACTGGCTTTCAATGCAATTCTACGAAGTTTTGCCTCAGTTGTAATGGCTACAGCTTTTCGCTTTCTGGCCTGTATGTCTCTTAGGGTTGCAAGTTTTCTTGTGTAAAGTCCTGGTGACAATCCACTTGACACATTAACCTGAAATCATAAGACATGTATGGTGTTCATGGCTATTTACATATATATATAACATGTGAAAACTATAAGACAACATGAAAACATAAAAAATAGATGAACAACAAAGCAGGTTATTTTTGAAACTATAATTAAATATACTTAAATTCTTTTTGAGGCCATGATGGTCTTTGATTAAAAAAACAATCCAAAACAAAGACCTCTTTGATTTTAATGGCTTACTTTGTGACAAGTTTCAATGCCTTAAACTCAGGATATCATATTCACTTTTATTAAATTAAAAATCTTTGAAATCCAAGGTAGTTCCATTTCTTATAAAAAAACAGGACACAATAAGAGACTTAATGAGTTTTAATTTCACTATTTGAAAACTTAATGAAACTTATTTGCAGAAAATACTTATAAATGTCACTTATATGTTATACAGATGCATGCATAAAATCAGAAGAAAAACATCATAAAATAAATACAAGAAATATATGTACTGTTATCGAGCTCACAAAAGAATATCCCACTCAACTCTGGTGGAAAACCCACTGAGCTGGATTATCTCCCTTTTTATATATATATATTTTCTTCCTTTCATGAACTGTTTTTAGTACATATAAATTGGAAATAACTAGTAAATACAAAGTAAACTAATTTCAACAATCAACATGCTTTTCTTACATCTAATGTGTATCTGTGCCCTGTATTTTTCTGAGCAACAGCTGCAGCGACACGGTATGCAAGACTTCTAGACCCACCATAAAACCTGTTCTTCGGTGCTTTGGCTGCAACACTTTTATTAAAACTCTCATTACTCTGAGTACTTCCTAAATTGGCTAACTTTTCTGAATTTAATATATATTTTTGAAATAATGTTGTCAATGATTCTTGTAATGCCTTATCCTGTAAAGGTTTACCATAAGGTAAAGATTTGTACTTGATGCTTGGATCTGCAATAAATCTACACCAATCTGTGGAACAGGAACTGTGATCTCCAAAGGGGTGTTTGGATAAAGCATGTAAGTTTTCTTCAATCTTTTTTGGCTGTCCTTTACCTTGAGCAATTAGGTAATTGAAGCATTTCATTATATAACTGATGACTTTAGGTGATAGAGTTGAATGTTTGTTTTTGAGCTCATACAGACGATTTCTAATGGGTTTTTTCATATGGTTGCTATCTGATAGTTTTACAATTGTTGGATCTACTTTTGCACGTAGTCTGGCAATGGTTGTCGTGTCTTCATCTCCAATAATTGCAGTTATATTAGCACCCTTTGACCGTGACTCCTTGACCATATCGACAACCATATCGGGTTCCATGGCTTTAGCACTTCCTGTAAAATTCTTATTACATTTATGAACTCTAGGAATATTACCTGATGTCTCTGCTCTCTGGCAAATTCGACAGGCTTTAGATCTCCACTTGTAGTTGATTACTTTTCCTGTTTTCGAACCAATCATGGAGCAGTGTCCTGTTTGAAATAAATATTAAATAAATATGATTATTCAAGAAAACTTATTAACAAACTCAATCAACTGACAGTGTATCCATTTAAACTCATTTTTGCAAGTGTTGTAACTGTTGTAAAGTATGTTCATTATGAATTAATAATTCTAATATGATTTGCATATCCACAAATACTTGAATGTGATTGGTCCGTTAGTTTCTATTCAAGGTTTACACTTCGATAAACCATGTTGCCGAAACTACTCACGTTGCCTATGGAAACATAACGTTGACGTGTATTCATTACCGAGCTAACACATCAATAACCTCTAGAAAAAAATGAGTTTAATCCTATAATAAATCCAATGATGTATCCTCCAACAAAAAAAAAATCAAATACTTCTGTCACGAAAAGATGAATCCTAAGTTCATTACTCAGAAACAAAAAAATTGGAAATACTTGCAAATCAAAAGGAAGCTTACTCTAATGATGCTTAGCATAATGTCTTAAATTTTACTTTAATCGATCAATTGAGTTATCGTACAACATAAGAAATGCTGACAGACAAGATGGAAATACAAACTGATTACTATAGGGTATCGTATACAAATTTTGGGTCCTCATTAAGCATATCATAAAAACTGCATGTTTTGTATTATTCATTGTGTACATGTATACATTTGTATTTATTTATTTAAATGTCAGATTAATCATTAGTCCAAATCAGGATAAAAGGGTTTACCTGTCAGGCTGTCATAAGATCTGCCACTGCCTCTTCTTTGCCATGCAGCATCAACCGAGACTGTAACATTGTCATTGCCATCAGATCTGAAGGGAAATAATTATACAAACTATAAAATAAAATATTTTAACACAAAATATATAGCTTAACAAGATTGTGATTAAATATATTTAACACAGCATATAAGATTTCTGACACAGAATGAATGTGTTGAGTACTATTATTAATGCCTTTTAATAAAAGGAATACACATTCATTTACATAGCTATATTAAAATGACAGAACATTTAAAATTAATAATGATCAAGAGTTATCTGTCTTTATAAAAAAGAAGATATGGTATGATTGCCAATGAGACAACTATCCACAAAAGACCAAAATGACACAAACATTAACAAATATAGGTCACTGTACAGCCTTCAACAATGAGCAAAGCCCATACTGCATAGTCAGCTATAAAAGGCCCCGATAAGACATTGTAAAACAATTCAAACGAGAAAACTTTGCATGTTTTAAGTAAGTGTATGGAAACAAAACAAAATAACTACATCTATATAAAGTAAGTTCAATTATCTCCCTTTAAATACTTCAGACCAAGAACATCTTCCTGTATGCCTATTCTCTGTTAATGTAAATCAACTGTGTAATGTTTCATTAATATTGCTACAGTCATTTAGGAGGAGTACTAGTTGTGCTTCCATGTACAAGACCTACAATGTATATTGTGATATTTAAACTAAGTAATTGCAATCATCTCCCTTGATAAAAATTCTGAAAAGAAATATCCTCTTTCATGCACATCCTCAGGTGGTGACAACAACTGTGTGAAGTTTCATCATTATTGATTGAACCGTTTAGAAGTAATTGTGCTTACAAGATTTGTTGCCATTTATTGCTATTTTAAACTAAATAAATTAAATTATCTCCCTTGAAATAATTCTAACCAAAAATATTTTTTCTTAATGCACAGCCTCAGGTTGTGTACGTACTATAACCGTGTCAAGTTTCATTAATATTGGTCCATCCGTAATGGAGGAGTTGGCCTTATGAGAAATATGGGCAGACAAAAATCAGATAATTTAAAATACAGTGTGTGTGTGTGTGGGGGGGGGGGGGGGGGTGTAAAATATAAATTATCCTGCAATGACGCCTTTTTGCGACCTTATTAAGCTGACCGTGTGAGGGCTTCACAGCCAGTCAAGGTGGTTAATCACCCCCATCATCATCACCTAATAAAACTTATAGTGTTATTACATGAAGTTGTATCAGCTAGGTCATTCTGGTACATTATAATGTTAAGGAATGATATGGAATGTAGATGTATTTGTGCTTGCTACAAAACATGCTAAAAACTGGCCTTTCCTTGTTTTTTTAAAGATTGCCAAATAAGTTTTATATTTTCGGAAAAGGAATACATGTATGTATTGTATATTTATTTTCAAAGAATAAAATTTTTAGATCATGAATATGGATATTTTTCATATCATTGTATACATGTTAAAATAGGAGTGATAAACTAATAATTATGATCATACTCTCTAGTCATTTCTTTTTCTCTTTCTGTCCACTCTTCCATTGACTGGTCTGCAACAGATTCAATGACATCTCCAAATTCTCTTATTCTGCTGTCAATCATGCAGTGGCTGACTGTAGGGATATTAAGAATGGAAAGAAGGCCATTTATCTGGTGTTCTCCAAGTCCAAGATCAATAGCAGCTAAAATATATTTGAAAAACATGTAAATCTTAATTATATTTTTTAACTATTTATTGTAATTTTTTTTAATTGATTTTGTTATTTGAAACAATAGTATATACTAGAGATTACAGATAAGTTTTATGAAAATCAAAGTTGATTTGGAATAGTTACGAAAAATTTTAAAGGTGACCATCTGAATTTAGTTTGTACTGAACATTTTAGCTTTTTTAACTATTCATTAAATCATTATACCTATAATACCTATAGGTTTGGCATTTTAAACAAAATACCAACAAACTTGGTAATTTGTAAGAACAGTATATAATAAGAGATAACTGATAAGTTTTATAATTATCAAAATTGGTTTGAAAAAGTTCTTGAAAATTTTAAATGTGTCCATCTATATTTTATCAGAACTGCAACACAGTCAAAATTTTAATTGAGTGCAGTTCTATTCATGTTTAAGGTCATAGAAACATTTGTACAGAAATCTTGAGTCAATGTTATAAATAAAGTGATATTAGGTCAGTATCCTGTTCATTCATTATTCATTTTTTTCTTTTATGTATTTTGTGTGATTTTGTCTCATGTACATTTAATCCATATTCCTTTATTTTCTATTAAACAAGACAGCATGCCGACAAGACTGTCACATTCATCATGTTCAAAGCTTATTACATACATGTATACATGTTGGTTTTTTTAATTTTATAGTGGCTGTATAAATAAAAATACAATGTATTTTTTCTAGTACCTTCTTACCCAATATGAAAATATACCAAACACTTTGTTGTTTCAATTAAATCTTACACCCACATTTTAATCAGCCCAAATCAGGTTGAATTGGTATGGGGTCTGATCAATCTAATAATGTTTTATGATCAAATACAGATTTAGCACAGACCATTTTTGACTTTCTGGGGGAGGGAGAGTGGCTATTTTTTTTTTTGGAAAATATCCCTACCCTAATTTTTGTCAAAATAAAATATCTGGCCCGCACTTAGATTAAAAAAAATAATCAGGCCAGCATTTTGCCAATAAAAGAAAAGAAACTTTCCACATTGAACATATATGGGGAAAAAATCATCTGCATAGCGGGTGAAACAATATCCTGGTCGACATGAAAAGACTACCACCCCCCCTCCTAGAAAGTCAAATGCCCAAACATACAAATACTTTTCTTTAAGATGGAGTTTCTCCAAATTTTTTGCAATTTTTATTTCATGTGTTTCTGTGTTCATTCCTTATTTTGTTATATTTACCTAAAGCTAACTTTGTGTTTACATCCCAAATCTTGTGGTCATGTTGTTTTCCAGTTGGGATAGCCTTGATGTTCCCACACGACTTATTTGTGCACAACACTTTCAACACTGACCCCAAGCCATATGTCTTTATATCAATAATGTTATGAAGAGACAGTGGTAGACCACAGTGTTTACATTGTTGTAGGTGGTCAGCAATAACACCAAGTTCCACGACTCTACGACCAATGCGCCAGTCTGTTGGGGTCAAGTTATTTCCGTCATTGTCTAAAACTTCTTCATGAACAATATTTGAAATATCTGGGACTATTTTTTTACTTGTTACATCATATGAGTGATCTGCATGAAGTGACTTTAAAGCTAGATCCTGATCCTCTTCAAAATACCGTTTTCGTTGACCCTCTCGAATGGACACGAGTTTTCTTACTTGTTTCGATCAAGGATTTGTATAGTACTATACAAATCCTTGTTTCGATGTTCTAAAGCCATTATTGCGAAGTTTTCCCATGATAAATAATATATAAAAATTTCAAAGACTATAAAAAATATAAAATACTATCAAAACGGTGTAAAATGACATCTATAAATTCTTTTAGACTCTCCGTTGAAGCTGTCAAGTGGTCGGCTGCTTCCATGTAAACAAATACCGGAAATCGCGGGATTTAATATTGTCGTATAATTATGTCGTCTATGTTTATTTTTATTAATAGTAGCATACATATACGTTATAAAATGATTAATCTATAACTATTATTCATATTTCAACCATTTTATTGATTTAGTTTTGTCAAACACTGTTTACATTTTTACGACTTTCTTTATAAATTACGGTGCGCAAAAAGTGTCAAAAACGACACCAGCAGACATCCTTAAATCAAATATGTTATAAAAATATACCTTCGTGTGCAACTTTTTTTGTAAATTGAGGTCGAAATTTCAGATATTTGCTCAAAATTCGGATTTGTGGACGTATTATGCAAATTAGTTTTGGGGTTTCAACCGATCTATAAAAATTATAGATCCGCGGTCATTTCAAGTAAAAAAAGTGCCTTTTTTATACATGCCAAGAAATTGCCTCCGTTGAAATTCTACAAACACCCCATAGAGCAAATTACATGGATGATTAATATTGACCATTTGGTATATGGCTGTGCTCTAAGCGACACGTACATGAAGGTCATAAATTAATTTCGTCAATGAAATCAAATCTTTAGCTACTAATGACTACCGTAGGGGGTCGACCGGAATTTTTAGCGAGGATTTCTTGGCATGGAGTAACAGATAGAAAACTCAGGGTTAGAATTCATAGAACAAAAAAGGGGCAGTGGCAAATATTTCATGTATATTTTAAACACGGAGAGAATTTACCTGCACCTTTTGCCAAAAAAAAAACCTTTCTTTTTCTTATTTGTGCCTTCCGACTTTATGTTTTGAATTGTAGTTTCACTTTCCATAATCGGTATTTATTTAAATGTAAGCTCCATATGGTAAAAATCACGTGATGCAGGAATATAATATCTTGGAGTTAGACTATTTCTTTCTTTTCGGGCGGAGACTCCAAGCAAACAACATGCATGTGTATAACGGCACTGTAGATTTTCGTATTAAATAAAGAAAGTTGCCGGTCCGGTACATGAATAGATTGGTTAGAAAGCAAGGTTTTAATTTTAATTAGATTCGAACGCTTAATTCGAGGGTTGAAAATAGAGAGCACAAATAAAGGGGGGGGGGGTCCACAGGGAATATTTGTATCTTATGAACTCTATATTTGAAAGGGTTATTTTTTAATGTAATTAAAAAAAGAGAAAAACAAATATAGGACAAATTGTGATTGGTCTTTCTTCCTTTCTCCCATGCCCAGAAATTGCCTCCGTTGAAATTCTGCAAACACCCCATAGAGCAAATTACATGGATGATTAATATTGACCATTTGGTATATGGCTGTGCTCTAAGCGACACGTACATGAAGGTCATAAATTAATTTCGTCAATGAAATCAAATCTTTAGCTACTAATGACTACCGTAGGGGGTCGACCGGAATTTTTAGCGAGGATTTCTTGGCATGGAGTAACAGATAGAAAACTCAGGGTTAGAATTCATAGAACAAAAAAGGGGCAGTGGCAAATATTTCATGTATATTTTAAACACGGAGAGAATTTACCTGCACCTTTTGCCAAAAAAAAAACCTTTCTTTTTCTTATTTGTGCCTTCCGACTTTATGTTTTGAATTGTAGTTTCACTTTCCATAATCGGTATTTATTTAAATGTAAGCTCCATATGGTAAAAATCACGTGATGCAGGAATATAATATCTTGGAGTTAGACTATTTCTTTCTTTTCGGGCGGAGACTCCAAGCAAACAACATGCATGTGTATAACGGCACTGTAGATTTTCGTATTAAATAAAGAAAGTTGCCGGTCCGGTACATGAATAGATTGGTTAGAAAGCAAGGTTTTAATTTTAATTAGATTCGAACGCTTAATTCGAGGGTTGAAAATAGAGAGCACAAATAAAGGGGGGGGGGGTCCACAGGGAATATTTGTATCTTATGAACTCTATATTTGAAAGGGTTATTTTTTAATGTAATTAAAAAAAGAGAAAAACAAATATAGGACAAATTGTGATTGGTCTTTCTTCCTTTCTCCCATGCCCAGAAATTGCCTCCGTTGAAATTCTGCAAACACCCCATAGAGCAAATTACATGGATGATTAATATTGACCATTTGGTATATGGCTGTGCTCTAAGCGACACGTACATGAAGGTCATAAATTAATTTCTTCAATGAAATCAAATCTTTAGCTACTAATGACTGCCGTAGGGGGTCGACCGGATTTTTTAGCGAGGATTTCTTGGCATGCCTGCGATTTCAGGTCGTACGATGTTCCAACAAAATATGGAATCATTTCAGTTTTGAAAATTTGACTGAATTATCTCATCAATTTAAGGTCATCACTCAAAATATTTTACGATCGCCATCATGAGCTAATTGGCCATTATGACAAAAGTGTGTCAGAAATCATATCTGATATTCTTTCTCAGTCATAATAACATCCATCATTACCGAACTGAACAAAGAAATAACACGACGGGTGCCGTTTACGGTGCAGGAAACGCTTACCCTTCCGGAACACCTGATTACACTCCCGAATTTTAGTGGAGTTCGTGTTGTTTCTTAATTATTATTTATAACTGTTGATGTAAATGTCCTTTGGTTTTGTGAGTCTTTGTTTACTCCATGGTTTTGATTGTTATTGTCTCTTATAATAAATACAGTTTTATATGTTTAATTGGTGTTTAAGAAAGAGGTCAGTTGCTGTTGTTCATTCATAGAATAATCGTTCGTTCATAAATTAATCGGAAAATCAAAATCACTACACAGGTCACACAGGTTATAAATACTGTAATATAAAAATAGACAAACTTAACTGACAGCCCTTACTATAGTGTGTGATAACATTTTGTGAGAGAATTCGATGTTTGCTATAGAACTGTTCATTTCAACGCACTTCATGACGATACCACTTTAATCAATATGAAAGAAAATATTTTGCAGTGATTTAAGAAATAATTTTACTTTAAAATCACATATCATTTGTGAACTAATAAATGTTTACCAGGACGAATTTTCTGTATAAAGTCAATAATATTGTGAACTTTTGAAGCCCAAACTTTTTATAGCCTTAAATACGCTAATGATAGAGTTCGTTTCATGACAATTTGATGTTATGTTTGTCTGAGACAATGACCCCCCCTTTTTTGGGGGGGGATTGCATCAGAATTATAGTAATCTCGTATCGCATGAGGATGATACATATCAACTGAGTAATTATGTTTGGGACTAAGTTTTAAGAATTGATGTCAAAGTAACATTATGAAAATATCTTTAGTAAGCTGAACATATATTTATTTTTTAGGTGACATGTTTATGTCTTGTAAGATATTTTATTTCTGTTACGTTTTCAACATATGCGTCTGAAAAGTTGAAATGTTTAAACTGAATGGTTAATTTAAATTAATTATGAAAATTGTTAAAATTAAATCAATAAAGGAAATTATTGTCCAGTTACAAACAATACCAGGGGATTATCCACAATGATTTTTTTATTAGTTATATGTTTCAGCACAATCATGTATAATTAACCCCAACTTTATCCTGGTAAACTTGTTGTCTCCTTGTGAAATATTAAACATATTAAAAATGATTTCATGATAAAGTCTTTTATTGATATAAAGTTAAAACCTTCTTGCTTCTCACTAGACATCACTCCAGTCCTGTCGGGTTTATTTCTTATATATGTGGATAAAAATAAAAGTCCCCAAAGCATTAACATGGCAGCAATTGCTTTTACAGCCTTTAAGGCTTATATTTTTATTTTTTACAGAAGAGTGTGCACCATGCACTTCCACTGCACTATAATAATAGTAGAATAGAATTTTTAGAATATGACATAAATAGATCAAAATTATATATACATGCCACCGTAATATTAATATAATATACAACAACAAACCAGTGTATTCTCTGGGACTATTATTGTATTAGTATAATAGTCCAAGGTATACTGATTTGTTTCACTACAATATAAATTAAATAGTAATTACGGGGAGGTTGAATTTCCTGTCATTTATTTATCATCCAAGCACGAACTTCTATCGGGAAAAATATCTCAGTAAATTAACCTCAGTTTCAGGTATAGAGATGTGATCTGTTTCTGTGACAAGTGCTTTTGAACTTCCATAAGAACCTACGGTCATCCGATGTTCAGTACTTCGGTACTTTGATTTAAGTTAATATGCAAGAAGATAAAATTTGGCTAAATATCTGCTTTTTATCCAGATATCAAGTCCGGATATTTGTCGCCCATTAAACGAAACTGTTGTGGTTTCTAGTTATAGGCCATAATTAGACGATTTAGTGAGGGTCATTTTAATATTAGGCCGAGTATTAGGCATGAAAGTGCGACAGTGCAAAAGAGGGGGGAGGGTCTGCAAACAATCCAATATAAATAAACAAATTGTAACGTGACCGAGGGGAAGTCAACACAGACACAGACGGACGGACATAGCCATGATCTATGCCACAACAATATATCCTGTGGTAAATTCCCAGTAACTAAATAATACGGTACAAGTTTATTAACAAATGCACATTATTTACTTCAAACACAATTGGCAAAGTAAGCTACAAAGTTTAAACATATAAACTTTAAATACAAGTCCTTCAGCATTTAACTGATTCAAGACTTCAAGGAATACACATCCTTACAGTATCACAGCTGATACACAATCTCCCAGTATCTTGTCCAACTGACTTTGATCATAGAGTGTTAATATTGATCAATATTACTTCGTCTCTAGACAAACAAATAGGCATTTATCTAATTTTATCACCCTTACCCACCAAGACATCCTTTCTGGTCTTAATCACATCTGACAATACAACTTTAACTGCAGATAATAAAATTAGCTATTTGTCAAATTAAACTTGCATCATTAATTTTCTCTGTACACAAATAAACAGTTATAAAGCCAAACTAACTAGAGGTCAATATTTACAAAACATTGAAATGTTACAATTTTGTTATCTCCCCTGTTTTATATCAGAAATCGTTTATTTTTATTTTTTTAACTTCTTTGAAATTTGATCAGAAAATGGATAATATAAGAACTAACAATAGTAATAATTTGATAAAGTATAATTACAAAACTTTAAAAATTAAGAAAAAAATGTGTAAAATTTGTCTTTTGGCTTATAAGATTTGCCCGTGAAAGTATGTTTTGTAATAGAAGTTTATAAAATGAAAATTCTCTAGACAGGTCACGACGACAACGTGATAGCAATATATATAACGTTAGGGCGCAGCTTTATACGATTATATAGAATTTTTGAAGGCTTAGAAAGCTAAGCATCATAAACATAATAAAAATATTATTACATTTAAGAATTGAATGCTCTGATTTGTAAATTTATTGGGGTGTAAAAGCGTTGACCGAAGTACATTTTGTATGAAGCGAGAGCGCTTCATACTAAAAATGTGCGCACGTTCATTTAAGAATTGAATGCTTCTTTTTGTAAATTTATTGGGTTGTAAAAGCGTTGACCGAAGTACATTTTGTATGAAGCGCGGAAGCGCTTCATTCTAAAAATGTACGCACGGTCAACGCTTTTACAACCCTATAAAGTTACAAAAAGAAGCATTCAATACTTATAATTACATTTTTTAGCTATGATTATGAAAACACGAATTTTATATATTTTATTATTTAATTCACCTGTGCACTTTATTGTTGGAGCACGTGTTATCATAAATGAAAAGTTGTATTGAGCAATGCAACTGCTTACGGAATAACACGAGATGTGCAGTTAGCCAATCAGAATAAAATATTATAATGAAACATACATCTGATGTAATTATATTAGGATAAACTTTTCGTTATTCATTTTCCGCCAGTTCATATTAGGATAAACTTTTCGTTATTCATGTTCCGCCAGTTTATATTAGGATAAACTTTTCGTTATTCATTTTCCGCCAGTTCATATTAGGATATACTTTTCGTTATTCATTTTCCGCCAGTTTATATTAGGATAAACTTTTCGTTATTCATTTTCCGCCAGTTCATATTAGGATAAACTTTTCGTTATTCATTTTCTGCCAGTTTATATTAGGATAAACATTTCGTTATTCATTTTCCGCCAGTTTATATTAGGATAAACATTTTTCAAATAAACTATTCACCGTGTCAATTACTTGTATTCTATATAAGACGGTTTGCTGTGTTTCCGAGGGCTTTTTATTCCCCCGCTTTTTATACTGTTTTACCTCTATCTCTCAGTCCATCCATCCATCCATCCTTCCGTCCCATGAATATATTTCTTTGCCCTTTTCTCAGGTACTACGTTACAAGGATTTCTGAAATTTTGTTTCAGGGTTTATATATGTCAGCTATACCGCGTGGTGCGTTTTAAGATTCATCATTCAACAACTTCCTGTTTGCCGAACACTTACATCATTTTACACATGACATCCAAGTTGAAAATTTTCGTCACATTTTTCTCAGGAACTACGTTAGAAGAATTTTTGAAATTTGGTTTCAAGGTTTATAGACATGCTTGCTATACCGTGTGACGCGTTTTCAGATTTATCACTCGACAACTTCCTGTTAACCGTCTTGGGTATTTGGGTATTTGGGAGAAGGTATCATCAGTGAGCAGTAGATCACAGTTTCACTTGTTTCTACAGAATCTGCTTACTCTTCCGGAGCACCATGAACTTCTCAGTCTTCACTTTTCTATGTTGTGTATAGCGTAGTGTTGTGTTATTATTTCAAACTTTGAATGCCTCTTTTGATGACTTTTGCTGGTCTTTTTCCACTTGTGATAACCGCAGTCCCGTTATCTTTTCCTCAATTGTAACATTATCAAACGTGACGTATCATCGTACTGTGTGGCCTACAGAATAAGAATAAGAATATTTGATGGGCAGCATAACATGTTCACATAAAACAATACATTATAATTTGTAACAGAAAAAAAAACATTTTTATACATTGAAAAGAAACATTAAAAGTTCAGACAGATGTAATTATCTTCATTCTATAAAAATCACATACTATTAGTTACATAGTGTGCTAGTGACCTAATACGGTATATATGGGGTCAGTAAATTCCATATGGGGTGAGAGCGAAGCTCGAATCCCCATTTGGAATTTACTGACCCCATATATACCGTATTACGTCACTAGCACACTATGTAACGAATTTATCTTACCGACTATCTTAACGTGTAAAATTTAGACCAGTGACCTATCAAAATGAGCAAGTCTTCAATACAGTTAGCATTAACATGATTAAGAAACTTACTACTCCATTGATCCTACAAAAACAGATGCCAACAATGCCAACTTGTTAGATTTTTAGTGTTTTATAAATTTATTTTAATCTTAATCATCAATTTCTTCGTCTGTTGAAACCTTTACGATTTTTTCTAAGTACTATTTTGTTTTTCTAAAGGGACGTAACACCACTACCAGAGACATTACTCTGCCACTACTAACCGTGTATGAAATTAGCCCCGCCTCCCTACTACCTTATATGGAATATAAAGGGACGTAACTCCACTACTAACCGTGTATGAAATAAGCCCCGCCTCCCTACTAACCTAATATCAAATAAACACGGTTTCCACGAGGACGCTTTTAACCAATCATATTCCTAGAAATGTATAGGAGGTAAGATAAATTTAATTCCAGACAGGACCAGAACTATAAGATCATTACAATTATCATTGTTATTACATACATTAATTAACATTTCGTCTAACATCTAGACATGTAATAATATAGCTCCCTAAATATTTAAGTACAAATTTTCATTAGTAAATAACCAAACAAAGTTTTCCTCATTTGAAAGATATATAAAATTAGAACAGATACAGTGTATCTCCTTGAAAAATATCTTCCTAAATGAGCAATAGGACGGGTTCCGAATATGGAATATAAAGGGACGTAACTCCACTACTAACCGTGTATGAAATAAGCTCCGCATCCCTACTAATCTTATATCAAATATACACGGTTTGCACGCGGACGCTTTATCCAATCATATTCCTAGAAATGTATTAGAAGTAAGATAAGACGGTTCCATAGTGGAGAAGCACCTAATTTCCTCTCGGGGTATGGTTTGGTTATATTACTTGAACTTTAGTTCTCTGTGTAATGCGTTGGAATGGTTGCCTGTGTTCTTTGTTTTCATTTTTCATTTTTTGTCATGGTGTTGTCTGTTATAACTGAACTTATGATATTTGAATGGTCTGTAGTACCTTCTTTTCTTGTTTTTTTAAGAAAATTGAGTTTATATAGATTTTCTGATAATTCACGCGTATATAAATCAAACCAATTAGTATCAAATTCAATAATAAATCCTATTTATTTGTAAATATTAAAATTGAGAATGGAAATGGGGAATGTGTCAAAGAGACAACAACCCGACCATAGAGCAGACAACAGCCAAAGGCCACCAACAGGTCGTCAATACAGCGAGAAATTCCCGCACCCGGAGGAGTCCTTCAGCTGGCCCCTAAACAAATATATATACTAGTTCAGTGATAATGAACGCCATACTAAACTCCAAATTATACACAAGAAACTAAAATTAAAAATAATACAAGACCAACAAAGGCCAGAGGCTCCTGACTTGGGACAGGCACAAAAATTGTATGCTAATATTCTGTGTGTGCTAATAATCTGTGTGTGTACTAAGTAAAGTAAGTTCAAATGCCCAACGTGACCAGTTGACATGAAGCAGCTCTAAAGTATTTGGTTAACAATCATGAGTGTATCCCTGTTATGTTGTATTTAAGAGAGAATGATTCAGACGGACAACGTGCTTATATGTTTCTCCAAAAAAGACAACATCATACAACTTCAGCTTTTGAAGGGGAGGGGGTCATATGAAGGGGAGGGGTCATGTGCACCACTTTCTCATCCCATACACATATGTATTCAATAACAGTCAATTAGTTCGTAAGGGTTCCTGTAAAACTGCCAAAGACATGAATTTAACTTTAACATAAGAACACTTTTGTTCAAAAACTTCTTAGTACATTGTATAAGCAACCCTCTGTAAAAGCCGAATTATTCCGGCGTTCGTAATTTATATTACAATTATCAGAAAATACATGATTATAGAAACATGTGATCACACTAGGAGATATATACTCATTATGAAGGCACTGCCAAATTTTGCATAATAAAACTTAAAAGTTCACAGATGTGTAAAGCTGAAACCAGTTATTTTGTCCCCCCAAAAAATAAAAAATATCAAGAATCTATATGCACCATTTCAATCATTTACACCTTAAGTCAACAGTATAACGGTACGAAGGTCTAGTCATTAATTTTACTCTTTTTCCAAAATTACATTTGCACCCGCTGTGTGACCTGGAACCACTGGCACAGAAACGGAGTATAGTTTGAGGAAGGTCATTTGATTTTTAATTAGGGTTGGAGAGCTGGATGGTCATGTAGCGTCGAGGGAAGGAACAACGAGCACCTGCTATTAAAGATATTTTTCACCGTCAAAGTTGGATGAGCAGATTATTTTAAATTGATTTTTCACCCTGTCTTCATAAGATCATTCATTTCCACTGCCGATCAGGACAGTTAAATTATTATTTGCATCCCGGCCCCTTTTTTTACGGCAACAAGTTAAATTTATGTGTCCGTCGATACAAATACTGCTATGGAAATCTATGGTCTGCCATTGTCCTCAACAACTTTTTATGCACATCATAATCATGTGCTCGATATTTTTTTCCCAGTTTATATAACTTGTATAGACACGTGATGATTTTTTACCATGGCATGTGATTTGGTTATACAACTAAACATGGCGATACCGGGAAGTTTGGTTCTGTGCTCCTTATCATTTCTGCTGTTTCTGGTTCCACAGATGTCATGTCATCTCTGCCTCATAAGTCCAACTCAAAGAGGGTCGATGACCGGACTTAATACACAAGGTAAGATTAGCTGGAATTTACTCTAATATTTACTTTTCACATTTTAATGACAAGAAGACTCGTGAAGTTCCTGGGTGAAGCTCTAGGCAACAGCGCCTTATTACGATTCTTTGTACCCGCATGCACTCCAAATCTTGGAGTGAAATACATGGCAAACATTAGTATTCGTGGTCATGTGATTATGTAAATAAAAAATTATTGGCGGGATTTTCTTCCTGGTATATTTATAAATATCCATTTTTAAACATCCAGTCAAGTATAAAACGTAAATTGTAATTACAGGATTTGTTTTGATAAATCACAAACTAGGCACAATGTGTATGAGTTAAGCAATTACTATAACTGATTATTACTTATTAAGTATATGTCGTATATTGTGTTGCATTTGTAAGGGTCACTGATGACAGAGGTTTAAATAGAGAATAGTGAACAATATGCTATATAGTCTAAGTACAGAAAAACGGGACTAATAAAATAAAGAATTAATAATAACAAGGTGTTGATATTTAAAGATGTTAAAGAATAATGAGCAAAAAAATAGTATGAAGAAAAAGAAAAAAATATCTTCATAAGGGAGCTACCATTTGATTTTTATAGAAGGGATGAAATTTGAAAAAAAATAGGCAGGACAGGAGTGTTGAGTAAAAAAAAACCGGCAGGATGAGCAACTTGGTAAAAAAAAGGCAGGATGACAATTTGTGTAAAAAAAGTCGGGATAAACTAGTAAAAAAAAAAGGCAGGACCGAATAGAGTACAAAATAAAAAGGCAGGACAGACATGACAGAGATTACAATTAAAAAAAAAAGCAGGACAAAATTTTTCATCCTAGCCCCCCCCCCCCCCTAAAAATCAAATGGTAGCTCCCTAAATGAAGGACCCCAACCAAACCACTAATTTGATATGTTTGTATGAATCATATAAATTCACATGATTTTGTGTGTATGTGTGGTTAAATTATTTAAACAGGAAAGTAGTCTTGAGTGGGATTAGAAAAGAAAATTGAAAATGTCTTCATTGCTGCTATGAAATCGTTAGCAACGAAAATAACATTACATTTTGTTTAAGAGTTGCCCTGGACTCTATGATGACTGGAGTATAGAAATATGGTAGCCTGGACTTCCACAGACCAAAAGTAAACACAATGCTAAATAATGTGTCCCTTTTGTATGAGCTTTATATCTTTTATATATATCGCAGCCCCATCCGTTCTGAACGGGGGACGATAATTAAATGCACTGTGTAAATGTGTAAGAGATTGTCACCACAAGCACGTTCAAGAGCTTTTTTAGAGCTTAATTCTAAACTATAGTATTGAGTCATAGTGTAACAGGAGGACACGAGAACAAACTGCAACCAATAATGATCAAGGGTTAAACGACTTACAGTAAGTCAGAAGCAAACGAGTACATAAATAAGACCGTTGGTTTTCTCGTTAGAATTGTTTTACATTTGTCATTTCGGGGCCTTTTATAGCTGACTATGCGGTATGGTCTTGGTTCATTGCTGAATGCAGTACGGTGACCTATAGTTGTTAATTTCTGTGTCACTTGGTCTCCTGTGGAGAGTTGTCTCATTGGAATCATACCACATATTCTTGTTTTATATTTCAGTGATAAAGGTCGTATGCAAGCGAAGCATCATCTGTGTCCCATGAACACATTCTCCATTTATTTAGGTTTATTTATGAGTTTGCGGAAAAAATATTAAGTGGCCCGACCCCATATATACCATATCCTTGTATTTTCAACTTAAAAATCATGCATTGAATAATAAACCTGTTTTAATCTCATATATTATGAGTCATAATAGTGCCACTAGTGCGATATAACTTTGTAAATATCTTGAATATTGATAACTTGTATTTCTGAACATTATTTGAGAGAAATTTCAGACTACAGTTGTATTATGTTGAGTTTATGTTTGTTACTGGAGAGCATTATCTTATTTAAAAATCCCACATTGTCTCCTCAAGGATTCGTACTCTTGTGTCACTAGTCAGTCTATAGTCTAACCGACTAAACTTAAGAAGTTGTTTCCTAACAAACAATCTTAATGATGGCTTAATATCTACCACTCAATTAAAACAAAAATATAGTAACATGTATAAAGGCCGAGTATTTTGGACTTTTGTTAATTAAGTCTGTGAGTATTTACACGTCCAAATAACCGTGTTTCTAAAATACTTTTACAGCATCAAAAGATTGCATTTTGTTGAAACCTCCTTGTGGCGGACGCCCATCAGAACCAAAGAATGCTGCAATTTTAAGGTAAATCGTAAACAGTTATAATAGTAATCAGGGGCGGATCCAGCCATTTTAAAAAAAGGGGGGGTTCCAACCACTGGCATGTCCCCATTCCAATGCATTGATCGTCCAAAAAAAGGGGGTTCCAACCCCCGGAACCCCCCCCCCCGACCCCTGGATCCGCCACTGGTAATGTTATATATTCTATGATAAAGTAATTAAAAACCTGGTCACGTGTAGTTTATTTTAATTCAAGTAGTTTCATTTTCCTTTTGTGTGGCAAGAGATGTATCAGGACAAGAACATGTTAATGTGGTATGACTATGAACCCTTCTTATGTTGTACTGTTATACCACTGTCCCAGGTTAGAGTGAGGGTTTGGATCCCGCTAACATGTTTAACCCTGTCCCATTATTTATGTATGTGCCTGTCCCAAGTCAGGAGCCTGTAATTCAGTGGTTGTCGTTTGTTTATGTGTTCCATATTTGTTTTTCGTTCATTTTTTTTTTACATAAATAAGGCCGTTAGTTTTCTCGTTTGAATTGTTTTACATTTTCTTATCGGAGCTGACTATGCGGTATGGGCTTTACTCATTGTTGAAGGCCGTACGGTGACCTATAGTTGTTAATGTCTGTGTCATTTTGGTCTTGAGTGGATAGTTGTCTCATTGGCAACCATACCACATCTTCTTTTTTTATATTGTACGTAAAACGACATTCTGGACCGCGTTTTAATTGTGCTTTTTCAGAGGTGCATGTCACCCTTTCTGGCCGAACATATTAGTTTAATTTCGAGACGACTAGTCTTCACTCACAGTCCTACACCACAGCTAATGTCATGTGTTTTGTAAAGAATCATCAAGTGCCAGTTTCAAAATTGGTTTGGCCCGTTGGGGCTCGAACACTTGATTTTATTCAATCGAGGGGACTACGCTAGCTACTGCAGTACTATCTGGGCTTTTCAATTTCACAAGGCGACAACATATTTCAGGTAAATGATTAATCAAAACCTTATTAATCGGTTTTGGAAAACGAACTAGTGGTCAACTTGTCCAGTTGATTTTCAATTAGTTGTACTCAAATCTTTCGAATGGTGTTTTTCAATAAGAACCTCAACGGAGCCTGTTAGTTGACGAAAATTATTTATCATGTTATTATTTGCTTTTCGTTGCATACCTTTTCTAACATTGCAGGGCAGGACAGAATACCACCGTAACTTTCCAGAAGAATCTCAATCACTGGATACAGAAATCTCCTGTAAGTAGAACCAAGTCTGGACCAAGTCGGGAATATGATACTATAGTAGTTGTTTTCTATTAATTTTTTTGATATTGCCCTATGATAAGGGAATTTCTGTTTCGAATTTTCCTTGTTTTTTTGTATTTTTTGTATTTTACTTTTTAATCCAAAATTATTGTTAACTTTGCTTAAGTTAGATCCTCAGCTTAGATCGTCTCATCAGACGAACGCATTTAAAACCGCCAAACGAAAATTCAAATAAACATTCATTTAAAGTTTTGCATGTTTCCAAATCTCTATAATTCTATGTTGTATTTGTCATTTGTGAAGTTTCGAAAAATAAAACATTGTTAAAACTTACCCCACAACGAGATTATATACACTATTTAAAAAAACTTGTATGTTTTCTAAAGCACTGCAATTGTACATAAGAATAAGTACCCACCAAAAATACTTCAGTAGAACAGACCACATCAAGTGACACTAAATGACAACAAACTCCTCCGAAAAAGGAGTAGCACTAACAACAACAGCAACAACACTAAACTAGAAACGTTAACATATGGTAACCTCAACGCAAAAGTAGTTACTATAATAACTTAAATCAAACTTACTTTTCTTACAAATGGTCGATCACAAAATAATCTTTCTCACGATGTCATATAAGACGACTTTCCCACAATGCACCCATCATAATTGATGCACGCTGCAAAATCGTAGCGCCAATAATCCAACAGTGTATCTAAGTGATACAGGTCCATTTGGTAAACCTCTGACGTGTAATTCAATATTTCTCTATGATTGAACCATACTTATCATAATTATGCTTATTTCAAAATTTAAATTTCAGGGAGAGTTTAGGGTAAATATTGGGGTAGAAGGTACAGAGAAGTTTCAATCACTGGCAGTAGTGAAGGACAACAACGAACCCAATCTCCATCTCTATACCGTTCCAATAACTGTCCCTTCTGACAGGTAATATCTTCATCTTTATACAATTCTTTTAATTGTCCCCTGGTAGAACAGTTCTTCATCTGTATACAGCTTATTATTGTCCCAAAGGCAGATTACATCCTCATCCCATAAAATAAGTGCCAGGCTTATATATTTTTACACCAGACGCGCGATTCTTCTACATAGGACTTAGTAAAATAATGTTTTTAGAGCCATGGTGTAGTGGTTAGTGCGGCATCGGACTACTAACACAAAGGTTCCTGGTTCGATTCCGGTTCCGGGATGAAAATTTCAGGGACTGAATTTTCGGCTCTCCCTTGACACCATTTACGAGTATGGTCTTGAGGAAACGATGATAGTCCGTCGGAAGGGGACGACAAATAGCTGACCCGTGTTAAGAGAGAGCCATATCTCTTGCGCATTAAAGACACCCTTGTAGATTTCGACAAAGAGCAGGCTAATGTAGCTACAAGGCAGCACTCGCAGCCGCAAAATAGAAACTTTTAGGTATTGATATAAGTTGCATAACTTGTTTCCCAATGCACTATAAATAAATATATTTACACTGATAATGTTTATTGAATAAATGCACATTTATACCCCAATGGGATGGAAGGCATACTTAGAAGTGACGCTGGCACGCTCAGTGATGATGTAACATAAAATATTGTCCTCCATGAAATATTGTCCCTGTCTGTGAAATTTTGTCACCTCCCTCTGGACAATACTTCACTATGAAATACTGATCAATACTGGCTTTGAAAATCTTTTTTAATCGAATTTTTTACACAACAGTACACAAGCATGTATCAAGCACATTTTAAGATTTATAACTAAAATGGTTTTGTTTAGTAAGGAATTTATATTATTACTAATAGTGAGCTTCAAATTTGCATAGATACTTTACAAATGGTTTATTATAGAATAAATAATTGTCAAATAGATATAGGAAGATGTGGTATGAGTGCCAATGAGACAACTCTCCATTGTATGTTTCATTGTATTACATTATATTGTACACATATAAGTAATGTACTGACAATTACTTATTTTGTAAATATATACACAAAAATTCCTATAGACCTTCTCTAATATGAATATAAGTTCATAACCTCCCCTTTACGAGACAAAGTTTCATAGTATTCATCTGTGAAATATTGTCTCAATTAACACGAAATATAACCTGCCTTTAACTAGACAAAGTTCCACAGTATTTTTCTGTGAAATACTGTCTATATACAGACCAAATTTCACTATGAAAATTTGACATGTGTCCATAGACGAGGACCAGTGGCGGATCCAGAACTTTTCCTAAGGGGGGGGGGGGGGGAGGGCGCTGTCTGACCTAAGAGGGGGGGCTCCAGTCATGCTTCAATGATTCCCTATATAATCACCCAAATTTTTCCCACGAAAGGGGGGCCCGGGCCCCTCAGCCCCCCCTGGATCCGCATATGAGGACAATATTTAATGAAAAATAGTTATGAAATATTGTCTTACGGTAAAATATTTCATAGAACAATATTTTGCTTTACAGTGACACGTAAGACTATCATCTCTGCATATCAATACCTGGGTCGTATTTGATTTCATTTTAAACAACGATTTTCCATAGACGAGGACCAGTGGCGGATCCAGATCTTTTCCTAAAGGGGGGGGCGCTCCTGTCATGCTTCAATTATTCCCTATATAATCAACCAAATTTTTCCCACGAAAGGAGGGACCTGGGTCCCTCAGCCCCACCCCACCCCTGGATCCGCCTATGCAGGACAATATTTCATGAAATATAGTTATGAAAAATTGTCTTACGGTAAAATATTTCATAGGACAATATTTTGCTTTACAATGACACGTAAGACTATCATCTCTGCATATCAATACCTGGGTCGTATTTGATTTCATTTTAAACAACGATTTTCCATAGACGAGGACCAGTGGCGGATCCAGATCTTTTCCTAAAGGGGGGGGGGGCTCCTGTCATGCTTCAATGATTCCCTATATAATCAACCAAATTTTTCCCACGAAAGGAGGGACCTGGGTCCCTCAGCCCCACCCCACCCCTGGATCCGCCTATGCAGGACAATATTTCATGAAATATAGTTATGAAAAATTGTCTTACGGTAAAATATTTCATAGGACAATATTTTGCTTTACAATGACACGTAAGACTATCATCTCTGCATATCAATACCTGGGTCGTATTTGATTTCATTTTAAACAACGATTTTCCATAGACGAGGACCAGTGGCGGATCCAGATCTTTTCCTAAAGGGGGCGGGGGGCTCCTGTCATGCTTCAATGATTCCCTATATAATCAACCAAATTTTTCCCAAGAAAGGAGGGACCTGGGTCTCTCAGCCCCCCCCCCCAACGGATCCGCCTATGCAGGACAATATTTCATGAAATATAGTTATGAAAAATTGTCTTACGGTACAATATTTCATAGGACAATATTTTGCTTTACAATGACACGTAAGACTATCATCTCTGCATATCAATACCTGGGTCATTTGTATTTGATTTCATTTTAAACAACGATATACCAAAGAATTGCCGACTCATCTTTATGTACTATGGACCTCGATGGACGTAATTTTGAAAATATGGTTTACATCGACCCAACTAACTATTCAGGGACGATATCAAAAGTTCAATGTAGGATAAAAAAAACTTAATTCACATAGTTTTTTCACTGAAACTTACAGTAACTAATACTCAGGTGACCGGCCAATGATTTTAACTTGAAGTTTAGTTTTTCATACGAGCACACAGCAATTGATAATTGTCTCTCTCCTTTATTACAGACTAAAACAGACGCTTGTACTTCAGGTATGTAAGATTTAATTATCAAAAGTACGAGACATATAAACAAACTTATATTATGTCTCTGCTAGTATTATTCAAGAACAAAACGAGAATAATATATTGTTAACTGGGAGTCTCATTGGGGGGTTCCGATCCCGGATCCCGCTTACTGTTTTGTCAGATTCCCGTATCCCGCTTACACTATGTACGTAAGTAATTCTCATTTTTTTTGTCCATTCCCGGGTCCCGCTAGACCTCATTTCCCGTTTTCACGACACAATAATTTGACTTTCCCGTGTCACGCTTACAAAAAATCGGCAATCCCGCTTCACGCTTAGACCCCAATGAGACCCACTTAACTTTGCGATTTGTTTTGCCTCTGATGGAAATATAACAGGGTTGCGTTCAATATAATAGTAGCGGCTACGTAGTGCTACATGTACCTAGATTTATGACTGAGCAGCTAGCCTAGCTGCTATTAATATCTATGTAGCAGCTAGGCTAGCTACACGAAAACGGTTTAATAGTCATAAATCTACGTAGCCCTTTGTATAAGATTTGAACATTTTCCACTGTAATATTATCGGTATGGTCACGTGGCAATAAAGTGCCCCATTTTGTGCATACTGATGTGATGTTAGCACTTTGTTTAAATATTCAATAGCATTGAGTTAGGCTTTTAAAGTCAATTCGGGATTTCGGAAATTTATCACAAGAAAGTTGTTTTGGACCCAATTGTAATGCATACACAAAGATGACACAAAATAGTCATGAAAGACCCCCCCTCCTTCTCACGGTGATTGTTTCCAATTCGACAGATTATTAAAAAAAACCTGAGCAAAATGAAATAGAACATTTTTATTTTTTTTCTATAATCAATAAGTTAAAGTTTTATTTTCGTTCTTTTACAGGTCGTGTATGTCACAAATAACCCTCAAGCACCACCTATGTTTTACCAGTGCAGAGACGTCCAGATAATAGACAACTTCTAAATTGAAAATGAAATTCTAGATGAAAGTTACGTGCATAATGTATATAAAGAACCCTATAGATAAATTACATTCCTTTAAAAATATTTATTTTGTGACATGTTAAGAACATAACTTTTTCTTATTATTAGCTTGTGTCTTGCCGTTCACAAATATATGTCTCAATATTGGTCACAATGTTATTTCTTCACATGTCACTAATCTTCACATGTCACTAATCTTCACATGTCACTGATCTTCACATGTCACTAATCTTCACATGTCATTCCATCACATACATGTATCACCCTCTTACAATTCGTTTTAAATGATGTTAGCATTTATTTGGATGGACTGGTTGTCTGTCCTTCTAACTTATTAACCTGTAAGTTGCAAGGTAACAACCAGCCTACATTTTGGCTACTGTTACATACATTTAAAAAAAATAGGTTCTTTTCTAAGAAGGTGTCAGACCACCAATTAAAAATCCCTATCTGTTCAACCAAATTTTGCAATTTTCACAGCTTTCTAAATATTTTACCTTAAGTTTAACTTCAAGGAAACCAGGTATATCCTGAATTGTACATGTATCACCTTCCTACATGCCAATTTTCAACCAATGTTTAAAGTCTTGTAACAAATTTCTGATTTTGAAAAGACAGGTACTACCAAAATAACTCCCGGTTTTCTGGAAATCTTAAATTAGTGTACTATGTAGCGCATTAATCCTGAATTTGTAATGCAAACTCATAGACAAGTGAATTTTGGCTCAAAATGGTCTAAATATATTTCCCTTTCACCAAAAGTTTCATTTCTGCAAATTTGTTGGTAAGTTTAAGTAAACAATGACATCAAAAGCACTATTTTGTGTCAAAGTAGGACTACTTTTACATACGTTCTAAATAGGAGGGAGTAATTGGTGGTCTGACACCAGAAACGCAAGACAATAAATCATTGTGGTCCTCTTAAAATTATGTTACCAGTATTGAGTAACTAATTTGGTTTTACTCGGAATTGAAGTCATACATGTATATCTATTCATTAGTAACCTCATTTACTCGTTTTATTCATTAAAAAAGTATTTCATGATAAATAAAACTTGTAAGTGTAATGTAATGTATATTTATGTTTATACTTATATTTTCTTACTTCTTATTTTGCCGTTTTTCGTTTATATGTTACATGTATAGCCTTGTTTTACTTCTCATTTTATCATCTCAGAGAGGGTGCATTAATAAAAATACTCATACAAGCAAGCGCCTCTCAACTTATTCTCAACTAGTAGCAGTCTATATATGTTTTAGTGTTCACTACTTGCTTTTGAATATAATAGTTTACACACATATGTGTGTACAATTAGGAGAGAGAGGTAGTACTTTCAAATTTATAAGCTGTGTGTATATTTTTATATTTTTTGTTCTTTATCTTTTTTACGAATATATTTAATAAAATCGTTTTCACAAAAGTTTTAATTATTATCATTATTATTATTGATTGATTTGTTTTATTTTCATGATTTCTTCAGTTTTTGTCTTTTTTCCCCCTAATACTATACATCCTATATGCAATGAGTCAACTATGTTTGATATGTGGAAATATTTTTAGCCTGGTATCCCTGCCCGATATCTAGGTGCGCGTACTGACAAGATTAGCCAGGACCCCAGGCAAGAAATATTTTATAATGTTCATTTCAGTCTCTCAGGTTTTACTTGACCTTGACCTCGTTTTCATGATTCATTGCTTAGTGTTAAGTTTTTGTGTTTTTCTTTTAAAGTAAAACTATATAAGAAATAAGTCAACTACATGTGCTGTATGGAATGATTGAAAGGTGTTTATGTCTACCTGGTAGGTATCATCTGACCTTGACCTCATTTTCCTGGTTCGTTGGCCAATGTTAAGTTTTCGTGGTTCTGTTGGTGTCTTAGTTGGATTTTTAGATACATGTACTATAAGCAATTATAAGTCAACTATATTTCATACATTTGTTGATTTCTCGCTGCATTGAAAACCTATTGGTGAACATCGGCTGTCGTCTGCTCTTTGGTCGGGGTGTTGACACGTTCCCCATTTCCAATTCTCGACTTTATCGTAATGTATACATCTGTCTGGCATGGTTCATTTGACCTTGACCTCATTTTATTGTTCTTTGATCAATGTTTAGTTTCCTTGGTTATGCCTGTTTCTAAGAAACTATAAGCAATAGGTCAACTATATTTGACCAGTGTATTTAAAGATTGTATTTAAAACTTGCGAAGTGGTTGATAAATTGCATCACTAGTTTTTTTTTTAATTATTATTTAGATTAAAACATACCGAACGTGCAAGTCAGACCTTCGTGAGTAGTCATTGTAACTAAACACAACCATTATCATCGAATTAAAACTGATCCTTCAGTCTCAATGAAAGGTTGTAAAAAGTTGGGTTTTTAAATAGTCATTGTCCTCGGATAGATAAAGTATGTGAAACGCGACATTGGAACTCTGTTATTCCATATTTTTTAAATTTATTTGTCTATGATTATTCTTTTTACTGTCTGCAATATAAAAGCAATTTCATTTAAGACCTTTTTTTAGTATAGACGTCATACGATATTGTTTAAACCTTATCTTTAATGAATATTTAATGTTGCTATGTGATAACATGAGCTATCTTATTCTGATAATTAAATATATTTAGAGCAGAGCAAAACTATATCAACTATATAAAACCAACATTATGTACAGGTATACTTATTTGATTTATTATGCTTTTCCTATTAAACAAAGGGTTACATATAACATTATAAGTGTACCATCTGATAAGTGAAGCCATATATATATATAAAATCTGACCAGATCTGTTTTGGCTGAAATGTTACAGTCCTAGGTAAGATTTACAGTATTTCATACGTAATTTTTTTCAAAGTAGAATGCATTTTCTTAGAATGTAGTGGGATATATTACCAGGCAAAATCGAGGAAATTGTGCAAATGATGATACAAGCATGGAAATTACCACAAAGCATCATTATTATATACTTTTTAAGAAACAACTGCTGGACATTAAAAAAAATCATTTTTTCAAGATGGCCACGGCCTTTTTCTAAAATGGCTGTTTTTAAAGTCTGAAAATCGTGATTTTTTTCTGGAAACTTTCTTTTACCTTCTTTTAGTGAAAAACAGCTATCTGAATTTTGGTAGCTACCTTCCTAACCTGTGAAAAATTTACTAGTAAATATTTGACATATCCAGGGTTTGCGCATGCGCGAAAATGTATCAAAATTCATTAAAAAAACATTTGAACTACATGTTTTTACTATAAAATTAATGTTTTGGGATTTTCAATGATCTTATGATTTGATTTGATAACATTTTTCAAGGTTGTGATACACATGATTTAACAATTTTGCGCATGCGCAAACTATTTATAGACATAAAGAGCGATCTTTATGCACTACCAGGGCAAAACTGGTTAAAATCGTAGTTCTTCTCATTACTCTAAAAATCGATGCTCTTGTAGAGCTGTTCAAGTAAGTGTAACATCTATGATGCCACTGCTTAAAAAACAAGCCCATTCAGTTGCAATGATCAGGTATTCGATGGATACGATAAGGCGAAAAATGTGGTTATTGCTGGAGAAACATCAATCAGCCACTTTTGGTGTTCGCTATTCAGTGGGAATGGCCTGATTTGTACAGAGAAGATAAGTTTATCCTCATTTGAGGTGGATTGCACATTGAAAAGACTTATAAAATTCTGGGTGATATATCACGTAATAGTGGATGGACATGTGTCCTCACTAAAACCAATACTGCAAAACCTAAAACGGCAGATCTAGATTCTTTGTATGTATGTTCAAATGTACCTAGGACTAGACACGCGCATCAGATAACTGTATGTGTTTTGCTTGAACTGTATATATCGGCTTAAGAAAGCTAAACACAGAAATTATAATCATGTCATGACTCTGTGACGTTCAATGATTTGATAGACTGGTGTAAGGAAATATAGTCATCTCGACCATATTTTAATTCCTTGTGTTCAATTGTAAAATAAAAACTTCTTGTGAATTTGGTAGTATGCTCATTTCACGAGTCAGATTTTGTACAAATAGTCCATATAAAGCATGATGCCGTATTTATCTAAGTCTTGATCGTGTAAATTATTCTCGATCGTTACCGACCTTCTCCGAGATATGGCGTCCCTTCTCTAACATCACCCACAGTTGAAAATGATAATTTCACTGTACGTAAGACCAGCAAATAGTTTTCTAATAGTACAATTGATCAGGCAAAGAAACCCAGAATAATGCAATTGTGAGGGGCGATGTTGTTGTCATAGGTTTAACCGAAGATCTATTTTAGACATATGAATGGTAGCTGGACCAGAAGTAAGTAGACTATCAGATGAATTTTGAAAGATCTATTTGTTTGAGGCATTCTATAACAGACGGAACGACTTAAGGATGCATTCTTCTGACTTTTCAGTCTCGTTCAGTCTTGTTGAAATCTCGTTCTTGAATTATTTCCAAAATATGTGATAGAAGTGGAAAATATCACTGAATTTTAAAAATATTATAAGCAAACATAAATCTGTGAAAAAATTGTGTATTTACAATGAATGGTTTTCGCGTAATCCAGTTTTCAAATTTTACGACCAATCAAGTCAGTATTTTTAGCCAAAATTTTGAGAAAATGGGTGAGGGATACAAAAAATGATTTTACAACAATCATGTACATCCCATATCATTTTGGTCTTTTCAAATTTCTTAGATATGTCTTTTTTCATTCATTTATATAAAAAAAAGTTGAAATAATATGCATTTTGTTCTTAAAACTGAGAAAAATCACAAAAATACAAAATTGACAGCATGGTAAATTTTACACAAAAAAGCGTCAAAATATGATAAAACTTTCTTATAGTAACACCTACTTATAGTTTTTGTAAGTAAAATTTATTCAGATTGGCCCACTTCATCTTTATAGAAAGTATGAGAAAAAGTTTAATTGTGGAACTGTAATTTTTTTCATGATAATAGCCCAAAAATAGGTACAAATCGATGAAAAATGGGAAAATCATCAAAATTGGGCATTTTCAAAGGGCCGTAGCAAAAAAAGAAGTACACCACCATATGATTTTTTCTTCACCAATTAATTTGTTACAGTCTTATAAACCCAAAAATCAGGTTAAGAAAAAAAGTTTAATTCTAGAAATTTTTGGCTCCTCAGGGGTGTACATCCTTAATGAACACACTACAAAAACACAAAAGGATTTCTTTAAAAAGATCAAAGGCAAACAATGCGAAGATCGTTTGAAGCAAATGCAAAACGAAGGAGAACCGGTTTCTTATAACCAGATCAAAAAGAACAGCTTCCTATTATGTCCGTAAAATAAAACTGTAAGCGTCGTTGTCAAAAACAAAGCTAGAGAACCTTAAAAGTGATTGCGATATCTTTTCTAGACTTTTATTTCTTGTCACAGTAGACAAATTGACATGGAATATTTCTTTATCCATAAAAAAACAAACTGCTCCTCCGTTTTTGTTTCGCGATGTCACTTTAGACAGTGGTATTAAATCGGTGCAAATGGTATACTTGAAACATTTTGTGATAAGCTGATCTAAATTCTGACGCATTTATCGTTGGTGGAGCAGCAATAATTTATTCCAGGCTACCTTGTTGGGCAACAATATTTGATGATTTTGCAAATGATGTCATACTGTCTTACATAAAATCTTGCATCGATAAGTATTCGAGAGTAGACATTGTATGTGATGTTTACTAAATGTATAATTTAAAGGCTAGATGTGACAAGACAAAAGCAAGGTTCTTGTGCTGAACGGAAAGGTGTTGGTTCTGGTAGAACACCAGGGGACTGGATTAGTTTTCTCTGTGAAGATGACAACGAAACGAAATTTTTCAAGTTTCTTGCCGACAGAATTGCTTCTTTTAAGACTAATACGGATACTTTTCAGCTACCCCTTGTAATCATGGAGAAGCAGATACACGAATGTTTGTCCATGTTCGGCTTGCTTCCTGTACGTGACATATCAAATGCGCTTGGTCCTCGTGTAGCTACTCTTCCTTTCGTTCATGTATTCAGTGGATGTGATACTTTATAGGATTTTCGTGGAAAAGGGAATAGGTCAGTTTGGATGACATGGGAAGTATTTCCAGATGTAAGGGACGTTTTTTTTCTCTTCGCTGAAGTATAAAGACATATACATGACATCATAGAAACATTTGTTTGCATCATGTATGACAGAAACAACATCAACATTTGCTGTTAACGAGGCGCTATGTAAATTGTTACCCAGAAAGTAGCGGCATTGTGATGCAATTCCGCCTACAAGAGTTTTTTTCTCGGAGCACATTCAAAGAAAAGCATATCAAGGAGGACTAGTTTAAGCTCAGCCTGATTTATGTATTCGACAGGTACATGTACCAAGTCATAAACACTGGGGTTGGATGAAAGAAAAAAATCGATGACAGTTGGAAACCAAAAAGGACTTCTTCGGCTGCCGTTACATCCTCCTGTCAGGAACTTGAAATGCGAAGGAAAAATCAAGCTGTGTTAACAACTGTAAAAGCTACCGTTCTGTCCTTCCTTGTACGTTTTTTTTTGTATTGGCTACTGTCAGATAAATATAAGATAACCAACCTGTCTAACTAACAAAACTAGACATGTAAACATAAAAAATAATGTGATATCACTCGTTAAGTTGATGGAAATAAAAAAAAAAATACATTTTCAAAATTTTTGTCGCCATTTTGGAACCGGAAGTAACTTTTTTTAGTCATTTATTTGTTGTTTTGTCGTGGTTTGGGAACTGAATTATACCTATTAGACAGCTTTCAATGATTTACGAAATGTAGCCATTTGGATATGACGCCATTTGCAAAATGATCGGTGGCCATCTTGAAAAAATGGAAATTTTTGATGGCCAGCACCTGATTTTTTTTAATTATCATTTAGTCAACCGTTATACCAAATTTCATGTTTGTATCACGATTTGCACAATTATGTCCATAATATCTCCCACTAATAATATAGATGACATTCATGTTTTCTGGATGTTTTAAAGGGCATTAGCTGTCAAATTAAAGTCCACCAATTTGACTCAAATTCTCATATTAGATTTATAACAATGTAAAACATTTATCCAAATTATAAGAATAAACAATTTACAGGGAATTGGCTCGATGATATACAGCTTCGTTTTGAGTGTACCATTCCACGTACTAAACTTAAAGCTCAACTTAAAGAACTCGTCAGTTTATGTTTCTTTAATAAAAAGGGCACTAGACGTTTTAAATATCTAGTTTTGGGCAGAAATTAAGCTTACTTTGTGAAAATCATACAGAGTCAAGCAACCAATATACCGAAGAGGATATCACTGCCATGCTTGACTTTAAATTGACAACATTTTTGTTGAATTTGGAGGTTTTGTCTTCCAACAGACTATTTGAATCCCAATGGGTACCAATTGCGCTCCTCTACTTGCAGATTTTTTTTTTTAGTCTTATGAAGCAGAATGTATCCAAGGGCTTGTACAGAAGAGAGAAAAGAAATTAGCCCAATCTTTTAATTTCACCTTTCGGTATACTGATGATGTACTGTCTCTTAATAATAATAATATATTCACTGATCACTTACATTTAATATATTCAAGTGAACTTGAAATTTAAGATACTAGCAACACAGATAGATCTGCTTCATATTTAGACCCTTTTCTCCAAATGACAAGGTAGGTTAAATACCAAAATTTATGACAAACGCGCTAATTTTAATTTTCCTATAGTCAACTTTCCTCCATTTCTGTGTAGCAACATCCCAGCGGCACCAGCATATGGAGTATATGTGTCTCAATTGATATGTTACTCTAGAGCTAGCTCAAAGTACGTCGATTTTGTTTAACGAGGAATACTGCTTTCTCAAAAGTTGTTAAGACAGGGCTATGAATCAATCAAATTAAGGTCATCACTCAAGAAAGTTTACGGTCGCGATCATGAGCTGATTGGCCAGTATTACAAAAGTGTGTCAGAAATTATATATTATGTTCTTTCTCAGTCATAATTACCTTCCATTATTACCGAACTGAACAAAGAAATAACACGACGGGTGCCGTATACGGTGCAGGAAATGCTTTCCCTTCCGGCGGACCTGATTTCACTCCCGCTTTTTAATGGAGTTCTTGTTGTTTCTTATTTATCATTTGTAACTGTGGATGTAAAAGAGGGACGAAAGATACCAGAGGGACAGTCAAACTCATAAATCGAAAATAAACTGACAACGCCATGGCTAAAGATGAAAAGACAAACAGACAAACAATAGTACACATGACACAACATAGAAAACTAAAGAATAAGCAACACGAACCCCACCAAAAACTAGGGTAATCTCAGTGTAAATGTCTTTTCGTTTTACTCCTTGGTTTTGATTGTTATCGTCTTAGTCTAGACGCCATTTAATTAACTATTGAGATGACCACGAAAACAACCGACGGCCACATAACACGATATATATATAAATATAAACGTAAATATAAATACATATAATGTGAACCTCGTGCAAATTGTTTTTTTCTATGTCTGTTTGATTTCAATTTAAAGGTTAAAAAATAAGTAAATTTTCAATTGTACCTGTATAAGAATGATTGTTTGTGAATCGAATCAGTCAATCAAATGATTAACCTTTTTTTACGTAAAACCCCAATGAGCATTTTGAAAACTTGGCAAGTTTGATATTGGATCGAAATACATGAACAATTGGAACAAGGTTCAGGATCACGGGAAAACTTTGCCTCATCCGAAACTTCAAGTCAACCAAGTTCGAGACAACTAGAGTCAACCGTATTATAGACAGATCTTATTAAGACATTAAATTATTGAAATTTAATTGAGAATGCAAATGGGGAATGTGTCAAAGAGACAACAACCCGACCACAAAACAGACAACAACAGAAGGGCATCATTATAGGTCTTCAATGCAGCAAGAAACTCCCGCACCCGGAGGCGTCCTTCAGCTTGATATATATATACTAGTTCAGTGATAATGTACGTCATACTAAACTCCAAATTATACACAAGAAACTAAAATTAAAATTCATAAAGACTAACAAATGCCAGATACTCTTGACTTGGGACAGGCGCAAAAATTCGGCGAGGTTTAACATGTTTTTTTAGATCTCAACCCTCCCCCTATACCTCTAGCCAATGTAGAAAAGAAAATGCATAACAAAAAACACTACGTTTTAATATAAATAGTACCTTTAATGTCCCTTTATGATATTTCATGGTAGCTAGATAGTTTAAAATTTCATTTGTAGCTCAATTTCTACATTCTTTGAATTTTTCATCATTTTCTACAATTGCATGTATCCTTCTTTTTCACTGAATCAGTGATTCCACATTCGTCGTGGATCCAGAAATTGTTCATAAGAGGGGACCCACAGGCTGCCTAATAGGGATCCCTCGTCAATAATGCTTCGGTGATTGTGTATATAATCAACCATTTTGTGCCCCCCTAAATCCGCCTCTGACACCCACTTTGCATTATCACTATATTTTATATGCTCACTGTGTTCCCACCCGGTATATCCCATATCTTAAGCTTGTTTGATGACATGATGACCATAAGTTCCTACATTCCAGTCAACTTCACCCTCTATATCCCAAAGCCCTACTTTTTTACATCCCATATCATGAATCCCACTTTTAAACCCCTTTATCCCACATTATATTTATTTTACCGCCTATATACATGATATATTTAACTCGTCTAAACATCAACCAAACAATGTTAGATCTATAAATTTGCGAAAATCTATAAATTTGCTTTCGCAAATTTTTGGTTCTTCCCTGGCCGGGATTCGAACCCATGCTACTGTGATATCGTGACACCAAATCGCATGCACTGCAGCCGTCCCGCTAGACCACACGACCACCTGGGCTCTCAAAAAAAAGAGCTTTTACTGGCCGTGTGTTACCTTTCCTCGTCATTTTTAATCTAGCGGCGTACTACAGTACATGATCTATAAGGCATGAAGATGTTATTGTTACAGATCAGCTAAATTATCTATAGGAAAGGATCCTACAAATTAATGTAATATACAGTCACAGAAAATAATTATATTTATAAGTACGTCTGAGTCAGTGACAACTCTACAACAGATGTATCCATCGGATCGCCATCAATGATGGTGATACATGGATGTGTACATTATGTATTATATACAACTCGTCTAAACATCAACCAAACAATGATAGATCTATAAATTTGCTTTCGCAAATGTTTGGTTCTTCCCTGGCCGGGATTCGAACCCATGCTACTGTGATATCGTGACACCAAATCGCCTGCACTGCAGCCGTCCCACTAGACCACACGACCACCTGGGCTCTCAAAAAAAGAGCTTTCGCTGGCCGTGTGTTACCTTTCCTCGTCAGTTTTAATCTAGCGGCGTACTACAGTACATGATATATAAGGCATGAAGATGTTATTGTTACAGATCAGCTAAATTATCTATAGTAAAGGATCCTACAAATTAATGTAATATACAGTCACAGAAAATAATTATATTTATAAGTACGTCTGAGTCCACAGCCATGTATCACCATCATTGATGGCGATCCGATGGATACATCTGTTGTAGAGTTGTCCCTGACTCAGACGTACTTATATATATATATTTATATATAGCACGTCCTCACTTTGTTTATACTTCTTTTAATGTCACAAATCTTTAATTATTTACTCTTAGACTAGTATCCCACAAATTAATTCACTTTGTTTTACCCCTTATATTGCATATCTACACTTTTTTACAACTATGTATACTTCCCCTCTTTAACGACTAATAGATAGACAAGTGTGCTTCGTGTGCTTTTATAAAGACACAAAAACATAAATTAAATATTGGTTTAGATCTCATCCATCAATAAAGAGACCTTCAGATGGACAAATAATTTTAATCAAAACCCTCAGTTAGATCCTAGATAGAGATATTTACCGAAAGTTATTAACATAAAAAGTCATTACTATCCGTAGACAGTTTTTTTTAAATTATTTTATGTGGTTTATTTTAAACTCAGATTTTGATAGGTGTTTTCCTATTTAGTTTTCGCACAATATGTGTATAACAAGCTTTCGTTTCGCTTTGTCATCAATTTTATAGCCGGAGTTATATATAGCATATGGAGGAAAATTTATATGCATTTCATCCGTCCGAAGTGGTTTAAAGCGGTATTTGACATATATTACTGTGTAGATATCCCATAGATCTACATATGTGTTTCAGGGACGGTATGACATGTGTATTTAGTTGGTGAACTACTTATGGTTGTTTTATCTTGTTCAATGGCAAGGTGACAAATTTCCATTTGTAAACATTTAAATTATTTGTTTGGAGATCAGTGTATTTTACCTAAAAGCGGGAAAAACCATTAACAAGTAAACAAAGAAATATAATCTACAGAAATCACCCGTGCAATGAGTTCTCCTTGAGGTAGTTATAATTAATTTTATTAATTGCATGTTAATTTCTATATTATATTAGCATGAGAATGTTACTTTGTATATAAACAAAACGTAAATGTTTTTATTTAAATTTATGACATAGCTAAGGTGTTTTCCTATTTTATATTTCGAGGTCATGAAATTATGATAACACGTGTCGTCGTGACATTTAAACTAGTGTACTTTGATCTACTTTAGAGAGCATACTTTTTTCTTATCTTAAGTCGCAAGAATTTGTTTACAAATTTCCGACATCACTGATGCAATCCGGTTTTAGTCTCGTTTTAGTACCCAATTTTTCTGTCAAAATAACCCGTCAGAGTGACACCATTTTTTACCGTGAGGATTTGGGAATTTTCCGGTCGTTACCTTGTACTCAAGAATTGATTTGATTTTAAAAATGAAAATTTCATCATCGACGGTAGTCCCGAACATGCATGAAATATATGCCACTGGACGTTAAGCATCCAACAACCAATCGACGGATGTATCTTCTCTCTATAGCTCTATTAATGAGCTATTAATTCACGATGAATATTTATTTCAAATGCTAACTTTTCTATGTCATCCATTTTGACAGAATCTTGATAATCATATGTTTACTACTATGCATAATCATCAGTGTATTAATCTCCATAATCATATTTATAAGTGATATTATTATGTAAAAGCAGAGACTATTTCATATTCGTACGTGGCATTGCAATAAAGCTACTAAGAATTGATTATGAAATACCTGCATTGTGGACAGAGACATATATACATACATGTATGTCTCTGATTGTGGAGATGTAGGCAGTTCTTACTTTTATGGAAATATATATCGTAAAATAAACTGGTTGACATTGAAACCACACCATCGTATTTCTATAATGTTAAATGTGAAAATCACATAAACAACGTACGAGATTCAGACGTCATTGAACTTAAGTGAAATGTGCGAGATTTTTTGGTATACTAGAATTCGTATTAAATTAAACACGTTCACATATTATTAAATAATAATTTTTACTATAAATTATCTGTTGCTTTATTACATTTGGTTATTGCTATATGTGTAATTTTGAAAACCATAAATTTTGTCATTCCTTTTCCAACATCGTCGCATGTTTTCCCAGTTGACATGAATCGGTTTCACTTAGATTTGATATCTATGCTACTCCTTCATATTTTCTACTTGTTGCATATGTTGCTACAATTATCTCTGGTCAGATTTGTCTTTTCTTTCCGATCCACAAAATAGATTCTTCTGTAATCGCATATTCCTCTGTCTGTCCCCATGGTTTCTTCTATTTCACACAAATGCGTACCATTTCACTCATTCACATGCATTCATGAATTGTTTACACAATTTGTCGTAAAATTAACTGATCTATATTGTGACGGTTTCGTCCCTGCCATTGCAAAGAAAAGCATAGAAAATACTGTATTCATAATTAATGGGCCCACGGGGGCAATATGCGATTATAACAATATACAATTTAACCAATACAATCTAACAATACTGGGGAAAAGAATAAAAAGATTGATACATCAGCATACGTTCGGAAAGTTTTAGTAATTTTGATAATCATGCACTACTAGTTGATGCATGGCATGCACCCATTCGAGTTATTGACAAATCTACTAAGATATCAATCGTAGAAAGACAATCAATTATATGGCAAAAAAAAAAACACACCAAGAAACGTGAAACAATTGTCCACAGAACAGATAAAACAAGAATGTGTACCCAGTACACGGATGCCCCACTCGCACTTTAAACTCTAATTTAACATTAAAATTAGAATGGTCATATCATAAGGAACATGACATTGTATACTAAGTTTCAAGTTGATTCGACTTCAAATTCATCAAAAACTACCTCGACCAAAAACTTTAACCTGAAGCGGGACAGACGAACGAACGAACGAACGAAGGGACATACAGACCAGAAAACATAATGCCCCTCTACTAAAGTAAATGGGGCATAACAAGATTGGGGATCACCTATCGAAGGTTTTCAACCAAGGTGAGCAGTTGTTGTTGGAATAATAACAGCCGTCATATTTCTTTACAGAATGTCAATTCGCCTTTTCAGAATCTGAAGGACTATGGGTAATATCATTGTTCGTACCCCAAAATGAAAATAACGTGGCGTCATTGGATGGATTTCCATTGTTTAGAACATTTTAAACCAATCACAACGTTTTGTGGTACGCTTTTGAAAATATTACCCAGAATGCATTAGATTCTAAAACGGCGTATTGGTTCTACTATTTCGAACAAAAAAATACAGTTAGTCTACTACATGTATCTCAAGTGGAAATTAGTTTGAGTTGTCACGCTTTGTCAATGATTTTCCAAATGATAAATACACAGCTACTTTTGCATTGGTACTATTTCTGTACTAAAAATCTGTAGTACTGAAAATGTACTTTTAATATTCAGTACTATTTTGTTACTTTAAAATTATTGTAATATTTAGGTACCTGTATTTTACAGTACTTAATTTGTACTTGAAATTTAGGTACTACAGATTTTTGGTTACACCCTACCGTTAAATTTTCAGCATTTTGAAAATTTTTCTATTTCAAATCTCTTAAAATTATGATTTTCAAACATGAAATATTGTATTATTTCTGTACTAAAATATTTAGTACAAATCAAGTACTGTAAAACACAAGTACCTAAATATTACAATAATTTTAAAGTAAAGAGATAGTACAGAAATAGTACCTATGCAAACGTAGCTGTGTATGAGGACCGAAGTATAAAGCTCGTGTGCAAATACTAATGTCTGACTTTTTCATTTTTGATGATCAATTGAATTGTGTTTGTCCAGTGTAAAACCACACAGGTTAACAACATGGTTAAGGTCAAGACTGAATTAAATATTGAAACAATAAAAACTGTTGTTATTTAGTCTCTGAGTGAAAGTTGTCTCATTTGCAATCATTCCACATCCTTAATTAGATTCTGCAAAGATAATCGTAAGTAATTCAGGGTTGGAAATTAAGGTTGCAGCTGGAACGAGAGGATATTTTTCTGTTTTAGATTGGTTGGTGTTTAACCCACTATCTGGAATTTGCTTTTCGTAGGGCGATTTTTTTTTATGTTGGCAAAGGAAGCCGGTGTGTCGACAGAGAACGACCGACCTTATTTTTGTTATAAAAATGATAAACAGAAATATTACCTATAAAAAAACTTAATATTGTAAAAAATCCCGTTTTCTTCGGTAACTGTGCAGAACCTATTCTTGGTTTTGATTAATTTGTTCTCTTTCGAAATTTGCATAAACTATTTTCAAATGGACGCTAAGCTGCATGAAGTATTTGCCATTGGACGTTATTTCAACAAAATATACATCTATAAGTTCATTTAACTTTGACCCCTCTTGACAGGTTTAAAAAAAATCCGAACGAACAACGAATCATTTGTTTTGCAATTTGGTTGTCACAAAAATCATTTTGTACATGACTTGCATTGACGTTTTATGGGACGCAAAGGTAGATTATAATAGGACATAATTCATATACTAGTATGTAATTAATTTATTCTAAATTGTACATCAGAACATTCTGTACATTTGAGTATTGGACGTTACAAGTAAGTTTTTTTATATTTTTTTTTTTAGAAAACTCTGATGTAAAAGTTATTTGAAAATGATACAATTATCCACCAAAAATGTAAACAAAATATATATATACAACTCGTCTAAACATCAACCCAACAATGTTAGATCTGTAAATTTGCTTTCGCAAATTTTTGGTTCTTCCCTCGCCGGGATTCGAACCCATGCTACTGTGATATCGTGACACCAAATCGCCTGCTCTGCAGCCGTCCCGCTAGACCACACGACCACCTGGGCTCTCAATAAAAGAGCTTTCGGTGGGCATGTGTTACCTTTCCACGTCAGTTTTAATCTAGCGGCGTACTACAGTACATGATATATAAGGCATGAAGATGTATATATATATATGTCACTCATGGCCTTACGGGAACAACTGTCTAGTCTAGCAAGGAAACAAGTCATGTTTATAAAAACTAATGACATACACCACAAAGCACGTGGACATGTATAGTCAGCGTTTGTAGTTATTATTGACTGGTTATTATTGACTGGTTATTATTGACTGGTTGTTACTGAGCATGAGGTGGCTAACATTTTTAACACTTTCAAGACGAGAAATAACTAGCCGTTAATTTTCATTTCGGAGCCTATATAAGCTGAATATGCGGTATGGGCTTTGCTCATTGTTGAAGGCCGTACGCTGACCTATATTCATGATAGTTGTTGATTTGTTTATCATTTTGGTCTCTTGTGAAGAGTTGTCTCATAAGCAATCATACCACATCTTCTTTTTCATATATAGTACTATTTAAAAACACGTGTCCCTTTGCAGTCAACTTACAGTGTAAAAGTAATTATGGCTGAGAAAAGTTTAAGACAAGTTGCATCATGGACGTTTTAACGGAAACCCAACACTATAGAAACTGATATATGTCGAGAGCTTATAGAAATTGCGACCAAGTACTGTAGATCAGTTTCTTTTGATTTTAACAACCACTCGTAAGACTCAATACCAAAAACGTCTTACATTTTTATAATATAATGATCTAACCACAGCGGAGCTCACATAGTACATGTCATACGTGTAGCTTATACATCTTAATAAGTGTTGCTTTACATTTTCAATAAATGTAGCTTAAATTTTCAATAGGTGAAGCTTAAATTTTTTATCAGTTTAACTTTACAATTTTAATTAGCGTAGCGTTTTTTGCGTTTTTAAGAAACAAAGCTCCACCCCTATTTCAGTCATTCACCGTGTTCATAAAAGATAAAAAATTGTCTTATGTTTTTGGGGGAATTTCATAAATCTTAGAAAGAATTTTAACCGAGTATGGACCATTTACTATAACCTTGGACCACTATAAGAATAAAGAATGTCAACAATCTTTTGGTCAACGACCTTTAAAGCTCGAGATAAACATTATTTAAAAATTATAAATTAAATGAAAGCGAAAAGAGATGTTAAATATAAGAAGATGCCTTAAAGGTAAAAGAGATAACAGTGGGGTCAAATTTTGTGGGCGTTTCTTTGTAGAGGCTTTTTAGATGTTCCTCTATCTGTCTGTAATGTCATCAATGTATTTTGTTTTTAATAAAAATGGTATTAAAATGTATTATTAATATTACCGTGATTTTATTTTTCTTGACATAATTGTTAGATTTACGTTTTAAACAATTTTTTTATGTTCTTGTCAAATTTTAAAATAATGTCTTCTTCTTAACGTTGTCCCCATATCACCCCTCCGTCTACACTCTCGGTGTATGATTACATAATAGTATGTCACAACCATCATTAATATGACAATTATTGTGATGGACAAATGATTACAATGTGTAAAGTGGGATATTTTCACACTTAAACAATTGTCAAACATCTGACTAAACTCCGAGGTAAGCAGATTTAACTGTATTTTCGAATAACTATATTAATTTTCACGTTTTAACCTAGTATTTTTATCTGAATTTTCAGGGTTCGAAAAAGCTAGTTTGATACCTTTGAGGGAGGACGTATATATGAGATTTTTTCTTGTTTAACTTCACACCTCTCTTTTATCTGAATATCAGTTCATAAGAGCTATTTTTTTTTTTATTTCCAGGCTTTTTTCTTGTTTTAATACACGTCTGTTTAATCTGAATTTCAGTTCGTAAGAGCTAGCCTAGTTTTATATCTTCCAGATTTTTGTCTTGCGCTTCTTTACTTTGTTTACACCTCCTTTAAACCTGAATTTATTTCGTAAGAGCTAGTTTAATATAACTAGATTGTGTTTTTTTTTTTGCACTTGTTTACTTTATTTTCTCCTCTTTTAAATTTGTATTTAAGTTTGTACCAGCTAGAAAATTACTGTCCACACGGTCAGCTGAGCTAGTGAAAGTTATGGTTTTAAAGTTCAAATTCCAAATGTTATTGCCATTTATCTGTCCGGTCAGCTACACAATTGTGCTTAAATTCTTAAATTACTCTAAGGGAGCTACCATTTGATTTTTATGGGGGGGGTGGGGGGAAGATGAAATTTGAAAAAATAGGCAGGACAGGAGTTTTGAGTAAAAAAAAAAGGCAGGATGAGACAATTGCAAAAAAAAAAAAAAAGTCAGGACGACAATTTAGGTAAAAAAAAGTCAGGATAAACTAAAACAAAAAGCACTGCCAGGACCAAACAGAGTGAAAAATAAAAAGGCAGGACAGAGATTACAGCTAAAAAAAATGCAGGACAAATTTTCATCCTAGCCCCCCCCCCCCCCCTAAAAATCAAATGGTAGCTCCCTAATAACGTGAATATAATTGTTCTATGATAAATGACTAGAAATAAGCACAGGCACTTGTCTAAGTAAAAATTTCCTATTTACTTGTCTCAGTAAAAATTTCCTATTTACTGGTCTCAGACAAGTGCCTGTTGAAATAAGTCATATACAGTGACAATATTTGCCTGCCAAATAATAATTAAGATTTTTAATAGATCGACAAGTTCAATTTACTTTTTGTTTAAGAAATAACATTTTAATAATTTATATTGAAGTTCATATAGGTCACACATGTGTAAAATAAAACTCATCAAAGATTCCAGGCCTCTAAATGATGCACCTTCTTTTCAACGGAAGCTTTGGTAAATTTTCTTTGAGAACACAAGGATCCAGCAAAAACTTAACAAGTATCGCGAGATTTCTTCCAAAATTTCAAGTCTCACATAACAAAACACAGCTACAATGTAGCAGCAACATTTTCATTTGAACTTTTGCATGCCTTTCAATTTCATCGTTTATTTTTTTCTGGATCCTGATGAACACAAGAGGTTGCATGTAGTCGGCATGTTTATCCGATGAGCTTCCGAGTCCGGCATGGTTATATTGTGATAATGTTTATCAAAAGAGCTTTCGAGTCCGGAATGGTTATTTTATGATTATGTTTATCCAGAGAGCTTCCGATATCGGCGCGGTTATGTTGTTGATCATGCAAGAGAGCTTCCGAGTCGGGCATGGCTATATTGGGATTATGTTTATCCAGAGAGTTTCCGAGTCCGGCATGGTTATGTTGTTGGTTATGTTTTTTTTTCAGAGAGCTTCCTAGTCCGGCATGGCTATGTTGTTGATTATGTTTATCCAGAGATCCTCCGAGTCTAGCATGGTTATGTTTTGATGAGGTTCATCAGTGCTTCAATGTCCGCGGGCATAGCTTTTTGAATGTAACTGCCACAGCTTTTATTGAATCATTCTGACTTGCTACATTGCACGATATATAAATGTTTGGCTTCTCTCACTGCTGGATATTAAATAAGCACTGGTCTCTCATTGGATACACCGTGACTAGTCTCTCTTTGGAGAATCTGACTGTATCCTGTTCCTACCCGTCTGATACCCGAGCCTGTTCAAAAGGCAATTTAGCCGTAATTTTGCAATTTTAAAAATGCATTAGCGGTACATAATGATGATAAAATAAATAACTTAAACGAAAATAATAAAATAAATCTATATAAATTTCTTCAATCTAATATAAATAACCAAATGAAATACTACCTATCGCACCCAAGTTAAGAAACAAGAAAAATGTTAACAAAATTTAGAATAAGCGATCAGTGTCTCTTAATAGAAACTGGACGATATACCAAAATGATACCACGAAATGAAAGAAAATGTAAAATGTGTAATATCTTAGACAATGAATTCCATTTTTTCTTTAACTGTTTTGTCAATGTATTTGTCTAACCAAAATTGGTTTTTGTCTGTTTTGCAAATAAAGAATTATTACATAATACCTTGTGGTTTTTAAACCTCTTAGTATTTTAAAATCTGAAAATAGATATATGATTTTTTTTGGTCATAAACATGAACCCGATTTCAAATATGTGTTGAATATCCGTTAGTTATATTTTGCAAAGTAAATGAGGGTGGACAGAGTGCAGGAATGATGGGAAATTACTGCAACTGAAAAAGAATTATACGTTAAATAGGTCACAGATTTGTTTCAATGTTTAAAAGAACACAAAAAAACCGGAATTAATGACCATAAAAACTCCGTAGGGACTTCTTATAAAATAATATTCAGATGAATTTCTGTGAGGAGGAAAACATGGTCGATGATAGTTCGTCGTTCCTCAATCAATTCGGTCCATTCCGGGTAATATTTCCATGGGCGCACACCTATACATTGTGGTATGGTAACTTCTCCCTAAATCATGAAAATTCTACCAATGGCAAGACGTTATTTAATTGTCAATGGAATAATCCACAGACCTTAAAATTCTGAACCGGCGAATTACATGGACATTTAGTTTTATATTTATGTCTGAACAAATATTCGATACGGCCCTTTATGCCATCAGGAACAAATACTGTAATGTTTATTCCACTGGAAATAATTTTCCAGAATATTTCTTTACATATTATCAGTCTTAAAGTATCCCATAATTTACTCATGCGCAGTCTTAATTTAACATTCTTTTCTCAGTGGCAGTCTTAATTTCCCCTACTTTTCTTAGTAGCAGTATAAAATTCCAAAACTTTTCTCAGTGGCAATCTTAATTTCCCCTACTTTTCGCTGTAGCAGTATAAAATTCCAAAACTTTTCTCAGCGGCAGTCTTAATTTAACATTCTTTTCTCAGTGGCAGTCTTAATTTCCCCTACTTTTCTTAGTAGCAGTATAAAATTCCAAAACTTTTCTCTGGCAATATTAATTTCCCCTACTTTTCGCTGTAGCAGTATAAAATTCCAAAACTTTTCTCAGCGGCAGTCTTAATTTCACATTCTTTTCTCAGTAGCAGTCTTCATTTCACATTCTTTTCTCAGTAGCAGTCTTAATTTTCCAAACTTTTCTCGGTGACAGTATTAAATTCTCGTAATTTCTTAGCAGCAGTATTAATACATTTCTCAGTGGCAATATTTATTTCCCAAACTTTTTCATTGGCAGTATGAATATCTCATACTTTTCTCAGTGGCAGTATTAATTTCCCATAATGTCTTAGCGGCAGTATTAATTTCCTATACATTTCTCAGTGGCAATATTTATTTCCCAAACTTTTTCATTGGCAGTATGAATATTTCATACTTTTTTTAGTGGCAGTATTAATTTCCCATAATTTCTTAGCGGCAGTAATAATTTCCTATACTTTTCCCAGTGGCAGATTTAATTTCCTATACTTTTCTCAGTGGCAATATTTATTTCCCAAACTTTTTAAATGGCAGTATAAATTTCCTATACTTTTCTCAATGGCAGTATTAATATCTCATACTTTTCTCAGTGGCAAATATTAAATTCCAAAACTTTTCTCAGTGGCTGTATTACTGTATTAATATCTTATTCCTTTCTCAGTGGCATTATTTATTTCCCAAACTTTTCTCCGGCAGTATTATTTCCCATAATTTCTTGGGGCAGTATTAATTTCCCATAATTTCTTAGCGGCAATGATTAATTTTCTTTACTTTTCTCAGTGGCAGTATTTATTTCCCATAATTTCTTAGCAGCAATGATTAATTTCCCATACTTTTCGCAGTGGCAGTATTTATTTCCCAAACTTTTCTCAGTGGCAGTAATAATTTCTCAAACTTTTCCCAGTGGCAGTATTAATTTCTCATACTTTTCTTAGTGGCAGTTTTAATTTCCCAAACTTTTCTCAGTGGCAATATTAATTTCCCAAGCAGTAATTATTTCCAAAACTTTTCTCATTGGCAGTATTTATTTCAAATAATTTCTTAGCGGCAGTATTTATTTCCTATACTTTTCCCAGTGGCAATATTAATTTCCTATACTTTTCTCAGTGGCAGTAATAATTTCCCAAACTTTTCTCAGAGGCAGTATTTATTTCTCATACTATTCTCAGAGACGACTGGTGTAAAATTCGATCCCATACAATATGCTGGTCCACCAGCATGAAATATTTGTCACTGAACGTCCTTCGATTTATATTTTTTTTTAATTTGTATATCAAAATTGTCTTCAGTAGCTATTACATTTTTTTAATGTTGCTTTGCTCTGTAATTGTTATGAAGGAAATTATGAGGGCCCTCATGGGGTTTTTGATTATGTGATTACTTGGTCGTCGTTTTTTTAATGATTATTTGATTATTAAGCCAAATATTTCATGATTATTTGATTACCTAGGATTGTATTTTTAGTTTATGATTATTTGATTACTAAAGATAAGCAAATATTTAATGATTATGTGATTATATTGGCAAAAAATGGTGATTATGTGATTACTAGGACCCCCCATGAGGGGCCTCAATTATAGAAGGATATCATAAAGACTCTTTGAATTGGTTTTTTTATAACATTTCGTCAAATTCCAGATTTTGACCCTTTCTGAAGAAACGAATACAGAGATGTCAAATTTCTTTTTAGAACGTTAAATCAGTTAACTGTTCCTGCATGCATGTAAACAGTCGATCTTCTTACATGTATATATCTATATAAAAAAAATATAAAAAGAACCGATTTATAGTTATATTTAAACATAGACAATAAGTATTGTTTTACATTTGAGAGACATTTGACACGGAAAAATGCTATTTGTTCATCCGAAATATTTGTCAACACGATTTCATAACATCCTTAACGTATATGAACATCGTTTTGATTTTATTAATAGATATGACATGAAATTTATTTCTACATGTAGTAGACCAAATTACGGGAAAAATCAATACAATGAGTATAAAGTTTACATAGAAAAATATTGATGTACAGTAATTCAAGAACAAAAGCTCAAATTTGAATTTCTATATAATAAACCATGATTCAGTACTTGTTGACCATGTATACCTGACGAAACACCGTATACTACATGAATAAGATTTGTAAGCAGGTACTAAGCAAGCTCCAAATATTGAATCATTCGGTAATCTGAGTCCATCTTTTTCAATTTTGGTTTGTGTTGTTTACTGGTAGTAATGAATTTAGGTTTTGTTTTGTGTGCTGATAATTAGGAGATAACTGTATTGTATTTTAAGCTCCGACGGCATCAATTGGGGATTTGATGGTCGCAAATTAAGTTTACTGGCGACGCGTGATGCCGTCGGAGCTTAAAATACAATATTGTTATCTCCATTCTAACATGTCTAATGAAACTGACAGAAAACTACGTTAAAACATGTAATAATCAAAGTACTGAAGTACTGAACATCAGAGGACCTCAAGTTGTGTTGAATTATTGATAAATGACGGTGTTTATATTATACCTACCAGACAGATATGTTCACCATACAATATAGTACAAATATTAAATATAATTTGCTATCATATCTGAGATACTGACTTGAACTAGGAAACTTAACTTTGTGAATTATCAATGATTACTTGGTCAAATGAGAACTGTTAGATTGGCATTATGACCATATAGTTGTACACATACAAAAATCGCTAACATATAACTTATAATAGAGAATCAACATAGCAAACAATTCTTCGAGTAGCTATACAGTCACTCACTGAACTATGAAAAAGAGGTTCAAGACAATCATATCAAAACAGATAAATTGTAATTGTGGCTAATTGAAAAATAAAGTGGGGAAAAATATATTGTTTTGGCGAAAGAGGTGGCGAAAAAAATAATTGACCCAGGGGAAACCCTGGGGCTAAAGATACCAGATGAACAGCAAACTCATAAATGGAAAATAAACTTACAATTCCATGACTAAAACTGAAAAAGACATGCATACAAATAAAAGTACACTAGAAACAACATAGAAAACTAAAGACTGAGCAACACGAACCCCACCAAAACAGGTGATCTCAGGTGCTCCGGATGGGTAAGCAGATCCTGCTCTACAAATGGCATTTATTAACAATGTTTGTACATGTAGTATCCAGGTCTTTTTTCTGAAACATTTAGCTTTTGGATCAATTGCTAATTAAATGGATGTTAACACAGCAAGATTACTATCCCTTATTCTAGATTTTTGTTGCAGTCAACACAAACTCTTTAAATGTTCATAAATAGCTTCACTGAGTTACATTTGTATCTTGGTTTTATTGTAACACAGTCAATCATTTATCCATTATATTTTTTTTAAATCAGCAGCTATACATGTACATTGTAGGTTCTGTTTTCTAATTATTAAATGGTTCATTGTAAATATTACAATGTATTATATGTAGATAGCCATTTGCTAATGATGGTATTTTTGTTAATTGAATATCACGTTTGGATAGTTTTTCAACTGTTAGGTTTTTTTTACTTTGTTCTGGATTTAATACTTTGGATACCACTGGTATAGCAATGAGAACATTTTGCACTATACATATAGAACACAACTACCATATGAATGTGTCGGTCCTTTGTAAGAAACCTGTAAAACAGGCCTTGTAATTTTTTGGTGTATATCTTGATTTCCCGATTGTACATTGATGTGGCCATTAGTTTTCTTGTATATATTGTTTAACATTTGACATTTCATGGCTATTTCTAACTGATTTATGTATAGTTTTTTTCTGATTGTAAAAATGTTGTATGGTTATAAGCTTTATTTCTTTTTCATCATTTTGTCTAGAGCTCAGACAGGTGTCTGATTTATACCAATCATACCTCCCTTTTCTTTTTTTATGAATAATGACAACAGTTTGGTTTTAATTTTCATTTATGTATGTACATGTAACAATATAAAACAGTATATACATGTATAATCTCATTCCATCATTAATATTGGTCATTGTTGGTATATATTTATCTTTAAGTTTAACAATGTACTGTGAAAGAGCTATCTTCTAACAGATACTTAGTATATAATGGTTATTGTGAAAACACTGATTTAAAGGACAAGTTTCACTTATTGCCCAAAATAGCCTAAACTATAAAACTCCAAAAAGTTCTCAATTTGGTTTGTAATTTGGGTCTATTTCAAAAGTCTTAACACTCAATAAATGAGTTCTTTTCATAAAAGTACATTTTACGTTCCAAATTTGTCAAAATGTGATGATTTTGGGCAATTTTCAGACCTGAAAGCTTTAAGCCTCAGGAATAAAGATTTGGCCCCTACCTACATGTACCATCCAAAATGTTTTGTAACCAAAAGAATCCAAATCTGATATATATAATTCATCAATATAAAAACTTTTTAGATCTTGGATGGCAGCCAAGTTTAATTATGCCAAAAACAATTAAAGTTTTACCATAGTTATCTGTGGTATAATTTTCACAATTATTCAATGGTTTTGTTGTGTCTGATTTTCGAAAAGAAAAATAAAGATGGCAAGACCTGAACGATGCCGCCTAATTTTTTTAAGTAACATATGAACAACAGAGTCAGTGTGGGGCCACTAAGCTAAACTGCCCGCTTTGCACCAGCCAATATAAATGAATGCCTAGGGTGGGAATCGAACCCACATACACCAACTCTGTTGTCCCTATATTTTTTTTTTTTAAATAAACAAAAACAAATTGTCAAGAACAAATTAAAAAATATAGCGCTCATAGGTTTGTCTCAATAAAGATTTGCTTTAAAGTTTGCCCATGCAGTATCCCAATATTGCTCTCAATAGTATAAATAGGCTCATGTGTGCTCAAATAACCATTTAGATTAGTCTCAATATTGATATATATCTAACTCAATTGAGTAGATCTAGCTCAAATTTTACTCAACATATAACTGATCATATTTGCTCAATTTAAGATCTCATGGGTGCTCATAGATAAAGTTAACTGATTGTATTTCTCATAGATATATAACTAATCATATTTGCTCAATTCAAGTTCTCATATGCATGTATGTGTGAACAAGTGTCTAATATAAGTTACTAAAATTTGACATGAATATGGTTACACATTTAAATTAAATAATGCTGTAGAGTATGATAAGCACAAGTATGTCATCAAATTATCATATAATTTTGGCGATACATGTCATGTATGGTCAAAATAATACAATACTACAAGCTAAGGAAGACTTAAAAAACAGGACAGTTAATCTATATCTATATCTCCAAAACTGTAAGGTTTCTCCCAATATATCTATAGTAATTCAGTAAATGTGATTAACCCAAATTCTGAAATTTCAGTGTAAAGTAAGACTCTTGATTTTACGAGCAAGAGTCTTTATACACTCAAAAAGAGTCCAACTCTATTGGAAGAAGAAAAAGTCGAAGATTCTCTGAATATTATATAAACAATAAATTCAACCAATAATTATATATTAGAATTACTTACATAGACATAGTCAAAGTCATTACAAATTCCGCGTATTTTCCAGTCAAGGGGACATATTCACATATACTAATGCAACAAACTAAGTCGGAGAAGGAGCGAAAATCCGAAACAGTATCTTAAAAATCAGAAAATAGTTCCGTGTGTGTCCAAGTGATCAATCTTCTTGTTATTTACGAAGAAAAGAAATTTAACTCCAAAAATTGTTGAGATCTTTATAAAAACAAATTGTTGTTATAAAAAATACACAAATAGTAACCTTATCTTTAAAGGCCTTGCAGGTTCTTGGTACTCCTACCCAATCTGCTGGTATTTTCAAAATGGCTGCGGGCCGGGACGTGACCTGATAATTTATTTTAATATTATGACAGATTAAATTTTCCTGGTTATGCTACGTTAATATTATAGACAAATATGCTACAAACGGTTTAAAAAGGTGACTCCAAATCAAATAATTGAAATATAATTACCTTTCTGTGTATAAATGTGTGAATTGATTTCCTCTCGATTTTCTACACGCTCGCTCTTGCCCTCTTGCGCACTCGTGGTATTCATCCGCAACAACAATTTTTCGACGCGTCATTGATATTGAAGATCGTTTGATTAATATACAAATATTTATAACGACAAAACATTTTCATATTATAAATTTTGCATTAAGAAAAATTGAATCAAAATTAAAAAAACTGAGTATCCATTGAAAACATGAATTTAAAAGAAGCGATACGGAATTTTATTCTGCACTATATAGGTCCGCGGGTCTATAATGTCGGTTATTATTCCAACACTAATTATATAGGCATCTCTTTGATCTTTGAAAAGTAGGCGATGGCAATACACCCGAGGCCCCCTCAGGGGCCTCTGATGTAAAAATCTGTCAAATGCCGTTTTTTTTTTTTGCTCGAACTTCCCATAGCATCAATTGTCAATTGATGCATGCCATGTAAAAAAGTAACGTTATCCAATCAAAATGACCGTTACAAACGTTGTTGCATTAGAATGGTTTTTTACCCGTCTTATTTCTTCTGTCCATGATGTTGGATTTAATTAGCTGACAAACATGATAGTGGCGGTAAACACTAACAATCAATCAATCAATCAATCGATTGAACAAACAATCAATCAATCATCGAAGACATTAGATAAATTCCACTTTCACGGTATTTTAATACTTTCCTTCTATGTGTTTACTTGTAATAGAACGAAAACAAACCGTAAATAAATCGTGTTATCATAAGTGAATATTTTAGAAAATACCGCAATCGCCAAAACAAACCGGTTTATTTTTAAATGTGAAATCATACAGTTCACCTGTACTTTTGTCTATAAACAGTAAAGGTGTGTGGTAAGTAAGTTATTTTATTTCAGACTTCCCGGTAAGATGAAAAGTAAAAAGTCCCCTTTTAGAATATGTTATTACAATTGTGATACTATTTTGTAACATTTATAATATACATATGTTAATATGTAATTATTTAAGGCAGATAACATATCGTCTACCGTGCTTTAAGAGAACATTTGAGAATAAAGAATGTACTATAAAGTTTATGGATACATGTATAATCCGTAAATAAATGTATATGCTTTCACTGCGCCTAAAATACTATTGAAAGCAGATAGCATATCGTCACACGTGCTTGGAAAGAATATTTGAGAATAAGGAATATAAAAACTACAAAGTTTCAAAAAATACATGTATAATTGAAAGTCAGTATGATTACTCTGCGTTTAAAAATACCTTTGAAAGCTTTAATTGATTAAAAGTGATTGACCTTTGAATAAAAATAAAAGTTTAAGATCGAGATAGAGTTTACATTATTTATTCGAACTCATCAAGACGTAAATTTAAAGTTCAATTGAATATATAATAGCTCAGATCGGATCATTCTATTTCGAACATTTTTAATTGCTTAAGGTCCAGCAGCAAACATTTCACGCAAATTTAGGACCATAAAACAAGACAAAATTCAATGTAGTAGACATAGGTTCTTCTAGATATTATAACGTGATGTTTTAAAAAAGTCCAGCACAAAAAATTTCACGCAAACTAGGACCGTAGAACAAGACAACACTTAGGTTCTTCTAGATATTATAACGGGATGTTGTAAAATGTCCAGCACCAAACATTTCACGCAAATTAGGACCGTAGAACAAGACAACACTTAGGTTCTTCTAGATATTATAACGAGATGTTGTAAAAAGTCCAGCAACAAACATTTCACGCAAATAAGGACCATAAAACAAGACAACACTCAATGTAATAGACATAGGTTCTGCTAGGTATTACAACAGGGTGAAAGATTTAAATTTAGACCATAACTGTGTGTAAAATTTGGTCTTGATAGATATGGCCAACAATTCTGTCTTTCAGTAGATAGGCTACCAACAATTTGTTGTACATGCAGATTCTTTAAAGTGCAGGTACCGTAATACTCTTCCTACATGAAGCATCGAATATATCTTCGCTCTTTCGAATAGACGTTGCTTGTAGTGTTTTTGGGGCCGTGACCCAAGTTTATACACGTGATTTGAATACATTCATAAGCAACTAAAATAGAGACAGCAGTCTAACCCTGGAAACTCGTTCATTTATTATTACCTTGTCTTACATAATATATTGTCCCTATTACTACATGTTACACTTTTCAAACGACATGTTAGTAATTTATGCACGCTTGAATAATTACAAAATGAACACCTGTTGATGTCGAATTTATGAGAAATGTATATAATAGATATATATAACTTGTATTTTCTTCAAATAGGTTTACGTAAATTCTTATAAGTTAATAGGCCTTATCCGGGGGACAGAGGGGGGGGGGGGGGGGGGGTCTTCGTATTTCTTAAGCAAAGGTTTCACAGCTTTTTTTAATTTAATTTAAGAGGTAAAAGAAACTATCAGATCAAAACTAAGAGTAAGTATCTCTATTCCTTACAAAAATATAAATATTTGATAGTATGCGGAATCTGACCATGAACCAAATACCGTTATTTCTTCTCAATTGAACGTGTTTCATTTTTGTCAAGTCGAACCGTTCTATGGCTGACTCTGCTCAACTGAAAATGTCATCGCATCTCAGAAATAACAATTTGAGCAAAAAATGAACTTAAGGATGTACTTAGGTGAGTTTAGGTGAAAATTAATAAATCAAGAATTTAAAATTGATATATCAAATGAAAGAAAATCAAGAATCTTCTAAAATTTTGGTAAATGACCTTTCATGAGCTATCGAGTCTTAAATGAAAAAATAAATGGGTGTTATGGGGCAAAATATTTTTCATTGTATTGTATGAAAATACACCTAGGAGTCCGAACATTTGACACAAATTCCAAAACCTCACCTAAGTACATCCTTAAAACACTCTATATATCTCATGCAGAACACTTTCCTTTTCTTATGTTATCTTGGTACTCGCCTGAGCCCCCCTTTCTCTCTCTCTTTATGTCCCTGTTGACCCTACGTACATAGGTCGGTCTCATTTTAACAATTATATAATTAGTTATAGTTGTTAAAACTTTAGCCTTGGCTATCTAATAAGTTAAATGTAGACTACCGTCTGACAAAAGCACCTATTTATGGTTTTATTAATGTCAAAAAGAGGTTTTACAAGGCTTATATTGTCTTTATTTGGCTAAAAGAATTCCTCTGACGTTTATAAGAAGAAAGTGTTAAGTAGTTGTCATAAATCTTGATGACATGCGACATATTAATTCGGTCAAGTGTAAACTAAATGTTTCCTTTTTTACTTATTTCATATGCAGCTCTGCACTTCAATTATTTTTTTATCACCAGCTACATGTATAACAGCAGCACGTGATTACACATAATATGCAAATTCATCATAATACAACCTGGTACGCTTATAAACTGTTAACCTACAATGTATCAAACTGATTAAAAACCGTGCACGCATTGCCCCCATTTTCTGATATATCACGTGACATAGCAAAAAATGGGACCGATGAAACCTTTTTCTAATTAAATGTGACAATTTGTCTGAAACCATGAGCGATGCGAAATCCAATTATCGATTAGATTGCGAATGCACGTAACGATTATCGTCGAATAGGTATATAAACCAAGACGATGTGACACATATAAAATCGATTATGTTTCAATAATCGGAGAAATCAAATTGTTGAACGAATTCATTTCGTAGTCTACTCGGTTAATATAAAAAAGAAGATGTGGTATGATTACCAATGAGACAACTGTCCAGTCTTGCTGTACATGTATATATTGTCTATATTCGCAGAGATATACAAGTAGCCTTTTTTGTGCTGGGTCGGCTTAAAGCAAAAACCAATCATTCACTCATCGATCAATCTATTGTCTTTATCAATCAGTATGATACATGTACCAATTCAATTCATTTATATGAGAAAAATTGGTGAACAAAAAAGAACAGGGAAAAAAAAGGAACACTGAATAAAGACCCCTTCTTTGATTAACTCATAGTTTATCTTGTAGCGTATGAAATGTGAACTAAAATCCAGGATTTAAAATAATCTTCTGAAACTCAAAATACATGTAACTTTGATACTGTTATGTCGGTATCTATGTTACTGTCACTGGTACTCCGAATAAAACACATCCCTGTTTATAAAAAAGGACGTGTTTTATTCAGAGTACCAGAATTAAACCGAATAATCCCACAAACACAACGTTCATTCGGAAATACAATGTAGAAGATGAACTTCATCATGTGTTCATATATAGATATAGGAAGATGTAGTGTGAGTGCCAATGAGACAACTCTCCATACAAATAACAATTTAAAAAGTAAACCATTATAGGTTAAAGTACGGCCTTCAACACGGAGCCTTGGCTCACACCGAACAACAAGCTATAAAGGGCCCCAAAATTACTAGTGTAAAACCATTCAAACGGGAAAACCAACGGTCTAATCTATATAAACAAATATGTCCAGTATGTTGACGTTTGTAAATGACATAAGTTATATAAATTATCAAATGAGAAGTTATACAAACTAATATAGGAATTTATAAATTCTAAATATAGATACATTTTTTGTAATTATATTTATGCAAAACATTCTTTAGTACGTATAAGAGGTTGGGTTGAATGGGGTCTCTAGAATAGAGAAATATTTGGCAAACAAAGAAAAAATTAATAAAAGAAACAATGGAGGACTTTGAAATAAAGTACGTGTTGGTCAAAACAATGATCTAAATAAATAAAGAGTGAAGAAAAATTATGCGAAAAATTCAGAATTATGAAATAGGGAGCCCCCATTCAGAGTCTCATTAATTACTGTGGTCACATAAATTTTCGCTCGTGTTAAGTAACTTACAGACAATAATAAATCTTTAACAACAATTATTTCTTGATTAGTATGTTGACAATTAATTCAAATTTGTTTCCTTATTGTGTATGTTTAGTTACTTTATTGCAATGTTATTTAATCAGTACTTAGTTTTTGTTTCAAGTTTAATAGGAATTTCGGGAGAACTCGATTCAGTTTTGTGAGAGCACGAAGGAATACTTTTTCATTGTTTTTGTTTACTGCATTTGGAATCAAACAGTTATACATAACTTGTAAAGTGGTACGTATTGCATTTAATTTTGTTCTTTCTTCTGTTTTTCGTTTTCTTTGGTTAAATTGTTCTAGTTTTTATGCCTTAATGTGTGCAATTTTAGTCTAGCAAGATTTAAATGGTCGAATGACGGAGAGGCGTCGATAACTGCCTAACAGGAGTCGGAGTTTCATGTTCTCTAAATTATCGCTTACGAGTAGGGGGTTAAGTTTCACTAGCGAGAAGTTGACGAGTTTGACAAATTTTTTTAACGAATCCAAGCTTATCCATTGTTTCTTTATAACACAATCAAAGTTATCCGGTGTACACTTATAAAAGTCATGGGAATCATAAATGTTTTTGATTTCCATCAGTCACTTTTATGAAAGTAAACAAGCTAATGCTATGATGTTTATAAAAAATATCGAAGCGAGTTGATATTTATAAATGAGGAAGGAAGCCATCACCTACATACTTGTATCTTTCCATTATTTTAAAGATGCCCTATAATTGATCAAATATCGTGTTCTCAGAAGATGGCACATATTGTTTGATGAAATGGGATTTTGACTGCAATTTTTCCGTGAAACATTGTCGCTCTAATACTTATCTATTTACCCTTAACTATTGTGTAAGTAATAGTTATCCCATGAAGACGCGTTGTGTCAGTGTAAGATCACCCCGATGGCCGGAGTATTTATATTGTTATTGTAATTCTCTAGAAACTTAATTGTAATTAGTTTTAAGGAAATTTACAATCTATCTATTTATACATCTAAGCATGAGATAGCCAAATTCATAAAATATTTCAGAAAAGCAAAACCACACGAGCTTCATACAAGAGGGTTTAAATGGGGTTTACTGAATAGAGAATAAGGGTTCAAATCTTTCGAACAATGAAGCAAAAAATAAAGACTAGAGAATTATGTGACAAAACAATAAGTGATAGAGAAGAATGGGTAGGAAATAGAGAAAACTGACCTAAATATTTAAAAAACAAAAAAACAAAAAAAAACATAAATGAACGACAACCCTTTGAGAACATTCAGAGTTGTACCCCTTGGTCAAATTAAACACGAGACTGTAAATGGACAAAATAATTTACAACGAATATCCTGGTTACCAATTATTGAATAAGTTATTCATACATAGGTTATATTTTCGCATTTTGAATGATATAGTTAATAACAAAGTGTAAGAAACTGTACAGTGTAAGTGTCTTAACCGGAGACTGAGGTATTCTAAAATTTCATAAGCGTAAACTCTTTAAATAAAAAATCCAAATTAACAAAATTAATAATAAACAAATAGTAAAAACCCAAAAATGTTTAATAAATCGTGGAATCTGGCCTTGAACTATGAATTGCTACATAAATCACAATTGATAATTATTATCATGTTTATACTAAATTTTAATTTAATGTGACTTCAACTTCATGGGAAACAGACTTAACCTATAATGCACTTTAACCTGTAATTGGACGGATGGATGGACGGACACACAAACCAGAAAACACGAGTCCCTCGTCTATCACCAGAAGGGTATTAATATTACGTACAACAACCATGAACAATACTTTTGTTAATATACTCTAACGAAGCCGAGAATTTCTCAAAGACAAAAAGAAATATATTATAAAATAAAGTATATTGAGTTCTTAAAGTCACTTTTAGAAATTAAACGAATGAGCACATTACTGTTCCTTACTGGAATGCATCTCATATCTGGGAACAGTATACCAATGTATATGTTCCTGCTCATATGAATTACAAGTAAGGAACTTTTATGTCCCATTTACGGGCATTATGTCGTATGGTCTGTGCGTCTGTTTCTCCTTTCGTCCGTCCGTCCTTCTGATCGTCCCGCTTCAGGCTAAAGTTTTTGGTCAAGATATTTTTTTATGAAGTTGAAGTCTAATCAACTTGAAACTTAGTACACATGTTCCCTATGCCATGATATTACTGATTTTAATACCAAATTAGAGATTTTACCGCATTTTCACGGTCCACTGAACATAGAAAATGATAGTGCGGATGGGGCATCCGTGTACTTAGGACACATTCTTGTTTCTCTTTAGAATAAAAAAAAATAGTATCCGTAAGCTTTCAGTATTCGCAATAAAAATCAAACTTGTTGCGATAAGATTTTCATGCAGTCCTGCAATCAAGCTACGTTGTATTTGTTCAAAATGTTATTGAAAAGGGTGAAATGATTTTATATACCCCATAAAAAACTGGTCCAAGGTAAAATGAAATTATTTTACCACCATGATCTCCAAATATATGCCTATTTATTAAAAAGATAGCAATTTTCCATATATTTTAATATACAATGTCCGTAATGACTTATATATACCCGTATATAAATCAAATACCTAAATTTAATATGCGTTCTCACGAAATGTGGCCAATTTAGGATAATATAGAATAGAGTTATACCGTATTTGAAATTTTAACTGTTAACTGGTTACATTGGCGATACGGATGCGTAATTTCACAGGTGGAAAAATTTATATGTTTCGTTAAAAAGTTTATTTTATAAAACTTTTAATTTCAAAATTTCGGAGAAATCATATAAGCGTTACTTCATTTTTCTAATCTCAAACTATATTATGTTTCCGTAACGGAGCCACACGTAGTAACTGTTTTTATGTGGATATATAAGATTTAATAGGTTATAAATAATTTATTTTTAAAATTGAATTGTGAATTGCAATTTTTGTCAGTTTCCCTATTAACAATAAAAAAGATTTTAATCAATTTCCGTTGAAAAATTTGAAGATTTAATTGTTTGTAAAAAATGTGTGTTGTTGACTTAAATATTCATTCGAGCATTATATGGAGTGCAACGAACAAAAGGCATGTGTAACCATATCTGGTGTTATAAACGATAACAAGATGTGAGCATCTCAAATGGAAACTATTCGAGAAAAGAAACTACCACGAACCGGAAGTGAAAGCGAGTTACTGGAGAGATATCTTAATTTAAATAAGCCGTGTACCTGTGAAAATGGATGTTCTTCAGGTATTGTCTAAAATATATTCTTTTCATTTACATTTATAGCATACAATTATTCTAAATCTTCACTCCATTATCGTCCTGAACATGCATGAAATGTTTGCCACTGGATGTTAAGCAACCAACAATCAATCATCTTTTATATCAAAAGACAAAATCTAGAAGTTATATCAATGTATATTTTTTATTTTGTTATCTTATGCTTTTACCAGCACAAAATAATTAGTAATCAAAACTGAGCGATTGCCTTTGAGTAACAAGAGACGTCTTTTCTTAGCACACAGTTTTTAATTCTCGCAAAACCAGAGATGTCAACCTCATTCAATGTTTCCCTGCCATCTCAAAATACTTTTTATCTTAATCCGCTAAGAAAATTGTCATCTTCACTTATATCTTAGTAAAACACTTTTAACTGTCAACTGCCATCTTAACTGCCAAATGTGATCTTAGCTGTCAACTGACATTTTAAATGTCAGCTGTATAAATCTGAACTATCAACTCATCTTAACTTTCAACTGTCATCTTAACAGCCAAATGTCATTTTTACTACCAACTGTCATCTAAACTATCAACTGGAATCTTAACTTCTAACTGGAATCTTATATAACTATCAACTGGAATCTTAACTATCATCTTATATATAATTACCAACTGGAATCTAAACTATATATAATTACCAACTGGAATCTAAACTATCATCTTATATATAACTATCAACTGGGATCTTAACTATCATCTTATATATAACTATCTTAACTTCCAACTGTCATTTTTACTACACACTGTCACCTTAGTTATCAACTGTCATCTTAACTATCAACTGCAATTTCAACTGCCAACTGTTATCTAAACAACGAACTGTCAACTATCAACTAAACTATCAAAGGCATCTTAAATTCCAACTGTCATCTTAACTGCCAACTAGAAATCGTTATTATCACAGGCATCATTAATGACATTGTCAACGTTGTCATATCATACTTCAATAGTTACCAATACAGCCATCATTACTGACATTGTCATCTTTATCTCTTTTAAATACAAGAATGAGGTTGCCATCTTTATCCCTTTACTAAACTGACATTGTCATCTTTATCCCTTTACTAAACTGACATTGTTATCTTTATCCCTTTACTAAACTGACATTGTTATCTTTATCCCTTTACTAAACTGACATTGTAATCTTTATACCTTTACTAAACTGACATTGTCATCTTTATCCCTTTACTAAACTGACATTGTCATCTTTATCCCTTTACTAAACTGACATTGTAATCGTTATCCCTTTACTAAACTGATAATGTCATCTTTATCCCTTTACTAAACTGACATTGTCATCTTTATTCCTTTACTAAACTGACATTGTCATCTTTATCTCTTTTCTAAACTGATATTGTCATCTTTATCTCTTTTACCAGAGTAAAATTATCATCTTCATTTCTTAATCAGAGTAAAATTATCATCTTTATCTCTTTACCGGAATGACATTGTCATCTTTATATCTTTACGAGAATGACATCGTCACCTTTGAATCTTTACCAGAATGACATCTCACCTTTAAATCTTTACCAGAATGACATCGTCACTTTTAAATCTTTACCAGAATGACATCGTCACCTTTAAATCTTTTCCAGAATGACATCGTCACCTTTAAATCTTTACTAGAATGACACTGTCATTCTTATCTCTTTACAAGAATGACAGTGTCATTTTTATCTCTTTACAAGAATGACAGTGTCATCTTTATCTCTTTACAAGAATTACAGTGTCATCTTTATCTCTTTACAAGAATGACATTGTCATCTTTTTATATCTTTATCAGAATGACATCGTCATCTTTATATCTTTTTCAGAATGACATTGTCAAATTTATATAATTGCCAGAATGACATCGTCATCTGTATATTTTTTACCATAATGACATTGTCATCTTTATAACTGTACCAGAATGACACTGAAAAGTAAAATCACAAAAATACTGAACTCCAAGAAAATTCAAAAAGGAAAGTCCCCAATCAAATGTCAAAATCAAAAGTTCAAACACATCAAGCGAATGGATAACAACTGTAATATTCCTGACTTGGTACAGGTATTTCCTAATGTAGAAAATGGTGGATTGAACCTGGTTTTATAGCTAGCTAAACCTCTCACTTGTATGATCTGAAATTGTCAACGTTGTCCTTCATATATAGTATCAAAATTGTCACCATCACGGTCATCTTTATCTCTTTACTAGACTGACAATGTCAACGTTGACCTTATATGAAATTCATCATTACTGACATTGTCATCTAAGCAAGGTACTGACACATTATTGTTTACTCAAAATGTCACATTGTCAATGTGTATTTGTCCGAGTCCACGTATGATATAATTTCCTCTGTAAACTCTGTTTTAGTCAATTCTTGTAGTTTAGTATGGCGTTCATTATCACTGAACTAGTATATTTGTTTGAGGGCCAGCTGAAGGACGCCTCCGGGTGCGGGATCGAACTTCTCGCTGCATTGAAGACCTCTTGGTGACCTCCTGCAGCAAATTAAAGTTCTATGGTCGGCTTGTTGTCCCTTTGACATATTCCCCATTTCCATTTTCAATTTTATTGATAAGTTATTCCTGTTGGAACAAAGGAGTAGGTCCGGTAAGACCCCTTTTTGGCCCCAAAATATAACAGTTTTACAAAATTGTTAAAATGTAAACTTTTAGTTATTTATTGGACAGTTGAATGCTTCTGCTACATAAATATGGTCTGTTTTTGACAATACAATGCACATATATCGGGTTGTAGCACCATTAAGTCATGCTAAATTACTGAAATCTTCAAAATTCTATCATTTTAGTTAAATTTTAGACGGTTTCCTTGTAAAATGAAAGTGGCCGCATTCGTGTTCATCCTTAATATTGAAATGTAAGTTGTATTTTATGATAATACATAACATATATAAAGGTTGTGGATGAACACGGATGCGGCCACTTTCATTTTTGACAAAAACCATCTGAAAAGTGACGTTTTTTGGCATATTTGAGAGATTTTTCATATTTGAGCTTGAATCGGATCGTTTTTAATGACTAAATCAGTTAAAATCTTTCACTGATACTAATTAAATCAAGTGAAATAGACACGTAAGTCTTTAAAAAGTGGTCAAAATCTTTCGTCAGATGAAACTGAAATTTGAGGCCAAAATGAGTCCTTACCGGACCTACTCCTTTCTTATACTACTATAGTGGCCGGTTATTGCCATTTCGCCTTTCGAATTCGCTTAGTCGCCATTCACAAAAACGAGAAGTGAAATTCTTTTTCGGCTTCACATTATTTAGATATAAGACGATGTAGTACGAGTGAAAATAAGACAACTCTCCATCCAATTTATTATTGCATTGTATTGTTTTCGCCGTATAAAATGTTAAAGGTGAAAGAGCGAAATATCAAAAAAAAATGAAATGGCCTTTACCGCCGTTACCATTGTATATCCTTTATTCCGTTAGAAAATTCTGCAATAATTTTTCCAGTAGAAATGATATTCCAGAACATTTGTTCCATTTTAAAAAATTCAAATCACAAATCTACTGAACTCTGAGGAAAATCCAAAACGGAAAGTCCTTAAGATATACCATAAAACTTTTAAGGGAATTATATTTCCATGACATATCTAAATGACATATATTGCGTCATCTCTAGGAAATGAAATGATAATTTCGTACTTATTTTTGTGGTTTCATTTTTCAATTTATTTTGGTTACATGTAATCTCTCTGTGATTGATCATGTAACATGTGATGGTGTTCATCTTCGATATCTGTGTTTTTGTGAGTCAGTCGGTGTCGAAGTCTTGTGCTGTCCCGTACAATGTAAGTAGGTGATTTAAACTGTTCCATTGCAACTTCAGTAATTACTAAAAACTTTGTAATCAGAAAATGTCATTTGTTTTTAAAAACTGAAATCGTTAATATCGTTAGCTATATGTCATCTCCGTATTCTGACCTTGCTGTTTTTTACAGACATTGTTTTCTTTGTTTACCATTTCTGTCGTTGTTTTCTAGCTGATTGTCACAGGCACTTGTCTCAAATCTCCCCCCCCCTTTATATACCTTAATATAATATAGGGAAAACATCCTAAGACAAGTAAGTACCTGTGCTATATGTGTTTTGTGGCTTTGACTACCTTTTCAAGCTTTAGTTTTAAATTACTGCCACTTTAATAAAAAATCTTGGCGATTGTATTATATGTACAAAATATGGATTCTGGCATCTAAATAATTATGCCTTTAATTAAAATTCTTGAATATTATAGATTTTACGCTATATCGTACATTTTTTTTTAACCATACCAGAAAAGCCTTCATTTATTTTGGCGTTAATGTATAATACATTATATATCCGTTGTGCCACAGTTGCCTTGATACTTTTAAGAGGGTGTTTTTAAAACGTTTAATTTCCTTTTAACTTTTCATATCGACATTTTATTCGCAATTTATTTTTAATGATATATTTCTACCGCTAACCGTAACTGTTGATTCGAGAACGAATTTATAAAACAAACTAATAAAATATATTTTAAAAATGTCCTGATTTTCCAAAATTTCTGTTTTTTTTTGTTTTGTTTTTAGTAAAATATGATATCTTAAAATATAATATGTGTAGTCTTTTCGTTCGAAAAGTTTCATTATCTTTCACGTGACGTTATATTGAACATGCATTCGAGCAATAAAAAACAAAATACAATAATAGTAGATGTATATATCTGATATTCTACCTGTAAAATGTATTTTGCACTTTTATTTATTTAATCCATTAATCAGAAGGAATAATATGTTGAAAATCATCAATTGCAGGGGCGGATCCAGCTATTTTTAAAAGGGGGGTTCCTAACCCAGGACAAAGGGGAGGGGGGGGGTTCCAATTACATGTCCCCATTCAAATGCATTGATCGTCCCAAAAAAAAGGGGGTTCCAACCCCCGGACCCCCCCCCCCCCCCCCTCTGGATCCGCGCCTGAATTGCACACACTTAAAAAATAATAACCTTTTAATTGTTTATAAGGCACTTGTCAACCTTTACTCTTGTCAACTGTCAACTTTACCTAGATACTGCCTTGGTGATGTTCTGTTATATTCGGAGGGACCAGATGGGGTTTATAATCGGATAAATGTTTAGAAAGAAGGGCTGTAAGGAAGAAATCGAGAGAAAAAAAAGAATATTGACAAATGGGGATATTAAATATAAAGAATAGAGAAAAAAAACAGACAACATTTATAAAGAACAGAGAAAAACGGCCTGAAAAATGATTTTTTTTTTTACAGAAATGAATGACCCCCATCCACACCCTCATACTTTTGTCTATTTGTTTGTAGTCAGTGACAGTTATTCAAAAGTCTGTAGAAAGGCAACTAATGCAATTTACCTTTTTGAAACTACACAATTTTTTTGTAGGCATTTTTCTCTCAAGACCTATCAGCAACTCTCAAGACAAAGAACTGCTACAAAAGTGTTTGTCCTATAGCATATATATAGGTTATTGTATAGTTGCCTTGAGCACAGTATATTTCCATGAACTAGACTGAGTAGTGTTTCAAAATTGTTTAAAATTATTTATAAGAAATACCGTACTAGTGAAGCAGGATCTGCTAACCCTTCACGAAACACCAGACATCACTAAGTTTTTTAGTGGGTTTTGTTAGCCGAGTTTTTAGTTTTCTATGTATTGTTTCGTGGTCTTGTTTGTTTTGTGCTGTTTCGTTCTTTGTTTTTACCTATGGCATTTGTCAGTTTATCTGACTTGTGTGTTTTTCATGTCGCTTTGTTCTCTAAATTTCCGTCTTTGTTCACATTACGGTATAATAATTATAACGTACTTGTATTTTAAAGAAATCATTTATTCACGAACGTGTAAGAATACGCTGATTATTAAGTCTTGTTGATTTTGTCTAATCTGATAAAATGTATATACACGTACATGTTTATTATGCATGATAATAAAATGTGTTTTTTTATCACTATTGTTTTTAAGATCTGGATTGATAAAGAGTGTTTTGTCCTAGTACCTTTGTCTTCAAGATATTTCACATAAGTTTTTAAATATCTTGCTTTAACTATTATCTGTTGGAAGATGAACATTCTTTCACTTGACTCATGTCACATGTACTGAAAGTTACTTTTTATTGGAAACTCTTATATCTTACCTCTTAATTAAGATATCTTTTCTCATTTTTGTCGAGCCTTCGATTTTAGTCGACAAAGCGAGACATAGCGATCCTACATTCCGTCGTCGTCGTCGTCGTCGTCGTCGGCGTCCACAAAATTCACTCTGTGGTTAAAGTTTTTGAAATGTTAATAACTTTTTTGAACTATCCTGGATTTCTGCCAAACTTGGACAGAAGCTTGTTTATGTTCATAAGATAGTATCCAAAAGTAAATTTTGTAAAAATAAAATTCCATTTTTTCCGTATTTTACTTATAAATGGACTTAGCTTTTCTGCCAGGAAACATTACATTCACTCTGTGGTTAAAGTTTTAAATTTTTTATAAATTTCTTAAACTATCCTGGATTTGTACCAAACCTGAACAGAAGCTTGTATATTATCATAAGATAGTATCCAGAAGTTAATTTTGTAAAAATATAATTCCCAATTTTTCTGTATTTTACTTATAAATGGACTTAGTTTTTCTGCCAGGAAACATTACATTCACGTTGCGATAACATGAACGTCTAAAATTTTACTATGAATAAGGATTAACGGCGGTACTTATTAAATTTTAAAAGCGAACCTCCTGTATGTCCTGCAAGAGGAGGATTTTACAAACAAGTAACCTTCTATACAGATCATCAAAACCCCATTAAAATAACCAAAACCTGGTAAGTAATTAAGCCATAAAGGACCAATAGCAATGACAATGACCATTGTACATTGCGTTTAAAAGTACAATTGAAACTAAGTTACTTTTATAACGATAGTTACCAACTGTGTATTTCTTATGAAGTATTGAACTTCTTACCTTTCCAAGTCCACATTTCACCTGTTGATTTTTATATATTTTTTCTATCGGAGGGGCTGGGTCATGGTGTTGTTTGCCTTTCTTTGATTTATGATTTTGTTGTGATCCTTTATATTTCTTTTTTTTTACGGGATCGTGACTCCAGAAAGGACTAGATGCAAACACATTTCACATATCTGCTGAAACTTTTTTTCGTATGTTATGCATAAAAAGTTTCCCAATCGAATAGGAGTAAAATGTTTAACGTTTGCAATCATATTGTTGAAAGTTTATTTTAGGTAAAGATCAATCGTTTAAACCCTAACGATACTGAGACGGATATTTACGATTTCAGTGTACAAACATTGATCTTTAATAAGATATTAAGTTTTTTCAATGGTAATTTTAAACGCGGTACAAGTATAATGTGACGTCTACGAAGGGGAAAGATCAAAGTTAAAGGATAATATTTTGAATACCGGTCTGTCAGTTTTAGTGCCAATAGTCAGCATGTTTATTCCCTGTACCAAGTAGTGAGGTTGACAAATAATTGCGCAAGTCAAAGTGTCAACAATGCATAAGTTTGTTCCCTGTCAGAGATAAAAGTATTATCGGAATTCTATGTAAATGATACATGATTTATACCTGTAATTTCGACATATCATAAAAAGAATTTGATAACGTATTTATTGAATTCCATATATAGATACTTTTGGAACCAAAAACACAGGTAAATTGGGATATTTCGTTGTTTCGATTCATTTTTGTAATCTGATGGCTGGGCAATGGCGTTCGATGGTGAGTTCTACAATGATATTGGCGAATTTTCGTGCTGCGATTTTAAAAGTGAAATCTCGTGTGAAGAAATCGAGACTTTGGTTCTACTTTTTTACGTTTTATACAAATCCGTGAAATTGCTTCCTTGAAAGTAAAGGACAGGGGATCTACTTCCAATTGGTAAGACATTTTAAATGAAATAATAGGAATTTAGCCCAATTTTTAGCCATGTTCTAGCCATTTGACTGTGTATACTAACGGTTCTTCTAAAAGGTCAATTCTACCCTAATTTGTATAGCTGTAGAATGTTAAATGTATAGTACTTATTTTACTGTTGTCTCAAACAAGAGTTTTAGAGTCTTCTTTAAAAAGACCCAACAGTCAGTTTCGAACCTTATGATACTTCTCCTTTTTTCAAATCATAAGAGAGGGTTTGGGTTTTGTATAAATAGACTATTTTTTTTAGGCTTATCATTCCCTCATTATACTCTATTTCTATATTCTCTATTCTTTATCGTCCTTAACATGCATGAAATATTTGCCACTGGACGTTAAGCAACCAACAATCAATCTATCAATCTTAATTCTTTATTTTTTATTTTTATTTTAGCAATCGGCCTATTTTCTCTCTTCTCTCCTTTTTTTTTATATTTCTTCTATTCTATTACTTCGCCGCATTAAACCAATATATAGTTAATAAGAAGCTCGGGCATATGACAGTTTATTGACCATGTTGACGATTGAGACAGTTATGAGTGATTATATATAGCTGAGACTAACGTTATAGTATTAGTCGTAAGCATATAGGTCACAGGCACTTGTCTGGGGGGGGGGGATCCTATATACATGTATCTTATTAATAATAATAAGATTACAGTTTTTTTTTCTTCAGAAAAGTGCAGGTGACATAGGTTCTAACTTTACGCCAAATATTCCACACAAGTTCATGACGAAAAAACACACAATAAGTGTAGATACAGGGTCTGCATTATCTGTGTAATAAAGGAAAAGGAATTTGTACTTACATTTGTAATAAAAAAGAGATTTATTTTTGGATTTGGACCGAAAATACCTATATTCAACAGTTCACTTACGGCACAGAATGATTTGTTTAAAGGCTGCTTGAACTTGCAAAGAGTATGCATACCATATACATAGCACTCTACCAATGTGGAGCGTCGGATATATTTGGCTTGCATGGTCGAATGTTCGAATAGTTAGTTATATCCAATTATATTGTTTTAAAACCCTTATTGTATACTGAAAATTAGAATCAACAATTGAAGCTTCCAATATATTTCTCTTATTTGAAAATAAATGTTTACACTGATTCAAGAGAGTTGTCAAAAACAACACTTTTTTAAATGATGCATCAGAAGCGCGTTTTAACCGGGTTTGCGAATCAAAAATCTGTTTGTTGGAATGCACAGTGAAATACAGCGTTCCGATAGCGGGTGGTTGTCAACATTTTCCTTGCAATAACTTCTGAACCGTCAATCAATGCTTTTCAGATTACAATTTATTGCTGCTGATGACGTAATAGTGGTTAAGTTTAATATTGACGACTTCTGACGTTCACTTCATACCTTTTAGGAGTTCTAGTCCTTGATACATTGAAAAAAAAATGGCCATCTTTGTCATTTCAATGTAATGTATGTACATATAATTACATTAGGTGTATGTTTCATTATAATATTTTATTCTGATTGGCTAACAGCACATCACGTGATATTCCGTAAGCAGTTGCATTGCTCAATACAACTTTTCACTCATGATAACACGTGCTCCAACAATAAAGTGCACAGGTGAATTAAATAATAACATATATAAAATTCGTGTTTTCATGATCATAGCTGAAAAATGTAATTATAAGCAGTATTGAATGCTTCTTTTTGTAACTTTATAGGGTTGTAAAAGCGTTGACCGTGCGTACATTTTTAGAATGAAGCGCTTCCGCGCTTCATACAAAATGTACTTCGGTCAACGCTTTTACATCCCAATAAATTTACAAAAAGAAGCATTCAATTCTTAAGTATAATGAATATATTATCTAAAGAACCTATCAGCAAATGACTTTCAAATTTTAATATATAAGAAAGATAGTTATACTGATTAAAAAATGCTGAAATTGATGATTTCGCTTTTGCTATTCGTGAATTATGGTCTTATGATTGAAACGAGAATAAAAACGTCTTAAAAATACAGAAAACCCGGTTGTCAATTCAATAGCTTATTTTTGTCTATTTTGTCCACCATCAGAAACTCTTAAACCTACAAATAAGGATGGAGACACGTATGCATATGTGAATACAAGAGACGCTATATGATTAAAAGTAATCTTAAGTTGCTTGACCATTGCATTCAATATCTAGTTTATATGATCACGTCACGGTGATAAATAAGAATTTCATTTTGGACAGACAATAACTGTTTAGCGCACACAACTGTTACAGAATGCATGATAGGGAGTCACATGACGTCCAGTGTGCACAACAGTGTAGTTTGCATTACCATCTCAGACTTTCAAGCTTGATCCACAATAGATATAAAAAGATGTGGTCTGAGTGCTAATGAGACAACTCTCCATCCAAGTCATAGTTTGTACAATAAAAATCATTATAGGTCAAAGTACGGTCTTCAACACGGAGCCTTAGCTCTAACCGAACAGCAAGCTGTAAAGGGACCCAAAAATGACGTGTCAATCCTCAATATGTCAATAAATCTATGACAAATATTTTTCTTTTCTTACAGAAATAGATTAAACCATCTTCTGAAAGGCACTTTCATCTCTTTAAAAATTTACTGTGTTAAATATACAATTGTCAAAGTCTATGCAAAGATTAGGTCAACGTACAATGCATCTTTAAACTAACAAAGACACTTGTCTCAAATTTTTTTTTACCTGTATATTGTTAGTTATCTTGGTGTAATCAGGGGTGTACAGAATTTTACACCGTTGTTGAAAATTCATACACCCTGAGGCGTAATAAGAAATAAATATTTTTACAACAAAAAGAGATATGAATAAAAGTGTAAACCAATTTTGAGACGAGCGCTGGTGAGTAGAAAAGTTACTGTGGATTCATTTATTTTCGTGCGTACCAATTTTCATAAATCGAGGAAGATTTTCGTTTTCGTGGAAATTCGATTTTCAGGTTTTGCCAAAGTCTGCATACATTTTTATATAACATTTGTAATTCGTTGAACATTGAAATTAGTGGTTCGCAGGTAGCCACGAAATCCACGAAATATAGTATCCAGTGAATAATAATGAATCCACAGTATATGACTATTTTATCGGTTATATGACAATTTTGTCGATTATACAATTTGTCGGTCATATGACTAATTTGTCGGTTTTATGACTATTTTGTCGGTTATAAGACTATTTTGTCGGTTGTATGACTATTTTGTCGGTTATATGACTTTTTTGTCGGTTTTATGACTATTAGGTCGGCTATGTTACTATTTTGTCGGTTATAAAATTGTGACTATTTTGTCGGTTATATGACTATTTTGTCGGTTTTATGACTATTGTGTCGGTTAAATGACTATTATGTTGGTTATGTGACTATTTTGTCGGTTATATGACTTGTGTCGGTTATATGACTATTTTGTCTGTTATATGCCTACTATTCGGTAATATGACTATTTTGTCGGTTATATGACTATTTTGTCGGTCTTTTCCAGAGGGATGCAGAAAAGGTATGGGTTACGGAGAAAGGTCATGCGATGGAATCGATTTACATTTTATGGAGGATAATAATGCGGATGAAGACGATTGGCTCAGGTAGGATACTTCCGAAAGATTTTGTGTATTTTCGTATTTGCAGATGTCAGTGTATGTTTGCAATGTATACATTTGTCTACTCAGTCTGTTTGTGTCCGTCTGTATATGTATATGTATATGTGTATGTGTATGTGTATGTATTTATGTAATAAGTAGAGTGGCGACTATGCTAAACGCATCTATTTCATCGCTCTTGGAATAAAGGATGCCACATATGCCGTAAAGTATACTTGATATTTTGACTTAATTTATGAGTCTTTTGTGGAGAGTTGTCTCATTAGCAATCATACCACATCTTCTTTTTTATATTATCTAAAGATTGACAATAAGTGTCTTCACTTTCCGACAAAGAAAATGATGTATGGTTTCAAGTAGTAAACTTTCCCATTCTATATCTAACAGTGCTTGCGCATGGAGATTATCTCTCAATACGATATTGCGGAGCTTATGCTCCCTATTTCATTTACCTTAATAACGTGTTGATGTTACTAAGAAGCTATATTTAACCAAGGGTTCCAATATTAGTTATTTTGAAGTTATCTTTCTGAAAATTTCTCGAACGCCATCATGTTTTTGGTTGCTTGATCGTTATGGAAAATCTGCGTCACAGACACAGGCACTTGTCTCAGAATCCCTCCCTGTATATACTTTAATATAGGATTTTTTTTCTGAAACAAGTGCATGTGGTCACAGATGATCATGGATATCCATGGATATTGTGCTAATTGTCTTAGCCACAATTCATTGCTCTTTTGTGTGATGTATCGTTTCATTTACACGACGGGTATCACTAATAGAGCTGTCTGTGACCGCTTACCTACATTTCCGGTACACTTGAGAGCATCATCGGGTGTTACCGGGGACCGACTTGCTCAGTCTTTATATTGCTGTGTGCTGCATATATAATTGACTGCCTTTTGTCGTTTAACTTAGTTGCTTTGTCTGTTTAGTGTTTTTCTTTGATTTGTAATTTTGATTTTTGATTGTCTTCTGTCTCATTTACATACCAAGCTTGACATGTTATAAATAGACCACAGCCTCTTGTTGAAGACTGCTTGTTGACCTTGACATCACTTGATTATTTATGTCGTGAGTTTGCTGTCTAAATGTCTTAAAATGACGAATACCTCACACCTCCTTGTACTCATATGTGTTATTTCACTTCATTTTGGTCACATATCTAGACAATTGACCCCATCAAGTATACGCAGTAGATTTTTAAGATCCTGGTGCATTGTTGTTGACAATTATCCTGATGCATTGTTGTTCGTGTAATGGATTTGTCCTAGATTCGAGGTAGGTATCTCAGCTTAGAAAAATATATACCAAGTAAAGGAGTCATTCAGTATCAAAGATTGCTTGGTCTTAGAGCACCAATACTAGTTCTGGTTAGCAAGATTAAACAAAAAAAATGCAAGAAGGAAGTTTTTGTTTTTTTATTTACCTGATAAGTGTGGCAATAGATGTGATTACGCTTTTTGTAGTATCAGAAAACCTTTGAGGGGCCTCACAATGCTTGTCATTCTAATAATGATTGTCTTTTTTTAATTATTAAGCACCAACTTTCCATATGAGTGCAACATCAGAGGACCCTCACAAGTGTAAGCTTTTACACAAAAAATGTCAGTGTTTCGGTATCACTAACTTGTTTATTCTATACATTTAATACGGAATAATTCTTATCAAATAACATATTTAAAGTTGAAATGAAATTGGTGATAAGGTTCGAAGAATGAAAATTATGTTAAGAGGATGTAAGAAAACGGATAAAAATTACTTGGAAGAAGATATTGAAAGGTAAAAACAGGTAGAAACAATAATAAAGTATTGTGTTATTTACCGAGGAGAGGATTGATTGATGACCGTTTTCCCGCCCAGTGGCAAATATTACATGCATAATCAGGAAGATATCATGTTTTTTGAGATAATTTTTTTTATACAATTTTTGTACTAGGCTATACCGATACTGGCGCTGAGTCTAGTTTTTAACAATATATATATATAACAAGATTAAAGTCCGTAGGAAAGAATGTTAACCACATCAGACATATAAACAATCAATAAGCGGTGCGACGGTAGATCGGTCAGTCTTTGCTTGTACATCTGAATACAGCATGCTCAAATAGGATTTATGAGTAACGATTTTCTCCGAGGATCGATTACTTATCATTAAAAGGCAAACGATGCTAATACTCGATAATTGATATATCGAGTTTATTTAAAAGTTTAAAAAAAACGAGCTTCTATTTTGATTACAGTCAATATCTAACATTGATGTTAAAAAAACACTTTGGTTTAGAAATTATTACTTCAGACCGTCATGTTGGAATTCAACGAACGTGTGTCATAAAATCTAGCCTAGAACCTACCCACGAATCAAGTTCACCCCGTGACAGATAACTGAAGCGGAAGAATCAAGTTGGCCGATTATGATAAGTTCCTTATTTAGATTTCAGGAGAAGAAATGCCTAAGAGGGGGCCCACTGATTGCCTAAGAGGGGGCCCGCTCCAGGCATGCTTCAGTAATTCCCTATATAAGCAACCAAAATTTTTTCCAAAAAGGGGTGGGGGCGGGCCCCCTTATCCCCCTAAATCCGCCTTTGTCAGCTAACTTCGATCTTAACTGTCTCAGATGAATTATTAAAACTTCACTCAGCGGACCATTTCGTTTTTCTGTTGGTCATTTCTTTCGGAAATATGGGAACAATATATAGATGGCCATGATCAGTCCCAGCTATCATGTATAGTAAGGTTTTTTCATTCTCTTATTTCTATGTTTACATACAAAAATACTGAAGAATTTGTGTTGTGATTGTTCAACTTACGCGACGGCCGCCCGCAAATGACCGTGATAAACGTAATCAACCGATAGATCACCGTTTGGCAATGTCGCATTAAACACTGAGCAAAAACCATTCCACTTGGGATGCCTCAAAAGGCCCCAACGTGAAAAATGTAAAACAGAAATTATGATGCACTTATGAAAACCCCCTATAAAGATCTATAAACAAATAGTGAGGAAACAGCAACAATTTGTCAAACAACTATCTTTTAGCAACCCATCATTTTTTCATTATTTATCATATTCCGATTTTATTTATTCTTTACTTTTTGTCAATTTTTCTTTGTTCTGTTATCCCAGGCAGTCCATGTCCTATTTTTTTTTTTATACTCATTGCGGATCATTAACATGATACGGAAAAACTAATCCGTATTGGTGTCATACCACCAATTACTCCCTCAAATTTAGAACGTATGTGAAAGTAGGCCTACTCGGACAAAAAATAGTGCATTTGATGTCATTGTTCACCTAAACTAAACAACAAATTTGCAGAAATGAAAGTTTTGTTGAAAGAGAAATATATTAAGACCATTTTGAGCCAAAATTTATCTGTCTATGAGTTTGCATTAAAAATTGAGGATTAATGCGCTCCATAGTATACTAATTTAAGATTTCCAGAAAACCAGGGGTTATTTTTAGTGGTACCTCCTTTCGGAAGCTCTCTGCTTTCTTATATGATTTTGAATGTATGTTGAAAATTGGCATGCAGAAAGGTGACACCTGTACAATTCAGGATATACCTAGTTTCTATGAAGTTAAACTTAAGGTAAAATATTTAGAAAGCTGCGAAAATTGCAAAATTTGGTTGAACAGATAGGGACTTTTAATTGGTGGTATGACACCTTTAAGCAAAATGCGGTGAAACATCAAAATCAGAAAACAATTGGTTTTTTTTGTCTTAACTGATCATTTGAGATAATAGTAGCCACATTTCAATCTTTTTGGGGGCAAAATGTCACATATTTCAAATTTAGAGCCAAAAACTTGAGTTTGTGCTATTTTTAGCTTTTCCCATCCTGACAATATGCTTTTATATAAATAATGTCCTAAATAATGTTATAAATGCACAGAAAGTTATTCTGTGGTGTTAAACATTGAAACATAAGTTGTTTACTACCCCTAACAAAATTTTGTCATGCAGATTTAATGAAATTATTTGATTTTTAGCCCTTATAGCATTGCGTCATACTATGTACTTGGCAGATAGCATAGCCTAATGTAAGCACTGCAGAAACTCACAAAAGCACCATTTATTATTCTAAATGAAATTTTTATATCTTAAATTTTATTAACTGATGTAAATAAACACAGTTAAATGACCATGACTGCACTTTTGATCAATTTGTAGTACTTTACTGACACCAGATGAAAAAAGGGGGGTCAATATTCCTTGACACTTCAATACCTTGGATTTTTTACTAAATTCATTGCAAAAATTGTTGAAAGTCTTTAAAGAAGTAGAACAAACAAAACAAATCAGCAAACAATGATCTTGATATTGAAAGTTTATGTTCCTGTAGCCCAAAATGAAATTTTCAAGTATTTTCTATTAAAGTCATACATTACAGTCAGTTTAAATTGAGCTGTGAAATTTTTAATATAAGTCACATAATGCTCAGATAGGCTGTTTTTAACTGCAAATTGACTAAGGATTAAGAATAAAGCAAAATAAAAGATTTCTAATCAACTTTTTTGTCTCTTTAAGCAAAATGCGGTGAAACATCAAAATCAGAAAACAATTGGTTTTTTTTGTCTTAACTGATCATTTGAGATAATAGTAGCCACATTTCAATCTTTTTGGGGGCAAAATGTCACATATTTCAAATTTAGAGCCAAAAACTTGAGTTTGTGCTATTTTTAGCTTTTCCCATCCTGACAATATGCTTTTATATAAATAATGTCCTAAATAATGTTATAAATGCACAGAAAGTTATTCTGTGGTGTTAAACATTGAAACATAAGTTGTTTACTACCCCTAACAAAATTTTGTCATGCAGATTTAATGAAATTATTTGATTTTTAGCCCTTATAGCATTGCGTCATACTATGTACTTGGCAGATAGCATAGCCTAATGTAAGCACTGCAGAAACTCACAAAAGCACCATTTATTATTCTAAATGAAATTTTTATATCTTAAATTTTATTAACTGATGTAAATAAACACAGTTAAATGACCATGACTGCACTTTTGATCAATTTGTAGTACTTTACTGACACCAGATGAAAAAAGGGGGGTCAATATTCCTTGACACTTCAATACCTTGGATTTTTTACTAAATTCATTGCAAAAATTGTTGAAAGTCTTTAAAGAAGTAGAACAAACAAAACAAATCAGCAAACAATGATCTTGATATTGAAAGTTTATGTTCCTGTAGCCCAAAATGAAATTTTCAAGTATTTTCTATTAAAGTCATACATTACAGTCAGTTTAAATTGAGCTGTGAAATTTTTAATATAAGTCACATAATGCTCAGATAGGCTGTTTTTAACTGCAAATTGACTAAGGATTAAGAATAAAGCAAAATAAAAGATTTCTAATCAACTTTTTTGTCTCTTTAAGCAAAATGCGGTGAAACATCAAAATCAGAAAACAATTGGTTTTTTTTGTCTTAACTGATCATTTGAGATAATAGTAGCCACATTTCAATCTTTTTGGGGGCAAAATGTCACATATTTCAAATTTAGAGCCAAAAACTTGAGTTTGTGCTATTTTTAGCTTTTCCCATCCTGACAATATGCTTTTATATAAATAATGTCCTAAATAATGTTATAAATGCACAGAAAGTTATTCTGTGGTGTTAAACATTGAAACATAAGTTGTTTACTACCCCTAACAAAATTTTGTCATGCAGATTTAATGAAATTATTTGATTTTTAGCCCTTATAGCATTGCGTCATACTATGTACTTGGCAGATAGCATAGCCTAATGTAAGCACTGCAGAAACTCACAAAAGCACCATTTATTATTCTAAATGAAATTTTTATATCTTAAATTTTATTAACTGATGTAAATAAACACAGTTAAATGACCATGACTGCACTTTTGATCAATTTGTAGTACTTTACTGACACCAGATGAAAAAAGGGGGGTCAATATTCCTTGACACTTCAATACCTTGGATTTTTTACTAAATTCATTGCAAAAATTGTTGAAAGTCTTTAAAGAAGTAGAACAAACAAAACAAATCAGCAAACAATGATCTTGATATTGAAAGTTTATGTTCCTGTAGCCCAAAATGAAATTTTCAAGTATTTTCTATTAAAGTCATACATTACAGTCAGTTTAAATTGAGCTGTGAAATTTTTAATATAAGTCACATAATGCTCAGATAGGCTGTTTTTAACTGCAAATTGACTAAGGATTAAGAATAAAGCAAAATAAAAGATTTCTAATCAACTTTTTTGTCTCTTTAAGCAAAATGCGGTGAAACATCAAAATCAGAAAACAATTGGTTTTTTTTGTCTTAACTGATCATTTGAGATAATAGTAGCCACATTTCAATCTTTTTGGGGGCAAAATGTCACATATTTCAAATTTAGAGCCAAAAACTTGAGTTTGTGCTATTTTTAGCTTTTCCCATCCTGACAATATGCTTTTATATAAATAATGTCCTAAATAATGTTATAAATGCACAGAAAGTTATTCTGTGGTGTTAAACATTGAAACATAAGTTGTTTACTACCCCTAACAAAATTTTGTCATGCAGATTTAATGAAATTATTTGATTTTTAGCCCTTATAGCATTGCGTCATACTATGTACTTGGCAGATAGCATAGCCTAATGTAAGCACTGCAGAAACTCACAAAAGCACCATTTATTATTCTAAATGAAATTTTTATATCTTAAATTTTATTAACTGATGTAAATAAACACAGTTAAATGACCATGACTGCACTTTTGATCAATTTGTAGTACTTTACTGACACCAGATGAAAAAAGGGGGGTCAATATTCCTTGACACTTCAATACCTTGGATTTTTTACTAAATTCATTGCAAAAATTGTTGAAAGTCTTTAAAGAAGTAGAACAAACAAAACAAATCAGCAAACAATGATCTTGATATTGAAAGTTTATGTTCCTGTAGCCCAAAATGAAATTTTCAAGTATTTTCTATTAAAGTCATACATTACAGTCAGTTTAAATTGAGCTGTGAAATTTTTAATATAAGTCACATAATGCTCAGATAGGCTGTTTTTAACTGCAAATTGACTAAGGATTAAGAATAAAGCAAAATAAAAGATTTCTAATCAACTTTTTTGTCTCTTTAAAGCAAAATGCGGTGAAACATCAAAATCAGAAAACAATTGGTTTTTTTTGTCTTAACTGATCATTTGAGATAATAGTAGCCACATTTCAATCTTTTTGGGGGCAAAATGTCACATATTTCAAATTTAGAGCCAAAAACTTGAGTTTGTGCTATTTTTAGCTTTTCCCATCCTGACAATATGCTTTTATATAAATAATGTCCTAAATAATGTTATAAATGCACAGAAAGTTATTCTGTGGTGTTAAACATTGAAACATAAGTTGTTTACTACCCCTAACAAAATTTTGTCATGCAGATTTAATGAAATTATTTGATTTTTAGCCCTTATAGCATTGCGTCATACTATGTACTTGGCAGATAGCATAGCCTAATGTAAGCACTGCAGAAACTCACAAAAGCACCATTTATTATTCTAAATGAAATTTTTATATCTTAAATTTTATTAACTGATGTAAATAAACACAGTTAAATGACCATGACTGCACTTTTGATCAATTTGTAGTACTTTACTGACACCAGATGAAAAAAGGGGGGTCAATATTCCTTGACACTTCAATACCTTGGATTTTTTACTAAATTCATTGCAAAAATTGTTGAAAGTCTTTAAAGAAGTAGAACAAACAAAACAAATCAGCAAACAATGATCTTGATATTGAAAGTTTATGTTCCTGTAGCCCAAAATGAAATTTTCAAGTATTTTCTATTAAAGTCATACATTACAGTCAGTTTAAATTGAGCTGTGAAATTTTTAATATAAGTCACATAATGCTCAGATAGGCTGTTTTTAACTGCAAATTGACTAAGGATTAAGAATAAAGCAAAATAAAAGATTTCTAATCAACTTTTTTGTCTCTTTAAGCAAAATGCGGTGAAACATCAAAATCAGAAAACAATTGGTTTTTTTTGTCTTAACTGATCATTTGAGATAATAGTAGCCACATTTCAATCTTTTTGGGGGCAAAATGTCACATATTTCAAATTTAGAGCCAAAAACTTGAGTTTGTGCTATTTTTAGCTTTTCCCATCCTGACAATATGCTTTTATATAAATAATGTCCTAAATAATGTTATAAATGCACAGAAAGTTATTCTGTGGTGTTAAACATTGAAACATAAGTTGTTTACTACCCCTAACAAAATTTTGTCATGCAGATTTAATGAAATTATTTGATTTTTAGCCCTTATAGCATTGCGTCATACTATGTACTTGGCAGATAGCATAGCCTAATGTAAGCACTGCAGAAACTCACAAAAGCACCATTTATTATTCTAAATGAAATTTTTATATCTTAAATTTTATTAACTGATGTAAATAAACACAGTTAAATGACCATGACTGCACTTTTGATCAATTTGTAGTACTTTACTGACACCAGATGAAAAAAGGGGGGTCAATATTCCTTGACACTTCAATACCTTGGATTTTTTACTAAATTCATTGCAAAAATTGTTGAAAGTCTTTAAAGAAGTAGAACAAACAAAACAAATCAGCAAACAATGATCTTGATATTGAAAGTTTATGTTCCTGTAGCCCAAAATGAAATTTTCAAGTATTTTCTATTAAAGTCATACATTACAGTCAGTTTAAATTGAGCTGTGAAATTTTTAATATAAGTCACATAATGCTCAGATAGGCTGTTTTTAACTGCAAATTGACTAAGGATTAAGAATAAAGCAAAATAAAAGATTTCTAATCAACTTTTTTGTCTCTTTAAAGCAAAATGCGGTGAAACATCAAAATCAGAAAACAATTGGTTTTTTTTGTCTTAACTGATCATTTGAGATAATAGTAGCCACATTTCAATCTTTTTGGGGGCAAAATGTCACATATTTCAAATTTAGAGCCAAAAACTTGAGTTTGTGCTATTTTTAGCTTTTCCCATCCTGACAATATGCTTTTATATAAATAATGTCCTAAATAATGTTATAAATGCACAGAAAGTTATTCTGTGGTGTTAAACATTGAAACATAAGTTGTTTACTACCCCTAACAAAATTTTGTCATGCAGATTTAATGAAATTATTTGATTTTTAGCCCTTATAGCATTGCGTCATACTATGTACTTGGCAGATAGCATAGCCTAATGTAAGCACTGCAGAAACTCACAAAAGCACCATTTATTATTCTAAATGAAATTTTTATATCTTAAATTTTATTAACTGATGTAAATAAACACAGTTAAATGACCATGACTGCACTTTTGATCAATTTGTAGTACTTTACTGACACCAGATGAAAAAAGGGGGGTCAATATTCCTTGACACTTCAATACCTTGGATTTTTTACTAAATTCATTGCAAAAATTGTTGAAAGTCTTTAAAGAAGTAGAACAAACAAAACAAATCAGCAAACAATGATCTTGATATTGAAAGTTTATGTTCCTGTAGCCCAAAATGAAATTTTCAAGTATTTTCTATTAAAGTCATACATTACAGTCAGTTTAAATTGAGCTGTGAAATTTTTAATATAAGTCACATAATGCTCAGATAGGCTGTTTTTAACTGCAAATTGACTAAGGATTAAGAATAAAGCAAAATAAAAGATTTCTAATCAACTTTTTTGTCTCTTTAAAGCAAAATGCGGTGAAACATCAAAATCAGAAAACAATTGGTTTTTTTTGTCTTAACTGATCATTTGAGATAATAGTAGCCACATTTCAATCTTTTTGGGGGCAAAATGTCACATATTTCAAATTTAGAGCCAAAAACTTGAGTTTGTGCTATTTTTAGCTTTTCCCATCCTGACAATATGCTTTTATATAAATAATGTCCTAAATAATGTTATAAATGCACAGAAAGTTATTCTGTGGTGTTAAACATTGAAACATAAGTTGTTTACTACCCCTAACAAAATTTTGTCATGCAGATTTAATGAAATTATTTGATTTTTAGCCCTTATAGCATTGCGTCATACTATGTACTTGGCAGATAGCATAGCCTAATGTAAGCACTGCAGAAACTCACAAAAGCACCATTTATTATTCTAAATGAAATTTTTATATCTTAAATTTTATTAACTGATGTAAATAAACACAGTTAAATGACCATGACTGCACTTTTGATCAATTTGTAGTACTTTACTGACACCAGATGAAAAAAGGGGGGTCAATATTCCTTGACACTTCAATACCTTGGATTTTTTACTAAATTCATTGCAAAAATTGTTGAAAGTCTTTAAAGAAGTAGAACAAACAAAACAAATCAGCAAACAATGATCTTGATATTGAAAGTTTATGTTCCTGTAGCCCAAAATGAAATTTTCAAGTATTTTCTATTAAAGTCATACATTACAGTCAGTTTAAATTGAGCTGTGAAATTTTTAATATAAGTCACATAATGCTCAGATAGGCTGTTTTTAACTGCAAATTGACTAAGGATTAAGAATAAAGCAAAATAAAAGATTTCTAATCAACTTTTTTGTCTCTTTAAGCAAAATGCGGTGAAACATCAAAATCAGAAAACAATTGGTTTTTTTTGTCTTAACTGATCATTTGAGATAATAGTAGCCACATTTCAATCTTTTTGGGGGCAAAATGTCACATATTTCAAATTTAGAGCCAAAAACTTGAGTTTGTGCTATTTTTAGCTTTTCCCATCCTGACAATATGCTTTTATATAAATAATGTCCTAAATAATGTTATAAATGCACAGAAAGTTATTCTGTGGTGTTAAACATTGAAACATAAGTTGTTTACTACCCCTAACAAAATTTTGTCATGCAGATTTAATGAAATTATTTGATTTTTAGCCCTTATAGCATTGCGTCATACTATGTACTTGGCAGATAGCATAGCCTAATGTAAGCACTGCAGAAACTCACAAAAGCACCATTTATTATTCTAAATGAAATTTTTATATCTTAAATTTTATTAACTGATGTAAATAAACACAGTTAAATGACCATGACTGCACTTTTGATCAATTTGTAGTACTTTACTGACACCAGATGAAAAAAGGGGGGTCAATATTCCTTGACACTTCAATACCTTGGATTTTTTACTAAATTCATTGCAAAAATTGTTGAAAGTCTTTAAAGAAGTAGAACAAACAAAACAAATCAGCAAACAATGATCTTGATATTGAAAGTTTATGTTCCTGTAGCCCAAAATGAAATTTTCAAGTATTTTCTATTAAAGTCATACATTACAGTCAGTTTAAATTGAGCTGTGAAATTTTTAATATAAGTCACATAATGCTCAGATAGGCTGTTTTTAACTGCAAATTGACTAAGGATTAAGAATAAAGCAAAATAAAAGATTTCTAATCAACTTTTTTGTCTCTTTAAAGCAAAATGCGGTGAAACATCAAAATCAGAAAACAATTGGTTTTTTTTGTCTTAACTGATCATTTGAGATAATAGTAGCCACATTTCAATCTTTTTGGGGGCAAAATGTCACATATTTCAAATTTAGAGCCAAAAACTTGAGTTTGTGCTATTTTTAGCTTTTCCCATCCTGACAATATGCTTTTATATAAATAATGTCCTAAATAATGTTATAAATGCACAGAAAGTTATTCTGTGGTGTTAAACATTGAAACATAAGTTGTTTACTACCCCTAACAAAATTTTGTCATGCAGATTTAATGAAATTATTTGATTTTTAGCCCTTATAGCATTGCGTCATACTATGTACTTGGCAGATAGCATAGCCTAATGTAAGCACTGCAGAAACTCACAAAAGCACCATTTATTATTCTAAATGAAATTTTTATATCTTAAATTTTATTAACTGATGTAAATAAACACAGTTAAATGACCATGACTGCACTTTTGATCAATTTGTAGTACTTTACTGACACCAGATGAAAAAAGGGGGGTCAATATTCCTTGACACTTCAATACCTTGGATTTTTTACTAAATTCATTGCAAAAATTGTTGAAAGTCTTTAAAGAAGTAGAACAAACAAAACAAATCAGCAAACAATGATCTTGATATTGAAAGTTTATGTTCCTGTAGCCCAAAATGAAATTTTCAAGTATTTTCTATTAAAGTCATACATTACAGTCAGTTTAAATTGAGCTGTGAAATTTTTAATATAAGTCACATAATGCTCAGATAGGCTGTTTTTAACTGCAAATTGACTAAGGATTAAGAATAAAGCAAAATAAAAGATTTCTAATCAACTTTTTTGTCTCTTTAAAGCAAAATGCGGTGAAACATCAAAATCAGAAAACAATTGGTTTTTTTTGTCTTAACTGATCATTTGAGATAATAGTAGCCACATTTCAATCTTTTTGGGGGCAAAATGTCACATATTTCAAATTTAGAGCCAAAAACTTGAGTTTGTGCTATTTTTAGCTTTTCCCATCCTGACAATATGCTTTTATATAAATAATGTCCTAAATAATGTTATAAATGCACAGAAAGTTATTCTGTGGTGTTAAACATTGAAACATAAGTTGTTTACTACCCCTAACAAAATTTTGTCATGCAGATTTAATGAAATTATTTGATTTTTAGCCCTTATAGCATTGCGTCATACTATGTACTTGGCAGATAGCATAGCCTAATGTAAGCACTGCAGAAACTCACAAAAGCACCATTTATTATTCTAAATGAAATTTTTATATCTTAAATTTTATTAACTGATGTAAATAAACACAGTTAAATGACCATGACTGCACTTTTGATCAATTTGTAGTACTTTACTGACACCAGATGAAAAAAGGGGGGTCAATATTCCTTGACACTTCAATACCTTGGATTTTTTACTAAATTCATTGCAAAAATTGTTGAAAGTCTTTAAAGAAGTAGAACAAACAAAACAAATCAGCAAACAATGATCTTGATATTGAAAGTTTATGTTCCTGTAGCCCAAAATGAAATTTTCAAGTATTTTCTATTAAAGTCATACATTACAGTCAGTTTAAATTGAGCTGTGAAATTTTTAATATAAGTCACATAATGCTCAGATAGGCTGTTTTTAACTGCAAATTGACTAAGGATTAAGAATAAAGCAAAATAAAAGATTTCTAATCAACTTTTTTGTCTCTTTAAGCAAAATGCGGTGAAACATCAAAATCAGAAAACAATTGGTTTTTTTTGTCTTAACTGATCATTTGAGATAATAGTAGCCACATTTCAATCTTTTTGGGGGCAAAATGTCACATATTTCAAATTTAGAGCCAAAAACTTGAGTTTGTGCTATTTTTAGCTTTTCCCATCCTGACAATATGCTTTTATATAAATAATGTCCTAAATAATGTTATAAATGCACAGAAAGTTATTCTGTGGTGTTAAACATTGAAACATAAGTTGTTTACTACCCCTAACAAAATTTTGTCATGCAGATTTAATGAAATTATTTGATTTTTAGCCCTTATAGCATTGCGTCATACTATGTACTTGGCAGATAGCATAGCCTAATGTAAGCACTGCAGAAACTCACAAAAGCACCATTTATTATTCTAAATGAAATTTTTATATCTTAAATTTTATTAACTGATGTAAATAAACACAGTTAAATGACCATGACTGCACTTTTGATCAATTTGTAGTACTTTACTGACACCAGATGAAAAAAGGGGGGTCAATATTCCTTGACACTTCAATACCTTGGATTTTTTACTAAATTCATTGCAAAAATTGTTGAAAGTCTTTAAAGAAGTAGAACAAACAAAACAAATCAGCAAACAATGATCTTGATATTGAAAGTTTATGTTCCTGTAGCCCAAAATGAAATTTTCAAGTATTTTCTATTAAAGTCATACATTACAGTCAGTTTAAATTGAGCTGTGAAATTTTTAATATAAGTCACATAATGCTCAGATAGGCTGTTTTTAACTGCAAATTGACTAAGGATTAAGAATAAAGCAAAATAAAAGATTTCTAATCAACTTTTTTGTCTCTTTAAGCAAAATGCGGTGAAACATCAAAATCAGAAAACAATTGGTTTTTTTTGTCTTAACTGATCATTTGAGATAATAGTAGCCACATTTCAATCTTTTTGGGGGCAAAATGTCACATATTTCAAATTTAGAGCCAAAAACTTGAGTTTGTGCTATTTTTAGCTTTTCCCATCCTGACAATATGCTTTTATATAAATAATGTCCTAAATAATGTTATAAATGCACAGAAAGTTATTCTGTGGTGTTAAACATTGAAACATAAGTTGTTTACTACCCCTAACAAAATTTTGTCATGCAGATTTAATGAAATTATTTGATTTTTAGCCCTTATAGCATTGCGTCATACTATGTACTTGGCAGATAGCATAGCCTAATGTAAGCACTGCAGAAACTCACAAAAGCACCATTTATTATTCTAAATGAAATTTTTATATCTTAAATTTTATTAACTGATGTAAATAAACACAGTTAAATGACCATGACTGCACTTTTGATCAATTTGTAGTACTTTACTGACACCAGATGAAAAAAGGGGGGTCAATATTCCTTGACACTTCAATACCTTGGATTTTTTACTAAATTCATTGCAAAAATTGTTGAAAGTCTTTAAAGAAGTAGAACAAACAAAACAAATCAGCAAACAATGATCTTGATATTGAAAGTTTATGTTCCTGTAGCCCAAAATGAAATTTTCAAGTATTTTCTATTAAAGTCATACATTACAGTCAGTTTAAATTGAGCTGTGAAATTTTTAATATAAGTCACATAATGCTCAGATAGGCTGTTTTTAACTGCAAATTGACTAAGGATTAAGAATAAAGCAAAATAAAAGATTTCTAATCAACTTTTTTGTCTCTTTAAAGCAAAATGCGGTGAAACATCAAAATCAGAAAACAATTGGTTTTTTTTGTCTTAACTGATCATTTGAGATAATAGTAGCCACATTTCAATCTTTTTGGGGGCAAAATGTCACATATTTCAAATTTAGAGCCAAAAACTTGAGTTTGTGCTATTTTTAGCTTTTCCCATCCTGACAATATGCTTTTATATAAATAATGTCCTAAATAATGTTATAAATGCACAGAAAGTTATTCTGTGGTGTTAAACATTGAAACATAAGTTGTTTACTACCCCTAACAAAATTTTGTCATGCAGATTTAATGAAATTATTTGATTTTTAGCCCTTATAGCATTGCGTCATACTATGTACTTGGCAGATAGCATAGCCTAATGTAAGCACTGCAGAAACTCACAAAAGCACCATTTATTATTCTAAATGAAATTTTTATATCTTAAATTTTATTAACTGATGTAAATAAACACAGTTAAATGACCATGACTGCACTTTTGATCAATTTGTAGTACTTTACTGACACCAGATGAAAAAAGGGGGGTCAATATTCCTTGACACTTCAATACCTTGGATTTTTTACTAAATTCATTGCAAAAATTGTTGAAAGTCTTTAAAGAAGTAGAACAAACAAAACAAATCAGCAAACAATGATCTTGATATTGAAAGTTTATGTTCCTGTAGCCCAAAATGAAATTTTCAAGTATTTTCTATTAAAGTCATACATTACAGTCAGTTTAAATTGAGCTGTGAAATTTTTAATATAAGTCACATAATGCTCAGATAGGCTGTTTTTAACTGCAAATTGACTAAGGATTAAGAATAAAGCAAAATAAAAGATTTCTAATCAACTTTTTTGTCTCTTTAAAGCAAAATGCGGTGAAACATCAAAATCAGAAAACAATTGGTTTTTTTTGTCTTAACTGATCATTTGAGATAATAGTAGCCACATTTCAATCTTTTTGGGGGCAAAATGTCACATATTTCAAATTTAGAGCCAAAAACTTGAGTTTGTGCTATTTTTAGCTTTTCCCATCCTGACAATATGCTTTTATATAAATAATGTCCTAAATAATGTTATAAATGCACAGAAAGTTATTCTGTGGTGTTAAACATTGAAACATAAGTTGTTTACTACCCCTAACAAAATTTTGTCATGCAGATTTAATGAAATTATTTGATTTTTAGCCCTTATAGCATTGCGTCATACTATGTACTTGGCAGATAGCATAGCCTAATGTAAGCACTGCAGAAACTCACAAAAGCACCATTTATTATTCTAAATGAAATTTTTATATCTTAAATTTTATTAACTGATGTAAATAAACACAGTTAAATGACCATGACTGCACTTTTGATCAATTTGTAGTACTTTACTGACACCAGATGAAAAAAGGGGGGTCAATATTCCTTGACACTTCAATACCTTGGATTTTTTACTAAATTCATTGCAAAAATTGTTGAAAGTCTTTAAAGAAGTAGAACAAACAAAACAAATCAGCAAACAATGATCTTGATATTGAAAGTTTATGTTCCTGTAGCCCAAAATGAAATTTTCAAGTATTTTCTATTAAAGTCATACATTACAGTCAGTTTAAATTGAGCTGTGAAATTTTTAATATAAGTCACATAATGCTCAGATAGGCTGTTTTTAACTGCAAATTGACTAAGGATTAAGAATAAAGCAAAATAAAAGATTTCTAATCAACTTTTTTGTCTCTTTAAGCAAAATGCGGTGAAACATCAAAATCAGAAAACAATTGGTTTTTTTTGTCTTAACTGATCATTTGAGATAATAGTAGCCACATTTCAATCTTTTTGGGGGCAAAATGTCACATATTTCAAATTTAGAGCCAAAAACTTGAGTTTGTGCTATTTTTAGCTTTTCCCATCCTGACAATATGCTTTTATATAAATAATGTCCTAAATAATGTTATAAATGCACAGAAAGTTATTCTGTGGTGTTAAACATTGAAACATAAGTTGTTTACTACCCCTAACAAAATTTTGTCATGCAGATTTAATGAAATTATTTGATTTTTAGCCCTTATAGCATTGCGTCATACTATGTACTTGGCAGATAGCATAGCCTAATGTAAGCACTGCAGAAACTCACAAAAGCACCATTTATTATTCTAAATGAAATTTTTATATCTTAAATTTTATTAACTGATGTAAATAAACACAGTTAAATGACCATGACTGCACTTTTGATCAATTTGTAGTACTTTACTGACACCAGATGAAAAAAGGGGGGTCAATATTCCTTGACACTTCAATACCTTGGATTTTTTACTAAATTCATTGCAAAAATTGTTGAAAGTCTTTAAAGAAGTAGAACAAACAAAACAAATCAGCAAACAATGATCTTGATATTGAAAGTTTATGTTCCTGTAGCCCAAAATGAAATTTTCAAGTATTTTCTATTAAAGTCATACATTACAGTCAGTTTAAATTGAGCTGTGAAATTTTTAATATAAGTCACATAATGCTCAGATAGGCTGTTTTTAACTGCAAATTGACTAAGGATTAAGAATAAAGCAAAATAAAAGATTTCTAATCAACTTTTTTGTCTCTTTAAAGCAAAATGCGGTGAAACATCAAAATCAGAAAACAATTGGTTTTTTTTGTCTTAACTGATCATTTGAGATAATAGTAGCCACATTTCAATCTTTTTGGGGGCAAAATGTCACATATTTCAAATTTAGAGCCAAAAACTTGAGTTTGTGCTATTTTTAGCTTTTCCCATCCTGACAATATGCTTTTATATAAATAATGTCCTAAATAATGTTATAAATGCACAGAAAGTTATTCTGTGGTGTTAAACATTGAAACATAAGTTGTTTACTACCCCTAACAAAATTTTGTCATGCAGATTTAATGAAATTATTTGATTTTTAGCCCTTATAGCATTGCGTCATACTATGTACTTGGCAGATAGCATAGCCTAATGTAAGCACTGCAGAAACTCACAAAAGCACCATTTATTATTCTAAATGAAATTTTTATATCTTAAATTTTATTAACTGATGTAAATAAACACAGTTAAATGACCATGACTGCACTTTTGATCAATTTGTAGTACTTTACTGACACCAGATGAAAAAAGGGGGGTCAATATTCCTTGACACTTCAATACCTTGGATTTTTTACTAAATTCATTGCAAAAATTGTTGAAAGTCTTTAAAGAAGTAGAACAAACAAAACAAATCAGCAAACAATGATCTTGATATTGAAAGTTTATGTTCCTGTAGCCCAAAATGAAATTTTCAAGTATTTTCTATTAAAGTCATACATTACAGTCAGTTTAAATTGAGCTGTGAAATTTTTAATATAAGTCACATAATGCTCAGATAGGCTGTTTTTAACTGCAAATTGACTAAGGATTAAGAATAAAGCAAAATAAAAGATTTCTAATCAACTTTTTTGTCTCTTTAAAGCAAAATGCGGTGAAACATCAAAATCAGAAAACAATTGGTTTTTTTTGTCTTAACTGATCATTTGAGATAATAGTAGCCACATTTCAATCTTTTTGGGGGCAAAATGTCACATATTTCAAATTTAGAGCCAAAAACTTGAGTTTGTGCTATTTTTAGCTTTTCCCATCCTGACAATATGCTTTTATATAAATAATGTCCTAAATAATGTTATAAATGCACAGAAAGTTATTCTGTGGTGTTAAACATTGAAACATAAGTTGTTTACTACCCCTAACAAAATTTTGTCATGCAGATTTAATGAAATTATTTGATTTTTAGCCCTTATAGCATTGCGTCATACTATGTACTTGGCAGATAGCATAGCCTAATGTAAGCACTGCAGAAACTCACAAAAGCACCATTTATTATTCTAAATGAAATTTTTATATCTTAAATTTTATTAACTGATGTAAATAAACACAGTTAAATGACCATGACTGCACTTTTGATCAATTTGTAGTACTTTACTGACACCAGATGAAAAAAGGGGGGTCAATATTCCTTGACACTTCAATACCTTGGATTTTTTACTAAATTCATTGCAAAAATTGTTGAAAGTCTTTAAAGAAGTAGAACAAACAAAACAAATCAGCAAACAATGATCTTGATATTGAAAGTTTATGTTCCTGTAGCCCAAAATGAAATTTTCAAGTATTTTCTATTAAAGTCATACATTACAGTCAGTTTAAATTGAGCTGTGAAATTTTTAATATAAGTCACATAATGCTCAGATAGGCTGTTTTTAACTGCAAATTGACTAAGGATTAAGAATAAAGCAAAATAAAAGATTTCTAATCAACTTTTTTGTCTCTTTAAAGCAAAATGCGGTGAAACATCAAAATCAGAAAACAATTGGTTTTTTTTGTCTTAACTGATCATTTGAGATAATAGTAGCCACATTTCAATCTTTTTGGGGGCAAAATGTCACATATTTCAAATTTAGAGCCAAAAACTTGAGTTTGTGCTATTTTTAGCTTTTCCCATCCTGACAATATGCTTTTATATAAATAATGTCCTAAATAATGTTATAAATGCACAGAAAGTTATTCTGTGGTGTTAAACATTGAAACATAAGTTGTTTACTACCCCTAACAAAATTTTGTCATGCAGATTTAATGAAATTATTTGATTTTTAGCCCTTATAGCATTGCGTCATACTATGTACTTGGCAGATAGCATAGCCTAATGTAAGCACTGCAGAAACTCACAAAAGCACCATTTATTATTCTAAATGAAATTTTTATATCTTAAATTTTATTAACTGATGTAAATAAACACAGTTAAATGACCATGACTGCACTTTTGATCAATTTGTAGTACTTTACTGACACCAGATGAAAAAAGGGGGGTCAATATTCCTTGACACTTCAATACCTTGGATTTTTTACTAAATTCATTGCAAAAATTGTTGAAAGTCTTTAAAGAAGTAGAACAAACAAAACAAATCAGCAAACAATGATCTTGATATTGAAAGTTTATGTTCCTGTAGCCCAAAATGAAATTTTCAAGTATTTTCTATTAAAGTCATACATTACAGTCAGTTTAAATTGAGCTGTGAAATTTTTAATATAAGTCACATAATGCTCAGATAGGCTGTTTTTAACTGCAAATTGACTAAGGATTAAGAATAAAGCAAAATAAAAGATTTCTAATCAACTTTTTTGTCTCTTTAAAGCAAAATGCGGTGAAACATCAAAATCAGAAAACAATTGGTTTTTTTTGTCTTAACTGATCATTTGAGATAATAGTAGCCACATTTCAATCTTTTTGGGGGCAAAATGTCACATATTTCAAATTTAGAGCCAAAAACTTGAGTTTGTGCTATTTTTAGCTTTTCCCATCCTGACAATATGCTTTTATATAAATAATGTCCTAAATAATGTTATAAATGCACAGAAAGTTATTCTGTGGTGTTAAACATTGAAACATAAGTTGTTTACTACCCCTAACAAAATTTTGTCATGCAGATTTAATGAAATTATTTGATTTTTAGCCCTTATAGCATTGCGTCATACTATGTACTTGGCAGATAGCATAGCCTAATGTAAGCACTGCAGAAACTCACAAAAGCACCATTTATTATTCTAAATGAAATTTTTATATCTTAAATTTTATTAACTGATGTAAATAAACACAGTTAAATGACCATGACTGCACTTTTGATCAATTTGTAGTACTTTACTGACACCAGATGAAAAAAGGGGGGTCAATATTCCTTGACACTTCAATACCTTGGATTTTTTACTAAATTCATTGCAAAAATTGTTGAAAGTCTTTAAAGAAGTAGAACAAACAAAACAAATCAGCAAACAATGATCTTGATATTGAAAGTTTATGTTCCTGTAGCCCAAAATGAAATTTTCAAGTATTTTCTATTAAAGTCATACATTACAGTCAGTTTAAATTGAGCTGTGAAATTTTTAATATAAGTCACATAATGCTCAGATAGGCTGTTTTTAACTGCAAATTGACTAAGGATTAAGAATAAAGCAAAATAAAAGATTTCTAATCAACTTTTTTGTCTCTTTAGGTGTCATACCACCAATTACTCCCTCAAATTTAGAACGTATGTGAAAGTAGGCCTACTCGGACAAAAAATAGTGCATTTGATGTCATTGTTCACCTAAACTAAACAACAAATTTGCAGAAATGAAAGTTTTGTTGAAAGAGAAATATATTAAGACCATTTTTAGCCAAAATTTATCTGTCTATGAGTTTGCATTAAAAATTGAGGATTAATGCGCTCCATAGTATACTAATTTAAGATTTCCAGAAAACCAGGGGTTATTTTTAGTGGTACCTCCTTTCGGAAGCTCTCTGCTTTCTTATATGATTTTGAATGTATGTTGAAAATTGGCATGCAGAAAGGTGACACCTGTACAATTCAGGATATACCTAGTTTCTATGAAGTTAAACTTAAGGTAAAATATTTAGAAAGCTGCGAAAATTGCAAAATTTGGTTGAACAGATAGGGACTTTTAATTGGTGGTATGACACCTTTAAGCAAAATGCGGTGAAACATCAAAATCAGAAAACAATTGGTTTTTTTTGTCTTAACTGATCATTTGAGATAATAGTAGCCACATTTCAATCTTTTTGGGGGCAAAATGTCACATATTTCAAATTTAGAGCCAAAAACTTGAGTTTGTGCTATTTTTAGCTTTTCCCATCCTGACAATATGCTTTTATATAAATAATGTCCTAAATAATGTTATAAATGCACAGAAAGTTATTCTGTGGTGTTAAACATTGAAACATAAGTTGTTTACTACCCCTAACAAAATTTTGTCATGCAGATTTAATGAAATTATTTGATTTTTAGCCCTTATAGCATTGCGTCATACTATGTACTTGGCAGATAGCATAGCCTAATGTAAGCACTGCAGAAACTCACAAAAGCACCATTTATTATTCTAAATGAAATTTTTATATCTTAAATTTTATTAACTGATGTAAATAAACACAGTTAAATGACCATGACTGCACTTTTGATCAATTTGTAGTACTTTACTGACACCAGATGAAAAAAGGGGGGTCAATATTCCTTGACACTTCAATACCTTGGATTTTTTACTAAATTCATTGCAAAAATTGTTGAAAGTCTTTAAAGAAGTAGAACAAACAAAACAAATCAGCAAACAATGATCTTGATATTGAAAGTTTATGTTCCTGTAGCCCAAAATGAAATTTTCAAGTATTTTCTATTAAAGTCATACATTACAGTCAGTTTAAATTGAGCTGTGAAATTTTTAATATAAGTCACATAATGCTCAGATAGGCTGTTTTTAACTGCAAATTGACTAAGGATTAAGAATAAAGCAAAATAAAAGATTTCTAATCAACTTTTTTGTCTCTTTAAGCAAAATGCGGTGAAACATCAAAATCAGAAAACAATTGGTTTTTTTTGTCTTAACTGATCATTTGAGATAATAGTAGCCACATTTCAATCTTTTTGGGGGCAAAATGTCACATATTTCAAATTTAGAGCCAAAAACTTGAGTTTGTGCTATTTTTAGCTTTTCCCATCCTGACAATATGCTTTTATATAAATAATGTCCTAAATAATGTTATAAATGCACAGAAAGTTATTCTGTGGTGTTAAACATTGAAACATAAGTTGTTTACTACCCCTAACAAAATTTTGTCATGCAGATTTAATGAAATTATTTGATTTTTAGCCCTTATAGCATTGCGTCATACTATGTACTTGGCAGATAGCATAGCCTAATGTAAGCACTGCAGAAACTCACAAAAGCACCATTTATTATTCTAAATGAAATTTTTATATCTTAAATTTTATTAACTGATGTAAATAAACACAGTTAAATGACCATGACTGCACTTTTGATCAATTTGTAGTACTTTACTGACACCAGATGAAAAAAGGGGGGTCAATATTCCTTGACACTTCAATACCTTGGATTTTTTACTAAATTCATTGCAAAAATTGTTGAAAGTCTTTAAAGAAGTAGAACAAACAAAACAAATCAGCAAACAATGATCTTGATATTGAAAGTTTATGTTCCTGTAGCCCAAAATGAAATTTTCAAGTATTTTCTATTAAAGTCATACATTACAGTCAGTTTAAATTGAGCTGTGAAATTTTTAATATAAGTCACATAATGCTCAGATAGGCTGTTTTTAACTGCAAATTGACTAAGGATTAAGAATAAAGCAAAATAAAAGATTTCTAATCAACTTTTTTGTCTCTTTAGGTGTCATACCACCAATTACTCCCTCAAATTTAGAACGTATGTGAAAGTAGGCCTACTCGGACAAAAAATAGTGCATTTGATGTCATTGTTCACCTAAACTAAACAACAAATTTGCAGAAATGAAAGTTTTGTTGAAAGAGAAATATATTAAGACCATTTTTAGCCAAAATTTATCTGTCTATGAGTTTGCATTAAAAATTGAGGATTAATGCGCTCCATAGTATACTAATTTAAGATTTCCAGAAAACCAGGGGTTATTTTTAGTGGTACCTCCTTTCGGAAGCTCTCTGCTTTCTTATATGATTTTGAATGTATGTTGAAAATTGGCATGCAGAAAGGTGACACCTGTACAATTCAGGATATACCTAGTTTCTATGAAGTTAAACTTAAGGTAAAATATTTAGAAAGCTGCGAAAATTGCAAAATTTGGTTGAACAGATAGGGACTTTTAATTGGTGGTATGACACCTTTAAGCAAAATGCGGTGAAACATCAAAATCAGAAAACAATTGGTTTTTTTTGTCTTAACTGATCATTTGAGATAATAGTAGCCACATTTCAATCTTTTTGGGGGCAAAATGTCACATATTTCAAATTTAGAGCCAAAAACTTGAGTTTGTGCTATTTTTAGCTTTTCCCATCCTGACAATATGCTTTTATATAAATAATGTCCTAAATAATGTTATAAATGCACAGAAAGTTATTCTGTGGTGTTAAACATTGAAACATAAGTTGTTTACTACCCCTAACAAAATTTTGTCATGCAGATTTAATGAAATTATTTGATTTTTAGCCCTTATAGCATTGCGTCATACTATGTACTTGGCAGATAGCATAGCCTAATGTAAGCACTGCAGAAACTCACAAAAGCACCATTTATTATTCTAAATGAAATTTTTATATCTTAAATTTTATTAACTGATGTAAATAAACACAGTTAAATGACCATGACTGCACTTTTGATCAATTTGTAGTACTTTACTGACACCAGATGAAAAAAGGGGGGTCAATATTCCTTGACACTTCAATACCTTGGATTTTTTACTAAATTCATTGCAAAAATTGTTGAAAGTCTTTAAAGAAGTAGAACAAACAAAACAAATCAGCAAACAATGATCTTGATATTGAAAGTTTATGTTCCTGTAGCCCAAAATGAAATTTTCAAGTATTTTCTATTAAAGTCATACATTACAGTCAGTTTAAATTGAGCTGTGAAATTTTTAATATAAGTCACATAATGCTCAGATAGGCTGTTTTTAACTGCAAATTGACTAAGGATTAAGAATAAAGCAAAATAAAAGATTTCTAATCAACTTTTTTGTCTCTTTAAAGCAAAATGCGGTGAAACATCAAAATCAGAAAACAATTGGTTTTTTTTGTCTTAACTGATCATTTGAGATAATAGTAGCCACATTTCAATCTTTTTGGGGGCAAAATGTCACATATTTCAAATTTAGAGCCAAAAACTTGAGTTTGTGCTATTTTTAGCTTTTCCCATCCTGACAATATGCTTTTATATAAATAATGTCCTAAATAATGTTATAAATGCACAGAAAGTTATTCTGTGGTGTTAAACATTGAAACATAAGTTGTTTACTACCCCTAACAAAATTTTGTCATGCAGATTTAATGAAATTATTTGATTTTTAGCCCTTATAGCATTGCGTCATACTATGTACTTGGCAGATAGCATAGCCTAATGTAAGCACTGCAGAAACTCACAAAAGCACCATTTATTATTCTAAATGAAATTTTTATATCTTAAATTTTATTAACTGATGTAAATAAACACAGTTAAATGACCATGACTGCACTTTTGATCAATTTGTAGTACTTTACTGACACCAGATGAAAAAAGGGGGGTCAATATTCCTTGACACTTCAATACCTTGGATTTTTTACTAAATTCATTGCAAAAATTGTTGAAAGTCTTTAAAGAAGTAGAACAAACAAAACAAATCAGCAAACAATGATCTTGATATTGAAAGTTTATGTTCCTGTAGCCCAAAATGAAATTTTCAAGTATTTTCTATTAAAGTCATACATTACAGTCAGTTTAAATTGAGCTGTGAAATTTTTAATATAAGTCACATAATGCTCAGATAGGCTGTTTTTAACTGCAAATTGACTAAGGATTAAGAATAAAGCAAAATAAAAGATTTCTAATCAACTTTTTTGTCTCTTTAAAGCAAAATGCGGTGAAACATCAAAATCAGAAAACAATTGGTTTTTTTTGTCTTAACTGATCATTTGAGATAATAGTAGCCACATTTCAATCTTTTTGGGGGCAAAATGTCACATATTTCAAATTTAGAGCCAAAAACTTGAGTTTGTGCTATTTTTAGCTTTTCCCATCCTGACAATATGCTTTTATATAAATAATGTCCTAAATAATGTTATAAATGCACAGAAAGTTATTCTGTGGTGTTAAACATTGAAACATAAGTTGTTTACTACCCCTAACAAAATTTTGTCATGCAGATTTAATGAAATTATTTGATTTTTAGCCCTTATAGCATTGCGTCATACTATGTACTTGGCAGATAGCATAGCCTAATGTAAGCACTGCAGAAACTCACAAAAGCACCATTTATTATTCTAAATGAAATTTTTATATCTTAAATTTTATTAACTGATGTAAATAAACACAGTTAAATGACCATGACTGCACTTTTGATCAATTTGTAGTACTTTACTGACACCAGATGAAAAAAGGGGGGTCAATATTCCTTGACACTTCAATACCTTGGATTTTTTACTAAATTCATTGCAAAAATTGTTGAAAGTCTTTAAAGAAGTAGAACAAACAAAACAAATCAGCAAACAATGATCTTGATATTGAAAGTTTATGTTCCTGTAGCCCAAAATGAAATTTTCAAGTATTTTCTATTAAAGTCATACATTACAGTCAGTTTAAATTGAGCTGTGAAATTTTTAATATAAGTCACATAATGCTCAGATAGGCTGTTTTTAACTGCAAATTGACTAAGGATTAAGAATAAAGCAAAATAAAAGATTTCTAATCAACTTTTTTGTCTCTTTAGGTGTCATACCACCAATTACTCCCTCAAATTTAGAACGTATGTGAAAGTAGGCCTACTCGGACAAAAAATAGTGCATTTGATGTCATTGTTCACCTAAACTAAACAACAAATTTGCAGAAATGAAAGTTTTGTTGAAAGAGAAATATATTAAGACCATTTTTAGCCAAAATTTATCTGTCTATGAGTTTGCATTAAAAATTGAGGATTAATGCGCTCCATAGTATACTAATTTAAGATTTCCAGAAAACCAGGGGTTATTTTTAGTGGTACCTCCTTTCGGAAGCTCTCTGCTTTCTTATATGATTTTGAATGTATGTTGAAAATTGGCATGCAGAAAGGTGACACCTGTACAATTCAGGATATACCTAGTTTCTATGAAGTTAAACTTAAGGTAAAATATTTAGAAAGCTGCGAAAATTGCAAAATTTGGTTGAACAGATAGGGACTTTTAATTGGTGGTATGACACCTTTAATAAAGGTGTCATACCACCAATTACTCCCTCAAATTTAGAACGTATGTGAAAGTAGGCCTACTCGGACAAAAAATAGTGCATTTGATGTCATTGTTCACCTAAACTAAACAACAAATTTGCAGAAATGAAAGTTTTGTTGAAAGAGAAATATATTAAGACCATTTTGAGCCAAAATTTATCTGTCTATGAGTTTGCATTAAAAATTGAGGATTAATGCGCTCCATAGTATACTAATTTAAGATTTCCAGAAAACCAGGGGTTATTTTTAGTGGTACCTCCTTTCGGAAGCTCTCTGCTTTCTTATATGATTTTGAATGTATGTTGAAAATTGGCATGCAGAAAGGTGACACCTGTACAATTCAGGATATACCTAGTTTCTATGAAGTTAAACTTAAGGTAAAATATTTAGAAAGCTGCGAAAATTGCAAAATTTGGTTGAACAGATAGGGACTTTTAATTGGTGGTATGACACCTATTGAGCTGCCCGGAATTGACTCTAAAATTAGCTCAATTGGCGCCAACTTAAAAAATAAACGAAAGTGAAAGTAAAAGGTTTGCATCATGAATTACAACACACACGTTCAAGACGAGATATGTTGGATGTACACTACCGTAAATGTATTCAGTGTATATACATATCGTATAATTGTAAAATTTATAACCAATTTTTGTAAATTTGTGACTGATATTGGACACACAACTCACAGGCACTTGTTTCTATCCATACGAAGGTCGACTATCCATATTTATATGGATAGTCGACCTTCGTATGGATAGAAACAAGTGCCTGTGACACAACTCCTAACAGTCATCATGGTAATGAGTTTATTTTTTCTATGGTCCTTTGGTTTATACTGACCACGTTTCAGGGGCGTATCAAGTCATATAAAAAGGAGGGGTTCCAATCCAGGATAAAAGGGGGTCCAAGAATATCCGCATTCAAATGTAACAGTAATTGTCTATTGAGTCCTTAAAAAGGGGTAGGGGTTCCAACAGGCAACACTAGGTACCCCCTGGAACCCCCACTGCATTTTATGAAAATATAAGATCTGGCAATTTATTGATGATTTGATCATACATTCATTACTTTAAACCGGTTCCGTCGTTCTATCTATAGCTTCGCACCGAAGGAACGGGTTGGAGCTATTGTCACATTGGCATTATTTGGACGAGTCTTACAAATTCAACGATTCGCTAATAAAAATGGCCAATTAAAGTGGTTGGAAATTGACCTCAAATGTTAATATTGCGATGCCACAAAATAAACAAGTAGAGTGGAGTGCTAATTTTCACCATATCGTTCCATGTTCTCTACAGTTTATGTTCAGGTCTATATGTTTTTGAAGTATATTGATATTTCTATATGAAGATAACTTCAAATGCAAATCATTCCTAAGCTTGAAAACATGTTTGTTTGAAAATAATCATCTGTAAACTTTAAGTTAGATTAAAGGGTGTTTGAAATTTCCTGAAGTTTTGTCAATGGGGGACACATATTCGCTGTTTTTACACATCAATTTAAAACCAAATATTAAACTGCAGCTTAATATAACATAGGCGGATCCAGGGGGGGCCCTGGGGGGCCCAGGCCCCCCCTTTTGTGGGAAAAATTTGGTTGATTATATAGGGAATCATTGAAGCATGACTGGAGTGGGCCCCCCTTAGGTCAGTCAGCGGCCCCCCCCCCTTAGGAAAAGTTCTGGATCCGCCACTGTATAATATTTATCCAATAAATTTCATTATAGATGAACAGCAGACATTTCAAAGGTGTAAAAACAGAAATTTAGGCCAAGCAGTCAAAAAATACTAAGAAAAACTTCTTTGAAAATCGTATTTTTCATTCAGGAAATTGACCGAAAATTGTTGTCCGTTTTTCCGTCCTTTGCAGTAAGTTGCGCAATTTTGTTTAAGTTTAAAAAATAATCATATTTGTTATAATGTTATAAAATTATAATTTATCGGCATATTTCTCCCATTTCAGCGATCCTTTGAAGTTTTTACACCTCAAAATCATAAAACGGCGAAATTGTGTCCCCGGCAAATATGTGCCCCCCACTCTATCTGTTAATTAACCCCATGATAGTAGCGCAGATAAATGACCAACGAGCGTGTTAACATGTTCTTGACAAACTGAGCCGGTATCTTTTGTTCCCTTAACATGCTTAAGAACTCAGTAATAAATGTGCTAATTTTTCTTTGATTTGCTATCAGTATAATACATAATTAAACATACATGTAGCCCATGATGTACTAGTCTCGTCGAAATTATTAAATCCTGTGGTCAGAATTCTGACCACGGGATTTAGGCCATACCTGTTGTCAGTGTAGCGATAAGTGAACACAACAGGGGTCCAGTTTAACATTACTTCAGGTGTTCATAGTAATATTATACAGTATTTTATGTCATTGATCATGAATAATGTAAAACTACTTTTTTATTTCCAAATGTGACAATATTTACTGCTCAAATACATTAATTATTATTTCATGATTATATGACCACCCTGTTTGCAAGAATCAACTACAACGTATTCACCATAGTAAAAAGAAGCAATATTTATTAGGTCACGATTTGACCTTCAACAACATTTCAGAAAAACATTTACATATAATGTTATAATTCAGGCCTAAATTAAAATATTGTTTGTTTTCACTTTTCCGACCCTATTTTTTGAAACAGGGTAGGTAGGTAGGTAAAATATTTTCTTTTTCTTTCCAACAAAATAACTTGACTCGGTACATGTTTTTTTCATGGTTAGGCATTACAGAAGTAGGTATGATATTTTATTTCATAAATACAAAATCTGCATGATACAACGTATCATTTTTGTCTTTGGTTTAAGTATGATTTAACTGATCTTTACTATTATTAAAGTTTCTAGGACTATAAGTATAATAGTCCCAGGAAGTTATGAAAAACAAATATCATGTAGAATGTGAAGTTAATTCTTATGCACTACTATTTTGTTTTCAAATATCAAAATATAGAGCTGTGCATCATATTTTCAACGTTCATATGCCTGGAAATTTAAAGAGTTTTAACTTGCACTAATATTCTGTACTACATATGCTTAACTTGAGTGAAAGGTTTATTAATATCATATATCTCCCTAGCATTGTTTGTGACACAGCTGTACAATGTGCAATTGTACAATCTATAGCATGTTTTATTCCGACATTCTACCAATTTTATCAATCATGTCAATATTGAACTTCAATTTTCAGAGATGATATCTATGAAATAAAAAGAATATTGGACTAGAATATAAACCCAGTGCACTTCCCACCATCATCATCATGCAACCAGTTAAAAGAGCTAAAACTAAGCGGTGTTATCAATAAAATCTAAAAGACTTGAAACTCAATTGTCACATATTTTATATCACATCTATAAATGGTCTGTACAATAAGGAAAACTTGGCAATTTTACTACCAATTATTCTCCAATTCACAGGACGTTGGTTCATGTCAGATATAAATAAAATGTCAAAGCTGATCGAAGGCAGTGACATAATCATCCTAATCTACAGATCACAGTTGGCCATCCCTACATAGGATACAACGTCCTTTAACAAAATATTTTGTACATATGTTGATAATTTTTTATTGGATGAACTTTTTAAATGAACCCTGCTCTTTAAGTATATTAAAAGATACAGGGCAACGTTCGTCATATCATTTCATAACTTTCAACATCGATTTCAATCAAATGCTTTGAATCTCTAAATGCAAGTCTTCATGCCAAATGCTCACGTGATACCAAACGGACCTTTTACGTGGAAGATAAAACCCGAGGATACTGGTAAAAAAGTTTTGAGCGGGAAATACAGATATAAGATTTTCGATAGGAACGAAAAAAAATAAATGAAAATAAAATATTGCATGTAAATACAATAAAAGTCTGAAAATTTTCAGTCAGAACGAATTTATGGGGTCAGTCGGTAAAGGGCAAACAAACAATATTTTAATTTAAGCCCCATGAAACTTAGACATTGTTTATAAATCAATACGTCCTCTTGAACAAAATCAACGAACAACAGTTTGATGTTTATATCCCAAATTCTTTTTGTTCAAAGCCATTGATCACCTCAGCAAAAACATAAGACAAACGTAATGCCAAATGTAAATAAGGCTGCATAAGGCAGCAACCATTTGATTTTCTGGGGGGGGGCTATGGTTTTTTTTTCTGGACAATTTTTTTTTCCCGCTGCGGCGAAAAAAATCAATTTTTTTCGCGACAAGTCGAAAACAATTTTTTTCTTTCAATTTTAGCATTACATATAGTGGCAGCTGAGGGTGAAACAAACAATTTTTTTTTCTCAGAATCAAAAACAAATTTTTTTTTTCTCCAAAAACTGGAAACAAACTTTTTTTTCCCAAAAAAACCATAGCCCCCCCAGAAAATCAAATGGTTGCTGCTTAAACGAACTTGGATTGTAGGTGATCTGATTACATGCACTAGTAGTATTTCTTAACATATTAAACAAGGTGTATTATTGTTGAAAATATTGATATTAGATAATCCCATATCAAACTAAATAAATAAATACTTGATTACATTTATGAATGGAAGAACGTAGAAGTTTACAGTCTAAAATTAGACCCAAGGTGTCTGGTGAAATGTCAGGGTTACAAATCTCTTTGTTTATTTTTTTCTTATCCCTTGAAACATGTTAAACTTTTAATACGGGAAAAAGGTATTTAAAGTTTGTGTGTACGAAATGTACAAAACTAAATAATACACGGTTAATAACTTGGACCACTACACCTGAGTAACAGAGAGATTGTCTGATATACCCCTCAATTGTCAAGATAATCTGGTTAATAAATATAGGAAGTTTCTGCTTGATAAAATACTTTTAAACTTGCAATGAACTCTCGGCGTAAGAGTGTTGGAAATTTTGACAGGTAATGTAATTATGGTTAATCAATCATTTATTAGTTTTTAATATTTTTATTTATGAATTAATTTGCATCTCATTATAAGTTATTATTACAGTTTATGTAAGATTTAAATAATTGAATTGAAATAGATTTACTTCGTAATATGTCAAGTACTATATATACCATGGTTTGTACGAGTTAACATATTTAAACAAACGAATCCGAAGGATGAGTTTGTTTAAATATGTTAATGAGTAAGACACATGGTATATAAAATTTGTAATATAAATAAAATGATTGACAGCTGCAAGACCTTCAACTAATATTGGAAATTGATCACGTTACAGTTTTATCCAATGAAATGGAAGCTCGCGCAAGTCACTTTTGCGCTTCGTGTATGATCGTCTGTGTATTTCATGTAGTAGAACCCCTGAATTTGCAGAAAGTAAAGAAAATGTCGGATTTCCCGATTATTTTTTTTTTAGTTTTGTGCCCCTTGTATGATTGTAGGCGCAGGTAATTTCATAATGTCTCCAGACTGAGGTAAACAAAAATGTCGGACTCCAGCGACAAGGATTAAATAATTATTCTAATGACGGTAAGAATTGGTTTTTTTTTTGTTTTTTTTCAATGTATCATACAAATTAATCATATTTTACAGAATTTTCATCTAATTGAAAAATGCTTTTCTTCCGTTATTTTATTAGATTATTTATTAAAACGCAAGTTTAATGATAAAACAATATTTTAACAGTGGCGGATCCAGGGGCGTAGATAGTGTACGTCCCCTAATCATGTTTTTCACAGATATTTGTAGCCGATATTTATCCCTTTTTGTATAGGTACCCCCTTTTTAAATCGAAATTTAATTGAATTTTCGCAGAAGAAATGATAGTTTTACATTTTATTTTTTTCAAAACTGAAAAAAGAAACAATTAGTAAGTGTTTCCAAAATTAAGGGAATTCGTAACAATCCTATATAGTTTGAAAAGGGTTTCTTGAAATGTGGTACACATAATTTATTGCTTTTTCTTATAAAATGAAAACAAATGAAGATCTTGACCTTTTAGTACGTTTTACAGTTTCCTAAATATTTAAGAGGCGGATACATTTAAAAAAAAAAAGGTGGAGCTTCAGCCATGGAATAACATGAAAATGAATATGTTATACCATGGCTGAAGCTCCACCTTTTTTCCTTTGGATTCTAGTCGAGTTGCATATTTAATTAGCAAAGTATGGTACAACATAAATTTGCATATAATATACCATATGGTTATCCCTCACCACACCTTTTAAGCAAATTATTTCATAAAAACATCAAAGGAAAAAATCCAATTTATGTTACAAATCAATATTGTATTCAATAAAGAGAAAAATGTAACTGTTACAAGAGAAAGACAAAAATATATAGTATAGAGAAAGGCATCTAAGACATTTAAGAGCATTGGGGAGGGGATTTGAGTTAAATGGGAGGGCTGGAAAGAACCAACTGGAGAATATAAGGAGGTGGGTTCTATGTTATTGATTGTATTCAGTATAAAATTGTGCATTGGGGCACATTTAAAAATATTTTTGTTTGCCCAAACCCTACCCAAAGGTTGAGACAGTGGGTAGGTAGGTAGGTATTTTCTTTTTTTTTCTTTTCTAAAAAGGATATTGAAGTATCAGATGTTTATTACCGGTAGTCTTCATGCCTATTTGATTAAAAAAAACTTCTTCAAATCAGGACAATAAAAGAATTTGAGTAGGCAACTGGGTAGGTAGCGTTTGGGCAAACAAACCTATTATTTATTATGGCGTTGTACAAAGTATAATGTTCATACAAAATTTTGTTCCATTAGAGTACTAGCTGAAGACAAGAACCTTCTCCTTAGACATGTTAGAGCACTGATTATTTTTATGTCCCTCTTCATATTAAATGGGGCATTTTTTTTTGTTCTGTGTGTCCCTTCATACATCTGTTTGTCTGTTCATCTGTCAGTTCCACTTCATGTTAAAGTTTTGGGTCAAGGTAGTTTTTGTTGAAGTTGAAGTCCAATCAACTTGAAAGTTAGTACACATGTTCTCTGTGATATGAGCTTTCTAATTTTAATGCAAAATTAGAATTTTATCCCAATTTCACTGTCCACTGAACATAGAAAATGATAGTGTGAGTGTGGCATCCTTGTCACATTCTTGTTACAAAGTTTTAAAAATGAAAACATAAAAGCGGCAGATGTCTTTAGGGTCGAGGCCACGTCTGAGTGTTTTTTGTTGTTGGTTAGAAACAGATTTAATAATAGAACAAGATATGAAAATTTTGAATCAGGGTATTTAAATAATTTTAAACACTTGAGAAAGACAGATTTAAAAAGAAAAAAACTAACAATAGAGCTCTTTCAATTTCTTTGAAGAACATATATAATCAAGTTACTTCGGTTTTATATTCTTTTCAAGCAGAAAAATGAGGTATCCATTTGGACATTAATACTGAATATTAAATATGAATCATAAACACATAATCATGATAATTTATTGTTTTAACTATATTCAATGGTATTTGGAAAAAAGCAATTTTGTGAACTTTGTGAAGTTGGTCAATAACAGTTGGGACAAGATATAAATGGCAAAAGAAAAGTGGGAAAAGCCTGATCTAGTACACAGGCTGAGTATCTGTTAATACAGAAATATTTGAAATGTTTTTACTATTGCAAAACATTGCAATGTTTTTGCTATTGCATAACATTGCAATGTTTTTACTATTGCAAAACATTGCAATGTTTTTACTATTGCAAAACATTGCAATGATTTTACTATTGCAAAATACTGCAATGGTTTTTACTATTCTTTGTTTTCAAAATTCCAATAGGGAACATACTATATTGACCAAAAATTGCAATGTTTTTTTAAAATTGCAAAAAATGCAATGTTTTCACTATCAGACTATTGCAAAAAAATGCAATGTTTTTACTATTGCCAAAAATTGCAATGTTTTTTTTTATCTGACTATTGGGGGAAAGTTGTAATGTTTAACTATGGTGAAAAATTACAATGTTTTTACTATTGCATAAAATTGCAATGGTTTTACTATTTCGAAAAATTGCTATGGAATATGTATAGAGAATTAAAAATTTAAATGTTTATAGTTTGTTTGTAGGCAGCATTTACCAAAATCTGATAATTAATCTCACATTTGTAGTTTCATGTGTTTTAGTGAACAGGATAAATCTCTTCAGAATTAACAATGTTATGTCTTTTTTTTCAGATCTGCTCCTGTGAAGTTCATTTCAAATGACATCTCATTTAGAAACAGACTAAAGAGATTTTTCTTGAGAAATCCCTCAACAAGTAAGTAGATAACTGATACATGTACATGTAAGGAAGGAAAAAAAATGTAGAAATGTTTGCCATTGAGACAACTCTTCACAAGCACAAGAGAGGAAACGTCAGACACAAAAAGTAACAACCATAGGTCATTGTACTGCCTTCAACAATAGAGCAAAGCCCATACCGCATAGTCATCTATAAAAGATGGTGAAATGACAATTGTAAACAATTCAAAAGAGAAAACTATCGGCCTAATTTATGTACAAAATAAAGAACGAAAAACAAATATGTAACACAAGTACAGCAACAGAGACTTTCGACAGGCACATAGAGAATGTGGCAGGGTTATTCATGTTAACTGGCTCCCCTAACATTCCTAGCCTTGGACATTGGTGTAACAGTACAACATAACAACAAACTATAAAAATTAGTTCAAAAGGCTTACTCATCAGATGGATACAAATAGAAATACATCGAACAAACACACAGTGGACTTAGCCTGGTATGAATGTTTGTATGATGCCATCAGGCCACACTTAAAAATATTTTGGTTTGCCCAAGCCCTACCTAAACATAGAGACAGTGGGTAGGTAGGTTGGCATTTCCTTTTTTTTTGGCAAAGAGAAATTTAAGTATCAGATGTTTATTAGATTTCATGCCTATCTGAATAAAAAAGAAACTTTATCACATCAGGACAATAAAAGATTTTGAGTAGGCAGCTTTTTTCTGGGTAGATTGTAGGTAGGATTTGGGCAAACAAACCTATTATTTTTTATGGCCTGAAGAGAAAAACTCCACAAAACAGCAAACTATAAACAGTGATCTATAGCTCATCGTGGTACTTCTTGTTGATTCTAATATGTATTGTACTTTTAATGATATTTCTAAATGAGACTATAAAGAGACTAGAGATCTGATATGGTATCTAATATATATATAACACCAAAATATTATTGCCAATGCAGAAAGATAGTTTCAATAATTCATAAGCAGGGGGGTGTTCTTTCAGCAATTTGACCATATCGTTATGGTATTTAAAAGCATGATAAATGAGTATCATGACTTTCATTTACATTTGGTGCAAATAGTTAAACATATATTAAATATTCAAAGAAAAACAATGACCTTGTGACCTTTTCAACAGGAGCACTTTGTCAATTTTATCATCAGCAAACAAATACAGTGTACATATTTACTTGGTTATTAAGTAAATATGAATGTCAACATGAAAATCAAACCAATATTTATAATCTCAGTATTGATAATTGTCTGTTAGATAATCGCAATGATATAATATTTTTTCATTATTTTAGGATTAGGAAGTCGTATCTTTGACCTTGTAATAAAATTCCTATTATGTTTCCTGTACATTATCCGTGTGGAATTGGATGATCCACAGAGTTATGCATGGTAAGAGATAATAATGATCTTTAAAACAGCAGAATGGATTGGAGTTAAGGGTGCAGTGAAGAAAAATACATGGTATGGAAAAAGACATACAGTGGTACACAATACACAACATGAAAAACATAAAAAGAAGCAATGAAAAATACTACTAAAAAACGATTGAAGTACAAATCTAAGTATTGTGGAATCCATATTATTTGTCATTTTTATGGGATACTAACTGTTAAAGATTTTGTGGTTAAAGTTCTACCACAAATTAAAGAGTCACCAAACTACAAGTTTTCTGTATAATTATATGTTAAATTAAATTTGAAATATCACAAATCCTTGCATCCTCTTCAAATCAGCAATCAATACAGAATTCAACTAAAAACACAAAAGATAAAACCACTGACTATGTGCTCTACATGGGACAGCCACACCAATATATGGGGAGGGTTATAATTTAGTTCTTGAGATTTCAACCATGATCACTCCTTGTCATAATATTTTTTTTACCAAAGGTCATTAAATACTGTAGGTAAATTTAATACTTGTTATTTTACCGACTGGAACATTTGAACATAAATATGTCGGTCTAACCATGACATAACTATAGGCGTTCCAATTTTAAGATTCTTTTGAGGTATAGAGTTACATAATGTTTTCTTGTTTCAATAATTTACCTTATATTGTAAACATGGTTTGTTAATGTTGTAAACATGATTTCATTCCAACTATTGTATCGAAAAATTTATGTACTTGAATAATTGTGGTATAAATAGCACAGGTCAAAATTTTACTAATAAAAGTCGTTAAAAATTAGGAATATATTTGATAATCTGCAGTAATAGAGAATATAGATGAACTCAAATTTTTAGCAATAAAAGTCAATATAAAATATAGATGTGCATTTCAAACATAACTTGTTGTGGTACATGTAAATATTTCTTCTTACTATGTATTTATAATCAATTTGTCTTCATGGGATTGTCAGTTTTTCTATCGAAGGTCATGGTTTTCTCTGTGCACAATATAGCCCAAAAGTGGCACTTTCAAGTGGTATAAAAACACAATCAATCAACCAATCTTCATGGGCACTTAAAAACAATCCCAGACAAACATATCCTTAACTATTTGGCAAAACTTTTCAGAATTTTGGGTCTTAAATATAAATGCTCTTCAACTTCTAACTTTATTTGGCCCTTTAAACTTTTTTGAATCAAGAGTCTTTAGTAGACGATGCATTGTCTGGCTTACAAAATTTTGATTCTCGCATCTATGATGAGTTTATTTATCATGTATGCATTGGTGACCCTCTGCTGTTGTTTTTTATTTGGGCGGGTTGTTGTCTCTTTGACACATTCCCCATTTCCATTCTCAATTTTATTTATCGCTATTTTTACAAAAATTTTCTTTGATCATACTGACTGATCATTTTCTTTCTCAGCACAGTTGAGGCACTCGAGTGATATGAAAAATTATTGTTAAAAACTAAGGGAGCACATACTGTTGTAGATGAAATCGTATGTAAAATAGTTATTAATCGATGGTCATCTCAGCTCCATTGCTTTTCTCACTTTAGCCGTCCCAGCTCAAGCGAGAAAATCAATCTGGTTGAAATGACCAACAATAATCCACAAATATCACAAAATGTTTGCATGTGTCTAGTTTTCCTTATTTTAGCAAAAGAAATTCAACTGAAACATTTACCCTTATACATATATTTTACTGTTTATTCAAATGCACTGTTCAAGGTCACGAAAAGTGAAAGAAACACAGCAATATAACTGCAATTGTATGGCCTGATCCACAGACAACAATAACCCAATGTAACTACATTTATAATACCCCTGGTATACTTCATCGAGATTTCAAATTTGTAAATTTCACTAGGACTGGCAGGAGACCTTAAGTTATATTTTGATGAAATAAAAAAAAGAGCAAATCCATTCTACAAACCAAAAACAAAATTTTCAGTTCTCTTTGTCTTTTAGATTAATTTATTTTCTTCACTGATGTCCTTTTTCATACAAAATTATACAAAACAAGTTATTTTATTTATATGATATATAGTTTTCAACAGTAATTGTGAAACTTAGATTCATTAACTTTCCCATTTTAGCATCTTGAGTGAAACAAATATGTGTAGACTTTCTTCAGGTTCAAGGCAGAAAATTGTTATTTTATTTATATGATATATAGTTTTCAACAGTTAATGGAAACTTAACAATTTAAGCTTCTTAAGTGAAATAAATATATAAATATAAAAATAATAGTAAAACGAACTCAAGTTACATTGTATACAAACTTTAATTTTCTATATTTATCTTATCTATTTATAACTCTGTATTGCTACTTTCACTTTTCATTGTTTCTCTCACCATGACGACGTCAAATTCAATGCACCACTTTGAGTACTTCAGGGGCTCAATTTCTGTATAAAAATTGTCCTGATGAAGCCTGCCTTGCAGGCGAAACATGTAGACATAGATGATAAAATTGCAGATCTTTTGAAGTGTTGTTGTCAATTTTAATTATTATTTAAGGATTGCATTCATTTGCATGATTTGACAACCCGGCATACCAAGGTATCCACTTCAGGGACTCTACCAAAACGATTTCACAGGCGTTGGTTCACCTCGCGGAATTTAATTTATTATTTAATCGTGAACCCCTGCATCCGAAAGGAACCGCCAAGCTAACAGCGCCGATCTACAGGCCACCAGCATATACATGGACCAAGGAATATTCCATACTTACGACGAAAAAACAACTGAATCAAGATGACCAAGATGTCCGATACCACCTATACATCTATAAATGATAGCAGATATAAATGATTGCAGAAGAAACGTACCACGGGCGCCGATCTTAAATGAACTAGGAATTCACAACTATGCCATTATACAGACCAACTACTGCAGACGATCCAAAAATTATATAAAGTCACCAAATAATTAACAAAGGAACAGTTTTTGACAATTTTATTATCCACAGCGGCGATCATAATCTTCCCATTGTTGCCGACGCGCCGGGAAGTAGTAACCTCCAACTATGGCCAGGTTGGAAGAGAAGCCTTGCGAAGTGGTAGGAACCATGGGAAGTTCGTCCTATTAGATGCCAAGCCTTTAGAACAATTTCATGTGTCATATAATAGTAAAACGAACTCAAGTTACATTGTATACAAACTTTAATTTTCTATATTTATCTTATCTATTTATAACTCTGTATTGCTACTTTCACTTTTCATTGTTTCTCTCACCATGACGACGTCAAATTCAATGCACCACTTTGAGTACTTCAGGGGCTCAATTTCTGTATAAAAATTGTCCTGATGAAGCCTGCCTTGCAGGCGAAACATGTAGACATAGATAATAAAATTGCAGATCTTTTGAAGTGTTGTTGTCAATTTTAATTATTAAATATAAAAATAGTGTAGACTTTTTGAAAGTTCATGGCAGGCATTTGGTCATGTATAAACAAATATCCAAAGACTTATATATGAGATTTCAGTTTAATTTTATTACACATTTGGTCAAAAAATAATCAGATAGTTGCAGTTCAACTGGTTTTAAATGTCTTGACTTTTTATCCTTTCAGGCTTGCAAACTATGTCCTTTTGAAATAAAAATATAAATTTATTTGTCACTGGACATGGGAAAGAGGCTGTATCTCTTTCTACTTATAAATCATTTTCAAATTGAAAATTTATGTTAATCAAGATTCAAGATTCACAAACAATTTTTTATGCCATTCAAATCTTTATTTTCTTTTGATTAAAAAGTTGTATTACTGTGAGTTTATCATTGTTCATGGGGTACTCATTTTCTTAGGTTGGCGGGTACAGGCCTAGGAGAATCACAAATTTGAATGTTCAACGAATTATAAATTTTCTGTAATGTTTTCATACTTTTGAAAAAACAATGAAATTTTATAAAATTGTGAATGGAAATTGGGAATGTGTCAAAGAGACAACAACCTGACTATATAACAGACAACAGCAGAAAGTCACCAACAGGTCTTCAATGCAGCGAGAAATTCCTGCACCCAGAGGCCCATATATATATATATCTACAAAAATTGGAACCCTCGAGAATAAATTAGTTAGCATAGCAGTATTTGGAGATACCTTTTGAATAAATTAAAACGAACACCTTTTGAGCAATTATTGAGACAGATTTATGGACTTCTGTTTTAACATTAGACCAGGTGCTCTTATGTTTTATATCAAAGCTATATATAAGTACATCATGTACATGTACAAGACATTTACATCAAGAAAAATGCACTGAACTTTTTTTGTTAGCCTTGAATTATTAACCTTTGTTGTACAGACAACTCATGAATACACTTTGAAACCCATGTCTCGGTAAAATTACATATGCATACATTGCAAAAATTAAAAGTGCAATATCTATACAGTAAATTAAAAAAAACATTTGAGGTTTTTATTAATTGCGAATTATGCGACTGAGTGAACATCACAATAATAAAAAAAAATGCATTATTATGTTTGTAATTTTTTTCCTAAAATTGTAATTAATAATCTAGCATTTTTGCTGATTCTTTTAAAATCGTAACAGTTTCTGAATTTATATTTTAATAAGTCTTGCCAAGTCACAAATGCATATAATATGCAAATATTAAAAGTGCAACATGCATATTCATAACTCTGCAATAAATTTTGCCATTTAGTGCAGAATTCTCAATTTTTTTATGTCAAGACAACATGCTATTGTTATTCTACAATCCATTCATCAAATTTAGTGTTTTGCATTGATTTTAAAACTTTTTCTTCTGCAACTTAAACATGTTATTTATTGAAAAGTTTAAATTTATGATGTATTAAGAAGAGATTTGTTACAAACTGCTTTAAAGTTGAACAAGTATGATGCTAATAACAGTTTTACATCAAAATGTACATGTATTACATAGATATAGGAAGATGTGGTATGAATGCCAATGAGACAACTCTCAAACCAAGTAACAATTTATAAAAGTGAACTATAATAGGTAAAAGTATGGTCTTCAACAAGGACCCTAGGCTCACACCAAACAGCAAGCTATAAAGGGCCCCAAAAACTACTAGTGTAAAACCATTGAAACGGGGAAAACCAAGTCTAATCATATATAAAAAACGAGAAACGAGAAACACTTTATATGAACCACATAAACAGATGACATATTGTTTATTATCTATATTATGATCAACAAATTAAAACAAACTGGAGACAAAGAAATTGTTTCTGTGGCTCAACTGGTTACAAAGTTAATTATTTCGTTAAGTTTGTCAGCTTGAGTGCTGATACTTCATATTTTTATGTCTTATTAACAAATTTATTTTTGTTTTCAGCGGTGGAATGGACTGCAGTGTACATAACTTAACTTTACCCAAAGATAGTGATGAAATGGTGTTTTCCTCAAACGCAATTAACTGGTATGAATATATATACAATACAATGTCTTAATGTAAGGGGAGATAAACCTAGTTACATGTTAAAACTATAAATTGGAAATTGTGTATTCTTCAAATGTAATTAACTGGTATAGAAATGTATATAAAGTCTTAGATAAAAAGGAAGATATATTTAGTTAAATACAGTTTAAAACTATAAATTGGAAATGTGCAATTAATTGGTATGAAAATTTATTTGTCTTAAAGCTAAGGGGAGATAATCCAGTTACATTTCAAATACTTTAAATTCAGAAATTATTGGTATATTTTTATATAGATATATTATTTGCTTATAATGCTTCTGGGTGGATATTGCAATGAGAAGACATCACATTCTTGTAACTGAATAATTTTTTTGTCTAAATCACAATAATCAAACTCACATTTTGAAAAAATTGCAATAAATGCACATAATAATCTCTAAATTTACATTATAGATAAATGAATAGGCAAACAATTTGACAATTATGATAATAAAAAGGTGGTATTTTCGTTAAGACAAACTTAAAAACAACAAAAAAGAAAAAATAGAAATCAACATATACTGTAAATCCATAAACCAGTTTGAGGTCTTTGTTAACGGGAATCATGTGAATGGGTGTGTATATGATTGCCATTATAAGAACTCACATTCTGATATTGGATACATATTGTCTTTTCCTAAAATCACATGAATTATTTTTGGTTGGTGGTGTCAACATGGTCAAAATTGCAATAATAAATGCTCACAACAATATCTGAAATTACAGTTATCCATAAGAAAAGTCAATCATAAGGGTCTTCACCTAACTAGCATGACAATATGGATTTTTTTTATTGAAATTTGCCCTCAAAAAGTATGAATCAATTTATGATGAGACTATCAAAGAGCTGTCATCAACACAAAAAGTGCATTTTACAAAAGAAAACACTTAAGATCTGACTATATGGCAACACTGATAATGAATGTTCCTGACTTAAGACATCAATATTGGGTTGTTTTTTTGTTGTTGAAAATTCAACTCTATATCAACTTCTCCTTGCCAGTTGTCTACATGGTCTAGGTGTTCATGTTGATGACTAATGAAGTCAAAATTTTGTCAGTTTCTTTAGCAATGTAATATGTAAGCAATAAATATTATGAAAAACCAAATCAGAATTTAACAGTAAAGCTGTTGAGAATTATAAACCTTTTAACAATGAATACCTGGCTAGCTGTATTATTTTTTTCTGTATAATGATAAATCTCCAATACACTTTGAATAGTTTTAGAGTTATTCCCCTTAGACACGTAAACTAATGGAACTAAAAGCTGTCATGGGTCAAAAGACCTCATAATGTATCTAGTAAGAGTGATACAATTATTTTCATCTCTGTTTCAGGCATGTGTTGGTATGGGTGAGACGGCCTCTAGCAGCATGGGTACTACAAGTATTTTTATCAGTCGTAACTCTAGTCAAAGCCTGTGTAGAACTGTATATAGGATCTAAAGTAAGTTTGATATTTAATTTCATCTTTGTTTGCAACAAATAAGCAGGCACTAGATGATCATAGATTATAGATGGTATTTCAAAACTATTAAGTGTTAAGTGTTAAGCTCATTGAAGGACGACAGCCCTGATATTAGATGTAGCTGTGTGAAACACTCTCGAATTTGGTAGACAATTGTTAATCTGTATTAATATTTTACCTGTGATTTCATTGATGTCATCGTTTCCGCAACTTTAGTTTGCCTCAACAAAATGCAATATAACTTATACACAATGCTAATTTCTACCAAACACAAATTAAGTTGTTTTCACTGCTCAAAAGTTATGTACCTTTTTTAATGAAAAGTTTCTAATTTTGTTGTTTTCACTCTACCTTGCCTCAACCAAATGGTATGAATGACCCTTTATATTTGAAATAGAAAAATGATGAATTTTTCTGTATATATAACAATGGGATTGTGTCTGACGACATCTTCTTATAAAAAAGAACACACTTTTTTGCAATTAAGTGGAAAATATTTAATAAAGATCCATTTTGTTTTCATCATTTGTATGTATCTGATAGAGATGTGAAAGATACTAAAGGAACATTCAAACTTATAAGTTGAAAAATAATCTGACAATGTCATGGCCAAGAAAAAAAAGACAAAACGACAAACAATAGTACACAAAACACTTCAGAAAACTAAAGACTGAGCAAGCTAGAATAAGCAGATTCTCCACATGTGGCATCTGTCATAAGACTGACATATTACAACACCAAATCACATGCAATAAAAAAAAAATTTAAACTGTATACAGGCAATTTAAAAAATTTAAAAACCACAAAAAATCTGATAAATTTGAAAAAATAGCCCTTCTGTGTGAAAAAGTATATAACTGTCTTTTACAGGGTATCTGTCTCACAAAGATGACCAGCGATGGTTTTATATTAGAGTTAGTGTGTTCAGTGCCATTGATAGCAACAGTAAGTTACAGATACAGGTAGAAGTTATCTCCCTTTGATATGTTGTTTCTTTAAGAAAACGAGGGGTTCTCTAATAAATATGATGCATCCATAAACCACATCCTATGAAAATTTTTTTTAAAAAGAAGTGCTGCACAATGAGGAATCCAAACTTAAATACTTAGTTAAAATTGAGGCAGGTCATGGAATTGTGTCAAAGAGACAACAACCCCACCAAAGAGCAGAACACATCATATGGCCAATAATGGGTCTTCAATGCAACGAGAAAATCCTGCACCTGGAGGTTAGCTTAAGCTGGTCCCTAAACAAATATTTGAATTAGTTCAGTGAAAATGGACCGTTTACTAAACTGAAACATATACATGATCTAAAATAAAAATTAAAAAAAACCTTACAAGACTATCAAACCCAAAGGCCAGAGGTCCTAACTTGGGACAGACACAGCATACAGCAGGGTTAAACATGTATTGTGAGATCTCCTTATGTCAACGAAGGGAATTTGATACACATTTTTTTCAGTTAAGTTTGCATAATTATGTATAACTATATAAAATGTTGATTTATATCATATGATACAGACAAGTTTTAATATTTTCATTAAAAAAAATAATACTCATTGCTTAGAAACACTGTATTTATAAAGGTTTATTTTTACTCAGTTCTCTTTGCATGCGATTTCCAGATTTTTCAATAAAGTTTTCAAGAATAAAAATGATAACAGTTCATGTGTGATGCATTTTTCATCCATTACAATTTTTCTGAAAGGAGTAGGGGCATTAAGGCCTAGTTTTGGCCCAAGAAAATAAAATGTTTGATAACCATTTCAAATTGGCACATAATGTTTAGAAATGCATAGAGTCAAGAAATATAAATGAAAAACATAAAGATTTTTATCTGACAACGTCACAATTACGTCATAATATGTACTGGTTTCACAAAAACGTTGAAAAATACAGAATTTATGCAGTTTTCAGTCTTTATTTCCGTTGTGGAAACATCCAGCGCAGCCGAGAAACAACAAAATAATTTAACAGAAGCTTTATTATAACTATTGGCATAATCTCACCAAATATAAAGTTGTTTCTTGGGTGCGCACATACTTTTTCAATCAAAAATATACTTAAAATTTAATGAAAAATCAAGGAAAATCACGTATTTTAACAAAATATGCAAATTAGGTCATGATCTGTTACCATGGTAACTTGTTCGATGTCAAATTTGTTTTGATTTTCTTAGTACCTTATACCTAAGTCAAGTTTTCGGTTATTTAAGAATCAGTATGATCAATTTTAAATTTGCAGTAATTTTTGGGCCAAATAAGGACCTTATTGCCCCTACTCCTTTCATCCAAAATCAAGAATGCAAGCTTTGAAAAATAAAACAATCAGATGAAGGTTTAAATTTTCTTTGAAATAAACCAATTATATTATGGGCTGGAATTGGTAGTGAATCTGATTTGTTTAATAATCATTTATATTGATTTGTTTTCCAGGTATTTTACCCACCATTGTTAATAGATTTATATGTTCCAAGTTTTCTTCATTGTTGGTTGATGAGAAGATCTTGTCAGAAATTGTTTGTAAGTACAGATTTGTTTACATATAGATTCTACCACTGCATCGAGTGGGATACAATATTTATCCACTGGAGACAGTTAAATTTTCAAATTTAAAACGTGAGGCTTGTCTAGCGCTTGAAATATTTAAAATTTAAATGTCGAGAGGGGATAAATATATCGTATTACATGAGATTTGGTGGTGGAATCTGTTTGTCTAATGATTTGCAAACAATACGCAGGCAAATATTATCCTTCTTGTCGAATGATCTGCAAAAAGATGTGTATATTCTATGTGACGTCATCAGACATGGTCGCCTTTTTTCATGCCGTCACAATAGGAAATTTAGAAGACAGCAAGAAAATTCAACATCATAATAAAATTTTAACCAATGAAAAACTGAGATCAATCGAGCCACACATTGATTAAATTTTTTTTATACAATGGTCCCAGAAAAAATTAATTAGAACTAATATCTATTTATAAATTAAGAATAACCCTCAGCTTTGTTTATACCATCATTTGTATCCTCTTATTCGTTTTATGAGGTTTAAACATCAATAAATATGTCACCAAGGTCCACTCCAGAGCACTGTTAGATACGGGGGAGCTAACTCGTATGTGCTGGAACCCAGGGACAGGGGGTCAGTCTATGGCTAGACTTCATGTTCTGATAGGAATAGCTAAAACGCAAGGAAGGTTTTCATAATTTAATAGCTATAACAATTTAAATGAATGATAACAAATCAATTAGTAAATAATTCCAAATAATAATCTAATTACAGTACAAAATATCAAATCTAAATATCAAATCCAAAGTAAAACTATTTCTCCTTAAAATGTTAAATATGAAATAAATGCCAAAATTACCAAATCATAAAATGAACTTAATCTCAAACTCAAAATATAAAGTCTCAAAATAAAAGTTTCTCAAAAGTATTTTCTAAAGTAAAATTTATGAGTCGGAGATAAATTTAGTCTCACACTACACAGTCAACTGGTAGACTGGTAGACATTCTTTTGTGTCCAGTATAATGACATGAGTAGTGTGAGGTTACGCTTCCGAAACACTGACTGCCTTTCCAAAATTGCACAATGATATTAATACTAACATCTAAAATAAATAGATATGTCTCGTCACGTTAACAATACTCTCATTAGCAAAAATAAACTTTAATTGACAAACCCTAATCCTGATAAAAATCTAAACTTGCAAAGTGACATATGTTAATTACAATTAATATTTCAAAATAAAATGCTATGAGCAAACTGTGACATTTCGAGTATTAATGCCACAGCATAGGTTAAATCAATTAAACAAATTAATTACAATTCTTACAAAATACAAACATAAAATTTTCTTTCTTAAAATAAAACATAATTTTTATCCAAAATAACACTAACACAAATAAACTGATCATAGATACCAGGATTGAAACTTGCATTTGAGCCAGATGCATGTTTTCTCTACAAAATACTCACCAGTTAGTTTTTTACCTAAAAATGTACATGTAAATCTATGGATTATGGTCTGAAATGTCCATTCTGTTAAATTTATTTTTGTGGGTAAGTATCACATTCTTTGTTTTAGTTATGAATACTAATGAGGCAACCTTATGTATACCGTATTTGGGCATGTATAGTCCGCACTTTTTTCCTTAAATATGTAGTTTGTACAAGGGGTGCGGACTATACACAACTATAGACGGTTTTTCGAAATTTATAAAAAAAAAAAAAAAAAAAAAAAATTTTTTTAAAATTCGTTTTTCTGCATCAACAATGTATATTGGAGACGTTTATTGTATTTACTTCATTTAATTCTTATTCTTTTATTCTTTTTTAACTTTTCTTTTCAAAATTGATTATTAAAAGTAAAGGTGTGACATCCTGCATAGGTAATCAAGAGAGGTAATTAAGGATTAAGTATGGGTGTGTAGCAATTAAATAATGATGTCAAGTTTTGACAGGTGTTAAATATTATAATCCCAGGCAATAAAACAACATGATCAATGAAAAGATTATATAAGATTAAATAGTTTTAAAATTTTGATTACTGCTAAATAATTTAGATAAATGTTTGATCTCTTTTTTCTTTTGTTCCATAATATTCAAATTATTTCTGTTATATTATATATCATTATATATCAGCTTGGACATACTTAGACAAATGTTGATTTTAAAATGAATCTCTTGATTAATAACTACTTATATAAAATTATTAAATATTAACTACCTGATGAAAAGTTCTACCATTTCATTTTTTTATGAAATAAATAAAACATAATTTTTTTTTTTATAAAATACATGGAGAATAACTCTCTTTTAATGGTTTTTTACAGTGAACTAGACTTTTACAATTATTTTTTTTTTTTTTTTTTTTTTTTACAAAACTTTTTTTCTTGATTTTAAGGGGATGTAAAGGGGGTGCGGACTATACATAAATGCGTACTATACACGGCCGATTACGGTAAAGAGTCATTGACTGACATAATTTCATTGTTAAAAGGATAATGTTCTGTCTTAAGGATTACCATTTTTTAAAAATAATAAATTTTTGGTCATGTAGTCAAACCTAAAAGTTTGGTTTTTATACACCCGTCTTTTAGACGGGACATATTATGGTATACCGTTGTCCGTCCTTCTGTCCGTCCATCGTCCACACTTCGGACAATAACTCAAAAACACTGTCACCAATTTCCAAAACACTTCCACCACTTTCCATGAAACTTAAGTGAATTGTTTATATCTATTGATGTAAGCTCCCTTTCATTTTTTTTTTAATTTCAGATTTTAAGTTTTGGATTTATGGGGCTTTATTCATAAAAAAGGGGGGTCCATCGTCAACACTTTGGACAATAACTCAAAAAGGCTTTCACCAATGTCCATGAAACTTTGGTGAATTGTTTATATATATTGATGTAAGCTCCCTTTCAATTTTTATAAATTTCAGATTTTAAGTTTTGGATTTATGGGACTTTATTCATAAAAAAAAGTTTTTTTTTTAACACTTCGGACAATAACTCAAAAAGGCTTTCACCAATGTCCATGAAACTTTGGTGAATTGTTTATATCTATCAATGTAAGCTCCCTCTCAATTTTTATAAATTTCAGATTTTACATTTCCGTGTTATGAATTTTTATGCTTGAAAAAGGGGAGATTTTCCAATTTTGGGACAATAACTAACACTTTCACAAAATTTTATGCAACTTTGATAAATTGTTTATATCTATTGACATAAGCTCCCTTTCCATTTTTATAAATTTTAGATTTTCACGTTTAAAAGTAATGAATTTTTATACTTAATAAAGGGGGATTTTATGCAACTTTGGTGAAACTTTGGTGAATATACTAATGTAACATCCCTTTTGATTTGTATAAATATCAGATTTTACATCAACTATACCAATTTCGTCAGATTTTACATTTTATGCTGTCTTATTAAAAAAAAAAATTGAAAACAGTTAAAAGAGCAATGGGCGTATCATGCGCTAAAGTGCAGCCCTTTATTTGTGTTATCCAAGTTCTGTTCATAGGCTACTATATGGTTAAGGTTTTTCTATATTCTATTTTTTTGATTTTTCTATGACGAGAAATATATTGATATAGAAGATGGCCATTATAATATTTGTTGGGGTTTTGGGGGGTTATTGACCATTGATATAGAAGATGGCCATTATAATATTTGTTAGGGGGTTATTGACCATTGATATAGAAGATGGCCAATATAATATTTGTTGGGGGGTTATTGACCATTGATATAGAAGATGGCCATTATAATATTTGTTGGGGGGGGGGGGGGGGGGCGGTTATTGACCATTGATATACATGATATAGAAGATAGCCATTATAATATTTGTTGGGGGGTTATTGACCATTGATATAGAAGATGGCCATTATAATATTTGTTGGGGGGTTATTGACCATTGATATACATGATATAGAAGATGGCCATTATGATATTTGTTGGGGGGTTATTGACCATTGATATAGAAGATGGCCATTATAATATTTGTTGGGGGGTTATTGACCATTGATATAGAAGATGGCCATTATAATATTTGTTGGGGGGTTATTGACCATTGATATAGAAGATGGCCATTATAATATTTGTTGGGGGGGGGGGGGGTTATTGACCATTGATAAAGAAGATGGCCATTATAATATTTGTTGTTGGGGGGGGGGGGGTTATTGACCATTGATATAGAAGATGGCCAGTATAATATTTGTTGGGGGGGTATTGACCATTGATATACATGATATAGAAGATGGCCATTATAATATTTGTTTGGGGGTTATTGACCATTGATATAGAAGATGGCCATTATAGTATTTTATTGGGGGGGTTATTGACCATTGATATAGAAGATGGCCATTATAATATTTGTTGTTGGGAGGGGGGGGGGGTTATTGACCATTGATATACATGATATAGAAGATAGCCATTATAATATTTGTTGGGGGTTATTGACCATTGATATAGAAGATGGCCATTATAATATTTGTTGGGGGGTTATTGACCATTGATATACATGATATAGAAGATGGCCATTATAATATTTGATGGGGGGGGGGGGGGGGGGTTATTGACCATTGATAAAGAAGATGGCCATTATAATATTTGTTGGGGGGGTGTGTTATTGACCATTGATATAGAAGATGGCCAGTATAATATTTATGGGGGGGGGGTATTGACCATTGATATACATGATATAGAAGATGACCATTATAATATTTGTTGGGGGGAGGGGGGTTATTGACCATTGATAAAGAAGATGGCCATTATAATATTTGTTGGGGGGGGGGGGTTATTGACCATTGATATAGAAGATGGCCAGTATAATATTTGTTGGGGGGGGTATTGACCATTGATATACATGATATAGAAGATGGCCATTATAATATTTGTTTGGGGGTTATTGACCATTGATATAGAAGATGGCCATTATAATATTTGTTGGGGGGGTTATTGACCATTGATATAGAAGATGGCCATTATAATATTTGTTACCAGGCCACGTCCACTTTTATATTTTGTCTATCTGATGAGTTAAGCCTTTTTCAACTGATTTTTATAGTTCGTTCTTATGTTGTACTGTTATACCATTGTCCCAGGTTAGGGGGAGGGTTGGGATCCCGCTAACATGTTTAACCCTGCCACATTATTTATGTATGTGCCTGTCCCAAGTCAGGAACCTGTAATTCAGTGGTCGTCATTTGTTTAATTATGTGTTACATATTTGTTTTTCGTTTTTTTTTTACATAAATAAGGCGGTTAGTTTTCTTGCATGAATTGCTTTACTATGTCTTATTGGGGCCTTTTATAGCTGACTATATGCGGTATGGGCTTTGCTCATTGTTGAAGGCCGTACGGTGACCTATAATTGTTAATGTTTGTGTCATTTTGGTCTTTTGTGGATAGTTGTCTCATTGGCAATCATACCACATCTTCTTTTTTATATTATAATATTTGTTGGGAGGGTTTATTGACCATTGAATTGGAAGATAGTCATTATAATATTTGTTGGGAGGGTTTATTATTAACCATTGAATTGGAAGATAGTCATTAAAATATTTGTTGGGAGAGTTTCCTGACCGTTGAATTAGAAGAAGGCCATTATAATATATTTGTTGGGAGGGTTCATTAACTATTGTATTGAAAGATGGCCGTTATAATATTTGTTGGGAGAGTTTCCTGACCATTGATATAGAAGATAGTCATTATAATATTTGTTGGGAGGGTTCAGTGACCATTGATATAGATGATGGTCATTATTATATTTGCTTTGAGGGTTTGTTAACCATTGAATTGGAAGAAGGCCATTATAATATTTGTTGGGAGAGTTTTCTGACCATTGAATTGGAAGAAGGCCATTATAATATTTGTTGGGAGAGTTCATTAACCATTGAATTGGAAAATGGTCATAATAATATTTGTTGGGAGAGTTTTCTGACCATTGAATTGGAAGATAGTCATAATAATATTTGTTACGAGAGTTCATTAACCATTGAATTGGAAAATGGTCATAATAATATTTGCTTTGAGGGTTTGCTGACCATTTAATTGGAAGAAGGCCATTATAATATTTGTGGGGAGGGTTCAGTGACCATTGATATAGACGATGGTCATTATAATATTTGCTTGGAGAGTTTGCTGACCATTGAATTGGAAGATGGCCATAATAATATTTGTTGGGAGGGTTCATTAACCATTGAATTGGAAGATAATAACCTGGAGGATAAAAGTATTGGTTGGGTAGGGTCATTACATGTTGATAGGACAGATGAAGAAAATTATATTGATTGGATTGAGTCATTGACCATAGATCAACATGTTCATTATTTGTGTAATATGGTCTAGTTTGAGTCACTGACAATTGATCATTATGCTCAAAATCTGTATAATATGATTTGGTTTTGGTTGTTGACAATAGATCAAAAAGTGTAATACCTGAATGATGTGGTTTGGTTCGATTCAATTCCAGAGAATTAGAAAGGGAGTCTATCTGGTTTGGGATGATTACATTTGCTTCAATTGGATCATGATCAAGAATTGCTTTTACTAATGATTCAGGTAATTCAGGAAATAAGTCTTTAGTAATTGAAAAAACATCAACAGGTGTGCAGTCTTCTACAGTAATTTTTGTGGATTTTAGTATGAAGTCAATTTTGTGAGGTCTTTTTTCTAATTTGGTATAATCAATTACGTTAAGTGTAACAGGACACTCTCTGACAGGCTTTGCTGGTGGGCATTCAGTGAGGTCTAAATTAAAATCCCCTCCAACAATTACCTGAATTTGTTTTTCAGATGCATAAAGACTTAAAACTGAACACAAATCATGATAAAGGTTTGTTTTTTTATCTTTTGACATCTTGTGAGGTCCATGCCAAGAAACAAAAAGGGTTGGTAGTGCATTGGGACCTTTACCTTTCAATATTATAGCACACATATTATTAAAAATTTCATACATTTCCACTCTTATAATATGGCTTGATTTGGCATACATGTATTTTGTAATTAGTTCAGATATTGGATTTTCTACTAAATCAAATGTGTTTGTGTCATAGATTATTCCAGTATCTTTTTTATCAGTAGATTTATAATTCAAATCAGTAAAATATGTTCTCCAAATCTTTTTCAATGCAATGGTTGATTCCTGTATGAAAATGATATGTGGACACCTCTGAAAAACTTTTTTCATTACATCTCTCCTTTTTTTGGGTATTTCCTTTCCCTTTACATTTTCTCCACATCCACTTGCATTCATGATACATATCTTGCAATTCATTTAAATTATTTTCCTGAAAAAGTAAAATTTATATCACTATACAATTTTTTTTTAGCATTTAATCTAACAGCTGGGCAGTAAATTTCATATTATGGCGTCAATGGTCATATGATTTTCAGTTTCACATTTTCACAAAATCTACAATGTAATAAAATTTTGTGTATGTTTTTACATTATTACGTAACCTGATATATATCATTTGATATGGACGGTTGCAAACTTTCACTGAGTTAATCTTTTAAGAACGAAAATGCAGATTTACCTTTATCAATGTTTATAATTTGATTGGCAAAGATGAAAAAAATCATGCCCTGGCCGTTACTTCTCAGTAAATAAATGTTAATTGACTTGTTTTTTCTTTAGAGGGATGATACCTCCTAATAATATAAACATCAAATGCCTTTTATTACCATATATAACACGCCAGGTAAACAGGCTGAATGACTTTCTACAGGTCCAAATTGGTGATGATCAGATAGCCAAAGGAAGATAACTGGAAATGTGTCTTGATTTGTCCAAGGCACAGCTGATTTGAAACGAAAGAAAATCAGCTTTTTCTCTCAATTTAAGTAAGGGAAACATTGTTTCTTGGGCTTATATTCAATAATTTATCCCTATGCGATAGTAAAAGTGGAAATTATGAAAAATATCATGGAAATTATTATAAATCATTGGAATGAGGGCACCTTTCAAATTTAAGGACTTAAACAGTGAGAGAAAGTATTACACAATGTGTGTCTACTTTTCATGGTTTATCCATACTTAATAGAAATATTCCCAAAATAATTCTTTTAATCAACTAGAAATCAGGGATTTTGATTGGCAATTGCCAATTATTACATTCAGTTTAAAAATAATACATTGTTTTGAATTGAAATACTGATTAGTCTTTTGTAGACAAAACACCAAAGGTAAAGGTTCAAGAAGGGTAAAAATTGGCCCTAGATTTTGTATGTTTTTAGTTCATCTGGCTCAAAGTAGCTTTCTAATCACTTTGCGTTCTTCATCCTTTGTCCATCGTTGTCATTTACTTTTACAAAAATCTTCTCCCCTGAAACTACTGGGCCAAATTATACCAAACTTGGCAACAATCATCAATGGGGTATCTGGTTTAAAAAATGTGTCCAGTGTGTTCCTTGGAACCCTTACAAATTTTTGCAAATGAAATAGTTTTTGTTTTCGATTGAGTCTTATATAACATGAAAAAATAAATTTGAATTGTACAATATTTAGTTGATTATTTGTTTTGGTTAATTTTTAAACATAATGGTGTTATTACTTTTACTCACCTTTAATTAATGATACATTCTATGTTACTTTTTGATTTTCACTTTTGGTCGTTTCCTTTTTTTTCTGAAAATATAATGTTTTCTTAAGTTTATTTTTCAGCTTGGCTTCAGAGATGTGTCAAGCTTATACATGTGTAAACACTTACATGATTTAAAAGTATTTCAAAGAAATGATATTATTATTTCGTTACACCACTAAATGGTTTTTAGCATAAAGATGTATCCTCCAATCAATCTGTAATTGTAGAAAACAGATGTGGAAAAAAGAATTCACGACAGCCATATATTTGTTTTAATTTGTTGATATTTGATCATTTTATCCCAAGAGACAGCGAGTCATCACTTATGCATGTTGTAATATTGAAACTACATGTCCAAATTTTACCAAACTTGGCCACACTCATCATTGGGGTATCTTAGTTTAAAAAATGTGAGGCCTGACCTGGACAACCAACCAAGATGGCCGCCATGGCTAAAAATAGAACATAGGGGTAAAATGTAGATTTAGCTTATTACTCTGAAACCAAAGCATTTAGAGCAAATCTGACATAGTGTAAAATTGTCTATTAGGTCAAGATCTATCTGCCCTGAAGTTTTCAGACATGTGAGACAACCTCTTGTTGGGTTGCTGCCCCAAAATTAGTAATTTTAAATAAAGTTTTGCAGTTTTTTGTTTTTACCTAGAATGTTATTATAGAAAGAGACAAACTGTAGGCAGCAATAATGTTCAGCACAATAAGATCCACAATTAAGTCAAGATGACCAAAATTGTCAATTGACCCCTTAAGGAGTTATTGCTCTTTATAGTTAATTTTAACAATTTTCATAAATTTTTGTAAATTTTTGAAAAGTTTTAGTAAATATTTTCCACTGTAATGACTGGGCCAAGTTCATTATAGATAGAGATAATAGTAGCAACAAGAATGTTCAGTAAAGTAAGATCTACAAACACATCACCATCTCCAAAACTCAATTTTGTATGAATATATCTGTGTCCATTGTTTGATCTGCACATAGACCAAGGTGAACGACACAGGCTCTTGAGAGCTTCTAGTTTTATTACTAGGAGTTATGCTCCTTTAACTTAAGAATTTTGGCCGTAATACACTACTGTAACAGTTTGTAATTGCAACTCCTCTGAAAACACACAACAGAATTCACGAAACTTTGTAGAAAATAATGACATACTATGTAGATGTGCCTTTCAACAGAAAATTATGGGAAATTTTGCCTCGAAGTTATGCCACTTTGAACTTAGAATTTCAGCCTAATAATACTACTGCAACAGTTAGTCATTGCAAGAATCAGTTGACTTTTGTGGAGTTATGAGTCTGAACATAGGAACCTGGTGAGATTTTCTTTGTCCAGTGACAATGGGGGTGGGGTATGTGAGCTTGCTCACAAAGGTTCTTTAATTTTGGTTGGGCTTGTTCATTTACCGTGGATACAGAGGATGATTATAATAATGTGTGTTGGTTTGGGGGTCATTGACCATTAATATATGGAAGATTATCATATAAGATTTGTCTTCCTTGCAATAATTGGAGTAATATGCGTAATTGTTTCTCCATAGGCGGTAATGGTAAGGTTTTCTTCTGTTGTCAGCTCATATTGAAACTTGTACATATATGATTGCTTGTTTTGAAGCTGAGACTTTTTTACATAAATGTGGTTAAAGTTTTTAGAATTTTAATAACTTTCTTAAACTATCCTGGGTTTGTACCAAACTTGGACAGAAGCTTGTTTATGATCATAAGATAGTATCCAGAAGTAAATTTTGTAAAAAAATAAATCCATTTTTTTTCCATATTTTACTTTTAAATGGACTTAGTTTTTCTGCGGGGAAACATTACATTCGCTCTGTGGTTAAAGTTTTTAAAATTTTAATAACTTACTTAAACTATCCTGGGTTTTTACCAAACTTGGAGTCAGGACAGAAGATTGTTTATGATCATAAGATAGTATCCAGAAGTAAATTTTGTAAAAAAATAAATCCATTTTTTCCATATTTTACTTTTAAATGGACATAGTTTTTCTGCGGGGAAACATTTCATTCACTCTGTGGTTAAAGTTTTTAAAATTTTAATAACTTTCTTAAACTATCCTGGGTTTGTACCAAACTTGGACAGAAGCTTAATAATGATCATAAAATAGTATCCAGAAGTAAATTTTGTTAAATAATAATTCCAGTTAATAAAATTGAGAATGGAAATTGGGAATGTATCAAAGAGACAACAACCCGACCATAGAAAAAACAACAGTGGAAGGTCATCAACAGGTCTTCAATGTATTGAGAAATTCCCGCACCCAGAGGTGTCCTTTAGCTGGCCCCTAAACAAATATATAGTCCAGTGATAATGAACGCCATACTAATTTCCAAATAGTACACAAGAAACTAAAATTAAAATAATACAAGACTAACAAAGACCAGAGGCTCCTGACTTGGGACAGGCGCAAAAATGTGGCAGGGTGAACCATACATACATGTACAGTCTGCAGTTGTTATTAAAACATTTATTAGATTCATAAACTATCCTGAATTTTAACCAAACTTGGACAGAAGCTTCTTACAATCAGAAGATTGTATCAAAAGGAATATTTTTATTGAGTTTTTTCCTCATTTTTGTTGAGTCTGCGATTTACAGCAAAAGTGAGGCGAGACACTGGGTTCCGCGGAACCCTTACAAATTTTCTGGATTTTAAAACGTTTTGAAGACAAACTATGAAAAATTATAGTTGCCTATTAATCAGTGATGGAAACATTTCTGGAAAATTTTGATTTTTGTTTTATTTTTCCTGAATTGGGAATTTATATTCTCATAAATTTTTTGAGCCGCCGGTCAATTTAAGGGCTGTTTAGCAGCCCTTAACTATATTAAGTGGAATCATCCCTGTGAATACAAATTCTATCTGTTTACTTACAAGTCAAATAATATACATTAGGATCACTGCTAATTTACAAGCACAGTCTGAACATAAGATGGTGTGTTATAAATAAAATTATTTCTCACCTGTAGTAAAGAGATCACGTTCTATATACACATCTAACAGAAAAACTTCTGTGATAGCAGGTTATTCAATACTTAATAAAAAGTAATTATATGGTTTTGTTCTTTCCTTGATTTGTGTGCTCAATATTTTTCTGTCTATCCTGTTTGACAAGGCTAAGGTAAGAATAAAGGGATGTCAGTAGTTTGAATTTTCTCACAGCTTTCATCAGTTCTTAGTTCAGGCAGTTCCCTACATCTCCTGAAAGTAGTAATACATAATAATACATGTAGTGTTAAAAAAAACAGTTTGATGGAGTCAAAAAGAGAGACATAGGTATGCTGTTTCCAATGACAGCTGCGTCAACAATGTATTAGTTTGTGATTAGGTCTTGTTTATGATGAACCACAAGTGGTAGGTCAATCATATTTGGTATGCACTTGTATAAGGATTGGCACATCTTATTTCCATGGAGATTATATTGCCCTGCCCCCTCAGTCATGGTCTATTGACTTCGAAACTTTTGCTTATTTTACATGTATTTTTTGTGATTAGCCAGTTTATGGGGAACCACAAGTGGTAGGTCAATTATATTTGGTATGCAGTTGTAGTCCACTCAATCTAGCATAAAGTTCCATTTGGAGAATTGATGCAAAGACCCAAATGAGGAGGTGGGTATTTTTCCCTCTCTTGAGACCCTTATCTGATGAATACTAAATTTTGCATGATAATGCAACTTATTCCGTTTAATGTGAGCTATGAAATACAACTTAAATTTTGATGGGAGAGTTTAATTATTCTTCCCCCTCAGTACATCAAAATTTAAATACATTTTCATTAGTTCCCCAAAAGTAAAGTTCCTTGCGCCTTTTGAGCTCACCAATTGGCCAAGTGAGCTTTTCTCATCACTTGGCGTCCGGTGTCTGTCGTCGTCGTCCATTGTTAGCTTTTACAAAAATCTTCTTCTACTGGGCCAAATTAAATCAAACTTGGCCACAATCATCATTTGGGTATCTAGTTTAAAACATGTGTCCGGTGCAAATCTGACATGGGGTCAAATTGTTTATAAGGTCAAGATCTATCTGCCCTGAAATTTTCAGATGTTTCCGGACAACGTATTGTTGGGTTGCTGCCCCTGATTTGGTAATTTTAAGGAAATTTTGCTGTTTTTGGTTATGATCTTGAATGTTATAACAGATAGAGATAAACTGTAAACAGCAATAATGTTCAGCAAAATAAGATTTACAAATAAGTCAACATGATCAAAATGGTCAATTGACCCCTTTAGGAGTTATTGCCCTTTATAGTCAATTTTTAACCATTTTTCGTTAATCTTTGTAATCTTTTACAAAATTCTTCTCCTCTGAAACTACTGGGCCAGATAAATCCAATCTTCGCTACAATCATCTTTGGGGTAACAAGTTTGAAAAATGTGACCGATGACGCGGCAATCCAACCAAGATGGCTGCCACGGCTAAAAATAGAACAAAGATGTAAAATGCAGTTTTTGGCTTATAACTCAAAAACCAAAGCATTTAGAGCAAATCTGGCTTAGGGAAATTGTTTTTCAGGTCAAGATCTATCTGCCATGAAGTTGTCAGATGAATCAGACAACCTGTTGTTGGGTTGCTGCCCCTAAATTGGTAATTTTAAGGAAATTTTTCCGTTTTTGGTTATTATCTTGAATATTATAGACAGAGATAAATTGTAAACAGCAATAATATACAGCAAATTCTAACATGACGTTCTTCAAACGCTTTGAGTACACACCCGTGGTAAAATATGAATATATTGCATTGGCTGTTCCGATCGTACTCCCACGTCATATGTTTTTTTATGATTGGAGTACCTGACATCATAGAATGATGACGTTATAATATAAGCATTTTACAGGAAAATACATGCTTCTGATACTGAAAATCATCACAACAAGGAAATGTAAACAAATGATGCTCAAATGTGGTATAAGTCCATTTGTTTTATACATAGAAGACATATAAGTAAATTATCATTAAAATTCATCCAAATCTATCTAAATACGTTATTGTAAATAGTTTGAGCATGTCACTAATTCTGTTTGCTCTGTTTTTTACGCCAATCTTAAAATGCGTTAATTTATGGGAACGGCAAATATTTGCCTCCACCTAGAGCGCTTCGATCCAAAAAAATTGCCGTATTTGCCCTATTTGAATCGAAATAATTCATGGGGGCTTGGATATATCTAGATTTTACCACAGGTTGTCCCTTTATGCTGATATTTTACCCCTCGCTATTGCTCAGGGTAAAATATTTGTCATAAAGGGCCAACTTGTGGTAAAATCATGATATATTCAAGCCCCCATGAATTATTTCTTAAGTAACACCTCAAAATAAGTCAACATGGCCAAAATAGTCAATTGACCCCCTGAGGAGTTATTGCCCTTTATAGTCAATTTTTAACAATTTTCATAAAATTTGTAAATTTTTACTAACTTTTTCCACTGTAACTACTTGGTCAAGTTTATTATAGAAAGAGATAATTGTAAGCAGCAAGAATGTTCAGTAAAGTAAGATCTACATACACATCACCATCACCAAAACATAATTTTGTTATGAATCCATCTGTGTCCTTTGTGTATAATATTCACATAGATCAAAAGCAAAAAAATATTTTAACTTCATTAGACCACATTCATTCTGTGTCAGAAACCTATGCTGTGTCCACTATCTAATTTATCACAATCCAAATTCAGATCTGTATTTAGCTTGAATGTTGTGTCCATACTTGCCCCAACTGTTCAGTGTTCGAACTCTGCCATCATATAAAGCTGCGCCCTGTGGAGCTTCTGGTTCTAGTTTCCAGACAAAAACTTGTGTTTAAAAATATGGATCTCTCTGAAATCATACTTCAAGTTTCCATACTACAAAGGGAAGGCTGGGTTTGAGTGTGGGCGTAATTGCTTTAAGTGGGGATTCAAAAAGTTTGAGGGATTTTAATTTTTTTAAGGGGTTCAATTTTTTTTTCAAAATATTTCAAATTTTTTAGATTTTCAAGAAGAATTCTTAATTGCACAGTATTATGTAATAAGTGTAAAATCTTGACATTAATTTTGTGCCAGAAACCTATACTATGTCAAATTTTTATCACAATCCAAATTCAAACAGAATCAAGCTTGAATATTGTGTCTAAATTTGCAACAACTGTTCAAGGTTCAATCTCTGTGGTCGTATCAGGCTGGTTCAGCGAAACATTTTATTATAGAATGAAATGGAACAATCTCAATAAAATTAGGAGGTTCAGGGATGATTCCACTATATAGTTTAGGTAGGGACTCTGTGGGATTTTTATAGGAGTATTTCATAATTAATATCAATGTATTATTTGAATGTACCATATGGCAGAAGAAATTTAACGTACATGGTTTCAGAAAATCATTTGACCTTTGACCCATAGCACGTGTCGGAGTTTGATGACAATACAATTTTTTTCTGCCAAAATTTCTTCATCCTTAATGCCAACTGAATATATGTACAAAAAGTGTAAAAATGTTGATAACTTAGATACATTGTCTTTAAAAGTATGTTTTCTGTTTACTAAAGCTAATGTTGTCGTTATCAGCTTTTTCAAATGATTAAAAAAGGAAATGAACAGAGATAATAGTATTGAAATTGTAAAACTGGAAAAAATAAATTTGACTAAAACTGAACATATTTAGCAGGACAATTTTGTATTTTATTACTTAAAGTTTGTTTATGATTGTAACTGATTTGGTGGAAATGACAAAAACAATAAGCATTTTAAACTGGAGAACATAAAGGAGAAAAGGGGGAGGGAAAAAAAGGGGGGGGGGGGGGGGGTCGGACCACTTTTTTTTAACTTCCGATTTCAGAAAAGAAGTATATCATCATAGGGATTTGGATTTAATGTAATTTAAATCTGGAATTATGTGTATATACGTCCAGTAAATCCGGGTTTTCATTCATCGGGTATTAGTATTGTAATAAAAGTAACCCTCCGAAAGCTTCTGACTTTAATCCCCAAAAATGTGTTTGATTTTGGCGTTACACAATCTTGTTTCAGAGCACTCCACAAAGTTATAATCAGAATAATGTCATTTACTGTTCGCCCTGCATGCAGGCGCGGATCCAGTCATTTTAAAAAGATGGGATCCCAAACTAGGACAAGGGAGGGGATGAGGATTCCAACTATATGTCTCCATTCAAATGCATTGATCGTCCAAAAAAAGAGGGGGGTTCCAACCCCAAAAACCCTCTGCTTGGATCCGTCACTGCGGTGATCAAAGATAACACAGAGCTAAATAGACTTTATATAAAAAAAAAAAATTGGCACTCATACCACATCATCCTATATCTATTGACATTGTATCCTGGCTACAGACTAGTTCAACAAAAGTTGCAGAGTTATGAAGAGTAAAAACGTGTACAATGCACTATCAAGTAACCGACGAACATTTTTTATCTTTTTTTTTTTTTTTTTTTAGCTCAAACTGGACAACTTATTTAAGATACAGGGAATCTGCACAAAAGACACTCAGACTGTTTGCTTTGAACAGTGCACATTCATCAATCAATGTATTTATCAAAAATATAAAAAATTTCATCGGGATTTTGAGATGAGATATTGTCAAATAAGGCACTGGAAAAGTAAACTCGAAATTTAGGAATTGGACCCCTCTGAACCCCAACCCATCATAATAGAGCAGGTCTTATAGCAGTGCAAAAGGAAAGAATTCAATATAAATGCAATTTTAAATGGTTTTATATAAGTCATATTTTTGGGCCTCTTAAAGAAGAGGGGCGGAAAATACCAGAGGAACAGTCAAAGTCATAAATCGAAAATAAACCGACAACGCCATGGCTAACCATTAAAAAGATAAACAGACAAACAATCGTACACATGACACAACATAAAGAACGAAAGAATAAGCAACACGAACACCATCAAAAACTGGGGGTCTCAGGTGCGCCGGAAAAGTAAGTATATCCTACTTCACATGTGGCACCCATCGTGTTGATCATGCTATAACAAATCCAGCGAATAGTACAATTCTGTAGGTCACATTCATTAAAGGGATTGAAGCGTACTGTTCAGTGTCAGCCTACTTCGGCTCCGTGTTAAAGACAGTACTTAGATCTATATTGGTTTTTCTTTTTTGCAAATTGTGACTTGGATGGAAGGTTGTCTCATTGGCACTCATACAACATCTTCTTATATCTATAGATCGTGAATGCCATGTTAGCCAAGAAAAGATTAAATCATAATAAAAGATCAAGAAGAAAATGCTTTATTTTGGGTTTTTTTTTCGTTGGCTTTATATAACAAGTACAAAGACAAGACAAACTAATTTTTCAAAATGTTCTAAATTTAGTCTGAATAAAAAAAATCCTTCATCAAACACCTAGTTCCATCTTATTGCTCAGCAGTTGTTTCACAGCCTGAAAGTATAAAATAGTAGAAATAAAAACCATTTGTTCTATACCTATATAATCTCTTTTTCATTTTGTAATATTAAAAAAAAAAAGGAGATTCTTCCTTGTAAAGAATATGAGATCGGTTGATGAATGCCCAGTGGCAAGTATTTCATTATAGTCAGGAGGATCAAAGATATAGATTGGTTAACTAATGCCCAGTCACAAATATTTCATTATATTCAGGATGATCAAAGATATAGATTGGTTAATTAATCCCAGTGGCAAATATTTCATTATATTCAGGAGGATCAAGGATATAGATTGGTTGATTAATGTCAAGTGGCAAATATTTCATTATATTCAGGAGGATACAAACAAATATATAAAATACTGTTTAGATCTGATGAATACAAAATTTAAAAACAATTTCCAGTATAGTTTTCTGTAGTTGCAAACTGATATGATGTAACAATGTCAGTATAACCATGTATTTAATTAACCTACTTTCATAAAAATGTTTAAATACTAAAAATATTTCTGACATTTAAAAATCCTATTTACATGTACCTTGTAGAATTATGATTTTTTTGCTTATATGCCTGGCTTTAACCATGTGTGGTTGAGTACATGCTGATGTTATGTTGTCAATTGGCCTGAGGTTTGCTTGTTAGAAAACAACAACATGACTGCCATGAGTCATTGCAAGTTTTTTTTTAATTCAGAAAGCAAATCAGTTTCAATCTAATGCATTAGATTAAATTAAGTCTCCATCCCCACTGGTCGTTACTGCGTATTTATACACCCAACACAGTCAGAAGACACCTCACTTTCTATAGTGAGTTTTAATACTAATGGAACGATTGAAGTCAAGGTAATTGAAAGGAGAAATAAAGTTTGTGTCATGCATATTTTTAATCTACACATGTGCAATTTCTTTGATTTGATCCTTTACAAATATTCTTTAAATTAAATGTATTTACAGGAAAGGTTGCTGCTTTTAATTAATAAGTTTGTAATTTTGGTGTCCACTGTTGTACTTCAAATATAAATCTATGCAACAGAGGTATCAAATGATTACCAGCAATTGGCATTGTAAATTTGGTCACATTTATTTATCAATAATTTATCATGCTCAAATATATTGAGACGTATTATATATTTTTTCAATAAATTATCGATCAAATGGCAGCAAATGGATTTAAGATCCCGCTAACATATTTCCCACCGCCACATTCTGTATGTATGTGCCTGTCCCAAGTCAGGAGCCTGTTATTCAGTAGTTGTCGTTTGTCTATGACATACATGTTTGAATTTGTTCCTTATGTACCCAAATTAGGCCGTTATTTTTCTCGTTTAATAACATTGTCTTTTCAATGCCCTTTATAGCTTTCTATGCCGCGGTACATGCTTTGCTCATTGTCGAAGGCTATACAGTGACCTACAGTTTTTAATTTCTGTGTCTCTTAACTTAGTGGGGAGAGTTGTCTCATTGGCAATCATACCACATCTTCCTTTTTATAATAAATATTTTTACAATATTTGAACTACAAATCAAATAAAAAAAAAATCATTCTATTAATAATTAAAGGGCCCTTCGGTACATATTAATTACAAACAAGATAATAATAATAAAAAAAATACTACTTAATAATTCTTATTTGAAAATTTAGATCTACATAATTATATTCTTTTCTCTGATTTGCATGATAGCAAATAATATAAACATTACAGCCTTCTGTCATCTAACTATATAATGCAGTTCATTGGGAATTATATTATGGCAGTTAAAAAATATATGGAACTATATCTTTTAAATTTCCCGCCGACTCTGAATGAAGCTATTTTTATTTATTATCCCGCATAGTGCCTCAATAGTTTTACCTGGAAAGGGAATTAACCCATATGTCTGAATTACAAACCAACAGAAATTTTACACTGTAATAATAGTTATCCTCGAGTGATTTCGAGCGAGTGATTATCAGTGTGAAGAGTATAATACTATGGTTTTCTTCGTGAAAAAAAATTGAAACACAGTATTAAATAAAAAATAATTGTTTATCACCGATATCAAGGTGTAAAATAGGAAGACACTTCTACGGAGCGCCGATTATATAATTCCAATGAGAAAATATTTCATGTGGTTTGTAACGTCGTGAACGTTCACGGCTATCTTTTTTCTACTTTTCTTAGACGAAACATACCATCTTTACCAGGGTCGCGCCTTGCTCATGTAGAACAGATCAACACATATCCAACATGATTTTACGGAGAAAATATTCTAGATTTTGGAAAAGTATGGATCCCCCCGTTATTTTTAGAAATAACACTTATTTTTGGCAAAAACATTGAAAAAATGTCGTTAATATTAATAATTTCCTACCTTCTTCTACAATTTTACTCGAGATACTTACAAAATCAGATTCCTGGTTTATTTCTGCATTTGTGTGTCAATTTTCGTTGTCTGTTTACCTTTCTATAAATAGCGCGAAGAACGGAAAGGGTTAGCATTTGTCTGTCTCGATAGCTGAAAACTGACGTTTACGGCAACGCTTATCGTAGTTCAAAGATTTACTGCAAGCTAATATACACGTTGAAATATAAGATTATTACTGAATTTAAAAGCGCAGATACTGTAGTTTCTCAAGCTATTTTTATTTATTTTTTACAGTGAGGGAAAAGTTGTTTATTTTGCAGTTACAAAAACGTTGCAAATGCAAAAAATGCATTGCGGCAGATATAGGTTGTTTAACGTGACGTTCCTACAGAGTCCCTAGTTTAGGGCCGCTGAACGGCCCTTAAATCGGATAGCGGCCCCCAAAAAATGTTTGTCAATATAAATTCCCAATTTAGGAAAATAAAACAAAAATCGGTATTTCCGGAAAAGTTTCCGTCACCGATTACGGCAACTATAGTTTGCATAGTTTGTCGTCAAAACATAGTAAAATTCGGATAAAAATGCTGACTATTATCGCATTTTATTAACAACGATTTAATTATGTCAACATGAGGTAAACAATTTTAGTGGCCGGATTCAATTGAAGTTAAAAATGTTATGAGAGTACAGGGATGATTCCACTATATAGTTTAGGGCCGCTGAATGGCCCTTAAATCGGCCAGCGGCCCCCAAAAAATGTTTGTCAATATAAATTCCCAATTTAGGAAAATAAAACAAAAATCGGTATTTCCGGAAAAGTTTCCGTCACCGATTACGGCAACTATAGTTTTTCATAGTTTGTCGTCAAAACATAGTAAAATCCGGATAAAAATGCTGACTATTATCGCATTTTATTAACAACGATTTAATTATGTCAACATGAGGTAAATAATTTTAGTGGCCGGATTCAATTGAAGTTAAAATGTTATGAGAGTATGTGGTCTCGTAAAAGTAGATCGCTCAGCAGGTTGATCAAAAATATGCTTTTTGTCAAAATGGGTGTCAAAACAGACCTCGGCAAAGAGAAAATTTTATATAATATTGATGAATGAATTTGAATGGTAAAAGCAGATCGCCCAGCAGAGCCGGTTATGTTGATTAAAACTTGTTTTGTATAAGAAATTATTTAATATTTTGCTCTTTTTTCCGCAAAAGACAAAAGTTTGAGCGTTTTTGAAAATAATGTTGATGATAGACCATTCATGAAATGAGATATCTTATATAATAGTTCATTAGATATTTGATATAGTTTGAAAGATATCTTATAAAGTTTATAAGATATCTTACAAATGTATATAGTTCACGAGATATCTGAAATAATTTATGAGATGTCTTATACATGTAGTTTATAAGATATCTCATATAATTTTCTTAATATGATATCCAATGAACTATATAAGATATCTTATACAAAACATATACTTTAAGATATCTTAAATAAATCTTATATATTATATGAGATATTGTATATATTATGAGATAATTTGAAATTCGAATAAATAGCTAAAGGGCCTGCCATAGGTTTATATTAGCTGGTACTTGTGGTATATATGTTTTTTGTAATAGGCCTCGTTTACCAAAGTTAAGATGATAGTGCATCATATGCAATGATATTCATGTATTACAACTTCCCTGGTCTGAATCCAATAATTTCTTCAATCAGTGTATAGAAGAAATTAAATTTAATATTCATTTTCCGTTTTTACAGGAAAATGATATATTATTTCGTCTTATATTGTATGCATAAAAAATTCCCAATTGGAATAAAAATTCCCAATTTGATATTCAAGGGACCCATTTGTAAACACCTGGAATCATCCCTGAGGTTAAACAACCAACAATCAATCAATCCCATAATTTTATTTAACATTTGTGTTGCGTCAGATAGAAATCTCCCTTTTAAAGCAAATGAATACAAACACATCTGTTAACCATTTCTGGTTTACAGAGTCTATGCAAAGTCTAAAAAACTGTTTGTAAAATATAGTTGAAATTAAAACCATACCAAAAAGCCCAAAATTCATCTTTTATTTTGTATTTGAATGTTCCAAAATCTATCAAAAGTCTTATACATGTATCTGTGCAATCACTTTAAGGTCAATTCTGTTTGATGCAGGTGATCATTTCACAAAGTTAGATATAGTAACACTTGGATGGTTGGAACCACTTTTCAATCAACGATTTCTATATTTCAGCATGACCTGCATCTTACCAAACAACGATTCCAGACAATATCTGTGACATTGTCCCAACAGATGCTGATTTTAGTTGTAACACTTGCTTGTTTTATATTCACCACGTAAGTATAATTAATATTAAAAAGTAAATGCATTGTTTGGATTTCATAATTTTCAATATTTCACATGTTGTTTGAGTTGGTGTGTAAATAAAATTATCGCTATTTTGTGCATTTTTCGTTTATTCTTTTTTTGTGATAATTTTCATATCATGCTACTCGCTTGAGATGGAATAATTATCACTAAAAACTAAGGAGGCCACGACTGGCATTGATAACGAAATTGACATGAACATGATGAAATTGACAACATTGTCATACGTAAAATAGCGATAAATAGATTATCATTGGTCATCTCAACTCGATTGCTTTTCTCACTTTCGCTGTACCAGCTCAAGCGAGAAAATCAATCTCGTTGAGATGATCAACGATAATCTACAAATACTTAAATAAAAGAACAGAGTTCCAATGTACCTTGTTGCATATCTATTATATATCAAAGGTACAAGGGCAATAAATGAAAAAAATTCTACTGCTTAAAAACTGACAGACAGACTGATCAATCTACCCATTTTTAATATAAAAAAAAAGGGGGGGGGGGGGTGCCCAACCCAGAATGAAAAAGGGGATTCCAATCATATGTCCCAATTAAAATACAATGATATTCAAAAATGATAGTCAAAAAAAGAGGGGGGAGGGGTCAAACCCCACACCCTCTTTTATTTTGTAAACAACAATAAACAGGTTAAACACAATTATGTCAACATCTAATAAGGCCACTCAAAACAAATAAGACATTCCAAGTAGGAACAAAGACAGTCATCCAACATTTTTTAATCAGCTTTGTCCAACATTTAGGCTAAGTCTGAAGTTGAAGGTTCAAGAATCATTTTAACCTTGAGTTGGAGTTATTTTGAATTCAGTTTCAAATAATTCTTTCTACATTTTAATGATCAGTTGACTTAGTATTTGGTGATCAACAATTACACCTATACACTAATAGCAGCAATTACAGGCAAGACACAGGGTTACACAGAACCTTTTACAAATTAAACATGTAGTACTATATTCATTCCACTAATATTCATTAAAATAATGTGAGAAATTCTACTTACCTAATGAGAAAGGTTTTTGTCCATCTTATTGTTCAATTTTATTTTAATACATAGGTTTACACTCGATAAATTTATGCATGTTTACAATGTTTTCTTTTTGCTTTTCAAATCCTCTTAATATACTCTGTGAAAGCAAGTACGTGATGGATTTTTCATTTGTTGTGCAATTTCCTTTATATAGCTTATTTATATATTGTGTGACGTAGGAGTTCAGACGTCATCAAATGATATGGATGGTGCAATAACAGGTAGATCATCTATTTATAATTTCTGCTAAAAATAAAACAAAAAGTTTCCAAAGTTTCACTCTCATGGTAGGTGGAATAAAGGGTTATTGCATGAATATTGGGGAATATTGTCCCGAGTAGAATTTTATATTGCACAAACTTACACCTGCAATATATGTTCTATGAAATAGGGTATATATTCTAATATAAACTTACTCCCTTTTCCTTACATTAAATGAAAGAAAAACAGTATTTGGTTATAGTTTGTTTAATTGACCCTGAAAAATATTCCAGGGTGGATGAAGATGTATTAGGTAAACAAAATATTTATTCTTTCTGACTAATTGACTATGGGTGTTGTTTTTTTACCTTCACCTTTTATTCAACCAGATGGTAAAATTGAGACATTTAAATTAAAATTTTTAAATATGATGAATAGATGATCACTCATGCATTTAGAGTCTACCCGCAATTTGTCCCATCACACCAGTTCAATTGTAACTGTTAAAGTATAACAGGGATAGGTAATTTAAAAGTTATTTGTGTGGCATTCTGCACCTTCAATGTTTTAATTTGTCACATAACATAACATGTTTACTGTTTAAATATCTTAGTGTGGTATATTTATAGATTATCTTTGATTATCTCAACGAGATTGATTTTCTCGCTTGAGCTGGTAAAGCGAAAGTGAGAAAAGCAATCGAGTTGAGATGACCAATGATAATCTGTTTATCGCTATTTTACCTGTGACGACGTTGTCAATTTCAATGTCAATTTCGTGACCACATGATGCAAACTTATTTCATGTTCAAACATTTGCTAGAAAACTACTGATATTTCAAAAAATTCAATTCCCAATGTTTCTCATTTGAGAATCCTAAAACTGGAATTTAACAATGTTATAACATTATTTATTTTTATTGAGAATGTATTCCTTAAGTAGTTGACCATTAAATTGCCACAGAAACACAACATTTAGAAGTTTAAGAAAGATTTTTTTGTTTTACTGTTATTTCAAATTTAAGTAGTGAGCAAGCCTGAACATGAATGTACTGGTATATGCTTTTTTTTCTTGCAGGGTATTTTATTTGATTTCCTTGTAATGTTTTTATAGCCTAATACTATGAGTGCTGGGATTTCTTTTATATTTTTGAAAAGACCTCTTTCATCTCTATCACTTTTTCTAATGGGAGATAACTCAAAATATTTTATTTTCTTTTACTTGTAGAAATCTTATTTATTTTTTAATTATACCCCTGCAGCTTTAAAAAAGTGGATGCATTCTTTACCTCTGTCTGTTCATCCTTTCCTCCATCCCATGAATATTTTTTGTTGCATCTTTCTCAGGACTATATTTTATGATTTCTGAAATTTAGTTTCAGGGTTTATATTAGTCAGCTATACTGTGTGATGTGTTTTTAAGATTCATTACTCAACAACTTTGTGTTTACTGAACACTTACAACATTTTACAAATGACGTCCAAGTTGAAAAATTTCTTCACATTTTCTTCCAACATTTAGGCTAATTTTAATGCCAAATTAGAGAATTTATTCCAATTTCACGGTCCACTAAACATAAAAAATGATAGTGCGAGTGGGGCATCCATGTACTGTGGACACATTCTTGTTTGGCTATTATCTTGAATATTATTATATTATTATAGATATAGATATAGATCAAATGTAAACAGCAATAGTGTTCAACAAAGTAAGATCTACAAATCAGTTAATATGACTAAAATGGTCAGGTGACCCCTTAAGAGTTATTGCCCTTCATAGTCAATTTTTACCAATTTTTCGTCTTTTACAAAAATCTTCTCCTCTAAAACTACTGGTCCAAATTTAATTATATTTGGCCATAATCATTATAAGGTATCTAGTTTAAAAAATGTGTGCCCTGACCCTGCCAACCAACCGAGATGGCCCCCATGGCTAAAAGTAGAACATAGGGGTAAAATGTAGATTTTGGTTATAACTCTGAAACCAAAGCATTAAGAGCAATTCAGACATTGGGTTAAATTGATCGAATCAGACAACAGGTTGTTGGGTTGCTGCCCATGAATTGGTATTTTTTCAGGAAATTTTGCTGTTTTTGGTTATTATCTTGAATATTATTATAGATAGAGATAAACTGGACACAGCATTAATGTTCAGCAAAGTAAGATCCACAAATAAGTCAACACGACCAAAAAGGTCAGTCGACCCCTTAAGGAGTTATTGCCCTTTATAGTCAATTTTAATAATTTTGAAAAATTTGTAAATTTTGGTAAATTTTAACAAAATATTTTCCTCTGTAACTAATGGGCCAAGTTCATTATACATTGAGATAATTGTAAGAAGCAAGAATGTTCAGTAAAGTAGGATCTACAAACACATCACCATCACCAAAACATAATTTTGTCATGAAACCATCAGTGTCCTTTGTTTAATATGCACATAGACCAAGGTGAGCGACACAAGCTCTTGAGAGCCTCTAGTTATATACCCCAACCCCCTCAAAGTTTTAGATATTTTAATAACCTAGCTGGCTGTCTGTCCATGTGAACTGCTAAACTCTATTGTACAGGTTTATATGGTAATTGATGAGACTGCACAGTTGTAGAACACAACTTGCACATATGCAAAAAGAAAAATATAAATTAAAGTCAACTAAACTTTCACAGGGGTGATTATTTAACTTGTTAATATTTTGACATTTTATTTGCATTTTTAGAAAAACAGGAGACAGCATATACAGCTAGGCAGTGAAGGCATAAAGCCATGTTTACTATTTCCTTAAGATGCTGTAACTCTTATGTTTTATAGCACATGGTTAACAGTACAGTCCGGTAGACGGTTTAAATAAATTGACAGTCTTTGATTGGACCCAATATTTAACTTTTTCTTTTTAGAATATGTGGTATACAGCACATACAGCGTGGGAGCGAGGGGAAACAGCTGTCTTTGTTCGAGTCAGTTTATTTCGTTATCGTCACATTCTCAACAGTGGGTTATGGAGATATTTCGCCTGATACATGGTTAGGACAACTCTTCATGATGTTTATGATTTGTTTTGCTTTTGCCTTTGTTCCCAGACAGGTAGGAAATACAATAAAGTACACTTTATATAGGCCAGAATAAGTGTTACATATATTCAATAATAATGGTATACAGAATTTTTATTACTATGGTTCATTTATTTTTGTGGGTATCAATTTTCGTGGATTGCTGAAAATTTGCATTTTTGTGGATATCTGATTTCGTGGTTTTGCCAATCTATATATACAGAGCCTATTGAAACCCACGAAAATTGGTCTCCAACAAATAATAATGAATCCACAGTAGTCCAAATGATTAAAACATCTTGAAAGGCGAATTCAACTTTTTCTAGTGGTGTGTTTCTAAGATTTCATAGCCTTTGTTTTACCATTGCATCTAAAGAAATAATTTCCTCTCTACATTGATACTTAATTTTGCCATGATATCTTTATTTTAGCAGGAGAAATGCCAATAGGGTCAGATACTTTCAAATTGACCACTTTTTCAACAGTTTCAATCTTGTTTGATTTCAACATATTTACATTACTTTGTTATGAATTAATATGTGTTCGCCTTACCAAAAAACCTTTGATAACATAGAGACATCGTTCCTTTGAGCAATAACAGATATGTATTATTTCAACATAACTCTAGACAAGAGGAGATAACTCTGTCAGAATTTCCACAATACCAGTAGGCCTCTTATTTTGTGTAATAACTTGTTTAAGTTAGACCCTTGGCTGTATATAAATATAATTTTACTGTAATGTTTAAATTTTGTGATTTCTCTGTGATTTTCTTGTCATTTATACTTCTCAAAATAATGTAAGGGGATATTATCATGATAATAAAAAAAAATTAGAAAGGTTCCATTTCACTGTATAAAAAACCAAGGGATAAAGAAGTAGTAAACAAAAGAAAAGTATCTCAGAAACAAATAAGTTGTAACTGTAAAAATATGAAAATCATAAATAACCCTCATATATGTGGAAACTTTTATTTAAGATTGAAGGAATAACTTCTGTGTGGAGAGAAAGAAAGAAGACAGGAGGAGAATACAGTAGAAATGATGCTTTAGGTCATCGTCATGTGGTCGTGTTTAGTAGTCATCTGACAGCAGACAATGTGATGGATTTTCTCTTAGAATTCTATGCACATCCTAAATTAGAGGTAAGGCTACAAGTAGCTTAATATACTGTTTTCACTTCTCAACTGTTCAAAGCTGGCTGAATTTATTAGTGTTACCATGATAGATGTCAGAGTAAGTTCAATATTATTTTGGCTGTTATAAGTTAAAAAAAACTTCATACAATACATGGAATAAGAATAGCAAACTCATTGTTAGTGGTTATTACAAAAGGTTATACCATGCGTTAACACTTTCACCGATTGCTGCCCTGACAGAAGTTACTCTGAGACGATGGCTTCCCTGGCTACTATTACTCAAGTGGGAGATCTTCATAATAAATGTCAATAAAAACTTGTTTATAGTTATTTGTGTATTTATTTCATTCACTAACACCATGTTCACAGTTTTGTTCATGTTTTGACAAATTTTTCTTCATAAAATTTTCAAATCTTCAAATTTCGGCATTATCTAGGTGAAATTCTCAAAATTCGGCTCTTTCACCCCAAATCGTAATTTTTTTAACCCAAAACAGGAAAATTTTGAAAAATTTAATGAGGCTGTTCAAATTCCTCACACTGATCAATGTCCATTCCAAGTGTTTTGTACATAAAACGACATTTTATGTCAAAAAAGTATTCTAGTTTGGCTTCAATTCCTCCATATTCTTTCAAAAAAAATGTTCCCTCATTTCAAATTCTCGTAAATTCCGTAAATTTCCTCTGATTTTGACACGGTTTTCAACAAACGGAACCGCCATGTTTACACTTTTATCCGGGTTATTCATCAAAGAAAGATAACTCATGTTTGCACTGTTTGAGCGGGAAGTATAAAACGGGTATTCCAATCCCGGTAAAACAGGACTCGTCGTCAGCTGTCTGAAGCGTGAATCCCGGTAAACCGGGACTCGCCAGCGAAAGGGTCAAACTGTTTAAATTTAGGAGCTTAGTAATGGAATTTCCTCTTAGTACCTTACCTTGCAGTTTGCATTTAGAATATGAAAGGCCTTCAGTCAGACTAAACCTCTGAGCATCCCCCCCCCCCCCCCTGCTTTAATTTCCTTCCCATTCATAAGATAATGCTTGGTACTGCACATTGCATTCTCTTCCTCTATTTATTTCTTTAGTTTTGCCTTTGTTAATGAGTTGCCCTTAGATATTGAATGAAGATGTTTTTGTTTTTGGGGGGCTGAGGTGAGAGGAGGAGCCTCTTGTGTAGTATTTTTAAAATGTATACCAAAATATTGTGATTGGCTTACAACATCCTAAATTATGAATATTCATTCAAAGACCTTTTTGAGTTTTTGGGTATGAACAATGAAGCTACCAAAATGATGAAATCAATATTTTATAAATTTCATGCATTTAAGGGGGCTCCTGGGTATAAATGAATTTTTTTTTCTAATATAGGATTTCGCTATATTTTTTCATAAATGATCTTTATCATATACTTAAAAGAAAAATGAAATAAAAAAATGGGGTCACCGTTCATTTAAGCTAAAATTTGCCTCTGGAAGAAGCATACATTTTTGTTAATGTCCTTTTTTTCTGTTGAACTAATAGGAGAAAAAGAGGAAATATCGAAATAAAAAAATAACCTAATATAAGAAATCGATTAAATTTTACAATTATTTAGTTTATGTACAGCTTATTTGAAAACAATAATAAAAAATATAGGTCACCGATGAGTTAAAAAAGATATTTCATATTTAAGGCCAAAAAAATGGCATTTTTGCACCAAAGGGAGATAATTTGGAGCTTTTTTCAATTTTTAAAGTCATCTGGGGCCAAACCAAATCATTTTTTTGGGTTGTTTTTTGTACCATATCATAGAGTAACAACTAATAGTGTAATAAATAAAATTTGTAATGAAAAAATAAAGGTTAAATTTTTTGCTAAAACTTTTGTACCCACGAGCCACCTTAATTGGTTTAAAAGCTCATTCTTGATTAACCCTCATTCAAGGTTGAATGGTTTGGTTTCCTCCATTTTAAGGTGGTACCCAACACTTTCACATAAATAAATTTGGCTCGTTTAATTTTCATAAACTTTTGACAAAAGTATTTACTTTGACCCTTAAACATAAATATAAAAATTTCAAAAATTTGAACAAACTCTTTTGTCAGAAAAATGACACTGGTTATATAGAAGTTTGACAAACACCAATTTTGAACATTAAGAAGCTTAATGTTCCCTTTACGACACAATGTAATTAAAACGTAAAGCTGATTTTACAGAGTTATCTCCCTGTAGTGTTAGGTACCACCTTAAGGTATTTTTTAACCTGACTATTCCATCTTGAGGATTATTTGTGTTTTACATTTATTTTTACTTTATTTTCTCTCTCTTCAGGAACATGTAGTAGTATTTGTTAGTTCTGATGAAAAGGATAGTAACTTACAAGTCATATTAAAGGATCCTAAATGGGTCAACAGAGTGGTATATATCCAAGGATCAGCTCTCAAAGATATTGATTTAAAAAGATGCAGGTATGGTTATAAAGTTATTCTTTGGATGACAGAGTGAAATGGGGTGATCATTATCTGGTGCATTATCTAAATTTGTATAATTATATTTATTACCGAGAATGCATTAGATTATGAAATGGTGAATTGGAGTTCATTTATTAAATATTGTTATATCGTAACAATTTTTTTATGCGCAAAATCAAATAAATGAACTGCCAATCGTACATTTTCAGAATCTACTTATTCTTTGTAATATTTGAAAATTGGACACCAAAATATTTACGAATATATATTCAGTTAGTGACATGTGTTGGAAAGAAATAGATTTTTGGTGAGTGCACAGAACAAACATAAGACTTTGACTGATTTCAAATAAGAAATTAAAGATGATTGTTTGTCTGTTGTTTTGTTTTTAAACCAAACTCAATTTTCGAACAGTTCCAGACTTTGCATCGAGATTTTTTCAAAATCAGCTAACATGAAATTATATTCATTTGCAAAAGTTTGATTTCTATCCAAAGCAGCTCATTTTATAGATTTCATGCATCCAACAGGTCCAAAGCTCTTTTTTAAATTTTCTTTCATTAGGAATACTCAAAGCTGAGTATTTGGAAGCCAAAGTGTATAAGAACTGAAACAGTTAAAGAACTTATTTACAAAAAAGGACCTAAGTATTTGTTCTGTTTGCTTGTTTATGTTTACTGTTGTTGTATTTCTTCTTAACAAAATTTTGTTCTGTGTATGTCTTTTATATAAAAAAAGATGTGGTGTAATTGCCAATGACACCACTTTCCACAAGTGACAAAATGAAAAGATATTACCAACTATGGGTCACCGAACGTCTTTAATAATTAGCATAGCTCATATCGGATAGTCAGCTATAATAGGCCCTGAAATGACAATTTAAAACATGAAAATTAACAGCCTAATTTATGTACGAAAAATTAAACAAACAAACAAACGACAACCACTGAGTTACAGGCTCCTGACTTGGGATAGGCACATACATACAAAATGTTGCAGGGTTAAACATGTTAGGGGGATCCAAACCCTTCCCTAATCTGAGAGAGTGGTGAAACAGTACAACATATGAAGAAACTAAAAATCAGTTGAAAAATGTTCATTTTTAATATATATTCAACATTATGATTGTAGGATACAGGAAGCAGACGCCTGTTTTATTTTGTCTCCAAGTCTCTGTCAGAACAGGGAGGAAGCTGTAAGTAACATTTAACAAACTGGAGAAGCATGTTCCAAAACATCAGAGAGGGGATAAACATGGTAAAGGGGGGGTAACTGCACGGAAGAACACAAAAAAAAATTGCAATTTCACAATGAACAAACAATTAAAAATTACTTGCACGTTGCTCTCTTTAACTGATTTCACGAAACACTGTAATTAATGAACCCTTTTCACATCTGCAAGTGAAATAAAAATGGTGAAACACATTGTTTTTTTTTTTATATACATTTAATATACCATGACAAAAAGGCAAGACTGTAAACACAGAACTTCAAATATATTTATAAATCTTTATCGTCATATAAGTAAACTGATACTTTGTGACATATTACAAATAATAAAAACAACAAAAAATAAGAAAACTCCCCTGTCCTCAATTCTAAAGAATGAAAAACTGTCTAATTCTCAATAGTAACTGAATTACCACCCCTTTAGTTAGCAATAAAATATTAATTCTTCAATGTTTATGATGGATACTTTTTTTGTTCATGTGATAATCACTCCATTCTAAGATCATGGGCTGTCAAAGATTTTGCCCCTGATTGTCAACAGTAACAGCGTATTATCTCCCCTTTTAGTTAACAATAGAATATTAATTCTTGAGTGTACTAATAGTTCTATAAATACTACTTTTTTTTGTTCACAGGATGAGCACTCCATTCTACGATCGTGGGCTGTCAAAGATTTCGCCCCTGATTGTCGACAGTACATACAGTTGTTTAAAACAGAATATAAAATCCATGTCACTTTTGCAGGTTTGATACCGATCATTTAAAAAAAGTTGTTTTGTGTTTGTTTATGTTGACTACTGTTGGTTTTTTTTTCGTAACATTGTGTTGATTAGTGTATGTCTATATGTAGAATTTGTTGTTTTATTTTTGAAGAGGAGATTGAATAAGAGTCTTTATTTTGAATAAAAAAGGATAAGAAAATCCTGTAAAATTGTTATTTGCAGACTTAGTTTTCAAAATGAATAAATATAAGGGACAACATTAAAAGTTCAATGAAGGATAAAAAAAACCTTAATTCAAATAGTTTTTTTCACTGCCCCTCACCCCCCTCTAAACTTAATTTGGGAAAAATCAATTGGTCAATATGGATATATGAAATATTGATTTTGGATAAACAAAACTTGCAGAAATTTTTACCCCCACCCCCAAACTATGTGAATAAAGTTGTTTATCCTTCATTGATTTTTTTATGTCGTCCCTAAGCTGGATAGGAATACCATTTGTTTTAATGTGCATGTATTTCTACCAAATATTTTTTAATTATGTAATAAGATACATGTGTAATACAAGAACTAGTTAACACACATCTATAATTATTGTAATATATTTGAAATTGTATCACATATGTTTATAGTTTCACTTCCAAAGTATCTTTTCTGCATCCTACTTAGTGACTCGTTTTATGAACATTGTGTTGTCCTTGAATTTAGTTAGTTTTGTTATATTCTTAATTTTCTTTAGAATTCTACAGTGAAAACTTATAGTGTATAATCTACGACCAGATATATTTTAAATTTTATTAATAAAATGAAATAGCAGAACTTTAATTTCAGAAATTATTGCATGCATTTATTATTGTGATTTTCAAGAATGGACAAAAATTCAAGTTTAATTATTGCGATTTTGAAAAATTCTGCATACAGATCTGTGAATTCTTATAATTGCAATACTCACCTCGTCATATTATTGCATAAATAAAATACTCTCAATAAGTACTTAATTTACAGTTTTCAATATGCAGGGATAAACATTGAAAAACCTTTGCATTTGAAATTTGAATTATACATTTTCAATTTTTTATATTATTTAATTGAAATGATTCTTTACAACAAAAATAGATGTAAAAACAAAACTTATTTAATCGCTGGTCACTTTTTTATAAAACAAGCTTTTGCTGTAGAATTCTGGGGAGTTTATTTGTACATTTTACTTTATTATTGTTTGTTTATTTATAGACAAGGCTATTTCTTTGAAATCATTTAAAAAAGATATTTCTGCTACTTAATTGAGGGCCAGTCACCATAACAGACTTACTGTGAAAACATAATAATTCATTGGATTCCAATTTTCTTGTATTTTGTGGGGTAAGGGGAACCTCAAATTTAGTTGTTCAATGAAATTTTTGTATGCTGACTGTTGTTAATCAACAATATTTGTATCTTGTATACCTACTCATCAAATAAATGAATCTACAGTTTTCACATTAAATGCAGTATCAATTTTAGCTTTGGGGTTGAAGGAAAATTAGAAAAATTCCCGTAGTGCTTATTTTAAATCATATGTGAAAATGTTTGGTGTTATTTGATGGAGAAAAATGGTAAAAAAAGATTTGATTAAGAATTCACTGAAATAGCCTTTTAATTTTAGTTTGTTTATTTTGTTTCTGTAGAGCATGTAGTTTGTGCCGATGAGTTCAAGTATGCCCTTTTAGCCAACAATTGTTTGTATCCAGGGTTATCTACCCTTGTTACACTGCTGCTGCACACCACCACTGAACAGTAGGTTTATTTTATGTAACCATGGCAATAGTTTTGTTTATCACACTGCTTGCCTCGCACCACCAATGAAACCTTATTTAAAATTGAATGTGCTAATGTTTTTCATTATTTTATATCATTTTATTACTCATTGTTGAGGGAGGGAAAAAAAGGGGGGGGGGATTTGTTCTTAATTTCCAAAATCTTACAAATTATCTGCCCCTTCTTGCAGCCTCATTTTGAAATGTTTTTTTATTTACAAATAAAGATATATGTTAAAAATTGTATTATAAATATTTGATGTTTTATAAATTTACTTAAATCTTCAAATAGAATTTTTGTTAAAATTTCATCTTACAGGGATAATTTAAACTTTGTTATTTCAGTATTAAAGTTATGAAAAATAAATATAAAAATTTCTAAAAAAGAATATTTAAAGACGGCCAAAGCAGTAGCAATAGAATGTTTTCTACAAGTTTATGCAATCGGACATCAAGATCACAACAGTTTTTGTATTTTGTTCACTACTTTTGTAGATTTAACATTGTATCAATATATTATTTAGAATAGGAACAGATTACAAGGAGCAGTGGCAGCAGGTATATGGTAGACATGCAGGGAACCAGGTTTATCATATACAGATATCTAAGAGTGTCTTCTTTAGATCTTATATTCATAAATCATTTACAGAAGCCTCTAAAGATGCACATAAAAGGTTCGTTTAAAAATAATACTGTGAAATTGAAAATGGATATGGGGAATGTGTCAAAGAGACAGCAACTCGACCAAAGAGTAAAAAACAATCAAAGGCCACCAATGGGAGAAAAAATTTTTGCACCCAAAGGATCATTCAGCTGGCCCCTTAACAAAAAGTGTATTCTTATATGACTTACTTCTTTCGCTTTGTGAACAAACCCATGCTCTAAATCCAATAAAATTTGTTTGCACATGTGTATATTGACTTCAGAATAATGAATTTTATCAAATTATCATGCACTTGATACATTTCCTTAACTTTAAAACACTTTCAAACCCTTAAATGGTGCACATGATGTCACTAATCCTGGTAAAAATAATCATGAATATAATGCCTACCCAATGGCATGTTAAAACTACAATAAAGTATAGCTTGCATCAACTAATTTAATTAATTTCTTAATTATTGTTGTCTATGCTTGATATTGCTAGAGAGTGTCAATACTTAGTTATTACCCAAAACATCTAGAGGTTAATGTATGATTTTCAATAATCGAAAAAGTGCCCATACATTTTGTACCATAACAAAGTTCTAAATTGTTCCAACCACAAAGTCAAGATGGCTGTATAAAAATACCAATCCGAAACTATGTCACATGTACAACTGATAATTCTTCCTACGTTAACTTTAAATTTATAAAAGAATGAAAATACCGTATGCAAATTACCGGTACTGTTAATTGGACTGAATAAAAAGACATGATACTTTCTTTCAGATTTAGTAGCAGTTCTAGATATAACAAAACTAGATCCCGACTCCAGATAATCTACTTTCTAGCAGATTTGAAGTTTGTTTGGTAGCAGTGCTATTTATAACAAAACTAGACCCTGACTCCAGATAAACTTAATTCTACTTTCTTGCAGATTTGGAGTTTGTTTAGTAGCAGTGCTAGATATAACCAAACTAGACCCCCGACTCCAGTTAAACCCCGGACCAGAATACAAACTGAAGGATACAGATTATTGTTTTTATATCGGAGAGTTTAAAGAAGAGTACTCTAAGATATGTCATGATGTCTCTTCTACTCCACACTTACAAAAGACGGATAATGATAAAAGTCGTAAAAATTTAGGTACTGTTAATTTAGATTATAATGACACATTGTTTGTAACGTTCATTTTGATTGGATAACGTCACTAATTTTCATGGCATCAGTTTGTAATTGATGCTATGAAAACTTACAGGCAAGCAATGTATGACAGATTTGAATGTATGATTTGACATTGCTTTCTGTCAGTTTTATTAGAATGGAGATAATAATATTGTATTTTAAGCTCCTACAGTGTCAATTGGTAATTTGATGGTCTCTAATACCTGTTTACAGGCTCCACATGTTATCTCCTAACTTAGCCATCTTGGATTCTAAAACAGCAGTGCACAATAGATCTAGTCCTTTGCTAAAATCTGAAAATTTGAGATACTGTGGATTCATTATTATTTGTTGGATACCAATTTTCGTGGATTTCATGGGAACAGGTGAAACACAAATTAAATGTTCAACAAATACCACATTTTCCATAGGCTTGTATGCATAATTTTGAAAAACCATGATATTGAATAATCACGAACATTTAAGTTTTCTTCTATCCACGAAAATTGGTACCCACGAAAATAAATGAATCCAAAATAGATTGGTAATTAATGGGTTGAACTGTTTATTGGAATAAAGGAAAAATAAGTGATTTATTGAATTATTCAGACAGATTTATTATACAATAAGTATAATCGAAGTTGTCCTTTAATGGGAGATAACTCAAATAGTTATAAAAAGAAATTATAAAGGAAAGATGAAGAAATTTTCAATTTTTACTTTTAGCAAGAAAACAAGGTTGGTTACATCATTTTTTTTTTATTTGCTTAAATCATATTTTAAAACCTATCTTCTCATATTTTTTTTCAAATGCGATCTCACAGATTTCTAATTTTTCACAATAAAGTGCTTTTTCATGAACAATCTAGGTAAATTTTGGCAATTTTGCATGACTTACTCAGGAGACGCATACGTTTCATTTTATTTTTGAAAAAGCATAGAAAAATCTGAATTCTGGCAAAGTTTAAGAAATTTCTATCCAGGAAAAAAATATCAATGATCCACCTTAACTGTACCGGTTTTGTTGGAAATATTTTACCTCCTAACAATGTTTATGCTTGTTGTCTTACACCAAACAAGCCTGTTACGTTCTGCTCTAACATTGTGATGTTGCTGATAAGTTTTGCTGTAATATTGCATGGTGTAATGCAAGTATAATAGACAGACCTGTTAACTTGCTTGTATCCTGGGGATGACACCAGATATTTCACTCCTCACCTCTTGATTTTTAATACCTGCCGGGTCGTTAAATAACCTGGGAATTCAGAAATTCAGAAAAGGACCTGTTTTCAGTCAGAACCTGGAGCCTTCATTTCATTAGTGATTTTCTTTTTTGAAATACTGGCAAATTTGATATTCTTCTGAAGAGGCAGTTCAACTAGCTGTGAAAACAGGGCTACACTTGACAGTATTACTTTTTTAATTATTTTTCTACCTTAGAACAATTAAAAAATAAGAATTTTGATTCCCCCCCCCCCCCTTTAATTGTTTAACTAGTTATACTCTCATATTAACATTTGCAATGGAATGATGAAACAAAGCTTCTCAAATCTAAAGAGAGATATTGTAAATGCACATGCTGGTGACAGGGTATATCATGTTGCTTATAACATGGAACTAACAAGAAAAGGAGATATGGCAGTATATATTAAATTGACCAATGTCTTTCAAGTGCAATAAAATTATAATATGTAAAGTTTTAAATTATTTTCAGCGAATGCTTCACCATTTGAACAAGTTTTTTTAAACTGTTTGATTTAAATTATGAGAAAAAGTCCACTTAAGGATGTACTTCGGTGATCTAAGGTAAAATTAAGTAAATCATGAAATCAAAATTGATGCTTTAAGCTGGAAGAGTATTAGTTAAGGATCAAAATAAGCTAAAAAATATTGATCAGTCATAGAGCTCCTTTTCAAGATATTTGATTTATAAAATATGGCTGAAAAAGGCTGACTGTGACTTTTACCTTATACAAATGTAATTGCATAGGTATTATTTGGGTCTCGAATCGAAAGAAAGAAAATCAAGAATCTGCTTAGTTTTGTCAAATGACCTTTTATGAGCTATTAAGGTGGTACCTAACAATACAGGGAGATAACTCTGCAAAGTCAGTTAAACGTTTTAATTACGTTGTGTTGTAAAAGGAATATTAAGGTTCTCAATGATCAAAATAGGTGTTTGTCAAACTGCTATATAACCAGTGTAATTTTTCTGACAAAATGGTTGGTTCAAAATTTTTGAAAATTTTATAGTTTTGTTTAAGGGTCAAAGTATTTACTTTGACAAAATTTTATGAAAATTAAACGAGCCAAATTAATTTTAGTGAAAGTGTTGGGTACCACCTTAAGTCTTATGTTATAGGATAAATAGGTATTATGGGACAAAATATTTCACCTTGAATCGTATAGAAAACCACCAGGGAGTCCGAACATTTGACACTTATTCCAAAATCTCATCTTAGTACATCCTTAATACATTAATTCAGCTCCAAAAAAGTTTATATGCATTATGACCTGAGATTTTAATCTTCAATGCAGATCATGACCTTCATTTTCATAGGTTGATGGGTAAGCATAAAATTTGTTTCTGATTCTCTTAATTTTTACATTTATCATTTTTATATTTTAACAGATCATATATCTGAAGTGCTAGAAAAGTTACTGCAACATGAATTAGAGGAAGAAAACGCTGAGGAAGAAAGTGTGTTTAACAATACCATCACTTTTCAGTGGGGTCAGGAAATAGCACGTCGTGTTCGGAATAATTCAGAAAAAACTAACAGTAACAATTCTCAAGAGGACTTACAAACTGACATTAATGTGAATGTAATAAACTCACAAGTTGATACTCACAGTCAAACAGACTCAGCCTTGCCTAAAGTTCTACAGATATACTCTGACATGGGACAAGAAGAGTAAGTATTTAGTATAACCCTATCATACCTCTATCATAATACTCAGGGTGATACTCACAGTCTGTGTTGTGCACCTGTTATAATAAAATTGTTAGAATAATTTTTACACCTTTTTTAGACTGTGAACTTTGTAATCTTCATGTAAAATTTAAAACCTTCATATTATTACAACTTCATTGATTCCTTACAAATCATGCTACCAAACTATTTGAGACTTTTACCTGTTTTATAACAAAGTTTCAATACAGAAAGCTTGTTATAACTTGTGCTTTTTTTGCTTCAAAATAAATCAATGTTGTGTAAAATAGATTGTATATTAATAAATTGAAGTTAGAGTGGTAACTCTTATTTAAAATAAAAGAAAGAAAATTGCAGTTAAAATAACAGATAAAAATTATTCATGTAATTTTGATTTCAGATTTACAACTGGTTCCCCACCAACAACATTATATGTGGGTAACAGAAGAACAATGTGTCACATACTGAAGAATCCAAGACAGAAATGTTGTCTGAAATGGGGAGAGGTATGAATATAGTTACATGTTCTTAGTATACTTTAAACCAATATACTTTTAATGAAATCTATATGAGCTTTCAATGTGTTAATAAAAAATTGAAAAGCAATATATGCCAACACTTTTCTCATGTTTCATTGCAAAGATATTATATTTATACCCCCGCTTTGAAAAAAAGGGTGTATACTGTTTTACCTCTGTCTGTCCTTCCGTCAGTCCATCAGTCCGTCAGTCTGTCAGTCAGTCCGTCCGTCCCATGAATATTTTTCGTCACATTTTTCTCAGGAACTACACTACCAGGATTTTTGAAATTTGGTTTCAGACTTGATATAAGTCAGCTATACCGTGTGATGCGTTTTCAGATTCATCACTCGACAACTTCCTGTTTACCGAACACTTGTATTATTTTACACATCAGGTTAAAGTTTTTGGTCAAGGTAGTTTTTGATGAAGTTGAAGTCCAATCAACTTCAAACTTAGTACACATGTTCCCTATGATATGATCTTTCTAATTTTAATGCCAAATTAGAGTTTTTATCCCAATGTCACCGTCCACTGAACATAGAAAATGAAAGTGCGAGTGGGGCATTCGTGTACTGAGGACACATTCTTGTTGTCACATTTTTCTCAGGAACTACAATACAAGGTTTTCTGAACTTTGGTTTCAGGGTTTATATAAGGCTGCAATACTGTGTGATGCGCTTTCAGATTCATCACTCGACAAATTCCTGTTTACCGAACTCTTGTATGATTTTACATATGATAGCCAAGTTGAAAATTTTGTCACATTTTTCTCAGGAATTACTATACAAGGATTTCTGAAATTTGGTTTCAGGATCTATACAAGTCAGCAATACCGTGTAATGCGTTTTCAGATTCATCACTCAACAACTTCCTGTTTACCGAACACTTGCATATTTTTACACTATTAAAATTATCCACTTGCGGCGGGGGTATCATCAGTGAGCAGTAGCTCGCAGTTTCACTCGTTTCATTTTATGTGTAGTATAGGGACAAAAATTTTATTTTGACATTCTCATCAGACCGACCAAGTTTTCTTATTTTGCAGTATTTGTGATGTATTGAACAGACTTTTGAATTCTTTTTTAATATAAGCAGAATACCAAAAAAAAAAAAAAACAAGCATGAAAGTAAGTTATGCACATGTATACTCAATTAAGACAGTTGTATAATCAATTAGAACACTTGTGACATGCAAGAGAGACACATTTGATCTTCATGTGCTTTTAACCAGTTGGCTGGTATGTCTCATTCGCCTCTTCTATGTTTGAAATATCAAAAGATGTTGTATTTTGGACAAGGACATGGAAGAGGACTTCGTAATGAAATGTTAAGGATGTCTGCTTGTCATGTTTTGGAATTTTTGTCAGATTTTCGGAATCCTCTGGTTATAAACATTTGAATGCCTTAAAAAAATTTGCCCGTGAACCCCCATTTTTCTTTTTATAAACCTTTTACGTGTATAATTATAAGTCATTTGTAAAAGTCTTGTAAAATTTTATTTATTTCTTAATAGTATTTGAGAACTTTAACTGGTCAATGATTAAGCTATGAAAAATCAAGAGAGAACATTTTCCCGCCAAAATTTCAAAGGCTAATATCTCGAAAACAAGCAAATTGACCCCTATATTTTTTTGCTTTTTGGATTCCTCAATTTATTCCCTATCAATACATACCAGTTTTATGAAAAGTTATTTATTTTGAAACTGAGCAGCGAACATCCTTAAGACTGCATTTTGTTATTGTAGACCTATAGTTGGGTATAGATAGATGCCTTTTTTTTTACTTTGCTTGGTTTCTGTCTCATTGCAGTATACCAATTAGGTCATATTATCATGAGACATAAAAAAAAAAAAAAATTCATGCAGTTTGGTTTTGTTGTTAATTAATGAGTTATAAGTATGTTTCTACACACTGCTAGTAAATTACTATTGTCATCATTATAAAATAATTTCATATATATATTTGCAAACTTTTTTTAATATTACAGGACTGTGAACATTGTTCTTATAAGAATGCCAAAGACTCTCGATGGAAAAATCAGTTGATAATTATGAGTGCCTCCCAAGCCTGTGGAGGGATACATAACTTTCTTGTACCGTTACGATCTCACTATATCAGTATGCATCTACTGAGTCCAATAGTACTACTGTTAGAAAATGAGTAAGTATATACCTTTCCTTACATTTTTGTATAGGGGTTGGGACCAGCTGAAGTATGCCTCTGGGTTCAGGATTTTCTCACTGTCTAAAGACCTGTTATAAAATTGAGAAGTTTGTTTCTTGATAGTCTTTTAATAGTTAATTGATATGATTATAGAAGTAAAGAAGGTGACAGGATATTTGTTGTTAACTTTCCTATCAATAACACTAAGCATTGTTGTGCTGTAAAATTAGTTTGTAATACTATGGTGAACATTTCTTTAAATGAAGATATAGTGGTAAATGTAGATATTTTGTGCTTCTGTTTTTAGTCCAGAAGATTTATTTTTGGAGACGATTTGTGAGTTTCCTATGGTGTACTGGATGAAAGGAAAGATAACAAAGTAAGTTGTATGACTGGTTTCATTTATGGGTACCAGTTGCTGTAAAGAGATGAACAAATATGTGATTTTTCCATCATATTCATACCCTGCCTACAACAGAAGAGGGGCATTATGTTTTCTTGTCATTTATTGGTCTGGTAAAAAGTAGGGTTTCATATATTTCTATCTCAAAGATGATGTTCTAGTTTGGATATGAATGTAATATTTGTCACTGGACATAAAGCACGTCATCTATGATCTATATCCAGACATTATTGTGACATTTACTTTAAACCAATTTATTTTTCGCAGATACCTTTAATTTTGCATGTTACTTTCTAGTCAACTTTGCGGCTGTTTAATTTCATGTCTTTATAATTTACTTGATTTAGTTTGATAAGGAGAGATCCAAGTTTTACATATTCGTGACGATTTATATTGGCGTTATTTTTCTACCCACGAAAGTAGCGAAAATAAGTTGTTTACAGTATCTGATATCACCCTTCCATTATTGTTTTCATTTCATTTGCAATGGCCAAATCTTTTTTAATTTCAAGACAAGATTTTGAATATTATGATAAAGCCATTAATTTGGCACTCCATTCATCTCTACCAGTAAAAGCAACCTAATAATGTTTTTGCTCTATTTGTAGCATTGATCACCTGTTGCTAGCTGGAATACACAAGAGCAGCCATTTTGTGATTGTGAACAAAGAATCATTTGGGGAATTAGAAGAGACTATGGTTGATTCACAGACTATTGTAGCTGTACAGACTATATTAAAGTAAGTTTTATTTTAGATAGAGATTATAAACAATTACATTCTAATTGTGACGTTATATGTTTTTAATTGTGATGCAGTATTACTATTTTGCTGAATCTTATGGGTTTAGATAACATGAATAATAGCAGATAAATTTGCTCACAAGTGTTAATACAAAAAGAATGTACTTCTTCACCGGTTAACTCTTTTTAACAAGAAATAATTTATGCATAATTGAATGTTGCTAATTACAGATCATCTGGTATATGCTTGTTACAAATTGTCTTGCAGAAAATATGATGACATAAACCAGCTTACATATATAATTGATACAAAAATTTGAATATCAGCATCACTTAAATTCTTGATCATTTTACTTACAGATTATTTCCGCACACTAATATTATCACAGAGCTAAGTCAGGCAACCAATATCAGATTTATGCAGTTCCAAGCTAACAATGAATACAACCGATATGTCTCCAGAATGGAAAAGGTATAGTTAATTCATAGTTCTAATATGATGTTCTTTTACTTTTTAGACAAAGCCATGTTCTGTTTTCTACAAAATATTGCCTGGACCTGCATTACATCTTACATTAAATTTGTGAATTGTATTTTAAACCATGTGAAAGATCAAAATGGACATTACCGTTGATGTTCATAGCATGGAAAATAAAAAAGATTGTATTAAGCTTTTTATGTCCCATTTATAGGCATTATGTTTTCTGGTCTGTGCATCCGTTTGTTCGTCCATCCGTTATAGTTATTTTTTGATGAATTTGAAGTCCAATCAATTTGGAACTTAGTACACCTGTTCCTTATGATATGATCTTTCTAATTTTAATGCCAAATTAGATATTTTACCCTATTTTCACGGTCCACTGAACATAGAAAATGATGTAGTGGATGGGGCATCCGTGTACTTAGGACACATTCTTGTTAATTGTGGAACAATTGGTTTACTAAAACATGTTTGTTTCATCAAATCAACATTTATGCCTTTCTACATGTCATTTAGGTCTGATTTGAAGTTAATGCTAAAAAAGTGCCATGTCATGCACTTGATTGGCTCTTCTGAAGAATGTGTGCAATTTATGGTTGTTTTTGGCAAGAAAAGTAAAAAGAAAGACAATTGATTTGAAGTGTAATATTAACACTCTGAATGATTTTACTAGCCACATGGAAATAATTTTGTCTGAAGTAAAACGCCTTGTTAGCAGTTCTCCATACTTAAATTAATGTTGTAATTTTGTAAGAAAAAAAATTAGTATGTGTTTGGGTTATATTTTTAACATGTATGACGTAATTGATACTAGGCTTGCACATGGATGAAATTTTTCAGGAGAATGCTGATTTCAAGATTTTTACATTTTTTGTACCATAGTACCATGATTTCTTTCATTTAAACAAAGTATTATTTTTTTCTTATTAAGGGATTTTAGAATCTTCTGTATTTTTACCCATGCTCGAAAACTATTGACTTTGAAAATATATATTTTTCAGAAACTACGAGGTGGGATGAGTTCTACTTTATCACATATCTTTCGACTACCGTTTGCCTCAGGACAAGTTTTTAGTGCTAGTATGTTAGATAGTTTATTATATCAGGTAAATAGTCTTTCATTTTATAAATCTGGTCCATGCATCTCTTGACCGAATTGACATGGTGTCTCATTGATCAATACCTCTTTAGTTCCTTTATTCATATGAAACATCAGTTGCAGGGTGCAATTTTAAATGCAAAAATGGGGTAGTGTTAAACATGTTTTGTGAGATCTCAACCTATAACTCGAGCTAATGTAGATTGAACAAATATAAAGCAATACACATCTAGTAAAACTCAATTTTAAAGAAGTCTGGGTACATTGTAAGAATATGAAATAATAAAATCTAAGCAAAATGACAATGATACATACATTAACAAAGGACTATTAGCAGTTACTGAGGCGCCAGCCTTAGACCTCAATTAAACTATTTGAAAGATTATGTCACAATTTTCTAAACTCAGTTTCCTTTATAGCATGCACCTTATCTCTATTTGTCTGCCATTACTGGAAATCACAAAGGTTCCAGTAAAATTTTAACATCACAATAGAAAAAATCAGAATCTACAATGGAAAAGTGATTGCTGTATGATGTCAAAAGTTCTAGAGGTGCAGATAGTCTGGTCAAGCGGCACAGATTTCAAAATAGCAATATAGATTTGTTGACCATATTCAATTTAGATGGGCTACACAACACAAGAATTATTTTTATTATTTATTTCAGACATTTGTAAAAGGTTACTTGATCACGTTTGTCAGATTACTGCTAGGAATTGATGCTGAGGAGAATTCTGGACATCTCTCTAGTGTAAGTTTTTAAATTGATTAGATATAAGAAGATGATGTATGAGTGCAAATGAGACAACTCTCTATCCAAGTCACAATTTGTAAAGGTAAACCATTATAGGTCAAAGTACCGTCTTCAACACAGAGCCTTGGCTCACACCGAACAGCTTGCTATAAAGAGACCCAAAAATGACTAGTGTAAAACCAACGGTTTAATCTATATATAATATAAAAAAAAGAGAAATTAGAAACACTTATGAACCGCATCAACAAACTACAACTAGGGAACAGTAGATTCCTGTCTAAAGACAGGTGTAAACAAATGCAGTGGGTTTAAACATTTGAATATGTACCAACCTTTACACTTATCTTAAATTATCTTACTGTGGACATTTCGAAGGGTTGATATTTTTGCAACTCAATACATATACTTTTTCGTGCCGAGGTTAAATTCCCCAATTCATAATATGAGCAAAGAAACCAGCAACCCAACTCTCTCATCTGATATCAACTTTTTTTTACATTTTCAGTAAAAAATGTCTCTGCATGTCAAACGTAACTATATCTTTAAAGTTTTATTTTGAGGGCTCACCTCCAAAGATTATTGGAAAGGAAGATAAGCAAATAATATTCCCTGAATATTTCTTTGTAGATTCGTGTCAGAGGTGTGACATTAGCACAGTATCCTACCTATGGAGAACTTTATCATGGAGTAGCTGCTACAACTGGGGAAATCCCTTTTGCTATTTATAGAACAGAGAAATCTCAAAGCCAAAGTAATGTAAGTATATATTAAATATAAATTAGTGCTGTAAGTTATAAAGTATTTTGAAATAAAAAAAAAACTGAAATCATGTTCTACTATATTATTTACAAGTAACCAATCAAAATTGATGTTACAAAAATATTCATCTTTCACTCAACAGAATTGTCAAATAAACATCATGAACATACAATATATCCTTTTCAAAACTTCTTCCAGCCATGCTTATTGAAGTCGAAGCTTTTTTATTCATGGAAAAGTTAGTTGTTTTTTTTGCCTTAATCAATTAGCTTTTAGTTTTACAAACTTTTCCTTTTAAAAGTAAATTAAATTACAAATGTCATTATTTTTCAGATATTTATTATATATTGATTTAATTAACAGGATTTATTTACCAATGAGCCACAAATTACAATGAAGAAGTTGTTTAAGTTGGTACGAATTCACATTATACCGTGCTAGTAACCACCTAATGCCTCATCATTAAATTCCTCCTTAAATACTAGGAGTACCAATTAAAAAGAGACACTTTGAATTATTTACGAGTATATATATTTCAGTTATAAAATTTTACCTTCTTTTTTATCTGAGTTTGAATCATGGTGAAAGTTCTGTCCAAAAGTTTTAAAATAAATAAATTATGCTGTAAAAAGAATTTATGTTTTTTTCAATGTTATTATTCTTATCTTTACATGGCCATTTACAACGAACAATATAAAATTATATCTTGTTTCATTTAAAAGCCCAATTTAAAAACTTTTATTTAAGGTATTTCAAATTATGTCTAATGTTAATTCTGTAGGATTTGTAAAAAGTGTGTTATTTTAAATTGGTACTCCATAAATTGAAACACTTTACCACTGGTTAGAGTAGATTTATTAGTTATTTCACAGAGTTGCAGTGTTCTGGGAGTGGTCAGTTTGAGTTTATCTTATTTATAAAGCTTAAAAGCTCACGGAAGGTACTTTTGTACTGGCATGAAAATACAGATTTTGTGTTTGCTGTTACAAAATTTTGAAAAATATTTTAAATTCAGGACTACAGCAAAATTTTGAAAAATATTTTAAATTCAGGAATACAGCAAAATTTTGAAAAATATTTTAAATTCAGGACTACAGCAAAATTTTGAAAAAATATTTTAAATTCAGGAATACAGCTATCATCTAGTCAGGTGAAGTTCCTATGAAAAACTTATTTTCTTACAACGTTGTCAATATGATGGAATTTTATGGGACTGTCATATAAGTGAAAGGTTAACTATCTATAAAACCTTCTTTTGGCTATTTAAAAGTTTGAGAAAGGTTCTTTATACCTTTCTAATTTAATTCCATATGCTTTCATTGTTCTATTAATTCTATTTACCCATTTTTCGAATAAAAAGACTGCTATTTTTATTTACAATTGGTGGCAGTGTGATCATACTCATCAGAAGACTCAATTTCTTCACTATACTCAGTTGTGATCTCCTTATCGCTAGTGTCTGCACAACTTTAGTTTGGATGAACTAGACAAAAGAACTACACAAACACAGGACAGTTACTGTGGATTCATTTATTTTCGTGTGTATCAATTTTTGTGGACTAAAAAAGCATTTTCCTGGATATATGATTTCATGGTTTTACAAAGCCTATGAACATTTTTCATTTGTTGAGCATTTGAATTTGGTTGTTCACTGTGGGTCTCATTGGGGTCTAAGCGTGACGCAGGATTGTTGATCATGTTGATTTCTTGTAAGCGTGACACGTGAAAGTCAAATTATTGTGCCATGAAAACGGGAAATGAAGTCTAGCGGGACACAGGAAATGACAAAAAAATGAGAATTGCTTACGTACATAGTGTAAGCGGGATACAGGAATCTGACAAAACAGTAAGCAGGATCGGGGATCAGAATCCCCCAATGAGACCCCCTTCACTTGTACCCATGCAACCCACATATATTGGTTTCTAACGATTGATAATGATTCCACAGTATTACAATACGTCGCCCTCATGCAAAGTTCTAATCCCTTCCCCTACTTTGAATACACATTTATCCATTAAATAAATTATTTGGATAAGTTTTACTGGTAGATTTTCAAATATTTTTACCTCACTCATTATTGAACAGAAATGAAATTGGTTCTGTTAAAGTTATTAAAACAGTAGATTTTTAAACACAGTATGTATTATATTAATATCTTTTAATTAATCTCTTTCTTTAATAGCACAAATATATATTATAGTACATTTATTTAAAAATGCACATTATATTTTCAAATAACAGTTTTGTAATCATTATTATAGATAATTGAAATAATCCTTTTAAATACGAATTTGTAGTACACAATTAAAAAGTTGCACTTATGTAAATATAGACAATACAATTAGAAGTTGCACACATATAAATATAGACAATGCAATTTCCCATAGGAACTCTCTTTATGGCTTAAACTGTGCCACATTAACTATGAAGTGTTGTAAAAATTATATCCTTGAATGAAAAGTTGATCTATGCACTAATGTTTTATTCAAAGGTCAAATCATAGGGCTGTGTGGCATATTTTAACATTTATTTGCCTGGACTTCTTTGGGTTTAATCTTTTAATAAAATTCTGTACTTCCTGGCTTTTCACTTTGGGTGTTCCTCAGAATTCAATTTTCCCCGCTACCATGTGTATCTATACTGGTAACATTCCAAAGTAATTTTTCTATGAGATGAAACATAGAGATCATAATTTCAACATTTATATACATCTTTTACTTTGCATTTGAATGTCCAAAATCAATCAAAGTCTTACTTGTGTACATGCATACATACACTTGCATAAGGTCTCATTCTATCTGACACAGCCTAAATAAAATCTCTTACAGTGGGAATAGAATTCCATAAAATTCTTCAATTTCAAATTTGTATCATAAAGGCACTTCTATTCCATAACAGGTTAAGGCCAAGTGCAAAAAGGTAAAAAAAAAAGTGATTTGGGTAGGCTTCTGGAGTTATTCTGTAATTTTCAGTGCTGCTGCGTTACTTGGAAATGTTTTGGGACTAAAGCTTTATTTTACGCAGTCAAAATGGTTTTATAGAATCTGCTGGTTTAATTATTTGAGCGTGACAGAATGCTAAAAAGATATTTGTATTGGATTGAATTGCAATCTCAGGCCAGTTTATTTACAAGTAATTTAAAGTAGTTATTTTAAGTACAGAAATCATTATTGATCATCTCCTGTAAAACTGGTTACTTATTTAAATAATTATAGAATTTAATGTAAAACAACTCCAACATGAATTCAAATACCAAAAAAAATATTCAACAACTGAACTAGTGATTTAACAGCCAAATATAGCAATTTCACATAAATATAAAAAAAAGAAGACGTGGTATGATTGCTAATGAGATAACTCTCCATAAGAGACCAAATGACACAGAAATTAACAGCTATAGTTCACCATACCACCTTCAACAATGAACAAAGTCCATACCAGTCAGCTCTGAAAGGCCCAGAAATCACAAATGTAAAATAATTCCAACAAAAAAACAAATGGCATAACTAATGTACAAAAAAAATGAACGAAAAACAAATATGTAACACAGCAACAAAGGACAACCACTGAATTACAGGCTCCTGACTTGGGCCAGGCACATACATAATGCATGGTTGTATTTCAGCTATTGATTGGTTACAAGTTGATTATTTTTCAACATTTGAATTCTTGGATAATTTATTCTTTTTACTACTGATCTTTAAATGTAAATAAAGCATAGACTGTCAGGAACTTTATCATTTTACCCATTTTTGTTTGGTTTTAATGCAACATCATTGCTTGCGTGTTGGTGTTTTTTGTCAGAGGAGTGAAATAACAAAATTTCTTACACATGTAGAATAATCTTTTTTATATAACTTAATATTTCATTGAAAACAATATATTAATTTATAACAATAATTAATTTTCAAGAAAATTGATTTACACCCAGATATGACTGGTTAATGCTTTAAGCCTTAAATTGCTATTTATGAGCAACTAAAACATTATATATAAATTGAGAATTTGTATTTCTCTGTGAAGGGTATGTGAAAGCTTGCTAAAAGGTAATTAGTTTGGTTGGCAGGGGCGATTTAATTTTCTATTTTTCATTTGATTATTTTTACAGTTTCTTTTTTTTCTTTTTGTTAATTCAACAATGACATATATATATACAACAAATTACAATTTAAGAATACAAATAGTGAAAATTAAATGAAGCTGGTATAAACAGACACAGCTGAAGTCTTGAATTGAGATACCAAAAGTTCAACTATGATATAAATCTGAATAATTTGTATGATATCTTAATAATTTAATTTTGGATGTAACATGTCTGATTGGCTGAACATGTTTTATCTATCAGCTCTTAGACATAATTTTGTCATTTGTCATGATTTGACTGTGACGTCATCAACTTTTTTTTCATGATTTAATCATTTTGGAATAAATTATAAGGAATGACTGTAATATGTTTTCTGTCTGTTTGAAATAACATAAAAAATGTGGTGCCCACATGTAAATAACCCGCTATGCAAGTCATTCCTTGATGAATTACAAATATAATACTAGTCTCTGGTACTATATGTAATTTTAAAAACAGAAATAAATCTATAGACGTTTTGTTTATTGAGAAGATTTATATTTGTAGGATGGCAAAGAACGTGTAAACAACAATGGCAATAATCAATCGTTCAAAAAGAAAACGGTACGACCATCGTTCCCCAAACAACCATTCCTGGGCAAGGATACTGAACATTCTGACATTGGTGATCTGATCAGGAATAGGTTAAAGAACCTTGGAATGAATCCTAATGATTACAGTAAGTCTCACTTGTCCAGCTTTGGCCAATATTTTGATCCTTATTAATAAGCTCATCAATTTTTGAAGAAGTTTTGGATTTTCAAATATTTTGGCCTTTACTGATGAGACTTTTATTGTTGAAATGGGCATCAGATGCAGTCAAATGGGAACTTATGCACTGTTAATGTTATAATGACCTAGTGCCAACAGGTTCAATGAGCTATGACGTTTAAATAAAATAGAAACCAGGTATATAATACACACCATGACTTGGCATCATTGAAATATTTCGGAAATGTATGTCCAACTATGAAACCATGTGTATGCTAATCAAATAATAAACCAGGTACAATATCTTTACACAATACTTCACCTAGATCCACCTGTGAGTGTAGTATAAATCATAAGAATATAAAAAAGAAGATGTGGTATGATTGCCAATGAGACAACTGTCCACAAGAGACCAATGTGACACTGATATCTAATGACATTAACAACTATAGGTCACTGTACGGCCTTCAACAATGAGCAAAGCCCATACCGCATAGTTAGCTGTTTCTCTTAAACTTCCAATGAAGAAGCATTAAAAAAAAGTTAATTTATATATACCAAATTCAAAAAAATGTATTGTAAATATTTTAATTCTAGTTATTAAGTTGGCTATAATTTTGAGTTTAGAGAATCACTGAATAGAATTTTCTTGTCATATGCCCACCTTGTGCAGTAAAAAAAGTACCATTAATGTTATGATATAAATTACAGCTGATGATGAAGACCAAGATGTTATTTCGTATGTAATTTTGAATCCTACGCCAAAGAGAAAACTACGATTAGGAGATATTGTGTAAGTGATAATGATGTAAGGGGCAGGTCATTGGTGTCTCTACAATATTTATATGATTATACATAAAAGGGGGTAAAGGGAACATTGCTTATAATACTGCACAACACAACAAATAAAAATAAAAAGATTTGGTATCATTGCCAAATCGGCAACTATCCATTAGAGACCAAATGAAAAAGAAGTTTATAACTTGGTCACCGTAGGGCATTCAACAGTGGGGCAAAACCCATACCTGATGACGAAATATTTGAATATAAAGCAAGCAGCAATCGATCATGTATTAACTTAAAAAATATTTGTATATTTACTGTCAAAAAGATCCGTGAATTAATATGAGTAACTTCAAATATTTTCATAAAAAAGAGAGAACATTTGAAAATATCAGAAACACTGTTCATCTAATTTATTTCTAAAGAGGATTTTTAAACCGGATTTTACAGAATTTCTGATCAGGCCATGATCTTGTATAAAAAAATGTTTAATAACTTTGTTTATGCATTATTAAACAACAGCTCTGCTTTAGTTAAGCTATCATTTCTAAAACTTTTTTTTCTTGACAGATATGTTATACAGCCTAGCAGTATGAATGCTGTACCAAGTAAAAAAGGATGGAGTACAATAAAGACATCACTAATGAGATCTTTCAGTATGGGAAAAAGTACAGGACTGAAAACTTCAACTCAGCGTCTATTTGCAGAATCTCAAAACCAAACAATACTAGAATCTCCTAAAGACCAAGGGATTCATTTCGAGGCTAAACCAAAAAAGCAGAGAAGAAAATCCGATCCTAATGCTCCCCGTCGTTTGAGTCGATTCACAGTAGAGGCTATATCCAATGTTCCAGAGACCTCATTGTCGAAGGAGGATTTAAACAGTGCTAGTGGTTCCAGTGGGATTAAAGATAAATTTTATTGATAAGTCTTTATTGATTTTGAATTATGTGAATTTACCAGTATCAAAATCATGGAGATATATTTTATAAAGACAGTAGTTCTGACTAAGAACTTGAGAATTTATTAGATCTATGGTTTTGAATTTCGACATTGCTGATTGAAATGCATTCTGGGAAACAGTTTTTTTTTTAAATTGAATTAAAAAGATGTCAGATTATTGAAAAGAGAAGTGCTTACAGAATTGTTATGCATCAATAGGAGTATATTCCCAGGGTTGTCAATAAGATTTAAAGTAGGAGGTTAAATAATAAAAGTAGCAGGCAACACCGGCGGACGGCGTAGCCGTTCGGCGCGACGAGCTTGCTCGTTGCCCTTCACGGCGAGGGGTCTGGGGGCCGCTTAAGGCCCCCAGAATTTTTTTTAAAAATGGTGCAAAATCCTGCACCCTCGGGGGCTCCTGAACTCTAATTTTGTTCTTCGCAAACACCATTTTTTTAATGATGATAAGGTAAATGAGCAGCAAGATGGTCATATTTTCTATAAAGTTGATCACATATCATCAAGACTTTCAGCTAACAAGTTATTGAAGTTGTTTGCGGATTTTTGAGGAAAATAATGAAGGCATGACTCTGTAAGACATGGTGATCATTCAGGAAAAGATTTAAATTTGATTTTATTAGTTGAAAATATTTTTAATTTAACTGTAGACATGCATTTATTCAAATAGTTCTAACCCATAGAAAACATTTTTCAGTACTAATAATCTCAAATACTTATCACAATAAATCAAATGATGAATTAAATGGACTGTTGTTTAAAGGCAAAAAGGATGCACTTTGGTGAAATTACAATAATCTAGAATTTAAAATTGATACCATAATTCAGAAGAGCATTAGTTAAGAAGCAAACAAAAGGAAAGAAAGAAATCTAAGATCTGCTTAAATTTTGGTATTAAAATGACTTATGTGAGTTAATAATTGAAGTCTTTTATTTAAGAAAGGAAAAATGGGATCATCATGGTCATGGGTCAAAATATTTTACCCTGTATCATAGGAAAAAACCCAGAGATTAAACATCTGACAGAAATTCCAGAACCTGGCCAAAGTACATCCTTGAATGCATAATGCAAGACTCACACTTCTTTATAATCATAGGGAGACATCATCCTCATCCTCACTTTTTATTATTATTACTTGGATCAGGTTAGTCAAGGCATGATTGTGTGAGATTTCTTTTTTAATAGCATTGTGTCATGTTTGTTTGGGGAATGTTAAGCAAGACCTGTCATGTGTGATAATAGTATATCCTCCTTTACACAATATATCTCTTGGTGTCAGGTGGTGGCATGCTCCTAGTCCTAGTATTTATGACTCTATTTGAAGCTACACAATGACATGCAGACGAGCTATCTCTACATTTTTTTCTTTCATTTCAAAAGAAAGGCCATGTTATGGTAAAAATAAAGAGTCTGCTGTTAAGAGGCTCTATCACTTGAAAACAAGAAAGTGAAAATCACTTAATGAAAATAATGTGATGTCTGCTTTTACTAGACAAGACATTGCTCCTTTTTTTCATTTCATGGTAGGACCACGATCATGCACTTTCATGAACATGACCAAGGAGGGTGTCTCAATTATTTGAATGCAAATGTCATAGAAGAAACCTTTTTTCACTTTGTTGTTGATTGAAAAAAATCTTAAATTCTTTTCATTTCTCAGACTATGCTATTGACTGGTTACAAAATCTCGTTATTACTATGAATGCATACTTTTCCTGGTTTCAGTACAAAATCGTATAGTACTTTGCAGCGAAATCAACAACCAGGATCTATTTTACCGGAAATTCAATTTTATAAACCAATCAGAAATGCCGTTATATATCTCTCTAGATTGTCCTAGATAGTGACCGACGATCTAAAACTAAAAGTACGATTTATATTTTTTTGACTTCAGAAAAACAACCGATGGTAATTTGATTATAAACGACCATTTCAATCGGCAATCGGTTCTTAATGAATACGCTGTATTCCTGTTTTGTAAAAAACTTTTGGCTTTTTAATTATACATTTTACTTGATGTTAAGGGTGTTCGCTACTCTATCATTGTCTATGTCAAAATAACAAGCTTTTTAAAAGACTTTTATATTTTGATAGTATATAAACAAAGAAACTAAAAAAGCAAAAAAAAATTATGGGTCCGTGTGCTCGTTTTCGAGATACATGTATAAGCGATTGAAAATTTGGTGGGAAATAATTCTCTCTAGACTTTCCCTATATTCAACATTGAAACCTTTTTTCTTTCAAAAACATTGAAAAAATAACAAGGATTTTATAAGATTTTCAACGAAGATATTTTATACTATGTTTAATCAAATAATGGACAAAAAATAGAGGTTAATAGGCAAATTATTTTAATGGCACTACATGGATAAAACCACAGGATTCCGAATATTTGTCAAAAATTCAAAAACATGAGCAAACTTCCTCAAGAGAGTGTCATTTTAAAATTTGATATTTAAGGTGGTACCTAACACTACAGGGAGACAACTCTGTAAAATCAGCTAAATGTTTTGATGACGTTGTGTTGTTAGGGGAATATTAAGCTTCTCAATGATCAAAATTAGTGTTTGTCAAACTGCTATATAACCAGTGTAATTTTTGTGATAAAATGGTTGGTTCAAATTTTTTGAAATTTTTATATATTTGTCAAAGGGTCAAAGTAAGTACTGTTTGTCAAAAGTTTATGAAAATTAAACGAGCCAAATTAATTTTAGTTGTTTTAGTGTTGGGTACCACCTTAATAAGTTAGAAGTGATCTTTTTATGCTGAGATAAAAATGGAATAATCAAAAAATGGATTGACGAAAAATTGAAAATCAAAACAAGGAACACAAAATATTATTATAAGCTTTATACTGTTGCTGGACAGTTTTGTATTTTTTCCACTTTTATATTAAAATTCCAAGTAAATAATTAATTTATAATGTAATTTTTGTCATTTACAATGAGTCAAAACCATTGAAGTGTGTGCTTGCAAGTGATCAATCATTCTTGATGACTCTCACAGAAGCTTTGTTTACTAAAAATTTTTAAAAACTAGTTATCACAATGAACACACAATCGCAAAATTGAAACAGCTTTGTTTTGCGTTGCTTTACTTTTTCTTGCCTTAATTCTATTTGAACTGTTCAACTGATGTGAGTTTAACAAAAATTAGACTAGTCTTTACTTTACCATGTACAATTAAATTTGAGTAAGTGCCATGCATATAGTTTTGATTGTAATATTGTTATTTCGCAATATTTTTTGGTATAAATGAAGTACAATCATTTGTTTATAATAATCTTGCCTACATTTAATACATAGTAAAACTAACCAATTGCAAGAAAAAAGGGGTTAAAACACATGTTTTTGTTAGTAATTTTGTTATTACACAATGTAATAATGTTATAACACAATATAATATTGTTATTACACAATACAATATTGTTCTTACACAATATAAGTTTGTTATTACACAATGTAATTTTGTTATTACACAATGTTGTTCAGATGAATGATGTGCAATCATATCTCTATTTATTGTCATTCCTGTATATATACATGTATATATATCACTGGTGTTAAACTGATGGTGTTATAAACTGTAGTCACGTCTGTATATATACATGTAGTCAGTGAAGATTTGAGTTGCAAATTCCACCATGCCTGTACATTGTAGATTTAGAAATTAGGTACGTTTATTAAACTGATAATTGTTATTGCTTTATAGGGGACAGGAATCTTAGATAAGTTACAGCTAGTCTTCAAGAGTGTGTAATAGTATAAAAGTTCAAACAGTTTGATTGTTCATTAGGTAAACTATGAAATTCTTTCCCAGCTACAAATATATAGCTAGTATCTATTTTAAGGTAGGAAATGATATATTTTCATAATGCTTAAGTTGGATTCATTAATATTCGCTGGATACCAGATTGGGGTGGGGGTAGGACCTTTATCAGGACTCCGGGATCAGGTGTTTTTATGCCTGGGATTGTTCCTTTCTGGATCTGGGGATTCTTCTTTGGAATTTCGGGATGTCAGGATTTCATGTTTTTAAGTCCAGGAATTTAGGATCAGGACCACTCCTACCCCCCACCCCCCCCCCCCTTTCTCAATTTTCGCAGGTATAGGTGAAACATGAAATTAAATGTTCAAAAAATGACACAGTCCCTATAGGCTTGTACATTTTGTATGCAGTCATCAACAAAACCGACGAAATCAAATATAAAAAAAACCATGCAAGTTTTCCTTAATCCACAAAAATAAATAAACCCACAGTATTTGTGATAAACACTTTCGTGTAATATGTCAGCACTTTTTGTATGAAGCTTAGACATTAGGAAAGGGTGAGGTTTAATAAGGTATTCAATAGTTATGTGCAGAATGCAAAAAAGTTCATATTTTTCTATAATTAACAATTGATACTCTTTTAATGAGTTTATAACCCACCTTATAAACAAACAAACATATTTTTCTTTATACACACTCAAGTTGATCGGCTGTAATGCAATTTTAGTAATAGTAGCTTACAAATCATACAACCAAAAAATGTGTGTTTAGCATTATATTGGGTGAGCAAATCAGTGACATTTTAGCATTAATAAATTTTGATTTACACCAAAATGATTTATAGTCGATGTAATTTTGTGTACATATTCAGTGTTTTTTTAAACTGTTTCTCTATTATTTTGTATTGAGTAGTTTTGTTTTTCAACAAGTACTTTTATTAAAACTTTGACAAGAAAATGAGAAGTTTCTGACAAAACATTTATGTGAGGAGATGCCTAAATCCATTTTGCAGTCTGAAATAAGTACATTTATTTACAAATTTAAAACTTGCTGAAATTCCATACAAGACTCCTATCATCTTGTTTAATGTAATTTATAAATTTGAAATTTAATATGTTAAAATGGTCACTCATGCTGCATTTTGTTGCACATTTGAACCTGTTGAAAACATGCATGCTGAAAAATTTCTCTGCAAATACTCCTCCAATTTTAACCTGTTATGGATGAAACGATCTTATTGTGGGTTTTTTTCAACACTAGTTGTTTAGAAACATCAGATTTGTGATTAAATTTGTTTGTTTATGATTTGAAGGATTTTGTTTATGAATGTACTAAATTCAATTAATTTGTTATTTGTTTATGCTGTAAACTTTTGTTTACGAATGTACTAATATCAATTGATTTGTTATTTGTTTATGATTGTAATATTTTGTCATGGAATCTATACATGTCATATGATTTTTGCTTTGTTTCATTATTTCTTTTACAATCAATAAATGATGAGATTGATAATATTGATTTGATCATTGTTAGCTCATCTGGCCCACCTAGTCCAGCCAACCAAGATGGCAGCCATGCCTAAAAATAGTAAAATGTAGATTTTGGCTTCTAACTCTGAAATTAAAGCATTTAGATCAAATCTGAAGTGGGGTAATATTGTTTATCAAGTCAAGAACTATCTGCCCTGAAATTTTCAGATGAATCAGACAAATGGTTGATGGGTTGCTGCCCCTGAATTGGTAATTTTAAGGAAATTTTGCCGTTTTTGGTTATTATCTTGAATATTATTATACCCCATGCAACGGGTTGTGGAGGGTATGTTTTTGACCTGTCCGTCTGTCAGTCCTGTTTCTTGTCATCGCAACACCGTTCAAACCACACAACAGAATATCACGAAAACTTTTTAGATAATAAGGACATACTATGTTGTGCATATTGACAGGAAATTGTGATTCAATTTTTTTCCTAGGAGTTACGCCCCTTTGAACTTACTTACTTTAATGTCCTACTGCAACAGTTTGTCATCGAAACTCCTCTCAAACCACACAACAAAATTCCACAACTGGAAAACATTTCAACCAATTCAAACAAATTGTTGACCATTAACTTCAGTTTCACTACTTTTCTGATGTATTACTCACAGTTGTCAACCTAATTTCCTTGCCATGACTGCACCAGTGAGGTTCAAACTGACAACATCAGGGTTGACTGGCAGGTTACCACTGTGTGCCGACAACACAATGACAAAAATAACATGAAAGACTTCTAGAAAACAATTCAATATTTCAAGCTCTCAATTTTCTATAAATTTCAAGAATTTTAAGATATTAAACAGAAACTTGTCAAAAAGCTGCCACCAACACCAAATTCTACACAAAGGAAGAACATTATATTTCATATTTATTTCCATTAAAATACATCATAAATAACAAAGCAAACATTCAAATACAGGTATTCATTAATAATAATCAAAAATGCATGAAATTGTCAGAATGAAAACATTTCAATTTTCCATTACATAATTTAAAGTTACAATACCTTCAACTGTCACTATTTGCAGGGGATTTCCCCCATGGAAGCTCTCAAATGGAAATTTTGTAAGAGCATTTTTGTCTACAATTTTAAACAAAACAGTAGTTTAATAATTGCTATTGGCTTTTAAAAGTGTGAAGCAGCTAAAAAACAACATTGAAATACATTTGAAGGCCCCCTTGAAAATTTTATAGGACTACAGAGCCATCTTGCACGCAAAACCCCAATGGGCATTTTGAAAAGTTGGCAGGTATGAGTTACTAAATTAAATATGGTTAATATACTTTGACCTATAATGGTTTTTCTTTCACAAGTTGTGATTTGGATGGAGAATTGTCTCATTGGCACTCATTCCACATTTTCTTGTATATCTAAAATTAATAACTTTTGGTTTTTATTTAAAAAATAATCACTGTTCTCGATACATCTCCCTCAGTGGAAACTACTATAAATTCATAAATTTGTACGTGCATCTATCATTGCTGTTGATCAATGGACACAAATGTCAGAAAATGCTGTATATAAATTATGAAATAAAAATTTAAAATGCAAATGTTTTGCAGAAATTAAAACATTGCAATTTTTTTGGAATTTACAAAAAAATTGTCTCTACCCTATAAAGGGCCACCCACTGTATCATTCACACCAACAATAAAACTACATTGAACACCACTTTAATGTCTGCAGTTCCAGTGATTTTCTATGAGTGCCAAATCAAATCATGGTCCAGTTAATTGCATATAATAATATATGCATTTCATAATAAGCATGTGGTCCCATGATCTCCATTCTTAAATGGTAAAAATTCATTAATGACATCAAATTGCTTTCCCATGATTTTGCTACATGTATTGTAAAGTCAAAAAAAAACAGACAATTTCAAATAGAAAGAACACAATTTCCCCCCAGATTATTGGAAAGAAAATGTTCCCTAAAACTCATTTCAGAAACAGATCTCCTCTTCATACCTTGAGTGATACAATATTTAAAACCCTCTACAGCCAAACATTTCCGATTTAAAAAAAAACAGTCTTGGGAGATGAATGGTATCACACTTGATCAGACTTCCATCATTTTTGAATGATGTTAAAAGCATATTAATTTTTAAAAATTGCACATGACACACACAATGAAAACAGTTTCATTTTTTCTAAAGACTTAACTGCAATTTAAGTAAGCTGTCAGATGAAATAAGGTGTCATATGAAATAAGTTGTCAGATGAAAAAGCTGTCAGATGAAATAAGCTGTCAGATGAAATAAACTGTCAGATGAAATAATCTGTGAAAAAGAGGTAATATACTATAAAGAATATTTCATATAGCTTGTAGTGTAGCAAATAATACTGAATAACAGTTTATGAATGGAACATGAAAATACAACATATATCTAATAGATAAATGTAGAAATGTATACGAGATCAAATTATAATTGTTTGTTCATGCTAATATCAGGGATGATTCCAGGTGTTTTCAAATGGGTCCCTTGAACATCAAATTGGGAATTTTTATCCTAATTGGGATTTTTTAAGCATAAAATTTAAGACGAAATAACATTATTTTCCTGTTAAAAAAACAGAAGATGTATATTATTAAGTTTAACCTGTACACTGAGGTTCATGTAAGTTGTAACATTTTGAATAATTCTGGATGGGGAACTGTTATTACATGAATATCATTGAACATGATGCTCTAGTCTATCATCTTAGCTACAGTTACCTAGGCCTATTACAAAAACATATATTTCAGCAAACATAAACCACTGAAAAAAATCATTCATCCGGTATTTTTTCAACAGCAGGTCATCTCTATAAATTTCCCTTGATTCAAATGGATTTCAAATTGAACTGGTCAATTGTCGAATTCAGAAAAGCAATTACAAAAGTTCATATACTTAATTGATAAGATATTAAAAGCATTGAACTAGTATTCTCTAAAATTATTTGAATCATCTTCAAAACTTTTGAAATAGTTCCATAATGATGACATCGTATTTCATGAATGGTCTATCATCAACATTATTTTCAAAAAACACTCAAACTTTTGTCTTTTGAGGAAATAATTTCTTTTACAAATCAAATTTTCATCATATTATATAACCGGCTCTGCTGGGCGATCTGCTTTTACGAGATCGGCGCCCATTAAACTTTATCCATCAATGTTATATCAATATTTGAATTTTCTCTCTGCCGAGGTCTGCTTTGACACCCATTTTTATCAACCTGCTGGGCGATCTGCTTTTACAAGATCGAATACTCCTATAACATATTAATCAATTGGATTCGGCTGATAAAATTGTTTGCCACATTTTGACATAATTAAATCGTTGTTAATAAAATGCGATCGTAAACAGCATTCTTATACGGGATTTAAAACATTTTGACAAAAAACTATGAAAAATTATAGTTGCCTTAATCGGTGACAGAAACTTTTCCGGAAATATCGATTTTTATTTTATTTTCCTGAGTTGGGAATTCATTTTCATGTACATTTTTTTTGGGCCGTTGGCAGATTTAGGGGCCGCTAAGCGGCCCTAAACTATATAGTGGAATCATCCCTGAATATACAGTACACATTAAAGGTGATTTTAATTCAGTTAAACATTCCATTTGGTGGCACTGATTAAATAGCTTGTCACAGAATTATTAGTTCTGATTTTTCTAGGGCCTTTCATCCATCTTATTTTAACACATAATAAAATACATTATTTGTATTTGAGGGTTTTGGTGAGTTGTTTTTTTTCATTTTTGTATTATTCTTAAATGTTTTAGGTCATTTTTTCAAATTACTTCTCTTCTTTTCTTTATATTTGAGCACCCCATTATTCTTTTTTCTATTTTATACCACTTTTTCTTTTCTTTATATTTTAGCACCCCATTATTCTTTCTTCCATTTTTATACCACTTTTTCTATTTCTTTTATTTCTAGACCCATTATTCTCTATTTTGTAAATCCCATCCAGACCCTCTTAATTAGAATATACAGATATATACTGTTTTCAATGATTCAGTGACAAATCACCATGAAAAATACAATCAAAAGTTTTGAATGAAAAAATGCATTTAACTGATATTAAACTATATAATACATGAAAGAAAAAAATATCTTATTCTTAATTCAAAAAACAAAACGACAAAATATGTCAGATTTTTAAAACTAAAATTTCCATTTAGGATTACAATGGATTTTGAAAAACACCCATAAGCCCAAGAAAATTGTTAAAATATTAATATTTGATCATTGAAATTCATGATGATGGCAATTGTCGAATTGATAATCTTGTGTCATAAAGTACTCAAAGTAATGTAAATTAAGCATAGTCAAAACCAATGGACAGTGGTTGTTACACACATTTTAAGAAGATCTTTTACTTTAGTGCAAGGTTGACCAACTTAAGCTTCAAGCACCTGTTGGAAATCCAACTCATATATTAAGTACAATTCATATGTATACTAAGCACCCCTTTCACACTGTTTGGACTGGTCCAATAATTGATGATAAAAATAGCATGTATACTGAACATGACAAATGCTACAATGAAAGCATTGAACATAAAATCACAGATCTTCCTATCACAGCTAAGCATTTGTTGTTGTCATAGTAACTTCAGACTTCCTGTGACAGAGTCTACTTGGTCAATTTTTCCCATAATGCCAAGACAAGTAATGGATCCTGGTTCAATCTGAAAATAAAATGGGGAATGATTGTTCATAGGCATATACACATATATATATTGAAAACAAAATTGAGAGTATCAAATTGTTATTTGTTTGATTCAATCAACAAGCTTGAGAACAATAAAGACCAACCCAATAGTTTGTGCTGTCTATGAAAACAACATTACAAATTAAACAATGAAAAAGAAGAAAAAAAACAATTTTGTTTCTTCATACGATTATCTCCCTTGACATACTTGTGTTCAGCCAGCATCATGTACTAGATAATTACGGAGATACATACTAATACAAATTATTGAGGTGAATTATCTCCCTTGGCATACATGTGTTCTGCCAGCATCATGTACTAGATAATTACGGAGATACATACTAATCCAAATTATTGAGGTGAATTATCTCCCTTGGCATACATGTGTTCTGCCAGCATCATGTACTAGATAATTAAGGAGATACATACTTATCCAAATTATTGAGAGGAATTATCTCCCTTGGCATACCTGTGTTCTTCCAGCATCTTGTACTAGATAATTAGGGAGGTCCATGGTATTAGCTTTGGCTGCTAATCCTAATAACTGTGATGTATTCTCTCCCTTTACTACTATTTTGGTTTCCCTGTTTAAAAAAGAAATAGTGAATTTACAGAGGCATCTTTTAAAAAAAATTAAAAAATGTTATTTCAGTTTTAAAACACCTTAATGATATTCCTGCTGGATCCGAGAATCTGTCCCGCTTGAACTATTGACGTCATACAACAGTCACTTTTCCATTGTGGCATTGCAGATAAAAAGCGATAAGGTGAATTTGATTTTCAAATATCAGTTCAGTCTTGACAAAATATTTTACTGTACAATAATAATGATAGCTATATTGAACTTTCACCTCTAAAACACTACAAAATATGAAGTTACTTGATAAAAGTAAATTTAAGAGGGTAAAAGAGAGGGAAAAGTTTAAGTATATTTTAAAGGAAAATTGAAAAACAAATGTAAGAAGTAGGAATAAGAACAATAGTCTGACTTAATCCCAGCAGTATTTTTTCTCATTAATGCAAAAACAGTATATCTTTTATTTATCCTATCTAGGCACAAAATATTTTTTAAATGTAAGTTCTGTTCAAAAATGTACTTTTTCAAATGTTTCTTGAAAATCTATTTATTATATAATATTTACCCAAACTGTTCCCATGACATTAACATCTGCCCATATTTCTGTGGATTTTCTAATAACACCCGATGTAAACCTAATGCTGAATGAGCTACTTGTGCCGCTACCTTCCCCACTCCCATACTGAACTCACTGTTGACAACAAACACCATCTTATAGAAATCTACACCATCAGGAATATAGTCGTCTTCACTGTCATCGGAATCTTCTGCATCAGCCTATGAATTTAAGTTTAGTGATAAACAGATAAATAGTTCATTTCTTTAATAATACATCATAAAAACATTTTTATAATTATACATCATAAACATACTATAATATTTTTTATTGTTACACTACTGTCACAGGTTAGGGGAAGGGTTGGGCGCCCTCAAACATGTTTAACCCAGCTACATTCTGTATGTGCCTATCCTGAGTGAGGAGCCTTTAATTTATCAGGTTGTTATTTTTTGCTGTATATCATATATTCATATTGATTAATAGTTTTTTAGAATAAATTAAGCTACAAGTTTTCTCGTTTGAATTGTTTACATTTGGCATTCCAGTCCTTTCATAGCAAACTCTGACAATGCGGTTAGGAATTTTCTAGTTGTTGAAGGTCATATAACTTTTATATCATCTAGTCTCTGGCAGAGAGTTGTCTCATTGGCAATGATACTACATCTTCTTATTCTTATTTATAATATACTGTCAACACAGAGATATTTCTAGCCTTTGTGATCTATTGTGACGAGCTGCTGATAGTTTAAACTCACAATATGATGAAAATCTGATTATGGAATGATCTGATTTTGCATGTGGTTTTTTTATGACAAAAACAATAGGTATATTTGCCTCACCAGCCTTTCAGAGGAGAACATATTATTTTCACCTGGGTGGCCAAGTGGTATCACTTGTAAAACATTATATGGAGGCCTCGGTGGCTGAGTGGTCAATAGCCTGTCAAAACTGAGTTTGTGAGTTTGAATCCCACATAGACAGGTGCACTTGACTCAAATCATAAATGACTAAGCTTGTCAGTTTTCATACCAAAGGTTTGTAGTTCTGTCTGGGCACTCAGACTTCCTCTACCAATAGAAATTTACCACTACGAAATATCACAAAAGTGTTGAAAGTGGTGTTGAACACCAATCAATCATACAAAATGACCTGGGTGTTATTCCAAGTCAAAGATGTAAATGCCAGGACAGCAAGGTAAATGTATTTGACATCATAGAGACTTGATATGTAATATTGATTGATTGTTATTTGCTTAACGTCCAGTGGCAAATATTTCATGCATATTCAGGATGAGTTGATATGTAATACAATGATGAGCTGAGCAGAGTGATACATAGAAAATTAATTTGCTTACCCTTCCAGAGCACCTGATATCATCCAGTATTGGTGGGGTTTGTGTTGCTCAGTCTTTAGTTTTCTTTGTTGAGTTTTGTGTACTATTGTTTGTCTGTTTATCTTTTTCTTTTTGAGCCATAGCTTGGTCAGTTTGTTTTCGACTTATGGGTTTGAATGTCCCTCTTCTATCACAGGTGAAATTTACCTTCCTCAGTGACACAAATTTAAAACGTAATTAAGATTGACATCAATGGTAATTAAAAAAAGAGACTGACAATTTTAAGATGGTTGAAATTTAAAAAAAACCTATAAGATTTGAATTATGAACAGGAGGGACAGATGAGGTTTAAAAATGTATGCTCTTGTATCTTTCGTCTCTCTTTTAGCAGATATCTGCATCTGAAAATTTATAGTGGGTTATTTTCACAGGGTGTAAATTTTAGCTGATTTTCGCGTACAGAACAAATTCGCCAAAATAAATTCCGCCAAATTAAACATGTTAAAGGTGTACATGTTATAGTATTGCTAAAAGTAAAAGATTTAAATCTGCCAAAATAATAATTGCCAAAATATTTCGTATACCTTCTTCAATGAAAATCGTGAAAATAACCTGCTATACGTAATGCTCTACATGTATGTTCTATGTCTTTTAAAATTATATTTTACAATACCTCAAATGGAGCATTAATATCTTTGTCCTCATTTTCAATGATCCAAGCTGCAGCTAGATCAGCATTGTAATTCCCAGTATAATATAATCCCTACAAACAAATATATATATATAGATCAGCATTGTAATTCCCAGTATAATATAATCCCTACAAACAAATATATATATATACAGATCTGTTAATACATGGAATACTGTGGATTGTAATTCCCAGTATAATATAATCCCTACAAACAAATATATATATATATACAGATCTGTTAATACATGGAATATCAGCATTGTAATTCCCAGTATAATATAATCCCTACAAACAAATATATATATATACAGATCTGTTAATACATGGAATATCAGCATTGTAATTCCCAGTATAATATAATCCCTACAAACAAATATATATATATACAGATCTGTTAATACATGGCATACTGTGGATTGTAATTCCCAGTATAATATAATCCCTACAAACAAATATATATAGATCTGTTAATACATGGAATACTGTGGATTCATTTATTTTCGTGAGTACCAATTTTCGTGGATAGAAGAAAACTTGCATATTCGTGGATATTTAAATTGGTGGTTTTGAACAAGTTCACATGCATTCCTTTAGAAAATTTGCATTTCGTTGAACATTTAAATTCGTTGTTTTTTCTGTACCCACGAAATCCACAAAAATTGGTATCCAACGAATATTAATGAATCCACAGTATCATCTATTAAATTAATCGATCCCAACCCCTGCCAATAAAAATGAAAATATAGATTTATATTTTCCTAAAGAGAAGGTGTTCCCAATATTAAAATGCTGGCAGATGGGCGGACTAGTAAAACTGTCTGCATAGGAAAAGTCAGGTCACTGGAGATGAAAAACTTATACACAAAAAGATCAAAGTAAATTTTTTAAAATAATAAAATTAACTATTGTATCAGGATATACAGAGATTGAGAATAACCTTTCAGCAGTCATGCTAGTAATAAGATCTGTGTAAAACAAACACCTTTTATCATAGAACAAAATCAAAGTGCAATGTACCGTGAGTACAGTAGAATAAAACTAAAGACAATCATTGGCAAGCTTACCTTAATGGTACATGAAGCATTCTTAGAGAACCAAAGTCACATGAGCACTGTCATGTCACATATGATCAACTCCAGAATTATCCATAACCAACATGACCAAGTAGGAGCACCCTAGCTAGAACACAAGTAAATCCAAACAATCTCTTTTTGTGACTATTCTTACCCTAGTGGCAGCATTCTTAGAGAAGCCTAATGACATGAGCACTGCCAGATGATCGTCCCTTGGTTTAAATCCACCTTCACTCGTGGTGGCAGACTCTTCATTCCCATTGTCACCTCCAGAAGCTGAATCCATATCCTACAAAAAAACATATGCTTACAATTAATAAATGTTTAATACAGTAAACATTAAGATTTTTAACACGAGTGTATGATTCTTCTTACAAAATCATCTAATGTCTCCACCAGGACATGAAACCAGGGGCCTCTTGTGTTTCAAGGGTAGTGTGTATACTGACTGAGCTTAATAAGTACTTCCCTAACTCAACCTTTTATAACTGGTTAAGTAAGTATCACATGTTCTAAAGGAAGCAATCCTGTCACAGATCAAAGGGAAATAGTTCAGTGTATATAAACTATAAACTAGCTTATACAATAGTTATCAAAGGTACCAGGATTATAATTTAGTACGCCAGACGCGTGTTTCGTCTACATAAGACTCATCAGTGACACTCAAATCAAAATATTTGTAAAGCCAAACAAGTATAAAGTTGAAGAGCATTGAGGATCCAAAATTCCAAAAAGTTGTGCAAATTACGGCTAATTAAGGTAATCTTAACCTGGTATAAGAAAATCCTTAGTTTTTCGAAAATTCAAAGTTTTGTAATCAGGAAATTTATAAAAATGACCACATTATTGATATTCATGTCAACACAGAAGTGTTGACTACTGGGCTGGTGATACCCTCGGGGACAAAACGTCCACCAACAGTGGCATCGACCCAGTGGTGTAAATAGTTATCAAAGGTACCAGGATTATAATTTAGTACGCCAGACGCGCGTTTTGTCTACATAAGACACATCAGTGACGCTCAATTCAAAACAAAATCCACATGCAACATGTGAAAAGTCATCATCATGATCAAGGACATGATTCTGTAAACTCAGAAATTATTGCGAGGTTTTTATGACAGTCAATATAATAAAACTGGGTGTGACAGAAAAACAGGAGAAGAAAAGCATGCTAAAGGCTCCTATAAAGAGCCTGTGTCCCTCACCTTCAGGACCTTGTCATGTCAGTTGGCAACTATGCTTGATAAAACCAATACGAAGGGTGCAAATGTGTAGGATGCCAAAGTGAAAGGGGGCGAACACAGACATGAACATGTTTTAGGATGGATGGACCCTGATTCCTTAACAAACACCATAATGTTGTCATGCTCAGCCTTTCTACTGCAATGTACATGTACTAGTAACATGATTTGACAAATGACAACTTTTTTAAAGCTTATATGACACTATTATAGCGGTAATTTTTTATCAATACATGATTATAAAATGTACACTTTCTTTACGATAAGAAAATTGACTGATTTTGACGAATAATGTTAAATTTTCCCCAAAAATGACCGTAACAATAATTATTTGAGACCTCTGACCAATAAAGATAAGGATGGTTTGACAAATCATGGTAAAATTTTAATCAAATTGAGTTGAAAATGACCGTTTGACGCCCGACGGTAAAGGGCATTGTTACCCTCATTAAACGGTAGAAAAAAAATGGTATTTGTGGCTTGACAATGTTCAATTAAATGGTATTTCTATCCCCAGCAACAGAGGCTGCAGGGTTCAAAAATAGGATATGCATACATGTATCTAGATTTTTCACTATGTAAAAAAGATCAATCGACGAAAATGCAAATTGTTACAATTTCAAATGACGTGTGACGGCGTAGTTAACATTTTATACCTTAAAATTCGAACAATATTGATGAACAGATATAGAAATTACACATGAAAGTAAAATGCAGGAAAAAGTTGCATGAATCATCAATGTCAGATAGAAGTTTAGAAATTAGGATATTTTCTCTTTACTTTCAAGCGCACTTTGCACTTAGATACTAAAAATGGAGTCGGTGTGTGACATGAGTTGTCTTTTCTTGTAAATAGTGTATCGTTTCTTACACATTTTGTAAATGCATAGCATTCCACCCTTTAACTAACAATGCCTTCACCAAGACGACGTTCCAGAGATAGAAGGTTAATATCTTTCACAGACAACAAAAGATTTCGGGAAATTTCAGCACTACAAACATAAACATTGTCAAAAATCAGATCATCTGAGATAGATTGTGCTAAATTTAAGCTAAAGTCTGTTAATAAATCGTAACAATAACACAATGTTACTTCTACACTATGATCATTACTACTTTAGTGATTACTTTGTTTCTAGACCTACCATGTAGTGTTGCGTTAACTTTAACTGTTCATCTCTCCAGCTTTCGAGATGTTTCTGCTACACAACTATAAAAATAGCAAAACATTTTACACTGTATGAGTCTTTTAAGTTTTCTAGAAATATGACTTTCATAATGCTTAAAAAACATGCAGTACTATTGTTAGTGTTTGTTATTTTTCTTATTAATTTATGAATCCGGGTCCGTTCGCCCTAGTACCTCTTCGTTCTGATACCTATTCGCCCAGGGTCCATTCGCCCTGATTATTATTTTTTTCTAATTGTTGTCTAGTCGCATTATTTTAAGTATTTGAACAAATTATAATGTTAAAGTTTGTTAAAAAATTGACAGAATATTTATATTGCCGCAATCAATTTATCATTTTCCCTTTGATTTGCAGAGTAGAATACTGGAATACAATGTATTTATCTTTATTAATATTTGTTAACAAAATAATTGTAATCAGTCAATCACGAAAGTATGCAGTATAAATAAATGAACTTGTAAATCCGTTTCATAATTTACAGTTCTTACATCATTAGTTTTATTAATTTCAAGCTGAATATTTTATCAAAATAAAATGTTTGTTTTTATTATTAATCTATCAAAAGACAAGTTTCACAGTAATGAGTTATCCGAATTATTTTGTAATTGAACAATTAATGATCAAAAACAAGCCATAAACTTTTAAATATTTCAATGTTTCCATAAATTTTAAGAATATACATGATATAAATACCATAGAAATATCTGAATAAGTTTATTCAACTTCAGTGCCCTGAATATTAATATTTTTATAGTAGGGCGAATGAACTCAGAGCGAACGGACCTAGGGCGAACACGTTATTAGGGCAAACGGTCCCGATACCTTAATTATCATGTTGCAAATACATGTATACATGTAGCATATATTTCTTTCTTATTTGTCTATACAGTTACCAATGATAAGGAGATGGAGACATGAATACAAATCTATACAGATAAGATAAATAAGTAAAATGATTTATTTGCAAGCAGTGAATACATAGTCAATTATCAAAAACATCAAAAACAAAACAAGAATCAGATTTGTCTTAATATTTTATTTTCATTCAAATAGAAACATACAATTTGATGGAAATTTGAAGAAAAACACCATTTCTACATCATATGGTTACATTTACGACAAAATTTATGTCGATAAAAAACCTCCTGATCTGAGTCCTAATCTCCTGACCAAAATTTCCAAATCCCCTAATTTGAGTTTCACAGTCCATCACATGTATGAGATTATGGTACATAATAATCATTGCATATTAAAGGCACACTGTCACTGAAGGAATAAAACTGTAAAAGAAATACAATGAAAAAGATTAGAAACTATGATAATATTACATGTAAACTGAATAAATAAAATGAAGTATTTGTAAACTACCCTGCAGAATGATGATTCTTAAATAGCCTAAAAATTTTAATAGAGCAGGGATATAGGTGTGCTACTATCTTGAAAATGAAGTCATAATTAAGGCGTGCAAATTAAATTTACAAATATTTAGTGAAAGATATGATTCATGAAATGGCCTAAATATTATTTTTTTTTTATACACTGAGTAATCACGATGGTCCGCTGTAAAAATTATTTTGAATTTACTCAAAACTATTTATAAAAAAATACACTGCTTAAGGACTTCATCTACAGGACTTGAATGAATGAACCTATTTTTTTTCATATTAATTTACTATGCTTGATTAAAAGGCTATGTCTTTTCAAATGTACAGTACCGGTACCATTTATTGTGATTTGTCAGAGGTCTCAAAAAATTATGGTTACCGTTATTTTTTTGAAAAATTAACGTAATTCGTGGAAATTTTTGGTGTTTTTTTATCGTCTAAAAGAAATTACATATTTTATCATCATGCACCAAAAATTACTGTTAAATGTCATTTGGCAAGAATTTTTACTGTTAAATTTGTCATGAAGGTAACCCCATTACCACCTTCCTAACTGATCAACTGGTCAAATACATTTGTAACTTAGTTTATTGCATCAGTGAGAGGTAACCAGACTTTGTTAATATGAAGTGTGTGCAGTGAACTAAAACAAATCCTTACCATCAAAATCCTGTGGTTTGTGTCATGAAATTAAAATAAAATAATCACTGGTGAAGGTTTAGAGAGATTTGGTTTGGACATGAAAACTTCTAGCCTAATGACATTTATCATGTTTACAAATAATTAGTTCTTTACTTTGTATTATTAGGCAATAACTTATTACTTTGGTTTTAACATGAAGTTATTTTTATGCCCCACCTACGATAGTAGAGGGGCATTATGTTTTCTGGTCTGTGCCTCCGTTCGTTCGTCCGTCCGTCTGTGCGTCCATTCGCTTCAGGTTAAAGTTTTTGGTCAAGGTAGTTTTTGATGAAGCTGAAGTCCATTCAACTTGAAACTTGATACACATGTTCCCCATGATGTGATCTTTCTAATTTTAATGCCAAATTTTAGTTTTGACCCCAATTTCATGGTTCACTGAACATAGAAAATGATAGTGCAAAGTTCAGGTTAAAGTTTTTGGTCAAGGTAGTTTTTGATGAAGTTAAAGTTACATCAACTTGAAACTTAGTACACATGTTCCCTATGATATGATCTTTCTAATTTTAATTCCAAATTAAAGTTTTGAACCCAATTTCGTGGTCCACTGAACATAGAAAATGATAGTGCGAGTGGGGCATCCGTGTACTATGGACACATTCTTGTTGTTATAGTAATTTGTACATTTTTCTGTAGCAATTACCATGATTACTATTCTGCTATTATTAAAGGGAAATAATTTACATTAAATTATAAAAAAAAGTTGTTTTGACAACTTTCAACTTCCTTCATATTGACATTCTAATGATAAATAATTTGTTTTAAATATTATTTCCATGATTATTTAACTTTTATTATTTTCTAGAAAAGAACATTGAAATGTGTTTGTATGATGCATGAAATTTTGGAAAAACTTTTGAAAACATGATGACAATGATGATATTAACATGATTAATTGGACATAAACATATATATTCTTCTGTGAATTATAAACAATATGTATAGATTATAACATGGCCTTTTCCATATTGGCCCTGGTATCATCCCGAGACTCCCATATCGGCCTCGAGGCTTTAGCCGAGGGCCGATATGGGTCGAGGGATGATACCAGGGCCAATATGGAAAAGGCCATATTATAATCTATTTATCACATATCTAAGTTCTGCAGAATAGAGACACAAAGTTCAATTATTACAATTTAATGAAACATAACAGGTAAAATTTTAAATTTTGTATCACAAAAGTGTCGTTAAGGACGCAATGACGTGACGTCATTTGGAATCAGGGCACAATATCAATATCGTCTTTTTTGCCCCGGGCAATTTTGAGGTTATTGCATATGCAAAACCCAACGTATTCGTAACAAATATGTGATAAATGAATATATATATTTTCCCTTTATTTTTTCCCGTCAGTAAAAGACTGATTTCTATTGATCTTTTGTTTTCCCATGATGTACCATTTGTTTTCCCATGATGTACCATTTGTTTTCCCATGATGTACCATGTGTTTTCCCATGATGTACCATTTGTTTTCCCATGATGTACCATTTGTTTTCGCATGATGTACCATGTGTTTTCCCCATGATGCACGATGTGCACTACCATCATTTAGGACAAAAATAACTAAGCCATCATTGAACTTGTCCACTAACTTCAAGTTTAAGAACAGTTATTCAAACATTTTTTGTTTTGTCATTTTTGCCTGATCGCACATCTAGTGATTTGACATAATTTTTGTACTAAAATGGTTTTCAAAAACATTGAAAAAGAGCCAAATGAAGTTGATTAATTGCAGAAACCTTTTTATTCAACCATGCATATAAATATCTAAGTTTATATCAAAGTTTTAAATTTTTCTCTTCTTAAATTTAGATTTTAATTATATAATTGTTATTATAAATTTTAATTTGTTATATGTAGGTCAAGGTCAAGATCACCTTACAGAAGACCTCCACCAAGAAGGTCAAAGTCAAGATCACCAAGACGGAGACCACCCCCAAGGCGTTCAAGATCCAGATCTCGAACACCAAGACGTCTTTCTCCTCGTCGTTCAAGAACACATTCTCCAGCTAGACGGCCAATAAGAAGGTCAAGGTCAAGAAACAGGTCAATATCTCCAAGACGGAGAGGCTCACCATTACCAAGGTCAAGACCACCTGTAAGAAGGTCACCATCCCAGAGAAGACGCTTAGGTCCTAGATCACTTTCACCAAGGAACAGACCAGTACGGAGATCTCCTAAGAGGATCGGTACAGGACAGGTATACAGTCATCTTGAGAAAGACAGGAGGAGACAATCACCACATTCATCAACAGATTTGAGAGGTCGCAGAAGTCAATCTCCAGTTTTATCTCCTAGGTAAATGCATGAGTTTTTTAAGTTCATCTTGAATCAGGTAGGTTACTGAATTTTAAAGATATCTTAGATTTTAAAGGAAAACCACTTCAAACATATATATTTATCATCAAATCATGATCATATTTATAATTAGAAAACTTTTATGAATAAAAAAAAACAAAACTATATGTTGAAAAATGTATACTATTGAAGTAAATTGACACATTTCAAGAAAAATCAGGTAAAACTCAAAAAACAGCTTCTGAAATAAACTTTTGCAGTAAGTTTGCATTTTGGAAAAAGTATTTTTTCAAAATATAAATGAACATTAATAGATTGCAATTATATCGTACATGTACTTGTTGCTCATATATGTATAAAAGAAAATGACTTGGATTTAGGTACATAATCAAAAACATGCCAATAAAAAGGTTAGGATTGGATAGGTAAGGAAAACCACTCCAGTTGTTATTCGAGTAAATTACTTCAGCAAGTTAAGTGATTGTATCATTTCCTTGTAGAAATGTACATGTATAACAAATTAAATGTATAAGGAAATTTAATATATTGAAAAATAACGATCAATTTGATAATAGTTATGCTCTTTCTTTACCTTTTTTGCATGTTATATAATTTTTCACAGTATTTACATGTAAAGTGTTTTTAAATGACTGCCAAAAGTTTTGTTAGAAAAAAAACAATTCTTTAATAGCTTCTCATTTATATTTCTTTGATTTTTTTGATTTATTTTTTAATAGCTTCTCATTTATATTCAGTGATTCAAATTTACATGTGTATTTCTCAATAAACATTTGAATGGTTTTTTAGATTGTGAATTATTTTTTTTTCATCTTTGTTTAATTTAAATCAACATTTACATACATCATTTACAATAATTATATATATAACTCAAGAATATTCACAAAACTGTTCTTGAATGCACAATGTTATATAAAACCATTTGATACTGTAAATTCAGAAATTGTTGTGTGCATTTATTATTGCGATTTTGTCATTTTAGACTTTTAATTTTTACGAATTTGAGAAAAATTCTGTTTAATTCATACAAAATATTTGAAAATGCAAGTTTAGATTATTGCATTAACAACTCTGACGCATTCTTCACAATAATAAAAACCTGGCAATAATTTCTGAATTTACAGTAATACCAACAATCCATCAATACTGGAAAGTTTTTTTTTTACATTAGCAGGAATTCATCACATCATGCTCCAAGAGAGAGAAGTATTTCACCATCACCAAAAAAGGCAGCCCCTCCTAAAATCCGACACAAAACTGACTTTATCAGTGGCATTATTGTCGCTACACCCATCCGTCGACAGTTATTGTCCGATAGATTTATAACTGATGATCAAAAACATCAGGGAGACATTGTGGTTGAGGACAATATCGTAATAGCAATTCAAAGAGGACCGCATGCCATGCATGCATCACCGATGGAAATTAGTAGAGAATTTGACTCAAGTAATGTTATTGTTCACAGACGGAAAGACGAAGGTAAAAAGTCGATATTTGATCGTGAGGAAATTAAGATATTCGGTTTTGACAATATTCTAGATGAGAATGTTTATGAGGAGAAGAGAATTATTAGTGTTGTTCCATCTGCATCACATAGTTCATCAAAAAGGTAAGTGTTGCTTTAAAACATATTTTTTTTTGTTGTATTCTTATCCTCAGACTATATGAGTAGAAATTGAATTTGAAGAAGGATTTAATCAGAAAAAAGGTTCTTGAAGAACTATGAGAATGAAAGTCGTTGAATCACCAGAAAAAAAAATATACATGTAATAGATATAACAGAGATATCTCAACACTAAGGAATAAATTTGAATTTCTTTCAATTAACACACCACTACTAAATCTGTTTTAAAAAGTCTTAAAAGGATCAGAAAATATATTTCAATTTGCTCTTTCAGACGTCATAGTCCTGAAGTGATTAGGAAATTCAAGCATGGTCCAGAAATAAAGTATGTATCTTATACAACACTTTTGTACTATGAAATTGAACACTTCTATTTTTATGTTTTTCTCTGTTCATTTTATGGATTTAGTTAGTACCTGTACTACAATGTATTACACATCTCTAATGTAGGGTTCGTGAACAAAATGCTGCCCCAAAAACTTGTTAAAAATTGATTGATTGATTGTTGGTTGCTTAACGTCCAGTGGCAAATATTTCATGCATATTCAGGACGAGAACAAGTTCACAATAAATACAATAGGTAGGTTTTGTCACAATAGAGGCCATCTTGGATGATGGTTGGGGAAATTTGGACTGCCACTGGAAAATGAGGGTATATTGGATAGGGACAGAAATTTTGCCTTGCAACAGGCCACCTACGGACCCCTCAAAGAGTTGTTGCAAAGGTTTTTAAAGTGCAAAGAGCGTGGCCCTCTCTTTACACGAGGCATCGGATTTAACGTCCCCAATCTGACCGGACGTGACTGCGAAATTGATACATCCCACACAGCCAAACGGACACCCCACTTTGACAAGCGTTTTACTGCCGGTTGGGAGAAGACCAAGTGACCATATTTCTATACCCCAGTCACCCTTGGGGCACTTGTTAAAAAGATATAATTTTTTTATGCATAAAAACAAGAACAACAAAATAATTAGTATGCATAAAAGCAAGAACAAATTTTGTTTTATCATAGAGACCAGGGACAATTTTAGCCACTCAAACCTCAAGTCCTGAATCAGCGCTTGAAAACCTTACACTTGTGTTACAGTGAGTGAGTCATTGAAGTCACTTGAAATGATTAAATCAGGCTTTTTCTTCTTTGCCAGGTTAAATTTCCAACCTGACCCTAAATATGAATCATTAGTGAAGGAGGAAGATCACGACAGAATTAAAAGAGTGGAGAAAAATCCTAATGACCTACGACACAGTCTGTCTAAACGCAAACAAGATGAAGGTCCTAGTTTTGATGCAAGGTAATAACCTAAGGAGAAAACTAGTGATTAATAGCTTGAAGCTTCAACATTAAAATATTTAATACATGTTCAGGACAAAGAGTAGAAAGATCTTGATTTTAAAGAAGCCAATTACAAGTGATTGATCTATTTCTAGAGACTAACAAACTAAAGAAAATGTGATTTGTGTTAGAGGCCGATATAGGGGAGGATGTATTTTCAAAAAATACCAAACTTTAAGATAAATTCATAAAGGAGGAAGTCTATAAAATCTGACAAAATCAATTGTTAAGACCATGTCAACTCAAAGGGACGAATAGAAAACAATTCTTATGATCCTGACTTGGTACAGACATTATCTGATGAACATATAAAAAAGAAGATGTGGTATGATTGCCAATGAGACAACTGTCCACAAGAGACCAAAATGACACAGACATTAACAACTATAGGTCACGGTATGGCCTTCAACAATGAGTAAAGCCCATACCACATAGTCAGCTATAAAAGGCCCCAATAAGACAATGTAAAACAATTCAAACGAGAAAACCAACTATGTAACACATAAACAAACAACAACCACTGAATTACAGGCTCCTGACTTAGGACAGGCACATACATAAATAATGTGGCGGGGTTAAACATGTTAGCGGGATCCCAACCCTCCCCCTAACCTGGGACAGTGGTATAACAGTACAACATAATCTGGTTTAATCTGGTTTTATAGCTAGCCAATCCTCCCACTTATACCGACCGTATGATGGCTGTATAGCCATTCAAGGTCATTAAAAACTTCCATCATCTTACAGGACAGTTTATGGGGAAATTGTGGAGTTTGCTTAGTTGAATTTCAAATGTATTAAATCTTTTTTCTTTCTTAAGTTTTTGTGTGAACTTACTGATAAAGGTACATTTTCTTTTCCCTTTGAAATTGCATTCTTCTTGCAGTACCAATTAAGAAATTCAACTTTTGACTTCTGAAATCTGAAAAGTAGGTTTCTAAAGTAAGAGAAAACAAAAAGATCATTTCAGTTTATAGAAATTTATAAAACTAACACATAAATGCATATAAAAGACATTTCATGTAATAAATGTTGTCTTTGATTTTAGGAAGAAAATTGATGCTAAAAGAAAGAGTACTGATGGAAGTAGAAAAGACAGTAATCGTGTATTTGACAGAATTGGAGGAAGACAGAGAGAAAGAAAGAAAGATGGTTCTAGAGAAAGGAAGCCAGAAAGATCCACATCAGGACGGGATAGAGGTAAACGTTATAATTATTTAACATACATATTTTTTAGCATACTTAAAATTTTAATACAGCACATGAAACAGAATATAAGAATCAGGACACCAGGAGACGATATTTAGATACTATGAAATTGTTCAAAAATTATTTGTAAACTTATTAATTTGTACATGTACTATACTGTAGAGAGTTTATTTCTTGTGGGGTTAAAATTTCGTTGTTTTGACTCTACATAACATTCCATGGGGATTTAGTTTAGTGGTTTCTATTAAATGGCAGTAAAATAATATGTAGGTTAAATTTTCGTGGTGTTTTAATTTCATGGATATATTATTTCCCTGAAGTAAATGAAATTAAATCCTCCAACAAAAATTTCTGCTTTTACAGTAGTTTGCTGATTGGAGGATGAATAATTAGTTTATGGAAAAGGGGAGATAACTCAAATGGAAAAATGTTTCATTGTCCAATTCAGATTTATGTATTATATCTAGATCTGTATGACTTGAATCTCTTCTCAGAAAACCTCTCATATATATGCGTTTTCAGTCCTTTGTTATTTCTTGATTCGATTGTCACTGAAGAGTCTTATAACATGTGTCTGGGTACATAATTTTAATGCTGGTATCTATGATTACTGTAAATTCAGAAATTATTGCGAGGTTTTATGAATGCGAATAATGCGACTTGGTGAGAATCGCAATAATAAAAACTGGCATGTTTATATCTAATACATAATACTATATGCAGATTTTCCTGAAATTGCAATAATTCATCTTGCATTATTATCCATTTAAAAAAAATCGCAATAATAAATGCACGCAATAATTTCTGAATTTACAGTAGTTATTGTTGCTCATATCTATTTTCTGTAATCAACAGACAATAAGAGGCCTGAAGGAGATAAACCAGACAGAGAACAACGGCTTCCTGATTTTAAAAATAGACCAGGTATGTTGATGAGCTTTTATCTCATGAAACTATTGGTGGAAAAGAAAATAAAGGAATTGCTGTTTTATATTACCATTTTTGTGCTGAAAGACTTGTTCCTTTGAGTTTAATATGATCTTAAGAATATATCAGAATCAGAGACAAGAAAATATAATTTGAAACATTGAGAACTAACTATAAGGTATAAAAATAAAATAAGCTTCTGAAGTAAGGCCAAATAAAAATATATGTGTGGTTCCAGTAACCCTACCGTCCCTACTTTTTGGCTTAAAAATAGTGTACTGTAAAGATTTTATTGTCATTTTTCATAAGCACTGTTAAAGTCAGAATGATGCTTCCATAGACTCAATGTTAAAAAAAAACATAAAATAAAAAAAAATCCCTACCTACCCTAACTTTTTTTCAGATGTAACTGGAACCACACATACTTTTTTATTTGGCCTAAATGCTTATCAGCTGAACAACTAGCCTAAAAATATTTTTCTCAAACAAGTTTGATACCCATGTCAGAGAATAAATGAATCAAAAGTGGAAATTAAAAAAATAGCTGATATTTATTCCTGTGAAAGTACTTTAATTGATATTAATTCCTGTGAAAGTACTTCAATTGATATTAATTCCTGTGAAAGTACTTTAATTGATATTAATTCCTGTGAAAGTACTTTAATTGATATTAATTCCTGTGAAAGTACTTTAATTGATATTAATTCCTGTGAAAGTATTTTAATTGATATTAATTCCTGTGAAAGTATTTTAATTCGTGGGTATCAATTTTCGTGGTTTGAGCAATATTTACATGTTCGTTGGTTTTTAAATTGTTGTATTTTAGTTTTCTAAAAAAATCAATAATTGAAAAGTTAAACCCTTTAGAAACGAAGGTTACAAATAGTCTGTATTGAAGGAAATTGCAAAGTTAACATTTACCTGTGTAAATGGCAGTGATAACACTTAGTAACCCATGATAAAGTGATCAACAGATTAAAGACCATCACATGGTTAATTAGGCCATAAATATGTCACCTAAAGAAAACAGTAACATAAACAAATGTTATAAACATATCTTGTATTGTCAAATAATTCTTATCAAAATCAAGCCCAGCATGAAATTTTTATTTCCCATATGTACAGAACTGTTAGGATTTAAAATGATCACTTTATCATACTAGCATATCAATACCGGAAATCTGACTTTCATTAATCAAAAATATGTTTTATGAGAATTAAAAGATCAAAAGTTGTACAGTTTAGGTTATTAAAGATTGAATGGATATAATGCAGTTGTAGTTCTGTGACTTCTATTAAAGTATTCTCAGATTTGGTGTTATTAGGGCCGCGCCAAAGGCGGGTCGCCCTATAGTGATCAGTCTGTACGTCCGTCCGTCCGTCCGTCCGTCTGTCCGTCCGTAACACTTTGTAATAACTTTGTGTCCGCTCCATATCTAGAGAACCATTATGATTTCATACTTTATACTTTACATGTTTATTAACCACCACACAAGGGCGTGTCATGATGTATGTACAACTTCCTAGGTCAAAGGTCAAGGTAAAAAAACTTTGGTTTCAGTTGACAACCCTGTGTCCTGTGGTAAAGATCGTGTCCGCTCTATATCTTGAGAACCGTTATGATTTCAAAGTTTATACTTGACATGTATATGAACCAACACCAGAGGGTGTGTCATAATTTATGAACGACTGCCTAGGGCAAAGTTCAAGGTCAACAACTTTGGTTTCAGTTGACAACCCCATGTCCTATGGCAAAGATTGTGTCCGCTCTATATCTTGAGAACCATTATCATTTTAAAGTTTATACCTGAAATGTATATAAACCAACACCAAAGGGTGTGTCATAATTTATGTGCAACTTCCTAGGTCAAAGGTCAAGGTCAAAAACTGGTTTCAGTTGACAACCCCGTGTCCTATGGTAAAGATCGTGTCCGCTCTATATCTTGAGAACCGTTATCATTTCAAAGTTTATACTTGACATGTTTATAAACCAACACCAAAGGGTGTGTCATAATTTATTTACAACTTCCTAGGTCAAAGGTCAAGGTCAAAAACTTTGATTTCAGTTGACAAACCCATGTCCTATGGTAAAGATACAATTTTTTAATGCACATTATTCACAGCGGGGCCCACAGAGATGGCTCCCATCTCAATGATATCTAGTTCAATATATTCTCTAGATCATATCAGAAGTCAAACCTGCTGATGGTGATCTTTCCATGTCTTGATTTGGACAATGGTTGTAAAATTTTATTTCGTTGGACACTTAAATTCGTGGATAAAGTCATCCATGAAAACCACAAATATTGGTACCCCATGAACAATAGTACTTTCACAGTATATTAGTTCCTCAAGCATATCTTATTCAACACTTTCTATTTTTTTGCAGATAAGTTTAGATATGATGAATGGAAGGAAAATCCTGAGATGATACCTAGAAATCCTAGTTATTTTGAGGTATTGACTTATTTTTTATTTACAACTGAATTAAATAAAAGTGGCTTTTAAGGTGGTACCTAACACTATAACTCTTTAAAAACGTTTTAATTACTTTGTGTTGTTAAAGGAATATTAAGCTTCTCAATGATCAAAATTAGTGTTTGTCTAACTGCTATATAACCAGACTGAGTGTATTTTTTCTGATAAAATGGTTGGTTCAAATTTTTTGAATTTTTTGTATTTTTTCAAATGGTCAAAATAAATACTTTGTCAAAATTTTATGAAAATTAAACAAGCCAAATTAATTTTAGTGATGGTGTTGGGTACCACCTTAAGAAAGTGAAAAAGTACAATGACAGGCTTGTTTACCTGTTTGTACTGTAAATTTCAGAAATTATTACCAGTTACTGTGTAATCATTTATTTTATATGGCTATCAATTAATTAAGTGGATTAAGGAAAACTTACATTTTCGTGGATATTTTACTTTGTGGTTTTACAACCGCTCCGAACAAAGCCTATTATTAATTTGTATTTCGTTGAATATTTAAATGCGTGGTTCACCTGTACTCACGAAACCCACGAAAATTGGTATCCAACTAATAATAATGAATCCACAGTATATGTTGTTGCAAACAATGTAACTGGGTGAGTGTCTCAAAAATAAGAAGTCTCATTCTAAAATCTGATACATATATGCAGATTTTCCTCAAACAAATAGGATATGCATCAACAAGCAACAATCACTGAGTTAAAGGCTTCTGACTTGGGAAAGGCAAATACATACAGAATGTTTTTTATATTAGTCTTCAACATCTGTTACAACTAGTGTTGTCAAATCGTACACTTTTGTCTAACCGGTTACTCGTATAATCGTTCGACCGACTAACCGGTTAACCGGTACTTAAAGTTAATGTTTGAAGGCCTTATCAATAGTTAGTACCCTACACATATAAGACGATGTGGTATGAGTGTCAATGTGACTACATTCCATGCAAGTCATACATTTACGGGTTTTTTTTTTAAAGTTTGGCCTTTGGTTTTATAAGGCTTGTTTGTGAAGATTCTTGGCGGAGTTTGACTGTTGATAATCAAATACACGGTTTTAACTATGGCGTTTGTACTAACTTCAAATTGAAAAATGAAAAAAAAAAATTGAGCTCGTAGAATTGAATATGTATGAAATCGATGATTTTGTCTTGTTGTCTCCAAAAATAATGTGAAGTGTATCAACTAAAATTGATTAATTCTGATATTCGTACGTATTAGTTATACACCGAGGGAAAGGTGTGTCTGGATAAGAAACCCCGTCAGCTGAAGGCTGGGCCGTATCCCGAGGTGTATAACTAAGTTACACTCCATTCTAAGCTCTATATTGTTAACATTGATTATTAAATAAAAAAAAACCGATAGCATATATTTTATTGACAATATCAAACCATGATTTATAAGATTTTTGCTTTATTACATGAAACTCCAATAGTAACCTTTTTTGGTTATCTTCGTTCAAACTTTTACAAGTGAGTATATTTTTTCCAATGTCAAGGTTGTTTTGCATATTCCAATTAAATTCTTGGGTAAATATGGCTCAGCAGGTCAAGGTTGACTGTATCGTGTATTCACATTACAAACAAAAAAAAACGTCATGCTCCTTGTAAACAGTTTTCAATATAGAAGGGTATGAGACGGACGATATTTTTTGGCAAGGGTTGGATTTGGTAGAAGAGACTAAAGATAAAGGCAATATTATAACCCAAATTACTTACCTGTACCAGTTTTATAAAGGTAATCATAACTAATTTTTTTGTTATCTTACGATTTGATAGAAAAAAAAGCCCCCCCTCCTCTCGAGAATAATTAAACATTCATATTCGGACCTGTAAGGGGATAAGTGTGTCTGCAATAGAAACCCGACTACCTGCAGACACGCTCAGCATACAAAGATACAGCTTTGATATTTCGAAACTCTCTCTTTTGGGGAGAGGGGCTGATCTAGCTAGGGTCCCAACTCACCAGAAAGGGGGTGAGGTTCCAATCAGTCAAATACATTGATCTTTTAAATCGGGTCCAACCTGCAGAACCCCTACCCCGAGTCGACCACTGGATAATGAACGGGTTGGGGGTCCGAGAGTTAAAATCCCCCTTTTTAGCTCACCTGGCCCAAAGGGCCAAGTGAGCTTTTCTCATCACTTGGCGTCCGGCGTCCGTCGTCGTCGTCCGGCGTCGTCGTCCTGCGTCCGGCGTTAACTTTTACAAAAATCTTCTCCTCTGAAACTACTAGGCCAAATTTAACCAAACTTGGCCACAATCATCATTGGGGTATCTAGTTTAAAAATTGTGTCCGGTGACCCCGCCAACTAACCAAGATGGCCGCCATGGCTATAAATAGAACATAGGGGTAAAATGCAGTTTTTGGCTTATAACTCAAAAACCAAAGCATTTAGGGCAAATCTGACATGGGGTAATATTGTTAATCAGGTTAAGATCTATCTGCCCTGAAATTTTCAGATGAATCTGACATTCCGTTGTTAGGTTGCTGCCCCTGAATTGGTAATTTTAAGGAAATTTTGTTGTTTTTGGTTATTATCTTGAATATTATTTCAGATAGAGATAAACTGTAAAAAGCAATAATGTTCAGCAAAGTAAGATCTACAAATAAGTCAACATGACCAAAATGATCAGTTGACCACTTTAGGAGTTATTGCCCTTTATAGTCAATTTTTAACCATTTTTCGTAAATCTTAGTAATCTTTTAGAAAAATCTTCTCCTCTGAAACTGCTGGGCCAAATTATTTGAAACTTGGCCACAATCATCATTGGGGTATCTAGTTTAAAAATTGTGTCCGGTGACCCCGCCAACTAACCAAGATGACCGCCATGGCTATAAATAGAACATAGGGGTAAAATGCAGTTTTTGGCTTATAACTCAAAAACCAAAGCATTTAGAGCAAATCTGACATGGGTAAAATTGTTAATCAGGTGAAGATCTATCTGCCCTGAAATTTTCAGATGAATTGGACAACCTGTTTTTGGGTTGCGGCCCCTGAATTGGTAATTTTAAGGAAATTTTGCTGTTTTTGGTTATTATATTGAATATTATTATAGATATAGGTAAACTGTAAACAGCAATAATGTTCAGCAAGGTAAGATTTACAAATAAGTCAACATGACCAAAATGGTCAGTTGACCTCTTTAGGAGTTATTGCCCTTTAAAGTCAATTTTTAACCATTTTTCGTAAATTTTATATATCTTTTACTAAAATCTTCTTCTCTGAAATGCTGTGCCAAATTGATCCAAACTTGGCCACAATCATCTTTGGGGTTTCTTGTTTAAAAAATGTGTCCGGTGACCTGGCCATCAAACCAAGATGGCCGCCACGGCTAAAAATAGAACATAGGGGTAAAATGCAGTTTTTGGCTTATAACTCAAAAACCAAATAATTTAGAGAAAATCTGACATGAAGTAAAATTGTTAATCAGGTCAAGATCTATCTGCCCTGAAATTTTCAGATGAATTGGACAACCTGTTTTTGGGTTGCGGCCCCTGAATTGGTAATTTTAAGGAAATTTTGCTGTTTTTGGTTATTATATTGAATATTATTATAGAAATAGGTAAACTGTAAACAGCAATAATGTTCAGCAAAGTAAGATCTACAAATAAGTCAACATGAACGAAATGGTCAATTGACCCCTGTAGGAGTTATTGACCTTTGTAGTCAATTTTCAATCTGCTTCCTTTGTTTAATATTCACATAGACCAAGGTGAGCGACACAGGCTCTTTAGAGCCTCTAGTTTCTAAATAGAAACATATGACTGGGATAAAATAAATATTACTTTCAGCAAAGGAGTAATTAAAGGATTTTTTTGTATTGAAAATAGATGCTTAATTTTTTTTTTGCGGTATTGGAATTTCCGAAAATGTTTTTTTTTTTTAATACCTTGAAAAAATTTGTAGTGAACAATATTAGTAATTTCTTATGCTCATGCTATTTGAAGAATAATCAATTTCTATTGTTATGAATAACAATGGCCTTTGTTTGCGGGATGTAGAAGCAGGGGTTTCCAGAAACCCCGCTTGTTACAGACAATTGTAAAAATCCATTGTTATTCGTAACAATAGATCTATTCAATTTACACGTGTTTCAAAAATAGAAACTATGTAGTATAACAATAGAACTGGGGTGTAACATCAAGTATACATGGATTACATTCCCGTTGGTTTGCTTTTTATAGTTTTTGAGTTAGCATTTAGTTTAAAGTATGGCAAACACTTGCACGACGGAAATTGCACATTCAGATGTAGGTCTACATAATTTAAGATCAAAAATGAAATAATGAAGTAAATCGTAAAATTTAATTGTATTGCTGATTAAAAATTACTGTTAAAAATATTTGAAACTAATTATGTTTCCTTAAGATCTTGCCCCGAGCTGAGAGACAAGTTCTAATCAATTTTATATTTTTGGATTAACAATACCAATCAATATACTGGACAATTGATCCGTCAAATTAATTACCCCGACGACAATTTTTAAAGAAAACACAACTATTTAATAATGTCAATACAAATTTATATCAAATCTATTAAAATTGAAAAAAAGTCCGGTTAACCGGTTAGCGTTTTTGGTATTCGGTATTCGGTCGTTCGAACGGTTAACCGGTTAACCGGTTAACCGTTGACAACACTAGTTACAACATATGTATTACTCTACTACTGAAATTAAGTCAAACAGATTGTTTTCCACTATCCCATTCCATACTTAAAAATGAGAAATCTGCTTTGTCAGTACTTTAGAAAAAAAAGTTGTAGAGTTTCTAGAGATACATACAGTGGCTTCAGTTTTAGATAATTATGAATGAAATTAGGTTATTCTATTAAAATCAATGTAAGGGTAGGAAGGGTTGTTTTATTTAGACATGGACATTGTGATTTATGGTTTTATGTCCAATTGTTATATGCAAAATTTCACAAAAAAAGTAAGTTGATTGTGGAAGAATTTTGAAAACTGCTTCCTACAATCCCTTATTGGTTTTAATGGAATAGCCTTTAGTAGATATGAATATTGATTGAATAGCCTTTAGTAGATATGAATATTGATTGAATAGCCTTTAGTAGATATGAAAATTGATGGAATAGCTTTATTAGATATGAAAATTGATGGAATAGCCTTTAATAGTAGATATGAAATTTGATGGAATAGCCTTTAGTAGATATTAAAATTGATGGAATAGCCTTTAGTAGATATGAAAATTGATGAAATAGCCTTTATAAGATATGAAAATTGATCGAATAACCTGTATTAGATATGAAAATTGATTAAATAGCCTTTATTAGATATGAAAATTGATGTAATATCCTTTATAAGATATGAAAATTGATGGTATAGCCTTTAGAAGATATGAAAATTGATGGTATAGCTTTTAGTAGATATGAAAATTGATGGAATAGCCTTTAGTAGATATGAAAATTGATGGAATAGCCTTTAGTATATATGAATATTCATTTATTTTATCAGCATGATAACAGAGAAGGTCAAAGAGGTTTTAGAGGCAGAGGTCGTGGCTTTAGAGGAAGACCCCCACCAAGGGGTAGAGGAAGAGGCTTCAGGGGATCAAGTAGAGGATTCAGTAGGGGATTCAGTAGTAGTTCAAGGGACAACAGAGACAGCAGGGACACAAGGGACAGTTACAAAGGTTTGTTGTACTTATATATTTCACTTTTTTTTAAGAGGAACTCAAAACAGTATTTGTGTCTTCAGATAAGGAAAAGAGAGAAAAAAACTGACAAAGAGAAAATTTCGAATAACTTCGTAGAGTTTCTTCGACTAAATGTTGATCACCTTTTCTCTTATATTTGTTGGTTGACTATCCAATCTAGATAATTGTCCATACATATGCTAAATCCTCAAAGATGATAATCCAGTCTAATATCTACCCTTTATTAATTTTTTTCTGTCTTTTCATTTTTTTTATCTCTGCCATTTGGCTATCCCCTGTCCTTACTTTTCATTTTCTCGGACCAGAGTTTTGGAAAAGTGGTGGTCCGAAGGTTTTGACCATTTAATTTTGCAAAGGACTGACATAATTTTGGTATCTTGCCATAGAAATATGTTAGTGAGGACTAACAGATTTATTTCCAGGACCACCAGTGAAAATAAAATTTAGAGAAGAGGGTGGTAAAGGGTTATTTTCATGCACTATGTTTTGCCATTTTTATTTCATGTGCAGCCATGGAAAAGGTTCGTTATTCACGGTGTTTCATGAAATTGGTAAAATGATCAACAAGCAAGACATTTTTAATTGTCTGTTCATCCTGAAATGGCAATTTTATTTCATGTTCTTCCGTGCAGATACCCCCCTTTACGCCCCGCAGATAACCCTGTTCACCTTAAATTTTTCATACAGGTTTTGAATAATTGATGTTCCTTTTGGTTATGTAGCTTCTCATGTTTTCAGATCTTGCTCATCCTTGAGTTTTCAAATTTTGAGGTCTTTGAACATTCCTGATGGAGGTATAACATTTGAATGCACTATATTATATAAAGTGTTAATTTCGTTAACTGTTCAGTTAAATTTTAAATTTTATTTAGAGATACAATATTATAAATTATTTGTTAGTTATTGAAATATTTATTACACCAGAGCAATGTTGGTTCAGTTTTTCATACAGCTCCTCATAAATTTAAATTTTCTAGCATAAAAATAAGTTATTGTCTTATTAGCTTGTACATGTATTTAATTCTAATCCCTTGTATTGATTTAAATGACAATAAAAATGATGAAAACAATGAAACATCACTAAGCATCCTTAGGCTAGCTTTTGCACTAGAATTACATATTTAAATGAATTAAATAAAAAAAGGAAATCTATGCAAAAGCAGCATCTTGTTATTGTACCAATAGTAAGATTATTTTTTACTGATAAATCTCAATTCGGGTTCTAGCAAAACTAGCATGTTTTTTTTCTTCTTCAGAAACTTACATTTGTAAGTGTAAGTGTATTAATGAACTATCATTTAACAGTTTTCTTTTTAATTTGTTTTCAGAAAGAGAATCCACGTGGAAACATGATTTGTTTGATAAAATAAAAGATGAAGATGAAAAAGAAAAACCATCAAGTACAACAGAAAATTAAGTTATCTCCCTTTTGAATGATAAAACCAGAGTTATTTCCCTTTCGACACTAGTTGAAGATGTGTTACTGAAGAAAGAAAAGTTGTGTTCAGAACAGTGTAAATCACTCAGTTTTAAAGCTGTTTTTATTGACATTTTAATGTGTAATACTTTTTAGATATATAAAATTATGAAGAATCATGGTGTCTTTTATTATAAAAATTGAGATGAAATACAAAGTGTACACAGTCTAAACCTGTGTAGCTTTGTTGTTAGGGTAAGCATGCATTATTACAAAAAAGCCTGGATCAGGTTTACAGATTAGAGAAATATTTTTACTGCATAGAGAAAAATGGACTAAAAATTCAGGAGTATAGAAATGTATACCCCTCCCAAATCCAGGCCTTCATGCAATCTTAAAAGCAAAATGAATTAATTTGTATCCAAGGACAATACATAAATGGGCTTCAAACATAGTTTTGGTTAACAATGTCTTACTTGTAAATTTTTTAGACAAATATTTAAATTAAGCCAAATTTTCTCCCAATCTAATGAATTTAAGAAAAAAATGAAGACTTTTGATATACATTCAGGGGAAATTGGTCTTACTCCCCAACACAAACACTGTATAACAGAACTAATCTTTGATATAGATTAGGATGTAAGTAAACCTTCATTCCATGCGGAATTGATATGAAATATTTGCCACTGGACAGACCTTTTGCCAACATTATATCAAAATGTGGAATTGACTTTTGCCAACTTTAAATCAAATCTATACTGTGGTCTTGAAATTAAAGGATATTAGAAATAACCTGTACAAGGACACTCTTGATATTTATTGATTGATAGAGATGAGTCATTCTTATTTAAAAACAAGTTTTGTTCTTTCAGTTTAAATGATTGATTGATTGATTGATTGATTGATTGATTGATTGATTGATTGGTGTTTAACACCACTTTCAACTATATTGTTGTATTTCTTGGTGGTAAATTATTTTGTTGGTGGAGGAAGTCAGAGTGCCAGGAGCCAAACACAGACCTTTTTGCAGAAAAATTTGACAATCCTAGTCATAAAGATTTGAGCCGAGTGCACTTGCCATGTGTGGACGTCGAACTCGAGACAGTTTGACTACCGGTACTTTTACAACCTAGGCCACAGAGGCCCTCAAGTTTATACGAAGTCACCAGTATATATAATGATCTGATGATTCAGAGTTCTCCCCACAATTTTTTTGATGACATAGAATTCAATACAATTTAACATTGTAGGAAAGAATAGTGTTTAATAGGGAATATAATGTACAAAGCATCATTATAGATCTCTATAGACAACATATGTTACCTCCGATCTGCTAATATCTAATGAAGGTAAATCTTTATTATTTTGAAATTGATCATTTATTAGATGATAGCAGATGGTGATATTTCTAAACTGATATAAAAGCATGAACTTATTTAACTTAATTTCATTCAATAGATGTTGTAATTTATATATTTAAATATACTTTTGTTTTTTCCCTGTTTTACTTGTATTATGAGCGAAATGCTTTTCCTTTACTTTCCTTTTGTTACTCCAGTGGTTCTATGATAAAGAGGAAGAGCACAAACCATTTATAAAAATAAGGAGATGTGATATGATTGTCAATGAGACAACTACCTACCAATTTCAAATGAAGTAGATGTTAGCAATTATAAGGATCTGTACAGCCATATAGCATGAACCAACGACAAACACTGAACTACAGGCTCCTGACAGACTGCAGGCACATAAAGCATGAACCAATGACAAACTGTGAACTACAGGCTCCTGACACACAGGCACATATAACATGAACCAATGACAAACACTGAACTACAGGCTCCTGACAGACAGGTACATATAGCATGAACCAATGACAAACTGTGAACTACAGGCTCCTGACAGACAGGCACATATAGCATGCACCAATGACAAACACTGATCTACAGGCTCCTGACAGACAGGTACATATAGCATGAACCAATGACAAACACTGAACTACAGGCTCCTGACAGACAGGTACATATAGCATGAACCAATGACAAACTGTGAACTACATGCTTCTGACAGACAGGCACATATAACATAAACCAATGACAAACACTGAACTACAGGCTCCTGACAGACAGGTACATATAGCATGAACCAATGACAAACACTGAACTACAGGCTCCTGACAGACAGGTACATATAGCATGAACCAATGACAAACTGTGAACTACATGCTTCTGACAGACAGGTACATATAGCATGAACCAATGACAAACTGTGAACTACAGGCTCCTGACAGACAGGCACATATAGCATGCACCATTGACAAACACTGATCTACAGGCTCCTGACAGACAGGTACATATAGCATGAACCAATGACAAACACTGAACTACAGGCTCCTGACAGACAGGTACATACAGCATGAACCAATGGCAAACTGTGAACTACATGCTTCTGACAGACAGGCACATATAACATGAACCAATGACAAACACTGAACTACAGGCTCCTGACAGACAGGTACATATAGCATGAACCAATGACAAACTGTGAACTACAGGCTCCTGACAGACAGGTACATATAGCATGAACCAATGACAAACTGTGAACTACAGGCTCCTGACAGACAGGTTCATATAGCATGAACCAATGACAAACAATGAATAACAGGCTCCTGACAGACAGGATCATATAGCATGAACCAATGACAAACACTGAACTACATGCTTCTGACAGACAGGCACATATAGCATGAACCAATGACAAACACTGAACTACATGCTTCTGATGGACAGGCACATAAAGCATGAACCAACGACAAACATTGAACTACAGGCTCCTGACAGACAGGCACATATAGTATCGACCAATGACAAACACTGAACTACATGCTTCTGATGGACAGGCACATATAGCATGAACCAACGACAAACATTGAACTACAGGCTCCTGACAGACAGGCACATGTAGTATCGACCAATGACAAACACTGAACTACATGCTTCTGATGGACAGGTACATAGAGCATGAACCAATGACAAACTGTGAACTACAGGCTCCTGACAGACAGGTACATATAGCATGAACCAATGACAAACTGTGAACTACATGCTCCTGACAGACAGGCACATATAACATGAACCAATGACAAACACTGAACTACATCCTTCTGACAGACAGGCACATATAGCATGCACCAATGACAAACACTGATCTACAGGCTCCTGACAGACAGGTACATATAGCATGAACCAATGACAAACACTGAACTACAGGCTCCTGACAGACAGGTACATATAGCATGAACCAATGACAAACTGTGAACTACATGCTTCTGACAGACAGGCACATATAACATGAACCAATGACAAACACTGAACTACAGGCTCCTGACAGACAGGTACATATAGCATGAACCAATGACAAACTGTGAACTACAGGCTCCTGACAGACAGGCACATATAGCATGCACCAATGACAAACACTGATCTACAGGCTCCTGACAGACAGGTACATATAGCATGAACCAATGACAAACACTGAACTTCAGGCTCCTGACAGAAAGGTACATATAGCATGAACCAATGACAAACTGTGAACTACATGCTTCTGACAGACAGGCATATATAACATGAACCAATGACAAACACTGAACTACAGGCTCCTGACAGACAGGTACATATAGCATGAACCAATGACAAACTGTGAACTACGGGCTCCTGACAGACAGGTACATATAGCATGAACCAATGACAAACTGTGAACTACAGGCTCCTGACAGACAGGTACATATAGCATGAACCAATGACAAACAATGAATAACAGGCTCCTGACAGACAGGATCGTATAGCATGAATCAATGACAAACACTGAACTACATGCTTCTGACAGACAGGCACATATAGCATGAACCAATGACAAACACTGAACTACATGCTTCTGACGGACAGGCACATATAGCATGAACCAATGACAAACACTGAACTACATGTTTCTGACGGACAGGCACATATAGCATGAACCAACGACAAACATTGAACTACAGGCTCCTGACAGACAGGCACATATAGTATCGACCAATGACAAACACTGAACTACATGCTTCCGACGGACAGGCAAACATAGCATGAACCAATGACAAACACTGAACTACAGGCTCCTGACAGACAGGCACATATAGCATGAACCAATGACAAACACTGAACTACATGCTTCTGACGGACAGGCACATATAGCATGAACCAACGACAAACATTGAACTACAGGCTCCTGACAGACAGGCACATATAGCATGGACCAATGACAAACACTGATCTACATGCTCCTGACGGACAGGCACATATAGCATGAACCAATGACCAACACTGAAATACAGGCTCCTGACAGACAGGTACATATAGCATGAACTAATGACAAACACTGAACTAAGGCTTCTGACAGACAGGCACAGATAGCATGAACCAACGACAAACACTGAACTACAAACTCCTGACAGACAGGCACATATAGCATGAACCAACAACAAACACTGAACTACAGGCTCCTGACAGACAGGAACATATAGCATGAACCAACAACAAACAATGAACTACAGGCTCCTGACAGACAGGAACATATAGCATGAACCAACGACAAACACTGAACTACAGGCTCCTGACAGACAGGAACATATAGCATGAACCAACAACAAACAGTGAACTACAGGCTTCTGACAGACAGGAACATATAGCATGAACCAACAACAAACACTGAACTACAGGCTCCTGACAGACAGGCACATATAGCATGAACCAACGACAAACACTGAACTACAGGCTCCTGACAGACAGGCACATATAGCATGAACCAACGACAAACACTGAACTACAGGCTCCTGACAGACAGGCACATATAGCATGAACCAACGACAAACACTGAACTACAGGCTCCTGACAGACAGGCACATATAGCATGAACCAACGACAAACACTGAACTACAGGCTCCTGACAGACAGGCACATATAGCATGAACCAACAACAAACACTGAACTACAGGCTCCTGACAGACAGGTACATATAACATGAACCAACGACAAACACTGAACTACAGGCTCCTGACAGACAGGTACATATAGCATGAACCAACGACAAACACTGAACTACAGGCTCCTGACAGACAGGTACATATAACATGAACCAACGACAAACACTGAACTACAGGCTCCTGACAGACAGGCACATATAGCATGAACCAACGACAAACACTGAACTACAGGCTCCTGACAGACAGGTACATATAACATGAACCAACGACAAACACTGAACTACAGGCTCCTGACAGACAGGTACATATAGCATGAACCAACGACAAACACTGAACTACATGCTTCTGACGGACAGGCACATATAGCATGAACCAATGACAAACACTGAACTACAGGCTCCTGACAGACAGGCACATATAGCATGAACCAACGACAAACACTGAAATACAGGCTCCTGACAGACAGGTACATATAGCATGAACCAATTACAAACACTGAACTACAGGCTTCTGACAGACAGGCACATATAGCATAAACCAACGACAAACACTGAACTACAGGCTCCTGACAGACAGGCACATATAGCATAAACCAACGACAAACACTGAACTACAGGCTCCTGGCAGACAGGCACATATAGCATGAACCAACGACAAACACTGAACTACAGGCTCCTGACATACTGGAACATATAACATGAACCAATGACAAACACTGAACTACAGGCTTCTGACAGACAGGCATATATAGCATGAACCAATTACAAACACTGAACTACAGGCTCCTGACAGACAGGTACATGAAGCATGAACCAATGACAAACACTGAACTACAGACTCCTGACAGACAGGCACATATAGCATGAACCAACGACAAACACTGAACTACAGGCTCCTGACAGACAGGTACATATAGCATGAACCAATGACAAACTGTGAACTACAGGATTCTGACAGACAGGCACATATAGCATGCACCAATGACAAACACTGAACTACAGGCTCCTGACACACAGGCACATATAGCATAAACCAACGACAAACACTGAACTACAGGCTCCTGACAGACAGGAACATATAGCATGAACCAACGACAAACACTGAACTACAGGCTCCTGACAGACAGGCACATGTAGCATGAACCAACAACAAACAATGAAATACAGGCTTCTGACAGACAGGCACATATGGCATGAACCAATGACAAACACTGAACTACAGGCTTCTGACAGACAGTCACATTTAGCATAAACCAACAACAAACAATGAACTACAGGCTTCCGACAGACAGGCACATATAGCATGAACCAATGACAAACACTGAACTACAGGCTTCTGACAGACAGGCACATATAGCATAAACCAATGACAAACACTGAACTACAGACTCCTAACAGACAGGCACATATAGCATGAACCAACGACAAACACTGAACTACAGGCTCATGACAGACTGCAGGCACATAAAGCATGAACCAATGAAAAACATTGAACTACAGGCACATATAACATGAACCAATGACAAACAATGAATAACAGGCTCATAACAGATAGGCACATATAGCATGAACCAATGACAAATACTGAACTACAGGCTCCTGACAGACAGGCATATATAGCATGAACCAATGACAAACACTGAACTACATGCTTCTGGCGGACAGGCACATATAGCATGAACCAACAACAAACACTGAACTACAGGCTCCTGACAGGCACATATAGCATGAACCAACAACAAACAATGAAACACAGGCTTCTGACAGACAGGCACATATAGCATGAACCAATGCAAAAACTGAACTACATGCTTCTGACGGACAGGTACATATACTATGAACCAACGACAAACATTGAACTACAGGTTCCTGACAGACAGGCACATATAGCATGAACCAATGACAAACACTGCACTACAGGCTCCTGACAGACAGGTACATATAGAACGAACTAATGACAAACACTGAACTACAGGATTCTGACAGACAGGCACATATAGCATGCACCAATGACAAACACTGAACTACAGGCTCCTGACACACAGGCACATATAGCATTAACCAACGACAAACACTGAACTACAGGCTCCTGACAGACAGGAACATATAGCATGAACCAACGACAAACACTGAACTACAGGCTCCTGACAGACTGCAGGCACATAAAGCATGAACCAATGAAAAACATTGAACTACAGGCACATATAACATGAACCAATGACAAACAATGAATAACAGGCTCATAACAGATAGGCATATAGCATGAACCAATGACAAATACTGAACTACAGGCTCCTGACAGACAGGCACATATAGCATGAACCAATGACAAACACTGAACTACATGCTTCTGGCGGACAGGCACATATAGCATGAACCAACAACAAACACTGAACTACAGGCTCCTGACAGGCACATATAGGATGAACCAACAACAAACAATGAAATACAGGCTTCTGACAGACAGGCACATATAGCATGAACCAATGCAAAAACTGAACTACATGCTTCTGACGGACAGGTACATATACTATGAACCAATGACAAACACTGCACTACAGGCTCCTGACAGACAGATACATATAGCACGAACTAATGACAAACACTGAACTACAGGCTTCTGACAGACAGGCATATATAGCATGAACCAATGACAAACACTGAACTACAGGCTCCTGACAGACAGGTTCATATAGCATGAACCAATGACAAACACTTAACTACAGGCTTCTTACAGACAGGTGCATATAGCATGAACCAACGACACACTGAACTACAGGCTCCTGACAGACAGGTACATATAGCATGAACGAATGACAAACTATGAACTACAGGCTTCTGACAGACAGGCACATATAGCATGAACCAACGACAATCACTGAACTACAGGCTCCTGACAGACAGGAACATATAGCATGAACCAACGACAAACACTGAATTACAGGCTCCTGACAGACAAGCACATATAGCATGAACCAACGACAAACACTGAACTACAGGCTCCTGACAGACAGGCACATATAGCATGAATCAACGACAAACACTGAACTACAGGCTCCTGACAGACAGGCACATATAGCATGAACCAACGATAAACACTGAACTACAGGCTCCTGACAGACAGGCACATATAGCATGAACCAACGACAAACACTGAACTACAGGCTCCTGACAGACAGGCACATATAGCATGAACCAATGACAAACACTGAACTACAGGCTCCTGACAGACAGGCACATATAGCATGAACCAATGACAAACACTGAACTACAGGCTCCTGACAGACAGGCACATATAGCATGAACCAACAACAAACACTGAACTACATGTTCCTGACTGACAGGCACATATAGCTGGCATATCAGTTAACTGCTAGTAGTCGGTTGCTATTTATGTATTATTGTCATTTTGTTTATTTTCTTTGGTTACATCTTCTGACATCAGACTCGGACTTCTCTTGGACTGAATTTTAATGTGCGTATTGTTATGCGTTTACTTTTCTACGTTGGCTAGAGGTATAGGTGGAGGGTTGAGATCTCACAAACATGTTTAACCCCGCCGCATTTTTGCGCCTGTCCCAAGTCAGGTGCCTCTGGCCTTTGTTGGTCTTGTATTATTTTAATTTTAGTTTCTTGTGTACAATTTGGAAATTAGTATGGCGTTCATTATCACAGAACTAGTATATATTTGTTTAGGGGCCAGCTGAAGGACGCCTCCGGGTGCGGGAATTTCTCGCTACATTGAAGACCTGTTGGTGACCTTCTGCTGTTGTTTTTTTTTCTATGGTCGGGTTGTTGTCTCTTTGGCACATTCCCCATTTCAATTCTCAATTTTACATATAGCATGAACCAACGACAAACACTGAACTACAGGCTCCTGACAGACTGGAACATATAGCATGAACCAACAACAAACACTGAACTACAGGCTCCTGACAGACAGGCACATATAGCATGAACCAACAACAAACACTGAACTACATGTTCCTGACAGACAGGCACATATAGCATGAACCAACGACAAACACTGAACTACAGGCTCCTGACAGACAGGTACATATAGCATGAACCAATGACAAACTGTGAACTACAGGATTCTGACAGACAGGCACATATAGCATGCACCAATGACAAACACTGAACTACAGGCTCCTGACACACAGGCACATATAGCATAAACCAACGACAAACACTGAACTACAGGCTCCTGACAGACAGGAACATATAGCATGAACCAACGACAAACACTGAACTACAGGCTCCTGACAGACAGGCACATGTAGCATGAACCAACAACAAACAATGAAATACAGGCTTCTGACAGACAGGCACATATGGCATGAACCAATGACAAACACTGAACTACAGGCTCCTGACAGACAGTCACATTTAGCATAAACCAACAACAAACAATGAACTACAGGCTTCCGACAGACAGGCACATATAGCATGAACCAATGACAAACACTGAACTACAGGCTTCTGACAGACAGGCACATATAGCATAAACCAATGACAAACACTGAACTACAGACCCTTAACAGACAGGCACATATAGCATGAACCAACGACAAACACTGAACTACAGGCTCATGACAGACTGCAGGCACATAAAGCATGAACCAATGAAAAACATTGAACTACAGGCACATATAACATGAACCAATGACAAACAATGAATAACAGGCTCATAACAGATAGGCACATATAGCATGAAGCAATGACAAATACTGAACTACAGGCTCCTGACAGACAGGCATATATAGCATGAACCAATGACAAACACTGAACTACATGCTTCTGGCGGACAGGCACATATAGCATGAACCAACAACAAACACTGAACTACAGGCTCCTGACAGGCACATATAGCATGAACCAACAACAAACAATGAAACACAGGCTTCTGACAGACAGGCACATATAGCATGAACCAATGCAAAAACTGAACTACATGCTTCTGACGGACAGGTACATATACTATGAACCAACGACAAACATTGAACTACAGGTTCCTGACAGACAGGCACATATAGCATGAACCAATGACAAACACTGCACTACAGGCTCCTGACAGACAGGAACATATAGCATGCACCAATGACAAACACTGAACTACAGGCTCCTGACAGACAGGTACATATAGAACGAACTAATGACAAACACTGAACTACAGGATTCTGACAGACAGGCACATATAGCATGCACCAATGACAAACACTGAACTACAGGCTCCTGACACACAGGCACATATAGCATTAACCAACGACAAACACTGAACTACAGGCTCCTGACAGACAGGAACATATAGCATGAACCAACGACAAACACTGAACTACAGGCTCCTGACAGACAGGCACATGTAGCATGAACCAACAACAAACAATGAAATACAGGCTTCTGACAGACAGGCGCATATGGCATGAACCAATGACAAACACTGAACTACAGGCTCCTGACAGACAGTCACATTTAGCATAAACCAACAACAAACAATGAACTACAGGCTTCCGACAGACAGGCACATATAGCATGAACCAATGACAAACACTGAACTACAGGCTTCTGACAGACAGGCACATATAGCATAAACCAATGACAAACACTGAACTACAGACTCCTAACAGACAGGCACATATAGCATGAACCAACGACAAACACTGAACTACAGGCTCCTGACAGACTGCAGGCACATAAAGCATGAACCAATGAAAAACATTGAACTACATGCACATATAACATGAACCAATGACAAACAATGAATAACAGGCTCATAACAGATAGGCATATAGCATGAACCAATGACAAATACTGAACTACAGGCTCCTGACAGACAGGCACATATAGCATGAACCAATGACAAACACTGAACTACATGCTTCTGGCGGACAGGCACATATAGCATGAACCAACAACAAACACTGAACTACAGGCTCCTGACAGGCACATATAGGATGAACCAACAACAAACAATGAAATACAGGCTTCTGACAGACAGGCACATATAGCATGAACCAATGCAAAAACTGAACTACATGCTTCTGACGGACAGGTACATATACTATGAACCAATGACAAACACTGCACTACAGGCTCCTGACAGACAGATACATATAGCACGAACTAATGACAAACACTGAACTACAGGCTTCTGACAGACAGGCATATATAGCATGAACCAATGACAAACACTGAACTACAGGCTCCTGACAGACAGGTTCATATAGCATGAACCAATGACAAACACTTAACTACAGGCTTCTTACAGACAGGTGCATATAGCATGAACCAACGACACACTGAACTACAGGCTCCTGACAGACAGGTACATATAGCATGAACGAATGACAAACTATGAACTACAGGCTTCTGACAGACAGGCACATATAGCATGAACCAACGACAATCACTGAACTACAGGCTCCTGACAGACAGGAACATATAGCATGAACCAACGACAAACACTGAATTACAGGCTCCTGACAGACAAGCACATATAGCATGAACCAACGACAAACACTGAACTACAGGCTCCTGACAGACAGGCACATATAGCATGAATCAACGACAAACACTGAACTACAGGCTCCTGACAGACAGGCACATATAGCATGAACCAACGATAAACACTGAACTACAGGCTCCTGACAGACAGGCACATATAGCATGAACCAACGACAAACACTGAACTACAGGCTCCTGACAGACAGGCACATATAGCATGAACCAATGACAAACACTGAACTACAGGCTCCTGACAGACAGGCACATATAGCATGAACCAATGACAAACACTGAACTACAGGCTCCTGACAGACAGGCACATATAGCATGAACCAACAACAAACACTGAACTACATGTTCCTGACTGACAGGCACATATAGCTGGCATATCAGTTAACTGCTAGTAGTCGGTTGCTATTTATGTATTATTGTCATTTTGTTTATTTTCTTTGGTTACATCTTCTGACATCAGACTCGGACTTCTCTTGGACTGAATTTTAATATGCGTATTGTTATGCGTTTACTTTTCTACGTTGGCTAGAGGTATAGGTGGAGGGTTGAGATCTCACAAACATGTTTAACCCCGCCGCATTTTTGCGCCTGTCCCAAGTCAGGTGCCTCTGGCCTTTGTTGGTCTTGTATTATTTTAATTTTAGTTTCTTGTGTACAATTTGGAAATTAGTATGGCGTTCATTATCACTGAACTAGTATATATTTGTTTAGGGGCCAGCTGAAGGACGCCTCCGGGTGCGGGAATTTCTCGCTACATTGAAGACCTGTTGGTGACCTTCTGCTGTTGTTTTTTTTTCTATGGTCGGGTTGTTGTCTCTTTGGCACATTCCCCATTTCAATTCTCAATTTTACATATAGCATGAACCAACGACAAACACTGAACTACAGGCTCCTGACAGACTGGAACATATAGCATGAACCAACAACAAACACTGAACTACAGGCTCCTGACAGACAGGCACATATAGCATGAACCAACAACAAACACTGAACTACATGTTCCTGACAGACAGGCACATATAGCATGAACCAACAACAAACACTGAACTACATGTTCCTGACAGACTGGAACATATATAATTTGGCTACGCTTGTTTGTGTGTGCTCTTTAGTGTTCATCTGTTGTTATATGAATATTTACTGATCAGTGTCAGATACAGATCCAGGAAGTTGAGAAAGTGGATAACACCCAACAACGTTCCATAAGGGGACCTCGATTCTGCCTCTCGGTACTTTAAATTCAAAATTTTTTGCATGTATTTATTATTGCTATGTTGAGAATAGGACATAAATAGGAAATTTATTTATATCAATTTAGGGAGAAGTTGCATACAAATATATGCATCAGAATGCAAGTTCTTAATATAGTTATACTCACCAGGCACATTATTTCCATTAATTAAAACATTGCAATAATTTCTGAATTTAAAGCATGTTTTTATTTAGTAATAAATGGCAGATCTTTGATAGTCACAACTGTTTGGTTTTTTTTTTTGTCAAAGCAGGAGGTAAACTGAATTACTTCTGTTCGTGTGTCCTCCTGGGTATCCTTGCTTACACATGTTACTGTATAAAACTTGGACTTTGACGAATCTATCACTCATCAACTGCCTGTCTAGATTTGGGCGAATCCATCACTCATAAACTTCTTTTCTAAAATTGGACGAATTCATCTCTCATCAACTTCTTGTCTATATTTCGTCGAATCCAACGTGTCTAGACTAGGACGAATCCATCGCTCATCGATTCTTGTTTAGACTTTGATGAATCCATCACTCATCAAGTTATTGTCTAGATTTGGAAGAATCCATCACTCATCAAATTCTTGTCTAGACTTGGACGAATCTATCACTCACAAACTGCTTGTTTGTCTGGTATTGAACGAATTTATCACTCATCATCAACTTGTCCAGTCTCGGACGAATCTATCGCTCATCAACTTGTCCAGTCTCGGACGAATCTATCGCTCATCAACTTGTCCAGTCTCGGACAAATCTATCGCTCATCAACTTGTCCAGTCTCGGAAGAATCTATCGCTCATCAACTTGTCCAGTCTCGGAAGAATCTATCGCTCATCAACTTGTCCAGTCTCGGACGAATCTATCGCTCATAAACTTGTCCAGTCTCGGACGAATCTATCGCTCACCAAATAATTGTCTAGCCTGTGACGAATCTACCACTCATCAACTTCTTGGTTAGACTTGGACGAATTTATCACTTTTCAAACACATTTAAGTAGTTTGACAAAGTTTGTCAAAATTATGAAGGTATTTCATCAGTATCTTAAGCTTATGGAAGTTATTGTATACAATTAAGAATACAATGTGTAATGATATCAGAATTGATTCCCACACGTTTTACGAAAAATAGTATTCATAATTATCTTCTCAGGCAAGTATTAAATAGTATAGCTGGTACAATACCAGGGTTGGTTGACAACTGTCATGAATTAATGAAATAACAATACACACAATTTAAGTACAGATCTAAATGCTCGTATGTATGAGAGTATCGATGGATTTTATTACCAAAGAATCGTATAGACTTCCATGATGTTACAAATAAGAAAATAAGAAATCCCCCAAATAAAATTAAGAAAAATGGACAAAACATGTACTTAAGGAATAAAAAGGTACTAGATAAAAAATGAAAACAGCACCTTATATAATTCCATGCATCCGAAGCGATTTTCTTATTTTACCTTCATCGGAAACACTCATTAGTTAAACGCATTAAATAGATAGTAATGAGCCTACGAAGTAATGAAGAGAGAAAAATGGCCTAAAATCTTAAAGAATACAGAAATAGACCCCCAAACCAGACCCGCATACGTGAAAAAATAAAACCTCATCAAAAGTAAAAGAAACTCTCTAATAGCCTTTGTAAAATTTCGTATTATCAATACCATTTACTTCTAAACATGACTGTCTCAGTTTTATCAAATTCAACAGTAAAAGTAATGGATATTATAACGTAATAATGACGAAGATCAGGTTATACGGGAATCTATTGATACTGTTTAACGAGATTACGACTTTGAACAAAACATTGTGATGACTTTGTCTTATAGAGCTATTTCAAAATCGATCTTTAGTAATCTTCTTTGTTGTTTTCTAAGAAGGTTATATATTTTCCTGTTTTGTTCCGTTTGGAATGAAGACGTTAAATCCGATACCCTGCTTTCTGCAAATTTCATAGCTTTATCATTGACCAGTTAAAGTTCTCAAAAACTATTAAAAGATAAATAAATGTTATAAGACTTACAAATGACTTAAAATTATACATGTAAAAGATTTATAAAATGAAAAATGGGGGTCCATGGGCAAATTTTTTTAAGGCTTTCAAATGGATAAAACCAGGGGATTTCGAAAATCTGACAAAAATTACAAAACATGACAAGCAAACATCCTTAATCTACGATGGGCTCGTTATTTGGCCTTTAGAAAAACACAATTTCTGCCACTATCATACAACATTGCGACTGCGTCGTGCATTTTCCAGTGATAGACTATTAGCTCTTATCCAGGGCGATTATAATTTTTTACCTTATACCCTATTGTATCGTTATAAAGTTTATTTCGTTATATAAATGCATACAATATTTACCACTGGACGTTAATCAAACAGCAATCAAAAACCTTATTAGCAAATGACAAAAACGAGTCAATAATCGATCGTGTCACATGATTTGCACCTAAATATAAACTAAATAAAAGTAAGTCGATTACTGACATGGAACATCATATATGGTTACTTGGTCCTCTCCCAACCGGCAGTAAAACCAATGCTCTGACAAGGCGTCCATTCGGCTCTGCAGATGTATACATACAAAGTACGCAGCCATGTCCGCCCAGAGGGCAGACGTTTAGATCAGTTGTACCGTATATATAATATATACATAATGTACACAGCCATGTATCACCATCATTGCTGGTGATCCGATGGATAAATCTGTTGTAGAGTTGTTACTGACTCAGACGTACTTATTAATATAATTATTTTCTGTGTCTTGCATTAATTTGTAGGATCCTTTACTATAGATAATTGAGCTGATCTGTAACAATAACATCTCCATGCCTTATATATCATGTACTGTAATACGCCGCTAGATTAAAACTGACGAGGAAAGGTAACACCCGGCCACCGAAAGTTTTATTATAGTGAAGCCAAGGTGGCCGTGTGGTCTTGCGCACCGGATACAGTGCAGGCGATTTGGTGTCACGATATTTCAGTAGCATGGGTTCGAATCCCGGCGAGGGAAGAATAAAAAATTTGCGAAAGCAAATTTACAGATCTAACATTGTTAAGTTGATGTTTAGACGAGTTGTGTATATATACATGTACATATATATGTCGCTCTATGTTAAAATCCCATGCTACAATTCTCTGAAGGGCTTTTACGGGACAAAATGTATACTATATCGTAATGGCGGATCCAGGGTCTAGTAAAAGGACGGCATAATTTTCCCAAGTTATGAGATTTATTTTAACAACTTTAAGATAAAAAAAACCTCAAAAAACATGAGATTTAATTCTGATCAAAGGTGGCATACGTCTCCCCGTCCGTCGTTTATATTAAACATCAATAAAGACCGATAGATATAGGAAGATGTGGTATGAGTGCCAATGAGACAACTCTCCACCCAAATAATAATTTAAAAGTAAACCATTATAGGTCAAGGTACGGTATTCAACACGGAGCCTTGGATCCCACCGAACAACAAGCTATAAAGGGCCCCAAAATTACTAGTGTAAAACCATTCAAACGCGAAAACCAACGGTCTTATCTATATATATAAAAAAAAGAGAAACGAGAAACACGAAACACGAAATTACATAAACAAACGACAACTACTGTACATCTGATTCCTGACTTAGGACAGGTGCAAACATTTGCAGCGGGATTAAAAGGTTGTAATGGTACCAAACCTTCTCCCTTTTTTGAAACAATAGTATAACATCACAACATAGAAAAACACACGATATCAATTTACATTAAAAACTACAAAACAATATATTACCATTAATTCAATAAAGTGTTCGTATTGCATCCGATGGTATTATAACATGCAATACAAAATTATTATTTAATATTTCATGTATGTTGTTCTATATGAAATGACAAGCTGATGAAAGTTTATTGATTTTAAAGTCAGTGTATAAGTGATGAAATACCATATTTGACCTCATTTAACCAAAGTTACAGAATTTCTGTAATATGCCATATTTGGTTTATGTATCTAATCAATCAGAACTAGTATGGTTAGATGGATAAATTAGTTTAAGGGAAATTAATGTTGTCAACATCAATTCAGACCAGAACTTGATACCGTCTGCTTCACTAGAAATTTATCAAATTAGAAGTATCGGATAACTAAGGATTTTAGAATATAGAAATGTTTGTTTGTATTGAGCACAACCCTGTACTCACTAGACTGTCAACACTGAGGTTGTGTGTTCGCGCGCGTGCCGGTGCACTCGACTCCAATCTTAATTGACTAGGATTGCCATTTTTCTGACTGAAGGTCGGTGGTTTTCTCCGGACACTCCGGCTTCCTCCACCAATAAAAACTGGCCGCCACGAAATAGCATAAATGCAGTGCTTAAAAGTGGCGTTAGAAACACCGAGGCAAAAATCAATCAAATTATCATAAAAGATTACAACCCGGTTTGAAATACAACTTGTCATATTCGCCATGAACTTCAATTTCTCTCATTCGTTGATTGACAACTGTTTTATGCATCTTACACTTTTAAAATGTTAAACTCGTTCAACCATTTCATATCAAATTAAAAATTATGTGTTGTCTTCTGTGATCCTAAATGAGATGGTTTATTATGTAGTTCGGTCTAATTTGAGAAAGAAGATCATATAAAAGAACAAGACTGTGTCCATAGTACACGTATGCCCCACTTGCACTATCATTTTACATGTTTAGTGGACCGTGAAATTGGGGACAATACAATTGGACTTCAACTTCATCAAAAACTACCTTGACCAAAAACTTTAACCTGAAGCGGGACGAACAAACGGAGGCACAGACCAGAAAACATATTGTCCCTCTACTATCGTAGGTGGGGCATAAAAAACAATCACAGAAAATCAAGTTCGTACGATTCTATCTACTTAAATCCTGCATGTGTATAATTGTTTTTATATCAGTTGATTATGTATAAATATATATGTCTCCTGGGTCCGTCAAATCATGTAATTGCCATATAGAATAAGATAAGATATTTTTAAGATATTTTTTATTTCCAATTATGGGCCCCAAAGGGCATAAACATTACAACATCAATAATTTTTTCATAATACAATACAAATAACTAGCTTGTACTTGATCTAATAACAATCGCGGAAGGCATGTAATACATATTTTCCTATAACACTATTGTCTCAATCATAATAAAATATATGATCTTGGTGATTATAATGTCAATCAAATAATCAGAACACCACGGTTGTACTTTTCATTGATAACCACATGCATTTTATTCACCACAAAAAATATAAATATATCATATAAAACTTAGAGTATAAAATGTAGCTATGAATAAAATTGAGAATGGAAATGGGGAATGTGTCAAAGAACTTAGAGTATAAAATGTAGCTATGAAACCTTCATTAGATACTCTCAGCGAAATATATTAAGGTCGATCGCGCGACACGCTTGAAATCTAAAGTATACGACTCGTGTTCATGAAACTGTCGACAACAAAACACTACACGTCGCAACCAAATTTTGATAAATCGAAAGTATTACACGTGGATACGAAAACTTTATCATATAGTATAGTACACTCGAAACCAAGAATATTGAAGATACAGTTCGCAATATTGTAAAGGACCTAGAGAGAAATGCTAACAGAGATCTATCAAACTTTATCATATAGTATAATATCCCCGAAACTAAAAGCTTGAAGATACAGTTCGCAAAATTGTAAAGGACCTAGAGAGAAATGATAACAGAGATCTATCAAACTTTATCATATAGTATAATATCCCCGAAACTAAAAGCTTGGAGATGCAGTTCGCAAAATTGTAAGGGATTTAGGGAGAACTGCCAACATCTATTAAATCAACTGGAAAGTTTGAACTAGCAAATAAATCACGACAACTAAATTATTCAATATCCAATCGAAGTGCCTGATAAAAGACATAATACAATATCTTGATATCCAGCCTTCATCTGCATTTAGCGATTAAAATAACATATATCTCTATTTATCCTTCATCTGTATTTAGGGATTAAAATTTATAGGTTTATAGGCCTCACGTGCTATCACCGTATTGTAAAATATATATGTATGAGTATATAAGTATAATGGTTCATAAAGTGCAATCCATACACTAGTTATATTCTGATCGATTTTGGACAGTATGATTGACATTTTATTGTAAAACAGATGTTGTATTTTGTCACTATAATTGTGTATTCCCATTTGTAGTGAATGGTATGCGAATACACCAAAGTTAGGAATAGTTTGGAATTTACGCTGTATTTCATTTTTAAGGTAAGATTTTTCTGTTAAATAAATACTTAGTTTTAATATATAAAAATTCAATGTCAAGTTTATAAAAAAATCTTAAATCAAATATTGTATGATGTATATTAGACATAAAACAAACCAATCAATATAACACTATTAAGTAGCAACTTTATTTGTATAACTTGTCTTAGAATAGCTGTGGGAAATTAAATGGTCTACTGCCAGTGTACATTGACATTACTAGGTTCTAAGGTGCAATAAATGTTTTGTTAACCAGACGCGGATACATGACTTTGAAAGGAGGGGTCTGACAAACCATAGTTTTGAGAGTTACTTGTAATAGGTCTATACATTTATTACAGTCATAGGCAGCTCAGTAAGAGGGACAGGGCTTAAACCTAGACACCCCTCCCCCCCCCCCCAAAAAAAAAAAACCTCAATGAAAATCATTCTGGTCGACCTTTACTAGTGAAACCAATGATTTGTATAATGTGATGGAGTATACTATAAAAGCATTTACTAAGATACACTATATTGAAACTTGGGCTAGTCCTGTAAATATTGAATCACTATTTTTGCAATGAAATTTATCAGTTTGATTTTATTAGATATTCACGCTTAATACCTAATAACTAATAAAAAAAAATAATAATAATATCTCAGTGAAATGATGTACTAATGGCTTGTACTAATTACAAAACGTAAACTGTTAACAGCAAAACAGTATGCAACACAATATTTTAATCATAAATCTTTATTGTCGTAAAACATAAAGCTTGTGCAAAAGTGATAAACGAAATATAAATTACAACATATTTACAACAAAGCGTATACGAATCAGTGAATCAACAGTCCTTTCTCTTCAGTTCCATTGATCGCTTTAAAAAGGAACAACAAGGCTTTGAACCTGTTGAAAATTTAATTAAGTGTTCGATTGTTAATGTATTGAATATTTTTTTTGTTAGTAAAAACTCATACAGGCAATATTTTGAGAGAAAAAAAAGGAAGTAATTGTTTTTGCATTTTTAATTCTTATGCTTTAAAAGAAGAAATGAAATTCATCATCTGTATCTTTAATCGAGCTAAAACTGATTACATAGAAACCTATACTTAATTTTGACTTAGCCATGTATTAGTGCTGTTGTACACTTTTTGTCTCTTGATCAGAATTGGGGTTTCATTTTATAGCATGGACTTTTTTTTTAATATATAAACAGCTCCTCCTAAACTCCATATTACAATTTATCGAAACTATCCCACAATCTTTATAACATGAGTAGCAAGACAAGTTCTACAATTAAGTCAGCATGACCTCAATAATCAGTCTTCTCTTTATTAGAGTTATTGCTCTTTGATGGTGATTTTTAACATTTTTCAGTTTTTGTTTTGACTACAAGTACAATCTTGAAAACTATAATATATGAAAAAAATATCAGCAATTAAGACAAGGTCTACAAATAAACCAACATGGTCATTTTCTTTGTTATCTATCATCTTAAAAGCTTCAAAAGATAGAAAAAATTAAAATCACAAAAAATACTGAACTCCAAGGAAATAAAATCGGAAAGTCCCATATCACATGGCAAAAAACGGTTATTCGAAAAAATATCTACAAATCATGCAAATTCTGCAGAAATCGTTAGTAGACTCTTGATAAGATTAATAGCCATTAAAATTACGTTTTTCTACCCTATTCTATCTTTTGGGAAAAAACTAAAGACCAGAGAAAATATTTTAACAGAATAAACTGTTTGTCATGAATTAAATTCTAGTGCACAATAATTACATTAAATGTATGTTTCACTTTAATACGTTATTCTGATTGGCTAACTGTACATCACGTGTTATTCCTTAAGCAGTTGTATCACACAATAAAACTTTTCATTCATGATGACACAGGTCCCACAGGTAAATGAAATAAAAACTTGATAAAAGGCGTGTTTTCATGATCCTATAGGTAAAAATGTAATTATAAGAATTGAATGCTTTTTTTTGTAACTTTATAGGGTTGTAAAAGCGTTGACCGTGCGCACATTTTTAGTATGAAGCCCTTCCGCGCTTCATACAAAATGTACTTCGGTCAACGCCTTTACACCCCATATAAATTTACAAAAAAGAACATTCAATTCTTAAATGTTAGAGAGTGTCCATTGTTAGACATGCACAAAGACCTAGATGAGCGACACATGCTATAAAAAAACCTCTAATTTCATACACTATTTGGATAGAAAAAGCACTGCTTAGTAAAATCTGCTAATTAATGTTCCTGTACTGTAATCTGGTAACCTTGATATGATTGTATTACGCTTCACTCTATGAACAAAGTGTAGCAGTCAGCCAAGAACCAGTTTAGTAATCTGGTATCCTTGATCCGATTCCTTAGATGAATGATTCTCTCATTAAGTCCTTTCCAATATTTATTATCACACGATTGGTAGAGTAGCTGATGACAAAATCACGTGATGCTTAAATTCCTCAGATATACTTCGGTATTGCACCATTTTTTTTCTTGTCAATATCTTCAAACTGTTGAATTTGATGAACTGAGAAACAAATATATAATTATAAATGATCACTATATTTTCACCAGAAATTTCTATGTTTTAAATCAAATGTTTACTATTCTGTCCAAAAAATTAAAGTGCGTTTCAAATAAAATTTGGACATTTTCCCCAGAAATGTGTCGTTTCTAATCAAATGTTGGCTATTTTCCACAGAACCTTATGTGTTCTTTATCAAATTTAGCCGCGATTTTCCCAAGAAAGTTTTTTGAATAAAGACTCCAATTTGACAAAATGAAACAATATATCAGCGGAGGATAGGCAAAGAATGGGTGTTGATATATTAAATTGATCTCGAAATGATGACAGGTTGTCCCTCAGACAAGCCAAAATATGGACGCAATGACATCTTTTAAAATCGCACAATTACAAAAGAAATGACAATCATCATCACTGTTGCATTATAAAAATAACAACATTGCATACATCAGACATGCAGTAAAAATAATTTCTCATAGTCACTAGCCACGGTGCTGTTGTTCCGGACTTGCATGTACAATATACAATCTTCTTATTCAGTGACGTATATTTCACATTGCTGGACCACGTGGTACTTATTTCACACTGCTGGACCACGTACGTGGTGATTATTTCACACTGCTAGACCACGTGGTGCCATGTATTTGCATGTGCAATCTTCAGTTTTCTTTCTCCATTACGTTTATTTCACACTCTTCGACCATCGTGATGCTGTTGGCATGTACAATCATCTCAGTTGGCATGTACGTACGTGTACAATGATCTCAGTTGGCATGTACTTACGTGTACAATGATCTCAGTTGGCATGTACTTACGTGTACAATGATCTCAGTTGGCATGTACTTACGTGTACAATGATCTCAGTTGGCATGTACTTACGTGTAAAATGATCTCAGTTGGCATGTACTTACGTGTACAATTATCTCAGTTGGCATGTACTTACGTGTACAATTATCTCAGTTGGCATGTGCCTGTCTTGTACAATTATCTCATACAGTGAAGTGTCTAGTTTTGCAAGTTTTTGATGGGTTGAGCTACATGTATGATCATATCTGAAAAAAGAAGAGACCCGATTTCAGCTTTGTTCCAATTCATTTTGATATAATTTGAAGAGAGGTTTTACATTTGTAGATAAGAACGATTCCGACTTGTTTTTATAATTTCACAGAAAAGCACCACTGTATTGCGTCATCAATGATCTAAATAATACATCCGTATAACCATCCCAATTAAAAAAGTATGTCTGGGCCTATTAACTAATTCAGGTGTTCTACTAAAAGTATATTGATTTGATATTGAAACAAAAGAAATTATACACCTGCTCTGATTTCTGACCTTAATCTAATTTGCGGTAGTTAGGTCGCGTTTAACGTCATCGACAAAGCTTCGGCAATCGTTTAGAAAGGTAATACATGTATAAGGGAATAGGAACACATGCACTATTAGTAAGTAGTATGAAATGATATTCTCGCGAAAAAATGTGAAGGTGCAATTCATTCGGACCCTGTGCATTCTGAAGCCGAGATCTGCATCTTAAATCGAATATATTGCTAATAGGTAAGTATAGTTTCTATGTATACAAACTGTACGCGTTGTATAAACATCAAGTCACTAAAGCAAAATTTTGAAATCCCAATTCAGTATAACTCGAAAGTGTAGTTGCCTTTATAAATACCTTGACATAATAAATACACATATTGAAAGTGTCGTATGCTTCCATTGCATTATTTTTATTATCTCTCTTAATTATGTGTGAACTGAACCGTTTTTCGAATTGTTTTGGGGGCCGGTTAGTTGCGGTTGTGATGGTTATGATACAGTGCCATTCGATTGGGAAAGGTGGGGGTTCGCCAAGAACACATTTATTATGTCTGTTTTGAAATGTCTATCTCAAAGATTTTTAACCTAACATGTCCGTGTAATATACAATTCTGCTCCGGACAATATTCTCTAATATTCGTGAAATAATCCAAATGTATAAATCTTTATTGCAAAATTATACCCATAAGGGTAAAAAAATACAATCAAGCAATTGTATACAATACAATACAATATATTGAAAAATAGAATATATTAAAGTTCAATTATAAATATGTTAAAATAAAACCACCATCATAAGCTTGTCTGACATGGATCTGACTCCCTCAGTTTTAAAGACTGCCTAATGAAGACTCCAATATGACAAACAAGTTCAGAGATGGGGTTTAGAATGTGTTTAAGTTTAATTTTTAGTTTATTGAAAGCATGAAGATGTTGAAATAATGGTACATAGTCTTTTAGATTATAAAAAAGGATTAGAACGCAAAGATATGTTAATGTCACAATACAAAAAGAAATGAAATTCGTCATCTAGGACGCCACATTTTTTTACATTATCTTTGTGCTCTTGGAATCTTTCTATACCTTCCTAATTCAATACCTAGGGAATATATACAAAGCATTAAAATGGTTCTTTATAGCCCCTAATTTGACTCTGCATGAACTTTAGAAATGAAAATTAGAGGGTATCCATTTTGTGTTGAACCCCCAACTCCTAAACCCCATTGAATGAAACTTTCCCAGTCTGGGACAAGGGTTTAATTTTTAATACCTCTTATTTCGATCTAGATTGCTATTCAATATCAAATCCATATCTTTATAACATATTGATAGAATACCTGATTAAGGAGCATACGCCCAAAGTTCCAGTTCCAGTTTTCATTGGTAATTTCATTTGGTTTGATTTGCAAATGGCAATATTGTAAATTTTTATAGTACATCATTGTTGATATAGGTTATAAGACAGAAATGTAAGATCACACGTACCATATGGCTTTTCTTTGTCATATAAATGATTTACATATACTTTTAGTCTGATCTATAGATTGACTATTTATGTCGTAATTTGCATTACTTATTAATTCAATAACGGAATGTATGAATAAATCTGTAATATTTTGTAGGATTTTGTACTTATGTCGCATTTGATAATAACATTAGAATTTCATTCATTGAGAACGATCTGTTTTACTAGTTTACATCTAGTTGTCATTGCCTCTTGACAAAACCATTTAGAAAATAAAGAAAATGTGGTATGATTTTCAATGTGACAACTCACCAACATGCAGAGACCAAATGGTGTAGTAGCTAGCAATTGACTATCCGCACCATACGGTTTTCAACAGTGAGCAAAACACATACCGCATATAGTAAGCTATATAAATGAAATTCATGGTGTGCTTGATGTCTTTAATCTTTAAATATGTCACAGTTATAAATATATTTTAAACAACTATTAATATCAGCACAACAATGTTTAATCTACAAATATGTGGAGGCGTGTGTTTACCTCGCCGGGAATCGAACTCATGCTGTTGGGATATCGCCGGACAACACTGTCTGCATTGTGTCCATCGCTTAAGACCTATCGGCTACCAAGATTCAGTTTTCAGTTGCCTAGTTTAACCTTTCCTCGTACGTAGAATCTAGAGCTGTTATTCATACATGTAACTAGAGTCTAATATGATCATGTTGATGTTCCGTTATCTTTGATTTGCTACGTTTCATTTAAAAATTTGTATACGAATATTATACAATGTATACTAGTAGTAGGGTTTTTAGTTAAAATTGTCGCGAATTATATATAGTGATGCAAGTAGTGATGCTATTGTAGTATCTTTTTTTAGATCGCACATAACTACTCGTCCAATGCATACAAACGTTTGCGAGCGCTTTTTATTTGGATAAAAATAGGTAAGTTATGGCAAATTAATGCCTATTTACGTTTTCCTTCTATAAAACATCACAATTCTCTTTAAAATAAATATCTAAAATGACCTTATACATAAACCGTAATGTCCTTTTGAAACAAATGACCTCCAAGATCCACGAACGTTCGTCTTAACCTTATAAAAAGCAATTATTTTACACGCACAGCACCGGTAAGATTGCGGATGTGCTGAATAAGCCTGCTTCTAAAACAGACTTTGAAAATATCAATAAAAAATTCCATCTCCGGTCCCGATTACAACAATATGATGATAGATAGCAGAATTAAATCGTTTGGTATTGACTAGTTCGGAAGCATCAAGACCTTATTTAGAGTGTCTGTAAATTCCAATCAAAGTTAGACAGCTAGTTGAACGATGTAAAGAAAATACCACAATAGTACATGACAGTTTTACCAATAAGTAAAAATAATGCTAAGTTCTGACAATGATTTTATATCTACCAAAAGATTGATTAACGGACTGGAATTTATTTTACTAATTTACCAAATGAACATATATGAAAATACTATCAGTCAAACAGAGAGAACTCTCTTGATGAAGTTACTAGTCTTGATCGTAATTTACGGAAAACTAAAGTATGAACAAGTATGGCCATTGCTATGTTCTAAAATACAAGTTAATTAAATTATAATCGTTATCGTATTAAAACAGCTTGTTGTTTATTGATTTCTCCTTGATTTGTGTCATGAAGATCAGTGATACTCCATCCAATTTGATTTATTTCATTTTGGTGTTTAACAATTTTCATTGATAAAGGTTATTCATTATGCATACTTGATTTTGAAATTATTTGCAGGAAAGCCTGAATGCAATTTCTATTTAGAAGTTGAATTTTCATGTCATCATTTACACACAAAATCCATTATTATTCTAGTATCCCATATTTAGTAATGAACTCATTGCAGGGGTGTGTGTGTGTGTGTGGGGGGGGGGGGGGGGGGGGTCCAACTACATGTCCCCATTCAAATGCATTTATGATATCATCTAAAAAAAACTTGGGGAGGTTCATCCTGGATCCGCCACTGCATTGCATCCAAACCAAATATAAGTTTAAATAGTAAATAATCATGGTTTATGAAAGAGAAATGCTTTGAGAATTTGCAACTGTACCTTGAGACACTATCTGTTGATTAAATTTAGAATAGCCATTTATTGAAAACTTCAAAATTAAAATATTATGTGGTGCTCATACACCACTGTATCGGGTTTGGGGGAGGGGAAGGGGAGGGGAGGAGAACTCTCGCTGACATGTTCATTAACCCCGCCATATTCTTGTGATTGGCTGCTGTCATATTTGTTTTAAAAATATATTTATTGTTTTGTTGTAAATAAGGCCGTTAGTTATGTCGTTTGAATTGTTTTACATTTTGCCATGTCGGAACTTTTTATGGATGTCTATACGGTTTCGGTGTATCTCATTGTTGGAGTTCATCCGATGATATATATTTTCTAAGTCTATGTCATTTGGTCTATTGTTGATATTTGTCTAACTGGTAACTATACCACATATCTACATGTATCTTTCATTTAGCAGATGTGTTGAAATGATGCCATATGTCATGGTCTTTTATAGCGGACTCTAATGTATGGATTTTGCATATAAATCGTCCATTAGCACATTTGTTCCATCAAAATTATGTCAAGTCACGTCTTTTATAAATAGCTGACTACGTTTAGGATTTTGCTCATTTTGTGTCATTTGGTCTCTGGAGGTTAGGGAGCTACCATTTGATTTTTATGGGGGGGGGGGGGGGGGCTAGGATGAATGTCCTGCATTTTTTTTAGCTGTAATCTCTGTCCTGCCTTTTTTATTTTTCACTCTAATCGGTCCTGCCTTTTTTTTTATCCTGACTTTTTTTACCAAAATTGTCGTCCTGACTTTTTTTTTTGCAAGTGTCACATCCTGCCTTTTTTTTTACTCAAAACTCCTATCCTGCCTATTTTTTTCAAATTTCATCCTAGCCCCCCCCCCCCCCCCCCCCCCTAAAAATCAAATGGTAGCTCCCTTAGTGTTCTCGTTTGCAATCATACCACATCTTTACTATACTTAAATATCGTTCATTAGCACATATTTTTCATTGAAATTGTCCACAAAATTATTCTAAAGTTTTGTATTTAAGCTAATTGTAGTTATTATTTTCCGTTGATTTATATCTAATTTTCAGCCATTACACAGCTGACACGTGCTTCCGTCAATTTCATTGACATTTAAAAATGACATAATATACATAATCATACATTGCAATCGTCTGCTATCCCCGCACTGCAGACGGTTACATAATTTAAAGGACAAACAACACATTTTAGCTTTGTGTAGGGCGAAGGGTAAAATCGTGACTAAACTGGACTTGAGGACTGGACTCATGGCCTGCACTGGCCTAAACTGTTTGAAATTAATGGGAAGCACTTTTATTATTTTTCTTTCAAATTTCTAATCTTGATATGCCAATTCGTTTCCATCTGGTATTACATTTTGTTCTTATTGTGTTTTGTGATAACAATGTTCCAAGGTTAATAGAAGGATTGAACTCTCACAAACATGTTCAACTCAGATACATTTTTTTTAAGGTTCCTGTCCAAGACCAGATGCTTGCAATTCAGTAATCAAGACACCTTATTGTTCCAACGCACCATAAATCTTGCACACTACTAGTCCGACAACCAAACAGTCCCACTTATTTAAATCAAATGCATTTCACAGAAACGGTGTTTATGTGGAAACGGTATATTTGAACTACTCATTCTATCACCCAAACGTTGACTCGTGGGTATGAAAATATAGTCTCCCGTTCGGCAGTGAGGTCCTTGCTAAAATGCGGCGTTTGGCTGTTTGTTACGGGAAAATTTGCAGCCTCGATCATCCGGTTAGGACGGGGACTTAAAATCGAATGACTCGTGTACAACAACTCTCTGAGGGATCCTTATGTATGGCCTGCTGCAAGACAAAATATGTTCCTCATTTTCATTTAAATTACTCTAATATTTCCCAGTAAACGATTGAATTTGAAGACGGTCCTCAGTTTTTCATTCTCTATGGCTACAGTGGCGGATCCAGCCATTTTAAAAAAGGGGGTTCCCAACCCAGAGTAAAAGGGGGGGGGGGTCGAACTATATGTCCTCATTCAAATGCATTGATCGGCCAAAAAAGGGGGTTTCAACCCCCGGACCCCCCCCCCCCCCTTGGATCCGCCACTGGGCTATGTTTAGGGGTCTAGGTGGAATTTAAGATAAGAAAACAATTAACTGATACTTCAAGAATAGGAAAAAAAAACACCAGCCAATAATAAAGAATAGAAAAGGACCCCATCCAGACCCGCCATGTTTATACTCGACATACTCAAATCAATCAATCAATGTACACAACAAGTCAAGGTCAATTTTGTGGTTAACAGTGAAATCCGGATTATCGATATTCTCGATATTTTGCACAAATATTCCAAGTATGGCTCATTTATCAAGGCTATGGAGAAAATATTAGCCTGGATTAATCTGCATCATTGATATTCATGAAACTAGCAGCGATATCAGATCTAACTGGGATTCAGAAGTTTAGATGAATATTGATTGTTCTTAAAGTTGGTTAATTTTTCCATAATTATTTAAGGAAAGACTGTAATATCTTGTTTTCTATGAAGAAATAACATAACAAATGTGGTGCACACTGAATGACCCGCGTAGGAGTAAATCATGAAAAAAAGTTGATTACGTCACTGTGAAATTATGTCAATAGACAAATTGCTTTTAGCCAATCAGAAGACGTCTAATCGCAAACTTGCTTAAATTCTCCATAACTATACATTATTATACTCACTACAGGGGCGGATCCCGGGTTTTGGAAAGGGGGGGCGAAGTAATAAATTTTCCCGAGCGGAGCGAGGCGAAAAAAAATTTTTGACCTTTTTTTTTGCTAAAAAAACATAAAATAAGTGTAAAATGCATTTTAGTTAAAGTGTAGGGGCTGGACATTATTGGTGCCGTATTCTCTACATTGATTGTCTATTATAAAATGATTGAATAGATCCAAAGCTATGTACTATTTAATATATTTAATGTGGGATTTGTCAGTAAAAAATGGACATGGAAAATTCCCGTTTGTTGTATTGTTAGTTAGCATAACTTTGCAGATTTCTTGCTGTGAACAAGATATACGGCTATTCAGTGAAATTTACAATATAACCGACACGAAGAAAAACAAACAAGAAATGTTTATCCATTGAAATGTTTGGTTGAAATTTTTCACCCAACAAGGGAAGCGAGGGGTCTAAATCAACCAAAGGCTACGAATGAATCGAAAAGAAAATGAAGTTGTGAATAACGGTCGACACATGGAGTCATATAGGCCACACTCAGCAGGCCGGTTGCAGTCGGGCCTTGAAAAACATATGTAGAATATCAGTTCGGCTGAACAGACCTTCCGGTCAGATATGACATTTACATGCAACCCTCTCCCCCAAAAAAAATAATTACGCCGCCGTTTTTTTTTAGAGTGTAACAGTGTATAACTTTCTGTTGGGTGGAGTCGTGAAAAAGAAAATACGTCCTTGCTCAATACTTTGTAGCTTTGAAAGCGTCATGCTTGATTGTCATCCTTAGCCTCAGCAATGTTATTTGAATTTCAAAATGACTGATTGACGTTTTTTTCGACATACTTGTCAACTCCACCGTAGCGAATCACATAAATTTGACATATTCAATAATATATTACAGTGCACGTGAATACGAGCGAAAATTATTTTCATAAGTATTGTCACAAAAAAATTAAATACATGGCAATACACGAAGTCTAGATTGATTATTAATCATTTTACAAAAAAAAAAAAAAAAGTGCCAGCAAAGGGGGGGCGTACGCCCTCTACGCCCCCCTCTGAATCCGCCACTGCTGTTTTGTTTTTATTTTTTTGATATTTTTAAGGAGATAATTTTTAGTTCTTATCAAACCATCTTACATGTATTTATGATTTGCGTTTTGTTTGAAAATACTTCAGTTCTATAATCTATATGTTTTATTTGAGGCCGTGATTTCGTAACGTAGTTAAACCATCAATTTGACAACTATTGCTTTATTGTCTTGTGTGTTTTTACTTCATACTGTAATGATAAATTCTCTGACTGAAAGAGAAACTTATGATATTTCAAATTTATAATATTTACATATTTATGAATACAAATTTAAGCGACTATAATTAGTTACTATCAGTCCGGAATGCGGTTCGATAAAATTGCTCCCCTTGTTTATTTCGCTCTCCTGTCAAATCATGCAATTTCGCTACCTCCAATGGTAGACGCTACAACGATGGGTGTCGTCAAGAAAGGTACGATTAAAGGAATCAGCTATGAATTAGACGATCACCATTGGTATAGGTGAGTTGTTTAATAGTTGTTGCTTTGTGATAAATGCATGTTTTGGATTAATTGATAATCAGGAATAGCTGGAAAGGAAAGAAACGTGTTGCTACGTGAACCCGGAAAGGCCGGGACGAATTTAAAAAACAATCTAGAGACGATCGTTCTGAATGTTCCACCTACAATATTCCCTATCTATGTAATCTGTTTTAATAATTATGTGAAATAGAGCAAAAAAAGATAGCAGTTTTTTGTGTCTTGTTGTTAAGCATTTCCAGGGGAGATAATGTTATTTTTCACGGTGTCACTAGTAGCACGATTTCAGTCTGAAACGGTCATTTTGGTCTGATCGTATCTTAATTGACTGGATTTACCGCTAGAGGAAAACGTCAAGATTTGTCAGATCGTTCAGTCTCCATTCGGATCGATAGTCTCATTAGGTAAATTAGTCCCGTTAAGGCATGTCAAGATATTTAAGACTGTATCTTCTAGCGAGCTGTTTAGATCCGTTAAGACCGTGTCAGACCAAAACAGACCATGGATACAAACTGACGTCAAGATGTTGTCAGACCGTGTCCAGTCGTGTTCAGATTTTAATAATTTGGACACAAAACGAGTGAAACTTTCCCATTATTTATCAGGGGTTGCTCCCCTTTCAAGAATAAAATAAAACTGTGAAAGAAGACGATTTTTTTAACTGAAAGTCTACCACGTCCCCTTAATCATGTTATTTAAATAAAACAAATATTCAATTTTAATTCTAACTTCTTACTATTTAATTATTTAACACTGTTTTATAATTATATAAATAAAAAAAGTAGCTCAAAGTCATACTGCTGCACAAATCGGAATCGCCGCGAATTGACTAAAAAAAATCAACAGATTGCCGAAATAATATTTGATTATTGAATATAAGCACCTGAACCTTTGTATTTAATGGTTTACAAGTGATTGCAATACGTTTTATATGCAATTACAGACTGCCGTACGTGGTGAAGAATTTGTCATTCATTTTTACACCCTTATTTAATAATAACGGATGTCGGCCGTGAACACTTGCAAACGTGATCTTAATATGTTAAATTAAATTTAAGATGTAACTATTTTTAAATATTGTAAATGAATGCATTATCATTTATCTTTTATGTTACCTATATAAATTGCATTTGAGTAAATTTGAGGCAGGGAAAAAAATATATAGATATAACTCTGTCTTTTATCGTTTTCTGTTTATTGTCATGACATTGTCCGTTAACTTTATTTTTGCCAGACTCATGCGTTTGACTTTCCATCTTTATTTTTTAATGTGTCTATAATTCGAGAGCCTTTTGTAAAAAAAACTACATACCAGAAGCCTTCGTTAAAAAATAAAGTTTGAATATTATAGCAGAAAAAGGCTTATAAATTCATTCAAATTTATATTTGAAATAGGATAAATAATCAAGAAAATGTTTATAAATACGTCAGACACTGTACTTAAAGTACATTTAAAGACCAGGTTACATATATATTACATGCATACAGCATAATAAAGCTGGTTTAATTTGAATGACTATCCATTAGGGACATTTTTCGACGATAATTAATCAAATCTGACAAGTTTAATTAAAAACGGAAAATAATTCTTCGCCCGTAAACGATTTAACGTTACCGTACCCTCTTTATTTTTGTTGCATTCATGTCGCATGTGTGTCGGCAGTGTCAGCGCTTCTAATAGCTAACTTATTTTACATAAAATCGTTGACATGGTAGAAGGAAACTCTAGTACAATATAAGCTGAGCTGGAAATTGCAATTGGTGAGTAGAAATGAATATTTTAATACATGTCTATCAGAATAATCATTGATCATGGATCATCACCCAAGAATTTGAAGGAAAAATGTTCACATTTGTTAAATTTGTTCATACAGGTATGAATCGACGTTCCAATACTCCACACTCTTGGATAGTAGCCTGTTCAAAGGCAAAGTAAGAATTTGGGCTGGTTAAAAAATTGTTCCTGTGATTGGACCCCCCCCCCTTTTTTCATGTTTTTTGGAAGATCAATGCATGATTTAAAAAGTTACATATAAACTAGTATGGTTTAAACCTCCTTTTAAAAGTGGCGGGATCCACCCCTGTTTATTGCCTAACATGCATTGACATGTGGGGTATTCACAATGGTATGGTTGTGCGGGATGGCCTATACAACAGTTACAAGACCTAAACCCCTGATCGAGTAATCCTATATATTGTATGTTAATGTATTGATAACTGTCACGTCCTAAATTTGCATGAAATATTTGTCACTTTTTTTTATTAACCAATAACCAACCAATCTTCACATGTTACGATGTAGTCCGAGACAAGCTTGTCTGGCAAAACAGCCGTTTGGACGTCAGAGTAATCTCAGACTAGTTACGACGATGATATACCTATTTATATAGCCACTGGTGGGTGAAGTACAATAATTATAATTTGTCACATATGTGTTATGAATACCTTCAACATGTTCAAGGCTTGGGTTTATATATATGCAATAACCTCAAAATTGCCCGGGGCAAAAAAAGAGTATATTGATATTGTGCCCTGACATGCCTGATTCCAAATGATGAGACGACATTGCGTCCTTAACAACAATTTTTAACACTTTTCATCTTTTGTGATAAGAAATTTAAGATTTTACCGGGTATGATTCATTATTTTGTTATAAATGATTTGTTATGCTCTAAATTTTGTAGAACTTAAATATATGTTATAACAAGAAAAAGAAATTATGTTGAAATTTTTATTTTTATCTTTTGTATATTAATTATTATTCACTGACATGACTGTCATGACTAAATAAAAATTAGATCCCACGCATGCGCGGCATAGTTACTGTAAATAAGTGCCAGACACGTTATCATCAGTATGTTGATGGATTATAAAGAAGAAGAAGAATCTTATAAATACTATTTGCTTTGTCACCATGTCACGTTGGTAGTAATATTCAACAAATTCTATTTTAAAATAAAAAAGTATTATAAATTGATCACAACAAGTATAGTGCTATACAATGCTATAGCCTCTATTAGACAGTAACCCTTCAATGAAGTATAGACCTAAGAAAACATTGATGTAGAAAGAGAGAACATTTTGTTTTAGAAATAGAACCTCAAAAAAGGGTTTTATTCTTCTTCTCATAAGGGACTTATCAATTAAATTGTATAAGTCATAAATTCATTTCTTTACATCATTAAACTTTGTTGTCAAGCAAATTATGATTGCTAGTTTTTCTTGTAGATAAATTATACAAGTTTATATATAATAAATACTTTATTCTTAATGTATGTTTTTTTTGTAGATAAGATATCACATTGGTTTGAGCATGATTCCCAGCCAGATTATGAAGCGGCATATATCATGTATATCAATGTATATATAGGAAATATATAGTGTCACTAAGTTACTCTCATATGGTACCTCATTTGTACCTGTAGCTATAAATTGTGAAATGGTGGATTCATTCATAATTTTGTGTTACTTATTGGTTTGGAAATAACGTTGATAGAGCTAACAGCATTATGTCATGATGTACAGTTGATGGGATGATCTGATTGGACAAAAAGAGAATTGTGAATTGAACAAATAGCAAACTTACAATTCATAGAAAAAATGTAGGAAATACAATGTACTACATTACTTGGTGACAGAGCATACCTTTGAGATATATATATATATATATATATTTGAAATAAGTAATATTAACAATTTGAAATAAAGAGAATTTAAAGTTTTCTAGGAATATTAGTAGTGCATCATATCTTAATTCCATGATTATCTTGGATAGTTATATCATTAAGAATAGACAATTGGAATAATGGAAATTTCTGGTTTCAGTGAATATCAATCATTGTCAATACTAAACGTGCAGCATCATGATCATACATCATCTGATTCACCTTGGATAATTATTCATTTGAAATAAGAATTTGGATATAATAAGAGTTTCTATGCTGCCATTGCTATTGTTGGCTACATGTACCACCAGGGAGTGTTAAACCTCCTTTACTTTCCATGAGGGTCTGTCACGGTCCATCACTATTGGTTAGTGTCATATATATGCATGATGATGGAAGTTTTTACCAACCTAGACAAGCTTTAGTTTACAGCCCTGGCATGGTTGTTGGTTAGAGTCGAATGACAGCTTGCTGTATAGTTATAATAGTCTGAATGTATCTACATGTATTTTAATAATCTTCTAAATTACTGTTCATTCTGAAACTGGCATTTTATAATAGTAGTCAAACATATTAAACAATACATGTACTTCAAAGTATCATTTTATTTTGTCTCGCCTTACACAAAAGTCATGAAAGTTGGTTGTATACAAGAAATTTGTATTACAGTCTTGGGGTGATGATGTAAGCTATTTTATAGAGCTTTACATTTTAAAAGCTAAAAGAGCTGGATGTTTCTTGACTTGTATTCAGATGCTAGTAGGTAATTAATATGTTATGATGTTTCAGTTTGCCATTATATGTACATTGCACCTGACCCCATTTTCATGGTTCAATGACTGCATGTAAAATATACTGTTACTTAATCAATGAAATGCTCTTTTATACTGTATATTTTATATATGTAATTGGATACATTTTATTGTATATGAGTATCTTGAAAGATCTACTTGTCTATCAGGTTGGGTTGACCTGACCTTGACCTTCATGGATAATTTAAGTGATTAAGGTTATTTCAGTTTGATACAATGTTAACATGGTTAGGTTTGTTTCTCAGTTTATACTTCCTAATCATGCTAATAAAATTGACACTGGAAATGGGGAATGTGCCAAAAAAGACAACAACCCAACTTCAGAGCAGACAATAGCCGAAGGTCATCAATGTTTCTCATAAGCTATAAGCTACATTGTACATGTATAGGATCACTACTTTTGGCATAATTATGGAATAAATGTAAGTTGTACATGTTTGACATTTTTGAATGGCTTATTTCATCTGACAATGACACCATTTTCATGGTTTTTATGTTTAGTCTTTTTCTCTGTTTCTATGGTTACTATAAATGTTTAACCATAAATTTGGGGTATGGAAGAACTGTGAAATTCAAAAATTCATGAAATTCATGAAATTATCTGTCCTATATCTGTCTGGCATGGTTATTTTGACTGGACTTCATTTTAATGGATTATTGATAATGTAAAGTTTATGTGATACTTATAGACTAGTAAAATCTTCTTATTTCAGAATTTCAATAAAAAGATCATGAATAAGTCCACATTTAAAAGAATGTCTGTTTCCCATCCCAGGGGGCTTATTTTTTACCTGGGTGTGGGGAGGGGAAACAAACAATTTTTATTTTGGCCTAAGGAGATATGGTGAGACGACTATCAACCATTTAAACCATGTAGACCAAGTGATTTACTTGTTAGTCACTATATAATAGGTCACTGCACACCCTTCAACAATGACCAAAAACTAAAACTTTATAATGAGCACCCTATAAAAGGTTCAGCCTGTAATGAGGCATCTGACACAGTTAATGTAAAATATTCAGACGAAAAACCCAACAGTGATGACAATTTGATTTATTATACCATACCCTCCCCCCTCCCTTGAAGTTAAATGTCTAATCCCTTGGTGTACTAATATGAATAGTATTTTACTGGAAATGTTTCGGAAAATAGATATTGATGCTAACATAAATATTTTATCCAATAAAAAGACAGGAAATAAGTCGGTGAACCAAAAAGTTCAAATCTAATTGAAAATTAAAGTGCCCATGAACTCACTGATCATGCACGAGTGATTCTATTCATAAAAAGTGTCCGTGTAACAATTAAGAAGAGTCTGTGTATCATCGAAAAAGAGTCTGTGTAACACCCCTTAATGTACTGTTTTTCTATAGCTCTGCAAGGGGGGGGGTCAAAGTCGTTCAAAGGTCACTGTACGGCCTTTAACAATGAGCAAAATCCATACAGCATTCTAGTACGGCATACGTTTTACCTCAGCGAACTCACTGTCTTGGTGATGTATCAATCATTTGCTTCAGGTCGATCAATTTCGCATCTCGTCATGAATAAGCGTGATATATTTGCCACTGGACATTAAGGGAGCAATCAATTTATCAGTTTCATTTAGTGATGCATGCTAGTTATATATAGTTCTCAAATGATAATTGTCTAAAACTGTTTCCATTTTTGTGTATTTTATTTTTTAGCGTAAATTTTAGAATTTCTTTCCGAATCTTTCTCTTTGCATTTATTTGTTTGTAAACATTTAATAAAGTAGTCCATGTCAGGGGTTAGATTGTATACAGCCAATCTAGGACCAGGCCAGTAGAACAGAAAACAGTCTCCATTGTATACATACATATGCATTTATGTTGAAGCGTAAAACAACGACATGTAGTTGAGCTCGTTTTGGTGAAACAAGTACTGTCAAATCTTTATATATATATATCTGGTAAAGTTGTCATAAAAGCAAAAACGGACGAAAAAGTTGGCAACAATTTATAATAAGACTAAACTTATTTTGGCCGTTTCGTTTCTTCTAAAGTGTTAAATTCAAGTTGACAACCATGCGACTGGCTTACTTGGAGATTCAGGTGACCTTTTTTGTTTTTTAGAAATTTCAATCAAAGTTCGTATACCCCTTCAACGATTTATTCAATTTTTTTTTAACGTATAGATAGCGCGAAACTCTCACTACACCATGCATAGACTATTTTTTTTTCGACCAAATGCGGCTGCTTATTTATACAACCGAACAACCAAACGTCCGCACCCAATTTTAGCAAAGATATACTGTCGAACGGGAGATGTGAATATTTCTATACCCAATCAATCATTTGGTTTTGAAAACAATTTTAAAGGTATACATTAATACGACATCAACCCAACGACACATATCAATCAAAACATTAAGAGTCAACACACAGATTTTTGTTATAGAAAGAAACCTATACAGAATAAAAAGCCTAAACCGCAACAAGACTAAATAATACGGGAGCAGTGATTTTTTTTAGACAAAAATGCAAGTGTTCCGTAGAAATATTTCACGTACCATTTTTTTTTATTTCGATCGTTGAAAATTATAGCAGGTGTGATATAAATCAGTAGATTCAGGCCAAAACTATAATATGGAAATATAATATAAAAATTAAGCCTGCTTTGTACTAGACCGACACACTGAGATGGATTTTTAACGTGTAAGTTCACAAGCTAACAGTTCGAAAGAAAGAAAAAAACTCTTTGTTAGACCCGTTTGGGATTCGGACTAAAGTCCTCTCGCTGTTGAGGTGAACTTATTCTCACGAGACCAACCAGGAGAGAGGTCGCATAGTCATGCCATGGAAGTATTATATTGACGTCAATATAATACTTCCATGGTCATACCAAAAACTTGAGCATAATAAACAATACAGTTTAACAGAATTATCACCGTTACTAGTTAATGCGATTTTAAAGTCATGATCTTATCTAAATTAGATACCGTTATGTGATGTTGGTATCTACACGTATGAATAGAGATGGCCGACATCAGAGTAGATTGAGAGGACCATCGCTCTCTGCAAATTGAAAACTCTTCCTCAATGATGTTAGTGGTCCCACTGTAGCGAGCTGTTGCAAGGCTAAATTTCTATCCTTATTAAATCTTCTCTCATTATTCAGTGGTTACCGTATTTCAAGTTTACTTTTAATCTTATTGTCGAACGACTATTTGAAGTGCTTCCTATTATATTTAAAACTTGTGTTCTCGTTATGAACACGAATGAAATATTTGCCACTGGAGGTGACTGAGGCAAACAACAATGAATCACCATCACTAAAATATAAGTATTTGTTCTCACAAAATACTTTGTAATTAATTAGAAGAATGATGACAATTTCTCATCTATTCACGTTTTGATCGAGCTGCTTCAACCTCAAATCTTGCTGCATTGTTTTACATTTAGGCTACTAGTATTAAATACTATTGTATTCATTGAAGTTTACATGCGTAGTTTTTTTTATTCAAAAGAATAAATTAATATTTATAAATAAATTGGACTGAACAAACAACACTAATTACTTCGCATTTGCATGTAACGCAGTTTAGAAAAATAAAAGATTGGATTTTTTTTAGATTAGCACACATGCAACGCATCCCCACTTAGGAGTCCTCCAAAAAGGTAAAATTTACCTGTAAGGGAACATGTATGTCTGGTGTATGTATATCACTCGTTCCATCTACAATATACGGAAATGACACGACCGGGTATTGTAAAGCTTTGAGGGACTTTTAATGTCAAATTCATATCCCTGGGCGAAGAAATTACCAAGTTTGGAAAACACCGTGTGTACACTGACTTATAAAAGTGTTTATGTCTTTCATGCTGTCTAGTCTGAGAATAAAAGTTTGAGCAGTTTTTGAAGGTAAAAAATAAAGGTTTAATATTATTGCAAAAGTCTGTGAATAATTGAAAATAGGACGTTCCGGAAAACACAAGTCGCTATATTAAATGCTTGTAAATCTCTGTTACATGTGGCGCGCTTCTATTTAAATACCTTTCTGTTAATTAAGAAAGTGTAACAGTTATTGAAATCCGGCTGAAAAAAGGGAAAACGAATAGTGACTATCTAACTTATTTTTCAAATATCGAATACACAAATAAATCTCTAACCATCCACGCTTACAATTTGTTTTTACTGACAGGTGTCTGCTGGCATTCGATTGGATATCAGTTTTATGTAGGCGTAACAATTCATCCCATTTATCCAATCAGCTGTCTTGTGTGCGATCTCATACGGTTCACATGGTCTAGTTTTTTATAATGATAGCGATAAAAATTATTCGTGCAGAATATACATACACTATAAAACAAAAATATCCTGTCCAAAAATGACTTACGAGACACCATATTAACCAAATAACTATTTAAAAAATTAGACAGCATACATGTAAAATATTATCATTCATAACAATTACTATTTAAAAGGGAACACATACTATAGGAGATATGGGATATGTTTCAATTTGACAGCAACCAAACGACAAAAAATCATAAATGAATCAAGAGCGCATGTTTAGTCTTCAACAAGAAACAGGTGTCTACACAAAAGGTCTGACAGCGTGAAAGACCAAAACCACACTATTATAAGTCATGGTATTCGAAAGCAGGAGATTAGTACTCTATCAGACAAAACTGCAATCACGTTTACCAAATACTTAACCAACGCACCACAAACTAATACCTGCACCAAGTTAACGTATAATTGTGATATGAAGAGATGGCAGATACCCACAACCAACTTGGAACCACCACCAGACAGAAGGACAAATAAGCATTTAGAGGGCTGGCACCCCATATGGAATTTACTGACCCCATATATACCGTATTAGGTCACTAGCACACTGTGTCACTAATAATATTCAGTATGGTGATGCAGCATCTTACATCCTCTAACTTGGAAACTTGATGAACATTGAACATTCATATGTGTATATCAGTGCCTTGTACTTGTATGATATTTGTCTGTATTTATTCATTAAAATATAAATCTCTAATAAGACTTTATTTACAAAATATAACACATGAGTAAAAAAAAAAAACACTTTCAGAAAAAAAAGAGTAACTATAAAAAGTGCGACCCCAAAAATTAAAAAAAAATATCTTTCCTTTAAAAAGTATTTCATGGTAGAATTTGACATCAAAATGGGTTAAAATAACAAATATCAACTTATTGCAATACTAACAAAACTTAACTTAATTACATTGTTTACAGAAGCTCCCATTTCACCTTAGTTAATTCTTGTGTACCTAAAAATTTGTACTAAGGCAAACTGGGATTAATTATATATATATATTTTGACAACTAAGTCGAAATGAGAATAAGCCGTTCACACAGTGTTTTCACAAACCGGTAATTTCTTCGCCCAGGGATATGAATTTGACATTAAAAGTCCCTCAATAGCTTTACAATACCCGGCCGTGTCATTGCCGTATATTGTAGATGGAACTAGTAATATATGTTCCAGACCGTATGAGTATTTGGGCCGTACGCGTACGGTCTGGACCGTATGCGTATTTTTTCAAAATACTCATACGGTCGGACCGTACGCGTACGGTCTGACTAATATTAAGAAGTTGTCAAAGTTAATTAGATCCATATAACTGATCAATATAACTTAACTCTCAAATAGATATAAACAAGGGTGTGTGTTATCGCCCATTTTATTCAATATTTTTATTAATAATTTAGTAAATGAGGTTAAAAGTTTAAATGTTGGTATTCCGATAGAGGAAGAGAAAATATGTATTTTGCTCTATGCTGATGATATTGTTTTACTTGCTGAAAATGAATCAGACTTACAGATGCTCTTAAATGTTTTACATATGTGGTGTCATACAAATGATATTAGTGTTAATTTGAGTAAATCTAAGATTATTCATTTTAGACCACCTTCTTTTCCAAGGTCTATTTATACATTTATGCTGGGTAATGATAATATTGAAATTGTAATACAATATACTTACCTTGGTTTACATCTTACAGAATTTTTAAATTATGATTTAATGGCAAAAGCTATTGCCAAGTCGGCAAGTAGAGCTCTTGGGTTATTGATCGCAAAATGTAAATCAAATGGTGGTTTTTGTTACTCTACTTATACAAAGCTTTTTGACACACTTGTATGGTCAGTCATCGATTATGGTGCTTCAATATGGGGAACAAGAGAATTCTCCTGCATAAATGCTGTTAAAAACAGAGCGATGAGATTTTTTATGGGTGTAGGAAAGTATACACCAAACTTATCTCTGTATGGTGATATGGGCTGGATTCCATGCAATGTAAAGCATTGGACAGCTGTTTTTAGATTATGGTCCAGATTTTGTAAAATGGACAATGATAGATTGAACAAAAGAGTATTTATATGGTCATATAAGTATGGAAATAAGCCAATTAAAAACTGGTGCTTCAGAGTGATGACTAAGTTTAAAGAGTATAATCTTGAACCATATTGTAACTGTGATATATTGTTAACTAAAAATGTAATTAAGGATATAGAATGCTTAGCTATTGATTTATATAAAACTGAATGGCATAATAAGTTGGTTTCGAATGAATATGCCAAACTTCGTACTTATAAATTATTTAAAACAGAATTTAAGGTAGAAAATTACATTTGTAAAACTATTGCAGGGAAATATAGAAGTGCTTTTGCAAAATTTCGTTGTGGTGTTGCGCCCCTAAAAATTGAAACGGGCCGGTATCAGAACTTACCTATTAATGAACGAATATGTTTTAGTTGTAATGAAACCATAGAAGATGAGAAACATGTAATTTTGAAATGTCCACTATATGCAGATTTTCGTGCTGTGTTGTTTAGTCATGCTAATTCTTTTTGTCATGATTTTAATAGTATGTCAGATGATGATAAATTTGTATTTTTATTTAGTGATGAAAATGTTTATTTTTACACTGCCAAAATCTGCTATGATATTTTACTGAAAAGAAAATGTTTATTATATTCTTAAAATTTGTTTACTTTTAAACTGTTTTATGTTATTCTTAACATTTGTATACTTTTAATTTGTTTTATGTTTTATGTATGTAAATATATATATGTAAATGTATATACCTTTTTTTTTTTTTTTTTTTTTTTTTATAGTCTCTCATAACTCTTTTTAGAGTGGCTCTTGTTTTATATTGTAATATTTAAATTGTAATATTATGTAAATGTTTTAGAAGAGGTGAGACTCAAATAAAATATTGTCTTGTCTTGTCTTGTCTTGTCTATAAAAAAAGTTTAATTTTATAATTGAAAAAAAACAAACTATATATTTTAATGATTTAAAAAATTCACGCTAAGTGAATCTGTTAATCTCTTGTATTTTAAAACATGTCGATCACTCAGTAAAATAATTGAATTATGATCACTAAAATTGAAAATATCGGAAGTAAATATAATGTGGGAGGACAATTGTTTTAGAATATTTAGAAACTTTACTAAAAAATATTTTTGCTAAGGAACATACAGAACTGCAAAAATGTAAATGAAAAAATATTAGTACGTTACTTGTGGTAGCAAGTGTAACATTGGTTGAGAGTACCAAAATTAGGATTAAGATATACAATTAAACAAATATTTTATTTCAATTGTTCATTTGTTCATTTTATCCGTGTAATTTTAATAATATTAAATTAGTAAATCTGAAAATAAAGATTGTGATTAATGTTAATTTTTTGAAATTTAACCCATATGATCTAATAACATGTATGGTCAGCTCGTACTGGACCATACGCGTATGGTCGGACCGTACGAGTATACGTATACGGTCCGGACCGTACGCGTACGGTCCAAATACTCATATGGTCTGGAACATATACACAATGAATTTCATACACCAGATATACAAATACAGGTGAATTTTACCTTTTTGGAGGACTCCGAAGAGGTGGTGCATTGCATGTGGGCTAAGTTTGAAAAAAAATCCAATCTTTTATTTGGGGTACGTCTGAATACCGCTAATGACCTCCTGAGTGCACTCAGGACATACAATGTGCACTCAGGATCCTTCATATTCATCGTATTTGCAGGATGGATGCATATATTTGGTACACGCTGCTTAGCTAAGAGTTACATTTTGGTAGAATTTGAAATCGAACTAAGATAGATTTGTTAATTCTTTTGAAAAAATGACACCAATTACTGAGCCGTGAATTATCCAACCAAGCAGGAAAGTCCCTGAATCAACAAAATTGATCGGATTATCTTATTTTTGTTTATGAATTGTGTTGTTAGTACTGGTCCGGGAACACAATTATCCCCCTTCAATTTTCGTTGTCAATTTTCGTTCACAAATATAGTTCCCTTTAATTTCAGTATATTTTTTCTTAAATTTTTTTTTGCCTTTCCTTTGAATTTTTCTCAATTCAGAGTTTGAACTTTAAAAAAATGATTAAGTGTGTATTAATATAGTACATAATAGTAAAGAATGTGAAAGCGATTCCTTTGATATAAAATTTGCAGCAATATTCCAGTATAAAATTTCTGTCTATCTGTAGCTACATCCAACACTTAACATGTCATGATATAATGATATTCGTCACAGATATCTCTTGAGCCGCAGAAATGACAAAGTCTGTCTTGAAAGGGGTTAGTTATTATAACTTTATGAAGTTAATCTCTTTTCATGCTTTTGGAGAGTTGTCTCATTGGCAATCAATACCACATCTCGATCTTTTTTTTATTTTTTTTTACATATATAAAGTTAGACTTCAATGCCCCCCCCCCCATTTTTCTTGAAACTCCTCGTAGATTTATAATAGATAGCTTACATATAACATATGTTTTGATAACTAATAATAAAGATCTTATTTTAGTTTAAAAACTTTACGAATGCCCAGGAAAGATTAAGCGTGTTAGATTCGAAGTGATCAGACTACCGCTAGGTAAAACTTTGAATCATTTTTGACAAAACTATTAGAATTTAAGACTGCTCTGCTTTTACAATAACTGTTTACTTGTTATCATTTCAATGAATATCGAGTAATATTTGTCGATGGACGGTTGTTGAGTTAATGCACGGTATTGTGATTGTTTTCACAATTGAATTTATAGAACCTTTTGTTAAGATTCATTGTCATATGTATCAAATCAAAATAGCTTTCTATTACCAGTTCCTTGGCGTTGCAACACCACTGCATGGTCATCCAATCAAAAAAGGAAAGTTATAATATTTATTTTATTAATAATATAATCTTTTATTCGTAAGCAATACAACTTACAGAAAACAATTATTACAAATATTCAATTACATCAGTGAAACATATTTACATTTAAACAATTAGTCAAATAATCATATAAGTATAGGTATACCATTATAACAGTACAGCAGAATAGGATCAAATGGATTTTTAGCATTAATGAATGAATTTAATTTCGTACCTTCTCAGTCAGAAATAAAAACTTCCCTTTAATTGGTTAGTTCCTTTACATTATGAACAGATACTGGTGAGAACCCAACCACTTTAAAAGGGGGTCCCAACCGAGCATAAAAAAGGGGCGAGTTCCAACTGTATATATATGCCCCCTTTCAAATGCATTGATCGTCTAAAAAGTTTAAGATTCGACGGTTTTCTCCAACAATATGGTTTGATAAATTTCTTTCGAAGTTCATTATACTTTTCACATACTAAAATAAAATGATATTCATCTTCAATTACTTGTTTATCACACCATATTACAAAATCTCGGATATCTCTCAATATTATAAAATCGACAAGTTTCTATATTCAAACAGTGAACAGACTGATTTATGCGGTATTTACAAATAAATGGTTTTATAAATATAATTTACAGCATGATCTAATACAGCTATGCAACATACATTTAGGCGAGTCTTCAAAAAAATAGTTCATTTCACTATTAAGGCAGCAACCATTTGATTTTCTTGGGGGGGGGGGGGGGGGGGATTTTTTTTCCAAACATTTTTTCGGCGACAATTTTTTTTTCTTTCAATATTAGCATTACATATAGTGTCAGCTGAGGGTAAAACAAACATTTTTTTTCTCAGAGTCAAAAACAAATTATTTTTTTTCCAAAACTCGAAACAAACTTTTTTTCCAAAAAAAACATAGCCCCCCCCCCCTTTCCACCCCCAGAAAATCAAATGGTTGCTGCCTAAAGCTACCGTTTAATCTATCTTTGAATTCAATTAAAAACAAGTTCACATTTTTTTTTAACCCTAATGTAACCGTATGTTAAAGCGTTGTCATCCGTATCAATAAATTGTTTATCAAAATTGAAGTGCATGAGTATTATTAACGTCTGGGATGAGTGTGAGATTTCTCTGTTGATGGGAATAAACAAAATTTAGCTGAATTTGTATTATTCAAATTAATGAAAAGGCAATCTAGTGTGTGTTTAAAATGATATTGTTGGAATGGATTTATAACATTAAAAATGTGTGTAACCGATTTTAGGTTGACTTGGACTGCGAATTTGAAAATAATTTATTTGTGAAATCACATTCTTTAAGATGACATATTTTGTAAGTACGTTAACCTTTTATTCTAATTATAATATCTTTGAAATGCATTTTATAGCTGACTATGCGGTATGTGCTTTGCTCATTGTTGACGGCCGTACGGGTCGGGAAAACTATCAGAAATATATATGATAAAAAAAACAGTAAAGTTCCCACTACTTTTTTGGTAAACTTTCTTGCTATTCCCGAATGTGTTTTTGTGATTTATGCAATTTTATTCATGGACTAGCTAGCATAAAGAATTACATGTACTTTAAATGTATAAAATAAATTTTTTCTACAATGATATATAATTAGGAATGGAAATTAAAAGCCTAATTCAAAAACATAAAAAGGATTTTTTTATTTGTATCTTTAAATATCCTCGAAAATAACTGCGTTTGAAAGCTTCTTTTAATATAATTTACACGTATATCGAAATGTGTTCATACCAATTGTCCCGCTTAATACCAATCAAAACATTACAATTTTGTTTATTACAGATATATTTGATCATATCCACGGTTGAATGCACAATATCCCCACCAAGAGAACCGTCTACGGTTAGAGGTGGGACGACAGCCTAGATGTCGTGTGCAAAAATAATAATCACTTGGTACGGTTTCAGCTTGCGTATTGTAATTTTAAATAGTATAGATCGATTCGTGTTTTAAAATCAAACAAACGCTACTGCTTGCACTGATGATCAAAAATTACTTTTATATATATATATAAAAAAACAATGTATTTGTTACATGTTATTGGTATTAAATTGTATATTTTGAAGATCATATTCCGTAATGTTATGCCCTGAATTCTATTCGATGTCTATAAAGCAAATAAAATCTTTTTGTACTCGTAACAAGAAGGAGAAAAGATTGGGCTGCCTCTCTTCAATTTTGTCCAGTTACCAAAGTAAAATCAAAATTAAATTCTCCGACAATGCACATGTTGATATATTGTATATGTCATTCCAACACTTACACTTGTTCTTTTATTTGTGTGGCAAATTTAATGACCATTTTAATTCAAAGCTTGGATTTGCATCCTTCATTCTCCAGTACGTTTGAATTTCTACATACATCCAGTCAGTAATTAAAGTTGTGTGTTAAACGTCAATACGAAAGCAAACAATCCATAGTAAAAAAAGATATTTAGAGGGCACATATGTATCTTTCGTCTGACAGCACGTATACACCACAGTTATCGTAAATTATATAAACATATAAAAAAAAAAAGAGAAAAGAACTGATAAGTGCGGGTAATCCATGCGCCTTGCCTCCTTCATGTTTCGATATCTTAAAAATTAATTATTCTTTTATCTATTATAACACGTGAAAACTACACCGGTGAGTTCCGTACATGTCATAAACTTACAGGTGGTCCTGAACATGCATGAAGTATTTGCCACTGGACTTTAAACAACAATCAATCACACTGCAACTTATAGTATATATAGTTGTGAAATACAAAATGTATATTATAATGATACATTTAGATGAATAAATAGAATACAAATACACACTACTTTATATAACTGACACAATTTAAAGGAATACTCTCTAAACTATATAGAGAAGCGAAACGTTTCTTTTGAATACTAAACAAACTTCCTAACAGTACATGTTTTTTTAATGGTTTTACATGCGGCGCTCAAATATTTTGCATGGTCTTTTGGTATATGATATTGTAAGAACCTTTAACGTTTAATAGATTCACATTCGTTACTTTGCTCAATATAAAAAAAAACATAAGCATTAATTTATATTAAAAACTGAAGGTCAGACATCACTAATACGTGTTCATTCATTCTTTATTAAAGTTTAGACCTTTTATCAAGAATGATGATGAGAGTAATTGTAAAATATAATAGGCATGTACTTTCGTACGTTATGGATCATTGATTTTGTTACATGTTGACCCGGTTGATTACTAGCACGTGCCATTGAACTCGACCGTTTTAACTAAAACAGATTTTATTTCAAATCAACGCCATATATATATATACAAAGTATATACAAAGTACTATATACATATTATATGGATAAGAAAATAAATATTATAAGGATATATTGTTTGAATGAAAATTTTTATACGGTGATATTTTAACACCGTCCCGACAGAGACTGAATGCAGTATATGATCAGGTTTCGGGATCCGGGAAGTCTTTTTTCGAATTTCCGAATGTCGGGAATATTTTTTTCCAACTTAAATAGAGTAACTCGCACGAAAAAAAAATAAATATACCAAAAAAGCAACAGCTTCAACGGTAAACTAGGACATATATCAACAGAAAACGAATTAAAGAAACTGTCATGCATAAAACAAAAATATGCATGACTGTGTTTATTTGCCTCCGCTGCATTTCTGTGGATTGTCTCATTGGCAATCATACCTCATCTCCTTAACTTTTTTAGGTTACGTTTAGGATTTTCCGTTACTAATCTTCAAATACAAAAAAACATTTTTACCGGTGTTCACAACATTTCAAGGTTAAATTTATGGCATACATTATGGTGTGTATACAATTAACGTACGTCCTTGCATTTAACTATCAATATATATTTATATAAACTAACATTTATTAAAAAATAAACAACATATATATATAGAAGAATAATTTATTAGTTTTTAACAAAACAAGAAAAGAAATAAAGAATTAACACAGGATTTAATCTTTTTTTTTTAATTAATCAAAATATACTTCAAATTCTAATAATAAAATACATATATACATGTATTAATCTAAAATGCATTATCGAGTAGAAGGGGCGCAACTCGTGGTATCAAACCGGTATACTGAACGGATCAAAACAGGGTCTGAAAATTTTGAACGTTCTTTTGTATCCATGGTCTGTTTTGGTCTGACACGGTCTTAACGGGTCTAAACAACCCGCTAGACGATTCAGTCTTTTCCGTCTTGACACGCCTTAACGAACTGATTTACCTGATGAGGCTATCGATCTGAACGGCGACTTAACTATCTGAAATATCTTGACGATTTTTTCTAGCGGTAAATCCAGTCAATCAAGATGTGATCAGACCAAAATGACCGTTTCAGACTGAAATCGTGCTACTAGTGTGTGTTTGATAGGTTTGTTACATTGTAACATTATATAATACACACTCAGAAAGTGGATTAAAATAGCCTCCCACACTAAATTAACCGAATTTCAATTATTCTATTTACCGTAATGCTATTATATAAACTTCGGAGGTTCATATCACTTATATTCAACGTTTTTATATCGGATTTGTTTTTACTATTGATGTTGAACGGTTCATAGTAAAAAAAAAATCCGATAAAACCGCTGAATGTAAATGATAAGAACCTCAGAAGTGTTATATATTGTCCTTTAATATAAGACCGGAGGTTCATATCATTTAAATACAACATTTTTTTTATCGAATTTTTAAATGTTGAACGGTTCAACGGTTCAACATTGGTAGTTAAAAAAATCCGAAAAAAACTGAAATTAACGGTTCAACATTGATAGTAAAAAACAATCCGAAAAAAACATGTTGAATCTTAAAGATATGAAACTCTGAAGCCTTACATTATAGGATTATCGTTTATTAGTTCTTTATCCTAACTAAATGTTTTTTGTTGGTGGTGTATATTTAAAAAAGGGGGAGGGGCTTTTAAAAACACCAAAATACCTTAACAATCCTACAATATTTGTTTACAGAATGAGAATTCCGATTCGTTTGTACGGGGAACATGTGGTTGCAACCCCCTCTTTAATTGACTGTTCGATTTTTTTTTTGCAGTGTCGAAAAGGGAGATAGACAGCAGTTTTATCAAGAAGTTATGTACGTTCTGCTATACATTTGACAGTCAGTAATTATTCTGAAGTAGACATGTCGACCAGAGGCATGGAACAGAGAGGAGAGGTTTTAAAGTACCAGATGCTTATCTGAGATTCCAATTTGAACTAAAGAAAGCAATATATAAAGATATGTAGGAGAAATAATCTATACGAATAAAGTTATGTCACAAAAGGAACTTGTTTTTTTTTTATATACAGAATTTGTCAAACGTCTCCATAACAGAAGAGATGTGAATGCATCCTTCATAGTCTTGTAATACTAATGGTGATAATTTATATAATTTCTGAGATGATATAGCAGTGCTATTGGTTTCCCCTTTCTCCTTCTTCAAAGAACTTGATCATCTGAACTCTTTCTTTTTTTTTTTAAATTGGAGCCCTGTTCAAGAACAGTTAAAAGAGCATATGCTTAATTTTCGTTATCTTTTAGAATCATATTTTTTTTTTAAACAGGTTGTACATTCTACATAAAATATGCCAGTCAATCGCAAATGTTAACACCCAAAAAATGTCTTTAGCATATTCATTTTTCAACTTACAAAATATGCGAAAAGTTTAAGCATCCCAAACATTACTCTTGTACAAAACTGTAACAGACTATCAAAGACTGTCTAGTAAGTACAATGTTAACCCAAGCCGCTGCTCTTTTAAGCATCGTCTTAGCAACGACTTGGTTGATTGTAAGAGTTAGGTGCAGAGACTGAAGACTTGAGACAATAACATGGAGATAAGTATGTATAAGAACAACGTTTTCAAGAATATAGGAGGGGGGGGGGGGGGCTTTCGTCGGAAAAATATGTTTGATTAAACATAGGGAATCACTGGAGCATGACTGGAGCGAGCTCCCCTTAGCTCAGTCTTAATTCCTTGTTGATGGATTGTTTCCTGGCTTGCTTTGGTAGAGTATTGTCTGCATGTTTCACACTAGAGTACTATATATACGCATGTGCAGTACATGAAATATGAAGACACCGGTGTACTACTATAGTACTTGACTTATAATAGTGAGCAAGTATGAGAAAAATAGAGTGAGCCACCGTATACGGTAAAAATTAATATAAGGGAACTTTGATATTCTTGAATCTGTTTCTGAGTTGTGAAGAACTAACATACAACTAACAGTGGGACGGTTTTTCAAGTAAAGTACTATAAATTACAATCGAGTCTTTATGTGATAAACTTTAATAAAATTGAGTCTAATGTAAAACGATTAAATAAGTAAAGACTCTTAATGTCTTGCAAATTTTAGACTGTAGGTAAACTAATAAGAAAAGAAAAAGATATAAATAGTAAATTCAAATTGTATGAATAATATTTGCGAACAAAAAAAGTATCACATTAAGATAGACTAAAAATGTATCGAAAATATAGCACAAAAGAAATCATGAAATAACTCGGTGCAATCCCAATTTAAGATGCAAACACATAAAAAGAAAAACAAAATCACATCATATCTCCACATGACACAAAACAAAAACCAACTGCAATCAACAAATAAGACGCAAAGAATAAAAAAAAAACATTCGCGGGCAACTACCGCCTTATTATACAGTATGATCGAACACAAACATAGATCCTGCTAACATGTTTAACCCTGCCACATTATTTATGTTCGTGCATGTCCCAAGTCAGGAGCCTGTAATTCAGTTGTTGTTGTTTGTTTATGTGTTACATATTTGTTTTTCGTTCATTTTTTTTCTATATAAATAAGGCCGTTAGTTTTCTCGTTTGAATTGTTTTACTTTGTTATATCTGGGCCTTTTATAGCTGACTATGCGGTATGGACTTTGCTCATTGTTGAAGGCCGTACGGTGAATATGACACCAAAGAAATAAAACGCAAAATAAATTACAAGAAATTGCAAAATAAATAAATGACGTATAAAAAATAATTCCGAACGACAATTGGTTAACACAAACAAAAGGAATACAACGATATAAATTTATGCTACCCCAAAAACTCAACTTCACAATGGTCAACCAATCCGGGTTACTGTATAACTAAGGTGTACCAAATGTGTAACAAAACTTTTAAAAATAATACAGAAATTATGACTGTCGGTGTAATTGTAATTGTTAAATAAAAAAAAAGATGTCAAACATGCAAATATTATTTAAAAAAAATAGTTTTAATCACTTTAAAGTCATGTGATGTTACATATATATAGGACGGGTGTGTTCGATTCGTAAATTAATTAACAAAACCGCGTCACATAACATCCAACTTTGAAATTGCGTCCAAATGTCAAATTTAGGTGTGCCACTTTAGGAATGGTCTTAAACGGTTGGCAATTCATTTCTCAATTTTTGTAATTTTTCCCAGATTTTTTCTATGTCGAGCAAAAAAAAGTAGCTGTTTATAAGGAGACCCCCTAAATGACACAGTGTAGATACTATTCTGTACGCTATCCGGAAGTCGCGATTTTCGAAGCGATGATTTCCAACTGGCTAACAGGACGGTTTTGCCTACGGTAACTTTTCTCATCATTTATTTACTCCTATATCTACAAAGTGCTTTGAACATCTTCAAGGTATATATAGCATCATAAATATGAGTAACTGTAACAAAAACATGTATTAGAATATAAAATATACGTGTGCATCACATCAACTTGGTAGAAAAAAGTGAAATCGATGGACAATTTTGCTCTTGTAGTACAAAGCAAATAATCTTTTATTGCAAATATTTGCATCAGTTTACAGTTAAATATATACTGTTTCAATATTCTTTTCGTATTTAAGTAGAATATTCGTATTTCCCATAAAAAATATGTTTTCCATGAGGATCCCAAAATAAATTACTGTACGATCAGTCTAGAACTGACTGTATTCTAGAAGCGATTTCAGATTTTTTGACTGTATGACCAGTCGTGATTTTGAAGAAAAAACAACAGCAATTTGAAGGTATATACGTGTATATGTGATATTATGAACTATAGGGAACTATAACGTGTGATTACTTTCATCAGACAATACAAATATATTTCTGATGATCTTTTGTAGACGGCAAAATAATTGTATTTTTGTTCCATCAGTCTTATTTAAAATCAAATGCCTAAAAAGTAATACATGATTCGCTTGTGGACTTTGTAATAGTGTATCGTTACAGTTATCTGTTTAGCTATTACATTTTTAAAGATTATTAACCGCATCGTCCGCCGTTGACCAATTGGTGATAACATAAATCAAGCTTGTCTCTTTTAAAATAACAAAAAATTGATAAAGACAGCTTTGCATAGGGGATAATTCATGTGATATAATTTTGGTAAGTTTACAGAAATAGAAGGTCCAATCCATAATGCATTAATCGAGTAAAAATGGAGCAATTTCAGAAAACTTTAACGATTGGTTTAGGAGGTGTTGGAAATACCTGATGGATGCCCCCAAAAAATGCAATATTCAAGTCCGTATCTTATATAAAGTAACCCCATAAAAGACTTTTACTAAAATTCGAAATAGATGGTGTACAATACAGTCATTATCATTTATGATAAGGAAACCGAATAAGATTAATTAATAGTTATATCAGTGACGGATTAAAAAAAAAAAGAGATCCGGCAGTTTGAAACCCTTTTTTTTTAACTATCAATGCATTTGTATGGGAACATATATTTGGAATCCTCTTTTCTCCTGGATTGGACTCCCTCTCAATTTAAAAATGGCCGGAACCCCCAACCTCCAACGGACGAACGGAAAGACGGACTTCTTTATCACTATAACCCCCCGCTTGACAAAGTGGTGTACAATTGAGTGTCAAAGAGACAGCTCTACATCTTAAACAAAGTGAAGGAACTGCGATCAATTATAGGCTACAGTACGGCCTCGAATCATGTGTGTAAATACATGCATTTTTATATAACAACTAAATCTGTGTGTTTGTACAATTCTAAGTATAACGGAGGATATTTCTGAAACTTATATACTAGTATACATCAAACCTTCCTCTTATTTTAGCATCATTTAAACATCCTTATACTTAATGCAGTAAGTCGAGTACACCCTATCAAGCTAAAACATGTTTCATAAGTTTTCAGGATGTGAATGTATTGAAATATTGTTGTGTTATTTAGAAAAATGCCACCTTCTAATGTATCGTAAATAACTTTGAAATCACCACTAGAATACAGTGACATTATCATAAAGACTGATCATACAGTTTTAAAATATACAAGCGAGACTGATCGTACAGTGAGAAATTCAAACAAGTGTAATTTTCTTATTTCTGGCTTCAAAGATCTGGTTGAAACTTTTACCACCACTTGAAATATACTTCATTTAGTTAATTAAGTCAGGTGTTTACGTTAATTTGTACACTAAGAGGGTAAAAAGATTGTTTTTAGGTTCGCCGACTGATTTTTCTTAGTGATGCACTTGAAAATCTCTTGATCAAGGCAAAGATATGAATAATTAATGTGCGGAATTTAATTCTAAACCATTTGAGAATATCGATGTCGGCTGAATTAATCATTAAGCAATGTACAGATGATCAACTTACCGTTTAATTCGGTATACCCATCAAATTTAAAATGTGATCCAAAAAGTTATCGCTTCGAAAATCGCGACTTCCGGATAGCGTACAGAATAGTATCTACACTGTGAATGACGTTACAGCTTGACTTATGGTCGTTTTAAAAACGATTGTTTGCAAGTTGCATTGTCAACAATTGTACAATAGTGCGGTGACAGAAGTGTAAAAAGTCGTCTAGATCGCGAGTTTAATCTCCTCAAATAACACACGGCTAAAAATGGTCTTAACTTAAAGACAAATATGTCTTCTTTAGTTTTTGCCCTGTCGTCAGAATTTCGTACGGTCACTTTTTTCTAAAAAGTCGTTTTAATGACTGGTAGTATATTGGAGAGTTTCAACCCCCCTTTTTCAAAATGAAAAAAATGGGTATGTTTGCTTACATTTAATTGAAATAGTTTTTCCTGAAGCTATTTTTACATGTCAAAATATGCTATTCAGTATTTTATTTTCTTCTAATCTATAAAATTTGTGAAGTTCAGACTATTTAAAATTGAGGTAATTTTAATTGCAAATTCAGACTCAAACTTTAGTTTCTTCTTCATAGTAGTAATAAAAATTATCCCATAATATTTTAAGCATATAGTATTTAATAAAACTAATAAGTGATAAAAATTTCGGAACCAAAATATGAAAAAAAACTTAAGAAATCAATGGAAAAAGAATGGAGTAAAAATCTTCAATTTCAACACGGAACTCAATTACTTGTCTTCCGTCACATTTTGTGTATTGGTCAATAATTTGCTCTCAAGTGATATATGAAATTACTACCTTTTTCGCTATTATATACACATTTCAATTAAAGTGCACTGATATATGCCATATACTTTGTTTGTATATGTTTATATTCTATGTTTTTCGTTATAAAACATCAAATATACTTTGTCAGAAAAGTCTTATTGTAAAATCAAAATAATGACGGATAGTTTCAGTAAATATTCCGTGATATGTCAAGTCCTTTGCAACTTGCTCGATTAAGTCCAACAGACAAAAGTCGTTAAATTTATGCAGTGAATAAAAAATATGCTAAAAAAACCTCGATTGAAATTTAAAGTCAATTTACCAGTTTAGGGAAGTCGACTTTTGTATCTGCATTGCATAAAAGATTGGATGAGGGGAACATCAAGATGTTTCATGCGATAGCTGTTAATTTGAAGAACTCCGTGCAGGAAGTTTGACGACATACAATTATCTGACTGTTGTCCCTCAGTTTCGGGTATTCAGTGTACACGTTATAGAATGCAGTCGTTCATCTGGAGCGCTTGTATATTTTGTTGCAACAAAACATTTTAGAAAGATAAAAAATTACTCAAGTTTGAATCAGATGAGCGCATTAAAAATGTTTTATCCGTGTCAGATAAAGTTAAAGTTGAAATAGTTTCCCGTCCATCTTTTAAACTTCAAGCACTCTGTCATTTTTGTTGCATTACAAAATATTTGCTAAAAACGAAAAAAAACTAAATCCAAACCCGTGGAAGCAGATATTTCAGAACACGATACTGCTTTTACTAATTCTATTTTGGCTATTGACAACGATTTAATGGTCATTCCTCATGGCACCGTTACTTGATAAATATAGATCATTTCTTCAGGCTGATTCTAATTTAAAATATTCTACATGAAAAATGCAGTCTAAACTCATTTATTTCTATAGAAATTCAGTTGTCAAACAACTTCAACAAGTTCAAGGCAAATATAACATATTATTTAGTAGCAAATTAACTATTTTAGATGCCATATAAGTTTCTAGTCAATTGAAAACTGACCTCAAAATCTCAATGTCAAACTGTAATAGACACAAATAACGGACAGATATTTAATTCCGCTGCAAGTCTACTTAGAAAAGACATCGAAACTCCAAAGAAGACTACCCAACTTTGGATGAATTGTTTCTTCCTTCTTAATTCAGTCAATGCATTCGTATTTATTGCAATTCACTCTATAGTTACTCAATGAAACTGCATACAGCCAAGACTATTCTCAGGAAATGGCACCAGAGAAATTGTGGAAATGCTAAGCAATTGTTGAGGCAATCTTTTTTATTTTACTCCTTTTCATTTAGGATTGGCTTTACAAATGTACCGTGAGTTTGGTTCAAAACACCTTGTTGAAACATTGAATGCCAATGGATTTTATGCTTCTTAAAATAAAGTGCGACGCTATCTAATGTGTTGCCAACCATGAAATTGAGCGAATTCAAGATAGTGTGTACTTCTCGTATGATGTTTCCCCAGCATCTTTGCAGACAAGCATATGGATGTCATCACACCTTCCTAAACCCCCTTATAGATCTCTGTTAAATCTTGGATGAATTGATAGGGATGGTTTGAAGCTGGTAATTTTTAGAAACAAATGTCTTCGGACTTCCTACAATACCTTGTCTGTACTTGTAAAGAAAAACTCAAAATAACGTGTTTGCTCTGAGCAGAACCTTTCATGTGCAGACCTGTGGCCATTAGTGAAATGTGTAGAAATATTAAAACATGTCAAAATGTTAGAAATTATTATAAATTAAGGAATGTATCTCCCTAATGCAAAGCTCTGATTCATTTCACTGATTTGGCTACACTTTTTGGAACTTTTGGATTATAGCTCTTCATCTTCAATATAAGCTTTGGATTTCACATATTTTGGCCACGAGCATCACTGAAGAGATATGTATTGTCGAAATGTTCTTCTGGTGCAGAAAAAATGTTACCGTTATTGTTATTGTGACAGTTGATGAAAATGAACATGATGGAGATAAGGGTTGATTTGGTATAAAGCTTGTTGCACTGGTACACACGAATCCAGTCCCGAGGTTAGGGGATTGTTGGCGTGCCCTTAAAAAAGTTAAACCCCGCCACTATCTGTATGTGTCAGTTTTAAGTTACGAGACGGTAATACAGTGTTTGTCGTTTGTTTCTATATACTATATTGGTTTCTTTATTATGTATTTTGTACATTAATCAGGCCGTTAGATTTTTTGTTTGTTTTACATTATTCGTTTCGGGAATTGAAGACTTTGCAGTATGACTTTTACTCATTGTTGAAACCCGTACGGGACCTATAATTGTTTTATGTCTCATTTGGTCTCATTTGGAGAGTTGTCTCATTTGCAATCATATCACATCTTCTTTTTTTATATGGAATACTTTTGAAGTCTGTGGTACGTTGCAAGGGAAAAAAGGGGGGATATAGTTACAAAACCTATAATGTAATAGATATTAACCAGAGTTAATTACACAACAAAAGATAATACTATGGTAGCAGTAATAATTGTGAAAAAAACCAAAAAGAAACGAGTAGTCTATAAAAAAACCTGAAGTATCCGCAAATTCAATTTGAGGTCATATTTGACTGTAGTGTTCTATGGCTTTGGTTTGATACCTCACCCAATATGATAGTTTAAAAAATAATTTTAAAGTATTGTCCTGCATGACACTTGATTTTTACCTGAAATTTATATTTTTTTAAGGTTTAGGTGCTCTTAACATTTTATATGTTGAAAACTTGATTTTTGAAGTTTTGTTTATATAACGTCGTTTTAGGACTTTTTTTTTTATGAAAAAATCTCAATGATTAAGGTTTATGTATAATAACAAACATTACTAAAGCCAAAACAGTATCATTTGTATTTAGGTAGAGTTTAGAAATAGAAAAAAATGTCAAAATTGAAACCCACCCAAATTTTCACAAATTTTTACATATGACCTTTGACCTCAATTTAAAAAAAATGTGACCATATCAAGTCCTGACGACAGGCATATTCTTATAGTACATGATTTCCTCTTTCCAATGATATATTATGTAGGTGTGTGTTCAATCTAATTAAAAACCGATCTCTCATCGCTCCTGTTTCTGATATGTCGCGTGGGAGATCTAACGAAAGCCGCTTTGAGGTCACATGTGAGTGACCTCGTAGGTGTGTCTTTTTCGACCAATGAAATTGAGTCTTCCACGATCTTGGAAGTTTAACGTAAGGCAAAGGGATGTAACTCATTTTATTTACGACGAAATCGTCAGTCATAATAATTCATAAACTTTTTTGATTGGCTTATTAATAGGTCGTCAACTCATTTGCATATCTTTATAAATTCATGACTTTTAGTTCACTCACATGTGACCTCAAAGCCGGTTTCGTTAGATCTCCCACGCGACATATCAGAAACAAGAGCGATGAGAGATCGGTTTTTAATTAGATTGGTGTGTGTTCGGTGGGGAGATTAAATTCCAAAAAATCTGCCTTCAGTCACCGCACTACAATATGAAAATTAAACAACGTGAATGCAAATATTTATAATGACTTTACGGAAAGTAACTTTTGTGACATCTTGACAACCGTATACAAAGTTCATTTCACTTTTCTACCTTCTAAACACAAGAGGTCGAATTCTTTTGTTCTATTTAAACCGCATATCGGACTGCTATGTATTGCTTGATATAAATACTGCCGTATATAAATGACGTCCATCTACGATAGAAGCTCAAAAGATATTTTGTTTTTTTGTATAACTGATTGATCATTATTCGTAGGGTATAATTTTTGTAAATATCTTGGATACAAGTTAACCACATTTAAACGTTCAACGAATTATAAATAGCTTTTATAGCTGACTATGCGGTATGGGCTTTGCTCATTGTTGAAGACCGTACGGTGACCTATAGTTGTTTGTGTCATTTTGGTCTTTTGTGGATAGTTGTCTCATTGGCAATCATACCACATCTTCTGTTTTATATAGGCTTTGTGAAGGCCTCCCTGTGACTTTGAGATGAATAACAGCAATAAAAAAGTTGTTTCTTTACTTACATGTAGTTGTTGTTTTTGCTGTGTATGCATGTACTGATTTTGTGTCATTGTTTTTCTATTGTATGCAGAATTTGGAAAAAAAAGAAATGAGTTCACACGTAATTCGAATTCGATTCGCATTAACTAATTCGAGTTAGTTTAATTCGCATTCGAAACGTTTTACGTGCTAACGTCAATTCTAATTCGAATTGCAATTGCGAGTCAAATTCGCTAAACTGTCCAAACGACGTAAACTTTTAATTCGTATTCACAAAAGCGTATTTCTAATGCAAATTGGATAATTCGAATTAGCCAATTCGAATCAATTCGAATTAAAAAAGAAGAGTGTGTGAACGCGATAAGCGAATTCGATTCGCATTCGATTCGAATTCAATTCGAATTTAATGTCCGTGTGAACGAGGCATAAATATCAACGAAAATGCGAGTTTTCTTTAATCCACGATAATTGGTATTCACGAAAATAGTAATTCCATGGTATACTTGGTTTCTCCATTACGTATATACCGGATATATCTTCCTTCAATTCATAAGACTGACGTATAATAAATTAATAAGTACACTAAGATTAGAAAAAAACCCGGATGCGCGTGTTAGATACAAGTACATGTACATTAACAAGTAGCTTTTCCTATTTCCACACAATAAGTTCAAATATACAGTGAATATTCTAGTATTATAATACAGTTATGCACTTTTTACTCTCAATAACAAATTTGACAGCTATACAAATGTTATTTAACAACTGTTACCTCTATCAAACATTGTCCTACAGATGGTGTGATATTAGTGAATGAACTAATCATAGATACCAGAATTGAAATTTTACACGCCAGTGAGCCTTATTTAAGAGCTGGATTATTTTTGTTAGAAATAAAGAATTCCTCTTGTGCTGTGCATTGTTATAGATATCAATGGGGAGGGTAAATTATTATTGTAATGTATTTGTATAAAAAGTAAAAGAAATATTTTTTATACCGTTAAAAAAAATCTTAAATATGCCAACACACGAAACGCCTTATCATGCCGAATTAGATTTAAAATTTTGGCTTTGTGCGTTCCTGAAAAAGGTAAATCTAGAAAAGCGTTTCTATCGAATGAAATTTTTCCCGCGCTTCATCCAGATGAACTTATTTAAGTTACATGTCGTTCAATTTATTGTTTATTAAATGATTTGTTCTCGTCCTGAATTTGCATGAAATACTTGCCAATGGATATTAACCAAACAACAAGTTAAATTCATAAAATGTGGATGTCCTGGAGATGTTGTAACTCGAAAAATTCTGCGACCTCTAGCGCCTGATAGCCTATCGAGGTTAATGTAGCGATCGGAGATTAGTCGGAGACGGCGGCGAAATATAACGACTGACATTAGTTCGGGTTAGAGATGTTGCAGCTATTTTCGTCTGTTTCTATGAACCACGGGTAAATTTTGCCATCTTCGCAGGCCAATAGTTGCGATCAAGGGGGACTTGATGCATTCCAATGATGAATTAGTGATCATTAGTCACCCAGGTCGTCTATAACCAAAACAAGTGTTATTTTTCGGGTACAATTTTTTAAGGAGGACCAAAAACTCCGACTGTTTACTTTCCTAACATTTACCTTTCGAAATCAGACCAAATAATCTTGAATCAATGCTTATCTATACAACCGACAGCTCGTCAGAATTTTGCTAGATTTCTATAGATTGAAGAATTAAATGCCTCAACTACCCGGGGATCCTATAGTACATGTACTAATGACGTAAACGTATGCATCTAGACAATAAGATACACATCAACATTGTTATTTTTGTATTGATTTAACCTCTGGGTCAATAAATTGCTGTCCAAAACAAAATTGTATCTTGCCTAACTCTCTTTCATTTAATCTTTTATTTGATTGGCAAAACATACAATGGTATCTTATTGATAACAACATGTAAGACATTTGAGTGGATATAATACAACTTCATCTGACGCCAATCGAGTGGGAGGATCATTTTCGCGAGGGTCTGCATCGGGTTTAAAGCATAGAAAATAATGATTAAATGTGCAGAATTAAGGACCAAATAATAGAAAAAAAATGGGCTGAAAATTAAAAAAAGGTACGAAGGACCCCCCCTTTTCTATAGTTTGTTAATTCCTGTCATACGAGATGGGATCATTTGGGCAAAACAAAATAATTTAAGAAATATCGTTCACTTGCAAGTGAATTATTGGACATCATTGAATCTGAAGTCATGTGACCTTCAATTTTACCCTTTAACTAGATATGGGTTCCGCATGAATTATGCGTGTTCAGTTATTAAAAAGAAAAACAAGTGAAACAAAAAAGAGTGAAACAATGGTAAACTGATTCGATCCACAAAACCTCTTTCGTATACAGGTAAAAACTATGATTAACATACATTTTAACCTATTATATGAAATGACCTAAAAAATCCAATTGCACGAGTTCGCTATCTATCTTTAATTAAAGTAAATAAATGTTTGTATCAGGTCAAATGACCGTCGGCAGTGTTCCGAGGTGACCATTATGGTTAACTAGATAGGGTCTAGACTAAAATACACACGAAGTTCCGATTCATATGAGACTTTATAATTTGTATAATTATACTAGTACGTTTTAGTATGACATAAATAAAATGTGAAAACTTGAGTCAAAGCAGAGAATATGAATTTGACAGCTAATGCCGCTTTTATCAAATATGACCATAACCTGGTCCCATGTTTGTACCGCCCTCCTCACTTACCGTTCGGATATAAACAGTCTAAAGAAAGGAAGAGTGTTCCATCAATTCAAAGAAAAATCCAGAACAGTTTCAACTGACCTGTTGTGAAAAAATATTTGAAATATAAATTTTCACATGCAGACAGCTTTCGATTTTCGGATTATATTTGAAAAGTTTCCATTGAATTTTTCTAAATGCAGTTAGATTTCTTTTTGAAATCGAATTTAAACGTTTCTATCGACCAGAAATATCAAATACGAGTCTTGAGTGTTTACTTAACCTTCGATGGACAATTTTCCAGGTAATTTTCCTAAAATAGAGATTAAAATGTTTCTGGTACTTTCATCTGCAACGAAAAATTTGGCTTCTGACGGAATAAGGTGTATACAGTATTTGTTCCTCACTGAATATATAAAGTGGTATATAATATTTGATCCCATTGGTATAAAGGAGTACACAATAAGCTTCTGACGGAATAAGGTGTATACAGTATTTGTTCCTTACTGAATATATAAAGTGGTATATAATATTTGATCCCATTGGTATAAAGGAGTACACAATAAGCTTCTGACGGAATAAGGTGTATACAGTATTTGTTCCTTACTGAATATATAAAGTGGTATATAATATTTGATCCTATTGGTATAAAGGATGTACACAATAAGCTTCTGACGGAATAAGGTGTATACAGTATTTGTTCCTCACTGAATATATAAAGTGGTATATAATATTTGATCCCATTGGTATAAAGGAGTACACAATAAGCTTCTGACGGAATAAGGTGTATACAGTATTTGTTCCTCACTGAATATATAAAGTGGTATATAATATTTGATCCCATTGGTATAAAGGAGTACACAATTAGCTTCTGACGAAATAAGGTGTATACAGTATTTGTTCCTCACTGAATATATAAAGTGGTATATAATATTTGATCCCATTGGTATAAAGGATGTACACAATAAGCTTCTGACGGAATAAGGTGTATACAGTATTTGTTCCTCACTGAATATATAAAGTGGTATATAATATTTGATCCCATTGGTATAAAGGAGTACACAATAAGCTTCTGACGGAATAAGGTGTATACAGTATTTGTTCCTCACTGAATATATAAAGTGGTATATAATATTTGATCCCATTGGTATAAAGGAGTACACAATTAGCTTCTGACGAAATAAGGTGTATACAGTATTTGTTCCTCACTGAATATATAAAGTGGTATATAATATTTGATCCCATTGGTATAAAGGAGTACACAATAAGCTTCTGACGAAATAAGGTGTATACAGTATTTGTTCCTCACTGAATATATAAAGTGGTATATAATATTTGATCCCATTGGTATAAAGGAGTACACAATAAGCTTCTGACGGAATAAGGTGTATACAGTATTTGTTCCTCACTGAATATATAAAGTGGTATATAATATTTGATCCCATTGGTATAAAGGAGTACACAATAAGCTTCTGACGAAATAAGGTGTATACAGTATTTGTTCCTCACTGAATATATAAAGTGGTATATAATATTTGATCCCATTGGTATAAAGGAGTACACAATAAGCTTCTGACGGAATAAGGTGTATACAGTATTTGTTCCTCACTGAATATATAAAGTGGTATATAATATTTGATCCCATTGGTATAAAGGAGTACACAATAAGCTTCTGACGAAATAAGTGTATACAGTATTTGTTCCTCACTGAATATATAAAGTGGTATATAATATTTGATCCCATTGGTATAAAGGAGTACACAATAAGCTTCTGACAGAATAAGGTGTATACAGTATTTGTTCCTTACTGAATATATAAAGTGGTATATAATATTGGTATAAAGGAGTACACAATTAGCTTCTGACGAAATAAGGTGTATACAGTATTTGTTACTCACTGAATATATAAAGTGGTATATAATATTTGATCCCATTGGTATAAAGGAGTACACAATAAGCTTCTGACGAAATAAGGTGTATACAGTATTTGTTACTCACTGAATATATAAAGTGGTATATAATATTTGATCCCATTGGTATAAAGGAGTACACAATAAGCTTCTGACGAAATAAGGTGTATACAGTATTTGTTCCTCACTGAATATATAAAGTGGTATATAATATTTGATCCCATTGGTATAAAGGAGTACACAATAAGCTTCTGACGAAATAAGGTGTATACAGTATTTGTTCTTCACTGAATATATAAAGTGGTATATAATATTTGATCCCATTGGTATAAAGGAGTACACAATTAGCTTCTGACGAAATAAGGTGTATACAGTATTTGTTCCTCGCTGAATATATAAAGTGGTATATAATATTTGATCCTATTGGTATAAAGGAGTACACAATAAGCTTCTGACGAAATAAGGTGTATACAGTATTTGTTCCTCGCTGAATATATAAAGTGGTATATAATATTTGATCCTATTGGTATAAAGGAGTACACAATAAGCTTCTGACGGAATAAGGTGTATACAGTATTTGTTCCTTACTGAATATATAAAGTGGTATATAATATTTGATCCTATTGGTATAAAGGAGTACACAATAAGCTTCTGACGGAATAAGGTGTATACAGTATTTGTTCCTTACTGAATATATAAAGTGGTATATAATATTGGTATAAAGGAGTACACAATTAGCTTCTGACGAAATAAGGTGTATACAGTATTTGTTCCTCACTGAATATATAAAGTGGTATATAATATTTGATCCCATTGGTATAAAGGAGTACACAATAAGCTTCTGACGAAATAAGGTGTATACAGTATTTGTTCCTTACTGAATATATAAAGTGGTATATAATATTTGATCCCATTGGTATAAAGGAGTACACACTTAGCTTCTGACGAAATAAGGTGTATACAGTATTTGTTCCTCACTGAATATATAAAGTGGTATATAATATTTGATCCCATTGGTATAAAGGAGTACACAATTAGCTTCTGACGGAATAAGGTGTATACAGTATGTGTTCCTTACTGAATATATAAAGTGGTATATAATATTTGATCCCATTGGTATAAAGGAGTACACAATAAGCTTCTGACGAAATAAGGTGTATACAGTATTTGTTCCTCACTGAATATATAAAGTGGTATATAATATTTGATCCTATTGGTATAAAGGAGTACACAATTAGCTTCTGACGGAATAAGGTGTATACAGTATGTGTTCCTCACTGAATATATAAAGTGGTATATAATATTTGATCCTATTGGTATAAAGGAGTACACAATTAGCTTCTGACGGAATAAGGTGTATACAGTATGTGTTCCTCACTGAATATATAAAGTGGTATATAATATTTGATCCTATTGGTATAAAGGATGTACACTATTAGCTTCTGACGAAATAAGGTGTATACAGTATTTGTTCTTCTTAGAATAAATGATATAGAATATTTGTTTTTACGGAATAAAGGGTATAGACTTTTTGTTCCTGTCTGAATAAGGGCATTTAATTATTGTTCTTGGCGGATTAAAGGATATAGAGTATATATATATATATATAAATGTGTTCTCCAACCAATAAAGGGTAAAGCATATTTGTTCCTCACAGTATAAAGGGTAAACACTATTGGCTCCTGAAGGAATACAGGATATACATTATTTGTTCCTGTCGTAATAAATGGTGTATTAGACGATTTGTTCCTGACGGAATAAAGGGTACTTTCTAGACATAGAATATTTGCTCCTGGCGAAAAGAGGGTATAGAATAGTTGTTCCTAGCGGAATAAAGGGTAAAATATATTTGTTCCTGGCTGGCGGAATAAAGGGTAAAATATATTTGTTCCTGGCTGGCGGAATAAAGGATATATTAAACTATTGTTCCCTAACGGAATAATGGATTTTTTAAATATGTAGCTTGCTGGCGGAATAAACGATGTCGAAAATTTTGTTCCACGCGGATTAAAAGGGTACTACTATATAAAACATTTGTTCCCGATGGAATATTAAGGGTGTAGAATATGTGTTGCAATCGTAACATATGTTATAGCACTATTAAACAAAGTTTCCAGGGGTACTATAGTTAGGAGGAACCAAGCTAAAAGTACCAAGGGAGTTTTGACATAAAAAATCTTACGACAAAAATTGATTCTAAGTTATACTGAAATATTTCTGACTCAGGAATATGATGTTTTCTCGTAAGATTTTGTTGCGAAATGAGTTGCTGAACTGTTGAAATAGAATAAAGTATGTCCTCACTCTATATATAGATTTTTTTACTGTTAGACTTGTGATGCTGTTTAATATTTTGATTCATTTTCGTATTGATTGGTATTTCACAATCAATCGAGAAATTCCAATTACTGTGCCGATCCTGTTTTTTTAAGCTATTTTGGAGTTTATTTAGAATCATAATCAACGACCAATTTAAATGTTTTGTCACGATCTTAAGAAACGCGTAAAAAGTGATTCACATTGTTGTCATCCTTGTACTTGTACATTTCGATTACAAGTGAGATTATGTCGTTTTCACTGGTGTTTATGTTTTGCAGTTGAATAGGCACAACCACGCCGTACCTTGTTTATATATTTAAATACACGCTTCAGTGGATTTCTTATTGTTAATGGATGTTAAATAAATAATTTCAACACTAAATCTGTAGAGTGAAGTTTAAATTTCAAAAGGTAAGTCATTTTTTATAACTTGCATGTATGCTGTTATTTTTTGTATATGCATAACTGTATACTAGTAATTGGAGATATAAAGCAATCTGAGACAGTGTATAATTCAAATGACGATAATTTTCATAATTTGACATTGATAAATGTGTAATGCATATTTGTATATAAATTTGGCAGGGTGACAAAATAATTAATTCACATCACAACACCTAGTTATAACGTTGAGTGGTACATCTATAGTTGAATTATATGTTCGGAATAGAAACCTACATAAGATACCCAGATCCCACTTCCATTTTATACCCTTTATGTTACTTTTTTTTAATTCGTGGCCCCTTCATCCCACTTTTTGGAATATTCTTAAAAAGTTAGAGGATAAATAATTCATTTTGGCATCATTTAGGTCCTCAATGCTCGACAACTTCGTACTTTATTTTGGGCTTGTTTGGCTTTGATTCGAACTTCCCTGATGAGTCTTTTGTAGACTGGCGTACACAATTTTAATCAGGGCTTTTTGGCTTTGATTCGAGCGTCCCTGAAGAGTCTTTTGAAGACTGGCGTACAAAATTTTAGTCTGGGCTTTTTGGCTTTGATTCGAGCTTCCCTGGTGAGTCTTTTGAAGACTGGCGTACACAATTTTAATCTGGACTTTTTGGCATTGATTCGAGCATCCATGATGAGTCTTATGTAGACTGGCGTACACAATTTTAATCTGGACTCTTTGGCTTTCATTCGAGCATCCCTGATGAGTCTTAGGCCAAATAAAAATATATGTGTGGTTCCAGTAACCCTACCGTCCCTACTTTTTCGGCTTAAGAATAGCCTACCCTAAAGATTTTATTGTCATTTTTCATTAAGCACTGTTAAAGTCAGAATGTTGCTCCCATAGACTCAATGTAAAAAAAACCCCATAAAATAATAAAAAAAAAAAAATCCCTACCTACCAAATCCTAACTTTTTTTTCAGATGTAACTGGAACCACACATACATTTTTATTTGGCCTTATGTAGACTGGCGTACACAATTTTAATTAAGATATATGATGAATTTTGGTATCATTTTACTTGTACATTTCCTTGTTCTAAACACATCTAACAAATAACTTCGCCAATCTAATTAAAATATAGAGATCTTATTTCGTCACCATTATATACCTTATACATGCATGAATATACGAGCACGCGAATTAAGATAGATCTGAATTTTGATAAGATTGATGACTCCGCATATATAATATTGTATAGTATTGCAAATTACTTACATGTGGTAATAAATATAATAGAGTTAACAAATGATGGTTGAAATATTTAAGGTCAACTTCAAAAGTACTTGTTAGGTTCAACTCCGCTTTCTATTGAGTATAACAAGGTATACAGAATGCAAATGTAATCAGCTAAGTATTGGTCCACAGAAAATCAGTGTCAAGGCTGAACCATTTGTCACTTGGCGGATGACATACTTGAAAACAAACACCCAGTTGAGTGACCTTGTGTTGTAGTAATGAATAAGTTAATGATACTCTTAATGAATATGTAAACACAATATATTTTATACACAAACAGTGAAAGAATGTATTACAGAGACGGATTAAGAAAGTGGGGGAAGGGGAAAGGGGCAAAGGGTCTGGGCCTAATTCTTGTGGATCTTCATAGCTTCGATAGATGCATACACTGGGTTGCCAGTCTCCAACTACCCCCTCCCCTACTCAATATCATGGATCCGCATATGCATTAATATGTTTGCATCGGAACTAAACACATTTATTTGAAAAACAGTTGTTGGCATGACACGGGTATGCATGTTCTTCTCATATATTTTATGATAGTATGATACTAAACCCCTAACGGGAGGGATTGTACCTGATATTAATATGATGAAGGCATAATCTTTCAATCAATTTATTTGAGGTCTGGAGTTGGCATGTCAGTTAACTGCTAGTAGTCTGTTGTTATTGTCCTTTATTTATTTTCTTTTGTTACATCTTCTGACATCGGACTCGGACATCTCTTGAACTGAATTTTAATGTGCGTATTGTTATGCGTTTACTTTTCTACATTGGCTAGAGGTATAGGGGGAGGGTTGAGATCTAATAAATATGTTTAACCCCGCCGCAATTTTGCGCCTGTCCCAAGTCAGGAGCCTCTGGCCTTTGTTAGTCTTGTATGATTTTTAATTGTAGTTTAATTTCTTGTGTATATTTCGGAGTTTAGTATGACGTCCATTATCACTGTACTAGTATACATATTTTTAAGGGCCAGTTGAAGATCACATACGGGTGCGGGAGTTTCTCGCTGCATTGGAGACCCGTTGGTTGCCTTCGGCTGTTGTCTGCTCTGTGGCCGGGTTGTTGTCGCTTTGACACATTCCCCATTTCCTTTCTCAATGTATTATATCTGACACAAAATTAAACATTTTGACACCTGTTATTAATAAGTACTAATGTACAAGTGTCGCATTTATTTTGTATTTGTGTAATTATTTAAGACTCTAGGTGTTCTTTAAAATGCATGCCCTACAATACAGAATTAACATATTTCTTCTAATAAGTTGAACAAGTGTATTTAAAATATAAAATTCTTGACTATAGATCAGATTAAAACTAAATAGAATAAATTCGCACTCTGTCTTCCAATCTTTGCACAGACAACTAACTAAGTCTTGCCTCTAAAATTTCATTTTTCCTATAATGATAAACCGTAAATCATCACTGTTATTTAAGTATAATAGATTTTTTTCATATTTATTTACATTTATATATCAAATAAAGCATCTGTGTTCTTTGTATAGATATTGGAATTTCTAGGTTTAACTAAAACCCAATAATGATTTGCGTCAAACAATAAAATATGAGGTGCACACAGTTTTGATTTTTTAATGAATGTTAACGGAAAAGTTATGGATACAAAGTGTTGATGGTATACAAACGTTTGAATTCACTCCTTTTGTAGGAATTTAAAATTTTGTACACCTTTTTTTTCAGAAAGGAAAGTTAAAAAGTTGAATAATCAAAAAGAGGCTTTTCTTTCCTTTTATTGATATTTTATCCTATTTCTTAACTGACCAGTTTTAAACAAACACTTCAACCATCTTGCGATGTTTGCTGTCACGTATAAGATAAATATGCAATTAAATTTTATTAACAATTCAAATAAAGAGTCGTTGGTTGTTCCACGTGCACATGATTTTATTGAGGAACAATATTTTCATACATGTTATACTCCAGATTTACGTTTGAAGGCCCCATGAAAGGTATGTTGAGAAAATATTTAAACTTAATGCGTTAAATATTTATTACTTGCTCATGGTCTTTTACAAGAAATGTGACTTGATTTGCAAACAGTCGACGTTAAATGCGCACATTTTCACGTCTCGCTTCGAATGCACTGGCGCTATCATGAAACGTTTATATGCAAATTTGAATAGAGGATAACAGTTTGTACGCCATCGGAAACATAAGAATTCAAATATTAAACTTTTTTTGCGGGTTTCCTTAGTCATTTATATTTGGTTATCAGGGAATTTGTTTATACTTCATCGGAACTATATGTAAAATTATATGTTCATGATTACGGAGTTTTACAATGAAAAACAAATTCCAAAATAGACACCATTAGTTTTGAATACGAAGAACTAAAAAAAGAAGATAAATATCTTTCCTAACTGTAAGAAAAAAAAACATAAAACGTTTCAACTCTAGTTTCTTGCGAACCTAGATGGCTTCACAATAACACAAGATTAAAAGAGTCGCACGACCTGATATCAGTAATCGTTCGACCAGGGGGACAGATACTTTTAACAGGCATTGAGACCTTTTATAGCTGACTATGCAGTATGGATTTTGCTCATTGTTGAAGGTCTTATATTGACCTATAGTTGTTGATTTCTGTGTCATTTGTTCTCTTGTGAAGTGTTCTCTCATTGGTAAAAATACCATATTTTCTTTTTCCATATATCAGAAATTAAACCAGTGCGTAGTGAACACCGCGAGTATAAAATCTGGCCTTTTGAGATCCATTCGAAGAGTCGTATTACTTGTTAGTTATAGAGGACATTACACTTTTCCAATATATACCTTATTCGAATTTTACGTTCTAAATTAAAACGCGAGGTAACTAAAGAAGCCATGCGTTTTTACGTCACATCTCCCCTTTGCTCGATATTTTTAAATTAAAACAAGAATTTGTATAGCAAAACTGTATGCTCCTTCGATTCAAGTGCACTTCTTTAAGACATTTATTTGTTTTTCTTTCTCTAACGATCAATGTCTCAAGAGATCGTGCCTATGAATTTACAATAATAGTATAAAAGACTTTAAATCATACAAAAATCTCTGCTCGATCTGAATATTGACTGTTTTTCAATGCACAATAGAGTCTTCAAGGCTAGCTATATGACAACTGTATAACATGTTCATTTATATTTACTTTTAAACGTAAAAAAAAAACACTAAATGGAGCACTGTTGCATAATATTTGAATTAACTCCTTGTCCTTGGTTAAGCTAGATTAAGAACTCTCAGAGGAATAACATTAAGAGGTAAGAAATTAATGTTACTTTATAATTCTGGAATAGTAGTAAATTTAATAATTTTTCTACAATCTGAACTGATTTGTATAACATGTTGTTTTATGAAGGTATGTGGTCTAAATGGGGTTTACACAATAGAGAATAATGAACCAATACATTGAAAAATAGACCAAAAACAAATATACAGTCTAGAGTAATTAGACCAACAAATTAAGGGAGCTACCATTTGATTTTTATGGGGGGGCTTGGATGAAAAATTTTGTCTTGCATTTTTTTTTAGCTGTAATCTCTGTCCTGCCTTTTTATTTTTCACTCAGTTTGGTCCTGCTTTTTTTTTTTTTTAGTTTATCCTGACTTTTTTTTACCTAAATTGTCGTCCTGACTTTTTTTTTTGGCAATTGTCTCATCCTGCCTTTTTTTTTTACTCAAAACTCCTGTCCTGCCTATTTTTTTCAAATTTCATCCTAGGCCCCCCCCCCCCCCCCCATAAAATTAAATGGTAGCTCCCTAAGAAAAGAAAATAATGGGGTTCTCAAATATAAACTATAGAGAATAGTTGGCAGGAATGGCAAATACTATAAGTAATTGAGAAAAATGGCATAAAAATTTAAGGAAAATACAGATTTGAATTTGATCAACTATTATTCCCTTTTTCCATTCTTTAATATTTGTCCTTTTTTGCTCATTTTTATCTTTTCTTCTTAGATAATTAGATGATGACAAATAAATTTTTGTAGTAATTTTGAAATGAACCTATTGCGAAATGTCATACAATTATATAATAATATTGACACTCCGAATTGTTATTGACGTATTTTGTTATTTGCATTGTTTGGTTGCTGTTTCCTCATATATACTTCCAATCGTCTTGTACTTGTTTTTAACATCGGCTGGTGTTAGGTTGCTGTTTTCTCGTCTACACATCTTATCGACTTGTACCCCTCCTTTTTTTACATCGTCTGGTGTTGACCTCATTAGCGCTCCATTGCACATAGAATATGGTACAACCAAGATAAACATCGTGAACATTTATATATTGAAAGCCGAAAAGTATACATTATTTGAATTTTGTTCAAACAATTTGCAAAACAGGTATTTTACCTTTATAAATATTGATTGAAATATACCGTCCTTCAAATATTTATTTTTATAACTATACCAAAACACATAACAAAAATGAGGACTTACTTAAGGGACCAGTTTAAGTAAGTTGCATGTTCTTTTATATTATTTGTTCTGGCTCTTAGGGAGGCTTGATTAAATGAAACGTTTCTGTCCTATTCAATATACCACCCTTCACCCTTGTCAACTTCCCAGAACCTTCTTGCATGTATATGCTTTGATGGTTAATTTGTTCTCGTATATAAAATATGCGTGAAATATTTGCCACTGAACAATAAGCTAAAACATTTAAACAAATGTGCAGCTAATCCTACATTTATTATTTACATTGCTAACATTACTTACTTACTTACTTACTGCCCGGTATGCCATCGGCATGTAGGGCAGCAACAAAGGTTCTCCATTTCTGTCTGTCTTTGGCCATCTTTTCTACTGTTCCCCATGTATTATTCATGGTCTTCAGTTCTCCTTCTACAGTACGTCTCCATGTGTTCTTTGGTCTACCTCGCTTACGCCTTCCTTCTGGAGTCCAATGTAGAGCTGTTCTAGTGATGGAATTTCTATCTCTTCTGATGACATGCCCAATCCATTTCCAACGCCTTCTCATTAATATTGTACCCATGCTATCTTGATGACACTGTCTTAAAAGGTCTTCATTAGATATTTTATTGGCTGCTAACATTAATAGACCATAATTAATACTTGTGAATGCAAGTATTAATTATGGTCATTTCTGACTATAATACTTAAATATCAAAATAATGTAAGATATGTGTGTAATTGTAATCAAAATGTGTGAAATTCTGAATGCCTTCTAGGAATACAACTTACGATTTACATTTATGTAAGACCTTTTTTTTTTAATATGCAAAACATAGCAAATTAAATGCATTTAGGTATGTAAGGTTTAATGTCACTAAAGGCGAGACATGAATGTCAGTCTGGCGTCGGCGATTCACGGAAAAAAACTGTTTGTCGTTTAATAATAAAAGACATTAATACTAAAAGACACATAATTTATCATCTATATATGTAAAATATTACTCAGTAGCTTTTGAAATGCGGTTATATGAACCATTTTGAATGTGAGTATTATGTAAAAATATCCCCAAAATCCGACCATGCAGTCGTGGCTGCATATTTATACATCCTGCAGTAGTTAAGCAGACACAACTAATTTGTCCTCACTTATTTTTGTGTTCATAAACAGCTACATATCGCAATCCTGTTGAAGGGTAAACAAAATATTAAGTGACTTTCACGATTTCGTATCTTTTTCGGATTCTAACTTCGTCGAAGCTACTATATATACACATCGATGATATTTATTCCAATTTTCAACTTGGTTCGTTTTGAGGAGAGTGTGTACTTCCGGACTGTTTGATAGACACGATTTCCAATGTACCTCTGATAAATCACTAGAAAGACTGTTGGTATGATTGATTTACATCTGTGTTTATATTCCACGTTTATGTTTAACATTTAAGAAGACATTAAACATATATCAAACTATCACTATTATGTAATATTTGATAATCATTGTAGAGTTTAATCCTCATACATTTACTCTATATATAATTGAAATACATAATTTGTGTCTGCACTTTGATCCTCAGCTTTGATCCTAAGTATACGATACCTTGCAATATTTATCCCAACAGCAACAATGAACTAATGATTTGATGCTCTTCACTTGGAACGATCGAATGTTTTTGCGGATTGACTTCATTTGTCATCTGTTGCCATGCCCGCTTAAATGTTTTTCTTGCCAATTAACTTTTGTACCCAGCTGTTTCCTGCATTTTGTGTTGCAGAATATTCGTTTTCATCCTGTCTTATGCAAGTCTATTTATTTTCACCTTTAACCAGGTAATATCACTATCCATTTTCATAATCCTCACGGCCCCAAGTGAAAATTAAATGGTCGTACAAGTGACGTAGTGCACAATCAAAAGTACGTCTGCTGCCATCAGGTTAATATCTAGGTCTAGACAATGATTGGAAATATAATTGATACAATCAGTAGAGCGTATTCGAAAATGGAATGATTTACTTTGTTATCAGGGTAAAATGAAACACATTATAGATCTAATGTAGTTATTGTTTTTTTTCAGCCAACAAGCACCATTGATTTATCTTCTTTCGGGGATGGACTTTTTTAAGGAGCATTTTTTTCTCAATGCCTTAAAGACATAAGAATATATTTGAAAATTCAAGAGTTGTATTTAATCTATGTTTCCTGGCTTTACACAAGATATAAACTATTGATTTCACTACCCATTTTAATCAAATTATCTATTTTATCAAGAAATTAAGAAAAAAAAAAACAATGTTACATGCCAGCCATCGAAATTGATACCTAAAGATTTGAAAGGAAAAAAATGTTTTTTCACTTATATATACATGTATATTTTTTTAATTTTGTGGCATTCGTTTTGACTGATTTATAATTACATGGTTACCAAACTTTCAGTCACCAATGTTTCGTTCAAACTTTGACAAGAAAAGGTTGTCCCTTCAATGATCTGCTGCAGTATTAATTGGGCATGTCCGTTGTGCAAAAAGCCTCGGGAACAGGACCTTAATCGTATTGCTCACGTTAATAAAATACGTAGAATTGACATTACAATTTTGTACTTTTAAAACATACAATACAATTGTGTTTACTCTTGTTACCAGAATAACATAAAATAATTGAATGCTACTCGTATATCCAATTATATATGTATCATTAAAAGGGACAACTCCCATATTCTATTTCTAATAGAATTTCCATCCATTGCAAAATGTATTTTGAATTATATAGTAATGAATAGACGTTAAATAGGAACGATTGTGCATGGTTTTTGATATCTGTTTGTGTCAAATCGAATGTTTAAATATAAAAAAGAAGATGTGGTATGATTGCCAATGAGACAGCTCTTCACAATAGATCAAATGACACCGACGTTTTATAGGTCACCGTACGGCCTTCAACAATGAGTAATTTAAAATATTTATCTAGCAAACTTAACTGCCCTAAATTTTAATCTTGGACCAACTAATGAATGAAAGCTTCTGTACAAATAATTGGCCAACCTTTCCTTTTTAATCCTGATGTTTTGATTTTGAAATAATGACTTCAGAATTGAAAACCTCCAAACTGGACAGAAAATAAAGCGTCGGATGGCCGGTTTTTTACTTAAACGTTTTATCTGGTCAAGCTTCAAGATTCAATACAAACGTATTAGAAAGTGTACGTACTATGAATATTTAAAATTTATCAAATCTTTGTACACATATTGCTCAAAGCCTTCCGGTTTGACATATCACTCCATGGCGAGCTCACGTGGCGAGAAGTCTTAAATACGACAACTCCCGTGGTAAGACTTCTAACTATGATAGTGATACATTCAAACAACTGTCTCTCTGGTACTATTATAAAGGCAAAGGTGTTGAAGTTCTACCATGGCCTTTGGCTCGCGCCTTGTCACAACTGGGACTGACACAGTTTAGCCTATTGTCATGTCTTTTTCGTGTTACTTGTTTTAAAATAAGGAAACGACCACAATGCACCGAAACTACATGCATTTTATAAAGATTTTAACAACTGGATTATTCGGGTTAGTTTAAGATTTGTATCTTTTGTTTCTTTTCTTTAGTAACCTTTCATTTCCTCAATTCAAGGAAAACCATGTAAACAAACTTCATGGTCCGGAAGTATTTGTTTTTAATATATTAGATCTGAAATTCTCAATACAAATGGTCTATTCATTACGGAAATTTATTTTTTTTAAGGATTAATCTTGATGCAAAATGTTTTGTCGTACATTAAATTGTATCAAATTTGTAAGTATATATGAGCACTGCACTGCTATATGATATCGCAACATTAAATAGGATTGAAATATTCTGGTTAATCATACAATTTGATCGGTTTCCTCAGCAGGAGTATGAGCCTATACATATGTACCCTGTGTAAAAACATGAAAATCAGAATGGTATGTAATGTTGAAATCAGTGAACTCCGCAGTAAGATATTTATTAATCAGTGTACTTCATTATATATTTGCTACTTGTGCTTTGGAAATCAGTATAATCCAGTTTGATATAATTGTTATTTATGCTTTCGAAATCAGTGCATTCCAGCATAAAAGAATTGTTATATGTGCTTTAGAAATCAGTGCACGTGTACTCCAGAAAATAATTGTTGTTTCATGTGCTTTTAAAAATAGTGGTCTCCATGCAGTATATCATTGTTATGTATGCTTTTGAAATCAGTTTACTCCAATAAGAAATCAATTCAATTAAAAACCGATCTCTCATCGCTCCCGTTTTCTGATATGTCGCGTGGGAGATCTAACGAAACCCGTTTTGAGGTCACATGTGAGTGAACTAGAAGTCAAGAATTTATAACGATATGCAAATGAGTTGACGATCTATTTATAAGCCAATCAAAAAAGTTTATGAATTATTTTGACTGACAATTTCGTCGTAAATAAAATGAGTTACATCCCTTTACCTTACGATAAACTTTCAAGATCGTGGAAGACTCAATTTCATTGGCCAAAAAAGACACACCTACGAGGTCACTCACATGTGACCTCATAGCGGGTTTCGTTAATCTCCCACGCGACATATCAGAAAACCGGAGGCTTGAGAGATCGGTTTTTAATTAGATTGATAAGAAATATTTGTTACTTGTGCTTTTGAAATTAGTGTTCTCTCTGCAGTAAATAATTGTTATGTGTACTTTTGAAATCAGTGTACTCCAGTAAATAATTGTTATGTGTACTTTTGAAATCAGTGTTCTCCAGTAAATAATTGTTATTTGTGCTTTTGAAATTAGTGTTCTCCAGTAAATAATTGTTATTTGTGCTTTTGGAATCAATGTTCTCCAGTAAATAATCAGTATACTTCAGTAAAATATATTTGTTACTTGTGCTTTGGAAATCAGTACACTCCAGTTTGATACAATTGTTATTTATGCTTTTGAAATCAGTGCACTCCAGCATAAAATAATTGTTATATGTGTTTTTGAAATCAGTGTACTCCAGGTTATATATAATTGTGAGTTGTGCTTTTGAAATCAGTGTACTCCAGGTTATATATAATTGTGAGTTGTGCTTTTGAAATCAGTGTACTCCAGTTTACAACTATTATCTGTACTTTTGAAATCAGTGTACTCTATTAAATAATTGTTATTTGTGCTTTTGGAATCAGTGTACTCCAGTAAATAATTGTTATTTGTGCTTTTGGAATCAGTGTACTCCAGTAAATAATTGTTATTTGTACTTTTGGAATCAGTGTACTCCAGTAAATAATTGTTATTTGTGCTTTTAGAATCAGTGTACTCCAGTAAATAATTGTTATTTGTGCTTTTGGAATCAGTGTACTCCAGTAAAACATTTTATATGTGTTTTTGAAATCAGTGTACTCCAGGTTATATATAATTGTGAGTTGTGCTTTTGAAATCAGTGTACTCTATTAAATAATTGTTATTTGTGCTTTTGGAATCAGTGTACTCCAGTAAATAATTGTTATTTGTGCTTTTCGAATCAGTGTACTCCAGTTTACAATTGTTATCTGTACTTTTGAAATCAGTGTACTCCATTAAATAATTTTTATTTGTGCTTTTTGAATCAGTGTACTCCAGTAAATAATTGTTATTTGTACTTTTGGAATCAGTGTTCTCCAGTAAATAATTGTTATTTGTGCTTTTGGAATCAGTGTACTCCAGTAAATAATTGTTATTTGTGCTTTTAGAATCAGTGTACTCCAGTAAATAATTGTTATTTGTGCTTTTGGAATCAGTGTACTCCAGTAAAACATTTTATGTGTGTTTTTGAAATCAGTGTACACCATACTGTAGATAATTGCCAGGGCCGTAACTAAAGTTATAATTCAGGGGAGGCAGGGGTTAGGGGGCCGCCGATTGAGGCCCAAAGAGAGAGGGTTTTTTTTTCTCGCAGTAAAATGGCTAAAAATGACCCGTTTTCCTTCGATTTACTTACGTTAAGAAACATCAGTATTGCTTGAACCTGGAAGCCATTTTTATGCAAAAACAAACTGAGATTGCTGTTCGGAGTAAGCTAAGGCTCCGTCTTGAAGGCCGTACTTTGGCCTATAATTATTAACATTAAATACATTGTGACCGCGGATTTTGTTCTCAATATAGCTACAAATCACCCGTTTTCCTTCGATTTCCTTACTTTAAGAAACATCAGTATTGCTGGATCCTTAAAGCATTTTTTTATACAAACAATTATTTTCTGTATTTAAAGATATTTTTGTTAGAAATCAAACTGGTAAGTTAAAAAAACATATAAAGCAAGATCATAGAAAGCACGATATTTTTTTTGTCGAGGACCTGAAATTTTAATATTGTTGAAAGCTGAACAGACATGTATATAACTACAACCAGGGTATTTCTAAACTAGTTTATACTTAGTTTAGAAAGTCTCTGCTTCAACGATTTGGGAGTGTTTAACTACTAAGGCATTGACTATAATGTTCTCGTACGATCGGCCGGGAGACGTTAAAAAAATGACACAACAGCTGATTCAACCGGTAACGAATTTCCAATATCATAAACGATTCACAATACAAAGGGAACTTCCTCTGCTTAATGGAGCCCCTAAATAAATGTGAATAGTTAAGCTTTATTCAAAATTGTCGAAAGCAAAGTTTCATATGTGTTCTCGTATGAATACTGAATAACAGACGGACGGCCACACGAAAAATAAAATACTGAAACGGTCCACTTTCGGTAAAAAATCCGGGAAATGACAGATATATCACGTATCATGATAACACTGTTAAAACTGTAAACTTGTGTTGTTTATAATATAAATTCAACTTCTTCGTGTACATATTGTCAATATTTCATTTTATTTTCATTACTTCAAAAAAAAAATTGGTGTAGAAAATTCAGGGGAGGCAGGTGCCTCCCCTGCCTCATAGGTAGTTACGGCCCTGATTGCTATTTGAGATTTTGAAATTAGTGTATTCGAGTATATAATTGCTATTTGTCTTCAAAAGGAGATTTTGGCTCATATTAAATCTCATGATTTAAATTTGTTCAGTGATCAGCAAATACTTTTTGATTACTGAACACTTCTGTACAGATCATAAGATGTATAGCAAGTTAAGATATTAACAAAAATGTGTCCATGGTACACGGATGCCCCATCCGAACTAACATTTTCTATGTTCAATGGACCGTGAAAATGGGTGAAAATCTCTAATTTGGCCGATTAAGATTAGAAAGATCATATCATAAGGAACATGTTTACTAAGTTTCAAGTTGACTGGACTTAAACTTCATCAAAAACTACCTCCACCAAAAACTGTAACATGAAGCGGGACGAACAGACGAACGACCGAACAGACGGACGAACGGACCCACAGATCAGAAAGCATAATGCCCATAAATGGGACATAAACATATATAATTCATGTAAAATGCACTTAAGATATTACATGTAGAAAGCATTTGTAGACAAGTAGATTGCGTAAATGGAAATTATTTTTAACATGTCCACTTTTATATTCATTTGAACTTTATATAGTTTACGGTGTCAAGTATTTTTACAAACGTAATTTAATAAATAAATATTTGTGTTGAAACAAAGTACATAAACTATATGTTATAAATACATGAATGAAAGCCATTTAAGATTATGCATCAAATATTTGCCACTGGATGTTAAGCCATAAACAATCAGTCAATCAATATAGCAGAGAGTTGTGTTATTGCTTTTCTCATTCTTGGTGTCAAAGTCTAAACAACTATAAACAGACGGAAATTGAAAAATAAAAACCTTTATTTCGAGATGATTTCGTTACAAATATTATAAACTTTGCAATACGTCTTTTTTGTTGCTTTTTTAAAATTGTAGAAATACAAACATTTGTTCGAGATGATTTCGTTACAAATAATATAAACTTTACAATACGTCTTTTTTATTGCTTATTAAAATTGTAGAAATACAAACATTTGTTCGAGATGATTTCGTTACAAATAATATAAACTTTACAATACGTATCGATGGACTTTTGGAACTAAGATTTAAATGTTTGACTATAAAGAGAACAAGGCAGAACTATAAAATATTGAAATACGACTCCATTTTCCTTGTTCGTAGTCTAAACTATATCTTTTACGACTTTCAATGGCAATGACCTGAAACCTTAAGTTGCATTTATTAACCTTCACCTCAGACCAAAGAGTTAAATTTATTGACATTTCAATTATATTGACCTAAGGCCGTATGGGGATCTCATCATAGGATCACAGTTCGGGTCAAATTATGAAATGCAAAAAACAGTTGATATTTTTCTGACATATTATGACATAAATAGTCCAAGCTGAATACTTATAAAAATTTTAATGTGTTTATGACCAAAAAAGAATAATGCTATACTTTTTCATGTTTCTTTATAAAAGTTCATATACGAATCCCGGTTTTATTTATCATATATCACAATTGATTAAATAATTTGTTTATTCACTTATTTCTTATTTTTGTCACTTAGATTTCTCCCGTCCAGCAGTAAAACCCATAATGCAGTTTGGTTAAGTGGGATGTATAGATACGCAGCCACGTCTGCTTGGAATAGGAACATGTAACCAGTCTTGTTGTAGAGAAAGCTAATGTTAACGTGTTTTCATGTTTTAGACGTGACACTTGCAAACCTCTTTAAAGAGTGACAAAATGCTCGTATGCCGTCTGCTTTGAAATGATCAAATATACCATCTTTGTCCAATGGCAGACCAAACATTTTTGGAACAAAATTACGAAAATAACCCATGAAAAATTAAGTATCATTTTTTTTTCGGAAGCAACATAATTTGTTATTTCTTTCTAATCAGGAAATTACGGTGAGGAATGTAAACTCCTATACCTCTTCTCCATGATGACTTCAGAGGCGGATTTAGGGAAGGGGGTCAGGAGGCCCGGGCCCCCCTTTTCTGGAAAAGATTGGTTGCTTATATAGGGAATCACTGAAGCATGACCGGAGCGGGTCCCCTCTTAGGCAGTCAACAGCCCCCCCCCCCCCCCCCCCGCCCCCACGTATGGTCTGGATCCGCCACTGGACTTGACCTGAGTATATCAACGGTTCACTTCTCGTAAGTAAAATTGAGAATGGAAATGGGGAATGTGTCAAAGAGACAACAACCCGAACAAATAAAAAACAACAGCAGAAGGTCACCAACAGGTCTTCAATGTAGCGAGAAATTCCCGCACCCGGAGGCGTCCTTCAGCTGGCCGCTAAACAAATATATACTAGTCTAGTGATAATGAACGCCATACTAATTTCCAAATTGTACACAAGAAACTAAAATTAAAATAATACAAGACTAACAAAGGCCAGAGGCTCCTGACTTGGGACAGGCGCAAAAATGCGGGGGGGGGGGGGGGGTTAAACATGTTTGTGAGATCTCAACCCTCCCCCTATACCTCTAACCAATGTAGAAAAGTAAACGCATAACAATACGCACATTAAAATTCAGTTCAAGAGAAGTCCGAGTCTGATGTCAGAAGATGTAACCAAAGAAAATGACAATAATACATAAATAACAACAGACTACTAGCAGTTAACTGACATGCCAGCTCCAGACTTCAATTAAACTGACTAAAAGATTATGATTTCATCATATGAACATCAGGCACAATCCTTCCCGTTAGGGGTTTAGTATCATACCATCATAACATATATGAGAAGAACATAACCCGTGTCATGCCAACAACTGTTTTTAGAATAAATGTGTTTAGTTCCGATGCAAAGACCTTATCAGTGATTCAATATTAACGCCAAAATATGCAATCTTTAATGACTTGACAACAGTATCGTAATTATATCCCTTCTTAATAAGTCTATTCAAAGGTTTTGTAAGTTTCTGAGGTGAATACTGACACCTTTGTGCTTTATAAAGAATATTTCCATAAAAAATTGGATGTGAAATACCTGAACGTATTAGAAGTCTGCATGTTGAGCTATATTTACGAATGATGTCTTTATACCGATGATAAAATTTAGTAAATGTTTTGACTAGTTTGTGATATCGAAAACCCTGGTGTAATAATTTTTCAGTAATACATAAATTTCTCTCGTTAAAATCTAAAACATTATTACATACACGAGCGAATCGTACAAGTTGAGATATATAAACACCGTAAGATGGTGACAAGGGAACGTCACCATCTAAAAACGGATAATTAACGATAGGAAATGAAAAATCATCCCTTTTATCATAAATTTTAGTATGCAGCTTTCCATTAGTGATATAGATATCAAGATCGAGAAAAGGGCAGTGGTCATTGTTAGTATTAGCTTTATTTAAAGTAAGTTCAACAGGATAAATTTCATTAATATACATACTGAAGTCGTCATTATTGAGAGCCAAAATATCATCCAAATATCTAAAAGTATTATTAAATTTGTTTATCAGATGTTGTTTCGATGGATCTTTGCTTATTTTTGTCATAAATTGTAACTCATAACAATACAAAAACAGGTCCGCAATAAGTGGTGTTTATATATAAACAATCCCCACCCCTCTTGTTCAATGATAAAATTTTGATTAAAGTTAAAGACTTTAAATTTCTAGGGAATTTTTTTAACTATAGGGGAAATTTTACAAAAACTACTGTCTAAAAAAGGTATTAAAGTTTTATTTTATTGAGAAAATATATGTCAAATTTCAATTTTGTTCCTACTAATTTGTCATGTAAATTATTTGATACTCTTATAAGACCTATTTTGACATACAACTCTGAAATTTGGTTTATGGATAATTTTCAGTCAACTTTTAGGGCATCAAATACAGCTGCTTTAAATAATACTTTTTGTGACACTCTTGCATTAGCAGAAAAATATCCTTTTGAGAAGGTTCATTCTAAATTTTGTAAAGCAGTATTAGGATAAAAAAAAGACAACCACTAACAAAGGTGCTATAAGAATTAGGTAGATTTACTTGGGACTCTTATATTAAAACTCAAATACTCATGTATTTTTATGGAATAAACTGTAATGATATTAATCCTCTGGTTAAAGAATCTTTACAAACATAAATTTACATTCTGTAGGAAGTTATTCTTGGTACTTATTTGCAGATAATTTTTTAAAGATATGAAAATAAACCCAGAAAATTAATCTAATATTAATGTACCTTTTAAACAATCAAAAAACTTGTTAAAATGTAATATTAAAAAGTGTGTTTCAGAGGAATATGAAAAAACTACTTTAAATAAGCTTTCAAAATATTTCTCTTCCATTTGTCCCTAATGGGAAATTAAAAACTAATTGTCAGTCTCATAAATATTTAAATTGCAATAATTTTATACAAAGACAGTTACTCTCAAAATCGAGACTGAGTGATCATTCCCTATGCATTGAATTGGGAGGGTACAGAAACATTCCAAGAGCACAAAGATTATGTAAAAAATGTGGAGTCCGAGATGACACATTTCATTTCTTGTTGTATTGTGACATTAACATATCATTGCGTTCTAATTTCTTTGCTTATCTAAAAGAATTTGTACCATTATTTCAACATCTTGATGCATTTAATGAACAAAGAAACATTCTAAACCCAATCCCTGAACTTGTTTGTCATATTGGAGTCTTTATTAAGCAGTCTTTAGAACTAAGAGGATCAGACCCATGTCAGACAAGCTCATGATTGTGTTTTATACATTAATTAATAATTTGAACTCTTATAATATGTTCTATTATATTGTATTGTATTTCATTGTACTTAAAATGTATTAATGTTTGTTTGTATTGCTTGACCCTTATGGGTGTAATTTTGCAATAAAGATATATATATATAGATAGATATAGGATATGCTTCAATTAGGTTAGAAAAAAACTTATTTATTTTTTGTGAGTGAATCTGCACAAGAAATGATTGATTTGTTTAAAATGACAGCTTACCATCCGGCGGCAAATATTACATGAAATTCAAGAAATTTTCTAGATAATAACATGTTTTTCGTCAAATATAGGCACATTCATGCATCCTGATTTGCACTAAAATGGTACAATTAATTAGTACAACGGTACAAAATATATATGTTTTCAAAGCAAACATTGCAATTGCTACTGCAACTTTAGATTCCAAAATCATACCAGTCTTATTTCACGGTATAATATATCAACTTTTGATTACATATAAAGAGTGAAATGCACACTGCCTTGACTTGGTAATAATAACTGTTGGATTTTAATTAGGAATAACATTGCAATCTTCGGAAAGCGAGTTACATTTATATGAACATCGTTGTGTTTCAACTAACGAAACATTGAAACATTGAAACATTTTATTTCACTAAAGGTCTCACATGAGGCATGATAGTACAACAATATAACAAATAAGATATAATGCATGAACAAACATATTTACAAATGCATGAATAAATGGGAAGGTAAATATCATTGTAAATTGACATTACAATTTTACAAAACTTGGCTAAGCCAAGAAGAACAAATTTATCTTTGTTGTTCATTAAATTAGAGAAAGTTGTAGTATTTCTAACTTAACAAATATCTACTGGCAAAAAATTTCAGCCGTTCAGCATTAAAGAAAGTACAATCATATATGTAATGAAATTCATCTCCTAGCACATTACTGTTACATAAATCACATATTCTTTCTGATCTATCAATGCTATAAATTCTACCACATGCAATAGATAACATATGACTACTGCACCTATATTTACACAAATTAATTCTTACATCAAAAGGCAACTACCGTTAGTTAAATAATCTTCAAAACCAAACTCAGACTTTTACATTCTATAATTTACTTATTATTCCCCCACGAAAAACGACAGGGCCTTTAGGCTTTGACCATTAAACGTCTGTGCACCCATTCCAAATTTTGTTCTGCTCTTTTAACTTTGGTTTGCCTCAACCAAATATTTTACTACACAGACGAGTGAGTCTATGCAAATCCCTGAAGTCAATTAGAGTTATCTCCCTTTCGTCAATTTCATGTTTATCCTCGTGATCATTCTCTATGATTCGGGCATTTGACAAAACATAAACAAACATTTGGCAGTGGCGGATCCAGAAATTTTCATAAGTGGGGGCCCACTGACTGACCTAAGAGGGGCCCCGCTCCAGTCACGCTTCAGTGATTCCCTATATAAGCAACCAATTTTTTCCCCAAAAAGGGGGGACCCGGGCCCCCTGCCCCCCCTAAATCCGCCTCTGTTTGGGGGGCTTTGCTCATTGTCGTACGGTGACATATAGTTGTTGATTTCTGTGTCATTTTGGTCTCTTGTGGAGAGTTGTCTCATTGGCAATAATACCACATCTTTTCTATATTGTATTTTTTTTTTTTTTATATTTTAGTAATTATTTGAAGTTTATAGCAGAGAATAATGAATCAATTATAATAGTGCTCGCTCATTTACAATAATCAGTTACTTCAAATGCACATCTATACCATGAAATAACCGATACAAATATGTAATGATACTTGGAATTTCGAAGTGTTTTCTTTAATTGTACGTTTAAAAGTCCACTTACCAAAGTACATGTTTGTTTAATTTTTCATTATGGTTTTTATTTTATCTTTATTACCGTTAGTTCTGAACTCTGTGTATTCACATTAAAATTCAAAGCGCAGTGGCTGATCTAGGGTGGAGAGGGGTTGGACCTCCCTTTTTTGGATGATCAATGCATTTCAATGGGGACATGTACTAGTAGTTGGAACCCACCTTTATCCTGGGTTGAGTACCCCTCTTAACAATGGTTGGATCCGCCCCATCAATTATGATGCATGTGGAAAGGAAATGGGCTTCATTGTACATCGTAATTTCACAAAATTTAATTTGAAATTACAATGGCAAAAGATTGCAACACACTATATCTTACTCGAATAACGCAGGCCCTTCCCATAAACGACTCTCCAACTCGCTCGGTTCGAATGTGCCCATCGTAGAGCAGCAAAATATAACGACTTATGAAATATTTTAAATTTGCATTGAAACTTAAAATACAAATAGGTATCTTACTGTGTGACTCTCAGGCGGGAAGATATTGTATAACTACTACCATGCAATGTTAAATAAGCCAGGAGGAAACATTTCGGAGGTCAAATGTGTGTAAAACACAAACTTCAATTATGTTTTTGTCCTTTTTTGGGGGTACTTGGTGTTTATTTCAAATTTTGTATACTAGTATGTCTTGAATTTATTTGCTGCTTGTCTGTTTCGTTTTGGAGGTCAAATGTATGAAAGGCATACTAAAAATGTGTTCTGTAATTTTTGTGGTATTTGGTGTCCATGACACATTTTGTATAACTAGTCTGTCTTAATTGAATTTATTTACTGCTTGTCTCGAGTCAGACCAATTAAGACCTTGACATTTTGAATGATTTAATAAATAAATACCTGTCTATTGTTCAAGACGATATGGTATGTTGATCTCTATGACTTTTGTGTCTTTGTTATTGTTGGTTTTAGTTGGGTTTTTTTTTTCCAGCTATTAATAATAAGAAGTCTCACAAGTACACATAAACCCCTTACCATTTTGTTTGTGTACAAAGCAGGAAACAGCTCATTATAGAAATAAAGATATAAATGACATCTGGTCTTAAATCTAAATATTCTTAATTTAGTGATTATATTGTTTTTTTTCTGCAATTACATCCCTTTGGTGACACTATCGATCGCCTTTTGAGAAGTCGTGATTGTAATCACTGCACCAACATAATATATAGCTCTGCCATCACGCCTTAAGCCAGACATATAAGTTAACCACGTGTTAAAAATAAACCGGATTGTTTGTGTTATCTTTCATGGCGTTCTGATTGAAATTTAAGCACACAGGTGTGTTTTGTGAAATTTGTGAAAAAGGAGATCATTTAAATATTATCGACGTAATTAATCAACGATATGAATCGGTAACCATACTCGGGGAAAAAATCAAAACAGCAAAATGAACACGGTAAGTGATTTAATCTATATGTAGGGCATATATGCTTCGTAACATATATTTATTAATAATGGTAAAAACACGTGTCACCGTGTAAACAAACAATATTGATAGATCTAAACTAACACGTGTACAAATAAATTTAACCGGCTTTTGTCAGTGGTTTTCTGCAATGGAATTTAATAACGAGAAAAGTAACAATAATGATATAATATTCTTGGCTCGTATATTTTGTAATTAGTAAAAATAGGGAGGCATAGAGTCATGATCATGATCATTTGTGATAGTGTTTGTAGCTAAAACAACACATGCAGACTTGGCATATAAACAAATATTCTCACACAAATAGCAATTTTAATATAAATTGCCTTTGAAGATCGTTGAACTATTGAATCCGTATAATCTGACAGTGGGTAAATTCACTAATGTTTCAATGCAATTAATGCTCTTTTATATTTTATTATAATTAAAACATTTGGCACAGTTGTGTCTCGTTTTGCTTACAGATAAATTAAATCAGTTTGTCATTTTAAATACGCAATTTGAAGTATACACTCAAACATCATATTGACATGATCGAAAACATATAAATTGTCGATATACTGTCCCCACATCATAGTTATATATACATAGTAGAATTAATATTGTTTTAAAATTTAATGTTTTTTTTGTTAGAATACTAGTAATTAATTCATTACTCAGATATCTACTGACTAGGCAATCAGTTACTGTATATAGGTAAACAATCATTTGAAATCAGAGGCGGATTTAAGGGGGGGGAGCTTTTTGGGAAAAAAATGGTTGCCGTTATATAGGGAATAACTGAAGCGTGACTGGAGCGGACCCCCTCTTAGGTCAGTCAGCGGGCCCCCATTTATGAAAATTTCTCTGGATCCGCCACTGGAAATGTGTTACCCTAACACAATACGCATTTGAACGACGCAAATATCTCACTTACTTTAAATTAAATAATTTAAATCTTATCAAAGTCTGTCTTAATCGTGTTTGTTATTGATTTGAGAACTCATAAATCACACAAACGTTTATTGGAACACTCACAACCGTAACTCCATTAAAAGTAATAGATTAGGCCATAATAAATAATAGGTTTGTTTGCCCAAACGCTACCTACCCAGAAAAAAGCTGCCTACTCAAATTCTTTTATTGTCCTGATTTGAAGAAGTTTTTTTTTAATCAAATAGGCATGAAGACTAATAAACATCTGATACTTCAATTTCTTTTTTTGAAAAAAAAAAATGCCTACCTACCTACCCACTGTCTCAACCTTTGGGTAGGGTTTGGGCAAACCAAAATATTTTTAAGTGTGGCCTTACGTACGTATACATGGTAAAGGTGTACTGAAAAAAATGACATTTTTTTTAAACACGATCCACATGCCATGCATACAGAGTGAAAGGAATATCATTATATCAATATAAAACTAAGGCTGCATTTCTTTCTAACCAAAATTTTGTAAACGTTGTATGGCGTTTGTTGTTGTTTTCTAAACGTTACAAAAGTAGAAAGAAATACACCCTGTTTCAACTTTCAATAATGCATGCTCATGCATGTTGTTGGTAAACAGACTTTTTACAAACGTAGAAAAGAATACATCAATTACACATGTAATCAGGGTGAAGTTAAAAACAAATGAAGCGTTTGTACTAACAAACGATGAACGACAAACTGTAGACGTATCTTTAGCGAGTGCATAGTTTACAAAATTTATGTAAACTTTGCAAAGAATGTTAGAAACAAATGATCAAAACATGTTCGCGCTTAGCCGTTTGCATCGTTTGTGTTAGAAAGAAATGCACCATAAGTCAAAGTCTGTTTCTGACACGCACGTGTATGTGGAGGTGGGCCCAAATATGAGCATATATACTAAAGACATGAAAGAGGACGAACATTTGCTATTATGATAGTAAGGGACTGAATGATTTTGTACTGACTTCATTTGATCTTTTTCCAGACCAGGATGTCCTACTGCCATCCCAAACTTCCAGAACATCAAATGGTCGTCCCCTGACCAAAATATCTAAACCGTGGCGGATTTATTATCCCCTCATGGCAGAGAAATAAATATGCCTACTGTAATGGGAAAACTAAAAAAAAACACACCAAGAATTTATGTTTCAACTTCGCCGTTATATGACATGTATGAAGGGCAATCTTAAGCCTATATTTTGCAAAATCATGGACCTCCACTGTTGTAGGACTTGTCTTTCAGTCTATATCGTATGCATTTTAGATGGCCTCGTCTATTAAAAACTAAGAATCATTAATAACTCTTTTATTCAGTCTGGATTTTCATGGCAACTGACATATTTAATGACAATGACATTTTTTTCCCCATTCAAATGTACTAGAAAATATATATATTCACAAAGAATTAACGCATGAATGTACTAGATACATGTACATATTGAAAATTCAAATTTTCAAAATATAAAGGAAATATAACGCTGGTTAATAAAGTGTAACAGTATCTCTAAAAGGTAGGAATACATTTAAACGAAATGTGAAGATCATTTTTTTTTGCATTGTTATGATTTTGCGTAATTACAGCGTTACAATATGCAGTTATAGTATACATTATTTTCAAACGTATTTTCATTTATCATATATAAATGTTTACCCTGAATGAAATACTTTTGTGATAAGGACATGCAAACAAATGAACATGTTAAGTAAATTAAATACAAGATAACAAAGAATGTATATCCCAATTTTAAATTACTTTTCTAATCGACATATAAACCGGATTATTTTATAATATGAAATTGTATGGACAGGTTTAAAATAAAGTTTGTCTGGATTTGAGTGGGCTTTCAATTCTTTTCTATTCATTATTTGTTTGGTTCATCATTCGTTTTTCACAATAAAATATTACCCTAATATTTACCGTTTTTTTTTCAGTCCGTTTTTTTTTCTATTCTTGAATGTGTTTGCCCAATATTCTCCATATTTTACCATGCCCATTATTTTTAGTCTCTAAACCCCACCCACACTCTCAAACGTACAAGTTATCAAACATGGAGTACATGTTTCTATATAATCATTGTAACAGTCCACTTTTACATGTACTAAACATCTCGTTGGAGTATTGCGGCATACTAGACGTAATACTAAGATTCGAGTCTGTACCTCTCCCTCCCTCTTGGGATTTCTTCCTGGTTGAATTTTATGTTTTATTTTTTCAGTTCTGTTGTGGGTTTTAAGGGATGAAATTTTCGAAGAATTCGAATAATTGAAATGTAAAACGTATAAAATGAGGCTACGGTTTTTCGTCTGATTTAAATTCAAATTAAAGATACCCGGTATCTAGCCCTTAAATAATAATAATGATTATGATAAAATTAATAATCCCGGAAAATGATGTAAAACAAATCGCACGCAGTTTGAAGTGTTATAAGAAGGATTTAACCCATTAATACTTATTAATCGCTCTAAGGGCATTGCCTTTCGCTCACGAAATTTGCGTCCATCATTTGATAACGGCAACAGAAGTAGCGAGTTTTGGGAAACGATTTAATTAATGTGTGATGAACTTGGGTAAATGCGAATGACTTGAACCCTTTCTATCCATTCGATTAAATTTTTCGATATCACATGACATGTATAGACAGAGCTGGGCCATGTTCAATATCGTAGCAGCTACGTAGATTTTGACTATTGAACGTGTAGCTATAGACTAATTGCTACATAGATATTGATAGCAGCTACGTATCCGCTACGTATCCGCTACGTAGCTGCTACGATATTGAACTCAACCCTGTGTTCAATATCGTAGCGACTACATAATGCTAAGTAGTGCTACATAGATTTTTGTCTACTGAACGAGTTGGTGGCCTAGCTGCTATCAATATCTCGGTAGCTGCTAGGCTAGCTACACGTTCAATAGTCATAAATCTACGTAGCACTACGTAGCCGCCACGATATTAAACCGCCGAAACCCAGATGCCAGACTAAATCGATATCACATGACCTGAACCGATCTTAAATTATGCCAAAGGTATGTATTTCAAGCTGAACCACTTAAAATAAAACCGCATACTCGTACGTTCGTTGTTTAAACGGCATGGTCGAAGGTTGAAACAGTTATGATAAGATGATATTGTTTGAACGGCTAGGTCGAAGGGTTAAACAGTTCTGATTAAACTGATGCTTTCTAATCCTATTTCCTCATTCCTATATTTAGATGTCACGGTTTTGCTATCTTTGTCCACCTATCAAACACGGATGTATACTGATTAAAGTAGTACAACTGACTTTAAACAATGACATACATGTACCAACATACTACAGTGAAACCTGTTTAAACCGAACCTCTTTGGGACACTTAGGTCACACTAGATTTTGTTCGGTTTAGGCCGATGTTTGGTTTTATCAGGTTCACAATGCATACAATTTGATATGACGATGCTTAAGCATATATTTTTATGTATGGTTTATACAGGTTTTTGGTTTATGCATGATTCGGTTTAACCAGGTTTCACTTTATATGTAATTTGGTTCAACAAAACTTAGATAGGATTTGACGGAATTCGAATATACACGTATACAATTGAGAATGGAAATCGGGAATATGTAAAAGAGACAACAATCCGACCAAAGAGCAGATAACAACAGAAGACCACCAAAGAGTCTTCCAACACAGCGAAAAAATCCCTCTCCCAGAAGTGGGCCTCAGCTGCATCCCAAATAAAGATATATACTAGTGAAAATGGATGTCATACTAAACTACAAAACAAAACAAAATATGAAATAAAATTGAAAAAAAACATACAAGACTAACAAAGGCCGGAGGCTCCTAACTTAGGACAGGCGCAACAATGCGGTACGGTTGAACATGTTTTTTAAACTTATATTTATGTTTGACGGAATCGGAATATCAGTGGTACGGTTCCAAAAATTGCATCATTGATATTATATCAGTGTTGGAGGGGGTATATATTATAAGTTATATGGTTCGCTACTGACCCCATACGGATCCATAGAGGGTTAGTAAAATCCATAGGGGGTGAGGCCGGAGGCCGAGTCCCCTATGAATTTTATTCACCCTCTATGGATCCGTAGGGGGTCAGTAGTTAACCGTATAACGAATTTATCGGACGCTGGTCTTTTTCTGCGGCGTTTTGTTGAAAAATAAGCAATGAAACACAACAACATTAATAGATGACGTCGCCATTAACGCGTCATGAACCCCATATGAAACTTACTAACCCCATACTGTCTCATAGGGGGTCACCACGTGACGGCATTTAACCAATCACAACGTGATAATTCATCTGTGGTCCGATAAATATATATATATATATATATAGTTAACAAACTTTGAGATCCACAGTATATAAAGTAGGCAGTAAGGAAGGTATTGAAAAGATAATTTGATGCCACTGCTGGTGGACGTTTCGTCCCCGAGGGTTTCACCATCCCAGTAGTCAGCACTGCGGTGTTGACATGAATACCAATTACATGGTCATTTTTATAAATTTCCTGTTACAACTTAAGTTTTTCTTATCCCAGCTGGAATATATTACCTTAGCCGTATTTGGCACAACGTTTTGGATATTTTTGGGTCCTCAATGCTTTTCAACTTAGTATGTTTGGCTTTATAACTATTTTGATCTGAGCGTCACTGATGGTATCTTTCGTCCCTCTTTTATAATCCTGCCAGGTACCTTTGATAACTTTTCACATTTGTATCAATCATGTTTGGCCTGTTCAGAGGGAAATATCCGTCGAAATATGTAAATTTTTCAACAAATGTTTGGGAAACAAATAGAACGTTTTAACATGTACATTGCAATTTCTGACATGTAATACGAATGAGAACCCCCCCCCCCCCCCGAATTTTTGTTGGAAAGGAGGAATTACTGTCGCTTGATTATTTATACTTACTTTTATTTGTAACATGTAAATTAAAATGAGTTTTTTTTTCTCGATTTTTCTTGGGGGAGGAGGATTAATTTCATTGCATATGTATTGTGCGTTGACTATTTATATTAACTTTTATTTTTTAAGTAAAAATCAATTTTATCTTAGCATTGATATGATAGCTTTTGCATATGTGTAATGAGCGGAAGTACACAAGCCATAATTTCCTACCCGGTCTGATAACCCATATCAGGGGCGTCTCGTGCAAAAACCCATAACTGTTGCTTTCGTGTTTCGGTGTAATAACATGGAGTAATAATGATCAAAAAACTCTTCCAAATTTTCAATGTTTCAAAATGCCTCTATAGGAAATGTTACCATACATATATATGGATGTAGTGATGCTGTTGTTGGACAATTATAGTATATTTGATTCATAATTTAACTTCTTTATAAAGTTTTTGACTGTTTTAGTTATTGCATTTGTTTATTTGCCTTATTTAGTCCTGGTATCTATGATGAGTTTATTTACATAAAACTATTGTAGGAAGTATATGATAAAGCGATTAATACATGCCAGGCCTTTTCCATATCAGCCTGGGTATCATCCCTCGACCCATATCAGCACCTCGACTCCGTCTCGGGCTGATATGGGGGTCTCGGGATGATACCCAGGCTGATATGGAAAAGGCCATGTATTAATCTCTATTAAAACTCTTACTGCATTATGTAGGTATATATATTATTACCTCAGTATATTACAGTGAAGGATTTAGTATGACGTCCATTATCACTGAACTAGTATACATATTTGTTTAGGGGCTAGCTGAAGGACGCCTCCGGGTGTGGGAGTTTCTCGCTGCATTGACGACCCGTTGTTGGCCTTCGGCTGTTGTCTGCTCTATCGTCGGGTTGTTGTCTTTGACATATTGCCCATTTTCATTCTGAATTTTAAGAATATTAAATGTTTATGTCCTACACCATAATAATGTTAAGCTGCACATCAACCGGTAACACGCTGTAGTTTTAACGGACGACACAACATACTGAGAGTAATCTTTATGAGAACATGATACACTTTAAGTACTTATATAACGGTCGGTAAAACTTACATAAACCTAGCGAGATTATTCATCATCAGAACATAATACTCTTTTATGTAATGTTTAAAAGTCATAAATCAAAAGTCAAGGTCACATATCATTTGACTTCGCTGATCTCTTGTTGACTTTTATTTCACACTTCCCTTTGATAAAGGCCTTTGATTCGATCTAAGGTCATCAAAGTTGTAAACTTGTACACACCACTACTTATGGAGATGAAGTGCGATGTTCGCTGAATGATTTCCAATTGAAGTTTAAGCCCATTAGTAACAGAAGGGAGACTTTGGAGGGTCTGGATCGAGAGTCCTTATTTCTGTACTCCTTAATTCATGAGACAATTTCTTCGGTTCTATATTTGTTTACCGATTATAATATATTCTATATATTTTGACGCTCCATTACTCTGTATTCGGTTTGCGCCATTTATCTCGATTCTTTATTTTTTGTCCAATATCATGAATATTCTCTGACCTTTTCATTCTGTATCTATTGTCCAGACCTTCATATAGGGTGGAACCACACCAGCCAACAACTTTATGAAACCTATCTTCTTTTTTATCAAAGGAACAGCACCTTTATACGAATTTTTAGAATATATTTGTTTGCTGAAAGGTCTTCATTAGCTTATTAGGTGGACGTAAGACATTCTTCACTTCGTATTTGCCACTTGACTTTATATTTAATATACATTTTGAAAATAAAAAAAATCGTTACAAATGTTTTGAAACTCTGTTCTTTACCATAGAAAATAATTAAACAAAAATTATTGCAGCAATACTAATTGGACACTCGGTAGGCAGTATACTAGGAGTGTGTAGTTTCTTTTTGATAATACCAAGATTTTTATTTATTTAAGGAATGACTGTAATATTTGTTCTGTCTATGAAGAAATAACATAAAAAAATTGGTGCACACTGAATAACGCGCTTAGCAGGTTATTTAACAGTGTGCACCACATTTTTTTATATGTTATTTCGAATAGACAGAAAAAATATTACAGTCATTTCTTATAATTTGATTAAAAATTCAATTTTAAACCGTAGAAAACCATGAAAAAAAAACGTTGATGACGTCACGGTCGCATGACTTAATTATGTCTATGGGCTCATAACAAAATAACGTCAGTCAATTAGAAGACGCGTTACATCCAAAATTAAATTATTTGTAGATATATATCATAAACTGCAATAAAAGGCTAACGCGCATTGTGCATATTACACAATGGTTTAAAGCGAAGCATTATACATTTACATAAACTAGTATTTAGTTTGTAATGAGTACAATTGAACTTAGCTGTAATTTAATTGAACCTTAAATATTTACGAAATTGATCCAAACCAAATACTTATATAGTGATAAGCATCTCCAACATATCTATTGGTACATTTGCTGCACACTCGGTTGTACCTTTCTATATGTTGTCACCTTCCACGTTCTGGAGCACTCTATGCTTTGGTAACGGTAATGTCATAAATATTTAGCGATTTTATTTAAAAATGTAACCAAATCGATTGGACTTGATTGTTGATTGTTACAAAGTGAGATCACACCTTTCATTTTTATTTTTTTTTTTTTATTTTTTTCTATGGGTTTCTATTAAAAACGAATATGTTATATATCCCTCTATCTCTCTTTCTGTACAAATTTAGATATATGGTGTATTGACAATTGAATAAATAGTGAAATTCATTCCCGACTGATCTGTAACGTGCAATATCTCCCTATAAAAATGTTTGTCCATCGGCCAGTTTCAATCGTCCAAACATCGCAATTTAGTTATATTATTCTATTCATTATTTTAAAAGAATTCATGCAAGTATTTTTCAAAACCTAAATAAATTATTTTGTACTAGGAGTAAAATTGGCCTCTATAGATGAAATGCCCATCTTGCTATTTCATTTCTGAATAAATCGATCACAAAGAATTTGCCGAATGAAATTTTGAGTATCTAAAGTTGTCAAAGGGCACTGACTCTGCAGAACATCGATTAATTAACACTCTATTATCTAGATTTGACTTAATACAAGCGAATCGTTTAGAATCATATAATTTTAGATTACACATATTATATAATAAACAATTGAATCTATTATACTACAGTTGATGCATCATACACCATCAATAATAGTCACGGGCGTGGGTGTGTGTGGGGGGGGGGGGGGGGGTTCGGGGGGTAAAGTGTAGTAACACTTTCAGAAGATATAAATTTGGAATAAAATCTTAATTGCTTCTATTTTTCTGTCCCAATTTGATTCCTTATCAGTGCTTTTGTAAGGCAATATGATTCGCTGTACTTTCTTTTCCTTTTCTGGCTTCATTGCCAAAATCCGATCTTTATGCTAATAATTGCTAATGATTAACACTTCAATAGAAATAATATTTTTTAACAACTGGTAAAGTTTTCAAAATGAAATATGTCTTGCTATTATATTTGGGCGTTTCAAAACACGAGCAACCTTAACCTTAATAATCCAGTAAAAATATTTATATAATCAACATATAGAGAGGAAACGCATGTAAGTTTCAATTACAGTAGTGTACGAAAGTTTGTAAAAGATAAATTGTCACACAATATTTAACACATGTTTCAAAAGTAAAATTACAAAAATACCGGAATCCTAGTAAAATTAAGAATGAAAAGTCCTTTATCAAATGGCAAAATCAAAAGCTCAATGGCAAAATCAAAAGCTCAAACACATCAACAAATGGAGAACAACTGTCACATTCGTGCCTTAGTACAGCAAGTTCCTTAGTTATGTAGAAAATCACAAATGGAAGTTTTTAACGACCAGTGGCGTAGCTTGCATGTATGCTCAGATGCTCAAGCATCCACATCATTTTGACCAAAAAAAAAATAGCAGCAGTTTAACACGGAAGTATCCAAATGTAACAAGGCTGAGGATATGAGGATAACGTCCAGTCATTTTCGAAGCAGTATGCCTGGTCTTTCATTTGGGATAATTTAGTTTGATAGTTGAATCGCAGAATAGTGTTTCAAGTTAACTTTTGTTCGTAAAAATAGTCTATGTCATCGGCTAAGGCAAGCGGAGAGGACTGATACAATGTTTCATCTGAAATTGAACCTAGTGGAGTGATGGCTTCTCATTTGACTATAGCAACTAACAGCTAAAAATCGTTTCTTGCGACATTGTAAAATACGTGATAAAAAAAAATCAATTTGTAATAGATCGTGATAAGTCCTAAGCTTATGAATTTCCGTTTCTATCTAGGTTCAAATACTTATTTTATTTTCATTCAGCAAAGAACAAAGATCCAATGTTCCCCGCCATGCACAATACATGTCATATTTTATCTATCAAAGGGCAAGGAACAAGGGAATGATAACTAAAAAAAAACCTTTTATTTCTTTTTCTTTTTTATTTTCAATATCTAAAGAGAAATAAAAGCTTCACAGCAAATGAAATGGGATTTCCATTACAATTGATATTTCAAAGGGTCATTACTGATTAAAAATATTTGATTACGAATTATTTTCCAAATTGTCAAAGACATTGCTTATGATATGAGTTTCACTTAATCTGACAAGAATTGTACACATGAGAGTGCCAACAAGACCGGACGATCGGACGCCCGGTATTTTTTTGTCTCCTGCATGAGTTAAGCTCAGTAATAAAAAAAACCCAAGGTTGTAGACTCAAATTCCTGGAAAGAGAAGTCACTTCAGTTCCTATATTCCGAAGTTCCTAAATTATACAAAAGTGTCGCTGTAATGGGGTCCGTTTAAACGGTTTTTGATATGTCAAATAGAAGATTGGGTGGGAAACTTTACATCAAATATTTATGAATTGAATGATGGTAGTTTCAAGGAAACAATAAAATTTGGTTAAAAATATAAATATATGAATTGGTGGGTATTTTGAATTTAAACAAAAATCTAACTAGTGTCGGATTCTGGGGGAGTACATGTGCTTAGATTAAAAATAATTTTCTGCAAAAAAGGTCCAAAACATTTTTCGGCTCGCTCCGCTCGGCAAAACATCCACATCATTTCAACCCTGGCTACGCCACTGACGACTTTGACTGGCTATACAGCCCTTGTACGGTCGGTTGTAGAAAATGATGGATTAAACCTGCTTTTATACATATCTGAATTCCTCTCAGTTGCATGTATGTGATCGTTGCATAAAATCCCATAATATTGAAAACAATGTGTGAACAAAACACACAGACATAATTGGTAAAAATGTCATCAGCCAACATTGAGTTATTAAATGCATGTCCTAATGCCTTCTATTATAAATAACATTTCAAATTATTTCAAATTTTCTGATTATGAAGCAATAATACTGAAACTCCCACTTTTTGTTAGCTTTAAATGATAATATTAACATGCAAAGTCCGATTTTGTCTATTAATGACTTTTATTAAAGACCTAGTCATCATTAATTCAACTTCACGACCAAGGTCGTTCGGTGACTTATAGCTGCTAACTTCTACTTCATTTGGTCTCTAGTGTAGAGTTGCCTCATTGGCAATCATACCACATCTTCTGATTTTTATACCAAATGATCAGCGAGTTGATCTAATGCATTACTGTATCGACTAAAGCCTGGTTATGACTGAAGACAAGCACTTTGAAAATCGTCGAGGTTTAAAGCTGGGAGATATTTCCTATTAAGTAGGTTGTTAGGCGTAATCATACGTAAATTCACTGGTAATGCTCAAATGAACCATGACACATGGCCGAATATTTGTCGCTAATGACTTTACAAAATCTCATTTTCTCCTTTACCCTTGCCTGTGATTTTCTGTTCAAAGCATCATTTATTTAAATCATGGTGATTTCAATCAATTGATCTTTTCTGAAATTACTTATTGGTATACTTGTATTATAAGTTGGTAACAATTTTATTTAAGAGAAGACTGTCTAATATCTGCCATCAGTTCGTGAGAACTTATCTATCTTACATATATGGTTTGACTGCATTCGTCTCAACTCGGCCGATTCCGTACACACATCTAACTATAGAAGGAGAGATTCGACCGAGGATTGCCGAATGGGTTTGACTGGTTAATATTTTCCCATCATGATGAGACAAATGCATTGTACATGTATATATATGCATGCAAGACATTGGCGGATTTTAACTATCGTGTGTCTGGTTCCCATATCAGCAATATACCAAGTAAAATAAATAACTTGACCCGAGAAAGCTTAACCATGTAAACTTCTAAAAAAATGATTTTTGCGTCTCCAAAACACATTGTTAAGTTCTTGAAATAAAATAATTGCTTCCATATCCGCTTGTAAGCATGATTAAAGACACGATCAGTGTAGTCCTCACACCCATTTGGAACTGTCTATTTTTTGACATTATTTTTTTAGAAGAAGTAGTAGATGCACAACTATAACTACAGATACACAAAAAATATAGTTTATATAATTGATGGAACATTTAAGTAGATACACCGCCATGTGAATAATTCCTGTAGTTTTTTTATAAAGAGTTCGAAGGAATATACCGCTTACTTGTTTGAACATATAGTTGAAACTATATTCCGGAGCACCTGAGCCTGACCCCAATTTTGTGTTTGGTTCGTTTTGCCCAGTCTTCAATTTTAAATGTTGTGTTTTTCTTTTTTTTTTAGTCGGAGCGTTGTAAGTTGTAAGTGTCACGCTCTTTCCACGTTAAGAACCCTTGCAACAACTCTTTTAGGGGTCCGTAGGTGACCTGTTAGTAAGTCTAAATTTCTGTCCCTATCAATTATATCCTCATTTCCTGTTGCAGTCTACATTTCTCCGACCTTAATCCCGGACGCCTCTATTACAGAACCTACCTATTGTATTTATTGTTAATTTTTTCTCGTCCTGAATAGGAATGAAATATTTGCCACTGGACGTTAAGCAAACAACAACCAATCTATAAATGATTCCATATATTTTGCCTAAGCTGTATTTGGCAAAACTTTAAGGATTTTTTGGTCCTCAATACTCTTCAACGACGTACTTATTTTAGCCTTTTTAACATATTTTTGATTCGAGCATCTCTGATGAGTCTGATGTAGACGAAACGCGCGTTTGGCACAAATACAAAATTTCAATCCTGGTACCTATGATGAGTTTAATTAGCTAAAATGAAACAGAATAGTTGGTTTTCTTGTTCAATGATTGAACCTTGATACATAAACCGATTAATTTTCATATACAACAAACGTTGTTGACCCTCTGGTAGCTAGTTCCACACAATAAGAAAATTAAAGCTTTTCATCACCAAGAATTGATTTAGTACTAAAATAAATATGCTTTATACGTAATAATATTCAAAATGATCTATTTCCTCCCAGGGCGTGTATAATTAAACTAGCTACTCCAGACAGACTGAGATTTGTCACATGCATTGAATGCATTGGGTCAATTCACTTGCTTTCTTGTTTTGACCTTTATTAATCAAAGATATTTTGACAGTTTCTTCCTATTGTAATAATCCGACTTTAGAGATTGAGATTGTACCGTATACACGAAAGATAAAGCAAAGACCATACATGAATAATAAATCAATATAGTCCACACCATAGGGCACCCAGGGGGTATTGCATTGAATTCAGTTTCTAAGTCTGAGGGTAACAATTCCCGATTCCTTTCAAATTATGAGGTGGTCGTTAACAGGTTAAGCTGCGCAAGATGTATAAATACACAGCCACGTCTGGTTAAAATTGGGACATGATAATATACTATTAATCCTAGTGAAAGGACCTGGCTCTTCAAACAAAAACGAACCCTTGTTTCAACTCTTTGGATGGCCCGTAGATGATCTGTTACAAGATTTCTTACAAGGCTAACATTATTAATATTAAAATAATATTAAGTATTATCTGTAAAATTGATTGACCCTTGGTTATCAGTCGTATTTAGAGAATTCTAAAATTAGTGATATCCTTGACTGCGATTCCGGACAAGTCGTGATTTGTTTTTGTATAAGAATTACAGACTCATACCTCATCTTGGCACTCGTTCCTCACCTTCTTATATCTATTTAATAGAAATGCAACAATTTCCAACAGTTTTTCAGACTTAATTTTACTTTGAGTATGCCTATTTTATCTTCGTAAGTAAAGAAACAAACATTCTTATAAACTATCTACTATATAGTTACAGGTATTAGAGTTATTTTACAGGATGAAACACACTGTTCTCTGAATATAGGTAATTGATAAGTGATCAGGAAGCATATATTGTTTATTGTATTTCATTCAATTTGTTGTGGAACTCCAGTATCCAATGCATGTGTTTTACAAATATCACTGTGATATGGACGCATAAAACTTTGCTCAGTGCTCGGAGCACAAAAATCATGCTCGAAACATGAAATCCAGTAATTTGATTGGTTGATTTTCGAGTCTGAGAACAAAAATCATGCTCGAAAGTTTTATGACCGTGATGCCAGGACTATACAAAAGAAAAACAATCGAAATCCCAAATCACGTTCAAGAATTAAGGATATTCGCTTGTCAGGATTTAGAATTTTTGTTAAATTTTCGAAATCCTCTGGTTTTATTCATTCGAATGCCTGGAAAAATTTTTGCCCATTGACACCCATTTTTCTTTTTATAAATCTTTTGCATGTATAAGACATTTGTAAAAGTCTTATAAAATCTTATAGATTTTGAGAACTTTTAACTTGTCAATGATAAATTTTGCCATGAAAAATGAAGAGAGAACATTTTTAAGCTAAAATTTCAATGGCTAATAACTCCAAAACAAGCACAATGACCTCTATATTTTTTTTTGCTTTTTTGACCTTATCAATATATACTAGTTTTAAGGAAAGTATATATTTATTGCGAACTTCCTTATGTTGTAACTATGTTAAATATATAAAACATAATTGACATGATTTATAAACTTTTATACAGCCGTTATCAGCCGTGAAGCAATAGTCATTTCAGCCTATTTATAATATACCATAATAGGAACAGTTCTGAAAATGTTTATAGGAGTGGTCCCGCGATAGATTGATCTGAACATTGTTTTGCTAATGTTTTGTCTATGTTTTCAATAGAGTTATTTTTTGTTTGTTTGTCACGTACATGTAACTGTTTACATTTATGGACAACATAAACAAATCAATTATTCATTTAAAATGTAATAAGTATTGCTTCTTTTGTCTTTTGCATTTGTACCTTAATTTATATAAGCTTCTAGAAAATGACATGTTTTATTTAATTAATGGTTGTATTTTACAAAAAACAGAAAACTTTTGTTTGATCATTTTTTTGTTCCAACTTTGCAATATAAGTGGAGGCAACTCAAATGCAAAGGCAGATAATTCAGATTAAGGTACTTTTACAATAGAATGTGTAAGGAATTTACCTATTTTATAATGTAGCAAGAAAACGGGTCCGGTGACCCCATTGTTTCTTTTTCTTAACTGAAAGCATTCTATTAAAGCCATCTTCCCATATGATATCTCAAAATTCTATGGTGTAGATTACGCTGTATTGCAGAAAATTTGGTTTTCCATGCATAATCTATACAAAATCTGTAAAATTTGAACACTGTGTAACGTGAAAATACGCCTGGTGACCAATTCTTTTTATTATTTGTTTTAAAAAGCATGATATAAACTACATTTTGGCAAATTATTAAAAAATTCTATGGATTATAATTTAGACACCCCATCTAACTTAAAGGTGTAAATTATCCATTTATTTGATGTGTCTTATTGTGAAGGAAAAAGTAGAGGATAGAAATGATACATTTTGTACATTCATTTTTTTCACGATTGTAGCAACAATCCTTTGACATAAGTGTTGACCGCATCAATTCCACTGAAATTGAAATAACAAATACCACACTTTCGGCTACATACATATCTTGTCTTGCATCTGAAAAATATAGGTATAAAGGTCTGTCTAGAACATACGGGATGACTTGAATTTCCCAAATCTAAAGCATTGGCTGGGGTTTAGAAATGTGCAATTCACGAACTCTCCTATCCGACAGTAAAATATCTGCTAAAGAGGGGTGCATCTTTGTATGTCGGATGCAAATATACCAAAGCATCTCCGACAAGAAGGGTGATGTCTGATGTATGCTGTTTGCAAGACACAGCATCCCCATGCAAGCAACTTTTGATACGACCGAAAAAAATGATTTTTAACCGGATTTTTGTGACAAAAATGTCGGTTATTGATTTGGGGATGTACGGCGGGCGGGCGGCAATCAAATGTTGTCCGTGCATTAACTCATGAACCGTTCAACCAAAGCTTTTAAAATTTTAATATGTTGTTACTGACAACTAAATGAAGGTTAAGTTTAATAATGGCGATTTTTACTCTTACCGTTCAGGAGTTATGGTTCTTGAAAGATTGAAAAATGGAGTTTCCAGTCGTGTCCGTGCATTTACGCATGAACTGTTCTACCAAAGCTTCCCAAATTTTAATATGTTGTTACTGATGACAAAATGGAGGTCAAGTTCTATAATGACGTTTTTGACTTTTACCGTTCAGGAGTTATGGGTCTTGAAAGATTGAAAATGGTGTTTCCAGTCGTGTCCGTGCATTTTCTCATGAACCATTCAACCAAAGCTTTTGAAATTTTTATATGTTGTTATTGATGACAAAATAGAGGTCAAGTTCAATAATGACGATTTTGACTTTTACCGTTCAGGAGTTATGGTTCTTGAAAGATTGTAAAATGGCGTTTCCTTCACATTGTTGCATTTTCTCATGAACCGTTCAATCTAAGCTTTTCAAATTTTAATATGTTGATACTGATGACAAAATGGAGGTCAAATTTGATATTGACGATTTTCACTTTCACCATTCATCAGTAATGGTTCTTGCGATATTGCCAGGACACAAATAAATATTAATAAATCCGGTTTGCTGTCGTTGTGACAGCCTCTTGTTGTTCGTATATTGGTATGACGTTGTCGTCGTCGTCCGAAGATATTTGGTTTTCGCACTATAACTTTAGTAAAAGTAAAAAGAAATCTATGAAATTGAAACACAAGGTTTATGACCATAAAAGGAAGGTTTGGAATGATTTTGGGAGTTTTGGTCCCAACAGTTTAGATATTAGGGGCCAAAAAGTACCAAAATAAGCATTTTTCTTGGTTTCGCACAATAACTTTAGTATAAGTGAACAGAAATCTATGAAATTTTAACACAAAGTTTATGACCATAAAAGGAACGTTGAGATTCATTTTGGGAGTTTTGGTCCCAACAGTTTAGGAATTAGGGGCCAAATGAGCCCAAAATTAAACTTTTTTTTTTGTTTGATTTCATCAAAAAATGAATGTTTAGGGTTCTTTGATTTGCCAAATCTAACCGTTTATTTAGATTCTTAATTTTTGGTCCTGTTCAAATTGGTCTACATTAAGGTCCAAAGGGTCCACAATTAAAGTTAGTTTGATTTTGACAAAAAATGAATTCTTGGGGTTCTTTCAAATTAATATGCCGAATCTAAACATGTACTTAGATCTTTGAATATGGGCCCAGTTTTCAAGTTGGTCCAAAATTAAACTTGGTTTGATTTCAACAAAAATTGAATATATGGAGTTCTTCAATATGCTGAATTTATCCATGTATTTAGATTTTTAATATTTGGGCCCGGTTATCAGATCGGTTCACATTGAGATCTAAAGGGTCTAAAATTGAACATTATTTGATTTAATCAAAAAATGAATTCTTGGGGTTCTTTGATATGCTGAATCTAACCATGTATTTAGATTTTGGATATTTGACCATAATAGGTAAATGTCCAATTTAAATTTTTTAAGTTTTTAAGTTTAAGTTCTTAGACCACATTCATTATGTGTTAGAAACCTATGTTGTGTCAACTATTTAATCACAATCCAAATTCAGAGCTGTATCAAGCTTAAATGTTGTGTCCATACTTGCCCCAACTGTTCAGGGTTCGACCTCTGCGGTCGTATAAAGCTGGGCCCTGCAGAGCATCTGGTTGAGGGTTATTTAGATGTCCCGTGCAAGACAATGTACCACTATCAATACCCTTATTTTTTAGTTGACATTTCTAATTTTCTACTCCTTTTCAAATGCTTACGGTTCGATAGGTCCTTGTGAAGAATGAATCTAGTACCTAGACAGAATAGCACTTCGAACGCACGAAATTTATAAAGTGATATTTTCATTTTAATCAGGAACTTGTTGAATCTATCGTTTTTCGCGTATGGAAACGACTAATTAAAACATGACATTCATTTTTTATTTCAGACTAAAAGAGTTCCAGATGATGGGTGTTATGGTGAGGACATCGACGATCCAATCGTAGAACTTCTTCCATTAACTGCGGGATACGACATTTCACCAGACAGCATGCAAGAGGAAAATACCAAACAAAATGGCGGTTTGGACAAATTGGAAGAAGCATATTTAGAGCGACCAGAAAGTGAAAGAAGTTCATCTTTATCCGATCCTGATATACGATGTGGATATTTTACATATTCGCCAGACTGGTTACAGTACTGGAACAATCCTAAATCATTGTTATTTTTCCTTTGTTGTCTTTCAATGGTGCAAGGTACGTTAAAATTGTTATACAAACGTGGTGAAAGTCTCGGTGACTGAGTAGTATAAGTAGTTCAACTGCTGTACCAGTAGCCTGCAAACACTGTATTTGTGAGTTCGAACCTAGTACAAATTTACCCGACATTTATCATGCCAAAGGTCGATGGTTCTTGTCTAGTACTCCGGCTTCCTCTACCAATATGACGGTCAGAAATATCCAATTGGGCTGAAAGTGGCGTTATACATTAATCAATGAAAAAGTACATGCAAGTCTTTAAATTTGTTGAATATGCAACAGATTTGTCCATAACAATGCAAGAAAACTGATGTTTTGATTTTGAATTAGATATTGTTAGCCCTTTTTGCAGTTCTTTGAAGATGTTTAATGTAAACAACTATTCGCCATTATAAGGACAAAAAAGCAACAAAAAGATGATGAACAGTTAATTAAAAAAAAAGACACACTTAATTCGATATTACTTTTTGTTTAAAGCTGCTGATTTTAATTTTAGTAATGCATTATAATATTTGGTCCAGAAAACTTAATGTTTATGATAATGATTTTTTATATTACATTTATTATTATTATATTCTCTCTTGTAGGTTTTGTTGTAAATGGTATTAATAATGTTAACACTTCGACAATCGAGAGAAGGTTTGAACTTCCAAGTTCAAGGGTTGGAACTATTTCAAGTGCCTATGACGTTTCAGCTGCCATTTTGGGCATAGTAATAAGCTACTTCGGATCTGGTAGAAACAAGCCCCGATTAATAGCATGTGCAGCAATTGTTATGTCCATTGGTTCTTTCATGATGGCGCTTCCACATTTCACTACGGGGCCTTATCAGTGGGGACAGAACTCCGCTGAAAAATGCAAAGGTTTGATTTTATTAATTAAATATTTGACATATTTCTGGAATTACCCATTTTGTAAGGGAGTGTGATGAGAAATGCATATAATTTGATAGCTTCTTGATTAAAAATATAACGGGCATTACAAACAAAAAGTGAGGCTTAAGATGGCAAAGGAATATTCAAACCTACATGTCAAATGTCAAAAATAAACTGACAACGTCATGTCTTAAAAAAAAAGAAAATGGTCAACAGACAAACAATAGTATGGAGAACTCAACTTAGACGACTAAAGACTGTATACATGATTTCAGATGATCCAGAAGTGACGGTAACAGCAATGCTAAGTTCAAACTTAATCACATTTTATTACAAATTTTAAATAAAAATAAGTAGATTTGAGATAATTGTCAATGAAAAATTATAAAACAATTATCCTCTAGAGTGCAAAGGACTTGTACGTAAGTCCCTATAAATCATTTCTATATAATTAACTGTAGCACATTAAACACATAGGTCGTGAGTTCGAACCGCGCTTTGCAGGTGCTCTCGACTCCTAATCTGAATTGACTGGGATTGTCAGTTTTCGTACTGAAGATTGATGGTACTCTCTGGGCACTCTGACTTTCCCCATCAATAAAAAAACTGACCGCCGCGAAAAAGCACAGCAGTTCTTAAAGTGGTGTTAAACACTACTCAATCAATCAATGTGCATAATTTTTCGGTATGACTATCAATGAAACAAGTATATTCCAGAGCCAAGTTTATATAAATTTAATTTGGTATATCCTACATAAATCCTTTGACTCTTATATATTACTTCTATCATTAAAATATTGATGATATATATAATCTAAAAAAGGAAGAACAAACTTTCATTGTTCCTGCATTATTCCATGAAACACAATGTAATTTGACGACATCTACTTATAAAATAGATTGTTCCTCAGCCTCCGTAAATCATCGTCATCTTTCTTTTGATGTTTGTCAGATCAGGCCTCCTTTTATCGTAATTAGATTTGTCATTTCCGATGGTTTCTTTCTCCAGAAGCTATTTTACTAATTTCCCTTATTGGTTTACATCTGATAGATAATGACATTACTGTCATCATCACTAGATTGAAGTCAATAATGGTCAAGAACAAAACGAAAAGTTAGGACGTAGTTTGATAAAATTTGAGAATTTAGGTTGTTAAAATGTAAATTATGAAACGAATACAATTTACAGCATTAATACAGATTTGTTTCTTTTTTGGTCATTGAAAGGCAAACATGTTTAAATACTTTTGTCAATCTCAAATGTTTATTTAAGGTGGTACCCAACACTTTCACTAAAATTAATTTGGCTCGTTTAAATTTCGTAAAATTTTGTCAAAGTATTTGCTTTGACCCTTTAACAAAAATATGAAAAAACAAAAAAAAATTGAACCAAGCGTTTTGTCAGAAAAATTACACTGGTTATATAGCAGTTTGACAAACACCAATTTTGATCATTGAGAAGCTTATTATTCCTTTTACAACACAACGTAATTAAAACGTTTCGCTGACTTTACAGAGTTATCTCCCTGTAGTGTTAGGTACCACCTTAATGTATTCAATCAATCCTATTTTGGCATAAATGCGTATGTGCATTTGGAAAACAAAATGAATTATACATTTCTATCATACATCGTTGACAAATGTAACTACAAACCTTAAGTTCATTGCTGCTTATGGTATGGCTATCTATTTCCACAGGGCCCTACTATAATCATTAGCCAGTCAACACTGAGGTTGTGAGTTCGAACCCCGCTCTTGTGGGTGCACTCGACTCCAATCTTAATTGACTAGGATTGTCAGTTTTCCTATCGAAGGTCGGAGGTTTTCTCCGGACACACTGGCTTCCTCCACAAATAACAACTGGCTGCCACGAAATAGTCTAAATGCAGTGCTTAAAAGTGGCGTTAAAAAATCAAGAATAAAAAATCAGATCTATTTGCGCGCCAAAAAAATAATCTGTATCAACGACATCAATCGTGGAATCGATGCATTTAAACCTTGAAAAATCTTAACAGATTTGAACGCCTTGTAATTATGGTTTCATGGTTCAAATAACAGATATAGGAATTAAATTGACTCTTTATGAAATCGTATACAATCTGTTTAAAAAAATACTATTTTACCAACAAAACAAGTAAAAAACGTCAACACTTTATGGAAAACCAAGCCTTAGAAATGTAGCCAACGAAAAGTGATGAGAATTCCGTTTTTTTGTCAATTACTTAATTTTAAAATAGATTCCCCGAGTGAGTTCAGTATGTTACAAAACTGATATCGATAGACAATTCACCGTTAAATTCTAATTTGTAAGTTGGTATCGATAGACAATTCACCGTTAAATTCTTAGTTGTAGTTGGTATTTATAAAAGCAAATAATGAAAACGTCTGAACATTGATTCCGACAAAGACATACAAGTACTAATTACAAATGTCTTCGATTAAATTGACCGTATTGACATTTACTCGACAAAATATAGCTTTGAAACAAGGAGTGATCAAAAACTAGATCTTGTTTAAAAAAAGCGATATTTTCACAAAGTTAAAAATAAATTAAATGGAAAAAAGCCGTTTCAACTTTCTATTTTCTCAAGGAGGAAACTATTCTCACACATTTTTGTAAGTATGGCCTTACTGAAAAAAGTCCTCTTCGTGACCGTTCTTCGGAAAATACCTGCAACCACTTCGAAATATATGACAGTTGTTTTCCCTGTTCTTACCTTGATTGATGTAAATTTGTCTGTTTTTTTTATGGATTTCCACAATGTAAATTTACCATGTAGTTCGATATTTTTATTAGTTCTTCTTTTTAGATCATCATATGCTTACCTTTAGCTTATAGAAATATTCTGACCATGGTACTGTTGTCTTGTTTTCACCTGATTGTTTAGTTGTTCTCGTGGTATCTTCCCCTTTTGATAACTATAACTATAACTTTAGTAAAAGTAAACAGAAATCTATGAAATTTAAACATAAGGTCTATGACCACAAAAGAGAGGTTGGGATGGATTTTGAGAGTTTTAGTCCCAACAGTTTAGGAATTAGGGGCCAAAAACAGGTCCCAAATAAGCATTTTTCTTGGTTTTTGCAAAATAACTTTAGTATGAATTATTAGAAATCTATGAAATTTTAACACAAGGTTTATGACCACTAAAGGAAGGTTTTGATTGATTTTGGGAGTTTTGGTCCCAACGAATTAGGGGCCAAAAGGGTCTAAAATTAAACTTTGTTTGATTTCATCAAAAAATGAATTATTTGGGTTCTTTGATATGCCAAATCTAACCGTGTATTCAGATTCTTAATTTTTGGTCAAGTTTTCAAATTGGTCTACATTAAGGTCCAAAGGGTCCAAAATTAAACTTGGTTTGATTTTAACAAACATTGAATTCTTGGGGTTCTTTGATATACTGAATCTAAACATGTACTTAGATTTTTGATTATGGGCCCAGTTTTCAAGTTGGTCCAAATCAGGGTCCAAAATTATTATGTTAAGTATTGCACAATAGCAAGAAATTTTCAATTGCACAGTATTCCGCAATAGCAAGAAATCTTCAATTGCACAGTATTGTGCAATAATAGCAAGAAATTTTCAATTGCACAGTATTGTGCAATAGCAAGTAATCTTCAATTGCTCAATATTGTGCAATAGCAAGAAATCTTCAATTGCACAGAATTGCGCAATAGCAAGAAATATCTTATTGGACAATATTGCGCAATAGCAAGAAATTTTCAATTGCACAGTTTTGCGCAATAGCAAGAAATATTTAATTGCACAGTACTGTCCTGTTTTCATATTGGTCTACATTAAGGTCCAAAGGGTCAATAATTAAACTTTGTATGATTTCAACAAAAACTGAATATATGGGGTTCTTCAATATGCTGAATCTAACCATGTATTTAGATTTTTAATATTTGGGCCTGGTTATCAGATTGGTCCACATTGAGGTCTAAAGGGTCTAAAATTGAACATTATTTGATTTCATCAAAAATTGAAGTCTTGGGGATCTATGATATACTGAATCTAACCATGTATTTAGATTTTGGATATTGGACCATAATAGGTAAATGTCCAATTTAAAATTAAAGTGTCTTTACTGATTCAGTTAAAAAATCAAACGGTAATTAACATATGGATTTATAAAAACTAACGTGATTGATTTCACATGAACGCCAATTGCAAAAACGGCACAAATTTAAGTGAAATTTCATTTAAAAAACATGAGAAGTTCATGTTTCCTCATCATGAAGGTAGCATTGACCTTCTTATGTAGACATATTGTAAAAAGTTTCATTAAAAGTACGTTTTCATCGTCCAACTAGGCTTATCTGGAACTGCATTGATAAATGATCATAGTTATATTCTTGTGACAAATATCAGATGTAAAAATCTTGCAACATTTAATTCACTCGTAATATGTCATGATCAGTATAGTTAACACGAGGTTCATTATTTAGAATTATGGTCGCTTTCCATTTGTTTTCCATTCGTTTGATGTTTTTGAGCTTTTAATTTTACCATTTGAAAATGTATTTACGATATGAATTTTCCTTGGATTTCCGTTTTTGTTGTCTTACATTTGATTTGCAAAGAGGTATTACATTTGATTATTCTCTTTTCAGATCCATCCATTGTACCAGAGTGCACAACAAATTCAGATTTACAAAACTATTTATATGTATTTTTATTGGGACAAGCTTTACACGGAGTAGGTGGTACCACATTGTATATAGTTGGAGTGGCTCTACTTGATGATAGTGTGCCTGCGAGTTCATCGCCTATGTATGTAGGTAAGTGAATGCAGTATATCTCGTTATAGAAAAGAAGACGAATGGAAGGAACGTTTGATACCACTGTCATACAAGTAATAGGCTTAGCTAGCTTAAAAACTAGGTTTAATCCACCATTTCTTACATAGGAAAATTGCTTTACCAAGTCAGGAATATGACAGTTAGTACCCATTCGTTTGATGTGTTTAAGCTTTTGATTTTGCCATTTGCTTAGGGACTTTCCTTTTTGAACATTCCTCAGAGTTCAGTATATTTGTGATTTTACTTTTGACAAATATATTTTATTATATGCGACTTTCATCTAGGATATTGGAAACGTGACTTTCAGTTACCTAACTGTAAACGTCCTTGTTCATAGTAGTAACATACCGTATGCATCATTGTATGGTGTAAACATATCATAATTGATGCGGCACACACGACAATGTTAACAAATATGGGCCTCATTATATTATGCATGTATGTAATGCACAAGCTTAACTTTCAGTTTAATGTGGAATAAAGGCAACAGTAGCATACCTCTGTTCAAAAGTCATTTAAACGACTAAAATTAACACTACGAAAGTATAACGATTTCATCACGAATGAGTTGACCGATAATGTTTCTGTTTCTTGACTAAGCAGATGTTTTTATGGTCTTAGATTTTATATATGGAAGTATTCGTTTGTTTATTTTCCCATTTTGTCTTTTTACTTATCATTATATTTAAACTTAGTTCAGATTCACATGAATTGACGATTGATGCATAGACAACCTGATACACTTTCTTCAATGACGCATTTTGTATTGTTTCTTTTAAAAATTTGTGTAATTCCCCCATTTTCATCCTAATGTTCTTATTCAAAATCATGAATTAAATCAACATTAGTAAACCGCTGTTCAATAGTCATCAAAGAGGGACCAAAGATACCAAAGGGACAGTCAAACTCATAAATCTAAAACAAACTGACAATGCCATTGCTAAAAATGAAAAAGACAAACAAACAACAGCAAACATGACACAACAAAGAAAACTAAAGAATAAACAACACGGACCCCACAAAAAAATAGGGGCGATCTCAGGTGCTCCGGAAGGGTAAGCAGGTCTGCTCCACATGTTTTCATCAATCGATTAAGCAAAAAACAGATCCGTGTCACGAACCACAACCGCGGGAATCACATCAACTATAAGAGGAAAACAAAGGAAAACAACGGAAAACAGAAAAACCGAACTATTATTAAAACAAACAAAAACATATATACGCACTTGCTATATGATATCCTATTCTACATTCCTGGCTTGGTACATTTAAAGAAAATATAATAAGCTCTTATTTGGCTCCCTAGTGTTCGAGTTTTACTATACATCTTTCATAACCATCATATATTACTCGTTAATCGTGATTAAACCCAATATGTAACGTAACTTAAGTTTATTGCTCATGAAACATTTTAATAATGTTTGCTTAAGTCAGGCAAGGAAATTATAAATTAGGTAGAGTCAGTTTAATTATCTTCCCATGATTAACTATAGAAGCACTATGAATTAAGTAGGATAAAAGCTAAAAGTAGAATATACCAGCTGTGTCACTAATTATTTCAACGTAACGTTCATTTCTCTGAACAAAAACCCTATCCGATAGCATCCTTTGTGGTTAAAATAAAAGCAAATAAAACATCATACTGAAACTCTTATAATGATAAAGAGAGGGGAAGAATACCAAAGTACCAAATGGACATTATAAAAAAACATAAATAGTACTGTTTGTCAAATGTTTGTAAAACCCTTCAAATGACAAAAGATAGGCGAAAGATACCAAGAAACTCATCATAGATAGATGCCAGGATTAAAATTTAGATTTACGCCAGACGCGCGTTTCGTCTACAAAAGACTCATCAGTGACACTGGAATAAAAAATAGTTAAAAAGGCCAAAATAAAGTACGAAGTTGAAGAGCATTTGAACATTTAGAATCATAAATGGTCCTGGTGGACAAATGTATTTGAATACAGCAACATAGAGAAAATAAAAATTTGAAAGAAAGTAACATATGAAAGCAACGACTAACGTTTTCCTAACGCCCAGTAACGGTACATTTCAGCTTCTTGTTACCTTATATAAACTCATCATAGATACCAGGATTAAATTTTGTATCCACGCCACACGCGCGTTTAGTGTAATGCTGCCGTTTCACTGTGTTTTTTTCGTTGTGTAAGTATTTTAAAGATGGTAGGTACCCTGTTTTTGGTGAATGTTGTCTCATGTTTATTATATTTTTAATCGTATATGTTATTTTTGAGAATTTATTTGTCGTTTAAAGGTCATTTCTGTTAAGTTGATTATTAATCCAAGATATTTTATAAGAAATATAAATATCATGACATTTGAATATTGAAAACAAAATGTTGGCCAAATTGGATACACACAACCTTAAAATTTTTTTACCTTACAATTATACTATGAAGAAAAAAAATTCCCCCTTTTTACATGCTTAAGGCATAAAACAGCCAATTTCTCAGCATATGAGGAAATGGCCATTTATGTGAAGATAAAATATATTTGTTTACTAAGCGTACGATAACGGTTTACAGCATATTTTTATGATATATATAAATCAATTTAATAACGTTTGCGGAGGAAATTGTAATTTTGAAATAGCTAATTTATTACTAGCTCGTGATATAATGTAGAATGTAAATGCTTTTAAATGGCTATGTTGTACTTTTGAAGTGTCTCAGAGGGTTTATAGTGTTCACTAGTCGTGCGCTTTGCCTTTATAAATGTTAGTTATGCAAACACCTGTTTAGAAATTCAAAGTCACATGTTTGTTTATTTATACCTAACACATCTTCCTAATAATATATTAATGTACATTGACCATTGAAGATTCCGTTCGAATATTGACCAATAGGCTTATATTAGAAGATGTGGTATGAACGCCAATGAGACAACTTTCCATCCAGGTCACGATCTGTAAAAGTTAACCATTACAAGTTAAAGAACGGTCTTCAGGACGAAGCATTGGCTCACAACGAAAAGAAAGCTAAAAAGGGCCCTAAATGACTAGTGTAAAACCATTCAAACGCGAAAATCAACGGTGTAATCTATATAAAAATGAGAACAAGGAAACACTTATGAACCACAATTAAAAACGACAACACTGAACATCAACATAAACTTGGAGTTTTGTTTACGGTGCTAAGAACAATTAGGCTTAAAAGGACCAACACACCAACCCTGTGTGTGCTCTATGGGTGGTGTGTTGCAATGCAAAATTTCTGTCACCTTACGAAGATACCCTTTTTTCTAGTGGCTTTACAATTTTCTCGCTTCCTGACTTACATAGACCAACTTGCATAGTGTATGTATTGTTAAATTGAATATTCAAGAAATAATTGGCACAAGAGGTTAGGCAAGTAACCTTCAATCTATTTGATACCAGAAGTTGGCCAAGGTTTGGTTAAGAGAGTACACCACAAAACTGTTCAATCTTCGTTTTAACATGTTCCGATTTTTAGTCCTCTATTGCGGCCTCGGTGGCCGAGTGGTCTAAGTAGTTACTACTGTAACCACTATCCAGTCAACACTGAGGTTGTGAGTTTGAACCCCGCACGTGCGGGTGCACTCGACTCCTATCTTAATTGACTAGGATTGTCAGTTTTCCTATCGAAGGTCGGTGGATTTCTTCGGGCACTCCGGCTTCCTCCACCAATAAAAACTGACCGCCACGAAATAGCCTTAGTGCGGTGTTTAAAAGTGGCGTTAAAACACCAAAAATCAAATCAAATTAAGTCCTCCATTGATGTCTGATATGTTAACAGAGGTATTTTTTCTCGCTATGAATCTTATTAGTAAGTAGTTTGTTTACATTAGTCTTGATGCTATATCATCATAGTCATTGAGTTGAATTAATTTAAAGAATCGAAGTCTATAGAAAATATGTATGTTCTGTTTTAATAAACACTGCTCAGACCGGAAAATTAATAGAAATGGTCGTTTGTCATCAAATAGATTACGTCATTAGTTACGTCATTAATTTGACTTAAGTTATTTATATACATTGTTTTTCATTAAAAAGTACTTCTAGATGAAAAACAAATGCTTCAAGATACAAAACATATATTCCCCTTCTCAAGTAAAAAATGTATTATAGAAGCATGGCAAAAAATGCTTTGTTTATCTTAATTGGATTTCCTAATATCTCGTTATTAGATACACAATCAATAATACAAGTAGAAGTCATCTGATTCTAGAACAAGTACTTCAACATTTTCAAATATTCTGCATATGTATAGGGTTTGGTTGGTTTGTATAAATGTTTACTGAAGCTTTGTACAAATGACTGACATATTCAACTAATCTTTATAGGGATAGTTAAACCTGTATAATAATATTCAAACTTAATTGGACGTTATCCCAATTACAGTTGTACAATATATAAACAAATAAAGCAAGCTTACCAAAGTCTTACTCTACATGCATTAGCGAATTTGCTGTAAAAAAAATAACAAATATGAACTTCAACGTGAGTAGGATTTTAAAATAATGCTACTTCATATGCCGACCTTAAAAACACGACATAATAATCCAATTAAATTCTCTTCATAAACCTGCTTGGTTCATTTCGTTAATTTGTAGTATTCTTTAATATGGACAATCTCTTCATAGATACCAGGCTCAACATTTTGTGCGTTTCGTCTACAATAGACTCGGCAATGACGTTCGAATAAATGAACAATAGTAAACTGCATTTAAAATTATAGTTGCTATTACTGAAGCCCAATACAGCTTTAAATGCATAAGAGTGCGCATGCTCTATAAAGACCAAAGTGTGTGATAGATTATTGTTTTTCTAGGTCTATTTGTAACTGACATGGGTATTTTCCATAAGTTATCAGAATTTTTGCTTGATGTCTACTAAAATCCCGAAAAATTAGTCAGTCAATTTTTAATTTACAAAGCAACAATATTTAAATGTTTTGTCTGAAAAGTGACGAGCGTTGCTGGAATTTTTTCAGGACAAAGTATTTGTAAAACAACTTTAATTCTAAACGAAACAGAACGTGTTTGTTCAGACATATTAGAAAAACTTTAAAATCGAAATGACCATTTTTGAAAAAAATTGATTTACATACTCAAAAAGACTAATGATTGCTTTTGTAATGTTTTTTTATTTATTTTCAAATTTCAACATTACATTGCAATTATGTTCTAAAGGATATGTCTGAGTTGAAGTTCGTATGAACGTGATATTAGTTTTCGAAATCTAATTTGAAAACAGAAGCTTAGAAACAACAAGAGGCTAATCAAATAGTGTCTTTCTTTAGTAACGACAAATAAATCAAGTATTTCATTACAGTTTAGAAGTACTTTTGAGATACTATAAAAACTCCTCGATGACACCAGACGTGTATTCTTCTCCAGACGTAACATCGAAAAGTCCGCATTCACCTTTGTAAACTGGGTTAGTAAGTCAAGGAATATGTAAACTTATAAAGTAAAGTCGGAAGCAACTCTCTTCACTATGCATGTCATAATATTTTATAACACGTTCGCCGATTGGAAATAATGGGTTTACAGTATAAAAAATAGATTGAAAATAATGTCATCTACGGTCTAATAGTAAACACTTAGTTGGTCTCACGGGAGTGTGCTCTTCTCGGGTACTGGATGTACACAATTACTGTGGATTCATTTATTTTCGTGGGTATCAGTTTTCGTGGATTGCTGAAAACCTGCATATTCGTTGATATTTGATTTCGTGGTTTTGCCAATCTCTGTATACAAGGCCTATTGAAAATATGTTATTCGTTGAACATTTGAAATCACGGGTCACCTGTTCCCACGAAGTCCACGAAAATTGGTATCCAACGAATATTAATGAATCCACAGATTGTCTGTTTTGCTTTCACACCAAATTTGTGCTTGGATATCACTGAACTATACACAATCGTCCTACAAGTAAGAGGTTAGAAAGCTATAAAACAAAGGTTTGAACCATAAATTGCTTCATTTGTTATCCATTTGCACCTTTGATAGATAAAGTCGCGCGTTTGTTTTTTTTTTTTTTTTGTTTTGTAAAGTATTACAGATTTCCATAACACTTCGTGGGAAAAATTTGGTTGATTATATAGGGAATCACTGAAGCATGACCGGAACGGCCCCCCTTAGGTCAGTCAGCGGCCCCTTTTTATGAAAAGTTCTAGATCCGCCACTGATTTCCTCTTTTTGAATTTACCTTTGAGTTTGATATTTGTTTTTATAATGTTATGTTTATGCTTGCGTAAGGGTCAATTTCAGGCATAGATTACCTTAGCTGTATTTGGCATAACTTTTAGGAATTTTGGTCTTTAATGCTCTTCAACTTCGTACTTTATTTGGCCTTTGTAACTTTTTTTGATTCGAGCGTCACTGATGAGTCTTTTGTAGACGAAACGTGCGTCTGACGTATATACAAAATTTAGTCCTGGTATCTATGATGAGTTTGTTCAGTAGAAAAAAAAAACTAAATAAGATAGGATCACGATCAAAATTTTATTTCCATGACGGTCATGTATCTTACAATGTAAGTAGAACGTTAATATCTCGGTCAGAAAGTCTGACTAGTGCAAACTGAAAACGGTTCATATATAGTACATGACCTGCACATTCTCGTCCTAAATCGTTATATTTCTTTGAATTGTACAATTCTGAATTGATAGTGTAGTATTTATAGAAGAGTATATCAGTTAAGATAAACATGTATTATATAATCAGACTTTAAGTAGGTCAAGTAGACCAGACGATATGAAGGTGGCTATTAACAGTGACTTAAAAATAAGATACATGAAACGATTTGGGTAGGTTTTATTCTGGTCTCGATTTACACATATTTGTCTTGTCACTTGTGTATGTGACACGTATTTATGTAAACACGCCTAAACAAATTTACATTTCACACTTACGCAAACAAACTTATTATATATAGTAACTAACAGTTGTGATAATATAATATGAAACTGTATTTGATCTGATACATTTGTAAGGACCTTGACCAGCTTGACATTAGCTGTTCGGCCTAGCCAAGATCAGATGTGCATTTTGTGTTTCACATGAGGTCAAAAATGAGTATCACCTCAGGGAAAAACTCTTTTGATATTTTGGTTCAAAAATGGTTTAAATTATGAAAAATTGCTATCGTTAGGCTAACACTGGAAGCATTTATATAATTACATGCAGTTTTTGGAAGAAATATTTAATATTTTTATTAAATAAATGGTGTTTAAAAACTGTATAATTTTCTTTAATGGTTGGCTTCAAGACATGGTCACCAGTGTCAGATTTTTGGTCAATGACAAAGACAACAAAATATGTTTAGAATTATTGAATATCAAACATTTTAATTGAAAAAAAAATGACAAGAACATGTTTAACTCACAGTTATTTCAAACAACAGTAGCTTTCTTTGATTATTAATCTTATCTGATAAAACTGTATCTAAAATTATCTATAAATAACAAAACTTCCAAAAAAAACCTTTCTTTTGGTGTATAGAACATTAAAATAACTTGATGCATATTCTTACAATAAACAATCAAACTTAGCAATACAATTTATATGTTTTGTCTACGGACAAGACATTGTATTCATATTTAATGAAATGCATTATTAAAACCTAATTTTGATACAGCTGAAAGTGTTCTCTTAAAAGAAACCCATACATTTTATCAGGTTTATCTATCAAATGATGCTTAACTTCGAGGAAAATGGAAACACATACATTTTGATAATGTCTACGGACAAGACATTTTATTGATATTCAATTAAATGCTTTCAAAGATGATTGTTAAAGTTAAGATTAAAAGTTACTATTTAAATTTTAAGCTGTGTTTTTTAAATTTTGGAAAATACAAAAATGTACCCATAATTCTTTACATATCTCAATAATTTATTGATTAAACCAAACTGAAGACACATTCTTTTAACTGAAATACATATATCTGACTGTTTAAAACAATCAAACTATTATTAAAACTCAATTTTGACATAGTTGAATGTGTTCTCTTAAAAGAATAACATACATTTTACCTATCAAATTAGGCTGAAATCAAGGAAATTGGATACAAATATATTGTGGTAATGTCTACGGACAAGACAATTTCAGTTAAAAAAAAATCTGTTAGAATTAATTGTGACTATATTCATGTTGAAAATACTGAGTTTTAATTTGAATAGATAACTTTTATCACCTATAAATAAGATTTAAGTTCCATAGCAGACAAATAATTGAATTTAATACTTGTTATGTACAAGTGTCTTGTCCGTAGACACTTCCTCATCTGCTGTTAATACTAAAATGCAAAAGATAAAGTTAGAGAGAGAGAAATACTTTTTCTTCATTTGATTTAGTTAATCTTTTAAGGTATGCATCAACTGGAATAAACAATATTGAAGTAAAATAAGGTATGCTTTTTATGACTGATAATGTGACACTTTTTAAAATCCACTCCCGTAAAGTCATTTTACAAAAATTGAGAACACTTAAATTACCATTCATTTATTAAAAATAAGATATTTCTAAGTTTAAACAACACATAGGACTAATTAAGACCCATAAAGCCAAGCAATATTGATAAAAAGACATGTCTACGGACAAGACATGTGTCTACGGACAAGACATTCTGACATATTTTTGAATTTTTTCCTCTATTAATAGATGGTAGAAAAAAACGTTAGTAGTGTTTTCATATCTACAAAAGAACAGGAACTTAGCAATGCAACATAAATGTAATTATGCTTCCAGTTTACTAGGGAATGCATGTCTACGGACAAGACATTTTTTCACTTTATTTGTATATCCAACTTTGATGGCATATATCTCCAGCTAGGGTACTGCAATTTTGATAAATGAGGTAGTTTCTGATAATGTATATACTAGAAGAGAAAATAAAAGACATAATAGCATAAATTTAATTTATTTTTCTCTTTTATCACTACACTGAGCAAGCTAAAAACAAAAGTACAAAATTGCATAACGAGCGCATAGTATTCAACTTTTTATCATAACTTTGTAACCACTGAAGATTTTTTGTTGCAACAACCAGTAAAAGAAAGAAGAATAAATTGTCTATAACAGTGAACCAATAATGTAGTTCAAATTAAGTTCAATTATTAACTATCAATTGATAAAAAAAGGTAAATTTTAAATGAAACAACATAACGTGTAATTTTGCCCATTTTCAGCGTGTATTTTAGTGTTTTTTTTCAAAACGGTAATACCTATACATGATATTTGATATTCATTGTGAAACCCTACATCCTCTTCTTCAGTTCAAAGATGTATTACTTATGTAAAGTTTATCTTCTTGTCTTTACAAGCCTATAACATAGACCCAATATGAAATGCACATCTGATCTTGGCTAGGCCGTGTTGTCCGTTCTACTTAAAGGGGTATTATCCGCGATATAGAAAAATTTTCAAAACCGAATCCTTTTGTTTCAAGATCTAACAAAAATGGAATTTTGAATTTGGCTCTTCAACTTTGTACTTGTTTTGGCTTTATTATTATTTTGATTTGAGCGACACTGATGAGTCTTATGTAGACGAAATGTCTTATGTCTGGCTTATAAAATTATAAGCCTGATACCTTTGATAACTTTTGATCCAAATTTGTCAAAATAACATCCATAAAATCGCTGAGAATATTTTTGATTTGAAAATCACTAACTTGTCCTTATTGAATCGTTATTTATTTAACCTTCAATTTAACCCCTTAGCTTGAGATGGGTTACACATGAACTAGGCGTTTTCAGCCATGAAAAGGAATAGAATATCAACAATGTCAAACAATGGTGAACCATTTGGTGTACTAATTTGATCCACATTTTTGCTTTTTATAAGACGAGGTTGATTTGATTAAATAATATATGTACTGAAGTTTGATAGATATGGATATGTACTTAACCCATGACCAATTAAGATTAAAATATTTTGTGTATTCATTGTAACATATGGGTCAGTGACCAAGTTTGAATCAATTTGACCGACACGTGTTTATATAAACTGTAATTTAAAACGAGGCAGAAATAACAAAGTAAAATATAAAAAAACGTGTCGAAGACAGTCTACAAAATTGCAACAATGAAAAAAATCATACGTCCAAGACGGACCACATAAAGGCCAACATATACGATAACTTTGGGGAATAAGTCTTGAACCAAATTTCTTATACTTAAATCGAGTTTTTTCAAGAGTGCAAATAAGTAAACTGTAATCGATGAAAAAAAAGGCATTAACAGGGGCTTGGAAGACTATAATAGAAAGATAATATTATACGTAAAACGAAATGTCAAAATTACAAAATGTCCATAGACTGACAAAAAGAATACCGACCAAATCTCTATTACTTAGCAAAACTGTTAAGACTTTTTTCTCCTCAATGCTCTTCAAATTCGTACTTTATTTGGTCTTTTAAACTTTTTTTCATTCGAGCGTCACTTATGAGTCTTTTGTAGACGAAATGCGCGTCTAGCGTAAATACAAAATTTCAATTCTGGTATCTGTGATGGGATAATTTAATCTTCGATATTTGATTGTCCTGAATATGCATGCCATATTTGATATTGTACGTTAAGAAACCAACAATCAATCAATCAATCAATAGATATTTGATAAACACCTATTATGCTTTTAAACTGACTCCCTCAAAACTATGCCTCACTTTTGAAGAGTAAATATAAATTTAATCAAAATCAAATTAAAAAAAAAACACGTTTTAAGGCACTTTTTCATATGGTTAAATGTTTACCGAACCAATTCCTTTTTATTGCATTGTGATTTACAAACTCGTTAAGTATGAATCAATTAGATATCAGGAGAATTCACGTTCAATGCCATGATTTATTAGCTATTGATCTATTGGCTGGCTTTCAAAGAGCAGTAATGATATTACTACTCCCATAACATTATCAAAGACTTTTATTTATCAATTAGTAACACAACCAAAGTAATCTCTCTTAGACGCAAGAGTGGCTATTAGGAAACAAACCTTTTTAATAATTTATCACTCATATTGTTTGTTTAAACACTTTAAATGAATTGTTCCACCCACGATATTATAAGAGACAATCCAACGAAAATAATTACATCTATGTACATATGAGTATATGGAACAAAATTATATCCTAAAATACAATTATTTTATTGACGAGTACAGTTGTACTAAGGCTTTTTTTCTATTTTAGCTATATATAAGTTATGGGCATAGTTATGACAAAGGTTATTGTATTTATGAATATTGTACAGTGGTATATAAACTAACTAACTGATCCTCTTCATACCGACTGGCATATAAGGCTAAGGTGGTATGCTACTGATGCCTTTATTTCACATTATTTGCTTATATTTTCTTAAATGTACATGATCTATGCACTTGATTGTTTCACAGGATCGTTCGCTGTCATGATCTCTTAAACTTGATTTGAAATTTATGTTTGTGATGATGTTACAGTCTTTGTTGTTATACTGTCAATTTAGCATATACATGTTACTTGGCCCATCTGGAGAAAAAAAACTCAATTGAAACCTAGCCCTACCATAACAAATCATATATTTTCCCTTACAGGTGTTTTATATATCATTGCTACGTTAGGACATTTAGCATATTTATAACTTGATTCATATATCTATCTAGAGAAAAAAAAACCAAACAATTTAAACCTAGCCCTACCATAAAAAATCATATGTTTTCCATTACCGGTGTATTATTTGCCTTTGCTACCAATACAAACTTAGCCATACTTTAAGAAAACATATATTTTCCATTGCAGATGCATTATATGCCTTTATTGCATAAGAACCAGCAGTAGTTGCTGTTGTAATGACAATTTAGCCTCTCTGGGACCAATTGAAACTAAGTCATGCACTTACAAATCATACATTTTCTATTACAGGTGTATTATATGCCTTTGCCACGTTAGGACCAGCATTAGGATATATAGTTGGTGGTCAGTTTCTGAATATCTATGTCGATTATCATGTCGCTGATAGTGACGGGTAAGGAATACATACAATATAAGGTATTGATATGTTCATGCCACTTATGTTTTAATGCAGTTAGTTTAACCATACATCAAGTATTTATATGCTAAAATGCTCAACCATGTAAAAAAAATACAATCAAACTTGCTTAAAGACCACTTGCATTAAGCAAAAATCTCTGTTAAAAGCCAACTTATTTTAGATCCCTCTGCAGGACATTTCATATAAATTGAACCTGTAATAAAAAACCACCTGCCTTAAGAGACCACTTTATTGCTCTCCATTAAGTGGTCTCTTAGAGCAGGGTTGACTGTATGTACATATTTAAGCACGTAAAATTATTAACATTCATTATTAGACTACGTTCAAAATGCAATAGAACAAACACATCTTTGTACACCGAATGGCTCAGTGACCTCCTCAAAATATTTAATACCATATGGATCTGACTTCAAAGTCTATCACAAGATTTTGAAGTATGTTATATTTGTTGCAAATGATGTTGTTTTTACTTTCCTTTCTACCAATCAAAAATCCGAATACACCAGTCTCTGAAGAACGATTAAATTTTTAGATCCGAGGATCACCGATACGGCTGTTGGGGATTTGATAACCACATAGGTCGTCATTACATTAACATACTGTCTTTAAATATTTTGTTGATAAAATTAGAAATTAAAATTTTCAAATCCGTCAGTGAAATTTGCTGGGTCCCGAAATTCTTTAAAGTCAGATTTTGTTTTGACTTTATGATTTAAACGTTTCGAATTTATAAAACCCTAATAGTTGGAAAAATATATAATTAGTTATCAAATGTATCAGGATTATAATTTAGTACGCCAGACGCGCGTTTAATCAACACAAGACTCATCAGTGACGCTCATATCAAAATATTTATAAAGCCAAACAATTCACAGCGGCAATATTTTTTCATGTCGTGCGTAAATGAACACCAATAATCAAATATGAAGTTGCATAAAATGTATAATTCAACAATATGCACAACGATATAAAACAGCCTAAAGTCTGCAATCACTAGCTTGTCAAAGCAGAGGTTTTGAGCTAGAAGCCACAACGGGACTGGTGCGTTCGACTGAATCATAAATAGATTTTTGCTGTCAGTGATCTTACCGAAGGCCAGTGTTTTTCCGGGAATGCAATAAAAACTGACCGCCACGAAATAACCAATAGTTCTGAAAGTGTCATTTAAAATGAGAAAAAAGATAATAATCAATAAAAATTTACAAACTGTTATTTTAAATACCTGACATTTTAAATAACGTGTTTAAATATAAAAGAGGGGCGAAAGATACCAGAGAGAAATTAAAACTCATAGATCAAAAATACACTGACAACACCTTGGCTACAAAAGAAAAAGACTAAACAGACAAACAATAGTACACAACACATAAAGACTACGCAACACGAATACCACTAACATATATAATTATTTCTTCTTATCATGTCATTCTTGATTATAGAACTGGTTTGTCAGCAGACGATCCACGATGGGTTGGCGCTTGGTGGATAGGATTTATCTGTTCCTTCCTGTTATTTTTAGTATTTTCTCTGCCATTATTTGGATTTGGAAAGGAACTTCCAAGTAAGTTATATTTATTACGGTTCAATCTTTATCTTTATTCAGTATTTGTGCTAATTTTCAATGCAATTCCTTGTCAGAAGGACGAAATAGTAAACATCTTTTATACCAGAAATTGACAATAATGAAATTAGCTTACTATATTTCGAGGGTTTAATGCTAAAACTACTTAACTGAAAAATTTACAGCTTTGAGATTTTTTTTATATGTAATGATATTAAAGATAATTCTTGAAAAAAAATTGAGAGCAATTTAACTTACAAACGAAAAAATATAAACAAGTCTAAATTGAAAATATATATACATATAATAAATATTTATGCCCTAACATAATATCTTGATATACTTACGTATTAAGGTCTTTCTCCCACGTGAAGAAAGACCATATTGTTTTTCTAATGGTTTTATATAAAGGTCTTTCCGCTACGTGAAGGAGGACCTTATTGTTTTTCTAGTGTTTTTTTTTAAGATCTTTCCCCCTACGTTAGGAAAGACGTTATTATTTTCTAAAATTTGTTTTCCCCCTTTTTTAGCTCACCTGGCCCGAAGGGCCAAGTGAACTTTTCTCATCACTTGGCGTCCGTCGTCTGTCGTTTGTCGTCCGTCGTCGTTTACAATTTGAACTTCTTCTAGAGAACCACTGAATGCAATGAAACCAAACATGGCATGAATGTTCCTTATGAGGTGCTGACCAAGTGTTGGTACTTTGTAGGCGATCCATCATCCAAGATGGCCGCCAGCGGGGGACTTAGTTTAACATAGGACCCTATGGGAAATGCATACAAATGACTTCTTTAAGAGAACCACTGAATGGAATGAAACCAAACATGGCATGAATGTTCCTTATGAGTTGCTGACCAAGTGTTGTTACTTTGTAGCCAATCCATCATCCAAAATGGGCGCCAGCGGAGGACTTAGTTTAACATAGGACCCTATGGGAAATGCATACAAATGACTTTTTTTAGAGAACCACTGAATGGAATGAAACCAAACATGGCATGAATGTTCCTTATGAGGTGCTGACCAAGTGTTGTTGCTTTGTAGCTGATCCATCACCCAAGATGGCCGCCAGCGAGGGACTTAGTTCAACATAGGACCCTATGGGAAATTCATACAAATGACTTCTTTTAGAGAACCACTGAATGGATTGCAACTAAACATGGCATAAATATGCCTTATGAGATGCTGACCAAGTGTTGTTACTTTGTAGCTGATCCATCATCCAAGATGGCCGCCAGCGGGGGGAATTAGTTTAACATAGTACCTTATGGGAAATGCATACAAATGACATTTTTTAGAGAACCACTGAATGAAATGAAACCAAACATAGCATGAATGTTCCTAATGAGATGCTGACCAAGTGTTGTTATTTTGTCTCCGATCCATCATCCAAGATGGCTGCCAGCGGGGGGCTTAGTTTAACATAGGACCCTATGGGAAATGCATACAAAAGTCTTCTTCTAGAGAACCACGGAATTGAATGAAATAAAACATAGCATGAATAGTCCTCTCCTTATGAGGTGCTGGCCAAGTGTTGTTACTCTGTAGCCAAATTTGATCTGTTTTTATATGATTTCAAAAACCCAAGTAGAGTCAGTTGAGCGATACAGGCTCTTGAGAGCCTCTAGTTTTCTTCCAACATTAATGCAAACTACTTATAAAACTAAGATCCAATTTAGTTTAAGGTTCGCACTATAAAATTCAGTTTGACTAAAATGACATAATGGTGTTTCCTTAGACAACGTCTGTATGATCCACAATATATTAAAAACTTTAAAATGCCATTCTGCTTTTACAGCGGCGAAGCATGTCCGTGCAACAAGAGTGTCGCAGGTCCATGGAGGAAAAGATGACAAAGACTTAATTCATAAAGATTCAAATGACAGAAGTTTACGGGAATTCCCAAAAGCAATGTGGGGAATCATATCAAATCCAACATTTTTATTGATTACATTAGCCGGAACCGGAGAAGGATTAGCCACTTCCGGTTTTGCAACATTTATGCCAAAACTTATTCAAAATCAGTTTGGAATTACAGCATCATGGGCATCAATGCTTGGAGGTAAGAAAAGTTGATCGATTCTTCATTTAATGTGTCATTGGTATGTTTTTGATACCTGTATTTAATCTAATCCAAATTAAAAGACATCCTGCATTTCATAGTAACTGAATGTTAAAAAAACGAATTGATATTGACAATTTTTTGATAACTCCTTTGATATCTTCATAACAGTTTGAAGTTTTTGAAATTATTGGTGACAATCACCATCCCATTTTAACGGCGATCAGGCATTTCTTTACTTTTATTGTTATTTTCAAGGAGGAAATGTTATTATTTCAAAATTTCTGTTTTATTAAACATATTTCCGACCACACAAACACAATCTTGCAACACTAGACATGGATAAATTTTATATGTGCAACCTCTTACACCTGTTTTCAACAAGGATAGAACATTATGTAGAAAGATTGAAAGTTCAATGTAGGTAATTGACAAAATTAATAAACAGTACAACTTAAAAAGACCGATATTTCAAAAATTTCATGTAATGGTTATGTCCCATTTATGGCATTATGTTTTCTGGTCTGTGCGGCTGTCTGTCCGTTCTTCCCGCTGCAGGCTAAAGTTTTTTTCGAGGTAGTTTTTGATGAAGTTGAAGTCCAATCAACTTGAAACTTAGTACACGTGTTCCCTATGATATGAACTTTCTAATTTAATGCCAAATTAGAGGTTTTTTTTTAATCTCATTTTCACGGTCCACTGAACATAGAAAATGATAGTGCGGATGGGGCATCCCTGACTTTGGACACATTTTTGTTAAAAAATTAAATTACTTTTTATAAATTAAATCCGCTCAGAGCTGTTTCGATTCATAAATACACTTGAATACCTAAAAGGTTATATGATAATAGGAGATAAATTTAAAAATTGAATGCTTCTTTTTGTAACTTCATTGGGGTGTAAAAGCGTTGACTGAAGTACTTTTTGTTTGAAGCGCGTTCCGCGCTTCATTCTAAAAATGTGCGCACGGTCAACACAGTTACAACCCTATGAAGTTACAAAAAGAAGCATTCAATACTTATAATTATACATTTTTTAGCTAGGATCATGAAAACACGAATTTTATTTAATTCACCTGTGCACTTTATTGTGGGACCTCGTGTTATCATGTATGATAAGTGTTATTGAGTAATGCAATTGCTTAAGGAATAATACGTGATGTACACTTAGCCAATCAGAATAACGTATTGTAATAAACATACATCTAATGTAATTATAAAAGAAATTGAAACTATTCGTTGAGACTTTCGTTAACCTGACTTGGGACTAAAACGTGTCCTAATACCATCCTAAGTCATGTCCTAGTCCTAGGACAGTTTCGTTGACACGGTCCCTGAATTGCCGACATAGCCGACACTTTAAGGATGTACTTAGGTGAGGATAGGTAAAAATTAAGAAATTAAGAATTTAAAAGTGATACTATGAGCTGGTAGAGCATTCAATAAGGATAGAAATAAGCTAAAAATATTGATTGGTCATTGGCCTCCTTTTCGAGATATTAGAGATATTAGCATTTTGATAATTGACCTTTCGTGAGCTATTAAGTCTTAAATGAAAAAATAAATGGGTGTTATGGGGCAAACTATTTAACCTTGTATTGTTTGGAAAAACACAAAGGAGTCCGAACATTTGACCCGAATTCTAAAACCTCACCTAAGTTTAATGGAACCGATTATTGATGAAAACGATAATTTGTAGGACTGATGGCAGTGCCCGGAGCAGCAGGGGGACAATTTATTGGTGGTTTAGTCTGTAAAAGATGGAAATTAAAAATACAAGGAATGTTGAGATTAAACATCATAGTGTGTATAGCAGCAATGATACTGGACACAGTGGTATGGATACGATGTCCTGAAGACTCCGTAGCTGGGGTTAATATTCAGTATAATATTTCGAAGTGAGTAATATCAAAATTGTATAAAGAATTTGTAAACTATCAGTCATCTGTTCACTTCTTATTTACATACACCTATTGGAATTTTAGTCAAATCGTTAAACATAAATGTGACAGTTAATGCCCAATTAAACCTTCATAAAATATAATATTCTTTGACAAAAGCTTCATCATTAGTATGAAAAGTAAAATATTGACAGGTATTTAGATCAAGTTTTTTTCATGAGTAGTGTGAATTCAAATTTTTACACGATGTAAAAAAATGCAAATTAAAACAACGAAACCAGTACATTTATATTTTGTTGATACCATTAATCGGTCAATATACTTTAAAAGAAAAAGAATGTTAAATTATCTTTATGAAAAATTGTAGCAAAATGTATAATTTTTATAACGTTTTTATTTAGTAACGAGATGATGCCACAACTAGAACATTCATGTAACAGCAATTGTTCATGTTCTACAGAGTTCTATGAACCAATGTGTACTGAAGACATGGTTCAGTATTTTTCTCCTTGCTTTGCTGGGTGCAGCAATGGCTTTCTCAATGGAGAGGTTAGTATAGTGACAAAACGATTAAAGTAAAATTAAATAGAATTTTAATAATAAATAAAATAGATATCTTAAAATTTATAGGGAAATCAGAAATAAAACTATTATGCAAATAATTATAATTTTATGTTTGCTTTTACATACTCGAAACGATTTTTTTTCCCTCTTTTGTAGTTGAGTTTTCGATGGCATTGCTATTTGAAGATAACAACTTTGCATTTCTGATGATTCAATAATTTTTCAATTTTCTGTCCTCATTTGTTTTAAAGGTACTGCTTGTGAATGTATTTTTATGCCCCACCTACTATAGTAGAGGGGCATTATGTTTTCTGGTCTGTGCCTCCGTCCGTCCGTGCGTGCGTCCATTCGCTTCAGGTTAAAGTTTTTGGTCAAGGTAGTTTTTGATGAAGTAAAAGTTACATCAACTTGAAACTTAGTACACATGTTTCCTATGATATGATCTTTCTAATTTTAATTCCAAATTAAAGTTTTGACCCCAATATCACGGTCCACTGAACATAGAAAATGATAGTGCGAGTGGGGCATCCGTGTACTATGGACACATTCTTGTTTTGTATTGATTTCAACCGATATGAGAGACATATCTCTGTGTCAACATCCTATTTTAACATCTTTGTTTAAATGTGTGTGGATTTACGAGATTTTAATCAATACTATACAACTGCCACAAATGGATAAATACAATACCATTTATTACATGTTTGCACCGTTCATATGTCTGCTTTTCTGCCTTTATCTGTGTTCCTTTTATTTTATTCAACACTGAAGGGCAAAATGTTTTCAAGTCTGTGCATCTGTTCCTCCTCTTCAGGTTAAATTTTTTGATGAAGTTAAAGTCCAATCAACTTGAAACTTAGCAAACATGTTCAGTATGATTTGGTCTTTCTAATTTTAAATTAGAGGTCTGACCACCATGTTACGGTCCCCTGAACGTACAAAGTATGGGCGGAGTATCACTGACTATGGACACATAATTGTTTTAAAATGTTTTATTAATAATTAATTTTACTTTTTCAGTCTTACACCAACTGCACCTGTATGCATCATCGTAATTCCGGTATTCCAAAGACAATGACAGCTACTGTTGGACGCTGTAAATCAGATTGTTACTTATTGTATATTTTCCTACCTCTTTTGCTATTTGCAATCTTTTTCCGGTTTATGCAGTCACCTCCTGCCTTATCTGCAACTTTGAGGTAAAACATAGAGATTTTAAAATAGTTTGTCTTCATTTATCTTGTTAGAATATATTGTCTTCAGTTATCTTGTTAAGGGTTGTTGATATTTTTTCTCTCGATATTATAGATTTCAATTCTATTATTTTAAAAAGGTATGCATATGTTTTATGTTTCGTTACACATGTAAAAAAAAATAATAAAACATTCAGTTAGTAAATTTAGACCTGAGGAGGAAATCACAAATTGCTTTACCTGTGTCATTTAATTATGGTTGTTTTATATATTTTCCAACTCTTTAAGTTTATATACTATTTACAGGTGCATTCATGACAACCAAAGAACATTTGCTTTGGGCATTCAGTGGTTTATAGCTCGTCTATTAGGTAAGATATGGCTAAGGAGAGATAATTCAATGTTGACCTCTTCTTATTATCATCTCAAAATACAATATTGTCCTTAAAGAAACACAAAATGATATGAATATGATATGAATACTAATGATGATTTATTAAAAACCTTAACACTTCAAAATATTAAAAAGTAAAATCACAAAAATACTAAACTCAGAGGAAGATCAAATCGGAAAGTCCATTATCACATGGCAAAATCAAATGATGAGAGGCATCAAAAACGAATGGACAACAACTGTCATATTCCTGACTTGGTACAGGCATTTTCAAATGTAGAAAAAGATGGATTAAACCTGGTTTTATAGCGCTAAACCTCTCATTTTGTACGACAGTCTCGTCAAAATCCTTTATAAAAGGACAATTGACTAACACAAGTCAATACGGACACAAACACAATCATCTCTGACGAGACACAGCTTAGCTTGTACAAATGTTTGAATTCTGGGCTATATTTAAGTGTTTGTACAAAATGGAATTCTAGACGTCAGCTTAATGAGTCTTGACTTAACATGACACCATAACAGATAATTTATCAATTTTATTTCCTATAAAATAGATTATGCAGTATAACCAATCCTTTACCCTTGTAAAGTTTGAAAAAAAAACTGTTTCAAAGGTCTGTAACTGCATATGGTACTCAATTCTATGTGTCAGTTTGAAGGATCTGATTATTATAGAGGAATAGTGCATGCTTACTTCCGTGTTCTTTCGAAAGGCGACATACATTCCTCATGTTTTGCGTTTTATTATAATCATATTTTTTACATCAAACTAACTTATTAGCAAGGATGTGTTTTGTTGTGATATATTGGATGTGTTTAGCCGAAATATGTGATATACCAGTACGTTATGTTTATTTACGCATTTAGTTACAGGATCCATAGGGCAAATAGATTTCATACATGGCGATCAGTTAGTTCAACGCTTCGCTAAACATCCCGTGCAGATACACAGACTGTTAACTCCTTATGCAATTTTGTTGACGGCCTCATAACTTATGAATTTACCACCTTTTTTTTAATCGGTAGGGGATAAGAAGCAACACACATAGCTTAAAGTATAACTATTTTGTTTGCAGTATTTTTTTAATACATTTTACCTTTATTGTAGGTACTGTTCCAGGGCCTATATTTTTCGGTGCAATTATAGACAGTACATGCCTTGTGTGGCAGGAAAATGAATGCGGTGATAAAAAATCATGTTATATTTATGACAATGCATCTTTAAGCTCATATTTCTTCATAATACTTGTAAGCGTTAAAATTTTCACAGCATCAATGTTCATTTTAGCATATAAAATTTATAAGCCTCCAAGTGACAAATGTATAACTACAGTGATTAAAAAGCCAGAGGAATCTAATGGCTTCGATAGTATTTGTTCCCCAGAACCAAAGTCAGATAGCACGACCGTTGTATAATTGTTAAAGTATATTTTGTAATAAAATAGTTGTTTTATATTTTAAAATGCGTTTGTGTATTTGTCTAAAAGAGGGACGAAAGATACCAAAGGGACAGTCAAACTCATAAATCTAAAACAAACTGACAACGCCATGGCTAAAAATAAAAAAGACAAACAAACAACAGCACACACGACAGTCACACAACATAGAAAACTAAAGAATAAACAACACGAACCCCACCAAAAAACTAGGGGTGATCTCAGGTGCTCCGGAAGGGTAAGCAGATCCTGCTCCACATGCGGCTCCCGTCGTGTTGCTAATGTGATAACAAATCCGGTAAATAGTCTAATTCGGTAGGTCACATTCAGAAAGTTCTAACATGCCTTTAGTCTTGTAAGAGAGATACAGATATGTCAACAATTGAGATTTTATCAGAGCAATGGGAACAACAAGTAATAAGCCAATTATATTCAAAAAGTAAAATCACAAAAATACTGAATTCCGAGGATAAAGCAAAACGGAAAGTCCCTAATCACATGGTAAAATCAAAAGCACATTCACATCAAACAAATAGATAACAACTGTCATATTCCTTACATGGAACAAGCACTTTTTTATGTTGAAATTGATGCATTGAACCTGTTTGTTAGATAGCTAAACATCTCCATTGTATGACAGACAGTCGCATCAAATTCCATTAGATTGACAGCGATGCCTGAACAAAACAAACAGACATAAAAATGTCCAAAATACAGCAGTCACCATTGTGTTATAATCTTAATCACTGAAAAAAACCAAAACATACAAATATGTAACGAAGAAGCACAAAATTGCATATAGACCAAGCATATTAGTAAAATTTAAAGACTACACAAATTTACCGTAGTACAATAACACAATGACGGGATGTACAAGTACAGAGCCGAGTCATATATGTAACAAAGAAACATAAAAAGTCATATAGACAAAGTGCATAGCAAAAATGAAATACGAGCAACACACTAGTTTTCGAAGGAACACCAAAAGGCATATAGACGAAGCACATAAGCAAAAATGAAAGAAAAGAAGCCGAGACTATCATAAACAATAGACAGGATGTACAAGTACCACAACTGTCTTAATAACAATAAAAACAAACAAATATTTAACAAAGAAGCTCAAAAAGACACATATCAAATTAAGCTTTTTTATTTTTGAATAATATGCATTTGCATATAACTTTTTTTTTTAATTTTTGATATGTACATTTTGATGGTTACCATAATTGCTTATTGCTTGATAAATTGTTGCACTTCTTTAGAATTTGAACATTTCTTTTCTATTGAACATCGGTGGTTTCATGGTAGGGTCTTCAATCGGATTGCGGGAGTTAGTAGGTCAAAGCACGTTCGAATAAAACTAAAGACTAAAATGCTGATTGTCTACTTAGCACACGACAAGGAGTAAGAGTAACGACTGACTGACTAGGAGACAGAATAGTTTGTCCGTGTAGTATAAATTCTCTTACTACGGACTGTGACTTGTGATTTAGCACGATACAAATCGGGCTCTTCGTGTCTGTCTCCCCTTCAGTAGAATACTTAACGCCTTCCCACTTTTACCGTCTTTTGCTTTGCGTTGTAAAATTAATTCCCTACTGTGGACAGTATATCAGTTGCAATTTTTTAAAACCCCTTTCAAATTTAATTCTTCATGTTTTATGCCCACAATAGCAAAAAAGGGGATAAAATTACACTGTAAAAAAATTGCGTCATGAATTTTAAAGTAAAGAAGTGATTTGGTACAGCTGATATAGGTAGCAAATTAATGTCTGAAGCTGTCAAAAGAATTAAAGACACCCTTAACATAACAGGGCCCATATTTTGAGTTACAGCTGATGAGGTTTTCTATAATTATGCCCCATTTATTTGCATTATTCGTTCTTTCGTTCGTCCGTCCGTTCGTTTGTTCGTTCGTCCATCCCCCCGTTTGTTCGTCCGGTCGTCCGTCTGTTCCTCCGTTTGTCCCACTACAGGTTAATGTTTCTTGGTCCAGGTTAAAGTTTTTAGTCGAGGTAGTTTTGATGAAGTTGAAGTCCAATCAACTTGAAACTTAGAACAAATGTGTCCTATGATATGATCTTTCTAATTTGAATGCCAAATGAATGATTTCCCCGTATTTTCATTGTCCATTGAACATAGAAAATAATAGTGCGGATGGGGCATCCGTGCTCTAGGGACACCATCTTGTTTTAATATATATATATAGTTTGTCCCAAAAGTAGTAAATAATGAATTATTATTTAGAAAGCGCAGGTGAGATATTTTTAAAAATTTCGCTAATTGCCTAATAGAAATTCATTACAAAATAAATGTTCAATGTAGGCTTCATAATAGTATCACATAATCATGTTCCTCATGTGATGAATATGCCTCTAATTTTGCACTGAAAATATTACAGCCATCCATCCATCTCATTTGATCTATGATGAGTTTATTTAGTAGCTGAGTCCCTCAGTTAGGTTTATTTTCACAAAACACGTAGACCAAGTTTGAATTTAGGTGTCGTCACTTTATCTTTTCTAGATTAATGCCCCTTTACTAAAGGAAAAATCGCGGAAGCTATCTTTTCCGTTCTCCTACTTAAGTTTGTCTCAACCAAATAATATGAAACTTAAAACATGTTAAAAATACAATTCGAATTACCACAAAACGCAGATCCAAGACGAATGAGGGTGGTGTCAATTTTACTGTTCTTGGGTTGTGTTCATTTAGAACGGTATGTACAAGCAGGGGCATCATATGCGTCCGACGGACACATTCTGTATTTATTCTTGTTTAATATCTGGTTTCTTTATTGTTAAAAGGAACCACTTATGGTTAATCAAGGATTTTTAAAATTGGCATATCTTATTTCAATGGAGATGATTTAACAAAATTATGTCAGAAGGTAATTGCAGTATAATAGATATCGAAATGTATGATAGAACGGAACTGACACTAATAAATATTCTGCATCAGATTAATCTTGTTTAAATGCAAAGGGAAAAATTGAATGCAAAAAATAAAACACATGAGTATTTTATAAGAATTGTATATGGTTTGTCGACATTTGTTACTAAAAACCAGACTTTTCTGAGTAAAAGATTTGATTTATTATGTAATGTTTTATTTCAATTTTGCATAGTTTGCTGGCGCAATTTGGTAAAATGTCCTTTCTCAAAACATACATTTGGGTAATTGGATGCATCAGTTAATGAAACTGTTTGACATGAAGTCATTTGATTTTCTTATTATTTCGAAGGGTACTTGAGAACGCTCATAGTTATTGATAGCTGCATTACTTTGAAATAGAATGACAATAAAATACTTTTAGTTACACTAACCTGTAAATCAGATGTGACTGATTGAGCGAAAAATCTATGTTCCGGACCATATGAGTATATACTCGTTTGGTAATTAAGAGTATAAATATGATATAGGTATTTTCTAAATAAATTTTATCTACTTTCAAGGAACACATGGCTCGTCCTATTAACTAAAAATCGATACAAGTCAATAACTAAAACACTTTATCTTTGTCATATTGTCTGAGTTTTAGTATGTTTGTAGTCTTGCTTTAGAAAATTTAAAGCTTCCTTACGCTTTTGACAATTTTGTGTGGGAGTTATGTGCATGTGTCTTTTTATCCTTTCATTGATAGATAGATTGTTATTTTATTTCTTTTGATTTGCACTTTACCAATGTGTTCATGTTCTTATTTAATAAATTTATTTTTGAAATAAGAATAGAGGTGCAGCACTTTTTAAATAGCTGTAACTGTTAAATGGTATGCTATAGAGCTAGTAATTGAAATAGAATACATTAATTAAATAATTGAACTAAGAATTATGTAATATCTAAGAAATTTTAAATTGAGAATATTAAATTGAAACACAAAAGTTACATATTGTGTTACGTACCGAAAATCAATGATGACCATACAAAAATGTATTTTGTATAATTCAACTCTTGAGAAAAATATTTATTTCATAAGTTATGTAACATTGCAAATTTCACTTTTAAGGCTTCTTAATTTATGACACTTGAAGGGTGCAATTACAGTAAAGTTAACTTACCAATGTTAATCGTATTAATTACCCGTAACCTATAAGTATATTCACATATGGTCATGACCATACGCGTATATTACGGAACATTTATATTACATTCTGAAAGGATATGAAGATAAGTTACTTTCGAATTACTTCAAATTGTGTCACAATCGAGGCCGTTTCTCCATTTATTTCGAATATTAATAATAATTGAAAAAAAGTCAAACGATCTCACTTTTATTCAGACCACTTTTACCATATTACAAATTGTTAAATTCCTATATAATTTCCTTTACATTTACTTTAAATATGTACGACAATTGTACGATATCGTAAGACGTATTTTTTAATATTCATCTGTTTAAAACTCAGAACCGCAATAAAACAAGACAACAGCAAACATATTTATTCAATCCACCTTTAGAAAAAAGTACTGAGTCAATAATATTTCAGGTCAGCCAACGTGTGCAGACTACTTGAACGGCGATCCATTAGGGAACGAAACGCCTTCCAGTAGCGACATAGACCTAGACAAATATCATCCATCGGGTGCTTGTACATTGTATGTAACCGACACTTTACGACACAGCCCGGTCATGTTGTGGTATATACATGTGTACTTACTTATTATGATTTGTATAATTTGATGTTCTATTGATCCGTTTTACGGAAACGCAGTTGTAGTCGTATGAATTTCGTTTTCTACAAACAGAGTGTGCATGAACATTATAAACATAAGATAGTAAAAAGGGGGTCATGAATTTTAATAAATGTTATAATTGTTATTCTCATCGGAATTTGTCTAATGCTTAGTCCGTTGCTGTGTGTGTTACTTTTTAATGTTGTGTCGTTGTTCTCCTCTTATATTTAATGTGTTTCCCTCGGTTTTAGTTTGTTACCCCGATTTTGTTTTTTTTTGTCCATAGAGTTTTGAACAGCGGTATACTACTGTTGCCTTTATTTAAAGTTAAGCAAAATGAAGTAGTGATTTTTTCCAGCTGAAACATGTACCAAATGAGTGCCATCAGCTTTCAAACTAAATCAAATTAATATGCAATTCTCAAAGTTTTGAGTAGTTGGTAGAAATTTCTATAATTGATATATTATTCGACACCGTAAATATCTTATTTAGAACATATGTATTAGATTTTTCCAGCATGTATTTATTTATAGACATGCCATACAAAATACCTGTGTTCTCGGCCGGTAAGATTATTTATCGCTATTTTACGCATTTTTCTTATTGCTGTTCAAGAATTCCTCTTTAGATGAAGGTCATTGAGTAATATGCTCTAATTGAATGTTAAACAAACGGCCCCAGTAGTTTATCGATGATGAAATACTATAAGCTTAAGAAGCTTAAGATGTCTCCTAATAAACACTACCAATTCTCATAAACCTTACCACATTGAAACAGTTAATATCTCTTTATCAACGTTAACAATTCTCATATACCATACCACATTGAACAGTAGATGTCTCATATTAAATACTAACAAATCTCATATCCAATACCGCATTGAAACACTAGATGTCTCCTAATAAACCCTAACAAATCTCATCTAAAATAACTAGTCTCATGTATCATACCACATGTATCTTTACAAATAAAGATACTAAGAGTAGAAAAGGAAATGTTCTACTTGAATGGAACACTTATTCTACCATAATAGATATTTTGATATCATACGCAAAGCTTTCAAATAGCTATTTTAATTGTATCAACAAACTAATTTACTAAGACACAATTGTATATACTCTATAACAGTATCATATTCACAAACAATTCTGAAGCTATTTTACAAAATAGATATGGAAATAATAATAAATGTATCATTTGGCTTTCTAGGGGGTTATTCAATAAATATAGGTATCATACAACGGAATTTGATGAGACTATCATCAAAGTGAGAGGGTTAACGCTATAAAACCAGGTTTAATCCACGATTTTCTACATTTGAAAATGCCTGTACCAAGTCAGGAATATGACAGTTCTTGTCCATTCGTTTTTGATGCGTTTTGTTATTTGAAATTGCCATGTGATTATGGACTTTCCAAATTGATTTTCCTCTAAATTCCGCTGTTCGAAATTCATAAATAGATTTAGAAAAAAACAAATCCGGGTTACAAACCATTAAAATCAATTTATATTAACTCATTATTTGTCCTGTTATGCTGATTTTTGTGAATTTCGTGGTTACAAGTTAGATACGACGTTAAATGATCAACGAGGTACATATTTTGTTCAGAATTGTACTATGCAAATGGCAATACCACGGAGAGCAAATATCCGCGGAATTAGAAAATTTACACAATAAACAGAAACTGGTATCTAGAAAAACGACTCCATAGTCTCTGAAATCAAAGCCCAAAACATGGTGACGTTAAGTGCATGTCGATAGTAATAAACACGTCAAATAAAACGTGGTCTAACACAAATGCAATACTTATCAAATTAGACTAATATTTATTTGAGAAACAAATCTTTAATTTCGATACAATGAAAAAAAGATATAGAATAGAAACTTTTCATAGAAGTAAAATTCTTATATGTTTTAACTTCTCATATGTGTATACCTATATTTTAATAGAAGTGAATCAATATATAATTTCATGAAGACACTTTAGATAAAGAAACCATTTAGCTCTTAACTTTTATGGGTGATTTTAATTAATTATCTCTTTCAAGACTAGATCGGTCGATCTATCCTGATTTCGGTCAACTTACTAAAAACAGGAAAATATTGTAGCTTTGTTTTTGCTACAAACACCACTAAATATTTCATCAAAATAAAAATGAGCTATCATTCTAGAATGATCGGATAATTGATAACGGTGAATAACGGAATACTGAAGTGGTCAATAAAATCAACATGGCTGCTTGAATTCACGTTACAAATACCAAAACAGGTAAATATTATATGCAATCACATCAAGGTTGTTAAAAACAAATGATAATTTTCTTCTTTAAATTTGTTACATTTAAGGAATGACCGTGATATTTTTTCTGTCTATGAAGAAATAACATAAAAAATTTGGTGCACACTGAATAAAAACTGATATAAAGGGACAGTCAAACTTTATATCAGTTTGTATTTACAGTGTGCACCACATTTTTTATGTTATTTCGAATAGACAGAAAAAAATATTACAATCATTTCTTATAATTTAATTCTAAATTCCATTTAAAACCGTAGAAAACCACGAAAAAACGTTGATGACGCCACGGTCACATGACTAAATTATATCTATGGGCTCATAACAAAATAACGTCAGCCAATCAGAAGACGCGTTACATCCAAAATTTAATTATTTTCATATAGCAAAAATGTCATTACACCTTATTTGCGAATTCGATAATTCAAGAAATTATAAAAATTACATTAAATGGCCGTTCTTTATGTAACATTTTACGACTGTTTTATGCAGCATTCCAGCCGCACCTGCATACGGGGTATATATCTCCCAATTGATACGATATTCCCGTGCTTGCATTTCCTATCATGATTTTCTTGATAGAGGGTTTCTGCTCACAAGGAAGCTATTAAACCAAGAGTTCCAAATGGCGAAGTTGAAATCATCCCTTCGTAAATTTTACGGACGCCATCACGAGTTGGTTGACCGTTATGGAATAACCGTTTCACAAATGATATCGGATATGTTCCTTACGTCGTAACTACAATCCCCTTCCCTTTCATTCATACCGAATTAGACTATTTACCGGATTTGTAATCACATAAGCAACACGATGGGTGCCACATGTGGAGCAGGATCTGCTTACCCTTCCGGAGCACCTGAGATCACCCCTACTTTTTGGTGGGGTTCGTGTTCTTTATTCTTTAGTTTTCTATGTTGTGTCATGTGTACTATTGTTTTTCTGTTTGTCTTTTTCCTTTTTAGCCATGGCGTTGTCAGTTTGTTTTAGATTTATGAGTTTGACTGTCCCTTTGGTACCTTTCGTCCCTCTTTTATGGTATTTCCTGGGGTAACCAAGTTTTTAATGTTATTCTTTAACTGTTGGTGTAAGTTATATTGTTGTTTTATAAATATTATGAAACTGAAACGTTGTGAAGTGAAATTGTTAATATTTCAAGTGTACTCTTATAAATTCAACCTTTGTTGGTATTGAGCGGCACTAAAGCGTTTTAGTTTCTTTTATTCATTTGCTAAAGAATTTGAGATTCTCATTTCGAAGCAAAGTGAACCAAAACTTAATATATTTTTCTATAAGATGTATAACCGTTTGATGGTGTTCCTTCTTGTTCAATCTGCCCTTTCCATTTGTGTACTATTGTTGGTTTGTTTTTCTATTACATTTTTAGCCAAGGCGTTGTCATTTTACTTTCAAGTTTTGAGCTTAAATGTCCCTTTAGTATCTTTCGCCTCTTTAGAGCAAAGTGAGAGTAATTTATTTTTAACTGAATAAAAAAAATTAAAATAATATATATGCACATTTTGTATTGTTCACTAAGGTTTTGTTGTTTTATTTTGAAATTACCAGGTTGGGTACAGTTGGAATATTCATACCCGAGTAAAATGCACTATTTTCATAATCTCTATAAACAACGTGCATAGCAGCTTGAATCACGTTTAACATACCGAACAGTTGAAGGACATTTGCTACTACATGGCAGTTAAAAACACTTGTTTGCTATATTTTTATATGCAACAATTTTTTTTTAAATATGCATTTGAATTCAATATATGAATTAGAAAAATTATTAGAACGGCGACCAATTGAATTTTATATTTAATGACTGAAATAGTTTTTTCGTAATTTGTTTTGTATGACGTTATCTTTAAGAATATGTGGTACACATTCCAAATAAGACGATACTCCACCGGTGACCAAGACTATGTAAACGTTATCGACTATAGATCATCGTACAACATTTACGATGATTTAGCAATCATCAATACCGAATACCAGGCTATAAACATTAACAGATTCAAAACGAGAAAACTTAAAGATATATTTGAAATTCCCTGAATTACAGGCTACTGACTTCGGACAGGCACATAGAAAATGTTGTCAGGCTTAGCATGGTTGCGAGCGCCAAACAATGTCCCTAACCTGGGACAAGGTCTAGGAAGCATAATGAATATGAGACTAAAATATCGATCATAATTCATTCAATATACACTAGATAGAGTGTAAAGACGTCAACTATAGCTACTAATAATATCAACAGAACGTACCGTTAATGTTCATAAGCGTTAGGCAAAAAGAATATAGTTGGGTTTTGATTTATCTTAAAAATCAATATTCATTCAAATAAAACAATTATTCAAAGACATAATACCAGTGTTTGTTGAAAATGTTTTACAAAAACTATTATAAGAATGAACAAGATTACTCGAATCATATTTTACTTCATGTGCTAAAAAAAAACCCTTAACATAAACAAATGTTATATCCCATTTGTAAGTGTTCTAAAGTACAGTGTAACTATGAAAAAATATAGACGTCAGACACGCCAAGCAACGAATGGGTTTTTATTTTGATAGATGCTTTTGTGTTCTTATGTTAAATTGTTTCTTTTAGAATTGTAGCACACGTACGGATAAGACTGCTGTACCCATATTTTGACTTTTTTATTTATTATGTCTGTTTTGTTCACGTCACGCATCGTTGTAAATACAACGGACTTTGTTGAGACAGTCGTACAAAGTGAGAGGTTTAGCGTAATAAAGCAAGGTTTAATCCACCATTTTCTACATTTGACAATATCTGTACAAAGTGAGGAATATGACAGTTGTTTTCGTTTTTGATGTGTTTTGTCATTGAATTTTGCCATGTGATTATGGACTTTCCGATTTGAGTTTCAGTAATTATTATGATTTTACTTTTTAAGTATAATTTGTTGTAAGGTATTCCCTGATTTAATTCCAATAATGTTTAAGCTACGTTCATTGAAATGCAATGAAGCTATTTTCTTTAGGTACATTTTTGTATGTATTTAGAATGATCCGGAAGAGGGGGTGGGGTGGGTTTTGAAATCTATATTTGATTGGACATAGCTGCAATATATTGATATTTTTTTTTTACTGAAACTAGGAAAGGACAAGGAACAATAAGAGTCATTTTGGCCCCCTCTTCAAATGAATTGAATTATCTAATTTCAAATTACTAAATATAAAAGCTTAGAAAATGACAAACATTTGGTAGTTATCATTTTTTGGTTGCTTAGCAACTAATTTATAGCTAATGATACACTATTTTAAACCTTTTTTTATAAAAAAAAAATATCTTTTCTATATACATTAAAATGTATCAGTGTATAATACATACTAGTGGATCTACAAGACAGCGAGAAAATCAAGCACCCACAGGCGTGCCTCAGCTAGCCCTTAAATGACAATGTATACTGGTAATACGGTGACAAATCAGGTAAATTTGAAAATGTAATGGACCGAAATATCTGAAGGCTAATTTTGGTTTTATTTTGTAGAAAAATATAATATCCTTTGACTTATGCGTGCATATTTTTGAAAACTGCGGTCAAAGATCAAAAGGAGGGATGGAAGCATGCGCCAAGAATCCTCCACAAATAGAGCTAGTCATATTTATGTCTGATTACCAGATATCAGTGAAACATACCCTCGCATGCAACATGTAAGACAATGAAATAAATATCTTTATCTTCGGAAATCATGGAGAAAAATATTCATAATTTAGATTAAGCTATGCAATTATATTTGGCCATCTATAAAGATATTTTTGGGGAAGTTTGGTTAGAATGCCATAAAAAACAGTGGAGAAATAATAACTGTAAAGTAAACACCCGGTCCGTTATGTTCTGAAAAAAAAATGATGAAATTCATGGCTGATTATTTAAATATAAAATAATGTTAGAACTATACAAAAAAAGTATATTAAGTTTGTTTTTATATTAATAAATAAATCAATACTAGACCAAAGCCAGATAGAGAAGATGTGTTCCCCTTTTTATAAAACAACGATATACATGGTTGTCGTTTGATAATGTGGTTCATAAATGTTTCTCGTTTCTAATTTTTGTTAATATTGATTACACTGTTGCAATGATTTTACACTAATAATTTTTTGGAGCCCTTACTGTTCGGTGTGAGCCAATGCTCGTTTTGAAGACCGTATTTTTACCTAAAATGGTTAACTTTTACAAATAATGACGTGGATGGAGAGTTGAACTAATACCACATCTACTTATATCTATTAACAAAGGAATTAATAGCAGACTTGAAAGCCCGAAATATATGTAAACTACAAACAAAGAGTAAAAGAGATATTACACTTCAAAGGTTGCTGTATATGTATAATTGTTATACACTAACACTAGACATCAATATGCACATCAATTTGAAAAGGTAACGAATTCTCATGAGTTTATTCAGACCACCATGAACTGATTTAATGGTTGAACATTGCTTCTGGGGTCATTTTCGATCAGCGGTGAACTGAATTTTACTGCAAAATATGTGTGAATATAAGAATCACCTAGAAGACAAATTGTTATAAATGAATGTTTTTCCCATCCCCTTGTAATTTTTGTCCTTTGCCAGTTTCGATTAGAAAACTTGTGTCGCATCCTGTAAGAGCAGCTTGAGCTGCTTTTGTTGTGCCAGATACCAGGGTCTAATAATTAGAACGTTGCATATGTCGCGAAGTGTCAACCATTGTCTTGTGGCTTTGGTTAAAGAAACGCCTTCAGTCAAAAATCACAATTCATCATGTTGAACATCTGAGGAAAAGACCTTACTAGAAATAAAACATAACTGTCATGATTTTAGTATGATGCAACCCCTGGAATACCTTTTCAATATCTGTTCATTGACAAAAAAGGCGGCAGCATAATTCTTATATCTGTCTCTTCAATCACTTACAAATCCTACAAAAAATTGCTTCACAGTCTAAGGATTTCGAAAAGATATCGCTAGAAATATTTTGTAATGTTCATGCAAATCAAAATCATCGTAGTGCGATAGTGCATAGTTACATTGACATGTACCTACATATCTTATCCAACCACGTTTATTTTTAGGTGCACAAAGACATTTCTTAGAATCTCGTATTGATCTGCATTCAATGACTTGAAGACAATTTGGATCTACCCCCATTTACAATAAACCTAATTGTCCCGTTGGCGCCTTTAATAGTTGACTAAGTGGTATGGGATTTGAGTATTGTTGATGGTCGTTTAGTAACCTGTAGTTTAAATATCTGTGTCATTTGGTCTCTTGTGCAGATTTGTTCCAAAATTTATGTAAATAAAACACTGAGAAAATGTTTATACTGTACTTCAAATAAAGTCGAAGATGAGATACACTTGGGGTTCGTGTTGTTTATTCTTTGGTTTTCTATGTTGTGTCGTGTGTGCTGTTGTTTGTTTGTCTTTTTCATTTTTAGCCATGGCGTTGTCAGTTTGTTCTAGATTTATTAGTTTGACTGTCCCTTTAATATCTTTCGTCCCTCTTTTGTAACTGAATGCCCACTATAAACTGATAACAAAAATGATATTTTTGCTGTATTTCTCTAACTTGTAATATTTTTCAATCTTTAGACAATTTTTCAAAGTGTTAATGGCTATTTACACAAGAAAATTTAAATGTGAATAAATGTTTAAGAAAGTTTTTTTTTTAAAAATCTACAGATAAAGAGAAGTTACAATATAATAAATGCAAATTACTCAAAAATATACACTTTATCAGTAGAATCTGACTGTAAATGGTATATCTTACAGATTTCAATTGTATAATCTGGTTCTGTCCTGTCCTAGCATTTTTAATAGTATTAAATAAACTCATCATAGATACCAGGATTAAAATGTTATATATACGCCAGACGCTCGGTTAACGATGTTGTTTTCTAAGTTAACGTACATGTCTCTAATTTATGTCTAATCTTATGTACTTGTTTGTAATGTCATGACAGCTCTTCATAGGACCCTTTGATTGGAAATAAAATATTCATATCCTTATTCTTTTGTTCAATAGGGTATCATATCACATCTTCTTTTTATATACACCTATGTCCGATGTAAGGGGAAGGTTTGGCGCCCTCTGACATCTTATACATTCTGTATGTAGCTGTCATTGGTCATGAGGTTGTTATTCAGTTGTTGTCATCTGTTGCCGTAACATTTTTGTTGTTTGTTTATTAATTTGTACATTAATTATGCCGTTGTTTTTCTCGTTTGAATTGTTCTACATTAGTCTATTCGGGCCCTTTATTGCCGACTATGTGGTAAGGCTTTGCTTATTGCTGAAGGCCGTACGGGGACCTATAGTTGTAAATATATGTGTGATATTTGGTCTTGCGTGGAGATTTGACTAATTGGCAATCATACCACACACTTTTTTTATCCTGGTTTTAAAGCAATCTTTGGCCTAATCACAATTTTTGTGGTTTGTTTTGTATTTGCGACTTTTTGTATTTCTTTTGTTCTTATAACGTGACTCTGTACTTTAAAAGATCCCGTCAGTATGATATTGTTCTATTATATGTCATTATGATATATTTCTATTATGAATTACAATATACGTTGAACCACAAACGTCAAAATCATTCAATCGCGTAGTGGTATTAACTATTTTTGGATTCTTATAAATTCTATATATAACTTTTGGACAAGTTTAAATCTCGGTCTATTTCTTAAATTTATTCTTACATACTTTTGATTTTTTAACCCTGTATGTATGCTAACATTCCCATGAAAATTTTAAAATTGTTTGTACGCACATTGAACGACAAATTTATGTGACTTATAAAATTTTCTGACGTCAGACACTCAATAAATGTGTTCGTAGATAGTAGATGTTTTTGTGTTCTGTTAAATTGTTCCTTTTAAAATTGTTAAACGATGATGACTGATGTACCCATATTTTGACTATTATATTTATTGTGTCTGTTTATTTAACGCATCAATGTAAAAATATCGGAAATTGATGAGACTGTCATTACAAAAGTGAGAGGGTTAGCGCTATAGAACCAGGTTTAATCCACCATTTTCTACATTTGAAAATGCCTGTACCAAGTCAGGAATATGACAGTTCTTGTCCATTCGTTTTTGATGCGTTTTGTTATTTGATTTTGCCATGTGATTATGGACTTTCCCAATTGATCTTCCTCTAAGTTCAGTATTTTTGTGATTTTACTTTTTACTGATGTTCCTTTTTCAAAGTATTTGTCCTTGAAGTTATTTATGAAGAGTAAACTCACCCCTGTATGACTGCCTCATAATTTGCGTAATTTAAAACAATATCGACACGCTCTAATGACTCGACATGCCTTAATTGCTTAGCTTATATGAGTTTTGCCTCCAGAAAAGACATCATGGTAATGTCATGAAGCGTGTTTTTATTTTTAAACAATATTAATCACCGCATTCACTTAATAGATTTCATTTTGTTCAACGTAATCGGTACGATATTTTACGTTTAAAGTAAGATTCAAAACAAACCGGACATAGCTTTATAATATAGTTAATTGCTACCTTAGTTTGCTAATAATAAATATTAAAATGTGCATTGTTATTAAATGCAATATCAGTATTTAGTTCAAATATAATCTTAAATCAATCCTAATTCTATCTTATTCATTCAAATGACGTCATTTCTCATTTTTTGATGATCTGTTTTACAAATTCAAATGACGTCATCATTTTTATGTCATTTTTTACAATTTCAAAAATGACGTCACTTGGCGTTGGGGTTTGGGCTTGTTCGGATGTGTCTGGTTATGTAATGTATTTCAGTTGTTTCCTGTAATTAGTTAATACTTCAGTTCTATCATGTACAGCTTTTGTTTAGTAATTTTATAAATTTACTGTTTGCAAAAGTATAAATTATTCTAAATAATAAGGATGTTCTGGTAACTAACAGAAAACCCTGGCCGTTTTTGGAACAACTTTTTTGATCTTTTGGTCCTCGATGCTGTTCGACTTTGTGCTTGTTTCGGCTTTCAAACTTTTGTATCTGGGCATCACTAGTAGATCTTGTGTGGATAAAATGCACTTCTGGCGTATTAAAATTTTCAACTTGTTGCCTTTTGCTGGCTGTTGTTCGTGTGTTTCTTTGTCAATTGTATTCTCCAATTTATTTATATTGTAGTCCTGTGATGTTGAGTTGTCATTTTAATGTTATATTTCACATGGCTATAAAAGGGGTGGTTTGGCATGCCACAAAACCAGGTTCAACCCGCCATTTTTTTCTTTTAAAATGTCCTGTACCAAGTCAGGAATATGGCCATTGTTATATTATAGTTCGTTAATTTGTGTGTTACATTTTAACGTTGCGTCGTTTGTTTTCTCTTAATTTTGAGTGTAAATTCACATTGCGATAAGACGTGTCACGGTACTTGTCTATCCCAAATTCATGTATTTGGTTTTGATGTTATATTTGTTTTTCTCGTGGGATTTTGTCTGATGCTTGGTCCGTTTCTGTGTGTGTTACATTGTAGTGTTGTGTCGTTGTTTTCCGCTTATATTTGGTGCGTTTCCCTCGGTTTTAGTTTGTTACCCCGATTTTGTTTTTTGTCCATGGATTTATGAGTTTGAACAGCGGTATACTACTGTTGCCTTTATTTACGAAAGTTGATTCATCGTTTCACACATGTTTTTTTCACTAATTCAAACGTTTCAAAATGTTTTATTCTTTGACATGTAAAGGCTTAATAACACGATCAAAGGTACTTTACTCGTTCTTATTAAATGGATTAAGCACTGACTATAAGTTTCCGGATTCATTTTGGTGTTGTTCCAATGTGGTTTAAAATTAGTCTTTTTGAAAAACAAGAATAAAAGCACCTCAAAAGTTTATAAACCTAAGCATTTGTACTAACTCAAGCACATCGATACAAAATCAGCAAAGACCCATCGAAACAACATCTCATAAACAAATTTAATAATACTTTTAGATATTTTGATGACATTTTGGCTCTCAATAATGACGACTACAGTATGTATACTAAAGAAATTTATCCTGTTGAACTTACTTTAAATAAAGCTATACTAACAAAGACCACTGCCCTTTCCTCGATCTTGATATCTATATCACTAACGGAAAGCTTAATACTAAAATTTATGATAAAAGAGATGATGTATCATTTCCTATCGTTAATTATCCATTTTTAGATGGTGACGTTCCATTGTCACCATCTTACGGTGTTTATATATCTCAACTTGTACGATTCGCTCGTGTATGTAACAATGTTTTAGATTTTAACGAGAGAAATTTATGTATTACTGAAAAATTATTACACCAGGGTTTTCGATATCACAAACTAGTCAAAACATTTACCAAATGTTATCATCGGTAAAAGGACATCATTCGTAAATATAGCTCAACATGCAGACTTCTTATCCGTTCAGGTATTTCACATCCAATTTTTTATGGAAATATTCTTTATAAAGCACAAAAATGTCAGTATTCACCTCAGAAACTAACAAAAACTTTAAATAGACTTATCAAGAAGGGATATAGTTACGATACTGATGTCAGGTCACTAAAGATTGCTTATTTTGGCGTTAATATTGATTCACTTATAGGGTCTTTGCATCGGAACTAAACACATTTATTAAAAAAACCAGTTGTTGGCATGACACGGGTTATGTTCTTCTCATATATGTTATGATGGTATGATACTAAACCCCTAACGGGAAGGATTGTGCCTGATATTCATATGATGAAATCATAATCTTTCAATCAGTTTAATTGAAATCTGGAGCTGGCATGTCAGTTAACTGCTAGTAGTCTGTTGTTATTTATGTATTAGTGTCATTTTGTTTATTTTCTTTAGTTACATCTTCTGACATCAGACACGGACTTCTCTTGAATTGAATTTTAAATGTGCGTATTTTTATGCATTTACTTTTCTACATTGGCTAGAGGTAAAGGGGGAGGGTTGAGATCTCATAAACATGTTTATCCCCGCCGCATTTTTGCGCCTGTCCCAAGTCAGGAGCCTCTGGCCTTTGTAAGTCTTGTATTTTTTTAATTTTAGTTTCTTGTGTACAATTCGGAAATTAGTATGGCGTTCATTATCACTGAACTAGTATATATTTGTTTAGGGGCCAGCTGAAGGACGCCTCCAGGTGCGGGAATGTCTCGCTACATTGAAGACCTGTTAGTGACCTTCTGCTGTTGTTTTTTCTATGGTCGGGTTGTTGTCTCTTTGACACATTCCCCATTTCCATTCTCAATTTTAGACATAATACATTCTTTTATAATACTTCAGAAAATGCATATTTTATTCATTGCATTTCATATGACAGGGGAAAATAGGAAAGGGGAACGTTACAAGTCTTATTATGGTGAAAATTGAGTGGTAATACTGCTATATGATGAGTTGTATAAACATGCTTGTAAAAGTTGATTTGTATGTTATATCAAACTTTTATATATCAAAACGTCTTAAGTAAATGATGTTCCACTTTTTTGTGTAAAAATTTACCATTGGTGATACATTAAGAAATGTAATATACTTTGACAGATGGTTAGATTGAACAAAAAGCAAACATTCGAAAATCGTCCAATTCACTCAATCTATATGTTCATATAATATTTAAGTTTGATGTCAAATAAAAGCTGATACCTCTCTCTTTTATTTAATAACAATGTTTGTATGATATCTAGATCTTTATTCGAGACTTTATTATAAGCGTTCTCCAGTTTGAACCGATTTTACAAATAAAATGCACCGTGGATAAACTCTACGACATGACTAAAATTAAAGTATCATGTTTACTCTATATCTTCATACGAGTTTTCAGCCGTGAGGTATTTCGGTCCATTATCTCTTTAAATAAGCAACTTTTCCCTATTTGTCACTCCACTATTGTTCAGTGACAACGGAGCTCGAGGCCATTCTTTATTGCAAAACATATAAATGAACTAAAATTAAAAATCATACAAAACTAACAAAAGACCAGAGGCTCATGCCTTTGGATAGGCCGAGGTCGATGTGAGAAACCAAAACAAAACTCAATTTTCAGCTCTCCCTTGACACTATTTGCGAGCATGCTCTTGAGGAAACGATGATAGTCCGTCGCAAGGGACGATAAATGGCTGAGCCGTATTAAGAGAGAAAGTAATATCTCTTGCACGTTAAAGACACCCTTGTAGATTCAAAAAAGAGTAGGCTAATGCCGCGACAAGGCTGCACGCGCACCCGCAAAGTGGAAAGGGATTAATATCAGTTGCAAAATTTGTTTCCCAATCCACTATAAATAAATATCTTTAAACTAAACTACCCCCCCCCCCCAAAAAAAAGAAAAACAAAACAAACTTACAATACTACGATACTAAATAAAGGACTAGCGATTACTGACATACCAGCGCAAGACCTCAATTAAACGAATTGAAAAATGATGTCTTCATCATATGAAAATCAAGCACAATCCCTCTCGCGCGGAGTCAAGTATCGTACCAACATTAAATATACAATAAGAAGTTCAACATAATATGTATTATGCAAAGAACTGGTTGTATAATAAATGTGTGTATTTCCTTTGCAACCAACTATGAGTGAATCACTATAAACACCAAAACATATCAACAGTATCCCCTGATTTCCTTTCATAGAATGGCCAATTTGAAAAAGTGCTGAGAGAATATAATTTACGATAAAAACAAGAAATATATTTTTCATCAATAAAGGCAACAGTAGTATACCGCTGTTCAAAACTCATAAATCTATGGACAAAAAACACAATCGGGGTAACAAACTAAAACTGAGGGTAACGCATTAAATATTAGAGGAGAACAACGACACAACATTAAGTGTAACACACACAGCAACGGACTAAGCAATATTTGGTTTTAAATCAATTGTCACATGTTTTATTTTTTTTAATTTACACCCCACCCCCCAAACGAAAAGTCAATGAAAGTCAAATATGCGTAAACATGGAGCCCCGAGAAGGACATATTAAACCACCAAAACAAAGTCATGGTTATTGTTTTTCTCCAAAATTACATTGGTTAAGTGTGTCCATATTACCAAAAATAATAAAAAAGGTAAAACATCACTAATTGTATCTATATACCTACTAAATAACCAATACGTCTTCAAGAGTCGCCATGTTTTCATCGAAAGCGCCTGAACTGTAACTGAAGAATTATATGTAAGAAGGGGTTCAAATCCCACGCAGAATGCTTTTGTTTGGGTTGAAATATTAAATTGTAATGTTAATATCATATTTTTTGGATGTTAATTCATAGAGTCCTTATGGATCAGTTTTACTATTTATCATTTGATTAAAGAAAAAAATAATGTATTGACTATTGTGGTGACCGTAGTGCCTATTACTAACAATATTCTTGTCTATTTCCTTTTCATGTGTTTACATTTATCTTATAATATGATAAGAACAGTTGCCGTAAAATTGAAAAAGAGCTGTAAAAAAAAAAAAAATAACACGAAAATTGAGTACGTATATCAATGAGGACCAAATGTTGCATGTGTAATGTACACATAACGGAAAAAAGCCGAAGTAAACAAAGGAGTAGGTCCGGTAAGGGCCGATTTTGGCCTCAAATTTCAGGTTCATCTAACGAAAGTTTTTGGACACTTTTTAAACACTTAAGTGTCTATTTTAATTGATGCGATTAATTTATCTGAAAGATTGTAACTGAATTAGTCATTAAAAAACCCTCTGATTCAAGCTTAAATATGAAAAATCTATCAAATATGCCATCACTTTTCAGATGGTTTTTGTCAAAAATGAAAGTGGCCGCATCCGTGTTCATCCTCAACCTTTATATATGTTTTGTATTATCATCGAATACAACTTACATTTCAATATTATGAATGAACACGAATGCGGCCACTTTCATTTTAGACGAAAACCGTCTAAAATTTAACCAAAATGCTAAAATTTTGAAGATTTCAGTAATTTAACATGATTTAATGATGCTAGAACGCGATATTTGTGCATTGTCTTGTCAAAAACAGCTCATATTTATGAAGCAGAAGCATTTTACTTTCCAAAATATAGCTTAAAGATTACATTTTCACAATTTTCTAAAACTGCTATATTTTGGGGCTAAAAAGGGGTCTTACTGAACCTACTCCTTTCAAAACAACAGACAACAATTTTCCACATGTCGAAGAAGAACGTTTTCAAAAATGGTGTTATTTGTAACAAATACAAACAGAAATTTCATCGCCAATCAACCATCTGTATAAAAACTTATACTGATAGTATTACCACCGTCTCGGCATCGGTACCTAAGTCATTAGAAAATAAACCTTTAACCACATAAACAAAGCAACTACACTACCAATCGTGTCTTCGGGTAAAACATGTAAACAGTGTTGCATATGTATCACAACATGCACAACAAAGTGTCCATTTGTAACAATGCCAGAAAAGACATGAATTTGTAACTCAAAGTGTTATTGTACCAACTTGTGAAAGACATTGTCCGGTTCAGAAAGACGAAATATCCTTAAAAACAGGACAGAGATTAGATACATCCAGATTAGGGAAACCAACAGCCGAGTTAAAATGGGTCAGATATTGTTTGACATCTTGGTGCTCCTTATGAACAGTAACGAAAAATCAATATTGCATGTTCTATGGCAAGCAATATTATGAATACAGCTCTGTACATTATCCCAGATTTTCTTTATAGGTTTAGTCTGTAAAAGCAATAATGTACTATTTTAGTGTTTGTATATGTAAATAATTTTGGATGTAACGCGTCTTCTGATTGGCTGACGTTTGTTTGTTATGAGCCCATAGACATAATTACGTCATCAACGTTTTTTCATGGTTTCTACGGTTTAAAATGGAATTTAGAATTAAATTATAAGAAATGACTGTAATATTTTTTCTCTATATTCGAAATAACATAAAAATGTGGTGCACATTGTTAAATAACCCGCTACGCACGTTATTCAGTGTGCACCACATTTTTTATGTTATTTCTTCATAGACAGAAAAAATATTACAGTCATTCCTTAAATAAACAGGACTAAATTTTGTATATACTCCAGACGCTCATGCATTTTACTTTATATATATATATATTATGTACTAAAGATAACTTATATGCAATGTAAATTTAATAAAAAATAATATTACGTTGATGCTATTTTTAGCCATTCTAAAAACCAACCTTGACGGGTGATCTTGCTGCGTAATAATATTTAAATAGCCTATCAAAGTATATGTTTAGAATTTGAGGAAGAAACACGCATTACCGTAACATTATTACTTTATAATTTATTACAAATAAAACATAATCAGTTGGGAATTTGGGATGGGGATGGAGATGGCATGGGCTAAGATTTTGTGAGTCAACACGAAATTAACAATTCAAGAAATATGAGTTACAATAGTTTTTTTAATTTCTTCGAAGGGGACCTATGTATTAAAAATCAATTCTAACTATTGCCAAAATCATCCCTCTTTTTCTTGTTTGTGACATCATTGCATTTTTTGTCAGAAGGTGGAACGTAACACTGGTAGACTTCTTATGTAATAGTTTGGATACATTTTTGTCTTAAATGAAAAACAATCCATAGAAAAAATATCATATAGAAAACGTAAGTTGGATTCTAATTTTCATGTGTTATGTGAAAATAAAAATGCAACAGAAAATGCATGTGTTCTACGGACGAGTGGCGAAAGATACCAGAGGACATTCAGACTCATAGATCGTTGATAAGAAAATTAAATTAAGCTCTGTACCTTACCCAAGACATTCATAAGGTGAAAGTCGGTCATAGAACACTCTAGTTCCATTTAAGTGTGTTTGCATTAAAGACACAACGCCTTTGATATATATTATTTACTAAAAATAACATATATGTAATAAAATTTAAAAGATTAGTTTTACATTGGTATTAAGTTAAGATTGTTCAGCTATACCAACCTTGACAAGTGAACTTGTAGGGTAAAATAATTCAATAGTTCTTATTGAAAATCATGCTAAGTAATTAGTCTTTACGACAAAATTTTGATATCGATTACAAATTTCACCACATGCATTTCCAAATTACAATACGTCTGAAATATACAGTAAACAAAGCATGCACTCGATAATAATATATTTCTGAATTTGATAGACCAGCCAACGAAGAATAACACCTTTGCTTCAATTTTAATGCTGATATTATTTTCCTTTTTTATAGAACACGACTTATACATGCGTAACTAATCTATATCTAATGAGTTCAATTGAAGTTCATATGGTTACGGGTTTAAAGAAGTAGAATTATTTACTTGCAAGTAATGAAAAACATACATCAGCTATATGGCTTTGTGTATTTTGACATTGAGTTGAAAAAAGGCCAAAGTAAAAATTTAAATATCAGAATTTTGTGGTTTTTAGTGTACACGCGTTCTAAATAACTGTCTATAGTCAAAAATTGAATTTTTACCACAAGGTTCTCTCTTGTACCTATATTGAAAATTATTATATGTAGATAACCATCATCACGTTAACAAATATAAAAACTGTTAAGCCCCAGTCCCACTAGACAACGATCGCACCACGCGCACCGTAATCTAAAATACATTCAGATCGTGGTGAGATCACGGTATGAGCGGCATGAAAATGTTAATTTTCGTTGCTTTCACAGTGCAACTGCGCCCTCATTACGCTTCTACAACAATCCCGCTACGATTATACCACGTTATCACCGCGCTTATTCTGCGACTTCACTACGCTTATCAAGATCTTTCTGCGATTATCACGTTCTCACTACGACAATACCACGAATTATCCGATTGCAACACGATCTAACCACGTTTCTACTGCGATTATAGCACGTTCTTACTACGATTATACTACGTTCATACCGCGATCTTGCTACGTTCTCAGCAATAACGTCAAGATCGTGTTCCATATAAATTCTGCTGTTGTCTATTATATGGTCGGGTTGTCTCTTTGACACATTCTCCATTTCCATTCTTAATTTTATGTTCCATTCCTCATATTTCTGATTTATACGTAGATTTCGCGAAAACAACACAGTCATGTCACCAAAACTTACCAGAACACGTGAACGTGGTGGTAGGAGTGATTATAGAGGCAAGGGGCTCTAATAGTAACGAGTCCTGATCTAGCAAGGATGTCAGACCGTCGAATGCAACCTGATGGTTTTGCAGTGAGACCGTGATGGTCATAATGAGGTCGTAGTAACGTCGCTGTAAGATCGTAGCGCAGTCTCTACGAATAGAAACACGCGTTCACTACGTATATATACGCTCTCGCTACGATGGAACAACGACCTTCGCGATCTTACCACGACCTTACTGCGCTCACAATACGCTTCTACTACGACCTGACTTCGCCACGACAGCATTACGATTTTTTTGAACATGTTCAAAGTGGCCACGCTGATCATGATCTTGAAGACCTCACCACGACCGTATTACGACGTCACTGCATTTGAATTTTTTTCACAGATCGTAATGCGATCGTGGCCTAGTGGGACTGGGGTATAAGGTGTGAACAAAACACATATGAATTCAAAAATAGTTTATTTTCCAAATTTAACTTGAAAATACTGAAATTTCAACAAATCAATAATTGTATGTAATTTATACACTATATTGGATAAATACTTTTATAGAAAAAAGTGAATCTTATCAGTAGATAAACATATTAAGTGTTTATTGTAATTTAATTTATTACCTACATTCAGTTAACAAATGCTTATACGGATATTTTGACAAGTTAAATCGATATGTGAATAAGTAAGTATTTGAATGATTTTAAGTTTCAAAGTTTTTTTTAGATTAACGATTACACGTTGCATAGAGAAACGTATCCTTACTTAAATGGCATTAGTTCATTGTTTATAACTACATCTCTCTTACTCTGTTAACCAGGTCGGTTGAACTATCATAAATTTAATAAATGGCCAGAATGTAACGGAAAGCAGTTGCTATTATTTGGTCACCGGAATGAGTTAGCTGTTGTCATTCGAAAATTGAACATTTGGATAAATCATTACCCATTACTGTAGTTACAAATAAACAACATGTCAGCATAAACAACGTTTCATGAACAGGTTAAGATAACACAATAGTCAAATAGCAGCAAGTGTTGATATATAATGTTTTTATTTTACTATAATTTATCAAATTTTATCAAGTTTACGTTCGAATTTACCGAACGCTTCGGGTTTTTGAAAATCTAAATTGATCAATTATTGTAATAATGTCATGCAGAAATGTATCTAATAAAATATATATGAAAATATTGTCTATCTTATGGTTGCACCTTTCTAAATAAACAGGAAAAAAGAATTTCATCGATTGTTTTTAAAAACTAAGATGTATCAGAGAAGTTTCTGCAGAAATGAGTCTATCTTGTTCAGTAGAAAGAAAAACCTTGAGTTTAGAATTCGCTAGCTCCATACAAATTTAGAATCTTTGGCATACTACAAACAATAATAGATAATCAATCTAGCAGTAAGTATACAAATCATTATAATAAATTAAACTTATTTTCGAAACATAGGAATCATCTAGGTCAAATGTGAATAAAGGCAAAACAAAATCATTGAAGTGTCAAAACTATAAATACTGATTTCTTTTGATTAATTGTTCAAACCCTTTATAATAATTTATAGACTAAAGTATGCAATAGTATATGACTGGAAATTTTAATTTTTTTTTAAGTGCGTTTATAAAATAAATATGTGATATATCTGTTTGTTTGAAGTATAGAGATATTGTAATCCTCTTAATGTCTCCAAGGATTGATTTTTATATAAAAAAAAATCTCCAATTCATGTAAAACCGAAATTTACATTATGTTGACATGTTATGCACATAACTGTATGCTTAATGGCTAGATTTCATTTCTTTCCTCAATTTTGAATAAAATCCTGAATGAGCGAAGTACTGGGTTTGAGAATATAAAGTACTAAATGGTGGCCCCATTGCCAGCAATGCTATTTTTAGCAATTATCTCCTGAACAGGCGTTTTTAATAAACTAATTATGGAAAAACTGCTGTTGTCTAATTGAAACGCGATATCTATTTGTGATTTTACCGCACTCAAATATATATGGTCCCATGGCTTTTCTTGGAGAATTTTGAGGGTTTTCACGATACATTACGATTTCGCAGAAAATTTTCCCTAATTTTGATCAACATAAAAACATATTTGCGGCCCTTCATCATATACATTTAAGGACAAATTTGTGCTTGCATGAAACTTCATTCATGATGCTTTCAAGAATAAAAATATATAAATGATATAACAACCAATCACAGAGAGCCATCTATTTTTATCTTTATGTCATGTTCCCTTCATAAAATGGCTCATGTAATTTCATTTGGTATATTGTAACCTATACGGTAATAAACAATTTGTGAAATTTGATATTTTTGCCGCATTAGTTACTTGAACATGGCTTGACTTCATTCATTTTGCAAAATATCTCATTGAAAACTGTATAATACACAGGAATTAATTTCTGGACCCTACCCCAGTTTAACAATTGGTAAAAAAATACTTAAATTGATTTTTATAAACATTACAGTACTGTTTGTTGCAGGTGTAATATTTTGTCTCTTTGCTAGTATTGCCTTTTCGAAGTAATCATGTGCTTCTGATATTGACCGTATGCAAATACCCTTGGAGCCGTTTTTACCAAAAAAAAGGGGGAGGGTTAAAATCGAAGATTTCTATGTCATGTGATGTGACAAGATCTAACAAGTATCGCCAAAAGTTAGGCCTATATATGACTATCAAGCCTGTAAGACAATTTTTGGATAAAAACAGAAAAGACACATTCAGGCGATGTAATCCTGTACCTACCCGTATTTTGAATGCAAATAAGAAACAGACTAACATGAAAACGGAATTATTCACACATATCAAAACACTAAAAGCGTTTTTGATGTCTAAATGTTTCTTTAAATACCATTTTTAACATAATTTGAGACCATTATAGAATATAAAGTACTAAATGGTGGCCCCATTGCCGGCAATGCTATTTCTAGCAATTATCTCCTTAAAAAAAGCGTTTTTAATAAACTAATTATAAAAAAACTGATGTTGTCGAATTAACGCTCGATATCTATTTGTGATTTTACCGCACTCAAATATATATGGTCCCATGGCTTTTCTTGGTGAATTTTGAGGGTTTTCACGATACATTACGATTTCGCAGAAAAAAGTAACATATATTCTTACGATAAAATAGAATGTTAAGTCAAAATAATCTTATTCCTAATCAAGGATTACGAGAACAGTATATGGATACACAATCTTCCGACCTAATTTTTACTGACCAAATTTTAAATGACAATTTTTCACAATTAACTGTTCTGAAACCAATTGTTTATTGCATTAATAAGCTCTAATTAAGAAGTGAGCTTTTTACTCAATCTGATAATTTTTCTATGGTTATAATTTTAGTTTTTGACTTTGATAAATAATACAAACATTTTTTTAACTCAATATTGACAACGTCATAATAATTCATGACACTGATATTATATGGCATCTGCTATTCATTAAAACGTCGATGGTCATACATCCTTTTTTTTCAACTGTGTGCTGATTTAGTTGTAGGGAGTTTTGCATAAATAATCTCTACCCAGAATGTATCTCAAATATTTTGGCCATTGGTTTGTGTCTGTTATAATAGCAATTTCGTGCAAATCCTGTTTCAATCACAGTTGGAAGTACGGGTTCAACATGATCGCATTTATATATAGCGGGTTACATGCTTAATGGACTTCTGACATTACATATACTAAATCATAATAATGGAAAATCGGACATATACGTTTTGACATTCCGCCGACGTATTTTGTTATAACCATTGCTAATAAGTAATTCTATCTTTCATTTATAACTGATATTCAGAGATTTGTTGATTTTATCAAACGATTATGATAAAATTATAATCACACAAGCTTAAGTCTCAAAGAAACATTTAGAAATATACATTGTGTCTGTCATCTATTGAATTCATTTCAAATAATACAGTTTTTATTTCTTGAAGCTTTGTTTTTATTAATGTAGGTTAGAAAACACTGGCATAGTTGCAAAGTGATTTTAACGATTTGAAATAATTATTTACGTAATAAATTTATGTCAAGTAGGAGATCAGAAATGTCAAAATTTATGATTCATTACTGATTGTTATTACAAGATTAATGTTTATCAACAAATTTTCCGATGACCATTTTTGTTTCATAATTCTTTCCTTAGTTTATTGTTTTTATTTTATATTATTGACATTTACATTTTGATTAAACTGTTCTAATATGCACACATTATTGGTAAACTAAATCCTTCTGTAAATGTGTATTTGGAAGTCATTTTATTGAGAAAATCAGTTTTTAAATATCCCGTACTAGTTTCAGCAAGCAACATTCATGTTCTTATCGTGCTCAATAAGCTTTTTAATGGTCATCTTATGTCATATTTTTATGCCTCTACAACTTAAAGTTGGAGGAAAATTGTGTCGTCCCTGTCCGTCCATCCCTCCGTCAGCTACAATATATGTATATGATCTCATGTTCTCATAACATCTACATTTTGAATTCTATAAAGTTTTAACTTTGCTGTCTGTTTGTACATATATTGAAGGCGTGCATGTGGTCAGGGTTCAGATTTTTATTCGTATTTGCTCTTTTGAGAGATAGTTGATTTTTTTCTTTTTTTGGAGAATTTGACTTGCATTAGAGGATCTTTTACAGATAACCCCTCCTACCGTATGAATTTTAGGAAGTTTTCGCTTTGCTGGCTCTTTGTACATATATTGATGGCTGTTAATGTAGTCAGGGTTTTGATTATTATTAATATGTTCTCTTCTGGGAGATAGTTTAATTTTGTGATTGTTTTTGGTATAAGGGGTTAAATATTACTTGTTATGTTTAAATAACACTTTGCATCTGCAAGACTCAATTAAATCTCAAAGAAAGTTCTACATTGTCTTTGATATAATACAGTTACTTCATAGTGGAGTGCAGGGCATCACTTTGTCTAGTTAAAATTAAGTCTGATAAGAAGCTTTTGGTGACAATTTGACATTTTCAGTTTTATGTGTTCATACGTTCTTTATAGAAAGGGGCGATTAATAGCTCAATCCCAGTATATGTTAACCAGTAAATCTACCGAAGTACTGGGTACTTAACTGAGGATACATTTGTTACTTACAGCAACCCTGCAGATGTATCGACTAAGCGCTACTAATAACATTTACCAAAATAGTGCAAAACAGTTGCTGAATATTCATTGAATATAAACTTTGAATTTGACAAAAAGTTAAACAAAAGTAACAAACTACAAGGTATATGAAAAAGGGAAAATCAAAAAGAATTACCCATTCACAAAATTAGCCAGTAAAACTTTGAGTAATGATGTTATCCCATAGAGAGGTCGAATAGAGATGTCAATATGCGTAGAGGTAGAAGATTTGTCAGGATAATAGCAATTTTTATTGTATTTTCTTAAAAAAATCATTCTTCAAATTATGTTTTGCTTTGTTTAGTTTTTTTGTAAGAATTTGTGTATTTAGATAGGACCCTTATGAACCATATTTTATCTGAAAGTGTCATTTTAATCTTGTCTTTAACTGAGAATTATGAACAATAAAATATTAAATCCTGATTGTGTCAGGGATGGGGTTAATTACTCTAAAATGTAATCGATTAAATCACAATTACTTTGCTTGTAAAATGTAATCGATTACATTACAATATATCCTGATTTCAAATGTTATTGCTTACATCAGATTACTTTTCTTTAAAGTAATCATGCTTACTTTAGATTACTTATGATTACATTGTATATTGCAATATCAAAATAATTCGGATAACTTTTTTTCCTCACCAAAAAGCTAATTTTGGTGATTTAATTTATTTATCTGAAACAAGTCAGTGTAAAATGTATACTTTGATTAAATAGCTAAAAACAAGTTTCCTTTCTCTATGTAAAAAATATAACTTTGTTTTTTTTATACAAAGGAGTAGGTCCGGTAAGGATTTATTTTGGCCTCAAATTTCAGGTTCATCTGACGAAAGATTTTGACCACTTTTTAAACACTTAAGTGTCTATTTCATTTGAATTAATTAGTTTATGTGAAAGATTTTAATAGATTTAGTCATTAAAAACGATCCGATTCAAGCTCAAATATGAAAAATCTACCTAATATGCCGAAAAATGTGGTTTTTGGTAAAAATGAAAGTGGCCGCATCCGTGTTCATCCTCAACCTTTCTATATGTTATGTATTATCATTAAATACAACTTACATTTCAATAATAACGATGAACACGAATGCGGCCACTTTCATTTTACACGAAAACCGTCTAAAATTTAACTAAAATGCTAGAATTATGAGGATTTCAGTAATTTAGCATGACTAAATGGTGCTAGTACCGGATATATGTGCATTGTACTGTAAAAAAACAGCCAATATTTATGTAGCAGAAGCATTCTACTGTCCAATAAATAATCAAAGGTTTACATTTTAACAATTTTGTAAAACTGCTATATTTTGGGGCCAAAAAGGGGTCTTACTGAACCTACTCCTTTTAACCAACTGCCCAATTAACAAAAAAAGTGAACAAATAATGAAACATTAAATAGGTATAGTTTTATTGTCTGAGGGACATAACTGACACATCCATAAATGTTTTACAGGTGTTAATCACTACTTTCCCTTTTTTTTAACACACAATAGGTGAGCTTGGGTATTAAAATTTGATTGTCTTAATTGCAATATCCATAAAGTTTTAAGTGGTCAATTGGCATTATTTGTTTGAAAAGGTTTCATACTTGATGTAATTATGAAGGGCGTATCATATTTATGGAAAAAAAAATCATTCAAATTGTCCAAAAAATGCAATTTAATTTTAAATTCCATTTTGAATTAGGTGGGCTCATGTATTTATGTCGACCATCAAAGTAAAATTTAACTAAATGTTTTCTGCTTTTGAATTTCAATTTAGTTTTATCAAAATATTGGACAAACTTTTGTGAAATTGGAGTTAATATAAGACGTGTACAATCATAGAACAAAAATACTTTAAGGTATATTGTTGTATCATAAGAGCTCAATCTCACAATGAAACATTCGACAGGCAAATTTCTTTAGTAAACTGTTATAAAAATAAAGCACTTGGTTGTACAAAACTTGCTATATAGATGATACAATTTATCACATTGAACAAAGTCCCATCATAGTGAAAATTAGTTAAAGTTTCATGATCTTTTATTTACGCTTTACATTTTCTTATTTTAATATTGTCTATCATAAACTTTTTTCATATATACAAAATTTGTTATCATGTGAGTGTAATCTTAAAGTAATTGAAACGTAATCATGATTAAACCTTTTTTTTTGTAATGTAACCGATTATAATACAATTACTTGTAATCAAAAATGGCATAATTACTGGTAATATAGGATTACACTGCAAAATCGATAACAGCTGATTACGATTACTGATTACGATTACCCCATGGCTGGATTGTTTGTAGCGATAACACATAACTGAAACACATTTTTAAACAAATATTTGATTATCTGAATCTGAATGTAATGTAAAACATAAAAAGTAAAATCACAAAAGTACTGAACTCAGAGCAAAATCCAATCGGAAAGTCCATAATAACATGGCAAAATCAAATGACAAAACACATCAAAAACGAAGGACAAGAACTGTCATATTCCTGACTTGGTACAGGCATCTTCAAATGTAGAAATGGTGGATTGAACCTGGTTTTATAGCGCTAACCCTCTCACTTGTACGACATTCGCATCAAATTTAATAATAATGATAATGATGCGTGAACAAAACTAACGAACACAACAGGTAAAAATGTCAGAAATAAAGGTAAAAAGTCTTTGTTTGGTAGGTCTCATTCATGAAAAGGGAACAGGATTGTAGTTACGTTAGAAGGAACATATCCAATATCATCTTTATAACAGATATTCTGTAACGGTCAACCAACTCGTGATGGTGTCCGTACAATTAACGAAGCGATGATTTCAGCTTCCCAACGCTTCACAATTGGGAAGCTGAAATCATCTCTTTTGTCGTAAAATTTAGTTTTTTAACCGACCCTCATAGTCAATTTCCAGATATAAAACCTAATCAACTGACAAAATCGAGAGCTCAAACATATCAAACGAAGGGATAACAACTGTCATATTCCTGACTTGATACAGACATTTTCAAATGTAGAAAATGGTGGATTAAACCTGGTTTTAAAGCGCTAAACCTCTCACTTTGACGATAGTCTCATCAAATTCCGTTATTTTTACAATGATGCGTGAACTCAACAGACATAATAAATAAAATAAAATATTGGTACAGCAGTCATCATCGTGTAACAATTTTAAAAGGAACAATTTAACAGAACACCAAAAACATCTATCTAGAAACACATTAATTAATTCGCGTGTCTGACGTTAGAAAATTTTATACGTCACATAAATTTGTCGTTCAATGTATATACAAACAATTAAAAAAATTAACATTGGCAATGTTAGCATACAGGGTTAACAAATCAAAGTATGTACGAATTAATTTCAGAAATAGACCGAGATTTAGAATAGTCCAAAAGTTATATAGAATTTATAAGAATCCACAAATAGTTCATTCTACTACGCGATTGAATAATTTTGACGTTTGTGGTTCAACGTATTTTCTAACTTATAATAGAAATATATCATAATGACATATAATAGAACAAAATCATATTGACGGGATCTTTTAAAGTACAGAGTCACGTTATAAGAACCAAAGAAACACAAAAAGTCGCATATACAAAACACACAAGCAAAAAATGAAAGATAATAGAAACACATTGATGGGATGTTTAAGTACCGAGTCACGTTAAAAAAATATCACATAAAACAATCCATCAGTGAAAGTAATATTAATAATAGAACAAAGACAAATGAAAGAACAATATAACACGTTGTTAAGATGATAAACAACATCAGTACGCTTTACAATGTGCAATAAACAGTGTTTTGATTACCATTCATCAAAATTAATTTTGTGTGCACATAAGATTTGAATAACGACTCAACGTCTTTGGAAGAATTTTAGTTGACTTTTATTCAGACTATTTACATACTTTTCAAAGGACAAACTTATGTTTGTTGATTATTAACAAAACATTTGTACTTTTGATTTTCAACTTATTGATTATTTCTTTTAGTAGAAACTATGTGACACTTTATTCTCCATGTAATTATTGACAATAGAATTCTTTTCACTATCTAAAACAAAAGTATTTTTTCTAAATTTCGTTGATATCATAAACTATTTTAAAAACTATTTGAAGCCATATAAATAAACACCTGTTTGTAAATAATCTTAACCCTGTTAAATGATATGATTTGGAACTATGATTCTTTACAATTCAACGACTGAATTAAGCATAAAACATATAAAAAGTTTTGAAATAATTAAGAAATACGTGCAGCAGCTTTTACAATTTGGTTAGTTACTTATTTTGTTTTTTAAGGAGTAGAATGGTGAAAAAGTGATATTGTTAAACTATATACAAAGACATCATGAATCACAATGAGTTGAATTTTGATGACATAATGTATGGTATAATCATTGACGTAACTTAATACATGTGAGTACAAAAATATAAGTCAAATAATATTGTTTTTTGAACTGTAAGGAGACAATATTTTAGTGAGACCCAATACAACGTTCAAAACTGTAACTGGGGGAATTGCACGAAAAAAGCGAGACTGGCTACGTCAAGAGGGTATGCATTTCCCACTATTTATCCATCACCCGCCATGCACATTCACACCGAGGTAAAAGACACGATCGATAAAACCGTCTTTATTTTGAAGAAAAACAATCAATGAATGATTTTCAAGTTTACATTTTAAATATTATATTATAAGGAACATGGAATACCATTCACAAAACGTATTTATCGTGTGTCTTTTATATATTACAATACTTAATGAATATCACACACAGTACATAAATCAACTGCAAACACAAACAATCCTTGCAAATGTTATGTGGTTTGTAGAAAAATAATCTAAAAACGAATTCAGAACATACCCCACAGCTTTAATTTACGCATATTTTTATTTTAAAGTCTAGTCTGGAATATGATTGCCGAGCATTCGTTTTGTCAGGTTTTATGACGTTCCCCTTGGAGTTAAGTCTTAATTTCAAATACTTCCTGACGTAGTGGTCATTTATGGCGTAGTACCACCAAAAAAGGGTACGTCACATCAGGTTTCAAACAAAAACATACAAAAAACAATTCCTTGAATTAGACGGTTTCATCGTAGAAAAATTTTTTAAGTCATGATTATATCATGCATATCTCTGGAGTTTATTTGGCAACTATCAAATATTCTGTTAGATTAAGTTACATGTTGAAAAAACTGATAAAAACGTACAAAATTGTAAATAAATTGATTGATTTACCTCTGTTGATGGTTATTACCTAATATGCATTCAATTTACTGAAGTACTGGATAGGCTACACTGTATCAGTGAAGCGCAATATTTTCAAAATACGAAATTAACAAATGACATTCGGGAAATCAATGGGGTATTACCCCTTGTCTAATGAGTGTTTTATTTACTAAAGTGTGTTCAATTAGTAAAAAACTATATGTAGTTCCGTAAGAGAAATGACATGTAACGTTATAGAACAAGTCCAATTACGATGACTTTATATAATACTAAGCTCTTTCGACGTTGTATTTCAAATATATTGGTGAAAACTCAGAAGGTTGTAATGCATGCACTATTGACAAAAGGATATAGTATTAATCGATTTGAGTTTGATCCATTGCCAAAATGATAATGGTAATATGACCAATGACAATTGGTATATTTGTTTTATAGACAGGCTGAACATTATTTTATGGTACACATACATGGCTTCTTCAGAATGAAAGCATTCATTGTTTGAAAGATTACAAATGGAGGTATGCATACTATACACAGTTGTAATCAGTCATAACTTTAAGTTAATTACTTATTTTAAGAATAACACTATTATAGACACAATGTAAACAACCTTGAAATTTTTTTATAGATCAAATGCTTTATTCAATTAACTGACACAAAGATATATTGGACTCTAAGGGACTTTACGATTGAATTTTCCTCGGAGTTCAGTATTTTTGTGATTTTACTTTTTTATTTGGATAAAGCATTTGATCCAGCAGATTCGCCTACATGAATATATAACTTGTTTTTTCATTATGGAATATACATCGCATTATAAATACAACAATGTACTCAAGAACCAGATGCCCTTATGAGCATGTGTCTCTCATCTAGGTATATGTGAATCTTCAACAACGTCTTTACTCATTAATTTTTCTAAGAAATAAATCTTTGGACTTAACTCATTCATATACTTTGGAAAAACGTACATGTTATGACTATCTGATTGAAGTTTTGTCAGGTAGAATCCGTTAAGTTCTATGACTACATGAAACTGATGATAACAAAGAAATTGTCTAGTATGTTAATACGTATGTTCATCTGTTTAATAGACTAAGTGTAAACGTTAAAATTCTATACCAAATTAAGAATAACCCGATTTACAGACATCGGGTAATTTAGATATGTAATGTAGCATTTATTCAAATACAAGTAATTAAAACTGTCTGTAATTGACAATTACATTTCAATAACAACTCATTTTCATTTAAATTTCGGAAGAGAAGTTTCCCTCACCAGATATCTCACTTTTACCCTTTTCATATACTGGCGGAATTTTAAAATAGTTGCTGAAGATCAAATTTATTTTAACTATAAAGCAATGTATGATACTAGTGTACGTATCATTTAACAAATGCATGGTTTCAATATTTTGTCTAAATTTCTATGACTAGTTTTCAAGTAATTAATTATATTTTATCAAAAGTCAAAAATTTTATTACAAATCATTAAAAGTAGGCAAATTAAATAAATTTAAAATAGACAAAAAATTGATGTTTGATTAAGAAAAAAATTTGAAATACTTTTTTAAACTTCAGCTTCGTACTTTACCAAGAAGTTATATAGTCTTCCTTAACACGATAGCTTGAGATTAGTTTATTCACAATTAATCAAAAAACAAATAGTACTAGCTGATTATATACCATAAGTTTACAGATACCATGAAATATTAATAAAGAATCAGATATGAAAATTCCGTCTTATCGTTTCCAGAGATTTGATGTTTTTCAGTCATTTTTGGCATTTCATTTGACTTTTTTTTTTATTTTTTAGGAAAGAATGGAAGCCAGGGAACAACGAAACTACAAACGTTTAATGACATTGATAAATTTGGCGAACAAAGTATTGGTTAAAGTATTGAGAGACAGATTTCCGTCAAGTTCATGTTATGCAAGAATTTTAAAGGATAATAAAAAAAAATTGGAACGGATCGTGAGACATGATCAATTGATGAAAATACTTTATCCACACAACGATGACTACAGAGGAGATTTCAGCGAATTAGATATAACCAATGTTTGCACTCTTCTTCGCTGCATCGGGCAATTGGCAAGGCCAGACGAATGGAAAAAACCACTAGAAGATTCAGACAGAAGCATTAAAGCAAACGTCATGAGAATAAAGAGTATTCGAGATGAAATCTTTCACCTTTCTTATAACAAGTATAACGCAGTTACAAATGAAGAGTTTGACACATATTGGAAAGAACTCGGACAATGTATCTTGGAACTTGATAATAAAGATAATATCAAGGAAGAAATAAACGAAATCTTCGATTCAGAACCAGACATGGGTACGATTTGTTAATACATTTAGGGTTGTTTGTTTAGTTTTGCAGCTTATAAATGGTTTATGTTTTGTTTGCACCTTTTTTGTCTTTTTTTCTTTGTCCATAAAGCCCTATTGATGAGTTTCAGTTATATCTAAAGTAACTTGCAACAGACTTTTATTAACTGTATAAAATTAACAAACAAGTTTTTCCAAAATACCATTGAAAATTCTTGATCATATCACAACTTAGTTAGTGTCGTTGTTGTTTTACTACTCATTTTACTAGATTCTGTCTAGTATATTATTTACTTTTCATAGAATTTGTATTTCATTTTAAATTGCTCGTTGGCAAAGACAAGACGGATAATTGTAAAAATTGTCCAATCTTACAATCAGAAAGAATCAATAAAGCAATATTAACGTGGAGTATTTTAACCTGATCTCAAACCTTTATTCAATTACCCGTAACTTATAGAAATGGAATGTGGAATGTGTTTGCTAACAAATCGTACTTTTCTATGATTGTATAAAACATGACCGCTAGGCCATCTTTTTTCTTTTGACTAAACTTTTCAATTAAGATCATAATGAAATGCTAAAATGTTTATAAAAAATTCTCATAGTGCTGGACAAATCAACATAACAATAGAAAACACGACGAATAGACCAACGACAATCTTCAAAACAATACAGAGATAGCTTAATGATCAGCAACACAAACAAAACTCGATTGTGAAATCAGCTGCTTGGGAAAGTCAGTAGATCCCTTTACACACATAATACCCGTCATGTTGATAATGGTTTTAAAAACTTGAATAAATAAAATGAGAGGGTTGAGGTATACAATACAAGCTGTAAATTGTATACTGACTGATTTCTGTTACATTAACATATGTCCAATATCCTCTTATTAAGAATTGGAAACTAATGCTGTTGCCACATCTATACTAATAAGCGAGAAGACCTAATTTTGTGTGTCGCTTCTCTCCCTTCCACAATTAATTAATCATCATGCCTTTGTGTTCTATAGGTTCCATGCATAGTCGCATTTATCATCTATTCTTAGGACTATTCAGTTTGGGTAATTTTGGGAGGAAAACGAACACAAAGGCGTCCGGATATTTTTCCCGTCATCAGACTTACTTTTTAGTCATACAAGACTCCCGGTTTGGAACATACTTTTCGTAAGAGCACTCGGGGACAGGATAATAATTTTCGCGTTTAGAGAGACTCTGTTTATAACATAGCAGAGATCGACTTCGAGAGGAAACTTGAAAAAAAAATGTCCCGTCCCAAAGTACTTGACTTCTTCAGACATTAAATCTTTTATAAAAATTCTCCCTACAACAGTTTACATAATTTCAACCAAGCTCTAAATGCCCGCAATTTCGCGGGTGTGTTATAGTATTCTTTTTAGAGAAAACATAGTAAGACTAATGGTTATCACTGTTGAATATGGTAAACTACAAATGCTTACGTTATTTTAAGTAAAAGCATTTGGAGAATTGCAAAATGTATCGGTATCTTTTGTAAAAATACAGATTCGCCACAAATTACTTAAAATCATCCTCTGCGTTTTGAGCATAATGTTTTATATCGTTCTTCTTCTAATTACTTTAATTAAACGCTATCCGTTTGATGGATGGCATTTATAAAAGTAGTAAAACCGAAAATAGCATATCTGAGTTAATCAAGTAATTGAGACATCTTCAGACAAGTATATAGTAAATATAAAATATTTGTTTTAAAGACAATGCTACATTAATATTGTTATATTCAAGGTCTATCAAGAGGAGACAGCAGAATTCTGAATATTAAAATGGAAGAGGTTGAAAAGATGCGGAAAACAACAGAGTCATTTGTTGAAACGCACGATTCTAAAGGAATTTCACAAGTACTAAGGCAGGAAAAAATCATTTTAATCCGAGGAGTTCCCGGCTCTGGTAAAACTTTAACTGCTTACTACACAGCCTTTCAATTAGAGAAGGAAGATAATTATGAAATATTACCATCAAATAATCCAAAAGAGATAATTAAATTTACAGCCGCCGATGGACGATCTATTTTCATATTTGATGATGTAGTCGGAAAGTTTGCCTTAGATACAGATTGTTTTAAAAAATGGAAGGACAAAAACACCATTAATTATGTCAATGTCATGCTAAATAAATATCCAAAGTTAAAAATAATCTTTATTTGCAGATCGCAAATCGAGACAAATAGAATTTTCAGACAATTTGGAAACGGTGCATTCTGTTATCTTTTAAATTTGAACAAGGACGAAAAAACAATTATAGCTCAAAACTATTACAGGAATTTTCCAAATAACTTGTTCGATGAGGATTTATTTTTCAAATTGCCGTTCTTTCCACTTTTATGCAAAACACATTCGTTTGAAGATCGCGAAAATGACAATCTAAATAAACATGCCAACGAAATAATGTCTGAGGAATTTACACAATTAAAACAGAAAAACCCGTTATTGTTTATAGCGTTAGCACTTCTTATTGTTTTTGATAACTCAGTCGAAAAGAAGTTGTTTACAAATAGAGCGGATGTGATAAAAAAAATATTAGACAGCTTAATACAGGAATACGAAAACGATTTTAAGCCGTCACAAAAAGAAATTTTGTCGACTTTCTATGATTTGAAAGGAACGTATTTGATAGAAAATGAAGATTCCTTTAAAACTATTAATAACGCAATGTATGACTTTATTGTGTGTTATGTAGGCAACCACTTTTGCAGTACAATTTTAAAATTTGCGGCAGATTCATTTTTCATAGATAGAATACATATTGAGTCATTGAAATCAGCTGACAAATTTAAATCAATATCTCTGCCTTGTAGTTTAGAAAGTAATTACTTTGATAGATTTGTTAGAATTCTAAAACATGGAAATATAAGGAAAGCATTTTCAAATGTTCAGACAAATGACACAGAATATATATCCAAATTCATCAAACACTGTAGAAAATCTGACATTGACTTGGATTACTTTACTGACTTAGCCGACGGTTGTTCAATCCTTCATGTTTGCGCTAACTCAGGATATGTGGACATAGTAAAGTGCATTCTAAAAAATAACAATGATTTAGCTAATAAGACCGATAGAACTGGAACAGTTCCATTACATGTAGCATGTGCATATGGGTTCGTTGATGTAGCCAAGATGCTGCTAGAATACACATCAAACATTAATATTATAGACGATAATGCATTAACACCATTGCATATTTGCTGCATGCACGGACACACAAAGTTGGCGGAAGTATTGATAAAAAACGGTGCGGACATCAATTTGTGTTCTCCCGAACATGGAACACCTATTTTTGTAGCTGTCCGCAACCAGAGTTTGGAAGTATTAGACCTTTTGCTTACTAATGATGCAGATGCCAATAAAGGGACTGAGGCTGGAATGACCCCGCTTCATGATGCATGTGCAAATAACCAAAAAGAAACTGTAAATATTTTAGTATATCAGAATAAAGCTGAAATCGACATTAACAAAGTTGATAAAGATGGATGCACACCACTCAATATCACTTGCCAAAAAGGATACAATGACCTTGCAGAAACTTTAATTTGTAATAAACATGTGAAAGCAGCCATAAATAAAGCAGCTTTAAACGGGTTAGCACCAATACATATAGCTGTTTCCAGAAATCACTTACGTTTGACAGAACTGTTGCTTCGACAACATGCGGCAGTCGATAAGCGGAGTCACAAAGGTTTTACTTCATTATATTTTGCATGTGAGAACGGAAATCTAGATATGGTTAAGCTTCTTTTAAGTTACCAAGCAGAAATTAATGGTCATAGTGAGATTTGCAATCGGACACCTCTGCATGCGGCTTACAAAAATAAGCGTCACAACATAGTCAACCATTTACTCAAACAAGTCAATGCAATGAAATCAAGTAATAATAAATATGTGATGTTGTTTACAGCTTGTTTGTTCGGTGACGTAGACGCAGTTAAATACTTTTTAAATAGTAGACTATTATGGATTGATATAAATTATAAGAGAAAAGGAGATACGTTGTTGGGCATCGCTTCAAGAAAAATGTATCCGAAATTGGTAGAATTACTGTTGCAACATAAACCTGATATAAATGTTTATTCAACAACAGGATGGACAGCTCTCTGTTTAGCATGCAAAAATGGGGATAAAGAAACAGCAGAACTGCTAATCAAGCATAAAGCATCTGTACATATTGCTACAAAATCTCGTCTGACTCCTCTTTTCATATCTTGCCTGTACAGTCATTATCATTTAATTGAAACATTAATACGTCATGGGGCTTATGTGGACGAAGGCGATCTTAATGGATGGACACCGCTTCAGATTTCATGTTATCTCGGAGACACGGAAATGGTTAAAATTCTTTTAAAATGTAAAGCAAAGGTAGATTCGGAGGAAGAGGTTTGTTGTAAAGAAGAAAGGAAAATACACAAAAAAATGAAACCGACGCCGTTATGCATAGCATGTACGCAATGTGATGAACATGCAGTAAATGTATTGATCAATGCAGGCGCAGACATAAACCAAGGGTGTGTGTCTGATGACTTTATTGCTACATTACATGCATGCGACAGTTACGTTCAGTCAAGATTTGAATCAGGCCATATTAGTTCAAAGGAAACATTTGACGCAAAAGCAAACCTTACCCCGCTTCAAATTGCATGCTATAAAAAGCGCATAGATGTGATTAAACTGTTGCTGAAAAATAAAGCTGCTGTCAATATTTTTTCACCAAAAGGTATTATAACAAACGATACAATAAGTCATATGAAATATGAAGATATAATGAGAAAGAATGCAGAAACGTCTCCACAAGTTTCGCCATTGAATATAGCAATTAGGACAGATCAGATAAACATCGTGAAAACATTACTCGAAAATGGCGCAAATATCAATAAACCAACTACAACAGGGTGCACACCTTTGCACTTAGCTATTCAAAACGATCAAACAAATAGTCTCGAATTGATTAAATTACTCCTTGAACGCAAATATGAATGTGGGGTGAACCACTATATGCCAGGTGTAGGAACACCCCTTTACTTAGCATGCAGTAGAAATCAACTGCCAATTGTGAAAATGTTGATTATGAGAAAAGCGAATGTAAACCAAGTTGGAGACGGTGGCCAAACAGCTTTACAAGTTGCGTGTTCCCGAGGAAATACAGACATAGTACAGGAGTTGTTATGTTATAGAGCTGAACTTCATTCAGAAGGGCAGCGAGGTCCAGATCCGTTAGAAATTGCAACAAAACAGAGTTTGTCGGATATTTACTCCTTACTTATGGAATATAACATGTATTATGCTACCAGCCAAACAACAACATGCTTTAAAATGATGAACCCGTTTAAAAACAAGTAAGAAGAGGCTAGTTGGTCAATTCTTAATCCAAGAGACAGACTGTTTACAGTTACTTCACTCCTGTTTTGTGTATTGACCTAAGGACGAGAGTGAAAACTGAATACATCTGAGTCGATGAAAAACGTAACAAAAGGCCGAAATACGTTTGATCGTTCTTATTATTTACTTAATGTTTAAAGTAGGTGAGCAAATCGATTGGGCATAAGAATCCGTAATATGTTACATTTGTCGAATGTTTGCTATTAAGACTTTTATCGGATTTGCTTATTTTCTGTTATGCTATTAAATAAGGAAAAATCAAAGTTTGGAAATGAAATAAAAGTATTTAAATTTTTGTTCAAAACACGTTTTCGTCAGTTGTACTGATGTAGCATGCATATATAAGGTCAACAAATTCTGACATTTACTTATAACGCATACATTTATAACGTGTTGTTTTAATATCTTAGTAAACTATTTAGAACAATGTAAATCGTTGTGTAGTCGTCCGACGTCTTTTAAAAAGGTCAAACTCAGGGAGATCAATTCAGAAGAACTCAATTTCTGAGCAACATGAACCCAACTTGGGTGAATCCTGGTGCTCCGTAATAATAATTAGTTCCTGCTTCACATGTGGCAACAGTTGTGTTGTCATTGTAATAATAGACCTAGTACAATGTAGTAATTGGGCTAAAATTTGTAGGTCTCTTTCGGTCGGTAAAAGGGGACGGGTTTGTAATTTTGAGAGCTTTTGAGCATTTCCACTATCATTATTGACACATATTCCATGAGGAACATATATCAAGATGAAATTAAATTTCGTATACAGTGTTCATTCTGTTGGGTGGCTGTTTGTAAGTGTGTTTTTCTTATTAAATTTAAGTATGCCAGAGAAAAAAGAAGATCATAGATATTGTTACAATTTAATCATGTAAAAAGTAAAATCCGAAACATACAAAACTCCGAGGAAAATTCAGAACAAAAAGTCCCAAATTTAAAATTTAAAAGCTCAAACACATCAAACGAATAGATGGCAACTGTCATATTTCTGACTTGGTGTAGGCATTAATTCTGGTTTTAAATGCTAGTCGTATAAAATTCAATTATGTTGACGACATGTCTGAACAAAACAAACAGATATAATAGGTAAAAATGTCAGAATAGTGGCACAGCAGTCAACATTTTGTTATAGCCTAAATCACCATAAAAACAAACACATACGTAACAAAGAAGCACAAAACAACATACAGACAGGGTACATTAGCAATAAATAAATATAAGCATACACAAATTTACTATAGCGTAATAACACACGGACGGGATGTATAAGTACAGAGCCACGTCATATGTAACAAAGAAACTAAAAAAGGCTAATTGACAAAGCATATTAGCCAGAATGAAAGACACGAATATAAAACTTGTACCAGAGATCAATGACGAGTACAGATTCACGTCATGTTCTAAGAAGGTACACAAAAATTTATAAAGACAAATCACATTAAATAAGTGTAAGAGAAGCATACAAAATGTTCAATATACAATATGCCTTATTTAGAAGGAAAAAAACCAAAAACATATAACAATTGAAAACCAATTCTTCAGAGAACAATTGAAGGTTTTTCCACCTCGATAATAAGAATGAAATTAAAAAAAACAATGTTAGAAATTTGACTTCTTGTTGATGTAATTTGGTACCTCAAACTGATATAAAACAAAAACATTAATAGGTTTATGCAGAAGACTTAATTGTTTTATAATGAACAAGAAAGAATTTTTAGCAAAGGTCAAAATCTAGAACGTCAAATTCAATTTCAAGGTCATAAGTCAGTGATCCGAAATCAAAAGACACCAGTTCAATCACTTGTATGGTTTTGGAGAAATACCAAAGTTGCGCCTTATCGTAAACAGTTATTTGGAAAACATATCATATTATTATTTGTTACAGTTTCGTTTGAATAAAGATTACAAGCAAAATTCTAAATTAATATTATGACCTTGACCTTCATCAACCTTGACCTCATTTACAAGATCATATGTCCGTGAACTCAAATAGAAAGACCCGAGGTCAATCACTTGTGTGGTTGTGGAGAAATACGGATTTCAAATACATAAGGGGAGAAAACTCCTATAAGGGTTAACCAAAACACTCCGACTTAAATAGGTTGCAGTTGCGCCTTATTCAAAACAGTTATTTGTCAAACACTTAATATCATTAACTGTTACAGTTTCTTCACATTGACGATAACAAGCAAAATTAAGAAAATAACCTTGACCTTTGACCTTGACCTCAATTTCCTTTAAATGGACCAAGGACTTCATATCGAAAGACTGTCGGCCTCTACGACTTATAACGTATGAACTTATCCAACTTATCGCCTATCTTAAATTTTCAAAGGGAAATGACTCCCATAAGATGTATTCCGATCACTCTAGTTAAAATTAAACAAATTAAGAGTAGACGAACAATTTGGTGGAAAAAGTTTGTTAAAATGTTTTACGGTTTTCGAGATATAGCGATAACAAGAAAAAAGGGACACGGGGAGATAACTCTTATATGAATAAGTGTTCGGAAACATAGGGTGAATTTTAAAACCCCCATTACTGTACAACATCTTTGGCCAAAAATCCATTCGATATGTTATTAAACAAAAAAGGATCTCAGACGGCAGAAGAACAAAAAAAATATAAATCAAATGCTTTTTAAAAGCAATTGTAAACGGTCTTTCCTCCTTTTGAAACATGATTGATTTGAAGAGGGATGTTTGTTTGTTTGTTTGTTTGTTTTGTTTTGTTTTGTTTGTTTTGTTTGTTTGTTTATTTCTGTATGGGGTCTATATTATTATGTTACCGGAGAAGTTTCATGTGTAGTTTGGAAAGTTTTTATTTAATTTCAGGTCCAGCGCGCGACTCTCGCGCCAGATTGAGGAGACATCACGTGACGCGGGTTTATGATAACGAAAACTTAGTCTTTTTATTTCTCTTCAGGTGGGGACGTTGAACAGACAACATGTATAGAGACGGAATTTCAGTTTCAAAAGCGTATTAACTCTTCAATATCATATACAATATATCTAAGCGACATCTTGTGAAACAAAAAAAAAAAAACAAAAAAAAAAAAAAAACAGCGAAGGAAAGAAAATTAGGCGGAAAAAAAAAATAATAATCAGAAGAAAACCAATAGGTCTTTCTACGGAAAGGTGGAAAGACCAAATAATCAGTAGAAAAACAAAAGGTCTTTCCACGAAAAGTGGAAAGACCAAATAACACAATGACGGAATGTATAAATACAGCAGCCCGTCAAATAGATATCAACCAAAGCAGACTAAACACAATGAAACAGTTACAGTAATATTATAGGACAAGTATATTTAAGATTATTTTTCTTATATTACCTGAGCATCTTTTTCGAATTTTTTTTTAGTATTAACTCATAAATACTAGACCATATAACAAGTACATTTATCTTTTACCCTTGAAAGATGGCAGATATCCGTTCACACCTTATACGTATGTTTATCGTCATATCCGAAAAAAAAACAATCTTCGTGTCGTGTTTACGTTTAGCAAATCTGAAATTTATTATAGACAAATACGTACCGATTAGTTTGAAACAAAGTGATTGACATACTGCTCTTTCTTAGTGTTATTCTTTTTCAACTAGTTGTCTCATGGCAATTATACCCGATGATATATGTGTATCTCCTTATTTTGATATTTGAAGGAAATGTTAAATAGCCGAGCCTGTAATGCAGCAGTTGCCGTTTGTTTATGTGTTATTTATATGTTTCGTTCATTATTTCTACTTAGATTAGGACGTAAGTTTTCTCGTTTGAATTGTGTTTCATTGTTATTTAGGGGCCTTTTATAGCTTACTATGCAGTATGGGATTTGCTCATTGTCGAAGACCGTACGGTGATCTATAATTGTAATTTTTTTTTGTCATTTTGGTATCTTGTGGAGAGTTGTCTCATTGGCAATCATACCACATATTGTTTTTTTTATATTGTTTGTCTTATTGTTTATCTACTGCGATGAACATAAACTATTTAAAAAAAAAACTATGTGCACTTGGACAATATCTTTACATTACAAACGCACTTATCTAATGTTTAGATTTTAAATTATATTCTTTAATGTTAGCCGATGCTTCTTTTATTTCATTTACAATACACATTTAATAAAAGAAATAGTTTTAGTTTTTATTATAAGTATGTTTGTACTTAAGTTCTTGAAAACGTTCACTTTTATCAGCATCCCAAGTTTGAATTCATCAAATAAAACATCACCTCTGATATGCTACCAATAAATGAGTGAGTAGTTATCTTAGTATTATTGATTGCTAAGGGAAAATCATGCATATCGTTTTTCAAAAACATACTCAGTGTATATAAAGTGCGAATCCAGCTAGTTCATTTTCACTGTCATATGCGGGTATGTCTATTGTAGAATAAAGGATCATGGGAAAACTGTATTTGTTTATGTTTTGAAAATACCAAATTAATTGATTTGAAGGAAAGTTTTTACATATTTTCATTGTGATATGTCTTTATTATGTACAAACAAAGCATTAAAGTTCAAATAAGTGTTATAAAAGCAACATAATATAGCATATTGATTTTTGAAAGCGATCCATTTTAACTATAGATGCGATGAATTATCACTGTTAGTGCAGTCATTTCTGATGTGGAATTTTCGAAGATGCGAGGAATTTTTATTGTAAAATTATGTGATAAATGCTCTTGAAACAAATGAAAAAAACTTAGTTGATGACTTTAGAATTTATGATAAATGTATTTTCAAATTGAAATACAAACTCCTCATTCATTCTTTATCAAATATATAGCTTTTCAAATTTGTACCAAAAACGCTTCTCAAAATGTCATATTGTATTCTTCAAATTACGTTTTTCCTTGATTTAAAAAAAAATTAAAAGATATTTCTGTATTTTTTTTAAGTCAAAGATTGATATTGCGGAGTTTAAGTGCAGTCTGTGTGAAATAGAGACGAGTACATTTGAGGACGTTATCTTCCACGCAATAAATACACTTGCGAACAGAGAAATATGCATCTTGAAACGCAATGGTGACAGAAAAACTTATAAAAGATTAACTTTCCCCAGTTGTACCCTCAACTGCTTCAATTTCCATATTCTGTAAAAGACAGTTTTGGTAGAACAAATGTTCTTGACTCGATTGTTGCTTGCATGATTTTAACTGTATAAGGTGAAACGGTATGTGACATAAATTATCCACAGTCATTAAAACATGAAATGTAAGGTGTGGGCGAACTTTTTTGTTTGCATTGGTACGTGAAGTAGAGCACCCTTGATACAAAAAAAAATTATCCGTAATGAACAGCTCGATACCAGAGGAGGATTTACGGGGACAGGGGGTTGCCCCCTTTTTGGGAAAACATTTGGTTACTTTTATATGGAATCACTGGAGCGGGCCCCCTCTTAGGTAGTCATTGGGCCCCTACTTATAAAAAATTCTAGATCCGCGAGTGGATACTACCACAGAGGTCAAACAATGCACATTTGGGTAATTGTACACAAGATGCATGCTACAATTCATGTTTGATGATCTTAGACCCTTTGGACCTCTATGTGGGCTATTTCGGTAACTTGGTAAAAATCCCCAAACTGGATACAAGGTTAGATTCAGCATGTCAAATAACCCCAAGTCTTTTGTCTATAAAAATGCATGCATGGGATACATTTATTATTGAAGGCATGACTGTAACAATAGGATGAAGATAAAAAAAAAATATCTTATTCTGGGGTCTCATTGGGGGGGGGGGGGTCTGATCCCTGATCCCGCTTACTGCTTTATCAGATTCCCGTATCCCGCTTTAATATGCAGTTCTCATTTTTTTTAAATTTCCGTATCCCGCTATACTTTATTTCTCGTTTTCACGACACAATCATTTGACTATCACGTGTCACGCTTACAAAAAAAATAGACAATTCCGCGTCACGCTTATACCTCAACGCGACCCACTATTCTACTCTTTTCTGACTCATATTAAGCCCATTATAAATATATTTAAAAAGTGTGTTTTTTATCCCTTTTTATCCCGTCTCGTTTCGGGTTGAGCCACAGATAGATAAGATGTTATATGAGACAATGAGACAACTCTCAAAACGAGTCACAATTTATAAAAGTATACCTTTATACGTCAAAATACGGTCTTCAACATGGAGTCTTGGCTCACACCGAACAGCAAGTTATAAAGGGCCCCAGTGTAAAACCTTTTAGACGGGAAAGCCAACGATTCAATCTTTATCAAGATGTACGTAATTAGTGGTGAAGTGTCATGGAAATGGATAAAAAAAAAAAACAAGGATATGGAAATGGATAAAAAAAAACAAAGATAAAGACCCCTATACGATTCATAAGAAATTTTAAAAATGGAATACATTTGAAATAAATGTTATTTCTATTGAATTTATTTAGAGTGTTTTAAAACCAAACTTTCCTCCGTAAGTTAAATTTTATCAAATACGTCTCTTACTTTATCTATTGTTTGAACAAGTCGGCTAAATTAAGGCTTTACAGCTAATTTCCTACTGCATGTAAAGCAAAACTTTGGTTGACTTGATTGCTTAGTTTGTATAATTTTTTATACAAAATTTGTAAATAAGATTGACATCTTTAAACAATATGTATCGGCATAGTTTAACTTCTATTTATATAATTATTATATTTGAATTAAATTGGGTGTTATCATAATGATTGTACAAAAAAAAAAAACAAAGCAAGCACACTAACTAAAGTCTTGCTTTACATGCTTAAAAAAATACGCTGTAATAGATAAAAAAAATTATATCATACAGTGAAAATGCGCCGCATATACAATACTAATGAATCGCTTTACAGTGAAAATGAAAGAATAGTATCATTATTCGACAGTAAACATGACTCGCATAAAGAAAGCATCATAGTGGAATTCAGTTCAATATGAAGAAACTGAATGACAAAACCTATTCTACGTTATACAACTTTAATAATTGTGTTGAAATGAATATTTGTTCTGCAACAACATCTTACCTGTTAGTTATAAAACACCTGCACGATCTGTTCGTGAAATGTCCTAAATATTCACCTATTTTGGTATATATTTCACAGCTATTTGGATTTAGGCGCGAAAAAAACCCGTTCGCATCTCTTACTTTGTTTTATTAGTATTATGTGTTTCTTAACATATAGTTTTTAACTAATTTTCTTCATTTTCTTCAAAAATAAAAAAAAAAGTCGTCTGTTTATTTATCATTCTACATCAAAAATTTCTAGCATATACAGTGAAAATGATATTTTAGGATCTGCACTTTACATACACTGATCCTCATAATAACAAAAAAATGCTTCCCAATAATATTCAATACAATTGGGAACAACAGGCCGCTCATGCTTCAAAAGTTTTTATACAGTATGAACGAAAAATACAATGAAATCATTGATCAATTGAAAGAATACATGAAAATTAAGTGTATGCAACTCAAAATTACAATAGAATATTTAAACTTTCTTAAATTTTCGTTCATTTAGTATAAGACTTTGGTGTATTAATGTTATAAGTATTATAAATGATTTAAATAAACGTTACGCCATGTCTGATGACGAAATCATAAGTGAAAATATTTTTCTGACGAAACGTTGGTTATGTTCCAAATTAAATTTTAAGACTTCAATTGATCTTAAAGTTTACTTAAATTTTTATGACTATGGAATATTTTCGGTCGTTATAATTTTTTTGGTGATAAAAGATATAGTGTATAAATGAAGCAGCCAAGTTTGCTACCCATTGAAATTTAAATACAAAAACATAAAAATAACTAATGGTGTTTTATTAAAATGTGACAATAACAAATAATTACATTAGATGTATGTTTCATTATGATACTTAATTCTGATTGGCTAACTGCACATCACGTGTTATTCCTAAGCAATTGCATTGCTCAATAAAAATTTTCATTCATGATAACACGTGGTCCCACAATAAAGTGCACAGGTGAATTAAATAAAACAAAACTAAAATTCGTGTTTTCATGATCATTGCTAAAAAAATGTAATTATAAGTAGGCCTATTGAATGCTGGTTTTTGTAACTTCATAGGGGTGCAAAAGCGTTGACCGTGCGCACATTTTTAGTATGAAGCGCTTCCGCTCTTCATACAAAATGTACTTCGGTCAACGCTTTTACACCCCATTAAAGTTACAAAAAGAAGCATTCAATTCTTAAATGAAAAACGACATAAATTTGAAAAATTTCTACCCTTTTTACATTAGATTTCTAGTTTATGATGTGTCTTTTTAAACGATGAATTGATTTTAAAGCTTTTTTTACAAAGTTGTGTACAGTCTGTGTCATGAATTTTTGTAAACATTTTGGTGTAAACTAAAGTTTAATATTTATCAATTACTAGTATGAACTTATTATGTATTTTATTTAATTTCATGATAGCTTAGCTCTGATCATCACTTCATACCAGTTACAGCTGAGTAGTATTTCATTTCATTTTGTGATCCCTCATTTCTGATTATCAATTCGAACCAGTAACAGCTGAGTGGTATTTTATGTTTAGTATTTAAGAGGTTAATACGTGATAAATGGACCTACGACGAAGGTACACATATAACATTTTATAACGTATTGACTGAGTGAAAGTCCTTAATTTATTTATTACATATATTGTATTACACATGAAAAAAATATATAAGAAAATGGCGTTAAATGTTCTTTTTGTGTATTTGTAAATTGTATTTTGCAAGAATTCTAACACATTTGTAACATGTTACTAGAAATATAAATATTCCTTGAACAGCTTCATATCTTGTTGCATTAGCTTTCTTCTACTCTTTGCCTCTGCGTTTATCATACAGTTCTTCAAATCTCCTGTTAAACTTGCAAATTTTGTTTTCGTGTGACGTCATGACGTCATAAATATAAAAATTAAATATTGACTGTCAATATACATATAAATGAAACATAGCGTCAATATAAATATAAATAGAAACAAGGCTTCGAACACTTAAACTAACCTTCGAAACACGTGATCGTAATATCCATTGAAAACAGTACAATGCTACACCATATGTAACATTAAAATTTCTATCACAGAATCCAACATAAGTACCGATGTTATCAACAAAATACAAGAAGACAACCATCAGACTGCTGCATTTGATAGTTTACTATACTTTTCGAAAACCAAGGTAAGATACAGTAGCGAAAATACAAGGTAAATAAAACTTGTTTGATCATAATCAGAAGTTGTTTTCGGAATAAAAGATTTATATAACCTTGTATTACGTAGTTCCACACATTATAACTTTGTTTGCATTGATAATTTATAAGAAGATGTGGTATATAAACTCATCATATGTGTGCCAATAAAACAAATCTCCTCCCAAGTCACAATTTGTAAAAGTAAACCATTATAGGTCAAAGTACGGACTCCAACACGGAGCTCTGGCTCACACCCGAACAGCAAGTTATAAAGGGCTCCAAATGTTAAACCATTCAAACGAAAAAAATACACAAAAAACAATGGTCAAGATATAACAAACGACAATAATGAAACACTTAGGGAACGACCATTTAACTTCCAGGGAGTTATATTTAAAAAAAAAAAAAATATTCTGATAACAAATTTGATGAAAATAAATATTCTGGCGCAGCAGATGACAATTTTTTTTTATTCTGAATTCAAATGCCCCCCTACTATATAGTGTTAAATTTTGAAGAAAAAAAATCCGTTAGCTTCGAAAGACTATTATTAAAATTAAAAGTACGAAAAAACCAACCTGATGAATGGTTGCTTCCTTATGAACAATATTAACAAACGAAAAACTACATGTACATGTACTGAACATCAGATTACTGACTTATGACAGGTGCGTAGAAATGCAGCAGGTTTTCACATTTTAATAGTACCAATATTCACCCTTATTTGAAACACTAGTGTAACATCACAACATAGAAACATACTATAAAATATCAATTGAATTGACACATTCAACATTTCCATTCTTAACTTGTGAACATACACTGAACGAATGACTTTGATTTATGATACAATGTAAGTACGTACAAAGTCAAAAAAATAAGGGATGAATGCATAAAGGCAACAGTATTATTCCGCTCTAAGATGTCAAATAAGTTTAAAAAACCAAAACACCAAAACCTTGAACAAAAAGCTGCCATATACACTGGTAAATGAAAATAATTTTGTGGCAAGCTAAACAGTTTGAAAGGAGAATGAAAATATTATTTACAAATTTAAATAGATAATTTTGTAGTACGAAGAATGGAAAATTTATAGTAATATCAAACACGCATTAAAGCTGGTCTATAGACAAGAATAAGTTATCATTAAATAACAAAAACATTACAAATAGTATCAACAGGTCATATTAACAAGAATGTACGATTTGAGTACTCGCAGTTACTGAAAATCAGTTGTAAGCCAAAAACAATAATTGATAAAAACTTGTATCAGAGACTAAAATGAATTAAAACACATCTCGGGGATTTAGTATTTTTAAAGTCATGGACTTTAAAAGAAGATTTGACTTGTGTAAAGCAAAAAAAAAAAAAGTATCGATTGGCAGTAGAATAGTTAAGAGTAAACCTCTTTATAGAAATTTAATGAACATGGGACAGTATTTATACATCCCGTTTGAAAATAATCCAGATTTAGTTATGTTTTAATTTGCGGATGAAAAAATCGATATTTGTGCCAATGTAAACTATATTCAAAGATCTAATTGGTTTATGTCTTAAGAACATGTAGAGTAAAGTCAAACATCATGTGTAGCAAACACTAGTTATAACATGAAAACAATAATGTTTAAAGTGATTGAAAAATGAAATATCGAGTAAATCTCTGCCTATAAACGCTATAGTTGACCTTGTCTTACAATTACCGGGAAAACTTAAAATTATTCTTTAAATTTCTTCACACCAGAATACTTGCTAAAACATAGCTTAAAAATCTAGGGAATATGGGCGTTCCGTTCATTCATTGTATATCAAAGTTTTCATAAGTTTATAATTAGATGAATATCAAGAGCTTACTCCCGTAAAAGGAAATATGTTTCACATTTCTAGTAAAAATTGGAAAACAGAAAAATGCTCGTACACCTGAAAATCATAGGAGACAAATCGGATATCAGTCCGTGGTCATACAGAGAAAATGACAAACCGTAACATCTTACACTCATAGAACCATCAAAACATTCATTTTCTTTATATAGTATTGGCAGGGATACAGTGCTTCCTATGAGTTGTCTCTCTTGCAAGAAAAACCTAGTGCGAAACAAAGTCGGTAATTTTCAAATATCAGGTACGATAAAATATATATTGATCAAACTATAACAGACATTTTAATGCAATCTTTATGTCCCAACTTTTTACTTGAAATACCTAAAATCCACAATTGATATTTTGTAATTAAGGAAAGAGTCGAAATATTGAAATGCTTGAACTAAAAAAAAGTAGTATAGAAGGTTAAACAAGTTAACACCGACTATTTTGGCTTGAGCATCAAAGAAGAGAAATCTATTGTTGAAATGCGCATTTGATACAGAAAAATAAGTACCGTTAATGTTATTATGATACTCATAAGTCTTATAAATTGACAACACCCTGGCTAATCAGAAACAACAGACCAATAGTCCACAAAACACAACATATATAATTAATTCCTTAGCAACACGCAACCTACCATTAACAGGGGATGATCTCTTATGCTTCGGGAGGTTGATTTTTGTTGTCAATAGATTAAAACCTTACTAAATAGTATTGCTAAACACCTACACACTTCAACGGACCTTTATGTTGGCATTGCAGAAGATCATTTTTTTCTGACTTAACAACTCATTCGAATCTTGAATGTGTACTGTTGGCATATTCTGTCTAAGATATATATTTTGTTTTATGATTTGTGAACTGGCTTACAGCTACTTCAATACTCTTAAATTTTTGTCTTAAGTCATATAAGTTGTTTCTTGCTTTTTGTCGATTTGCTAGCTAAGCTCTTTTCAACTTGTTATGATAAATTGTTATTACTGAAAACCAACTCGTTTTTTCGCGGATACTTTATTTCGCGTTTTATCCTTTATAGATCACTTCACAGCTATTTAATTTCGCAATTTTTTAATTTTCTTTCCGTATTTAATACGGTAATATCCTAGTTCATCATATTCGCGACGATTTATACTCGTGTTATTTTTTATTTTCGCGAAGGCCGCGAAAATAAATCGCTCGCGAAAATAAATAAGTTTAAAGCATATTTATGTTAACCACTTAGCCTAGTTAGTAGAAGGGTGCTTAAAAATTGCGGTTTTTGTTAAGCCAGCTTAAAAGTATGTTTTAATTTATTGTTGAAGTATGAAGAGTGACCTTGTCAACTTCTAGGTACATTCTGTATAAAGTTCAATTTTGTAAGGGGAGTTGTCTGCTGGCCCATATACAAATTCAGCCTTTTTTATGAGGCAAGAAACCAGAATGATCATTGTTTATCATAATCATTTTCATGTCATATCCGATCAGTAAAAATGTCTTTTGAAAGCTGTATACTATAAGAAAAGTAGGATGTAATTTTTTGGGTTTTTATCTAAAATTTTCAGAAATCATTTTTAATATTGTCCCCGTATATAGAAAGGGTTTTAACAGAATAATACGACATATAACAAGTTCTTCTAACAGGGTTCTGATAACACATCTGGTGCAACAAAATTGGTACCGGTAATTGTATTCAAAACGTGTTTTCCTCCACTTTGTTCTTCCAGCAGCAAATAAACTTCTATAATGAATTAAAGTATCATCCAAAAGTAAATCAGCACAAGATAACTTGTAATATCCATATTCATAATTTTAATTTGGAATATATTTTCGTCTTTAAATGAAATCAAATACTGAAACCAAAACCGCTGTTCTTTAAGAAAATCTGTATTTAGTTTTAGCTCTTGGTTTCATTTTAAAACGCAAAGGAAAAAAAGAAGAAAAAAAAAACCGAACTAGAAGTGGATTCAAAAAAGGAGTATTTTTTTTTTAAATAACAAAATCAAAAGTCAAAATCTAACAATTGAAAACATCTGTCATGTTTCTGACTTACTACAGGCATTTTTTTAATGTAGAAAATTGTCGATTAGCGTGGTTTCGTAGCTAGCTATGACAGTCGTATCTAAGTTTGTTTTTATTAAACCATATACAGTTCTTTTGGTATCAAACACAACCTGTAATTTGCGATTCAAGAAATTTTAAATTGAGCTGAGTAAAGAGCTTATGGTTTCTTAAGTTTACAAGCAATTTTACTGAATTATATTTCCATACCATGCTGAGTAATGACATGGAAACATTTCTAATACAATAAAAAAAAATCATCAACTGAACTCAAACACTATGGTTTAACACGGTTTACTTTTACAAATCTGGATATAGTTTAAGAGCTTGATCTTGTTTTTTTTTTTAAAGTATGGCGTGGTTATATAGCTAGCGTAGCCTCTAACTGACATGCCAGTCGTATGTTAGTTTTAAAGAAGAAAAAACGTGTTTTAAATGCGTATACATTTTTTTTTGTAATAAAACACAACCTGTGATTTGCGATTAAATAAATTTTAAATTGAGCTGAGTAAAGAGGTTTCATTGCCTTAAGTTCAAAAGCCATTTAGCTGTATTCGAAATATTTCCATACCATGCTGAGTGATGGTATCGAACTATATCGTATCAGTAAAATTTCTTTTGTACTTAGGCAACAAAACCTCTTTACATAATGTGTGAATTACAGGTGGTTTATATCTGTGATGAACGTAACTGACTTCTCGTCGAATAAAGGTGTTAAATAATGCTTATGTGTTTCAATAACTCCGCCTTAGACTAGACGAAATACCATGTTCATCATTTTGTAGTTGCATACTTAACAAATCGCTAAACAATGACAAAATCTAGAATACTGCTCTTTGTGTTTGCGAATGTAATATTCAGTAAATACTTATTTTCTTAGGGTGAAATTTATGTAAAATCCTGACTTTCAAAGAAACATTTGTATAGACTGGCTGGTTAAGGTGTCTACAGGGAAATGTATTATAAAGTCAACAGTAGTACACCAGTAACCAAAAGTCATAAATAGATTGAGAGCTAACAAATCAGGTTACAAACTTCAACCGAGGAAAACACATCAATAATAAGACAAAAACCCAAAGGAACGGCAGGAACACTGAAGTGCAACATAAATAATCACCAACAAACATAGAAATGAACTGTTTTAATAAAGGTATTGATGCAACGTTCTACATCACAGAGAGGTAACATCTAAACTTCATCTTTATTTCAAAATCAGTGTGTTCCTATTGTATCCTAAAGTTACACCGAAACCATTTTTGCCAAAATTATTTAACTATAAACAAGCATTTCAGGACCTTTATTTCAAACAATCCATAACAAAAGCTTCTGACATGTGACTGTTCCTACTCGCTTAATATTTAACAACCCTCTGGCTATGTTATAACTGGGAAACTAAACATAATTCAACATGAAAAGGTGATACATGTATATCTTGGTCTTAATTTTATTTAACACTAACTTACATTTTTCAATGAGAACCATAACTTCAAAATTATTAGAAGGACTATGATAAATAAAGGCAACAGTAGTATACCGCCGTTCAAAACTCGTAAATATATAGACAAAAAACAAAATCGGGGTAACAAACTAAAACTGAGGGAAACGCATTAAATATAAGAGGAGAACAACGACACAACATTAAAATGTAACACACGCAGCAACGGACTAAGCATTAGACAAAATCCGATGAGAATCACCAATATAACATCAAAACCAAATACATGAATTTGGGATAGAAAAGTACCGTGATAAGTTTAACTGGACGTTTTCTCAAAATGGGTCAAAGCAATCAGGTTATTGATAAAACATTGCATTCAATCCACCCATGTCTGTTCCCAGATACAAAGAGCCTATTAAGTGTCTATCAGCTTTTAACGATAAGTATGTTGGAGTTCCTTCATACAAAGCTTCAAATGATTTTGTTTTAGTATGTAAATGGTACTATTAGAAGTGTCTTTAACAATCCAAACATTTCTTATTTGGTCTAAATAAAATATCTCAAAGAAATAGAAATTAAAGAAACAACAGACACGACTTCTTCATTCTCAATTTTAGACTAATACTCTGAATTTGAAATACACATTAATCTCCGTACTATAATGTATAACAACATGAATAAACGAGACGATTTTAATTTTGAAATTATTTATTTCCCCCACCTTAGAAACAATAAACCAATTTCACCTGCAAATGGGATACATTTTTTTCCAACTTATTTGGTATTCAAGAGCATGCAGCAACTACTCAGACTTTACAAGCCGCCACCAGTGTCTGGGTAGAAAGTTGATTAACCAGAGTGTCAAGGATTGTCTTGTCTTTTTTTCTAAAATCATTTATCGGAAAATATCAAGATTTTGTTGATAATTATTCCGTTTCAACTTTACAAATAATACATGGTGGTCTTAAAATATAGATTGTTGGTATCGACATTTTTTATTATCTTAATAGCATGTCACTTTTTTTTTATATTTAAGAATATTAAATTTACTGTTTAGTCTGTTTTTGGTTGTATACATTTTACATGGATTTGTACTAATACATCCCAACATTGTGTTATTGTGCCGTGGTGAATGCTGGTTTTGCATATTTGTATGTTTTTATATTGATTAAGATAATAACACAATGTTGATACTTGTACCCTATTTCTGACATTTTTACCGATTATGTCTGTTTGTTTTGATCACACATCGTTTCCAATATAATGGAATGGAATTGTATGCGACTGTCATACAAGTGAGAGGTTAACCTTACTATAAAACCATAATGCCTTTACCAAGACATGAATGTGACAGTTGTGAGCGCTCAGCACGAGAACACCCAGTACAAATCAACTGAAAATGACTGAACATACCAGATCGATACTAAACAGGTTTTGATTGACAACCAAACCACATACGTCTTGACGCAGCAGTATCCTGGGCCATCATTATATTGCACAACAATTCAACCCGATTTCAAAAGAAGGAAACGGACTTCTTGATTTCATAGAAAACTTTTATCAGGTAATATATGGTACCCGTTATACAATAATGACAAGTTAATGTCAAACCTTCTATTCCTACTCTTTTTAAAAAAAAATATATCAGAGTGTTACACATGGTGCTGGTTTAATAAAAAGAGGTCATGATTTCCGTGATAAAGGGATGCAGCTCACAAAATATTAAACTAAAGTTTCGAATGGTGAAGTTAGAATCATCCTTTCGTAAATTTTAAGGACCCCAATTGGTTGACAATTTTGGAATATCTGTTACACAGATGACAATACATATGTTCCAAATGTCGTAATAACAAATCCCATACCCTTGTCCCGACAAATGACCTACATATATATATATATGTAATAAGACTTAACACCGGATTTTATCTTGAGCAATCTGTATGTAAACTACCTTTTTGATTTGATAAAATTTACCGTCAAATCCCTGATTGACATTTTGCAACTACCGAAAGAGACGCCATATTGAATTTTTATAATAAGATATGTTCAATTAGTACTATATAAGGTAAAACAAAAATATGTCCGACCTTGAACATTAATTTGTGAATCGGCGTAATGAAATAACATTTAGTTTAAAACAGTTCATTTGTTTGACGTAAAGTTTTGCCATGTCAATTATGCGCCATAACTCTACAGAACCTACCATCTGTTTATTTATTGTTAATTTTCCTTGTATTTACACATATTTGGTCAAAATATTTTTGTTTGGTTTAAAGTTGCAAATTGATATTATATTTGTAGTTTATATCTGACTGTATGTTCGCACTTTTGTAAATAACGAATGAAATTGAAACCAATATCAAATAAAGGAGATCGATCATATTTATGTATGTAGTATTTCAATTTTTTCTATAATGGTACTGTAGTACATGCTGAAGGCACCACGAGTACATAGTTATACATTATTTAGTACATTGAATCAGTACAATAATTTAAAAAAAAATGATTTAATTGGTTTTACAAAATGTTATGGAACATTTATGTATATCAAATCTAGATCTGAAGGAGTAGATGACGTTTCTTATTTGTACTCTTTTTCTTCATTGATTGCTGTGTTCAGCTAGCCTTCAACGGGAAATGTTAACTGACATGGTTCAGTTGCATTTTCTTGTAAATTTTCTTTTTCACTTCAATTATAACACACATTAAGATGTTTAACGCTAAGAGAACGTTCCATTGTATTTTTTTCTCCATCCGAAACTGGTAAATCGAAAAAGTTCTTTGTCTGGACGTTATTGAAACAATTCTTACTTGTATATGCTTTCTGTCCTTGAATATCAGATTGAGTTTTACGTCATTCTGAATGCTTATGAAATGTTTTTCATCATGTATTGATACGGTTAACCACACCAAGTCAAAAGATTCATACATTTCTCTCTTTTTTCTATACATTTCAATTTCTTGTCTGTAACACCGAGCACCACTTCTGCGAAAGATACTATTATTATTTTATCTCAATCTTTGCCACTTTAAACAACACTTGGACTTAAAAATAATATACGATTGCTCATTGATAGTTTCAATCAATAATAGCTCAATTGAACAAAACTAAGATCAGACTATGAAATAACTTATCTGACCTTTAACACTGAGAGTCACTTATGTCGTCCGATATTCTTCATTTGGATTTTCTTTTTAAGCCAATGATGCTACATTGAGCCGTAAATTTAGTTTTAATTTGTAAAGTGGCATAATTTTCTAAACTGATTGACTTTTTTGTGATACACCTCATTTCCACCATTATGGTTATTTCGAGGTTTTTATTGATATAAGAAGACAGTGTGCCAAAAGAGATTCACCGACCTTTGTCAATACTAGTCAAATAAGATGAAAGTCGAACGCAACTGTAACGTGAAGGGCTCGTACACAGACCTTCCCGTGTTAAAGGCTAACGATGCAGTAGATTAACTACTTAGACCACTCGGTCCCTGAGGCACCACAATTCTCAAAAACTTGATCCTGATGATTTGATACTGTTTTGTGAGGAAGGGGGGTTCATATATAGACTCGAATTAGACGACATACTATTCCTGCGAGTGTTATGTTGATGTGATTCACTGATAAACTTTTTTTGTCTTTTTGTAGCGTCTTTGTCTGACATTTCTCCTTTATTATAACAAGATTTTCCGTTTCCATTCTTTTTCGCCCCAAATTTTCTATTATAATTCAATCTGGAAGACATCCTTGCAGTATTCGGTGGATGTGGTTTCATTTGCTTTGAATTTATTGTATCGTCAACATAACTATTAGAAGATTTCGTATTTTTATAAGATCGCCGAGTGTTGACATTTACTACGGGTTGTTTCAACTCCGGACAAGGCGTTGTTCTATTACTACTCAAATTTTCATTTTTAGTTTCACAGTTAATTTTTTTAACAACGTCAACAGGTTTTTGCTTCAGTGGTTTCATGTTCATAAACTTCTCTGTATTATGGTGAACAGACATTTTCTTACTACTAGCCAATTTATGATTCGTTTTACTTCTATATCGCCTTTCTCTGACAGCATTATCTGAATCTTCGGAAGTTACATGTTGAACATAGTTTTGAACTCTTTTAATCTTAGGATCTATTTCATTTGAATATGATGTTAAGTTGTCACATATTTTGTCCCATTTCTCAGGAAGCTTATTCATGATTTTCCTACCTGAAGATTGACTCTCTGATAACTCATTTGTATCGGACGAGTATTCACTTTCAGTTTTTTTGTGAGATCCTATAGGAGGCAACACTTGCCAAGTATTCAAATCACGTCTGTGTAACGTGGTTTGCTTATCGTCCGAGACTCCTGTATAGTGTGTAAACTGAGAGCAAGGTGACGAAGATTTAGATGAAGCAGGAGTTAATGTAAACGATGGTGACAATAACTTTGAAACGAGGTTTAGATTTCTGTTGAATGATGGTGTAGGCGATTTGTCATCAAAAGAGAAATTAGAGATTGGCGTTAGCGTCATTGAGGATGTAGAGGATAAGTGTGCACCGCTTGAAGGAAAGGTGTTTTCGCGTACAATGGACAAAGACGGGGATGGTCCTGTAACGTCAATCAGCGGAGGAATTTCCATTTGATCCCTTTGAAGTGATCTGTATTGATTTGTATCTGAATCAGGAAAATCTATTTCTAAAGCTATACTTTCATCGTCGAGGGTACTACTCTCTCCTGTTGAGAAACGTTTCTTCCTTGCTGGTGAATCGCAATGAGAAAGACGCTGGGATTTCCCAGTACTCCTTTTAGTACTCAATGTTGAAGAGTCAAGTTTTGTCAGTAAATCGTCGAATGTTCCATCTTCAGAAAAAGGTGACATAATGTTTTTGTGCTGATTCGGTTCACTATTATCAACAGCTGATGTATCACTGTAACTACTGGTTGATACTTTACTACAAATGTTGTAAAACGTACTAGTTGTAGATTCGTCTGATTCGGAACCATCAGGAAAGATTGGTTTTTGACTGGTGGTGGCCGATCTTAAAGATTTTCTGCGTCTTTGCTTTTTATATTTGTCCTTAGACGCCATTTTCTGTAGATAAAAAAAAGATTCTTGTACATTCAGTTTTATTTTATATTTTAAACAAATGTTACATAAATATTAATATATTCTACAATCCCTTTTTAGCTCACCTGGCCTAAAAGGCCAAGTGAGCTTTTCTCATCACTTGGCGTCCGGCGTCCGTCGTCGTCCGTCGTCCGTCGTCGTCCGTCGTCGTCGTTAACTTTTACAAAAATCTTCTTCTCTGAAACTACTGGGCCAAATTAAACCAAACTTGGCCACAATCATCATTGGGGTATCTAGTTTAAAAAATATGTCCGGTGACCCGGCCAACAATCCAATATGGCCGCCATGGCTAAAAATAGAACATAGGGGTAAAATGCAGTTTTTGGCTCATAACTCAAAAACCAAAGCATTTAGAGCAAATCTGACATGGGGTAGAATTGTTAAACAGGTGAAGATCTATCTGCCCTGAAATTTTCAGATGAATCGGATAACCCGTTGTTGGGTTACTGCCCCTGAATTAGTAATTTTAAGGAAATTTTGCTGTTTTTGGTTATTATCTTGAATATTATTATAGATAGAGATAAACAGTAAACAGCAATAATGTTCAGCAAAGTAAGATTTACAAATAAGTCAACATGACTGAAATGGTCAGTTGACCCCTTTAGGAGTTATTGCCCTTTATAGTCAATTTTTAACCATTTTTCGTAAATCTTAGTAATATTTTACAAAAATCTTCTCCTCTGAAACTACTTGGCCAAATTAATCCAAACTTGGCCACAATCATCTTTAGGGTTAGTAGTTTGAAAAATGTGTCCGGTGACCCGGCCATCCAAACAAGATGGCCGCCATGGCTAAAAATAGAACATGGGGTAAAATGCAGTTTTTGGCTTATAACTCAAAACCCAAAGCATTTAGAGCAAATCTGACAGAGGTAAAATTGTTTATCAGTTCAAGAGCTATCTGCCCTGAAATTTTCAGATGAATTGGACAACCCGTTGTGGGGTTGCTGGCCCTGAATTAGTAATTTTAAGGAAATTTTGATGTTTTTGGTTATTATCTTGAATATTATTATAGATAGAGATAAACTATAAACACCAATAATGTTCAGCAAAGTAAGATTTACAAATAAGTCAACATGAGCAAAATGGTCAGTTGACCCCTTTAGGAGTTATTGCCCTTTATAGTCAATTTTTAACCATTTTTCGTAAATCTTACTAATCTTTTACAAAAATCTTCTCCTCTGAAACTACTTGGCCACAATCATCTTTTGGGTTAGTAGTTTGAAAAATGTGTCCGGTGACCCGGCCATCCAAACAAAATGGCCGCCATGGCTAAAAATAGAACATGGGGTAAAATGCAGTTTTTGGCTTATAACTCAAAACCCAAAGCATTTAGAGCAAATCTGACAGGGGTAAAATTGTTTATCAGGTCAACATTTATCTGCTCTGAAATTTTTAGATGAATCGGACAACCCGTTGTTGGGTTGCTGACCCTGAATTGTTAGTTTTAAGGAAATTTTGCTGTTTTTGGTCATTATCTTGAATATTATTATTGATAGAGATAAACTGTAAACAACAATAATGTTCAGCAAAGTAAGATTTACAAATAAGTCAACATGACCGAAATGGTCAATTGACCCCCTTAGGAGTTATTGTTCTTTATAGTCAATTTTTAACAATTTTCATAAAATTTGTAAATTTTTACTAACATTTTCCACTGAAACTAATGGGCCAAGTTCATTATAGATAGAGATAATTTTAAGCAGCAAGAATGTTCAGTAAAGTAAGATGTACAAACACATCACCATCACCAAAACACAATTTTGTCATGAATCCATCTGCTTCCTTTAATATTCACCTAGACCAAGGTGAGCGACACAGGCTCTTTAGAGCCTCTAGTTTGTACTCTTGCCAAATTTTATTTCTCACTAATTTTGCATTAAGTATACACGTAGTTTTAGAAAATCTTTGAATTCTGCCAGGACTTACAAAATACCTCCACTAAACCAAGTTTTCGAATATACAGATTTCGCCGCAACGAGGTTTGTTTTAAGTTAAAATGCTTTGGTTAAGAACAATCCAAGGTAAGTTTTATTGTAAAATTCTTTTAAATGTCAGCTAAAACGAGGTAAAATTTTAAGCAATAATAATAAATAACAATTGTAATAGTGTTACGCACCTGCATGTTCACACTTAAAGGACTTTATTAACAGAGGAGTGTTCCCTACACAACAAAACTGCAAACTGTTAAAAAGATTTTTGTTGTTTTCTGTTATAGTTAAATTCACTACGTTCTAACTGTTTTCACGGACCTATATTTGTTTCATGTCAATCTTGTTATATTACGTCATTTTTTGTAGGGCTGTTCAAAATAGTTTTTATAAGAATTCTTCGACTATTTTATATATTGTTTATATATTTCGTTATTGTCACTCTTCATTCAATTTTATGACTTTAGTCCTCATTTTAGCTACTCATAACCCTTTGAATAACACGTCAACTTGTATTTTTGTCCATCTGATGAGTTAAGCCTTTTTCAACTAATTTTTATAGTTCGTTCCTATGTTGTACTGTTATACCACTGTCCCAGGTTAAGAGGAGGGTTGGGATTCCGATAACATGTTGAAACCCGCCACTTTATTTAAGTATGTGCCTGTCCCAAGTCAGGAGCCTTTAATTCAGTGGTTGTCGTTTATTTTATGTGTTACATATTTGTTTTTTCATTTTTTTTATATATAAATAAGGCCGTTAGGTTTCTCGTTTGAATTGTTTTACATTGTCTTATCGGGCCTTTTATAGCTGACTATGCGGTTTTGGCTTTGCTCATTGTTGAAGGCCGTACGGTGACCTATAGTTGTGGATAGTTTTCTCATTGGCAATCATACCACATCTTCTTTTTTTTTTTTATATTAGTTGAAATAGAATAGAATTTAAATTTAATACTATAAGTCATAAGAGCGTTCATTAAGGAACAAAATAGAATAAATATATTGAAAGAATAGTGATAATCTTTTTGGGATGTCTGTTTAATTTTGGAATTGATGGAAAAGGCTGAAAATGCTGAATGTATATAACAACGTATTTAATTTCACAAAAGAAATCTCTGCACTACTAAAAAAATTATACACCATGATTTTCGATATCACAAACTAATCAAAACATTTATTTAAGTTTATCATCGGTACAATGACATCATTCGTATATATAAATCAACAGGCACACTTATACGTTATGTAATTTTACATCCCCCCCCCAAAATGCAATCCTTTATGGTATTATTCTTTACAAAGCTCAGAAATGTCGGTATTCAACTCAAAATGTAACCAAACATTTGAACAGACTTTTCAGGAAGGAATAACGTTACAATAGTGTTGTCATGTCTTTAAGGATTGCATACTCTGGTATTAATATTGATTCACTAAATTGGGTTCGTTGCATTGGAAATAAACACATTTATTAAAAAACCAGTTGTTGGCATGATACGGGTTATGTTCTTTCCATATATTTTATGATGATATGATACTAAACTCATAAACTTGATTTTCAATGACGAAGACATAATCTTTCAGTCAGTTTAATTGAGGTCTAGAACTGGCATGTCAGTAATTGCTGGTAGTCACTTGTAAATGTATGTATCTTTGTCATTTTGCTTAGTTTCTTTTGTTACCTATTCTGAGATCAGACTCGGACTTCTGTTAAACTTAGTTTTACTATGCGTATTGCTGTCTGTTTCTTTTTTCAACACTGGCTAGAGGTATAGGGAGTGGGTTGAGATCTCACAAAACATGCTTAACCCCGTCACATTGTTGCGTCTGTCCCAGGTCAGGGGCCTCTGGTCTTTGTTATTCTTTTTTGTTTTTAATAGTTATCAAAGGTACCAGGATTATAATTTAGTACGCCAGACGCGCGTTTCGTCTTTAGTTCATTTATATGCTTGGAGTTTTTTTTATGACGTCAAATTATACTGAACTAGTAGACATTTTCATTTAGTGGCCAGCAGAGAATTATCTCCGGGTGCGTGATATTTTCGCTGCATTTCAGACCCATTGGTGTCCTTCTGCGACTGTTTTCTACTCTTGGGTTGGGATGTTGTCTCTGAAATATTCCCCATTCTATTTTCCATTTTTTGAATCTGTCATTTTTGCATTGATATTATTTGGGTCTCAAGTTGAAAGAAATCTGCTTAAAATTTAATAAAAAACCTTTAATGAGTTAATGAAATCTTAGTTGGAAAGAAAAATAGGTGTTATAGGCAACATATTTTACCCTGTATCTTAGTAAAGAAAAACCGAAAGATGTCCAAACATTCGACAAAAATATCTAAACCTCACATAAGTTCATCCTTAATTATATTACTTTTCTAGTCATAGTCAGCTTCCTCGAAACATTACTAAAGTGCACGAAGGAATATAGGTTGCAAAGAAATAATATTAAACATTTTGTTCAAATACACCATTTAAAATCATATACATGTAAGTTGATGAGAAGCTTATAGTTGTTTTACCGAACTTTGGGCACACTGAATGTACCATATATGTAGGACAAGTACGAGTTTGAATTTATTTTTGAACAAACAACATATCAAATATATATTATTCTATTATTGTAGAATACCCTAGGGAATTAAGTGGGCTTAGTATTATTGAGGTCCTCAAGGGGTGTCCAAGTAATCACATAGTAACAATGATTTTGCCAATATCAGCGCATACTCAATACGTTTTCAAACATTTTAATGAAACTATCAAATAAACAGTGTACGATTATCAAATAATCATGAAATATTTGGTCTATTAATCATATGATCACTACAGAAATGATCCAGTACCTTATCACATAGTAAAAATAAATCATTTTGAAAAGTGTACACCAAAAAGTTGTAATTTTGATATCAACCTAAAAAAAAAGAGATTTAGAAACGAATTTTGATTTTTAGAGACGAAACATCAAATGGTGTATACATTTTGATAGTTTTTTAAATTGTAAAACGTTGAATAAAATTTATTTTTACATACAAAATTGAATGGAAAAACTGATACCTAATTTAACTATTGTTCCAAGCTGTTACTAAAAGAAACAACTCTGTGAATATGGCTCACATTTCCATTATGTTTATGTAGAATAAGGTAAAACTAAATACAATTTCATTATCATTTACTTTGGAATATGTCCAAAGTACAAGAAGGCAACGTGTGGTACTAGTACATAATTGGCTGAATTTTTATGTGTATATTCAGCCAGCATTTTAACGATGGTAAAATAAATGTTTGTTTTTTGTATTAGATAATTTGCATGGGTTTCTTCTAAAACGACAAAAGTAGTGTATTTTACAATGTTATCTTTATCACGGCATAAATACGATTATTATAATTCCTTTGTAAGCCGGATCAAACTCTCCAGCTTATGATGGAAATGCCTATTTTGCAGACTCTACAATGATGGTAGACACCAATTATTACCCACACAGTTTACTTTTAAAATTGATCTGATGTAGATTTGAAGTAGGTGTGTCTAGCTGCAGACCAATGAAAGTCCCTTAGAAAAATTCTGAAAGGTTTACACCATCGACCAAAGAATGTAGCAACATATGAAGTCTAAATAGTTTAAAGGAAAAGAGATAACAAAAAAGAACGGCGAAAGATACCAGAGAAACATTTAAACTCATAAATCGAAAATAAGCTGACAACTCCATTGCTAAAACAGAAAAAGTCAAACAGACAATTAATAGTACACAAAAACAATATAGAAAAATAAAGAATAAGCAACACGAACCCCACCATAAACTGTGGCAAGTTCATGGGCTCCAGACGGGTGAGTAGATCTCCTCCACATGTCTCACCTTTTGTGTTGGTCATGTAAGTACAAACCCAGTAATAAGTCTTACGCGATAGGTCACATTAGGAAACGGGATTGTAGTTACAAGATGTCTATGACATACAGCTGATTAAGAAAAGCAAATACATTATTACCTAAGCAGAATGATAAAAACGTTGGTTTATGTCCGTCATATTTGTTCGTCGAAAATGTTTTTGGTTATAAATTCAGTCACTTTCTAGTTTTTGCAGTTGCAAAAATATATGAGTTGTAAAATATAACGTTAATTAGTTTAAATCAAGTGAATGTAATTATAGTTAAGTGTTGTAATTTTCTATGGATTTCACCTTTTTGAATTTACCCCAGAACATGCAGAATGCGTTATTTTTTGTTTTGCTTATTTCCATGAAAAAATGCAAAAAAAATATAGAGCGATGCGTAACATCTAACAAAAGTCGTCCTCAAATATGATGCATACCAACGTTAATATGTGGGTAAAGTATGGAACAAATAACCCTTTCTTATTCATTAACATCAGTTATATACATGAACACACATAAAGTGATAGAATAAATAAAGCAATCCAAGAAAAAAAGTGACATTCAACAGTTGGTTTTTACCAGAAATCTGAAAACATATTCCCATTCAAACATTTGAATTAAAGGTAACACACTCCATGCAATATATCATAATTTGATTGTAGAAACACTTACCGAGGTTCAAATACTCCTTAGAAGCAGAAGAGATATGAATAATGAAATTTTCATAAAATCCTAACTTATATCTGTGAAATCGTCTGACGTCATATCTCTGTGCGAAAAATTATCAAATAATTTGTGACGATGAGAGTTTAATTTTAAGGTGTGTCGTCATATAAATGCGTTGAAGAAAACGCTTCATGTAAACAAACATATGTGTGACTTAATTTAAAACCAGGGTCGATCATTGTTTGTAGTAAACAACCGACGCCACCAATGCGGTTTTAACACGGCGAGAAAATCCCACACCCAGAGGCGTTCTTCAATTAGCTCCTAAACAAAAATGTGTACTAGTTCAGTAATAATGGACGTCATGAAATATATAAATGAACTGAAATTAAAAATCATACAAGACAAACAATACAGGCTCCTGGATTGTGACAGATGCAAACATGGGGCGGGGTTAAACATGTTTTGTGAGATATCAACCCTCCCCTATATCTAGCCGATGTCGAAAAATAACAGAACGAACAGCAACTCCCCAACGTACCACACAACTTAAAAAACTGCAGTAAATGTAAATATTGATATCTGTCTTTATGAATCAATAGAGTGTTACTTACATGGTAGTTAGAACGATCTATCATAAAAATAATTATTTGATCTTTATAGAGGGATTTAACAATTTAATGTTTTACACAAAAAACATTCTTCTTTTTATTTATAATTGTAAACTAAAATTCCAGGGTCCATGTATGTTTTTAATCAGTTATTTTCATTGCAAATCCTTAAATTACAGCTTATAACTGTGTCTTACAATATCTGCTAAAATTATATGTTGGCATTTTGTTAAGTTCCCCATTGAGAATAAACTTATTGCTATGCATTTGCTAGAGGTATAGGGGAGGGTTGAGATCTCATAAACATGTTAAACCCCGGCAAATTTTGGCGCCTGTCCCATGTCAGGAGCCTCTGGCCTTTGTTAGTCTTGTATTTTTTTTAATTTTAGTTTCTTGTGCACAATTTGGAGTTTAGTTTTCGTTCATTTTCACTGAACTAGTATATATATTTGTTTAGGGACGCCTCTTGGTTCGGGAATTTCTCGTTGCCTTCTGTTTGTGACCTTCTGCTGTTGTTTTCTCTATGGTCGGGTTGTTGTCTCTTTGACACATTCCTTATTTCCATTCTCAATTGTATTAACATAGTGATGACTGCTGTAACCATACCTGGACTATTTTACCAATTGTGTCTGTTTTGTTCACGCATCGTTGTAAAAATAACGGAATTTGATGAGACTGTCATAAAAGTGATAGGTTTAGCGCTATAAAACCAGGTTCAAACCAACATTTTCTTCATTTGAAAATGCCTGCACCAAGTCAGGAATACGACAGTTGTTGTCCATTCGTTTCACGTGTTTTATTCTTTGATTTTGCCATTTGATTAAGGACTCTCCATTTTGAATTTTCCTCGGAGTTCGGTATTTTTGTGACTGTAGTAGACATGCAGTGGGGTCAATCAACATCACTTATTTTTTTTAAAAAAACCTTATAATATCAGATGTATATCGATTATTACGGTTGTCATATACAATACTCACATCTTGAAAGTATGCGACATAGGTAGTCAAATTTATGTATTTTCCCTGGAAAGGCGCAAGTCGACAAAGCGTTTGAAATGGCCCAAGTTTGTAATAATTCTTTACAGTTATAAAATATCAGCCTTCGCCTTTATTGAACAGAAATTACGCTACATTGAGTTAAAAAAAAATATAAAAGCATATCATACGTGATTATGTAATTGAAAGTGGACAAAACTGTAAATGTGCCAATACATTACATACAAATATGAAATCAAATTGATTGTAAAAATTCGCATTATGATGTCATGTATTATCATGATGTTGGATTTTTTTAGTGTTCAAAAGGTCCTATTCCTTACTGAGAGATAGAATGAATATGGGTGATAGGCATCTATTAGTTGTTACACTGATACAATGCATAAAGCGATATTTTTACTAGTTGGGTGTGTAATAACAATAGCAACACGACCGGTATCACATGTCCTGGATCTGCTTATCCTTCAAGAGCACCTGAGATCACCCCAAGTTTTTCGTACGGTTGTGTTGCTTAGTCTTCAGTCTTCTAGGATATGTGTTGTGTAGTATCATTTTGCCAGTTTTTCTTTTTTTTTCTGTTTTAGCCATGGCGTTGTCAGTTTTTTTTTCAATCTATGAGTTTGAATGTCCCTCTGGCATCTTTCGCAACTTTTTTATGTCACATACAATGACACAAAAAAAATCAAGGCGATAACTGTGTCTAATTTTCACAGTTATGAACAGATGGTTCTAAAACATTTTTATCGGTGAGTTATTATTGGATTACTGTTTCTTAATCATCAACTCAATTCATATCATTAGGTCACGCTGTATTGTCATGCCTTTCAATTGATGATATATCAAAAGACCTTCTCAATAATTCGACATAACATTAGAAGGTTATAACATCAAGGGGAGCGATCGGTCAAAGACTAGAAACCATTAAGGAAATACCTATAAAAAGTATTAAAAAAAATTCGATTACTCTGCTTTAAGGTGGTATGGATATCTTTCGTCATCTTGGATTGTAAAAAAACAGAGAATCTAAGGTCCTGATTTTCTATCAAAGTATCAAAATGTGATGCAGGAAAGCAGATATTTAATGAGTATTTTTATTTAAAAGAACCAATTTATAAGAATATGACTTGTTTTTAAACGTTTTCAAATTAGCTTTTTATTGGGTGGTAACCCTCAAACAGTACATTTTCTAAAGGAAACAACATGGAATTTTCCTATTTTGTATTTTAGCCGGAAAAAACGTACGATAACCCTATCTTTTTTATATTCTCCAAGCATTGTCTGAAAGCTATCTTTTCTTAATTTATTTTACAATTTTGTTAAGTTTCTAATCACAAAATGGTGTTTTTTTCTTGTATAATTCATACAAAATGTGCCATTTTGTCACAACCTGAAGCTTACGAAAATGCGCGTGACTTATCATTTTTATAATATCGTTGAACATATATCAATAGATATTACGTTTTAGCAAAGTATGAACATATTCTATCATTTTTATTTTAGACTTCAATACCACCTTAAACTGTTCTATGAAAGAACTGAAAATTTAACAATTTTTTTTTTTGCAAATTATTCTAATTGTGTTTCTCTTATTTTATACATCCATACTTTTCACATGTAATTATAATATCTCACTGTTGATAGGACCATTCACAGAAATCAAATGTAAATTGCAAATTTGTAACAAAGTGTCGAACATTTAATCTTAATATTGCTGAACATGAAACTACGTCGAACATCAGATTGGTTAATTCAATTTACTAATGTATTTTGTATACATGCTTTTTTGTTTTTCTTGGTTGATAATATTGTCTGTTGTCAAAATGATTTGTAAAGGCAACAGTAGTATACTGTTGTTCGAAATTCATTAATCGATTGGAAAAGCAACAAATCCTGGTTACAAACTAAACCCAAGGGATTTTAACCAATGTTTGACATTTTACCTATTGTGGCTGTTGTTAGGTTCACAACCCGTTGTCAATATAGTGGAATTATATGTGACTGTCATACAAGTGAAAGGTTTCGCTAGCAATTAAACAAGGTTCAATCCATCATTTCTAATTAAGAAAATGCCTATATCTAGTCAGGAATATGACGTTTGGTATCCAGACGTTTGAATGTTTGAGCTTTTGATTTTATCATTTGTTGATGACTTTTCATCTTGAATTTTCCTCGGAGTGCAGTAATTTGTTATTTTACTTGATACTATAAAGAGGAGAGCACGCTATTGAGGCATTTTAGTTTAACCAAATATACATGAAAGAGACATTGCGCCACCCCTGTAATTGTTTAAATCAACAAATACTTCCAAAATCTTTTTTATCCTCTTTTTTTTATGAAAGAAGCCTTTTTATTATACTCCAGTCAAAAATGACAGTTAATTGAAATAAATCATATTTATTTAGTTAAAAAAAAATAGAAATTTAAAAATCTGTACTTCAAGATATATTTTCAAACGTGTAAACTAAAACTCGTGATTGGTTTAAGTCGTTCTAAGCAATGGAAATTTGACCAATCACATAACGTCATTTTGGGGGGGGGGGGATCAAGCCAATAAAATTATCTATTGTCCTTTGTCCTTTAGATTCCGAAACAGTCAACTGGATATAACTCAATGTTATTCAACAGAGGCAACGTTACAAAAAGAAAGAAGGCTCTTTATGTGATACACCCGACTCGTGTTTCATTTACGTGTTCCGTATAAAAAAAATCAGTGGTGCTCGAGTGGAAAATTAAACAGCTGTGGAAGTGGTATTCTAACTTCACTGTCAAATCCCCTTACCACTAGACCTTTTATTTTACGACTGTCATCTATATGATTTTCTGCATGCATTGTAGAAAGTGAGAGTTTAACATAATTTTTTATGGAGTCCTAACGCACAACGTGTTTCATCTAAAACAAAAGTAGTGTCGGACTGTGTGTCTAGTAAAGCATAAACAAGTCTTTCATTCTCCAAGAAAAAAAAAACATATGTCGGACTGTGTGTCTAGTAAAGCATAAACAAGTCTTTCATTCTCCAAGAAAAAAAATATATTAAACGATGATACAAATCTGATTTAAACATCTTTCCGTCGATAAGGAAAACCTGAAAGTCTCGAACTTCCGAACGGAATTAAGTAGTCGAAAGGAAAACCCAATCATACATAGATATAGACCGGTTATCAACTTTTTGAACATATTTGTAAGCTGTTCCATTAGTCCTGGCTTTTTAAACTTTTGGCATCACACTTGTTTATTTTTGTTAAATTTTGTGCGTTGGACGTCTTTAAGCTGTATACAGTGTAACCTGTATTATCATACAAACTGGGGTTCCAGAAGACAATGTAGGATTAAGCAGGATGTCGGAATACTGTAATGAAAGGCATATTTGGGACCAGATAAATGTGTCGATTAAAGTAAGATGATGTAAAATGCAGGTGTCGGATTGGGTATGTTACACTACGCATGTATGTCGTTGAATTCCTTGACATTATAATTTTTCTTCGTGGACATTGTTGATTTACCGATGTGGGGAAAGATTATGACAAAAGTCATGTTTTATTCGAGCGTCACTGATGAGTCATTTGTAGACAGAATGCGTGTCTGGCGTACACAAGTTTATTATTGGTATCTATGCTGAGTGTATGAATCATTACAACATATCACACTTTGAATGACGCGCTTTATCACCTCGCACATGTTATAAACATAAAATTTCTACGTTATATAAGTGTAAATCTAATATTTTTATCGTATGTTTTACGACCAATTGGTACACGTCACTATGAAGGCGATAATAAGAAAGAATTTTTTCCGGTTGACATACTGAGAAGACAACCAGAATAGGTGTGTTATACGCCATGTTGTATGTTAACAAATTCAAGTTATTGCTATATATTAAATATGAAAAATATCAGTTTCTCCAAATTTCCGATTGATTATCCTGTGTAATATCAAGTGCAAAATAAATACAAATAAAATAAAATTGAGAATGGAAATGAGGAATGTGTCAACAACAGAAGGTCACCAGTAGGTCTTCAATGCAGCGAGAAACTTCTGCACCTGGAGGCGCCCTCAGCTGGCCCCTAAGCAAATATATACAGTAGTTCAAATATAAACATTTTAACAAACAAGAGTGTCTAAGTCAGTACTACATGTGCAAGCATAGCTATTTTAATACATTCAAGGGTAAAACAATCATAAGCATTTGAAGATAAAACTGTCCGAATTTGTTTGTAGAGTAGAATTGTCCAAAATGTTCTAATATAAAACAATATCTGTTGAAAATATATCTAACAGTACTGGTTTTGAAGTTAATTATGTACTATTATGAAGAGTTTCATTTTAACAAAGATGCAAGACAATTGACCTAAAGTGAACATTGTTCTTTGTGTTACTTTCTCAAATCGCATATATTTTGAAATTTTTAGGAAACTAAGGTTTCAACTCCCCCAGGCAAAGTTGACTTTGGATGAATTTGGCTAGTTATTTTAGGTATTTTTGTCATATAGCTCTTAAACGGTTTCGGCACTTACACATCCTCGGAGTTCAAATGTTTAGCTTTGAGCGCTCCTGATAAAGGTAAACCCAGAAAAGCGCTTCAGTCCCATGAAATTATTAAACGTGTTGTTTTTATTTTTTTTTGTAACACAAGCTTTTCCAAATTTTATTTAACTGATGACTTGCAATGGGTCATATCCTTTAAGGAGTGATAACCGAGGCATCGATTATTTCTACACTGATTCAATACGGCGGAAAGCTTTATTTCTTGTCTAATTACACCTTATGTAAGAATTCTGGGTTTTCATTGGTTGATAGCCAGTGTATTTTTCACCAATTTATTGCAATCAAATGAATATCGTTCATTTCTTAACGCCGCCGGGGTATTTGTAGAAAGGATATGCCTTTTGTACCCTCTCTGCCGTGGTATTTGCCAAAAAATACTCTATCCGACTAGACGCTTGAAACGTCACGATCATCAATGCGTTTTTTAAATTTAACATTCGGTGTAATTAAACAGATATAGCATGTTCTTGTTCAACACAATTTAGAACATAAGTTCAGCCGTACTGCCATGTCTTCCGATAGATGAAATGTCTTAAGACCGTTTCAATAATTCAACATTATAAACGACACCACAGGTCGTCCGATGAAGGGATCGTTCAAATATCAGAAATCATTCAAGAAAAACCTTAAAATAGTTTTACATATTTAATTAAATGGCTTTAAATTGTTCTGAGAAAGAAGTGAAAATTTAACAATTGCGTTTTTGCAAACTGTCCTAATTATGTCTCTCTTCTCTTTTTTTTTCTTCATACAATTACTTTTTATTTTGAACACCTGACGGTTGATAGCACTATTCACAATACGTCAAGTCCAATGTTAATTGTAAATAAAAAAAAAAGTGTAAAACATATAATCATGAACATGGAATTAAGTTTAACAAATATTAGTTAATTTATTTCAGCTTAAAAGTATAAATTGCCTAACTAAAGTCAATAAGCATGACAGAGACATCGTTTCACCCTTCCAAATGGTAAAATTAACAAATACTACACAAATTTTGTGTTCCTTACCAACATTTTGAAAGAAGTTAGAAACCTATTCCATTTCTAAACAATAGTAATGACGTTACGTTATTTCCATTTTCATGTAAATTTTGAAACAGCCAATTAGATGTTATTCAAGTTTATTAAAAAAAGGAAACGTTACACACAGAAACAATGTTTTGTATTTATAAGAGGGACAATAGACACCAGAGGGAGAGTCAAACTCATAGATATAGAATAAAACTAAAATAAAACACTATGACTAAAAAATAAAAATACAAACAGACAAATAATAGTACAAAAGACACAACGTAGAAAACTAAAGACTAAGCAACACCCACCAAAACACTGGGGGTGATTTCAGGTGATTCGGACGGGTTAGCATATCCTGCTCTCCACATATGGCACCCTTCATGTGTTGCTCATATTATTACAAAGCCTCTTGTTGGGAGTTGTCTAATAGGCAATCATACCACATCTTCTTTTATATAATTGGTAGGTCACATTCGTGGTGAAATGAAAGTAGATTGTAGTTATGTAATGAGGAACATATCCGATATCTTCTGTGAAACGGTTATTTCATACTCGTGATGGCATCCGTAAAATTTACGAAGGGATGACTTCAACTTCACCATTTGGAACTCTTGGTTTAATAGCTTCCTTGTGAGCAGCAACCTCTGTTGAAGAAAATCATGATAGGAAATATAAGCCCTGAAATACCGTATCAATTGGGAGATATATACTTCTTTTGCAAGCGCTGTTGGAATTTTGCTACATAGAAATGGAAAGTTAACAATTGGGCAGCTAAAATCATTTCATTTGTCGTAAAGTTTTGTTTTCGACCCTCATTGTCAATATCTAGATTTGAGTGAAGATATTAGGCTAACTTAACTGTATCTGTTGTATCCGTTATCTCTTGTTCGATCGGATAGATGCGTTCAACATAGTCACCAAATTTTGCATTTAGTGAGAAAACAGCATCTTTCTAGCGGAAAGTAAAGTAAACATATATTGCTAACGTCTAATCTATCTTCGTAAGAAGGTTCTGTATGACATCAGCCTCATAAGAATAAAGAAACAAGCCGAGAAGAAGAGGGACACAAATAATATGTCTAACTCTCCTCCACCATTCAACGTCCTTGGGGGACTAATAAAGGACGAAATCGTTTCTAATAACTAATTTTACTGCTCTTAATATATTTGTGTGTGACTACCTTAACATGCGGTGGTAAAGAGAGAAAGAGAAGGCATGCTAATGTAATATGATACGGAGGATATATAAATGATTATATTATTTACAAACATCATCCCGGAGCACCCCTGTGATTCCGGTATGATACGTACTGAACTACGTTTCCAACAACCATATACAAATCAAGTATATAACATCCCCGCCCGAAAGAAAAAGAAATTTATAAAATTTCGTAATGGTTGTTGGTAAACGTAGGTCAGAGAATATAAAACTAAAATAAGACAACAAACATTATAGTCGACCATAATCAAAATGATAATTAAAAAAAAAATATATGCAAGTTTCTCACTAAACTTCAACATGTTCAAGCTATCAAATCTGACGCCGACTACCACACAAATCTCTTACAATGTAATATTTTCTCATCACAGTTCTAGTCTTGCACATGAAACATTCAAATGAATCATAATTTCAGTTATGCAATTGAGGAATCATAGTCTATTTGATAAGTCTAGCAGAGACCTGAAACTCCAAATATTTCAGATAATACATTCATAAATAATATCAACTTTTACACATAGATTTAGTTAGCACTGGCACTCTCACTTACATAAAAATACGAACATATTATAGGAAACATACACAGGTTTTATATCTAGAACATGCCATTCGACCTCATTTAACACAAAGTCTATTCATGAAACGACCAATAACAACTAGTAATAATAATACAATGATAAGAGAAAAGTCGCAGTCACACACAGTACATTCAAAAATCATAAATCTCAATACAAATTAACAATCAAATCAAATCAAGTCCCAATTATGTGTTGTTTCGTATACTTGTTTCTGTAAGAAAAATCAGTGTTGCTCGAGTCAAAACATCTGAAAGGTTAAACAGAAAACAAACTATCCTTAACGATGTTAAAAATCTGCTTTAATCATCTACACCTTTGATTAAGAAAACTTAAGGAATTTGAATTTAAAAAAAAAAAAGAAATTACGTATTCAATGAAATAATAACCGATTTTGTTTAAAAAGTAAAATAACAAAAATACCGAACGCCGAGGAAAATTCAAAAATGAAGTTCCCTAATCAAATGAAAAAAAAATATGACAAAACACACCAATCGAGTGGACAACAACTGTTATATTCCTGACTTAGTACAGGCATTCTCAAATATAGAAAATGGTAGATTGAACCAGTTTTTATAGCGCTAAACCTCTCACTTGTTTGACAGTCACATCAAATTTCATTATATATATAATGATGCGTGAACAAAATAGACATAATAGGTAAAATTGTTAAAATAGGGATACAGCCATCAATACCGTATCACAATGTCAATCGGAAGAAAACAAAGTAATAGCAAAGAAGCACAAAAAATACACTTCGACCTGTCTTCATTTTTTTTTATCAGTATTGAAGTCTGATCCATTAGTACTGACTGTCAAATGTTTGCCATCATAGTTGTTTATTAAAATTATTTGTTATTTGCGTTACGTTCCTAAGTTATGTATGTGGTTGAAATCCTTGATATTTAATTTCTCCTCAGGGAAACCGCAAACATTGTTAGTATAGTGCGTATTGGGAAAGATTATGACATGTTTTATTTGAGCGTCACTGATGAGTCATTTGTAGACGGAATGCGTGTGTTGCGTACAAAATTTTCATATTGGTATATATGATGAGTTTATGAATCATAACAACATATAACACGTACATTGTAATCCGCGTTTTATACCCTTGCACGTGTGATAAACATATAGTGTCTTTGTTGTATAAGTGTATGTAAAAAATATACTTTTATCTTATGCTATACGACAAATTAGTAATAGAGGCTGTTAAGACGGGAAGATGAAATGATTAATTACAGGTGACAGAATGAGAACATGATCAAATCCATTCTTTGAATGATTCAAACAAAAAATAGGCTTGGTAAATGCCATTTACGATCCGTATGAAAAACAATGTAAATAAAAGGAATCATTGGGATAGAAAATCACAGAATCGAAATATAACTTAAGTTCGCCTCCGAGTAGCATTTCTTTTAGGTGAACATTATAGATAATACATAAGATATTCTGAAAGTTGCTATAGGTTTACTCGTCAACAGCATTATCATATTTCCCGCCAGGTACTTATCTCTTGCTTCGATGTTTTCTTGTTGAATAAGTTGTGTGGTTTAAGAACTGAGTGTCTGCTCAGCATAGGTTATTATAATTTCATCCTTTTCTTTTAACGTTTCTCATTTTATCATACGAAGTTCTCAAAATAATTTCCAACAATGTCGTGTTAGACCACGTGACAGTAAGATTACTTCCGGATAGCAGTTTAAGGCCAAAACAAACAGACTCAGATCGAGTCTGCTACGATATTAAATAATCGATAATAAAAAAATATCATAAAGAAACCGATGAAAACAAATCAAATAACAAAAATAATAATAATTCCATAAACAAAAACAACTGTGTACGTATTATCATTACCTATATTATGAACCCTTTTATGTTAGAAATAAGATACAGATAAATAAATAAAAAGAAGTGTCAAAGTCTGTTCTACATGTACAAACAGAAATATCCAAATCTGTCCATAGGACGAACATGGTAGTTAATGTGCAGGCCACATGTGGCGCAGGATCTGCTTACCGTTCCGGGGCACATGAGATCACCCCTAGTTTTGGTGGGGTTAGTGTTGCTTATTCTTTATTTTCTATGTTGCGTCATGTAAACTATTGTTTGTCTGTTTGTCTTTTTCATTTTTAGCCATGGCGTTGTCAGTTTATTTTCGATTAATGAGTTTGACTGTCCCTCTGGTATCTTTCGTCCCTCTTTCATGAAGTCAAAAGTAATAAGGAAGAGTCAAGCAAAAATTACCTTAGTGTATGTTATATTAGGATTTTTTTTATTCTAAGTCTTCATATACTAACAAAATATAGGGTTTGAGTATAAAAGATGTCAACAACCCACCAGTGTCTAAGAGACGTAGATGTTGACCTTTATATTTTGAACTTTCAAAGCTTTCCATTTCGTGCTACCTAATGAAGATTAAAACGAAATCGCATATTGCAAAAACGGAAATCATATTTTCGTGTTTACTTGTAATAATTACAAAGCAAAGATCGATGTCATTGGTTACATATTTCTTGTAAAGATGGACAATTGAAATGGACGTATACAACGTTTTCGACAAATACAATTGAAAGTGAATGATCAAATTACATTTTATTTCGAGTTCAATCTTTGCATAGATATTATTCGACAAAACCAACACCAAAACTTCCTAACTTAAAGAAGTTTGATTTACCTTGTTTCACTTAAGACGGTCATTATTTGTACATAGATACAATATAAAAAATCAAAACAATTTTATATACAGTGACACAACGACATTTTCAAAACGGGTGTGTAATATTCGCAGTTATGAACAAATGGTTCTTCAGCATTTTGTATCAGTCAAAATAAGGATTTCTGGTCCACAATGCTCTTTAACTTTGTACTTTATTTGGCCTTTTTAATTTTTTGGATTCGGGCGTCACCGCGCGTCTGGCGTTCAAAATCTAATCCGTGTTTCTATAATGACTTTATTTAGTAGAAATCTGGTTCATAATAACCAAATTAAATCATGAGAAATGGCAGCTGTATTTCAATATACCAATACCACCTGCGTATGAATATAATATCTCTCAACACATATATACTTAGAGAGGTTGTTGCAATGACAGAGTTTCATCTAAACGAGCCAAACATGACTCAAACTGGAGTTATACACAACTTCCGTAGCACCTGAGATCACCCCTAGTTTTCGGTGGGGTTCTTGTTGCTTATTCTTTGGTTTTCTATGTTGTGTCATGTATACTTTTGTTTGTCTGTTTGTCTTTTTCATTTTAGCCATGTTGTTGTCAGTTTCTTTTCGATTTAGGAGTTTGACTCACCCTCTGGTATCTTTCATCCCTCTTTTGTAGATAATTTAATATATATATATATATATATATATATTTATATATATATATATATATATATATATAAATGTCTAAAAATATAACTTAAACACACTAATTAATACATTAAAAAGTTCTATTAGATGTTAAATAGAAATACGCAATATTTCGCTAAACAAATTAGCTTCATCAGGCGTGTGCATCTCTCAAGATGAAATCGGATGCATGACAAAAAATATTTTTGTAGCTTAATCTATACAAGAGTTGAGGAAAAGTGTAACATATTGATTGATGTTGCATAAAATATGTTTGTAGCTACAACTACATGAAGTTGGAATAAAAGTTTAACACATTTATAGATGTTCGATTAATTGTATGAATTTCTATAAATTAATTTGTATGATTTCAAGATAATTATGGTTTTGATTTGTTTTTAAATCTTTTTTCGTCTCTCTCATTGAGTCCATCAGGTTCAAGAGTTCGTAACTGGTGCATCCAAAATCTCTCTCTTTTTTGTCTTCCTTGTGTATCCCAATTTTGATTTTTCTCAATGATTTGAAATGTGACGTTTTCAAAATCATGTCCTGCTCTTAAAAGGTGTCTTGTAATTGAGCAGTTCCTTTCTTTTGTATAAAATGACCGATGGTTATTTAGTCGGATGTTAAATGGTGTTTCTGTTTCACCAACATATTGTATTTTGCAAGTTCAACACGTTAGAACATAAATGCAATTTTGCGTTTTGCAATTTGATGTTATGAATATGTTGTATTTTTTCTTTGTGACTGTGCTGACGAATTGGGTTTCGATAGTGGCGACTCTGCAGCACTTACAATTGCCCCTTCCGCATTGTATAACCTCCGATTGTTGATATCTCCTGTTTAGATACTTTTGATGTTACTAGAATATCTTTGAGGTTTTTGGGTCTGCGGTAAGCTATAACGGGAGGTGATGGAAAAATCTCTTTTAAGGAAGGATCATTTTCAATAAGACGCCAGTGTTTGTGGACAATTGATGAAAGATTTGTCAGGTCAGGATGAAAGCTAACAACAAACGGGATTTTATTTGTCTGGGCCGTCTTTTCTTTGTATTCAAGTAGGTTTGTTTGGTCTTTTTCTTTTGCTTTACCGAAAGCTTCTGAAATATTTTTGTTCTTATAACCTCTTGATTTAAGTTGATGTCTGAGTTGCCCCAAACGATGGTTAAATTTTGATTCCGATGAACAAATCCGTTTTAACCTGATGGCTTGGCTGTACGGAATGCTCCGGGAGCAGTGTTTCGCGATTTAGATTTTTTAGTAGGGATTATTATAATTTCAAAAATTTCTAGAAACGTTTCTAGTATTATCATTCGAGATTTAAAAATATTTTCAAGAAATATTGTGTTTGACACGTGACAATACTGTTGAAGGTCACATGAAATGAACTCAAATCGACCTTGCTGTTATATAAACACACATATATTGTTATATGGTAACACCAAGTAATCATGAATATTTATCAAAGAAAACAAAATAAAATGACAAAAATAATGATAATTTCAATAAACAAAACACACAGCTTTGTAATTGCAAATGATAAGCCAAAACTTTTTTCTAGATTTTTCAAATTTGTTTACCAAAATGAGATTTTTCAAATTTGTTTCCCAAAATGAGATTTACACAAATGAACAAATATAAGTGTCAAGGCAAAGTTGACCTTTTATGAATTTGGCTATTTATTTTAGGTATTTTTGTCATATAGCTCTTCAACGGTTTTGGTATTTATACATCCTCGAAATTTAAATGTTTGGCTTTGAGCGTTCCTGATGAAGGTAAATCCAGAAAAGCGTTTCGGAAAAAAGAAATTATTAAACGTTTTGTTTACAATTTTGTACGTGTACACAACTATTGAAACGGTCCAAGGGTGGAACAGTCCATTAATATGATTTAAGAGTAAAGCTAGATGGATATGGTGTATAGAGTAGAATTGTCTTAACCTTTTTCTAGAAAAAAGTCTGACAAAAATACCGAACTCTAATGTAAATTTTAAAAGGGAAAGTGGAAAACTGCTTTTATATTATTGACTTGGTACATATATTAGAACATCTTTTGTCGTAACCAGTTCAAAATATATTCTGCGAACTGTTCTATAGCCTATATCGAGGTTATCGTTCAACTATTTTGTGTCACTGGTTTTGTAATGATTACGTCTTATATTTTTCTGAAATTTTACAGATTATCAAATCGAAATAAAAAGGAAATTAATTTTAGGTTAGTTGTTCATTTTTTGTTTTCTGTTTAGACGATTGGTGTCTAACTTTCATTAAAATATCAGAAGATTTAGTTTTCTAACCAATGCTGCAATCGTCAGAGTCGAAATGACCTGTGACAAAACACAAAAATAAGATTGCTGAAAGATATGCATATTCATCACACTAATGACAAAAGCAAAAATAAAAATTCCTACAAGGCAAAGAAACCTCCGACAGCTGGCAAAATCAAAATCTTGAACACAACAAAGGAATGGACTGACTTGGTACAGGCTTTTCCTTTTTTAACAAATGATTGATTAAATCTGGTTTCATAGCTAGCTTAACTTATCAGTGTGGTCACGGAAATTGAATTACAAATAACGGGCGGAATCATACGGAACACCATAACTAAATTGCAGTCAACATTAATGTTGCTATATTTCAAATGTTTATTTTGTGTTTGCAGAGTTTTTATCGTTTTTATTGAATTTGACGGTTGCACAGTACTGTCAGTCGTGTCTGACTTTTCAGAATAAATGTACATGTACTTTATGTATGTTTGATATATTTTCGTGGCACCTGAAAAACATATATTACATATGAAGTAGAAACCGAATATTTTCCTGTTAGATGTGGATACTTTCCGATGAACTTTATAAGAAAAAGGAAAAAGTAAAATCACAAAAATACTGAACTCCGAGGAAAATTTTAAACGGAAAGTCTAGAATCAACAGGCAAAATCAAAAGATAAAACACATCAAACGAATGGACAGCAACTGTCATATTCCTGACTTGGAAGAGGCATTTTCAAATGTAGAAACTTGTGGATTGAACCTGGTTTTATAGCGCTAAACCTCTCAATGTTAAGACAGTCGCAGCAAATTCCGTTATTTTTACAACAATGCGTGAACAAAACAGACATAATCGGTAAAAGGAAGAGACACTCTTTGACAAAACGGTTTTATTTTAACCATCATTTACATGTTCAAGGACATAGCATTTTCAGTAATGTGTGTTATCATCAGTCTAGTAGCCATTACTTCTATGTTGATATAATATGTATTTATTAACTACCGATATCAAATGAGTTTGTTGTTATATTGGGAACATGTGTTTATGTTTACAATAATATTTTTTTTAGCAAAACAGTAAGTCACCTTAACAAAGTTAAGAGCTTAAAAATCTTTGTATGATAGCACGGACTGGTCATTCGCGATAGTGTTAATATTGAAAATACATTTTCATAGCTTGAACATTCGAAGCTCAGTCTTAGTGCAGTGAAGTTTCCCCCCTTCCCCTCCCCCTGTGTACATGTTTTGTATAATCTTATAATATTGTAAACGCATTATGTTTTTTCTGCAGATGTTAAAAAGAACATTATGAAATTATGGTTTTGTGATATGAAAGATTCTATTATAATATTTTTCATTGTAGATATGATTGTAAGACATGTATGCTGCAGCGGTCTTAGTGTTCTGGCAAAGTGATTTTAGGACAGTTGAATTATTTGATAATAAAACTTTGCTGCACTCGTCTAGGCTAGCTGTTTCCCATAGATATGTGTTTGAGTTTTTGTTCATGAATACTTTATTAGTGTTTGAGGGCAGTAATAAAAAAATAATTGTCAATGATATGTTCATAACTATAAACTAACTGTTTATATTACAACTCATCAAAATACTATGGAATAAATTACCATAGCTGTATTTGTGAATGCTTTTCGGCATTAGGAGGTTCCTACACTCTTTAAGTTCATATTTCATTTGATATTTTTATTTTTTTAACTCGATCGTCACCGATGAGCCTCTTGTTGGTGAAAGGCGTCTTTGGCGTATAAAATGTTTATCTAGGTACATAAAGTGTGTATCTAGGTCAATAGAATGTTTATCTAGGTACATAAAATGTTTATGTAGGTGCATATGTATATAGAACAGGTTCTTTAGCTTCCATTAGCACTTGTTATCAACATAGTTCCTTATATATTCAAGGTGTTAGCTCTTTCACCTTAAATATATAAGGAACTATGTTGATAAAAAGTGCTAATGGAAGCTAAAGAACCTGTTCTATATACACTTTTTATTTTCTCGACCGTGATACTTTTGTCACTTTAGAATTGTATTTAGGTTTAGGTTGTTTAAATGTGAAAAAGTTATCACTTTTGGTATGTATCTGTTTTTCGTTTGTTTAACCGCTGACATTATGTCATCTTGATTTGAAGAATAGAAATTTTCTTGTTTGGTCATTCATCCCTTATAGTTTTAAGATTTGTGTCGATGATAACTACGACCGTGCACTTCTTAGAAAATAGATTAATCAAACCAGTGAAAATATGAAAGATTCTATTTTATTATTTTTCATTGTAGATATGATTGTAAGACATGTATGCTGCAGCGGTCTTAGTGTTCTGGCAAAGTGATTTTAGGACAGTTGAATTATTTGATAATAAAACTTTGCTGCACTTGTCTAGGCTAGCTGTTTCCCATAGATATGTGTTTGAGTTTTTGTTCATGAATACTTTATTAGTGTTTGAGGGCAGTAATAAAAAAATAATTGTCAATGATATGTTCATAACTATAAATTAACTGTTTATATTACAACTCATCAAAATACTATGGAATAAATTACCATAGCTGTATTTGTGAATGATTTTCGGCATTAGGAGGTTCCTACACTCTTTAACTTCATATTTCATTTGATATGATATTGTGAAAAAGTTATCACTTTTGGTATGTATCTGTTTTTCGTTTGTTTAACCGCTGACATTATGTCATCTTGATTTGAAGAATAGAAATTTTCTTGTTTGGTCATTCATCCCTTATAGTTTTAAGATTTGTGTCGATGATAACTACGACCGTGCACTTCTTAGAAACTAGATTAATCAAACAAGTGCAAATATTCGAAAAAAATGTTTCAATACCATATTGGGTTTACCTCTATTGAATGTTCTCGCTTATCTCAAAAAGGGGCGAAAGATACCAGAGGAACAGTCAAACTCACAAATCGAAAACAAACTGACAACGCCAGGCTCAAAATGAAAAAAAGATAAACAGACAAATAAAAGTACACAAGAAATAACCGTAAATAAAACCCAACACTGGACATATAATACATACATTTATCTATATTACAGTGTACGCTTGATATTTTACGTTTCTGTATTACTTGTCGGTATTGATCTGCATCAGTAAAGCTCAAACCAAACTAATTTAAAACAAGTGCCTTATTAATTGAAGACCACACTATATAATAAAAGGGGACAGTAGAACATTTGTTTTGAAAAATCCATCCAAGGGGTACTTTGACCGAAGTTCCATCATAGTAATTATCCTAAATAGTTCCATATGTGTTTGATATTATTACACAATGTTGGCTGCTGAATACCATATTTTTGACATTTTTACTTGTTGTTTTTGTATGTTTTGTTCAAACATTGTTGTCAACTATAAAACCAGATTTACTCCCCCATTTTTACATACGAAAAAGCCTATACCAAGTCAGGAATGTGACAGTTTTATCCATTTGTTTGATGTTTTTGAACTTTTGTTTCTGCAATTTAAATATGGACTTTCCTTTTTTAAAATTACTTTGGAATTGAGTATTTTTGTGATTTTACTTTTTATTTATGACTTCTGAACATATCATTTCTTGATCATTTATTGACACATATCAGTTATTATGTCTTGATTTGAAAAAAAAACCCCAAAATTTCTTATTATATGTCCGTGATTGATGTCTGTTAAAATTTTGGCATCTAGATGAATGCGGGTCTGGATTGGGGGGGGGGGGGGGGGGGTGTTATTCTGTAAACATTTAATTTTCACCCTTTTTTCTCTAATCTTCAAAAAATTAACCCCTTTTTTCTCTAATGTTCATTTTTTTGCCCGTTATTCTCTAATCTTCATTTTTTAAGAGCATTATTCTTCAATCATTTTACCCCATTAAAACCCTCATGAATGTTGGATAGCGACAAACATTATTCACAAGGGAGGTGTCTGTAAACATTTAATTTTCACCCTTTTTTCTCTAATCTTCAAAAAAATTAACCCCTTTTTTCTCTAATCTTCATTTTTTTGCCCGTTATTCTCTAATCTTCATTTTTTAAGAGCATTATTCTTCAATCATTTAACCCCATTAAAACCCTCATGAATGTTGGATAGCGACAAACATTATTCACAAGGGAGGTGTCGCAAGAGATTTTTAAAAGTGCAGAGTGGTTTCCTGTCACCCCCGTGACTTCAAACAGTCTGCTTGAACTTTGCATAAATGTACACAAGTTTTTGATAACATCACAAAAATTACCTGATCTTTTGAATCACCTTATAACTCTACTGCTGTGTGTTTAATCCTGTATTACAGATATAAGACAATGTTTAAACCCATTTATAGGTTGATAAATCATGTTTTGCTTATATTTGTCTATCATGTCTTTTATGAATATGATTTAAATATAGTTTCCCTTAAATTGAGTGTTACAAGATAAAACAAAAAGGGGTTTAACAAGGTTGAAGAAAGAGTGATTTGGTAAATATCCCCTGTCATAACAGTTAAGTGCAATAGTGTTTGTAAAATCTGTAAAAAGGCCGTTCCTTGTCCTGTTGTTTATCAAAGCTATCTATTTAGTGTAGGTTTTACTCATTTTTTGAAGATTTAACAGTTGTTTACATCTTTGTCTTTTGTTCTCTGTAATATACCTATTGTGTAATAATATCATATTTTCATTATTTTCATACTGTACATACATGTATATGAAGCATGAGGCTATTTGTATTATGATTTCGAATCGGCTATTTCATTTTCATTTGTTTAAACATGATTTCAGTCTATAAATTTTAATTTAAATTTTTTGAAATTTGCTGGACCAATTCGACGATTTAAATTATTGTGCAAAACAAATAAAAAGGGATAAAAAGATTGTGTAGTACATGGATATTAATAAAAATAAGTGATCAAGATTGTTTTCTATTAAGATTACTTTTCTTTTTAGACAGTATCTTTCATATGTTAAATGTTCTCAATAAACCAATGTAAGATCTTTCAACATTTTAGTGTTTGCCGTGTCTGAGTCAAAACTTTGTGACCTTGTATTAATTTTAATTTGTATCTTTGTTACATTTGTTTGACCATGACATTTTAGTACTTTTGATTTGTATCTACGTTGTTTTTGTATGATCATGAACCTTTTATCAAATGTGATTTGTTTGAGCATCAATTAAGGATAAAAATAAGCTAAAAATATTGATAGGTCATGGACCTCCTTTTTGAGATATTTGAGATTTAGAATATGGCGGGAAAAGGTTGACTCGGACTTTTACCTTATATTTGCATTGATATTATTAGGTCTCAAAACAAAAGAAAGAAAATTAAGAATCTTCTAATATTTTGGTAAATGACCTTTCATGAGCTATTAAGTCTTATATGAAAAAATAAATGGGTGTTATGGGGCAAAATATTTTACATTGTATTGTATGGAAAAACACCAAGGAGTCCGAACATTTGACACAAATTCCAAAACCTCACCTAAGTACATCCTTAAATGTGATTTGTTTTGATGATATGTTTTTTGTCCGTGCATCTCTAAAAACAATTCGATTGTGTCGACGATTTCTCTGACCATGGACCTATTACGACATTTCGATCCGGCCGACGTTGGTTTTTTTTGTCCGTTAACCTCTCATACCATTTTGGTTTTTCGAATTGTAAGTTTGCATGAACTTACTGCTCTCATAACCTTTGATTTGTTTCCACTTTTCATTTGTTTGACCGTAAACCTGTAGTTATTTTTAGGGACAATTTTTTATATATGTATTGCTGTTTCGTTGAATGTGAACTTCATTCATTTCTGACAAAATACGTTTGGGTTTGTTAAATAGTATCAGGCAGATTTAGAGGGGCCCCGAGGTTCCGGGCACCTTCTTTTCTGTTAAAAATGTGGTTGATTACATAGGGAATCACTGAAGCATGATCAGAGCAGGTCCCTTCTTAGGCAGAACGTTGGCCCCACTTATGAAAATTTCTGGATCCGCCACTTTGAGTTTGACCTTGTACCTTTAGCGACTTTTCATTTGTTTCATAAACTTTTCAATTGAAGAAATTGCGCGAATTTCGCTTTAAAGGTGTGTTTGGTTATAAAGACATACATGTAGGAGGGAGCCGGAAGATACCAAAGTGATATTCGCAAAAACAGAAAAACGAAAATTCGAAAATCAGTCTGAAAACACAGATAAATGGATTACTAAGTGACAAGATCTCACATAAAAGTAGAGTTATCACAACTATTTTAGAAAAGTTGGAGGGGCCTGCTAAACTAGTGACACCCGTTGAAATAATCCTTTGATAAGTTGTAAAACAAGATAAATCTTCAAGCAATAGCAGACTGATATTTGGCTATAACATGTATAACTTACTTTTATTCATCACCAACTTCGTAAACCAATGGTTAGCTAATTGTGTTACTATAAATCTATTAAATCATATATATATCAGGAATCTGATGTACAGTAGTTGTCGTTTGTTTATGTAATTTATTCGTGTTTCTCGTTTCTCGTTTTTTATATAGATAAGACCGTTGGTTTTACCATTTGAATAGTTTTACACTAGTAATTTTGGGGCCCTTTATAGCTTATTGTTCGGTGTAAGCCAAGGCTCCGTGTTGATGTTCATAGCACGAAGAAGAAAACATTTTTAGTAGTTCCAAATAATCAAAGCTGGTATATAGACAAGATCCATGTTAACAAAAAAGCGTTACAAATAGTATTAACAGGTCAAGTCAACACAAAAATACGATTTAAGAGTACTTGCAGTTACTGACAGCTAGTTAAAAGCCAAAATAATTAATAATAAAAAAATGCATTAGAGACCAATTGAGCAGGCAATTTTTAACCCCTAAAGCTTTACTAAATCAGAGATACAGATCATTTCCGATGCCGTCAAGAAGCTACGTTGATCTGTCATTGATATGATCATAACTATAAATAAACTGTTTACCCTACTTCAAATTCTTCAAAATACTTAGAGTTAACTAACGTTGAAATATATAACCTTAGGCCATTTTTTCAATACTTGTCGTGACTTTGAGGCCTCAATACCCTACAACTTCATATTTCATTTGTACTCTTTTATTTGAGCGTCACTGATGATTCTTTTGTTGCTGAAAGGAGCGTATGGCATACATATTTTTAATCTGGGTACATGTGGTATATACAATAAGTTATTTAGCCTTCATTACCACGTGTTATCACCATTACTTCCGTTTATATTGAAGGTGTTAGCTCTTCCAAATATTTTTGATTCGTAGCTACTTTTCGTTTCTCTGAATGTGAACATTTCATCACTTTTGATTTGTATCTATTGTTAGTTTGTGTCGTCGTGAACATTTTATCACTACTAATTCGTACTGAAATTTTGCCATTCATCTTTAATGATTTTTCATTTGTTTCGATGGTTTTGTTTGTTGACCGTGCACCTCTAATAACGTTAGACTGTTTCGACCTTTTGTTTGTTTAATATCAATATCATACCAACATCAACGCACTGTTATAAATGTTGCATGCACTTTCAAGACACAAGTGTCTGCAGCTAAGCTTGCCGGTATGAGATAAAAAGGTTCAACAAGTGAAACTGTGAGCTACTGCTCACTGATGATACCCCCGCCGCAAGTGGATAATATTAATAGTGTAAAAATATGCAAGTGTTCGGTAAACAGGAAGTTGTCGAGTGATGAATCTGAAAACGCATCACACGGTATAGCTGACTTATATAAATCCTGAAACCAAATTTCAGAAATCCTTGTATTGTAGTTCCTGAGAAAAATGTGACGAAAATTTTCAACTTGGCTATCATGTGTAAAATCAGACAAGTGTTCGGTAAACAGGAAGTTGTCAAGTGATGAATCTGAAAACGCATCACACGGTATGGCTGACATATATAAATGTTGATACCAAATTACAGAAAGGGTGGATGTGTAGTTCCTGAGAAAAATGTGACGAAAGTTTCATGGGACGGACTGACTGACGGACGGACTGACGGACTGACGGACGGACTGACGGACGGACGGACAGACAGAGGTAAAACAGTTAACCCCCCTTTTTTAAAGCAGGGGTATAACAATTAAACGGCAACTGGAAAATTAAGTTAATCAGAAAACATATTAGAATATGATGTTTTAATACCAGATTACTGTCATCATTTATTGAATGTATTCGCTTATCTCCATCATATATATATATAACAAAACTATACTGGACATATAATACAAACATTTGTATAATAAATTGCAAATTTAAAACTAGACATATAAAATAAGCAGGTGTACGCATACAAAGAGCATAATGATTGAATAATTAAAACAACACTTTATAAACTTAATGTTTCTGAATCACGTTTCGGTATAAACCTTCATCAGAAAGGAACTATTTTAAAACAAAGGATGTATTAGTACCTTAACACGTGAATATTGAGCTATATTGAGCTATATTACTAGAGATAAAGGATACTACAGATACAGTTAAGTCGGCCTCATATCTTGACTTACATCTAGAAATTGACAATGAGGGTCGGTTGAAAACAAAACTTTACGACAAAAGAGATGACTTCAGCTTTCCAATTGTGAACTTTCCATTTCTAAGTAGCAACATTCCAGCAGCACCTACATACGGAGTATATATCTCCCAATTAAAACGATATTCCCGTGCTTGCATTTCCTATCATGATTTTCTTGATAGAGGGTTGCTGCTCACAAGGAAGCTATTGAACCAAGAGTTCCAAATAGTGAAGTTGAAATCATCCCTTCGTAAATTTTACGGACGCCATCACGAGTTGGTTGACCGTTATGGAATAACCGTTTCACAAATGATATCGGATATGTTCCTTACGTCGTAACTACAATCCTCTTCCCTTTCATGAATGTGACCTACCGAATTAGACTATTTACCGGATTTGTTATCACATATGCAACACGACGGGTGCCGCATGTGGAGCAGGATCTGCTTACCCTTCCGGAGCACCTGAGATCACCCCTAGTTTTTTGGTGGGGTTCGTGTTGTTTATTCTTTAGTTTTCTATGTTGTGTCGTGTGTGCTGTTGTTTGCTTGTCTTTTTCATTTTTAGCCATGGCGTTGTCAGTTTGTTTTAGATTTATGAGTTTGACTGTCCCTTTGTTATCTTTCGTCCCTCTTTTACTATACGGGACAAAAGAACAACAAATTAACAATTATTTTTAAGAATCCATCGAAGGTTAACTTTGCCTTTAGGAGGTTCTTAGGTACCAAATATTGACATTATGTATGATATCTGAATAAGTCATATTGTTGATCATTAGCTGATGTGTATCATTCATGTCCTGAAACTACAAAACAATTCATCTGGTCCTTTAATATGTTAAAGTACATGTTATTAGCGACATAGCTTGAACCTTTTTTGTATCGAGGCAATTACTGACAAGGTGCCACATTTTTTAGGACTTCTTGAAAAGAGATTTATTTATTATGTAGATGTCCCTTTCAGTATTTTTGTGATTCTACCTTTCTTTTATCAAACAGGATAGTTGTATCTACTTGTAACTGTATTCAATTTGTTAATACGATTGAACTCTTTTGTCTTGTATGTTTCAAACTGAGAAGGAAACATACATTTGTAAAGAGAAAAGATGTTAATGTTTTGAACCATCCTTAACAATGAAATAGAACAGTCACGTTATCATCCTAACCTTTTCCTTCTAAAGAATTTAGCGTGGCAATAGTCTCGATGGATGCTACATCTACTGTAAAGATTAGTCACCTGCTGTTCACAGACACCCAAGTATACTTATACTGAACGAAAGCGTACAGTTTAAATAGAGATTTGATAACTAAAAATTTACAAGTCAAAGATAAATTATATGTTAAATAAAATCTAGGTCGTGTTATTTAAACTTTGCCTTTTCACTTCATTGACATATCAGGTCAGTATGCCAAATATCTATGTCTATAAAAGTAAATCATTCGAAAGGTTATAATTAAGGTCAGGAGACTTCTAAATATGAAAAAAATTGATACCAAACTGAAAAACATAGCAATGCGGATATGTATGAAATGTGAAACATGATAATAGGTAATATAAATGTAATTTTTTTTTGAACTACACTATTTTTGTTGTATGTCCGTGATGTATAGATGTATGTTGGGTATAGAAAGATGTTTTTCTTCCAACACGTCAAGCATATGTACACGTTAACTATGTGTTGTGAGTGTTTTTGAAGTCCAGAGAACACCCAACAAACTGCAATACTGTTTGCAAAAATATACAAGATTTTATATTACATCACAACAATTTGTGTGTATCTATATGTGTACGTTGACGACCCAATTATGGATTTTATTGAACAGGCCATGAATATGGACACTTACGAGAGGTGTTGCAAGTGTTTTTAAGTGCAGAGAACTTGGCTGTCACCCAACAATTTACTGACCTATCAGATGACCCCAATAACTAAACCACTGTGACATTTTCAAATCTGCTAGTACTTTTAATATGTGTTACCATTGTAATACATAGTTTTAACCCAAAGCTAGATATTTTGATACTAATTTTAGTTTTGATTTGATATAATTTTCTCTTATATTTTTCTATTGTTACCTTTAAATTTGAGTTTTCTTCAAATCGAATGATGCAGAGCTATAAAAAACATGTTTTGACAAGGTTAAAGTACGAGTGGATTTGTAAATATCCCCTAGCAGGAAGGTTCAGTGCATGTGTGTTATGAATTATTTATTTCTAAAGGCCATTTATTGATCTGTAGTTTTTCACAGCTTAATGTTAAGTGTAGGTTTTACTACTTTTAAAAGATTGTATGGAGACCTATGCACAGATGCTTTGTTAACTGATATATGCTTAATGGTGGTAACATATCCTATCAAATTGTATTCTCCCTTTTTTATACTGTTTAAATATATGTGTATGACGCATGAGACTATTTCACGAATGGCTTTTTAAGGTCTTTCCCCTACGTGAGGAAAGACCTTATTGTTTTTTAAATGTTATTTTTTCTTCCAGCATATTTTTACATGCCCTCCCCTCGTTTCTATTGAAGTCATCAAGATTAAATATTGACCATCGATAGACCTCATTATGACCTATTACCGGATGAGGCCGTGTAGGATTTCATCATCGCCTTTGAGAGTTATATCCACTTGAAGCAATTTCTATTATTAGCAATTTTCTAAAAAGTATAAGAAATAGAAAAATAGAAAAGAATTGAAAATGGCAGCATGTACAGGAACAGATGGCAATGTTGATATAAATAAAACAAATAGTAGGTTATTTGACCTGATAAGAGTTATTTGCCTTGAAAAAATAAACATTTTTCGAAAAATAATAATTTGAGAACTGGAAGTCGAAGAGACTTTGAACCTTCACCAATATTCTTTGATTTATGTGACCTTTAATTTGTACCCAAGGTCAACGGTCAATGAGTGCAAAAAAAAATTTCCCCTCAATTTCAAGCTTACATATTCAGAAAACGATAAGAGTTGCTGCATACATACTGTGTATAAAATGTTATACAATAAGCCCAAAAATATCCGACCGTCTGTTCAAAAGTTACAACAGGATGATTCCTAAAAGTATAGTATTGTGTGTATATCTTTTTAAGGGTAACAGATATCAACCTACAATAAACTGCAAAGATGATCAGTAATTCAATACCTTCAAGTTGAGGTAAAAATCAGGTCATGATTAAATTTCACCTTGATCTTCACAGTATAATATACTATGACCTTGACCTTGTGATATTTGAAAGGTCAAGTGGTCCTGAGTTGAATGGTGGTAGTCCCATGTATCTACGACTTCCGGTTATTAAGTTTGGTATTGCATCATATATTTGATGATTCATTGTGGCCTTAATGAACTTTGGAATTGTCCCATTTTTCTTTCTATAATGTTGTTCTTCAACTGTAGATCATTTATTATTTAACAGATTTGAGTTATCTATTGTTTTTTTTAGAGATAATGCAGTTTGAAATTTTGCTAGCGGAGCCATGTATATCTGAATCAACAACAGCTTACAACTTAAAAAATGTTTAGAATTGAAGAGGTTAACATAGTTATATGTTTGACCAAATATCAAAAACATTCCATTGAAAAAAACCACCAAAAAATCAATTTGACATTTTCATGTTTTGCATTGACTTTGTAAGTTTCATAACTTCTATTTATATAATTGATATTTCATCATTTGTTGGCACTTTGCCGAATGGGATCATTTGATGTATCAAATTGAAGGTCTGAATTAACTCTACTTAAAAATGAAAATTTCAAACTCCTTTCTCATCTCAGGGGGAAGGGTGGGGTCGTTTAGTGCAAAATTCAAATTTCGCAGATGGTAAGGTTGTCGCGTATCAAATGAATGAACATAAAGAGTACATTTCAAATTTCAAATTGACATTTCACAAAAATTGGTTGGATGGGGTCATTGGATTGCTGTATATCAAATGAAAGGTCATCAAGTGTACATTTGAAATATAAAATTCCCGACCTCCAAACATGAGTTGGAGGGGGTTATAAAGTGGAAAAACTAACTTTCTAGAACATGGCGTTGTCGCATATCAAATTAAAGATCATCAAGTCTATGTTACATATATCTTACTTCCGATCTGGAACATGTAGGCAGATGAGGTCATTAAGTGTACAAAGCGAAAAGTTTCAGGAGGTATGCTTGTCGTATATCAAACAAAAGGTCGTACAAAGTACATTACAAATCCTTAAATTTGAAGCAATGTTTGTTTACTCTTTATTAACACTTGTTATCATCTTTTGATTTGTTTATATTCAAGGTATTGCTCTTTCGTAAACAATTATTTGTTTGACCGATAACCGTGTATTATTTTTAATCGTTATCTGTGTTTCAATCGTTTGACCATGACATTTTATTAATTTTAATTTGTGTCACGTTTTGTTTGATTGATCATGAATCTTTTATTAATATCTGATAAAAAAGTTGACAATTTGTTTTCCGTGCACCTATAATAAATTTTCGAGTTTTTGATGATTTACTTGTTAGACCATTCATCTATAATATTTTTCCATTTGTTTAATTATTACACCAGGGTTTTCGATATCATAAACTAGTCAAACCATTTACTAAATTTTATCAACGGTAGAAGGCAATAGTTCGTAAATATAACTCAACATGCAGACATCTTATACGTTCAGGTATCTTACATCCTTTATGGTAATACTCTTTACAAAGCACAAACATGTCAGTATTTACCTCAAAACTTAACAAAACCTTTAAATAGACTTTTTAAGAAAAGATATAGTTACGCTACTGTTGTCAGGTCATTAAAGATTTCATATTTTGGCTTTAATATTGATTCACTTATAGGGTCTTTGCATCGGAATTAAACACATTTATTCTAAAACCAGTTGTTGGCATGACACGGGTTATGTTCTTCTCATATATTGCATGATGTTATAAGACTAAACCCCTAACAACAGAGATTGTGCCTGATATTCATATGATGAAGACATAACCTTTCAATCATTTTAATTTAGGTCTGGAGCTAGCATATCAGTAACTGCTAGTAGTCTGTTGTTAATTATGTATTATTGTCTTTTGTTTCATATTCTGACATCGGACTCGGACTTCTCTTAAACTGAGATTTACTGTGCGTATTGTTGTGCGTTTGTTTTTCTACATTGGTCAGAGGTATAGGGGAGGGTTTAGATCCCCAAAAAAATGTTTAACCCCGCCGCAATTTTGTCAGGAGCCTTTGGACTTTGTTATTCAGGGATGATTTTTAATTTTAGTTTCTTGTGTATAACTCGGAGTTTATTATGACGTCCATTATCACTGAACTAGTATGCATATATGTTTAGGGGCCAGCGGGAGTTTCTCGCTACATTGAAGACCCATTGGTGGCCTTCGTCTGTTGTCTGCTCTATGGTCGGGTTGTTCTCAATTTTTTTTTTACAATATCATTGTTTGTCTGTTCACCCCATATATAATTTCTCAAGTGTTTCGATTTCTCTGACGATCTTGAACATATATTTTTTTCGATTGTATCGACGTTTCGGTTTTCGTCATTAAACCTCTAATAACATCCGGGTTGTTTGTTTGACTTTGTTTCTTTGTACCTATTTGTACTTACAAACTTTATAATTCAATAATTGAGTGAATTCTTTTTAAAGGTGTTTTGGTGTGTAAAAAAGTTCATATTGTAAATTCCAAACATCTTTTAGAGTACATACAATCCAACTCTCTTTCATCTTGTAATAGTATTAAAACATTTGATTTTTATACTCTTTACAAAAGTATTCCACATTACAAACTAAAAGACAAATTGAAAGAGTTGGTATTGCTTTGCTTCATAAAAAAGAATGGCCAACGTAAATACAAGTATATTGTCTTAGGGAGGGATAAATCCTACTTTGTAAAGGATCACTCTTATTCAAACAACAAATTCTCTGAAACTGACATTATCAAGATGCTTGATTTCTTGATTGACAACATTTTTGTTACGTTGAGGACGTGTTTTTCATCAGACTGTCGGCATTCTAATGGGAACCAATGGTGCCCGTCTACTTGCCGACTTGTTTCTTTATTATTATGAGGCTGACTTCGATACAGGAACGTCTTAGGAAGAAAGATAAGAAGTTAGCGAATCCTTTAACTCTACTTTCCGATATATAGATGATGTTCTTTCACTAAATAATTCAAAATTTGGTGACGATGTGGAACGGATCTATCCCATCGAACTAGAGATAAAGGATACTGCAAATATAGTGAATCGGCTTCATATCTTGACGCACATCTAGATATTGACAATGTGGGTCGGTTGAAAACAAACCTTTACGACGAAAGAGATGATTTCACCTTTCCAATTGTGGCCTTTCAATTCCTAAGTAGCAACATTCCAGCAGCACCTGCATACGGGGTATATATATCCCAATTGATACGATATTCCCGTGCTTACATTTCCTATCATGATTTTCTTGATAGAGGGTTGCTGCTAACAAGGAAGCTATCAAACCAAGAGTTCCAAATGGTGATGTCGTCGTAAAGTTTACGAACGCAATCACGAGTTGGTTGACCTTTATGGAATAACCGTTTCACAAATGATATCGCATATCTTCCTTACGTCGTAACAACAATCCCCTTCCCTTTCTTATATGTGACCTACCGAATCAGACTATTTACCGGATTTGTTATCACATAATTAACACGACGGGTGCCACATGTGGAGCAGGATCTGCTTACCCTTCCGGAGCAGCTGAGATCATCACTAGTTTTTGGTGGGGTTCGTGTTGCTTTTTCTTTAGTTTTCTATGTTGTGTCATGTGTACTATTGTTTGTCTGTTTGTCTTTTTCATTTTTAGCCATGGTGTTGTCTGTTTATTTTCGATTTATGAGTTTGACTGTCCCTGGTATTTTTGTCCCTCTTTTGTGTCATGGCATGCGTATAAAGTGGAACTGTACCACGATTTCCCGAGGATTACAAGACCTTATTAATATCCAAAGGAAAAATTGATTTGTCCAAAAATCATGGTGTTATACTAATTAAAATAATATTAAAGTATATAATTTTATGATATTAGTCGTGTTTACTCAATAAAAGTGCAATTTAACTTCAGGAAATACAAAAGTAGATAAGCATGTCTTATAAGTTATATGCAAATAACTTGATGAAAACAATATGGCGGACGTAGTAAGATAGCAAAGTAAACACGAATTTACTTGTTAAATGAAACATAAAAGAGGCGGAGAATATTCAAGTGATATTCAAACTCATATTTCAACTGGCGAAAACAGACAGACTTGAGAAGGAAAATTAAAAGAAAAGAGGTAAATGTTGATAACCATCTTATACCATGAAATACCAATTGAACATTCAAGTTATCATCCCAATTTCTTTCTTCGTGAGGAATTTACTGTGACAATTGCCTCGATGGATGCCACATTTAATGTTTATATTTGTCACATGCTGTTCAGAGACACCGACTACAGACCTTCTAAAATTCAAACTGACCATTATTCCGTGCGTTCATCGTGTATCGTGCGTGTTGCGTGCGTGCATCGTGCGTGTATCGTGCGTGTACCAATCGTGCGTTCATCATTCATCGTTCCGTGTATTTTCCGTGTAACGTACGTGCATCGTGTATTCTTAATCGTGTATCGTGCGTGTATCGTGCGTGTATCGTGCGCTCATCAAACATTCATTCTTAACCGTGTATCGTGCGTGTATCGTGCGTTCATCAATCATTCATTCTCAACCGTGCGTTCGTCAATCGTGTATAATTTGATGTAGATCAGATAACGTGCATTTGTGAAACGTTCATCTCTAATTGTGTAACGTTCATACATTGCGGTTTTTATATGATAGTCGGTTATAGAGCGGTTAAAGTATATGTATATATATATAATATATATGAATGTTCCGACTTTAAATAAAATTTACAGTCATACTTACTTTCTTGTAGACTCTTTTAAAATTAACTTCATCGTACATAACGTTCATACAGATTCATGACTTTTTGTGTAAATATTTTATCATCTGTAAAGATTTTGTGGTTATTCGGTGAATCTTGGCTGGGACTGACACATTTTGATATAATGATACATGTTGTACGTACAAACAATAACATGATATTGACATTTCTACGACAGAAGAGTTAAAATTGGAATTTCTATTCAACTGAGCGAAAATGGACTTCAAAATATACTGTTGGCCAACTGGTATTTGTTAAAAATATTCTGTCAATTAAAAACAAATGTGTTTTTGCAATATTTAAATGTAGGGTAACTCCACTAAAAAAATAGAAACTGGAAAGTATGAAAGAAAAGAAGTCCACGAGATAACATGTGTTGTAGCTCTACTATTGAAGATGAACTTCATGTCATTCTAAAATGCCCATTATAGTATAATATTATACATTTTAATGAACTTTTTAACCCGCGGCTATAATTATCAGATAGCGAAAATTTAATATTTTTATTTAATAACGGCAATGTTGTTGCTATAGTCGCCAAAAACACCAACAATATTTTATTGAAAAGAAACTATACAAATCCTTGGTTGTAAATCCTAGGTAGATTATAATTCTTCGCTTATTTGGCAAATTCCTATGCTACTTAGATATTTCGAAATATTTAAGTTTTGATAAATACCATTATAAATATCATTTTTGTCTTAGTTTCTGATGGTCACATGCACGTTATGTTATTTCATTGAGAAAATACAATATACAAGATTGTCGGGTAAATGTGGATTGCGGATTAAAATGTTAAATGTCAAACATGAATTAACAAATTAAACTGAGGCGAATTAACACGAATATGTATATTCTCTTCAACAGTGTTTGAATTCTCTGTTCTGAATTTCATTTAAATAAGCTAAAATGTTTTGTGGAAAATTGAATAAAAATAAACATTACATGTATTTGAAGGCATTATTTTAATAAAACAAATATAAGATCACGCAAATATATCATGTATTATTTTTAATTGAGGAACTTTTAAAAATTGAAATTGGATTTACAAGTTTAAGATATAATCTTGTTTTTTGTTTGTTTTTTTTTTTTGTTTTTTTTTTTATAAATTAGTTAAATGTATGGTATTATCATAACAAGTCTTTACTTGAAGGGAATAAACATGGAACACTTTCACGGATTCATTTTTCATTGTGTTCATGGTTGCCTATCAATGACACCGTTTTTAATGTATGATTATTATCCGAAAAATAATTCACAGAAGTACGTTGTTACTAACTAGGTTGATCCCCCCCCCCCGTAAAACATTCAGTATGCCTTCGGAACATACAAATATTAAGGTATTGTCAAAATTTTCAATAACGGCCGTGAAACAAACTAGTTGTTAACCTTCTATGATTATTAAAGAATGACGGATGTTGTTTTTTTTCGGTACGTCTTAACACTGCTAAGGAATCCTTAGTGCACTAAGGCTTTGACTATACAATGCCACTAAGGAATAGAAGGAGTGCTGTTATATGTATTATTTTTATATATCGTGTTAGAGATTGATATTTAATGCATAAATTTTAAATTTTACAGAAAAATAATCATAAATAAACGAGATATTCAACATTATTTAGACACGTGCCGGTTCTTCTTTGATATGCCGAAAATCAATGAACCGTTTGACACGTGCCAAATAACATATATATATAGCAACTGATTAAACAATGACGATCTTTTTTATTTTAAGTGATTTAAAACAATTGTATCGAAAATATTTATGCTTCAAATATTTAATTAATGTGTTGTTCTTATTTAAAATGATGAAAAGGACAAATAATTTTGCTGTTGTTTCATTTCTTTTGCAACAAAATTGTTTGCCATAGGAGCACGACTTTGATGTGCGCCAACTTATAAATAAGAGTGTGGTCAGCTTGTTAAAATGTTTATGTAAGATATACGGAGACAAAAGGAATATATATATTTATAAGTGTTTTGTTTTTATTTTAATTCCGACAAAGATGCGTGTAAATACAAATGGTTTCACTAAAAATATGAGTAAATTCCGAAAACCATCATAAGAAACAACTATGTTAAGTTTCGTGAAATGGATAAGCGGTTCTCAAGTTACAGTGCGACATGCGGACGGACGGACGCCGGACATTTGTATACCATAAAACGTCCCGTCAAAATGTTGACGGGCGTATAAAAAAAGCGTAGTGCGCCCGTATGTCAGAAAGAAATCTGATTTGTATGTTTTTTGTCGAGTCTTCGACTTTAGTCGAAAAAGCGAGACTAAGCGATTCTACATTCCGTCGGCGTCTTTGAAATTTTAATGACCGTATCTTAAACTATCCTGGATTTCTATTAAACTTTATTGATTTATTTCCTCATTTTTTTTAACAAATTGTCTGTTTAACATATTGTATGAGATAATTTATGAAATAATTACTGTGGTGTGTTCAATCATTACTCACTGTTGAAGGCCGTGGGGTGACTTATGGTGAAAACTTCTGTGTCATTTTATTTGTTGCGATGAGTTGTCTCATCCCCAATCATACCACATCTTTTTCTTGTTATCAAAACTTCAATAAAATTAACGGTACTAATTTTCTTGCACCAGATGCGCATTTCGACAATACATGTCTCTTTAGTGATGCTCGTGACCAAAATATTTGAAATCCAAAGCTTATATAAAAGACGAAGAGCTATAATCTAAAAGGTCCAAAAAGTATAGCCAAATCCGTGAAATGAATCAGAGCTTTGCATGAGGGAGATACATTCCTTAATTCATAATAATTTCTATCATTTTTGTAACAGCAAATTTTAATAACACAATAAATCCGTATTTTCATGCCAGTACTGTAGTACTGGCTACTGTGCTGGTGATACCCTCGGGGACTAATAGTCCACCAACAGAGGCATCGATCCAGTGATAGTAATAAAATTAACGGTACTAATTTTCTTGCACCAGATGCGCATTTCGACAATACATGTCTCTTCAGTGATGCTCGTGACCAAAATATTTGAAACCCAAAGCTTATATAAAAGATGAAGAGCTATAATCTAAAAGGTCCAAAAAGTATAGCCAAATCCGTGAAAGGAATCAGAGCTTTGCATGAGGGAGATACATTCCTTAATTTATAATAATTTCTATCATTTTTGTAACAGCAAATTTTAATAACACAATAAATCCGTATTTTCATGCCAGTACTGAAGTACTGGCTACTGGGCTGGTGATACCCTCGGGGACTAATAGTCAACACGTATTTTCAAAAACTTTAAGAACGATTGTACGAATATGTATTGAAACCTCGTAACCAGCTTCAACATGTTCATTTGTGGACAAGTACCTATAATGGTTTACTTTTTAAATTGTTATTTGCATGGAGAGTTGTCTCATTGGCACTCACACCACATCTTCCTTTATCTAAGTATCATTTGCAAATATTTAAAACACGTATTCAAAATGGCGATTAACTGGAAACAACAAAGTATTAATACCAGAATTTGTGAAAACGCTCCACGAACAACTCAAGCTGACGACTTTGGCGCAATGGAGTGCGATGGTTTATAAAACGCGGGATATCATAATTAAAGTCTACATATGTGCAATTATTATGAGCAGTATATTTGTTTCAATGTCAGTATATAAAGCATTTTTCTAAATTTGTTTTTTAGGGATGCACCCAATTGCACCTTTTCATTTAAGATATATTTCCGTGACGTAACCTCGAAAGATTAGTCACATCACTAAAAACAATAAGGGAAATGAAACTTCTTCTCGCATGTTGCACTTTGGGTAATAGTTCTCTTCGACAAAATACTGCCTTGCACTCAATTTTGGTATCAATATAAAGAAGCCAAAATTTGGTTCTGAAATATATATTTTTGTAAACTCTAAAAGCTAGGTAGCATATCCCTTAATTGATATAGGTTCTTAAAATTCGACAATGTTTAGAGACAGTGCTAGGGCTGTTAGCAAGTCAAGGTCGCTAAACTCTCATTTGCCGTTTAGAGATTTTCTGAAAATACAATGGTTTTTGCCTTATTCGAAACAAAAACATTAGCAAATATAACTGGTGGCCTTCGGTCAATTGTTCTTTTCGGGTTGTTGTCTCTTTGACACATTCCCGATTTTCATTCTTAGTTTTAAAATAACTAAAAATACTATTTACAATTGTCAGTTCAAAATACATTTAAGAAGTCAGTACGTTGATACATGTTATATTCTACTGAATTTACTATATCCGTTATTCATGTTATTATTACGTAATATATATATTATATAAGTCCTGTGTCCAGGTGGAAATGACGGGCCGTAATAACAATATGTAATTTGTATGTCAGGTGAAAGTGACAACGGGTGGTATGTATACTGAAATGTTTATCGTCTTCCATTATACATGAGGGTGTGAATGGGGGTTTATAGAAGGAAATTATAGACAAAAAAATAAAGAATACAAAAAATAACCAGACAAATAGAAAAGAAAATGATGAGGTACTAGAATATATGGAATAAAGAATAATCGGCAAAAGGTAAAACGAATTATAAAACAAATTGCCTAAAAATATAGAATACAGAAATACTGAATCCCCATTCAGACCCTCATGATCTGACATTTAAAGCTTTAGGACATTTATGGGCATGCGATACAGTTTTAGACCGACAGTGATTTTTTTTACAAAATCAATTTGTACATGTGTATATGTGCTAAAAATTATATCTTCATATGCTAAATTTAAAAGACAAATGGGTTTGAATTATTCGACATTTACTTAATATTTCGGTTTCTTGGACATTTCTGTCCTTTGAGCAGACACCCTTAACATTTTATGTTTCAAAATATAAAGATATGCAGATTTCGGTAAAGAGATAAGGAATATCTTCGTTACAAAATTGGGTTCTTCCTACATTTGTGTAACAATTATTTGTTAATAATTGATTTTTGTTAAAACAAATTGATTTAAGAAAAAACGGTATTTTTGTTGAATATTTATCTAGTTAAAAAAAGTCGTTAATTTCTTCATAATAGTTGGAACAAAAATATCCATACGGTATCAAGCCAAATTTCTAAAAAGAAGGAAAATATGCTCTTAAGCTAATGGTTAAATCTCGAAAAAATGTTAAAATGCTAAAAGTTTTTAAAAGAAAGAGTTTAAGTATGCTATTTTAGATTAATTCTGCGAATTGTTTTTGTCTGCAAAAACATAAAACAGACAGAGAGATAAAGAGAATCACAACTAATTGAATAAAATGGAGGATTGAAATGGAGAATGTGTCAAAGAGACAACAATCCAACCAAAGAGCAGAAAATGGTGCGTCTAAACACGGCTAAGGACTCATAAGTGCACTAATATGTTATAATATGCTACTAAGGACTAAAAGAGTGATGTGCAGTGTAAACAAATTTCTTATCTAGATTGAGATTGATATTTAATGCATATATTCAAATTTAATCAATAAAAGATCACTGATAATAATTGAACAATGCCTGTGCCGGTTTTCGTTAATTTTTCCGAAAATCACTGAACTATAAGACACGTGTCAAATTACATAACTGATAACACAATTACCTTAAAAAATGAAAAAAAATAATTATTTAGAGAGGAAAATTACCCAGACCTTTAGATATATTTACCATAAAAATATGTGTTTAAATTTTTTTAAAAATCATTTAATATGCATCGGTTTATGATTTAATGAAAACATATAGAAAATTGTTAAGCTGGGTTTTTTTCGGGAAGGAAAATAATGTTTGCATCGAGAAAAATAGCCCCTCCCCTATAAATGATCATACATTTACCTAAGTGGGAGCTTAAATTTTGGAATCAATCGCGAGGCCTGACTGCCATAAACAACAGATTACGAACAGCAAACAGTGGATACACCAATTCATTGATATGTATGAAAGACAATGACGGACACAAAATGATTGCACTGAATAATTTCAACTACCATTGAGATAGATTTTTCAAATCTCCTTATCAAATTAGACATGCATTTAAAAAAAACCTTGGGATATCTATTACCGTTAGGTTTCAAATTGGAATTAAAAATTGTATTTTCCCAAAGTGTTTAAGGCAAAACCCCGTGAATCTCAGCTCCTAGAAATTTGAAGTGTCAGCTAAGATGTTTGAAAATATGTATGAATTTTCTTACATACTTGAAATTGGAAAGGAATATAAACACATTCAGTATGTTTACTGTACAAACAAACAACAGACACCAATCGTGTCTTATATTGTTGAAGTCATTTTTACTGAGATAAAAATTTGATTAATTGATTATTCAGTGGTTGTTTAAACGTCCAGTGGCAAACATTTCATGCATATTCAGGACGAAAAGTCGTTTCAGAAGTATATAATGAAGTATTTGGTATTACAAATGTTTAAATTTTCTAATTATTTAGTAAATGTCATTTTCTTAAGTAGTTCTAATTAATTTGTACGAATCAAATTTTTCTGACAAAATAATATCTTTTGCTCTCAATTAACACATACGATTTTGATAACAATGGATGATATAAGGAACTTTGTAACTTAAAAAAAGAAATTATGATTGTTTAATCAGGTGTTATGTCAGTTCGCTTGTGTCAGTCGGATCACTGATTTTCGGCAATATCAAGGAAAAACCGACACGTTCTAAAGATTGTTCAACTACTCATTTATTGGTGAAATTATAACCTAATATGTCCTGTTGATAAGTATATTTGTACAGAACTACAAAAATTTGCAGTGAATGTTAACATAAAAGAATCAAATAATTTCTGCCATGCTTGTAGTGAAAACGAAAACAGCTTACAATATTTTTTAGATATATACAAATATAATCGTTTATAAAATGTATCCGTCAAAGTGAAAAAATATATAACATGTTAAAATACATAGATCATTCATTTATTGCAATCAATTATACCAAACATGTTAGTTAAAATAATTTCTAGAACCAGTCATGCACTCTCTGTAGATATAATGCGTCGGACATTGTATGCATCAAAATAAAATCTCGATTTTTAACTGTATGAAATAAAATTAGTAAGAGTTTCGCGGAACACAATGTCTCGCCTTCGTTTGCCGTAAACTTGAACTCTCAGGGTGAGGCTGAACAAAAAGAAGACACTATATTTTGATTGTTATGAGCTTCTGTCCAAGTTCAAAAATATTTCCGGTGCCTATAAAATAGCCGACTTTAATTAAGTTATTTGAATCTGAGCTGGCAAAATAGTATATTATCTATTATGGTGGCATCGGCAAAACAGCTACAAGTATTGCCTTTAATGAAAATTCATATCAATTTTAAATACTATTCTAAAAAAAACAGCTTTGAGAACCGTGTAAAAAGCGTTCGTTGTTCAGTTGTCAATGAATCATTCAACGTGCGTGTATCGTGCGTGCGTGTATCGTGCGTGTATCGTGTATTTATCATTCATCGTGCATCGTGCGTGTATCGTGCGTTCATCATTCATCATTCATTTTGCGTTAATCCTCCGTGTAACGCTCATCGCTCATCGTGCGTGTATCGTGTATCGTGCGTGTACCGTGCGTGTATCGTGCATTCACCGTGCGTGTATCGTGCGTGCGTGTATCGTGCGTGTGGTCAGTTTGAATTTTAGAAGGTCTGTAACATACTGGAAAAAAATTTACACTTTAAAAAAGTAACAAGAGATCTAAAATTAACACCTAAAAAAATGTTAAAAATATCCAAGGTAATTCAAACTTTGAATTTTTGAAATACTAAGGCTTTTCTACCTCAGGAATAGATTAAATTAGCTGTATTTGGCAAAACGTTTATGAATTTTTGGTCCTCAATGCTCTTTAGTTTCGTACTTCATTTGGTACTTTTAGCATTTTTTGATTCGAGAGTCACTGATGGGTCTTTTGTAGACGAAACGGGCGTCTGCTGTAAATATTAAATTTGAATCCTGATATCTATGATGAGTTTATCTATCAATTGAATTACATATTAAAAAGAATCAGAGTAATGTAATTGATACATTGCCTTTCCAATTCAACCATTTGAAATTTGAATTTATTGAAATATCAGGTCAGTATACCTAATATCTATGTCACTAAAATGCACCCATTCGAAAGGTAAAAAAGTAAGGTCAAGAGACTTCTAGACACAAAAAATTAATAGCTTATTTCTAAACTGAGAAACATAACAATGAGGACATTCATAAACTATTAAATATGTTATCAGGTACATGAAGTATGAATGTATATCAATTTGACGTGAATTATGCCTGTTATGCGAGTCAAAGTTTTGACTGCAGGAAGATTGTTGGACATGCACAGTAAAATTGTATTTAAGCAGAACTTATATATAAAGACACGTACACGAGACACCGCGTTCCTCCACACTGCTAGAACTGCACATAAATGTACATGGGTGTTTGATAACAGCACAACAATTCAATGACCTATCAAATGACCCCAAAAACTCTTCCACTGTTTAATTGTCTAAACCCTTCGTGTTTAAACTCCGCGTTACAAATGTAATACAAAGTTTATACCGATGCATATATTTTGACAGAAATTTTAGTTCTTCCTTCAATATAATGTGTTGCGTATATTTATGAATCATGTATACTGAGAGTACGAGATTTGAGTTTCGTTGAAATTTATTGTTGCAAGATCAAAAAATGAACTTTCTGTGCAAGAGTGTTTGTAAGTACATGTATCTGTACATTGTCCTGTATTTTTTTAACAGCTTACCACTTGGTATTGGTTTTACACCTTATAGAATTCTGTACTGAAACCTATAGTTTTTTTTACATTTGTTATGTCCTTCTATTTCTGTAAACATTGCAGTGGTTTCATTTGTTTTATATCATATTCGTCTTATTTTAAAATCTGTTACTACATTACATGACGTATGATGCTATTTTACTGTTTAATATGCTTTCAGGAGGAATTGTGTAGTACATAAATATTAATAAAAATAAATGTTCATGATTGTTTTATAATAGACAATGTCTTTCCTATGATTAATGTTCTCCATAAACCAATTTAAGATCTTTCAACATTTGGGTCTTTTCAGTGTCTGATGCAAAACTTGCGCTTGCCGCAATAAATATTTGCAAAAATAAGAACTAGTATTTAAAAACAGAAAATATTTGTCGATTCTTATCATTTTGTGACACTTCTGGAAATCGCCTTATTACCAGCAATAAAACGGATGTTAAATTTGAGGCAACGTATGTTTACTCCCCATTAGCACTTGCTATCACCCTTCGATCTGTTTAAATTCAAGGTGTTGGTTCTTCGTAAACAATCATTTATTTGGTCGATAACCTTGTATTACTTTTAATTGGTTGTTGCGTTTAATTTGTTTGACCGTGACCTTTTATTACTGTTGATTTGAGTCTAATTTTGTTTTGTTTGATCATGAATCTTTCATTTAATCTGATTTTTTATTAAAATTTCCTTTTCGTCTGTGCAACTCTAAATAACTTTTCGATTTTTTCGACGACTTCTTTGTTTGACCGTGAATGACATTTTTCTCGTTTCGACGATTTCTTTGGCCGACTCTGCACCTCTAATAACTTTTCATTCGTTTTGACAATTTCTGTATTTGACCTTGTAACTTTTATACAACTTCTTGATTGTTTCGATGATTTTTCTGACCGCGGACCTTTTAAGACTTTTCATTTGACTGGGAATACTTATAAACTTTTCAATAATATGTGTGTTCGGGTATAAAAAGGTAAATGTTGTATCATGTCTTAGTTTGAAGTGGACATGCTTTATGAAAACGTACACACGCCTGATGATTAAATGATAAAATGAAAGTGTGGCAAAAAAAAAGGATTCCACAGACATATTCAAACTCATATGTAATTTGTCAAAAACAGAAAAACGACATTTGAACAACAGTCTGCAAACACATCGAAATTAAATACTGAGCGACAAAATCCCCACTTAAAACCAAAGTGATGTAAGATATTTTCGAAAGGTAAGGAGGTGTTGCTTTACTAGTGACACTCGTCGAGTTTATCCTTCAATAAGTTGTAAAAAGATAAGTCCTCACGTAAAAGCAGATTGGTAATTAACTAGATATAGGAAGATGTGGCATGAGTGTCATTGAGACAACTCTCCACCCAAATAACAATTTATAAAAGTAAACCATTATTGGTCAAAGTACGGCCTTCCACACTGTGCCTTGACTCACACCGAAAAGCAAGCTATGAAGGGCCCCCAAAAATACATGTATAAACTTACCTTTATTTATTATCAAATTCGTAATGCAATGTTTGGCTAATGGTTTTTCTTTAAAACTTTATTGATTCAGATATTTTGAAATCATACAAATCGTTTACAATGTCGCAACGACCTTATTCATCATAAACTTCGGAAACTATTGTGCATATACTTTTTAACCCTAGAAATGCACTGAAATTATATAGATCAGTTCCGATGCCGTGAAGAAGCTGCAATGATTTGTCTTTGTATAAAACTATGAATAAACTTTAAATTTCTTCATAAAACAAATAATATACTATCGTTGAAATATATTACCATAGGTCATTTTTGCAGTACTTGTTAACTTGATTTTGAGGCCTCAATACCCCAAAAATTTAATTTCAACTCTTTTTTATTCGAGGGTCACTGATGGATCTTTTGTTGTTGAAAGGCGCGTACGGCATACATATTTTTTATCTGGGTATATGTGGTATATAAAATAAGTTATTTAGCCTTCATTAGCACGTGTTATCACCACTACTTCCGTTTATATTGAAGGTGTTAGCTCTTTCAAATCTGTTTATTTCATTGACCGTGATTCTTTTATCACTTTTGATTTGTAGCTATTTTTTGTTTCTCTGAATATGAACATTTTATCAATTTTAATTTGTACTGAAATTTTGCCATTTTTTTTTAATAATGTTTCGATGACTTTTTGTTTGACCGTGCATATCTAATAACGGTTTGACTGTTTCGATTTTTTGTTTGTTTAACCTTGAAATCTGATAACATGAATAACGTTTCATTTGTTTTCAAATATTTTTTTTTACCGTAAACCTCTAATAACGTTTTATTTGATACAAAGTTTGTAAGTCAAATTTTGGACTTGAGCACAGGCGCTCTGAATTGGTTTTCAGATACTGGTCACTACGTTTCCGTAAATAATAATTTTAAAGGGTTTCAAGTGATCAAGCACCAATAAATAGACGATGTATAGCTGATCCTGAACTAACTCTAATTGATCATAAGTCGGAAGTTCTTTAGGAAATCCTTTTCAAACCATTAAAATTGACCAAATCAGAAACAATATTCTCTTCTGTGGTCAGGAAGTCGCAATATAAGATATTCAAAACGGTTGAACATAAGACTTTATGATTGATTATCGTTGACCTAATGCAGACCGGTCTGAGATAAAAGGTAACCAGTAAAAATATTAGAATAGAATGTTTCAATACCAGTTTTCGTTATCCTTTATTGACTGTATTCACTTATATCCATCATATTTATAAAGTCAACACAACGCTGTATATATAATACAGAGATGTGTGTGTATTAACAGGCTAAACATATAAAACAAACAGGGGTCCACATTTAAAGAGCATAATGGTCGAATAATGAAGAAAAAAAAACCCACTTCGTTTCTGAATCACGTTTCGATATTAACCTGCATCAAACCAAACAATTTCAAAACCAAGCATGTAATGGTATCTTAACACGTGATAATCGAGCTATATAACAAGATTAAATCAATTTGTAAAAAAATCCATCAAAAGTAAATTTTGCTTTTAGAAGGTGAACATAGGTTCCTTGGTACTAAGTTTTGACTTTATATGTATCAAATCTAAATACTTTATTTAGTTGATCCATAGCTGGTGTATATTATTCATCATCATGTCTTCAAACATACGTGTGTAAACAGAGAGGAAGTAAATATTTAGAACCACCTTATACCATGAACTTCAAATAACAGTCATGTTATCACTCTAACTTTTTTCTTCGTAAAGAAAAAGGCGAGGCAATTCTACTGTTAATATATGTCACTTGCTGTTCAAACACCCACTTATAATTATACTGAAAGATAGTTTACAGTTTTTCTTTACAAAAAAGACAGGAACACTAATAATTAACACATCAAAGATTTTGTTTTCAATTCACTGACATATTAACTAGAGGTGTCAAAGTGACACGAATGGCCCCGTCCCAAAAAGTTGAAAAATCTGCAATTTCAATATGAACACATGTGGACACAAACATGATGGTTATCTCAGATATCAAAAATCAGCTCAAAATCTGGAGGGGAATAGAAAAAAAAGACCGTATAACTGTGATTTTCAATAATTTTCAAAGTCAAAAGCCCGTTATGTCGGCAAAAATTAGTGGAGCGGAAAGAAACTTAAACTTGATCTGTAACTCATCATAGTTAACTCACATACCAAAATCAGCCCAATATCTAAAGGCATTTAGAAAAAACTCCGTATAATGGTTTGTTGCGAAATGACGGAATGACGGAAAGACGGAATTTCGGACAAGGGTAAAACGATATGGCATTTACAACTTCGTTGCGGGGCAATACAAATAAAGGAAATTTATTGATTCCGATTCAATGACACATTCCACCTTTGGGAATTAGAGTTTACTGAAATGTTAGGTCAGTATGCCAAATTTATATGTCACAGAAAGTGAATCATTCGGGAGGTGTGTATTAAGTTCAAGAGACTTTCTTAATATATATAAAAAAGATAAGTTGATACCGAACTGAAAAATGTAGCGATGCAGATATGTATAAACTGTGAAACGTGTTAACGCGTAATATTAATGTATATTGTTGAATGTCTGTGATGTGTACTTACAAAATTTTGTCTTCTACATGTATAATGGGTAAGAGAAGAAACGTGGCTTCTAACACCTCATGCATATGGACACGTAAGAGAGGTGTTGCAAGTGTTTGTTAAAGTCCATAGAACTTGGCTGCTACCCGATGTAGCCCTATACTGCATAAAATACACACGAATTTCTTATTACATCACAGCAATTTGTCTTTACCTGTATGTGTTCGTTGAAGATTCTAATTATGATTTTTATTAAACGGGTCGGAATATGAACACGTAAGAGAAGTGTTGCAAATGTTTTAAGTGCAAAGACTTTGCTGTCACCCATCAATATACTGACCTATCAGATGATCCATATACCTCTTCTGCTGTTTTGAATTAGGTGTAATTAACTAATCTACTAGTATTTTTACTGTGTGTATTCAATGAAATACATAGTTTTTATCGATATTATAACTGTTACAGAAATTTGTCATTTTATCCTGCAATTGGGTGTCCTACTATACAGATACAGCCCTACAGATATCGCTATGCTGTATCTGTATACTATACAGATATCGCTTTAAAGCTCCGCCCACTGCCGGACTGAGTATTGTTTGAACCTGTGTGACCTCAGAATGTGTATTCCAGTTGCATTCCAATGACGATGACAATTGTCGAATTCAAAACTTGAATGTGTATGATTGTGTTACAAAATTAACCATGTCAATTTCAGCATGCATGTTTAGTGAATGTCAAGTCTGAAGCGTAGGACAACTCGTACACTTCTGTTTCAAATTTGACAATGTTTTATTATTTGTTTTTACTGTTGAAATTAGTTGTTATGTTAAAATAGATAATTATTCACCTTGAGCGATGAATTATTGTTGACCATTCGAGATTCTTTTTCGCGAACCCGTCTTCAGCGTAATGTGTGATTTTGATATTACTACGCGGGCCTCAAGGGATTACAAATCGAAAATAAATTCTAAATATGTTAGTTTTTGTGTCTTTCAAAACACAAACAATATACAGAACTAATTGCAGGATAAAGACAATAACTGTTTAGTGTCTTTAAATATCAGCTGTATTTGTACTCGGCTCGAAACAGGTGTAGTAGCTCGCTAAAAGCTCGCATACACCTTGTTTCCTAGCCTCTTACAAATACAGCTGATATTTAAAGACACTAAACAGTTATTGTCTATTTATTTGATATAACTTTCACTAACATTTTTTCCAATTTTTTTTTATAGTTTCCTTCAAAACAAAATGTTTTGGCAAGGTTAAGTACACGTACCATTGGTTTTGTTTATATCCCCTGGCAGGAAGGTTCTGCTGATGAGGTTTTGTGACCATCTATTTTTAAAGTGCGTTTATTTATCTGCAGATTTCACAGCTTACTACTGTGTATGGGTAGTACACCATATTGAATTTTGTATGGATACATATGTACAGTTGTTTAAATATGTGTGCCTTGTTATCTGTTATATATCTAAGGGTAGTCTCATATGCTTTCAAGTTTTATTCTCCCTATTTTTATACTGTTTATATATAATAATGTGTATGACGAATGAGGCTATTTCACGAATGACTATTTTGTTCTGTTTTTGCATTGGATATTTTGGTTTCAAAAGACTTGGTCATTTGCTTTTAACATTTTTCACTCTATTAATATCTATCAATATTGATTTTCATTATTTGTAATATTCAGGACCATTTCGAAGATTTAAACTATTGTGGAAAACAAATAAATAGAGATAAAAATAAAATAGCAAAATGATTTAAAATATTTTGTCAATTCTTATTATTTGGCGCGACACTTATTGATATTGCCTTATTACATTATTTTTTTTGTACGAGTAAAAATAACACGAATTTCAATTTTGAAGCAAGGTATGTTTACTTTTCATTTGCACTTAGTCTTGTTATCTTCATTTAATCTGTTTATATTCAAGGTGTTGTTATTTGTTTGGCCAATAATCTTGTACTACTCTTAATTGATATGTGTTTTAATCGTTTGACCGCGACCTTTTTTTATTTTTGTTTGTGTTTTGTTTGTTTGATCATGAATGTTTTATTAATCTGATTTTTTTGTCCGTGCACCTCTAACACATTTTCTATTTTTCGATGATTTACTTGTTTGAAAAGCACCTATAATAGTTTTCCATTTGTTTTGACAATATCATTGTTAGTCCGTGCACCTTATATATAATTTTTCAATCGTTTCGATGATTTTTCTGACGACCTTGGACCTATTGACGTTTCGTTTTTCGTCATTAGACCACTTATAACTTTCGTGTTGTGTGTTTGACTTTGTTTCTCCCTACTTCATTTGTACTAACAAACTTTATAATTTAATATTTGAGTGATTTTTTTAAAGGAGTGTTGGTGTGTAAAAAAGTACATGTTGTATCATGTTATGTGTATAAATAGGAACTGTACCACGATTTCCCGATGATTACAAAAACTTATTTTATATCCAAAGGACAAATTGATGTATCCCAAAATATTGGTGTTATACTACTTAAAATAATATTAAAGTGCATAATTTTATGATATTAGTCGTGTTTATTCAATAAAAGTGCAATTTAATTTCAGGAAATTCAAAAGTAGATAAGCATATCTTGTTATCTAAAATTACTTGTTGAAATCAATACGGCGGACGTACACGTAGTTATATAGCAAAGTAAACACGAATGACTTTTAAAAAGTAACATAAAAGAGAAACGGAGGATATTCAAACTCATATGTCAACTGGCAAAAACAGACAAACTTGAGAAGGAAAATTACCTGTAAAAAAAAGAAGTAAATGTTAAGAACCACCTTATACCATGAAATACCAATTGAACAATCACGTTATCAATCGAATTTAGCGTGGTAATTGATTCGATGGATGCTACATCCACTGTTTATATTTGTCACATGCTGTTCAGAGACACCGACTAACTGGAAAAAAAATTACACTTTAAAGAAAAGTAACAAGGGATCTAAAAATTAACACATAAAAAATAATGTTAAAAATATCCAAGGTAATTCAAACTGTTTTATCAATTTAATGACATATTAAATAAAAACCAAGGTAATGTCTTTGATACATTGCCTTTCAAATTTATTGACTCATTCAACCTTTTGAAGTGTGAATTTATTGAACAATCAGGTCATTATGTCACATATATATGTCACTAAAAGTTAATCATTCGAAAAGTAAAAAACTTAGGTCAAGAGACTTTCATATAAAAAAAAATAGTGGTTTGATACTTAACCGAGAAACAAAGCAATGTTGACATTTATAAACTATGAAAACATGTTATCAGGTACATGAAGTATGGATGAATATCATTTGATGTTTCATGCTTCACTTAAAAATGCCATATTTTGATTAGCTAATACGAGGGCGTTAATTTACTCTATCACATGGCTGAGCAGGTGACATTTCTTTTAATGTATTGTTGAAAATAATCAAGAATCGATAATTTAGAGGGCAATGAATCAAATTTACATCAAGTTATTTAGGCAATGCTTAGTTCTATGTTTCTGCTCAGATTCTATTATTTGACTGTCAAAATAAAAAATAAATAAATAAAAAATTATGCTTCACTTCTGTTGATTTTTCTAATACCTGTATTGTAACGTTGGTATGTTCGTGACGTCATAGCAAATACTTTTAAACAAAATTCATCTGTAAAAGACAATATTGACAGGACATTCAGCATAATAAATTTAATAACACATAGCTGAGGGAGTTAAGAGTAGATTAGTACCCCTAAAAAAAAAGCATTGTCAACCTTGGCTTCGCCGCGGTTGACAATGTTTTCCCTGGATACCAATCTGCTACGTGTTATTTATATAGTGTTATATGTCTGATATATGAGTCTTCAAAGTTTTGGCTGCAGAATGAATGTTGAATAGGCACAGTAAAATTGTATTTCAGCAGAACATATATACAAAGACACGTACACGAGAGTTTGTCCGTCACACCACGTTTCTCCATACTGCTGGAACTGCACATAAATGTTCCTGGGTGTTTGATAACAGCACAACAATTCAATGACCTATCAAATGACTCCAATAACTCTTCCACTGTTTAACTATGTATAATTATCCAAACCCTTTGTGTTGTACTCTGCGTTACAAATAATTAAAATATTTTGACAGAAATTTCAGTTTTTCATTCAATTTAATGTTTTGCTTATAGCTGTCTATCATGTATATTGAGAGTACGATTTTTGAGTTTCATTGAAGATTGTTGCAAGATATAGAAAATAAATTTTGTGTTTTAACATGTTGTGATTTGGTTAAAATCCCTTGTCATGAACATTCAGTGCAAGATCTAAAATTGAGAATGGAAATGGGGAATGTGTCAAAGAGACAACAACCCGACCATAGAGTAGACAACAGCAGAAGGTCACCAACAGTTCTTCAATGCAGCACGAAATTCCCGCACCCGGAGGCGTCCTTCAGCTGTCCCCTCAACAAATATATATACTAGTTCAGTGATAATGAACGCCATACTAAACTCCAAATTGTACACAACAAACTAAAATTAAAAATAATACAAGACTAACAAAGGCCAGAGGCTCCTGACTTGGGACAGGCGCAAAATTGCGGCAGGGTTAAACATGTTTATGAGATCTCAACCCTCCCCTATACCTTTAGCCAATACAGAAAAGTAAACGCATAACAATAAGCACATTTAAATATGCCTTTTTTACCATTTCTGTTGTGGTATTTGCCAAAAAATACTCTATTCGACTGGACGCTTGTAAAGTCACGATCATCAATGCGTTTTTGAACGTTGTCATTCGGTGTAATTAAACAGATATAGCATGTTCTAAATGGGAATTTGTTAAAAAAAATACCAGTCTTGAGAATGAATTTCCTTCGACTTACGGCTCGAACATTCCCTCGACTGGTATTTTTTCGCAAATACCCCTCCTTAACATGATGTATCTGTTAAAAATACCTTGCCATTTGTTTTTAACATTTATCCAATCTATGGATATTAATTTTCATTGTTTGAAATTTGATGGACTTATTTGAAGTTTAAAATGTTTTTTTAAACGAATTCAACATGATGAAAAGAAAAAGATAATTGTAGAAAACTGTTTAATATGCTTTCATAAGAAATTGTGTAGTACATGAATATTAATAATTATAATAAATGGCAACGTTTGGTCTTTTTATCAGGAAATTTCGTTCCTATACCTAATGTTCTCCATAAACCAATGTAAGATCTTTCAATATTTGGGTCTTTTCCGAGTCTGATGCAAAACTTGCACGTGCCGCATTAAATATCTGAAAAATAAGGAATAACATTTGAAAACAGAAAATAGAAATTTTGAAAATATTTTGTCAATTCTTATCATTTGGTGACACTTATATATATATTGAGATTGTCTTTTTACCAGCAAAATAACAAAGATGTTAAATTTGAGGCAAGATTTGTTTACTCTTTTTTAGAACTTGCTATAATCATTCGATCTGTTTAAGTTTAATGTGTTGGTTCTTCGTAAACAATCATTTGTTTGTTCGATAATCTTGTATTACTTTTAATTGGTATCTGCGTTTTACTTGTTTGACCGTGACCCTTTATTACTTTTGACTTGTAGCTACGTTTTGCTTTTTCCTTGGATTTGCTGTGACCTTCTATTTATTTTGATTTGTAGGGATGATGTATTTGTCTGACCGTTCACCTCCAATAACATTTTAATTGTTTTGACGTTTAATTTGTTTGACATTACACCTGTTAAAACTGTTCTGACTCTGACTACCTTTAACCGAGTTTAAGTATGCGTATTTTTGTGTGTGTGTGTTCTATCCAATTCGCTAAAGGTATAGGAGATGGGTTATGATCTCATCACATGTTTAGCCCCGTCGTATTTGTTTTCTTCCGTTCCAAGTCAGGAACTTTTGGCCTATTATAAATCTTGTTTAAGGGAAAGCTGTAGTTCGAGAAGGTGCAAAATTTTCTCACTGTCCTGAAGACACTTTAGTGCCCTTCGGATATTTCTGCTCTAAGGTCATTTTTTTTCTCCGACACATTCACAATTTCCATTCTCATTTTATTTTTCCATTTGTATTGACGTTTTGGTTTTAAGAACATGAAACTCTAATAAAAAAAAAATATGGGACGATAAAATAATACTAACCGATTGTATAATTTGTTCGTCTGTTAGCCCAATTTCTTTACACTTAAGGTAATCATCATCTAGGTTGTTGTCAAGAACAACCGGATCATCTGTGTTGATAGAATAGTTAGCGCCATCTTTGACAAACCTATACAGAGAGTCATCGATTTAAGTATAGTCATCAAATATTAACAATTGATTGTATGTGCCGCTTTTTAGATCAAGATTCTTAGGTTATATATTCAAGACGAGAACAAATAATACAATATATATCAGTTAAATGTGAAATAGCAAAGATTTCACGGAAAATTCAATAAAATAGGTCTTGATCGGTCATTGTACTGTTTGATTTATGACTAAAATCGTAGTACAGCACACTGTCAGTATCTAAGATGGGTCTTACAAAGCAAATGGGTAGAAGAATGAAAAAAAGAGTGTCGTTTAATTTAAGCAATGCCTTTTCAATTCAAAGACTCATTAAACGATTCTAGGCTGTGTAATTTAAACCATGTCTATTTCAATTCAAGGACCAGGGAAATAAAGGTTGGTTGTTTGACTTAAGCAATGCCTTTTGAATTTAAGGACACAGTAAGAGAGTCATAGTTTTATTATTTAAGCGATGACTTTTCAATCCAATGACACATAAAAAATTAAATTCAAGGTTGTGTAATGTAAGCGGTGCCTATTCTATTCAATGACACATACACAATTTCCAGGTCGTGTTATTTAAACCATGTCTATTTCACAGTTTCACACTAAAGAACTTTTGATATTTGTATTTATTGAAATGAGAAAGTCTGTATGTCAAATATCTATGTCACCAACAGATGAGTCAGTCAATCTGTGAACATTAAGGTCAAGGGAATTCTGATTGGGCCTTAAAAAATAGGTTTGTTTGCCCTAACCCTGCCTATCCAGAATATAGCTGCCTACTCAAAATCTGTTGTCCTGATGTGAAAATGTTTTTTTTTTATTCAATATAGGCATGAAGACTTATAAACATCTGATACTTAAATTTCCCTTCGCCAAACAAAAATAAAGAGAAAAAAAAAGAAAATGAAAACGCGTACCTTCCTATCCATTGTTTCAACAAATATTTTTAAGTGTGGCCTTATTAAAAATATAATATCCTTTTTTTTTTAAATGTCTTCTACATTTAAAAAAATCATGGTTGTGTATTTAACAATTACATCTTTATTACAACCTCACACTAAAAAAAGTTAAGGAAGTATAATTTAAAAAAAAAATGCCTTTTCCATTCAGTGACGCATTTAAAATAAAACAGAGATTGAATAATTTAAAAATAAAAGTCTTTCTATTCGAGCTTTACTGATGGGTCTTTTGTAGACGAAACGCGCGTTTGGCATAAATAAAAAAATCAATCCTGGTATCTATGATGAGTTTATTTCCATTCAATGACACATCAAATAAACCAAGGTAGTCTTATTTAGAAAATGCCCTTACAATTCAATGACAAATAAAAACAAGAATATGTCCATACTACACGGATGCCCTGCTCGCACTATCATTTTCCATGTTCAGTGGACCGTGAAATTTGGATCAAAACTTAAATTTGAAATTGAAATTAGAAAGAGAATATCATAGAGAACATGTGTACTAAGTTTCAAGTTGATGTGACTTCAACTTCATCAAAAACTACCTTGACCAAAAACTTTAACCAAAACTTCGCACTATCTTTTTCTATATTTAGTGGACCATGAAATTAGGGTCAAAACTTTAATTTGGCATTAAAATTAGAACAATCATATCATCGGGAACATGTGTACTAAGTTTCAAGTTGATTGGACTTCAACTTCAACAAAAACTACCTTGACCAAAAATTTTAACCTGAAGCGGGACAGACGGAATGACGAACGAACCGAAACATAATGCCCCTCTACTATCGAAGGTGGGGCATAATAAAGGTTGTTTAATTCTAAAATGCCTTTTCAATTTAATGACGCACACACAAAATCATGGTCATATAATTTAGATAATTGTTTTTCAATCTTATGGTAATTTCGAAATTTTGAAATTGGAATTAATTTAATGATAGGCCAGTATGTCAAATTATGTATGTCACCAACATAACTAATCTAACTGTGAACGTTAAGGTCAAGAGAATTCTAACTATTTAATAAATTACTAAACCGAGAAAAATAGCAATGCAGAAACTTTTCTGAAATACCAAAACAAGGTATATGTGTAATACACAAAATAGAGAGTGTGGTTCCAGTTTAAAAAAGGTAAAATCTCAAAAAAATTAAACTCCGAGGAAAATTCAAAACGGAAAGTCCCTAATCAATGGCGCATTAACCTCCCAAAGAGCGTTATATTTTACAACGATGCGCGAATAAAACATAATAGGTAACAGTGTCATATAAGGGTAAAGCAGCCATCACATAGTAACAATCTTAATAAGAATAAAAACAAACAAATATTTAACAAAGAAGCACAACAAAGCATTTATCAAATTTAACAACCACAGTCATTGCTTACTTATATATGTATTGTAATTCAACTCATTAAGGTTTGAAATATTTGAAGTCATGTGACTAAATGACAACGTTCATATCATCTCTAGTGTAGAATCGCGTGTTTGACGTCAGAATGTAAACTTCACAGAGGAAGAGATATAGAATAATTTTGTCGTTCAAAGTATTTTCAAAATTATAATGGAACAATACATAATCATGGCATTACGATAGAACAATAACATAATGGCGGGACGTTTAAAAGTACAGACCCACGTCATATGTACCAAAGAAACACAAAAAGTCACACGTACAAAACACACCAGCAAAAATGAAAGATAATACAAACAACACATTGACGGGATGTATAAGTACCAAGCCACGTGAAATGGATATCAACGAATACAGACCAAATAGTAAAAGTAATATTAATAATAGAACAACGACAAAAAAAGAACAATATAACACGATATAAATGATGATAGCACAATAAAATAATGGCGGGACGTTTAAAAGTACAGACCCACGTCATATGTACCTAAGAAACACAAAAAGTCACACATACAAAACACACCAGCAAAAATGAAAGATTATACAAACACCACCTTGACGGGATGTATAAGTACCAAGCCACGTGAAATGGATATCACCGAATACAGACCAAATAGTAAAAGTAATATGAATAATAGAACAAAGACAAATAAAAGAACATTCTAATATGACGTGCTTCTTTCGCTTTGTAAACAACACCGTGATAAAATTCTCGATATATCTATACTTAGCGCAGACTCCAAGATGTACACACATGGCTGTTTAAATATGCCTCCCACGTAAATCCACATGTATCGTAACCTATGTGTAAACGGTTGTGAATTTCGCTGTGTTAACAATTATAATTGAATAAAACCCTACAGAACATTTATTCTGATTCTGACGCATAACAAAAAGAATTTACACATTAGAGAACATTTACTAATTTCAGCAAGTCAACATGGCGGCCCCTTGGTTACAACATGTCAACAGTGAATTTGACGGTAGCTTACAATAACAAGTGTAAATTTAAAATTGCAAATGTTGGGTTTACTGAGAAGTAACAAAAGGAATCACATTTTTTTTTCTAGCGGTTAGTTAAGAAATCATTCATGCAGGTTTATTAAATTTGTTTTACATTTATCGAACAGTGGGTAAAATAGAACAGTCACACACACGGTATACCCATCATCGCTTCAGTTTATTAATGATCGTATTTGTCCTATTAGAATCGAAATAATTCATGGAAGCCATAGATTTGTTGTAAATTTACACATGGCCTGGGCCGTGATATTCGTTAATTTTATCCCTCTCTAACGCTCAGGATAAAATTCGAATATCACGGCCCAGGCCATGTGTAAATTTCCAACAAATCTATGGCTTCCATGAACTATTTCTTAAATATAACACGTTATAAATGTATTAATAAAAAGATGATAAACAACATGAGTACGCAAAATTCAAGTGCCATCTAAAATAATAAGGGTAGGTAGATAGGGATTTTTATTTTATTTTATGTTTTTTTTACATTAAGTCTACGAAAGCAGCACTCAGACTTTAATAGTGCTTAAGGATTATGTACCCCTTTGTTGATTCAATGCTAAACATATGGAAATTTTATAGAAAATCCACAGCCTTTATCCTTGTACTCTCATATTTGGCAATTTGATGACTGATAGATATAGGATTAGTGCATGCAGTGCTAGCATTGATTTCATTAAAACAAGTTTATTAATGTAGTTATTGGCTAAAAAAAAAATGGACTAAATCAAGTACACCTTTTAGTGTGCGTTCGACTTTTGTGACTCAGCACGAGGTATTTTGGAATTTACAGATTGGTTAGAACTTTTTGTAAAAAATAAGCACTAGCACATTATAGAAAAGCAAGTGAGTGATCTTTGTTTGAAATTTGATATAAAAATTCTCTGTATTAAAGGCTGTTGATTTTCTATAAAAATCTTGTTTTATTTGCCCCAAAGTACTCTTTTTCTATAAAATGCAAAGAAACAATAAATAATAATGCTCTGCTTTGTTTCCCCTTGGTATATGTACAAAATGGCCCATCTCTTTTAGTCATTATATCTGTAGTTTTGATACAATTGAAGTTTGAAAAGTTCGTACAAAAATGGCCATAGAAGGGGTCATGAACTTTAATGTAAAATGAAAAAAAAAATCTTTAGGGAAAGCTATTATTTAAACTTAAGAGAAGGAACCACACATATATTCTTTTTGACTAAATAAATTATAATTCGAACTTAGACCTCTTTTAAACAGGGATACATTTTAACATTTAATGTATTATCTCTTTACACTGCGATTAAAATACCGAAATATTGAAGAAGTAGTCGAAGACACGTCAACAGCATTTTTATCTCCATTATAATAAAACTGACAGAAAACAACGTCAAAAATTAAAATACATTTAAAATTTGGCATACATCGTCTGCGCTTGCACGTGCTTTTTAAAGTATCAATATACTGATACCATGAACATTTGCGACGTTATCCAATCAAAATAAACGTTACGAACTGTGTTGCCTTAGAATATAACTTGACACTGCGATTAAAAATACTGACATATTGGAGATGTAAACGAATAAACGTTACAATAAAAAGGTCGACAACTAGCGTTTTAAACGGACATACTGGTGTATACAATACATCAATCTCAATAACAGAAAAATACACCCAAAGACCAACAAAATGTTTCAAAATGACAACTACGTTGGTTCTATGCATTGATTGATTTATTGTTGTTGTTTAACGACACTTTCAGCATGCTTTATCTTGATGGACAGTTTAAATTGATGGATAAATCCAGAGTAAACAACTAAAACCACCGTCCTTTGGCAGGAAACTTCCAAATCTAGTTAATTACAATCGGAGTTGAACATGGATTACATTTAAAAGAGGGACGAAAGATACCAAAGGGACAGTCAAACTCACCACACCAAAACAAACTGACAACGCCATGGCCAAAATGCCATTTGCACTGCTCGAAATTACAACCTCAAGATAGAGAAACTGTAGATATTTTTTTTGATCAATCGGCGCTATAACCTTTTTCTTTTCTTATATATACATCCTTCAAGTTGGCTTCCAAACGTTCCTAAGCTGTAAATGTATGTGTCATTTTATCTCTTGTTGAGAGTTGTCTCATTGACAATCGTTCCACATCTCCTTTTTTCTAAATCCGGAGAACCGCTTTGTACGTATAAAAATGAATTGCTGTTTCACTTTTTATAGTCGATAGGTTATCAATGAAAAAAAATAGAAGGTATATAGGAGGCAATAAATTTAGAAATGAGGAAAACATCGAACAGACGTTAACAATCCACGAAAAGCAGAACAGAAATTTTAATACTGAAGAACCCGCGATCTCCACTCTAAGTATTTTTCCGTTTTCGAGATATGATGCTTTGCAACAATTTACTCAATGTTGTGTATAGTGCTTCATAGTAGAAATTAGAACACATTTGATGTCTGTGTCTGAGATGAAAACAAAACGAACCTTACCAATAAAAGCAAGAGAAGAGAAACACGAGTTAAATGCTCCGGAAGGGTCAAAAGTTCCTATTGCCCTTAAGACACATGTAATTTTACTGTTTCCTAAAAATTTGAATGCAAGATACCAAGTTTTGAGATTAAAAAATAAAGTCGGCATTCGTAGATGTCAAAACAACAATGTGCTCTGATCTGAGGTTACACTTGTGATTACGTGTCTTAATAAAACAACCTAATTTTAACCCCATTACAAAATGTGCTTATCCGAAGTCAAGAGTCAGTTATTCAGTGTTTGTCGTTTGTTGCAGTATAACATCATTTTTATTTTTTTTTTTACACTGTACATGCCTTAGATCCTGGTGAAGGTACCGTAGTTTGGAAGTTAAAGTATCAACCAGAAATTAAGCAGACGTAACTGTTGATCTTCGGATCAGTGCAATCAAACCTGCACGTGCTATCTGGTTTGTACACGCCTTTGATCGTGTATTAAATAGATTTCGTCATGCGAGCATTACAAACGCATCAGTTGTGAAATTACATGATACAATATACAAAAATACATATTCATAAATATTAAGATAATTTACCTTAGAAGTGGATGTTTTTTCAAGTCTTCGGACACAGAACCTGTTCTTATACTGGAAAACGGACAAACTTCAAAGTGAACTTGATCTTTTATACATTGTTGATACAATTTTTCATCATCAACAACATGATATCCGTGTCCAATTCGTTCTGCATACATATGTTCTAATGCCTAAAATATCAATTTGTTAATATCATGATGATAAATGTCTGCTTAACGTTCAGCGGCGAATTAATACACATATTCAGGACGAGAACAGGTTAATGAAATATGAATATTAACGCTGCCTTGTATGAGATCGATAAACTGAGTCGGATTTGTAACGTGCTTGTTCACCAAATAACAGTTTGCGGGCAGACATTTCAATTTACCCTGAAGCATTATTGTGATTCTGAGGTTCTTACTCCTTAATGCCACGTGATTAGCGGAGAAGCAGCAAATACCAATTTTAAAGTCTTTGGTTTGACCCAGCTGGGGTTCGAACCCACAACTTCTTGCACACGAAGCGAACACGCTACCACAAGACAACTGAGGCGGTCAGATACATATGAAGTAGACTCATCTAACGTATGTGTATTACTAGATCGCTTCTTTTCGGTACAAGTTGGCTGATGTTTTATTCATAAATGAAAGCTCAAATCTTTTCTTAATATTTAAAATGAATATCTTGAATTAAAGACATTCAATGTTCAGTTTATCAATCTGGTAAACATTTTGTTTTTTTAACTGTGGTACTTGTGGCTTCGGTGGGATTTTAACTGTGGTACTTGTGGTTTCGATTGGATTTAACTGTGGTACTGATTCTATGATATACAAGGGTCCAAATGTTGAGTCTTGATTTCTTTGTTCTCCTGGTATATCATGTATAGATTTAGGAAGATGTGGTGTGAGTGCCAATGAGACAACTCTCCATCCAAATAACAATTTTATATGTCGTTTTAAAACTTTTTCGCCCATTTTTTTTTCATTCTTATAATCGTAGCACATTATTTTAGTTTGTTCTTCGATTTTAGACAATTCAAGACCATAACTATCTAACATATAAAATCATCTTTACCCTCATTTATCAAAATGAATTCCTTCGTTCTGGTCAAATGTCAAATTGTTTTCATTGCCTTTCTATTCATTCATACATGTATACATGAATGTTCATTTCTGTAACTTTATGTAAACATTGTATGATTTATTACATAACAAACCTCTTTAACACCTTCAGATGGTCCATTTTCACCAGCGTGGACTGTTCTATGGATACCTTCGTCGAACGCAACCTTTAAAAATACAACAAACAAAAGACTTTGTTAAAAAGCTGTACAACTAGATTAGTATGACTCATCTATCATAGTGCATTGTAAAATAGATCGATATAAATAAAATGTTGAAATTGGGGATAAGCATGGATTGTCATTTTTTCAAGCTTTATGGTAAACGCCATAGAACCCGTTTGAATAAAAAATAATCATTACTAGTCTTACAAAATGTATTAGAATAGAGTCAACTAAGGCTCTTTAGAGTGTATGTCGCTCACTTGCATCACCTTATAGTAAAAATCTTCATTAAAGGAGAATAACTTTATTAATTTCAGTCTTATGTCGATTTATACCACTGTCCAAAGTTAGGGGAGTGTTGGGATCCCGCTAACATGTTTAAACCCGCCACATTATTTATGTATGTGCCTGTCCCAAGTCAGGAGCCTGTAATTCAGTGGTTGTCGTTTGTTTATGTGTTACATATTTGTTTTTCGTTCATTATATTTATATAAATAAGGCCGTTAGTTTTCTCGTTTGAATTGTTTTACATTGTCTTATCGGGGCCTTTTATAGCTTACTATGCAGTATGGGCTTTGCTCATTGTTGAAGGCCGTACGGTGACCTATAGTTGTTAATGTTTGTGTCATTTTGGTCTACTGTGGATAGTTGTCTCATTGGCAATCATACCACATCTTCTTTTTTATATCTGTATATCTTATCCTGCTGATAATTTTTCGTTTTCAATTTTTCTTTTTTCTTTTTGATAGTTATCTAGACATAAGGCAACATATTGAAAATTGGCATTTAAGGGGAATAACTACAATAATGACTATACCAAAGAGTTTATCTCTATCTATAATAATATTCAAGATAGTAACCAAAAACAGCAAAATTTCCTTAAAAATTTCAAATTCAGGGGCAGCAACCCAACAACCAGTTGTTGGATTCATCTGAAAATTTCAGGGCAGATAGATCTTTACTTGCAAAACAATTTAACCCCATGTCTGAATTACTTTTAATGCTTTGGTTTCAGAGTTATAAGCCAAAATCTACATTTTAACCATGTTCTGTCTTTAGTCATGGCGGCCATCTTGGTTGGTTGGCCGGGTCACGCCACACATTTTTTAAAATAGATACCCCAATGATGATTGTGGCCAAGTTTGGTTTAATTTGGCTCAGTAGTTTCAGAGGAGAAGATTTTTGTAAAAGCTAACGACGGACGACGACGACGACGACGGACGACGGACGACGGACGACAAGTGATGAGAAAAGCTCACTTGGCCCTTATCTAGACATAAGGCAACATATTGAAAATTAGCATTTAAGGGGAATAACTTCAATAATGACTATACCAAAGAGTATATTGTAAAATTATGGGCCTTTGGAAGAAATTTACCTATTTTATCATTATTTAGAATTAATACCTTAAATGCTTGCTTGTGAAGACATTCATTTGGTTCCACGCCTGGTTCAAAGTCGTCCCCAGCTATGTCAATCGCCACTACACCACGCGATTTAAACTCCTTACACAACTCTACTATTTCCATTGACCATTCTGTATACAAACAGTTATATATTAACTCATAGAACACAGAACACAGTTTTATTTTTTCAAATAATAAAGCGAGTTTAAGTGCTCTTCAACTTTGTACTTGTTAAGCTTTATAAATATTTTGATCTGAGCGTCACTGATGAGTCTATGTAGACGAAACGCGCGTCTTGCGATTTAAATTTTAATCCTGGCACCTTTGATAACTATTATTATACATGATATTGCTAAATCTATCTAGTTTTAATAAAATCTGTTATCATTATAAACATTTCTACTTTAAATTTTTATTATTATTTGATTTAAACTATTTTGAAATTAATGTTTTTGTTTAAATATCCAAACGTCATAATGCCAAAACAATCTAATGCAGATATTGAAACGTTTTGCATACTCCGGTTAATAAAGTACGTTTTTTTTTTTTTAAAGTTCGAAAAATAAAGTCTATTACAATCCGTTCGTCAGTCGCTCATTTCCATTGAATACCGATTGAAGTAGATGCTGGCTGAGTATTGAATAAGCTAAGTCGTTATAGCAAGAACATAGAAACTTAATCGTATTAACGAATTAATGTGTTATTTTTTTTATAAATAACGAGTAAGCTAAGTTGCTATAACGACATAAAAATAAAACTACACCGTGACAATTTCCGGCTTTTGTAGATTGGTAATTGTTCTTTAACGTCCAGTGGTAAATATCAATTTCATAGACATTTGTTTGTTATTTCTGACGGGTTTGGAATTAAAACTGATATTTAAAGGAAATCTTCAGCTTGCTTTATATCATTAAAATTCTAGGGTTCGGTGGCCGAGTGGTCTACGTATTACTACTGTAATCACTAGCCAGTCAACACTGAGGTTGTGAGTTAGAACCACACTCGCGCTGGTTCCCTCGATTCCAAATTTAATTGACTAGTATTATCAGTTTTCCTATCATCGAAGGTCGCAAGTTAGCTCCGGGCACTCTGGATTCCTCTACCAATAAAAAACTGGGCGCCACGAAATAGCCCAAAAGCGGTGATTAAAAGTGGCGTTAAAAAAATCTAGACGTACCTGGTCTGTGTGTCATACTGCACAAAATGCTCTTAACAGTAATATTAAAATCCTTTGATCCTTTTTCTAAAGCAGTGCAAACGATATCTACAACATCACGTGGCGAAATATCTCCAGGTTTAATGGCGAATTCTCGTTTCTCAGCTGTATTAGCAAGCAAATGCGGACAATATCTAGTCTCAACATATTTTATATTATGTTTGGCACTATCTTCACAAAATTCATACGCAATCCTGTAGATAGCATCTCTACATCCCCTGTGAAATTTAACAAGAACATAAGATAATGAAAGGCAAAATGGTAATTGCAATGCAGGATTTTGTAGGAACTACAAGACCTTTGAACCTTACTTTGTTTTATAAGTTATGTGTTTCGCATTACTCTTATTTGTTTTGATAATCTTAAGCATACCTATTCTGTTTTGTCCTTTAGAAATGATAATTATAAATAAAACCTACTGTTTTTTTACTAGGTTTTTGAAATTGGTAAGGACGTACGAGTATCGAGTATAGATTATGTTTTTTTCTTCTTTTTAGTATGATGTTGTTGTGACAACGTTAAACACACTGGAAGATCAGATAGAAAATAGTTTTGAAAGCATTCAATGTAAAGATTTAAAAAGAACGTCAGAACGTTAAAATGTCAGGGTTGCATGCATTCGCAATAATTGACTTGTTTTAGCCACTTATGTTAAATCTCAAAATATAAGGCGTACAGTACATGTATAATCAAATTTGAATTAATTTGAATTAATTTGGTCGAGCAACTTTTTTATAATTATGATATTTGTTTTACTTTAATAATATATCTTTTTATTTTCTCTTATATAATGTATTACATCTATTTTGTATGATAACAAGTGTGTGTGCGTCTGTATGTGTTTGTTAGTGAAAATAATGTTGTATAAATTACCTTAGCTGTATTTGGCAAAACTTTTAGGAATGTTGGTCCTAAATGCTCTTCAACTTCGTACTTTATTTGGCCTTTTTAACTTTTTTGGATTCGAGCGTCACTGATTAGTCTTTTGTAGACGAAGCGCGCGTTTGGCGTATATACTAAATTTTGTCCTGGTATATATGAGGGCCCTCATGGGGTTTTTGATTATGTGATTACTTGGCCGTTTTTTTAATGATTATTTGATAATTAAGCCAAATATTTCATGATTATTTGATTACCTAGGACTGTATTTTTAGTTTATGATTATTTGATTACTAAAGATAAGCAAATATTTAATGATTATGTGATTATATTGGCAAAAAAATGGTGATTATGTGATTACTAGGACCCCCCCCCCCCCCCATGAGGGGCCTCATATATGATGATATTAACTATTGACAAACATAAACATACGCTATTACTGGCATAAACACTCTAAAACAGTTTAACAAAACTTCTAATGTTGATCGTTCATATACAACAACATCTCGTTTGAATTCCTCTATATTCTCGTGGGGCATGTGAATTTTTCGAGATCTGAAATAAACGTTCAGTTTTTAAGAGTACTATATATTATGATGGAATTTGACCACCACAGTATGCGAATGCTTTAAACCTAAATCATAGTAGCACTCTTAACAAAATATTCATTTAGTTTAATAATCGCTACATTGTATACATTTTTTACAAACATGAGCAATCAGGTTAAACGGGAATAATTTGATATAGTATAAGTGATTACTTGTTCCTTAATTACCAGTGGCAAATATTTCAGTGTTTGTTATTCTCTCAAGTGCATGAGTAGTGCAACTCTGCTATAAATTACATGTGGTCAATATCTACTTTAGAGAGGTCCTAACCATATACGGCTAAATAAATCCAAGCGTATATAATAATTTATAAAAAAATAAGTCTTTGGGAATGGTTAGCAATAATAGAGATGATAATACATGTATAAATTTAAATCTTCCAAACATTAACACTATTCCTAAACTTTACATACATTACATATCTAAATGAATGACAATCTCACGTGAAATTGACGCGAATTTCAAACGTACTTTCACGTGAATTTTACATTAAACATAACCCTTACTTAAAACCCTAACCGTACAGTGAATCTAGACTCAGAACAGGGAAAGGATCCATAACGAACAAGAATGTGTACGAAGTACACGGATAATTTTCTATGTTCAATGGACCATGAAATTGGGTGAAAAATCTAATTTGGAATTAAAATTAGAAAAATCATACCATAGGTAACTTGTTTACTAAGTTTCAAGTTTATTGGACTTCAACTTCATCAAAAAATACCGTGACCGAAAACTTTAACCTGAAACGCGCACTTTCATTTTCTATGTTCAGTGGAACGTGAAATTGGGGTCAAAAGTCTAATTTGGCTTAAAATTATAAAGATCTTATCATAAGGAACATGTGTACTGTTGCAAGTTGATTGGACTTCCCCTTCATCAAAAACTACCTTGACCAAAAACTTTAACCTGAAGCGGGACAGACGGACGGACGAACAGACGAACGAACAGAAGAACGCACAGACCAGAAAACATACTGTCCTTCTACTACCGTAGGTTATTTTGTGATGATAGAATATGGACAATGAACAAAGCGCTAACTGTGTACACTAGTACTACATACATGTATTCTTTGAAACTTAGATATCACTCAGTAGATCTACGATATATTACCGCTCAACAACGCCCTTTAAAAGTTAAGTATCTTATTTTTTTCATTTTGTTTTAACGCTAGTAAATCAAAGTGTATACGTATCTATTGCCCATGACTGTGCATTAATTCTGTGTTAGCTAATTTGTATCATTTTATTATTTACATTTACTAGACTAAGTATTCTACATTGTGACGTGACATGAAATCGACATTGTACAAATATTCCTTTGTTAAGCACTGTTAAAGTCACAAGGGTGCTCCCATAGACTAAAAATGAAATAAAAAAAAAATCCCTACCTACCTACCTACCCTGTTTCAGCATTTGACAGTAAACACATATACTAGTACTTTTTGTTTGGTGTTACTATTTTGGCAGATAAAAGCAATAAGAAAAAGTTTAGCTGCATTTTTAAACTGCGACAATGCAGATATAATACATTACTTTGCTATGTCTAATACTGTTTGTGGTCGTACGGCTCCATCCAGATGGACATGAAGCTCAACCTGGAAATAAAAAAAGTAAAATACTATTAGATTAGGCCATAATAAATAATAGGTTTGCCCAAACGCTACCTACCCAAAAAAAAGCTGCCTACTCAAATTCTTTTATTGTCCTGATTTGAAGAAGTTTTTTTTTAATCAAATAGGCATGAAGACTAATAAACATCTGATACATTGTGTACTTCAATTTTTTTTTTTAAAGAAAATGCCTTCCTACCTACCCACTGTCTCAACCTTTGGGTAGGGTTTGGGCAAACCAAAATAATTTTAAGTGGGGCCTTAAAATAAACCAACAGCGTAACAAAACTATACAGGCAACAATACTAACAACACAAGTAAACCATGACCAAAAGAGTTAACTGCATCAAATGTAAGCAGGTCTCAACATAACAACCAGTGTAGCCATTACGTGAGGATTAACACTGTTACAACCAACAGGCAACAACGAGACCAAGTAGAGTAGGCAATGACCGAGAGAGTAGCATTACAATCGAACAGGCTTTAATAAAAACAACTAGTTTTAGTCATGACCGCGATTGTTGCATTGCAATTAAACAGGCTTTTACAAGAACAACAAGACATGCTAGAGAAATCCATGACCGAAAGAGTTGCCTTGATTTGCAATCGAACAGGCTTTAACAAGAAAAACTAGAGTAAACCATGACAGAAAGAGTTGCATTGCAAACAAAAAGACTTTACTTATGTTGTACTGTTATACCACTGTCCCAGGTTAGGGGAGGGTTGGGATCCCGCTAACATGTTTAACCCCGCCACATTATTTATGTATGTGCCTGTCCCAAGTCAGGAGCCTGTAATTCAGTGGTTGTCGTTTGTTTATGTGTTACATATTTGTTTTTCGTTCATTTTTTTTTTTACATAAATAAGGCCGTTAGTTTTCTCGTTTGAATTGTTTTACATTGTCTTATCGGGGCCTTTTATAGGTGACTATGCGGTATGGGCTTTGCTCATTGTTGAAGGCCGTACGGTGACCTATAGTTATTAATGTCTACATGTCATTTTTGGTCTTTTGTGGATAGTTGTCTCATTGGCAATCATACCATATCTTCTTTTTTATATTAAACAAGAAAAACTAGGATAAGCCATGACAGATAGAGTTGCATTGCAATCAAAAACTTGAAGACTTTAACAAGAACAACCAGAGTTATTGTGACCGAAAGATATTGGTTGCAATAAAAAATACATTAGCAAGAAAAACCGAAGTAAACCATGTCCAGGGAGCTTTAATTTAAGTATTAAATTGAAAATGGAAAATGGTAATGTGTCAAAAAGACAAAAATCCGACCAAATGCAAAGAACAAAAATACAAAGATCATACAGACAACAGTTCATTTAGACAATTTTCAAATCGATTAACTGGAAATTAACAGACAAACTCTGTATTTGAAATGCGTAATTTAAAATTACGACTTATATGCCAAGGCCCTAGCACTTATCACTCAAAAAAATGCTATGCATACCCTTATGAAGGGCAGTGATATATATGTATTATAAGTACATACAAAATTGTGAAAAAAGATGATAATTTAAAAAAAAAAAGTGAAGGAATTTAATAAAAAAAAAAGTTTAATCAAAATTAATTAGAAAATAACTATACAATAAAAAAAAAACATACGTGTTAAAGTGTCTGCGTCTATCTACGCGTTTGTTGACATACACGAGCTTGGTACAATGTTTTGAATTATAAAAGATCTTTCATGAGTGTTGACTTCGAACATTTCCGATTTTTGTGGGGTTTGATAATTTTTATTGAATATATATATGTAGGACTCTAAAGTGCGACGGGGACGCTAAAGTACGATGGGGACGCTGAAGTGCGATGACTACACTAAAGTGCGATGCTTACATACGCTAAAGTCCGATGGTCCACGAAAATATAGACTTTAGAAACGTAGTTGGATTATGACATGAACAGTCGTTTATACAAACCAATGAACATGCCGGAAGATGAAATAAAGAATGGATGCGAACAGATGCATATTAATGTTGACGTTAAAATATTGTCGATTTTATTATATATATCAAAGAGTAACGTCGGTGAAATAAAGTAACACGTTTTCAAGCGTAAATCATATATTGTCCATTAAAACATCAGTGTGTACCTTGTAGTAAATTTACATGTATTAATACTCGCTACGAAAAAGGGGAAAGCTCAACCAACTACCCCTTTATCTCACATTTAAATTAAAGCTCAGTTGTACAAATAAATTTTTATTCCGACAGTGATCGAATTTTGTATTTGCAACCGAAAACTTAAAGGGGATGTGTTTACATTAATCATGTTAATAGGCTGTGTGAACGGCAAGCTACACCAATTATCCCATACCCCCTCGTCCTAAACATGTATGAAATATTTGCCACTGGACGTTAATCAACCAATAAGCAATCCAATACGCCCGAATTGTTAAAAAATTCATTTAAAGGCAATATAGTATTTTGTGACAACTAAATAACCTTTTTAACAATAATTAATAGGTCAGTCTTCTTAATTTAGAAACAGTCACATAAGACTACCAGTAAAGTAAAAGCCTACAACAGTATATGTTATATCATATCAAACTAGATTTTGCAAAAGACTTGTTTTTACCATTAATGCCCTTGCACCTTACTTTATTGTTCCATCGCACTTTAGCAAACAAACAATCATCGTACTTTAGCGTGAGACACCATCGTCTTAAGCGTGACCATCGCACTTTAGAGTACCATCGCACTTTAGAGTCCTACATATATATTTAGCTTTTAGTTAAAATTGAAACCAAACAGGTCTTTAATTTAACAAAAGGTGTAAAAACTTGTATGTTAATCATGTCAAGTGGGAACAATTTTCAAATCCATAAACTGGAAATTAACAGACAAAATGTGTCATTTTAAATATATGACACTCATATCAAGATACAGGCCAAATGCCCTCGCACTTCGTTATCACTTGGCAAATATAACGTATATTTTCTCAAGGAAGGTTTTTGATATACAAAAATGCACACAGTACCATGGAAAACACAATTACTTCACAAAGGGGACATTATCTAAATATAAGCGATGTCCAAATCTATCTACGTGTATATTCAATGATATTGTCAATGACAAAACAATTAAAAAGTACTTTTTTAAAATATTATACAAATGTTATATAACTCATGTATTACTAGATCTCTCATGAGGGATAGGTTAGTTTTCAGTATTTCTGAGTTTCGAGTGCATAAGAATGAAGAGCATTTAGAATTTAAAAGCGTAAGCTAAAAGGTAAATTACCTTTTGTGAGCTATAATTGGTGTCTATTATGGAAACAAAAGAAGCTGTTTAAGGCAAAATATTTGACCCTATATCGAAGGACAAAAAACACAACGCATGCAGGAGCGGCTGATCCAGCCATTTTAAAAATGGGGATTCCCAACCCAGGATAAAGGGGGCTGCGGTTCCAACCATATATCCCCATTCAAATACATTGATTAACATATCGAATCAAAATCACTGAGGGTCTAAATCTGAAGGTGGTGTGTTGGTAGCTTGGGGCAGTGATGGGCAAGTGGCTGCTGCTTTGGAGATTGAGGATTTTTGTTATGCCTTTATTCTCTTTTCTTTATTTTTTTTTTGTGTTCATTATTCTTTAGTCATAATATCTTAGCACCTCATAATTTCTTTTCTTTATTATTATGTCACCATTTTTTGTACTCCTAGCCAATAATTTGTCTGTAAAGCCGATCTAAAACATAGTAACCTATAGTTGTTTTAAAATACTGTGTCACGTTAATCTTTTGTGGAGTGATGTATCATTAGCAATCATACCACATCTTCTTTTTGTACTTAATTCATCACTGTAGGTATTGACCAACGCACAGTTAGTACATCTATATATGGCTGGTTATAATATACGTTGACTTGCATTTAATTTCATATTTAGCCTTTAATATATATATACGAACAGCAAGAAAAGTTATAAGTGCATACACTCTGTATTTTTGTTAGATGTATTTCTATGTGTATCCATCTGACGAGTTTAGCCTTTTTCAACTGTTTTTTGATTGTTCGTTCTTATGTTGTAAACCAGGTTAGGGGATGGGTTTGGATCCTGCTAACATGTATAACCCCGACACATTCTGTATGTTTGTGCCTGTCACAAATCAGGAGCCTTTAATTCAGTGGTTGTCGTTGTTCATTATTTGTTCTTCGTTCATTTTTCGTACACACATTAGGTCGTTACTAGTTTTGTCGTTTTACAATTTTCATTTCGGGGCCTTTTATGACTGACTATGCGGTATTGGCTTTGCTCATTGTTGAAGGCTGTCCGGTGACCTATAGTTGTACATTTCTGATTCATTTGGTCTCTTGTGGAGAGTTGTTAATTGGAAGTCATACCACATCTTCTTTTGTTTTATATACACCATATACATCGATACAAAATACCGATTAAACCTCATTAGATCTAAAGATTAGTTGCTTAAATTGAGGATTTTTGCTACTTTGTACCAGAAATAAAAGTTTCTTTAAGGATCGACTGTTATAAACTGATAGTGAAAAATTAACGAAATTTTTAACTTAAAAGGCAGAAAAAATGAATACTCCCTGTCGTCGACTTTTTTTGGATATCTATAAACTATTGGAAATATAGTCAGATAGTGGGAATTGATTTTATCCAAATTTTTTATGCATTTAACATTGAAATCTTTTTTCTTTGAAAATCTTTTAAGGATTATACAAGATTTTCAAAATGTCCTTAAAAAAATTTGAACATTTTATAAGATCAGGAAAAGAACACCAGGGCTTATGGAGGGCCAATATTGATAAAACCAGAGGATTTCGAATATCTGATCATCCTTAAAGACGGAAGAACAATTTAATCGGTTGAAGTGTTACATTACTAGATATAAGTAATTTATTTTTATCAAACCAATACACATCTATTTATTTTTTACAATTTACGATTTACTTCCGTGTATAAACTCCCACTTTAATATTTGAATGTACAACATCTTGTCATTATGCTGGAATAATCCTGTAAATTAAGACGCGCATTCCATATTCAATCGATTATAAAGGCTCAGACGGAATTCATTGACAAAAAAATGTTCATAGAATTATTTATAGAAATAAACAAGAGCCGTTTAAACCGACCTGTTTACTTGTTTAGTATCAACACTCATTCTATATATAGATACACATGTATATATATATAATAATATATGATCTTTTCATAACTGAATCTTTTTGTAAGGGGAGGCCCGCTGACTGACCCAAGAGGGGCCCGCTCCAGTCATGCTTCAGTGATTCCTTATATATACATGTATAATCAAAATTTTCCCACGAAAAGGGTGAGGGGGGGGGGGTGGATCCCCAGGCCCCTGGATCCGCCTTTGGGAAGTCTTGACCATACGACAATTTTTATAAAAGAAACAGACAGAAGATAAAAGAGGGACATTCAACTCATTGGATCCCTTTTTTGTCAATCAATCAGTAAAGCAATACACCATGGAAGGTAATAAAAATACGAAACCATCCGGAACTTTCACATTCATCTTCTGCGAAAGTATAATAAGCAATATGATATGCAATGCACTCCAAAATGAAGATCGATACAATACCCATGTCGAAATCTACACGTACTATGTCATATTTATGACACAACATTGGTCTTACCTTATATTTGAATTTGTCCATTTCAGTGACCTGGTTGATAACAATCCGTTATCTGTTAGTGTACAATTGATATCAGCTGTGATTTTTTATTTACGGGGAAAGTGTCAAAACAGATTTTAAAATTTTATATATAAAAATTAAATGCACAATTGTACACACGCTAACTTTAAAATTCTCCGTTATTTTCAATTTTCAATGTCTAATTCATTATTGTACAATAATTAAATGAAATCCATACACAGTTTAAAGTTTCTTTGTTAAATTGTTAAGGTAAATCGAGCTCAATAAAGACATACGGTAAACTTTGTATTTCATTCACAAAGTTAAAACCGTTCAGTATCTTTTAGCATGATAATTTCTGTTATATGTAACAATAAATTATGAGAAATGAAACCGTTTTCATATAAAAAGAAAAACGGTCACATACACACACCCACACACAGATATTAAACCAAACTAAAAAAAAAAAAAGTTATAAACGGACTTTGCAACTTTTTTATAAAGATTTTGAAATCAATTCAAAAATGACAAACAAAAGCCGGGGTATGTAAAAAGGTCCTTTATTACTACCTATTTTCAATAAATTGTTACAAAGTTTCCTATTATCTTTGAAGTAAACTCTTACTTCCTCTATATGTAATTCTCATAAAAACGATGTTACTATAAATTTATGATGACAGATGCTTTCTTAAATAAATCTGTAAATCAAAACTTGCCGGAATCTTATTCTTTTATTTTCAACAGTTTAACAGTTAAATACTCCCTATGTTTTTGCACTTATAATTACGTGTTCTGTATTCCTATTTTCTCATTTCATTATCCAATATTTTTTTGCCATTTTCCCTTACTTTGTAAATCACCTTCCCGGTCCTTTTAAAATGTATTTTTCTAATCAGGGGGAAAATCAGTGGCGGATCCAGGGGGGGGGGGGTTCCGAGGGTTGGAACCCCCCTTTTTTTGGCCGATCAATGCATTTGAATGGGAGCATATAGTTGGAACTCCCCCCCCCCCCTTTTACTCTGGCTGGATCCGCCACTGAAAATGTACACAATAAGAATTTAATATATTCACATATATCTATATATATTGAAAAAAAAATGAATTACAGTAACCACTGTCATTAGTTTTACATGTTTTAATCATATTTTAATGTAGGATCCTACTTTATTTTTTTGCGATGATCCGTAATGAATTAATGCATTTTCTAAGAGTATGAAAATCAACTTTAGCAGAAAGTTTTTGAACAAAATGTTTCATACGGTTAACTTTCCACATTCATAAAAACGTTGCTGCTCGGTTTCGTATTTGATTGACAATTTAAGAAAACAGTGTTTGTCGTTATTGAGAGCTTATTTACCCGGTAAATAGTTTTTTTGCGCCCACTTAATATTTCCTGTGACCTTGATATATGATATCTGAATTAATACTATTATCTGAAAGATCACATAATTTAATATCAAATTCTTCTCAATTAAAGTTTTTCAAATTTGAATACATGCAGTTAAAAGCAGACAAAACCCTTTGTGTACCTCTCCCAAGTTACTTAAATGCGTATGCACAATTGACTGTGCTCACGGCTATATTTTATTTCTATCTCTAAACTACAATAATTTCACTTATCTTTTTAGATAAAAAGATAGAAAGAATAATTGACCCATTGAAACTTAATTAGGATAGGAAATACTAAGTTAACTTGCATAATCAGTGCAACAGTTACACGTGTACTATATTTTACATCCCTATAACGATAAGTGTATTATATTGTGGTAGATCATAGATTTTTGAAATAGTAAGTGCGTAATTCCCAAATACTAAGCGAAGAATTACTTCCGAGCGTAGCGAGTCGAAATATTTTTTGACAATTTTACGATAAAAAATCATATATTTTCAACAATCAAAAAGGGAGAGCGGCGTACTCTCTACACCCGCTAAATCTCCTTTTACATGTACCATGTACCTCCTATCCTGGTTGATTGACATTTACAAAAACAAGACGAATTGATAAAAAAAAAAATACTTCCTGATGATAATGACTGAACAGTCGTTTAAAGAGACTAGCACTTTACAAGGTTTCACGCTAAACATTTTTAGATCTTTTAACAACTTTCACATGTTTCAAGTATTTGTATATGGTGTATGTCTAACAACCCATGCTCATTTCGTCATCTTTCGTTATAAAATAACAATATTTATATAACGACAAACTTAACTAACTTAAAGAAAAATCATTTGCTATAGGTCAATTGTATAGTAATTTCAACACTCTTATGTACAGACGCATATTTCCAATAGTCAGAGAGTACCCAGCGAATGTTCAGATGTATTTTATATTTCAATGTAGCAACGCTTACAGTAAAGTGTATTACTAGTATGTAATATACATATACACATTCATGGATCTACAATCCGTCGATAACTAAATCTTGGCATTGCACAAGGTCATGTTTTCTCTGACTGTTTATGACGTCTTTACACTAAATCCATTGGATGTTGGATGTGTACGAATTGATAACTTAGTCTTAGATGCATGATTTTTTCTTATTAGTTGTTAGTGTTTTTGAACTAGCTGTCAATTAACTGCGAGTACTCTCAGATATGTACCTAGTGTCTTTTTGTCGTTGGGATGTACAAGTACCTGGCCACGTCCACTTGTATTTTTGTCCGTCTGATGATTAAAACCGTTGCAACTGATTTTTATTACTTTTATTAACCGTTCTTGTGTTGTACTGTAATACCACTGTCCCAGGTTAGGGGAGGGTTGGGATTCCGCTTACATGTTTAACCCCGCCACATTATTTATGTATGTGACTGTCCCCAGTGAAGAGCCTGTAATTCAGTGGTTGTTGTTGGCTTACGTGTTACATATTTTTTTCGTTCATTTTTTGTACATAAATAAGGCCGTTAGTTTTCTCGTTTGAATTGTTAAACATTGTCATTTCGGGGCCTTTTATAGCTGACTATGCGGTATGGTCTTTGCTCATTGTTGAAGACCGTGCGGTGAACTATAGTTGTTAATTTCTGTGTCATTTTGATCTCTTGTGGAGAGTTGTCTCATTGGTAATCATAGCACATATTCTTTTTGTATATTTAAGAGTGTTAACGGTTCCAAAATTGAACATTATGCAATATTTTAAATTAGTCATGAGTAAAATATCAAGGTGTGAACGACTCAGTGTGTGTGTGTGTGGGGGGGGGGGGGGAGTGATGGAGAAGTACATCAATACTTAATTGATAGGGTTTTTCTGATACCCAACCTTTTTATAAAATTCAGATTTTAAAAATGTATACCTTTTCATATATCGCTCGGGTAAAAAATGTACCTGTTTCCCATATTTTGACGTTCATACAAACTTTGCGAGGCGCGAGTTAACGCTATCTGATTAAAATTGGTTTTCCGCAGTAGTTTCTTTATATGAGGTCTGGATTTGGGGGGGGGGGGGGGGTGTCTGTTATTCTGTAAACATTTAATTTTCACCCCTTTTTTTCTCTAATCTTCAAAAAATTAACCCCTTTTTTCTCTAATCTTCAAAAAATTATCGCCTTTTTTCTCTAATATTCAATTTTTTTGCCCGTTATTCTCTAATATTCATTTTTTAAGGGCATTATTCTTTAATCATTTAACCCCATCCAAACCTTCTCTTATGTTTGTTCGGTTATCTATATGCCGCGCGACATATAAACAACCGAACGACAATGAGGTGCAAGAATGGAGAATTAATTTTTAAAATTATATTGGAGTTATAGTCTATAAAACCTTATAATATTTCCAAAGTTTAAGTTTATTCCATGGGTTACTCTTTAGTTTTTATTATCTTTCTTTAACAATTGAATTAAAAGAAAGTCTTAGAGTTTAACGAATGAGTTAACAAGTGTCCCCTTTATCATATACCGTAAGGAGGGATTTAGGTGAAAGAAGTGATTGATTCATATAAACCTCGAAACGGTCCCTTTCGTCTATCTTCACATTTCAGCACTCAGGAACAACTTTGACCATGTGTGTGTTATGTATATAAATTTGTACACATTAAAAATATAAATACTTCTAAAGTGTTATTACGTAACGTTTACATGGTTTATAAACAGGAAAATAAAATAGATTACATTTATATATTTTTTTTGTGAATTGTCCCCTATACATATAAGAAGATGTGGTAAATTAGACAACTCTTCGTCAAAGTCAAAAATTGTAAAAGTAAACCATTATAGGTTATATATATACTATGATGCACATAAATTAGTTAGTTTTTAAAAAATAATTGTGAAAGAATACGTGCCATATACAAGTACATGTATGACACTACGTATGGAAAATCTGCTATATTTGTGGCAAACTCAACTGTACCAAAGTGCTCAGATTAATGCAAATGTGTATGAATGAGGATCTGGATGGGGGTTCTCCATTGCTTAAATCATTATTGTTTTTAAAGAAAATTTTCCTTGTTTTTTTGTTTATGTTGCCCATTTTTGTATATATTTTTTTATACTATCACCGTGTTACACTATAATAGCTATATTCATGTTTTAGTATCGGAGAACATGAATTATTAATTAGTTTTCATTTGTTTTGCTTGGAACGTCAAGCTCTCAATAACTTTGACCTAATACTTTTTTTTACGTGCCAAAAAGAGAATTGAGGTATTTCCAACTGGTTTTTACCGTTCGTTTTTGTGTTGTGCTGTTCCATTACTGTCAAAGTTATGGGTGTACTAAGCGCTCACAAACACAACAAACAACGCCACATTCAATGTCAATAGTCATGAGCCAGTTATACATTGGTAGTTGTTGGTTGCTGTCTGTCAGGCATATTTTTTTCTTTTTTTTACTTATAAGGCCGTTTGCTTTCTCGTTTGAATTCTTTTACATTTTATCATGTCAGGGCCTTTTTGTAGTAGCCTATTATGTTTTTATTTCGAAGACCTTTTGGTGACTTATACTTGCTTAGGTCCATTTGGAGTCAGGTGGATAGCTGTTTTATTCAATAAAACTATAACTCCTTATTTTGTATGAATACATTTCTGTAGAAATTTTAATGCAAAATGAGCAATGATGGTTCTAACTTTGTCTTATCAAATAGTCGTATTTTACGCCAAGGAAACAATATCGATTCGTGGTTTGCATATTCCTAGGCTAGATATAGGAAGATGTGGTATGAGTGCCAATGAGACAACTCTCCATCCAAAAAACAATTTATAAAAGTAAACCATTATAGGTCAATGTACGAATATATACATTGTCAAAAACACATCCAAGACGAGTGTCTCACTGCATGCAAAACTGTTTGAGACCGTAATCAAGAAATTCGTTTACATGAAAGCGGCTTTTGTTTTTATTATGTCTATTTAGTTAGAATATTAACGTTCTTCTTCAAACCTTAGGTTCCTTCACATTTTTATTAAACTCATGCATTATAATATAGTTTTTACTATGGCCTTTTCTTTGAGATCGCCGCAGTGACTGAATAGGTTCGACAATTTACTTTTTTTATTTTTCTAATTCCAACAATACTTATTAAGGGGAAATAATCATGAACATTTCTGTGTTGTGAGTTATAATTTCCTAATGTTTAAAAAAAAAACATTAATTTAGAAGAACGCATTAAAATCTCGTGATTTTTGTCGAGCTTTCGACTTTTGTCGAAAAAGTGAGACATAGCGATCCTACATTCCGTCGTCGTCGTCGGTGTCCACTAATATTCACTCTGTAGTTAAAGTTTTTAAAATTTTAATAACTTTCTTTGAAAAACTATCCGGGATTTGTACCAAACTTGGACAGAAGCTTGTTTAAGATAGTTTGTTGCAGTGAGTTTGTGAATTTGAGTAAAAAAATCACTTAATGATCTACTTGATTCTTGACCAACACTTATTAATGTGGTATAAAATTCGACACCACCTTCAGTAGGTCTTGCTTTGACTTTGTTAACATAGTTATTTATATATGTTTACACAATGAAATACTTCAAGAAGTGGGGGAATTGCCTCCCCTGACAATAAAATATTTTGAATTGAAGATTGAATTGAATTGTTTAAGATAGTATCTAGAAGTAAATTTTGTAAAAAATAAATCCATTTTCTCTTCCAGTTAACAATTTGAAGACAAATCATTTGCTAGAGGTCATAGCAATTTTAGCACCCTAATGTACAAACGTATCTTTCCAATTATAGTTAGAAACACGGCGAAAGTTCTCTCACTTTAATGATTTATATGGTGCATTTATTTTCAGAGTTCTTTTTTCTTTTGGTGTGTCGCACAAAAAGAAAGCATGCACTTAATGTAACCAGGGATCAGTATATCTAATGATTCTAATATATATGTTCCTGATGTAACCTTAGGTTTTAAATAGACATTGATAGATTCGTTACTAGGCTATTGCATATGCTCTAAAATTAAGAACTGCACATTATTTTCCTGCGAAAGTTCGAATTTATGTTGCTTTTTTTTCAAACTAGAAATATAATAAATTATTGACTAAGGGAAACGAATGGACTAATTCTGCATTAGTTTCGTATATATAGAACAAACACAATCAATCTATCATTCATTCGAAATCTTTGTGGAATATTAAAGCCATATCGCTTTGGTCAACAGTTTCGAGAACTTTAAAAACGTGCAGACAGGGGTGGATCAAGGTTTTGTAAAAAGGGGGACGTAATTAATTAACATTTATATACAAGCATTAGCCTTTCAAAAAGGGCTAGTCGACTCTTAGCTGATGAAAATGGAAAGTGCTCTCGCTTTGTAGATCAATTCATTTACTAGAATAGCCACGTGCATCAATCAACAAATTTTACCACACACGTGAGGTCACACGTTATGAAGTAGTATATATCGTTTAACGTTGTTGTTTACGAAACTAAAGAAGATTCGACTATTTATAGATAAAAGTTACCTGTGTACCAATATCATGAATATGCATGATTAATACTTTACCACGCATATACGCTTTTTACGCTTACCCCCTTATACCGCGTATACGCTTTTTACGCTTATCCCCTTCCCAGGCAAAATCTAATTGCTAAAATAGAGAGGACAAATCCGATACTCTACGGGATTGAAGGACATTTACTAGGTTTGGATTGTCCTAAACAATCAATAAACTTTGATTATTCACGTCTCGTAATATCTTCCAATCAGGTAGCAAGAAAAAATCACGCACTGACTGTCCATCGTTTAATTCATAATATCGACTCCTAGCTTAATATCGACTCATAGGAGTCGATAACTAGTAGTACTGAGCAGAGCGAGCGGCGAAACATGGACGATTATATTTTCCAATAGTCCATTTGCCAATTCCCGTAATTGACACTATAATTAGAGAACTTTTTTTAGTTGTCTCCCTTATGAGGGACATTAACTTTTATAAACAATGGAGAGCTAGCAGAAAAAGCAAATTTACCTGTGCGTAATGTGAGTAATCTTTAAGATTTTTGAAATATTTCAATTACATAATTTGTTGTTTAGCTAAATACTTACGACAGCAGAAATTATTTTTAATGAAAAATTAGTTAAACCGCCGATACATCATTTTCAAAAAAGAGGGACGAAAGATACCAAAGGGACAGTCAAACTCATAAATCTAAAACAAACTGACAACGTCATGGCTAAAAATGAAAAAAGACAAACAGAAAAACAATAGTACACATGACTCAACATAGAAAACTAAAGAATAAACAACACGAACCCCAATTCATCATACTTTGCATTGGCAAAAGCCAATATTGTCCGGTATAGAATCAGTCTAAGATTGACAAAGGGAAGTAATTTGTTTAAAACGTGTGTAATAACAGAATCAAATCGGTAGTTCTCGTGACGATCCTCAACGCACTCCCACCCCCGAATTCACAACATGAACAGTGAGCGGCTACAAATAAAATTTGGAACATATTACAATGAGGGGGGGGCAAGGGGTTTAACTGTTATGCTGTTATGGGGCAATTTAATTCTTTGTTATCTGTTATTCTGAAAATATATTTGCTGTTAGCTGTTATTGTCTTATTTATTGTTAGCTGTTATTGGGCTTTTAGTTTTTTTGTTTTCTGTTATTATGATAATGGATTTGCTGTTAACTGTTATTGAAAATTGGAATGTTAGCATTTTTTTGACAGCCAATATTCGGTAGAAATTGAAGATCATTGGACATTGGGGTCTACCACTAGTAATATGTTGGTCCCGTATTCGAAAAGGATTCCATTAACATATACCCATTACAGAAGTGAGGTCCAGGACAATTCCAGTATATCTTATGATTATACTTTGTAATAAATTCCATTTTATTTGGAACATATATTTAGAGTTATCCTATTTTTTTGTATGAGGATAATGTTCCTTGTTTCCCGTACCAACATATTAAAGCAGAACAATTATTAATATGACAAAAAGGAAAACATATGGCCAGGAATATCAGACAAGCATCTCAATTAAGGACTAGGTCCTTACTGCCAGTTAACCTTTTATATAATATGGTACATTGACTCAGCTCTGTGATTCTTTACAAAGCAGAACCAAACACATTGTACAATGAAAGTTCCAACCATGTACTGGGTACCGAAGCAGCACATAGCTCACTACAAACAAAGATTTATTTCCTCTTCAAGCCATTGCTCCCCTACTAAACTATGTATTCTACTTACTAGTACACTTGGTCCGATCAATAGCTTGATAAAAAATTGAGCCTTTGAAAATAATAAGTTACTTTTGGAGTGTCAAAATTGGTTCAAGGTGCTTGATAAATTGCATGCTTTTTTAATTGGTGCTTTTGATTTTTCTGCCCTATTTACTGACCACTTTGCCTCATAGTCTTATCTATTAAGAAAAATTCACACACCTCATTTAATGGGCATTTAGAAAAAGTCAGAATGCGAATATATATATTCAAACTCTTTTAGGTCATTTTTTAGTAGCAACAAACACAAGAACTATGTGAATTGAATACCATAACAGCCCTTGAATTTTTACTAGATATCATTTTCATCTCTTTGACATATTCCTCATTTCCATTTTATTTTATTACACTCTATTTAAATTACAAGCATGTGTGAGTTTCTTTAACTGTATAAAAATACATGCTGAAAAAAGTATTCTATAACAAATAAACAGCTACGCCATGAGCGCATGATACGTCCGTCGCCCTTTTTGAAATATTCGATAACTTCTTTATGTCATATCAGATATTTATAAAAATTAAAAGGGAGCTTCAGTCAATATATATAAACAATACACCAAAGTTTCATGCGAACTGCTGAAAACATTTTTGAGTTATAGACCGAAAACTGGAAAATACCATCTTTTTTAATGAATAAAACCCCTTAACTCAATAACATAAAATCAAAAATTAATGAAAATAGAAAGGGCGCTTACAACAATAGCTATAAACAATTCAGCAAAGTTTCATGAGAACTGCTGAAAACGTTTTTGTGTTAATGTCCGAAAACTGGAAAATCCCCCCTTTTTAATTAAGGTTCATCATAACAAATGGACAAATATGGCCGTATTTTCACCTCAAAAACTAATCTGTGTACAGACTTACCTATGCTGTTTGGAAAGTTTTAATGCCTAGCATCCACTAGATATATAAAAGTTAAATGCATTTTGTGTTAAAGAAAGATAAAATCGTTTTTGGTTTTTGCTGGGCATTTTTTTTCCTTTCTGCAGAAGGTGTAAAAAAAAAAAACAAACACCAGAATTACTTTGATACTGTCCACTCAGAGACCCAGATGAACTCTTTAACTCACCTGAAGTTGTGAAGATACCTTTTGTCCATGTCAATTAAGGACAATCAAAACAATACAAACCGGTTTTTTTTACCTGAGGGAGAATCTCATAGTGGTACCATAACTTAGTTAATTTTCAGACCTTTTGCATGAAGGAAAAAAAAATGCCCATCAAAATCCAAAATAGATTTTATCTTTCTGAAACACAAAATGCATTTAACTTTATTATATCTAGTGGATGCCAGGCATTAAAACTTTTCCAACTTCACAGGTAAGTCTGTACTCAGAGAAATTTTTGGCATGTAAATACAGCCATATTTGTCCGTTTGTTATGATGAACCTTAACAAAACCCCTTAACTCGGAAACGTAAAATCTAAAATTTATAAAAATTGAAAAGGGAGCTCATGTCAATAGTTAGTAACAATTCATCAATATTCCTTGCAAATTTGTGAAAGGATTTTTTAAAGAGGGACGAAAGATACCAAAGGGACAGTCAAACTCATAAATCTAAAACAAACTGACAACGCCATGGCTAAAAATGAAAAAGACAAACAGAAAAACAATAGCACACACGACACAACATAGAAAACTAAAGAATAAACAACACGAATCCCACCAAAAACTAGGGGTGATCTCAGGTGCTCCGGAAGGGTAAGCAGATCCTGCTCCACATGTGGCACCCGTCGTGTTGCTTATGTGATTACAAATCCGGTAAATAGTCTAATTCGGTAGGTCACATTCATGAAAGGGAAGGGGATTGTAGTTACGATATTGAGATATTATCAGAAAACTGAAAAAAACACCATTTGTATTGAATAAAACCCCATTACTCAGAAACTTTTAAAAAAATCTGAAATTTACGAAATACGTCAATAGATATAAACAATTTCCAAAAGTTTTATGCAAATTGGTTAAAGTGTGTTGGAGTTAATATTCGACATGTTGACGACAGACGGACAACATTATTCCATGATACTTCCTGTGAACGAGCGTATAAAAATATATTGGGTAGTAAACACATTCTAGATACATAATTTTAAAATCATGTTCATAGAAAATGGAATTCATTACAAAGGATTATACCCGTAATAAGAAATACTGGATTTGTCAAGGTCCCGACTTATTTCAATATTTCATTTACTCTTATCTGTTTTTGTCCATTTTAATTCCTTGTTATCTGTTATAAGCCAAATCAATTTGCTGTTATGCTGTTATTTGGACCCCCCTTGCCCCCCCCTCTACAATATATGTGAATTTTGAAACAAAATGTCGTTTAACTATAAATATATGAAAAAGCGTAATTTATAATAAATCAATGTAACAAAGTTGACAGCGAAATGTATCACGTCTACGAGTGATAGCGGTTCCCAAAAAATATTAATATTTCAATATTTTTCAATTGGACATGTGCAAAGTGTTACGATGTACATAAATGTTCATGCAAACAAGAAAACCGCCAGTTAGGGACCGGTCAAAATTTATCGTCACATAGGACCGGTGCAAAAAATAAAAACATTTAATAAAAGTTACAACCCTATCGCTTTCTGACTGAAAAAAAAAATGATGTCCTATGCCAACTTAGTAATAAAAAAGTTGGTGTCCTATCCTACTTTTCCAATGTATTGTAAATAAAAGTATACTTAATAGAGGCATTTAACATATGTTGTCTTTATAATATGATCAAAAGCAACAGTTTCATGTTTTATTTTGTTGATTCACAAACAATTACAGGCATGGCATTATCATAAATTATACTATGAATACAGCATTGAAAAAAACAAAGACATTGCATAATGCAATCAAACCACAAATAGGTGTTTGTTAAACTGAAAAATTAATGAAGCTGCATGTATCTTATATAGAATTTTATCAATACCTTTAAATATTAATTATAAAAACAAGCTCCAGGAGAAACATGAAACTCAATAGCATTTGTTTGAACTCTATATATATTTTAACCTGAAGACCCATAGGTTGCCTTGGAATGTGTTTTTTTATTAGGAATGGTAATAATTGCTTTAACATTTTCCCACTTACAGAAAATGTACCTGATGTGACCCCCGAATTTTTGCTACTTTGTTGGATGATATAATGTACATGATGTACATGATGTATGTTTGTTGCACTTCACCATATAAGTGAAATTAAATTTTACAGCAAAACAACAAAAAACTAAATGACATTGGATTCAGTAAGCTTGATATATATCTAAGATAGCTGCATAGTTTGAGTTGAATTTAAAAAGTTATAAAAAAAATTAAAGTGTACTATCTCTATTTTGTTCGAACTGCAAATTCTAGCTTTTTTGACCTAGATTAATTTAATTCTTGAATTTGACAGCAATACAACAAAAAACAAAATGACCCGGGATTTAGTAAGCTTAATATATATCTAAGATAGCTGCATAATTTGATGAAAATCCAAGTTGATTTGAAAAAGTTATTAAAAAAATTAAAGTGTACTATCTCTATTTTGTCCGAATTGCAAATCCTAGCTTTTTTTACCAAGATTACTTTAATTCTTAAATTTTATAACAATACAACAAAAAACTAAATGAAATGGGATTTAGTAAGCTTGATATATATCTAAGATAGCTGCATAGTTTGATGAAAATCAAAGTTGATTTGAAAAAGTTATAAAAAGAATTAAAGTGTACTATCTCTATTTTGTCCGAATTGCAAATCCTAGCTTTTTTAAACCAAGATTACTTTAATTCTTAAATTTTACAGCAAAACAACAAAAAACAAAATGACCTGGGATTTAGTAAGCTTAATATATATCTAAGATAGCTGCATAGTTTGATGAAAATCCAAGTTGATTTGAAAAAGTTATTAAAAAAATTAAAGTGTACTATCTCTATTTTGTCCGAATTGCAAATCCTAGCTTTTTTACCAAGATTATTTTAATTCTTAAATTTTACAGCAATACAACAAAAAACTAAATGAAATGGGATTCAGTAAGCTTGATATATATCTAAGATAGCTGCATAGTTTGATGAAAATCCAAGTTGATTTGAAAAAGTTATAAAAAAAATTAAAGATGCCTATCTGAATTTTTATATAATAATTTTTATCTTTACATATTGTATATTATACTTGTTATTTTAAGTTTTGTTATAAATGTATTAAAAATTATTTCAAAGTAATCGTTTGAAAAAAAACTTGTGTCCTATGGATATTATCTGTGAAAAAAGTGATGTCCCAACAAAAGCGATTCCGGAAAAAAGTATCTGTCCTACTGCACTTTGCACCGGTCCTATGTGTAGATAAATTTTGACCGGTCCCTTAGCGTTGTTTAATTTTGCCATTTAGAATACATTTGTATTCTTTTTTAATGGTTTCTTGGTAGTTTTTATCCTCTTTATTTTATAGTTGAATTAAAATTAGTCGCAGAGGTTGCAAACTAATCTTTGGCCCTCCTTTATTATAAAATCAAATTAACGAGGTAGGACGGGAGTTTGAAAAGAGATTGAAACACACGCACTTTGAAACGACCCCTTTCTGTCTATCTTCACATTTTAACACTATGTCACAACTTGGACTAAAAGAACGTTCCTTGCAAACGTGCCTTTTAAATATTTTTTTGAAACGAGCGTCACTGATGAGTCTTATGTAGACGAAACGCGAGTCTGTCATAAATATAAAGTTTTAATCCTGGTATATATATAATGAGTTTATTTGCAACCAGTGGGTCGATGCCACTGTTGGTGGAGATTTATTTCCCCGTGGGTGTCACCAGCCCAGTAGTCAGGACTTCTGTGTTGATTTGAGTTATAATCGATATGTTCATAATTATAAATTAACTGTTAACAAAACTTTGATTTTTTTAAAAGCTAAGGCTTTTCTACCTCTGGAATAGATTACCGTAGCTGTATTTGGTAAAACTTTTAGGAATTTTTGGTCCTCAATGCTCTTCAACTTCGTACTTTATTTGTCCTTTTAAACATTTCTTGATTCGAGCGTCTCTGATGAGTCTTATGTAGACGAAACGCGCGTCTGGCGTAAATATAAATTTTTAATCCTGGTATCTATGATGAGTTTATTATGTATGTACAATATACATTTAAAAAAGAAATACATTTTAAGTAATTTTATGTAACAATTATGAACAAAAAATACAATTCATTATATTGGCCACTTTAATTTAATATTTTTTAGGATTGTCTTCCTGTGTATACTATGTACATTTACTGCAGTTTTTTGAATTGTTGAATATAGCATGCATATACAAGTTTGGAAAGAATGTATTTTGCTGTCGACTCAATGCAAAGGACTGTTGACGTTCGTGGCAGATTTCACTGTTCTCTAGCGGGAAGTAAAATGCAAATTTATACGAATAAGGATCTGGAAGGGGTTTCTTGATTTCTTTAATCATTATAATGTTTAAGAACATTTTATTCAGTTCTATTTTTATGTTGCCCTTTTTTGTCTATGCTATATATCTTTTCTCTTTCTCTTTTTCTTTTTCTCCCTTGTCCTTTATTCTGCTCGTTTTGGCCATAGTTCTATATACTATATCCTTCCCATATCCTCCTGAATATTTATTGGTTTGAATATGTTTATAGTGGTTAGTATGCTTATATTAGACTAAAAGTTAAGCTGTAGGTTTTCTGATGTGTATTCATTTACTAAACAGTTTCCTTGTCTCTTTATTTACCCGCAAGGTTTTAAAGATTTTTTGACATATCAGACGAGCAACAGAACAAAGCCTGTTCTCTCTTAAAAGTGAATAAATGCAATCTTCAAATTCAAAAAGAAATTATTATTATACAGTATAACTTCAGATCATAAGTTTTCACCAATATTGTATTCTTGTCTTTCTGCGTATTCTTACCTTTGTGAATTACTGTGACATGTAGCAAGTTAAATCCGGCTCAGTGTGTCAGTCTAGTAAGAAATAGGGTTAAAGTTCATTTTATATTAACATTATCTTGTCCTGAATATGCATATAAATTTGCCGCTGGACGTTAAATATCCATTAATAATCATATTTGTCACCAAGGGTCATGTTGCATTCTAATAATTACAACCGTTTGACCGTTTCCAGTCGGTGTAAACAATATTATTTACAATTTTTGAATCTGGAATCTGAAGAGCTTTACTGACCCATTAAATTTTTGAAAAAACTTTTACAAGTTAAATACTGCCTCATTTCTTACGTTAGTATCTTGTTATTCAATGTTAGTTGTTGGTTGCTGTCTGTAATATATATGTTACATGGTGTGTTAGTTACCTAATATGAAAATGTAAAATCATTAAAATACCGGCAGATCTGTATTTTTTATTATTCTATAGATCTAGCTGGTTTACAAAAAATATTCCCCGATCATCATATTAAGATAAGATAAAATAAGATTTACTGTATTCAAGTGTCACAATCCATTACAGTATCTGTATATATATATAACTAACTTACAACTTTTTTAGTGTAGACAATTCTACCATCATATAAGGTCTTTAATACATGTTATTGCTTGAAATGCTCACTCTTAAGTTATTTTTTGTTTAACTTATTGGTATATTACCCGTTGTAATTTGAAACAGTCTTACTTCTATTTGAAAGAATTTTTTTATTAAATGCATTTGTAAATACTGCCTATCAGCGTTGCGCTTCTATATTTGTTTGATAAACTGTGTGTATATATATATATACAACTCGTCTAAACATCAACCCAACAATGTTAGATCTATAAATTTGCTCTCGCAAATTTTTCGTTCTTCCCTCGCCGGGATTCGAACCCATGCTACTGAGATATCGTGACACCAAATCGCCTGCACTGTAACCGGTGCGCTAGACCACACGACCACCTGGGCTTCATAAAAATGAAGCATCTCGTTTGAAATGTTTTACATTTTTGATTTAGGGGCCTTTTATAGTGAGATGGGCTTAGCTCAGTGTTGAAGGCCGTACGTTGACCTATAGCTGTTAATTTCCACGTCATTGTTGTCTAATTGGTATTCATACCACATCTTCTTTATATATACATACATGTATATGTTTAAGAACATCACCTGTTCGACCTGCTAGTCAAATGCGGTTTATTAAAATAATACTTTTTAACTTTTTGGGTCTTTTGGAAAATGTTATTTGTGCTGTATTGAGACCCCTCTACCAATTTTTTTTTGCATGCACACGGTATAAAAATTGCGGTTTTTATCCAACGCAATTATAGGTTTGAACGTTGTTTTCAATTTAAACTAAGTCTTGTTTATATTTTTCTTTTGGGGTTGTATTATATTTGCCTTCGGGTTTATATGATCCGTTCATCCTATTTCGATTCTTTCAAAATTCAAGAGTCTATCCTAAATTAAGGGAAATTATATAGCCTTCCAAATACCGTTCCGATTTCTAACACCACTAAAGAGACATTCATTGAAATCTGAATGTAATGTACAAATTTCGCCCTCTCATGTTTGCGGTATTCCATCTTTTCCGCAAGTAAGTTGTTTTTTCAGTTTTAATAAACTAATAATAAGATCCATTTTGTTACATCTTCTAATACGGTTTTTTTGGCAATGGCCAATGGCATTCAGAAGGGTATTAGAACATCAGTTGTAAGACCTACTACTGAGGTGCGTTTTGTTAAAATATACTTTTTCACTTATTTGATCTTCTGAAAATTGTTGTTTTTGCGATATTTAGACCATTCAATCAAGAAAGTTGTTTTGCATGCACACGTATAAAAAATTCATTTGTTATCCAACGCAAAGTTTGACAGTTGTTTTCAATTTAGACTTGTTTATATAAGTTTAACTATATAGAAGCGTTATAATTAATTCATAGTATCATCAAAAAATTCTGATTATAGCAATTAAACCAGAAAAAAAAACAAGATAGTACAGCGATTCATATTGTCTTTCAAAATCAGTGATAAAGTGTTGATTTGATGAAAAAAATAATAGACGCAATTAATATTTCATTCCAAACTCATAACTTCAAGAAATCTTCTGAGATTGTGACTGAATTTGATAATGACACTATTCCTGTTTTATCAAAACTCATAGTTCATTTTTGAACAAGAAAAAAGATAAAATAATTATTCGTTTCTTCCATCTTTAAAAGATGTACTGTTACATATTGTTGTCGTAACATGTGACGCAAATCAGATATAAGCAGCCTACCTCTTATGTATGTACTGACTGGCTTAATGACGTAAAGCAAGTGTTTGAAGCATTGTACTATGTCTCAACGTCTGTCTTAATGAAGGTCCGGAAATGAAAACTGCTCTTATGAGAGAAAAAAAAATGTTCAAATGAATAATCTCTGATTTTCGTCTTTATGTTTTCGCTGGAAAGAAATATCCTATGAATTTAATGTAGATGAATGTTGTGTTCCCGGAAGTCAAATATAATGATTTTCTGATCTATCACTTTCAGTATTTTTCAGATTCTTTCTAGGAATTTTTACCTTTTATTTCAGTTTTTGGAATGCGAGTCATCTTGCAGGGGCGGATCCAGCCATTTTAAAAAGGGGGGGGGGGTTTCCAACCCAGAGTAAAGGGGGGAGGGGGGTTCCAGCTATATGCTCCCATTCAAATGCATTGATCGGTAAAAAAAAGGGGGTGTTCCAACCCCCGGAACCCCCCCCCCTTCTGGATCCGCGCCTGTCTTGTCCACATTATAATTGAACTATACAAACATTCTAGCATTAATAAAAACAACAGTTAACTTACATATTTCTAACGTGTTATGACTATAAAGAATGGCAAATCTATAATTAGAAGGTAAAATATAAACTATAGGTACTTTCTGTGACAAAAAATAACGCAAATTCCACTCGCTGACAAACGATTAAAAAAAATATGCGGGAAATAGATTTGAATCGCTTTCTTTCACATGTTTTATTCTTATTTATCACTGATTTGTAAGTGATACATTGTACAGTCGTTTAAACTTTGGTTAGATAAAGGAACAGCAACACAGTTTACCTCTTTTTATAGACCATGTAGACTGTAGGCTTATTGTTGTACACTATGCTTAAGATTCCACGTTTCCTTAAAAGTAACTGTTTTTGAATGGTTTGATGTATCAACGTTGTTCTTTGAGAACTGAATAACACAGATTCCGAAATCCAACGAAAATTCAAATCGGAAAGTACATGTACCCTAATAAATGGCAAAATCAAAGGCACCACCACATCAAACGATAGACAAAAAATCTGTAAGTAATATGCTATTTACTTTCCACTGTACGTTTGTTTACATAATGTCATCACGTGTTTCTCCTCGCACTTGCGCAGGAAGTTGACCGACTTTATTGATTTTACTGACTATTTTTTCGGATGTATAATCAATATGCATGATCCATTTATTTTTATTCAGATTTTCGTATGTCACCGTGCAGAACGCCACGAAATTGTGTTGTTGTTGTCATTTCATTCAATAGGACTACCGTGGATGGACTTCTATGAGAATCTTATTGATGGAAATGACTATATTGCGTAGGTGAAAGTGTAATTTTTTCAAATATTTTACGTTTATGCAAAATAACAACGTGCAAGTTTAAACTAGGTAGAGGTGAGCTCTAAAACGTTAATGCTTCCTTTTGCTAGAGAAAGATTATTGTTTGGTTCCTTCCGTGCAATACAATATTTGGTACTAACAATTCATTTTGCAATTCTTAAAAACGAAATGCTAATACATGAACTTATCATGATAGTTTTTTCTCTGCTTCAAAACCGCTACCCCGTGTCAGCATAACCGACACCCCGCATGTGGCGTTCTATATGGTGTATTTTGTGTGATTTGCAAATAAAGCGGTAACTGTACAGATATAGTCTTTCCCAACAATATTGAAGTTGAAAATAAAGACCGAAAAAGTTTCAGTAGGCGCTTCCATTGATTAACGGTCAAACTGAAACAAAAGGTAAATCATTTACACAGTCTTATATGCGTTTCCAATATTGTACAATTACAAAAAACGACAGAAAAATTATCTTATAGTAAAAAAAACAAAAAAAACAAAACAAACCAAAAACATAAAAAGTTAAAATATGTTCATATTAAGAACTTATGCGGCATTTTTTCTTTATTTACAGTTCACATGCAAGGAATGTTATTTCTTTTGATTTCGTTACGGACTACCGTTGGCTGTCTTCCTTCTTTTTCGGTAAATACATATCTGCACCAGGAACAACCTTTCTCAGTCTTTTTTCACCTGCAATTGATTACAACAAGATAGGCAATGTTAAAAATTTGTGCTGACAGTAGAATGAATGGCAGTAGTCATTTTGCCTACATTTGTAGGTTTTGTTTTCCATATTTAAAACAAACCCACATAAGATATTGAAATTGTAATACACAAACATAGCAAAAAGGTGCAAATCTTTTCTTTTATAACAAATGCATTACGAACAAAAATAAAACAATGTAACCAGACTATATCATTTATATGTATAATCAACATCAACCTTTGCTTTATAAGGCGTAACACAAACAGCAATCAATCATTCACTGAATCACAATATCTTATACCAACGTGTTTGAAATAAGAAACTAAATAAACTGTGTAAGGTTAATAATTGCATCAATGTTTATGTTTTATTTTGATTGGCTAACAAAAATCTCGTTAAATTCTTAAATTAATCTTCATTTTAACATGTTCGAAACTGAAAGTAACATTCATGATGACAAGATCTTCTTCAATAAAGTGTAAGGTTAATAAACGAAAATATTGAAAGTGATCTTGTTTAATGATCATAGCAATACAGGTAATGAATCATCTTTTAGTTATTTTATTTTGTATGGTTGTGAAAAGTTGATCTTTATTAAAAGCTTACTTCCCAATCGGTCAACGTTTTTAGACCCAAACAAATTTACAAGAAGCATTCAATTCTTACGTTAAAACACAGAAAAATTACACACCTTTATAAAGGTCGACACAATGTCTGACTTCTGGAATAATAGCGACTTTGTTTGCGCTTTTACGGAACTTTTTATCAAACATATTGGCTTTGTGTTGTGCATTCAAAACCTGTTGTATGTGTCCTGGTTCTATATTTGGAATGCTTCCTGGACTGAAAATAAGGAATTCTTTTGGTTAATTGATATTTGATATGTATATTATATCGTATTTATATTTACAATTACGGGATTACTGCGGATAGACTATTTATTAAGTGATCATCTGAAGATATTTATTTGTTGTCAAATAATTTCAGATGATACTGGAAATGAAAAGCTTAAGAAACATATGAACTATACATATTTGTCATATGTATAAATCCAGTATTTTCAAGTAATCTTTAGTTTGTTTCTTCATCTCCTTGAACAACTAAAAAAGGTTTTAGTAAAGAACTGTAGATTATAATTCATTACATAATTCATTTTTAGACTGTTTGGTGTGCTGACCGATTTAAAGCAAATGGTTCCTTTAAGATTGGATTTACATGTTCTTCTTTTATTTTATGCGTTTCGTGTGTGAATTACTTTGAAAAGAATATAAAAAAAAATGAATATTAGTTTCAGTCGTATTTAATATCTTACGATTGCAGAAATTCTGCTGGATGACTTGTCGAACCTTTACTAAGTATTTCAAATAGCTTTCCAGCAAAAGTGTCAGCGTCATTTTTGGGGACTTTTTCCTCCTCTCGATGACCTATCCACTGAATAGTTAAATGTTGCAAATCTTGCTTCACCTCTTCTCTGATTGAAATGTCACAGGTATGCAGCTGATCTTCCAAAATGAATATTTGCGTCTCCAGTTGCCTTTGAATCTAATAAAATAAAATTGAGAATGGAAATGGGGAATGTGCCAAAGAGACAACAACCCGACCATAGCAACAGCAGAAGGTCACCAACAGGTCTTTAATGTAGTGAGAAATTCCCGCACCCGGAGGCGTCCTTCAACTGGCCCCTAAACAAATATATACTAGTTCAGTGATAATGAACGCCATACTAATTTCCAAATTGTACACAAGAAACTAAAATTAAAATAATACAAGACTAACAAAGGCCATAGGCTCCTGACTTGGGACAGGCGCAAAAATGCGGCGGGGTTAAACATGTTTGTGAGATCTCAACCCTCCCCCTATACCTCTAGCCAATGTAGAAAAGTAAACGCATAACAATACGCACATTAAAATTCAGTCCAAGAGAAGTCCGAGTCTGATGTCAGAAGATGTAGCCAAAGAAAATAAACAAAATGACAATAATACATAAATAACAACAGACTACTAGCAGTTAACTGACATGCCAGCTCCAGACTTCAATTAAACTGACTGAAAGATTATGATTTCATCATATGAACATCAGGCACAATCCTTCCCGTTAGGGGTTTAGTATAATACCATCATACCATATATATGAGAAGAACATAACCCGTGTCATGCCAACAACTGGTTTTTGAATAAATGTGTTTAGTTCCGATGCAAAGACCCTATAAGTGAATCAATATTAACGCCAAAATATGCAATCTTTAATGACCTGACAACAGTATCGTAACTATATCCCTTCTTAATAAGTCTATTCAAAGGTTTTGTTAGTTTTTGAGGTGAATACTGACACCTGTGTGCTTTATAAAGAATATTTCCATAAAAAATTGGATGTGAAATACCTGAACGTGTAAGAAGTCTGCATGTTGAGCTATATTTACGAATGATGTCCTTATACCGATGATAAAATTTAGTAAATGTTTTGACTAGTTTGTGATATCGAAAACCCTGGTGTAATAATTTTTCAGTAATACATAAATTTCTCTCGTTAAAATCTAAAACATTGTTACATACACGAGCGAATCGTACAAGTTGAGATATATAAACACCGTAAGATGGTGACAAGGGAACGTCACCATCTTAAAATGAATAATTAACGATAGGAAATGAAAAATCATCTCTTTTACCATAAATTTTAGTATTCAGCTTTCCGTTAGTGATATAGATATCAAGATCGAGGAAAGGACAGTGGTCATTGTTAGTATTAGCTTTATTTAAAGTAATATCAGCAGGATAAATTTCTTTAACATACATACTGAAGTCGTCATTATTGAGAGCCAAAATATCATCCAAATATCTAAAAGTATTATTAAATTTGTTTATCAGATGTTGTTTTGATGGGTCTTTGCTTACTTTTGTCATAAATTGTAACTTATAGCAATACAAAAACAGGTCCACAATAAGTGGTGCACAGTTAGTCCCCATTGGAATTCCGATAATCTGACGATGTACGGAATTCCCAAAGCGAACAAAAATGTTATCTAGTAAAAATTCAAAGGCATATATAGTATCAAAGCATGTCCAATTGACATAGTTTTTTTGTTTATTGATACTAAAAAATGACCTAAAAGAGTTTGAACATATATATTCACATTCTGACTTTTTACCGTATTTACCGTATCAAATCACAATGCTAATTCATATATGATAATGCTGTGTGTTGTATTGTTCAAATTAACAAATATATCTTTACGGTAGATCATAAGTATATATTTCTTGAGATAGAATGTTCTTATACTTTGCCAATATGAAGATCTTACTATGGTTTGTTAAAAAATATAATAAAAATCATGAGTCAGCGTGCATTTTATCGAGCTATGAGTCGTTTAAAATTGCCTAAATTTTGTTAGTTTGTTCATGAGAAAAACAAATGTGCGTGCTTAAAAAATGAATAATAAAATTTTGAAATAAATTGTGAGAAGATAGCTTTAATAATATGTGTTAAGAAAAGAAAGGTGAAATGGTGTCACCAAATTGTTTTCTTGCTACAAGAACAAATGAAAAAAATCCTTATCAGTTCAGTATATATATTTTTTTTACTAAAATAGTTCCCCTTAAACATGTTAAATGGCTTATTTGAAACAAATGATTCAAAAAACACAAAATTTCATTTTTGACTTAATATTTTGAGTTATACAAAAACTCACTAAGTTTTCTTTATATAAATAAACAGTATAACCAATAAATTGCAAGTTTGTCTCCATATTTGCAGATTTGGGCAAACAACTAGACTGATTTTGTACTGGGATTCAAGATGGCGATATACAATAGATCTACCTAAACTTAATCATGTTATTGGTTGTCTATCTTATGGACTTAACACAAAAACCATCCGAAAGAGACTTCGCCTCAATCTAACATTTCCGATTTGTCATTAAGTTATCTCGTTAAGCGTCCAAGCGTCGCCCATATTGGAATTATAATCATACCTTTAATTTGAAAATTCAAGTTGTGTACAACCAGTTTATTACATCTTAAATACAATATCTAAGCATAGTAAAATACATGTAGTAAAAGTATAAACTGTAATTGTACTTACTTCTTTATTAGTTCTCAATGCGAATTCGGGCTTAATTTCCATGGAACGCTGTAATTGCTTTGTCTTTTTATCTGCAATACGTGACTCAAATTCTTCTAACGTTCCCACAACATTTTTATATACTTCATACACCATTTGTTTACTGGCTGAAAAATAATTAACACATTAAAAGTTATCCGTTATCAAATGTGGAAATTGACACCTATGCATGCATTTAATCTGAGACTACTTATAGTAGTCTCAGATTTAATGAAAATTTTAATAATTTCATCATTTTGGGTTAATTTGATACCCTGTGCATTTCTAAATATTTGCTCTTCTGCTTGAGTTTTTAGCTGCATAGTTTGCATTGAATCATCATCGTCCATTTTTACTTCTTCAAAATTCAATTCTAAAGAATCCGTTTATATACAACTGTGTGCTAGAATAGGATTGGAGTAAATGTGATTTAATGGGCGTTTCTATCTCTTAAAGTAAACCTATCTGTTTTATCTAGTTAACATTGATGAATCATATTTGCAATATGTATTAATTCAATAATTTTGTTCAACGTTCAGCTGCTTTATTGAATATCATATTAAAACAATGGCTGCCAAATGGTACCCACTCGACAACTTTATTTGTCCAGTTTCATCTTGTCCAAGGTATGTAGATATCACGTAAGCGTCGTTATGTAATTGGATTAAATTTTCTTAATTTATTTAGAGATATATTGTAAAATCCTAAATGGAAAATGCTCAAAGAATCTCAGGTTTGATGTATTTTGTTATTCTGTAGACACGGAAAATGTCATTTTATTCTTGATTAATCTGTAAAATAATGTCAATATAATTTTAGCAAAACAAAAGGAAATTGGGTATGTTCTTCCGATGGGACCAGAACTTACATCTCACAGACAGGCTATATTAGATGTGGAACCTGGGATCACCATGCTTGTTTGAGTAATTGGGCTTGGAATTGTGGAAATCATGGCAATCATGCTGTACATAAATATAAGAAAGCTGATGCGCAAGGTTTTAGTTTTGCGTTGTCTCAAGCTGTATCGTTATTAGATGAAGCTGGCGCGACATGGGTTGGAGCTCTGGTGAATGAAATTGGAAAGCAGTTTGAGTATGTAATTATTTCCTCTCAAAAATTTTTTTGTCGATGAAATATAATTGGTAATTATTTAATTATCAATAAATCGAATCAAAACCGCATTTTCAAATGACCAATTTAATATGTTAAATAATATTTATTTATCTATATATTAAATATTATAGTTAAATTGGGGCAGTTTAAGCGAAATAAAGTTTTAGAAGACTTATGAATCGTCATATCCTAGCGACATCATGTATTATTAATCGAAATTGCCTTCCTTCAACAAAAGGAATACTTTTCAATTTTTTCACAATAGAAGTTTTATCCATGAAGACGATAGTTAACATCCCATGTATTTTGATTTATGTATCCATCATTGTCCATTACGTTATACATGTTTGTTTCATAATTAATAGAATATGGTATTAATATTTGTTTAAGTTGATTTGCATTTTTAGCTTTGACGTCATTGTATTGTTTACTTATGAACTTGAATCTACTGCACTTTACGTTGTTATTCATGTTTATTTGAAATCATTTAAATGTAATATAGTTATATCATAAATAACCAATTTCCTTTGAATTTACAGCAGGCAGTAAAAGAACTATAACTCGACGACAGCTTAGAATGTCTACATTAACATTCGATTTCCGTCAACTGTTTTTGTATTGAGGATTCTTCTTTAAGAAGCATAATTAACATGTCTTTGTTTTTTTTATATACAACATTGTGCATTACATTCAATCAATATGACTGAAATATATTTTGTCGGCATAGTATTGGTATTAATTATTTTGAAAAATTCTTATAACATTCATAGTAAAAATCAATTTATTATTATTATTATTGTTAAACACATCAACAAATATATTGTTTTAATTAATTTGGTTATGTTTGGTCGTTGAAGGGTCACATACAATAACGTTTTAACATGTATAAAGAAATGATTCTGATGAACTTTTTGTATGGTAGTAAAACTATTTCAAAGCATGTTACTGGTATTTCATTTACAGGAGTTGCATCACCTTTCTCAGTAATATGATCTCGGATGATCTCGGATAATATCATTTTCCCAAAGTTTGTTTTGTAATTTTGTAAACAAATTACATTTATACAAACCTATCGGGGATTTGTAGACTTGTCCTTGTTTTTGTCTAACGTGTCTGTGTTGAATTTTTTGTCTTGATACCGTACAAAGCAAGAATATTTCATACATCGTCTCGCTTCG